>NC_053037.3:148202401-150722724 GCF_002575655.3 Aegilops tauschii subsp. strangulata
GTGCTATATGGATCTGATGAGAGCCGAGGGCTAAAATAGATTCAGTCGTCTTGGAGTTGTTTTTGTCATTTGATAATTAGGAGATGCTTTGTTGCTTCAGTTGTGTCCCTTTTGATTTGTATTTTTGGATGAATAAATGAATCTTGTTAGGGATGAAGGCTAAAATATATTCAGTTGTCTTTGAGTTGTACTCCCTCAGTCCCATAATATAAGAGCGTTTTTTACACTAGTGTAGATAAATGAGAGCTTAGATAGTTTCGGTTGTCTGTTTTGGGGTGTTAGGTTCATATTGATATTGTACTGTGGTGGTAAATGGATGGCACACTGCGACATGCTTTTTTTTGCGGTGAAAAAAAGCATGTCGCAGTGTGGGTCATTTAATTGGTGTTCTTGAATGAGTTGATCGATTTGGTGTCGGTTTGGGTCACTGGTTGGGTGTGGTATATTGTGTTTTCTGTTTATTGGGATGGTTAGGTGCCATTGATTGAGTTATTTGTGCTGCCTGGTGATCATGGGCATTATCATATATAGCATATTCAGGGTTCCACTCCTGTTAGTTGCGTGTGTTTGCCAGGTTGTACACCGCATGGTCTTGCAATTAGGTTTACTTCGTGTGTCTTGTTGTGGTCAATTCCTATGTATGTATTGTTTTGTACTTTTGTTTCTTTGGTTTTAGCTTCTGTCCGCCGATGCAGTGAGAGCTCGGTGTCGTGTCCGCTAGCTGAGCGGCAAGCTGGAGCTGCAGGAAAAAAAAAAGCATGTCGCAGTGTGGGTCATTTAATTGGTGTTCTTGAATGAGCTGATCGATTTGGTGTCGGTTTGGGTCACTGGTTGGGTGTGGTATATTGTGTTTTCTGTTTATTGGGATGGTTAGGTGCCATTGATTGAGTTATTTGTGCTGCCTGGTGATCATGGGCATTATCATATATAGCATATTCAGCGTTCCACTCCTGTTAGTTGCGTGTGTTTGCCAGGTTGTACACCGCATGGTCTTGCAATCAGGTTTACTTCGTGTGTCTTGTTGTGGTCAATTCCTATGTATGTATTGTTTTGTACTTTTGTTTCTTTGGTTTTAGCTTCTGTCCGCCGATGCAGTGAGAGCTCGGTGTCGTGTCCGCTAGCTGAGCGGCAAGCTGGAGCTGCAGGTCGATGAACATGGTGGCCCTACTGTGAGGTTCTGATGCCTCACTCTGTGTCTATCTCTTTCAGTCCCGTTCCCCTTTATATATGCTAATCCTTCATGCCTCACTAAGATTTTTCTTGGTTTTGTAGTTATGGATTACTGTGAAGAATGATTACCCTGATTAATTAGGATTTGAATGTGTTAGCCTAGACCCAGATGGATTGGTTTCAAGTTATTTCTTGGGTGGGAGATCATATGTACCTCTACAGGCATGAAAAAGAACAGCCTCAAACATTTGGTATATTCCTCATTTAGTTTATTTATTGTCTTACATAACTAACTTAGTGCTTGGGGCTACTTTGTGTTTTAGGTTACTGGCCAGGTCTTTAGCCGCCAAGAGCAGTGGCTAGGGCTGTCCAGCTTGGCAGGTATACTGCATGTTCTATTAGGTTCTTGTCCTTGTCTGGTTTGTTTACCTATAACTAACATACATGCCTTTATTTCTTCCAGTTGTGTGTGTTAGTCTTTTTTGGTTGTTCCTATGGCTTGTTGTGGCTTCCTTTGTTTTCTGTCGGGCAGTGTGCCTTTGTTTGGGTCAGTTGCCATGGTGCTTCATAGGTGATCTTGAAGATAATCAGGGATAATGTCTCACTGTGCGCAAGCGGTTCCTCCTGTGCTGCCTTGTTGAATGCAAGCTTCTCTATCTTGGAAACCAGCAGCGTTCCCTACCTTGTTTGAGAGCTTTTTCTTTGTGTTCTGTTCCACTGCCGCCCACTCGCTCCGTCGGTCTGGCATTAGACTCCAGAGAGGTTTACGTTGATGTTTAGTCTCTGTCTCACTCAAAAGGCTCGCTGGTTCCCACATCATGGGAATTCGCAGGGCCCTATGGAGCGGTTTCTTGTGCGGATGCATGACGGTGGTCGGCCAAGGCCATGGCTGGTGCCACCCACTCACTGGGCAAGGGCAAGGAGGTCGTCGTTGTTCTATCGGACGACGACACTGACTAGTTTAGTTTCGTTTAACTATAGTAATATGGTGTCTTATGGGTACTGTATACTCATTTGACTGTTAGCATTGAGTTGGTAAATGCCAACCCCAGTAAGTGTTGTTTCTGGCTATTAAATCAAGCTATGCTTATATTATTTTTGTTTGTCTTGGTTGTGATGATGTTTCTCTCTAGGATGTATACTTCATTAAAACTCAGTTTACGATATCGCTTGCTAAATGCTGATTGTTACTGCAATAGTGGATCACATATATACACCATATATATACTTATTGTTGAATGTTGATTGTTTCTTCTAGTTTGGTGACGACCTTGCTATTCCGTGCACTGTTGGCTGCTGTTTTTACCATTCGGTTCATATAGAGGTAATACGGAAGGACCATCTCAAAGGTGAGAGATCCAGTTTTTAGAATATCATGTTCATATTAAACAAAATCTCCAACGCTAGCAAGTGAGGGCATGCTTGCACCAATCATGCGTTTTGTCCTTTTGAAGCAGAGACCGTAGACCAATCGTTCGACAGTATTTTCATTAATAACAACAAAGGTACAAAATATTACAGAGCATATGACAGTTCACCCAACACCAATTTTTGGAAACATCAAGTTAAACATAGATAATCAATTGAGGTGAGCTGCAATCCAGGCCTTGAAACTTGCTACATACCTAGCCTTGATCTTGTGAGTGAGCAGATTGAGGTCTTTTTTCAGTAGAAGTCTCCAAGACTCCACTGGGGGTTGGATCTGCTGAAAAATCCTTCCACTCCTTTGCATCCAAATATGCCAGCATCCCATAATGATTATTATTAGACCAAAATTCCTGGGAAGAGCATTAGTGTTCAAGAGAATCTCATCCAAGACTGAGATACCCCTAAACTTGTGTAGGCCAAGGGATGCCCAACAAACATAAGCAAACAGACAGTCCCAAAACAGTCTCATCCGCATTTAGAGTACAAATGGCACGATTCTGATAAGACAGGTCAAAACCTTTTCTATGGAGGAGGCATCTGGTGTTGATTCTGTCATGCAAGGGCAGCCAAAAAAATATTTTATATCTTGGCATTGCCTCACATTTCCAGATTTTCAAGAAGGGGGAGCAGCATTGCCCTGCTTTAAGAACTTGTACATGTTAATAGCAGTAAAAACTTTAAAGTTCCAACTGTAAGTCCAGGTGTCTCTCTGATCAGTAATCACCACATTGCTCAACAACAATTGCATCTGGTTTAGTTGTTGAAATGCCTGTAAGGATAGAGGTGAATGCGTTGTTCTTGGGAAATGCACATGGCAAAAGTCAATGGCGATAATGCGTCTCTTCTCTATCCGATGCTGACGTGTGCTGAGTGTAAACTGCACCTTATGAGCATGGCTAATAGTAAGGTGCTATGTCATCTATAGTCATTGATAAAGTAGCGTTAACTATTAGACTAATACTTTTCTTAATATTTTTTTCTTTTCTACATTTGTACTACGATTGACTAGGAGCATGTGTAAAGCTGGGCTTTTGCATGAGAACTCACTCCTCTTTTTTTTAATGTCCCTTTTCTCCACACGGACAAATGTGTCGTGTAAACAGGCTACTAACCACTTACTATATTTCCTCTCAGACTTTTCGACTACTAGATGATGAGTTAAACGGGTCTGTTTTTTTTAAGGAGCGAAATGACCAAGGTCTTTTTTACATTCACCTTTTTTCGGGAGAGAATTTGTAGTATGCAGGTGTGGGGGCATGCAGCCCCCTTTTTCATTTGGCTTTTGATTTTCAGCCTTTCATCTCTTTTAAACCAAAAGTTTAAATTAACTTCTGTTTTCATATTTGTGTTTCTGGTGACGAGTGCTTTCAAATGAGATCCATTTTGAATATATTTTGACGGGTTTTTAAAAGTTTTAACTTCTGAAACTTGGTATGACCGATCAAGAACAGCCAAAAAACTTTTCTATGGAGGCATCTGGTGTTAATTCTGTCATGCAAGAACAGCCAAAAAAATATTCTATATCTTGGCATTGCCACACATCTCCAGATTTTCAAGAAGGCAGGGAAGCAGCATTGTCCTGCTATAAAAACTTGTACATGTTAATCGCACTAAAATCTTTTTGAGTTCCAACTGTAAGCCCAGGTGTATCTCTGATCAGTAATCACCACATTGCTCAACAACAATTGCATATGGTTTAGTTGTTGAAATGCCTGTAAGGATAGAGGTGAATGCGTTGTTCTTGCGAAATGCACACGGCAAAATTCAATGGCCACAATGCTTCTCTTCTCTATCCAATGCTGACGTGTGCTGAGTGTATACTGCACCTTATGAGCATGGCTAATACTCCCTCCGTTCCGAATTACTTGCCGCAGGTATGGATGTATCTAGATGTATTTTAGTTCTAGATACATCTATTTCTGCGACGAGTAATTTGGAACGGAGGGAGTAGTAAGGTGCTATGTCATCTATAGTCATTGATAAAGTAGTGTTAACTACTAGACTGTTTCCTTAAAAGCTCACAGTGCTTTAAGAAAAGTAGCGTGCATGACCTACTTTATCAATTGAGTAAGTTTCAGAAACTAAACCTTAAAGCTCACAGTGCCCTCATACGGAATCCAACTACTTTGTTGATTGCGATGCAATAGGGCAGCTGGCACGGCTGGGCTGGTGCGAGCTTCCACAGCTTTGTGCCCGTGCGAATTTTTGTTTTTGTGGGGAGAAATAGCTGCCGCTGTGTCAAACCAAAGGAGACAGTCTAGGATGCCCAGAAGATATTTATGGATAGAATATTACACGTGTCTGGACTCGGTGCAAGAATTTTATTGATTCTTCCAATAATTTTCTTCAGTGGAAGCAGGCATCTTGGTTGGTCCACCACAAACACGAGCTTAACCGTGCAACGCATATGGATAAGCACGAGCAAGACATGCATATGCATGTATGTAGGCTGCGTGAAAGCTCTACTGCTCTTAACCGTGCATGGGTTCTTTAGAAATAGCCATTTCTCGGCCAGACATGCATTATCATTCATTGGTTGACCGATCTGGAAAACCACAATCCACATTGGTTGCCGCACTAGCATGTTTTGGGTACTTCGGTGCTGATTAATTGGATGTATAGAATCGACTGGCACCTCACCAGTGGCGTCCAGCCGAGGTAGGCCCGAGACGTGGACGGTGGATAGCCAGCCTCTCTCCCCGCTCTATAAATCACGGGCACACCAAGCTTCCCTTCCAAAGCAGAACAAGCGCGGATCTGAGAGCAGATGAACTCGAGGTATTTCGTTGAGTGAGATCATCACCATGTCGTGCTGCGGAGGCAGCTGCGAGTGCGGCAGCGGCTGCGGGGGGTAAATTATCTCGAATCCCCTCCTGATTTCTGCCTTCGATCTCTCCATCTTTACGCTTTCTTTCTCAACCTTTTCTTTCATCTCTCCTCGATCCATCTTGTTCCGCTGCATCGATCCCCTCTTCCCGCTTTACACACACAGCGCGGATGCCTGTTGCAGCTTTGTTTTTCCCAAGTTTTTTCTAGGCTGTTTCTGGGACGAAATCATCACTACCTTTTGTCTGAAATTGAACAGGGCTCGATGTGGGGGACGATTCATTGACTCATTGTACGGCCATGATGACATCCACGGCCTGGATTACTGGGCTAAGAAGTGCGCGGATTATTTGTTGTCAGAGCCACCTGATATGGTACATCTATCAAATTTCCCTCTTCGTCAATCATATTATGTAAAAAAATAACTAATGCTAATGAACATGGGTGCTGCCGTTGCACTATACTCTGCCGGATGCTTTGCCATGGGTAGAATTTCTAATGGGTTAGCATACCCAGTTACACTTGATTTTGTCACTGGGTTTAGCGGCTGGCTTCCCTTCTCAGGGTCTGAATCCTTAATATTCTGGAAGAAAATAAATACTAGTGATTTACTCATGACATGTGCGCAGTAGTATTTGTTAAACTCATACACGAAGTCTTGTTCATGGCCTGGAAGAGCAGGATGGAGAGCTCAGGGACGACTGCTCGCAGGAGAGCCGCTCATTTAAAAATCCTGCTCTTGCATGGAGACGGTTAGCAGTGCTATTGTTTTGCTAAATACTCATGTTAAGTTCCTTTTTTTAGGGAATACTCATGTTAAGTTCCTTGTCAGCACTAAGAATGGTTTCTTTATTTGGTGTTCCTGCAGATGATCCTCAAGTACCATACGAAACCAGTATATGGTACGCTAAGTTTCTGCGAACCTCAGGCTTTTCAGTGGATTTTAGAACCTTCAACAGGTACTACAGTTGAACATACACAATTTTTTCACTGATCATTTGCTCTCATATTGTTCTTCTAAAATTTAGTACTAACATTATCATGTCATTTATGCAGACTGCAGCATTTTTGGACATACCGTGAGATGGATTATGTCAAGCAGTGGCTCCGCCCTAGGATCACAGTGCCCAGAATCACAGTGCCCAGACGCCATGGAAGGCTGTAGTTTAGTACTCCCTCTGTAAAGAAATATAAGATCGTTTAGATTACTAATAAAGTGATCTAAACAATCTGAAAGGCTGTAGCTTAGTAGTAAAAGTCGTACCACCATTACTAGTATAGTAAGTACTAAAGAGGATGGCAGTATTGTATGGCAGTAAGTACTAAAGAGGATGAACAATTGCAATTTCCAGTGAAGCTTGGCATAGGTGGCTTTGGCATGGGTGCTGCCGTTGCCCTCTACTCGGCACAGTGCTATGCCTTGGGAAGATTTTCTAATCGGTTACCATACCGATTACCCTGGGCTTTGTCATTGAGTGTAGCAGTTGGCTTCCCTTCACAGGGTCTGAATCCTTAATATTCTGGATTTGAAAATCCACTGACAAAATCTAAGGTAATTGACGGTTCAAAGAATCTAAGGTAATTGGGTATGGTAACTGATCCGGAGGATCTTACGGATGTCATCATGTCAAGAGCCCCATTATTATAAGACACGCCCAACATCTACTTCAAACATACTAAGGTGGATTCCATCGTTAATGCATGTCTTCTTGGTTCTCATGAGGATGGTATACTACTTGATTTTCATGCCATTTGCACATATAGGTTTGAGTCCAATGATGAGCGTGCCATAGAGGAGGTTATCCCCAAACAAGTGCCTACACCATCCGCGAGACAAGCATGAAAGCGGAGAAGGAACCGTCAAGATGAAGACAAGGTTCCGCAAACATCAACGGGTGTCCATGAAAAGGCTACAAGCAATGCAGACTGTAAAATGATCTCCGGCAATATAGCGCCGTAGCACATAGATTCACGTCTTTCAAGTTCCTAATTATATCCTGGCAGTCTGAACTCCGAAGTAATCACGATATGCCTTTGTGTTCATGTCTGGCACCAGGGCCAAGGCTTTGATGCGAACGTCATCTGGGCGAGTGAGCACTGCAATCTATTTTTGGGTTGTGTTCAGACTTCAGACACAAGCGGTAGTCAGCTCGGTTTAAGTCGATAAACTAAGCTTGTGGTTTCTCCTCCAAATCATCGAGGAAGTGATTAATGAAACCAAAAGTGGATGCTGGCCTATAATAGATGACTTCATGAATTACCTTTCTTCTCAAAGACCATGTGACTGAGCAAACAATTCACGTTTTGATGAAGTCAGGGATCCATCATATGAGAGCACCACCGTTTGATGTTCTGGATACCAAAATCTGGATAAGTGTTCAATATAAGCTCCTCACCGATCAAGGACACACCCTGGTTGACAATATACCAGAAGAAAATCAGTCGATGCATTGGCACACAAAAAATATGGCAAACAAATATGTTACATTAAACCAAAAGAAAAGTCTGTTTAGTACAAGAAAATGAAAAACGTGAAACCAATAGTCCTATTTTTATTTTTATCACTGATCGTAAGAAATCCATAGCTATTGGCTGCATACAAAGAAACAAAAATTATACCCACACAACCCAAAAAATTGAACACATGGGGCAACCCATAGAAAAGCATAAGGCCTAGGTTCAAGCTGCAAAACTATCAAAGAACGAAGTAATGTGGCATAGAGAAAGCATAAGGCCCGTGTTCAAGTTGCAAAACATCAAAGAAGAAACAAAGTAATGCAGTACAGAGAGACAACAGGCGCGGCAAAGCGCACCTATGCTTCTAGTCATGGCTATAGCCTACTACTTCCAATAATGGTAGCACTCAGGATAGCCCACACCGCCAATTAGTTTGATGCATGCAAAGAAAAAGAATGAAGCACCCAACGACTACTTTTGATTTGATGCAAGTGAAATTCCTACGTTCGGCCCGGAAAAGGGTAAAAGGACCATGAAATTGATCTTGACGCCCACGTTAAGTGTGCATTGGAGATGGACTATAGAAGTATAGAGGTTAGCCACAAGATCAATTCCAACATTGTGATGGTTTTTCCCCCTAAAATTCCAACATTGTGATGCCTCCCCCCCTAAAACACATTGTGATGGCTTTTACACTTCTTTTACTCGATTCATCAAGCTTCTTATAATAGATCAAATGCTATTTCTTGAAATCAGGTAAAACTCTTGTAATCGTGTGACAGCTATTATTTTTTGTAATCGGGTAAAAGGCAAGTTACATGGCTCACTACTTTTACTCGATTAATCAGGATTCTTATAATGGGGCAAATGCTATTTCTTGGAATCGTGTAACAATTGCTTTTTGTAATCGGGTAAAAGGCAAGTTATTAGATGGCTCACGGAATAACATACACTCCTCGCCTGTTTTGCCCTCTTCCGTCCAGATTCTCACCCGAGACCCTATAAATATAGTTCCACCTTAGCTATGTGTACCAGCAACAGCAACAGCAGCATTGATCGATCATTTGTGACCCGATGACACACACCACGAGCTCCTCCAATGGCACACATATAATCCAGGTCAGGGAGGCCCACCTGGCCACCGTTATCTGGTTGTGACGGCGAGAGGTATATATACTCTGTACTGCATTGCTGTGCTGAGTCCATTTCTAGTGACTGGACTGTTGTGACGGCGAGAGGTATATATACTCTGTACTGCACTGCTCTGCTTTGCCATGATGAGTTCACTTCTAGTGACTGAACTGTTGTGACGGCGAGAGGTATATATACTCTGTACTACACTGCTCTGCTTTGCCATGATGAGTCCATTTCTAGTGACTGAACTGCGAAAGGTATATATACTCTGTAATGCACTGGCCTGCTTTGCCGTGATTGAGACCACTTCCAGTGACTGAATTGTTGTGACGGCGAGAGGTATATATACTCTGTACTGCGCTGCTCTGCTTTGCCATGATGAGTCCACTTCTAGTGACTGAATTGTTGTGACGGCGAGAGGTATATATACTCTGTACTGCATAAATTTGAATGTGAAGTGAGAGCATAACTATGGAAGTATTTGTGGGCGATCGAGGTTATGTTTTCTTGGGAGGGCGAACATTAATTCATAGTGAACCATAGTGTAAATAAAAAACAAACATTTTTCATATAAATGTTCATGTTAGTGTAACAAGCGTTCTTGACAATTTTCATGCGAAAATGAATAGCAGTGCTTCATCAGTGAAAAAAACAAAATTAAGTGTAACATTTGAAGGTCACATTTAGTGTTTGACTTTGTTTTTTTGGACAGGTCAAAATTCTACAGCTTTTCAACTAAAATTTGCAGGTAGCATTCGGATGTGACCACGAACACATATAATTTTATTTTGATTTTTCTTACATTTGAAAAATGCATTTTTGGCACTCAGGAGCATGTGCTTCTGGAAGCCAAACTGGATTTCCGTGTTTTCTCATACTTTTTCCCTAATCATATATTTGTGTTTCTGTATTAATTGCAATCATAATCAACTGTAGTTAATTGCATTGTGAATCGACTATTCAATATTTGAAAGTGCCACAAGAGCTGTTTCTGTATTAATTGCACTGTGTGCGTTTGTATTCCACCTGACCACCTGTACTAAGTTTCTGGTACTCCCAACGGTAGTGCATAGCCTGCACATGACCGGCACCAAAAACACCTTGTATATGCATCTACTACGGTTGCCCAGATGTCGCTTTCCGTGGATGAAATACAACGAACTCCCCTATCTATACAGCGAGATGATCCCAAGGCATCAGGTGCTCGTCCACCAAAACTGCTTTTCGTAGAAACTTACGTAGCTTACTAGTGAAGCTAGTATATGACGCAAATGCTTACCTCAGATAGGTCGGTTCAGAACTGCTATATAAGGAGCAGCTCACCACAAATTGTAACAAGCTCATCAGTACTGAAATACACTAGAAAAACAGCTTCACAGCGTGGATGTCATCATGGTTAACTAGACGAGAGAAAGATGAGGGGGACAAAGTATCCACCTCTCATCACTATGCCTTGATCGGGAGCTTCACACCGTGGATGTCATCGTGGCCGTACATGAATCGTCCCCCACATCCAGCTCTGTTCAATTTCAGACAAAGGTGGACGTTTCATTGTACGGCCTGATGACATCCACAGCGTGGCTCTCCCAGAAACAGACTACTCAAGGGAGAAACAAAGCTGTAACAGGCAGCCAAGCCGTATGTAAGTTTTGTTAAGAATTAATTAGATGTGATGAATTAGTTAAGGGCTGCTACAGACCCTGGAACCAAGCCACGCGATGCAATCGGCCACCACTCCGTTCACGGCAAAACAGCGTGCAGAAGGGAAATTATAATGATCTAACGATTGATTTGTTTTCTTCACTGTACGTTTTTGCACCCAAGATTGCTAATCCAGGAACAAATTTCTTCGACAAAGAACAGACAAGTGAAGTGTGCACCCGACGGTTACCTTCAGGCGAGGCACAGAGCCACGGCCGTCTTCGGGGACTTCTCGGGGAGGCGGCTCCAAGCGGTGGCCTCGCTGAACGGACGGGAGCGCCCTCACACGCCACAACAACAGCGCAGCACGGCTGCACGGCGGGCATGGTCGCCACCGGAGCGTGGCGGCAGCGACCGCGTCGCGTCAGCGAAGGCGACGGGCGCACGGCCGAGGCCTTGTGATCAGTGCGCAGCCCGGTCCACGCGCAAGGCGAGGCGGAAGCCAAACCTCCTGGCGTGGCTCTCCCGGTCGCATGGCGGCCCATGGCGCAGCGGAGGTTCTGCCCGGCGCGGTGCGGCGGTGTAGCGCGTGGCTATGCGCCGGCGCGGCATTGGCAACGTGCGGTTGCCTGACCCGAAGGCATGGCCGGGCTGGCTGTTGGCCGCCCGTCGACGGCGACGGTGCGGCGTTGACTGTGCGGCACGGATTTCTCCGGCGATAGGCCATGCGGCTTGGAGGAAGCGGGGATTGGGTAATCCTATCCCTTTGGAATATTTACAGTTCGGTCTACAATATTTCTGTTATTCACAGAAACGACCATATATTTCTCTATATTTTCTTTTGAACACCATATATTGGCAAAGGCACCGGTTTGCAATTGGGCGCTGCTACGCGTCGGCCGGCGGATCTTTTCGAAAGATCCGCCACCTCGCAAGCCTCAAATCTCGAGCGGCCGACCGTCACCATGTACCATTGCAATATATGTTGTGTTTTAGAATTTTTCTGCAACACGGGTCATGATGCAGAAAATTTTACAACATAGATTAAGTTGCAGATTTTTTTACAACAAAAGTCTTGTTAGAGTTTTATTTCCCCTTGCAACAGAGGTCTTGCCGCAGAATTTTCATGGCAAGAGTCTTATAAATTTTTCGCAACAAAGATCTTGTTGCAGAATTATTCTGCAACAGAGGTCCAGTTGCAGTAATTTATAGTTTTTTCACAACCGATGCTCGTGCGAGCCGAGGCTCTGCAACTGTTCCTGGGTGAAACGAGAGCGATAGGATCATGATTTTTCTGGAAGATGGAGGCGGTTGACGCTTGGAAGCAATCCACAGATGGATGCTAATCATTTCACGTTGAGATTAGTCTTCCGTTCGAATGATAGAAGAGTTTCGACAATCTTGTCATCAGCATGGCTTGGGATCTTTTCACAACCGAAAGGAACAATAGGTGGTTGCAGCTGACCTCGCTCAAATGATCTTGGAAGAGCTTAGAGAATGGAACTTAGCATTTCACGGTGTAGGAGGTTTACAGCGTTTTGTGAGACGGTAGCTTTGTAGATGTGTGGAGTAGGTGTTCCCACGTCGATGTTCGCATCGTCGTGTGGATTCTTGTAAATCTATTTTTTATATATATAAATACGGTATGCAATTGCATACTTTAAAAAAAGAGCATCTACAGGCAGACTTGGCAAATTCGACCCCTTATAGTTAGTGCTATGCATCCGAGTCTCATATTTTATCCCTAGATCCATACAAACAATGTAAAATAAGCCAACGTAGTGCGACACACTAGCTACTACGCTTCGTCGTCGGAGATGGCCGCGACGTCGGTGCCGGGCACCGGGTAGATGGGCGCGTAGGAGGACTCTGGCTCCTCCTCATAATCGTCATCATCAATATACGCGAGCATCTCGTCGACTTCCGCGGCGTGCTCCGCTTCCACCTCCTGCCGACGACGATGTTTGGCCTCCGATTTCGACCGAAGGAAATCAAGGATCGCCTGCTGCTCCGCCTGCAAATCAGCGTCCCCAGCTTCCCCCACATCCTTCTCCTCCTCAACCACCTTCAAGTCCTCCTCCGGATCCACCACGTCCGGAGGTAGCCCTGCGACGATCCGGGCTTCGCGCCTTGCCTGGATCTGCTCAAGGAGCTGCAGCCGGCGCTCCGGCGTTAGATATGGGTAACTCCTTATCGTACGGCGTGCATGGCTACTAGTGGTTGCGGGTGGCGATTGGAAGTGCGGCGGCGGCGGACGAGAGGGGGGAAATGTTGACGGGTAGGGTTTCAGTACCGACAGTCCGCTTAAATAACCGGGTTAGGAAACTACGCGGCCCTCCAAAGTGGCGCCACGCGGCGCCATTGGTCCGATGGAGGAGACGAGTTTCGGACCATCGGGTTTCTGAGTGTTTTCCTATGAGACCCCATCGTCAGCCGATGTGGCGGACGCGCCTGGGCCTCCCCATATCCGCCCAGATTTAGACTAGGCACGAGGGATGTTGGTCAGCCCGGACAAATGAGGCCCATTTGAGGCGTTCTTTGGGTCGCTTTTTTGTGACCGGTCACTGACCGGACCGTCCACCCAAACGTTTGAGGCTGATTTGAGATGCCCAGCCGTAGATGCTCTCCGGTACCTGAAAATTTTTGTGTCCTTCGGTTAGCGAGTGATGCGTTGCCAATTTTTCCAATCGATCAACACATTCTTCTTCACTTTTCCTAATTTTTGCTCGTCTATTTTCTATTTGGCTTCAGGCTATTTTTTGAGCCGTCCGATTGTGCAGGAATCTCACCGTCTCTCATGTCCTCATTCACGGTTATTTATAATCTTACCAACTACTTCCTTCATCCTATAATATAAGATCGTTTTTACGCTATATTATTGGACAGTGGGAATAGTAGATAATTACGCACGTAAACAAACAGTATTGGAACAGGGGATACCCCGACGGCCGAAACAATGCCGACGGCCCCCGTCGGCCTATTCGGAGCTATGCCGATAGCCAGGTCCAGGCCGTCGGCGTATCTAGGCCGTCGGGCTACCCCGAGATAGGCCGACGGCCACCGTCGGCACAGAAAGGCCGTCGGCCTAGATAAGAGCACGCCGACAGCAGCCGTCGGCATCCATGGGCCGTCGGCATACTTGTGGGCCCGGCGACCCCGTTCGTGACGGGCGGCTAACGGCGTCCGAACTATGCCGACGGTGGAGACGGACGGCCGTTGGCATAGGTACGCACGCCACGTCACTGATGATCCGGGGCGCACCGACCAGTGTATATGTCGACGGCAGCCGTCGGCATATATGCCACGTCACCGATCCGCGGCATGCCGCCTGCCTAAGCCCTGCCCGTAGCTATGCCGACGGCAGAGCCGTCGGCATAGTTATATATATTTTTCATTTTCATATATAATTTTTATACGCACGCCACGTCACTGATCCGGGGCGCACCGATGTATATGCCGACGGCTGCCGTCGGCATATATGCCACGTCACCAATCCGCGGCTCGTCGCCGGCCTAAGCCCTGCCCCATAGCTATGCCGACGGCAGAGCCATCGGCATAGTTATATTTTTTCGTTTTCATATATAATTTTTGTTTTTTAGTATTATTATTTCATTAACTTACATGTAGCATCGGGTCTATACGGAGGGGTGTGCCCCCCCTCGCGGACGGCGCCGCCGCCGGCACCTGGAGGGGGGAAACAGCCGCATCAGGTCTATACGGAGGGGACGGTGCTCCCAAGTGTTTCTATGGGATGACCTACCACAACCGGGTAGTGTGGTAGCATGTCTGAAGAGGCAGCACGCGTCTCGGGGGTATGGCCCCCTCACGGACGGCGCCGCCGCCGGCACCTGGAGGGGGAAAGGACCGCGTCGGGTCTACACGGAGGGGATCTTCCTGTGGGTTTGGCCGGGACGTTGCTCTCAAGTGTTCGTATGGGCTGACCTAACACAACCGGGTGGAGAGATCCACTGGTCAAAGCCCGTCCGTGGAAAGTCAAAGGGCTAGATCTCGTGGTCAAACGCTACAGGGTTAGGCGGGGCGGGGGCCTGGGGGCTAGCAATGCCACTGAAGCATCGTACTGGGCCCTCATACATGCAGTACGGTGTGGTGGCATGTCTGAAGAGGCAGCACGTGTCTCCGAGGTGTGGCCTCCCTCACGGACGACGCCGCCACCGGCACCTGGAGGGGGGAAACGACCGCGTCGGGTCTACACGGAGGGGATCTTCCTGTGGGTTTGGCTGGGATGTTGCTCCCAAGTGTTCCTATGGGCTGACCTAACACAACCGGGTGGAAAGGTCCACTGGTCAAAGCCCGTCCGTGCAAAGTCAAAGGGCTAGATCTCGTGGTCAAATGCTACAGGGTTAGGCGGGGCGGGGGCCCTGGGGGTAGCAATGCCACCGGAGCGCCGTACCGGGACCTCATACATGCCGTACGGTGTGGTGGCATGTCTGAAGAGGCGGCACGCGTCCCCGGGATGTGCCCCCCCTCACGGACGGCACTGTCGCCGGCACCTGGAGGGGGGGAAACGGCCGTGTCGGGTCTACACAGAGGGGATCTTCATGTGGTTTTGGCCGGGACGTTGGTCCCAAGTGTTTGTATGGGCTGACCTAACATAACCGGGTGGAAAGGTCCACTGGTCAAAGCCCGTCCGTGGAAAGTCAAAGGGCTAGATCTCGTGGTCAAACGCTACAGGGTTGGGCGGGACGGGGGCCTTGGGGGGTAGCAATGCCACCGGTGAAGGGAATATGCCCTAGAGGCAATAATAAAGTTATAATTTATTTCCTTATTTCATGATAAATGTTTATTATACATGCTAGAATTGTATTAACCGAAAACTTAGTACATGTGTGAATACAAAGACAAAACAAAGTGTCCCTAGTATGCCTCTACTTGACTAGCTCGTTTATCAAAGATGGTTATGTTTCCTAACCATGGACATGTGTTGTCATTTGATGAACGAGATCACATCATTAGGAGAATGATGTGATGGACAAGACCCATTCATTAGCTTAGCATTATGATCGTTACAGTTTCATTGCTACTGCTTTCTTCATGACTTATACATGTTCCTCAGACTATGAGATTATGCAACTCCCGAATACCGGAGGAACACCTTGTGTGTTATCAAACGTCACAACGTAACTGGGTGATTATAAAGATGCTCTACAGGTGTCTCCGATGGTGTTTGTTGAGTTGGCATAGATCGAGATTAGGATTTGTCACTCCGTGTATCGAAGAGGTATCTTTGGGCCCTCTCGGTAATGCACATCACTATAAGCCTTGCAAGCATTGTGACTAATGAGTTAGTTGTGGGATGATGCATTACGGAACGAGTAAAGAGACTTGTCAGTAACGAGATTGAACTAGGTATGAGGATACCGACGATCGAATCTCGGGCAAGTAACATACCAATGACAAAGGGAACAACGTATGTTGTTATGCGGTTTGACCGATAAAGATCTTCGTAGAATATGTAGGAGCCAATATGAGCATCCAGGTTCCGCTATTGGTTATTGACCGGGGATGTGTCTCAGTCATGTCTACATAGTTCTCGAACCTGTAGGGTCCGCACGCTTAACGTTCGATGACGATTTGTATTATGAGTTATGTGATTTGATGACCGAACTTTGTTCGGAGTCCCGGATGAGATCGGGGACATGACGAGGAGTCTCGAAATGGTCGAGAGGTAAAGATCGATATATTGGAAGGCTATATTCGGACATCGGAAAGGTTCCGAGTGATTCGGGTATTTTTCGGAGTACCGGAGAATTACGGGAATTCGCCGTATTGGGCCTTATTGGGCCATACGGGAATAGAGGAGGCAGGCAAAAGGGAAGGAGGCGCGCGCCCCCCCATGGGTCCGAATTGGACTAGGGGAAAGGGGGCGGCGCTGCTATGTCTTGAGCTTGCGTTGGTTTTCCTTGAAGAGGAAAGAGTGATGCAGCACAGTAGCGTAAGTATTTCCCTCAGTTTTTGAGAACCAAGGTATCAATCCAGTAGGAAGTTCCTTCAAAGTCCCACGCACCTACACAAACAAACAAAGAACTCGCAACCAACGCAATAAAGGGGTTGTCAATCCCTTCACGGCCACTTGCGAAAATGAGATCTGATAGAGATAATATGATAAGATAAACATATTTTTGGTATTTTATAATATAGATGCAAAAAGGTAAAGATGCAAATAAAAGTAGATTGAAAGCTTATATGATAAAAGATAGACCCGGGGGCCATAGGTTTCACTAGTGGCTTCTCTCAAGATAGCATAAGTATTACGGTGCGTGAACAAATTACTGTCGAGCAATTGATAGAAAAGCGAATAATTATGAGATTATCTAGGCATGATCATGTATATAGGCATCACGTCCGTGACAAGTAGACCGACTCCTGCCTGCATCTACTACTATTACTCCACACATCGACCGCTATCCAGCATGCATCTAGAGTATTAAGTTCATAAAGAACAGAGTAACGCATTAAGAAAGATGACATGATGTAGAGGGATAAACTCATGCAATATGATATAAACCCCATCTTTTTATCCTCGATGGCAACAATACAATACGTGCCTTGCAACCCTTTCTGTCACTGGATAAGGACACCGCAAGATTGAACCCAAAGCTAAGCACTTCTCCCATGGCAAGAAAGACCAATCTAGTAGGCCAAACCAAACTGATAATTCGAAGAGACTTGCAAAGATAACTCAATCATACATAAAAGAATTCAGAAGAGATTCAAATATTTCTCATAGATAAACTTGATCATAAACCCACAATTCATCGGATCTCGAGAAACACACCGCAAAAGAGTTTACATCGAATAGATCTCCACGAGAGAGGGGGAGAACATTGTATTGAGATCCAAAAAGAGAGAAGAAGCCATCTAGCTAATAACTATGGACCCGAAGGTCTGTGGTAAACTACTCACAACTCATCGGAAGGGCTATGGTGTTGATGTAGAAGCCCTCCGTGATCGATTCCCCCTCCGGCGGAACACCGGCGAAGGCTCCAAGATGGGATCTCGCGGATACAGAAGGTTACGGCGGTGGAAATTGTTTTTTGGTGGCTCCCTGGATGGTTTCGAGGTACGTAGGTATATATAGGAGGAAGAAGTGGGTCGGTGGCCGCTCATGGGGCCCAGGAGACAGGGGGCGCGCCCACCAGGGAAGGGTGCACGCTCCACCCTCCTGGCCTCCTCGATCGCTTCTTGACGTGCACTCCAAGTCCTCTGGATCACGTTTGTTCCAAAAATCACGTTCCCGAAGGTTTTATTCCGTTTGGACTCCGTTTGATATTCCTTTTCTTCGAACTGAAATAGGCAAAAAAACAGCAATACGGGCTGGGCCTCCGGTTAGTAGGTTAGTCCCAAAAATGATATAAATGTGTAAAATAAAGCCCATAAACATCCAAAAGGGGTAATATAATAGCATGGAACAATAAAAAATTATAGATACGTTGGAGACATATCAAGCATCCCCAAGCTTAATTCCTGCTCGTCCTCGAGTAGGTAAATGATAAAAACAGAATTTTTGATGTGGAATGCTACCTAGCATATTTCTCAATGTAATTTTCTTTATTGTGGCATGAATGTTCAGATCCAAATGATTCAAAATAAAAGTTCATATTGACATAAGAAATAATAATACTTCAAGCATACTAATAAAAGTAATCATGTCTTCTCAAAATAGCATGGCTAAAGAAAGTTATCCCTACAAAATCATATAGTCTGGCTAAGCTCTATCTTCATCACAGAAAGTATTTAATCATGCACAACCCCGATGACAAGCCAAGCAATTGTTTCATACTTTAGTAATCTCAAACTTTTCAATCTTTCACGCAATACATGAGCGTGAGCCATGGACATAGCACTTATGTGGAATAGAATGGTGGTTGTGGAGAAGACAAAAAGGAGGAAGATAGTCTCACATCAACTAGGCGTATCAACGGGCTATGGAGATGCCCATTAATAGATATCAATGTGAGTGAGTAGGGATTGCCATGCAACGGATGCACTAGAGCTATAAATATATGAAAGCTCAACAAAAGAAACTAAGTGGGTGTGCATCCAACTCGCTTGCTCACGAAGACCTAGGGCATTTTGAGGAAGCCCATCATTGGAATATACAAGCCAAGTTCTATAGTGAAAATTCCCACTAGTATATGAAAGTGACAACATAGGAGACTCTCTATCATGAAGATCATGGTGCTACTTTGAAGCACAAGTGTGGTAAAAAGGATAGTAGCATTGTCCCTACTCTCTTTTCTCTCAATTTTTTGGTGGGCTTCTTTGGCCTCCTTTTTTTATTAAGTCCGGAATCTCATCCCGACTTGTGGGGGAATCATAGTCTCCATCATCCTTTCCTCACTAGGACAATGCTCTAATAATGAAGATCATCACACTTTTATTTATTTACAACTCAATACTTAGAACAAGATATGACTCTATATGAATGCCTCCGGCGGTGTACCGGGATATGCAATGAATCAAGAGTGACATGTATGAAATTATGAAGGTGGCTTTGCCACTAATACGATGCCAACTACATGATCATGTAAAGAGCAATATGACAATGATGATGCGTGTCATATGAACGGAACGGTGGAAAGTTGCATGGCAATATATCTCGGAATGGCTATGGAAATGCCATAATAGGTAGGTATGGTGGCTGTTTTGAGGAAGGTATATGGTGGGTGTATGGTACCGGCGAAAGTTGCACGGCACAAGAGAGGCTAGCAATGGTGGAAGGGTGAGAGTGCGTATAATCCATGGACTCATCATTAGTAAAAAGAACTCATATACTTATTGCAAAAAATCTACAAGTCATAAAAACCAAGCACTACGCGCATGCTCCTAGGGGGATAGATTGGTAGGAAAAGTCCATCGCTCGTCCCCGACCTCCACTCATAAGGAAGACAATCAATAAATAAATCATGCTCCGACTTCATCACAAAGCGGTTCACCATACGTGCATGCTACGGGAATCACAAACTTCAACACAAGTATTCTTTAAATTCATAATCACCCAACTATCATGACTCTAATATCACTACCTCCATATCTCAAAACAATTATCAAGTATCAAATTGATCATAGCATCCAATTCACTTTCTATGATAGTTTTTATTATACCCAACTTGGATGCCTACCATTCTAGGACCAATTTTATAAACATAGCAAATACCATGCTGTTCTAAGAGACTCTCAAAATAATATAAGTGAAGCATGAGAGACTAGCAATTTTTACAAAATTAAGCCACCGCCGTGCTCTAAAAGATATAAGTGAAGCACTAGAGCAAAAACTATTTAGCTCAAAAGATATAAGTGAAGCTCATAGAGTATTCTAATAAATTATAATCAAGTGGGCTTCTCCCAAAAGGTGTGTACAGCAAGGATGATTGTGGAAAACTAAAAAGCAAAGACTAATATCATACAAGACGCTCCAAGCAAAACACATATCATGTGGTGAATAAAAATATAGCTCCAAGTAAAGTTACCGATAAACGAAGACGAAAGAGGGGATGCCTTCCCGGGGCATCCCCAAGCTTAGGCTTTTGGGTATTCTTGGATATCTTGGGGTGCCTTGGGCATCCCCAAGCTTAGGCTCTTGCCACTCCTTATTCCATAGTTCATCAAATCTTTACCCAAAACTTGAAAACTTCACAACACAAAACTCAACAGAAATCTCGTAAGCTCCGTTAGTGAAAGAAAGCAAAACCACCACAAAAGGTACTGTAATGAACTCATTATTTATTTATATTGGTGTTAAAACTACCGTATTCACACTTCTCTATGGTTTATAAACTATTTTACTAGCCATAGATGCATCAAAATAAGCAAACAACACATGAAAAACAGAATCTGTCAAAAACAGAACAGTCTGTAGTAATCTGTAACTAACACAAACTTCTGGAACTCAAAAAATTCTACCAAAATAGGACGATCTAGATAATTTGTTTATTGATCTACTGCAATTGGAATAAGTATTTTATCACGTTCTGGTGATTTTAAACAATTGTTTTCGTGAACAGAAAGTTTCTGGAATTTTTAGCAAGATCAAATATTCATCATCCAAGAAAATCCTATAGGTTCTACTTGGCACAAACACTAATTAAAACATAAAAACACATCTAAACAGAAGGTAGATGATAAATTTATTACTAAACAGAACCAAAAACAAAAAACACAAATAAAATTGGGTTGCCTCCCAACTAGCGGTATCGTTTAACGCCCCTAGCTAGGCATAAAAGCGAAGATAGATCTTAGTAGTGCCATCTTTGGCACCCAATTCTTTAATAGAGAACTTAATATCCTTAAGAGTTTCTTTCTTTTTAGTAATGATTAAGCTTGAAGGAAAGAAATCAAGAAACTCATTTGTAGAAAAAGGTTCCTTAATGATAGCAAAAGCATTGGGATGAACACTTATTGATTTGAGATCGGCACAATCTTTGTTAGAAGATTCACCCTTATTTTTAGGAACATACATGACTTTGGGAATTTTAGTAGGAGGAGTTGAGGTATTTTTCACAGATGAAAAAGCAGACCCTAAATTGGTGATAACATCCTCTAGTTTACTAATTCTTGTAGAATCGAGATCTATCCTTTCATTAACTAAAGGTTCTTTTTCTTTAAAAAATTTCAAGGTAACCCCAACCTTAGATCCATATTGGGTAATCTGATTGTGGATCTTTTTATCTAAATTTTCAATTAACTCAACAGTGGCAACTTTATTCTCAATAATTTCAAGCCTTTGCATGACATGTTCCAAAGTTAAAACAGTTCCATTAACCAAAAGAGGGGGTGGACCAAACAGATCTAACATGGCATTATAAGCATCAAAAGTATGGCTACCCAAGAAGTTTCCTCCGGTAATGGTATCGAGAATATATCTATTCCAAGGAGTAATGCCTACATAAAAATTGCGAAGAAGAACGGAAGTGGATTTCTTCCTAGTAGATCTATTTTAAGCATTGCAAATTCTATGCCAAGCATCTTTTAAATTTTCTCCCTCCCTTTGTTTAAAATTGAGAACTTCATGATCGGGAGTATTAATAATGATAGGTGAACTAGCCATGGTGACAAGATAAAAGACCCAACACACGAGCAAACAAGAGGCAAGCGAAAAAGAGAGGAGAAGATTGGGAAAGAGAGGGCAAATAAAAAGGCAAGGGTGAAGTGGGGGAGAGGAAAACGAGGGGCAAATGGCAAATAATGTAAATGCGAGGGAGATGAGTTTGTGATGGGTACTTGGTATGTCTTGACTTGATGGAAGCTTCCCCGACAACGGCGCCAGAAATCCTTCTTGCTAGGTCTTGAGCTTGTGTTGGTTTTCCTTGAAGAGGAAAGGGTGATGCAGCACAGTAGCGTAAGTATTTCCCTCAGTTTTTGAGAACCAAGGTATCAATCCAGTAGGAAGTTCCTTCAAAGTCCCACGCACCTACACAAACAAACAAAGAACTCGCAACCAACACAATAAAGGGGTTGTCAATCCCTTCACGGCCACTTGCGAAAGTGAGATCTGATAGAGATAATATGATAAGATAAATATATTTTTGGTATTTTATAATATAGATGCAAAAAGGTAAAGATGCAGATAAAAGTAGATTGAAAGCTTATATGATAAAAGATAGACCCGGGGGCCATAGGTTTCACTAGTGGCTTCTCTCAAGATAGCATAAGTATTACGGTGCGTGAACAAATTACTGTCGAGCAATTGATAGAAAAGTGAATAATTATGAGATTATCTAGGCATGATCATGTATATAGGCATCATGTCCGTGACAAGTAGACCGACTCCTGCCTGCATCTACTACTATTACTCCACACATCGACCGCTATCCAGCATGCATCTAGAGTATTAAGTTCATAAAGAACAGAGTAACGCATTAAGAAAGATGACATGATGTAGAGGGATAAACTCATGCAACATGATATAAACCCCATCTTTTTAACCTCGATGGCAACAATACAATACGTGCCTTGCAACCCTTTCTGTCACTGGATAAGGACACCGCAAGATTGAACCCAAAGCTAAGCACTTCTCCCATGGCAAGAAAGATCAATCTAGTAGGCCAAACCAAACTGATAATTCGAAGAGACTTGCAAAGATAACTCAATCATACATAAAAGAATTCAGAAGAGATTCAAATATTTCTCATAGATAAACTTGATCATAAACCCACAATTCATCGGATCTCAACAAACACACCACAAAAAGAGTTTACATCGAATAGATCTCCACGAGAGAGGGGGAGAACATTGTATTGAGATCCAAAAAGAGAGAAGAAGCCATCTAGCTAATAATATGGACCCGAAGGTCTGTGGTAAACTACTCACAACTCATCGGAAGGGCTATGGTGTTGATGTAGAGGCCCTCCGTGATCGATTCCCCCTCCGGCGGAACACCGGCGAAGGCTCCAAGATGGGATCTCGCGGATACAGAAGGTTACGGCGGTGGAAATTGTTTTTCGGTGGCTCCCTGGATGGTTTCGGGGTACATAGGTATATATAGGAGGAAGAAGTAGGTCGGTGGCCGCTCGTGGGGCCCAGGAGACAGGGGGCGCGCCCACCAGGGAAGAGCGCGCCCTCCACCCTCATGGCCTCCTCGATCGCTTCTTGACGTGCACTCCAAGTCCTCTGGATCACGTTTGTTCCAAAAATCACGTTCCCGAAGGTTTTATTCCGTTTGGACTCCGTTTGATATTCCTTTTCTTCGAAATACTGAAATAGGCAAAAAAACAGCAATACGGGATGGGCCTCCGGTTAGTAGGTTAGTCCCAAAAATGATATAAATGTGTAAAATAAAGCCCATAAACATCCAAAAGGGGTAATATAATAGCATGGAACAATAAAAAATTATAGATACGTTGCAGACGTATCAGGCGCCCATTGCCCTTTCCTACTCCCTCTCTCTTTCCCTCTTTCTTCTCTCCTACTCCGGAAGGGAAAAGGGGAATCCTACTAGGACTTGGGAGTCCTAGTAGGGCTCCCCACACTTGGCGCGCCCCCTCTAGGGCCGGCCTCCTCCTCCTCCCTCCTTTATATACGTGGGCAGGGGACACCTCAAAGGCACAACAGACAATTTCTTAGCCATGTGTGGTGCCCCCTCCACAGTTACACACCTCAGTCATATCGTTGTAGTGCTTAGGAGAAGCCCTGCGCCGGTAGCTTCATCATCACCGTCATCACGCCGTTGTGCTGACGAAGCTCTCCCTCGACACTCTGCTGGATCGTGAGTTCATGGGACGTCATCGAGCCAAACGTGTGCAGATCGCGGAGGTGCCGTACTTTCGGTGCTAGGATCGGTCAATCGTGAAGACGTACGACTACATCAACCGCGTTATCATAACGCTTCCGCTTATGGTCTACGTGTTGGGAAACGTAGTAATTTCAAAAAAAAATCCTACGCACACGCAAGATCATGGTGCTTCATAGCAACGAGAGGGGATAGTATTGTCCACGTACCCTCGTAGACCGAAAGTGGAAGCGTTATGACAACACGGTTGATGTAGTCGTACGTCTTCACGATCGACCAATCCTAGTACCGAACGTACGACACCTCCGCGATTTGCACACGTTCAGCTCGGCGACGTCCCGCGAACTCACGATCCAGTAGAGCTTCGAGGGAGAGCTTCGTCAGCACGATGGCGTGATGACGGTGATGATGAAGCTACTAGCGCAGGGCTTTGCCTAAGCACTACGACGATATGACCGAGGTTGAATATGGTGGAGGGGGGCACCGCACATGGCTTGGAACAATCAACTTGTGTGTTCTAGGGTGCCCCCTGCCCCTGTATATAAAGGAGCAAGGGGGGAGGGCGGCCGGCCCTTGGTGCGCCCAAGGAGAGGAGGAATCCTCCTCCTAGTAGGAGTAGGATTCATCCTTTCCTAGTCCTACTAGGAAGGGGGAAGGGGGAAGGAAGGAGAGGGAGAGAGGGAGGAAAGAGGGGGCGCCGCCCCCCTCCTTGTCCAATTCGGACTCCCAAGGGGGGGGCGGCCAGTATAACAACATACGTTGTTCCCTTTGTCATCGGTATGTTACGTGCCCGAGATTCGATCGTCGGTATCTCAATACCTAGTTCAATCTCGTTAACGGCAAGTCTCTTTACTCATTCTGTAATGCATCATCCCGCAACTAACTCATTAGTCACATTGCTTGCAAGGCTTATAGTGATCTGCATTACCGAGAGGGCCCAGAGATACCTCTCCGACAATCGGAGTGACAAATCCTAATCTTGATATATGCCAACTCAACAAACACCATCGGAGACACCTGTAGAGCACCTTTATAATCACCCAGTTACGTTGTGACATTTGGTAGCACAAAAAGTGTTCCTCCGGTATTCGGGAGTTGCATAATCTCATAGTCATAGGAAGATGTATAAGTCATGAAGAAAGCAATAGCAATATACTAAACAATCAAGTGCTAAGCTAACGAAATGGGTCAAGTCAATCACATCATTCTCTAATTATGTGATCCCATTAATCAAATGACAACTCATGTCTATGGCTAGGAAACATAACCATCTTTGATTCAACGAGCTAGTCAAGTAGAGGCAAACTAGTGACACTCTGTTTGTCTATATATTCACACATGTATCAAGTTTCCGGTTAATACAATTCTAGCATGAATAATAAACATTTATCATGATATAAGGAAATATAAATAACAACTTTATTATTGCCTCTAGGGAATATTTCCTTCAGTCTCCCACTTGCACTAGAGTCAATAATCTAGATTACATAGTAATGATTCTAACACCCATGGAGTCTTGGTGCTGATCATGTGTTGCTCGTGAGAGAGGCTTAGTCAACGGGTCTGCAACATTCAGATCCGTATGTATCTTGCAAATCTCCATGTCTCCCTCCTTGCCTTGATCGCGGATGGAATTGAAGCGTCCCTTGATGTGCTTGGTTCTCTTGTGAAATCTGGATTCCTTTGCCAAGGCAATTGCACCAGTATTGTCACAAAAGATTTTCATTGGACCCGATGCACTAGGTATGACACCTAGATCGGATATGAACTCCTTCATCCAGACTCCTTCATTTGCTGCTTCCGAAGCAGCTATGTACTCCGCTTCACATGTAGATCCCGCCACTACGCTTTGCTTAGAACTGCACCAACTGACAGCTCCACCGTTCAATATAAACACGTATCCGGTTTGTGACTTAGAGTCATCTGGATCAGTGTCAAAGCTTGCATCGACGTAACCATTTACGATGAGCTCTTTATCACCTCCATAAACGAGAAACATATCCTTAGTCCTTTTCAGGTATTTTAGGATGTTCTTGACCACTGTCCAGTGATCCACTCCTGGATTACTTTGGTACCTCCCTACCAAACTTATAGCAAGGCACAGATCAGGTCTGGTACACAACATTGCATACATGATAGAGTCTATGGTCTGCAGTGGTCGGGCATTGAGTCTGACTCAACTTCACACCTTGTAACACAGGCAAGAACCCTTTCTTTGCTTGATCCATTTTGAACTTCTTCAAAACTTTGTCAAGGTATGTGCTCTGTGAAGTCCAATTAAGCATCTTGATCTATCTCTATAGATCTTAATGCCCAATATATAAGCAGCTTCACTAAGGTCTTTCATTGAAAAACTCTTATTCAAGTATCCTTTTATGCTATTCAGAAATTCTATATCATTTCCAATCAATAATATGTCATCCACACATAATATTAGAAATGCTATAGAGCTCCCACTCACTTTCTGGTAAATACAGGCTTCTACAAAAGTCTGTATAAAACCATATGCTTTGATCACACTATCAAAACGTTTATTCCAACTCCGAGATGCTTGCACCAGTCCATAAATGGATCGCTGGAGCTTGCACACTTTGTTAGCATCCTTTGGATCGATAAAACCTTCAGGTCGCATCATATACAACTCTTCTTCCAGAAATCCATTCAGGAATGCAGTCTTTAAATCCATTTGCCAAATTTCATAATCATAAAATGCAGCAATTGCTAACATGATTCGGACGGACTTAAGCATCGCTACGGGTGAGAAGGTCTCATCGTAGTCAACTCCTTGAACTTGTCGAAAACCTTTTGCAACAAGTCGAGCTTTGTAGACAGTAACATTACCATCAGCGTCAGTCTTCTTCTTGAAGATCCATTTATTCTCGATGGCTTGCCGATCATCGGGCAAGTCAACCAAAGTCCACACTTTGTTCTCATACATGGATCCCATCTCAGATTTCATGTCCACAAGCCATTTTGCAGAATATGGGCTCATCATCGCTTCCTCATAGTTCGTAGGTTCGCCATGGTCAAGTAACATGACCTCTAGAACAGGATTACCGTACCACTCTGGTGCGGATCTTACTCTGGTTGACCTATGAGGTTCGGTAGTAACTTGATCTGAAGTTACATGATCATCATCATTAGCTTCCTCACTAATTGGTGAAGGAGTCACATGAACTGATTTCTGTGATGAACTACTTTCCAATAAGGGAGCAGGTACAGTTACCACATCAAGTTCTACTTTCCTCCCACTCACTTCTTTCGAGAGAAACGCCTTCTCTAGAAAGGATCCATTCTTAGCAACGAATGTCTTGCCTTTGGATCTGTGATAGAAGGTGTACCCAACAGTCTCCTTTGGGTATCCTATGAAGACACATTTCTCCGATTTGGGTTCGAGCTTATCAGGTTGAAGCTTTTTCACATAAGCATCGCATCCCCAAACTTTAAGAAACGACAACTTTGGTTTCTTGCCAAACCACAGTTCATAAGGTGTCGTCTCAACGGATTTAGATGGTGCCCTATTTAACGTGAATGCACCCGTCTCTAAAGCATAACCCCAAAACGATAGCGGTAAATTAGTAAGAGACATCATAGATCGCACCATATCTAGTAAAGTACGATTACGACGTTCGGACACACCATTACGCTGTGGTGTTCCGGGTGGCGTAAGTTGCGAAACTATTCCGCATTGTTTCAAATGAAGACCAAACTCATAACTCAAATATTCTCCTCCATGATCAGATCGTAGAAACTTTATTTTCTTGTTACGATGATTTTCCACTTCACTCTTAAATTCTTTGAAATTTTCAAATGTTTCAGACTTATGTTTCATCAAGTAGATATACCCATATCCGCTCAAATCATCTGTGATGGTGAGAAAATAACGATATCCGCCGCGAGCCTCAACATTCATCGGACCACACACATCAGTATGTATGAGTTGTAGTCATCTTGCCCATGAGGCATGGTTCGCAAGTACCAAGTGATTCATAATCAAGTGATTCCAAAAGTCCATCAGAATGGAGTTTCTTCATGCGCTTTACACCAATATGACCTAAACGGTAGTGGCACAAATAAGTTGCACTATCATTATCAACTCTGCATCTTTTGGCTTCAATATTATGAATATGTGTATCACTACTATCGAGATTCAATATAAATAGACCACTCTTTAAGGGTGCATGACCATAAAAGATATTACACATATAAATAGAACAACCATTATTCTCTGATTTAAATGAATAATCATCTCACATCAAACAAGATCCAGATATAATGGTCATGCTCAACGTTGGCACCAAATAACAATTATTCAGGTCTAAAACTAATCCCGAAGGTAGATGTAGAGGTAGCATGCCGACCATGATCACATCGACTTTGGAACCATTTCCCACGCGCATCGTCACGTCGTCCTTAGCTAATCTTCGCTTAATCCGTAGTCCCTGTTTTGAGTTGCAAATATTAGCAACAGAACCAGTATCAAATACCCAGGTGCTAATGCGAGCATTAGTAAGGTACACATCAATAACATGTATATCACATATACCTTTGTTCACCTTGCCATCCTTCTTATCCGCCAAATACTTGGGGCAGTTCCGCTTCCAGTGACCAGTCCCTTTGCAGTAGAAGCACTCAGTCTCAGGCTTAGGTCCAGACTTGGGTTTCTTCACTTGAGCAGCAACTTGCTTGCTGTTCTTCTTGAAGTTCCCCTTCTTACCTTTACCCTTTTTCTTGAAACTGGTGGTCTTGTTGACCATCAACACTTGATGCTCCTTCTTGATTTCTACCTCCGTAGCCTTTAGCATCGCGAAGAGCTTGGGAATTGTCTTATCCATCCCTTGCATGTTATAGTTCATCACGAAGCTCTTGTAGCTTGGTGGCAGTGATTGAAGAATTCTGTCAATGACACTATCATCCGGAAGATTAACTCCCAGTTGAATCAAGTGATTGTTATACCTAGACATTTTGAGTATATGCTCACTGATAGAACTATTCTCCTCCATCTTGCAGCTGTAGAACTTATTGGAGACTTCATATCTCTCAATCCGGGCATTTTCTTGAAATATTAACTTCAACTCCTGGAACATCTCATATGCTCCATGACATTCAAAACGTCATTCAAGTCCTGGTTCTAAGCCGTAAAGCATGGCACACTAAACTATCGAGTAGTCATCAGCTTTGCTCTGCCAGACGTTCATAACATCTGGCGTTGCTCCTGCAGCGGGTTTGGCACCTAGCGGTGCTTCCAGGACGTAATTCTTCTGTGCAACAATGAGGATAATCCTCAAGTTACGGACCCAGTCCGTGTAGTTGCTACCATCATCTTTCAACTTAGCTTTCTCTAGGAATGCATTAAAATTCAACGAAACAACAACACGGGCCATCTATTTACAACAACATAGACATGCAAAATACTATCAGGTACTAAGTTCATGATAAATTAAAGTTCAATTAATCAAATTACTTAAGAACTCCCACTTAGATAGACATCCCTCTAATCATCTAAGTGATCACGTGATCCATATCAACTAAACCATGTCCGATCATCATGTGAGATGGAGTAGTTTTCAATGGTGAACATCACTAGGTTGATCATATCTACTATATGATTCACGCTCCACCTTTCGGTCTCAATGTTCTGAGGCCATATCTGCATATGCTAGGCTCGTCAAGTTTAACCCGAGTATTCTGCGTGTGCAAAACTGGCTTGCACCCGTTGTATGTGAACGTAGAGCTTATCTCACCCGATCATCACGTGGTGTCTCGGCACGACGAACTTTCGCAACGGTGCATACTCAGCGAGAACACTTGTACCTTGAAATTTAGTGAGAGATCATCTTATAATGCTACCGTCGATCTAAGCAAAATAAGATGCATAAAGGATAAACATCACATGCAATCAATATAAGTGATATGATATGGCCATCATCATCTTGTGCCTTTGATCTCCATCTCCAAAGCACCGTCATGATCACCATCGTCACCGGCGCGACACCTTGATCTCCATCGTAGCATCGTTGTCGTCTCGGCAACTATTGCTTCTACCACTATCGCTACCGCTTAGTGATAAAGTAAAGCAATTACATGGCGATTGCATTTCATACAATAAAGCGACAACCACGTGGCTCCTGCCAGTTGCCGATAACTTTGTTACAAAACATGGTCATCTCATACAATAAAATATAGCACCATGTCTTGACCATATCACATCACAACATTGAAGGAAATATGCCCTAGAGGCAATAGTAAAGTTATTATTTATTTCCTTATTTCATGATAAATGTTTATTATTCATGCTAGAATTGTATTAACCGGAAACTTGATACATGTGTGAATACATAGACAAAACAGAGTGTCCCTAGTATGCCTCTACTTGACTAGCTTGTTTATCAAAGATGGTTATGTTTCCTGACCATAGACATGTGTTGTCATTTGATGAACGGGATCACATCACTAGGAGAATGATGTGATGGACAAGACCCATTCGTTAGCTTAGCACTATGATCGTTTAGTTTATTGCTATTTCTTTCTTCATGACTTATACATGTTCCTATGAATATGAGATTATGCAACTCCCGAATACCGGAGGAACACTTTGTGTGCTACCAAACGTCACAATGTAACTGGGTGATTATAAAGGTGCTCTACAGGTGTCTCCGATGGTACTTGTTGAGTTGGCAAAGATCGAGACTAGGATTTGTCACTCCGATTGTCGGAGAGGTATCTCTGGGCCCTCTCGGTAATGCACATCACTATAAGCCTTGCAAGCAATGTGACTAATGAGTTAGTTGCGGGATGATGCATTAAGGAACGAGTAAAGAGACTTGCCGGTAACGAGATTGAGCTAGGTATTGAGATACCGACGATCAAATCTCGGGCAAGTAACATACCGATGACAAAGGGAACAACATATGTTGTTATGCGGTTTGACCGATAAAGATCTTCGTAGAATATGTAGGAACCAATATGAGCATCCAGGTTCCGCTATTGGTTATTGACCGGAGACATGTCTCAGTCATGTCTACATAGTTCTCGAACCCGTAGGGTCCGCACGCTTAAAGTTCTGTGACGATCGGTATTATGAGTTTATGTGATTTGATGTACCGAAGGTAGTTTGGAGTCCCGGATGAGATCGGGGACATGACGAGGAGTCTCAAAATGGGCGAGACATAAAGATCGATATATTGTAAGTCTATATTCGGACATCGGAAAGGTTCCGAGTGATTCGGGTATTTTTCGGAGTACCGGGGAATTACGGGAATTCGTCCGGGGAGTCAATGGGCCTTAATGGGCCTTAGTGGGAAGGAGAGGCAGCAGCTAGGAGGTGGTGCGCGCCCCTCCCAAGCCCAGTCCGAATTGGACAAGGTGTTTGGGGCGCGGCCCCCTCTCCCTTCCTTCTCCACTCCCCCTCCTTTCCCCCTTCTCCTAGTTGGACTAGGAAAGAAGGAAACCTACTCCTACTAGGAGTAGGAATCCTACTCCCTTGGCGTGGCCCTCCTAGGGCCGGCCTCCTCCTCCCGCCCTCCTTTATATACGGGGGCAGGGGGCACCCCAAAGACACAACAATTGATCATTGATCTCTTAGCCGTGTGCGGTGCCCCCCTCCACCATAATCCACCTCGGTCATATCGTAGCGGTGCTTAGGCGAAGCCCTGCGTCGGTAGCTTCATCATCACCGTCACCACGCCGTCGTGCTGACGAAGCTCTTCCCGGAAGCTCTACTGGATCGTGAGTTCGCGGGACGTCACCGAGCTGAACGTGTGCTGAACGCGGAGGTGCCGTACGTTCGGTGTTGAGGATCGGTCGATCATGAAGACGTACGATTACATTAACCACGTTGTTATAACGCTTCCGCTTACAGTCTACGAGGGTACGTGATGACACTCTCCCCTCTTGTTGCTATGCATCACCATGATCTTGCGTGAGCGTAGGCAAATTTTTGAAATTACTACGTTCCCCAACAGTGGTATCAGAGCCAGGTTATTGCGTAGATGTTATATGCACGAGTAGAACACAAGTGAGTTGTGAGCGATACAAGTCATACTACTTACCAGCATGTCATACTTTGGTTCGGCGGTATTGTTGGATGAAGCGGCCCGGACCGACATTACGCGTATGCTTACGCAAGACTGGTTCTACCGACGTGCTTTGCACACAGGTGGCTGGCGGGTGTCAGTTTCTCCAACTTTAGTTGAACCGAGTGTGACTACGCCCGGTCCTTGAGAAGGTTAAAACAACACTAACTTGACGAACTATCATTGTGGTGCTGATGCGTAGGTAAGAACGGTTCTTGCTCAGCCCGTAGCAGCCACGTAAAACTTGCAACAACAAAGTAGAGGACGTCTAACTTGTTTTTGCAGGGCTCGTTGTGATGTGATATGGTCAAGACATGATGCTATATTTTATTGTATGAGATGATCATGTTTTGTAACGGAGTTATCGGCAATTGGCAGGAGCCATATGGTTGTCGCTTTATTGTATGCAATGCAATCGCCCTGTAATTGCTTTACTTTATCACTAAGCGGTAGCGATAGTCGTAGAAGCAATAGTTGGCGAGATGACAATGATGCTATGATGAAGATCAAGGTGTCGCGCCAGTGACGATGGTGATCATGACAGTGCTTTGGAGATGGAGATCAAAGGCACAAGATGATGATGGCCATATCATATCACTTATATTGATTGCATGTGATGTTTATCCTTTATGCATCTTATTCTGCTTTGATTGACGGTAGCATTATAAGATGATCTCTCACTAAATTTCAAGGTAAAAGTGTTCTCCCTGAGTATGCACCGTTGCCAAAGTTCATCGTGCCAAGACACCACGTGATGATCGGGTGTGATAAGCTCAACGTTCATCTACAGCGGGTGTAAGACAGTTTTGCACACGCAGAATACTTGGGTTAAACTTGACGAGCCTAGCATATGCAGATATGGCCTCGGAACACTGAGACCGAAAGGCCGAGCGTGAATCATATAGTAGATTTGATCAACATAGTGATGTTCACCATTGAAAACTACTCCATCTCACGTGATGATCGGACATGGTTTAGTTGATTTGGATCACGCGATCACTTAGATGATTAGAGGGATGTCTATCTAAGTGGGAGGTCTTAAGTAATATGATTAATTGAACTTTCATTTATCATGATCTTAGTCCTGGTAGTATTAGCATATCTATGTTGTAGATCAATAGCTCGCGTTTAGCTCCCCTGTTTTATTTTTAATATGTTCCTAGAGAAAAATAAGTTGAAAGATGTTAGTAGCAAAGATGCAGACTAGCTCCATGATCTGAGGATTATCCTCATTGTTGCACAGAAGTATTATGTCCTTGATGCACCGCTAGGTGACAGAACTATTGCAGGAGCAAATGCAGACATTATGAACGTTTTGACAAAAGCTCGGTATGATGACTACTTGATAGTTTAGTGCACCATGCTTTACGGCTTAGAACCGGGACTTCAAAAATGTTTTGAACGCTGCGGAGCATATAAGATGTTCCAAGAGTTGAAATTGGTATTTCATACTCATGCCCGTGTCGAGAGGTATGAGACCTCTGACATTACTTTGCCTACAAGATGGAGGAGAATAGCTCAACCAGTAAGCATGCGCTCAGATTGTCTGAGTACTACAATCACTTGAATCAAGTGGGAGTTAATCTTCCAGATAAGATAGTGATTGACAAAGTTCTCTAGTCACTATCACCAAGTTACTTGAACTTCGTGATGAACTATAATATGCAAGGGATAACGGAAACGATTCCCAAGCTCTTCGTGATGCTGAAATCGACGAAGGTAGAAATCAAGAAAAGCATCAAGCGTTGATGGTTGACAAGACCACTAGTTTCAAGAAAAGGGCAAAGGGAAGAAGGGGAACTTCAAGAAGAACGGCAAGCAAGTTGCTGCTCAAGTGAAGAAGCCCAAGTCTGGACCTAAGCCTGAGACTAAGTGCTTCTACTGCAAAAGGACTGGTCACTGGAAGCGGAACTGCCCCAAGTATTTGGCGGATAAGAAGGATGGCAAAGTGAACAAAGGTATATTTGATATACATGTTACTGATGTGTACTTTACTAGTGTTTATAGCAACCCCCCAGTATTTGATACTAGTTAAGTTGCTAAGATTAGTGACTCGAAACGGGAGTTGCAGAATGAACATAGAGTAGTTAAGGGTGAAGTGACGATGTGTGTTGGAAGTGGTTCGAAGATTAAATATGATCATCATCACACACTCCCTATACTTTCGGGATTAGTGTTGAACATAAATAAGTGTTATTTGGTGTTTGCGTTGAGCATGAATATGATTTGATCATGTTTATTGCAATACGGTTATTCATTTAAGTCAGAGAAACATTGTTGTTCCGTTTACATGAATAAAACCTTCTATGGTCATACACCCAATGAAAATGGTTTGTTGGATCTCGATCGTAGTGATACACATATTCATAATATTGAAGCCAAAAGATGCAAAGTTAATAATGATAGTGCAACTTATTTGTGGCACTGCCGTTTAGGTCATATTGGTGTAAAGCGCATGAAGAAAATCCATGCTGATGGGCTTTTGGAATCACTTGATGCTTGCGAACCATGCCTCATGGGCAAGATGACTAAGACTCCGTTCTCCGGAACAATGTAGCGAGCAACTAACTTATTGGAAATAATACATACTGATGTATGCGATCCGATGAGTGTTGAGGCTCGCGGCGGGTATCGTTATTTTCTGACCTTCACAGATGATTTGAGCAGATATGGGTATATCTACTTGATGAAACATAAATCTGAAACATTTGAAAAGTTCAAAGAATTTCAGAGTGAAGTGGAAAATCATCGTAACAAGAAAATAAAATTTCTACGATCTGATCGTGGAAGAGAATATTTGAGTTACGAGTTTGGTCTTCATTTGAAACAACGCGGAATAGTTTCGCAACTCACGCCACCTGGAACACCACAGCGTAATGGTGTGTCCGAACATCGTAACCGTACTTTATTAGATATGGTGCAATTTATGATGTCTCTTACCGATTTACCACTATTGTTTTGGGGTTATGCATTAGAGACAACTTCAATCACGTTAAACAGGGCACCATCTAAATCCGTTGAGATGACACCTTATGAACTATGGTTTGGCAAGAAACCAAAGTTGTCGTTTCTTAAAAGTTTGGGGATGCGATGCTTATGTGAAAAAGCTTCAACCTGATAAGCTCGAACCCAAATTGGAGAAATGTGTCTTCATAGGATACCCAAAAGGAGACTGTTGGGTACACCTTCTATCACAGATCCGAAGGCAAGACATTTGTTGCTAAGAATGGATCCTTTCTAGAGAAGGAGTTTCTCTCGAAAGAAGTGAGTGGGAGGAAAGTAGAACTTGATGAGGTAACTTTACCTGCTCCCTTATTGGAAAGTAGTTCATCACAAAAATCTGTTCCTGTGACTTCTACACCAATTAGTGAGGAAGCTAATGATGATGATCATGTAACTTCAGATCAAGTTACTACCGAACCTTGTAGGTCAACCAGAGTAAGATCCGCACCAGAGTGGTACGGTTCTGGAGGTCATGTTACTTGACTATGACGAACCTACGAACTATGAGGAAGCGATGATGAGCCCAGATTCCGCGAAATGGCTTGAGGCCATGAAATCTGAGATAGATTCCATGTATGAGAACAAAGTGTGGACTTTGGTTGACTTGCCCGATGATTGGCAGGCCATAGAAAATAAATGGATCTTCAAGAGGAAGACGGACGCTGATAGTAGTGTTACTATCTACAAAGCTAGACTTGTCAAAAATGGTTTTGACAAAGTTCAAGGTGTTGACTACGATGGGATTTTCTCACTCGTAGCGATGCTTAAGTCTGTCCAAATCATGTTAGCAAATTGCCATATTTTATGAAATCTGGCAAATTGATGTCAAAACTACATTCCTTAATGGATTTCTTAAAGAATAGTTGTATATGATGCAACTAGAAGGTTTTGTCGATCCTAAGGGTGCTAACAAAATGTGCAAGCTCCAGCGATCCATCTATGGACTGGTGCAAGCATCTCGGAGTTGGAATATACCCTTTGATGAGTTGATCAAAGCATATAGTTTCATACAGACTTGCGGTAAAGCCTGTATTTATAAGAAAGTGAGTGGGCGCACTACAACATTTCTGATAAATATATGTGAATGACATATTGTTGATCGGAAATAATGTAGAATTTTCCGCAAAGCATAAAGGAGTATTTGAAAGGAGTTTTCAAAGAAAGACCTCGGTGAAGCTGCTTACATATTGAGCATCAAGATCTATAGAGATAGATCAAGACGCTTGATATGTTTTTTCAATGAGTACATACCTTGACAAGATTTTGAAGTAGTTCAAAATGGAACAGTCAAAGAAAGAGTTATTGCCTGTGTTACAAGGTGTGAAATTGAGTAAGACTCAAAGCCTGACCATAGCAGAAGATAGAAAGAGAATGAAAGTCATTCCCTATGCCTCAGCCATAGGTTCTATAAAGTATGCCATGCTGTGTACCAGATCTATTGTATACCCTACACTGAATTTGGCAAGGGAGTACAATTTTGATCTAGGAGTAGATCATTGGACAGCGGTCAAAATTATCCTTAGAAGAGTAAGGATATATTCTTGGTTATGGAGGTGATAAAGAGTTCGTCGTAAAGAGTTACGTCGATGCAAGCATTGACACCGATCTGGATGACTCTAAGTCACAATCCGGACACATATTGAAAGTGGGATCAATTAGCTAGAGTAGCTCCGTGCAGAGCATTGTAGACATAGAAATTTGCAAAATACATACGGATCTGAATGTGGCAGACCCGTTGACTAAATTTCTCTCACAAGCAAAACATGATCACACCATACTACTCTTTGGGTGTTAATCACATAGCGATGTGAACTAGATTATTGACTCTAGTAAACCCTTTGGGTGTTGGTTACATGACGATGTGAACTATGGGTGTTAATCACATGGTGATGTGAACTATTGATGTTAAATCACATGGCGATGTGATCTAGATTATTGACTCTAGTGCAAGTGGTAGACTGAAGGAAATATGCTCTAGAGGCAATAGTAAAGTTATTATTTATTTCCTTATTTCATGATAAATGTTTATTATTCATGCTAGAATTGTATTAACCGGAAACTTGATACATGTGTGAATACATAGACAAAACAGACTGTCCCTAGTATGCCTCTACTTGACTAGCTTGTTTATCAAAGATGGTTATGTTTCCTGACCATAGACATGTGTTGGCATTTGATGAACGGGATCACATCATTAGGAGAATGATGTGATGGACAAGACCCATTCGTTAGCTTAGCACTATGATCGTTTAGTTTATTGCTATTGCTTTTTTCATGAGTTATACATGTTCCTATGACTATGAGATTATGCAACTCCCGAATACCGAAGGAACACTTTGTGTGCTACCAAACGTCACAACTTAATTGGGTGATTATAAAGGTGCTCTACAGGTGTCTCCGATGGTACTTGTCGAGTTGACATAGATCGAGACTAGGATTTGTCACTCCGATTGTCGGAGAGGTATCTCTGGGCCCTCTCGGTAATGCACATCACTATAAGCCTTGCAGGCAATGTGACTAATGAGTTAGTTACGGGATGATGCATTACGGAACGAGTAAAGAGACTTGCCGGTAATGAGATTGAGCTAGGTATTGAGATACCAACGATCAAATCTCGGGCAAGTAACATACCGATGACAAAGGGAACAATGTATGTTGATATGCGGTTTGACCGATAAAGATCTTCGTAGAATATGTAGGAACCAATATGAGCATCTAGGTTTCGCTATTTGTTATTGACCGGAGACATGTCTCGGTCATGTCTACATAGTTCTCGAACCCGTAGGGTCCGCACGCTTAAAGTTCTATGACGATCGGTATTATGAGTTTATGTGATTTGATGTACCGAAGGTAGTTCGGAGTCCCGGATGAGATAGGGGACATGACGAGGAGTCTCAAAATGCTCGAGAAGTAAAGATCGATATATTGGAAGGCTATATTCGGACATCGAAAAGGTTCCGAGTGATTCGTGTATTTTTCGGAGTACCAGGGAGTTACAGGAATTCGTCCGGGGAGTCAATGGGCCTTAATGGGCCTTAGTGGGAAGGAGAGGCAGCAGCCAGGAGGTGGCGCGCGCCCCTCCCAAGCCCAGTCCGAATTGGACTAGGGGTTTGGGGCGCGGCCCCCCTCTCCCTTCCTTCTCCCCTCCCCCTCCTTTCCCCTTCTCCTAGTTGGACTAGGAAAGAAGGAAACCTACTCCTACTAGGAGTAGGAATCCTACTCCCTTGGCACGCCCCTCCTAGGGCCGGCCTCCTCCTCCCTCCCTCCTTTATATACGGGGGCAGGGGGCACCCCAAAGACACAACAATTGATCGTTGATCTCTTAGCCGTGTGCGGTGCTCCCCTCCACCATAATCCACCTCGGTTATATCGTAGCGGTGCTTAGGCGAAGCCCTGCGTAGGTAGCATCATCATCACCGTCACCATGCCGTCATGCTGACAAAGCTCTTCCCGGAAGCTCTACTGGATCGTGAGTTCGCGGGACGTCACCGAGCTGAACGTGTGCTGAACGCGGAGGTGCCGTACGTTCGGTGCTGAGGATCGGTCGATCGTGAAGACGTACGACTACATCAACCGCGTTGTTATAACGCTTCCGCTTATGGTGTACGAGGGTACATAGACGACACTCTCCCCTCTTGTTGCTATGCATCACCATGATCTTGCGTGAGCGTAGGCAAATTTTCGAAATTACTACGTTCCCCAACAAACATGCCCTGCAAAAACAAGTTAGACGTCCTCTACTTTGTTGTTGCAAGTTTTACGTGGCTGCTATGGGCTGAGCAAGAACCGTTCTTACCTACGCATCAAAACCACAACGATATTTCTTCAAGTATGTGTTGTTTTAACCTTCATAAGGACCGGGCGTAGCCACACTCGATTCAACTAAAGTTGGAGAAACTGACACCTGCCAGCCACCTGTGTGCGAAGCACGTCGGTAGAACCAGTCTCGTGTAAGCGTACGCGTAATGTCGGTCCGGGTCGCGTCATCCAACAATACCGTCGAATCAAAGTATGACATGCTGGTAAGCAGTATGACTAGTATCGCCCACAACTCACTTGTGTTCTACTCGTGCATATAACATCTACGCATAAACTTGGCTCGGATGCCACAGTTGGGGAACGTAGTAATTTCAAAAAAAATCCTACGCACACGCAAGATCATGGTGATGCATAGCAACGAGAGGGGAGAGTGTTGTCCACGTACCCTCGTAGACTGAAAGCGGAAGCGTTATGACAACGCGGTTGATGTAGTCGTACGTCTTCATGATCGACCGATCCTAGTACCGAACGTACGGCACCTCCGCGCGCTGCACACGTTCAGCTCGGTGACGTCCCATGAACTCACGATCCAGTAGAGCTTCGAGGGAGAGCTTCGTCAGCACGACGGCGTGATGATGGTGATGATGAAGCTACCGGCGTAGGGCTTCGCCTAAGCACTACGACGATATGACCGAGGTGGAATATGGTGGAGGGGGGCACCGCACACGGCTTGGAACAATCAACTTGTGTGTTCTAGGGTGCCTCCCTGCCCCCGTATATAAAGGAGCAAGGGGGGAGGCCGACCGGCCCTTGGTGCGCCCAAGGAGAGGAGGAATCCTCCTCCTAGTAGGAGTAGGATTCATCCTTTCCTAGTCCTACTAGGAAGGGGGAAGGGGGAAGGAAGGAGAGGGAGAGAGGGAGGAAAGAGGGGGTGCCGCCCCCCTCCTTGTCCAATTCGGACTCCCAAGGGCGGGGGCGCGGTCAGCGCTAGGCCCTCTCCTCTCTCTCCCACAAGGCCCATGTTGGCCCATTATATCCCCCGGGGGTTCCGATAACCCCCCCGCACTCCGATAAATATCCGGTGACCCCCGGAACTCATCCGGTGTCCGAATATAGTCGTCCAATATATCAATCTTTATGTCTCGACCATTTAGAGACTCCTCGTCATGTACGTGATCACATCCGGGACTCCGAACTATCTTCGGTACATCAAAATACATAAACTCATAATACCGATCATGACTGAACGTTAAGCATGCGGACCCTACGGGTTTGAGAACTATGTAGACATGACCGAGACTCATCTCCGGTCAATAACCAATAGCAGAACCTGGATGCTCATATTGGTTCCTACATATTCTACGAAGATCTTTATCGGTCAAACCGCATAACAACATACGTTGTTCCCTTTGTCATCGGTATGTTACTTGCCCGAGATTCGATCGTCGGTATCTCAATACCTAGTTCAATCTCATTACCGGCAAGTCTCTTTACTCGTTCCGTAATGCATCATCCCGCAACTAACTCATTAGTCACATTGTTTGCAAGGCTTATAGTGATGTGCATTACAGAGAGGGCCCAGAGATACCTCTTCGACAATCGGAGTAACAAATCCTAATCTCGATCTATGCCAACTCAACAAACACCATCGAAGACACTTGTAGAGCACCTTTATAATCACCCAGTTATGTTGTGACGTTTGGTAGCACACAAAGTGTTCCTCCGGTATTCGGGAGTTGCATAATCTCATAGTCATAGGAACATGTATAAGTCATGAAGAAAGCAATAGCAATATACTAAACGATCAAGTGCTAAGCTAACGGAATGGGTCAAGTCAATCACATCATTCTCTAATGATGTGATCCTGTTAATCAAATGACAACTCATGTCTATGGCTAGGAAACATAACCATCTTTGATTCAACGAGCTAGTCAAGTAGAGGCAAACTAGTGACACTCTTAAGCGTAAAAAAAAACTAGTGACACTCTGTTTGTCTATATATTCACACATGTATCAAGTTTCTGGTTAATACAATTCTAGCATGAATAATAAACATTTATCATGATATAAGGAAATGTAATTAACAACTTTATTATTGCCTCTAGGGCATATTTGAAGGAAATATGCCCTAGAGGCAATAATAAAGTATTATATATTTCCTTATATCATGATAAATGTTTGTTATTCATGCTAGAATTGTATTAACCGGAAACATAATACATGTGTGAATATATAGACAAACAGAGTGTCACTAGTATGCCTCTACTTGACTAGCTCGTTAATCAAAGATGGTTATGTTTCCTAGCCATAGACATAAGTTGTCATTTGATTAACGAGATCACCTCATTAGGAGAATGACGTGATTGACTTGACCCATTCCGTTAGCTTAGCACTCGATCGTTGAGTATGTTGCTATTGCTTTCTTCATGACTTATACATGTTCCTATGACTATGAGATTATGCAACTCCCGTTTACCGGAGGAACACTTGTGTGCTACCAAACGTCACAACGTAAATGGGTGATTATAAAGGTTCTCTACAGGTGTCTCCAAAGGTACTTGTTGGGTTGGCGTATTTCGAGATTAGGATTTGTCACTCCAATTGTCGGAGAGGTATCTCTGGGCCCACTCGGTAATGCACATCACTATAAGCCTTGCAAGCATTGTGACTAATGAGTTAGTTGCGGGATGATGTATTACGGAACGAGTAAAGAGACTTGCCGATAAAGAGACTGAACTAGGTATCGAGATACCGACGATCGAATCTCGGGCAAGTAACATACCGATGACAAATGGAACAATGCATGTTGTTATGCGGTCTGACCGATAAAGATCTTCATAGAATATGTGGGAGCCAATATGGGCATCCAGGTCCCGCTATTGGTTATTGACCGGAGACGTGTCTCGGTCATGTCTACATAGTTCTCGAACCCGTAGGGTCCGCACGCTTAACGTTACGATGACAGTTTTATTATGAGTTTATGTATGTTGATGTACCGAAGGAGTTCGGAGTCCCGGATGAGATTGGGGACATGACGAGGAGTCTCTAAATGGCCGAGACGTAAAGATCGATATATTGGACGACTATATTCGGACTTCGGAAAGGTTCCGAGTGATTCGGGTATTTTTCGGAGTACCGGAGAGTTACGGGAATTCGTATTGGGCCTTAATGGGCCATACGGGAAAGGAGAGAAAGACCCCAAAGGGTGGCCGCACCCCTCCCCATGGGCTAGTCCGAATTGGACTAGGGAGGGGGGGCGCACCCTTCCTTCTTTCTCCTTCCCACTTCCCTTCTCCTACTCCCACAAGGAAAGGAGGAGTCCTACTCCCGGTGGGAGTAGGACTCCCCCCTATGGCGCGCCTCTCCCCTTGGCCGGCTGCCTCCCCCTTGCTCCTTTATACACGGGGGCAGGGGGGCACCCCAGAGACACAACAATTGATCCTTGAGATCTCTTAGCCGTGTGCGGTGCCCCCCTCCACCATATTACACCTCGATAATACCGTTGCGGAGCTTAGGCGAAGCCCTGCGTCGGTGGAACATCATCATCGTCACCACGCCGTCGTGCTGACGAAACTCTCCCTCAACACTCGGCTGGATCGGAGTTCGAGGGACGTCATCGAGCTGAACGTGTGTAGAACTCGGAGGTGTCGTACGTTCGGTACTTGATCGGTCGGATCGTGAAGACGTACGACTACATCAACCGCGTTGTGATAACGCTTCCGCTGTCGGTCTAAGAGGGTACGTGGACAACACTCTCCCCTCTCGTTGCTATGCATCACCATGATCTTGCGTGTGCGTAGGAATTTTTTTGAAATTACTACGTTCCCCAACAATATTTCCTTCACTACACGTGGACTACACTCTCCCCTTTCGTTGCTATGCATCACCATGATCTTGCGTGTGCGTAAGAATTTTTTTGAAATTACTACGTTCGCCAACAGTGGCATCCGAGCTAGGTTTATGCGTAGATGTTATATGCACGAGTAAAACACAAGTGAGTTGTGGGCGATAATAGTCATACTGCTTACCATCATGTCATACTTTGATTCGGCGGTATTGTTGGATGAAGTGACTCGGACCAACATTATGCGTACGCTTACGCGAGACTGGTTCTACCGACGTGCTTCGCACACAGGTGGCTGGCGGGTGTCAGTTTCTCCAACTTTAGTTGAATAGAGTGTGGCTACGCCCGGTCCTTGTTGAAGGTTAAAACAACACATACTTGACGAAAAATCGTTGTGGTTTTGATGCGTAGGTAAGAACGGTTCTTGCTCAGCCCGTAGCAGCCACGTAAAACTTGCAACAACAAAGCAGAGGACGTCTAACTTGTTTTTGCAGGGCATGTTGTGATATGATATGGTCAAGACGCGATGAGATATAAATTGTTGTATGAGATGATCATGTTTTTGAAATTATCGGCAACTGGCAGGAGCCTTATGGTTGTCTCTTTATTGCATAAGATGCAAGTGCCACGTAATTGCTTTACTTTATCGCTATGTGATAGCAATAGTTGCAAAAGCAATGGTTGGCGAGATGACCATATGACGACACGTTGATTGAGATCAAGATGGTAGAGATCATGGTGTCATGCTGGTGACGATAGAAATCATGACGGTACTTTGGAGATGGAGATAAAAGGCACAAGATGATGATGGCCATATCATGTCACATATTTTGATTGCATGTGATGTTTATCTTTTATACATCTTATTTTGCTTGGTTCGGCAGTAGCTTTATAAGATGATCCCTTACTAAAATTTCAAGGTATAAGTGTTCTCCCTAAGTATGCACCGCTGCGACAGTTCTTCGTGCTGAGACACCACGTGATGATCGGGTGTGATAAGCTCTACGTTCACATACAACGGGTGCAAGCCAGTTTTGCACATGCAGAATACTCGGGTTAAACTTGACGAGCCTAGCATATGCAGATATGGCCTCGGAACACTGGAGACCGAAAGGTCGAACGTGAATCATATAGTATATATGATCAACATAGTGATGTTCACCATTGAAAACTACTCCATCTCACGTGATGATCGGACATGCTTTAGTTGATACGGATCACGTGATCATTTAGATGACTCGAGGGATATCTATCTAAGTGGGAGTTCTTAAGTAATTTGATTAATTGAACTTAAATTTATCATGAACTTAGTCCTGATAGTATTTGCATATCTGTGTTGTAGATCAATAGCTCGCAAATAGCTTCCCCATTTTATTTTTGATATGTTCCTAGAGAAAAACTATGTTGAAAGATGATAGTAGCAATGATAGGGACTAGGTCCGTGATCTGAGGATTATCCTCATTGCTGCACAGAAGAATTATGTCCTTGATGCACCGCTAGGTGACGGACCTATTGCAGGAGCAGATGCAGACGTTATGAATGTTTGGCAAAGCTCGGTATGATGACTACTTGATAGTTTAGTGCACCATGCTTTACGGCTTAGAACCAGGACTTCAAAAACGTTTTGAATGCCACGGAACATATAAGATGTTCCAAGAGTTGAAATTGGTATTTCATACTCATGCCCGTGTCAAGAGGTATGAGACCTCTCACAGTACTTTGCCTACAAGATGGAGGAGAATAGCTCAACCAGTGAGCATGTGCTCAGATTGTCTGGGTACTACAATTGCTTGAATCAAGTGGGAGTTAATCTTCCAGATAAGATAGTAATTGACAAAGTTCTCTAGCCACTATCACCAAGTTACTAGAACTTCGTGATGAACTATAATATGCAAGGGATAACGGAAACGATTCCCAAGCTCTTCGCGATGCTGAAATCGACGAAAGTAGAAATTAAGAAAAAGCATCAAGTGTTGATGGTTGACAAGACCACTAGTTTCAAGTAAAAGGGCAAGAGAAAGAAAGGGAACTTCAAGAAGAATGGCAAGCAAGTTGCCACTCCCATGAAGAAGCCCAAAGCTAGACCCAAGCCTGAAACTCAGTGCTTCTACTGCAAAGGAAATGGTCACTGGAATTGGAACTGCCCTAGATACTTGGCGGATAAGAAGGATGGCATAGTGAACAAAGGTATATTGGATATACATGTTATTGATGTGTACTTTACTAGTGTTTATAGCAACCCCTCAGTATTTGAAACTAGTTCAGTTGCTAAGAGTAGTAACTCGAAACGGGAGTTGCAAAATAAACATAGACTAGTTAAGGGTGAGGTGATGATGTGTGTTGGAAGTGATTCTAAGGTTGATAAGATAACCATCGCAAACTCCCTTTACCTTCGGGGTTAGTGTTGAACCTAAAATAAATGTTATTTGGTGTTTGCATTGAGCATGAATATGATTGGATCATGTTTATTGCAATTCGGTTATTCATTTAAGTCAAAGAATAATTGTTGTTCTATTTACATGAATAAAACCTTCCATGGTCATACACTCAATGTAAATGGTTTATTGAATCTCGATCATAGTGATACACATATTCATAATATTGAAGCCAAAAGATGCAAAGTTAATAATGATAGTGCAACTTATTTGTGGCACTGCCGTTTAGGTCATATTGGTGTAAAGCGCATGAAGAAACTCCATGCTGATGGGCTTTTGGAATCACTTGATTATGAATCACTTGATGCTTGCGATCCATGCCTCATGGGCAAGATGACTAAGACTCCGTTCTCCGGAGCAATGGAGTGAGCAACTAACTTATTGGAAACAATACATACTGATGTATGCGGTCTGATGAGTGTTAAAGCTCGCGGCGGGTATCGTTATTCTCTGACCTTCACAGATGATTTTGAGTAGATATGGGTATATCTACTCAATGAAACATAAGTCTGAATCATTTGAAAAGTTCAAAGAATTTCAGAGTGAAGTAGAAAATCATCGTAACAAGAAAAATAAAGTTTCTATGATCTAATCGCGGAGACGAATATTTGAGTTATGAGTTTGGTCTTCATTTAAAACAATGTGGAATAGTTTCACAACTCACGCCACCTGGAACACCACAGTGTAATGGTGTGTCGGAACGTCATAACCGTACTTTATTGGATATGGTGCGATCTATGATGTCTCTTACCAATTTACCACTATCGTTTTGGGGTTATGCATTAGAGATAGCTACATTCAAGATAAATAGGGCACCGTCTAATTCGTTGAGACAACACCATATGAACTATGGTTTGGGTAGAAACCTAAGCTGTCGTTTCTTAAAGGTTGGGGTTGCGATGCTTATGTGAAAAAGTTTCAACCTGATAAGCTTGAACCCAAATCGGAGAAGTGCGTCTTCATAGGATACCCAAAATAAAATGTTGGGTACACCTTCTATCACAGATCCGAAGGCAAGATCTTTGTTGCTAAGAATGGATTCTTTCTAGAGAAGGAGTTTCTCTCGAAAGAAGTGAGTGGGAGGAAAGTAGAACTTGATGAGGTAATTGTACCTTCTCCCGAATTGGAAAGTAGTTCATCACAGAAATCTGTTCCAGTGATGCCTACACCAATTAGTGAGGAAGTTAATGATGATGATCATGAAACTTCAGATCAAGTTACTACCGAACCTTGTAGGTCAACCAGAGTATGTTCCGCACCAGAGTGGTACGGTAATCCTGTTCTAGAAGTCATGTTACTAGACCATGACGAACCTACGAACTATGATGAAGCGACGATGAGCCCAGATTCCGACAGATGGATTGAGGCCATGATATCTGAGATAGGATCCATGTATGAAAAACAAAGTGTGGACTTTGATGGATTTGCCCGATGATCGGCAAGCCATAGAAAATAAATGGATCTTCAAGAGGAAGACGGACGCTGATAGTAGTGTTACTATCTACAAAGCTCGAATTGTTGGAAAGGGTTTTCAACAAGTTCAAGGTGTTGACTATGATGAGATTTTCTCACTCGTAGCGATGCTTAAGTCTGTCCAAATCATGTTAGCAATTGCCGCATTTTATGAAATCTGGCAAATGGATAAAAAAATACATTCCTTAATGGATTTATTAAAGAAGAGTTGTATATGATGCAACCAGAAGGTTTTGTCAATCCTAAAGGTGCTAACAAAATGTGCAAGCTCGAGCGATCCATCTATGGACTGGTGCAGGCATCTTGGAGTTGGAATATACGCTTTGATAAGTTGATCAAAGCATATAGTTTTATACAGACTTGTGGTGAAGCCTGTATTTACAAGAAAGTGAGTGGGAGCACTACAATATTTCTGATAAGTATATGTGAATGACATATTGTCGATCGGAAATGATGTAGGATTTTCTGGAAAGCATAAAGGAGTGTTTGAAAGGAGTTTTTCAAAGGAAGACCTCGGTGAAGCTGCTTACATATTGAGCATCAAGATCTATAGAGATAGATCAAGACGCTTGATAAGTTTTTTCAATGAGTACATACCTTGACAAGTTTTTTGAAGTATTTCAAAATGGAACAGTCAAAGAAAGAGTTCTTGCCTGTGTTGCAAGGTGTAAAGTTGATTAAGACTCAAAACAGGACCACGACAGAACATAGAGAGAGAATGAAAGTCATTCCCTATGCCTCAGCCATAGGTTCTATAAAGTAGGCCATGCTGTGTACCAGATCTATTGTATACCCTACACTGAGTTTGGCAAGGGAGTACAATAGTGATCTAGGAGTAGATCACTGGACAGCGTTCAAAATTATCCTTAGTGGAATAAGGATATGTTTCTCGATTATGGAGGTGACAAAAGGTTCATCGTAAAGGGTTACGTCGATGCAAGTTTTGACACTGATCTAGATGACTCTAAGTCTCAATCTGGATATCTTCTGAAAGTGGGAGCAATTAGCTAGAGTAGCTCCGTGCAGACAATTGTTGACATAGAAATTTGCAAAATACATATGAATCTGAATATGGCAGACCCGTTGACTAAACTTCTCTCACAAGCAAAACATGATCACACCCGAGTACTCTTTGGGTGTTAATCACATGGCGATGTGAACTAAGATTACCGACTCTAGTAAACCCTTTGAGTGTTGGTCACATGGCGATGTGAACTATGGGTGTTAATCACATGGTGATGTGAACTGTTGGTGTTGAATCACATGGCGATGTGAACTAGATTATTGACTCTAGTGCAAGTGGGAGACTGAAGGAAATATGCCCTAGAGGCAATAATAAAGTTATTATTTATTTCCTTATTTCATGATAAATGTTTATTATTCATGCTAGAATTGTATTAACCGGAAACTTAGTACATGTGTGAAAACATAGACAAAAAAAGTGTCCCTAGTATGCCTCTACTTGACTAGCTCGTTTATCAAAGATGGTTATGTTTCCTAACCATAGACATGTGTTGTCATTTGATGAACGGGATCACATCTTTAGGAGAATGATGTGATGGACAAGACCCATTCGTTAGCTTAGCATTAGTATTGTTACAGTTTGATTGCTACTCCTTTCTTCATGACTTATACATGTTCCTCAGACTATGAGATTATGCAACTCCCGAATACCGTAGGAACACCTTGTGTGCTATCAAACGTCACAACATAACTGGGTGATTATAAAGATGCTCTACAGGTGTCTCCGATGGTGTTTGTTGAGTTGGCATAGATCGAGATTAGGATTTGTCACTCTGTGTATCGAAGAGGTATCTCTGGGCCCTCTTGGTAATGCACATCACTATAAGCCTTGCAAGCATTGTGACTAATGAGTTAGTTGCGGGATGATGCATTACGGAACGAGTAAAGAGACTTGCCAGTAACGAGATTGAACTAAGTATGAGGACACCGACGATCGAATCTCGGGCAAGTAACATACCAATGACAAAGGGAACAACGTATGTTGTTATGCGGTTTGACCGATAAAGATCTTCGTAGAATATGTAGGAGCCAATATTAGCATCCAGGTTCCGCTATTGGTTATTGACCAGAGATGTGTCTCGGTCATGTCTACATAGTTCTCGAACCCGTAGGGTCCGCACGCTTAATGTTCGATGACGATTTGTATTATGAGTTATGTGATTTGATGACCGAAGTTTGTTCCAAGTCCCGGATGAGATCGGGGACATGATGAGGAGTCTCGAAATGGTCGATAGGTAAAGATCGATATATTGGAAGGCTATATTCAGACATCAGAAAGGTTCCGAGTGATTCGGGTATTTTTCGGAGTACCGGAGAGTTACGGGAATTCGCTAGGAGAAGTATTGGGCCTTATTGGGCCATACGGGAATAGAGGAGGCAGGCCAAAGGGAAGGAGGCGTGCGCCCCCCCATGGGTCCGAATTGGACTAGGGGAAAGGGGGCGCCCCCCCTTGCCCTTTCCTACTCCCTCTCTCTTTCCCTCTTTCTTCTCTCCTACTCCGGAAGGGAAAAGGGGAATCCTACTAGGACTTGGGAGTCCTAGTAGGACTCCTCACACTTGGCGCGCCCCCTCTAGGGCCGGCCTCCTCCTCCTCCCTCCTTTATATACGTGGGCAGGGGACACCCCAAAGGCACAACAGACAATCTCTTAGCCGTGTGCGGTGCCCCCTCCATAGTTACACACCTCGGTCATATCGTCGTAGTGCTTAGGCGAAGCCCTGCGCCGGTAGCTTCATCATCACCGTCATCACACCGCCGTGCTGACGAAGCTCTCCCTCGACACTCTGCTGGACTGTGAGTTCGTGGGTCGTCACCGAGCCGAACGTGTGCAGATCGTAGAGGTGCCGTACTTTCGGTGCTAGGATTGGTCGATCGTGAAGACGTACGACTACATCAACCGCGTTGTCATAACGCTTCCGCTTACGGTCTACGAGGGTACATGGACTACACTCTCCCCTCTCGTTGCTATGCATCACCATGATCTTGCGTGTGCGTAGGATTTTTTTTGAAATTACTACATTCCCCAACAACCGGAGCGTCGTACCGGGCCCTCATACACATCATACGGTGTAGTGGCATGTCTGAAAAGGCGGCACGCATCTCCGGGGTGTGGCCACCCTCACGGACGGCGCTGCCGCCGGCACCTGGATGGGGGAAACGGCTGCGCCGGGTCTACACGGAGGGGATCTTGCTTTGCGTTTGGCCCGGACATTGCTCCCAAGTGTTCCTATGGGCTGACCTAACATAACCGGGGGGAGAGGTCCACTGGTCAAAGCCCGTCCGTGGAAAGTCAAAGGGCTAGATCTCCTGGTCAAATGCTACAGGGTTAGGCGGGGCGGGGGCCCTGGGGGGGGGGGGGGGGTAGCAATGCCACAGGAGCGTCGCACCGGGCCCTCATACATGCCGTACGGTGTGGTGGCATGTCTAAAGAGGCAGCACGCGTCTCCGGGGTGTGGCCCCTCTCACGGACGGCGCCACCGCCGGCACCTGGAGGGGGGAAATGGGCGCGTCGGGTCTGGAGGGGGCGTTGCTCCCAAGTGTTTCTATTGGATGACCTACCACAACCGGGTGGTGTGGTGGCATGTGTGAAGAGGCAGCACGCGTCTCCGGGGTGGGGCCCCCCTCACGGACGGCGCCGCCGCCGGCACCTGGAGGGGGAAACGGCCGCGTCGGGTCTACACAGAGGGGATCTTGCTGTGGGTTTGGCCCGGATGTTGTTCCCAAGTGTTCCTATGGGCTGACCTAACACAACCGGGTGGAGAGGTCCACTGGTCAAAGCCCGTCCGGCGAAAGTCAAAGGTCTAGATCTTGTGGTCAACCGCTATAGGATTAGGCAGGCGGGGGTCCTGGGGGGGGGGGGTTGCAATGCCACCGGAGCGTCACACCGGGCCCTCATACATGCCATATGGTGTGGTGGCATGTCTGAAGCGGCGGCACGCGTCTCCGGGGTGTGGCCCCCCTCACGGACGGCGCCGCCGCCGGCACTTGGACGGGGGAAACGGCCGCGTCGGGTCTACATAGAGGGGATCTTGCTATGGGTTTGGCCGGGACGTTGCTCCCAAGTGTTCCTATGGGCTGACCTAACACAACCGGGTGGAGAGGTCCACTGGTCAAAGCCCATCCGACGAAAGTCAAAGGTCTAGATCTTGTCGTCAACCGCTCTAGGGTTAGGCAGGACGGGGACCCTGGGGGGTAGCAATGCCACCGGAGCATCGCACCGGGCCCTCATACATGCCGTACGGTGTGGTGGCATGTCTAAAGAGGCAGCACATGTCTCCGGGGTGTGGCCCCTCTAACGGACGGCGATGACACGGTAGTAGACGTTCCACGGTAACGGTGCGGCGTGAATATTATTGATCACCCGGAGCGGAATAAAATCATGAGTTTTTTACACAACGTGGGCACATGTGCTATAGGACTAATGGTAACTTTTCATAATTTCTGGTGATGGAGAAGTATCTGAACACTTCCCTCTACGCGGATTGCTCTTCGCTTGTCTACGACTGTGGTCGGAGGCCTCCGGGGGCTAGTGCTACCTCTTGAGCATGCATTGGTTTTCCCTTGAAGAGGAAAGGGTGATGCAACAAAGTAGCGTAAGTATTTCCCTCAGTTTTTGAGAACCAAGGTATCAATCCAGTAGGAGACTACACGCAAGTCACCTAGTACCTGCACAAACAATCAAGAACTTTGCAACCAACGCGATAAAGGGGTTGTTAATCCCTTCACGGCCACTTGCAAAAGTGAGATCTGATAAAGATAATAAGACAAATATTTTTGGTATTTTTGTTGTATAGATTGGAAAGTAAAGATTACAAAATAAACGGCGATAGAAATTGGCAAGTTGACAGGAAACTAATATGATGCAAAATAGACCCCGGGGCCATAGGTTTCACTAGTGGCTTCTCTCATGATAGCATATATTACGGTGGGTGAACAAATTACTACCGAGCAATTGATAGAAAAGCGCATAGTTATGAGAATATCTAGGCATGATCATGAGTATAGGCATCACGTCCGTGTCAAGTAGACCAAAACGATTCTGCATCTACTACTATTACTCCACACATCGACCGCTATCCAGCATGCATCTAGAGTATTAAGTTCATAAGAACAGAGTAACGCATTAGGCAAGATGACATGATGTAGAGGGATAAACTCAAGCAATATGATATAAACCCCATCTTTTTATCCTTGATGGCAACAATACAATACGTGCCTTGCTGCCCCTACTGTCACTGGAAAAGGACACCGCAAGATTGAACCCAAAGCTAAGCACTTCTCCCATTGCAAGAAAGATCAATCTAGTAGGCCAAACTAAACCGATAATTCGAAGAGACTTGCAAAGATATCAAATCATGCATATAAGAATTCAGAGAAGAACTAAATATTGTTCATAGATAATCTTGATCATAAACCCACAATTCATCGGATCTCGGCAAACACACCGCAAAAAGTATTACATCGAATAGACCTCCAAGAACATCGAGGAGAACTTTGTATTGAGAACCAAAGAGAGAGAAGAAGCCATCTAGCTAATAACTATGGACCTGAAGGTCTGTGGTAAACTACTCACACATCATCGGAGAGGCTATGGTGTTGATGTAGAAGCCCTCCATGATCGAATCCCCCTCCGGCAGATTGCCGGAAAAGGCCCCAGATGGGATCTCACGGGTACAGAAGGTTGCGGTGGTGGAAAAGTGGTTTCGTGGCTCTCCTGGATGTTTTCAGGGTATAAGAGTATATATAGGCGAAAGAAGTAGGTCGGTGGAGCTACGAGGGGCCCATGAGGGTGGGGGGCACGCCTACACCCCCTAGGCGCGCCTTCCTGCCTCATGACCGCCTCGTTGCGTCTCTGACTTCCACTCCAAGTCTCGTGGATTGTGTTTGTTCCAAGAAAGATCCTCGCGAAGGTTTCGTTCCGTTTGGATTCCGTTTGATATTCCTTTTGTGCGAAACACTGAAATAGGCAAAAAAACAGCAACTGGCACTGGGCCTCCGGTTAATAGGTTAGTCCCAAAAATAGTATAAAAGAGCATATTAAAGCCCATTAAACATCCAAAATAGATAATATAATAGCATGGAACGATAAAAAATTATAGATACGCTGGAGATGTATGAGCATCCCCAAGCTTAATTCCTGCTCGTCCTCTAGTAGGTAAATGATAAAAATAGAATTTTTGATGTGGAATGCTACCTAACATATTTTCAATGTAATTTTATTTATTGTGGCATGAATTTTCAGATCCGAAAGATTCAAGACAAAAGTTTAATATTGACATAAAAATAATAATACTTCAAGCATACTAAGCAAGCAATTATGTCTTCTCAAAATAACATAGCCAAAGAAAGCTCATCCCTACAAAATCATATAGTTTGGCCACGCTCCATCTTTGTCACACAAAATGCTATCATCATGCACAACCCCGATGACAAGCCAAGCAATTGTTTCATACTTTAGTATTCTCAAACTTTTTCAACTTTCACGCAATACATGAGCGCGAGCCATGGACATAGCACTATGGGTGGAATAGAATATGATGATGGAGGTTGTGTGTAGAAGACAAAAAAGGAGAAAGTCTTACATTGACGCGGCTAATCAACGGGCTATGGAGATGCCCATCAATTGATATCAATGCGAGGAGTAGGGATTGCCATGCAACAGATGCACTAGAGCTATAAATGTATGAAAGCTCAACAAAAGAAATTAAGTGGGTGTGCATCCAACTTCCTTGCTCACGAAGACCTAGGGCATTTGAGGAAGCCCATTGTTGGAATATACAAGCCAAGTTCTATAATGAAAAATTCCCACTAGTATATGAAAGTGACAAAATAAGAGACTCTCTATCATGAAGATCATGGTGCTACTTTGAAGCACAAGTGTGGAAAAAGGATAGTAACATTGCCCCTTCTCTATTTTCTCTCATTTTTTGGGCCTTCTCTTTTTTTATTTCGCCTTTCTCTTTTTTTGGGCCTTCTTTTTTTATTTGGCCTTTCTCTTTTTTTCCTCACACGGGACAATGCTCTAATAATGATGATCATCACACTTCTATTTATTTACAACTCAAGGATTACAACTTGATACTAGAACAAAATATGACTCTATATGAGTGCCTCCGGCGGTGTACCGGGAATGAATCAAGAGTGACATGTATGAAATTATGCATGGTGGCCTTGCCACAAATACGATGGCAACTACATGATCATGCAAGGCAATATGACAATGATGAAGCGTGTCATAATAAACGGAATGGTGGAAAGTTGCATGGCAATATATCTGGGAATGGCTATGGAAATGCCATAATAGGTAGGTATGGTGGCTGTTTTGAGGAAGATATAAGGAGGCTTATGTGTGATAGAGCGTATCATATCACGGGGTTTGGATGCACCGGCGAAGTTTGCACCAACTCTCGAGGTGAGAAAGGGCAATGCACGGTACCGAAGAGGCTAGCAATGATGGAAGGGTGAGAGTGCGTATAGTCCATGGACTCAACATTAGTCGTAAAGAACTCACATACTTATTGCAACAATCTATTAGTCATCGAAACGAAGTACTACGCGCATGCTCCTAGGGGGGTAGATTGGTAGGAAAAGACCATCACTCATCCCCGACCGCCACTCATGAGGAATTTATCTATTAATTATCTGCAAAAAGAATCAACCTAAAAGCACTCTCCAGTAAAAAATGGCAGCTAATCTCGTGAGCGCTAAAGTTTCTATTTTTACAGCAAGATCACAAAGACTTCACCCAAGTCTTCCCAAAGGTTCTACTTGACACAAACACTAATTAAAACATAAAACCACATATAAACAGAGGCTAGATGAATTATTTATTACTAAACAGGAACAAAAAGCAAGGAAAAAATAAAATTGGGTTGCCTCCCAACAAGCGCTATCGTTTAACGCCCCTAGCTAGGCATAAAGTAAGAATAGATCTAGGTATTGTCATCTTTGGTATTTATCTTTTTAATGGGGTTTTGCTCAGATCCAGGAGGTTCCTTACGTTTCCCTTCATACTCGGAGATCTTTAGATCTAGAGCATCCAACCGCTTATTGCAAAGAGTGATCAACATATTCATGCGGTGGAGGTTCCCACTAACATTTTTAAGAGGTTCAAGAGATTCTTGCAAAATTTTAGTTACTTCGCATATTTTCTCAAAAACTTGGGTTCCTTCCTGAGTATGATGAAGTCCCTTATGTGGGGGTAGTACTCCTACTATTCCCTCTATAATCTCATACGCAATACTGGGATCAATTTCAATAAAACTCCCTATAGCGGAAAATCCAAGAGTTGCCTATGGGACATGGTTAGCCCAACATAAAAATTGTGAAGTAAAATCTTGAAATCTCCCTCTATAGTGCAATTACGATATGATTCATTCATCCTATACCAAGCATCTTTTAAGTTTTCTCCTTGTCTTTGTTTGAAGTGAAGAACTTCAAAATCGGGAGACAAAGGAAGAGGGAGAGGGCCAGCCATGACGGCGAAACAAACTATCTAACACACGGACACACAAGAAGCAAGCGAAAAGAGACGAACAAAAAAGGGCGAACAAAACGGCAAAGGTGAAGTGGGGGAGAGGAAAACGAGAGGCAAATGGAAAATAATGTAATGCGAGGGAGAAGAGTTTGTGATGGGTACTTGGTATGTCTTGACTTGAGCGTAGATCTCCCTGGCAAAGGCGCCAGAAATCCTTCTTGCTACCTCTTGAGCATGTGTTGGTTTCCCTTGAGGAGGAAAAGGTGATGCAGCAAAGTAGCGTAAGTATTTCCCTCAGTTTTTGAGAACCAAGGTATCAATCCAGTAGGAGACTACACACAAGTCACCTAGTACCTGCACAAACAATCAAGAACCTTGCAACCAATGCGATAAAGGGGTTGTCAATCCCTTCACGGCCACTTGCAAAAGTGAGATCTAATAAAGATAATAAGATAAATATTTTTGGTATTTTTGTTGTATAGATTGGAAAGTAAAGATTGCAAAATAAACTGTCGGTGCACAAAAGTAGGGGCTCTCCTTTTTTACCCCTTTACTTATGCACGGGCAGTCAGAGCCACACTCGCGGCACACTAAGCAGGGCAGAGGATGGAAACAAAGGCACAAGACGACCAAAGCAACGCCAGGACAGAGACACAAAGAGCAAGAGGGCGAGGTGGACTCCCCCGGCAAGACCCTTGCCGGGGCAGCCTCCGCGGCCCTGGCAAGAACCTTGCCGGGGCAACTTGCCCAACGCCAGCAGAGCGCGCCACCCTTGAGCCCAAGGGCTCCAACACCATCAACCACATTGGAACCAAGGCTCGGGAGGCACCTCCGTGGTGGCATGCAGATCTTTGTGAAGATCATAAACATACAAGATCAGATGAGGACCAGAAGACGACGATCCTCGGCGGGATCCTAGCCGAGGAAATCCACGAGACCCCCGGCAAGACCCTTGCCAGGGACGACCGCGATGCCCCGGCAAGACCCTTGCTGGGGACACTCGCGAGGCCACGGCCAGGCCCACATCTGCCAAGGCTCCGTCGCCGTTCCCATACAGCTGCTAGCCCAACCAGCTGAGCAGGCAGCTGCGTGGCGGCGCGCGGTCTCCAGGCCAACTCAGCAAGCACCTGCGTTTTGGCATGCAGATCTTCGTGAAGACTCTGCCACCGCGCCAGCCCAGAAGCCAGCCAACGTGGCGCTACTACACCTCATCAGCTCGGACGCGCGTCGGAGCCAGGTGAGGCGGCGACAGCTGGGACGAGCTTCCTCGCCGTCCCCGATAAAGCAAGGAGGGCACGTCAGCAGCGCATTAAATGCATTTGTCCGACGGTGCCAGAGGATAAACTTAGCCATTGTATACCTTTCCACCTCCTGTGTGCCACTGTAGCAGCCCCTTTTGTCTATAAAAGGAGGCCCGAGGCATACATGAGAAGGATTCGGATCTTTTGGACTAGACACGCACCATAGCTAGTTCGAAAGCTCAAGAACACTAATATACACCAAAGCAGGACTAGCGTATTATGCATCCTCGCAGCCCGAACCTGGGTAAAACGATCTTTGTGCTGACTACCAGACCCGCTCTTTGCACAACCCCGCGCCCGCCAACCGTGAAGGGATCCCAGTGATTCCATAGGTGTCGTTTCCCCCGACATCTTTGGCGTGCCAGGTAGGCGGTGCGCACTTGTGAAAATCCGGTCTAGTAGTTAGTCTAGCAGTTCTTCATCGCCATGGCTCCCAAGAAGAAGACGATCACGGTGATCGGTTCATCGGGAGCCGAACGGCCCGTACCAGTGCGGGCGAGTGGTGGGGTGGTCGCGGACAGAAGCCATGGCGCGGCCCGCGAACACCCACATCGCTCTGGCAGTCAAAGCCAGGCGAGCGGTGTCGTTCGTGCGCGAGACGATGGGCCGCACACCGCCAAATCCAAAGACGGAGTCAGGCCCCTCGCAGGCGGCGCGAGGCCCTCCAAGGGCGGCGCGGCGACCTCCAAGACGCCTACACCGGCGCCCATGACGCGCTCTTCCTAGGTCGTGCACGACGAGCAGGGTCGCCACGCTGGTGACCCCGGGCGCCGCCGTGGAAAGAGTCATGTGCTTTATTCGCGGGACGTAGAAGACCAGCAAGCACGCCGAGGCGCTGGCGAGAACGGCACACAGCCGCAGGGCCGTGATAGAGCTCCTTCTAACATAGTTAGAAGTCGGAGCGCGTCACGGTCCATGCAGCTTTCGCCACCACCCACGCCAGCAGAAGCTTTGGCGCACGCGCAGTTGCTCCTCAACTTTCCTCCTACTGCGGAAAAGCTTGACGAGTGGAGAGCCACCATCCGGAGCCTTGTTGGCGTCGCCAACAATGATGAGCTGCGGCCAGCAGGGCCCTTGAGCCGGCGCTCCGTCGAACCACCGCATGCCAGTGGTGGAAGGACTAGAGGTGCTGTAGCCACGGTGCACTCTCCTCCCCCGCACCGGCCACCGCGGGCGTTGGTCCGTCGTGATGACGCATGTGATAACATTTCCATAGCGTCGTCCGACCCACAGACCCACCGCGACCAGCGCCAAGTTCTTCGGGAGCGAGCCCATGAAGACGCTCAAACCACCATCGAGCGCTGGCGTGAAGCATGCCACCAGTCAGATAGGTGGGCGGGGCCCACTATGGACCACCCGACACCGGGGGGCTCCGGCGGCCTACCCTACGAGGTGGGTTGCCCAACCTTTACCCGTGAGCTGCGGCAGTTCTAGTGGCCCTCCCACCGCACGTTCAAACCCGACGTCTGCGAGAAGTACAACGACAAGACCCACCCGTCGGAGTTCCTCAGCATCTACACCATTGCGTTGCAAGCTGTCGGAGCCCGCGACAACAAGGTGCTTGCCAATTACTTCCCGTTGACACTTAAACCCAATGTCATGTCATGGCCTTCACTGGAGGCCACCAAGCTCATGGCCAGGCGAGCGATCTGCATATCATCCCCTAGAAGGAAGGTGAAAACCTGCGCAAGTACATACAGACATTCAGCCAAGTGCAGTACAACATTCCAGATGTTCATCTCGCCGCCGTGATTAGCGCATTCCATCAGAATGTGCGCAACCGCAAGATGCGTGAAGAGCTGGCGATGAACAAGGTCAAAGATGTGGCCGAACTTTATGTTCTGGCCAACAGATGCGCTCGGGCTGAAGAGGGGAGGAAGTACCCCGGCGAGGACGCCGGTGCGGAAACCGACTCCACAGACGAAGATACAGCCACCCCGACGAAGAAGGGCCGGCACCGCAACAGGAAGCGCAAGGGCAGGACCGTGCTTGCCGTCGAGGGATCCAAGAACACCGGCGCTGCCAAAAAGGCCAAGGCAGACGACCCCGACAAGGAAATTGCCGGGTGCGCCGCTTGCCGGGCCTTGGCGGCTGCCGACAAGCCAGGGGGCTCCGACAAACAGTACTGCAAGATCCACCGCACCAAGGGCCACGACCTCCAGAACTGCCGGTAAGTCTAGCTGCTTGCTGAGAAGCAAAAAGCCAAGTATGAGAGGCGGGATAAGGAGAAGGGTCAGGATGGTGCCGAGGGATCTGGCAAGAAGCGCGGCGGCCAAGGGGGTCACTGCGGCAAGGATAATCAGCAAGAGAGGCCTGCTCGAGGCCACGACAAGAAGCAAGAAGACGACGGTCATGACGAGGACGACGAATCCGACGAGCACGAGTTCCAAAAGGCTACAGAGGCCATGTGCGTCAACGGTGGCGCCTTGCTGCACACCTCACCGCCAGCTCAAGCAATGGGCGCGTGAGGTCATAGCAGCGGAACCATCAGTCGATGCTCAAAAGCCACTGAAGTGGTCCAGCACGCCTATCATCTTTGACACCGAGGACCACCCTGATCGCACAACTGCGGTCGGGTGTTTGCCGTTGTTGGTCTCGCCGACAATATGCAACCTCAAGGTGACAAAGATGCTAGTTGACGACGGGGCCGGTCTGAACTTGATCTTGCCTGTTGTAATCAAAAGGCTGCAGATTCCTGATGGAGACCTCGAAGAGACGGGCACGTTTCAAGGGGTCAACCCGGGAAGCAGTCAGCCGAAGGGTAAGGTCACGCTGCCCGTGACGTTTGGAGGCGAGCTGAACTACAGGACGGAGAGGATTGTTTTCGACGTAGCCGAGATCCCCTTGTCCTACAACGGGATCCTCGGCCGCCCAGCACTAGCCAAGTTCATGGCGGCCTCACATTACGCCTAAAACACGCTGAAGATGCCTGAGCCGATGACCATCATCACCATCCCCTCCGACAAGAAGGATGCGCTGATCTGCGCTGACCAACTTTACCGGGAGGCAGTCGCAGCAACCGCCGCCAAGGCACTTGCTCCTGCCGCTGAAGCCCCGGGGAGGAAGAAGACCGGTAAGACCTCTCGCACCCACTCCGGTAAGCGCACCTCTTCAGAGTGTAGTGCTCCCGTCGAGGACGTGCCAGAGAGCTCCACCGGCAAGAGCAAGAAATCCATAGCTGCACCACCAGAGACCAAGAAGGTGTCCGTCAAGGAGGATGGCACGGGAGGGGCTTTCACCATAAGCTCCACCCTCGTCAGCAAATAGGAAGGCGCGCTCGTCACTTTCCTGCGGGCAAATGTCGGTGTGTTTGCATGGCAAGCATCCGACATCCCCGGCGTTCCTAGGGAGGTGATTGAGCACCATCTTGCTGTTTGTCCTCATGCGCGACCCGTCAAGCAGAAGGTCAGGAAGCAGGCTCTAGAACGGCAAGAGTTCATCACAGAGGAAATTAGGAAGTTGGAAGCGGCGGGTTTGGTGAGAGGGGTACTCCATCCGACGTGGTTGGCCAATCCGGTGGTGGTGCGCAAGGCAAATGGGAAGTGGAGACTGTGTATTGATTACACAGATATCAATAAGGCTTGTCCAAAGGACCCTTTCCCGTTACCGCGCATCGACCAGATTGTTGACTCCACGGCCGGGTGTGACTTGTTATCGTTCCTCGACGCTTACTCGGGATACCACCAGATCTTCATGACGAAAGAAGATGAAGAGAAGACAACATTCATCACCCCATGTGGTACGTATTGTTTTTTACGAATGCCTTTTGGGTTGAAGAGTGCTGGCTCAACATTTGCAAGAGCAATCCAAATTGGTTTTGAGCCCCAGCTCCATAGAAATATGGAAGCTTGTATGGATGACATAGTGGTCAAAACCAAGGACAGGGCAACACTCATACAAGATTTAGAAGTGACGTTTGTGAATTTGCGCAAGATCAATCTCAAGCTGAACCCTGAGAAGTGTGTCTTCGGCGTTCCATCCCGGCAAACTTCTCGGGTTCTTTGTGTCACAACGCGGGATCGAGGCAAATCCAGACAAGATCAAGGCCATTGAGCAGATTGAGGCGCCTAGGCGGATCAAGGATGTGCGAAGGCTCATTGGCTGCGTTGCCGCCATGAGAAGATTCATCTCCAAGTCTGCTGAGCATGCCCTCCCCTTTTTCAAAATCTTGAAAAAGGCGGGCCCAATGGAATGGACCCCAGAGGCCGAAGCAGCACTGCGGGATTTGAAGAAATACCTCTCCTCTACGTCGATACTGGTTGCGCCTAAACCACGAGAGCCGTTGCTGCTGTATCTAGCGGCAACGAATCAAGTGGTCAGCGCCGCGCTAGTGGCGCAGAGGGAGGTCGACGAAGAGGCAGTGGCAACGGCAGGACGGGCGGATGGCGAGCTAGGACTCCCCCGGTAGAGCCTGGTGCCGGCAAGGCAAGGCTCCTGACAGAGTCTGACGCTGGTGGGACAGGGCATGTGCAACCGAATGAAGTGGTGCAGAAGAAGATGATGCAGCACCCGGTTTACTTTGTAAGCTCCCTCTTGCAGGGGGCTAGGTCAAGGTACTCCGGTGTGCAGAAATTGCTCTTCGGCCTCCTTATGGCCTCGAGGAAGCTGTGTCATTACTTCCAAGCACACGAAATCACCGCGTCACCCGCCTCCCGTTGCAACGGATACTGCATAACCCAGACGCAACCGGGAGGATTGTGGAATGGGCGTTGGAACTGTCGAGCTTTGGTTTGAAGTTTGAAAGTACTTCGATAATCCAGAGCAGAGTCTTGGCAGAGTTCATTGCAGAATGGACCCCAACGCCCGACGAAGAGATCCAGGAGACCACTCTCCCCGGCAAGGAAGCAAGTCGCAACTGGATTATGTACTTTGATGGGGCTTTCTCGCTGCAAGGCGCCGGTGCTGGTGTGCTGCTTATTGCACCCACCGGAGAGCACCTCAAGTATGTAATCCAGATGCACTTTCCCAGGGAGATGTCAACGAACAAGACAGCCAAATACGAGGGATTGCTTGCCGGTCTCAGGATCGCGGCAGACCTCGGGATCAAGAAGCTCATCATCAGGGGTGATTCGCAGCTTGTCGTCAAGCAAGTCAACAAAGATTATCAAAGCCTGTTGATGGAGGCCTACGTAGATGAGGTGAGGAAGCTGGAGGAGCGTTTTGACGGTATACATGCGGAGCACGTTCCCCGAGTGGAGAACGACATCACCGATTACCTGTCGAAGCGCGCTGCCCTCAAACTACCTGTGGAACCAGGTACCTTTGTGCTTCGGTTAACTCAACCATCAGTTGAACCATCAACAAAGCAGAACAAGCGAAGGAAATCAGGTCCCGGCAAGTACTTTCCCGCCGAGCTCCCAGGAGCCGCCGGTAAAGATGTTGCCATGGACACTAAGCCTGCCATGGGGAAACCGACTCCGGCAGGGCGTCAAGCCCTGGCCATCGAGACAGCCGCTCCCATGGCAGAGGAAATGCCTTTAGTCCTTGCCGTCGAGCCCCAGGCTCCGGCATGGGCACAACATATCGTCCGATTCCTCCAAATAGGGGAACTCCCTGAGGAGTAGGGAGAAGTGGAGAAAGTATCCCGTCGGTCTGCCATGTATTAGTTCGTCGACGACATCCTGTACAGAAAAAGGACGAACGGTGTGAAATTGAAGTGCATCCACCAGGAGGAAGGGCTGGGGCTGTTGGCGGAGATACACGGAGGCATATGTGGCTCCCACATAGGGTCGAGGGCCCTTGCCGGGAAAGCATTCCGGCAAGGTTTCTTCTGGCCCACTGCCCTCCAGGATGCAACGACACTAGTAACCAAGTGTGAAGCGTCACTACAAAAAAATACACTTCCGTGATGATACGTGTTTGTCACAGTAGGTCACGTTTTCTGTCATGCATGTACATCCATGACAAATTTATGATAGAATCAAGATAGTCATACCTCTGCTGTCGTAGAAGTGTTCCATGACATTACCAAAATTATCATCACGGAAGTGTCCACTTCCATGATGATAAATTGCGTGTCACAGAAGTGCTTTCGTCAAGGGTGACCGACACGTGGCATCCACCGTAACGGAACGCCGTTAAGCTATTGGGTCCGGTTTTGGATCCGATAACCCGTTAACAGCCCCGACCAATGGGGATTTTCCACATGTAAAATCATCATTGGCTGGAGGAAACACGTGTCAGCTCACCGTTGGGACAGATGTCATCCAATCATTGGACCCAAAGCGCCTATGATACGTCGACACATGGCACGTCCCAACAGAGGCCCATTCCTGTGAAAAGGCCGGCCCGTTTGACTTGGCCAAAAGGTGGCGGGCCGGCCCACGGCAAGCCTGTTAACGGCCTGTTCGCATATCGCCCATTTACAGCCCGCTATCCCAGGGCCCGTTTACGGCCTATCCGAATTAGGCCCAGTAGCGTCATCTGGGCCGTTCAATATAATTCCATCCCGTTTTAACTTCCGGCCCATGTATGGCCCATGACGTCTTTCGGCTCATATGAGGCCCTTAGTAACCCTCGGCCCCTTAACGGCCCGTGGTAAAACTGGCCCGTTATGAACATTGTATCACTTTATACCCATTAACGGCCCATTATTCCGTTGGGCCGTTTCCAGCCCATGTTATCTTTCGGCCTTCTCAGGGCCCATTTATTCTTGGGCTCATTTCCAGCATTCGGTTACTTACGACCCGTTACTGTCATTTTCTGCTTGTGGGCCAAATTCAGCCCGTGGTTACAGTCGACCCGTTTGTGGCCCGTTAATACGTTGGGCCATTTTCATGTCGAAAAAAACCTGTTGGGCTGTTTTCATAGAGTTATCAAATACGGCCTATTAACGGCCCGTTATTGTCCATGAATAGTATGGCCCATGATTGGCGAAATGATGATACGCCCCGTAGATGGACCATGGATCCTACGACCCGTAAAAGGCCCATGGATCATACGACCCATAGAAGGCCCATGGATCCTATGGCCCGTATAGAAGGCCAATGGATCCTACGGCCCGTAGAAGGCCCACGGATCATACGGCCCGGAGGAGGCCCATGGTTACAACAGTCCGTGTGTTGCCATGATTATTTTGGCCTAGTTTCCAAAAATAGGTTATTGTGGCCACTAGAAAAACACAGAAAAAGAACTGTAGTGACTACAAGCAAACAACTAAACAAGACAATAAGGAAATAAATAAGCAAGAAATTAACGCTAGTCTATTACCGCTATTACACATATTACATCCACGGGGCATCAAAGTTCGCCACCAGTGCAAATATAGGGAACAAAGCAACATATTACATACACTGGCCGTCAAAATTGGCCACCAGTGCAAATAAACGCGGCAGCAAAACAAGAGAATGACCGTAACAACTTTAGAAGAGGTCAAGAAACGTGGTATCCACCATGCTAGCAATAAGCTTAGCAAGCTTATTAGCTTTGTCCTGTTTGGCACTAAAATCCTCCAACGCTTGCTGTTGCACCAGAAAGTATGCATCTGAATGCTCCAGGGACTTCCGCAGTCCTTCCGCTTCTTGTCGCAGCACAGCTGATCGATGTCTTTCAGCTTGTAGTTGAGACTCAAGAAACCGAACTAATTCAGACAGTGAGTTTGAATAGCTTGTGAAAGCGGTAGTGGCCAGTAACTCGAACACTAAACCAAGACAGGACTTTGGGGTTGTCTCACTGTCTTCGAGATAGTCTTCCTTAGCTGTTTTATTAGCTTTGTTGGAGACCAACAAGGATGTGTCACTATCCTGAACCTTATCTGCATTACTTCCTTTACCATTGCTTAATAAGGCACTCTTCCCCAATATTCTGTTAGCATTCTAAAAGAAGAAACAAGCAGACACATAACAGGTTTAGCATGTACTAGTATATGAAACTCATTTCGGTGAACCAGTTCATTAGTAAGGTGGACAGGATTAAACTACCAAGTCTTCTATTGCCAAGTACTAGTACATAATAAAAGCATCAAACAAACATATATCTATGTCCTATGGTCACTGCATTGTCTTGCCAAATCAAAATAGAGACATGGTTCAAATCATATCAGTTCAAGACAAAGCAGCAGTGAGAGAATACAAAGCGTGGGAAACTACACGGCACAACAAGATTTCAGATGGATAGCACGGGTCTACATGTACAACAACACTATTGGCTCTATTGTGATGCTAGTAATGTGCATGATATGAGAAGTCAACTGTATACACAATTGAAATTGAAATCAACAGAGCTATTGATAAGAGCAAGCCTGTTAAAGAAACATGCGTGAACATACCTGTTGTGCCATTGGAGTTTCGATTGGATCCTTCAATTTAAAAATAAGTTTGTATGAGTAAATACAGTCATACAAGAGCAAAGCAGTATGCACGATAGCAATCATAGTTAAAAAAGGCGCGCCTAAGAGAGCGCTTAAGCGCGCCTAGGCTCTAGGCGTTGGCGAAACGCATTGCGCATAACTACGCTTAATCTGTGCATAACTGCGCATAAGCATGCGCTTTGGTCAGTAAAGCGCAAGGCAGTGGCAAAACGCACAATTAACGCCTAGCGCTTTTTTGAACTATGATAGCAATGGAATCTTAAATTAGAACAGTTGTTCTTCAGGTTTAGGCACTTGTTCTACATGAACAGAGTACAGTAAGATGCAAGAATATAGTATTTAAAAATAGAAAATGAGCTCATAGACCTTACCACATTCTTGGTTCGGGACCAGTACAGAACAAGGCATTCCCAGTCATCGTCTAGTAAATGTGTCTCTGGAGAACGTAAAGGAATTTGATGAGTTTCTTTGCCGGTGAAGTACGTTTTCTTCAGGTAATTCCGATACTGCCACCAAGCATTCTTGAAGATAGCAGAGGTATTAGCACAGGTTACCTCATCCTGAGTTTCCAAATCGGTTCTTCTCTATAGAGAAAAATGGGAAAATTTGCTGTATTATAACCATCATGGAGGTAGGATGTATGGGACAAAGCAAAGTAATTGCCATGAATAACATTACTTACACATAACTCCTGGACAAACACCTGCAACTGGCATTTTCCTTCATCTTCAGTATAATATTTCCAAGATGGGAAGATACACACATACGATTTAACAACATCAAATGCGATAGATGCTAAACTACGACTAGCTGGTTGTGCTTCCTCCACAGGAATAGGCGTACTAACTGGTGGAGTTGGGGTTCGCCGTGGTAGTACTGGCCCTTTGGGCACTGGAGCTGCCTTACTAACTGCTCTTGTTTGGGTGCTCTGTGGTGGAGATGGTGCTGTGTCAACAGGAACTGGGTTACTATCTGCTGGGGTTGGGGTTAGATTGGGTGAAGCTGGTTCTCTGTCCATCGCAGTAGGGGTACAATCTGCGAGAGTTTGGGTTATGTGTGGTAGGGCTGGTTCTCGTGCATGTATAACTGGGGTTCTATCTCCACCAAGAGGTAGCACTGTTTTATTTGAAGACCGTGTTTTTAGTCCGCTAGATGCTGGCATCACCCGCTCCAATTCAAATGGCTAATAAATAGGAAACATAGTTGAATGTACAGACATTGTATGAGAGACAGATGTAATAGATAGTGTGGAAAAAAGAGGGCATGAAATAGTTGACATGTATATTGTTTAACTAAAACGGATAGCATGACATAATTTCACATATATGATGTCTATCTAAACTGAATAGCACAGCATAACATAATTCAAAGATATGATGAATAACTAAACATGATCGCATGACATAATTCACCTACATGTTATCTAAGTAATCAGGACCGCATCATTTAATTCACATATGTGATTTATATGCCAAACAGAGGGCATTAGATATGATGTCTGAACTAAGAACATGGTGTTGAATATTGTGTATATGATGTCTAAACTATGCAATGCAAGACACCATATGCATGATATGAGCAGTATAACCATGCCAAGTTAGAGCATACACCTCGGTGGGGGAATAGGACTGGTCATCTGTCTCTGAATCCATCTCTGAGGAGCTATCGGGACCCAACAAGAGATCTGCTTCGACAGGTAGCATTGTCTGCTCTGAAGGCCTTGTTTTCACTCCAGGTTTTTCAATCTCCCACCCAAATGGCTGATTCACAGGAAGAGTAGTTTAATGTACAAACATTGTCGACAAATGGAAATGTAATGAAGAAAAGGATGGGCAAGATATCATTCAAATATATGATGCCTGGTTAAACAGGATGGCATTGCACATTTCACGAATATTATGGCTGGCTAAAAGACATGAGACGGCATAATTCCCATATATGATATAGAAAATAAACAGGTGGCATTACAGAACATGTCTAAACTAAGCAGATGACGTATATGATGTAAAAAATAGGCACTGCAAGGCAACATATGCATGATATGACTAACATCATCATCCCAAGGTAGAGCAAACACCTTGGGGGGTAAATGGAGTGGTCAGCGGCGTCTGAATCCGCCTCAGAACAGATATCTTCCTCTGGATTACAATCTGGAGAGGGGTGGGGAGGGTTTTCCATTGAACCCACCATGGAGCGATGTCTGCATGACATTGTATTGCCGCGCAAAACTCTTCTCTTTTTCTCTACATGTTCAGCATGATTGTGTACAATATCTGACATGCATACGAAAAAAATATGGTGAGATTATGTAAGGAGAGCATGCAGAAATTTAGAGTGATGGCAACAACCAGTGGATGGATCCAAAAATAATGATAGCATGCTGATGATTGCTTTAATTTAATAAAAAGACAGATGATGATTGCTTTACTATTTGTTTCCCACCCAAGATGAACAACATAGGCATACCCTAGGTGAACCTGATATTAGACAGAGATACTATTCATTGCTTCCTTGATATGTGCCCCACAACTAATTTAGAACTCAAGTTTGAACATTAATTTGGACCTGACTTGGAGTCCAAGAGGTGAACAGGACAATAAAGTAGCAGGTAATTTTAAGCAATGCATAACATAAGCAAACACAAAAGAGTGCGACCTCTCTTGTGGACCCGTGTACTCCTCAGGTTCATCTGCTGAGTCGATGATGGTGATGCCATTGCGGTGGGTGCCGGCGGCAGGGAAGGAGATCTGAGGTGGCGAAAGACGGTCAGGAGTCGTGATGTCTGGTTTGGTGGGTGTTTCTGTCGATGGAGCAGCTCAGTTGAGGTGGACGATGTTGCGGCAGGAGCAGGACAAACCACACAAAGTTCCCTTCGACACCTACCTGTAACTGAAGTAATTCTGTAAGGGCTCATTTGGCTTGCATGATTCTAAAAACGCAGGGATAGGAAAAACACCTGAATAGGATAGGAATGCACATGGTAAACAGAGCATTTGTAAACACAGGATTTCTGTCAACTTGAGGGCCTCTTTGATTCGTAGGATTTCCAAAACGCGGGAATAGGAAAAACATGGGATTAGAGTGGAATGTCGTCTTGAATCCTACATGATTGTACGAGTGTTTGATTCTGCATAGAAAAAGCGTAGGATTCTTTCAAAGAGGTTTGAGTGGATGGAAAGTTTCCTATGAAATCTAGTGCAAATGAATCCTATGGAAAAATTCCTATGGTTTACAATACTACGAATCAAACAACCAAGATAGGAAAAATTCCTAAGGATTAGAATCCTCCAAAATTCCTTTGAGTGTTTGGTTTATAGGAATTGGAAGAGCAGAGGAATGCAAAGAAACATGGCCAAAATAAAGTGAAATCATATGAAAGCGTGTACAGTTAGAATGTTATTCTGCCACTAATGCACTTGGTCTTGTTTTCATGCATAGGATTTTGAAAAGTAGGTCCAGGTGGATGTTTTGCTTCATTCCTTTCAACAAAATGCATGAATAATCGAATAGTAGAGTGCCATTGGAAAATTCCCTATTGCTATGTTTTTCCGCTGAACCAAAATAGCCCTAATGGATCGACATGAATGTATAGTAATAAGTGATGCAACAAGTGTACAACCTCTTTGCCGTAGCCGTGTCGACCTCAGCATCATTGGGTTGGTCGCTGAAGCAGTTGAGGCAGAGGTGGCTGTCAGAGGTGTGGAGGAAGATCTGAGGAATCTGTAGACGGCGTCCAGGGCACTGCTCTGTTGTGATGGATCGTTCTGTCGTTGGAGCAGCCCCGATGAGCCGTAAGACGTCAAGGCTGAAGAAGCACAAGACAGACATCGTCAATCTCATGTGGGATTCTAATAGCATCTCCAATAGATAATGTAAAATAGATGTAAAATTTACATCACCAAAAACCACCTGACTACAACAGATGAGGTAAAAACTGTTGACTCTGAACTTAACTGTCGAAACTGAAATTTACTCTGGAATCTGAATGTTACTGTCGAAACTGAACGCAATGGTAACAGAGAGGCACTTGACATGTAGTTTAGGAAGGGCCTGCAGTTCATCTTCAACCTGCACCCCCCTGAGCTGCCAGCCACCACCGACCAAACCGCCGGCCCCAGCGCCGCCTCGCCGCCCCGAAACAACTCCCCACCGCCGGCCCGCCGCCGCCCCCGCCAGCCCTATAGGCCCCCGCCCCACCCTGAACCCTAAGATAGATAGTGGGGTACCTCTCCGGCGAGCCCCCGTCCCTGCTGCGGGTGGTTCTTCCTTAACTCCGGCGAGCCCCCCCACCCCCTGAAAATCGACCGACCCAAAAGTCGGTTCAGTAGACTGAAGTGTAGCTAAATCGGAGCAGAGCAGCAGCACGAGCGAGGGGGAGAGCAGCAGCAGCAGCGCGAGCGAGCGAGCAAGAGCCGGAGCAGCAGCAACTAGGCGAGCGAGTGATCGAGCGAGAGCTGGAGCAGCAGGAGCAGCGCGAGCGAGTGAGAGCCGGAGCAGCAGCAGTAGATCCGGCTGGTATGGACGCCGCCGCCGAAGGGGCCTCGCACTGTGGGAGAGCCGTCGTGGAGATGTCGCCCGCGACGCCGGCTCAAGGTAGCCGCTCCATGGGGGTGCGGGATGGAGCACCGTCGGTGCCGGGAGGTCGAGCTAAGGAGAAGGTGCGATGCGATGAGTGTACAACCTCTTTGGTGGCGCCGAGTAGGCCTCGGCTTCGTCCGAGGAGTAGGTGAGGATGCTGCGGTTCCGGTGGAGCAGGTTAAGGCGGCGCTGTGGGGATGGAGCAGCCGCGATAGACGAGGCGATCATCGGAGCAGCTCCTTGGAGGTGGAGGACCGGCCGGGTGAACCGGCGGGACGACGAGATGGACGACGGATCCTCATCTGAGGAGGTGGACGAGGGACGTCGAGCTGTTGCGGTGGACGACATCGTCGGGGAAGAGGCTCCGGCTGGGCAGCGATGAGGTGGCGGACGGAGGAGGGTGGGGTTTCGCGGCTGGAGCGGAGAGGTTATGGCGGCCTGGGATTTCGAATGGCAAAAAGGAGGCGATGGAAGGGGGTGAACCATGACTTAGGGACGCGGTTGTCCAAAATGTAGGGTGTGTTACAAAAGTACCCCCCATCGATTTGAACTAGCGGCCCTTTCGGCTCAGGGTTAGAAGGGGGATTTCATGTGTCGAGATTTGGCAGCTGGAGGGAGTTTTCGCGCGTGTTGTAATTTCGGGATAGCAAGGTGCGGGTTGTGAAGGCGCTAGTTTTGGGAGCACGATATCTGAATTTCCGGGATATAACAAGGCGCGGGTTGAATTTTAGAGACAAGCCTAACGTGTAATATTGTACTTGTACGTACCAAATCAATTCGCACTTCCCTCAACCAAAAAGAAAATGAAAAAAAATAAAACTATTCACACCACACAAAGAGAGAGTCTTGCCCCGTTTTACTATAAAAATGCTATTCAAACCTACTCCCTCCTTCCATCTATATAGGGCCTAATGCGTTTTTCGATGCTAACTTTGACCAAATATTAGAGCAATAATATATGACATGCAACTTACACAAAGCACACCGTTAAATTCGTCTGTGAAAGGTTCTTTCAATGATATAATTTTCACATTGTGCATGTCATGTACTATTAATCTTGTCAATAGTCAAAGGCGGTCTTAAAAAACACATTATGCCCTATATAGATGGAAGGAGGGAGTATGAATCCATGTTATGTCCAATTAATTTTTTTCGCTTGCTGTATAATGCATGTAACCTACCCATACCAACATTTTAGTGCATTCCAAATGTCTATACTACCGCTGCAATTCGAACTGAATTTGAATTCGTTTCTCTATTTCAATAAGAATCTACAATCATGATTGTTGCCAACTTCAACCATCATTCGTGTATTACCTTAATAACACACCACATGATTACTATAGAGATAGATATGAACTATGTGTACTACATGAACTCGAATTCTATTTTTTGAATACACTTGATGTTGATTCCAAATAATAGTACATTTGATGTACTAACTTTATATTCATAATCTAAACCATGTTCCATACGTGTACACCGTGTTTATCACACATAGTATAGTGCCCCGCCCCCTACATTATGACAAGTATTTAGACCTGAGCTGCAAAAGCCACACATTAGCCCAAATTATGATCAATGTTCTATATATTATACGTAGTACTAGCAAGATGCCCATGCGTTCCACAAAACATCGACATGATCAAGGGGAGGCCTAATTTGCAAATATGGAGAGGGGTGTGGGTATCTTTTTTCAAAATTGCCATAGTTTCCTTCCTATCCGTCAGATATAAATCGGACGGCCTATATTGCAGGATGGCAGGCACACCATCATCAACAACTCTGTTTTTTATAAGAGTAGAGATAAAATATATTATATGTAGTATAACATGTTCATAACCACACCATGTGTATCACCATTATATATATTCACACATGCGTCGGTTTAAAACACTGATAAATTCTTCAAATATCCGAATTCGCTTTTTATAATCAAGTATGATCTCTATTCGTCTTTTACACCCACACAATCCTCTTATCTTTGTAGCTAGCTAGCGCTAATTAACTTTCTCTCGTGCATGCACACACCCACATCCCTCTCACCCTCCCTCAGCATTCTCTAGCTCCATCATGCAAATTCATCTTTTCACTTTAGGTCGTTCACCCACGGTGTCTGTAGGCCCCCCAGCTCCTTCTTTACGGCACACATCGATCGATATGCCTCTCTAGCCAGGTGTGCCTAGCACAAAACACAAGCTTCCCCTCTTCTCCTATCACCGTCCATGCCTCACTCCCACCACTCTTTTCATCGATCTCGTACTCGCACACTCCTACCCTTCAATATAGTATGACTCTGGCACCACCTCCTAGATGCATCCCTCTCTCTCTATCCTTCTCCCCGTGCCTCATTTGCTTCTAACACACACATGCATGTATACCGATCGATCTCCCAACATATACCTAGGTCGACTTTAACTATTCCCCCCATCGATCGACGTACCTCACAAGTTATGTCTCTCCTTTCTCTGACAAAGGACGATTGATCTTCCTATGTAGTTATGTCTGCTTACCACAGCCATATCGCCCCCCCTCATCATTCGTGCATGCCTCCTGGCCCATCTCTCACACGCACATGCACAGACAGGCAGCCATCCCCTCTCTTATTGATATTGCAGGTGTGCCCTCCGGTTGTCTAGAAAGCCTATCCCACCATTTGTTAGAAGCAACTGCACTACCACCCCCTCCAACACTCTAGCTTTGTCTCTCTCCCAACCTTATTCCTCTCCTACACATATGCATGGATGCCGATCGATCTCCCTTAATACATGAGGTAGATCGATCTCCCTTAATACATGAGGTAGGCCTCTCTCCTCCTCCACACATATACCAACCATTGTACCTCTATAGTTAATTAGGCCTCCCTCCCCCCACCACACACCGATAGTCGAGCGCTGTAGGTAGGTATCCATGCCACAGAGACAAACTGCACCTGTCCCCTCTCATGTTCCAGTAGGCCAGCCACTCTATATCTTTGACGTGGGCACACACAAATTCGATGGCACTCTTTATCGATCGCGCGCGCGCACACACACACATCATCCCTCTCTTCGATTCTATGGACACCTCAATCCGATGATACCTCCACTCTCTTCTCGTGGATCGCCCCTCTATATATATGATATATCCAGGACTATTTCACACACATTGCATAAGTTACATTTTTTGATTGACCCAACCCCCTCCCCCCAAAAAAGCTGTCACGAACCCACACACTATATCTCTCTACATTTGTATCTCTCTCACACAACCCCACGTAGGTGGTGTACGTATACAAGAAGAGAATAGGTGCACCGTGCACGTACTCACGCTTCGTGCCCAGCCACACCCGCGCGGGTACACGGTGGAGCTCATTTCTATACGAAATGGCAGCCCACGTGCTAATTTGAACGCGTGTAGCGGTTGTTTACCTACGGAGGTCGTGTACCACGCGCGCACGAAACAAAGTTCAACTTGATGCGTTGGCACGTTATTTTTAAATAAAGTTATATCGCTCAATGGCACGTCCGCTCCACTATATACAATGGAGCCTGCCTGCCTGGTTTGTCTCTCTTCAGAGTATCTCACACAAGGCTGCGGTGGCCTCTCTCTCTCACCGTTGGTCACTGATCCGGCTGCATCCCGTCCGTCGGCGGAAAGGGAGGACGTGCATCATTTCTCCGTTCGACGGCGCCGAGCCAGCATGTCCCGATCTGCGGTACACGCCATTCTCTCTGACCAAGCTCCAGCGTGGTAGGGCCTACGCCACCTGCTCACTGCCGCAGTATGGGCAGATTCCGCCCGCCGCCGCTCACCTAGTTACATCCCAACGGCCTCCAGGTATCCCCTCCGGCCTTGCTCCACTGCCCGTCTTCCCACGTCGCTGCATGTGGATCTTCCATAGTTCTTTGCCCAAAATGTAGCTCGTCCGGCGTACTTTCCATATTGCAATCTCGTCCTCACACCGTTTTAGACAAACACAACTGTGTTGTTATCTTCCCTTAGGACAAGCAATATGCTTCTTTTTTGTCGTCGCATGTGTCATCAACTGTTATTGGCCAGTAATTGTTTCCTTTCTACCTCTTTTTTTGCAAACAGGGCTATCCATTTCACCTCGTTGCTATTGCGACCTTTTGGTGAACTGCACAAATCACTTTTTTCTTAAGAGTGTTTTGTGCAGTTCTACCAAAATGTCACACGGGCAACGTCTCTACATTTCAGTGCGACTACACAAAGGGAGATTGGTTTTGCTCTATCCTCCTCATCCAACTCCGAGCCTAATCTTCTCCAACTAGTTAGTCTTAAGAGAGACTGCAAAGGTGACCGGCTTCTATTTGTGTGTTTATTGTTTCATCAGCAGTCCTCTATTATTGTAATCACACTTAATATCTTTGGAACAGGGACGCTCAGCTCTATTTTAGTGGAACTGCACAAAATGGTCGGAATGTTGCATGCTCCAGACAGCTACTTTTTTTTCCAACATGCCTTGTTGATTTAGACAGAGCTGGGGGGACCTTGCTGCCAATGAAAGCATGGATCAATTTTAATTGAACACCTTCTCACAACTTTGTCTTCAGTTGTGATGTAAATATTAGCTCTGATTAGCAAGGAAGTTAGTTTTTATTGTTTCCGAAAGAGCATCGATGGCAAGACACACGAAACAAAAGCTGAAAGCTCACACCATTGTACAATTTCATGTCGCTGGAAAATTATTTGTATAGTACGTAAATTATGTAAACAAAGGCTAGAAGCTTGATAGCATTGCCAGAAGCCTCTTCGGCATCCGGGTCCATGTGCCATGCACAAAATTATACTCCTTCGTTCCTAAATATTTGTCTTTTTACAAATTTCAAATGGGCATATTTTAGAGTGTAGATTCACTCATTTTGCTTTGTATGTGTACTCCCTCCGTTCCTAAATATTTGTCTTTCTAGAGATTTCAACAAGTGACTACATACGGAGCAATATGAGTGAATCTACACTCTAAAGTATGTCTATATACATCCATATGTAGTAGTCCATTTGAATCTCTAAAAAGACAAATATTTGAGTAGTCACTCGTTGAAATCTCTAGAAAGACAAATACTCCGGAGTATATTTAAGAACCGAGGGGGTAGTGCACAGCCGCATGGGAGACTCAGACCAGTCATTGCGCCGCATTAATAGTGAGTAATGAGTGGTCAAATCATAAGCCCCACCTTTCCCACTGTACGTTGCTCGGAAGAAGCAACCATCAATACACTCTTCTTTGAATCCGCTCATACTACTCCATCTGTCACCGTTTATAGAGCGCGCTTCAGAAAAAGAGAAAATCTCTGGGACCAAGGCGACTAGCGATCAGCCTGAAAAATAGCATTGGTAGTTTTAGCACGGCGTCTATTACTAGAGGAAATAATGCGTACACACATGCATGCAGTGCTTCCATCCCGGGTACACACATGCATGCACTTACTCCACTCCGTAGTACTACATCGAGAGAAAATTGCGGTTACCACGCCCTAATTAATTGAGCATTAAACCAAACGCGTCTAAAGTCTCTCTGGTGGTGGAAATGCATTGAGAGAAATGCATCATAATGAAGCACGCCCTGTAAACTGTGACGGAGGGAGGAGTAGTATGAAGGTGCAAAACCAAGTATGCGTATGGCCAGTCGGTCAACGCACCTCCTCTTGGCATATCACTGACATGTGGGACCGGAGTGTGAGCAAACCGATCTCAATTGACGGCAAAATGGCCAATCTGCCGTTCCTTGAGAGAGACGAGGAGCGAGAACACACAAACGGGCTTGCACGGAGGCCAAGATATATTCAAGCATGGTTGATCGATAACATCATTACATGTTGGGCTGCCGTTTTCCGCCCTTCTCCAGAATAAATGTGTACTTTATCAGAGATTTAAAAAGAGAGTACAAAGGCTCCACCATGCGGTTCTAGTAGTAGTACTACTCGTACTACTAAACCTTGCACTTGGCTCTTCGCCTCTTCGTGAAGTCGAACAATGATGGTACTCCGCATGTTCGGTACTATAGTGTATGCCTCTGGCAATCTGACACCGAATGAACTGATGCATGTCCACCGCCTGGGCGAGGGTACGTTGCATTAGTCAAAAGGCGTAAGAGAGCTTCACCTTGTCCTGCTAGCTTCTCCTCGTTCTGCGAGTTGACGGGACACACCAACAAGTAGTGCTAGTCCATACTCCCTCCTTTCCGGTTAATATGGCTTAATCTTTTTTGCGGGTAAATGAGAGAGCTTTATTCATATATAAGCATTCTTAGGACGATCAGCCAAGACACTGGTCACTAGGAAGCGAGGTACCCCGCAAAAAAAGAAGTAGGAAGCGAGGTGTTTCATCTATCCAGCTCTCGGCCACATTCAAAGTGCAGCAAGCACGGTTCGCACAAAGATGCGCCGCAAGGTTTGCTGACCTGTTTACATGCTGAATAACAAAAAAAGAGGAAATATTACCAAGTGCTCCTATTTGTAACAGGATAGAGCCAGAATTAAGCGAGAATTGTGGCGAGTGTTCCATGCAATCAACTTCCATTATCACATGCGAGAACCCTCGAAGAGAACCAAATGTGTTGAAGATTGCTTTATCACATTTTAAAAATATAATAAGAGTGCAGACGCTCCTCCATCCGGTTCCTAGTACTAGTATAGTACATACCTCTATAGACTATAGTAGTAGTACTAGTACTAGTAAACTTTGCGCTTGGCTGTTCGCCTCTTCGGAAAGTGCAACAATAATAGTACTACTGTAGTGTATGCTTCTGGCAATCTGACACCGAATTAACTGTTGCATGTCCACCGCCTGAGCGAAGGAGAGCTTGCATTAGTCAAAAGTTTCTTCTTGTCCTGCGAGCCACCGCGCGCAAGCTTCTCCTGTCCTGCAAGCTTCTCCTCGTTCGACAAGTTGACGGGACACAACAAAGTAATGCTTGTCCATATTGCCTCCTCTCCGGTTAATATGGCTTAATTTCAAACAAGATAAATACACTGTCTGTCACTGTATATTTGTAAAAATACGGTCAGTGGACTTCATAATATGCTCATTGCGCTCAATATATACATTTTCCGGTGTTTATACGGTCACTAGCTCACCCTGGCTGAGTATGTGTGTGCATGCACGTGTAGGTTGAGCACTTGAGCATGACCGTGTGTGTTCTGTCGTGTGCTCGGACATGCATGCATTAGGGCTTCACGCGCGTTTTTGCGTCCATGTGTACGTGTGACTGTTGCATACACGTAGGGGGAGTATGTGTAGGGGGCACTATAAGGAGCAGTCAAATCACATAGTAAGTTAGTAGGAAGAAGCAACCATCGTTTCACTCTTCAATGACACGTACGCAATATAAAATGGTTGATATGGAGAGAAAAAGAAAACCACTATATATACACTAGCAGGAGCCTAAGCTACAAGCCTGCTTGCTTGGGTTGCTCTCTTCACAAGCATAGAATGATGGTGGCCACACCGTTGGTCACATATCCGGCCTGATCCCGCGGCTGGGGGAAGGGAACAATGTTCTGCATAGACGCGGTTGACATCGGCGAGGGAGAAAATCCACTGTCGGTGCATCCCAATCGGGGGTCACCGCGGTATGGGCCGATGCCGCGTCCCAACCACCCTTCTAGCTACAGCCCGACGTCCCAGGTAGTCCATCTTCCTTTTGGAGCCGGCTTGCTCCACTGCCCCAGCTCCCCACGTAGCTCCATCTCCATGTCGATCTTTCTCTACTTCTACCGGCTTCTACTTGTGATGAGTTTATGTCTCATGAACTAGTGCCAGTACTATTATTCTAATCACACTTCTTCAATATCTTTGCCATCATGGATGCTCAGCTCAATTTTAGTGGAACTGCACAAAAGCATCGTATGATCCGAGGGTGCCAGCCCTCTTTCCTTCGACAGGTTCTACCTGGCCAGGAAATTAAATCATGTTTAGGGTTTAGGGTTTAAGTCATAGTGACCCCATCAGTAGTTTTTCTTTCGTACACACTCACACAACTTTTGTCTTTAGTTGTGAAGTAAATATTGGCTATGATCTGTGAATCATTGAGATGCATCAGCATGCGTGTTAGTTTTCCTTTGTATTTGATGGAATGTTGTAATAGGGCAACCTCGGAGTAGGAATGAAAATGGATTGGAAAGTTTTCGTTTTTCCGGAGAAAAAATGGAAACGGAGAGAAAGCAACGTTTCATTTCGTTGGATCACGCCATCGAGCAAAACCAACGTTTAAATCACTTTTGTCGCGTTCGTGTCTCACCCTCCTCCATGGCTCGACCCCACACGGTCGCTCGGCATGCCACTCACCGCAAACCGAGTATACGATAACTTTCCCGCCTACTTGTTGATGGATCGCGCCATGGAGTACTAGTACTACTGGAAGAGATTGACGAGTTGGGGGAGGACAGCTAGCTGTAGCACGGACTCCCAAGAGCTTTTTACATGCATGTTGTGGCCGGCTATTGCGACCTTTGAACACGGAGCAGTCGCGTGCACCAGGAAGCGGCGGGGGCGACGCTCTCTCGGCCGGCGCACCGCTTCAATGCCGGTGCGAGTGAGAGGTCGCGTCCGCTCTGGCCGGGCATGAATGCGGCACTGACCGTTTCGGGCGGGAAGCACGCGCGGGTGACGAAGAGGGTTCGGGTTGGTCAGGAGCGGCCGTGGCAGCGGTTCGGATGCCCGCAAATAGGAGATGTTGTACGTTAATATTGCCGCGTATATAATTAACAACGTAAATAATGTGCCAGTTGGACAAATATGATTGGAGATGGAGATGGAAATGGAATTTTACGTAAACACGGATATGCATGTCTATGTTTATGTGTGTGTGTGTGTGCGACGACTCTCGCGACCTGGAAGCGGGGGCGTGTTTTTGATCGAGTTTCTTTCTTGGTACGTTAAAAAATTGTCCGCCAGTATTCGTTTCTTTTTTCCGGGAACGCGCGTATTCCATTTAAAACCACTGCTATGGAGAGATTGTTTTACTCCATTATAGCCTCTTTTTTGATAGAGTTTCTCGCGTCTCGCTCTCTCACCCTCTCCATATCAAAACAAGATGACAGTGTCCACACTATCTCTCTCCTCACCGGTGGTCACAGATCCGGCCGAATCCCATCCGCTGCGGGAGGTGAGGAGGTGCAGCATTGACGTTGTCGCCGTCGGCGATGGAGGAAGCCGATGCGCACCGTCCTCTTGGAGTCGGCGCTGGCGCGGACGAAGGTCCTCCGCGCCCTTGTTCGCTGCCGTCGTGTGGGCAGTTCCCGCCCACCCGCCTAAGCGACATCTCGCCCACCTGAGGTATAACTTCTTGTACTGGTCCAGCTCCCCAGGTCGCTGCATGCGGGTTTTCTTCTATGCGACTACTCCCCAGCTCCCCATGTATAGTAGCTAGGGTTCGTCGGCTGGTCCAACATCACCTACTATTATAGAGGAAATGCCACTTGAAAAGTTGTCCTGGTTTATTCCTCGGTGGAGGTATACATTTTGTTTCGACAAAAAGTACATGGTGGTTGTGCGGTCATTGTCCATATGCTCCTATTGCTGCTGCTAATCTAATACTATCATTGGTTAAATGAAGAAATGCTTTTTTCTCGGGTATCCTGGTTTAGTTCCCATCAAGATAATCATGATGCTTCTGTTTGGTGGTGTACTTTTCATAATTCTTATTGACAATTGAGATGTCGTTGTTAATCTTGTAAAGCAAAGTAACAACACTATATCCCTTTTTTATATTTTTGGAAACAGCGATGCGTATCTCCATACCCGGGCATGTCTTCCTCAATTTTAGTGGAACTGCACAAAATTGGATGGCCATTGTTGTTCCGCCTCACTGTCCTCTGCCACGTGGTTCTTCCTTCCTCGAGCTTGACTACTGAGAAGAAACAGACCACAGTGAGGATTTGTCGAACTTCATAGGTGCCTCACCCAAACTTGATGCCAAATGGATGATGCATCACCACGATGACCTATCGATGCTCATGGTTGCACCTCATGGTTGTGTCGGCTGGTGAAGCTGATCGATTTTCAATGAAAAACAAGCTATCTTCCATCAGTGCTCTTTGCTTGTTACCCACAAAGATGATATCCTTCGTCAGTTCACCTTGGTTGCGTTGGAGACGCAGTCGTCTTTCATGTTGGTGCAATTTTATCACACAATTGGCTATGAACCAAATGTTTCCTCGAAGAAGGATCGACGTTGGTACTAAGAGCATAAGTTTTGTATTGATTTCTAAGCCTTCTCACAACTTTGTCTCCAGCTCCCCTGTAATTTTATTTGTCCAGCTATTAACTTTGATTAAAAAAATGGTGTGGACTAAAAACCCAGATGGACGTAGTAGCCCTCCATTTTTATTTACTCCGCATATTAGATTTGACTGAAGTCAAACTTTGTAAAGTTTGACCAAGTTTAGGCCGAACACAACAAACCATAATTATTAGAGAGGGCAAACTGTACATACTCTCAAAACTTTCCGATAATTGAAATTAAAATTCTTTATTTGTACACACTCTCACACGTTTTCGATAATTTGGCGCATGTGTGGTTGTTCACTTAAGGGAGGGTATTGTACCACACGTGAAGGACAGGAAGTGCGACCAAGACGCGTGGATCGTTAGTTCATCGGAAGTACTCCCTCCGTTCCTAAGTATTTGTCTTTGAAGTGGTTTGCAATGGACTACCACATATGGATGTATATAGACATTTTTTACAGTGTAGATTCACTCATTTTGCTCCGCATGTAGTCATTTTTTGAAATCTCTAGAAAGACAAATATTTAGGAACAGAGGGAGTAGTAGTTTTCTTCACTGGTACATTAAATAAAGAGTTTCGTTTCGTACTTACACAATTTAAAACGATTGTTATGGTGAGAATAAGAAAACCACTCCACTATATATTAGTCGTATACACGAGTACTATATGGACGCAGCTTCATTGACTTTAGTGCACCTGCCTTTGGGTTTATGACAGGTGGGCCCAAAATGTGGCTAGCCCACCTGTCATATAGCCAAAAGCAGGTGCAGTTAAGGCACCGGAGCTCAGTCCATACTACAGCTGCACTACATATATATATACACGCTGGAGGCTCAGCGTTCCTTTGCTAGGGTTTGCTATATTCACTGTCTCTCACCCTCTTCACCAGATCTAAACAAGACTGCGTTGTGGCCTCTGTCTCTCTCACCCCCCTCACAGCTGGCGAAGGAGGCATCTGGAACCCGTCGCACCGGGAAAGGGAGGAGGTGCAACATTCACTCTATCACCTTCGGCGAGGGAGGCAATCCACTGCCGGCTGCGCTTTTCTCTTTCACCCAGCGCCTATGCGGGAGGGCCACCGACCCCTTCTTCCTCGCTGCCGTATGTAGTGTGGGCAGATCTGACCTCCTGCCGCACGCCTTGCCACATCCCGACGACCCTAAGGTATAAGTTTCTTTGAAACCGTCATTGGTCTAGCTGCATGCTGATCTTTTTCGATTCTGTAGTCGAATCTAGGTCTTGGTTCAAAGAGGAAAGAAGGGTGCGGTGGGGTGGAGCATGAATCTAGGACGTGGTTCAATGAGGAAAGGAGGGAGGGAAAGTAGTATAGACTAGCTATCCAGCCGCTTTGTTGGTCGAAAAGGGGGTAACCCAGTACACACATCTGTAAGGAACCGAACTCTTTGTTGAAAAGGGAAAGAAACTGGGGGTCGGGTAGTTTGTGCAGGACTAGATTTGCTGCCCTCACATCGGATATGCTGCTTGGCTACATACTCTGCATCACCCATTTATATGTGTGGACGCACATGGTGCTGGCATGTCCCATGTCCCATCCACATGATCGTGCAGTGTGTTTTGAGATGTTGTGCTACTTGTATTGGTACTATTTTAAATAAATGTTGAATTGAAGCTATTGTATTTTAAGCAATGCCACTCTTAGAATTAACTACTGAACTATTTTAAGAGAATTTCTCTGTTAATATGAATCAATGCAACCGTTTTAGAAATGCTACTGTCCTATACTTTGTTTTCCATGAAGATAAGGTAGATGCTTCTTTTTGTGGCCGCATGTTTCATCCTCCTCCTTTATTGGCAGTAATTGTTTACTTTTTTGCCTCTGTTAAATCAGGGATATCTATTCAACTTGTTGCTATAGCAAACTTAAATGTCACACCGGTGACTTTACTTGATTTCAGAGTAACTGCACAAAACGAGATTGGATTTCCTATTCGTGTTGGCAGATTCGTACGTGATCTTGTGTGCGTCATGACAGGTTGGTACTTGCCTTCATCCACATGATTGTGCAGTGTGTTTTGAGATCTGTGCTACTTGTATTGGTAATGTTTTAAATAAATGTTGAATTGAAGCTATTGTATTGCTGTCTTTTCCCATTAAGTAGTGAACAAAAATGGGACCAACCCAGAAGTTATGCTTGTTGCTTTGTTACAACAAACTCTGCATCACCCCCTTTATAAGTAGATGGAAGCACATGTTGTTGTTGCGCCCACTCTCCCCTGGAACTGTTTATGCTTATTGTTAATCTAATGCCGCTGGTAAAATTAAGCAATGCCACTCTCAGAATTAACTACTGAATCTTATTTCAAAACTGCAACACTTGTTAGGGATTGGTGGGATTACCATTTTTGTGGCCGCATGTTTCATCCTCCTTTATTGGCCAGTAATTGATTCCTTTTTTGCCTCTGTTAAAACAGGGATAACTATTCAACTTGTTGCAATTGCGACATTTTGCTTCGCTTAATTTTGGTGGAACTGCACAAAATGAGACCGGATTTCCATATATGTGTTGAGATCTCTCTCAGGTCTTCCTCACGAGTTGTTTCAAATCTTGGTCTTGAAAGGTCAGTACCGACTTTCCTCAGAATTAACTACTGAATCTTAGTTCAAAACTACAACACTTGTTAGGGATCGGCGGGAGTACCATTTCTGTTAGGGATCGGCCGGAGTACATGTTTAAGAAATGTATTGTTCAGATAATGTCTCTGTTATGATATATCAGTTACAGTGTTTTACAAATGGTACTATCCTGCTTTGTAGTTCTTTCTACATGTTTAACCAAGGTATTGTTAAGAAAATGTCTCTGTTAAAATGAATCAGTCGCATTGCTTTAGGAATGATACTTTTCTGCTTTGTCGTTCTTTATACATGTTGAAACAAGGCATTGTTAAGATACTGTCTCAGTTAATATGAATGAATCACACTGATTGAGAATTGCTACTCTCCTGCTTTGTTTCCCATTAAAATAAGGTAGATCAGTAGATGTTTTTCTTTTGGGAGTACAAGTCATCAACCGTTATTTCTCAGTAATTGTTTCCCTTATACCTTTTGTTGCTTACAGGGATATCAAAATTAAAGCTCGGTTTTATTCCGACTTTGATTTTAGTTGAACTGCACAAAAGGATCCAATGTGTCTAAGGCAAACTGCTGCATTAGTGGGTCCAGTTGGTCTTACCACTTTGCAAAAAGAAGCAGTCACTGTTTGTGCTACATTACACAAGGAATGATCGAGAAGCTTTACAGAGTATTAGTAGACGCTGGTGACATGACTAGTCTGCAGAGAGCATAGGAAACTCTACAACATGTGGATTGCACTGGGCAAAAAGTGCCCAAACAAGTACAGGAAGCCAGGACAGGACTCCAAATCTGTCAATGTCATTCTAAGCAACAATGATGGGGCATCTGGGTATGGCAATCTGTTTACCGTACTTTCAGTTTGTTAGTCCACCGATTGGTGGGTTGACACTGGGGCCAATATTCATGTGTGTGCTACTGTGTCTTTGTTTTCTTGTAGCATATAAATACGATATCCACAGGGATGCTCAGCTTGATTTTAGTGGAACTGCACAAAATGTTCAGATGGTTCGTGTCCTCCATAATACTTCACATCATGTACAATACATCGAATGGTTCTCTAATCATTCGTCGTCACCTTGAGCCACCGGACTATATGTTTGAATGGTGCTGCCAGCGTCGGCCATTAAGAAGGGTAAGAAGAAAGACAAAAAGAGAGATGGCTGCTTTACTTGTGGTTCAGAGGAACACTGGGCAAACAAGTGCCCAAACAAGTACCAAGAAGCCAAGACAGGACTCCAAGTCTGTCAATGTCACTCTAAGCAACAATGATGGGGCATCTGGGTATGGTAATCTGTTTACCGTACTTTCAGTTTGTTAGTCCACCGATTGGTGGGTTGACACAGGGGCCAATATTCATGTGTGTGCTGATGTGTCTTTGTTTTCTGGCAGCATATAAATACGAAATCCACAGGGATGCTTAGCTTGATTTTAGTGGAACTGCACAAAATGTTCAGATGGTTCATGTCCTCCATAATACTTCACATCATGCACAATACATCGAATGGTTCTCTAATCATTGGTCGTCACCTTGAGCCACCGGACTATCAGATGACAAACTGATGACAAACCCTGGCCGTTCCACAATCATAGGCATTACATATTTTGAATGGGAAAAGCTTGTCAAAGTTGACATTAGTTTAATATATTGGAATTGGGAAACCTTGCCAATTTTTGCTCATTGATGTTAGCCAGAAGACAAGCATTTGATATTTTTGAGTGGGACACCCTTTGCTGTGAGCAACCTTGATCGTTTTTTCCTATTCTTGTCTTCAGTTCAGAAGTAAATATTTACTCTGCTGAGATGCATAGTCACATGAATGTTGACTTATGTAAGATATTTTAAGAGTTTGTTCTGAATATTGTCTATGTAATGCCAGGCCTTGTGTTTGATTGCAAAGTTGAGCTTGGAATGTTGTGGCATGCGGCATCACGAGCTATTCACCGTGCCTCCTGAGAATAATGCTTCGTATTGTTTTGCATGTCGATCTAATGCCAGTGATTTGCTTGTTAGGAAGATCATCCTCTTCTGTTGTTTCCGTGCTTAAGAAGTCCATCGTCTTATGTTTCATTCATAGCCTATACGACAAGTCGGGTAGGTTAGACGTGAAACCATATGATCTTTCGACCAACTCATCATCTTAGGCCGTGACTGGATCGTCGTTTTCCAACCAAAGCCTCTTGTAAAACTGACGCTTGTAAATAAAAGCAGATGGTCTCGGGCGAAGTGCTTGGTTGGTCGATTTCGACTAGTAAAATATACACCGGTCTCTCAAATTACACGCGTAACCTGCCGGTTTTACTTACAAACCTCAGGCCCTCGGTTTCATTACGCCTGTATTTTACGCGTTGTTTCCGATGACGAGTAAATTACACTTGTATCTTAATACAGGTGTGAAATAAACCAGAGCTCCCAAGCGCGGCCTTACCGTTTCATGCCGTCTCAGTCTCTCGAAGGTGCTCATAGGTGTCCGATGATCCTGGCTTCCTGAATGAGCAGTGGGCGCTGTATCAGACCATCCGTAGGGCCCGCGAGGCCCTCTCCGTTGTCCTTCGATTTGTTGTGCTTGCCGTGGCGTTGAGCATTGTTAACATGGTCAATGAGCATGAGGATTCAGGAGATGACTTTATTTTGACTGGATGACAGTAGGGACCCACTAGGGCCATAGCCGTACGTACGCAAGTGCCTCCTTATTATGCACAACTATAATTTTTTTTGCTTCCTCCTGGTTTCCTGACATCACGGTCCCACACTATTGTCAACCTATGTAGTCAATATAAACGAGAGAATTGCACAAGGTGCGGCCGACAGCTGGGACCAAGCAGCTCGAGCAGTATTTGTGTTTTTGAGGCGTGAGCACTGCATAGTTTTTCTTGGTGATGTTTTCGTTGTTTTTCAGAGGACAGCAGGGTATTAACTGGGCGGGCTGTGGCCCGTCTAGCCCAGGACAGATATCCAGCCCAGATATTATTTTTTTTCAAGATGAAAATGGCTAGCCCAGCTATACGTTTTTTTGAGGAATACCCAGGCAAGGTCAACTTGTTATTCTCCGCCCCGCTGGGCTGCAAATCTTTCCTAGGAGGGATGCATTAGGCTTAACAGGAAAATGGGCTTTAAAAATAATAAATGGGATGTAATTATAAAAACTGGGCAGTAACTGTAAAAAATGCACCAAGCACGAAATTAGTTTATAAAATATTATTTATGGATTTTGAAAATCTTAATTTTTAATTGTTGCGCGCGCAATGTTTTGTTAGATTTTTATGTAATACAAATTTATATTTCATCTGACTAGAAATTTCGGGATAAAAATATTTCGGATCCCATCAAAATGTGGGAAATTTTATTGAATTCTGTCTTGAACGGTTGGTTGAAATTATTAATCGTTGTCCTAGCTAGAAAATGGGATGTACTTTTAACAAACTGTAAATAGGCTGTAGTAAATTCCATTAGAATTCAAAAATGGGCTGTACATTCTTACAAATTGCAAATGGGCTATAAGTTCTCTGCCACACACTTGTGGGCCTACTAAGTTGACGCATCCCTTAAAAAAAGAAGTTGACGTGTATGCAAGGCTTTGTCAACTTATTATAGTCAACACACGGTTCTAGCAGCAGTGGCCATTGGATGTCCATCCAACAGATGCCGTGCTTCTTCTTCAATCTCGGATATTCTAGCTTCACCCGCCCAAAAAATGATTCCTCCCCCTGATATCTGGGGCGCACCGTTTCGGAAGCTGACCTGTGGGCCTACTAAGTTGACGCGTACCAAGGGCTTTGTCAACTTAGTCAATATGAACGATTCTAGCTGCAGAGACCGTACGATGTCCATCCAACGGCCGTAGTGCTTCTTCAACCTCTGGTCTTCTTGCTCCAGCCGCCCAAAGCAGCGCCGGTCGTGTCGCCTGCTCCTACCTCCCGTGGTCGGCTGTGCTGCCGCGGAGGCCTCACCGCCCCCTACTACTCCCACCGCTGGCCAGGCCATCCCTCCACTCACCCACACCCCCTGTTATTCTGCGGCGATGGCAGCCTCACACCGCAGCCGAACTAGTGAACCCTCGTACTCCTCTCCGCGCGGGCTTCCACTACCGTGTCTTCCCCGGCTCCGCGTCATCCCCTTCCTAGGCCTCGCCGCTCGCCGTCGTCCATCGCCCTAGTGCTCTCGGCGTGGCGTGGTCAACGTGGTCAAGGAACGACTTCCATCGCAAGAGTACTGTACGAGGAGAGGATGACACCTGAGTCCACGGTAGCCGCAAAGAAGTGCCTCCTTATTACACGAAAAATAATTATTCCTCCACCTGACAGCAGGGACCCACCGGATGGGCCACCGTATTTGGCGAAAAAAATTCCCCCCCCTGACTGCTGGGACCCACCGAACGGGTGATGTCTACTACACAACCTTCTTCTTGTTGACGTTGTTGGGCCTCCAAGTGCAGAGGTTTGTAGGACAGTAGCAAATTTCCCTCAAGTGGATGACCTAAGGTTTATCAATCCGTGGGAGGCGTAGGATGCAGATGGTCTCTCTCAAGCAACCCTGCAACCAAATAACAAAGAGTCTCTTGTGTCCCCAACACACCCAATACAATGGTAAATTGTATAGGTGCACTAGTTCGGCGAAGAGATGGTGATACAAGTGCAATATGGATGGTAGATATAGGTTTTTGTAATCTGAAAATATAAAAACAGCAAGGTAACTAATAATAAAAGTGAGCACGAACGGTATTGCAATGCTAGGAAACAAGGCCTAGGGTTCATACTTTCACTAGTGCAAGTTCTCTCAACAATAATAACGTAATTGGATCATATAAATATCCCTCAACATGCAACAAAGAGTCACTCCAAAGTCACTAATAGCGGAGAACAAATGAAGAGATTATGGTAGGGTACGAAACCACCTCAAAGTTATCCTTTCTGTTCTATCTATTCAAGAGTCCGTAGTAAAATAACATGAAGCTATTCTTTCCGTTCAATCTATCATAGAGTTCATACTAGAATAACACCTTAAGACACAAATCAACCAAAACCCTAATGTCACCTAGATACTCCATTGTCACCTCAAGTATCCGTGGGCATGATTATACAATATGCATCACACAATCTCAGATTCATCTATTCAACCAACACAAAGAACTTCAAAGAGTGCCCCAAAGTTTCTACCGGAGAGTCAAGACAAAAACATGTGCCAACCCCTATGCATAGGTTCATGGGTGGAACCCGCAAGTTGATCACCAAAACATACATCAAGTGGATCACGTGATATCCCATTGTCACCACAGATAAGCACGGCAAGACATACATCAAGTGTTCTCAAATCCTTAAAGACTCAATCCGATAAGATAACTTCAAAGGGAAAACTCAATCCATTACAAGAGAGTAGAGGGGGAGAAACATCATAAGATCCAACTATAATAGCAAAGCTCGCGATACATCAAGATCGTACCACCTCAAGAACACGAGAGAGAGAGATCAAACACATAGCTACTGGTACATACCCTCAGCCCCGAGGGTGAACTACTCCCTCCTTGTCATGGAGATCGTCGGGATGATGAAGATGGCCACCGGTGAGGGATCCCCCCTCCGGCAGGGTGCCAGAACAGGGTCCCGAGAGGTTTTTGGTGGCTACAGAGGCTTGCGGCGGCGGAACTCCAGATCTATTCTGCTCTCCGATGTTTTTAGGGTATATGGATATATATAGGCGAAAGAAGTCGGTCAGGGGAGCCACGAGGGGCCCACGAGGGTGGGGGCGCGCCCAGGGGAGGTGGGCGCGTCTCCCTGCCTCGTGGCCACCTCGAAGCTTCCCTTACATGCACTCCAAGTCCCCTGGATTGCTTCCGTTCCAAAAATAACTTTCCCGAAGGTATCATTCCGTTTGGACTCCGTCTGATATTCCTTTTCTTCGAAACACTGAAATAGGCAAGAAAACGGCAATTTGGGCTGGGCCTCTAGTTAATAGGTTAGTCCCAAAAATAGTATAAAAGTGTTTAGTAAAGCCCATAAACATCCAAAACAAATAATATAATAGCATGAATACTTCATAAATTATAGATACATTGGAGACGTATCTGCATCCCCAAGCTTAATTCCTGCTCGTCCTCGAGTAGGTAAATGATAAAAGAAATAATTTATGAAGTGTGAATGCTAGCAGGTGCACAAGCTTGATCAATGATAATTTCAATCACCTTTTCTAGCTTCATTATATGTCATAACAATGGCTCATCTCATAAAACTTTTCATGATCAAGTAACAAGCTATTCACATGTTAAAGTATAGATCATAAACTTTCTTGAAAACTAACAAACTTCATTCTCAGTCATCAAACAATTACAATTCATCTTATTTTCAGGAAGGGTCTATGTCAGAGCTTTGATTTAGAAAACTCCACATACTCAACTATCTTATAGTCTTCCATGATTGCTACCACTCAAAGCATATTCTTATAACAAATAGCATCCATCGAACACAGAGAAAGAAAGGGGCTTAATGTTTCGCCTCCCAACTTATTTATCATATAGATAATTGTCAACAATAATAATTCATGATCAAATATATTTGAATGGCCATATATGCTTAGATCTTTCCCCAACACACGATGCTTGCCAACTAAAGAGTAGGTAGGAATGAGAAGGAATACTACTGACTCTTGCATAAAAGTAAAAGATAGGCCCTTCACAGAGGGAAGCAGGGATTTGCAGAGGTGCCAGAGCTCGATTTTTGAAATAGAGACGAAAATAATTTTGAGAGGTATGATCTCATTGTCAACATAACAACCAAGAGTTCCCAATATCTTCCATACTACATACATTATAGGCGGTTCCCAAAGAGAATGGTAAAGTTTTTACTCCCCCTCCACCAACAATCATCAATCCATGGCTTGCCCGAAACAACGGGTGCCTCCAACTAACATCAATCCTGGGGGAGTTTTGTTTGCAATTATTTTTGATTTGATTTTGATCTTTTGATCATGGGACTGGGCATCCCAATTACCAGCCATTTTTCTCGTGAATGATGAGCGGAGTCCACTCATCTTGAGGATAACCCACCTAGCATGGAAGATACTGACAGCCCCTAGTCGCTACATGAGCGATTCGGGCATACAAAACAGATTATTATTTGAAGGTTTAGAGTTTGGCACATGCAAATTTACTTGGAACGGCAGGTAAATACCGCATATAGGTAGGTATGGTGGACACTCATGGAAGAAACTTGGTTCACGGGATTTGGATGCACAAGCAGTATTCCCGCTTAGTACAGATATTTTGGCTAGCAAAGGATTCTAAAAAGCAAGCACCACATGTTAGAGGATCCATAACAATATAACTTCTATACAAATATACCCAAGCATAACTCATTATGTTGTCTTCCTTGTCCAACTTCAACTAATTTGCTCAAGTTTGAAAATAATTAATGGGGCTCACAATCATAGAGGATGTCCAAGATAGTATATTTATATGTGAAATCTCTCTTCCTTCAATATTATTTCATGAATTGTTCAAGTGACCAATACAATTTTTGCTAACCTTCAATAAATTTACTACCTCTACTTCTTAGATGTGAAGTCATTACTCCCAACGGGGTAAGCATATGAAACATATATAATTTCAGATTTATGACATTCAACTCATTCAACCATTTACTCATAGGATATAAGTGAAGCACACGAGTAAATGACAAACTACTCCAAAAAGATATAAGTGAAGATCAATGAGTAGTTAAATAATTATGTAACTATGTGAAGACTCTCTCTCATTTAAGAATTTCATATCTTGGTATTTTATTCAAACAACAAGCAAAGAAAAATAAAATGACATTGCAAGGATAGCACAACTCATGTGAAGAAGCAAAAACTTAGGCTCAACCGATACTAACCGATAGTTGTTGAAGAAGAAAGGTGGGATGCCAACCGGGGCATCCCCAAGCTTAGATGCTTGAGACTTCTTGAAGTATTATCTTGGGGTGCCTTGGGCATCCCCAAGCTTGAACTTTTGTGTCTCCTTCATTCCTCTCATATCATGGTTTCTCTATTTCTCAAAAACTTCATCCACCTAAGACTCAACAAGAACTCGTGAGATAAGTTAGTATAAACCAATGCAAAACCTTATCATTTTCTACTGTAACAAATCACTAAAATTATTATTCAACATTTCATACTAAATGTCTCTGCATATTTAATACTCCTATCCTCGAATAGAATCATTAAACAAGCAAACATATGCAAACAATGCAAACATAACAGCAATATGCCAAAACAGTATAGTCTGTAAAGAATGCAAGATTCATCATACTTCCCTAACTCCAAATTATTATAGAACATTCCCACTGTAGTAAATTTATCAGAGCTTATTATGCAAAAGGTTTCAACATTTTATCACATTCTGACGTGTCTAAGGAATTTTTGCAACAGCGGTAAACTTTCTGTTTTGAAACAGCAACATGTATACTTACAAAATAAGCATGGTAAAAGCTATCCTTAAGATTTTTATTGGAACTAAAGATGCAAAACACTATTCTAAATAACAGCAAGCAAATACTAACAAAATAAAATGACGCTCCAAGCAAAACACATATCATTTGGTAAATAAAAATATAGCTCCAAGTAAAGTTACCGATGAACGAAGACGAAAGAGGGGATGCCATCCGGGGCATCCCCAAGCTTAGGCTCTTGGTTGTCCTTGAATATTACCTTGGGTTGCCTTGGGCATCCCCAAGCATAGGCTCTTTCCACTCCTTATTCCATAGTCCATCGAATCTTTACCCAAAGCTTGAAAACTTCACAACACAAAACTCAACAGAAAACTCGTAAGCTCCTAAGAAAATAAATCACCACTTAGGTACTGTTGTGAACTCATTCTAAATTAATATTGGTGTTAAACCTACTGTATTCCAACTTCTCTATGGTTCATACCCTCCGATACTACTCATAGATTCATCAAAATAAGCAAACAACACATAGAAAACAGAATCTGTCAAAAACAGAACAGTCTGTAGTAATCTGTATCAAACGTATACTTATGGAACTCAAAAACATCTTCCAAAATAGGAAGACCTAGATAATTTGATTATTGATCTAATGCAATTGGAATCAGTATTTTATCATTTTCTGGTGATTTTTAACAATTGTTTTCGTGAGCAGAAAGTTCTGTCTTTTTCAGCAAGATCAAATAATTATCATCCAAGAAGATCCTATAGGTCTTACTTGGCAAAAACACTAATTAAAACATAAAACCACATATAACCAGAGGCTAGATGATTTATTTATTACTAAACAGGAACAAAAAGCAAGGAACAAAAATAAAATTGGGTTGCCTCCCAACAAGCGCTATTGTTTAACGCCCCTAGCTAGGCATGATGATTTCAATGATGCTCACAAAGAAAGATAATAATTGAAACATAAAGAGAGCATCATGAAGAATATTACTAACACATTTAAGTCTAACCCACTTCCTATGCATAGGGATTTTGTGAGCAAACAACTTATGGGAACAATAATCAACTAGCATAGGAAGGTAAAACAATCATAACTTCAAGACTTTAAGCACATAGAGAGGAAACTTGATATTATTGAAATTCCTACAAGCATATGTTCCTCCCTCATAATAATTCTCAGTAGCATCATGAATGAATTCGACAATATAACCAGCACCTAAAGCATTCTTTTCATGATCTACTTGCATAGAAAATTTACTACTCTCCACATAAGCAAATTTATTCTCATCAATAGTAGCGGGAGCAAACTCAACAAAATAACTATCATGTGAAGCATAATCCAATTGAAAATTAAAATCATGATGACAAGTTTCATGGATATCATTATTCTTAATAGCATACAAGTCATCACAATAATCATCATAAATAGGAGGCATGCTTTCATCATAATAAATTTGCTCATCAAAACTTGGGGGACTAAACATATCATCTTCATCAAACATAGCATCCCCAAGCTTGTGGCTTTGCATATCATTAGCATCATGGGTATTCAAAGAATTCCTACTAACAATATTGCAATCATGCTCATCATTCACATATTTTATGCCAAGCATTTTATGCAATTCTTCTTCCAGTACTTGAGCACAATTTTCCTTTTCATCATACTTACGAAAGATATTAAAAAGATGAAGCGTATGAGACAAACTCAATTCCATTTTTTTGTAGTTTTCTTTTATAGACTAAACTAGTGAAAAAACAAGAAACTAAAAGATTCGATTGCAAGATCTAAAGATATACCTTCAAACACTAACCTCCCCGGCAACGACGCCAGAAAAGAGCTTGATGTCTACTACACAACCTTCTTCTTGTAGACGTTGTTGGGCCTCCAAGTGCAGAGGTTTGTAGGACAGTAGCAAATTTCCCTCAAGTGGATGACCTAAGGTTTATCAATCCGTGGGAGGCGTAGGATGAAGATGGTCTCTCTCAAGCAACCCTGCAACCAAATAACAAAGAGTCTCTTGTGTCCCCAAGACACCCAATACAATGGTAAATTGTATAGGTGCACCAGTTCGGCGAAGAGATGGTGATACAAGTGCAATATGGATGGTAGATATAGGTTTTTGTAATCTAAAAATATAAAAACAGCAAGGTAACTAATAATAAAAGTGAGCACGAACAGTATTGCAATGCTAGGAAACAAGGCCTAGGGTTCATACTTTCACTAGTGCAAGTTCTCTCAACAATAATAACATAATTGGATCATATAAATATCCCTCAACATTCAACAAAGAGTCACTCCAAAGTCACTAATAGCGGAGAACAAACGAAGAGATTATGGTAGGGTATGAAACCACCTCAAAGTTATCCTTTCTGTTCTATCTATTCAAGAGTCCATAGTAAAATAACATGAAGCTATTCTTTCCGTTCAATCTACCATAGAGTTCATACAAGAATAACACCTTAAGACACAAATTAACCAAAACCCTAATCTCACCTAGATACTCCATTGTCACCTCAAGTATCCGTGGGCATGATTATACGATATGCATCACACAATCTCAGATTCATCTATTCAACCAACACAAAGAACTTCAAAGAGTGCCCCAAAGTTTCTACCGGAGAGTCAAGACAAAAACGTGTGCCAACGCCTATGCATAGGTTCATGGGCGGAACCCGCAAGTTGATCACCAAAACATACATCAAGTGGATCACGTGATATCCCATTGTCACCACAGATAAGCACGACAAGACATACATCAAGTGTTCGCAAATCCTTAAAGACTCTATCCGATAAGATAACTTCAAAGGGAAAACTCAATCCATTACAAGAGAGTAGAGGGGGAGAAACATCATAAGATCCAACTATAATAGCAAAGCTCGCGATACATCAAGATCGTACCACCTCAAGAACACGAGAGAGAGAGATCATACACATAGCTATTGGTACATACCCTCAGCCCCGAGGGTGAACTACTCCCTCCTCGTCATGGAGATCACCGGGATGATGAAGATGGCCACCGGTGAGGGATCCCCCCTCCGGCAGGGTGCCGGAACAGGGTCCCAAGAGGTTTTTGGTGGCTACAGAGGCTTGCGGCGGCGGAACTCCAGATGTATTCTGCTCTCCATTGTTTTTAGGGTATATGGATATATATAGGCAAAAAAGTCGGTCAGGGGAGCCACGAGGGGCCCACGAGGGTGGGGGGCGCACCCAGGGGAGGTGGGCGCGCCTCCCTGCCTCGTGGCCACCTCGAAGCTTCCCTTACGTGCACTCCAAGTCCCCTGGATTGCTTCCGTTCCAAAAATAACTTTCCTGAAGGTTTCATTCCGTTTGGACTCCGTTTGATATTCCTTTTCTTCGAAACACTGAAATAGGCAAGAAAACATCAATTTGGGTTGGGCCTCCGGTTAATAGGTTAGTCCCAAAAATAATATAAAAGTGTTTAGTAAAGCCCATAAACATCCAAAACAGATAATATAATAGCATGAATACTTCATAAATTATAGATACGTTGGAGACGTATCAACGGGCCACCGTATTTCGCAAAAAAACGTTCCCCCCGCTGTCAGCTCGGACACACCAAAAGTGCCTCCTTATTATGCACAAAAAAGATGAATACTCCGCTGCTAGTTGGGACCCACCTTGGTGGGAGGCTGACTTGTGGGCCTACTAAGTTGACGGGGACGGAGTGCTTTGTCAACTTAGTCAATATGAACGATTCTAGCTCCAGTGACCGTACGATGTCCATCCAACGGCCATAGTGCTTCTTCAACCTCTGGTCTTCTTGCTCCAGCCGCCCAAAGCAGCGCCGGTCGTGCCGCATGCTCCTGCCTCCCGTGGCCAGCTGTGCTGCCGCGGAGGCCTCACCGCCTCCAACTATTCCCACCGCTGGCCAGGCCCTGCGGTGACGGCAGCCTCACACTGCAGCTGAACCAGTGAACGCTCGTACTCCTCTTTGCGCGGGCTTCCACTACCGCGTCTTCCCCGGCTCCGCGTCGTCCCCTTCCTAGGCCTCGCCGTCGTCCACCGCCCTGGTGCTCTCGGCGCGGCGTGGTCAACATGGTCAAGGAATGGCTTCCATCAGACGTGGACTGTACATGGAGAGGCTGACAGCTGGGTCCACGGCCGCAGCAAGGAAGTGCCTCCTTATTACACGGAAAATAATGATTCCTCCACCTGACAGCAGGGACCCACCAGACAGGCAATCGTATTTGCGAAAAAACGTTTCCCCCCTGACTGCTGGGACCTACCAGCGACATCTTCGCACGCAAGGAAGTGCGTCCGGGCAAAAAAAAAAAACGATTCGCCCCCCTGACTGCTAGGACCCACCAGCTACATCTTCGCATGCAAGGAAGTGCCTGACAGTCGGGACTCACCTGGTCGAAGCGTATGTAGCGTTGTCATTCTGGTCGCGAACGTGTACGTACATATTGGTCGATGTAGAGGCGCGCACGTGTCGTAGTAGAGGCGCGCACGTAGCATGTACACGTACGTACAACGGCCAGGGTGCAAGAAAGTAAATACGACCACGTACATACATACGGGCGGGTCTCGAACGCCTACTCGCGCATACGTACGGCCAGGGCTCGTGTACATGGCTGGGTCAGAACGGAGAAACTGCGTCATCGTTGTGTTCTTGGGGAGGCAACAGAATGCGTCGTGTTCATCGGGAGGCAACGGAACGTGTGGGAGCCAACCGGCTTGGACGGAACAGCCGATGGAAACGAGGCCTGGCATACCGCAAAACGAAGGAAACTGCCTTGTGTTCGACCAGCCACGTTCGAAACGGGATCCTGTTCATCGGGAGGCGTCTGGCGTACCATAAACGGAGGAAACAGACCTCCTACGGTCGAAACGGGGGTCCTGTTGATCGGGAGGGGTGTGGCGTACCACAAAACGGAGGAAACAGACTTGTGTTGGAGCGCTATGGTCGAAACGGGGGTCTTGTTCATCGGGAGGGGTGTGGCGTATCGCAGAACGAGACTCCACAGGATAGTGTTCATCTCCACCGTCGACCCCCTCCAGTCTCCACGGGCTACTGTTCATCCACCGTCGACCTCCTCCAGCCCCCACCTGCGACTGTTCATCCACGGGCTCCTGTTCATCCAGCCTCAACCGCGCGCTACTCCACCGGCTACTGTTCAACCAGCCCTCTCCATGGGCTCCTGTTCAACCACCCCTCCACGGGCTACTGTTCATCCAGCCCTCCACGGGGTAGTCCTGTTCATCCAGCCCTCCACGGGGTCCTGTTCATCCAGCCCCAACCGGCTCGATCGATCGGGGTCCTGTTCATCCAGAGGCAACACCACGGGGTCCTGTTCATCCACCCCCACAGGGAACTGTTCATCCAAACCCCCCAGCAACGCTCACTGTTCATCCAGAGGCAACACCATGGGGTCCTGTTCATCCACCCCCACCGGGAACTGTTCATCCAAACCCCCCAACAACACTCACTGTTCATCCAGAGGCAGCATCGATCGGCTTCAGTTAGCAGCAGTAGCGAAGGAATCGCTCGATCGGGTTCGGTTAACAGCCATCGATCGATCGCTCGGGTTCAGTAACGCATAGCCTGCAGTGCAATCGCTCGGGTTCAGTTAGAGCCCAACGCCTCGCTCGGGTTCAGTTAGAGCCCAACACCTCGCACCCACGCGCGTGCGTGTATGAGAGAAACGCACATCGCTCGGCCCCGACCACCCACCATAACCGGGAACACCCCATATTTTCCTCGCCCTCGCTTCTACCACGGTTTTTTCGTCATGGACGGCCCAAAGAATGTCATGCAGCTGCGTCTCCGGCCCGCCCAGGACGAAAATCCCATTTTCTGTCATGATTTTTTGTCATAGAAGTAGGACCCCACCACATCTATGATGATACCGGGTTTTGTCACAATTATCGTCATAGAAGTGTCATAAGTATGATAGAAAAAAAATTCGTTCAGCCCAAAATGTCACGGATGTGTCTTTTTTTGTAGTGCGTGTCAGTTCCATTCGAAGAAGCTTCATCAACCAGCTCAAGCCCTTCAAACAATCCTTCTCTCCTGGCCATTTTCGGTCTGGGGGATCGACATACTGGGCCCTTTCCCCCGCGCTGTCGGGGGCTTTGAGTACTTGTACGTTGCAATCGACAAGTTCACAAAGTGGCCGGAGGTGGAAGCAGTGACGAAGGTAACAGCGCAGTCGGCCGTCAAGTTCTTCAAGGGGCTAGTCTGCCGTTTTGGTGTGCCGAATAGAGTCATCACCGAAAATGGCACGCAGTTCACCTCGGCAGCAAGGTCTGTTTCGCTTCTGTTGCACACCCACGAAGCAACGGCCATGCTGAGAGGGCGAACGCTGAAGTCTTGCGAGGCCTCTGGACAAGAACTTTTGATAGGCTACACAAGTGCGGAAGACGCTGGATCGATGAGTTGCCGACGGTTCTTTGGTCTATCAAAACGACGCCAAACGAGCCACCAGCCAGACACCCTTTGACCTGGTATACGGGGCAGAAGCAGTTCTCCCCACAGAACTCACATACGGGTCACCTCGAGTGCTCGCTTATGAAGAGCTTGAGCAAGAGAAATTGCGGCACGATGACGCAACGCTCCTTGAGGAAGATCGTCTTCGGGCGGCTGTGCGAGCAGCATGCTACCAGCAAGCCTTGCACTGCTACCATAGCCGCAAGGTTCATGCCCGAAGCTTTGAGGAAGGCGACCTTGTTCTTCGGCACGTTCAGTCGGCCAAGAATTCCAACAAGTTGACACCGAAGTGGGAAGGCCCTTATCAGGTAATATGAGTCACCAGGCCCGGTGCAGTCCGCCTAGAGACCGAAGATGGTATTCCAATGAGCAAATCCTGGAACATCGAACATCTTCGCAAGTTTTACCTATAAGGCGTGGTTGCCGGGCTCCCCGGCAAACCACCTTTTGTGCAAGCCTTGCCGGCAAGGCATGTAACCCTTTGTACAAAGCCAGGCGCAGACCCTGAGCATAAATAAATGAAGCACTGGCGCCCTAAGTTTTAGCATGCATGCTAGGTTGAGTCTCTCTCTGTGTTAGGGTTGATAGTGCTTGGCGGCAACTAACCCTTAGCATAGAGGTCGAGTGAGCATATCTCTGTTCCTTTCTGTCCTTTTTGGTTTGCAGGGCGCGTGGACATTTTTTGCTGAGCTATTTGGGAAGAAAGAGAACAGGACGACGCCTCGACCCCGACAAGCCAAGGTTGCCGGGGGCTGCAGATCTAAAGGATTCGGCCACGGTAAGCCAAGGTTGCCGGGGGCTGCGACATCAGATAAGTCTTTCCCCCCCACTCTGTGCTCCCATATGAAACTTGAACATACGAGACTTTTCTCACTCTCATACCACCTTGCTCCCTCTGTCCCGTGCCCGAAAATTACTTTGGGCTGGAATGCGGTTGTAGTGTGATAGGGAGAGGACGAGCGAAGGGCCCAATCCTGCTCGGCCCCTACCTCCGCCAAGGGCGTGAGTGTAGCCGAGCTGTAGAGCAGGAAGACGGCAAGACCTGTTCCCGTGAGATAGTGTTTATATTAAGATAACAAGGACTTGCTCCTTGGCGTGGCCCTCGCCCACGCGCAAACAAAACCCGGCAAACACCCTTCTCATTAATACGTTGATAACAAGTACAATTCGTACGGAATGCATACATGAGTAGGGGAGTTACGAGATTTAAATCTTACAAAGGCCGGTAGGCTTACAAACTAAAAAGAGATAAGATGCCCGTATCCCTTTCTTGTCCCTCTCCTAAGGGAATGGAACAAGATGGCAGAAGGGCAAAAGGAGCGCCTAGGTGAGGTACGAGCAGCAGAAGACACCAAGAGAACATATTGGCGACCGTCCGGAAGGAGGCCGGTGATGACGGTGCCAGAGGAAGAGCTGGAAGACGAGGCAGCGGCCCGCCAATATGCGATAAAGGCGTCGGTGCCCACGTACTCCGACTTGACGGCCCGCCACCTGCCTTATTTGTCTTCCCCGTCCCTCCAACGCTAGCCGCCCAAGGCAACGACCCCGAGAAGTTCAAGGAGCTGGTGATGCAGGTGATGGTGCTGCCAGCGTCGCTAAGGAACACTGTGCCCGACGCCTAGTCAGACCCGTCATCCTCCCGCCCGCTACCCTTGTCATCGCTGTCGCTGTCCTCCTCGTCACTCCCGCTTGAGGAAGAGTCTTCGTCATCGGAGGAGCTCTCCACACAGCACTTTAGACGAGTTCCAAAGTCTCCAAAGACCTTGATGGAGAGCAGGCCATTCTCCATTAATTTGAAATGGAGAACGAGCCCCGCCTTCAGGCTGTGGATACGAGCGAAGGTCTTCCATCCGCGGCGAAGATACATGACATGAGGGGCGGGAAAATCGACATCAACCCGCGTGCCACCATTCCCGCAGCCCCTCATATGCAATCTCAGAGTCTGTGGTGGGTCGAGCTCCATCTCTCGAGCAAATGGAGTAGGGAGACGAAGACGACGGTGCGCTGGCCGGTGCAGCCTGACGAAGAACTCACGAGGCTGGTCCCCGACGTGGCCCTCCATTGGGGGAGGGACCGCTGGCAGAGGCGAGGCCGGTGCGCCGCCCCGTCCTCCTCTTCCCCGAGCACCACGGCGACCTCGGCCCCGCCCCCTTCCCCTCGTGGCCGGTTTCGCCGCCACGAGCTCTTGGAAAGGAGGAGCGCGCTGTCGAGCAGAGACCCTCGTCGCCACCGTTGAAGCACCGGCGCACCCTTTCGCCATAGCAGAACAAAGAAAGAAGCCGAGGTGGAAGGAGGCGGATGGCGAAAGATTTAAGGGTGCCATCCCCTCCCTTCCCTTCTTATAAAGGGGCAGGGTTGGGGCTCGGCCGCCCCACTCGACCAATCCGGCCATCAGGAGCGCAGGGAATCAAGGCCGACCCGCTGCTCCAATCAGCAGCGACCCGGTTTTCTGCCTCGTCATTCAAGGCCCGCACCCACCGCCTACCATCTTCAAGGCATGGAGGAGACGTGGAATGCCAACAAAAATCGAGGGCACGAATGAGGCGACCGTTTTCCAACCCGTGATCGTGGGGCACGGGCGCCTCAAAGGCCACGACCCGAGTCCACCCAGTAAATCAGCCACGCCCCTGCGTTTTCCTCTTTTTATGAGGAAGGCGCAGACCGCCTCTTTACCACGATGTGACGCATGAGGGCAGCGGCCACCCCACGCATGCCCCCCACGTCACACACGACCCTCCATGACGCGCATTCAACGCGGGTCGTGGGGAAGCGCAAGCGAGCGAAGGAATTACTGCGATAAAATCCCGCCCCGCCTGCCCGCGCACCGTTCTAGGCCCGGCCCAACAACACGTTATGCTTATGTGTGGCCCCAGCCCGGGTGCTCCTGTCGGTGCACAAAAGTAGGGGCTCTCCTTTTTTACCCCTTTACTTATGCACGGGCAGTCAAAGCCACGCCCACTGCCACACTAAGCAGGGCAGAGGATGGAAACAAAGGCACAAGACGGCCAAAGCAACGCCAGGACAGAGACACAAAGAGCAAGAGGGCGAGGTGGACTCCCCCGGCAAGACCCTTTCCGGGGCCGCCCCGGCAAGAACCTTGCCGGGGCAACTTGCCCAACGCCAGCAGAGCACGCCACCCTTGAGCCCAAGGGATCCAACACCATCAACCACATTGGAACCAAGGCTCGGGAGGCACCTCCGTGGTGGCATGCAGATCTTTGTGAAGATCATAAACATACAAGATTAGATGAGGACCAGAAGACGACGATCCTCGGCGGGATCCTAGCCGAGGAAATCCACAAGACCCCCGGTAAGACCCTTGCCGGGGACGACCGCGATGCCCCGGCAAGACCCTTGCCGAGGACACTCGCGAGGCCACGGCCAGGCCCACATCTGCCAAGGCTCCACCGCCGTTCCCATACAGCTGCCAGCCCAACCAGCTGAGCAGACACCTGCGTGGCGACGCGCGGTCTCCAGGCCAACTCAGCAAGCACCTGCGTGGTGACATGCAGATCTTCATGAAGACTCCGCCACTGCACCAGCCCAGCAACCAGCCAACATGGCGCTACTACACCTCATCAGCTCGGACGCGCGTCGGAGCCAGGTGAGGCGGCGACAGCTGGGACGAGCTTCCTCGCCGTCCCCGATAAAGCAAGGAGTGCACGTCGGCAGCGCATTAAATGCATTTGTCCGACGGTGCCAGAGGATAAACTTAGCCACCGTGTACCTTTCCACCTCCTGTGTGCCACTGTAGCAGCCACTTTTGTCTATACAAGGAGGCCCGAGGTGTACAGGAGAAGGATTCAGATCTTTTGGACTAGACACGCACCGTAGCTAGTTCGAGAGCTCAAGAACACTCAGATATATACACCAAAGCAGGACTAGGGTATTACGCATCCTCGTGGCCCGAACCTGGGTAAAACGATCTTTGTGTTGACTACCAGACCCGCTCTTCGCACAACCCCGCGCCCGCCAACCGCAGAAGGGATCCAAGTGATTCCATAGTTGTCGTTTCCCCCGACATAAAGCGATAGAAATTGGCAAGTTGACAGGAAACTAATATAATGTAAAATAGACCCGGGGGCCATAGGTTTCACTAGTGGCTTCTCTCATGATAGCATATATTATGGTGGGTGAACAAATTACTGCCGAGCAATTGATAGAAAAGCGCATAGTTATGAGAATATCTAGGCATGATCATTAAAATAGGCATCACGTCCGTGTCAAGTAGACCGAAACGATTCTGCATCTACTACTATTACTCCACACATCGACCGCTATCCAGCATGCTTCTAGAGTATTAAGTTGATAAGAACAGAGTAACGCATTAGGAAAGATGACATGATGTATAGGGATAAACTCAAGCAATATGATATAAACCCCATCTTTTTATCCTCGATGGCAACAATACAATACGTGCCTTGCTGCCCCTACTGTCACTGGGAAAGGACACCGCAAGATTGAACGCAAAGCTACGCACTTCTCCCATTGCAAGAAAGATCAATCTAGTAGGCCAAACTAAATCGATAATTCGAAGAGACTTGCAAAGATATCAAATCATGCATATAAGAATTCAGAGAAGAACCAAATATTGTTCATAGATAATCTTGATCATAAACCCACAATTCATCAGATCTCGGCAAACACACCGCAAAAAGTATTACATCGAATAGATCTCCAAGAACATTGAGGAGAACTTTGTATTGAGAACCAAAGAGAGAGAAGAAGCCATCTAGCTAATAACTATGGACCCGAAGGTCTATGGTAAAATACTCACACATCATCGGAGAGGCTATGGTGTTGATGTAGAAGCCCTCCATGATCAATCCCCCTCCGGCAGATCGCTGGAAAAGGACCCAGATGAGATCTCATGGGTACAGAAGGTTGCGGCGGTGGAAAAGTGGTTTTGTGGCTCTCCTGGATGTTTTCAGGGTATAAGAGTATATATAGGCAAAAGAAGTAGGTTGGTGGACCTACGAGGGGCCACGAGGGTGGAGGCGCGCCTACCCCCTGGGCGCGCCCTCCTGCCTCGTGGCTGCCTCGTTGTGTCTCTTGACTTCCACTCAAGGTTGGAAAAAGCGGTAGGCGTAAGCCAGGCGGTTGGCCTTCGCCTAGTGCCTAGGCGGTGCCTAAGCGCCCTAGGCGCGGCCTAGGCGATAATATAGTTTTTACTCATGGTGTATTTGTGATTATTATATGGTTGTTGATATTAGTTTAGGGCATATAAATAAGTTAATTACCGTCTACTACCATTGGAATATAACCCGTTTGGCATATCAGTGAAGTATGTGGCATGATTTCTTGCTTGGGTAGGCAATTCCTTGCTTGCCCTGCCTAGACATCCATTTATGCCCTAGGCGAGGCATTTGGCCATTGCCTAGCGCCTAGGCGTGCCTAAGCGCCTCCTAGGCACTGCCTTTTCCAACAGAGCTTCCACTCCAAGTCTCCTGGATTGCGTTTGTTCCAAGAAAGATCCTCGCGAAGGTTTCATTCCGTTTGGATTCCATTTGATATCCCTTTTCTGCGATAATCTGAAATAGGCAAAAAAACAGCAACTGGCACTGGGCCTCCGGTTAATAGGTTAGTCCCAAAAATAATATAAAAGAGCATATTAAAGCCCATTAAACATCCAAAACAGATAATATAATAGCATGGAACGATAAAAAATTATAGATACGTTGGAGATGTAACATCTAGCATGCCGCCAAATCTTGCGTAGGCGGCCTCTCACAAGTCTGGAAGTGTTGTGGCGGTTGCAAACGCCCAGCACGCGTCTCTGAGGTGTGGCCCCCCCTCACAGAAGGCGCCGCCGCCGGCACCTGGAGGGGGGAAATGGCCGCGTCGGGTCTACGCGGAGGGGATCTTGCTGTGGGATGCTCCCAAGTGTTCCTATGGGCTCACCTATGCTACTGCAGGATGCTGCTAACGCGACACTACAATTAGAGATCCTTCGACGAAACTGTGTGCGATGCAATAATCACAAACGGTGGTGTAAAGAAACCGTCAAAAAAGGTGCAAAATGTTTGCGATGGAGGATGCATCAAACACGGTTCAGATTTTAGTTGCGTGTGCGATGCAGGGCATACAGTTCAGTTCAATTAACTGTTTGCGATGAGGAGGAACAAAACAAACGGGCAGCCAGATGAAGGTGTGTGCAATGTATAGCATACGGTTCACTCGGATGAACTGTTTGTGATTAGGCAACACAAAATAAACGGTCAGCCAGATCAAGGTGTGTGCGATATACGGCATGTGGTTCACTCGGATGAACTGTTTGCCTTGAGACAAGAGAACAGAAATGGTTCAATATATCAAGATGTGTGTGATACGCGGCAAACAGGTCTATAATCAGAAATGTGTGCGAAGACCGATAGTCACACCGACGATTGCTTCTAATAAGACGTATGTGATATGCTATGTCTACACAACATGTATTGGCCATTGGGGGACGGGCGGTCATCCGGATACGCCATAAGCATGCGAAGAGGCATCCTATATCAGCAAGGACTAGTTGTTCCACCAGTAGCTCATGTAAGAGAACTCTCAAGTTAAGTCTGCTCAGGCTGCAGTAGCCATCAGATGGGTGACTGGATGAGAAGTTGTCTTGATGTTAAATTAACTGATGGGATGGGTCATCCCGGTCAAATTAAATTACCTTTGACCTGGATGATCCATCCCATCAGTTAAATTAACCTCGAGGTCCTTGTTTTTTTAACACATGCTAAAGAAGGTCTACCACATTACTTTTTGACAATGTGCGATACGTGGCATACAGTTGATCCATCCGACCTGTTTGTGATGGAATAAGTCGTGTGTGTTGTGGGCAAAGAACAAGCAATACATTGAGCTCTTCTTATTGATAAAGCCAGTAATAATGAAACTACAAAGGAAAAAAAGACAAAGGAAAATATCTGCACGAATCTTCGCGTAACATCAATGGCATAGGACCTAGATGTGCATTAGTTAGAGCACATCTAGATGTGCTTTAGCAATACTGTCAAACAAAACCCCTAAGCATCATCGCAAACAACGCATAGAACATGGCTAATGCGACGACCAGAACTACACATGCTAGTTCCTTCTTGTCTCTTGCTTCCATCTGTTGCCTGTGATTGATTCTTTCTTGCTTCATCGTAGTGATTGTACATTCTGGATCAGCCAGTTTCTTCTTCAGCTTTACATTATCGTTTGCGAGCTTGGTGATAACACTCCAAGCCCTACCATGCCATTCTTCATCTAGCCAGTTAACAAATGCACAAGCCTCATATCCCTGCCAATGTTAATTAGTATTCAGGATGAGCAATGGCATTAACTGAAGTAAAATGATGAACTTACCATTAACCTCTAAGGGGCGACTAAGAAACCGCCTACCAATGTCAAATCCCTCTGTGCATACACGTCGAGCGGGAGTGTGCCCATGCACACAACTCAGCTTTTGGTACTTCTCGGTGGCACAAAACTCGGAGTCGAACTCGTGTTGCGGGAGTCTGGAGTCATGCTCTGGATCTGGCAGCAGATTGCTTTCCTATGGGGGAGGGGGTGTCATTTAGGATGGATTCAGCAAGGAGCTATACTTTGGAAATGCTAAAAAAGATTAGGATAGATTGGAACCTGACAGGACGATTCGGATCCGTAGTACACCTGCCCTCTGATGACATTAGGCAAGCGCTTGGCGGAGACCGCCATTGTGGCGGCGATACGAGCAGGAGCAGCCGCACCGAAACCATCAGCACCACTTCAACCCGGCAATTTGACCCATGGGTACGCTCACCCATGGGCACCCGACCCGAATGGGTAGGGTATGGGTCTCCATGTGCGCCCATGGGTACGACCCATGGGCAACCCGATTAGTGGTGGGTAGGGTATGGGTACAAGCCTACACCCATGGGTTACCCATGGGCTACCCGATTAATGTGACTTGTGGGTGACACGATGAAATTATGTAATTATTAACTAATTATTTTGTATGTATGCACAAGACACATAGAGAAATAGAGGAGGGAAATGTAGGTTAAATGCAGGGATCTATAAATGCATGGGCCAAGCACGTAGCATAGAAAACATGAGAAAAATAATTGCCAACCGAATGAGAAAAAAGAATAAGCGTGAGGCACATCCGCACATGCACATAGAAGAAAAAAGTACCAGACCCATCCAGCCATCCCTCAAAAATGAGAAGCACCCGACCCATGTCTTGCGCGAGCAAGCTCAAAGCACCTAGCCCATGTTTCCACTCGACTCTCACTCTCCCATTCCAGTGCAGTAGTCCTGATCGATTTAGTACCACCTCGCTCGCGGAAGTAGAAAATGATGCGTTGGATGCCTATATAAGGCAGCCACAGCGCAGTAGAATGGTAGTCGTGCGACCCGATGGGTCTGCTATAGGGTCAGGCGACCCGGCGGGTTCGGGCATGGGTCTAACCTAAGACCCATGGGCAGGGTCGTGGGTTTGGCTATGCACCCGATTATGTTTCTGGCATGGGTCTGGTTTAGGTCGACCCGACCAAACCCGACCCGATTGCCACCTTGAGCACCACTTGTCCGCATTCCCCCAATGTCAGCGCCATGCGAGGGAATTTGGAGGCTATGTAGGGATTTGGGGGAAATGGGGAAACTGTGGGGATAAGCTAACGGTCGGGAACTACTTATGGCACTATATGTTGTATACGGCACACTGTTTATACATGTCGTTTGTGTTAGGTATTACAACGCCACACACGATTTCCTCACCAAACCGTGTGAGAAGACAACATAGGTTAGACATGGTTGCTGTTACATAACCGTATGTGATGTACTACCCTATCCATATAATTGAGTTACAGTGATACCGTGTAAATAGCCGCTCTGCGGATATCCGTAGAAAAAGGCCGCTCTGCATATAGAGATGGCGACGACGGCCTAGGCAGCGCTACCAGAGAAGAGGTCAATCCTCGGTCAGTGGGCGGTGGCGGCGTCATAGGAGGTCAATCCTTGGTCTGCGGCGGGAGATAGGAGGAGCTCAACCATCGAGGTCGGTGGCGGCATGATTCGAGCACATCCATCGCTGTCGATGGCGGGATAGTGGAGGTCAAACTTCAGGCGGCGGCCGCACTAAGCTTTGCTCCTCGACCCTGCTGTCTCGGCGTGCCGCCGCATCGCTCTTCTTTGTCTGCTGGGCGGAGGTCGCCGTGCGGCTAATTAATTAAGGCATTCTTTTCGTGAGTGGCTTAATTAAGGTATTCAATTCCTAAGGGTAGTGTTGTACTAGTACTCTGCATGTAAATTGACTGGCCATTAATTGTTGGCATTGCACGTCTGGATAACAACATGGAGCGCCCTCAGTAATTATGAAAATAAAACCTTGTGATTTATGCATGCATCTTTGGGCAGCAGTTAATCCGTGTATTAATGTTGTTGTTTTGTTTTTAATTACCATTCATGTGGTGCAGATGGAACGATCTCGATGCATGAAGAATCGGAAAACCGCAGATTTTATCAGCGGCGCGACAGAGTTCATGAATTTGGATGAAAGTACAAAGAGGAGAATTGGTGATGCGGATTACATCCTGTGTCCATGTACCGATTGTGCCAATACAGAGTCACATGAAGTTGCAGATGTCCAGTTGCACTTAGTCTAGGGATTCATGGATGGATATACACGTTGGACCAGACACGGTGAAGAGGAGGTCATGGATGAAGATACACAGGGCAGCGAGATGCCAAACCCCGATCAGTGTCACATGGATGTTGAATCTAACATCGGGGCAGAGGCGTCAAGCTACCAATGGAACACTAGAAAGCCAAAACACCCACTGGAAAACCAAGACGTCGACGATCTTGATATGCCAGATTTTGCTGCTATGATTGCAGATTTCGAGGGCCCAAAAAAGGATATGATTGGGTACAAGAATCTGCTAACCATTGATGCAGACTCCAAGAAAGAATTGCATCTAGGTTGCAAAAAGAAATATTCCAAGTTGAGTGCCACCCTGGCGCTTCTCGGATTTAAAGCAGCAAACGGTCTATCAAACAAGGGCTTCACAGAGATGTTAGGTCTTTTCAAAGAAATTCTTCTGAAAGATAATGTACTCCCCAGAAGCACGAATGAAGCAAAGAAAATTGTTTGCCCATTGGAACTTGAAGTACAGAAGATACACGCTTGTGCGAATGATTGTATATTGTACCGTGGTGAGTACAAAGATTTGCGTGCATGTCCCACATGCAAGCATGCACGATACAAGCGCAGGAGAGCAAAGGACAAGTACAAATTGGATGACAAGATCAAGACAGGAATCCCGTTCAAGGTTGTTTGGTACTTGCCTTTAATTCCAAGGTTGAGGCGTTTGTTTGCAAACCCTAGAGAGGCAAAGAGGTTGCGGTGGCATCATGATGAGAGAATTGTGGATAAGTTTATGAGGCACCCGAAAGATGGGGCTCAGTGGGAATTAATCGACAACAAATTTGAAATTTTTGCCAAGGATCCTAGAAGTATAAGGCTCGGGGAGTGTACCGACGGGATGGATCATTTTGGCGATATGAGCACCAATCACAGCACATGGCTGGTGCTTCTGTGCATATATAACCTAGCTCCTTGGTTGTGTATGAAGAAAAAATACATTATGATGTCAATGATTATCCAAGGCCCGAAGCAACCTAGAAATGACATCGACATTTACTTTCAACTACTGGTAGAAGAACTGCTGACCGTGTGGATAGATGCGCCTGCTGTAAAATGTTATGATGCTTACATAAAGGAGATTTTTGATCTACATGCGATGCTGGTGCACACCATTCAAGATATGCCAGCATTAGGCAACACATCGGGGCAGAATAGAAAGGGAGATGTAGGGTGTGTCACATGCATGGATAGGACAGCTAGCAGAAGACTTCCCAACTCGCACAAAACCGTGTATTTGCATCATCATAGGTTCTTACTGAAAACTCACCCATACCGAAAGATGAAAGCTGAATTTGATGGTACGATAGAGGCAGGTGTGGGCCTAAGACCCTATGAAGGGGAGATGGTCCACAACATGGCTAAAAAAATTAATGTTGTGCTTGGCAAGAACCACCCTTTGACGGTGAAACAAACACCCAAGGGTCAAGTGTTTAAGAAGAAATCGGTGTTCTGGAAATTACCTTACTGGGAGATTCTATGTGTACATCACCGCATCAATGTCATGCACGTAGAGGAGAACATATGTGAAAGCATCCTTGGTACTCTGCTCAAGATTAAAGGTAAAAGAAAGGATGGTGATGGTTCACGGCTCGATTTGCTTGCTGATCAGTCAAAACGCAAGAGTGAAGCAAAAGATGATGAAAAATTCATCAAAGCTCGCCAGAGTTACAATTTTAGTACAAAAGAAGCAACACAGTTCTTCACCTATTTGTTGTCAGTTAAGACACCCTCTTCCTACTGCGCAAACATCAGAAGTCTCGTGGATGTGAGCTCAGGTAAAATGAAGTTGGGACACATGAAGTCACATGATTGCCACATAATGTTGACACAAATCCTCCCGGTGGCCATCAGGAATCTGATGGACAAAAATATAAGAAACGCACTCATTGACCTCTGTGATTTCTTCAACCAACTATGGAAGAAAGTTGTAGATCCTGAAGAGTTGGATCATATGCAAGATGATATTGCAAGAATATTGTCCAACCTAGAGATGTTTTTCCCACTGTCATTCTTTGATGTCATGGTCCATCTCACTGTGCACCTTGTCGACGAGATAAAGTATTGTGGTCCTGTGTTTCTTTGCAACATGTATCCCTTCGAGCGGTTCATGGGAATACTGAAGCACTTTTGTCAGAACCGAAACCATCCAGAGGCAAGCATCCTACAAGGTTATACCGTGGAGGAGGTGGTCGAGTTTTGAACCAAATACATGAAACAAAGACCTATAGGTTTGCCCCTCTCTCGCCACGAGGGAAGGCTGAAAGGTAAGCCGGTCCTTGCTGGCACGCAAATGGCTGCACTCGGAAAATTGGCAGAGAAAGCCCATTTGACGCTACTGCTTAATAGCCCAGTCTCAGCGCTTATGCCGAAGAACACTTGGCGGAGATACGCCAAAGCTTCTTACCAATGGTGCCTTCATCAGATGTGGAGATGAATGTGCACACTAAGAACTACACCGAATGGCTGAAGAATCGTTTGGCACAAGGATCCATTGATGACATTGCTACGTGGTTGGCACAAAATCCATCACCTACGGTGTTGATGTACCAAGCATATGGCATAAATGGATACACGTTCTACATTGAGGAACGTGATCAGAAGACCTCATATCAGAACAACTGTGGTCGAATAGAATGCATGACTGTAAATGAAGCTGATAAAAGGGCATACTATGGAACCATCAAAGAGATTTGAGAGCTTGACTATGTGAAAGTTAAGGTGGCATTATTCAGGTGCGCATCGATCCCTCTTGGTCAGGTAAGGATTGATGAGTACAGGAAGACCTGTGTTAACAGGACAACGATGGCATATCACACGGACCCATTCATTCTTGCCAGCGATGCTACCCAGATTTTCTTTGTGGAAGACCCTTTGCATAAGAACTGCCATTTAGTGATGCATGGGAAGAGAAGGGTACTGGGTGTCGACGATGTTGCCGATGAGGACGAGTACGATGAATATGAGAGTTGCCAGCCAAGGGATCACACACCCGTGTAACAGAGAAGCGTAAAATCATCAAAAAACCCAAGTTTGTTCGGGGTCAACGTAATGATCCCAGTTCCCCCATGTACATGGGAATTAAGCCGTAAGACTAGTCTTTATGCCTACCCTGCAACTTAATTCGTTCAATTTAGAACTGTCGTGTGTACTGAATTTGTGAATTATGCCCGGTTTTCTGTTGATGTAAGAACCGTTAATATGTTGACCTTGATATGATGTCAGCTCAGGCAATGAATATGAACTATTTTTTGTTATTATTATTATTATATCATAGAGGTAGCACACTCAATTGATCTCACTATAGTATGTGTGAACAAAAGTATGCAATCTGGTTTGCGTAGCACACGGTTCGTTGATGAAAGCCGTGTGCCGACCAAACCCCGCCCATGATCTGAGTCGTGCTTTCTGATTGACCAGAACCCAAACCCCATGGATCGTATGTCTGCACCGTTGGATGCTCCCAGATCGAACGGTGATCCTCATCCCTTTTGACATCACATGCAGTTCTGGTTGTAATTTTATTTTTATGCACAAAATGCACGTTAATCTCAAAAAATGTCTTAAATATAGCTAACAATACCTGAAATGCGCCAAAAAATCAAACTCGTGGTATAATGGTGATTGCGTACAGTGGAAATTTTTATGAGGCCAAACGATGAAGTCGCCGGCCACAGGAGTTTGAATTGACACGTCTCCTTTTGGAAACCATGATCCTTCATGTGAGATGCTCTGGTTTGGAAGGAGCGGTCATCAAAACTTGTGCCAAACTTTACCAATTTTTCTCCACAGGGTCGTGAGAGCACGCCACGGGCACACATCGATTTTGATGATGTCCGAACTCCATCTGAATTTCCTGTAATTAAAATACCAACTAGGCCTATGCCAGTGGCCGCACCTCGCAGCCGAAATGTTTCAAACTTCTCCCTGCTTCTCGAACAAATGGATGAAAACTCACAAAGAGACGCACAAATGATCTGTACACCTTCTTCGCTAGGCTGATAGTAAGGGGGTGTCATAGCTAGTATCATGCATGCCAACTAGGCAATTTTGATGAGCTGTCATAGAATTAAATGAAGACAGAGAGGGTTAAGTATCATATCATGAAACCATATCATAATAAATTCTATGCTACTATGTGTCATGCATGCAAATAAATAAACTAGTACATATGATACTACTCTATGATACTATGCATTGGACCAGCCACAGTGGGAGTAACTTCAGCAGTAACATCGAGTCCACCTCAACAAATTTGCTTATGTGGCAATGAGTTAATGAGGAGGTAGTTTGAGTAACTTTTCTAGTTACTGTATAACATCACATGTCCCAATGCAATGTGAGTCTATAACCTAATAAATGTGGCTTTGCATGTTACCATACTATGTTACTACCCACTATGAAAGGTAGTAACATAGTCTAGGGATATGTGTATGTTACTAGTGTATGTTACTCTCCATTGTGGCTAGTCTTAGAGCAAGTACAATAGAGTGACATAAGCATGCTATAAGGAATAGAATAATGTATATGTGCTTATTAGTTGGAGAAAATTAAGATAAGAGGAGAGAGAAGAGAAGCGGGCTCTTGGTTAGTAGAGCCAACTGCAACACTAGACCCAAGACGCTTTGTGAGGATGTAAGGTGGGCTAACTATTGATAAACTAGTACGTATTTAAAACTTATTATTGTAAATGCCGGCTAAGAGGTTGGCTGTATATGACATAGCAACTTCTTATAGCCGACCGTTGGTTGTATTATTAACCATGCTCTTAGTGAGGTAGCTAGTATATCATAGACTAGCTAGTATCATACTCCCTCCTTTCCGGTTTATAGGGCTCAATTCAAAAATCTAACCAACCAAGGTAGATGGTGAGTGGTGGAATACTTTTTGTAGTTTGCAAAAACACCCAATTAATTCTTTTGTTTTCCTCAAAAAATTATGTTTACCAATGTATTAATTGCAATACATGCATGCATAGTACATGCATTGGTCAATTTTCTCTTAATACTTGCATGCAATGATTTAATGCACCTTGGAATCTGAACATGTGATGGGGAACAACCAAATTGAGCCTTATAAAATGGAAAAACTAAAATTTTGAGATAATCCTATAAACCGGAAAGGAGGGAGTATATATGCATGATACTAGTATATGATCGGTAATACCTCCGTAATGCGCGCATGCATAGTATCATAAGTTAGTATCTTAGGTTGCCTTATTAATTGCCATGCATGACACAAAGTAGTACAACATTTAATATGATATGGTATCATGATATGATACCACACCCTCTCTTTCCTCATTTAACTGTGTGCCACATCATCCAAAAAGTCTAGTTGGCATGCATGATACCGCTTGATACTCCCATATTACGACTAGCCTTATAGGGTGGCCATAGTGGGTGTATCATAGCCGGTATCACGCACTCGGGAATGACAAATATGATGATGTGGCAAAGAAGCAGTAACATAGGTAGATACCGTAATATATATATATATATAATAAATGCTATACTACTTTGTGTCATGCATGGCCATAAATACGGTCATCTATGATATATACTACTCTATGATACTATATATGCACTATGAAGGTACGTACGTAGTATCATACACTAGTATCATATGCATGATACTATATATAGTATATGATACTCCCCACTATATAAGGCCGGCCATAGTGGTGGTATCATAGCCGACGATGTCATGCACTCGGAAATAGCAAGTATGCTGATGTGGCAAAGAATTAAATATATATAGAGAGGGTTAGAGTAACATGTAGGTAGATACCGTATCATGTTAAATGCGATGCTAATTTGTGTCATGCATGGCAATAAATATGATCTATGCTACTATAATCTATGTATTATACTATGCACTATAACTAATTAAAGGTACTATCATACAATAGTATCATATATATATATATGCATGATACTAGTATATGACACTCTCCACTATGAGTAGCCTAAGTATATATAGCCTAACTAAAACACCCACATGTAGTTGTAGTAGGGTTTTTGGCTTTAATTAATTATATGCACTAAAATGCAATGCAAGGTAAGTGCAAAGAATGACTTAAACATAACAGACGACCTGAAATGGGCCGGAACGATGTAGCTAGTAACTGATGATTTGTAGTCCGAAGTGCCGCATCTCCTTTTGGAAACTATGATCCTTCTTGTGAGATGCTCCGGTATGGAAGCTGCGAGCACCGAAACTTGTGCCAAACTTTACGAAAAAAATTCCATGCGATCGTGAGAGCACGCGGCAGTGATACAATGATTTTCGTTATTTTCCGGACCCTATATGCATTTCCTGAAATTAAAATACCAACAGGCCTACGCCTCTGGCCGCACCCTGCGGCCGAACTGTTTGAAGTTTTTTCCCGTTTCTTGCACAATGAATGAAAACTCGCAAAGCGACACACAAATGATCTTGCTAACACGCACGTGTAGTTGCGACTATATATATATACATACAAATGAGATCTCTTTTTTTGCATATTCAAAGTTTGAGATTGCTAGCGAGGCCTACCGCCTGGTAAAATGTACCAGAAAATCAAACCATAGGGTACAATCATGATTTCTTATCGTGGAAAAAATTGGAGATGAAACAATGAACTCATGTTTTCATTCGAACAAAAATATGATGTTAGGTAATGTAAATGTTTTCAAATAGCACACGGTTCACTCAGGAAAGCCGTGTGTCCACTAAACCGTGGCCGATGGCCCCCTCTACCACGCGCACGATCTGAGTCGTGCGTTCTGATTGGCCAGAACCCAAACCCCACGGATCATACGTCTGCACCGTTGGATTCTCTTTGATCGAACAACGATCCTCATCCCTTTCGACAGCACATGTAAATCTTTTCAAATAGCCCCTCACAAAAAATGTTTTCAAATAGCACACGGTTCACTCACGAAAGCCATGTGCCTACCAAACCATGGCCGATGCCCCCCTTTGTTGCGCGCGTGATCTGAGTCGTGTGTTCTGATTGGCTAGAACCCAAACCCCACGGATCGTACGTCTGCACCATTGGATGCTCCCAGATCGAACGGCAATCCTCACCCCTTTCGATAAGAAATGCAGTCCGGCTAGGAATTGATTTATATGCCAAAATGCATGGTAATTGCCAAAAAATGTCTTACATATAGCACATGAGACCTGAAATGCGCCAGCAAATCAAACCCGTGCTATAATTGTGATTGCTTTACGTGGGAAAAATTTAGAGGTGAAATGATGAACTCACGTCTTCATTTCAAAGTTAGTACGTCTTCATTTCAAACGAAATTATTCTGTTTGTGCACACGAGCGCTTAGAGGCAATCGTTTGCATAGGCCTTTCCGCGCGCGCGGCCACCAGGGATATTTTTCACCTAGGCCGCCAACACCCCCCACCGTCCGCCCGCGTTTCACTCAACTAGTCCACCCAATCTCCATCGCCAGCTCCCCCTCCCCCAGATTCACAACAGAACCCTCTCCGGCGCCGCGGTGCTCACCCCGGCCGTGTGCCCGCTCTTCAGCGTCAAGCCTGCCTCCACTGTCGTTCCCAACATGCGGCGGCCCGCGCCTTTCCATCTTCGTTTGCTCGCCAGCCACCCTCGAGCATAACAATGCAGTAACCCTCGCCTCTCCTGTGGTCCGGCCGGGTTTGCATTAAGAAGCCTGCTAGTTACTGCTCTCCATCGCGGTGAGGCATATTTCCTCGCAATCCCTCTTCCAATTCCATTCCGTATGTTCCCAAATTGGCTATAAAATAACGGAGAGCATATATATGTTCATTATCTACCTTCCTTACTACATATAAGTTGTATTTGTTCCGATAAGTTACTGCCTATTTACAGATCGCGGGCGCCCGAGTCACACAAACTTAACAAATTAGCTGTACATTTTCTAAGTTATTGCATGTCATGTTTAGAAATCTTGATACCAAGTTGTTAGTTTTATGCTTATCCTCCTTAATTTCCTGAGTTTCGCATGTGTTCTCTGTAGATGCCGAGTAGCAGCGACAGCACTCATGCTTCAGGCGATGTATCTTCATCTGATTCAGACAACCCTAGGCCTTCAGCAGATTGTGAGGGATCAAGTTATCTTGAACGGGATAGAGTTGCAGCAATTACCCTTTCGGTCAGGACACGGAGGAACGTTCCGTGGAAGCCCGCGCACCATCCTAAAGGTGTATATGAAGTAACTGAGATTGTTTTAAGTCTTGGGCTCCAACTAAACTAGATAAAGCACACACGAGGTTCAGGAGTGTGTGTGGATTTGTTGGCAGGGCAAGGCTCAACATTAATCTGCCGGGGTTTCGGAAGGTTGACACAGAAACACAGCGAAGGATAGTCCGGGAGATCATGGATCACTTCAACGTTCCAGAGCAGTGGAGAATGCAGGTGGAACACGCTGCATTGAAGAAGGCTAGGGATGCTTGGAGAAACTGCAAGCACGTGCTGTACAAGAAGTACTTGAGTGAAGGCAAGGACCAATCCCCGCATACCCCCAAATTACAAAGGCAGACTAGGCAGAACTCAAAAGGGTCAGGGCAACTAAAGAGTTTGCTGAGAAGAGTTTCAAGCAATCAGAACTTCAGAAGAAACATACACCCCCACTGCATGGGTGTGGCAGGATACTACGACATGAAACTGATATGGGACCAGGAGGACAAAGAAGCAGTAGCGGCGGGTAGGAATCCGACCTTTAGTGAAATCAGGGGCGAACGCGCCAGAGACTACTTGCGGGCACGTGCAAAGAGGCGTGATGACGGAACTAATTACTTTGAAAACTCACGTGACGCCGAACTGTATCAAGTGATGTTAGAAGCTTCCAAGATCCCTGGAAGGTTCTACAGAAACTCAGGGCCATGTGACATTCTGTCCGTTGCTTTGGAAACAAAAGAGCCCCCTAGTCATGCAAGGGGTATAGGTGTTAATGTCCCGCACAAGAGGGCTTTCACACTCAGCAAAGAAGAGAGGCTCAAGATGAAAAAAGCAAGGAGTGAAATGAAGCAGAATGCATTGTATGAAAGGTTGAGGAAGGAGATTTATCCAGCTGTTCAAAAGATTGTTGAGGAGTCAATGATGATGCAGAAGACTCTAACACTGACAGATAGCCAGCAGATGGGAGGGGAGGCGGGCATGGAGGATGCTGCTTATTGTGCGACAACACTGGACAAGAGTAGCTGTGCATCAGCTGACCCCAGCGACACTGAGACTGCAGCTACTCGTGATGATGCTATATCTAATCTATCTGGAATGAAAGACAGACTGAAGGGCGTGCTTACACATTATGGAGGTACATTAAAATGTGCAATAGCCTGGGTTTGCCCACCATTCTTGGAAGATGGCCTCTTGTTGGACAATGTGCCATTGAAGTCGGGCTATGTGAAGTGCTACGTGACTGAAGTAAAACCTGGATTCAATGAATTTGCCCTGAAGAATGTCCTAGGAGACTTCGATGAGCAAAGGACCTTGGGAGAAACACTGTTACATCACATCCAGTGGCCATGAAAGGAAATAGAGTTCATTGATGAGATCCCTGAAGCCCCGCCAACAGCAATCACTGTCGCCCCTCAACCAGTGACGCTCTCCTTGTCACAGCAGCTCTCGCGGGCTGATGCATCAACCTATGATCAGCCGGCCTGACTTTGTGGCATACATGCCATGTCATCCTTTGCCCCAAAGCAGCCAGTGGCAAGGCCTACAACTGTTGAAGACGCACCACCGGTTCAGATGACAGCCGCTGAAGCAGTGGAGGGAGACCCAGCTGCAGCACATGCCCAGCAGACCAACCTGGTGGAACGGACTACTAAGCAGTCTGATGCTTCAGAACCACCTGCTAAGTAGTCTGTAGGTCCAGAACCGACTGCTCATCAGTCCGTCGGTCCGCAGTCGCGTGATCAGCATACCAATGCGTCAGCACTTCCTGCTCAGCAAACCAACGTGTTGGCACGGTCTCCTCAGCACACCGACAAGTTGGCACCACCTACACAGAAACCCTACATAGCTTCAACGCATGGTCAGCGGTCCGATGCCTCTGCTCCTACAGCCTAGCAGTCCGTCACAGCAGCACCGCCAGCTTAGCGGTCTGGCATAGATAAACCGTCTGCTGAGCAGTCCGTCCAAGCTTCACCGTCTGCTCAGTAGTCTATCTTGCAGGCAACCAGACGTTCTGCCAGAAATGCTTCAAGTACCAAGAAGGAAGTGGCCAAAATGGCTACACCCCCGAGGAAGCGCGGCGGGAAAGTGAAGAGGAAAGAGAACGATTGCCTCTTACTTAAAGCACTCATCGCCGAGAACCAAATTAACAGCAACTTGTTCGAATCGGGGAGTAATATTATTTCTGACGCCATGGATGATGAAGAAGTACATTTGTTGCTTGATAAAAGTAAAGCAAACGTACTTGAAGCACGCAATTATGTCCATGGCCAGCCATTTCTTGTTGGCGAATACTTTGATGAGTGCAACTCCAGTTGCCGCGAGTTACATGAATATTGCATGGATCTAATGTCAGCAGGTCAGCATGGTTTGCTAGTCCACTACAACAGAGATCATTTCCGACACGATGATGGTTCCATCAATGTGAGTTTCGAGGACTTAAATCTCTTCTTCAACTTCAACGTGCTCGATGCCACTCTTGTTAGATGCCTGATTTTGTAAGTACTTAACAAACTCTGATCAACTTCTCCATACAAGGCTGTAAATGATAAACAGCTAACTACATTTATTCCTCTCAGGGGATTGAATGCGCAGAGAAGAAAAAGGGAGAGTGTGTATTTCATAGATCCTGAATTAGCAAATGGCACAACAATACATGGTATGGACCTACGGGACCGGGCTATTAACACGGTCGACCGTCTCTTTGAAAACACGTCCCATGCAAAATCATTTCTTTGGCCATATCATGAACGGTAAGTCAAGTAAACAACCACGCATACACTTATTGTCTTTCAGATTTCGACATAATTCGTAAGTTCATGGCTTTCTTAATATGTACTCCATCTGTAAACAAATATAAGAGCGTTTAGATCACTACTTTAGTAATCTAAACGCTCTTATATTTATTTACGGAGGGAGTAGCAATCACTGGATATTGGTATTCATTGTTCCAAACAAGAACACAGTTTACTACATCGATTCTCTCAAAGAGTCAACAAACGCCCAGGATCTGACGCATCTTCACCAATTCATGGATAGGTATTGAATTCTATGATGTTGAAATTAATTTGCATTCATATCTGGTTCAATAATTGATGTTGTCAAAATTCATTATCATTTGCAGTGTGCTCGCATTGTGGAAAACTAAACCAGGAACCTGTTCAAGAGGGGACTACCTCTGCAGCACGGGATCGTTTCTCCGGTAACACACCGAAATTTGTTATTTTTGGAAAATTTATCCAACAGTCTGCAAATACCTTTCCTTACGCTAGTCAAATCTTCAAGCTTCTAAATAAACCTCTTTCTATTTTGTCCAAAGAAAAAATAATACATCTAACACCGGTTAGGTTGTTCCTAACAGGACAAATACATGACTAATTCTGTACAAAAAATTTCAGTGTCCTCAGCAAGAAGCAGGGACCAACCTTCGTGGATACTATGTTTGCAGACACATGATCTCCATCTGCAAATCTGCTAATAGTTGTGACGATCCTCGCGAATTAGTACCAGTAAGTCTATCTTAATTAATATCTTCTACTCCACTCATATGGCACATTCTGATCTTAAAAATACCGCAGCTCATCTTAAAACCGAGGACCCCTGAACCGCTCCCAGCTAGTGAATTGCTGATGGTTCGGAGATTTATCAGCGACTTCTTCCTGGATCACTACATCAAACCCACCGGTGGTAATGAAGATTTCAGCATGCCTTCTCCTGAAACATTGAGTAAGAGTTAGCCGCTAAACATATACACATGGATCCATTGTTTTCCATCTGATGAGGTCTTCGTATTTCGTACACTATGATTAATTATGTAATGCATATATGTGTGGACAAATCATTGGAATTTAGCTACCATATGTTCAATTGCAATTGTTGCGAATTCTGATGAATGTTCTTCCTGTGGACACTATTTGTTCAATTGAATATTGTGGCGAATTTTCTTTTTGCGTGCCGATTCAAAATGGGATATTTTTGTTTATTTGTTCAATTGAATATTGTGGCGAATTTGCTTTTTGCGTGTCGATTCAAAATGTGATATTTTTGTTTATTTGTTCAATTGAATATTGTTGCGGATTTGCTTTTTTGCATGCCGATTCAAAATGGGATATTTTTGTTTTAACCTGGCAATTGCTCCGCACACGGTTCAACTAAATGAGTGTGTGTGATCCACATCGGAAATCACACGTCAATCGTAGCGGAACCGTCGGTGATACACAACAGATCGCAAACGATTTTCAGTGCTACTACGTGTGCGTAGGGTCTCCGGAACCGTTTGTGATATCGCGTTATCGCACACGAGAACTCAGAGTAAACCGTGCCCAATGTAAAATACAATTCCAGTTGTAATTTTTCAGCAAACGTGTGGGATCCCAAACGAAAAGCACACGTCACTCTTGCGGCAACCGTCGGTGGTACCCAACAAATCACAAACGGTCTGCAGCACTTGTATGTGTGTGAAGGGGCTCCTGAACCGTTTGTGATAGAACATTATCGTATATGGTAATTGTTGGGAAATGTGTGCGATGGAGTCTTGCATGGCAGACGGGTTACGCAGAAAACTCATGTGCGATGGGGCACAAATCGCACACAATTCATATGTTGGCCCATCCGCCTTACATACTGTTTCCCAAACGGTTCATTACGACAGACCGTATGGTTTCACTGCGTCATTAGAAACATTTAATCACCGATACCACACATGCGAAAGAATTTAGTGTGTGTTGCATCGCACATGATTACATTTTGAAAGGCCTCTGGATCACTGCTCCATATCCCCGACGGTTTCTGGGTCGTGTGGGAAGGACACCCTATCGCCCACACTCACTTGGCGACGGTCCCAAATGCTGTTGCGGAAAGGGGTTAAAAACCATTTGTATAGCACCGACGTGCACCAGTGCTAACACAGCCGGGTGGAGAGTAATAACCCACAAGTATAGGGGATCGCAACCGTTTTCGAGGGTAGAGTATTCAACCCAAATTTATAGATTCGACACAAGGGGGGCCAAAGAATATTTGAAGGTATTAGCAGCTGAGTTGTCAATTCAACCACACCTGGAGATTAATTATCTACAACAAAGTGATCAGTAGCAAAGTAGTATGATAGTTTTGATAATAGTGATAGCAGTGACAGTAACAGTAACAGTGATAGCACTAGTTTTGTAACAAGTGCAACAATAACAATAACAATAGTAACTTAGCAAGATCAATATAAGATAAATTCGTAGGCATTGGATCGGTGACTTTTTTGGATGATATTCATCATGAGACAGTTATAACCTAGGGTGATACAACACTAGCTCCGGTTCATCAATATAATGTAGGCATGTATTCCGTAAATAGTCATATGTGCTTATGGAAAGAACTTGCATGACATCTTTTGTCCTACCCTCCCATGGCAGCGGGGTCCTATTGGAAACTAAGGGATATTAAGGCCTCCTTTTAATAGAGAACCGGAACAAAGCATTAACACACGGCGAATACATGAACTCCTCAAACTACGGTCATCACCGGGAGTGGTCCCGACTATTGTCACTCCGGGGTTTCCGGATCATAACACGTAGTAGGTGACTATAACTTGCAAGACCGGATCTAGAACATGGATATAATGGTGATAACATAAACGGTTCAAATCTGAGTTCATGGCACCCGGGCCCAAAGTGACAAGCATTAAGTATGGCAAAGTCATAGCAACATCAATCTTAGAACATAGTGGATACTAGGGATCAGGCCCTAACAAAACTAACTCGATTACATAATGAATCTCATCTAACTCCTCACTGACCAGTGAGCCTACAAAGGAATTACTCACTCCCGGTGGGGAGCATCTTGGAATTGGCGATGGAGAAGGGTTGGTGATGACGAAGAACGAAGATCCCCCTCTCCGGAGCCCCAAACGGACTCCATATCTGGCCTCCCGATGAAGAACAGGAGGTGATGGTGGCTCCGCCTCGTGGATCGTGATAATTCTTTCTCCCTGATTTTTCCCTGGAAAAATAGGATTTTATACGTCGGTTTTAGGGTCTGCGGGGCCACTAGGTGGGGACAACCCACCTGGGCGCGCCAGGAGGGGGGCGCCCTGGTGGGTTGTGCCCACCCAGGTGCCCCCTCCGGTGGGTCTTGGCTCTAGAAATTCTTATTTATTGTATAAAAAATCCTCGCAAAGTTTTGTTCCATTCCGAGAACTTTTATTTCTCCACAAAAACAACACCATGGTAGTTCTGCTGAAAACAACGTCTGTCTGGGGTTAGTTTCATTCTAATCATGCAAATTAGAGTCCAAAACAAGAGGAAAAGCGTTAGGAAAAGTAGATACGTTGGAGACGTATCAACTCCCCCAAGCTTAAACCTTTGCTTGTCCTGAAGCAATTCAGTTGATAAACTGAAAGTGAAAAACAAAAACTTCTACGAACTCTTTTGCTCTTGTTTGCATAAATAAGCTTAAAGAGCACCCAGGTTTTTAACCAACATTATAACTAATCATTCCGACAAATAACTCTTAAAGATTATATTAATTCATATAAATGACATAACCAGTTAGCGAGCAATAATAAGATATCTCAAACGGCAACACGTTATCAAAACAACCATGATATAATATGACAATAGTGGTATCTTGCTAGCCCTTTCTGAGACCGCAAAGCATAAATGCAGAGCACCTCCAAAGTTCAAGCAGCGACTAAACATTGTAATTCATGGTAGAAAAGATCGAGTCATGATGCACCCAACATTAGCTAAACACAATGCATAAGTCATGACAATAGTGCTCTCAGGTTCTGGCGCTTATTTTAGAAGGTGATGACACAACATAAAAGTAAATAGATAGTCCCTTCACGGAGGGAAGCAATGATTTGCAGAGGTGCTAGAGCTCAAGTTTTTAAAACAGAAGTAAATGATATTTTGAGACATGCACCCTTCTCATTTACTTCACGACCATCAGTTATCAATATCTTCCATGCTAAGCACGCTAGTGGCGGTTCCCAAGTGATAAAAGTATAGGTTTTGACTCCATTGGGAGTTTTTGTTTGATTATTTGTAAGCTTTTTCTATTTGCAGGACTGGGCATCCCCGTTACCGCCCTTTTCTCGTGCGATGGCAAGTGAATAAACACTCGACCTAAGAATAACCTGCTTAGCATGGAAGATACTGACCACCTCCTGTCATTCCATGAACGATCCATGCACACAAAAGGATATTTATTAGAAGTTTTTAGAGGTGCCACATGAAAATTTACTTAGGACGGCAGGGTAATACCGCATATAGGTAGGTATGGTGGACTCATCTGGAATAACTTTTGGGTTCAAGTTTTTTGATGTACAGGCAGAATTCCCGCTTAGTGCAGGCGAAGGGTAGCAATTAGGTTGAGAAGCAGCCAGCTAGAGAGCAACAATGGTCATGAACATGCATTATGCATAAGTAACATTGGACACTAGCATGAGTAGGATATGAACACCATGAACATAAATATCATAGAGGCTATGTTGGTTTTGATTCAACTACATGCATGAACATGTGCCAAGTCAAGCCACTCGAACATTTAGAGGAGGATACCATATCATCATACTTCATCACAATCATTTTAACGCAATTTTGACATCCAAGATAAATCATTATCCACTCCCAGCTACTTATGCATGGCATGAGAAACTATAATCTCTAATTGTCATTGCAAGCATGTTTAATCATAATGGGCTGAATCATGGATACTAGGTTAAACATATTTACACAAACAGAACAAGTCGAGTTCATACCCGTTTCTCTCTGCCACGGCCAGTTCATCGAATATGATCATTATTGCCTTTCACTTGCACGGCCGAACAATATGAAAATAATAATAGTGCAAGAATGTCGTGGACTAAGCTGGAATCTGCAAACATTTTATTCAACAGGAGAAGACAAGGTAAAATGAGCTCTTTATTAGATCAACAGTTATTCATATGAGAGCCACTCAACATTTTCATCGTGGTCTTCTCCTCGGTACAACTCGAATAAAAAGAAAAGAAATTCAGAAAAACACGCTGAAATGTTTTTGGAGTTTTTGGTTTTCTTGAACAAGGAAATAAAAGGAAAAAGCAAAAACGACAAAAACTATTTACACGGGAAAGCTCCCAACAAGCAAAAGAAGAACAAGGAAATCTTTTTGGGTTTTCTTTTAAGTGCAACAGCTAAGCATGCATAGAAAGTAAACTAACTACAACTAATATTTTTTTTGATTTTTCTAAAGTTTTTCAAACACACAAGAAGAAGGCAAGGAAATTAATCTAAGCATGGATAATACAATGAAAAAATGTGAACACCGACAAATGAAAGTGAGCATGAATGTAATGTCAGTGAGAAACACGTACTCCCCCAAGCTTAGGCTTTTGCCGTAACTTGGTAAAAATTCAGTATCCTAGATGGTAGTTGGGGTACTCAGGAGCGGGCATCCACTCATACCACTGCTGGGGCTCCTCTTCTGCTGCAGCCTGGTTGTTCCAGTAGGCGATGATGTCGACAGGCATAATCCTATATCCGCCCCTGGCAACAGGATCAAACAAAGCATGAGCAGGCAATGGAATAATATCACGAGTCCTCACACTAAAAACCAGGTTATATGGAATAGGGATGCCAGGAGAGTTGTTATCAGTGAAATGGTGGTGATCCATGGTGATACGTCTCCAACGTATCTATAATTTTTGATTGTTCCATGCTATTATATTATCTGCTTTGGATGTTTAATTGGCTTTACTAATCACTTTTATATTATTTTTGGGACTAACCTATTAACCGAAGGCCCGGTGCAAATTGCTGTTTTTTTGCCTATTTAGGTATTTCGCCGAAAAGGAATATCAAACGGAGTCCAAACGGAATGAAACCTTCGGGAGAGTTATTTTTGGAACAAACATCATCCAGGGGACTTGGAGTGGACGTCAAGAAAGAAGCAAGGAGGCCACGAGGAAGGGAGGCGCGCCTGCCCCCCTAGGCACGCCCCCAACCATTGTGGGCCCCTGGCAGCTCCACCGACCTACTTCTTCCTCCTATATATATCCATATACCCCTAAAACATCCAGGAGCACCACAAAACCCTATTTCCACCACCGCAACCTTCTGTACCCATGAGATCCCATCTTGGGGCCTTTTCCGGCGCTCCACCGGAGGGGGCATCAATCACAGAGTGCTTCTACATCAACACCATAGCCTCTCCGATGATGTGTGAGTAGTTTACCTCAGACCTTCGGGTCCATAGTTATTAGCTAGATTGGTTCTTCTCTCTCTTTGGATATCAATACAAAGTTCTCCTCGATCTTCTTGGAGATCTATTCGATGTAACTCTTTTTGCGGTGTGTTTGTCGAGATCCGATGACTTGTGGGTTTATGATCAAGATTATCTATGAACAATATTTGAATCTCCTCTGAATTCTTTTATGTATGATTGGTTATCTTTGCAAGTCTCTTTGAATTATCAGTTTGGTTTGGCCTACTAGATTGATCTTTCTTGCAATGGGAGAAGTGCTTAGCTTTGGGTTTGTATTGTTGCCATCGAGGATAAAAAGATGGGGTTTATATCATATTGCTTGAGTTTATCCCTCTACATCATGTCATCTTGCCTAATGCGTTACTCTGTTCTTATGAACTTAATACTCTAGATGCATGCTGGATAGCGGTCGATGTGTGGAGTAATAGTAGTAGATGCAGAATCATTTCGGTCTACTTGTCACGGACGTGATGCCTATATACATGATCATGACTAGATAATCTCATAATTATTCGCTTTTCTATCAATTGCTCGACAGTAATTTGTTCACCCACCGTAATACTTATGCTATCTTGAGAGAAGCCACTAGTGAAACCTATGGCCCCCGGGTCTATCTTTTATCATATAAGTTTGCCATCTACTTTTATTTGCATCATTTACTTTTCCAATCTATATCATAAAAATACCAAAAATATATTTATCTTATCATATTATCTCTATCAGATCTCACTTTCGCAAGTGGCCGTGAAGGGATTGACAACCCCTTTATTGCGTTGGTTGCGAGTTCTTGTTTGTTTGTGTAGGTGTGTGGGACTTTTGAGGAGCCTCCTACTGGATTGATACCTTGGTTCTCAAAAACTGAGGGAAATACTTACGCTACTATTGCTGCATCACCCTTTCCTCTTCAAGGAAAACCAACGCAAGCTCAAGACGTAGCAAGAAGGATTTCTGGCGCCGTTGCCGGGGAGGTCTTCGCTCAAGTCAAGACATACCAAGTACCCATCACAAACTCATCTCCCTCGCATTTACATTATTTTCCATTTGCCTCTCGTTTTCCTCCCCCCAACTTCACCCTTGCTGTTTTATTCGCCCTCTCTTTCCCAATCTCCTCTCTCTTTCGCTTGCCTTTTTGTTTGCTTGTGTTACCATGTGCCTTCTATTTGATTGCATCTTTGCTTGCTAAAAATCTATTGATATGGATCCACTTAAAGTGTTCTACTTAGATCATCTTCGATCCTTATGCGCTCGTGCTGAAACCCCAACTAGCCTAGTTGATGGGAAATCTTTTGATGAGCATGCTCATTTTGTGCATCATCGTTTGTATGGAAAGGGGAAGCTTTTATGGTATCAAATAAATAGTTTGCTATGCTATGCTTGGAATCTTTGTGAAATTTGTGATTTTACTTGTTGCTCTAAGAACCCTAAAAAACACCTTCCCTACCTATGTGAGTTTAATGAAAGTGAAATCTTATCTTCTTATGCAAAGGGTGTTTATAGTTACTATGATATCGAACAAATTGAAGAATTTGTTGCTTTTAAGGGTGCTTATGAAGTTGCTTCTTTGATTGAAAAGTATGATATTACTCTCTACGAATTTGAAAATTTTGACATACTTAAATATTGCTATGAAAACTATGCTCATAATGTCTATGTCAAAGAATTTATTGAGAGAATGACCGTTGCTTTGGAAGAAAATAATGATATGCATGAATCTATAGATAATGATGATTCCGATGTTTTGATTGAAATATCCCTTGATGAACATGATGCTTTCTATTCTTGTGGCCATGATGCCAATATTTATGAAGATGAATTTTCTATAGTTCCTTATGTTAAACATGAGATCGTTGCTATTGCGCCCATACTTGATAGTTCCTTTGATGAAAAGCATGATTGCAATGATTTTACTATAAATTCTCTTGATGTCAATTATGCTAATAATATGCAAAACCCTAAGCTTGGGGATGCTTGTTTTGCTATGACCACTATTTGTTGCAATGATCATGATTATGGTGATTCTTCTTTTGATCTTGAAAATTTATTTAAGCCCCATGATGAATATGAGATTGATAATAGTGTTTGCAATATTATTGAAAGTGGGTTTGGAAGAGTGTCAACTTTAGATCCCACATATTTGGAGAATATTCAATCTTATGAAATTTTTGATAAAAGTGGGTTTGGAGAGGTCATGACTTTAGTTAATGTTAATCCCACTATTTTGGAAGAGTGTCAACTTTGCATGCATGTGGATCGTGTTGAAAATATATTATGTGATAGCTATTTTGTTGGATTTGCTTATGATCCCACATGTAATTATTATGAGAGAGGAAAATATGGTTGTAGAAATTTTCATGTTACGAAATTACCTCTCGTTATGTTGAGATTCCTATTGTTTCTTTCCGCTTCCTTGCATATGCTAGTTTTTGCTTGCCTTGATAAATTGTCTGCTTATAAAATGACTATGCATAGGAAGTATGTTAGACTTAGATGTGTTTGTCACGTGTTTTGTGATGCTCTCTTTGTGCTTCAATTCTTGTCTTTCATGTGAGCATCATTGAAATCTCAATGCCTAGCTAAAAAGGCTTTAAAGAAAAGCGCTTGTTGAGAGACAACCCAATATTTTTCCTTGCTATTATTAAATAAATTTATCATCTACCTTCTGTTTAGATGTGTTTTTATTTTTTAATTAGTGTTTGTGCCAAGTTAAAACTATAGGATCTTGTTGGATGACAACTATTTGATCTTGCTGAAAATTCCAGAAACTTTCCGTTCACGAAAACAATTGTTTAAAATCACAAGAACGTGATAAAATACTGATTCCAATCCTAATTTGGTAGAATTTTTTGAGTTCCAGAAGTTTGCGTTAGTTACAGATTACTACAGACTGTTCTGTTTTTGACAGATTCTGTTTTTCGTGTGTTGTTTGCTTATTTTGATGAATCTATGGCTAGTAAAATAGTTTATAAACCATAGAGAAGTTGGAATACAGTAGGTTTAACACCAATATAAATAAATAATGATTTCATTACAGTACCTTGAAGTGGTGTTTTGTTTTCTTTCGCTAACGGAGCTTACGAGATTTCTGTTGAGTTTTGTGTTGTGAAGTTTTCAAGTTTTGGGTAAAGATTTGATGGACTATGGAATAAGGAGTGGAAAGAGCCTAAGCTTGGGGATTCCCATGGCACCCCAAGATATTCAATAATAGCCAAAAGCCTAAGCTTGGGGATGCCCCGGGAAGGCATCCCCTCTTTCATCTTCGTTCATCGGTAACTTTACTTGGAGCTATATTTTTATTCACCACATGATATGTGTTTTGCTTGGAGCGTCTTGTATGATATGAGTATTTACTTTTTAGATCACCACAATCATCCTTGCTGCACACACCTTTTGGGAGAAACCCACTTGATTAGAATTTATTAGAATACTCTATATGCTTCACTTATATCTTTTGAGCTAGATAGTTTCTGCTCTAGTGCTTCACTTATATTTTTTAGAGCACGGCGGTGGCTTAATTTTGAAGAAATTTTTGATCTCTCATGCTTCACTTATATTATTTTGAGAGTCTTTTAGAACAGCATGGTATTTGCTATGGTTATAAAATTGGTCCTAGAATGATGAGCATCCAAGTTGAGTATAATAAAAACTATCATAGAAAGTGCATTTAACACTAGGATCAATTTGATGCTTGATAATTGTTTTCAGATATAAAGGTAGTAATGCTAGAGTCATGCTAGTTGGGTAATTATGAAATTGAGAAATACTTGTGTTGAAGTTGGCAAGTCCCGTAGCATGGACGTATGGTAAAAGTTGTGTGAGAAATTTGTTGCATGAGGTGCTCTTTTGATTGTCTTCCTTATGAGTGGCAGTCGGGGAAGAGCGATGGTCTTTTCCTAGAAATCTATCTCTCTAGGGGCATGCGTAGTAGTACTTTGCTTCGAGGGCTAAGTAAACTTTTGCAATAAGTATATGAGTTCTTTATGACTAATGTGAGTCCATGGATATACGCACACTTACCCTTCCACTTTGCTAGCCTCTATTATGCCGCGCAACTTTCGCCGGTATCTTGCACCCATTATTTACCTTCCTCAAAACAGCCACCATACCTACCTATTATGGCATTTCCATAGCCATTCCGAGATATATTGCCATGCAACTTTCCACCGTTCCGTTTATTATGACACGCTCCATCATTGTCATATTGCTCTTTGCATGATCATGTAGTTGACATCGTATTTGTGGCAAGGCCACTCTCATAATTTTTCATACATGTCCTGGACTAAGGGAGGGCGCGCCCTCCACCCTCGTGGCCGCCTTGATTGCTTCTTGACGTGCACTCCAAGTCCTCTGGATCACGTTCGTTCCAAAAATCACGCTCCCGAAGGTTTCATTCCGTTTGGACTCCGTTTGATATTCCTTTTCTTCGAAATACTGAAATAGGCAAAAAAACAGCAATACGGGCTGGGCCTCCGATTAGTAGGTTAGTCCCAAAAATGATATAAAAGTGTAAAGTAAATCCCATAAACATCCAAAACAAGTAATATAATAGCATGGAACAATCAAAAATTATAGATACGTTGGAGACGTATCAAGCATCCCCAAGCTTAATTCCTGCTCGTCCTCGAGTAGGTAAATGATAAAAACAGAATTTTTGATGTGGAATGCTACCTAGCATAATTCTCAATGTAATTTTCTTTATTGTGGCAGGAATGTTCAGATCCAAATGATTCAAAATAAAAGTTCATATTGACATAAGAAATAGTAATACTTCAAGCATACTAATCAAAGTAATCGTGTCTTCTCAAAATAGCATGTCTAAAGAAAGTTATCCCTACAAAATCATATAGCCTGGCTATGCTCTATCTTCATCACACAAAGTATTTAATCATGCACAACCCCGATGACTAGGCAAGCAATTGTTTCATACTTTAGTAATCTCAAACATTTCCAATCTTTCACGCAATACATGAGCGTGAGCCATGGACATAGCACTTTATGTGGAATAGAATGGTGGTTGTGGAGAAGACAAAAAAGAAGATAGTCTCACATCAACTAGGCGTATCAACGGGCTATGGAGATGCCCATTAATAGATATCAATGTGAGTGAGTAGGGATTGCCATGCAATGGATGCACTAGAGCTATAAATGTATGAAAGCTCAACAAAAGAAACTAAGTGGGTGTGCATCCAACTCGCTTGCTCACGAAGACCTAGGGCATTTTGAGGAAGCCCATCAGTGGAATATACAAGCCAAGTTCTATAATGAAAATTCCCACTAGTAAATGAAAGTGACAACATAGGAGACTCTCCATCATGAAGATCATGGTGCTACTTTTGAAGCACAAGTGTGGTAAAAAGGATAGTAGCATTGTCCCTTCTCTCTTTTCTCTCATTTTTTTATTTTTTTATTTGGCCTCCCTTTTTTTTGGCCTTTCTCTTTTTTTTAAGTCCGAAGTCTCATCCCGACTTGTGGGGGAATCATAGTCTCCATCATCCTTTCCTCACTGGGACAATGCTCTAATAATGAAGATCATCACACTTTTATTTATTTACAACTAAATACTTAGATCAAGATATGACTCTATATGAATGCTTCCGGCAGTGTACCGGGATATGCAATGAATCAAGAGTGACATGTATGAAAATTATGGAGGTGGTTTTGCCACAAATACGATGCCAACTACATGATCATGCAAAGAGCAATATGACAATGATGATGCGTGTCATATAAACGGAACGGTGGAAAGTTGCATGGCAATATATCTCGGAATGGCTATGGAAATGCCATAATAGGTAGGTATGGTTGCTGTTTTGAGGAAGGTATATGGTGGGTGTATGGTACCGGCGAAAGCTGCACGACACAAGAGAAGCTAGCAATGGTGGAAGGGTGAGAGTGCGTATAATCCATGGACTCAACATTAGTCAAAAGAACTCATATACTTATTGCAAAAAATGTACAAGTCACCAAAAACCAAGCACTACGCGCATGCTCCTAGGGGGATAGATTGGTAGGAAAAGACCATCGCTCGTCCCCGACCGCCACTCATAAGGAAGACAATCAATAAATAAATTATGCTCCGACTTCATCACAAAGCGGTTCACCATACGTGCATGCTACGGGAATCACAAACTTCAACACAAGTATTCTTTAAATTCGTAATCACCCAACTAGCATGACTCTAATATCACCACTTCTATATCTCAAAACAATTATCAAGCATCAAATTGATCATAGCATCCAATTCACTTTCTATGATAGTTTTTATTATACCCAACTTGGATGCCTACCATTCTAGGACCAATTTTATAACCATAGCAAATACCATGCTGTTCTAAGAGACTCTCAAAATAATATAAGTGAAGCATGAGAGACTAACAATTTCTACAAAATTAAGCCACCGCCGTGCTCTAAAAAATATAAGTGAAGCACTAGAGCAAAAACTATTTAGCTCAAAAGATATAAGTGAAGCTCATAGAGTATTCTAATAAATTCTAATCATGTGGGTTTCTCCCAAAAGGTGTGTACAGAAAGGATGATTGTGGCAAACTAAAAAGAAAAGACTAATATCATACAAGACACTCCAAGCAAAACACATATCATGTGGCAAATAAAAATATAGCTCCAACTAAAGTTACCGATAAACGAAGACGAAACAGGGGATGCCTTCCCGGGGCATCCCCAAGCTTAGGCTTTTGGATATTCTTTAATATCTTGGGGTGCCTTGGGAATCCCCAAGCTTAGGCTCTTGCCACTCCTTATTCCATAGTCCATCAAATCTTTACCCAAAACTTGAAAACTTCACAACACAAAACTCAACAGAAATCTCGTAAGCTCCGTTAGCGAAAGAAAACAAAACACCACTTCAAGGTACTGTAATGAACTCATTCTTTATTTATATTGGTTTTAAACCTACTGTATTCAAACTTCTCTATGGTTTATAAACTATTTTACTAGCCATAGATGCATCAAAATAAGAAAACAACACATGGAAAACAGAATCTGTCAAAAACAGAACAGTCTGTAGTAATCTGTAACTAACGCAAACTTCTGGAACTCCAAAAATTCTACCAAAATAGGACGACCTATATAATTTGATTATTGATCTACTGCAATTGGAATCAGTATGTTATCACGTTCTGGTGATTTAAAACAATTGTTTTCATGAACAGAAAGTTTCTGGAATTTTCAGCAAGATCGAATAGTTATCATCCAAGAAAATCCTATAGGTTTAACTTGGCACAAACACTAATTAAAACATGAAAAAACATCTAACAGAAGGAAGATGATAAATTTATTACTAAACAGAAACAAAAACAAAAAACACAAATAAAATTGGGTTGCCTCCCAACTAGCGCTATCGTTTAACGCCCTTAGCTAGGCATAAAAACAAGGATAGATCTAAGTAGTGCCATAATAATAAGATAGATCACGAAAACTCATCTCATATTCTCTACATTCAGCAGCAAGTTTTCTTTGAGGCAAGCAAAAGTAATCAAAAGGGCTAAATTTAATGGGACAAAAGTCCCCAAGATCAATCACAGGAGGAGTGGATTCCTCCTTTGGTCCTTCATATTGCACAACTAATTCATCATTATAAGCATTCTTTTGGCAGAATTTCATGAGCCTATACTCAAGAGAGTATCCTATCTCATTGTTTCGAAGAGCAAAATCATTATTAAGTTCGGAAATTCTATCAACTAGGACATTGGTAGGAACCTTTTTCCTAAGGTTTTCATTAAAAGCAACATAGTCCAAAGATTGAAAACGCCTAATTTCCTCTTGATCAAAGAGGATCGCCTCTATGGGAGGACGGCCGGCGTCCACCCTATAGTGCGCAAAGATTTCTTTGGCCTCTTTTATTATAAATCTAAACTCATGAGCCAAAAAGATAGTAGCAGCGCGTTTAAAAGAAGAATGCTCAATATTAGAAAATTCTAGGAAAATTCTTTGTATGCAAGGATGCATATGCATAAATTGTCTTTCAAGCTCAATTACAAGCATAGCGATAGCATCCGCAAGGCTACTAGTTCTATGAAGAATAGAACCACCCATGGAAGGTAAAGCACCGACACAAGTAAAAAAGTCTTGAATAACCCCTTTTCCAATAATATTACCACTACCGATTCGAAACTTTTTAGTATGCAAGATAGGGGGTTCTTCAGCAGGAGCATCAGAATTTTTATGTTATCATTATTGTCCATATCGACGATAATCTCCCTAATTTCAGACATAACGGAAAACAAAAGCAAGGAGGAAGAAGAGGGCAAGCGAAAAAGAGAGGAGATTGGGAAAGAGAGGACGAATAAAACGGCAAGGGTGAAGTGGGGGAGAGGAAAACGAGAAGCAAATGGCAAATAATGTAAATGCGAGGGAGATGAGTTTGTGATGGGTACTTGGTATGTCTTTACTTGAGCGAAGACCTCCCCGGCAACAGCGCCAGAAATCCTTCTTGCTACGTCTTGAGCTTGCGTTGGTTTTCCATGAAGAGGAAAGGGTGATGCAGCATGGTAGCGTAAGTATTTCCCTCAGTTTTTGAGAACCAAGGTATCAATCCAGTAGGAGGCTCCTCAAAAGTCCCACGCACCTACACAAACAAACAAAGAACTCGCAACCAACGCAATAAAGGGGTTGTCAATCCCTTCACGGCCACTTGCGGAAGTGAGATCTGATAGAGATAATATGATAAGATAAATATATTTTTGGTATTTTATAATATAGATTGGAAAAGTAAAGATGCGAATGAAAGTAGATAGCAAACTTATATGATAAAAGATAGACTCGGGGGCCATAGGTTTCACTAGTGGCTTCTCTCAAGATAGCATAAGTATTACGGTGGGTGAACAAATTACTGTCGAGCAATTGATAGAAAAGCGAATAATTATGAGATTATCTAGGCATGATCATGTATATAGGCATCACGTCCATGACAAGTAGACCGAAACGATTCTGCATCTACTACTATTACTCCACACATCGACCGCTATCCAGCATGCATCTAGAGTATTAAGTTCATAAAGAACAGAGTAACACATTAAGAAAGATGACATGATGTAGAGGGATAAACTCATGCAATATGATATAAACCCCATCTTTTTATCCTCGATGGCAACAATACAATACGTGCCTTGCTGCCCCTGCTATCACTGGGAAAGGACACCGCAAGATTGAACCCAAGGCTAAGCACTTCTCCCATTGCAAGAAAGATCAATCTAGTAGGCCAAACCAAACTGATAATTCGAAGAGACTTGCAAAGATAACTTAATCACACATAAAAGAATTCAGAGGAGATTCAAATATTTCTCATAGATAAACTTGATCATAAACCCACAATTCATCGGATCTCGACAAACACACCACAAAAAGAGTTACATCGAATAGATCTCCAAGAAGATCGAGGAGAACTTTGTATTGAGATTCAAAGAGAGAGAAGAAGCCATCTAGCTAATAACTATGGACCCGAAGGTCTGTGGTAAACTACTGACAACTCATCGGAAGGGCTATGGTGTTGATGTAGAAGCCCTCCGTGGTCGATTCCCCCTTCGGCGGAGCGCTGGCGAAGGCTCCAAGATGGGATCTCATGGATACAGAAGGTTACAGTGGTGGAAATAGTTTTTTGTGGTCGCCTCTGATGTTTTCGGGGTACGTGGGTATATATAGGAGGAAGAAGTAGGTCAGTGGACGCCCGGGGGCCCACGAGACAGGGGGCGCGCCCAGTAAGGGAGGGCGCGCCCTCCACCCTCGTGGCTGCCTTGATTGCTTCTTGACGTGCACTCCAAGTCCTCTGGATCACGTTCGTTCCAAAAATCACGCTCCCGAAGGTTTCATTCCCTTTGGACTCCGTTTGATATTCCTTTTCTTCGAAATACTGAAATAGGCAAAAAAAACAGCAATACGGGCTGGGCCTCCGGTTAGTAGGTTAGTCCCAAAAATGATATAAAACTGTAAAGTAAAGCCCATAAACATCCAAAACAAGTAATATAATAGCATGGAACAATCAAAAATTATAGATACGTTGGAGACGTATCACGTGTGGTCTCCTACTAGATTGATACCTTGGTTCTCAAAAACTGAGGGAAATACTTACGCTACTTTGCTGCATCACCCTTTCCTCTTCAAGGGAAAAATCAACACAGTGTTCAAGAGGTAGCACATGGCTGCGCGATCTAGGTAAATTTTGGTAAGAGGGTGATCATGAAGGCGTATCTCAACATTGAAGTGAGCCGCCAAACGAGTAGCGAAAATCCCACCATGTATTTTTCCCTTGGACTTATTAATGTGGAGGCGACGAGCCACAATATCTCCCAAGCTATAAGTGTTGTCGCCCTCTAGTGCACGACGTAAAATAGCAAGGTCTGGTGAACTGAGTGCACCAACCTTCTCTCTAGCAAGCAAGAATTTTGCAATGAAAAGAGCAAAGTAATGAACAGCAGGAAAATGCAAGCCAGTGGCAGTGATAGCTGACAGCCATCTCTCATCTCCCACTGTCAAGGTGCGATAAAAGGCCTCAAACTCTGCCGGCCTAGGCTCAGCTAAACTCCTGTCAGAAGGGATCATGCATATGTTACAAAATTCAGTAAGTGATATCTAACGGGTTTCAGCATATAAGTTAAACTGCACCTCAGGAAGATTATTCCTAGAAAGGAATTTAAAACTTTGAACAAAGATGTTTGTGAGGAGATGATACTATTCACACTCATCTGCGATGAAGTCGGTGAGGCCGGCATTAGCAGCATATTGTGTGAACTCTTGACGGATTCCAGCCTCTTCCATGAACTGGGTATGCGGCCATTCGCACGGCTGTACCTCCGCCAACCTCTGAGGATGGAGATCACTGTCAAACAACTCCCCAATAACACTCTTGGAGTTCTTCTTAGAGGCAAACTTCCTAAAGATATTCATCCTTTTCCTATGAACAAAATTCTGAAACTTTTAGTGCATAAATTTTCTCCACAAAACTTCACAAAATTAATAGCAACTACTCATAGGGATACGTAGAGGCCATAACAAGCATTCACACTACTTAGAACTCTAAGAATTCAACATGGAAGCTCATCTACAACAGCACCAAGAGTAGCTAATTATTCAAAATATAAACCACTAAAACAAAAACTAATTGGACAAACGGTGGAGTCACATACCAAGCAACAAATCCCTCGAAACAGTTTCGGAAACGGAGCTTCGAGCAAAGAGATCGAAATCCGCGGGTTTAAGAGCAAGAACAAGGGAGACAGAGCAATGGAGAATTTTTTCTGGAGGTAAGTGATGATGTGGTGTAAAGAGATAAGTGAGGGGGCCCACGTGGGGACCACAACCCACCAGGGCGCGCCTGGGGGTCCTGGCACGCCCAGGTGGGTTGTGCCCACCTGGTGCACCTCCCTCTGATACTATTTGCACCAGAAATTCTTAAATATTCAGAAAAAATCATATTAAATTTTCAGAGCATTCTGAGAACTTTTATTTTTGGGTCATTTTTTTTGTACGGGAAATTCAGAAAACAGACAGAACATGGCATTTTATTTTATTTAACTAATAAAAACAGAAAAAAAAGTAGGGATAGAAGGTAGTGCTTACTAAATTCATCAACTTCATACTTCTCAAAAATGATCCATTAATAAGGTTGATCAAGTCTTATTAACAACCACTTTTGATTAGCATGAAACCGAAGAACTTTCGTAAATCACTAAGTTACCTCAATGGGGATATGAATGTCCCCAACAATAAGCATTTCATATTTCTTTTTGACAGTAGGTAGAGGTATTTGAAAACTTCCAGTAGTGATTATCGGAGATTTTTCAATAACATTAATACCATTCACTTGGAATTGTTTCTTTGGAAAGTGCACCGTATGCTCATTACCATTGATATGAAAAGTGACCTTGCTTTTATTGCAATCAATAACAGCCACTTCAGTATTCAAGAAGGGTCTACCAAGGATAATCGACATGTTGTCGTCCTCGGGCATCTCAAGTATAACAAAGTCAGTCAAAATAGTAACATTAGGAACAACAACGGGCACATCCTCACAAATACCGATAGGTGTGGCAGTTGATTTGTCAACCATTTGCAATGATATTTTAGTAGGTGTGAGTTTATTCAAATCAAGTCTTTTATATAAAGAGAAAGGCATAACAGTAACACCAGCTCCTAAATCACATAAAGCACTTTTCACATAATTCTTTTTAATGGAGCAAGGTATAGTTGGTATTCCCGGATATCCAAGTTTTTTAGGTACTCCATCTTTGAAAGTATAATTAGCAAGCATAGTGGATATTTTAGCTTCCGGTATTTTTCTCTTATTAGTGGTGATGTCTTTCATATACTTTGCTTTAGGAAACATTTCCAAGATATCAGTCAAGTGAGTACGCAAAAAGACTGGCCTCGGCATTTCAGCAAAGCGTTCAAATTCTTCATCATATTTCTTTTTAGTTGACTTGGGTGGAAAAGGCATAAGTTTTTGAACCCACGGTTCTCTTTCTTTACCGTGTTTTCTAGCAATGAAGTCTCTTTTATCATACCTTTTATTCTTAGGTTGTGGGTTATCAAGATTAACAGGTGGTTCTATCTCAACATCATTGTCTGGTTCTTTATTATTTGTTTGAGTGTCTTCATGAACTTCATCATTATCTTTTTCATTATCAGAAGGTGAGTGTTCATTACCAGACTAAGTTTCAGCATCAGAAATAGAAGTTTCATTATCATTATCAGGAGGTTTTTCTATTTCAGGTTCACTAGAAGCATGCAAAGTCCTGTCATTTTTATTTTTCTTGTTCTTTTTAGAAGGTCTAGGTGTAGTGGTGTTGTTCCTTTGTGAATCATGTTCAATTCTTTTTGGGTGTCCCTCAGGATAAAGTGGTTCCTGAGTCATTTTACCTCCTCTAGTTGCAACTCTAACAGCAAAGTCATGTATATTATTATTCATTTCATCAAGCAACTCTCTTTGAGATTTAGCAACTTGTTATAACTGGGTTTGAACCATAGAAGCATGTTTTCCAACACCTCTAACATCATTTGAGATTCTAAATAACAAGTCACTCAAGCGAGCAATCATATCAGAATTGTATTTCAATTGTTTCATAACATTTGCATTGAAGTGATCTTGTTTTCTAATGTAGTTTTCAAACTCATAAAGACATTGGCTAGGGTGCATATTGTGAGGATTGTCATTATCATTGAACTTCATTAAAGAATTTACGTCTACCACCTTGGGTAGTGGTGGTGTATTAAGCCCATGTATTTCTTCAATAGGAGGTAAATTTTTAACATCCTCAGCTTTAATACCTTTTTCCTTCATAGATTTCTTTGCCTCTTGCATATCTTCAGGACTGAGATATAATATACCCCTCTTCTTCGGAGTGGATTTAACCGGTTGTTCAGGACGAGTCCAATCATCATATTTTTTCAATATGTTATTCAATAATTCTTCAGCTTGTCCAACAGTTCGTTCCCTGAAAACACAACCAGCACAACTATCTAGGAAGTCCCTAGAAGCATCGGTTAGTCCATTATAGAAGATATCAAGTATTTCATTTTTCTTAAGAGGATGATCAGGCAAAGCATTAAGTAACTGGCAAAGCCTCCCCCAAGCTTGTGGGAGACTCTCTTCTTTAGTTTGCACAAAGTTAAATATTTCCTGTAAAGCAGCTTGTTTCTTATGAGCAGGGAAATATTTTTCAGAGAAGTAATAAATCATATCCGGGGGACTACGCACACAACCAGGAGCAAGAGTATTGTACCAAGCTTTAGCATCACCCTTTAATGAGAACGGAAATAATTTGAGATAAAATAATAGCGAGTTTTCTCATCATGAGTAAAAAGGCGGCTATGTCATTCAACTTAGTAAGATGTGCCACAACAGTTTCAGTTTCATAACCATGGAAAGATTCAGATTCAACCAAAGTAATTAACTCTGGGTCGACAGAGAATTCGTAATCCTTATCATCAATAAAGATAGGTGAGGTAGTAAACTTAGGATCAAATTTCATTCTAGCATTCAGAGATTTTTCTTTATACTTGCATAATAATTTCTCTAGATCATCTCTATCCTTACAAGCAAGTATATCTCTAGTTGTCTCCTCATTCATTACATAACCTTCCGGTACCTTAGGCAATTCATATCTAGGAAGGCTAGTTCTAGCAGGTGTTTCAGGAGTTTCAGTTTCAAGCTCATCATCGGATTCAACAACATCATGTTCTATTTCTCTAGCAACTTGTTCATCAAGGAATTCGCCCAGTGCCACATCATTATCATCAAGCAAGGTACTAGCATCATCATAAGCATTATCCATAGCAGAAGTAGCATCATCAATAACTTGCGACATATCAGAATTGATAGTATGTGATGGTGTTGCAAGTTTACTTATAACAGAAGGTGAATCTAGAGCAGAACTGGATGGCAGTTCCTTACCCCCCTCGTCTTAGAGGGATAAATCTTAGTCTTAGCTCCTTCAGATTCTTCATAGAGATAAATTGATAATAATCCCAAGTGACTCAACAAATATAGCTATGCTCCCCGGCAACGGCGCCAGAAAAAGGTCTTGATAACCCACAAGTATAGGGGATCGCAACAGTTTTCGAGGGTAGAGTATTCAACCCAAATTTATAGATTCGACACAGGGGGAGCCAAAGATCATTTGAAGGTATTAGCAACCGAGTTGTCAATTCAACCACACCTGGAGATTAATTATCTGCAGCAAAGTGATCAGTAGCGAAGTAGTATGATAGTTTTGACAATAGTGACAGTAACAGTAACAGTGATAGCAGTAGTTTTGTAACAAGTGCAACAGTAACAGCAGCAGTAGTAACATAGCAAGATCAATATAAGATAAATTCGTAGGCATTGGATCGGTGACTTGTTGGATGATATTCATCATGAGACAGTTATAACCTAGGGCGATACGGCACTAGCTCCAGTTCATCAATAGAATGTAGGCATGTATTCCGTAAATAGTCATACGTGCTTATGGAAAGAACTTGCATGACATCTTTTGTCCTACCCTCCCATTGCAGCGGGGTCCTATTGGAAACTAAGGGATAATAAGGCCTCCTTTTAATAGAGAACCGGAACAAAGCATTAACACACGATGAATACATGAACTCCTGAAACTACGATCATCACTCGGAGTGGTCCTGCTATTGTCACTCCGGGGTTGCCGGATCGTAACATGTAGTAGGTGACTATAACTTGCAAGATCGGATCTAGAACATGGATATAATGGTGATAACATAAACAGTTCAAATCTGAGTTCATGGCACCCGGGCCCAAAGTGACAAGCATTAAGCATGGAAGAGTCATAGCAACATCAATCTTAGAACATAGTGGATACTAGGGATAAGGCCCTAACAAAACTAACTCAATTACATGATGAATCTCATCGAACTAGGGAGCATCATGGTATTGGCGATGGAGAAGCGTTGATGATAACGAAGAACGAAGATCCCCCTCTCCGGAGCCCCAAACGGACTCCAGATTTGGCCACCCGATGAAGAACAGGAGGTGACGGCGGCTCCGTCTCGTGGATCGCGATAATTCTTTCTCCCCATTTTTTTGGAAAAATAGGATTTTATAGCGTCGGTTTCAGGGTCTGCGCGGCCACTAGGTGGGGCCAACCCACCTGGTCGCGCCAGGAGGGGGGGCGCCCTGGTGGGTTGTGCCCACCTAGGTGCCCCCCTTCGGTGGGTCTTGGCTCTAGAAATTCTTATTTATTGTATAAAAAATCCTCGCAAAGTTTCGTTCCATTCCGAGAACTTTTATTTCTGCACAAAAACAACAACATGCTAGTTTTGCTGAAAACAGCGTCAGTCCAGGGTTAGTTTCATTAAAATCATGCAAATTAGAGTCCAAAACAAGAGGAAAAGCATTAGGAAAAGTAGATATGTTGGAGACGTATCAGAGAGGTCCACTGGTCAAAACCCGTCCGACGAAAGTCAAAGGGCTAGATCTCGTGGTCAACCGCTCCAGGGTTAGGCGGGACGGGGGCCCTGGGGGTAGCAATGCCACCAAAATGTCGCACTGGGCCCTCATACATGACGTACGGTGTGGTGGCATGTCTATAGAGGCGGCACGCGTCTTCGGGGTGTGGCCCCCCTCACGGAAGGCGCCGCCGCCGGCACCTGGAGGGGGGAAATGGTCGCGTTGGGACTACACGGAGGGGATCTTGCTGTGGGTTTGGCCCGGATGTTGCTCCCAAGTGTTCCTATGGGCTGACCTAACACAACCGGGTGGATAGGTCCACTGGTCAAAGCCCGTTAGGCAAAAGTCAAAGGTCTAGATCTCGTGGTCAACCGCTCAAGGGTTAGGCGGGACGAGGGCCCTCGGGGTAGCAATGCCACAGGAGCATCGCACCGGGCCCTCATGCATGTCGTATGGTGTGGTGGCATGTCTAAAGAGGCGGCACGCGTCTCCGGGGTGTGGCCCCCCTCACGGACGGCGCCGCCGCCGGCACCTGGAGGGGGGAAACAGCCACGTGAGCTTCGCACCGGGTTCCCATACAGACAACAAACTAAAAAATAGTAATATTTAAATTTATAAAAACACGGGCATTCATCATGGAAAATGGACGCTCACACTGAAACCTTTAGTGCATTGGCACCGGGCCATGCCCGGGCACTGAAAGTTTCAGTGTAATTGTCTGTTTCCTTAAAGGAAGTATACTGAATACCTGTGCTTGCTTTGTTAGGATTAGCAAACTATTTAAACTGGTCATATTTCTTGTCTTTGGGTGAGGTGGGACTATTCGTAAAAAAGTTGAGATGCTAACTATGCCGACGGCAAAGCCGTCGGCATAGTTAGCCTTATCCACTCGCCGGGGCGCCTTGGCCACTCATTCCCCTCCCTCACCTCATGCTCCCCCACCCGACATGCGTCGCCTGCCACCGCGCTCCACCCGCGCCATTCCCCGCCGTCTGCCGCTCCACCCGCGCCCCTCCCCTTCCCTCGCCCCTCCCCGCCTCCACCCCGACCCGTGCTGCGCCGTCGCCGCCGCCCCACTCAACCCCCACCCGCGCCACCGCCGCCCAGCTCCACCCCGACTGCGCCGGTGCCCCACTTGTCCCTAACCTGCGCCACCGCTGCCCCACCCCACCACCACCCCACCCCCCGTCACTGTCGTCCGCCCTGCAGCCGCCCCGACCCCGCCCCTCCCTCTCCTACTCGGGCCTCCGTCGGCCTTCGCCGCCCGGGCTCAGAGACCCCCTCCGCCGACGCCCTGCCCCGGCCCCCGACTCCCTGCTTGCTCCTACATGCTCGGGTGAGGTGAGCCTTCTATTTTTTCAATTTTTTTCATTTGTTAGATGAATGCCACTGTTAGATGCATGAATGGATATTAGATGTATGGATGAATGGATATTAGATGCATATGCTAGATATATGGATAAAATGCATTTTTTGTGTGTAGTTTTATTAGGTTTTAAATGCATATGCTAGATATATGAATAATATATGGACAAATGCTTTAGACACTTAGTTTCTAAAATATAGATGAATAGATGTTGGTTAAGTTTGTGACAGATGGATGGATATTGGTGAATTTGGTATTTGGTCAAGTTAGTGTTAGGTCATGTTGGTTCATAAGAAGCAATTAGTGACACTTAGTTTCTAAAATAGATCAATGTTGGGGATATCGCTTATCGGGAACTTATCGGTCGAACCATGATAAGGAGTAAATCAGCTAGTTTCGGCCGATTTATCGCCATATCGGCTCATTTATCGGCCGATTTATCTTATCGGCCAGACAACGATAAGCGATAAATCGGACGATTTATCGGAATATCGGAAGATATCTTGACCAGTGAAATAGATAATGAAGCTTTTTTGCAATTTGACACGTTGTTTCATGTTGATTCATAATGTTGTGCCAATGCTTAATGTGAGGTGATGACCTAATTTTTTTTCACTTGGTGGAATTAACAGGATTTGTGGTGTTCCATCTTTGTGGAGTGATCATCGACGTTGGAGGTGTTGGTCCACGAACGTCCCTCCTTTGATCGACTACATCCTATACATCAGAGGGTGAGCAACAATTCCATGACCTCGTCCGCTTTTTTTCCATGTCACTAGATTTCATTTTCACATCAAGTCGCGTAACCTAGGCGTCTCCCGTCCGAAAGGGTTGCATCGATTAATATGCATTCAATTGCATATTTATCACCGCAGCTCTTTCGGATTGTCCAACGCTTTCCACGAACAGCCCGAGGATGTGTAGATTGAGTACGTTGTTCAGCGGCACCTCCCCGTTATTCTCCGGATGCACATTCTCTCGGCATTTTGCCGAGACGTGTATTTGGAGAACAGCGGGGAGGTGCTGCCGAAATTTTGTCTCGGAATGGGGTAGAGCATGGACAACGTACTCAATCTACACATTCTCGGGTGGGATTAGGACCCATCTTTACCTATTAGAGATGTAGGTGGATCAAAAGGGCGTTTCTCGTCAACCCTGTAAAAATAAAATATTGATGTGAGTAATTTAAATGAATCCTTAATTTTGTTGTGTCGCTTCCAATAAAGCAGAGATGGCAGATAATCAGTGGATGTATAGTGGGTTTTTCCGTCAGAACCAAGTAACAACAGAGTGGGTCGAGAAAACTGATGTGTTTTTGAAAGAGATATTCCGTAGTCCAATGAGGACGGTGTCAGAATGCCCCTGTGCCAAATGTAAGAGACATATGTGCAGAGATAAGAGTGAGATGACTAAGCACCTTCGCACGCATGGATTTATGCCCAACTTTAATATGCCGATAAACTTTGCCCAGCGGGACCGTGGTAGAGGGGAGGTGATAAGACAACGCATCGCTGGTTATGAGGATGATGGGCTTAGAGACATGCTAGATGATGTCATTGCTGCATAGCCGACACCTCCGTCACATCCAGCGAATGAACCGGAGGAGCCGGAGGAAACTGCAAAGGCCTTCCTAGATATCTTGGCCTCGTCAAAGAAACCTCTTTATGAGGGTGCCAAGTGTTGGGGAACGTAGTATTTAAATTTTTTCCTATAATCACGCAAGATCTATCTAGGAGAAGCATGGCAACGAGTGGGGAGAGTGTGTCCACGTACCCTTGTAGACCGAAAGTGGAAGTGTTAAGTAACGCGGTTGATGTAGTCGAACATCTTTGCAATCCAACCGATCAAGTACCGAACGCATGACACCTCCGCAATCTGCACATGTTCAGCTCGGTGACGTCCCTCGAACTCTAGATCCAGCTGAGGTCGAGGGAGAGTTTCGCCAGCACGACGGCGTGGTGATGGTGATGATGAAGTTACCGACGCAGGGCTTCGCCTAAGCACTACGACAATATGACCGAGGTGGAAAACTGTGGAGGGGGGCACCGCACACGGCTAAAGATCAACTTGTGTGTCTATGGGGTGCCCCCTCCCCCGTATATAAAGGAAGGGAGGAGGGGGCCAACCGGCCTCAAGGGGCGCGCCCAAGGGGGGGGGGGAATCCTACTCCTACTAGGAGTAGGTTCCCCCCTTTCCTAGTCCAACAAGGAGGGGAAGGAAGGAGGAAGGGGAGAGAAGGAAGGAGGGGGCGCCCCCTACCCCTTGTCCAATTCAGACTGGGGGGCGCCACCCCCTAGCCGGCCCTCTCTCCTCTAAGGCCCATGGTGGCCCATTAACTTCCCGGGAGGGTTCCGGTAACCCTCCGGCGCTCCGGTTTTATCCAAAACTCTCCGGAACACTTCTGGTGTGCGAACAACATGGTCCAATATATCAATATTTATGTCTCGACCACTTCGAGAGTCCTCATCATGTCCGTGATGTCATCCAGGACTCCGAACAACCTTCGGTACATCAAATCACATAAACTCATAATACCAATCGTCATCAAACGTTAAGTGTGCGGACCCGACAAGTTTGAGAACTATGTAGACATGACCGAGACACTTCTCCGGTCAATAACCAACAGTGGAACCTGGATGCTCATATTGGTTCCTACATATTCTACGAAGATCTTTATCGGTCAAACCGCAGAACAACATACATTGTTCCCTTTGTCATCGGTATGTTACTTTCCCGAGATTCGATCGTCGGTAACATCATACGTAGTTCAATCTCGTTACCGGCAAGTCTCTTTACTCGTTCTGTAGTGCATCATCCCGCAACTAACTCATTGGTCACATTGCTTGCAAGGCTTATAGTGATGTGCATTACCGAGAGGGCCCAAAGATACCTCTCCGACAATCGGAGTGACAAATCCTAATCTCTATCTATGCCAACTTAACAAACACCATTGGAGACACCTGTAGAGCATCTTTATAATCACCCAGTTACGTTGTGATTTTTTATAGCACACTAAGTGTTCCTCCGGTATTCGGGAGTTGCATAATCTCATAGTCATAGGAACATGTATAAGTCATTAAGAAAGCAAGAGCAATAAACTAAACGATCATAGTGCTAAGTTAACGGGTGGGTCTTGTCCATCACATCATTGTCTAATGATGTGATCCCGTTCATCAAATGACAACACATGTCTATGGCTAGGAAACTTAACCATCTTTGATTAATGAGCTAGTCTAGTAGAGGCATACTAGGGACACTCTGTTTGTCTATGTATTCACTTACTAATTTTCCGGTTAATACCATTCTAGCATGAATAATAAACATTTGTCATGATATAAGGAAATATAAATAGCAACTTTATAATTGCCTCTAGGGCATATTTCCTTCAGTCTCCCACTTGCACTAGAGTCAATAATCTAGATTACATAGTAATGATTCTAACACCCTTTGAGTCTTGGTGTTGATCATGTTTTGCTCGTGAGAGAGGCTTAGTCAACGGGTCTGCAACATTCAGATTCGTATGTATCTTGCAAATCTCTATGTCTCCCTCCTTGACTTGATCGCGGATGGAATTGAAGCGTCTCTTGATGTGCTTGGTTCTCTTGTGAAATCTGGACTCCTTTGCCAAGGCAATTGCACCAATATTGTCACAAAAGATTTTCATTGGACCTGATGCACTAGGTATGACACGTAGATCAGATATGAACTCCTTCATCCAGACTCCTTCATTTGCTGCTTTCGAAGCAGCTATATACTCCGCTTCACACGTAGATCCCGCCACGACGCTCTGCTTGGAACTGCACCAACTGATAGCCCCACCATTCAATATAAACATGCATTCAGTTTGTGACTTAGAGTCATCCGGATCAGTGTCAAAGCTTGCATCGACGTAACCATTTACGACGAGCTCTTTGTCACCTCCATAAACGAGAAACATATCCTTAGTACTTTTCAGGTATTTCAGGATGTTCTTGACCGCTGTCCAGTGATCCACTCCTGGATTACTTTGGTACCTCCCTGCTAAACTAATAGCAAGGCACACATCAGGTCTGGTACACAGCATTGCATACATGATAGAAGCTATGGCTGAAGCATAGGGAATGACCTTCATTTTCTCTCTATCTTCTGCAGTGGTTGGGCATTGAGTCTGACTCAACTTCACACCTTGCAACACAGGCAAGAACCCTTTCTTTGCTTGATCCATTTTGATCTTCTTCAAAACTTTATCAAGGTAAGTGCTTTGTGAAAGTCCAATTAAGCGTCTTGATCTATCTCTATAGATCTTGATGCCCAATATATAAGCAGCTTCACCGAGGCCTTTCATTGAAAATTTCTTATTCAAGTATCCTTTTATGCCATTCAGAAATTCATTATCATTTCTGATCAACATATGTCATCCACATATAATATCAGAAATGCTACAGAGCTCCCACTCACTTTCTTGTAAATACAGGCTTCTCCAAAAGTCTGTATAAAACCATATGCTTTGATCACACTATCAAAGCGTATATTCCAACTCCGAGAGGCTTGCACCAGTCCATAAATGGATCGCTGGAGCTTGCACACTTTGTTAGCACCTTTTGGATCGACAAAACCTTCTGATTGCATCATATACGACTCTTCTTTAAGATATCCATTAAGGAATGCAGTTTTGACATCCATTTGCCAAATTTCATAATCATAAAATGCGGCAATTGCTAACATGATTCAGATGGACTTAAGCATCGCTACAGGTGAGAAAGTCTCATCGTAGTCAACTCCTTGAACTTGTCGAAAACCTTTCGCAACAAGTCGAGCTTTGTAGACAGTAACATTACCGTCAACGTCAATCTTCTTCTTAAAGATCCATTTATTCTCTATGGCTTGCCGATCATCGGGCAAGTCAACCGAAGTCCATACTTTGTTCTCATGCATGGATCCCATCTCAGATTTCATGGCCTCAAGCCATTTCACGGAATCTGGGCTCATCATCGCTTCCTCATAGTTTGTAGGTTCATCATGATCAAGTAACATGACTTCCAGAACAGGATTACCGTACCACTTTGGTGCGGATCTTACTCTGGTTGACCTACGAGGTTCGGTAGTAACTTGATCAGAAGTTTCATTATCATCATCATTAGCTTCCTCACTAATTGGTGTAGGAATCACTAGAACTGATTTCTGTGATGAACTACTTTCCAATAAGGGAGCAGGTACAATTACCTCATCAAGTTCTACTTTCCTCCCACTCACTTGTTTCGAGAGAAACTCCTTCTCTAGAAAGGATCCATTCTTAGCAACGAATATTTTGCCTTTGGATCTGTGATAGAAGGTGTACCCAACAGTTTCCTTTGGGTATCCTATGAAGACACATTTCTCCGATTTTGGTCCGAGCTTATCAGCTTGAGGCTTTTTCACATAAGCATCGCAGCCCCAAACTTTAAGAAGCGACAACTTGGGTTTCTTGCCAATCCATAGTACATATGGCGTCGTCTCAACGGATTTAGATGGTGCCCTATTTAATGTGAATGCAGCCGTCTCTAAAGCATAACCCCAAAATGATAGCGGTAAATCAGTAAGAGACATCATAGATCGCACCATATCTAATAAAGTACGATTACGACATTCGGACACAACATTACGCTGTGGTGTTCCGGGTGGCGTGAGTTGCGAAACTATTCCGCATTGTTTCAAATGAAGACCAAACTCGTAACTCAAATATTCTCCTCCATGATCAGATCGTAGAAACTTTATTTTCTTGTTATGATGATTTTCCACTTCACTCTGAAATTCTTTGAACTTCTCAAATATTTTAGACTTATGTTTCATCAAGTAGATATACCCATATCTACTCAAATCATCTGTGAAGGTTAGAAAATAACGATACCCGCCACGAGCAACAACACTCATCGGACCGCATACATCAGTATGTATTATTTCCAACAAGTCTATTGCTCGCTCCATTGTTTCAGAGAACGGAGTCTTAGTCATCTTACCCATGAGGCATGGTTCGCAAGCATCAAGTGATTCATAATCAAGTGATTCCAAAAGCCCATCAGCATGGAGTTTCTTTATGCGCTTTACACCAATATGACCTAAACGGCAGTGCCACAAATAAGTTGCACTATCATTATTAAACCTATATCTTTTGGCTTCAATATTATTAATATGTGTATCACTACTATCAAGATTCAATAAAAATAGACCACTCATCAAGGGTGCATGACCATAAAAGATATTACTCATATAAATAGAACAACCATTATTCTCTAATTTAAATGAATAACCGTCTCTCATCAAACAAGATCCAGATATAATGTTCATGCTTAACGCTGGCACCAAATAACAATTATTCAGGTCTAAAACTAATCCTGAAGGTAGATGTAGAGGTAGCGTGCCGACGGCAATCACATCGACTTTGGAACCATTTCCCAGGCGCATCGTCACCTCGTCCTTAGCCAATCTTCGCTTAATCCGTAGCCCCTGTTTTGAGTTGCAAATATGAGCAACAGAACCAGTATCAAATACCCAGGCGCTACTACGAGCATTAGTAAGGTACACATCAATAACATGTATATCAAATATACCTTTCACTTTGCCATCCTTCTTATCCGCCAAATACTTGGGGCAGTTCTTCTTCCAGTGATCAGTCCCTTTGAAGTAGAAGCACTCAGTTTGAGGCTTAGGTCCAGACTTGGGCTTCTTTACTTGAGAAGCAACTTTCTTTCCGCTCTTCTCGAAGTTCCCCTTGTTCCTTTGCCCTTCTTCTTGAAACTAGTTGTTGGTGTCAAAACCGGTAGATCTCGGGTAGGGGGTCCCGAACTGTGCGTCTGAGGTCGATGGTTACAGGAGACGGGGGACACGATGTTTACCCAGGTTCGGGCCCTCTCTATCGAGGTAATACCCTACTTCCTTCTTGATTGATCTTGATGAATATAGGGTTACAAGAGTTGATCTACCTCGAGATCATATGTTGTGGTCTAAGACCTAAGGGTATGATGAGTAATGTCGTAGTAATCTATCGCTAGCCTGGCCTTGGCTTATATAATGCACTAGGGGCCTAGGATAACAAGAGTCCTAGCCGAATACGTTGGTGGAGAGGAGTCCTTGTCTTGATCACCAAGTCTTGTGGAATACTCCTTGTATGCGGCATGGGCTGCCCAAAGTGGCCCATGACTGAACCGCCATGGGGGTCCTCGGCCCGATCCACCTAGTCGAGAGACGATGTGGTGAGTACCCCCTAGTCCAGGACACCGTCAGTAGCCCCCTGAACCGGTCTTCAAGTTGGGTACGCTCCTCGATCCTTCCGGACTATTCTTCATCTTCGGTCGTCGGTCTTGAAAACTGGTTCAACAAATCTTCTCATCTTGAGGATCGCCGAAGTAAATCCAAAGAGTTTGCACGTTGGGTATCCGAGGAGCCCCTTTAAGTTATTGGCCTTTGTCAATGCCTTGTTATTTTTATGCCACACCTCGCGTTTGAAGTTGTTCCCGGGCGGCAGTGTCCTCTTGCGTCCGAGCTCCAACGCCGGACTGTATTCGAGGCATCTTTTGCAGCCGAGCACCAACGCTAAACCGCTTCCGAGCTCCAACGCTGGAATGTATCCGAGCTCCAATGCCAGACTATATCCGAGCTCCAACGCCGGACTATGTCCAAGCTCCAACGCCGGACTATATCTGTGGTGTCATAGATCACCTTGGTTCAAAAAAGTTGAAGCAGTTTAGCCGAGCTTAATGCCGAAAATGCCCTCTATGGAGCCAGCCACTGGCGCCCGAGCTTTATGCCGGACTGCTTCCGAGGTGGTGCACCACCCCGACTACGGGCCGATTTTTTGTCAATATTTTTGATTGGTGCAATTTATTCTCTGCTGAGATATATAGCCAGTAGCCCTCAAGGTGTGTATCAGTCGAAAACCCGAGATGCACCTGAAGGATGACATAAGACCCAAGATGCAGCCCGAGCTTTATGCCGGACTGCTTCCGAGGTGATGCACCTGAAGGATGACATGAGACTCAGGTTGATTCGCAAAATCGGCCTGAGGATCAACTCCTAGCTCAGAAGAATACTTCGGGACACAAAAAGCGGTGTGCAAAGTCCTCGAGACTCAGGTTGGGTGCGGCCGACCAACCTGAGGATCATAATCTCCTCGAAAACTATATTGCACTTAAATTTTCTGCATTGGATTGCCAATGCAGTAGCCCCCGAGACACTGATCGGGTGGCAACACCAGATCAGGGGATCGATGTGCCCCTTTAATATTTATAAATAATGAGCGTGAGGCCCAGTAGCCCCCGAGCCTTAATGTGGGCACGGGTGGCCGAATTAAGGATCGATATCCGGAGTAAAATCACAAATTATGTGTAAATGATTCTATGTATCCAAGTACTTGACATCATTAATGCTCAGATCCGCATTGTCCATAACTTTGTTGACCGACCATCGGCTTCAACCTCCTCGGCCAGTAGCTGGGGAGTGTTTGTCCTACTTTATTAAGCCTTTATAAGGGCAAAGGTTTATGGCAAACAAGGCAATCTGGTCATACTGTTTTATAAACAAAGGTACGCGGAGAGATATGTTATATTACTTTTTTAATGTAAGAAACATAAGGAAAATAGTCCTGCTATCGGTTCCTTTCCTTGGGTTTTCATACTGATCATGATCAAGAAACCTCACCTCCGATCAATGTGGGAGGAAAATATTGAGGATTTAGTTCAAGAAAGTTTCCGAACTCTATGGTATTAATGAACCGAAATTTTCACTTCCATCATTGCTGACCAATTATATAGTTTAAGATCACTAGCTTTCGGCTTCACCCAGTCTGAGGTACCAACTCGGATGACCCGGTAGTAACAATCACAGAGGTGCTCCCTTTATCGCCTAGCCGAACAATCGGGAACGTAGGGCTAAGCACAGGAGCCAGGTAACCCAGCTTGACCAAAATCTTAAGTCAAATTGATGCATATTTACGGCTTTATAACAATGATTATGGAAGGCAGCCCTCGTATATTAAATACAAACGCCGATGATATGTTTATTTTGACTCCGTTGCGACCGTTTATCAGTAGAAAGTGGCCCATCGTCGGCTTCCACCCCCTTGTAGATGCTACACAGGGTGTTTCCATAATAACAAAACAACCCTTAGCTGACGTCTCGGTGCCCAAAGGCGGTTGTGTTAGCGGAAATGAGGCAATCAGATATGCGGGCTTTATAGCTTTCACTTAGTCATAGGAGCTTTAAACTGGGGAAGCTAGCTATGAGCCCCTGGTTAGTGTTCGGCGACAGCCAAGGTCAAGCCGTAAACACTTCGGCCAATGTTATGAACGGCCTGTCATTTAACATGGGGTGACCTCTATCGATCTTATAGTTTAACACAGTCATCGGGTCGCTGACCAGTTTGCCCCTATTGTGACAGTCTGTTTTCGGCTTTCTCCACTGAGGTACTTTAACCATGCTAGCCGGAAGCACAATCATAGTGGTTCTCCCTTTGCACACCTAGCCGAATAAAGTGGAACGTAGGAGGCAAGCACAAGAGCCGGGCAACCCAACTATTGACCGAAGTCACAATTCGAAACCAATGCATATATAGCAATATCCGAGAATGTTTTTGCCGAATCTCTAAAGGTGTCCGACGTTGCACTGCAAGACTTATGCTGGAAACACACAAATAGTTTAAAAGTGCCATAGGCTTGGAAGACCAAAAAACTTCAGTAAAAACTTGACTTCCGAATTAGATCATGTGTTCGGTGCCAATCCAAAAATTGGCCTTAGAAAAAAATTGTGCTTCTGTCGTGCTTTAACATGACACATCCTATCTCAAGACTTAAATCGGGTCAGCCTACGGCTTCAACCTCCTATCCCGAAGGCGGAGCACTTCTCGTTAGGCCCGTTTAGCATACTAAACTCTAGCGGCTTTGAGAGAGAAATTAGGCTGCCCGGCTATTGACCACACACTCGCGTCGAAAAAAGGAGTGATAGAAAAAGACTTTCAACGACTAAGAAGGAAACACTTATTATAAAATGGCTCATGTAAATTTTAAGAGCCCCCAAGTGACTTGGGTAAAAGAATTTTATGTATAACGATTATATGTACCGAAGTACTTATATCATATCTGTGTTCACCCGAACTTTAAACGCGTCTTAACCGACCGTCGGCTTCTCCCTCTTCGGTCAAGGGCCGAAAAGTGTTATGTACTCCACCTGTCGATAATATCGACGGTGTTTCCGATAACCAGGCAATCAGGCCATAAGGCTGTAACAGACAAAGCGCGCTCAGGGAACTTATGCTATATTACTGACGAAGTGTAAGAAGCATCTTCGAAGAAAATAGTACCTCCACCGATACCTTTCTTCGGTTGCTCATTGTTACCATGAGACTTGTGCAATAGATTTTTCGTACTCATGAGTTCCGTTGTGTGCCGACCATGATTGAAAACAATAAGAGCGCTAGCTTTCGGCTTCACCCAGTCTGAGGTCCGAGCTCGGATGACCCGATCGTGACAATCGCAGAGGTGCTCCCTTTACTCCCTAGCCGAACAATCGGGAACATAGGGGTAAACACAGGAGCAAGGCAACCCAGCTTGCGGAACAATTAAGTCAACATGGTGCATGTTGTGGCGCAATACACGAACAGGGAACGAAGCCGTACAAGTATAATCATATGCAAGAGGAAGGGCTTCATAAAGGAAGCCCCCAAGTAAACGGGGTATTTGAATTTATGTGTCACAAACAAAGTTTTGACAAGGAAGTTTTTGACATACAACTTTTTGCCAAAAAATTATAATGCTTTGGTCGAACCGAACAAAATTTAAAGTTGAAAATTCTGAGCATAAAAGCAACTTAGCTGGTTAATGTGCTAAGTGTCGATGCACGGCCCGAGCTTACGGCGGGACAAGGCCCACTAGTAGAAAACAGGGCTTTGGTCACAGGGCAATATTCACATTAGTCCCGGTTCAGTCACGAACCGGGACTAATGTGAGCATTGGTCCCGGTTCGTGTGGCTAAGGCATTAGTCCCGGTTCACCTGAGCCCTTTAGTCCCGGTTTGAGACACGAACCGGGACTAAAGGGTGCGATGCCCTTTAGTCCCAGTTCGTGTCACCAACCGGGACTAAAGGTTAGACCTTTAGTCCCGGTTGGTGACACGAACCAGGACTAAAGGGGTTTGAGGCATTAGTACCGGTTCATGGCACGAACCGGTACTAAAGGTCCCATTTTCAAACTCTACCCCCACCCCCCCTCTGTGGATCGCCTTTTCAGTTTTGTAAAAAGCAAAAGAAAATGATTAAAACTTCAAAAATTAAAATCCTTCCAGATGTAGTTATGTTACTACATGTACTAGTTAGGAAAATTTAAAAACTTAAATTTGGACATGTTTTGCAAAAAGTGTAGGGAAAATGTAAAACGGCTATAACTTTTGCATACGATGTCAGAAAAAATGTATAATATATCCAAATGTTCAAATTTCAGTTTTTTTTGAAATTTTGTTAAATCTGGTCAAACTATGGTCAAACTACTTATTCAAGAAGTATTAGTGTTACTAAATAATTATTCAAGAATATTAGTGTTACTAAATAATTATTTCAGTTTTTTTGAATTTTGGTCAAATCTGGTCAAACTGTGGTCAAACTGTGATCAAACAATGGTCAAACTACTTATTCAAGAAATATTAGTGTTACTAAATAATTATTTCAGTTTTTTTGAATTTTGGTCAAATCTGGTCAAACTGTGGTCAAACTATGGTCAAACTACTTATTCAAGAAATATTAGTGTTACTAAATAATTATTGTTTTTTAAACAATAGTTTCAAACTCAAACAGTGAAATGTGTGACTTCATGCTCAAGCTAAATTCCTGAGGGTTAATAGGATTGACATCTTACTATTGTCAGGAAAACAACAAGTGCAGACTTGGAAACGAGGGAGAATAGAACCCGGAAGTTAAGCGTGCTTAGGCTGGAGTAGTGAGAGGATGGGTGACCGTCCGGGAAGTTAGATGATTTGGAATGATGAGGGGTGATTAGAGATTAGAGGTTAAATTGAGCAGTGATGAGGGGTGGTGATTAGAGATTAGAGGTTAAAAAAATTCAGAAATTTGAAAATAAAAAAAAATTCAAAAAAAATTGGGAAAAAAACCATAAAATCTCCTTTAGTCCCGGTTGGTGTTACCAACCGGGACTAAAGGTGGAGCTCCAGGCAGCGGCCACGTGGATGGCCTTTAGTCCCGGTTCGTGTAAGAACCGGGACTAAAGGGGGAGGCTTTAGTAACGACCCTTTAGTCCCGGTTACACGAACCGGGACTAAAGGGGGAGGCTTTAGTAACGACCCTTTAGTCCCGGTTCCAGAACCGGGACTAAAGGCCCTTATAAACCGGGACAAAAGGCCCTTTTTCTACTAGTGGTCCCTGCCCCCAAGCTAGTCCCGAGGTGGCGGAGCGAAGAGCTCGGCACTCCGAAGTGGCGACATAGCACAACCAATGCAGGCCGACAGTGTGACGCCGAAGTCCCCGGCGTGGGTTAATGAAGTGATGACGAAGCCCTCGGTCCAGCTGAGGTGACGTGGTACGTTGGTACACCGAGGTGACAGCGCCGCCCGACCCGGATCCTTTACCTGTGCATAGGAAATAGTGCAAGCCGAAGATAATAGGAATAATAATAAATTAAGAAAAGATTGTTGTGTCAGGACCGGATTTTCGGGATATTAATTTCCCAGAAATTGGCCCTTGTGCTCACCAGCCCCAGGATTACTGTTAGCTGATGAGGCACCAACTTGATACAGAAATTCCAAGCATAGTACAAAATATGTAGTACAAGACCATTGTGGCCTAAGAGTACAACAAAAGGTTTCTTGTGGTTGATGGCGGAAGCGGTTTGTGGTTCACCAGCATCTATGGGACTCCATTTCCCACAGGAACAGCTGACCAGGGTAACTCCTATCTTCGCGAGGCTGCTATCATCACTGCGTAGGTTCCGGGACTGTCATCGCAACGCTCCTCTCCATGCAAGAAATCTGGCCAAGACAATAGCCAGGGACAAGCCAGTGAGTACGATTGAATGTACTCGCAAACATTTTCAACACGGGTATAATATAACAAGGGGTAATCATGCTCCGAAATATTCTATGATCATAACGTCAGTCACAAAATAAACAAAATTCATGATGCACGCATGCAGGTTGTTCATAAAAAAATATGAATATGCAATACGGGAGTAGAAATAGAATGCACCGATCGAGTGTCTGAAGCGACGCCTCGAAAGGATAATAAGATAAATCCGGCCTCAGTCGGGCGTCTGAGCGACACCACATAAAGGGCTTATAAATAAAAGAAATAACAAGCATGGCATAGTCGGGCGTCTATGCGACACCATGAAAAGCGCTTATAAAGAATTTAAATAGCAAGCATGCCACAGTCGGGCGTCTGAGCGACACCACATAAAGGGCTTATAGAATACATAACAAGCATGCCACAGTCGGGCGTCTGAGCGACACCACATAAAGGGCTTATATAAGAATAATCACAGTGAGTATCCAGGAGGTAGAACCGTCCCAGGGATACCCAATAATTCAAATAATGTAAATGGTTAGTCCACAAAAATAATAATCATAATCCTCATATGTCACAGGTCATAATCAATGTTCTGGTTTAGCCGTTTCTCCTCCGAAGACCGACACTATGACCGACACTAAACCCATCTCAGATTGTAGTCCTTACCCATGGACACGGCTATTTGAATAGATTTAACCTCTGCAGAGGGTGTACTCTTTACCCACGAGTTACGGATTTATTTCGTCCATCGGGACTAATTCCGTCTACGGTCTTTTAATTGAAAACACACCTGACCGCACACACCAGCCTAACTTACCGGTGTCTGGAATCACCCACGACACCTGTTAAGCAAAACTCTAAGTGGGGAGGCTACAACCTCGCGTAGCATGGGATCAAATTTATATCGCGCGCTCTAAGGGGTGCCCCCCTCTCGATCCCAACCGGAAACACCCATGCCCCCGGACCAGGTGGCATGCCTACCGGATGCATCCGGTATCTTCCACCATGGCCTCTCTATACGGTGTGTGCTAGGAAGGGGTTGACAACTTACTGAACCATTCCCTACCTGCGGCAGGGACAAGTGGTAGTACGAAACAAGTATGGGAGTTACTGGAACAAGACTCGATCTACGGCCGACTCAGGAGGGCCAACTATTCCCTATATGATTAGCATAACAAATATATTTCCATTAAGAGATAAAGTCACCACTCATCATGCCTCACCATGCCATACCGGACATACTCGTCTCGACGAGGAACTAGGGACAAGATCGTGTCTACCCAAGACAAAGACTTTCCCGGCTTCCTTCCGGTATGCATGAAAAGCTTATGAGGATGATTACTATCACCAACATATCCATTTCTAACAGCAAAGAATCTCATTATGCACTCACGCGTATGATCGTATCGCCACATAAAATAACGAATGCTCCATGTCAAGGTGGTGTTGTAACCGTATCAAACAACACCCAAAAATATCATGCCAGGGTTCAGAATGCTTGCCTTCAAGTTGTGGAGAGGCAGGGTGCATTCCAGAACTTTTGAAAGTTTTCTCCTCTCTCCAAAAATCCTATTTTTGAAAATATCCAAATTAACACATAGTTTCAAAACAAAAAAAAAGTTGTTTTGAAAATTTTCAAATAAATTCTAAAATAAACTAGACAGAATTTGAGAAACAACAGAAAAAGAATCAAGTCATTTGGACTTATATTTAAAAAGTTATAGCCAGTCAAAGTTTAGTCAAAGTTCTGTTTTTAAATAAAAAAGAAAAGAAAACGGTTTGAATGGAAATACGTTTTCGAGACGGAGGAGACGTACTTCTGGGTTTACGCTTTCACTTAAAACAGCGCGGGCTGGCTCGGGGTCACTGACAGTGGGTCCACGGGGCCCACTGGTCAGGTTTGACCAGTCGCCTCTCCCTCCTCTTCCTCTGCTCGAGCGGAGGCGGGACTCCGGCGATCGCCGTCGACGAACAGCGGCTCCCCGCAGGATTCTGAGGGCGGGGATGGATCTGCTGGTCCAGGGCGGTCCTCCCGGTGGTCGAGGAGGTGGTGGGGATGGAGGGAGTTGCCGGCGGCGAGCTCCGCGGCGGACGGCAGCCTCGGGAGGTTAGGGGCTTTGGGCTACGGTGGTTCCCGAGCGAGTGTGAGGTGCTGGGCAGCTCCGCATGGTCAAGGGGAGTCGGATGGTGGCGCTGGAAGGACTAGGGAGGCCCTGCTTGCGACGAAATGGACCGGAGGGCGGCGGCGGCCGAACCTGCCGGAGATGGGGAAGACGGCCTCTTCCGGTCAATCCGTGGCTAGGGGAGCACTGGGGGGATGGCCTGAGGTCGCCTGAGTGCCTGGTCGAGCTCGGGGTCCCTTTTATAGACGCTTGCCGCCAAGGGAGCTCTGACGGTGGCGCTGCAGGGCGCCAGCGTGGCTTGGAGGGTTCTGGCGAGCGGGCGAGGGCAGGGCATGGCTCTGCAGGCGAGCAAGGACCAGGGGCGGGACGCGGCGACCCGTGCACACGCACGTGCAAAACGCGCGCTCTGGCCGCGCCCAGCGCACGCACGCTACGTGCTCGACGTAATGCTAGGGCGTGCTAGAGAATTAGGATGAAGCTGGGGATTAGCAGGCCTGGGTTAGTGGTGGCTAGGAGACTAGTGGACATGCTGGATGGGTCAGGGGCTCAAGTTCATAATGCAAACTAGAAAACATGCCAAAGCTGTTCCTGCACACAAGGTGTTCGAAAGAATGTCATGGGCATCTAGGCAACTCTTGGGGTGGCCAAAATCTCCGGATCCTAGTCTCTTTAGGTGATAAAGAGGGTGGCAAGGTTAGTTGGTCAAGACCAGAAACTTGTTAGTGCAATTATTTGAGAAAACCAGTTTTGAGCAGAAACTAAAAGCTATCATCTCATGTACCAAAAATAATCCAATGGGTCCATCCTCCCGGACTTAGGGGTTTGGTAGAGTGTTCTATAAGCAGGGAAAAGAATCATGGGCATTAGAGCAACAAAAATTAGAGTTGCTATAGAAAAAGCCAAACGGGACCAGAGAGCAAAAGAGGATGATTCGCTCAAATTTTTCAAATAACACTCATGGGTTTTTGCATGAAGTTGAATTATATGCATCTACTGACATCTCCAAACACTTGGAAGAATTTTCAAATAAATATTTAAATAGGTTGTAGTGCAAAAATACCTACTGGACCAGATTTGAAAATTTGGTGTAGAGCTCAAAATCTCCAATGACCAAAAGATATCTTGCATAAAAGTGATGTGGAAACATCACATGACATCCCCAAATTTTGGTGAAATTTTTAAATGCATTTATCAAATGGTTGCAGTGCACAAGGGGCTCCAAATTTATGAAAAATCATTTTAAAAGAATAAAGCTCAGGAAAAACTATTATGCAAATAAATCCACTGATGAAGAATTGTTTTATTGAGAGAGTATACAAGTCCAATAATATTTTTGGAAAGTTTCCACTTGAGGTAAAAACTCCACAATATTAAAGAAAAGAGAGGTTCTGAAATCAAAAGATAAATCCAGAAAATAAAAATTTAATTTCCTGGCAAAATTTTAATTAATAAAACAAGGTCAAAATTTTGGGGTGTTACAACACTACCCCCCTTAAGAAAAATCTCGTCCTCGAGATTTGTTAAAAGTTGTTTTGAACAACATTGCTCTTACCAAAAAAATCATCCTACTTATGCAATAAAAAGTGGCTACAGTGAGAGGGCAATAAGTGGTGTAAGACTACAGTGTGGTATACTGGCGTTGCGTGGAAAAATCCATGGTTGGGGAAAACGAGATATTTCTACGTTGGATATAGTAAATTTAGAATAGAAATTCTAAATTACTAAAATACGCTGGTCGTACCCGAGAGCACAGTGCTCCCTCTGGCTGACAGGTGGACCCGGGGTCCACTGTCGGTCTCTTCTTCTACCTCTGGCTTCCTCTCCTGCTCTCTCTCGCGTGCTTTCCCGCACTTTCTCCACCGGCGACGTCTAGCGCGTAGGGCATCTAGGCTGTACTGCGGTAGTGCGCGGCGTGCTAGCTGCCGGTGCAGCGTGCACTCACCTCGCAGGCCAGTGCACTGTCGGCACTGCTCGCGGATCCGCCTCCGAACACCGGCGATCGAGCGACGTGCGGTGCTGGTGGACTTCGCCCACCGTACACCGATCTCGACCTATAAAATGATCGCGGTGCTCCTTCTTCTTCCTCACACCTGGCCTCGCTTCTCCCTCTCCTTAATTCTCCTCCATTTCTGTTTGCAGGAGCTCAAGACGAGGCTCTAATGGCGGAGGTGATGCCGGACTGGTACGTGGTCCTGATGTGCGGAGGTTTGGCGACGTTCCTAGGGTTCTCCGTGCTCCTGTGCGCGATGATCCTTGATGATCGTCGTGGTGCTGCCGCTCGAGTGTTGGCTCTCCGCGGTGGCGGTGATCACGAGGATTAGGTGCCGCATCGAGTGCTAACTGATGTCAGTGTGCTGGAGCAACTTGCGTCCGAATGATTACCCACAAATCTCTCCTACTGAGACTGTGGTGTGCTCGGGTGTGAACAGTTAGGTGCAAAATGTGTACGAGGATTTGTAATTAGCGCACGAGGTCGAGTGGTTGTGGTTGTGAGGCTGCTGTTATGGTGCTGCATGAATAACAATCTACATCGTGAAGAGGTATATGCTGCATCAACTCAGGGAAAGATATCTCACTTCAAAATTTATCGTGTGTGAAAATTAGTTAAATCAAAATTAACAGCAGTAAAACTACTCACATAACTGAGACCAAATATTTGATCCGTCGCACAAATTTTGGATACCACGCACAAGTTACAACACATAAATAAATACTGGGATAATAAACATAGTGGTGACATCTACAATAAAAACGGTAAATGGACAGTGTCCTGAGAAAACATCTCTGGTACTGGGGCACACTCCTCTTCTATCGGGGGAAGCGGATTGACTAGCCGATGAATGCGTCTCTCCTGGTCGGGCCTCAGTGGTCTGCCAATAGCGATCTGAGGATTTAAATCAGCGAGGCTCTGGAGATAACCCATTACCCGCTGAGTCAAACGTTCTTGAGCGATAACATACTGGGCAAGGTTGGCCAGTACCAGGTCTCTCCCAATTCGTCCACCGGGAAAAGATGCTACTTCTCCAGGTGCTGCATGACTCGGAAAGTAATAATACCCTCGTTCGCTGGCATAGGGTACCGCGAATCGAAGGCGAGCAATCGCTTCGTACGCAACAGCTTCTATGGCCATTTGCGGAGTCGGCATGGATTTCCCCACGAAGGAGACTTCCGTTGGGTCTTGGTTTGGGTTTGCGGGAGGGATGTGCACCACTGCCCAATATTTCGAGGTGGATGGAGTGATCCTCGACTTGAGCAACTCGTACTGGGGTGGATGGATAGCACTCATGGTACTGCAGGTAAAGTCCCACAATATATTAACAAAACTACCTGGGGTGGCATCTGGAGTTCTCAGATATATACTGGGGGTCGGCATGGCAAAGAAATGGCTGTGAGTGTTGTGCACAAGGTGAGGGGCACTTGGCAAGGTCATGAGGTGGCGTTTATATAGCATTGGGGCTGGGTTATTTACCGCGATGAAGGGTAACTAGTTTGTCGGTGCTGTCCTATGGGGTCGGGGTCAATGCCACAGATACACATATCTCATAAATGTGACGCATTACTGTGGGTGTCGTCGGGGTTGGTTTTTGGTAGCTGCTCCCGGAATTTTAAAAAAAATTCAACTGTACACTAACGTACTTATGCATGTCTACTATTCAAAAATAGAGGCGCACAAGCAAACGACATTTAATTATGGTGATACAGGATCACACAATTACAAGGCGTAGAAAAGTAAGGCTCGGTACTACTCGAGCGACTTAGTCTACTTTGTTCATATCTAGGCGGGCTTGTCTAGTGGACGTCGAGGCTTCTCCATGGGTTTCACCGTCGGGATTAGCTGGATGAGGTTGAGGGGCTGCAGGGTCGGGGTAGCGATGATGACCATCGCGGGGGTTGTTGGCCACAATCCCGTTGGAGCGTGTTCCCAAAAGGCGACGAAGCACTTCTGGGGACACCAAAGCATTTTGGTCGATGGCTGGGGCAGACCTCAAGGACTCGATTGGTTGTCCAAACAGCACGACTGGGTTGTCGGCGTCGGGTTCATCTTCTCCTCTTGCCGGGGCTCGTCGAACCAGTTCTCCACGAGCTGCGATCAGATCAAGGGTGATCTGACCGAACAGTTCCTCTAGTGCGCTTACATAGCGCACCAGATGCAACAATGCAGGATCCGTCTCGTGATCTCTGTTGGCAACCTGGGGCGGCCTACCATACCCGTCACGGCTAGGGTAGTAGTAGAACGAGCGACAGTTAACTCTGGGCGACAAGTGCCGGAGTTGAACTATAGCCTCTCGAGCTGCTAGTTGGATGGCTTGTGGCTCAAAGGAAGTTGTCCTTCCAGTGAACCTGTAGGGGCGATCTGGCGATAGACCCCTACCATAGATGTGTACAGTGGCCCAGCAATTGACGACTCTCACCGCTCATGGGTCCTTGGTACACAACATGTTCTGGGGGCTCTTCTAATGCATAGGCACGGCGGGTGAGGTTTGCGAGCACGGTCACAAAACCTCCAAGGTTGGTGGCTGTGGTCTCATTGTGCACAATAGGGCCAGGCATTATGCCTCGAGTTGGGGGAAGAGGCTGTGCTGTGCTGTGTTGAGGCTAGCGTGCCCTTTTTATGGAAAAAGGAGACGGAGCCTTCCTTTGCACGCTTGCGAATGAGACATGTTAGGTGTCGGTCACTGGCGCGTGATCGACAGGCTAGGTTGATAGGTTGGGCACCGACAGCCCAAAAGTGTCGGGTCTCTGTGTGGCTATCTTACACGAGAAGTTTGGCCGGGGTTAGGTTATGGTCTGGTGGATAGGTTAACCTAGGTTTATTGACCTGGTTAAGATAGGATTAACCAATGGTCAGCCTGGCTCTGATACCAAGTTTGTCAGGACCAGATTTTCGGGATATTAATTTCCCAGAAATTGGCCCTTGTGCTCACCAGCCCCAGGATTACTGTTAGCTGATGAGGCACCAACTTGATACATAAATTCCAAGCAAAGTACAAAATATGTAGTACAAGACCATTGTGGCCTAAGAGTACAACAAAAGGTTTCTAGTGGTTGATGGCGGAAGCGGTTTGTGGTTCACCAGCGTCTATGGGACTCCATTTCCCACAGGAACAGCTGACCAGGGTAACTCCTATCTTCGCGAGGCTGCTATCATCACTGCGTAGGTTCCGGGACTGTCATCGCAACGCTCCTCTCCATGCAAGAAATCTGGCCAAGACAATAGCCAGGGACAAGCCAGTGAGTACGTTTGAATGTACTCGCAAACATTTTGAACACGGGTATAATATAACAAGGGGTAATCATGCTCCGAAATATTCTACGATCATAACGTCAGTCACAAAATAAACAAAATTCATGATGCACGCATGCAGGTTGTTCATAAAAAAATATGAATATGCAATACGGGAGTAGAAATAGAATGCACCAATCGAGTGTCTGAAGCGACGCCTCGAAAGGATAATAAGATAAATCCTGCCTCAGTCGGGCGTCTGAGCGACACCACATAAAGGGCTTATAAATAAAAGAAATAACAAGCATGGCATAGTCGGGCGTCTATGCGACACCACGAAAAGGGCTTATAAAGAATTTAAATAGCAAGCATGCCACAGTCGGGCGTCTGAGCGACACCACATAAAGGGCTTATAGAATACATAACAAGCATGCCACAGTCGGGCATCTGAGCGACACCACATAAAGGGCTTATATAAGAATAGTCACAGTGAGTATCCAGGAGGTAGAACCGTCCCAGGGATACTCAATAATTCAAATAATGTAAATAGTTAGTCCAAAATAATAATAATCATAATCCTCATATGTCACAGGTCATAATCAATGTTCTGGTTTAGCCATTTCTCCTCCGAAGACCGACACTACGACCGACACTAAACCCATCTCAGACTGTAGTCCTTACCCATGGCCACGGCTATTCGAATAGATTTAACCTCTGCAGAGGGTGTACTCTTTACCCACGAGTAACGGATTTATTTCGTCCATCGGGACTAATTCCGTCTACGGTCTTTTAATTGAAAACACACCTGACCGCACACACCAGCCTAACTTACCGGTGTCTGGAATCACCCACGACACCTGTTAAGCAAAACTCTAAGTGGGGAGGCTACAACCTCGCGTAGCATGGGATCAAATTTATATCGCGCGCTCTAAGGGGTGCCCCCCTCTCGTTCCCAACCGGAAACACCCATGCCCCCGGACCAGGTGGCATGCCTACCGGATGCATCCGGTATCTTCCACCATGGCCTCTCTATACGGTGTGTGCTAGGAAGGGGTTGACAACTTACTGAACCGTTCCCTACCTGCGGCAGGGACAAGTGATAGTATGAAACAAGTATGGGAGTTACTGGAACAAGACTCGATCTACGGCCGACTCAGGAGGGCCAACTATTCCCTGTATGATTAGCATAACAAATATATTTCCATTAACAGATAAAGTCACCACTCATCATGCCTCACCATGCCATACCGGACATACTCGTCTCGACGAGGAACTAGGGACAAGCTCGTGTCTACCCAAGACAAAGACTTTCCCGGCTTCCTTCCGGTATGCATGGAAAGCTTATGAGGATGATTACTATCACCAGCATATCCATTTCTAACAGCAAAGAATCTCCTTATGCACTCTCGCGTATGATCGTATCGTCACATAAAATAACGAATGCTCCATGTCAAGGTGGTGTTGTAACCGTATCAAACAACACCCAAAAATATCATGCCAGGGTTCAGAATGCTTGCCTTCAAGTTGTGGAGAGGCAGGGTGCATTCCAGAACTTTTGAAAGTTTTCTCCTCTATCCAAAAATCCTATTTTTGAAAATATCCAAATTAACACATAGTTTCAAAATAGAACAAAAAAGTTGTTTGGAAAATTTTCAAATAAATTCTAAAATAAACTAGACAGAATTTGAGAAACAACAGAAAAAGGATCAAGTCATTTGGACTTATATTTAAAATGTTATAGCCAGTCAAAGTTCTGTTTTTAAATAAAACAGAAAAGAAAACGGTTTGAATAGAAATACGTTTTCGAGACGGAGGAGACGTACTTCTGGGTTTACGCTTTCACTTAAAACAGTGCGGGCCGGCACGGGGTCACTGACAGTGGGTCCATGGGGCCCACTGGTCAGGTTTGACCAGTCGCCTCTCCCTCCTCTTTCTCTGCCCGAGCGGAGGCGGGACTCCGGCGATCGCCGTCGACGAACAGCGGCTCCCCGCAGGATTCTGAGGGCGGGGATGGATCTGCTGGTCCAGGGCGGTCCTCCCGGTGGTCGAGGAGGTGGTGGGGATGGAGGGAGTCGCCGGCGGCGAGCTCCGCGGCGGACGGCAGCCTCGGGAGGTTAGGGGCTTTGGGCTACGGTGGTTCCCGAGCGAGTTTGAGGTGCTGGGCAGCTCCGCATGGTCAAGGGGAGTCGGATGGTGGCGCTGGAAGGACTAGGGAGGCCCTGCTTGCGACGAAATGGACCGGAGGGCGGCGGCGGCCGAACCTGCCGGAGATGGGGAAGACGGCCTCTTCCGGTCAATCCGTGGCTAGGGGAGCACTGGGGGGATGGCCTGAGGTCGCCTGAGTGCCTGGTCGAGCTCGGGGTCCCTTTTATAGGCGGTTGGGGTCGGTTCCGCGGCGGCCGTGGATAAGAACGCCGGCGACCTCCGTTCTGTAGCTGCAGGGCGACGTGGCGGCGACGAGCGCTTGCCAACGAGTTTGTGGATGAGCTCGCGCTGTTCCAGGGGGCAGCTGGCGTGCGCGGGTGGCTTGGGCGGCGCCGTCCACGGCAGGAGCTGCTGCCGACGCCGGCGTGCCGCCAAGGGAGCTCTGACGGTGGCGCTGCAGGGCGCCAGGGTGGCTTGAAGGGTTCTGGCGAGCGGGCGAGGCAGGGCGTGGCTCTGCAGACGAGCAAGGGCCAGGGGCGGGACGCGGCGACCCGTGCGCACGCACGTGCAAAACGCGCGCTCTGGCCGCACCCAGCGCACGCACGCTACGTGCTCGACGTAATGCCAGGGCATGCTAGAGGATTAGGATGAGGCTGGGGATTAGCAGGCCTGGGTTAGTGGTGGCTAGGAGACTAGTGGACATGCTGGATGGGTCAGGGGCTCAAGTTCATAATGCAAACTAGAAAACATGCCAAAGTTGTTCCTGCAGACAAGGTGTTCGACAGAATGTCATGGGCATCTAGGCAACTCTTGGGGTGGCCAAAATCTCCGGATCCTAGTCTCTTTAGGTGATAAAGAGGGTGGCAAGGTTAGTTGGTCAAGACCAGAAACTTGTTAGTGCAAATATTTGAGAAAACCAGTTTTGAGCAAAAACTAAAAGCTATCATCTCATGTACCAAAAATACTCTAATGGGTCCATCCTCCTAGACTTAGGGGTTTGGTAGAGTGTTCTATAAGCAGGAAAAAGAATCATGGGCATTAGAGCAACAAAAATTAGAGTTGATGTAGAAAAAGCCAAACGGGACCAGAGAGCAAAAGAGGATGATTTGCTCAAATTTTTCAAAGAACACTCATGGGTTTTTGCATGAAGTTGAATTATATGCATCTACTGACATCTCCAAACACTTGGAAGAATTTTTAAAGAAATATTTAAATAGGTTGTAGTGCAAAAATACCTACTGGACCAGATTTGAAAATTTGGTGTAGAGCTCAAAATCTCCAATGACCAAAAGATATCTTGCATAAAAGTGATGTGGAAACATCACATGACATCCCCAAATTTTGGTGAAATTTTTAAATGCATTTATCAAATGGTTGCAGTGCACAAGAGGCTCCAAATTTATGAAAAATCATTTTAAAAGAATAAAGCTCAGGAAAAACTATTATGCAAATAAATCACTGATGAAGAATTGTTTTATTGAGAGAGTATACAAGTCCAATAATATTTTTGGAAAGTTTCCACTTGAGGTAAAAACTCCACAATATTAAAGAAAAGAGATGTTCTGAAATCAAAAGATAAATCCAGAAAATAAAAATTTAATTTCCTGGCAAAATTTTAATTAATAAACCAAGGTCAAAATTTTGGGGTGTTACAACACTACCCCCCTTAAGAAAAATCTCGTCCTCGAGATTTGTTAAAAGTTGTTTTGAACAACATTGCTCTTACCAAAAAAAATCATCCTACTTATGCAATAAAAAGTGGCTACAGTGAGAGGGCAATAAGTGGTGTAAGACTACAGTGTGGTATACTGGCGTTGCGTGGAAAAATCCATGGTTGGGGAAAACGAGATATTTCTACGTTGGATATAGTAAATTTAGAATAGAAATTCTAAATTACTAAAATACGCTGGTCGTACCCGAGAGCACAGTGCTCCCTCTGGCTGACAGGTGGACCCGGGGTCCACTGTCGGTCTCTTCTTCTACCTCTGGCTTCCTCTCCTGCTCTCTCTCGCGTGCTTTCCCGCGCTTTCTCCACCGGCGACGTCTAGCGCGTAGGGCATCTAGGCTGTACTGCGGTAGTGCGCGGCGTGCTAGCTGCCGGTGCAGCGTGCACTCACCTCGCGGGCCAGTGCACTGTCGGCACTGCTCGCGGATCCGCCTCCGAACACCGGCGATCGAGCGACGTGCGGTGCTGGTGGACTTCGCCCACCGTACACCGATCTCGACCTATAAAATGATCGCGGTGCTCCTTCTTCTTCCTCACACCTGGCCTCGCTTCTCCCTCTCCTTAATTCTCCTCCATTTCTGTTTGCAGGAGCTCGAGACGAGGCTCTAATGGCGGAGGTGATGCCGGACTGGTACGTGGTCCTGATGTGCGGAGGTTTGGCGACGTTGCTGGGGTTCTCCGTGCTCCTGTGCGCGATGATCCTTGATGATCGTCGTGATGCTGCTGCTCGAGTGTTGGCTCTCTGCGGTGGCGGTGATCATGAGGATTAGGTGCGGCATCGAGTGCTAACTGCCGTCAGTGTGCTGGAGCAACTTGCGTCCGAATGATTACTCACAAATCTCTCCTACTGAGACTGTGGTGTGCTCGGGTGTGAACAGTTAGGTGCAAAATGTGTACGAGGATTTGTAATTAGCGCACGAGGTCGAGTGGTTGTGGTTGTGAGGCTGCTGTTATGGTGCTGCGTGAATAACAATCTACGTCGTGAAGAGGTATATGCTGCATCAACTCAGGGAAAGAAATCTCACTTCAAAATTTATCGTGAGTGAAAATTAGTTAAATCAAAATTAACAGCAGTAAAACTACTCACATAACTGAGACCAAGTATTTGATCCGTCGCACAAATTTGGGATACCACGCACAAGTTACAACACATAAATAAATATTGGGATAATAAACATAGCGGTGACGTCTACAATAAAAACGGTAAATGGACAGTGTCCTGAGAAAACGTCTCTGGTACTGGGGCACACTCCTCTTCTATCGGGGGAAGCGGATTGACTAGCCGATGAATGCGCCTCTCCTAGTCGGGCCTCAGTGGTCTGCAAATAGCGATCTGAGGATTTAAATCAGCGAGGCTCTGGAGATAACCCATTACCCGCTGAGTCAAATGTTCTTGAGCGATAACATACTGGGCAAGGTTGGCCAGTACCGGGTCTCTCTCAATTCGTCCACCGGGAAAAGATGCTACTTCTCCGGGTGCTCCACGACTCGGAAAGTAATAATACCCTCGTTCGCTGGCATAGGGTACTGCGAATCGAAGGCGAGCAAGCGCTTCGTACGCAGCAACTTCTATGGCCATTTGCGGAGTCGGCATGGATTTCCCCACGAAGGAGACTTCCGTTGGGTCTTGGTTTGGGTTTGCGGGAGGGATGTGCACCACTACCCAATATTTCGAGGTGGATGGGGTGATCCTCGACTTGAGCAACTCGTACTGGGGTGGATGGATAGCACTCATGGTACTGCAGGTAAAGTCCCACAATATTTTAACAAAACTACCTGGGGTGGCATCTGGAGTTCTCAGATATATACTGGGGGGTCGGCATGGCAAAGAAATGGCTGTGAGTGTTGTGCAAAAGGTGAGGGGCACTTGGCAAGGTCACGAGGTGGACTTTATATAGCATTGGGGCTGGGTTATTTACAGCGATGAAGGGTAAGTAGTTTGTCGGTGCTGTCCTATGGGGTCGGGGTCAATGCCACAGATACACATATCTCATAAATGTGACGCATTACTGTGGGTGTCGTCGGGGTTGGTTTTTGGTAGCTACGCCCGGAATTTTAAAAAAAATTGCAACTGTACACTGACGTACTTATGCATGTCTACTATTCAAAAATAGAGGCGCACAAGCAGACAACATTTAATTATGGTGATACAGGATCACACAATTACAAGGCGTAGAAATACTAAGGCTCGGTACTACTCGAGCGACTTAGTCTACTTCGTTCATATCTAGGCGGGCTTGTCTTGTGGACGTCGAGGCTTCTCCACGGGTTTCACCGTCGGGATTAGCTAGATGAGGTTGAGGGGCTGCAGGGTCGGGGTAGCGATGATGACCATCACAGGGGTTGTTGGCCACAATCCCGTTGGAGCGTGTTCCCAAAAGGCGGCGAATCACTTCTGGGGACACCAAAGCATTTTGGTCGATGGCTGGGGCAGACCTCAAGGACTCGATTGGTTGTCCGAACAGCACGACTGGTTTGTCGGCGTCGGGCTCATCTTCTCCTCTTGCCGGGGCTCATCGAACCAGTTCTCCACGAGTTGCGATCAGATCAAGGGTGATCTGATCGAACAGTTCCTCTAGTGCGCTTACATACCGCACCAGATGCAACAATGCAGCATCCGTCTCGTGATCTCCGTTGGCAACCTGGGGCGGCCTACCATACCCGTCACGGCTAGGGTAGTAGTAGAACGAGCGACAGTTAACTCTGGGCGACGAGTGCCGGAGTTGAACTATAGCCTCTCGAGCTGCTAGTTGGATGGCTTGTGGCTCAAAGGAAGTTGTCCTTCCAGTGAACCTGTAGGGGCGTTCTGGCGATAGACCCCTACCATAGATGTGTACAGTGGCCCAGAATTGACGACTCTCACCGCTCATGGGTCCTTGGTACACAACATATTCTGGGGGCTCTTCTAATGCATAGGCACGACGGGTGAGGTTTGCGAGCACGGTCACAAAACCTCCAAGGTTGGTGGCTGTGGTCTCATTGTGCACAATAGGGCCAGGCATTATGCCTCGAGTTGGGGGAAGAGGCTGTGCTGTGCTGTGTTGAGGCTAGCCTGCCCTTTTTATAGAAAAAGGAGACGGAGCCTTCCTTTGCACGCTTGCGAATGAGACATGTTAGGTGTCGGTCACTGGCGCGTGATCGACAGGCTAGGTTGTTAGGTTGGGCACCGACTGCCCAAAAGTGTCGGGGTCTCTATGTGGCTAACTTACACGAGAAGTTTGGCCGGGGTTAGGTTATGGTCTGGTGGATAGGTTAACCTAGGTTTATTGACCTGGTTAAGATAGTATTAACCAATGGTCAGCCTGGCTCTGATACCAAGTTTGTCAGGACCGGATTTTTGGGATATTAATTTCCCAGAAATTGGCCCTTGTGCTCACCAGCCCCAGGATTACTGTTAGCTGATGAGGCACCAACTTGATACAAAAATTCCAAGCAAAGTACAAAATATGTAGTACAAGACCATTGTGGCCTAAGAGTACAACAAAAGGTTTCTAGTGGTTGATGGCGGAAGCGGTTTGTGGTTCACCAGCGTCTATGGGACTCCATTTCCCACAGGAACAGCTGACCAGGGTAACTCCTATCTTCTCGAGGCTGCTATCATCACTGCGTAGGTTCCGGGACTGTCATCGCAACGCTCCTCTCCATGCAAGAAATCTGGCCAAGACAATAGCCAGGGACAAGCCAGTGAGTACGTTTGAATGTACTCGCAAACATTTTGAACACGGGTATAATATAACAAGGGGTAATCATGCTCCGAAATATTCTATGATCATAACGTCAGTCACAAAATAAACAAAATTCATGATGCACGCATTCAGGTTGTTCATAAAAAAATATGAATATGCAATACGGGAGTAGAAATAGAATGCACCGATCGAGTGTCTGAAGCGACGCCTCGAAAGGATAATAAGATAAATCCTGCCTCAGTCAGACGTCTGAGCGACACCACATAAAGGGCTTATAAATAAATGAAATAACAAGCATGCCACAGTCGGGCGTCTATGCGACACCACGAAAAGGGCTTATAAAGAATTTAAATAGCAAGCATACCACAGTCGGGCGTCTGAGCGACACCACATAAAGGGCTTATAGAATACATAACAAGCATGCCACAGTCGGGCGTCTGAGCGACACCACATAAAGGGCTTATATAAGAATAATCACAGTTAGTATCCAGGAGGTAGAACCGTTCCAGGGATACTCAATAATTCAAATAATGTAAATGGTTAGTCCACAATAATAATAATCATAATCCTCATATGTCACAGGTCATAATCAATGTTCTGGTTTAGCCGTTTCTCCTGCGAAGACTGACACTACGACCGACACTAAACCCATCTCAGACTGTAGTCCTTACCCATGGACACGGCTATTCGAATAGATTTAACCTCTGCAGAGGGTGTACTCTTTACCCACGAGTAACGGATTTATTTCGTCCATCGGGACTAATTCCGTCTACGGTCTTTTAATTTAAAACACACCTGACCGCACACACCAGCCTAACTTACCGGTGTCTAGAATCACCCACGACACCTGTTAAGCAAAACTCTAAGTGGGGAGGCTACAACCTCGCGTAGCATGGGATCAAATTTATATCGCGCGCTCTAAGGGGTGCCCCTCTCTCGGTCCCAACCAGAAACACCCATGCCCCCGGACCAGGTGGCATGGCTACCGGATGCATCCGGTATCTTCCACCATGGCCTCTCTATACGGTGTGTGCTAGGAAGGGGTTGACAACTTACTGAACCGTTCCCTACCTGCGGCAGGGACAAGTGGTAGTACGAAACAAGTATGGGGGTTACTGGAACAAGACTCGATCTACGGCCGACTCAGGAGGGCCAAGTATTCCCTGTATGATTAGCATAACAAATATATTTCCATTAACAGATAAAGTCACCACTCATCATGCCTCACCATGCCATACCGGACATACTCGTCTCGACGAGGAACTAGGGACAAGCTCATGTCTACCCAAGACAAAGACTTTCCCGGCTTCCTTCCGGTATGCATGAAAAGCTTATGAGGATGATTACTATCACCAGCATATCCATTTCTAACAGCAAAGAATCTCATTATGCACTCACGCGTATGATCGTATCGTCACATAAAATAACGAATGCTCCATGTCAAGGTGGTGTTGTAACCGTATCAAACAACACCCAAAAATATCATGCCAGGGTTCAGAATGCTTGCCTTCAAGTTGTGGAGAGGCAGGGTGCATTCCAGAACTTTTGAAAGTTTTCTCCTCTCTCCAAAAATCCTATTTTTGAAAACATCCAAATTAACACATAGTTTCAAAACAGAACAAAAAAGTTGTTCAGAAAATTTTCAAATAAATTCTAAAATAAACTAGACAGAATTTGAGAAACAACAGAAAAAGAATCAAGTCATTTGGACTTATATTTAAAAAGTTATAGCCAGTCAAAGTTCTGTTTTTAAATAAAACAGAAAAGAAAACGGTTTGAATAGAAATACGTTTTCGAGACGGAGGAGACGTACTTCTGGGTTTACGCTTTCACTTAAAATAGCGCGGGCCGGCTCGGGGTCACTGACAGTGGGTCCACGGGGCCCACTGGTCAGGTTTGACTAGTCGCCTCTCCCTCCTCTTCCTCTGCCCGAGCGGAGGCGGGACTCCGGCGATCGCCGTCGACGAACGGCGGCTCCTCGCAGGATTCTGAGGGCGGGGATGGATCCGCTGGTCCAAGGCGGTCCTCCCGGTGGTCGAGGAGGTGGCGGGGATGGAGGGAGTCGCCGGCGACGAGCTCCCTGGCGGACGGCAGCCTCGGGAGGTTAGGGGCTTTGGGCTACGGTGGTTCCCAAGCGAGTTTGAGGTGCTGGGCAGCTCCGCACGGTCAAGGGGAGTCGGACGGTGGCGCTGGAAGGACTAGGGAGGCCCTGCTTGCGACGAAATGGACCGGAGGGCGGCGGCGGCCGAGCCTGCCGGAGATGGGGAAGACGGCCTCTTCCGGTCAATCCGCGGCTAGGGGAGCACTGGGGGGATGGCCTGAGGTCGCCTGAGTGCCTGGTCGAGCTCGGGGTCCCTTTTATAGGCGGTTCCACGGCGGCCGTGGATAAGAACGCCGGCGACCGCCGTTTTGTAGCTGCAGGGCGACGTGGCGGCGACGAGCGCTTGCCGACGAGTTTGTGGATGAGCTCGCGTTGTTCCAGGGGCACCTGGCGCGCGCGGGTGGCTTGGGCGGCGCCGTCCACGACAGGAGCTGCTACCGACGCTGGCGTGCCGCCAAGGGAGCTCTGACAGTGGCGCTGCTGTGCGCCAGGGTGGCTTGGAGGGTTCTGGCGAGCGGACGAGGGCAGGGCGTGGCTCTGCAGGCGAGCAAGGGCCAGGGGCGGGATGCGGCGACCCGTGCGCACGCACGTGCAAAACGCGCACTCTGGCCGTGCCCAGCGCACGCACGCTACGTGCTCAACATAATGCCAGGGCGTGCTAGAGGATTAGGATGAGGCTGGGGATTAGCAGGCCTGGGTTAGTGGGGGCTAGGAGACTAGTGGACATGCTGGATGGGTCAGGGGCTCAAGTTCATAATGCAAACTAGAAAACATGCCAAAGCTGTTCCTGCACACAAGGTGTTCGACAGAATGTCATGGGCATCTAGGCAACTCTTGGGGTGGCCAAAATCTCCGGATCCTAGTCTCTTTAGGTGATAAAGAGGGTGGCAAGGTTAGTTGGTCAAGACCAGAAACTTGTTAGTGCAAATATTTGAGAAAACCAGTTTTGAGCAGAAACTAAAAGCTATCATCTTATGTACCAAAAATACTCCAATGGGTCCATCCTCCCGGACATAGGGGTTTGGTAGAGTGTTCTATAAGCAGGAAATAGAATCATGGGCATTAGAGCAACAAAAATTAGAGTTGATGTAGAAAAAGCCAAACGGGACCAGAGAGCAAAAGAGGATGATTTGCTCAAATTTTTCAAAGAACACTCATGGGTTTTTGCATGAAGTTGAATTATATGCATCTACTGACATCTCCAAACACTTGGAAGAATTTTTAAAGAAATATTTAAATAGGTTGTAGTGCAAAAATACCTACTGGACCAGATTTGAAAATTTGGTGTAGAGCTCAAAATCTCCAATGACCAAAACATATCTTGCATAAAAGTGATGTGGAAACATCACATGACATCCCCAAATTTTGGTGAAATTTTTAAATGCATTTATCAAATGGTTGCAGTGCACAAGAGGCTCCAAATTTATGAAAAATCATTTTAAAAGAATAAAGCTCAGGAAAAACTATTATGCAAATAAATCCACTGATGAAGAATTGTTTTATTGAGAGAGTATACAAGTCCAATAATATTTTTGGAAAGTTTCCACTTGAGGTAAAAACTCCACAATATTAAAGAAAAGAGACGTTCTGAAATCAAAAGATAAATCCAGAAGAAAAAAATTAATTTCCTGCAAAATTTTAATTAATAAAACAAGGTCAAAATTTTGGGGTGTTACATGTTGCATAATTAATAATTTATGCAAAGCGAGTAATAAAAGAAATATGGCCCGTGTGCCGAACACTCGATGAGGTAGAGCTCTCTCAGCGATGCCGAAGTCCCCAAGGCAACCGAATATGTCGGTATGGCGATTCGACCAACAAGGTGATCACGCGAGCCGATTTATGCCGATTGGGACAACGACATCGGCTTGCCGAAGTGACCGTGTGACGTAGTCGAAGTCGATTACCTATACACATAAAATAGTGCGTTCCAAAAAGGATAATTGCTTTTCGCAAAAATAATTTTTTTAAAGAGATGTGGCCTGGCGCCGAAGTCAATGTTGATGCAGGGCGTCGACGTGACGCGGTAAAGGTGTGGCAAAGCCTGAATTCACAGGCCGGTCCGAGTTCCGGATGCGGCATTCGCCGAACTGTATATGAAAACTGACCGAACCACCACACAACCGTCGTTAATGTGGCCACCATTTGATAGACCTGCATATAGATGATGAAACAAACCAGAGTAATAATTCCTTGGGAAAAATAAACCCAAGCAAGAAAAAATACTGGGATTAATAGCACCTGGTTTATATGTTGTAGCAATCTGAAGAAAGGTTACTCCCAAAACTGGGACTCGATCCACACACCCATTGCCTGATGGGCGAGAAAGCGACGGCATGGCGATGCTGGAAATGGTGGGCTCGTCGAGGCAAAGCCCCCGGTCCAGCTAACATGATGAAGCTGGTCGGCTGGTGACGCCGAAGTCACCGGAGTATGTTGATGAAGAAATAGCAAAGTCCCCGGTCCAACTGAGGTGTCGAAGCCTCCATGTCAGCTGATGAGTCGAAGCAGGTCGGCCGGTGATGCCGAAGTCACCGAAGTAGGTTGATGAAGAAATAGCAAAGTCCCCGGTCTAGCCGAGATGACGGAGCGGGTCGGTAAGTAGACGTTGCAGCTGCCATGTCAGCCGAGGTGTTGAAGCAGTTCGGCGTGATGGACATCGTCTTGAAGAAGCAGCAGTGCGGCCATGCCGATGCTGGTTATAACTTGTGACGCGGTCAATGCCGGATTGATGAAGTGACCGAGTGGCGATGTCGGCGCGCCTGACCCGTGAAATCCGTGGGGCGATGTTGTTGGTGATGATTTATCCTTCGCGATGCCGAACTCTTGTTCGGCTTGCCGAGCTGATGATCCGATAAGGTTAGGCTCGGCTCGACGAAGCGACGATCTGTCTAGCGCAGGTCGGCAGACGTGGAGCAATGTTACCGGACTGGTTTGACACCAGTGCGATGGTGAAGAGTGCCCCAGAGAAGGCTTAAAATTTTATGGGCACGTGTTAAGAACAACGCACAATACCCTAGAAGAAAGTTCCTTTAAAAAGGTTGTCCAATATCACGTTCATAAAGAAACATGAATTATGGTCGGATCCGTATTCACGCAGAAAACAGATCCGAAAAGCGATGCACTAATCGGAAGGTTCCCGGAGTTTGGACGGTCGGATCGAGCTGAAATTTTGAGGGGTGGTAGATATAGGAATTACGCAGCCGATCAACGGTTGGATCTCCATCATCATGATAGGGATCGTGGTTGATGTTGATGGAAGCCCGCGTCCGAATATGATGATCAGAGGCAGGGCATAGTCCTTGGTCAAGCCAAGGTGACCAGTCGAGACGGCGACGAAGATGCCGACGTCGAAGTCGATCTGCAGACGAGCCATTGACCCTTTGCCGATCACACAGCGGAACTCTCAATGAAAGCACCATTGTCGGTGCCAAAACCGGCAGATCTCGGGTAGGGGGTCCCGAACTGTGCCTCTGAGGTCGATGGTTATAGGAGACGGGGGACACGATGTTTACCCAGGTTCGGGTCCTCTCTATCGAGGTAATACCCTACTTCCTGCTTGATTGATCTTGATGAATATAGGGTTACAAGAGTTGATCTACCTCGAGATCATATGTTGTGGTCTAAGACCTAAGGGTATGATGAGTAATGTCGTAATATTCTATCGACTAGCCTGGCCTTGGCTTATATAATGCACCAGAGGCCTAGGATAACAAGAGTCCTAGCCGAATATGTTGGTGGAGAGGAGTCCTTTTCTTCATCACCAAGTCTTGTGGAATACTCCTAGTATGCGGCATGGGCTGCCCGAAGTGGCTCATGAGTGAACCTCCATGGGGGTCCTCGGCCCGATCCACCTAGTCGAGAGACGATGTGGTGAGTACCCCCTAGTCCAGGACACTGTCACTAGTGGTCTTGTTGACCATCAACACTTGATGCTGCTTCTTGATTCTACCTCCGCAGCCTTTAGCATTGCGAAGAGCTCGGGAATTGTCTTATCCATCCCTTGCATATTATAGTTCATCACGAAGCTTTTGTAGCTTGGTGGTGGTGATTGAAGAACTCTGTCAATGACACTCAGCTGGAAGATTAACACCCAGCCGTGCCAAGTGATTGTGGTACCCAGACATTCTGAGTATATGCTCACTGACAGAACTATTCTCCTCCATTTTGCAGCTGTAGAACTTATTGGAGACTTCATATTCTCTCAGTCCGGGCATTTGCTTGAAATATTAACTTCAACTCCTGGAACATCTCATATGCTCCATGACGTTCAAAACGTCATTGAAGTCCCGGTTCTAAGCCGTAAAGCATGGCACACTGAACTATCGAGTATTCATCAGCTTTGCTCTACCAGACGTTCATAACATCTGGTGTTGCTCCTGCAGCGGGTTTGGCACCTAGCGGTGCTTCTAGGACATAATTCTTCTGTGCAGCAATGAAGATAATCCTCAAGTTACGGACCCAGTCTGTGTAGTTGCTACCATCATCTTTCAACTTAGCTTTCTCTAGGAACACATTAAAATTCAATGGAACAGTAGCACGGGCCATTTATCTACAGCAACATAGACATGCAAAATACTATCAGGTACTAAGTTTCATGATGAATTAAAGTTCAATTAATCATATTACTTAAGAACTCCCACTTAGATAGATATCCCTCTAATCATCTAAGTGATCACGTGATCCATATCAACTAAACTATGTCCGATCATCACGCGAGATGGAGTAGTTTTCAATGGTGAACATCACTATGTTGATCATATCTACTATATGATTCACGCTCGACCTTTCGGTCTCAGTGTTCCGAGGCCATATCTGCATATGCTAGGCTCGTCAAGTTTAACCCGAGTATTCTGCGTGTGCAAAACTGGCTTGCACTCGTTGTATGTGAACGTAGAGCTTATCACACCCGATCATCATGTGGTGTCTCGGCACGACAAACTATCGCAACGGTGCATACTCAGGGACAACACTTGTACCTTGAAATTTAGTGAGAGATCATCTTATAATGCTACCGCCGTACTAAGCAAAATAAGATGCATACAGGATAAACATCACATGCAATCAATATAAGTGATATGATATGGCCATCATCATCTTGTGCCTTTGATCTCCATCTCCAAAGCATCGTCATGATCACCATCGTCACCGGCTTGACACCTTGATCTCCATCGAAGCATCGTTGTCGTCTCGCCAACTATTGCTTCTATGACTATCGCTACCGCTTAGTGATAAAGTCAAGTAATTACATGGCGATTGCATTTCATACAATAAAGCGACAACCATATGGCTCCTGCCAGTTGCTGATAATTGTTACAAAACATGATCATCTCAAACAACAATTTATATATCATCACGTCTTGACCATATCACATCACAGCAAGCCCTGCAAAAACAAGTTAGACGCCCTCTACTTTGTTGTTGCAAATTTTACGTGGCTGCTACAGGCTTAGCAAGAACCTACGCATCAAAACCACAATGATTATTCGTCAAGTGTGCTGTTTTAACCTTCAACAAGGACTCGGCGTAGTCACACTCGATTCAACTAAAGCTGGAAAAAAACAGACACCCACTAGTCACCTGTGTGCGAAGCACGGCGGTAGAATCAGTCTCATGAACGCGGTCATGTAATGTCGGTCTGGGCCGCTTCATCCAACAATACCGCCGAATCAAAGTATGACATGCTGGTAAGCAGTATGACTATTATCGCCCACAACTCTTTGTGTTCTACTCGTTCATATAACATATACGCATAGACCTGGCTTGGATGCCACTGTTGGGGAACATAGTATTTCAAAAATTTCCTACGATCATGCAAGATATATCTAGGAGAAGCATAGAAACGAGCGGGGAGAGTGTGTCCACGTACCCTCATAGACCGAAAGCGGAAGCGTTAAGTAACGCGGTTGATGTAGTCGAACGTCTTCGCAATCCAACCGATCAAGTACCGAACGCACGGCACCTCCGTGATTTGCACACGTTCAGCTCGGTGACATCCCTCGAACTCTCCAGCTGAGGTCGAGGGAGAGTTTCGCCAGCACGATGGCGTGGTGATGGTGATGATGGACACAGGGCTTCGCCTAAGCACTACGACAATATGACCGAGGTGGAAAACTATGGAGGGGGCACCGCACACGGCTCAAGATCAACTTGTGTATCTATGGGGTGCCCCCCTCCCCCGTATATAAAGGAGGGGAGGAGGGGGCTGGCCGGCCTCAAGGGGCACGCCCAAGGGGGGGAATCCTACTCCTACTAGGAGTAGGTTCCCCCCTTTCCTAGTCCAACAAGGAGGGGAAGGAAGGAGGAAGGGGAGAGAAGGAAGGAGGGGGCGCCGCCCCCACCCCTTGTCCAATTCGGACCGGGGGGGGCGTGCCACCTCCTAGCCGGCCCTCTCTCCTCTAAGGCCCATGGTGGCCCATTAACTTCCCGGGGGGGTCTGGTAACCCTCCGGCACTCCGGTTTTATCCGAAAGTCTTCGGACCACTTCTGGTGTGCGAACAACATGGTCCAATATATCAATCTTTATGTCTCGAGCATTTCAAGACTCCTCGTCATGTCCGTGATCTCATCCGGGACTCCAAACAACCTTCGGTACATCAAATCACATAAACTCATAATACCAATCATCAACGAACGTAAGCGTGCGGACCCTACGGGTTCGAGAACTATGTAGACATGACCGAGACACTTGTCTGGTCAATAACCAACAGCAGAACCTGGATGCTCATATTGGTTCCTACATATTCTACGAAGATCTTTATCAGTCAAACCGCACAACAACATATGTTGTTCCCTTTGTCATCGGTATGTTACTTTCTCGAGATTTGATCGTCGGTATCATCATACCTAGTTCAATCTCATTACCGGCAAGTCTCTTTACTCGTTCCGTAGTGCATCATCCCACAACTAACTCATTAGTCACATTGCTTGCAAGGCTTATAGTGATGTGCATTACCGAGAGGGCCCAGAGATACCTCTCCGACAATCGGAGTGACAAATCCTAATCTCGATCTATGCCAACTCAACAAACACCATTGGATACACCTGTAGAGCATCTTCATAATCACCCAGTTACGTTGTGATGTTTGATAGCACACTAAGTGTTCCTCCGGTATTCGGGAGTTGCATAATCTCATAGTCAAAGGAACATGTATAAGTCATGAAGAAAGCAATAGCAATAAACTAAACGATCATAGTGCTAAGCTAACAGATGGGTCTTGTCCATCACATCATTCTCTAATGATGTGATCCCGTTCATCAAATGACAACACATGTCTATGGCTAGGAAACTTAACCATCTTTGATTAACGAGCTAGTCTAGTAGAGGCATACTAGGGACACTATGTTTGTCTATGTATTCACACATGTACCAAGTTTTCAGTTAATACAATTCTAGCATGAATAATAAACATTTATCATGATATAAGGAAATATAAATAACAACTTTATTATTGCCTATAGGGCATATTTCCTTCACCAAGCTCTCTGTGTTGGATGCCATCTCGCAACTAATGGTAGTCAAGGCCGAGTACGGCTGTAGCCAAGGTTGCTTTGATGCATTTCTGGGAGTATGGGCTAACAGCCTCCCTGAGGGCCATGAACTACCGAAAACCATGTACGGTACGAATAAAATCATGAAGGCGCTCTCCATGGATTATGAGAAAATACATGTTTGTCCAAAGAATTGCCTTTTGTTTAGGCATGAGTATGCGAATGACAACTACTGTAGGAAGTGTGGTTCCTCTCGGTATATTGAGGTGGTCGATGAGCAGGGTCAGAAGAAGCAGCTAAAAATCGCTGTGAAGGTTTCTTCGGTATCTTCATTTCATAGAAAGACTGCAACGCCTTTTCATCACCGAGGAGTCGCCAAAATGATGAAGTAGCACAAGGAAAGGAAAAGGTACAATCCAAATAAAATTGTACATCCATCAGAAGGTGAAGCATGGAAGTCAGTCGATATAGAATACCCCGAGGAAGCAGCCAAGGCTGGGAATGTCAGAATTGCTATATCAGGTGATGGGTTCAATCCATATGGTATGTCGTCTAATCCATACAGTTGCTGGCCCGTGTTTGTTATTCCGCTCAATCTCCCTCCCGGCGCCATAATGCAACGCAAGACCATGTTCCTGTCGCTTGTAATTCCGGGGCCTGAATATCCGGGGAAAAATTTGAGTGTGTTTATGTCACCGTTGGTGGATGATTTGCACCATTCTTGATACTTCCCGAGGTTGACATACGACTGGCATCTGCAGAAAAATTTCTTGATGAAAGTTTGGCTACAGTATTGCATGCATGACTTTCCCGGCTATGCCCTATTCTGCGGATGGTGTACAAGTGGAAAGATGCCTTGCCTAGTGTGCATGCAGGCCTTGCGTTTCATTTGGCTAAAGAAGGGTGAAAGTATGTTGCCTTTGACCTGCATCGACAGTTCCTCCCTCCAGACCATCCTGATAGGGAAGACAAGAAGAACTTCACAAAAGGCCTAGTCATCCATGAAGTAAACGAGATTCCAACGCTTTCTGGTGCGGATGTGCTTGCTCAGCTGAAAGCTCTTAAGCCTGCCAGCGAAGGGAAAGGCAAAGGCAAAGCCAAAGCCACAGGTGAAGGCGAGGGCAAGGGCGAGGGCAACGGAAAAGGCAAAGGGAAAAAAGTTTTGAAGGATATGGTGAGACACACAACTGGACTCACATTACCCCCTTCACGCAGCTTCCCTATTTCAAGGACCTCAAACTTCCATACAACATCGACATGATGCACACCGAAAAGAATGTAGCAGAGTCCCTTTTTTGCACGATCCTCAATAATCCTGATAAAACAAAGGATAATGTTAATGCTAGAGTCGATCAACAGAATATTTGTGATAGACCATGTCTACACATGCAGCCTCCCACAGGCTATCGAAAATCTTGGTTCAAGCCTGATGCTGACTTCATACTTAAAAAGGATAATAATATGGAGGCATTCAAGTGGCCGAAACACGTCGTGAAGTTCACTGATGGTTATGCGTCGAATATAAGTAAGGGGGTCAATCTTTCAAGGGGTAAAGTGACCGGGCTCAAGAGTCATGACTATCATGTGTGGATTGAGCGGATTATGCCGGTGATGGTTCGGGGCTTTGTTCCCGAGCGTGTCTGGCGTGTGCTTGTGGAGCTAAGCCATTTCTTCTGCATGCTTCGTGCTAAAGAAGTATGTCCCGAGAAGATAAAAGAAATGCATAAGAAGGCGCCGGAGTTGATATGCAAACTAGAGAAGATCTTCCGCCAGGCTTCTTTACTCTGATGACACATCTCATTTTGCACCTCGCGAACGAGGTATTGTTGGGGAGCCCTGTGCAGAATCATTGGCAGTACAGCCCTGAGAGATAGAACAAGCATCTGAGACAGAAATGTGGAAACAAAGCTAAGATTGAAGCTTCCATAGCTGAGGCAGTTATCCTAGAGGAGGTGGCAGACCTCAGGACAGCGTACTATCCGGACCATGTTCCCATGCTGCACAATAAGGTGTCTCGATACAATACAGAAGAACCCAAGTATAAACCCAGGCTTCCTCTATTCAGCGAGCAAGGTGGCAGGGCTGGATGCTCGACACCATATATCATGCCACAAGATGAGTGGGAGGATGTCATGTTCTATATCTTGCACAACATCAAGGAAGTTGAGGATGAGTGGATGAGGTAATACCTTTGCACCATTCTTTTTGTCAATTCATTATGTTCACTTTGCCTCGTTCTAATACCGCTTTTCTTATTTTAGTCGATCCGTTGATGAAGAGTGGACAGGAATGCTGCCTCCTACTGAAGAGGAGGCACTTGCTCTTCTATGAAAGGGTGCCGATGGAAGGAAAAATTTTGTTGCGTGGTTCATGGAGAAAGTAAATTTTCACACTTCCCTATTACCTAGTTCACCCTACAATTCCAATTAAACTCATGCACCCTATAATTTCAATTAAACTTGTAGGGAAAAGAAACGAACACATCAATGGATGAAGAATTGAGATGGGTTTCCATGGGTTTTGATAGTCGGGTCATGACATGCAAAAAGTATGATGTGAATGGGTATCGCTTCCATACAGAGGAGCACCAGAACAGTCGGCCTGATCCCAAAAGTATAAATATCGGAGTCTTCACCGAAGGAGATAATAAAGTAGATTACTACGGAAGGTAGGAAAAATATACGAGCTTACATTCAAACATGGCCGCGAACCCCTAAGTCTCACCGTGTTCAAATGATGGTTCGACCCCAAAAAGGTTCTGAGACATACGCCTTCTGTTGGTTTAGTTGAAGTTAAACCATCAACCGTCTATGCCAGAGCTGATCTCTTTATCGCCGCTACCCAGGCCACACAAGTATATTATCTGCCTTACCCATGCCAGAAAGAGTACCTAAAGGGTTGGGAAGTTGTGGTCAAGGTGTCGCCACATGGTAAGCTACCAGACCTGAATGATGATGATTACTACAACATAAACCCCATGACATACGAGGGAGTGTTCTTTCAAGAGCAACATGATGGCGTGGTCCGAAACAAGGACGATGATGACTTGGGTTATGTTGACCTGGACCCAAACGACGACGACACACGGATTGATGGTGAGGCAGTTCTGAATCAAAGAGACATAATTATGCTTGAAAAGTTAAATGAAGATGCTGACGATGAGGAAGAGCCTCCACCTCCGTCAAACAACGAAGAAGATATGCATGATAGTGATGATGAGACCGGTCGACAAATAGATTACAATAGTGATGATTCATATGGGTTCTAGAAAATGTAAGTTCTTTTAATGATGATTGAGGTAGATTACAATAGTATGCTTAATGTGCTCTTCTATTATTAATGTTCTTTTCTGTATGCTTAATGTGCTCTTTTGTTATTAATGTTCTTTTCTGTATGCTTGTTTATTTGATATCCTTACTACTTGTTTATTCTCTTCAAAATGCAGGTTTTCTAATCATGGGCAAGTCTAGCGGCGCTGGTTTCCTCAACAAATTCAAATCACTTATTCGAAGTGGACGAGCCCACAAGGTCCCCCCCCGACTACACGATGATGACACCTCATAGGGAGGTCGAGGGGTCGGGGGAGGAGACCCTAGAGGAAGAGGGGGTGGGGAGTCAAGGAAATATTGTGGCACCCTAGCTCAGAGCAACCTGTTTACCCTGCATTGCCAGCCCAGAGATCGAGTCTTCTGGCAATACACAACAACATGGTACAGAAATAACCGCTTTATTGATACTAGCGTGGTACAAGAGTCTGATATTACATCAAGATTCGAGGCCAAGCGGCACACACGGTGCTGCTGGACAGCATGTACATTATTTAATGAACATGGCTGGGGCCTCGATCACACGAAACTATGCGGCAGTGGAAGAACGACGTAGTGGAACTCCATGGCACAGGGACACCGACGTGGACACGGCCTAGACACGAGATGAGCTCCGATTCGAATCAACTTGCCTGAAAGCTGGCATGATACGCCAGGTCAGTACATTGAATGTACTTGCAAGCTCACAACATACGTAAGCACGATGATAGACACTATCATGATACTTAATCAGGTTAAATTAATGCAAGAAATTACTACCAATGCAAAGCTATGCAAAGCAATCAAACAGCGTGCCGAGTCACACGGACTCGCTTACCAGACGATTACCTCGTAACCAAACGGTGACCACACCGGGGTCACACCTAAAACCAAACACTCATGAACACCTCGCATGTTCAGGGTTCACCACGAAACAATACATCACAACAATTACTAATTTGCAAGGTTAATTATAAAAAGTTGATCCATGGTGTGACTTACTCCCGAGTCTTGCCCATAACCGAGGGCGCGGCTATCGATAGATTAAATACACTCCGCAGAGGTAGCGCACTTTACCCACACTACGGAATACCTGGCCTCGCACTCCCATTCGGGTGGACCAAAATATTCCGACGAAACCCTCCCTTTGCCATGCACTCTCCCCGGCCACTCCGACCATCTCGCTCACAGGCCTAGGTCTTGGGTGCCTCCGTGTCTACCAAAAACACCAAAGGCCACCGTCGTGGCAAAACGGTCCCAAATGGGGACAAGGTACCATAAACAAAACAAGCACACAAGGTTATGTCTGCTTACCGGGCCAAGGTATGCACGCCCATAACCTTCCCTCGCGGGAGGCACTGATGAGAGTCACGACAAAGGACCGAATCAACACCTTCCCATTAGGTACATGTGGTCGCACTGAATTTAAAAACCCGATTCAGTGGCACCATGATGTGATCAACATCATATTCAGGTTGAACTTAATCAAATATTAAGTTTCAGAAAAACTTTTTGTTACTAACATGGCATCGTACCGAAAATCATGCAACTACTCGTCACACAGAGCAAGCAACTCTTAAGCATGGCTCAAAACAAACAACTATGTTGCACAACTAAGATCAGAAACTTCTCTGGTTGCTACTTATTTTTACCTACCAACCATATTTTTATTAGTTCATTATTAAGTTGAAACTATTACTAGTAAAATAACTACCATAATTTTCCATAACAAAATACCTAGTGCAAAATCTTACTCTACTTAGCCAAACAATTCTATGCACTCAACCAGAAGCTAAAACAGGCATATCAAGCATTATAAAACAACTAGCAATTCACCATATTAATTTATCAAATTTTAAATGCAAATAAAGACTCATATTCAAGTAGAAAATCATAGATATTGAAATAACACCATCCAAATGTTGTTGTGGCTTGCCTTAGTGCAGAGGAGGGTCAAACTCCTCCTGGTTAGCTTCAAGGCAAGATCCTCCTTCTGAAAATATTTTAAAACCACAAAAATAAATGTCAAAACACATTCTGAAAATCACCAGAAATTCTAGACAGCAAGAAAAAATCCACCCTTTGGTGTGCTGCTAGAGCTTTCTGTAACAAAGACAATGCAAAAAGAATCAATTCATTTGGACTTGTCGTTTAGGAATTATGGCTGGTCAAAGTTTGGTCAAATTTCTGATTAAATTTGAATAAATAGAAAATCCTGGGGGGTTGACGTCGAAGGCGTAAAGTGGAAATACGCCTCCACTCGTACCGCTTCGGGCGCGAGTGGTGAGACCGACAGGTGGGTCCCGCGCGTCAGGAGGGGGATAGATCAGAGGGAGGCGGGGCTTCGCCGGAGCTCACGCCGGCAACGAGGGGTCTTGGGGCTAAACGGGAGGGATAGGATTGAAGCTGAGGTCGTGGCGCACCTGCCCGTACCCGTGGCTTGGCGAGAGGTGGCCGGAGTTGGTCGCGGTCGAGCTCGCAAGGTTCGGTGGCGGACGGGGTTCACCGGAGAGGAAGGAGACGGCGCCGAGAGGTGGCTCCGAGGGCTCCACGGGGTCCAGGCAGCACCAGCAGACCCCCAATGCCCCGTCCAAGCAGCTGCTTGACCTCGAGTTGCACCGAAGTGCGGCGTCTGGACCAGGGGGTCGCCGGAGTCCTCGGGTCAGGGCGACGGCCAGAGGCCTGCCCGACCGGGCTGCAGCTCGTCTACGTGCTCGTGAAGGTGGTGTGGGATGGTGAGTGGCTAGCGAGTGAGGCGGGGTGGCCTTATATAGCCGGAGCTGAGGGGGACATGTCACCGCCGGAGCGCTCTGGACACACGGAGAACGTCGACGAGAGGCGCCAACGGGGGGGGGGGACAGAGTGCAGCGTCAACGCCGGCGCTTCCCCACGCTCGTGGACGAGCACATGAGGCGGTTTGGGATGGGGACAAGCACACACGCGCACTGTGCCTTGTTGGCCGCGACTTGACCGGACCTGCTGCGGTGGCTCCGGCGTCAGCGTACGCCAGGGAGGGGTCAAGGGTGATAGTTCGGGGGTGGTGGCGCGTTGCGGCAGTCGGAGGCGAGCGCTGGCATGCACACGCGCGAAACAGAGCGCAAGGCGCCAGCCAGAGCGCGTCGAGACGCATGCTAGCCACCGTGTCCACTCGTGGTCACCAGGCTGGCATGGTCAAAACGACGCCCAGGCGCGGCCAAACCTTGTCTACGCTCTCGACCGTGCAGTGCTACGTCTAGGAGAAGTGATGGCTCATGTCCAGGTCGACCAGAAGTGACGCCACTTAGCTGACAAGTTTCTGTACAGAAACTTGGTCGCCAAGTTTGGCCACCTTCTAGAAGGACGTTAGGGCTGTTCTCCTGAGGTTTAGGGTTTCTTAGGAGGGTGTTTAAGCTCAAGAAATATCAGGGCTAAAAGCTCAAGGAAAAATGCACTTCTGTACAAAGTGCATTTCTGGTCCAAAAGTGAAAAGATTTTCTACATCAAAAATATTGCAAAAAGTGATGCCATATTTTTGCATGGGAAGATGTGCCATGGTCCTAAGAATATTTAGGAATTATCTTAGATTTTTCTGACCAAGAAAAATTGAGGTTGCTTTGGAGCACAAAGTTCTGAAATGAACTTAAGGGAGAAAAATGAATATTTTCTTTTTAGGAAAAATATTCATTTTATTATTTTGGGAATTTGTGGGAGGAAATAGGTAGATAGGTCACTTGGGTGAAAGCCAACGATATGCCCAAGTGACAAGTCCATTTGAATTGATTCAAAACTCCAAATCAAATCAGGGCAAAAACCACGATGAAAACCAAGTCCGGTAAGAGAGAGAAAGCAAGTCCGGTAAAAAGAGAGAAGGCAAAAATCCAGGCTGTCACAAAACTCCCCCACTTAGAATGAATTTCGTCCTCGAGATTCGGTTGCTTGGGAAAACCATTCTGGGTATGCAGTCCTTAAAAATTCCTCTCTTTCCCAGGTTGCTTCTTCTTCGGTGTGATGCTCCCACTGAACCTTGTAAAATTTTATCTCTTTGCTGCGAGTGACCCTTTCTGTGTGATCCAATATCCTGATTGGCTTTTCCTCATAAGTCAAATCCTTAGCCAATTCTATTTCTGACATATCAGTCCTTTTCTCCGGTGGAGAGATGCATCTTCTTAGCTGGGAGATGTGAAACAGATTGTGCACTTCTGACAATTCTGGTGGCAATTTCAATTGATAGGCAACCGTTCCGACTCTGGCCATGACGGGGAATGGACCGATATATCTGGGTGCCAATTTTCCTCAGGTCTGAAACCTCTTGACTCCTTTCATAGGGGTGACTCAGAGATATACGTGCTCTCCGGGTTCGAAGCTGATCTAACGATGTTTGGCATCATAGTAGCTCTTCTGTCGGGATTTGGCCAGTTGCAGTCTGTCTCGGATCTCCTTGACTTGCTTCTCTGCTTCAAGCATTAAATCAGTCCCGAAAATACGGCTATCTCCGGTTTGAGACCAATTCAATGGGGTGCGGCATTTCCGGCCATACAGAGCTTCATAGGGTGACATCTTTAAGCTGGCCTGGAAACTGTTGTTGTAGGAAAACTCTGCGTCGGGTAGACAGACTTCCCTCTTGGTTCCTTGTGCCAATGTACATGCCCAGAGCATATCTTCGAGTATTTGATTTACTCGCTCAGTCTGTCCATCTGTTTGAGGATGGTAAGTCGTGCTGTACTTCAGAGCGGTCCCCAAGGCTTGATGAAGTCGGGACCAAAATGCGGATGAGAATAGAGATCCCCTGTCTGAGGTGATAGTCTTGGGTACTCCATGCAGACTGACGATTCTTGATACATACAGTTGTGCAAGTTGATTTGCATGGTATGTGGTTCGGATAGGTATGAAGTGTGCCACCTTGGTTAGAGTGTCCACTATGACCCATATCGCGTCGTTCCCTTGATGAGACCTTGGTAATCCGGTGATGAAATCCATGCAAATATCGTCCCATTTCCATTGGGATACCGGCAGAGGCTGAAGGAGTCTGGCGGGTTTTTGGTGTTCCGCCTTTACCTTGTTGCAGTTATCGCAGCAGGCCACAAAATACGCGATGTCTTTCTTCATTCCATCCCACCAAAATATCTGACGAAGATCCTCATACATCTTGGTACCACCGGGATGAATTGAGTATGGTGCTTCATATGCTTCTGCCAATATTTTCTTCTTCAGATTGGCTTGGTTGGGTACGCAAAGTCTTCCTCAGAACCTTAGCAAACCTTGCTAGTCCATAGTAAAATCCGGTGCTTGCCCTTGGTGCATCTTCTGAATATATATCTGTATCACCTTATCATCCGCTTGAGCCCTGCGGATTTCTTCTTCGAGAGTAGGAGCAACTTCCAAGATATTGGTAAGACGGGCATCTATGATCACCAAGTTTAGCTGCTGGATTTCTTCATAAAGCTCCGGAGGTAAAGAATCCATTAGAGCATTAAGGTTGGCTATTTTGCGTCTGAGGGCGTCAGCCACCACATTAGCTTTGCCCGGGTGATAATTTATTCCGAGGTCATAGTCCTTAACGAACTCGAGCCATCTTCGCTATCGAAGGTTCAAGTCGGGCTGGGTGAAGATATACTTGAGACTTTTGTGGTCGGTGAATATCTGGCACCTTTTTCCAATCAGATAGTGTCTCCAGATCTTCAACGCGTGCACCACTGCGGCCAATTCCAAATCATGAGTAGGGTAATTTCCTTCATGTTGTCGCAGTTGACGAGATGCATAGGCCACCACTTTTCCATCTTGCATGAGTACACACCCCAGTCCTTTTCTGGAGGCGTCGCAGTAAACATCGAAACTGCGGTAGATATCTGGAAGAGTTAATACAGGTGCCGATGTCAGCCTGGTTTTTAACTCATTGAAGCTCCGTTCGCAGTCTTCAGTCCATGCGAACTTCTTGTCCTTCTTGAGGAGCTCAGTCGTCGGCTTGGCGATCTTGGAAAATCCTTCGATAAAACGGCGGTAATATCCGGCAAGTCCAAGGAAACTTCGGATCTCTGAGACGGTGGTGGGTGCGGACCAATCAAGTACATCTTTTACCTTGCTTGGGTCCACCGAGATTCCTTCTGCCAAGAGGATATGTCCGAGGAATCCCACTTGCTGGAGCCAAAACTCACATTTGCTGAATTTGGCATACAATTGATGATCACGAAGCCTTTGCAGAACTGCCTGAAGATGCTCCTTATGTTCTTCCTTGCTCTTGGAGTAGATGAGGATGTCGTCAATAAACACCACCACGAATTTGTCCAAGAAATCCATGAACACCTTGTTCATCATATGCGTAAAGAATGCAGGAGCGCTGGTGAGGCCGAAGGACATAACGGTGTATTCGTAAAGACCGTATCGAGTGGTGAACTCGGTCTTAGGAATATCTTCCTTCTTAATCTTGAGTTGATGATATCATGTCCTCAAATCAATCTTTGAGAATACTTTGGCCCCACTGAGTTGATCAAACAGATCGTCAATCCTCGGCAGTGGATACTTGTTTTTAATGGTGACGTCGTTCAGCTGTCGGTAGTCAACGCACATTCGTAGACTGCCATCCTTTTTGTCCACGAAGATTGCTGGTGATCCCCATGGCGAAGAGCTGGGACGAATGTATCCTTTTTGCATCATCTCATCCAGTTGTTTCTTCAATTCCACCAGTTCTGAGGAGGGCATCCGATAATATTTCTTATGTATCGGGGTGGTTCCAGGTACCAAGTCAATAGCGAACTCCAATTCCCGGTCTGGTGGCATGCCGGGTAATTCTTCAGGAAATACGTTTGCATACTCGCTGACCACTGGGATTAATTCCACCTCTTCTGCCACGGCTGCAAAAACCATATCCTTCGTGGGGATGCGTTTGCGGGCATAAAAACTTGTAGTGCGACCTTCCATATTTTTCAAGGTAACTTCTCTGGTCGCACAGCTGATGCAGACTTGGTATTGGGTTAACCAATTCATGCCCAAAATGTCATCCAACTTGTTGGAATCGATGATTATCAGTGATGTTGGAAACTTGACGCCCTTGATGTCAATCTCCAAATTTCGGCAGACGAGATTGCTTCTAAGTATGGATCCCGGGGATTGTACCAGCATGTGTTTTCCCAAAACCAAGCAAGAAAAATTGTTTTGGGAAGCAAAACCCCGCGAAATAAAAGAGTGGGAAGCCCCAGAGTCAAATAAAATTACGACGGGTATGTCGTTAATGAGAAACATAGCAATGACGACTTCCGGGTCCTCTTGAGCTTCGTCTGCGGAGATGTGATGAACTTGCCCTTAGATTATATCGGGGGCGGAATACTGCTCCATGTAGTTGACTTGCGGCTGAAATGGAGCGCCTTGCTTGGTGTTCTTGGGACACTATCGGGCATAGTGTCCGGTTTGGCCACAGCTGAAGCACGAGTTGTTGCGCTGGCAATCGTCGCGCACCGGGCTGGTCACGACATTCTTGACTTGTGTAGTAGTCTTGTTGACGTTCTGCTGCCAATTGGGTTTGTACTCCACCTGAGTCTGTTGCCATGTACGAGCCTTTTGCACTGGTTGCATATCCTTCTTGGGCTCGAATTTGCGCTTGTGGTCATTAGCAGCTGGCTTGTTGTCGTGCAGGAGCTTGTGTTCCCTCTCAGCGATTAGGGCCTTGTTCACCAGAGTCAAGAAGTCCGGGAAATCAAACATGCTGAGAGTGCACCTGAGATGCTGATTTAGACCTCCAGGGAACCGATCGATCTTCCGCTCTTCTGTGGCCACATCGTGGAGAGAATAACGGGCAGATGGTTGAATTTATTCAGGTACTCGGCGACGGTCATACTGCCTTGAGTGAGAGCGAGAAATTCGCGTTGCTTGATCTTCATGACTCCGGAGGGAATATGGTATTTGCGGAAATGATCCTTGAATTTTGTCCAAGTAATTTCCTCGTCGGCAGGCCATATTGCTTTGGCATTATCCCACCATATAGCAAGGGAACCTTCTCCGTCGTCTGTGCGAGCAATTTCTAGTTTTCGCTCAATGGTCCTTAGCCAGTCGTCGGCGTCCAAAGGATCAGTAGCATGGCTGAAACTGGGAGGCTTGGTTCGCTGAAAACCTGATAGCTTGGAATGATGGCCATTCTGATTTCCATTCTGCCCAACCATAACTTGTACACTTTTCAGTATTTCCAGCAGATCGTTGCTCCTTCTTTCTTCAAACATTTGCAGGATTTGCTCGGTGGAAGGCGGTTGTGGTGGTGGAGGCGGAGGTGGCTGGTATGGTTCAGGGGAATGTCCTGCCTGTCTTGCGGAACGATGAACAGGGACATCCTCACCAGCTTGACTGTTGCTGCCTCCATGCAGCATCCTATTTTTTGTTTTCCCAATACATAGCAACCATGATGAGAAAATTCAAAAATGGGGGAAAAACCAATGACAAATCCCGGAAGAAAGCAACGAATAAAACCAAGTCGAAAGAAAAGAGTCCAACATAATTATACATAGTCCCAACATGAAAATAAACATCGCAATGGGTCTACTACCCGTGTACATGAAACTACGCATCATGACAGGTGCGATTACAGCCATACATCATGCTTATGACTACCACGATACTCTAACGATCTACTGCTCGAATGGTGCTGCTGCAAGCGCGTCTCTCGTGCCGGACCCAGTTCCTGAACTGATAGTAGAGACCTCCGGGGGAAGAGAAGTGCGCTGGCGCTGCCTTGAGGGCTCTTCCTCAGGGGCAGGCGGGGGATGGGATCTAAGCATAGGAGCGGCAGGGGTAGCGACAAGAGAAGACCATGCAGCAAGAGCGTTGCGAGGGTTCATCGTCAAAGGGTTAATGGTACCCTACGAGGTCGTCGTAGGAACGGAAGTGGGAGGAGCAGAAGTGTAGGTGACAGTAGGAAGAGGGTTCCTGGCACGAGCAGTAGCGAGAGCGGCGCGAGCGCAGGAGAGCTCCCGAGCTAACTCATAGTTAAGGATATAGCTAGCGGAGATGTAGCGTGCAAGGTGGCTAGTGGAATGATCGCACGCCGGATTAATCAAAGGAAAGCGGATACGCCCATTCTCGTGCAGAGATGGGTAGAAGAAAAGTCCAGGGTGGGTGTGCATGCGAACCTCATTGTAGTGCAAGTCTACAAGAGCCTCGATAGCAGCAAACTGAACCACCTGAGATGGCGTAGAAGCAAGACCACCCTTAGACGAACGAGTGTAAGCGCCGGATGGGGAACTGTGGTGTAGAGTTGTGACACCCCCGATTTGACCGTACACTAATCATGCACGCAAATGTGTACGATCAAGATCAGAGACTCACGGGAAGATATCACAACACAACTCTACAACATAAATAAGTCATACAAGCATCATAATACAAGCCAGGGGCCTCGAGGGCTCGAATACAAGTGCTCAATCATAGACGAGTCAGCGGAAGCAACAATATCTGAGTACAGACATAAGTTAAACAAGTTTTCCTTAAGAAGGCTAGCACAAAAGTAGCAACGATCGAAAAGGCAAGGCCTCCTGCCTGGGACCTCCTAACTACTCCTCGAAGTCGAACTCCATGTAGAATCATCCTCGGGATCTCTAGCTCCTGGACTCCAGCATCTGGTTGTGACAACCAGGTGTAGAAAGGGGAAAAGAGGGAGAAAAGCAACCGTGAGTACTCATCCAAAGTACTCGCAAGCAAGGAGCTACACTACATATGCATGGGTATATGTGTAAAGGGCCGTATCGGTGGACTGAACTGCAGAATGCCAGAATAAGAGGGGGATAGCTAATCCTGTCGAAGACTACGCTTCTGGCCACCTCCATCTTGCAGCATGTAGAAGAGAGTAGATGGTAAGTTCACCAAGTAGCATCGCATAGCATAATCCTACCCGGCGATCCCCTCCTCGTCGCCCTATTAGAGAGCGATCACCGGGTTATATCTGGCACTTGGAAGGGTGTGTTTTATTAAGTATCCAGTTCTAGTTGTCATAAGGTCAAGGTACAACTCCGGGTCGTCCTTTTACCCAGGGACACGGCTATTTGAATAGATAAACTTCCCTGCAGGGGTGCACCACATAACCCAACACGCTCGATCCCATTTTGCCGGACACACTTTCCTGGGTCATGCCCGGCCTCGGAAGATCAACACGTCGCAGACCTACCTAGGCTCAACAGAGAGGTCAGCACGCCGGTCTAAATCCTATGCGCGCAGGGGTCTGGGCCCATCGCCCATTGCACACCTGCACGTTGCGCGGGCGGCCGGAAGCAGACCTAGCCTAGCAGGCGTTCCAGTCCAATCCGGCGCGCGCCGCTCCGTCGCTGACGTCAAAAGAGCTTTGGCTGATACCACGACGCCGAGTGCCCATAACTGTTCCCGCGTAGTTGGTTAGTGCATATAGACCAAATGGCCAGACTCAGATCAAATACCAAGATCTCATTAAGCGTGTTAAGTATCCGCGAACGCCGACCAGGGCCAGGCCCACCTCTCTCCTAGGTGGTCTCAACCTGCCCTGTCGCTCCGCCACAAAGTAACAGTCGGGGGCCGTTAGGAACCCAGGCCCACCTCTACCAGGATGGAGCCACCTGTCCTTTCAGCCCCCTCACCAGAATCACTTGCGGGTACTCAACGAGCCGACCCGACTTTAGTCACCACATGTTTCATGTATATAAAGTATATAGTATATACCCGTGATCACCTCCCGAAGCGATCACGGCCCAGTAGTATAGCATGGCATACGGACAAGAGTGTAGGGCCACTGATGGAACACTAGCCTCCTATACTAAGCAGTAGGATAGCAGGTAAGGGTAACAACTATAGCAACAATGACAGGCTATGCATCAGTATAGGATTAACCAAAAGCAGTAACATGCTACACTACTCTAATGGAAGCAGTATAGAGAAGGAATAGGCGATATCGGGTGATCAAGGGGGGGGCTTGCCTGGTTGCTCAGACAAGAAGGAGGGGTCGTCGGTGACGTAGTCGACCACAGGGGCATCAGCATCGTCACGGGGTCTACCGAAGAGGAGGGGGGAGAAACAGTAAATACATAGCAAGCAAGTGCATAATAGGACAACAGGCAGAGCTAGACGTGTTCTAACGCGGTATGAGGTGATACCGGTGAAGGGGGGAAACATCCAGGAAAATATCCCCGGTGTTTCGCGTTTTTGGACAAATGAATCCGAGGGGAAAAGTTGTGTGTTCGTTATGCTAGGGATGCGTGGCGGACGAACGGGCTGCGTACCGGATTCGTCTCGTCGTTCTGAGCAACTTTCATGTACAAAGTTTTTCTATCCGAGCTACGATTTATTTTATATTGATTTTAAAAGATTTAAATCATTTTTTAGCATTTATTTAATTATTTTAATCCAACATTATCCAGAACAGTGCACGCTGAGATCAGCATGACGTCAGCAGTCAACAGAGGCGTTGACTGGTCAACTGACGTGTGGGTCCCGTTCGTCATTGACTGTTTAGTCTAATTAGGGTTTAACTAATCTAATTACTGTTTAATTAATCTAACTAGTTAATTAGATTAATTAAATAGGATTAATTAACTTAATTAACTAATTAATCAATTAATTATTTTAATTTTATTTTTTTTATTTATTTTTATTCTTTTTTTTTCGTTCTGGGGGTGGGGCCCCCTTGTCATCGGCCCATAGGGGCATAGCGGGCTAATGGGCGCGGTTGCTGGGGCGGAGCCCCGTGAGCGTGCGGGCGCCAATTGGGCGAGCCCGGGCGCAGGACGATGGGGCACCGCGGGGGCGAGCGCCGCAGCGGGCGAGCAAGGGCCGGTGGCAGCGGGCGCGCGAGCGCAAGGCGGCCGCGGAGTGCGGGCAGGGGAGCCCGGGGGGTGCGGCGGCGCGAGGCAGGACGCGCGCTGGGGGGCGTGGCGCAAGTCGCGGGCGGCGCGGCGCTGGAAGGCAGTGGGAGGGCGCAAGCAGTGCGGTGAGCGCGGCCAGACGCGGCGTCGGACGCGCGGTGCACAGCACGTGGGGAAGCTCGTGCGTGGGGGGAGGGGAGAGAGAGGGAGGTGTGGTGCTCACGGCGGGGCGCATGGACTAAGGCAACGGGCTCGAGGAGGATTCGAGGTCGTGTCCGGCGAGGAGACGGGGACGACGGGGCGGCGCTGTGGCGCTGGGGAGGCGGCTTGGATCGACGGAGAGGAGGGGCGAGGAGGCAACGACGACGGCAGGCGACGGCGATCCAGATCGCGGAAGAGGGGGAGGCGCGGGAGGAAGATGAGGCAGCGACGGCGTGGTGGTGCCGGCGATGGGCGCCGGGGTCGAGGTCGCGAGGCGGCGCGGGATCGGGTCCCTCCCGTCGATCCAGAACAGGCGAGTGGGGAGGAGAGGAGCGAGGGGAGTGGGCGTCGTGCGGGGGGAGAGTGGGCGAGTGGGGCTAGGGTTTCCGGTGCCCAGGGGGGAAGTAGAGGGCGCCGCTGGGCCGGTTGGGCTGTTTTGGCCCAGGTGGCCGGGGAGGCCTTTCCTCTTCTTCTTCCTTTTTTAAAGACTTTTTTTTTCTTATTTTTATTATTTTATTTCTTTACTGTTTCCATCTAAACTTCCTTTTATTTTAGTTTTATAAAATGCCAAATGAGCACCTAAATTAGTATTACTAATTAGTGCACTGCCACAATTATTTTGGCACATTATTAAATTAGTTATATTATTATAACTTTATAAAAGGCATTAAATTAATTGTTTTTGCTGCTGTTTTAATTACTTTAGAGCCCTAAAACATTTTATCAAAGTTTGGTCTCTCCACCAATATATCCTATGAATTATTTGCCACAATAAGAACATTTTAGTTTTTATGTTTGAAAACATTTACTGTTTGCCTATATTTTAAATTTGAATTTGAATCGTTTTGAACTAATGCGAGTTTATCAACAGTAACCGTGGTGACGTGGCATCTTTAACAGAGGTTTACTGTAGCCTAATTATCCGGGCGTTACAATTGTCCTCCACTACAAGAAATCTCGTCCCGAGATTTAAGGGGTAGAGCTAGGGGGAAAGATTTGGTTACGGCATCCTAATGGATCTTCTCATTCATTTTTGCTCTCCCTGAAGTAGTTGACCCACTTCGTTGATGTCCTTATTTCACTGCTTCAGATCATCATGATGAAGTCGGCATCCTTTCTTCGGGAACTCCATCGTACTTACGAAAGAATAAGGGTGGTTATTCCGGAAGAACAGACCTCTGCAAGGTTGACTAACTTGTCGATAACATCGAGGATGGTGGCGGGAAGTAACTCTCAAACTAAAACTTAAGAAAATATCGAGAGCAAAGTAAGGAGGTATCATGGGAAGTTTCGAGCGGGCATGCAATCGTTCGTTGCCTGAAACGAAATGTGACAGGGGTTTAGAGCAAATGGGAAAGTATTGCGTCTGGTACCAGAATAGATCACTAGGCAGGTGGCCCGTGAATCACATACAAAGTCAAGCTCGAGGAATAACTTCGACAACAGGGTGTATAGGAGAGTCAGGTTTCGATCCTGTGGAACTGTGGGTTATGGGCCCACCATGTGGGTTAAAAGTAGGAAGGGCGGAGACGTCTTGCGTGATCACGTAAGCAAGGCATGTCAGAGGATAGCCTGTCTTTTATGCTGGCAACAACATCGGTACCAAGGGCGAGGTACGAAGAGAACCATTTTCCTGCTCGTCGAAACGAGGCGGACCAATAGGCAAAGTTCTCGTCCATCGGTGGTTACCGGAATATCATCGACAATAGTAACAGGGTCTTACTGACAGAATTGTACACCAACGTGTTTACATAAGCAGGAGAATACTACTGCTTAGATCATATAGATCACCAGAAAGGTTAAACCAAACAATGGAAAGTAAAATATGATTACCAGATTAAACAGAACAATGGAAAGGACAATGTGTTTAAACACACATTTCAAGGGTATATCCTTCCCAAGGACAAGCAGAGCATGATATCCATGACAGGATATAATGTAGAAAACTCTTTTAGGTACGGGAGAGAATTTTCATGACATTACCCATACGGCGGTGTTTGGATAATTGAGCAGGAAACATTTAGCATTGGGCTTCAAATGTTCCTGTTGAAAATCGGAGTACCATAGACATGCTTCGAGATAGCATTGACATGGTCAACAGGTGAAGATCAGACTTTGGAAACAAAAAGGATTCATCGGGAACAACCTATAGAATAAGTCTTACAATTTCCTCACGGAAGAATGACTAACCTTCCCAAAAAGGAAACTATAACAATAGGTCCTCCGGCCAGGTGTGCTAGGCATGACATCACCTTACTGGGTCATATAAAGACCAATGTTATAACTCTTGGAAATATGTTCCAACCATCATATCTGACCGAGATTCAGTTCTGATTGGTGTCAGGATACCTCAGACTTAGGATGCCTGAGAAGAAAAGGTGCGGCACAATTTGACGAGATGACATTGTAAGATTCTCAGGAAATGAACTATGGAAGCGAGTTCCGAAACAAGAGTCCATCAGTAAACCAACGAGAGGATGAGGAGGTGGCTGATGGAATCAGCGACAATTCATCGAGATCAACAAAAGATGGATTTCCACAACTATGTGAACAAGGAGATAACATTTGTCAGATCAAATGGTATAATGATGTAGGTTCGAGGAAAACATACACAATTAAACATTGGTTGAAAGGTGCACCCGAAATATGGGGTTAGGTAGCATGATCAATGTTAGAATGGTGGTTCAGCAACCGATAGGCTAAGAATGAATTATCGATCATTAACTTCAAAGCAATAGGGTTGCTAGAAGTGCAGAATCCAAACAACACCGTCCACTTGTGGGTACCCCGGTTGGAATCAACACGAGGACCAAGAAAGAATGGTGATGGTGAGAAGTATCATTATAGCAAGAATTCTTAAGAGGTGGAGCAATCCTCACAACATTCTTGACATCAAAGATGGTAATACTCCGCGGTAGAACTTAACATAAGTTGGATAGCAGGGAAATCAAGATACAACACAAAATATGAACAAGTTTGTGTTGGGGGGAGGCAAGAATGTTGTCGATGATAACACAATTCATCGAGGGGCAAGGATGGTATTTCTCATCCTGAATTTCAACACACAACTTGGAAGAAGTCAAATTGTTGACAATGATCACGACAAATTTGTCGAGAGGTTTTCAAGAAGATGTAACTGATCGACGATGACATCAAGTCAAAGGAATGATGAAAGCGAAAGGTTATTGGAACCACGGGTAGGACACAAACTCGAAATCAAGTTTGCTGTTCAAGGAGAAGTGATATGACGAGGAAGATCGACGTAAGATTAGCTCACCGTCGAAGGTTGTGCTCCGTGATTAAGGACCAGGTAGCACAGTTAAAATCAGCACGGTAATGATGTAGCCGAGTAGGCTAGGAATGACGTGATCGAGTTCAAACTCGTAAGTAATGAAGGTTACCAAGAGTTGTTGAATCGCAGTGCGGACTCGATTCAGTTGTCGATGTCCTTGAGGGGTTCTAACAACTCAGAACCCGTTGGAAAAATGGAATTGGCAAGAATATTAGTTGATGAAGAACTCATAAGAAGTTATGTTGCTCGTGATAATCTCGAGATACCAGGGGTAATACTCGACGACAGATCAAAGTAGAGGTTAGATTGGGTTTTGCTCTGCAGAAGTCAAGTGCTTAAACTTGCACGAGAAATGGTGTTTAAAGGAGAACGTGGTCGGAACCACAATTGCAAAAGGCCAGATCCCAGATATAAGATGAACTTATACCAAGGGAATAACTAATTTTAAAAGAAGCTTCGATGAGAAGATCTACATCGTGTCCATGGGCATGAACACAAAGTTCAAGGTTGACTCCCACTTCTCCAATGCATATCCTTTCATTTACTTCTCGCGTTCGATGAAGTTGTAGTGTTGAAACTTTATATGGAAAAATACCAGAAGAGTATGACTCGTGAAAACTTTCGAGTTCACACATATTAAGGAAGGCATAGGTTCAAGCCATTGGGGCTTCTTAGAACGTATACCACGAACTTCAGAAGTAAATAACACAAGCTCAAAAGTAGAGCATGGTTGACAAAGCAGAGGATACAATTTACCAGAGGCATTATGTATCCGAGAAGAGACTCACAAAGTTATTGAATATGAAGGACGTCGTCGGATAAAATCCAATAAAGGTTTTGGTGGTCCTCAAGGGATCGGATGTGAGCATCGGTACTCAACCAGAAGAAGAAAGAAAGCAAGGCAATCGGAATATCAAAACAACTGACTAATTCAAAGCTCAAATGCAAAGGAATTATGAGTTCCAAATCAAGGGATCAGAAGCAATGTTCTGATTAGGGATGGATAAGTTGAATAGTCTTAGGGGTACAATCGACGGAAATTGGATTGGTTGAGAACCAACTCATGTTCAAAATGACATCTGAGCCAGATAGATAATTTAAAAGGATCAACCGATGATTGCGTGCATTCACACTCATGTTGAATCAACAGGGTCAAAATGACGGTGTCAAAGGAGACTAATGAATATTGCCAGATATATGGGAAGCATCCATAATGCAAGTAGACAAGTATTTGCAGAGCAATAAAGCTGCTAAGGATTTTCGGAGGATTGAATAGTATTTCAAAGACTTTTGTGAAACACCTGAACAACTGGGGATGAGCGGATACTCGGAAGTGCGAGAAATTATTCTTAGGGGTATTCAGGTGGCAAAAACTGTATAGCAGTAAGCTCAAAGGATTCTTGGAACAACGGAGAGCGGTTCGGGGCATCTTGTCTTAAGAAGATCAACTTGGAATAGAATTAAGAACGACGGTTGTAAGTATTTATCCATAGGGATAGATCAATGGTAGGGAATTGCAAAAACAACGAGCACAAAGTCTCGAAAGAGTATCGGGGAGTAACTTCGAAATCTTCTGGTGCAGTAGGTGATCATCTATGATAAGGGGCTCTCCGGGAGACGTAGTTATGAGAACCTAGAGTCAGATTTAGTAAAATCATTTAACCCGAATAGAAGAGAGATCAGAGTCCCAGAGTAAGGATCGAGGAGTAAAAGATCCTAATACCACCCAATGGCGACGTGGGCCCGTAAGCCACACAGCCATGTTAGTAAAAGTTTTTCAATGACTAGACTCGACTTCGGCCAAGGAGTTGGAAAGGGGGATTCCTACAGGCAGTCGGCTCTGATACCAACTTGTGACGCCCCCGATTTGACCGTACACTAATCATTCACGCAAATGTGTACGATCAAGATCAGAGACTCATGGGAAGATATCACAACACAACTCTACAACATAAATAAGTCATAGAAGCATCCTAATACAAGCCAGGGGCCTCGAGGGCTCGAATACAAGTGCTCGATCATAGACGAGTCAGCGGAAGCAACAATATCTGAGTACAGACATCAGTTAAACAAGTTTGCCTTAAGAAGGCTAGCACAAAAGTAGCAACGATCGAAAAGGCAAGGCCTCCTGCCTGGGACCTCCTAACTACTCCTCGAAGCCGAACTCCATGTAGAATCATCCTCGGGATCTCTAGCTCCTGGACTCCAGCATCTGGTTGCGACAACCAGGTATAGAAAGGGGAAAAGAGGGAGATAAGCAACCGTGAGTACTCATCCAAAGTACTCGCAAGCAAGGAGCTACACTACATATGCATGGGTATATGTGTAAAGGGCCATATTGGTGGACTGAACTGCAGAATGCCAGAATAAGAGGGGGATAGCTAATCCTGTCAAGACTACGCTTCTGGCCAACTCCATCTTGCAGCATGTAGAAGAGAGTAGATGGTAAGTTCACTAAGTAGCATCGCATAGCATAATCCTACCCGGCGATCCCCTCCTCGTCGCCCTGTTAGAGAGCGATCACCGGGTTATATCTGGCACTTGGAAGGGTGTGTTTTATTAAGTATCCAGTTCTAGTTGTCATAAGGTCAAGGTACAACTCCGGGTCGTCCTTTTACCGACGGACACGGCTATTCGAATAGATAAACTTCCCTGCAGGGGTGCACCACATAACCCAACACGCTCGATCCCATTTGGCCGGACACACTTTCCTGGGTCATGCCCGGCCTCGAAAGATCAACACGTCGTAGCCCCACCTAGGCTCAACAGAGAGGTCAGCACGCCGGTCTAAATCCTATGCGCGCAGGGGTCTGGGCCCATCGCCCATTGCACACCTGCATGTTGCGAGGGCGGCCGGAAGCAGACCTAGCCTAGCAAGCGTTCCGGTCCAATCCGGTGCGCGCCGCTCCGTCGCTGACGTCAAAAGAGCTTCGGCTGATACCACGACGCCGAGTGCCCATAACTGTTCCCGCGTAGTTGGTTAGTGCGTATAGACCAAATGGCCAGACTCAGATCAAATACCAAGATCTTGTTAAGCGTGTTAAGTATCCGCGAACGCCGACCAGGGCCAGGCCCACCTCTCTCCTAGGTGGTCTCAACCTGCCCTGTCGCTCCACAACAAAGTAACAGTCGGGGGCCGTCAGGGACCCAGGCCCACCTCTACCAGGATGGAGGCACCTGTCCTTTCAGCCCCCTCACCAGAATCACTTGCGGGTATTCAACGAGCCCATCCGACTTTAGTCACCACATGTGTCATGTATATAAAGTATATAGTATATACCCGTGATCACCTCCCGAAGCGATCACGGCCCAGTAGTATAGCATGGCAGACGGACAAGAGTGTAGGGCCACTGATGGAACACTAGCATCCTATACTAAGCAGTAGGATAGCAGGTAAGGGTAACAACTGTAGCAACAATGACAGGCTATGCATCAGTATAGGATTAACCGAAAGAAGTAACATGCTACACTACTCTAATGCAAGCAGTATAGAGAAGGAATAGGCGATATCTAGTGATCAAGGGGGGGGGGGCTTGCCTGGTTCCTGAGACAAGGAGGGGTCGTCGGTGACGTAGTCGACCACAGGGGCATCAGCATCGTCACGGGGTCTACCGAAGAGAAGAGGGGGGAGAAACAGTAAATACATAGCAAGCAAGTGCATAACAGGACAACAGGCAGAGCTAGACGTGTTCTAACGCGGTAGAGGTGATACCGGTGAAGGGGGGAAACATCTGGGAAAATATCCCCGGTGTTTCGCGTTTTTGGACAAATGAATCGGAGGGGAAAACTTGTGTGTTCGTTATGCTAGGGATGTGTGGCGGACGAACGGGCTGCGTAACCGGATTCGTCTCGTCGTTCTGAGCAACTTTCATGTACAAAGTTTTTCTATCCGAGCTACGGTTTATTTTATATTGATTTTAAAAGATTTAAATCATTTTTAGCATTTATTTAATTATTTTAATCCAACATTATCCAGAACAGTGCATGCTGACGTCAGCATGACGTCAGCAGTCAACAGAGGCGTTGACTGGTCAACTGACGTGTGGGTCCCGTTCGTCATTGACTGTTTAGTCTAATTAGGGTTTAACTAATCTAATTACTGTTTAATTAATCTAACTAGTTAATTAGATTAATTAAATAGGATTAATTAACTTAATTAACTAATTGATTAATTATTTTAGTTATTATTTATTTATTATTTATATTCTTTTTTATCGTTCTGGGGGGTGGGGCCCCCTTGTCATTGGCCCATAGGGGCATAGCGAGCTAACGGGCGCGGTTGCAGGGGCGGAGCCCCGTGAGCGTGCGGGCGCGCGGGCGCCGATTGGGCGAGCCCGGGCGCAGGACGATGGGGCACCGCGGGGGCGAGCGCCGGCAGCGGGTGAGCAAGGGCCGGCGGCAGCGGGCGCGCGAGCGCACGGCGGCCGCGGAGTGCGGGCAGGGGAGCCCGGGGAGTGCGGCGGCGCGGGGAGGACGCGCCCAGGGCGGCGACGCGCGCTGGGGGGGCGAGGCGCAAGTCGCGGGCGGCACGGCGCTGGAAGGCAATGGGAGGGCGCGAGCGGTGCGGTGAGCGCTGCCAGACGCGGCGTCGGACGCGCGGTGCGCAGCACGTGGGGAAGCGCGTGCGCGGGGGGGAGGGGAGAGAGAGGGAGGTGTGGTGCTCACGGCGGGGCGCAGGGACTAAGGCAACGGGCTCGAGGAGGATTCGAGGTCGCGTCCGGCGAGGAGGAGATGGGGACGACGGGGCACCGCCGTGGCGCTGGGGAGGCGGCTTGGATCGACGGAGAGGAGGGGCGAGGAGGCAACAACGACGGCAGGCGACGGCGATCTAGATCGCGGAAGAGGGGGAGGCGCAGGAGGAAGATGAGGCAGCGGCGGCGTGGTGGCGCCGGCGATGGGCGCCGGGGTCGAGGTCGCGAGGCGGCATGGGATCGGGTCCCTCCCGTCGATCCAGAACAGGCGAGTGGGGAGGAGAGGAGCGAGGGGAGTGGGCGTCGTGCGGGGGGGAGTGGGCGAGTGGGGCTAGGGTTTCCGGCGCCCAGGGGGAAGTAGAGGGCGCCGCTGGGCCGGTTGGGCTGTTTTGGCCCAGGTGGCCGGGGAGGCCTTTCCTCTTCTTCTTCCTTTTTTTAAAGACTTTTCTGTTTTCTTATTTTTATTATTTTATTTCTTTACTGTTTCCATCTAAACTTCCTTTTATTTTAGTTTTATAAAATGCCAAATGAGCACCTAAATTAGTATTACTAATTAGTCCACTGCCACAATTATTTTGGCACATTATTAAATTAGTTATATTATTATAACTTTATAAAAGGCATTAAATTAATTATTTTTGCTATTGTTTTAATTACTTTAGAGCCCTAAAACATTTTATCAAAGTTTGTTCTCTCCACCAATATATCCTATGAATTATTTGCCACAATAAGATCATTTTAGTTTTTATGTTTGAAAACATTTACTGTTTGCCTATATTTTAAATTTGAATTTGAATCGTTTTGAACTAACGCGAGTTTATCAACAGTAACCGTGGTGACGTGGCATCTTTAACAGAGGTTTACTGTAGCCTAATTATCCGGGCGTTACAAGAGTGACCTCAGCATAATACTCAGACACTGCACCGGCCGGATGCTCGCGATACACCCGATACTCTGGATCAGCACCCTCTGGATAGAGTCGTCACCACATGTTCTGAAGCAGGTGTGGCGATGTGCACAGAGCTGGCTCGGGATGGTACAAGATTGGTACTGGTGCCATCTACACTCACAAACCATACGGTTAGTAATAACAACAATAAATCATGCATGCAATGCAACAACCAATTCCTATGTCTACCGGCACTTAAACGAAGCTAACTACTGTTTTACTAACGCACTGCCGGTCTAGCGTGTCCTACAATCAGCGTGGCTCTGATACCAAGCGTTGTAGCACCCCGACTCAGAGCAACCGGTTTACCCTGCATTGCCAGCCCAGAGATCGAATCTTCTGGCAATACACAACAACATGGTACAGAAATAACCGCTTTATTGATACTAGCGTGGTACAAGAGTCTGATATTACATCAAGATTCGAGGCCAAGCGGCACACACGGTGCTGCTGGACAGCATGTACATTATTTAATGAACATGGCTGGGACCTCAATCACATGAAACTACGCGGCAGCGGAAGAACGACGTAGCGGAACTCCATGGCACAGGGACACCGACGTGGACATGGCCTAGACACGAGATGCGCTCCAATGCGAATCGACTTGCCTGAAAGCTGGCATGATACGCCAGGTCAGTACATTAAATGTACTTGCAAACTCACAACAAACGTAAGCACGATGATAGACAATATCATGATACTTAATCAGGTTAAATTAATGCAAGAAATTACTATCAATGCAAAGCTATGCAAAGCAATCAAACAGCGTGCCGAGTCACACGGACTCGCTTACCAGACGGTTACCTCGTAACCAAACGGTGACCACACCGGGGTCACACCTAAAACCAAACACTCATGAACACCTCGCGTGTTCAGGGTTCACCACGAAACAATACATCACAACAATTACTAATTTGCAAGGTTAATTATAAAAAGTTGATCCATGGTGTGACTTACTCCCGAGTCTTGCCCATAACCGAGGGCGCGGCTATCGATAGATTAAATACACTCTGCAGAGGTAGCGCACTTTACCCACACTACGGAATACCTGGCCTCGCACTCCCATTCGGGTGGACCAAAATATTCCGACGAAACCCTCCCTTTGCCATGCACTCTCCCCGGCCACTCCGACCATCTCGCTCACAGGGCTAGGTCTTGGGTGGCCCCGTGTCTACCAAAGACACCAAAGGCCACCGTCGTGGCAAAACGGTCCCAAACAGGGACAAGGTACCATAAACAAAACGAGCACACAAGGTTATGTCTGCTTACCGGGCCAGGGTATGCACGCCCATAACCTTCCCTCGCGGGAGGCACCGATGAGAGTCACGACAAAGGACCGAATCAAGACCTTCCCATTAGGTACATGTGGTCGCACTGAATTTAAAAACCCGATTCAGTGGCACCATGATGTGATCAACATCATATTCAGGTTGAACTTAATCAAATATTAAGTTTCAGAAAAACTTTTTGTTACTAACATGGCATCATACCGATAATCATGCAACTACTCGTCACACAGAGCAAGCAACTCTTAAGCATGGATCAAAACAAACAACATATCTATGTTGCACAACTAAGATCAGAAACTTCTCTGGTTGCTACTTATTTTTACCTACCAACCATATTTTTATTAGTTCATTATTAAGTTGAAACTATTACTAGTAAAATAACTACCATAATTTTCCATAACAAAATATGTAGTGCAAAATCTTACTCTACTTAGCCAAACAATTCTATGCACTCAACCAGAAGCTAAAACAGGCATATCAAGCATTATAAAACAACTAGCAATTCACCATATTAATTTATCAAATTTTAAATGCAAATAAAGACTCATATTCAAGTAGAAAATCATAGATATTGAAATAACACCATCCAAATGATGTTGTGGCTTACCTTAGTGCAGAGGAGGGTCAAACTCCTCCTGGTTAGCTTCAAGGCAAGATCCTACTTCTGAAAATATTTTAAAACCACAAAAATAAATGTCAAAACACATTCTGAAAATCACCAGAAATTCTAGACAGCAAGGAAAAATCCACCCTTTGGTGTGCTGCTAGAGCTTTCTGTAACAAAGACAATGCAAAAAGAATCAATTCATTTGGACTTGTGGTTTAGGAATTATGGCTGGTCAAAGTTTGGTCAAATTTCTGAGTAAATTTGAATAAATAGAAAATCCTGGGGGGTGGCGTCGAAGGCGTAAAGTGGAAATACGCCTCCACTCATACCACTTCAGGCGCAAGTGGTGAGACCGACAGGTGGGTCCCGCACGTCAGGAGGGGGATAGATCAGAGGGAGGCGGGGCTTCGCCAGAGCTCACGCCGGCAACGAGGGCTCTTGGGGCTAAACGGGAGGGATAGGATTGAAGCTGAGGTCGTGGCGCACCTGCCCGTACCCGTGGCTTGGCGAGAGGTGGCCGAAGTTGGTCGTGGTCGATCTCGCAAGGTTCGGTGGAGGACGGGGTTCACCGAAGAGGAAGGAGATGGCGGCGAGAGGCGGCTCCGAGGGCTCCACGGGGTTCAGGCAGCACCAGCAGACCCCCAATGCCCCGCCCAAGCAGCTGCTTGAGCTCTAGGGGCAATGGAGTGCGGCGTCTGGACCGTGGGGACCGCCGGAGTCCTCGGGTCGGGGCGACGGCCAGAGGCCTGCCCGACCGGGCTGCAGCTCGTCTACGTGCTCGTGAAGGTGGTGTGGGATGGTGAGTGGCTAGCGAGGGAGGCGGGGTGGCCTTATATAGCCGGAGCGTAGGGGGACGTGTCACCGCCGGAGCGCTCTGGACACACGGCGAACGTCGACGAGAGGCGCCAACGGGGGGGACACAGTGCAGCATCAACGCCGGCGCTTGCCCACGCTCGCGGACGAGCACAGGAGGCGGTTTGGGATGGGGACAATCACACACGCGCATTGTGCCGTGTTGGCCGCGACTTGATCGGACCTACTACGGTGGCTCCGGCGTCGGCGAGCGCCAGGGAGGGGTCAAGGGTGATAGTTCGGGGGTGGTGGCGCGTTGCGGCAGTCGGAGGCGAGCGCTGGCATGCACACGCGCGAAACAGAGCCCAAGGCGCCAGCCAGAGCGCGTCGAGATGCATGCCAAGCACCATGTCCACTCGCGGTCACTAGGCTGGCATGGTCAAAATGACGCCTAGGCGCGGCCAAACCTTGTCTACGCTCTTGACCGTGCAGTGCTACGTCTAGGAGAAGTGATGGCTCATGTCAAGGTCGACCAGAAGTGACGCCACTTAGCTGACAAGTTTCTATACAAAAACTTGGTCACCAAGTTTGGCCACCTTCTAGAAGGCCATTAGGGCTGTTCTCCTGAGGTTTAGGGTTTCTTAGGAGGGTGTTTAAGCTCAAGAAAGATCAGGGCTAAAAGCTCAAGGAAAAATGCACTTGCTGTACAAAGTGCATTTCTGATCCAGAAGTGAAAAGATTTTCTACAGCAAAAATATTGCAAAAAGTGATGCCATATTTTTGCATGGGAAGATGTGCCATGGTCCTAAGAATATTTAGGAATTATCTCAGATTTTTCTGAGCAAGAAAAATTAAGGTTGCTTTGGAGCACAAAGTTCTGAAATGAACTTAAGAGAGAAAAATGAATATTTTCTTTTTAGGAAAAATATTCATTTTATTATTTTGGGAATTTGTGGGAGGAAATAGGTAGATAGGTCACTTGGGTGAAAGCCAAGGATATGCCCAAGTGACAAGTCCATTTGAATTGATCCAAAACTCCAAATCGAATCAGGGCAAAAACAACGATGAAAACCAAGTCCGGAAAGAGAGAGAAAGCAAGTCCGGTAAAAAGAGAGAAGGCAAAAATCCAGGCTGTCACAAATATGCCCTAGAGGCAATAATAAAGTTATTATTTATTTCCTTATTTCATGATAAATGTTTATTATTCATGCTAGAATTGTATTAACCGGAAACTTAGTACATGTGTGAATACATAGACAAACAGAGTGTCCCTAGTATGCCTCTATTAGACTAGCTCATTAATCAAAGATGGTTAAGTTTCCTAGCCATAGACATGTGTTGTCATTTGATGAACGGGATCACATCATTAGAGAATGATGTGATGGACAAGACCCATCTGTTAGCTTAGCACTATGATCGTTTAGTTCATTGCAATTGCTTTCTTCATGACTTATACATCTTCCTATGACTATGAGATTATGCAACTCCCGAATACCCGAGGAACACTTAGTGTGCTATCAAGCGTCACAACGTAACTGGGTGATTATAACGATGCTCTACAGGTGTCTCCAATGGTGTTTGTTGAGTTGGCATAGATCGAGATTAGGATTTGTCACTCCGATTGTCGGAGAGGTATCTTTGGGCCCTCTTGGTAATGCACATCACTATAAGCCTTGCAAGCAATGTGACTAATGAGTTAGTTGCCGGATGATGCATTACGGAACGAGTAAAGAGACTTGCCGGTAACGAGATTGAAATAGGTATGATGATACCGATGACAAATGGAACAACGTATGTTGTTATGCGGTTTTACCGATAAAGATCTTCGTAGAATATGTAGGAACCAATATGAGCATCGAGGTTCCGCTATTGGTTATTGACCGGAGATGTGTCTCGATCATGTCTACATAGTTCTTGAACCCGTAGGGTCCGCACGCTTAACATTCGATGATGATTGGTATTATGAGTTTATGTGATTTGATGTATCGAAGGTTTTTGGAGTCCCGGATGAGATCATGGACATGACAATGAGTCTCGAAATGGTCGAGACATGAAGATTCATATATTAGAAGGTTACATTCGGACACCGGAATGGTTCGGGTCATTTCGGATAAGTTTCGGAGTACCGGGGGTTACTGGAACCCCCCCCCCCCCGGAAGTTACTGGGCCTCATGGGCCTAGTTGTGGAAGAGAGGAGGCAGGCCAAGGTGTGGTGCACGCCCCCCTAGCCCAAACCGAATTGGACTAGGTCTAGGGGGGCCGGCCCCCTTTTCCTTCTCTTCTTCCTCTCCTTCCTTCTTCTCCTACTTGGACTAGGAAAGGGGGAAACCTACTCCTACTAGGAGTAGGAATCCCCCCCTTGTGGTCGGCCCTCCTCCTCCTCCCCTCCTTTATATACGGGGGAGGGGGCACCCCATAGACACACAAGTTGATCTTTAGCCGTGTGCGGTGCCCCCCTCCACAGTTTTCCACCTCGATCATATCATTGTAGTGCTTAGGCGAAGCCCTGCGTCGGTAGCTTCATCATCATTGTCACCACGCCATCGTACTGACGGAACTCTCCCTCGGCCTCAGCTGGATCAAGAGTTCGAGGGACATCACCGAGCTGAACGTGTGCAGATTGTGGAGGTGTCGTGCGTTCGGTACTTGATCGGTTGGATCGCGAAGACGTTCGACTACATCAACCACGTTACTAAACGCTTCCGCTTTCGGTCTACGAGGGTATGTGGACACACTCTCCCCGCTCGTTGCTATGCTTCTCCTAGATAGATATTGCGTGATCGCAGGATTTTTTTTGAAATACTATGTTCCCCAACAGTGGCATCCGAGCCAGGTCTATGCGTAGATGTTATATGCACGAGTAGAACACAAAGAGTTCTGCGCGATAATAGTCATACTGCTTACCAACATGTCATACTTTGGTTCGGCGGTATTGTTGGATGAAGCGGCCCGGACCGACATTACATGACCGCGTTCATGAGACTGGTTTTACCAATGTGCTTCGCACATAGGTGGCTAGCGGGTGTCTGTTTCTCCAACTTTAGTTGAATCGAGTGTGACTATGCCCGGTCCTTGTTGAAGGTTAAAACAGCACACTTGACGAAAAATCGTTGTGGTTTTGATGCGTAGGTAAGAGCGGTTCTTGCTAGAAGCCCATAGCAGCCACGTAAAACTTGCAACAACAAAGTAGAGGGCGTCTAACTTGTTTATGCAGGGCTTGCTGTGATGTGATATGGTCAAGACGTGATGATATATAAATTGTTGTATGAGACGATCATGTTTTGTAAAAGTTATCGGCAACTGGTAGGAGCCTTATGGTTGTCGCTTTATTGTATGAAATGCAATCACCATGTAATTGCTTTACTTTATCACTAAGCGGTAGCGATAGTCGTAGAAGCAATAGCTGGCGAGACGACAATGATGCTACGATGGAGATCAAGGTGTCACGCCGGTGACGATGGTGATCATGACGGTGCTTTGGAGATGGAGATCAGCAGCACAAGATGATGATGGCCATATCATATCACTTATTTTGATTGCATGTGATGTTTATCTTTTATGCATCTTATTTTGCTTAGTACGGTGGTAGCATTATAAGATGATCTCTCACTAAAATTTCAAGGTATATGTGTTCTCCTTGAGTATGCACCATTGCGACAGTTCTTCGTGCTGAGACACCACGTGGTGATCGGGTGTGATAAGCTCTACGTTCACATACAACGGATGCAAGCCAGTTTTGCACACGCAGAATACTCGGCTTAAACTTGACGAGCCTACCATATGCAGATATGGCCTCTGAACACTGAGACTGAATGGTCGAGCGTGAATCATATAGTAGATATGATCAACATAGTGATGTTCACCCTTGAAAACTTCTCCATCTCACGATGATCGGACATGGTTTAGTTGATATGGATCACATGATCATTTAGATGACTAGAGGGATGTCTATCTAAGTGGGAGTTCTCAAGTAATATGATTAATTGAACTTCAATTTATCATGAACTTAGTCCTGATAGTATTTGCATAACTATGTTGTAGATCAATAGCTCGCGATGTAGCTCCCGGTTTATTTTTGATATGTTCCTAGAGAAAAACTATGTTGAAAGATGATTGTAGCAATGATGCGGACTAGGTCTGTGATCTGAGGATTATCCTCATTGCCGCACAGAAGAATTATGTCCTTGAATCACCGCTAGGTGACAGAGCTATTGCAGGAGCAGATGCACACGTTATGAACGTTTGACAAGCTCGGTATGATGACTACTTGATAGTTTAGTGCACCATGCTTTACGGCTTAGAACTGGGACTTCAAACATGTTTTGAAATGTCACGGAGCCTATGATATATTCCAAGAGCTGAAATTGGTATTTCAGACTCATGCCCGAGTCGAGAGGTATGAGACCTCTGACAAGTACTTTGCCTACAAGATGGAGGAGAATAGCTCAACTAGTGAGCACGTGCTCAGAATGTTTGAGTACTACAATCGCTTGAATCAAGTGGGAGTTAATCTTCTAGATAAGATAGCGATTGACAAAGTTCTCTAGTCACTATCACCAACTTACTGGAACTTCATGATGAACAATAATATGCAAGTGATGATGAAAACGATTCCCCGACCTCTTCGCGATGCTGAAATCGGCGAAGGTAGAAATCAAGAAAATCATCAAGTGTTGATGGTTGACAAGACCACTAGTTTCAAGTAAAAGGGCAAGGGAAAGAAAGGGAACTTCTATTGGGGAACGTAGTATTTCAAAAAAATTCCTACGATCACGCAAGATCTATCTAGGAGAAGCATAGCAACGAGCGGGGAGTGTGTGTCCACGTACCCTCGTAGACCAAAGCGGAAGCATTTAGTAACGCGGTTGATGTAGTAAAACGTCTTCGCAATCCAACCAATCAAGTACCGAACGCACAGCACCTCGGCGATCTGCACACGTTCATCTCAGTGACGTCCCTTGAACTCTAGATCCAGCTGAGGTCGAGGGAGAGTTTCGCCAGCACGACGGCGTGGTGACGGTGATGATGAAGTTACCGACGCAGGGCTTCGCCTAAGCACTACAACAATATGACCGAGGTGGAAAACTGTGGAGGGGGGCACCGCACACGGCTAAAGATCAACTTGTGTGTCTATGGGGTGCCCCCTCCCCCGTATATAAAGGAGGGGAGGAGGGGGCCGGCCGACTTCAAGGGGCGCGCCCAAGGGGTGGGGTCCTACTCCTACTAGGAGTAGTTTCGCCCCTTTCCTACTCCAACAAGGAGGGGAAGGAAGGACGAAGGGGAGAGAAGGAGGGAGGGGGGCGCCGCCCCACCCCTTGTCCAATTCGGACTGGGGGGCGCGCGCCACCTCCTAGCCGACCCTCTCTCCTCTAAGGCCCATGGTGGCCCATTAACTTCCGGGGGGGTTCCGGTAACCCTCCAGCACTCCGGTTTTATCCGAAACTCTCCAGAACACTTCCGGTGTCCGAACAACATGGTCCAATATATCAATCTTTATGTCTCGACCATTTTGAGATTCCTCGTCATGTCCATGATCTCATCGGGGATTCTGAACAACCTTCGGTACATCAAATCACACAAACTCATAATACCAATCGTCATCGAACGTTAAGCGTGCGGACCCTACGGGTTCGAGAACTATGTAGACATGACCGAGACACTTCTCCGGTCAATAGCCAACAGCGGAACCTGGATGCTCATATTGGTTCCTACATATTCTACGAATATCTTTATCGGCCAAACCGCACAAAAACATACATTGTTCCCTTTGTCATTGGTATGTTACTTGCCCGAGATTCGATCGTCGGTATCATCAAACCTAGTCCAATCTCGTTACCGGCAAGTCTCTTTACTCGTTCCGTAGTGCATCATCCCGCACCTAACTCATTAGTCACATTGCTTGCAAGTCTTATAATGATGTGCATTACCGAGAGGGCCCATAGATACCTCTCCGACAATCGGAGTGACAAATCCTAATCTCGATCTATGCCAACTCAACTAACACCATTGGAGACACCTGTAGAGCATCTTTATAATCACCCAGTTATGTTGTGACGTTTGATAGTACACTAAATGTTCCTTCGGTATTCGGGAGTTGCATAATCTCATAGTCATAGGAACATGTATAAGTCATGAAGAAAGCAATAGCAATAAACTAAACGATCATAGTGCTAAGCTAACGGATGGGTCTTGTCCATCACATCATTCTCTAATGATGTGATCCCGTTCATCAAATGACAACACATGTCTATGGCTAGGAAACATAACCATCTTTGATAAATGAGCTAGTCAAGTAGAGGCATACTAGGGACACTCTGTTTTGTCTATGTATTCACACATGTACTAAGTTTCCGGTTAATACAATTCTAGCATGAATAATAAACATTTATCATGATATAAGGAAATATAAATAACAACTTTATTATTGCCTCTAGGGCATATTTCCTTCAACTTCAAGAAGAATGGCAAACAAGTTGCCACTCATATGAAGAAGCCCAAAGCTAGACCCAAGCCTGAAACTGAGTGCTTCTACTACAAAGGAAATGGTCACTGGAAGCGGAACTGCCCCAAATACTTGGCGGATAATAAGGATGGAAAAGTGAACAAAAGTATATATATATATGATATACATGTTATTGATGTGTACTTTACTAGTGTTCATAGTAGCCCCTGGGTATTTGATACTCGTTCAGTTGCTATGATTAGTAACTCGAAACAGGAGTTACAAAATGAACAAAGACTAGTTGATGGCAAGCTGACGATGTGTGTTGGAAGTAATTCCAAGGTTGATAAGATCACCATCGCACACTCCCTTTACCTTCGGGATTAGTGTTGAACCTAAAATAAATGTTATTTGGTGTTTGCGTTGAGCATAATCTGATTGGATCATGTTTATTGCAATACGGTTATTCATTTAAGTCAAAGAATAATTGTTATTCTGTTTACATGAATAAAACCTTCTGAGGTCATACACCCAAGGTGAATGGTTTATTGAATCTCGATCGTAGTGATACACATATTCATAATATTGATGCCAAAAGATGCAAAGTTGATAATGATAGTGCAACATATTTGTGGCACTGCCGCTTAGGTCATATTGGTGTAAAGGGCATGAAGAAACTCCATGCTGATGGGCTTTTGGAATCACTTGACTATGAATCACTTGATGCTTGCGAACCATGCCTCATGGGGAAGATGACTAAGACTCCGTTCTCCGGAACAATGGAGCGAGCAACTAACTTATTGGAAATAATACATACTGATGTATGCGATCCGATGAGTGTTGAGGCTCGCGGCAGGTATCGTTATTTTCTGACCTTCACAGATGATTTGAGCAGATATGGGTATATCTACTTGATGAAACATAAGTCTAAAACATTTGAAAAGTTTAAAGAATTTCAGAGTGAAGTGGGAAATCATCGTATCAAGAAAACAAAGTTTCTACGATCTGATCGCGGAGATGAATATTTGAGTTACGAGTTTGGTCTTCATTTGAAACGATGTGGAATAGTTTCACAACTCACGCCACCTAGAACACCATGGCGTAATGGTGTGTCCGAACGTCATAATCGTACTTTATTAGATATGGTGCGATCTATGATTTCTCTTACCGATTTATCACTATCGTTTTGGGGTTATGCATTAGAGACAACTTCATTCATGTTAAATAGGGCACCATCTAAATCCGTTGAGACGACACCATGGTTTGGCAAGAAACCTAAGCTGTCGTTTCTTAAAGTTTGGGGCGGCAATGCTTATGTGAAAAAGTTTCAACCTGATAAGCTCGAACCCAAATCGAAGAAATGTGTCTTCATAGGATACCCAAAGGAAACTGTTGGGTACACCTTCTATCACAGATCCGAAGGCAAGATATTCGTTGATAAGAATGGATCCTTTCTAGAGAAGGGGTTTCTCTCGAAATAAGTGAGTGGGAGGAAAGTAGCACTTGATGAGGTAACATTACCTGCTCCCTTATTGGAAAGTAGTTCATCACAGAAATCAGTTCCAGTGATTCCTACACTAGTGAGGAAGCTAATGATAATGATCATGAAACTTCTGATCAAGTTACTACTGAACCTCGTAGGTCAACCAGAGTAAGATCCGCACCAGAGTGGTACGGTAATCCTGTTCTGGAGGTCATGTTACTCGACCATGACGAACCTACGAACTATGAGGAAGCGATGATGAGACCAGATTCCGCGAAATGGCTTGAGGCCATGAAATCTGAGATGGATCCATGTATGAGAACAAAGTGTGGACTTCGGTTGACTTGCCCGATGATCGGCAAGCCATAGAGAATAAATGGATCTTCAATAAGAAGACTGACGCTGACGGTAATGTTACTGTCTATAAAGCTCGACTTGTTGCGAAAGGTTTTCGACAAGTTCAAGGAGTTGACTACGATGAGACATCCTCATCCATAGCGATGCTTAAGTCCGTCCGAATCATGTTAGCAATTGCTGCATTTTATGATTATGAAATTTGGCAAATGGATGTCAAAACTGCATTCCTTAATGGATATCTTAAAGAAGAGTTGTATATGATGCAACTAGAAGGTTTTGTCGATCCAAAAGGTGCTAACAAAGTGTGAAAGCTCCAGCGATCCATTTATGGACTGGTGCAAGCATCTCGGACTCGGAATATACGCTTTGATAGTGTGATCAAAGCATATGGTTTTATACAGAATTTTGGAGAAGCCTGTATTTACAAGAAAGTGAGTGGGAGCACTACAGCCTTTCTGATAAGTATATATGAATGACATATTGTTGATCGGAAATGATGTAGAATTTTCTGGAAAGCATAAATGAGTGTTTGAAAGGAGTTTTTCAAAGAAAGACCTCGGTGAAGCTGCTTACATATTGGGCATCAAGATCTATAGAGATAGATCAAGACGCTTGATAAGATTTTTCAAACAGTACATACCTTGACAAGATTTTTTAAGTAGTTAAAAATGGAACAGTCAAAGAAGAAGTTCTTGCATGTATTGCAAGGTGTAAAGTTGAGTAAGACTCAAAACACGACCACGGCAGAAAATAGAAAGAGAATGAAAGTCATTCCCTATGCCTCAGCCATAGGTTCTATAGAGTATGCTATGCTGTGTACCAAACCTTTTGTGTACCTTACCATGAGTTTGGCAAGGGGGTATGATATTGATCCAGGAGTGGATCACTTGGCAGCGGTCAAAATTATCCTTAGAAGAATAAGGAGATATTTCTCGGTTATGGAAGTGATAAAGAGTTCGTCGTAAAGAGTTACGCTGATGCAAGCTTTTACACCAATCCGGATGACTCTGAGTCTCAATCTGGATACATATTGAAAGTGGGAGCAATTAGCTAGAGTAGCTCCATGCACAGCATTTTAGACATAGAAAATTCGCAAAATACATACGGCTCTGAATGTGACAGACCCATTGACTAAGCTTCTCTCACAAGCAAAACATGATCACACCTTAGTACTCTTTGGGTGTTAATCACATAGCGATGTGAACTAGATTATTGACTCTAGTAAAACCCTTTGGGTATTAGTCACATGGCGATGTGAACTAATCACATGGTGATGTGAACTATTGGTGTTAAATCACATGGCGATGTGAACTAGATAATTGACTCTAGTGCAAGTGGGAGACTAAAGGAAATATGCCCTAGTGGCAATAATAAAGCTATTATTTATTTCCTTATTTCATGATAAATGTTTATTATTCATGCTATAATTGTATGAACCGGAAACTTAGTACATGTGTGAATACATAGACAAACAGAGTGTCCCTAGTATGCCTCTACTAGACTAGCTCGTTAATCAAAGATGGCTAAGTTTCCTAGCCATAGACATGTGTTGTCATTTGATGAACAGGATCACATCATTAGAGAATGATGTGATGGACAAGACCCATCCGTTAGCTTAGCACTATGATCGTTTAGTTTATTGCTATTGCTTTCTTCATGACTTATACATGTTCCTATGACTATGAGATTATGCAACTCCCGAATACCAGAGGAACACTTAGTGTGCTATCAAACGTCACAACATAACTGGTGTCTCCGATGGTGTTTGTTGAGTTGGCATAGATCGAGATTAGGATTTGTCACTCCGATTGTCGGAGAGGTATCTCTGGGCCCTCTCGGTAATGCACATCACTATAAGCCTTGCAAGCAATGTGACTAATGAGTTAGTTGCGGGATGATGCATTACGAAACGAGTAAAGAGACTTGCCGGTAACGAGATTGAACTAGGTATGATGATACCGACGATCGAACTCGGGCAAGGAACATACCGATGACAAAGGGAACAACGTATTGGTTATTGACCGGAGATGTGTCTCTATCATGTCTACATAGTTCTCGAACCCGTAGGGTCCACACGCTTAACAATCGATGACGATTGGTATTATGAGTTTATGTGATTTGATGTACCGAAGGTTGTTCGGAGTCCCGGATGAGATCACGTACATGACGAGGAGTCTTGAAATGGTCGAGACATAAAGATTCATATATTGGAAGGATACATTCAGACACCAGAATGGTTCGGGTCGTTTCGGATAAGTTTCGGAGTACCGGGGGTTACCGGAACCCGCCCCCCCGGCAAGTTATTGGGCCTCATGGGCCTAGTGGTGGAAGAGAGGAGGCAGGCCAAGGTGTGCCCCCCCTAGCCCAAACCGAATTGGACTAGGGCTAGGGGGCCGGCCCCCCTTTCCTTCTCCTACTTGGACTAGGAAAGGGGGAAACCTACTCCTACTGGGAGTAGGAATCCCCCCCTTGGGCGCGCCCCTTGTGGCCGGCCCTCCTCCTCCTCCGCTCCTTTATATACGGGGGAAGGGGCACCCCATAGACACACAGGTTGATCTTTAGCCGTGTGCGGTGCCCCCTGCACAGTTTTCCACCGCGGTCATATCGTCATAGTGCTTAGGCGAAGCCCTGCGCCGGTAACTTTATCATCACCGTCACCACGCCGTCGTACTGACGGAACTCTCCCTCGGCCTCAGCTCGATCAAGAGTTCGAGGGACGTCACCGAGCTCAACGTGTGCAAATCGCAGAGGTGCCGTGCGTTCGGTACTTGATCGGCTGGATCACGAAGACGTTCAACTACATCAACCGCGTTACTAAACGCTTGCGCTTTCGGTCTACGAGGGTACGTGGACACACTCTCCCCGCTAGTTGTTATGCTTCTCCTAGATAGATCTTGCGTGATCGTAGGAATTTTTTTGAAATACTATGTTCCTCAACAGGGAGAGCCCCTAGAGGAGGAGGAGGTGGGGGAGAGGCACCCGGGTCAAAAAACTCCGGGCCGTGTCCAAAATAGGGGGGTCTTCTTCGATGCCCTCCTATACTGAGGCACCTTCTGAGTCTAAGGAGGAGGAGTATGTTCCTGATGGTTAGGAGGAGGAGGGCGAGGAGGAGGAGGGCGAGGAGGAGGAGTGCGAGGAGGAGGGTGAGGAGGAGGAGGGCGAGGAGGGTGGTGGAGGGGAGGTTGACCCCGAGTTGTGGGGTGACTTGCCGTCCGGTGCTCCGAAGGGGTGGTTGCGTGGTATTGCTGGAGTACCTACACCACCTTCTATCGAGGCTCACAAGTGGCTCATTAAACCTGCGGGGACAGAGTAAGTGCCTCTCGATCATATTTTCAACACATGACAACATTTTCTTATTGTACACATGCCAAATCTTTGATTCTTTTGCAGGAACTGGATCCTTCATGGAAAGGGCCGTTAACCGAACGGCCTTATAACTGTCCTGTTGAAGGAGTTTTGGCCGGGCCTATTCTGCCCGCGGCCAGACAGGGACCCGGAGCTGCGGGTTTTGGCCATGAGTTGGGCCCACTACGAGGCTTCCAGCCACGCGGATTACGGGACGGCCGCTAAGGCCGTGATCACCAAATTTTGGGTAAGTTCTCTTCCGAATCACTTGTCTTCAGTTTCGTTCATAGTTTATCATCGAATCACTCAATTCATGCCTTGTTTGCTTCTGGTTTTATGCATGATTGCAGGAACTCTATAGAGTTCTTGACGAGCACAAGGCCAGAGACGACGTGGTCTTGCTGGCAGCTGCGAAGAAGAAAGCTCGTCAGTTGTAGTACGAGGTGCGCTAGGGTGCCGTCTTGCACTACTACCACACCCACCTTGATCAGAAGATGAGCAAAACTAAAGCGCAAAAGCAACGACTTACCTTGAACAGGGAGCAGTTCATGAGGGTAACTATTACTGACTTTTCATTCCAACATATAAGCAGTCAATTTAATTGTTTTGTGCTCACATGTCATGCTTCCATTTTTAGGTTATTCCTCCTTGGTGCTATGCAAAGGATGACGGATGGGCGAGTTTGGTGGATAGGTGGCTCGGTGACGATGCAGAGTTTGCTGCCAAGAGCAGCAAGGCTCGGGCTAACCGTGGAAAGACGGGACACACGACCAAGGAAACATGAACCACTGGGGCTTCAAGGCCATGAAGATATATGTATATGCATGATGCATTTTTGTTCTTCTTTTTACTGTCATGTTCTTATGTATGGCTAACTTCTGTTTGACGTTGCAGGAGGACAAGTTGAAGAGGCCAATCTCAGACATGGAGTCGTGGAAGATGGCCCGTGAGCGGACTGGTCGCAAGGCCGGCGAGAGCGAGTACTATGGCAAAACCAAGGAGCACCTGTAGTCTTACACGAAGCAGTTTCAGAGGTTGCATCCTAGTCCGGATGCTACTGATGTCGTCCAGTCTCAGATCAACGACACGGCGGTGGTGGCCATCCAGCCGAAGTCCCATGGCCGGTACCCGTGTTTTGATGGCTTGATCACTCCTTCGGTCTTGTACACACGGCTTCAGGCTACCAACCCGAGCCCATTAGAGAGTATGGGGCGTTCGCAGCCTCCCTTAGCCCGCTAGCATGCTGTAAGTACTTCCCCCTTATCTTCTTTCTCTCTAACTTTCTCAGTTTATTTTTAGCATTGCCCACTTAGAAACAACCTAAATTTTGTAGGCATATAAGACCTTTGTTGAGCATAGGAATCTTGAGGTGCGGGAGTACTTGCAACGAGTGAAGGCAAACGATGATTACAACCGTCAAATGATGGCGTTTAGTTTTGCCCTCTTAAAACCAAGCTAAAATTTCCACTTTCATTCCTTCTGACCTTCTAGTTTGCTTGTTTAACTAACATCCAGGCTATGTTGGCGTCTTGGACTAACCGCACGGATCCACCACAAATGGGACCCCACCACCACCTGCTGGAGAACCCCCACACGTGCCCATGTTCGATGAATGGGTGGCACTAGGCAGTGATACTCCAGTTAGTACATTTGCCCTTACAATCTCTTCATTCAACACTATCATATCATATTTACCAGAGTAGGGCGTTTCGGTGCCCTGGCTCATCTGCACCCGGTTAGAAAAGAAATCATAAAAAATTCAATATAAATTCAAAAAAATCCAAACTTTTTTTGTTTGGTAGACAATTTGATGCGTGAGATCTGCTCCAAATTGCATGTCATCTGGGCATCTGAGCAGCTCTCAGCAAAAAAGAAAAATCGGGTCAAAACAATACATGAACAGTAAACATTTTTACAGCCCTCAATTTGTCTTTTTTTCTGAGAGCTGCTCAGATGTCCAAATGACTTGAAATTTGGAGCGGGTCTCATGCATCAAATTATCTACCACACAAAAAAATTGGAATTTTTTGAATTTTTCTAGTATTTATTTTGATTTTTTTTGTCAGCACGGGTGCAGATGAGCTCGGGTCCAGAGATGGATTTTCGTATTTACCATTACAATATCTTCTCAAACATGTAGGGGACCGGCGGCTCGACTCTAGTCACTCCGATCTGGCAAGGAGGTGGCGGTCTTGGCGGTGGCGGTCTTGGCGGTTTTTGCGGTGGCGGTCTTGGCGGTGGTGGTTTTGCCTCATGTCGATGATGATACCCGTGCCTGTGCCGTCGTGCCATACTTTTCATGTTCCGTAGTCCTTATTTATCAGTGCGTGTGGCCTCTTCTATGTTCCGAAGTCCTTATTTACCTTTCTTTAGATGACTTACGTTCTCATACTTATGTTCATTAAGTGTTTCGCCGATGATGATGATGTTGATCTTTACACGATGATGATATGCTATATATCTATATCTGTCATATATGAGTCAATTTGCTGTGTATTTGATTGAAAATGGACAAAGCATGGCATATAAAAAAAAAGAACAGAACTATGCCGACGGCTTTGCCGTCGGCATAGCTATGTCCAGGTGAACCAGCAGCCGCCACGTGGCAGGGCTATGCCGATGACATAGATCAAAACCTATGCCGACGGCAAGCCGTCGGCATAGTCCTTCGCCCAGGAACGCCCAGGGGTCGCCACATGGCAAGCTAAGCCGACGGCCCCGTCAGCATAACTTTTCGTTTAGGAGCGCTCTAGGGCCGCCACGTGGCACAGGTAAGCCGACGGCCTGGCCGTCGGCTTAGACTTGGGCCTATGCCGACGGCCAGGCCATCGGCTTATCTCTGACATGTGGCGGCCCGTGGTTCGGCTGGCGCAGTGACGGCGCCATCAACGGCCGTCCCGTGGAAAACTGCGCCGATGCCCCTATGCCGACGGCATATCTATGCCGACGGCATATCTATGCCGACGGTCTGACAAGACTACGCTGACATTATCTACGCCGACGGGCCTATGCCGTCGGGCCGTCGGCATAGTACGTTGATCCGGTAGTGAAAATTCATGCGGAAGGATAGTCCCACTGGAGCTCCTTAGGAATTTTCGGATTGACTGCCAGGTAACTCCCCAATCCAACAGGGTGTGTATGGAAAAGATTGGTCTATAAAACTATTATACATGCGATTGTAATCTTTTGGGTAGATGCTGCCCAAGTCTTCAAGCTTCGAGCTGCTGAGATGATAGGCAAACGATCTCTCGATTGAGTCATTCAGAAAGATACCTTCTTTGTACGGGTGAAATCCAAGTATTGAAATAGAACTAGTGTAGTGCTTCCCAACTCTTCCTCTTGCGTCAGGAGTATTGTCATTGTCAGAGTCCCATTCAAGTTTATCTTCTGCCACTTGTTTGATGTCAATGGGAGGAGTAAAATTTTCGGAGCTGTAGTTAATATCTTCTATGACTCAGGGCCCTCGAACTTGTGGGTCATACACTCCACGTGACAACATATGATGAAGATTGTTATCATGCTTAATCACCCACTCGGTGCCGCCGCCGTGCGATTCGTTGAGGATCCATACTCGAAGTTGGCGTTGACGATCAAGTGATGCAAAATAAACCCCGTTCTCCGATTTTCCAAGGCTAATTTTTTTCTCCATATTTACTCTTACCAATTTCTATGGGTGGTTTCATTGCTTGGTACGTGCAGCTTGACAGGGATATTCTGACGAAAATAGATAGAATCATTGGTAGCAAAAAAGAAAACAAAAAAAAGGAATGGTGCTCGTTGATGCAGTACCTCATAACAAATTGGTTTAGCACGTAGAGTTGTCCACCCCAGTAGGCGGAGAGCACTTGATGCATGTCCCGCGTCACCAGCCGCAGATGGGCGACGGTCCCCATGGCACCCCCTCGCCGGGTAAACGACCTCTCCTCCCAACTCGCCATAGCAGAAGAGAAGACGTGCATGATACATGGCGACGGGGGCCATTCTACCTGCGACTCAACCCCGATGGCGCGCCACGTGATGGACGGGACTATCACCACCTCGTAGTGCGGCGAGACGGCGGGGTCAAACACTATGTAGCGGTGAAGGGAGGCGACGGCGTGGTGAACCTCTTGTGGCAGTGGTGGTAGGGGCGCCCAGCGCTGCGTGGCGGGGTTGACCACGTAGTCGAAGAGCAGGAGGAGGCCGTTGCAGTGATCCATTACGATGGCTTCTTCCATGGGGGGCATGTAGCGGAGGAGGTTCCCGCTGATGGCTGCTGCGGCGCCGTCTCTCCTCGGCGGCCGGAAGAAGAACTCGGAGAATGGTAGTTCCATGAAGGTGATGAATAGGCCGGCCAGCGAGGGCGGGAAGAGATGCAGCAGCTGGCGGTCGTCGATGGTAGCGTGCCAGGCTTTGCACACGCAGCGAGCCATCGCGAGGCCGTGCGGTGGGAGGCGGCGGAGGACGGCGGCGAACACGTCCTCTGGTAGCCTCTGCGTCGACTCCATGGTCCTTGTCCCTCTCGGTCTGCGCTGGCTAATTGGTACGTATCTTTTTGACTTGTCTAACCGGTGTATATGTTGCATGTGGCCGTCTACGTGGAAGAAGAACAAACACCTCAGGAGTCAGGACTCACTTCAACCCCAAGCGCCGAGGGATAAGACGTGTGATGCCTTGCTTCCGATCGTCAGGACTTCCAAAAGCAGAAAATAATAAACGCAAATCACTGCAATTTTTGCTATTAGCTGCCCAGCAAAAAAATCAGAGATAATTGCCCAACAATTTAGCTTTCCTGATTTTCAGGAAACTCCAAATTCCATGCCATATAGTTTTTTTAACACAATACATACAGTAGGCGCCTCGTAATCGGCGGAAACGTCTCCTCCTACTAAACGCGCATCACCCGGAATCCTAAAATAAATCTAGCATAAATGCGAGCATCGGGATTTGAACTCTGATGGCTGAGGATACCATTGTCCACCTAACCATCCAACCACAGGTTGGTTCACCATGCCATATAGTTTTGTTGCTTTGAAAAATGGATGTCAATATCTAGGGCACGGTCGCTGGGGTGATCATAGCTGCCGGTTTCGTTCGCATGCCCTAACGAAGGTCATTCGCCAGGGACGTGACAAAGTTATATATACCTAATACCTAATATAATATTAAAGAAAGGTGCGTTTCTCTGATTTTTCGGTTCGTTATCGGCGAAAAGGAAAAAAAAGTCTATCCAAGAAGGTACTAAATTTTTGTTTAGCTCACTTATTTTCCTGCCCACACAGCTAGAAAAAGCTTATTTGGCGCATGGCATGGCAAATAGTCCGAGCTTCGCATGTGTGCTCAAAACTGGGCCGACCAGTTTTCGTTATTTCGATGTTTTTTTTATATTTTTATTTTTCTATCCCATTCTTTTTTATTTTTTTCCTTCTAAGTTTATTTTTCCTTTTTCTGTAAATTCAATATTTTAAAAATACATTCAGAATCTCAAAACAATTTAAAACTTTCAAAAGATATTTAGAATTCCAAAATTTCGTTCTCATTTCAAAAAATATTCAGAACTTTAAATTTTAGGTCTTTTTCTGAAATATGTTCAAAATTCAAATAATGTTCCCATTTTCCTAAAACTATTTGTGTATTTATATTTATATATATATACATATATATAACATCTATTTTTTTCCAAATTCGAAAAAATATCATATTTTAGCCAAATATTAAAAATTCAAAATAATGTTTGTGTTTTAAAAAAGAATTTCCTAAAATTGTTCTGAATGTTTAAAATATGTCCCCTTTTCAATAATTATTCACAAATTTTAAAAATGCTCGAGTTTTTATAAAAGTTTCATGTTTTCAATTTTTTGTTAGTTTCATGAAATGTTCCAATTTATAATTTTGTTCGCGTTTTTAAAAAATGCACAGAATTTTCAAAAAAATGTTCGCATTTTTAAAAAAGTGGGGTTTTCAAAATTGTTCGTGTTTTCAAGAATACTCGGCAATTCATTGTTTATTATTTTTTTGAAAAGTTCGAAAATAATCAACAAAAAAATGTTTTGAATCTTACACTACATTATGTTCTTAAATATTCACGTTGGCCATGGATTAGCAGGACGTGTTTGTTCGATCGAATGGCGAGCCGCACGTGGTCGGGTCTTTCATGTAGTGAGTTCGATTTTTCAACATGGCTTTTCTTTTGAACTTTTACACGTGCCTTACAAACACAGATTGTGTCGGTGCCTGCAAGTGGGCTGGCCGAGATAAACCCTGATAAACAAGGGACATTCATGGTAATGCACTGATTATGCTAATAAAACAGAATTTATGCACTATAATTAGTAATCTACCCGATTCCGCTGTCGTATGGGATAGTAGTCGAAGCAACCATGCCCCAAAGGTCATTGGGCAGCCACCAAATGAGGAGGCAGCCACAACACTGAGACGAAGGTGGACCCAGAGGAAAAAAAAGGCACCAGTTGGGTGGTCGCCACCATGCATACCAACCCCACCATTATCAAGATCTTAGAGGACAAACATGACGTGGGAGAAGACTACAGCTCCTCGCTACGGAGACTGTTTTTGGTCACGTCAAATATCTATCCCGTTGCTTCTCACAAAACCAATTCTCTTCCGTTGCAATGCACATGCATATGTGCTAGTTATAAAAAAGTCGAGTGATCTTATAAAACTACCATCATTTTTAGGAAAAATGTCATCATCTCAAAAACATTAAAAATGCCATCTCTTTAGTAAAAAATGCCATCTCTTAAAGAGAGAAGCATTTTAGCATCACACAAAAAATGCCATCTCTTAAAAAAATAGGGCATCTCTTAAATAAAAAATGACATCTCTTAATAAAATAAAAATGTCATATCTTAATAAAATAAAAAAATTCAGCTCTCAATAATAAAAATGCCATCACTTAATGATAAAAAAGTCATCTCTTTAAAAATAAAAAATGCCATATCTTAAAACAAAAAATAGCATCTCTTGATAGTAAAAAAATGCAATCTCTTACTCTAAAAATGACATCTCTTAATAATAGAAAATGGCATCTCTTGATAATAAAAAATGCAATCTCTTACTCTAAAAATGACATCTCTTAATAATAGAAAATTGCATCTCATTGTGAGAAAAGAAATTAGTTTTTCTGGAAAAAAATTGGGTAAAACGAATTTAAAAAGAACCTAAAGGCATATCTAGCAAAAATTACTGCATTTTATCACAAAAGCACAGCTTGGTTCAGCGGGAGAAGCCCGCCATAGTCTGTAAGGGCATTTCCAACGGTGCGTCGCAAATTTGCTCCCGCATCCGTCCGCAGACATGGGACCAGTCCACGGACACGGGTGCGGTAGCCGGCCATCCAACACTATCATGTATATGTCCGCTAGTAAAGGGCAGCTTGAAATTCACATTTAGTCTGGTCCGGCAATTCGTGCAGTTTTCTGCCCTGCCAGACCGACACCCAGCGATGTGCTCCCCAATCAAGATGTCATCGCCGCCGCGTAGGCAGTCTCCGCGTCCGCCTCCGTCTGGTCCTCATCATCTGCCTCTATCAACTGATCTTTCTTCCACTGCAACATCTAGTAGCGGACGAATTGCACGATCATTCTTGCGTCGGCATCCAAAGAGTCCAGATTTGTTTGGGAACGTAGCATGCAATTTCAAAAAAATTCCTACGCTCACGCAAGATCTATCTAGGAGATGCATAGCAACGAGGGGGAGAGTGTGTCTACGTACCCTCGTAGACCATAAGCGAAAGCGTATGACAACGCGGTTGATGTAGTCGAACTTCTTCTAGCTCCGACTGATCAAGTACCAAACGCACGGCACCTCCGAGTTCGCACACGTTCAGCTCAGTGACGTCCCTCGCCTTCTTGATCCAGCAAGACGTCGAGGTAGTAGATGAGTTCCGTCGGCACGACGGCATGGTGACGGTGATGGTGATGGTGAAGTGATCCTCGCAGGGCTTCGCCTAAGCACCATGAAGATATGACCGAGGGTGTAAACTGTGGAGGGGCCGCCGCACACGGCTAGGCAATTGGCTGGTGTGTGCTAGGCACTCCTCCTCCTCATATATATAGGTGGGAGGGAGGGAGGAGCAGCCATAGGAGGCGCCAAAGTAGGAGGAATCCTACTTGGAGTCCCTCCCAAGCCGTGCGCCCCCTGCCATATATAACCGAGGGGGAAGGAAAGAGGGGGGAGGGAAGGAAGTAGGAATCCTAATCCACACTTTCCTTGCCCTCCCCTATTTCCTTCTCCTCCTCATAGGGCTGGCCTGTATAGGGCGCACCAGGGCTGGTGTGTTCCCTCACTTGGCTCATAAGGCCCATAACTTTGCCGGGGGTGCCCGAAACTCCTTTCTGGTGACCCGATAAGTACCCGGTACCCTCCGGAACACTTCCGGTGTCCGAATATCATTGTCCTATATATCAATCTTTACCTCTCGACCATTTCGAGACTCCTCGTCATGTCTGTGATCTCATCCGGGACTCTGAACAACATTGGTCACCAAATCACATAACTCGTATAATACTAAATCGTCATCGAACGTTAAGTGTGCGGACCCTATGGGTTCGAGAACTATGTAGACATGACCGAGACACCTCTCCGGTCAATGACCAATAGCGGAACCTGGATGCTCATATTGGCTCCTACATATTCTATGAAGATCTTTATCAGTCGAACCGTTATGACAACATACGTTATTCGCTTTGTCCATCGGTATGTTACTTGCCCGAGATTCGGTCATCGGTATCCACATACCTAGTTCAATCATGTTATCGGCAAGTCTCTTTACTCATTCCGAAATACATCATCCTGTAACTAACTCATTAGTCACTTTGCTTGCAAGGCTTCTTATGATGTGTATTACCGAGAGGGCCCAGAGATACCTCTCCGATACTCGGAGTGAAAAATCATAATCTCGATCTATGCCAACCCAACAAACACCTTCGGAGATACCTGTAGAGCATCTTCATAATCACCCAGTTACGTTGTGACATTTGATAGCACACAAGGCATTCCTCCGGTATCCGGGAGTTGCATAATCTCATAGTCGAAGGAATATGTATTTTACATGAAGAAAGCAATAGCAATAAAACTGAACGGTCAATATGCTATGCTAACGGATGGGTCTTGTCCATCACATCATTCTCCTAATGATGTGATCCCGTTCATCAAATGACAACACATGTCTATGGTTAGGAAACTTAACCATCTTTGATTAACGAGCTAGTCTAGTAGAGGCTTACTAGGGACACAGTGTTTTGTCTATGTATCCACACATGTATCAAGTTTCCGGTTAATACAATTCTAACATGAATAATAAACATTTATCATAATATAAGGAAATATAAAATAACAATTTTATTATTGCCTCTAGGGCATATTTCCTTCAGTCTCCCACTTGCACTAGAGTCAATAATCTAGATCACATCGCCATGTGATTAAGACCAATAGTTCACATCGCCTTGTGATTAACACCCAAAGGGTTTACTAGAGTCAATGATCTAGTTCACATCGCCATGTGATTAACACCCAAAGAGTACTTAAGGTGTGATCATGTTTTGCTTGTGAGAGAGGTTTAGTCAACAGGTCTGCCATATTCAGACCTGTATGTATTTTTCAAATTTCTATGTCTACAATGCTCTACATGGAGCTACTCCAGCTAATTGCTCCCACTTTCAATATGCATCCAGATTGAGACTCAGAGTCATCCGGATGAGTGGCAAAGCTTGCATTGAAGTAACTCTTTATGAAAAACTGTTTATCATTTCCATAACCGAGAAACATTTCCTTAGTCCTCTTTAGGTACCTAAGGATAATTTTGACAGATGTCCAGTGATCTACTCCTGGATCACTATTGTACCCCCTTGCCAAACTCATGGCAAGGTACACAACAGGTTTGGTACACAGCATGGCATACTTTATAGAACCTATGGCTGAGGCATAGGGAATGACTTTCATTCTCTCTCTATCTTCTGCCGTGGTAGGGTTTTGAGTCTTTACTCAACTTCACATCTTACAATACAGGCAAGAACTGCTTCTTTGACTGATCCATTTTGAACTCCTTCAAAATCTTGTCAAGGTATATATGTACTCATTGAAAGTATTATCAAGCGTCTTGATCTATCTCTATAGATATTGGTGCCCAATATGTAAGCAGATTCACCGAGGTCTTTCATTGAAAAATTCTTATTCAAATATCCTTTTATGCTATCCAGAAATTCTACATCATTTCCAATAAAAAATATGTCATCCACATATAATATCAGAAATGCTACAGAGCTCCCACTCACTTTCTTGTAAATACAGGCTTCACCATAAGTGTGTATAAAACCATATGCTTTGATCACCTTATCAAAGTGTATATTCCAACTCCGAGATGCTTGCACCAGTCCATAGATGGATCGCTGGAGTTTGCACACTTTGTTAGCACCTTTAGGATCGACAAAACCTTTTGGTTGCATCATATACAACTCTTCTTTAAGAAATCCGTTAAGGAATGCAGTTTTGACATCCATTTGCCAGATTTCATAAGCATAAAATGTGGCAATTGCTAACATGATTCGGACAGACTTTAAGCATCGCTATGGGTGAGAAAGTGTCATCGTAGTCAACTCCTTGAACTTGTCGAAAACCTTTTGCGACAAGTCGAGCTTTGTAGACAGTAACATTACCATCAGCGTCAGTCTTCTTCTTGAAGATCCATTTATTCTCAATGGCTTGCCGATCATCGGGCAAGTCCACCAAAGTCCACACTTTGTTCTCATATATGGATCCTATCTCAGATTTTATGGCCTCAAGCCATCTGTCAGAATCTGGGCTCATCATAGCTTCTTCATAGTTCGTAGGTTCGTCATGGTCTAGTAACATGACTTCCAGAACAGGATTAGCGTACCACTCTGGTGCGGAACATGCTCTGGTTGACCTACAAGGTTCGATAGTAACTTGATCAGAAGTTTCATGATCATTATCATTAGCTTCCTCTCTAGTTGGTGTAGGCATCACAGGAACGGTTTTCTGTGATGAGCTACTTTCCAATTCGAGAGAAGGTACAATTACCCCATCAAGTTCTACTTTCCTCCCACTCACTTGTTTCGAGAGAAACTCCTTCTCTAGAAAGGATCCATTCTTAGCAACAAAGATCATGCCTTTGGATCTGTGGTAGAAGGTGTACCCAACCATTTCTTTTGGGTATCCTATGAAGACGCACTTCTCCGATTTGGGTTCGAGCTTATCAGGCTGAAGCTTTTTCACATAAGCATCGCAACCCAAAACTTTAAGAAACGACAACTTAGGTTTCTTGCCAAACCACAGTTCATATGGTGTCGTCTCAACGGATGTAGACAGTGCCCTATTTAATGTGAATGCAGCTGTCTCTAATGCATAACCCCAAAACGATAGTGGTAAATCAGTAAGAGACATCATAGATCGCACCATATCTAATAAAGTACGGTTACGATGTTCAGACACACCATTACGCTGTGGTGTTCCAGGTGGCGTGAGTTGTGAAACTATTCCACATTGTTTTAAATGAAGGCCAAACTCGTAACTCAAATATTCGCCTCCGCGATCAGATCGTAGAAACTTTATTTTCTTGTTACGATGATTCTCCACTTCACTCTGAAATTCTTTGAACTTTTCAAATGTTTCAGACTTGTGTTTCATTAAGTAGATATACCCATATCTGCTCAAATCATCTGTGAAGGTCAGAAAATAACGATACCCGCCACGAGCCTCAACACTCATCGGACCGCATACATCGGTATGTATTATTTCCAATAAATCATTAGCTCGATCCATTGTTCTAGAGAACAGAGTTTTAGTCATCTCGCCCATGAGGCATGGTTCGCAAGTATCAAATGATTCATAATCAAGTGATTCAAAAGATCCATCCGCATGGAGTTTCTTCAAGCGCTTTACACCAATATGACGTAAACGTCAGTGCCACAAATATGTTGCACTATCATTATAAACTTTGCATCTTTTAGCATCAATATTATGAATGTGTGTATCACTACAGTCGAGATTCAATAAACCATTTACATTGGGTGTATGACCATAGAAGGTTTTATTCATGTAAATAGAACAACAATTATTCTCTGACTTAAATGAATAACCGTATCACAATAAACATGATCCAATCATATTCATGCTCAACGCAAACACCAAATATCATTTATTTAGGTCCAACACTAATCCCGAAGGTAGAGGGAGTGTGCAATGGAGATCTTATCAACCTTGGAACCACCTCCAACACACATTGTCACCTCGCCCTTAACTAGTCTCTGTTCATTTTGCTACTCCTATTTCGAGTTACTTTCTTAGCAGCTGAACCGGTATCAAATTCCCTGGGATCACTATGAACACTGGTAAAGTACACATCAATAAGATGTATATCAAATATACCTTTGTTCACTTTGCCATCCTTCTTATCCGCCAAGTATTTGGGGTAGTTCCGCTTCTAGTGACCATTCCCTTTGCAGTAGAAGCACCCAGTTTCAGGCTTAGGTCTAGCTTTGGGCTTCTTCATGGGAGTGGCAACTTGTTTGTCATTCTTCTTGAAGTTCCCTTTCTTTCCCTTTGTCCTTTTTCTTGAAACTAGTGGTCTTGTCAACCATCAACACTTGATGATTTTTCTTGATTTCTACCTTCACCGATTTCAGCATTGCGAAGAGCTCAGGAATCGTTTTCGTCATCCCTTGCATATTATAGTCCATCACGAAGTTCTAGTAGCTTGGTGATGGTGACTAGAGAACTCTGTCAATCACTATCTTATCTGGAAGATTAACTCCCACTTGATTCAAGCGATTGTAGTACTCAGACATTCTGAGTACATGCTCACTGACTGAGCTATTCCCCTCCATCTTGTAGGCAAAGCACTTGTCAGAGGTCTCATGCCTATCGACACGGGCATGAGTCTGAAATACCAATTTCAGCTCTTGGAACATCTCATATGCTCTGTGGCATTTGATATGTCTCCAACGTATCTATAATTTTTTATTGTTCCATGATGTTATATTATCAATCTTGGATGTTTTATAATCATTTTATATCATGTTTTGGTACTAACCTATTGACATAGTGCCAAGTGCCAGTTGTTGTTTTCTGCATGTTTTTTACATCGCGGGAAATCAATATCAGACGGAGTCCAAATGCAACGAAACTTTACGAAGATTTTTTTTGGACCAGAAGGAACATAATGGGCCCTGGCTGCGCCTGGGGGTGCTCTAAGGAGAGCACAACCCACCAGGGCATGCTAGGAGGCCCAGGCGTGCCCTGGTGGGTTGTGCCCACCTCGGGTGCCCCCTAGACCGCCTCTTTGCTCTATAAATACCCCAATATTACACAAACCATAGGGGAGTCGACGAAATATTGATCCAGCCGCCATAGAGTCCAGAACCACCAAATCCAATCTAGACACCATCTCGGATGGGGTTCACCACCTCCATTGGTGCCTCTCCGATGATGCATGAGTAGTTCTTTGTAGACCTTCGGGTCCGTAGTTAGTAGCTTGGCTTTCTCTCTCTCGCTGAATTCTCAATACAATGGTCTCTTGGAGATCCATATGATGTAACTCTTTTGCGGTGTGTTTGTTGGGATCAATGAACTTTGAGTTGATGATCAGATCTATCTTTTTATATCCATGAAAGTATTTGAGTTTCTTTGATACTTTTATGATGATTACTTATAGCCTCGTATTTCTTCTCCGATATTTGGGTTTTGTTTGGCCAACTTGATCTATTTATCTTGCAATGGGAAGAGGTGCTTTGTAGTGGGTTCAATCTTACGGTGCTTGATCCCAGTGACAGAAAGGGAACCGACACGTATGTATCGTTGCTACTAAGGATAAAATGATGGGGTCTATCTCTACATAGATAGATCTTGTCTACATCATGTCATCGTTCTTATTGCATTACTCCATTTCTCCATGAACTTAATACACTAGATGCATGTTGGATAGCGGTCGATGTGTGGAGTAATAGTAGTAGATGCAGGCAGAAGTCGGTCTACTAATCTTGGACGTGATGCCTATGTAATGATCATTGCCTGGATATCGTCATGAGTATTTGAAGTTCTATCAATCGCCCGACAGTAATTTGTTCACCCACCATTTGCTATTTTTCTCGAGAGAAGCCACTAGTGAAACCTACGGCCCCCGGGTCTCTTTCTCATATATTTGCCTTTGTGATCTACTTTTCTTTTGCATTTATTTTCAGATCTATTAAACCAAAAATACAAAAAAGCCTTGCTGCACTTTATTTCTATTTATTTTATTTGGCGTTCGATCTATCAATTTATTACAACTTTCTTCCATCCGGGCACCACTTTCTGGCGCCGTTACTCGAAAGGGATTGACAACCCCTTTAACACGTCGGGTTGCGAGTGGTTGTTATTTGTGTGCAGGGGCTGTTTACGTTGTGTTGATTGGTTCTCCTACTGGTTCGATAACCTTGGTTTCATATTTGAGGGAAATACCTACCGCCGATGTGCTGCATCATCCCTTCCTCTTTGGGGAAAAACCGACGTAGCTTCCAGTGACATCAAAAGGAATTTCTAACGCCGTTGCCGGGGAGGATCTTCAAAATATACCAGGTTCCTAATCAAAAATCTCATCTCCTCGCAATTTTACATTATTTTCCATTTGCCTCTCGTTTTCCTCTCCCCCACTTCACAAAAATTTGCCATTTTATTCGCCTCTTTTTTTCGTTCACCGTTTTCTTGCCGGATCTGTTTTTGTGTGCAATCTTGTTTGTCGTTATTATCGTTATGGATAGTTCTTCCTATATTTCTTGCACTCCCGAGAACAAGGTTCTCAACTTTAAACAAAGGGGAGGAGAAAATTTGATGGATGCTTGGTATAGAATTTGCAATGCTCATAATAGATCTATTCGTAAGCAATCTACCGTTGTCCTTCTTCGTTGTTTTTATGTTGGCATCACCACTTGGTATAAATTCGTCCTTGATACGATTATCGGTGGAAATTTCTTGATGTGTCCTTCTCTTGATGCTTTTAATGCTATGGGAAATTTAGTGGGCTCACCACCTCTCATGATTAATGAAACAACTTTGACTCTTGAACATGTTATGGAAAGACTAGATGCTATTGAAAAGAAAATGCTCACCGAAGATCATATGGAAATTATAAATAAAAAGATGCATAATTTTGCCACCAATATTGGGTCAAAAGCGGGAGATATTTTTAAATTGCTAAAATAAAAGGGTACCGTAATCCACGAAATAATAAAAGAAAGCCCGTCTCGGATCGATAAATTAGAAAAAAATTAGTAATCTAAGCATGGCTTTCACTTCAGCTAAAACTATCGAAAAAACTCTCGTAAAGATTGGCAAAGTTACCAAAAATAAGGGTGCAACTTCTTGTAATAGTAATAAAGAAGATCTAAAGATGATTGGTATTCACCCAGATTTTGTTGAAGTGATAAGAGATCCTTTTTTAAGAATGAAATCTCTGGATTTATTCCCAGGAGTGTTGTTATTGGAGAACTTTATGCTAAATCTATGAAGGATTCTGAGTGTTTGGTTGAAGAGTTGGACAAGGATGACAAAACTTAGATCATTGCTTTATGCCTAGCTAAGGGCGTAAAACTATAGCGCTTGTTGGGAGGCAACCCAATGAATAAAATTTATTTTTGCTTTTTGCTTTATGTTCTTGAGTGTTTGCACAATTATTATACTTTTATGATTGTGTTTTTTGTGTTTTAATTAGTGTTTGTGCCAAGTAGAACCTATAGGATCTTCTTGAGTGATAGTTGTTTGATCTTGCTGAAAAACAGAAACTTTTGCACTCACGAAAATAATTCTCATGTTTTACCAGAAAGTGATTTTGCCCTGATTCTTTTCGCAGAAGATTAATATACAAATTTCTCAGGTCTTCCAATTTTTTTAGGAATTTTTGGAGTTCCAGAAGTTTTTAAAATAGTCAGATTGCTACAGACTGTTCTGTTTTGACAGATTCTGTTTTCTTTGCGTTGTGTGCTTATTTTGATGGCTCCATGGTTTTCTTTGATGAGTTTTTGCCATAGAAAAGTTGAAATACAGTAGATATAATGCAAAAACAAAATATGAATTGGTTTGGTACAGTACTTATAGTAGTGATTTGCTTTCTTTTACTAACGGATCTCACGAAGGTTTTGTTGAGTTTTGTGTGATTGAAGTTTTCAAGTTTTGGGTTATCTTACCATGGATGAAGGAATAAGGAGTAGAAGAGTCTAAGCTTGGGGATGCCCTGGCATCCCAAGCTATTATCCGAAAATGAGCAACCAACTAAGCTTGGGGATGCCCCCGGGTGGCATCCCCTCTTTCTTCTAACGACCATCGGTATTTTACTCGAAGCTATATTTTTATTCGTCACATAATATGTGTTTTACTTGGAGAAACTTGTTTGATATGAGTCTTTGCTTGTTTTATTTTGTGTTTTAAGTCTTGATCCCTTGCTGGACACACCTATTTGAGAGAGCCAAAATTATGTCATGACTTGTTAGAATTGCTCTCTATGCTTCACTTAAATTTTTTTATGAGCTATGGACTTGCTCTAGTGCTTCACTTATATCTTTTTGAGCATGGTGTGCTTTAGTATTTTTTAAAAAATGCTCTCCTGCTTCACTTAGATTTATTTGAGAGTTAGTAAAATTTTCAAGAAATTCTCTCTTGCTTCACTTAAATTATTTTGAGAGAATTAAAAAAAATTATGCTCATGATCTGCACTTATATTTGTTGGAGCTTGTCAAAAGCAATACATAAAAATTAGTCCCAAAGTGATAGATATCCAAGAAGGACATAATAAAAACTTTCATGAAGATCATTGGACAAAATAAACTTGATTCTTAGTAATAGTTTTGAGATATGATGATGTGATATGTGAGTTATGTTGATGAGTAATTATGCTTTAGTAAGAATATTTGTGTTAAGGTTTGTGATTCCCTATGCAAGCACGAAAGTCAATAGTCATGCAATGAAATTATATCCTACTTGTGGTGCATTATTCGGTGTTATTTATGCTTAATGCTTACTTATGAGATTATCCGTTTCTTGGTTGGTCGCTTCTCAATCTTTTGCTAGCCTTCATTTTGCACCAAGTATGATCTCTACTTGTGCATCCAAAAACCTTTAAACCAGTTTTGCCACATGAGTCCACTATATCTACCTATATGCGGTATTTTTTGGCGTTCTAAGAAAATTTGTATGTGCCATCTCTAATTTCCAAAATAAACTTCTCTTTTCTGTGTTTGTTTCGCTCGCAGAGCGGTGAGGGGTGGCTAATATTTTCCATGCTAGATGTGTTATTCTCACGATGAGTGTTTATTCACTTGTCATTGCACAAGAGTAAGGCAAAGGTATTAGGGATGCCCAATCCCGAAATGAAAAATTAATTGACTTTGTGTTGTCAAATAATAAATTCCTTGGAAAGTGTTGGTATGGAGGGCAACCGTGGATACGGCTAGCCATGCATGGAAAGTGAAAGTATGGTTGAAAAAGGAATAAACTTTATTTTCTATTTGGGACCGCCTATGATATATCTAGCATGGAAAGTGTTGGGAACTCTAAGTCATTTTCGTTGGTGGGATGGATACACCTCCCAAAATGTTTTTATCTCTAAATTTTTCGCTTTGAGCTCTGGCACCTCTACAAATCCCTACTTCCCTCTACGAAGGGCCTTTCTTTTACTTTATGCAATTTTTATTTTTGAGTCTCCATCGTCTCTTATGAAAGCACCAACTAGGAGGCAATATGATCGTACTTAAGTATTGGGTGTAACTAATGTGCGGGTGTGTTTCATGAATGGATTAATGGTTGAGCATGATGGGCTAGGGATAACTTATTCTAGTGCTGATATTTTGAAAGACATGGTTGCTTGTTGATATGCTTGAGTATTTAAATTATCATGTCAAAACTAGACTATTGCTTTGAGCAATAGAAAAGTCCAAATGTCCATGCTTTAAAGAAAAGAACTATGATATGACACGTTAGGCAGCATTCCACATCAAAAATTCTGTTTTTATCACTTCCCTACTCAAGGACGAGTAGGAGTTAAGCTTGGGGATGTTGGTACGTCTCCAACGTATCTATAATTTTTTATTGTTCCATGTTGTTATATTATCAATCTTCGATGTTTTATAATCATTTTATAGTCATTTTATATCATTTTTTGGTACTAACCTTTTGACATAGTGCCAAGTGCCAGTTGCTATTTTCTGCATGGTTTTTACATTGCAGGAAATCAATATCAGACGGAGTCCAAACACAACGAAATTTTACGGAGATTTTTTGGGACCAGAAGGAACATAATGGGCCCTGGCTGCACCTGGGGGGTGCTCCGAGGAGAGCACAACCCACCAGGGCGCGCCAGGAGGCCCAGGCGCGCCCTGGTGGGTTGTGCCCACCTCGGGTGCCCCCCGGACCGCCTCTTTGCTCTATAAATACCCAATATTCCAGAAACCCTAGGGGAGTCGACGAAATATTGATCCAGCTGCCGCAGAGTCTAGAACCACCAGATCCAATCTAGAGACCATCTCGGATGGGGTTCACCGCCTCCATTGGTGCCTCTCTAATGATGCGTGAGTAGTTCTTTGTAGACCTTCGGGTCCATAATTAGCAGCTAGATGGCTTTCTCTCTCTCGCTGAATTCTCAATACAATGGTCTCTAGGAGATCCATATGATGTAACTCTTTTGCGGTGTGTTTGTTGGGATCGATGAACTTTGAGTTTATGATCAAATCTATCTTTTTATATCCATGAAAGTATTTGAGTTTCTTTGACCTCTTTTATGCATGATTACTTATAGCCTCATATTTCTTCTCCGATATTTGGGTTTTGTTTGGCCAACTTGATCTATTTATCTTGCAATGGGAAGAGGTGCTTTGTTGTGGGTTCGATCTTAGGGTGCTTGATCCCAGTGACAGAAAGGGAACCGACACGTATGTATCGTTGCTACTAAGGATAAAACGATAGGGTCTATCTCTACATAGATAGATCTTGTCTACATCATGTCATCGTACTTATTGCATTACTCCGTTTCTCCATGAACTTAATACACTAGATGCATGCTGGATAGCGGTCGATGTGTGGAGTAATAGTAGTAGATGCAGGGAGAAGTCGGTCTACTAATCTTGGATGTGATGCCTATGTAATGATCATTGCCTGGATATCGTCACGAGTATTTGAAGTTCTATCAATTGCCTGACAGTAATTTGTTCACCCATCGTTTGCTATTTTTCTCGAGAGAAGCCACTAGTGAAACCTACGGCCCCCGGGTCTCTTTCTCATATATTTGCCTTTGCGATCTACTTTTCTTTTGCATTTATTTTCAGATCTATTAAACCAAAAATACAAAAATACCTTGCTGCGTTTTATTTCTATTTATTTTATTTGGCGTTCGATCTATCAATTTATTACAACTTTCTTCCGTTCGCGCACCACTTTCTAGCGCCGTTACCCGGAAGTGATTGACAACCCCTTTAACACGTCGGGTTGCGAGTGGTTGTCATTTGTGTGCAGGGGATGTTTACGTTGTGTTGCTTGGTTCTCCTACTGGTTCAATAACCTTGGTTTCGTATCTGAGGGAAGTCCTGGTTCTAAGCCGTAAAGCATGGCGCACTAAACTATTAAGTAGACATCATATCGAGCTTTCCAAACGTTCATAACGTCTGCATTTGCTCTTGCAATAGGTCTATCACCCAGCAGGCATGAAGGGCATAATTCTTCATTGCAGCAATGGGGATAATCCTCAGATCATGGATCCAGTCCGCATCATTGCTACTATCATCTTTCAACTTATTTTTCTCTAGGAACATATAAAAAATAAACGGGGTACTACATCACGAGCTATTGATCTACAACACAGATATGCAAATACTATCAGGACTAAGTTCATGATAAATTTAAGTTCAATTAATCATATTACTTAAGAACTCCCACTTAGATAGACATCCCTCGAGTCATCTAAATGATCACGTGATCCATATCAACTAAACCATGTCCGATCATCACGTGAGATGGAGTAGTCATCAATGGTGAACATCTCTATGTTGATCATATCTACTATATGATTCACGTTCGATCTTTCGGTCTCCAGTGTTCCGAGGCCATGTCTGTACATGATAGGCTTGTCAAGTTTAACCCGAGTATTCCGCATGAGCAAAACTGTTTTGCACCCGTTGTATGTGAATGTAGAGCTTATCACACCTGATCATCACGTGGTGTCTCAGCACGACGAACTGTCGCAACGGTGCATACTCAGGGAGAACTGTTATACCTTGAAATTTTAGTAAGGGATCATCTTATAATGCTACCGCCATACTAAGCAAAATAAGATGCATAAAAGATAAACATCACATGCAATCAAAATATGTGACATGATATGGCCATCATCATCGTGTGCCTTTGATCTCCATCTCCAAAGCACTGTCATGATCTCCATCATCACTAGCTTGACACCTTGATCTCCGTCATAGCGTCGTGGTCGTCTCGCCAACTATTGCTTCTACAACTATCGCGAACGCATAGTGATAAAGTAAAGCAATTACATGGCATTTGTGTTTCATACAATAAAGCGACAAGCATAAGGCTCCTACCAGTTGCTGATAATTTTTACAAAACATGATCATCTCATACAATAATGTATATGACATCATGTCTTGACCATATCACATCACAACATGCCCTGCAGAAACAAGTTAGACATCCTCTACTTTGTTGTTGCAAGTTTTACGTGGCTGCTATAGGCTTCTAGTAAGAACCGTTCTTACCTACGCATCAAAACCACAACGGTGATTTATCAAGTTTGCTGTTTTAACCTTCAACAAGGACCGGCCGCAGCCAAATTCGATTCAACTAAAGTTGGAGAAACAGACACCCGCCAGCCACCTTTATGCAAAACTAGTTGCATGTCTGTCGGTGGAACCGGTCTCATGAACGTGGTCATGTAAGGTTGGCCCGGGCCACTTCATCCAACAATTCCGTCGAATCAAAATAAGACATTGGTGGTAAGCACTATGACGATCACCGCCCACAACTCTTTGTGTTCTACTCGTGCATATCATCTACGCATAGACCTGGCTCGGATGCCACTGTTGGGAAACGTAGCATGCAATTTCAAAAAAATTCCTACGCTCACGTAAGATCTATCTAGAAGATGCATAGCAACAAGGGGGAGAGTGTGTCTACGTAGACTCATAGACCGTAAGCGGAAGCGTTTGACAACGCGGTTGATGTAGTCGAACTTCTTCTAGCTCCGACCGATCAAGTACCGAACGCATGGCACCTCCGAGTTTTGCACACGTTCAGCTCGGTGACGTCCCTCGCCTTCTTAATCCAGCAAGATGTTGAGATATTAGATGAGTTCTGTCAGCATGACAGCATGGTGACAGTGATGGTGAAGTGATCCTCGCAGGGCTTCGCCTAAGCACCACAAAGATATGACCGAGGGTGTAAACTGTGGAGGGGGGCGCCGCACACGGCTAGGCAATTGTCTGGTGTGTGCTAGGCGCCCCTCCTCCTCATATATATAGGTGGGTGGGAGGGAGGAGCAGCCATAGGAGGTGCCAAAGTAGGAGGAATCCTACTTGGAGTCCCTACCAAGCCGCGCGCCCCCCTGCCATATATAACCGAGGGGGAAGGAAAGAGGGGGGGAGAGAGGGAAGGAAGTAGGACTCCTAATCCACACTTTCCTTGCCCTCCCCTATTTCCTTCTCCTCCTCCTCATAGGGCTGGCCTCCATAGGGGCGCACCAGGGCTGGTGTGTTCCCACACTTGGCCCATAAGGCCCATATCTTTGTCGGGGGTGCCCGAAACTCCTTTCTGGTGATCCGATAAGTACCCGGTACCCTCCGGAACACTTCCGATGTCCGAATAACATCATCCTATATATCAATCTTTACCTCTCGACCATTTCGAGACTCCTCGTCATGTCTGTGATCTCATCCGGGACTCTGAACAACATTGGTCAGCAAATCCCACAACTCATATAATACTAAATCGTCATCGAACCTTAAGCGTGCGGACCCTATGGGTTTGAGAACTATATAGACATGACCGAGACACCTCTCCAGTCAATAACCAATAGCGGAACCTGGATGCTCATATTGGCTCCTACATATTCTACGTAGATATTTATCGGTCAAACCATTATGACAACATATGTTATTCCCTGTCCATCGGTATGTTACTTGCCCGAGATTCGATCGTCGGTATCCACATACCTAGTTCAATCTCGTTACCGGCAAGTCTCTTTACTCGTTCCATAATACATCATCCTTAACTAACTCATTAATTACTTTTCTTGCAAGGCTTCTTATGATGTGTATGTTGGGGAACGTAGTATTTCAAAAAAAATCCTACGATCACGCAAGATATATCTAGGAGAAGCATAGCAACGAGCGGGGAGAGTGTGTCCACGTACCCTCGTAGACCGAAAGCGGAAGCGTTTAGTAATGCAGTTGATGTAGTCGAATGTCTTCACGATCCAACCTATCAAGTACCAAACGCACAGCACCTCCGCGATCTGCACACGTTCAGCTCGGTGACATCCCTCGAACTCTTGATCCAGCTGAGGCTGAGGGAGAGTTTCGTCAGCATGACGGCGTAGTGACGGTAATGATGAAGTTACCGGCGCAGGGCGCCTAAGCACTATGACGATATGACCGAGGTGGAAAACTATGGAGGGGGGCACCGCACATGGCTAAAGATCAACTTGTGTGTCTATGGGGTGCCCCCTCCCCCGTATAAAAATAGCCCACTCATCAAGGGTGCATGACCATAAAAGATATTACTCATATAAATAGAACAACCATTATTCTCTGATTTAAATGAATAACCATTTCTCATCAAACAAGATCCAGATATAATGTTCATGCTTAACGCTAGCACCAAATAACAATTATTCAGTTCTAAAACTAATCCTCATGATCAACATCGAGTTGCAAATATGAGCAACAGAACCAGTATCAAATACCCAGGCGCTACTACGAGCATTAGTAAGGTACTCCCTCCGTCCGGGTTTATTAGGCCTCTCAGCATCACAAGCATGTCCCTTTTTATAAGGCCTCACTTTGGAAAGGCGCATGCATGCAACCATTTCATTGGTTGCATTGAAAGCCATTGTTGTTGGTGCCATGGCTGAGAAATTAATACACCTCATGCGTGTTTTTTCATTGGCTACATGCATGTGAAAGAGTGCATTGGGAGTGGAATGGAAGAATTAATGTGAGCAAATTACTATGTATCTTGATCTAAGAGAAGTTGTCTTTAGGCCTAATAAACCCGGACAGAGGGAGTACACATCAATAACATGTATATCAAATATACCTTTCACTTTGCCATCCTTCTTATCCGCCAAATACTTGGGGCAGTTCCGCTTCCAGTGACCAGTCCCTTTGTAGTAGAAGCACTCAGTCTCAGGCTTAGGTCCTGACTTGGGCTTCTTCACTTGAGCAGCAACTTGCTTGCCGTTCTTCTTGAAGTTTCTTCCCTTTTCCCTTCTTCTTGAAACTGGTGGTCTTGTTGACCATCAACACTTGATGCTCCTTCTTGATTTCTACCTCCGCAACCTTTAGCATTGCGAAGAGCTCGGGAATTGTCTTATCCATCCCTTGCATATTGTAGTTCATCATGGAGCTTTTGTAGCTTGGTGGCAGTGATTGAAGAACTCTGTCAATGACACTATCAACCGGAAGATTAACTCCTAGCTGAGTCAAGTGATTGTGGTACCCAGACATTCTGAGTATATGCTCACTGACAGAACTATTCTCCTCCATTTTGCAGCTGTAGAACTTATTCGAGACTTCATATCTCTCAATCCGGGCATTTGCTTGAAATATTAACTTCAACTCCTGGAATATCTCATATGCTCCATGACGTTCAAAACATCATTGAAGTCCCGGTTCTAAGCCGTAAAGCATGGCACACTGAACTATCGAGTAGTCATCAACTTTGCTATGTCAGGCGTTCACAACGTCCGGCGTTGCATCTGCAGCGGGTCTTGCACCTAGCGGTGCTTCCAGGATGTAATTCTTCTGTGCAGCAATGAGGATAATCCTCAAGTTACGGACCCAGTCTGTGTAGTTTCTACCATCATCTTTCAACTTAGCTTTTGTCGGGACCCCGATCCTAAGTCACACTGATCTAGCATGTAACACCTCCTATCACTTTGCGGCCTCATGCACGGTATTCCCACGGGTGTCGCCTTACCATGGCCCGAGACCGTTTGCGCCTTTTGGCTCACGTATATGATAGTGTCGCTAGCATCCATATGACAGAGAACCCGGGTCGACATGGCTAGTCGTGAACCCAAAGCAGCACTAACTTACGGGGACATGCATAAATGAATCAACATCGAGCATGTCGGTCAGCAGCGTGTGAATCCGGGCTGTAGCACTGGGCTAACAGGACTCCGGGAACCCGGGCTGTAGCAGGCTAGGCAGGACTCCGGATGTCACCACGTGACATTTCCCCGAAGGGACAGACACAGGAACGAAGTGAAACACATGCCGGCCAGTCAAGCGTTCCGGAGCAGTAGTGATGGGCTAGCAGGACTCCAGTGAACCGGGCTGTAGCGGACTACTATGGCTCATGGAAGCACTAGACTACATTTCCCATAAGAGAGGCTGCCAAGGATAAACAACTAGATAGTCGGATCCCACACATAGAAATACACGTCACACGTACGCATAACATGCAAGTATGTGCTGTACAACATGGCATCACAACATAACTCAAACTCATATAGATAAAGGCTCAGAAGAGCCACATAGCATTCATTACAAACAGGGGTCACATGACCCATCATTCAGAGCATACAAGCAACGGAAGCATTACATGTCTGAGTACAGACAACTACAAATGGAAAAGGCTAAGGAGCCTGACTATCTACAAGACCCTCCTAAGGTACAAGACCGTAGCTGAGGTAACAAGCTAGTCGTCGAAGTCCATGCAGAACTACTACTGAGACAGAAGTCTCATTTGTAAAAACATAAATAAAGCAACGTGAGTACAAAGGTACTCAGCAAGACTTACATCAGATCATATCATACATGCATTAGTACCAAGGGGGCAATGTGGGGTTCAGTTGCAGCAAGCCAGCTTTGACTCAGTGGCTAACCTATTCTACGACTACGAGTAACTTCTTTGAGGTAAGAAAGCGCACACAAGTCCACTAATCACCACCTCAATACACCACTATGGATTCATTCCCGTCTCACTACGAGAAGCCATCCATAGCACTCACACTTATCTTGAGCATTTTAGAGTATCCACTTCAAGTTGTCTATGTACCACGTAAGCATCCAAGAAGTCCATAACCGAGGCAACAGCTATTCGAATAGATCATGATAACCCTGCAGGGGTGTACTTCTTCACACACGCTCTCGCCACTTACCGCCATGTACACGTCATGTATCTCGGCAACCTTCAAGTGGAAGCCTGGCGAGGGTGTCGGCCACGACCTGACTAACCACACAAGACTCTAGTCCAGGTTTATCGCCTATTCGGGTTCCATCCGCAAGGAGATCTGGCCGGGGTGTCGCTCACGGCCCCAAACGATGTGAGCAAGGTTCCGAAGCCCACCATCCGGGTGCCACTTGGTACACCGTGCCACCTGTGCCTAGTCTGTCCCAAGCCCACCCTGTCGGGTGCCACTCGGTAGAAAAATAGCACTACCTACAAACACCAGAAACTAGTTGCAACTCCTGGACAGAGATCAAGTTGGTTAATAAGTCGAGAGGGGTCGAGTTATCGGAACCCAATGTGTGGTAGTAGCTAGTCATTGGACAACATACACAAAACTCAGTGCTTAAGGACGGTTCCAGTGAGACAACCCACCATGTACTCCTACATGGCCTCTCACCGCTACCTTTACCAAATCGTGTTCATACACTTAACTCTCAGCACCAGAACATATCGTAACACTCCAATTCATTCCCAATGAATCAGACTTGACACAACTCTAAGCTATAGCAGGCATGGCATGGTAGGAACACAACATGGCTCAATCAACTCCTACACATGCTAGTGGGTTTCAACTATTTACTGTGGCAATGACAGGTCATGCAGAGGAATGGGTTCAACTACCGCAGCATAAAGTAGCAGTTGAATCATTGTTGTCCTAATGCAATAAAAGAGAGCAGGAGCGAGATAGTAGGATTGTATCGGAATGAACAAGGGGGTTTGCTTGCCTGGTAGATCAACAGGGGGCACTGCTTCACAGACAGGTACTCTGGAACACTCTCCGGAGCACGACCTATCGAGAAGGAACGATGTCGACAATCAAAACACAAGCATATGCAACAATATGATGCATGATCATGGCATGTAGATGTGATGTTGTTTGAGCTAGTGCATCTAGCATTTGAACCAAAGATTCAAATGCATCTCCAAATTAAGCTCTTATATATGCCATTTATATGTTTTCACTTATACAGTCGGTATAAGTTGGTTAGTCATGCATGAAACTGGTACAGATGGATAGATTGAATTTTTCTGATAAATTTCCATATATAAATTATTTCAATCTGAGCTACGGTTGAATTTCTATGAATTTTTGAAGTTTATATCATTTTCTGGAATTTCCTGATTTATTTTAGTACCAGAAAATGAATAACTGCGTCAGCATGACAGTGGCATGACGTCAGCGAGTCAAACGTGGCTGACCAGGTCAAACATCAGTGACACAGTGTTGACAGGGGGATTATTACTAATCTAATTAAAAGATTAGGGCGCAAGGGCCCACTGTCAGTGTCAGGGTTTAGCTAAATGGTGATTAGCCCTAAGCTAATCACCTGACTCACGGGGCCCACATGTTAGGCCGGCGAGGTCGTCGCCGGCGACCACGGGGCTCGGCAGAGTCCCCGCTGGAGGCCACGGGAGCGGCGGCTGGGGGCACCAGGAGGTCGCCCGCGCTCCCGCGCATCCAGAGGAACCTGCGAGAGGCTGCGGGGGCGGCGGAGCTCGCCAGAGCGGAGCTCACGGCGGCGGCCGGAGCTCGAGCGGCTACGGGGCTACATAGCACGGGGGAGCGGAAGAGGAGGGGGAACCGACGCGGGGGCTCACAGCGGACCGGAAGAGCAGCTCAGCGGGCTCGGGGGCGCGCTGACGGCTGCAAGCGGCGTCGGAGATCCACGGCGGCCGGAGGTGAAGAAGGCGACGGCGACGGCTCCACAGGGCGTCCGGCGACTCACGGCTTGGCGGAGAGGTAGCGGACGAGGTGGCGGAGCTCTCAAGCACGACGGGCGGTCGAGGGGACGGCGGGGAGCGCGGGGGCAGCGAGCAGCGGCGATCAGCGCCTTCGGCCGCGAGAGAGAAAGCGAGGGAGAGGAGGGGAGAGGACTGGGGAAGAGTGAGAGGGTCCGGGGGGCGTCGTGGCGACGTCCAGAGAGGCTAGAGCGTCGAGGGGAAGGGGAAAGCAGGCAGGTGGCGTGGCGCCCATGCGCGCGGGCGGCGAGCGCGTGCCTCTCGTCCTCCTGGCGCCAGGAGAAGGACGACTTGCGCTGCCAGTTGGCTGGGCCGGCCTGTTGGCCGCTGGGCTGCCAGGTAAGAGGCCTAGGTAAAACTCTCTCCTTTCCTGTTTTGTTTTCTTTTCTATTTTTTGACATTTGTTTTGATTTAAAAAATGCTAAATCATTTTATTTACTTATGTCAAATTTTGTAGGAACTAGTTGGATTGCTCCAACACTCCTCACCAATTAACAGAATTTTTGGACATATATTATATATATAACAAATATATATCCAAAGCAAATAATTATGCATTAATTCCAAATGGCCAAAATAAATATCCATGAGCTCCTAAAAATATTTGTTTGGATTTTACCTCTGACCAATATTTTCAGAGAGCAACATGAACATTTTCTTGGACCTTTTTGGAGCAATTTTTATCTGGGTTATTTCCAGAAATGATTTCTGAGGGTTTCACAAATCCCCATTTCAATTTAAATGAAATTTAAACATGATGCACACATGCCTAGCTAGTCTAGATCATACCAGAACTAGGGATGTGACAACTCGCCCCCACTTGAAAGAATCTCGTCCCGAGATTCAGGGGTCGATGGAAAGAAGGTGGGGTACTCTAGTCGAAGACGATCTTCTCGCTCCCAAGTAGCTTCTCTCTCGGAATGATGAGACCACTGAACCTTGAGAAACTTGATGTTTTGACGTCGGGTAACACGCTCTGCTTGATGAAGAATGCGAACCGGATACTCTCGATAAGTGAGGTTATCTTGGAGATCTAGCGTTTCGTGGTCCACTCCGCGGATGGAATCCGAGAAGCAACGCCTGAGTTGAGAGACGTGGAAGACATCATGTACTCGAGAAAGATGTGGAGGTAGTTCCAACTGGTAGGCAACCTCTCCTCGTTTAGCGAGAATACGAAAAGGACCAATGTAACGAGGAGCCAACGTGCCCTTGATACCGAAATGATGGGTACCCTTCAAAGGGGTAACCCGAAGGTAAGCCTTGTCGCCAACTTCATAAGCCACTTCCTTATGACGACGGTCATACTGGCTCTTTTGGCGAGATTGGGCTGTTTTCAAATTCTCACGAATGATGCGAACTTGCTCTTCTGCCTCCTGGATCATGTCCGGTCCAAAGAATTGTCTTTCACCGGATTTTGACCAGTTCAAAGGTGTTCGACATCTTCGTCCATACAGAATCTCGAAAGGAACTTTCTTGAGACTGGATTGGTAGCTATTGTTATAAGCACACTCGGCAAAAGGAAGACACTTCTCCCAATCCATACCGAATGATATAACGCAAGCTCTAAGCATGTCTTCATGAATTTGGTTGACCCGTTCCACCTGACCACTTGATTGAGGGTGGAAAGCGGTACTGAAGGAAAGATGGGTGCCCATGGCAGTTTCGAAACTCTCCCAGAAATGAGAAGTGAAAAGACTACCACGGTCTGAATTGATCTCTAGTGGGACACCATGAAGTGACACTATTCGAGAAATATATAAGTCAGCAAGCTGGCTAGCAGTGATGCTCTCTCGAACGGGAAGGAAGTGAGCCACTTTGTAAAGACGATCAACGATTACGAAGATAGCGTTATTCCCTCTCTTGGTCTTGGGAAAGCCCGTGATGAAATCCATACCAACTTTATCCCATTTCCACTCAAGAATAGCTAAAGGCTGAAGGGTGCCAGCAGGCCTTTCATGTTTTGCCTTAACGCGACGACAAACGTCACACTTAGCAATGAACTCGACGATTTCTCTCTTCATCCTAGTCCACCAGAACCTCTGGCGTAGGTCCTGATGCATCTTACTACTACCTGGATGAATTGTGAGAGGAGATTCATGTGCCTCCTTAAGGATCAGTTGCCGAATATGTTGCTTCTTGGGAACCACCAGACGGTTCTGGAAGAAAACAACAGCTCGATCATCTATAGAGAAACTACCAGCAATACCCTTGGCAATATTTCTCTTGATCCGGGTAATCCCCATATCATGCTTCTGGGCTTCTATGATATGATCCACAAGAGTAGGTTTCGCCACCAAGGTAGAAAGGAATCCTCGAGGAGCAATGTGAAGATTAAGCTTACAGAATTCCTCATGGAGAAGTGGTTGGCCCTGCTACAACATAAGATTGTTGCAATACGACTTACGACTTAGCGCATCAGCCATGACATTGCCCTTGCCTGGGGTGTAGGTAATCCCTAAGTCGTAATCTGAGATCAACTCCAACCAACGTCTTTGCCTAAGGTTCAAATCTGGTTGGGTGAAGATATACTTGAGACTCTGGTGATCGGTGTAGATCTCGCAACGTTTACCAAGAAGGTAATGTCGCCATGTCCTAAGTGCATAGACTACGCCTGCAAGCTCTAGATCATGTGTAGGATAATTATCCTCATGTGGATGCAACTGTCGAGATGCATAGGTAATCACATGACGATCCTGCATAAGAATGCAACCTAGTCCCATTGTGAGGCATCACAATAGATAACAAAGTCCTTAGTGAAATCCGGTGGCACAAGTATGGGAGCAGAAGTCAGGCGTCTTTTCAGTTCCTAGCACTGTACTCACACTGTGGGGACCACTCAAACTTTTTATATTTCTTGAGAAGTTCCGTGAGAGGTTTGGCCACTTTGGAGAAGTTTTCAACGAAGCGGCGACAATAACTGGCTAGACCAAGGAAACTCCTAACTTGTTTAACTGTTTCAGGTGGAGTCCAATCAAGAACGGCCTGAACTCTCTCGGGATTGACAGCAATGCCCTTACCAGAGATCACGTGGCCTAGGTAGTTCACTTCTGGCAACCAAAATTCGCACTTGGAGAACTTGGCATAAAGGCGGTGCTCTCTAAGTTTCTCTAACACAAGTCTAAGGTGTTCGGCATGCTCTTCCTCATTCTTCGAGTAAATAAGGATATCATCGAGGTAAACCATGACGAACTTATCTAAGTACTCCATGAAGATCGAGTTCATCAAGCGGGAGAAGGTAGCTGGAGCATTGGTTAGACCAAAGGACATGACGGTGTACTCATACTGGCCATAACGAGTGACAAAAGCCGTCTTAGGAATGTCTCCATTTCTGATCTTGATTTGGTGGTAGCCTAACCTCAAATCCATCTTGGAAAAGACCGAGGATCCAGCGAGCTGATCATACAGGTCATTGATCCTGGGGAGCGGATACTTGTTCTTTATCGTGACCAAATTAACGGGACGATAATCTACAACCATCCGGTCCGTACCATCCTTCTTCTTGACGAAGAGGACGGGGCAAGCCCAAGGAGAAGAACTAGGACGGATGAAATCCTTTTGCAAGGACTCATCAAGTTGTTTCTTAAGCTCGGCTAGCTCTAAGGGTGCCATTTTGTAAGGTCTCCTAGAGATTAGAGCAGTTCCTGGGATAAGATCTATGACAAACTCTACATCCCTATTAGGTGGAATGCCTGGCAGTTCCTCTGGAAAGACATCTGGAAAGTCACGGACTACCGGGATATCTTCAAGGTCTGGAAGAGGGCTGGCATTAAGGGAATAGAGTTGACGCTTTGCAACTCTAGTGGAGACAGTGACTATCTTGCCAGATGGATGTGTAAGCTGAACAGACCTGGTGTAACAATCAATCTTGGCATAATGAGCTTTCATCCAGTCCATACCCAAGATGATGTTAATATCTGTAGACTTGAGTGCTATAAGGGATGCAAGGAATACAAGTCTGTCAACGAGGATTTCATTACCATGGCTTACACTAGAAGTTTGCCATTTGGATCCAGGAGTTTGAATGACTAGTGGAGAAGGCATATCACAAAAGGATATGTTGTGCAAGCTGGCATAGCTTTCGGAAATGAAGGAATGAGATGCTCCAGTATCGAACAGAACCGATGCTGGATGACAGTTGACAAGAAGTGTACCAAGAACGACATACGGATCATCATGAGCGTCTTTAGCTGAGACGTGATGCACACATCCACGTTCAGTGGGAGCTGACTTGACACTGATCATCTTGCATGATGGCTTACCACGGCCAATAGACTTCTTGGGCTGGGGTGGAGCATAACTGGCCTGATAGCAGTCACATGCATAGTGTCCTGGCTCTCCGCATGTGAAGCAAGTCCCTGAAGTTGGACGTGGACCCGCATTGGAAGGCGGTCTACCAACAGGCTTGGGTGGAGCATACTGCTGAACTGGGTGAGGCGCCACATAAGATGGCCTCCGTGAATATCCGGGTGGAAGAGCGGAGTTCGGAACCCAAATCCGGCGCTTATGAGAACTAGAACCAGAGATGAAACCAAATCACGGGTGTGCTTACGAGACTCCTCATAAGTGAGCTGAGCTGTCTCTGCATTAATGGCCTTGTTCAAAAGAGCCTAGAATGTATTGCAATGGTGCAGGTCGAGATCTCGACGCAACTTGGGGTTGAGACCCTTCCGGAACCTAGCCTGCTTCTTGGCGTCCGTGGACACTTCTTCTGTAGCATAGCGGGCGAGGTTCTCAAACTCTCTATTGTAAGCATCAACAGCCATCTTACCCTGGGTGAAACTACAGAACTCTTCTCTCTTGCGGTCAATGAGATCCTGAGGAATGCGATGCTCGCGAAAAGCCTCAGTGAAATCTCTCCAGGTCGGTATCTAGCCAGCTGGAAGCATAGCCTCATAGTTCTGCCACCAAAGACTAGCAGGACCTTCCAGGTGATATGCAGCATAGGTGACCTTGTCACCTCAGCTACGTTCGCAGAACGCAGCTTGTGAGTGCTACTATGGAGCCAGTCATCTGCATCGAGTGGCTCAATGGAATGATGGAAGGTAGGTGGTTTCAGACCAATGAAATCATAGATGGTCGCTGACTCTTTGCACTGGGGTGCGGTGTTCTCCTCGATATGTGCTAACAAGCGGTTAGACTCACGCTTGTTCCTCTCCATCTCTAACATAAACTCTGCCAACAAAGGTTGGTCGGGAGGATCCTCCTCATCCCTAACGCCTCCGTGGTTCAGGCAACGAGCAACAGAACTTCGGTTAACTAACGACATCCTGAGAAGCGGAACCAAGGACGAGGTCAACAACAACTATAGGATGCAACATGTAGCACAAGGAAATTTAGTATCTCTCAAACTCCTAGGACAATTCCGACGGCATAACGGCAGTAAAATGCTCAAAATGAGACATTCTGCAAAAGACGGGGTAGCACCATACTCAACATCATCACTCAAGGTTCTGAGATATTACTAAACAGGCTACACCGGAGGTACTCGAACTGGGATATGACTCTGATCAACCAATCCTAAGAGACTACGGAGTAGTAACACGTGATCCTGATAGACAGAAGAGGAAGCCTAGTTCCTTAACCCCGTAGGAAAGATAGGATGACTCAGATCAGAAGGCCATGAGGTATAAGGAGTAAAAAGAGCCTTGCGTTCCCTTCCACAATCAATTCCCCTATATAACTAAAGAATTTCTAGACTCAACTTCGACCAGTTTGGCTTGGTAATCCTACAGGCAGTCAGGCTTTGATACCAAAGCTGTCGGGACCCCGATCCTAAGTCACACCGATCTAGCCTGTAACACCTCATATCACTTTGCGGCCTCACGCACGGTATTCCCACGGGTGTCGCCTTACCATGGCCCGGGACCGTTTGCGCCTTTTGGCTCACGTATATGATAGTGTCGCTAGCATCCATATGATAGAGAACCCGAGCCGACATGGCTAGTCGTGAACCCAAAGCGGCACTAACTTACGGGGACAGGTATACATGAATCAACATCGAGCATGTCGGTCAGCAGCGTGTGAATCCGGGTTGTAGCACTGGGCTAACAGGACTCCGGGAACCCGGGCTGTAGCAGGCTAGGCAGGACTCCGGATGTCACCGCGTGACATTTCCCCGAAGGGACAGACACAGGAACGAAGTGAAACACATGCCGGCCAGTCAAGCGTTCCGGAGCAGTAGTGCTGGGCTAGCAGGACTCCGGTGAACCGGGCTGTAGCAGACTACTATGGCTCATGGAAGCACTAGACTACATTTCCCCATAAGAGAGGCTGCCAAGGATAAACAACTAGATAGTCGGATCCCACACATAGCAATACACGTCACGCGTACCATAACATGCAAGTATGTGCTGTACAACATGGCATCACAACATAACTCAAACTCATATAGATAAAGGCTCAGAAGAGCCACATAGCATTCATTACAAACAGGGGTCACATGACCCATCATTCAGAGCATACAAACAACGGAAGCATTACATGTCTGAGTACAGACAACTACAAATGGAAAAGGCTGAGGAGCCTGACTATCTACAAGACCCTCCCAAGGTACAAGACGGTAGCTGAGGTAACAAGCTAGTCGTCGAAGTCCATGCAGAACTACTACTGAGACAGAAGTCTCATCTGTAAAAACATAAATAAAGAAACGTGAGTACAAAGGTACTCAGCAAGACTTACATCAGATCCTATCATACATGCATTAGTATCAAGGGGGCAACGTGGGGTTCAGTTGCAGCAAGCCAGCTTTGACTCGGTGGCTAACCTATTCTACGACTACGAGTAACTTCTTTGAGGTAAGAAAGCGCACACTAGTCCACTAATCACCACCTCAATACACCACTATGGATTCATTCCTGTCTAACTACGAGAAGCCATCCATAGCACTCACACTTATCTTGAGCATTTTAGAGTATCCACTTCAAGTTGTCTATGTACCACGTAAGCATCCAAGAAGTCCATAACCGAGGACACGGCTATTCGAATAGATCATGATAACCCTCCAGGGGTGTACTTTTTCACACACGCTCTCGCCACTTACCTCCATGTACACGTCATGTATCTCGGCAACCTTCAAGAGGAAGCCTGGCGAGGATGTCGGCCACGACCTGAATAACCACACAAGACTCTAGTCCAGGTTTATCACCTATTCGGGTTCCATCCGCAAGGAGATCCGGTCAGGGTGTCGCTCACGGCCCCAAACGATGTGAGCAGGGTTCCCAAGCCCACCATCCAGCTGCCACTTGGTACACCGTGCCACCTTTGCCTAGTCTGTCCCAAGCCCACCCTGCCGGGTGCCACTCGGTAGAAAAATAGCACTACCTACAAACACCAGAAACTAGTTGCAACTCCTGGACAGAGATCAAGTTGGTTAATAAGTCGAGAGGGGTCGAGTTATCGGAACCCAATGTGTGGTAGTAGCTAGTCATTGGACAACATACACAAAACTCAGTGCTTAAGGACGGTTCCAGTGAGACAACCCACCATGTACTCCTACATGGCCTCTCACCGCTACCTTTACCAAATCGTGTTCATACACTTAACTCTCAGCACCAGAACATATCGTAACACTCCAATTCATTCCCAATGAATCAGACTTGACACAACTCTAAGCTATAGCAGGCATGGCATGGTAGGAACACAACATGGCTCAATCAACTCCTACACATGCTAGTGGGTTTCAACTATTTACTGTGGCAATGACAGGTCATGCAGAGGAATGGGTTCAACTACCGCAGCATAAAGTAGCAGTTGAATCGTTGTTGTCCTAATGCAACAGAAGAGAGCAGGAGCGAGAGAGTAGGATTGTATCGGAATGAACAAGGGGGTTTGCTTGCCTGGTAGATCAACAGGGGGCACTGCTTCACAGACAGGTACTCTGGAACACTCTCCGGAGCATGACCTATCGAGAAGGAACGATGTCGACAATCAAAACACAAGCATATGCAACAATATGATGCATGATCATGGCATGTAGATGTGATGTTGTTTGAGCTAATGCATCTAGCATTCATTTGCATGAAGTCAATTTGAACCAAAGATTCAAATGCATCTCCAAATTAAGCTCTTATATATGCCATTTATATGTTTTCACTCATACAGTAGGTATAAGTTGGTTAGTCATGCATGAAACTGGTACAGATGGATAGATTGAATTTTTCTGATAAATTTCCATATATAAATTATTTCAATCTGAGATACGGTTGAATTTCTATGAATTTTTGAAGTTTATATCATTTTCTGGAATTTCCTGATTTATTTTAGTACCAGAAAATGAATAACTGCGTCAGCATGACAGTGGCATGACGTCAGCGAGTCAAACGTGGCTGACCAGGTCAAACCTGACGTGTGGGGTCCACACGTCAGTGACACAGTGTTGATAGGGGGGTTATTACTAATCTAATTAAAAGATTAGGGCGCAGGGGCCCACTGTCAGTGTCAGGGTTTAGCTAAATGGTGGTTAGCCCTAAGCTAATCACCTGACTCACGGGGCCCACATGTGAGGCCGGCGAGGTCGTCGCCGGCGACCACGGGGCTCGACAGAGTCCTCGCTGGAGGCCACGGGAGCGGTGGCTGGGGGCACCAGGAGGTCGCCCGTGCTCTCGCGCATCCAGAGGAACCAGCGAGAGGCTACGGGGGCGGCGGAGCTCGCCGGAGCAGAGCTCACGGCGGCGGCCGGATCTCGAGCTCGAGCGGCTACGGGGCTACAGAGCACGGGGGAGCGGAAGAGGAGGGGGAACCGACGCGGGGGCTCACAGCGGACCGGAAGAGCAGCTCAGCGGGCTCGGGGACGCGCTGACGGCGGCGAGCAGCGTCGGAGATCCACGGCGGCCGGAGGTGAAGAAGGCGACGGCGACGGCTCCACAGGGCGTCCGGCGACTCACGGCTTGGCGGAGAGGTAGCGGACGAGGTGGCGGAGCTCTCAAGCACGACGGGCAGTCGAGGGGACGGCGGGGAGCGCAGGGGCAGCGAACGGCAGCGACCGGCGCGTTCGGCCGCGAGAGAGAAAGCGAGGGAGAGGAGGGGGGAGGACTGGGGGAGAGTGAGAGGGTCCGGGGGCGTCGGGGCGACGTCCAGAGAGGCCAGAGCGTCGAGGGGAAGGGGCAAGCAGACAGGTGGCGTGGCGCCCATGCGCGCGGGCGGCGAGCGTGTGCCTCTCGTCCTTCTGGCGCCAGGAGGAGGACGACTGGTGCTGCCAGTTGGCTGGGCGGGCCTGTTGGCCACTGGGCTGCCAGGTAAGAGGCCCAGGTAAAACTCTCTCCTTTCCTATTTTGTTTTCTTTTCTATTTTCTGACATTTGTTTTGATTTAATAAAAATGCTAAATCATTTTATTTACTTCTGTCAAATTTTGAAGGAACTAGTTGGATTGCTCCAACACTCCTCACCAATTAACAGAATTTTTGGACATATATTATATATATAACAAATATATATCCAAAGCAAATAATTATGCATTAATCCCAAATGGCCAAAATAAATATGCATGAGCTCCTAAAAATATTTGTTTGGATTTTACCTCTGACCAATATTTTCAGAGAGCAACATGAACATTTTCTTGGACCTTTTTGGAGAAATTTTTATCTGGGTTATTTCCAGAAATGATTTCTGAGGGTTTCACAAATCCCCATTTCAATTTAAATGGAATTTAAAGATGATGCACACATGACCAGCTAGTCTAGATCATACCAGAACTTGGGATGTGACAGCTTTCTCTAGGTACGCATTAAAGTTCAATGGAACAGTAGCACGTGGCATTTATCTACAACAACATAGGCATGCAAAATACTATCAGGTACAAAGTTTATGATAAATTAAAGTTCAATTTATCATATTACTTAACAACTCCCACTTAGATAGACATCCCTCTAATCATCTAAGTGATCACGTGATCCATATCAACTAAACCATGTCCGATCATCACGTGAGATGGAGTAGTTTTCAATGGTGAACATCACTATGTTGATCATATCTACTATATGATTCACGCTCGACCTTTCGGTCTCAATGTTCCGAGGCCATATCTGCATATGCTAGGTTCGCCAAGTTTAACCCGAGTATTCTGCGTGTGCAAAACTGGCTTGCACCCGTTGTATGTGAACGTAGAGCTTATCACACCCGATCATCACGTGGTGTCTCGGCACAGCGAACTGTCGCAACGGTGCATACTCAGGGAGAACACTTGTACCTTGAAATTTAGTGAGAGATCATCTTATAATGCTACCGCCGTACTAAGCAAAATAAGATGCATAAAAATATAAACATCACATGCAATCAATATAAGTGATATGATATGGCCCTCATCATCTTGTGCCTTTGATCTCCATGTCCAAAGCACCGTCATGATCATCATCGTCACCGGCTTGACAACTTGATATCCATCGAAGCATCGTTGTCATCTCGCCAACTATTGCTACTACGACTATCGCTACTGCTTAGTGGTAAAGTAAAGCAATTACATGGCGAGTGCATTTCATACAATAAAGCGACAACCATATGGCTCCTGCCAGTTGCCGATAACTGTTACAAAACATGATCATCTCATACAACAATTTATATATTATCACGTCTTGACCATATCACATCACACCAAGCCCTGCAGAAACAACCTTCGGTACAAGCAAGTTTTACGTGGCTGCTATGGGCTTTAGCAAGAACCGTTCTTACCTACGCATCAAAACCACAATGATTTTTCGTCAAGTGTGTTGTTTTAACCTTCAACAAGGACCGGGCGTAGTGACAGTCGATTCAACTAAAGTTGGAGAAACAGACACCCACTAGCCACCTGTGTGCGAAGCACGTCGGTAGAACCAGTCTCATGAACGTGGTCATGTAATGTCGGTCTGGGCCGCTTCATCCAACAGTACCGCCGAATCAAAGTATGACATGCTGGTAAGCAGTATGACTATTATCGCCCACAACTCTTTGTGTTCTACTCGTGCATATATCATCTAGGCATAGACCTGGCTCGGATGCCACTATTGGGGAACGTAGTATTTCAAAAAAAATCCTACGATCATGCAAGATCTATCTAGGACAAGCATAGAAACAAGCGGGGAGATTGTGTCCACGTACCCTCGTAGACCGAAAGCGGAAGCGTTTAGTAACGCAGTTGATGTAGTCGAGCGTCTTCGCGATCCAGCCGATCAAGTACCGAACGCACGACACCTCCGTGATCTGCACACGTTCAGCTCGGTGACGTCCCTCGAACTCTTGATCCAGCTAAGGCCGAGGGAGAGTTCCATCAGCATGACGACGTGGTGACGGTGATGATGAAGTTACCGGCGCAGGGCTTCGCCTAAGCACTACGATGATATGACCAAGGTGGAAAACTGTGGAGGGGGGCACCGCACACCGCTAAAGATCAACTTGTGTGTCTATGGGGTGCCCTCCTCCCCTGTATATTAAGGAGGGGAGGAGGAGGAGGGCCGGCCACAAGGGGCGCGGCCAAGGGGGGGATTCCTACTCCCAGTAGGAGTAGGTTTCCCCCTTTCATAGTCGGAGAAGAAGGAAGGAGAGGAAGAAGAGAAGGAAAGGGGGGCTGGCCCCCTAGCCCTAGTCCAATTCGGTTTGGGCTAGGGGGGCGCGCGCCACACCTTGGCCTGCCTCCTCTCTTCCACCACTAGGCCCATGAGGCCCAATAACTTCCCGGGGGGTTCCGGTAACCCCCGGTACTCCGAAACGACCCGAACCATTCCGGTGTCCGAATGTAGCCTTCCAATATATGAATCTTTATGTCTCGACCATTTCGAGACTCCTCGTTATGTCCGTGATCTCATCCGCGACTCCAAACAACCTTCGGTACATCAAATCACATAAACTCATAATACCAATCGTCATCGAACGTTAAGCGTGTGGACCCTACGGGTCCGAGATCTATGTAGACATGACCGAGACACATCTCCGGTCAATAACCAATAGCGGAACCTAGATGCTCATATTGGTTCCTACATATTCTATGAAGATCTTTATCGGTCAAACCGCACAACAACATACTTTGTTCCCTTTGTCATCGGTATGTTACTTGACCGAGGTTCGATCGTCGGTATCATCATACCTAGTTCAATATCGTTACCGGCAAGTCTCTTTACTCGTTCCGTAATGCATCATCCCCCAACTAACTCATTAGTCACATTGCTTGCAAGGTTTATAGTGATGTGCATTACCGAGAGGGCCCAGAGATACCTCCCCGACAATCGGAGTGACAAATCCTAATCTCGATCTATGCGAACTCAACAAACACCATCGGAGACACCTGTAGAGCATCTTTATAATCACCCAATTACGTTGTGACGTTTGATCGCACACTAAGTGTCCCGCCGGTATTCGGGAGTTGCATAATCTCATAGTCATAGGAACATGTATAAGTCATGAAGAAAGCAATAGCAATAAACTAAGCGGTCATAGTGCTAAGCTAATGGATGGGTCTTGTCCATCACAGCATTCTCTAATGATGTGATCCCGTTTATCAAATGACAACACATGTCTATGGCTAGGAAACTTATACATCTTTGATTAACAAGCTAGTCTAGTAGAGGCATACTAGGGACACTCTGTTTATCTATGTATTCACACATGTACTAAGTTTCCGGTTAATACAATTCTAGCATGAATAATAAACATTTATCATGATATAAGGAAATATAAATAACAACTTTATTATTGCCTCTAGGGCATATTTCCTTCAGTGTATTACCGAGAGGGCCCAGAGATACCTCCCCGATACTCGGAGTGATAAATCATAATCTCGATCTATGCCAACCCAACAAACACCTTCGGAGATACCTGTAGAGCATCTTTATAATCACCCAGTTATGTTGTGACATTTGATAGCACACAAGGCATTCCTCCGGTATCCGGGAGTTCGATAATCTCATAGTCGAGATATGTATTTGACATGAAGAAAGCAATAGCAATAAAACTAAACGATCAATATGCTATGCTAACAGATGGGTCTTGTCCATCACATCGTTCTCCTAATGATGTGATCTTGTTTATCAAATGACAACACATGTCTATGGTTAGGAAACTTAACCATCTTTGATTAACGAGCTAGTCTAGTAGAGGCTTACTAGGGACACAGTGTTTTGTCTATGTATCCACACATGTATCAAGTTTCCGGTTAATGCAATTCTAGCATGAATAATAAACATTTATCATGATATAAGGAAATATAAAATAACAATTTTTTATTGCCTCTAGGGCATATTTCCTTCAAGATTCAAGGTCAACATATTGGCGTCCTCCGCATTGGCGGCGATCTTCAACTTCTTTTCCTCCGACACCGCCGCCACCTCCATCTTCAATACGTTCTCTCTCGATTCTATGCGTCGGCAGCGAAAGGAAGAAGAAGTTGGGAGAAAAGGGCGGGAATTGTGTGGTGAGCAACGGGGGATGGAAGAAGAGAGTGGGGGATTTTGGCGCGGAAACAGTGCGGGTCGCTACAAAAGCGCGGGCTCCGCCTTCCTTTCGGATGGGATGAGGGGATCAGAGTGTGACGTTTAGCGTGTCCGAACTCCCGCAAAACCACCCACATTTGGTTCCGATTTGCGGGAAAATCATGGTCCAGGCCGCGCCACGGATAGATACGGGACCGTGTTGGATGACTTCCGCGGTCCGGACGTATGTGGGCGGTTTGAGGGTCACCGTTGGAGATGCCCTATGGAGGTCACTGAGGGAGTCCTGGATTAGGGGGTCCCCGGGCGTCCGGGCTATGTGATATGGGCCGGACTATTGGACCGAGAAGATACAAGATAGAAGACCTTCCCCGTGTCCGGATGGGACTCTCCTTTGCGTGGATGGCAAGCTTGGCGTTCGGATGTGAAGATTCCTTTCTCTGTAAACCGACTATGTACAATCCTAGGCCCCTCCGGTGTCTATATAAACCGGAGGGTTTAGTCCGTAGAGGCAATCATAATCATACAGGCTAGACATCTAGGGTTTAGCCATTACGATCTCGAGGTAGATCAACTCTTGTAACCCCTATACACATCAAAGTCAATCAAGCAGGAAGCAGGGTATTACCTCCATTAAGAGGGCCCAAACCTGGATAGACATCATGTCCCCTGCCTCCTGTTACCTTCGATCCTCAGACGCACAGTTCAGGACCCCCTACCCGAGATCGGCCGGTTTTGACACCGACATTGGTGCTTTCATTGAGAGTTCCTCTGTGCTGTCGACAGAAGGTTCGATGGCTCGTTCGATCATCCACAACGATGCCGTCTCGGGGGAGACTTTCCTCCCCGGCCAAATTTTCATATTCTGCGGCTTCGCACCGCGTGCCAACTCAATCGGTCACCTTGAGCAGATCGACAGCTACGCCCCTGGTCATCAGATCAGTCTTGGAAATCTGAACTATGTCGCTGATATCCGAGGAGACTTGAGCTTCGAAGGGTTCGCGGCCCCAACCGCCACTCTGGCCTTAGATCCAGAGCAGACTACTAGGTCCGAAGACGGGAGTTTAGACCCCGCCGGACTCCCTGCAAGGAACTTGCTACCGGAGATCTGGAGGCGACTACATCATCGGCAAACCCGAAGACGAACCGGGCCCCCCTTGTCGCTAAAGTGTCGGACTCTCCCTCGGACTCCAGAGCCGAATTCTCGAGGTCCGCATCAAGCGGGCGTTGCCAGGAGGCTCTCACCCCGGCCAGCCCCGCGGACTCTCGCTTCCCTGTCCAAACCTCGCTCCTAAATGAGGCTCTGGACTTAATGTGATCCCTCGCCATTACAGAGGAATCGCTTCCGAATTGCGCGCAGCCCGGACTAGGGAATAAGAACAGGGAATTTTACGTCCCACCCACCACCCACTTCATAGCCACTGTCGAAGACTTAACCGACATGCTGGACTACGCCTTCGAAGACATCGACGACATGGACGATGATGCCGGAGACGAACAAGGCCAAGACCCTCCGTTTACCGAATGTTGGACGGCCACCTCCACATATGACGTGTACATGGTAGACACACCCAAAGAGGACGACGACAATGGCAAGAAGGATCCGGTTGAGGACAAGCCTGCTGAAGCACCTCCAAAGCGTCGACGTCAGCGGCGCCGCTCAAAATCGCGTCGCAAAAAAGACAGCAATACTGGCACCGGAGACAATAACAGTCCGGAGAATGCCAAAGACCTCGAAGCCCCAGTCGAGCCAACATTCGAACGGGATGATTGGGAGGATGGGCAAGTTAACCCCAACGATCCAGCCGGGAACGAGGACTCGGAGGATAGTAACTACCTACCGACCTCCGAAGAGGATGTGAGCCTCGGTGACGAAGACTTCATCGTGCTGGAGGAACCCCACGAAAAGAGCGCTTTAAGCATCGGGTAATCGCAACTTCAAGAAGCCTAAAAAAGAAGCAGCAACAACTCCAAGCCGAACAGGATACGCTCAATGACAGATGGACTAAAGTCCTGGCAGTCGAGGAATATGGCCTCGAACACCCAACCAAGAGCTACCCGAAGCGCAAGCTGCTACCACAATTCGACGACGAGGCCCTTGAGCCAATGTCGCCAAAGTATAAACCCGCTGACGAACCTGACCGACCACCACATGGACGGGACAGACCGGCTACTTACGCCGAACACCAGCCCGCACCACCCCGCCGTCGAGGGAGGGAGGCAGCGGCCCCGGGCTATACCTATAACCTACGCAAGGACCTGGACAATAGAGGCGGTCAGACAAGATCAATCTATGGGTCAAGGGGGCGTGCTCCAACGCGAGAGGACGGTGATATATCTCCAACGTATCTATAATTTTTGATTGTTCCATGCTATTATATTATCTGTTTTGGATGTTTAATGCGCTTTATTATGCACTTTTATATTATTTTTGGGACTAACCTATTAACCGAAGGCCCAGTACAAATTGCTGTTTTTTTGCCTATTTCAGTGTTTCGCGGAAAAGGAATATCAAACGAAATCCAAACGGAATGAAACCTTCGCCAGGATCGTTTTTGGAACAAACGCAATCCAGGAGACTTGGAGTGGACGTCAAGGAAGCAACGAGGCGGCCACGAGGTAGGAGGGCGCGCCCAGGGGTAGGCACGCCTCCCCACCCTCGTGGGCCCCTCGTGGCTCCACCGACCTACTTCTTTTGCCTATATATACTCATATACCCTGAAAACATCCAGGAACACCACGAAACCCTATTTCCACCGCCGCAACCTTCTGTACCCGTGAGAACCCATCTTGGGGCCTTTTCCGGCGCTCCGCCGGAGGGGGAATCGATCACGGAGGGCTTCTACATCAACACCATAGCCTCTCCGATGATGTGTGAGTAGTTTACCTCAGACCTTCGGGTCCATAGTTATTAGCTAGGTGGCTTCTTCTCTCTCTTTGGATCTCAATACAAAGTTCTCCTCGATTCTCTTGGAGATCTATTCGATGTAATTATTTTTGCGGTGTGTTTGTCGAGATCCGATGAATTGTGGGTTTATGATCAAGATTATCTATGAACAATATTTGATTCTTCTCTGAATTCTTATATGCATGATTTAATATCTTTGCAAGTCTCTTCGAATTATCAGTTTGGTTTGGCCTACTAAATTGATCTTTCTTGCAATGGGAGAAGTGCTTAGCTTTGGGTTCAATCTTGTGGTGTCCTTTCCTAGTGATAGCAGGGGCAGCAAGGCACGTATTGTATTGATGCCATCTAGGATAAAAAGATGGGGTTTATATTATATTGCTTGAGTTCATCCCTCTACATCATGTCATCTTGCCTAATGCGTTACTCTGTTCTGATGAACTTAATACTCTAGATGCATGCTAGATAGCGGTCGATGTGTGGAGTAATAGTAGTAGATGCAGAATCGTTTCGGTCTACTTGTCACGGACGTGATGCCTATATACATGATCATGCCTAGATATTCTCATAACTATGCACTTTTCTATCAATTGCTCGACAGTAATTTGTTCACCCACCGTAGATTATGCTATCTTGAGAGAGCCACTAGTGAAACCTATGGCCCCCGGGTCTATTTTCCATCATATTAATCTCCCATCAACTTGCCAATTTCTGTCGCCGTTCTTTTTATTTTGCAATCTTTACTTTCCAATCTATACAACAAAAATACCAAAAATATTCATCTTACTATATTTATCAGATCTCACTTTTGCAAGTGGCCGTGAAGGGACTGACAACCCCTTTTTCGCGTTGGTTGCAAGGTTCTTGATTGTTTATGCAGGTATGAGGGATTTGCGTGTAGTCTCCTACTGGATTGATACCTTGGTTCTCAAAAAGCGAGGGAAATACTTACGCTACTTTGCTGCATCACCCTTTCCTCCTCAAGGGAAAACCAACGCATTCTCAAGAGGTAGCAAGAAGAATTTTTGGCACCGTTGCTGGGAAGATTTACGCCAAGTCAAGTCAAGATTTGATCTCCCGTCAAGTTGCCAATTTCTGGCGCCGTTGTCGGGGAGATCTACGCACAAGTCAAGACATACCAAGTACCCATCACAAACTCTTCTCCCTCACATTACATTATTTGCCATTTGCCTCTCGTTTTCCTCTCCCCCACTTCACCTTTACCGTTTTATTCGCCCTCCTTTCGTTCGATCTTGTGTTACCATGTGCTTTCTTTTTTGCTTGCATCTTTGCTTGCTAAAAGTTTATGGATCCTCATCCCCTTGCTAATCTTTTTATGAGATCCAATTATGATGAACCAATTTCTAGTGATTTGAGTGCACTAGATTATCTTTATGAGGTTTTGCTTGAAATTCGTGAATCTGAAAATTGTGATGAAGAAATTTATGAAGAGATTCACAATAGCTCCTTGAATAAAAAGCATGATTGCAATGATTTTACTATAAATTCTCTTGATGTCAATTGTGCTAATAATATGCAAAACCCTAAGCTTGGGGATGCTAGTTTTGCTATGTCTACTACTTGTTGCAATGATCATGATTGGGGTGATTCTTCTTATGATCTTGAAAATTTATTTAAGCCCCATGATGAATATGAGATTGATAATAGTGTTTGCAATAATATTGAAAGTGGGATTGGAAGAGTGTGAACTTTAGATCCCACGTATTTGGAGGATTTTCAATCTTATGAAATATTTGATAAAAGTGGGTTTGGAGAGGTCATGACTTTAGTTAATGTTAATCTCACTATTTTGGAAGAGTGTCAACTTTACATGCATGTGGTTCATAAAGAGAATATTTTATGTGATAGATATATTGTTGAATTTGAGTATGATCCCACATGTAATTATTATGAGAGAGGAAAATATGGTTGTAGAAATTTTCATGTTACTAAATTACCTCTCTTCATGTTGAGAATGCTATCGTGTCTTTCTTCTTCCTTGCATATGCTAGTTTCTGCTTGCCTTGAAAATTTGTTTGCTTACAAAATGCCTATGCATAGGAAGTATGTTAGACTTAGATGTGCTTGTCATGTGTTTTATGATGCTCTCTTTGCGCTTCAATTCTTGTCTTTCATGTGAGTATCATTAAAATTATCAAATGCCTAGCTAGGGGCGTTAAACAATAGCGCTTGTTGGGAGGAAACCCAATTTTATTTTTGTTTCTTGCTTTTTGTTTATGTTTAGTAATAAATAATTCATATAGCTTCTGTTTGGATGTGGTTTTATGTTTTAAATTAGTGTTTGTGCCAAGTAGAACCTTTGGGAAGACTTGGGTGAAGACTTTGCGATCTTGCTGTAAAAAACAGAAACTTTAGCGCTCACGAGATTAGCTGCCATTTTTTACTGGAGAGTGCTTTTAGATTGATTATTTTTGCAGATGATTAATAGACACATTACTACGTACACCAATTTATTTCAGAATTTTTGGAGTTACATACGTATACGTTTGATACAGATTACTACAGACTGTTCTGTTTTTGACAGATTCTGTTTTTCGTGTGTTGTTTGCCTATTTTAATGAATCTATGGCTAGTATCGGGGGGGTATGAACCATAGAGAAGTTGGAATACAGTAGGTTTAACACAAATATAAATAAAGAATGAGTTCATTACAGTACCTTAAAGTGGTGATTTGTTTTCTTATACTAACGGAGCTCATGAGATTTTCTGTTGAGTTTTGTGTTGTGAAGTTTTCAAGTTTTTGGGTAAAGATTTGATGGATTTTGGAATAAGGAGTGGCAAGAGCCTAAGATTGGGTATGCCCAAGGCACCCCAAGGTATAATTCAAGGACAACCAAAATCCTAATCTTCGGGATGCCCCGGAAGGCATCCCCTCTTTCGTCTTCGTCTATCGGTAACTTTACTTGAGGCTATATTTTTATTCACCACATGATATGTGTTTTGCTTGGAGCGTCTTGTATGATTTGAGTATTTTCTTTTTAGTTTAACACAATCATCCTTGCTTTACACACATTTTGGAGAGACACACATGAATCGGAATTTATTAGAATACTCTATGTGCTTCACTTATATCTTTTGAGCTAGATAATTTCGCTCTAGTGCTTCACTTATATCTTTTTAGAGCACGGTGGTGGTTTTATTTTATAGAAATTATTGATCTCTCATGCTTCAATTATATTATTTTGAGAGTCTTATAAAACAGCATGGTAATTTGCTTTGGCTATAAAATTAGTCCTAATATGATGAGCATCCAAGATGGGTATAATAAAAACTATCATATAAAGTGCATGAATACTATGAGAAGTTTGATTATTTATGATTGTTTTGAGATATGAAGATGGTGATATTAGAGTCATGCTAGTTGAGTAGTTGCGAATTTGATAAATACTTGTTCTAAAGTTTGTGATTCCCGTAGCATGCACGTATGGTGAACCGTTATGTGATGAAGTCGGAGCATGATTTATTTATTGATTGTCTTCCTTATGAGTGGCGGTCGGGGACGAGTGATGGTCTTCTCCTACCAATCTATCCCCCTAGGAGCATGCGCGCAGTACTTCGTTTTGATAACTAATAGATTTTTGCAATAAGTATGTGAGTTCTTTATGACTAATGTTGAGTCCATGGATTATCCGCACTCTCACCCTTCCACCATTGCTCGCCTCTCTAGTACTGCACAACTTTCGCCGGTACCATACACCCACCATATACCTTCCTCAAAACAGCCACCATACCTACCTATTATGGCATTTCCATAGCCATTCCGAGATATATTGACATGCAACTTTCCACCGTTCCGTTTGTTATGACACGCTTCATCATTGTCATATTGCTTTGCATGATCATGTAGTTGACATCGTATTTGTGGCAAAGCCACCTTCATAATTCTTTCATACATGTCACTCATGATTCATTGCACATCCCGGTACACCGCCGGAGGCATTCACATAGAGTCATATTTTGTTCTAAGTATTAAGTTGTAATTCTTGAGTTGTAAGTAAACAAAAGTGTGATGATCATCATTATTAGAGCATTGTCCCAAGTGAGGAAAGGATGATGGAGACTATGATTCCCCCACAAGTCGGGATGAGACTCCGAACGAAAAGAAAAAAAGGAAAAAAGAGGCCATAAAAAAAGAGAAAAAGGCCCAAACAAAAAATGAGAGAAAGAGATAAGGGACAATGTTACTATCCTTTTACCACACTTGTGCTTCAAAGTAGCACCGTGATCTCCATGATAGAGAGTCTCCTATGTTGTCACTTTCATTTACTAGTGGGAATTTTACATTATAGAACTTGGCTTGTATATTCCAATGATGGGCTTCCTCAAAATGCCCTAGGTCTTCGTGAGCAAGCGAGTTGGATGCACACCCACTTAGTTTCTTTTGTTGAGCTTTCATACACTTATAGCTCTAGTGCATCCGTTGCATGGCAATCCCTACTCACTCACATTGATATCTATTGATGGGCATCTCCATAGCCCGTTGATACGCCTAGTTGATGTGAGACTATCTTGTACTTTTTGTCTTCTCCACAACCACCATTCTATTCCACATATAGTGCTATGTCCATGGCTCACGCTCATGTATTGCGTGAAGATTGAAAAAGTTTGAGAACATCAAAAGTATGAAACAATTGCTTGGCTTGTCATCGGGGTTGTGCATGATTTAAATATTTTGTGTGATGAAAATAGAGCATAGCCAGACTAGATGATTTTGTAGGGATAACTTTCTTTGGCCATGTTATTTTGAGAAGACACGATTGCTTTGTTAGTATGCTTGAAGTATTATTATTTTTATGTCAATATTAAACTTTTATCTTGAATCTTTCGGATCTGAACATTCATGGCACAATAAAGAAAATTACACTGAGAATTATGCTAGGTAGAATTCCACATCAAAAATTCTGTTTTTATCATTTACCTACTCGAGGACGAGCAGGAATTAAGCTTGGGGATGCTTGATACGTCTCCAACGTATCTATAATTTTTTATTGTTCCATGCTATTATATTATCTGTTTTGGATGTTTAATGGGCTTTATTATGCACTTTTATATTATTTTTGGGACTAACCTATTAACCAAAGGCCCAGTGCAAATTGCTATTTTTTGCCTATTTCAGTGTTTCGCAGAAAATGAATATCAAACGGAATCCAAACGGAACGAAACCTTAGCGAGGATTGTTTTTGGAACAAACACAATCCAGGAGACTTGGAGTGGACGTCAAGGAAGCAACAAGGCGGCCAAGAGGTAGGAGGGCGCACCTAGGGGGGTAGGCGTGCCCCCCACCCTCGTGGGCCCCTCGTGGCTCCACCGACCTACTTCTTTCGCCTATATATACTCATATACCCTGAAAACACCCAGGAACACCACGAAACCCTATTTCCACCGCCGCAACCTTCTGTACCCATGAGATCCCATCTTGCGGCCTTTTCCGGCGCTCCGCCGGAGGGTGAATTGATCACGGAGGGCTTCTACATCAACACCATAGCCTCTCCGATGATGTGTGAGTAGTTTACCTCAGACCTTCGGGTCCATAGTTATTAGCTAGATGGCTTCTTCTCTCTCTTTGGATCTCAATACGAAGTTCTCCTCAATTCTCTTGGAGATCTATTCGATGTAATTCTTTTTGCGATGTGTTTGTCGAGATCCTATGAATTGTGGGTTTATGATCAAGATTATCTATGAAAAATATTTGATTCTTCTCTGAATTCTTATATGCATGATTTAATATCTTTGCAAGTCTCATCGAATTATCAGTTTGGTTTGGCCTACTAGATTGATCTTTCTTGCAATGGGAGAAGTGCTTAGCTTTGGGTTCAATCTTGTGGTGTCCTTTCCCAGTGACAGCAGGGGCAGCAAGGCACGTATTGTATTGTTGTCATCAAGGATAAAAAGATGGGGTTTATATCATATTGCTTGAGTTTATCCCTCTACATCATGTCGTCTTGCCTAATGCGTTACTCTGTTCTTATGAACTTAATACTCTAGATGCATGCTGGATAGTGGTTGATGTGTGGAGTAATAGTAGTAGATGCAGAATCGTTTCGGTCTACTTGTCACGGACGTGATGCCTATATACATGATCATGCCTAGATATTCTCATAACTATGCACTTTTCTATCAATTGCTCGACAGTAATTTGTTCACCCACCATATATTATGCTATCTTGAGAGAAGCCACTAGTGAAACCTATGGCCCCGGGGTCTATTTTCCATCATATTAATCTCCCGTCAACTTGCCAATTTCTGTCGCCTTTCTTTTTATTTTGTAACCTTTACTTTCCAATCTATACAACAAAAATACCAAAAATATTTATCTTATTATCTTTATCAGATCTCACTTTTGCACGTGGCCGTGAAGGGACTGACAACCCCTTTTTCACGTTGGTTGCAAGGTTCTTGATTGTTTGTGCAAGTACGAGGGATTTGCGTGTAGTCTCCTACTGAATTGATACCTTGGTTCTCAAAAACTGAGGGAAATACTTACGTTACTTTGCTGCATCACCCTTTCCTCTTCAAGGGAAAACCAATGCATGCTCAAGAGGTAGCAGACGACCATGAGGCCTGGCGCGACAGGCACAACCTAACCCGGGCCGAAAACCACATTCGGACTTCATCCGAACTGCGCCGCGACTCGCTCGATACAGAGGCGCCGCACACCCCTTATGCTTCACCGATGAGGTGATGGAGCACCAGTTCCCTAAAGGGTTTAAACCCGTGAACATTGAATCATACGATGGTACTACCACTACTGCAGGATGCTGCTAACGCGACACTACGATCAGAGACCCTTCGACGAAACTGTGTGCGATGCAATAATTGCAAATGGTGGTGTAAAAGAACTGTCAAAAAAGGTGCAAAATGTTTGCGATGGCGGAGCCATCAAACACGGTTCAGATTTTATTTGCGTGTGCGATGTAGGGCATACGGTTCAGTCCAATGAACTGTTTGCGATGAGGTGGAACAAAAGAAACGGGCAGCCTGATGACGGCATACGGTTCACTCGGATGAACTGTTTGTGATTAGGCAACACAAAAGAAATAGTCAGCCAGATCAAGGTGTGTATGATTGAGGGCACACGCTTCAGAAGGATTAATTGTTTGCAATTAGGCAACAGAACAGAAACGGTTCAGCCAGATCAAAGTGTCTGCGATTGATGGCATACACTTCACATGGATGAACTGTTTGTGATTAGCCACAACAAACTTAAACAGTTAGATAGATCAACGTGTGTGCGCTAGACGGGCACACACATTCTAATTAAAAGAAGCGTGCGCGATGGTAATAACGAGCGCGCACGTTTGTTGGAACAAGACGTGTGCTGACATTGCCTATTGCGGTGCACCCTATGGTGCAAACGCCACGTACGCGGCCGAGAAGGCGAACGTGCCGCACTTATAACCGTCGGTAAATTTTGAGCATGCGTCCCGTCACATTCCAAATTGCAAACCTGTTCACACCGATCAAAACCTAAATAGTTTCCCACTTAGGAGCGTATTACTACTCAGTTATAAATACTACTACTCCAAGTTGACTGCACATTCCTCCTCAACTCCTCATCCACAAAAACAAAGTCATTCATCATCATTCCCTTTGCGTCTGCCATGGCTAGCGTGAGTTCTGGGTCGAGAGATTGCCACCAGGGAGATGCGAGCATGGAAGAGGAAGCACGAGAGGTGTCCTGCCTCGCCGCGAACGCAGCCGACATGTCCCGCTGCGCGGCCGTAGCAGCATAGAGGTCCCGCCGCGCCGTCGATGTGGCAGACTGGTCTGGCCACGCCGCGGAAGCAAAAGAGATGTCCTGCTGCACCGCGAATACAGCAGAGATGTCCTCCCGCACCGCGGCAGCCTGGGAAAATGTCTCGCGGGTAGGCGAGGCCTCTTAAGGCGCATGCATGCGATCGTCCATAGCCAGATGGATCAGATCTCCGACTGGGCGAGGTTGCAGGACGACATGAAAGCCTCTTTTGAAGAGGCTACCGGTGTCATCCGGCAACTAAATGAGAGCAATGCGAAGCTCCGGGCCGAGCACGACCTGCTGAGGGTGAAGATCGTCGAAAGTGCGGAGCAGCAGGAGGAAACCACTACCTTGTTGAAGAGGACCGGCCTCATCGTCGAGAAACTTATGGACGAGAATGCCATGCTGCGCATCGAGCACAGAAGGCTGGTGGAGGAATCCGTGGATGCTCTTAAGCAGCATCTTGATGACAAGAAAGAGCTCATCTCTGCTCGCCGCGGAGACTAGTTCCCGCGGCCTGCAGCAACGTAGAGATCAGCGAGGCAGATCGTTGTCTTCCTTCTTCTTTTGCCCTTGTGTATTTCGGCCGTTGCCGCATGTGGCTTTTTTAAATTATGTTCCTAAATATGTAAGAAAATTATTATCCACTGTCATCGTCCTTATATTCATCATGCTTGCTATAAGTCACAGTCGATGCTATATAGGTCCATCAGATCTTACATCAAGATCCATGCAAAATTTTCTTTTAAGATTTTCATTTTTCTCTCTTAAATCTCAGTCTAGTGAGACACATAGCCACGCCGTAGAACAGGGGCTCGGGCGCCATTAATGGAGACATTGGGAGGGAGGTGCGCGGCAGGTAGTGGTCAAAGGGCTCTCCTCCCGATGAGCACGCACAGGGGTCTGATCGCACGCCTCCCGTACTCAAATAGCTATCCCGCACGGCACCTCCTAGCCAATAAAAAAAGGGGACGCGTGGCGGCACATAAATGGTAAGTAGAACGCCCACGGTTTCAATAATACTTGTGTTTCCGATTTGTAACGTGACAACACTTGTTCCAAAATGACTTTGTTGATTGTCAATGTGTGCGCCTTCGCAAATCGGACAGAAAAATTACCATAGCATGTTGGTGCCATGTCATGACACCATGCCAAGTTTCATGATTTTCACACGTGTTTCTCAATCTTTCCGGCCGAGCCACGACGCCCAGATGTTTTAATTTCATTCCCATTTCTTGCATGGGACCTAGAAATTCACCCAAGGACACACATGTGATTTTCCAAACAACTTTGGTGCACTGGAGCATGTGCTTGTTGTTCAAATTTGAATTATGCACACTAAATGCGCAGAAACTCAATTAATGTATAAAAAAATCCAGACGAACCCGGAATAATTCCAAAATTTAGCACGATACTTCTATTTGGTCTAATCTGCCTGTGTAAAAAATAAGGCGGGAGAAGGCAGTGTACGTATCTCGTTTCGCACACGGAGGTGACACGTTCCCTCTCGAAACCACGAGTCTTCTTGAGGGAAGCTCCGGTTTGCAAGAAGCTTACACCAAAGCTTGTCCCAATTTGGCCAAAAAAATTACCGCAGCATGTTGGTGCCATGTCATGACACCATGCCAAGTTTCATGATTTTCAGGTGTGTTTTAGATTTACAGGAATTTAAAAACCAAGTTTCTCAATCTTTCCGGCCGAGCCACGACGCCCAGATGTTTGAATTTCATTCTCATTTCTTGCATGGGACCTATAAATTCACCCAAAGACACACATGTGATTTTTCAACAAACTTTGGTGCATTGGAGCATGTGCTTGTACTTCAAATTTGAATTATGCACATTAAATGCCCAGAAACTCAATTAATGCATAAAAATGCCAAACGAACCCGGAATAATTCCAAATTTAAACACGGCACTCATGTACTAGTTGCATGTTCACTGTACGTAAATGTTCTAGCAATTCAAACACCATCCTTTCCCTCCATAACACCATTTTGTCTTTCAAAACATAATGAAAAAATCAGGTATACCACAAACATTTTACTAGAAAGAATCGTGTGGGATGCGATACAAAATATCTTGGTGCACCGTCTTGTCTGGCTTACGCAGGAAGCTTCATCGTCTACAGTCCACCGCCCCCGCTTGAACCACACTTGCGCGCCAGTTTCTCGCGGCACCGAGCGAAAAAAAATTTGCCACCGCGGAAATATCTATCTCCTCGCCCCCTCCCTCCTACCAAAAGCCACATTTCATCGTTCCTCCTTGCTTTCCAAGTTCAAACCTTCACTGCTGCTTACTAGCAGCTCAGCCTCCTTGCTGGTGACTGTTGGGGATATAACTATTGAGTATAAACCGCCCAGAAGGGGTCGAATTATACTCATAGTAATTTACTCGTATTGAAGCCCACGACGACATGGAAGATGGCACTTTATGGAGGAGACTTCATAGGAAGGCCCAAGGCCCAGAGGCGGGTTAGGGCCCATAGACATAAACCGCCATAGGCATATAACTTGTATTGTAAGATAGGAAATAGTAGGTACCGAGCCGGACACGTTTCTGAGCCGGCCGGGATTCTGTAAACCGACCAGGCGTCGACCTGTGTATATAAAGGGACGACCCGACGGTGGTTGAGGGACAAGAAACAACAGATCGAGAGCCAGGTTAGGCGTATTCTCTCCCTGGTCATCGAAACCCTAGCAATACCACCTCAAACTGGATTAGGCCTTTACCTTCACCGCAAGGGGCCGAACCAGTATAAACTCCTCGTGTCCTTTGTCCTGTTTAACCCCTTTAAGCTAATCTCGTTGCGATGGATCCATGACTAAGTCCTCACACTAGGACATCTGCCGTGACAATTCCACGACAGTTGGTGCCCACCGTGGGGCTATCGCACGTTGGTTTCAAGTTCTTAGAGGGCAACTTCGAAGTGCTCAAGGGATACGCCATGGGCCGGATGACCAAGAGTCGTCGCGGCAAGCTCTACATCGACGACGCGGGCTGGGGCCCCGAGGCCGGCTCAATTGAGTAGGGGTACCGGGTCCCCTTTGGTGGAATTCATGTCTTCATTGGCAAGATCGGCGAACCGGGCCCTGAGCCGGACATCTGCATCGACATCATCGAGACGGCTCAGCGTGCGAGACCTGCCCGAGTTCAACCCGCCATGAAGCGTGCCTTCGTGGGATTTATTAACGGTGCAGAATCTGAATCGGTATCTAACGGTGAAACGGTTGTCTATTCAGATGGCGAGTCATCCACCGGTGAGACTGAGTCATTGTACCAACTCCAAGATGGCCGGCTTGGGGGCTGTTCCGATGGCGACAGTATTCTGGACCCCCTCGAACCGCCAAACCGGGTCGCAATCTTCATGGCCGGTACACTGCCAGTGCAGCACTCTTCGACTGCGGCGGCATTGATTTCCGGGTCAGCAGCGGTGACGGCAGCCGGGGCAGGAGGCCCTGTGCGCCCGCTGGCTCAGGTCTTAACTGATTTGCTGGATAAACTGACAGCGCTGTTAACAACGGTGGTTAACCCGGCAGAACAGGATCAGCACAATGTGGCGGTTGCAAAATTGTGTGATGAGATAGCACAGGCCAAGGAGGAACTGAACGCAGAAAACACTAGGATGGCCGAGGAGCGGGCCGCTTTGGATGCTTAGGCACAGCGGATTCAGTCGGAGTCTTACCGGCTCATGCTAGATCAAAACGCTTCAAATGATGTCATGAGAAGGAGGCATTGGAGTCATCTGCCCCCGGTTTACGAGGCAAGAAACCTCTTTAACACTCCAGGGGTGGGAACTAGTAACCCGGCAGTGGTAAACCGGGTCGAGACACCTGGGATGGGTACGCCAATTCAGCCACGTACGACGGACCCACCTCGTCAGAGCAATAACCCACCACAGCACGTGCCGACGCCACCGGGTCATTACTCTAACTATACAGCCGATTTACCTCCCGAAGCATGGATCGAGAGTTATGAGATGGCCATGGAGTTGCTAGATGTCAGTGATGCGGCATGTGCTAAATATTTCCCCTGATGTTGGAAGGGACGGCCCATACTTGGTTAAAGGGGCTCCCTGCCAACTCCATTGGGTCATGGGCCGAGTTAAAAGCCCGGTTTATCCAGAATTTCAAGGATACATGCAAGCAGCCTATGTCAATTGTGGATTTAGCCTCCTGTGTCCAGGAGGAAAGTGAGTCAAGAACCCATTGGGTGCGTCGGGTCTCAACAATTCTGCACTTGTCAGATCGTATTAATGCCGACTCGGCAGTGTTGATGCTGGAGAACAATTGTCGGTTCATACCCCTAAAGCAGAAGTTGGGACGGCTCAAACATCACTGCAATGACATGGGGACCCTCATGGCGGCTCTAGTTAAGTATGCTGATTCTGATGGTACCAAGGACCCCGAGTCTGATGATGAGAAGCCGGGGAAGGGAAAGAAGAGCAGCAACGCCAAGGGGCAGCAGCATAACCCGGCGAACCAGGGAGGCAACGATAAGTGCAAGGCTGATAATAGTTTAGACTTTGTGGCTAACACCAATGCACATAATAATGGTCAGTGTCGTAAGGGTAAACCGCCCCCGCAGACTGGAGGGTTAGGCATCAATCTTGAGCAACTGTTAAATCAACCCTGCCCAAAACACGGGACGCGGGAGAGGCCGTCTGGGCACCTCTGGAAAGATTGCTACATTATGAAGGAGTTCAGAAATTCGAATCTTTTCCAAGATAGTCGTGGACCGGGTGGCAGTTCAGGATCCGGTTTCCATGGGCCGGGTTACGGCGGAGGCGGCTCTAGCTCAGGGTTCCAAGGAAATCAAGGCAGTGATGGCAACCAAGGTGGTTACCATCAGTAGAATAATCAGGGGAGTCAACAGCAGCAACAGTCGGGTTATCAGAGCAACCCGAAGCAGTTGAATAGTGGACAGTATCACGTCTTCACCACTAGCTTATGCAAGCGAGACCAGAAGCTTCATAAGAGGGCAGTAAACTCCGTTGAACCGGCAGTTCCCCGTTATTTACGCTGGTCTGAGCAGCCCATCGTATGGAGTCAGGAGGATCACCTGCCCCGGGTTGATAATACGGGTCACCTGGCATTGGTGGGGGCACCTCAGGTCGGAGGGTATAAGTTTACCAAGGTACTCATGGATGGAGGGAGCAGCATCAATATTCTCTATTATGAGACTTTCTGTCGCATGGGGTTGATAGATAAAAATCTTAAACCGTCAAACACTGTTTTCCATGGCGTGGTGCCTGGTAAGTCGGCATACCCAGTTGGTAAGATAGCTCTGGAAGTTGCTTTTGGAGATGAGCATGACTCTAGATCAGAGACCTTGACCTTTGAAGTGGTGAAAATCAAGAGCCCTTATCATGCTATGTTTGGACGGCCGGCTTATGCTAAGTTCATGGCCATGCCCTGCTACGTTTATCTGCAGCTTAAGATGCGGGGTCACAAGGGGACCATTACAGTACATGGGAGCCGGAAGATAGCTTTGGAGTGTGAAGAGGGCGATGCAGCTTATGCTGAGTCGGTTTGTGCAACAGAGGAGTTAAAATTTTATAAGGACAATGTTGATCCGGCGGATATGACTTCTTTGAAAAAGCCCACTATGGAGCATGATCCGGCCTTGAAGTTTAAATCGGCTAATGAGACTAAGCTAGTTGATTTTGTTCCTGGCGATTCATCCAAGCAGTTCAGCATCAGCACTAATCTGGATCTGAAATAGGAAAGCGCGCTCGTCGAGTTCATCCATGAGAACCGGGTCATCTTTGCATGGAAACCTTTTGACATGCCAGGTGTACTGAGGGAACTCGCTGAGCACACTCTCAATATTGATCCTAAGTTTAAACCGGTCAAGCAGTTTCTTCATCGCTTCAATGAAGAAAGGCGTAAAGCCATTGGTGAGGAGGTAGTCCGGCTCTTGGCGGCTGGGTTTTTCGTTGAAGTGTTTCATCCTGAGTGGTTGGCTAACCCGGTGCTGGTACTTAAGAAGAATGGCACTTGGCGCATGTGTGTGGACTACACGGATTTAAACAAGGCTTGTCCGGCTAATACTTTTGCTCTCCCTCGTATTGATCAGATTATTGATGCTACGGCGGGTTGTGAGCGTTTGAGTTTTTTGGATGCTTATTCTGGTTATCATCAGATCAAGATGGCAGTTAAGGACCAGGAGAAGATAGCTTTTATAACTCCCTTTGGAGCCTTCTGCTATGTGTCTATGCCTTTTGGGCTCAAGAGTGCCCAGGCGACTTATCAGCGATGTGTGCAGAATTGTCTTCATAATTAGATTGGGCGCAATGTTCATGCTTATGTGGATGATATTGTGGTGAAATCCAGGAAGGATGAGACATTGATAGACGATTTGAAAGAAACCTTTGATAATCTCCGGGTCTATAAGATGATGCTTAACCCGGCCAAGTGTGTTTTTGCTGTACCGGCAGGCAAGCTCTTGGGCTTTCTGGTGTCTAACAGAGGCATCGAAGCTAACCCGGAGAAGATCAAGGCCATTACTTCTCTGGCTAAACCGGCGTGTATCAACGATGTTCAACGTCTTGCGGGTTGTATTGCGGCGCTAAGCCGGTTCATAAGCAGGTTGGGAGAAAAAGCTATCCCTCTGTACCAGATGATGAAAAAGATGGATAATTTTGTCTGGAGTGATGCTGCTAATGCAGCGTTTGAGGACTTGAAGAAGCAGTTAGCCGAGCCACCTGTTCTTGCTGCCCCTGTTGATAAGGAGCCATTGTTGTTATATGTGGCTGCTAATGCCCAGGCTATCAGCGTGGCTATTGTGGTGGAGCGAAAGGAGGCAGGCAAGGAATATCTGGTTCAACGGCCGGTTTATTATATCAGCGAGGTGCTTATTGAGTCCAAGCAGAGATACCCACATTGGCAAAAGCTGGTGTATAGAGTTTTCATGGCAAGCCGGAAGCTTAAGCAGTATTTCCAGGGTCATCCCATCACTGTGGTTAGTTCTGCTCCTTTGGGAGATATAATCCAAAACAGGGAGGCAACTGGCCGGGTTGCTAAGTGGGACATTGAGCTTGGACCTCACGGGTTAAAGTATATGCCTCGTACGGCTATCAAGTCCCAAGCACTTGTGGATTTCATCAATGACTAGACAGAGTTGCAGGCACCGGAGGAAAAGCCGGATAACACATATTGGACTATTCACTTTGATGGGTCCAGGCAATTGGAGGGCTCGGGGGCTGGAGTCGTGCTTACTTCCCCTCGAGGTGATAAATTTTGTTATGTTCTCCGTTTAATGTTTCCCTGCACTAACAATGCAGTTGAATATGAGGCCTTGCTCCACGGTCTTCGGATGGCTAAGGAGATGAACTTAAGCCGGGTAAGGTGCTTTGGGGACTCAGACTTGGTGGCTCAACAAGTCTCTGGTACTTGGGATTCCAAGGATCCACTCATGGCGGCTTATCGATGAGAGGTGGATGTTATTGCTGCCCACTTCAAGGGTTATCAGGTCGAGCATGTCGATCGGCGCAAAAATGAAGCGGCGGACACTTTAAGCGGGTTGGGTTCTCAACATAAACCGGTGCCTCCTAATGTTTTTCTTGACGTCTTGCATAACCCGTCGGTCAAGCTACCTACAGAGGAGGATTTGGCTATTCCTGACCCAGAGGCTCAGTTGGTCGCGGCTCTTCATGTAATTCCTGATTGGACAGTTTCGTATCTGGCTTATCTGACCCGGGGCGAGTTACCTGAGGATGAAACTTTGGCCAGGCAGATAACCCGGCGGTCCAAATCAATGACTATTGTCAATGGGGAGTTACATCACTGCAGTGTCACAGGGGCGTTTCAGCGCTGTGTTTCTCCTGAAGAAGGCTGTGAGATTCTGCGTGAGATCCACGAAGGAGATTGTGGTCATCATGCCGGTTCAAAATCTCTAGTGGCCAAGGATTTTCGTCACGGTTTCTATTGGCTGACGGCTCATGCTGATGCTAAAGACTTGGTCAGAAAATGTGACGGTTGTCAGAAGTTTTCATGTCGAGCTCATGTTCCGGCTCAGGAGTTGAGGATGATTCCAATCACTTGGTTGTTTGCAACTTGGGGGCTTGATATGGTTGGACCTTTTAAGAGGTCCAAGGATAAGAAGACCCACCTTTTGGTGGCGGTTGATAAGTTCACTAAGTGGGTAGAGGCGGAGCCAGTCAGTAAGTGTGATGCAGCAACGGCGGTTCAACTCATGAAGAGGGTGATCTTCCGTTTTGGCTTTCCACACAGCATTATAACAGGCAATGGTACTAACCTCTCCAAAGGTGCTATGAAAGACTTTTGTCAACGTGAGCATATCCGGCTTGATGTATCGTCAGCGGCTCACCCTCAATCCAATGGTCAAGCTGAGAGAGCCAATCAAGAGATCCTCAGAGGCATCAAGCCCCGGCTTCTGGTTCCTTTGCAGAGGATGATGGGTTGTTGGGTGGAGGAGTTACCTTCCGTGTTATGGAGCATTAATACCACCCCCAACAGGTCTATGGGTTACACGCCTTTCTTCATGGTTTACGGAGCAGAGGCAGTTCTCCCTAGTGACATCCGGCACGACTCACCTAAAGTTCAGCTTTGGTTATAACTTATGGTTATTTCTTCATAGCCTTATATATTGGGCATGATAACCCATCCAGCGGTAAACCGCCAGGACACTTTTTTCACTGTTGAATGCAGAGACAGACTCAAATTGCTCAGATCATAAGCATATGTGGCATATTTTAAACATGGCGGATTAACAGTATCATGCAAAGTGAATATGCATGATGGCATAACAGATCAAGAGTTTAAACTAGCCTATTACAAGGCGTTTTGATGCCCAAAAGAATAATTGTTCTCAACAAGTCTTACAGGATGCAGAAGCTAAACCGGACCCCGGTTTATGAATCTTCGCCGGGCTGACTTGATCCTACACCGGTTCATCCTCCTCCTCTCTACCCAGTGGCTAGAAGTCAATGGTTGCCCAATCGATCCTAGTTAGGGCTTTGAATACAGCCTCATCACTTATAAGTGTGGAGGGGTCAAAACGTCAGGGGCATAGGTATGCTTACGGGATTGGAGGAATAAGAGTTGGAGCGTCATAGGTTGGCGGATTAACTCTCTTGTTTTTGGCGTCGTAAATCGACTGGTAAGGTGAAAGATCGGTCTCTTCAGCCAATTTGCTAGCCAATGGGCGCATTTCCTTCGTCAAGGCTCGGAGATCATCATTATCAAAATCGGACCCATCCTCCTTGATGCTCGGATAGCCGTTTCCAACATCAGTCGGATCAAGATCAGGTATCCATGCTTTAGCCCGGGTTAGTGCGTTCAGAGCACCTGCCCTTGCAGCTGATCTCTTTAGCTCTTCAAACCGGGTAGGCATCATCGATAGCCTCTCTAATGTTTCCTTGATCAAAGTTGGGGTGGCTTGTTATGACAAGCTGTGCAGATGATCCGTTGTGCGCCGGTATATAATTGCTCTATAAGTGTATAGGCAGCCTTCAGTTTCATCCGCATATCCGAGCCAAGATGGGCAATGCGAGATCCTGCATCGTCACAAATGTCGGTAAACCGGCAGTTTCATAGATATTACATGTTTAAAGCTTATGAAGAGGCTCTTTACCAAAAACTGCAGAAGTCATGGCATTTATTTGCCGTTTCAACCCAGTCAGCTCCTCTGTTACCGGATTAAGGGCCGCTTTAGCGTCCTCAGCCCTCTTCAGCAGAGTTGCCTTCTCTGTGTCCCAGCCTGCCCGCTCGCTCTTGAAGCTCTCCTTCAGTTTTTCCATGGCTGCTAAAGCACTGGTCAACTCCTCCTTGGCCTTGGAAGTTTCTGCTTGTTGAGATTTGATATTTTCTTGAAGGTCGGCGATTTGGGATTCTTTTTTGCTCAGCTCAGCTTGCAAGAGACATGCAATTTATGAGTTAACAGTACATATTTGAAGTACCAAGCACATAACAAGTTATACACTTGGCACTTGGGGGCTAATGCCTATTGCTTCTTATCAAAAAAAATTACAAGTCCCAAGCTCAATACAAGTATTATTCTTGGCACTTGGGGGCTAATGCATATTTGCTCAAGTTAACACTATGGATTTTCCTCCATCAATCAGCTTGGTGGTCAATCGGTTTACAAAGGTGTTCAGCAAGAATTTTGAGCCTTATAGGATAAAAGTCCCGGTTCATCTTGGAAGGATAAACCGGCCCTTGGGGCTACACAGGTGAAATTGTATAATTGTTATTTTAAAGTCCCGGTTCATCTTGAAAAGATAAACCGGCCCTTGGGGGCTACATGGGCAAAAAATTGAAGAAGTTATTATTCTACAAGTTCCGGTTCATATTGACATGATAAACCGGCCCTTGGGGATTACTGGCGTTGATCTATATGGCTTTTTGGAAATTTACAGCCCATTTTATGTTCGATAAATTTGGCGGCTAAGGGAAGGAATATTTATGCAGAGTTAACAGCAGTTACCTCATATCGCTCTTTCATCATGTTCACTAAACCGGCTTCATAATCACGGCTTGTGTACAAACGGTTTAAAAACCCAGAATGGATATCCTGGGCGCTGAAGTGGGCATATCTCTCCAAATCGGCCTTCCACTTGCCTTTGTCAATAGCGGAGAATTCTTCTTTGGCACTATGTTTTGAAAGAATAGTAGGATTGCCTGGGCTGTATAACTAATACCAGTGACCATAACATCGTCAGTTTGTCATCAGCAGTTTTAGCTGGGCTTGGAGGGTTATCAGCATGACCCATCGGATCAATTTCCATCTGTTCAACAAAGGTTTCATGATCCTGCGGTGGCGGATCATCAAGAGTAGCTTCATCATTTGGGTTAGAAGGTTCTGGGGTCTTCTCCGGTTCAGATGGATTGGGGTCAACAACCGGATTATTTACTTTAGCCTTTTTACTGGCTCTGGCTTTAGCCCTGAAAATAATAAGTGTGCATCAGGTCAGTATAAAGGTCAAGATTAAGATATGAAGGGTCAGTTGAATATGCTCACCCAGGAGCTGTTTTAAGGGTTGGAATTTGTGTCCCTGTTGATTCGCCAGAGGAAGAATGGGAAGTTCCCTGATAATTTGAATCAGACGGATTAAGAGGATACCGGAAATAACCCGCCTTGGGATAATATGTGTCAGAAGTATAAGAGACCTCTGGGCAGCGTTTACGAATCGGTGTGTTCGGTAAACCAGAGGAAGTTACCACCTGGCCGCTATGTCGGGTTGTGCGGCGAGCTTCGTGTTTCTGTTTCTTTAAAAGAAAGTTTGGATCCAGGTGAGCTAGAGGGTGAGAAAATCTTGCTTTCCGGTTTGCTTGACGGGTTTTCTGTGTTGGCAGAGGATCTGAGCCGGAGGAAAGAATAATTACCTCTACATCACCAACATGGCTAGCTTCAGCGTCACCCTGATAAGGATCGTTGTCAATGAGATGTATGAAAAAGGAGCCAAGTGAATCAAGTTCTACCTTGACTCCTGATTATCATCATCATCGTCAATGTTTAAATCGGTGGACTCGGCGGTTTTCTTCTTGGCAGGCTTTTTGGTGACCTTGGTCTTGGGGCGAGGTGTCTTGGCCAGTTTATCCTGTGGTTTCGTCTTCCAGAACGGATCATCACCCTATAAAAAGTTGAAAAGATTATAAGGGAATATCAAAAATATGGATTAAGCAAGGGGTAGGTAATTCTTACAGCTGGCGGTTTTTTCGAAACGCAGAAAGGACTAAGTCCTGTTTTACTGCAATCGGCCACCGGTTCATCCAGCATCTTCTTAACAGCTTCAGTAATTTCAGCATCAGTCAGCTGAATATCAATGTGGCATTGAGGATCTTTCAAGTCCCCTGTATATTCACACATTAAACCGGGGCGACGACTTAAAGGTAGAATACTCCAAGACACCCAGCAACGGACGAAGTCGATGCCAGTTAAACCGTTTGCCACAAAGGCTCTGAGCTTTGAGAGCTGTGGTGCATATTTGGCTCGTTCCTTTGCGCTGAGTCATTGGGGGAGTGGATGTGTACCACTAAGCCGATGAGCACGATAACCCGGCAGAGGATTTTCATCAGCTGGAGATGTATCTCGGCAATAGAACCAAATTTGATTCCAGTCTTTAGGATGGCTATGATGCTTGGCATGAGGGAAGCTGACATCTTTTCTCTTTTGGATGGATACCCCGCCAAACTCAGTGTTGGGCCCGTCCACAAATTCTGTGCGGCGGTTTAAGTAGTAGAAGTCTCTGAACAATTCAACTGTGGGCTCTTCTTGCAGATAAGCTTCGCAAAACACTTGAAAGTTGCAAATATTGGATACGGAGTTAGGTCCAATATCTTGAGGGTGTAGTTGGAGGAAATGAAGCACGCCACAGAAAAGTTTTGATCCAGGAGGGCTAAATACTGGACTCAGATGATCAGCAAAAACAACCACTTCTCCTTCCTTGGGCTCAGGAGGACATTCAGAACCAGGGACTCTCCAGTGGATGACTTCCTTTTTTGCTAAAGCGCCAGTGGCGACAAACCCGTTCAGCTGTTCTTATGTGACCCGGGATTGGACTCAGTTACAGGAGTAAAAGGATTTGGCCATTTGTTCAACAACCTGGAAGAAGGTTTGTGCCGGTTTAAGATTCATGGTTAATCCGTTAAAAGTTAAAAGGTAGAAAGTGTTGAAATATACTAAGGTGTTAAACCGGAGATTGATGCTATCAGGTTGCATACATGAGCAATTGGTGGTTTAAGAGGGGACTAATGGTACCTGGCGGATTTTGATTTTCTAAGTTAAACCGCCTACACAGACATTGAAAGTATAGATCTGAAGTCGAAAAATGGCTAAGTGGTGAAAAACAGATTTCACAGATTGGTATGGCAATGTCAGATCTACTGCGTGTCAGGAAAAGAAAATATTCAAACCTAAAATATTGGTACTTGAAAGTTTATGAAGTTCCAGATTAGGTTTTCTACAAAAAATGAGATGATCTGATGGGAAAAGAAGAACTATGGTTACTACCAAACAGAAAAATATCAAGTTTAAATCCGCTGTTTATGTTACGGTGAAGAACAGGCGAAGAACATGGCCGAACCTTCATGAGCTCACGAGAACCCTAATCAGATCTACGGAGGAGAGGAGGAGGAACTTACTGTGGCCGTTGAATGGCGGAGGCGCGTGAGTGGTCTGGTCCGAACAGGTTGATGCAGCGGCCAAGGTCGAGGCGGAGGTGAAGCTTGACGGCGGCGTCTGAGCTCGAGTACCAGGGCGTCGCGAGGAAGGTGACGAGACGAAGAGGCACGGGGGGGGGGAACTGAAAGGGACCCCCGGTCCTATTTATAAGGTGAATGGATAAGTGGCAAGCGCGGGAATCGAGGAGGTCAAAAAACGGATCTGTAGATGTGCAGACGCCTCGATTTTTGGAGATTCATTAAAGAAAAGGAGATACTTTAGAAGATTTGGGCTCTGTGTAAAGTTAATGGCAAGTGACGTCACGGTGGGTTATCATGATTCCAGAAGATGACGTCATGGCGAGTTATAAGTTTCGCAAAGGTAATGAAGGAAGGATTTTTCTAAGTGTTGAAGATTGATGTGAACAAGTTCAAATCAACCTGGGGCCTAATGTTGGGGATATAACTATTGAGTATAAACCGCCCAGGAGGGGCTGGGTTATACTCATAGTAATTTACTCGTATTGAAGCCCATGAAGACATGGAAGATGGCGCTTTATGGAGGAGACTTAATAGGAAGGCCCAAGGCTTAGACATAAACCACCATAGGCATATAACTTGTATTGTAAGATAGGAAATAGTAGGTACCAAGCCGGACACATTTATGAGCCGGCCAGGATTCTGTAAACCGACCGGGCATCGACCTGTGTATATAAAGGGATGACCCGACGGCGGTTGAGGGACAAGAAACAATAGATCGAGAGCCAGGTTAGGCGTATTCGCTCCATGGTCATCGAAACCCTAGCAATACCACCTCAAACTGGATTAGGCCTTTACCTTCACCGCAAGGGGCCGAACCAGTATAAACTCCTCGTGTCCTTTGTCATGTTTAACCCCTTTAAGCTAATCTCGTTGCGATGGCTCCACGACTAAGTCCTCACACTAGGACATCTGCCGTGACAATTCCACGACACCGGCTACCCTTCTTCTTGCAGCGCCGCCTCCTCGCCGGCGACCCTTCTTCTTGCAGCACCGCCTCCTCGCCGGCGATCGTTCTTCTTGCTGCATGGCCTCCTCGTCACCAACCCTTCTTCTTGTTGTGCGGCCTCGTCGATATGGTCAGGTAATCCACACCCCACCCACACCATCCTCCTCCTTTCCCGTCCCACATGCCCCGACCGACGGCGCGACACCTTCCACCGAAATCACTGCCCCCTCCTCCAATTAAGCGCCGCCCACAGCCATTTTGCACGCAGTATAATGTGGAGCTCAGTAGCATGCGGCCGCATGCGCGCACGAAGTCGCTATGGTTGCCATGCATGTCGACCGCCAGATCTTGGAGGAGCACCTTGTCTTCGAGGCCACCGTCGACACTGCCACACGGTTGTCTACTTTAAAATACAGTTTGTGTTGTTTTCTCGAGGCCACCGCCAGTGCGTTCTAGTGATTTGTCCTCTATAATGTTAATATGCAATCTAATGTTCAGTTAACAGTTTGGTCCTCTGAAATGTAATGTTCCGTTAACACTTTGGTCCAACAATTGCTACATTTCGTAGTACTATTCTCAAGCATTCTTCGTTTTGTTAACTATCTTATCTTCTAGTACATGTTTCTATTCTGCAATGTTGTGCTCAGTTAACTATTTTGGTTCATTTGGTCTGCTGTCCATTTAACTGTTTGTTCAGTTCTGCAATTTGATTTTCATTTGCTGTGGGTACAATTTTGTATTGTTATGCATGTGACACCAATCGAATTTGGTTGTACTCAATCATATTCTAATGATAGTATGGCAACTCTCACTTAACCTGATCAAGATCTTTGTTATGTGTGTTGCAGGGAAACAATGGGAGACACCGCGGTTTACCATCGAGGTTTGTTCAAGCAGGGTCCTTTTGCTAATAGCACATTATTCTGCAGTTGCAGGAATCATTCTAATATTTAGGTTTCTTACAATTTGGTCTTGCACATGTAGGTCCTGCTGTCAGAGGCTTAGACCCACTGTTCGACCCATTTTGCATATGGGGAAATGAGATGTCCATGAATATCAGTCAAGTCAAGAAACTCAGAAAGATTGTTAGGATGAAGAAACTTGCGATGAATAACAGCAAGATCTTTGTTTGCACAATGAAGAAGACATCAGTCAACTATAGGATGGTACCAACTCTTTTACCTTGTTTTTACCCCTTGCGCCATTTCAAAATTTACAACAGCCATTTATGCATAACTTTGTTTTCAGTACTTTTCAAAGTAGTTCACCGACGATTACCTCTCAAACCACCTGCATGGTCAAGAGGCGAGGAAGGTATTCATTCAACACCCATGGTACATTATTGAAGTCTTGTTGAAGAGGACGAAGGTTGGGCGGGCAATTATCCATAGCCACTGGCCTAAAGTTGCAAGGACATTCAACATCATTGAAGGCTAAATATTTGCCTTCCACTTCTGCAGTTTCCCAGATGAGATTCATCTGTCTATTTACCGTGTATGATGCTACTTTCCAAAGGTTTTTGATGCTGCATGTGAAACTTGGTGCTGTTGTGTAATGGCATAACTGAGTGCCGAAGCTATCTGATGTAATTCGATTATGAAATCCTGGTTGCTTTATACGGATATGAAATATCTGGCGTGTTTTATAAGAAATATTAGTTTGATTACATGGATTATCAATAATAGGCTAATTACCCTGCTTATTGGTGTTTTCTATTATAGACGGTTACTCAGACAACACCGTGGGCGATGAACTCAAACAACCCGCACGGTTTCTAGAAAGTAGGCGTGTTCGATCAACTAACAATCACACATGGCTTCCGGCAGCGAACTGTTTGCGTTAGGCCACCTTGCACAAACATTTCCACACAAAGAACTGTGTGTGATATACATACCTACGGAAATGTTTTTCTAGGATTCACCGTGTGGGATGTACATACCTACGGAAATGATTTTCTGGGATTCATCGTGTGGGATGTACATACCTATGGAAATGATTTTCTGGGATTCACCGTGTGGGCTGTACATACCTACGGAAATGTTTTCTCGGATTACCGTGTGGGATGTACATACCTCCGGAAATGATTGGGTTTTGATGCCTCGCCCGATCGCACATGGCCCCAGCCTATGTCCCAGGAGGGCCTATCCCCAACGATTTCTGGGTTGTGTGGGAAGGACCCCCCTATCGCCCACACTCACTTGGCGACGGTTCCAAATGCTGTCGCGGAAAGGGGTTAAAAACCGTTTGTATAGCACGTCATTGTACCAGTGTACAGATCCCGCAGTATGAATCGAAGATTTTCTTCTCCATATTCACATGGCCCGCGGCGATGATCTCCATGCCATCAAATACCTCCTGCTAAAATTAAACGGACCAGCACGACACTGGTTAAACAGCCTCCCAGAAAACTCTATTGGCAGCTGGGAAGACTTGGAGGATGCCTTTAGAGACAACTTCCAAGGTACCTATGTTAGGCCTCCAGACGCCAATGACCTTAGTCACATAGTCCAGCAACCCGGAGAATCAGCCCGGAAGTTATGGACCAGGTACTTAATTAAAAAGAACCAAATTGTGGACTGTCCGGTTGCCGAAGCCCTCGCGGCCTTTAAACACAGCGTCCGAGACGAATGGGTCGCCCGACACCTCGGCCAAGAAAAAACGAAATCCATGGCAGCCCTTACCGCACTTATGACCCGCTTTTGTGTGGGAGAAGATAGCTGGCTAGCTCGCAGAAGCAATAGCACCGGCGACCCTGGCACCTCCGAAGCCAGGGATGGCAACGGCAAGTAACAAACACAAGCGTCGAAGCAATAACGAAGATACCGAAGACACAACGGTCAACGCCGGATTTAGTGGCTCTAAACCCGGTCAGCAGAAGAAGCCATTCAAAGCAAACAAGGATGGTCCATCTAGTTTGGACAGAATACTCGATCGGCCTTGCCAGATTCATGGCACCCCTGATAAGCCTGCTAATCATACCAACAGGAATTGTTGGGTCTTTAAACAGGTCGGCAAGCTAAGCACCGAACATAAGGGGAAGGGGCCGCCCAGCAAGGACGATGATGAAGAGCCTCGCCCACCGAACACAGGGGGACAGAAGAAATGTCCCCCCCCCCTGAGGTAAAAATGGTGAATATGATATATGCTACACATATCCCCAAAAGGGAGCGCAAGCGCGCACTAGGGACGTCTATGCCATAGAGCCAGTTGCCCCAAAATTCAACCCATGTTCAACCTGTCCGATCACTTTCGATCACAGAGACCATCCGACCAGTAGCCGTCATGGAGGTTCGGCAGCATTGGTCCTCGACCCAATTATCGACGGATTCCATCTCACGCGAGTCATTATGGACGGCAGCGGCAGCCTTAACCTGCTTTATCAGGACACTGTCCACAAAATGGGCATCAATTCATCAAGAATCAAGCCCACTAAAACCACCTTTAAAGGAGTAATACCTGGTGTTGAAGCCCACTGCACGGGCTCAGTAACACTGGAAGTGGTCTTCGGTTCACCGGACAACTTCCGAAGCAAAGAGTTGATCTTCGACGTCGTCCCTTTCCGCAGCGTCTATCACGCACTGCTCGGAAGAACCGCCTTCGCCCGCTTCAATGCGGTCCCTGATGTCTACTACGCAACTTTATTCTTGTAGACACGTGTTGGGCCTCCAAGCGCAGAGTTTTGTAGGACGGTAGCAATTTTCCCTCAAGTGGATGACCTAAGGTTTATCAATCCGTGGGAGGCATAGGATGACGATAGTCTCTCTAAAACAATCCTGCAACCAAATACAAGAAATCTCTTGTGTCCCCTACACACCCAATACAATGGCAAATTGTATAGGTGCACTAGTTCGGCGAAGAGATGGTGATAAAAGTGTAATATGGATGGTAGAAATATATTTTTATAATCTGAATAAATAAAAACAGCAAGGTAGCAAATAGTAAACGGGCACAAAAACGGTGTTGCAATGCTTGAAAATCAAGGCCTAGGGTCCGTACTTTCACTAGTGCAATCTCTCAACAGTGCTAACATAGTTGGATCATATGATTATCCCTCAAAGTACAATAAAGAATCACTCCCGAGTTCCTATTAGCGGAGAACAAAACATAGGAATTGTTTGTACGAAACCATCTCAAAGCTATTCTTTCCGTTCGATCTATTCAAGAGTCCGTACTAAAATAACACAAAGCTATTTTTCCGTTCGATCTATCCTAGAGTCCGTACTAAGATAACACCAAAGCAAGTTCATATTCATAATACTCAATCTACACAAGGAACTATAAAGAGACCCCAAAGTTTCTACCGGAGAAAGACATGCATCAACCCCTATGCATAGATTACCCCAATATCACCGCGGGAATCCGCTAGTTGAATGCCATAACATATATTAAGTGAATCAATAAGATACCCCGATTGTCACTTCAAGTATTCATACCGCAAGATATATATCATGTGTTCTCATCTCTAAATATTCAATCCGATATGACAAAACTTCAAAGGGTAAAGATTCAATTCATCACAACAAGAGTATAGAGGGGAGAAACATCATATGATCCGACTATATTAACAAAGCCCATGATATAGATCACGAGAGAGAGAGGTTAAACACATAGCTACTAGTACAAACCCTCAGCCCCGAGGGTGGACTACTCCCTCCTCATCGTGGTGGCCGCCGGGATGATGAAGATGGCCACCGGAGATGAATCCCCCCTCCGGCAGGGTGCCGAAACGGGTCTAGATTAGTTTTCGGTGGCTACGGAGCCCTGCGGCGGCGGAACTTCTGATCTAGGTTAACCCCGAAGGGTTTCGGAATATTTGGGAATTTATAGTGCAAAGAGGGGGTGCGGGAGGCCACCGAGGTGGGCACAACCCACCTGGGCGCGCCAGGGGGGCCTGGCGCGCCCTAGTGGGTTGTGCCCCCCTCGGGGCACACTCTAGGTGCGGCTCTGGCCAATGGGTTCCTTCCGGCCAAAAAAATCCCCGTAAAGTTTCGTTGCATTTGGACTCCGTTTGATATTGATTTCCTGCGATGTAAAAAACAAGCAAAAAACAACAACTGGCACTAGGCACTAGGTCAATAGGTTAGTCCTAAAAAATGATATAAAGTTGTTATAAAATGATTGTAAAACACCCAAGAATGATAAAATAACAGCATGAATACTTCATAAATTATAGATACGTTGGAGACGTATCAGTCCCGCATTATGCTTACCTAAAGCTCAAAATGCCTGGACCTCGCGGCGTTATTACAGTCAATGGAAACATGGAGCGCTTCCTCCGTACTGAGGAGCATACCGCGGCTCTCGCAGCTGAAGCACAGGGTGGCCTTATCAAGCCGAATATTACCCAGGCAGTCAAGCCCCCGGACACTATCAAACGAGTGCGGTCTACCCCACAGAACGACAGCCCGGCCCATCCAGAGCTAGATTAGAAATCCGGCCTCCGTCACAACCCCAGCTGGACGGCGGCATACTTATCGCGCGTACATAACCACGCAATAAAGATACCATGGGCACGAACGGAGGCATACGGAAAACACGGTCCACGGCACGGCTCGACCCTATCCGGACCTTTATATTCTTCCATCTTTTTCTTCTTGTTTTTCTTTTTCAGGTTCTTTACAACCCACACCACTCTTCGATGGTACTTAGGGTCCTTTTCCAGGCCCCTTATATACACTCGATCGTTGATCCTCTCAAAGGTCCATACACTATGGGGAAAAGCGCCGCAGATGTGCGGCAGAGTATCCAAAGGATCTCTAAGATCATCTTTTCAAATTTGGGACCTGTATGCAGCTTTCCCTTCTTCTCGGCATGTAAAATGGCCTTGATGCTTATGGCATCTTCTGTAAAAAATACGCTTCGACGTCCCAATCAGACTATAATGGAAACAGCTTTGCCCAACCCTGTTCGGTATTGGCTCATTTCTTAATCCATTTTCCCACTTTATGTCTGAATTGGCATATACACCTTGGTATGACTTAAATCGCCAGGGGCTCTATTTCAAGCCACATATATATTCTCAACAATAGAAAGTCCGAACACTCTCAGAGTATACTTTGGCGTCCTGAATATTGCATTATATGCATCGGCTCCGAATCATGTCTTTGGTCAATAGTTGGGTTGCCCGGCTCCTGTGCTTGCTACCTTACATTCCGTTTTTCGGCTAAGGTAGTAAAGGGAGAACTACTGCGATTGTGTTTCCAGCTGGCCTGGTCAAACACCTCAGTAGAGAAAGCCAAAAACTGACTGTCGTGATGCGGCGAGAGCTGGTCAGCAATTCGGTGACATACTAAATGTCTAGCGATTTCTTCCGTATTACACGAAGGGCTGGCTTTTTTCAGTCAAGCGCTTAAGGCATCCAAGTCTGATAGTCGCATACGCACCAGGGGCTACCCTACAGACCCATTGTCAAACTCTTATGGCTAAGTGAGAATAATAAAACTGTATAGTTCGATTGCCTGGTTCGCTGCGCTGCCACCTCCTTTACGGACCAAGACGTTGGGTCAAGTGTGGTCACGCGCTATTCCGAACACCCCCGTAGTATCTACGTGGGGGCTGAAGCCGACAACTGGTAAACTCTCAAGAATTATAAACGGCCGCACAGGGGGAATAACACTTTAGGATAAATGCATACAGTATATTACACAGCCTGGGTTTATACTACATTGTCCGGGTAGCCCGAATACATTTACTCGAACATGATATCCTTCGAGCATTGACCCTCTATCAAACGGGCACCCTTGAGGACATCTTCGAAATAGCGCTCCGGCTTGCGGTGGTCCTTGCCTCCAGGCGGGCCCTCAACCGCCACGACAGCGGCCTTCATCTTCGCCCAGTGCATCTTAACACGGGCAAAAGCCATCCGCGCACCTTCTATACACGCCGAGCGCTTCACGGCCTCTACTCGGGGCAAGGCGTCGCCAAGCCGCTTGACCAAGCCGAAGTAGCTGCTCGAAATGGGTCCGGCTGGCCATAGCCGGACTATGATGTCCTTCATGGCCAAACCGGACATCCTATGCAGCTCTGCCAGCTGCATCATCTGATTGTTCAGCAGCACTAGTCGCTCCGGCGCCAAGTACTGCGACCAGAAGAGTTTCTCTGTCGCGTTCCCTTCTTGGGCCCGAAAATACTGGGCGGCGTCGGCAACACTCCTCGGGAGATCCGCAAAAGCGTTTGGAGCACTCCACAGTCGATTTAGCAAAGCATATCTTCGACCGCCGAATATACTCTGTAAAAGAAAAGGCTTACCAGCCACTATCTGTTCGGCTTGCTTGATCTCCTCGCGAGCCGCCTGGGACTCAGACCGCGCCTCCTTCGCAGCTTGAAGAGCCTTGGTGAGTTCGGCCGCTTGGGCCTTGTTACTCTCCTCCAAGGACTCACACTTGTTGGCGGCGTCCTGGAACGCTTGCTCTACTTCGGTCACCCTCGCCTCATACTGAAGGCGGGCGGCCTTTTCGGCCTCTACATCCGCAACCGCTTTCTCTGCGGCTGCTTTGCTTGCCCTCGCCTCCTCTTTGCCTTCGGCAAGGGCACTTTTGAGGGCCTCGACCTCGGTCGCGTTGCCTACAATCATTTACATAGCAGCGCATGAGCTTAAACTCTGAGTTTGCATTATCATTTAGGCTTCTAAAGGGGGTCTTTTAAAAAAGCGTACCTTGGGCCTCATCGAACCGCTTGTTAATACGGTCGATCTCATCGTCAGCCAGCTGCAGTTTCCGCTGGAGTTCGGACACTTCAACATCCTTAGCTGAAGCCACCAACAGTGAAGCCTGTTTATCAAAATAGATGAACGCGTTATCTCCGGCGACTATTTGATCCTCTATCCGGCTCTTTTTTCCAAAGACCCAAACAGAGTCTCAGGGGCTACTATCTATATACAGGCATATTCTTCCAATACGAAAAGCGGCTAAAGCATGTTATATCACTTACATCAAAACCTGTTAACAGGCTAGTGAAAGCTTCGTTCAGACCGCTTTTGGCGGACTGAACCTTCTCAACCACCGTACCCAGCAGGGTACGGTGCTCTTCCACGAAGGAAGCACGTTGAAGTGCTTCCCTCAACATATCCGGCGCCTCCGGATTGATAGAGGTTGCCGGTGGAGTCGGCACTCCCCATCCCTTGAAGGGGGCTTCTCGCTCGACTCCGGAGCCATGTGGGTCTCCGGAGTGGTATTCAGCTGGGAGACGGACTGATCTAGGCCCCCGTCGTCAGTTTCCATAGGGGTAGTATCCCCCATGTTTTCGGCAGCCGAGGCATTACCCTCTGGCGCCTTTTCAGCGGCCTTCCGCATCTCCCCCTGGCCTGGAGAAGTCCTTCAGGACAACACCTCGGTGTCATCCGCGGCTCGTGGCGGAGAGGCTCGCGGTGGCATTTCGCTCTCCATCATCTCCGGCGCCAATGAGCTTCCCGAAGACGACGATTGTTGGGGGAGATCACGGGCCGGACTAAAAATACGTAACTAAAATGTTATCCTACGATCTGAAAAAGGCCAGATGTATGTATAGTATCTTTAAATACTTACGATTCGGCCGGGGGCTTCGGCCTGAGGCGCCGCTCGGGGATGATTTCAGTGTCCGAATCCGAATCATCCGAAAGGGAAATCTTCCCCTTCTTGGACGCCTCCGCTTCTAGGTCTGCGGCCGCCGCCCTTTTCTTCTCTCCCTTGAGGGGAGAATTGCTCTCCTCCTCTTCCTCTTCATCTTCATCTCCCTCGTGGGAGGAGAGAACCTCGGTGTCTTCAGACACGATGTCCGAAGTACCTATACGGCGGAGGCCACTTCTGGCCTCCTTGCCCTTCTTCTTGGCCTTCTTCTCCGGCGCCTGGTACGGCGCCGGAACCAGCATCTTTGTTAGCAGAGGGATATCTGGTTCTTCGGGCAGCGGAGCCGGACATTTGATCCGTTCCGCCTTCTTCGCCCAGCCCTGAAGGAGAAAAGGAAGGCTTAGCATACTCCTGGAATTTACAAGTAGAGGTTATGTTTGGAAATCTGGAAACTTACTGGAGTGGCCAGATGAGCGCAGTCGAGGCTGAGGTCTTCGGTCGTTCCCGGCCACGACTTCTGGGCCTTGAAAAGCAGCTTCCAGATTTCTTCGTGCGTCGTGCGGAAGAATCGCTGCAGGGTCCGAGGGCCGGCCGGATTGAACTCCCACATATGGAGAGTCCGGCGCTGGCAGGGGAGAATCCGGCGAAAAAGCATCACCTGGATCACATCGGCAAGGCTGGTGTTCTTCTCTATCACACCCTTGACGCGCTTCTGCAGCGTCATCACCTCGTCAGACGATGCGCAGTCCAGGCCCTTTTTAACCCATGATGTGAGCCGCATTGGAGGCCCAAATTTGAACTCAGGAGTGGCGGTCCATGTGGCGTCGCAAGGTTCTGTGACATAGAACCACTCTTGTTGCCATCCCTTCACGGTTTCCACGAAGGCCCCCTGGGGCCAAGTGACATTGGGGAGCTTGCTCACCATGGCGCCGCCGCACTCCGCATGTTGACCGTCGACTACTTTTGGTTTCACATTAAAGACCTTGAGCCATAATCCAAAGTGGGGGGGAATGCGGAGGAACGCCTCACACACGACGATGAACGCCGAGATGTGGATGAAGGAATTTGGGGCTAGACCGTGAAAGTCTAGCCTGTAATAGAACATGAGCCCGCGGACAAAGGGGTGGAAAGGAAACCCTAGTCCGCGGAGAAAGTGGGGGATAAATACTACCGTCTCATTGGACTCCGGAGTGGGGATGATCTGCTTTTTGGCAGGAAGCCGGTGGGCGATCTCCGCGGCCAAGTACCCCGCTTCCCGGAGTTCCTTGATGTTCTCCTCCGTGACGGAGGAGGCCATCCACTTGCCCTGAGCGCCAGATACAGACATGGCTGGAGTGTTTGCTGGGGACAGAAAGAATTGAACTCGGGTGCTGGAGCTCGAGGGCGGATGGGCTGAGGAGGAAGAAGGCGTGGGGTAAAAAGATGGGTCCTTATCTTCTTATAAAGGCAGTGAATATCAAGCGTCCCCCCCCCCCCACGAGCCTTAAAGCTTGCCTATTCCCAAGGGGTCATGCAAACGGCACGATTGGATTACCCAAACCCGTATTGATGAGAATCCCGCAATAAGGGGACACGATCTCTACTTTGACGAGATGTGTCAAGGAGAACCGCGCCTCGAAATATGAAGCGGGAGGCTAAAAAACGGTTCGAAATAATAATAGGGCCAGAACATAACGTCTCGCCGAAAAGGCTGTCAGTAGACACAGCTTATTTTGTTGAAGTATTTTGCCCTTGTGGTTCAGGGTTGTGACTGTTATACAGAGCTGAACATAGTTCTTTTGACCAACTTCTTTGGAGTATTCGGAGGAGGAACCCTCCTTGCAATACCGAAGACGATCTGCGCGCCGGACACATCGTCATTGAAGCCTAGTTCAGCGGCTACTGAGGAAGTCCTGGATTAGGGGGTCCCCGGGCGTCCGGGCTATGTGATATGGGCCGGGCTAATGGGCCGAGAAGATACAAGATAGAAGACCTTCCCCCGTGTCCGGATGGGACTCTCCTTTGCGTGGATGGCAAGCTTGGCGTTCGGATGTGAAGATTCATTTCTCTGTAAACCGACTCTGTACAACCCTAGGCCCCTCCGGTGTCTATATAAACCGGAGGGTTTAGTCCGTAGGGGCGATCATAATCATACAGGCTAGACATCTAGGGTTTAGCCATTACGATCTCGAGGTAGATCAACTCTTATAACCCCTATACTCATCAAAATCAATCAAGCAGGAAGTAGGGCATTACCTCCATTAAGAGGGCCCGAACCTGGGTAAACATCGTGTCCCCTGCCTCCTGTTATCTTCGATCCTCAGACGCACAGTTCGGGACCCCCTACCCGAGATCGGCCAGTTTTGACACCGACAGTCACGGCTCGATCCTCACTCCCCGCACCACCCGGTTCCTTTTTTGTTTGGGAAGAAAAAAAGGGGCATTCGCTGGCCAGGCCGTTAGCAGTGAACTGGTATGGGAAACTGATGTGGCACTGTCGTTGCGCCATGATTCATGGGAAAGTAATCTATGGCTGGATGGCCATTCGCCGGCAACTGCCACACAGCTAGTTGACGTTCCTCAGCTAACATATTCGTTGAAAAATTAATGTTAAAGATAACGAGCACACGTTCACATTGTTACATCCGCCCGCGACGCCATGAGGGTCGTCAGATTGCTTTGACCGAGTCTGGATGAAGAGAGGAGAGTTTTATTCAGGAAGATTCTTTTCTGTCAACCGCTATCCATTTCGCTCTCCTCCTTGAGCCACCGCTCGCTCCCTTCAAAATATCTAGGCCACCCCAAGCAAAAATCGAGAGAGGACGTCGAGCAAACGTACCTCGAATGATGCAACAATGGCGCGGTGGAATAGGGATTCCTTCACTGACAGTCGACGGCATCCGAATCGTCGGCGAAATGGTGTAGCGGCTGATCAAAATCGTGGTAGCTGGCGGAGAGGGGGAGTGGAGTGCGCGAGTGGAGGAGAGACGGGAGAGGAACCTGAGGAGGGAGGTGGAGGAGGATTATGGAGGGATAGTTCGCACGATTGCCGGTAAGAGCGAACGGTTCCAAGACGTGAGGTGACCTGACGACTCCGCCCGCGTCAAGATTCGTGCGCCTCATCCAACGGCCGGCACGACGTTCACTCTTATTTGGCTCTGAACAGACGTCACAGGCACATAGGTATATGCGTACACACTTCCCTCCCGAAATCGGAAAGGCATCACCGACTCCATGAAGGAGCCGGAGTCGAACCAAACCGAAGTTGTCTCGTCTCCTTGTCCACAGTCTACATATACCGCCACGGCCCGAGCCATCGATCCCATCGTCGCAAAGCAAACTTTCCATTGGAGGCAGCAGGTTAAGAGGCGGTGGTATTTCTTGTCTCTCTTGGCGAAGGAAGAAGGGAAGGGATATGGCGTCGTCGCCGCTCGAGTTTGAGGATCTGTCGCGGACATGCCGGAGGGACCGTTTTTGCCAGATTTGCGCCCGCGCCTTCTGCTCTCACTGCTGCGGCTATCATCACAGCGGGCCATTCCACTCGGTCATCCCTGTCGACGTGGACGCCGCCGGCCGGCCTGTCTTCTCCACGACCTTCGAGTTTGGGGACTCGGAGCAGTCGCTTCGCTTGCGCGACGCCGTCATCGGCACCATTGCCGCGGAGGACTATGCCACGCCGCTCCTCAGGGACTCGTACTGCATGGCATGTAGGAGAATCTTCTGCGCTGGCGCCTGCTCGCACCACCATGACCTGTGTGGCCCTGACGCCGTTCTCCACATCCGCCAGCACGGTGGCGCCTACTGCGTCCGGTGCACGGGCTCCGAACCATGGTTCCCTCACATGGAGAGCATTCTGGGTGACCCGGTCGGTGAGGATCGGGACGAGCACGGCCGCTACCAGCTGCTTCTGCCGGTGCTGAGGAGGGCGCCGGGCAAGTGCGTGCAGTGCGGCGCCCAGGTGCAGTGGGATTCGAAGGAGCACTGTTCGGAGCCCTGTGCCGCCGCTCACCACCAGGTGGTCGCCCAGCGGAGGGAGCGCCGGGAGGCCAGGCGCGCAGCAAGGGAGCTCGCTAAGCTACAAATCTATTGATAGAGTATTAGAGTTTGATTGATGCAGGACGCGGCTGATGAAGACACTGTCAATCGGAGCTTCTTCTACTTCTGACAGTTTTGTTCGTCTCGTTTCTTTCGCCGAGGAGTACGTAGTTTGGGCCCTGTTTCCGGGAACGTTGGTCGTTCTATAGCAAATTATAGATGTAATTAACATTTCTGGATTTACTACTCCTTTTTTCGATTCTACGTTGATTCTCTATACTGGTCATCTACGAACGGGCTACTAATTTTAACTCATTTACGAGAATGCGAACAAATCTTTTTCATACACGAAGAATAAACGAATACATGTTTCTCCATCTTCATCTTCTCTTCACTATTTATATAAAAAGCAAACAAGAATTATTTTAAAGCCACCCCATTTCTCTAATCCGTTCCACTCCCGGTATCCATCCATCATGTCCAGCACCGGCAGTCGCTCCGACGAATCCGACGACGAGTGGGATGCCTTCTCCGAGAGGCGAAGGGCTACGAGGAGGAGCTGACCCTCCACATCGAATTACTGTGGTCCCTATTTCCGAGAACTTTGATCGTTCTATACCAAAATATAGATGTATAATCTTTTTGGGCTCACCTGCGTTCCCAGTAGGAATTAATTGTGCATGGCAAATGTGCCACGTGTCCTTGTGGGCCAAGAGACCCAATTAAGGGGCTATTTGGTTTCTAGCCACATCTTGTCACACTTTGCCACACCTCATTTTAGACAAGTTTGACCAAGTTAGGTGGGTGTTTGGTTCTAGCCATACCTAAAACAAGAAAAAAAATTATGAGAAGTGAACCCCACATGTCATAGACACAAAAAGTGTGACAAGATTCCCTTAAGCAAGCCAAAGTATGGCTAATAATTTGAGCAACTCAACTTAGGCAAGTATGGCAAGTGTGACAAAAATAATATGGTAATATATGGCAAACATTAGTCACAATCCAAACAACCCCTAGATTTAATTTGTTTCTTCTTCTGCTTCTGTACATCCTCACCGTGAGAATGGTTTGCCGGCGCGAATGGTTCTTGCTCGTCGGCCCGCGGCGCCTTTGGCCTTCTACCTCCACTCGAGGACGTCGTGGATGCCAGCGGCCACCCCGGCCGAGGGTCCCGTGGTTCTGCCTCCCGTGACGGCGCCCCTGTCGGTGGCCGAGGCACCTGTCGTGCTGCCCCCGGCCAAGGCCCCATGCAAGAGCAAGAGCAAGGAGAGAGAAGATTCAGAACCATGGCTCGGCCGAACCCATGCTCAGCGCTGTTGGATGTAGCAGTACTTCCACGGGGATACGGGCCATATTAGGATTCAAATTTTATTGTTTGTACTAATCAATATTGATCATTTGGCTCGTAGGCCTGCGCGTGCTCACATTTCTTTAACCAGCATGTGTTGGCACGCGCTCCTAAGTACTATAGCACACTAGACAAACTTGAGACTAGCCACAATGGGTGGTAACATAGACAGTAACATGCACATGTTACTAGTCTATGTTATTACCTCTATAGTGGGCAGTAACATATATGTGATAACATACAACACTTCATTTATTAGGTTATAGACTCATTTTGCCTTGATATGTGTGATGTTACTCATACTACTCCCGTATCTCCGTGGAGAAATGAAGAAATGAAGAAATAAATGAAGTGTTAACTAGCTATGTTACCACTTTCCTCCATTTGTTCATTTATTGCTTGTCACGTCATCTATTTTATCTAGATATGTGTGATGGTACGGACGCGGCTTTTTTGCTCCTAGGTGCATATGCACCCATTGTCGAAAACACATATTTTAAAATTTTAAAAAATTCGAAACAAAAATCCCGCGTGTATATCCGGACATTTTATGTCCGTTCACAAGGTTTCGGTGAAAAAACGACTTTTTTGTGGCTTGTGTAAAAAAGATAAAGAAATGCCTCGTGAATAGTTAGAATGAAGCATCAGAAATTGTCTTTTTTACACAAGCCACAAAAAACATCGTTTTTCACGGAAACCTTGTGAACGGACATAAAATGTCCGGATATACACGCAGGATTTTTGTTCCGAATTTTTCAACTTTTCGAAATGTGTATTTCGACAATGGGTGCATATGCACGTAGGAGCAAAAGGGAATATCCCTGATGGTACTACCTATATTACTTCCACTGTGGGTAGTCTGAGAATAAAAAATATACTTCCTCCGTCTCAAATTAAGTGACTTGACTTTGCACTAACTTTAGTACAATGTTAGTACAAAGTTGAGTCACTTATTTTAGCACAGAGGGAGTGTATGTTTGGCACTGTTCATGTTCTCCTGTACAAATTGATTATACATAGAAGCAAACATATTATTTCTTGTGCTTATCCTCTGATTTGGCCAGAACAAAAGGCTAAAATTTGTCAAAAAAATGCTTTCATGTGTTGTCAGAACAAAACTAATGTGTTGTCAGAACAAAAGATTGAGTTTTGTCAGTTAACTGACACTTACTCGTGAGGTGACACAAAAATTAGGAATAAATTATCAAGACACCAAGTAAAGTGAAGATCAAAATTTTCTGCAAAAAAAAAAGAACAAGTTAGATAAAGATTCAGTCAGAGCACTATACATATTTTCTTGAGTGGGACCATTCCAGTCACAGATAAGAAGGCGAATAAGAAATAGCGAGCTGACCTAGTCAACATAGAGACAGAAGACGTATTGTAGTATGTACTCCCTCCGTCCGGGTTTAATAGGCCTCTCAGCATCACAAGCATGTCCCCTTTTATATGGCCCCTTTGGAAAGATGCATGCATGCAACCATTTCATTGGTTGCATTGAAAGCCATTATTTGTTGGTGCCATGACTGAAAAATTAATACACTTCATGCGTGCTTTTTCATTGGCTGCATGCTTGTGAGAGAGTGCATTGAGAGTGGAATGGAAGAATTAATGTGAGCAAATTATTATGTTTCTTGGTCTAAGAGAAGTTGTCTTTAGGCCTAATAAACCCGGACGGATGGAGTACCAATGCAAGGTTCATAGTTTAATGTCTAGGGGAATTAGCAATCAGTAGGCTTTATTGACAGTGCTAGTCTACTCCCTCATTTCCGGTTTATAGGGCTCAATTCAAAAATCTCACCAATCAAAGTAGATGTGAGTGATGGAATACTTTTTGTAGTTTACAAAAGCACCTAATTAATGCTCTTATTTTCCTCAAAAAATTATGTTTATCAATGCATTAATTGCAATGAATGCATACATAAAGTACATGCATTGGTCAATTTTTTCTTAATACTTGCATGTAATGATTTAATGCACTTTGAAATCTGAATGTGTGATGGAGAACAACCAAATTGAGCCTTATAAAATGAAAAAACTAAAATTTTAAGATAAGCCCTATAAACCAGAAAGAAGATAGTATTAAACAACAGCTAATGACTCCAGCCATGAGTTTTGATGCGAGCCAGGCGCAAATCCCAATGGATGGTGTGAGAGGATGTACGGTGTTGAGCATGAATTCGGCTGCACCATGACTTCGTACAACATTTTCGCAAGAGCAAGCATAAGGGGAAGAAGTAGAACGGCAAGAAGAAGAAGCCCGTCTCCTCGCCGGAGCTGCTCAACCCACCTACGCCTGTCTACGCCCGAGCCCACGCCCACCATCGTCGAGGACATATATTCGGCCCTGCACCGTCCGCCAACTATCTGGTAAACGAGCACTAATTTTATTTTATTTTTGTGCAGAGCGGGAGCGGCCGGCAGTACGGGCACTGGAAGATCGTCGTACAGTACAGACCGCCATGGCTGCGCTTCTGCTGCCACTAGCGTTTGTGAAATTTAAACCCAGAAATCGGTCCATCTGTATTCATTTATCGACTCCATGTTCCAATAATTAAGCTTGCTTACTATGATAGCGATCCATCATTTTGGCTGGATCTCACCGAAACGGGAGATTAAGGGCGTGTTCGGAAACGGCCCAGCTCCTCCGAATCCTTAACTCCCACTCCTCCACCCTAAATACTGCTCCTGCTAAAAAGTAGCGTCTGAAAAAATTGTTTGGGAGGCAGCTCCGGTCCCGATTCACGAGCAGAGACAGAAGCAACCGAGTCGGACGTGGCCACTCGAACCGTTTTCATTTGGCGGTGGCAGTTTTTTCGTAAATCTTACCAACTCCATGATTTTGACCATCTGAGATCGTGGAAATCGTCGCTCCGCACAATTGTACTGCGGCCCGCTCTGCTCCAGATTTTCCGCTCCAGAGTTTGAGCGTTCGGCGCCGCTCCTCCGGCTCCGGGAGCGGAGTTGAGGAGTGGAGAGAGCCCGAACACGCTCTAAGAGCATCTCCAGCCACGCCCCCGACAGGCCCTCCCTAGTCGATTTTTCCGCGTCGGCGCCTAAAAATCAGCCCAGTCGCGCCCTTAGTAACCCGTTTTTCGCCGATTTGGGCCGAAATTGGCACCGACGGACCCAGGCAAAACCCGGCGCACTGGGGGAAGGGGCCCGGGGGCGCCGGGGAGAGCGTTTTTGGCGCGAAAGAGGATGGGCCCGCCGAGTCAGCGAGACGCCGCTTCGTCGCCCTCATCGCCTCGGTTTCCGCGGGAATCAATGCGAAGGCTGCCGCTCCGGTCAGCCTCCATTGATGCCTCACAGGCGGCGCAGTGAACGCGCCGCAACGCGCGTCCCGCCGCGCGTTGCCCGGCATGCAGCCCGTCGCCTCCCAGCTACGGCTATAAAAGGCGACCTCCCCGCCGGTGGACGCCACAGCTCTCATTCCCCCCCTCTCCGGCACAGAAAGCAACACTCTCCCCTCTTCCCGCCGACGAAAAAGATGGCCGAGAGGTACCCAGGCGAAGGCGTGGCGGCGAACGGCTTCGGCCGCCGCCACCTCCAAGAGCCGGAGGCGCGCCTGCTCTACGAGGCCGAGTACCCGGCGCCCCCGGACATGCGGGTGCCGGGGACATGGAGGCTCAGCGCCGGCGGTGGCCCGGTGCCACCGGTGCCCGAAGGGGCGGCGCGGCGGGCCGAGATCGCCCGCATCCGCTCGTCCCTGACGGAGGAGCAGCGAAACGAGCCGCGCTACGCCGCCGACAGCCACACCCTCTGGACCATGTACTTCCAACACCGCCGCGAGGAGCAGATCGCCTCCACCAACGGCGTCGTCCCGCGGGGCCGCCTCAACGCCGACGGGCGGCGCGAGTGGTGGGGCGTGCCAGGCCGCACCCTCGAGGCCATCCTCGACCACATCGAGATCGGCAACGTGCCGCGCCTCGAGTACCCGTCGCGGCCGTCCTTCTCTCGCGGCCGTGGCAGCTCTTGGACGTCGCGGCGGATGGAGCCGGGGTCGTCCTTGTCGTCGGGCTCCGGCTCGTCGTCCGCGCTCCGCCCCGTCAAGCCCGAGCCGGAGGAGACACCGCTCGGGCGCCGCACCCGCAGCGGCGCCCTCGTCATCAACGAGGGTGCCCGGCCCTCCCCGCGCAGTTCCTTCCGCCTGGTCCGGCCGAAGCCGGAGCCGGGGCTGCTCCCGGTGAAGCCGGAGCATGTCGAAATGGCGGCCCCCGTCAACGAGTCTGCCCTCAAGTGGGCGAAGGAGGACTACGTCCGGGAGCAGGTACGCCGCCAGCGTCGGGCGTATGCGGAGCACCAGGCCCGACGCCGCGGGCGCGAGGAGGGCGGCGTCATCGTCCTCGACAGCGACGAGGAGGACGAGGCCGGGCCGTCCAGCGCACCACCGCACCTCGGCGACCCTGGCCAGGGCTGCAGCAGGGACGGCGTCGGCCGAAGCCAGCCGCGCGACGACGACGACGATGATGATGGCGACGGCGGCGACTACACCCTCTTCTACAGGCTTCTCGGCATGTAGACGACGGCGATGGCGGCGGTGGCGGCTAGGCGTAGTTTGGCGTAGTTCAGGCGTAGTTTGCAAGTTTTCATGTTTTTTTGTACAAATTCCAATGAAGTTTCACCGAGTTCGTGCAAAAATCGCCAAGTTTGCATATATTTGTATGGAACATCGCCGAACCCGGGGCGACCTGTGGGCCGAGACTGGGAACAAAGTCGCCCCCACGCGCCAATCTATTGTCGGCTCGCCCCTAGGCGGCTCTTTTTCGGCGCCCTAGGGGGCCGAACGGCTGGAGATGCTCTAAGGCCCTGTTCGGAGAACCTCCACAACTCCACTCCCGAAGTAGGTGGAGTTACTGTTCAAAGTTGAGGAGCACCTGTTTCCTGGCTCTGCAGCTCCCAGGATTCCGCGGAGCCGGTGAAACTCCGAACAGGGTCACAATGATGCTCCACGAGACTAAAAAATGACGGCTTCTGGTCTCCTCATTTAAGGTGCTTGGCCTCGATTAACTTCAGAATGCCAGAGCCTGATCCAAATCGACTAGCAGTAGACGACCCAACAACATCGCCGGCAGGCGAGCAAGAAGGACCCGTCCGCGGCTGCGCTCTAGCAGGCAGCCTCGTATTTCTTTGAGAGACTTCTTTATTTAACACTGTATTTAAATTTTATTCCCTATTTAACATCCACAAATAATTTCTTCCCTATTCATCAACAATCTAAATTGTATGCCTTTCATAACACTTCTGTCAATTTTAAGTCTAAATGACACCTCAAAAAACTCTTTTACCCTCATGTGGTATGTTTGTGTGCTTGCATGTGTGTCATTGCGTGTGTGTGTGCGCGCGCGCATCTGTGCTACTGTGTGTGTGCGCTGCTGCGCGTGTGTGTTTGCTACTGCGTGCAGTGGCGGAGCTAAGGAATTACCAAAGCCTGGGCACGCCACAAGTTAAAATTTGTGTTTTTCTACCCAAAACCATAACGTGAGTAGTATACTAAATACTGGAACTCACTAAATAGGTCCTATGGGAGGATCGCTGCCTTGGCCATCGCCCTTGCGCTTCCGATCATGCGTTTCTGCTCCGGTGCTCCCCCCAGCTGAACGCGAGGGGAAGAAACACAAGGACGGCTGAGATCTGCCAAAAACGATTCGTGAAGAGGGGCACGATCATCTTTTTATGCCCGCGGAGAGCGCGCGTACAGCCCTGTACAAGCCCGCACCGGCCCGATTACTTTTGTACACTGGGGGTATACATGTATTGTACGTGGGCGATTCGTTTTCCCTTGTCACGTGCGGCGGTCGTGGGCGTGGGCGGCGGCGGTCGTGGGCTAGCCACGCGGCGCACGAAAACTTCCAAAAACGTCACATCCTATAAAGAGGGAGGGGAACCACCACCGGCCGCATCGCCCCCACCATTTCCCCCCAAATCGGCTCACTCCCTCTCTCCTTGCCACATCGTCTCCCCCTCGTCTCCATCGCCCCGCCACTGCACCTACTCGCTCAACCCCACCGCCTCCCTCTCCGGTGGGTTCTCTTAGGCTTCGATAGCGCAAGGTGGTGGCGCTGCCGCCACTGCGCACGGAGTTGCGGTCGAGGCCGCAAACACCGCGGCAGATGCCGTCCAAGAAGTGGCCGCCGTCGGCGGTGCGGGAGATGATGCACCCGCAGTCGCTGGATCGGTCGCTGCGGCGGCGGATCTGGTGGAGTAGGGGGTGGTGGGCTCGGACTCTGTCGTGCCGGACCTGGTGGTGACGGCGTCTGGCTGCGCACTGGATGCAGGTGCGGAGGCGAGCGACAAGCAGGTGGTGGATGTGGTAATCCTTCTCGTTCCCCTCCTCTCTTAGTTGTAGTTGTTAAGCAGAAGATTTAGTAGATAGGGTTTTTTATTGTAGATTTGTGATTGAATGCGGCACCCCCTTCTGCTTGTTAGGGTTTTTTGATTGAATGGGGAACCCCATTTGAGAGTTAGTGTTTTTTGTAGTTGATTCGCGGTTGAATGCTAGAGAGATCATAATGAGAGTTAGATTTTTTATATTAGAATCTGGATTGCCTCATGTGCTCAGATTTTGTTCTATGATGTATATGTTGTTAGATTTGTTTTGCATATTCCCTCAGTGGGCCACGGCAGGGGCTGAGCCGCCACCCAGTGTATCTATTAAAGTTGATATTGTACAAATGAGGTTAAAATCCTACTTTGTTCATTTGATGTCTATCAATTAATTGTTGAAATGAACACAGTACGTTTAACTAGTGCACAATTTCAAAATAGTTAGGAGCTTCACTTCATTATCCATAAACTAAAATTGTAGGTAGGTTTTATTTTTGATCTGTAGGATTGCTGTACTTATAAAGTAAACCATAAGTAGATTTGCTAGACATGCAACTATGCCAGATGACCAGGTCATATTAAATTTATGTTGCATAACTCCATGAATGAATGTCATATGAAATAGTTTCACACCTAGCACCAAAAATTGCACTAAGATTTCCTTTCCTGAAGCTCATGGCATTACAATATACTATCCAATATAAGGTTCAGATTATAGGGCAGCCAATGCACCACTATGTACATTACATGAGCCAGATGAAGTAAATGCAATTACTTGTTGTCAACCAATGTACTACCTCCATTAATTGGCAGTCCTGAGCACTCACAAGATTATTGTTGGTGCCCAGTCTGGCATTATAGTTTGAAGGACCACAGTCAGCATGATCTAAAATTTTAGTTTGACCAAGCTATCATTGTAGAATGCTTGACCTTTGAATAATTTTAGGTCAAAGTAACATTTTAGGTTATTAGAAGCACATTGCAGATTGCTTGACCTTTGCATATTATGTTATATGTAGTTAGTAGTATAATTGAATTAATTACTTATATTGCAGAATGAGGAAGCTGTTGGCAACAAGAGGAAGCTGGACATCGCTGGGTTCGACGACCCGTCTGATTCTGACGACGATGAGGAGGTAACCCCAAGTTGTTTTTGGTCTGTTTATTAATATGTGTGAGATGTTGTTTGTTGATGATGCCCTATATGAATGCCTCTAAATTGGAATGTTATATAGTTTATTCATTGATATCATAAAGTTGTGTTGTTTGGTCATTAATTAGCTCTAAATGGCATATTTGTGGTCTTTGATCATGAAACCATATCTGAATGCACATAAATGGAAATATTGTGTTGTTTGTCCATTGAATTATTCTAAAATGGAAAGTTTTGTTGTACTTTCAATTAATTCCTCTGAAAGTTGTGTTGTTTGTGCATTAATTAGCTGTAAATGGGATATGTGTGATGTTTTTTCATGAAACCATATATGAATGCATATAAATGGAACTATTCTGTTGTTTGTCCATTAAATTCTTCTAAATGGAACTATTCTGTTGTTTGTGCATTAATTAGCTGTAAATGGGCTATTATGTTTGTTTGTTCATTAACGGGCAAGTAAATGGCAATTATTTGATGTTTGTTAATTACATTACTCTAAATGGGAAGTATGTATTTATGCAAATCATTTGTATGTGCAGTACAACTCTGGAGATGAGGTGGAAGAGTGGAACCACAAGTCCTTCATTGAGCATGAAGCCAACAAGATCAGGGAGAAGGGGAAGGCGGCATACTACAAGTGGGGCAAGTTCAGGTGCCCATACTGCACCACTAAGCCAATTCCCAAGGATGGGCTGTATGAGCACCTTATGTCGCATGCACGCGCTTTAAAGACGAGTGGGAGAGACGTGAAGATCAGGGCAGAGCATGCAGCCCTCCTGAAGGCTATGGATCCCATGTAGTCACCCTCTGTGAAGCTGGTAGTGGTACTAATCATCAGTATAGTTGATGATGTTTAACTTTTGCGCTAGTCTGGTTGTGAACTGTGAATCTGGAAGGTGGAAGTGTTTGTGAACTGTTAAGTAGTATGGCAGACTCTTAAGTAGTATGGCAGACTCTTAAGTATGGCAGAGACTTAATTAATCTAGTATGTCTCTGAAGTATATCAACTGTCTAGATGCAGGTCAGCTATGCTTTGTTGCAGTGTTTATATTCTGATGCTGCAATGATCACAGTAGGTGCTTCAATGTTGCTTGACTGATGAGACATGCTGCATAAAGTGGGCATGTGCTTGGTAATGGTGTGTGCAAAGAACAAGCCTTATCTACATAGGATAGATAGTAAAAAACATTGACTTGAGGTTTTCATAAGTTAGCATGATCGAATCTTCCATTACAAATATATTATTAAATTTAGAAAATGTTGAAAATCATTTTTGTCAATGTTCTTAAGTTAGCATGATTGAATATTCCATTTCAAATATATTATAAAAATTGGAAAATATTGAAAATCCTTTTTTGTCAATGTTCATAAGTGAGCATGATTGAATATTCCATTTCAAATATATTTTTAAAATGAGAAAATGTTGAAAATCCTTTTTTGTCAATGTTCATAAGTGAGCATGATTGAATATTCCATTTCAAATATGTTTTTAAAATTAGAAAATGTTGAAAAAAAATTTGTCAATGTTCATAAGTTAGCGTGATTGAAACTTCCATTTGAAATATATTATAAGAATTAGAAAATTTTGAAAATCTTTTTTTGTCAATGTTCATAAGTTAGCAAGATTGAATCTTCCATTTCTAATATATTTTAAAAAGTGGAAATTTTGGAGGTGGTCGATAAAATCACCGCCTTCTGGAGGGACCATTTGGTCAAACTTACATGGTGATTTTTTGCAGTCAGTCTATAGGGCAGTATAAATTCAAAAAAAATTAAAACTAATATAAAACCTTGGAAAACTAGCTTTGTTTGTGTAAGAGACCATGTGTGCCAAAATTGAGGTGATTTGGAGGTGGTCGAAAAAATCACCGCATTCCGGAGGGGCCATTTGGTCTAACTTAAGCCAGTTTTTGAACATACGTGATTTTTTCCACCACCTCCAAATCACCCAAATTTTCTTGTACATGGTGACCCACATGTGCCAAACATGGCTATGAAAGAAATTTTGGAAAAATAATACTTTACAATGCCCCCTTGAGGTATAGACCGATGTTTTGACCAGTCAGTCTAGAGGGCATTATAAATTAATAAAAAATTCAAAAAATGTAAAACCTTGGAAAACTAGCTTTGTTTGTGCAAGATATCATGTGTGCCAAAACTGAGGTGATTTGGAGGTGGTCGAAAAAATCATCGCATTCCGGAGGGGCCATTTGGTCTTAACTTAAGCCAGTTTTTGAACATACGTGATTTTTTCCACCACCTCCAAATCACCCAAATTTTCTTGTACATGGTGACCCACATATGCCAAACATGGCTATGAAAAAAAATTGGAAAAATAATACTTTACAATGCCCCCTTGAGGTATAGACCGATGTTTTGACCAGTCAGTCTAGAGGGCATTATAAATTAATTAAAATTCAGAAAAATGTAAAACCTTGGAAACCTAGCTTTGTTTGTGCAAGAGATCATGTGTGCCAAAACTGAGGTGATTTGGAGGTGGTCGAAAAAATCATCGCATTCCGGAGGGGCCATTTGGTCTAACTTATGCCAGTTTTTGAACATACGTGATTGTTTCCACCACCCCCAAATCATCCAAATTTTCTTGTACATGGTGACCCACATGTGCCAAACATGGCTATGAATTTTTTTTTGGAAAAATAATACTTTACAATGCCCCCTTGAGTATAGACCGATGTTTTGACCAGTCAGTCTAGAGGGCATTATAAATTAATAAAAAAATTCAAAAAAATGTAAAACCTTGGAAAACTAGCTTTGTTTGTGCAAGAGATCATGTGTGCCAAAACTGAGGTGATTTGGAGGTGGTCGAAAAAATCATCGCATTCCGGAGGGGCCATTTGGTCTAACTTAAGCCAGTTTTTGAACATACGTGATTTTTTCCACCACCTCCAAACCACCCAAATTTTCTTGTACATGGTGACCCACATGTGCCAAACATGGCTATGAAAGAAATTTTGGAAAAATAATACTTTACAATGCCCCCTTGAGGTATAGACCGATGGTTTGACCATCAGTCTAGAGGGCATTATAAATTAATAAAAAATTCAAAAAAATATAAAACCTTGGAAAACTAGCTTTGTTTGTGCAAGAGATCATGTGTGCCAAAACTGAGGTGATTTGGAGGTGGTCGAAAAAAATCATCGCATTCCGGAGGGGCCATTTGGTCTTAACTTAAGCCAGTTTTTAAACATACGTGATTTTTTCCACCACCTCCAAATCACCCAAATTTTCTTGTACATGGTGACCCACATGTGCCAAACATGGCTATGAAAGAAAATTTGGAAAAATAATACTTTACAAGGCCCCCTTGAGGTATAGACCGATGTTTTGACCAGTCAGTCTAGAGGACATATTTTGTTTCAAACTTGTGTGCAAAATTAGACATTTGACATATGCAAAAAAATTGAATACAAATTTAAAAATTTACTTTGGGTATCCTCACATGGTGGAAATGTTTGGTCCAAATATTTTTAATATTTTTAAATTTTAAATTTAATTTATAATTTGAAAATTTAATGATTCAAACTTGTTTGCAAAATTTGACATGTGACATATGCAAAAAATTAGACATGTGACATATGCAAAAAAATTAAATAAATAATAAAAAATGCCAGCCTACCAACAGCATTTATATGAAACCCCACGGCCTGCATACGACTAGTAACCCATTGGGCCAGGATGCAGGCCCGCGGTGAATGTATATAAGTTGCCGGTAGGCCCAACGGGGCAGAGAGAGACTGGTTAGGCAATGAGCTGCCTGCTTTAGATAGGAACTTGAGATGATTAGCTCAGGTGGGTTTATAAACCGGTGCGAGCTCCTATCCGTTGGCGAGGTGGGACTAAACTCCCACCACCCCGAGACAGTGCCCGCCGCGGCTTTGATTTGGGCCTAATTTGGGTGGGCCGTTCCAGGCCGGCCTCACACGCGGTTATCAGCTGGAGAGGGGAAAAATTCCCCATTTCATCTAGCAGATACGAACCCTAGGTCTTTGCTTCTGTTCCCCATTCACTCCGTGAGCTCAAATCTCACATCTGGCGTCGCCGGCGATGGGGGACAAGAAGGGAAGGAGGTCGCGGTCGGCAAGTGATTGCCGCCGCGCTCAAGAAAAGTGGGAGGAGGCAGTTGGGAAGTTCTGTTAGGGTGATCTGGAGAAGAGGGCGAATATGGAGGAGATCTGCAGCTGGTTTCCCAGCTTGCAGATGTTCATCGACCACGGTAGGGGTCTCATCAAAGTGCTTACGGGCAATGAGAAGAAATCGTTGTTTGGTCCTGCTCGAGGAGTTGTTCCAGTCCAGGTTTTCCTCTGGGCTATGAACGAAGCGGAGAACTCCCCGGATCCGCGTCAGCGTGCGAGGTGGTACATGTACCGCTCCCGCCGCCGCGCCCCTCCTATTCCAGTGCCAGATCTTGTCGGAGTGTTGCTCGCGGTGCCTGCTCCGGTTGATCAGTCCAATGTTCACTCTGACAGTGATGTGGAGCAAAGAAAGGATGACAGTGATAGTGAAGATGTGGAGCATAGCGAGGATGAGAGTGATAGCGAAGATGTGGAGCAGAGCAAGGATGAGAGCGGGGAAGAGGAGGTTGTTCTGCTGCTGGACGACGGTGCTGGAGAGGAGGAGCAGGATGATGTTGTCCAGGAGCAGCCGGCGGACGTGCAGATTGTGGGTCCAGGGATCCCACAGCTCGGAGACAGGACCATGCCGATTGAAGCGGAGACCTACATCCGTATGGGCATTCGTCACTCAGAGCGCATCAACAAGTTGAAGGACAAGAAAACAGAGTGATGGCATGTCAGTGTCTTCAGTTAGTCTATCTGTGTGAGTCAGTTTGGACCCGTTTGATAGCATACTATGTTCTAAGTTCTTTGAGAATACTTTAGTATTTGAGATTATGTTAGTTTTATTTAAAGTGAGCTGTTTGGTTGCCCCTAATAAATGTGATTTTAGTACTGCAGTATTGGGAAAACTATAGTTATTTCTCTGCATGAAAAATGTAGCCCCTAATAGGATTGTTGATTGATCTATTTTGCAGACAAAGGAGCCACAAAAAAGGTACTGGAGGTGGGAGCAAGACTGCTAGAGCGAGTAGCAAGTGAAGTGTACACAGCGAAGCAGGGGTGGAGAATCAACGTGGCAAGACTGGGAGGATAAAAAAGAAGACTCTACTTCCTGCTGAAGATGTGGCCTTTACTTTGTTGCGATGTTTTAGTAGTTGTTGCTGTTATTTTGCGGTGCTCATGAACTTTGTAAGCCTAGGATGATGGGTTAGGCAGACTGCAGGCCATGCTGGCTTTTGGTTATATAGGTTTATGCTGGCTTGAATTGGAAATAGAGCATTATTAATGATATATGGATCAGCCAATTCTTCAACTCTAAGGTTGCCTTAATTTGGTTCTAGATTCAAATACATAGCTTAACCCTGCAAGGTTATCATAATCTCACATTTGTGTTTGGAAACAATCCTAGTTAGCCTAAATTACTGGTTGCAATGGAAATGTGTGCATTGCCATGATGTTTACGTATTTCATTTCTTATATATATTTCAAATATTTGAAAATCAAATCTATTTTCCTCTTTCATTAATTCCGACAGTTTTACAATTCAAATTATGCAAGATAATACATTCTCTTTCATTTCACTTGTTAATTAAAATATTTCTTTTTAGTTTTATCTTTGAAATAATTTTGAATCTCATATATATTTTTCTGTATTATTTGTTCTGACAGTTAGAAAATTCATGAATGTGCGAAAAATTGTTGTGTTATATTCTTTTATGAGGTGATTTGAAGAACAACAAATAATGGTGACAAATGCAAAAAGTGAAATATGACAAAAAAAGCCAGCCTACTAGCTGCATACTACACAATTCAACGGCCAGCATACGACTAGCAACCCAATCATTTAATGGGCCAGGATGCAGGCCCGCCAGATTGTGATAATAGGCAGCTAGTAGGCCCCACTAGGAAGGGACGGACAGGGTTAGGCAATGTGCTGCCCGCTTTAGAAAGGAACTTGAAAAGGGAAGCTCAGCCCGGTATATAAACCGGTGCGAGCTCCCCTCGCTTGGCGAGGTGGGACTAAACTCCCAGCACCGCTGGGATGTGCCCGGCGCGACGCTCGCTTGGGCCTAATTCGGGTGGGCCGTCCCAGGCCAGCCTCACCCGCGCGCAGATTATTACCACATTTAAAACCGAGCTGCTTCAATGTGTTATATTTCACTTATTCAATGTGTACGAAAAATTAATGTCATATATTTGACTTATTCAATCAAATATTTACTTTCTTTTATATGTAGAATAATTTAAAATCTAATATATTTCTACTCTTTCAGTTATTCTCACACTATTAAAATTAAAAAAATGCAATATAATATGTTTCATCTTTATTATAATATATCTTTTCTGTTTTCTATTTCAAAAAAGGTATATCAAATATATTTTTTCTATGTTATTTCTTCATAGAGTTTTAAAATTGAAGTATATGTTTTGTATTTTATTTCTTATTATAGTTATAAAAATCAAAATTCCATGAATGTATGTTGTCTTCTGTTTCACTTCTTAAATATAATTTTCATTCTATTTTTAAAATTCCATTTGGTTGACTCTAGAAAAACAACGTCCTTCGGGCTCCCCCTCCAGCAGACCCGAATGATGGTGATTGCACATGTGCTATGTGCTGGCCTGCATGAAATGACACCAAACTTTGGCACCATGTGAGGAAGCCCAATGTAGCCCCCCATGCAACATCTGAGCCATTCCTGACACCGAACGAACATTGCGTCACATCCGGACAGCGTTTCGAGTTCTTTTCGCCGGCAAAATCCTAGTAAATGCATCGAGTGTCGGAAATCGGTGAGAATTGGCATGCATGATGTCCATGGTCATCCCATTGCGTGAAAAAAATTGGGGCCATTTGGTTGAGTCCAGAAAAACAACGTCCTTCGGGCTCCCCCTACGGCAGACCCGAATGATGGTGATTGCACATGTGCTATGTGCTGGCCTGCATGAAATGACACCAAACTTTGGCACCATGTGAGGATGCCTAATGTAGGCCCCCATGCAACATGTGAGCCATTCCTGACACCGAACGAACGTTGCGTCACGTCCGGGCAACGTTTCGAGTTCTTTTCGCCGGCAAAATCCTAGTAAATGCATCGAGTGTCGGAAATCGATGAGAATTGGCATGCATGATGTCCATGGTCATCCCATTGTGTGAAAACAATTTGGGGCCATTTGGTTGAGTCCAGAAAAACAACGTCCTTCGGGCTCCCCCTCCGGCAGACCCGAATGATGGTGATTGCACATGTGCTATGTGCTGGCCTGCATGAAATGACACCAAACTTTGGCACCATGTGAGGATGCCCAATGTAGGCCCCCATGCAACATGTGAGCCATTCCTGACACCGAACGAACGTTGCGTCACGTCCGGGCAGCGTTTCGGGTTCTTTTCGCCGGCAAAATCCTAGTAAATGCATCGAGTGTCGGAAATCGATGAGAATTGGCATGCATGATGTCCATGGTCATCCCATTGTGTGAAAAAAATTTGGGGCCATTTGGTTGAGTCCAGAAAAACAACGTCCTTCGGGCTCCCCCTCCGGCAGACCCGAATGATGGTGATTGCACATGTGCTATGTGCTGGCCTGCATGAAATGACACCAAACTTTGGCACCATGTGAGGATGCCCAATGTAGGCCCCCATGCAACATGTGAGCCATTCCTGACACCGAACGAACGTTGTGTCACGTCCGGGCAGCGTTTCGGGTTCTTTTCGCCGGCAAAATCCTAGTAAATGCATCGAGTGTCGGAAATTGATGAGAATTGGCATGCATGATGTCCATGGTCATCCCATTGTGTGAAAAAAAATTGGGGCCATTTGGTTGAGTTGAAATAATTATTTGATATCAAAAATTTCTAATATGAAAAAGAAAAGAAAAAAAGTACATGAAACGAGCCCCTCGTCGCTCAAAGAGAGGAGCAGCTGCGATTTGTTACACAATTCCCGGATCGGAATCTACAAAAAAACTCGAGCGTGGGAAGCCTATCCCTTTAATTTAGGAGCACGTACTGCCTCTCCTCAACCAAGGAAGGCAAAGATCACGGGCGTTCTATCCCTGGTGGTTACGACGACCTAGGAGATCCTCCTCCTCCTATTTAGTCTCGGCATCGTCTTTCATGTCGTCTACGACGGCTCCTACCGCCGAGTCGACGACAGCTGCGTCCCTAGCATCGGCCCAACCCCAGCAAGATCGTCGAGAACATCCAGGTCGTCAGCGCGTGCTGGCCGTCGTGGACGTACTGCGTCCACGTTACAACGCCGACAACTTCCATCTTCATCGAGCGATCCAGTATGTTGGCAACCCTACCGCATCCATGATGCTTTTCTTTGTGCGTGTGTTAGATTCGATAGGACTAAGATTAATTAGCGCATAATCTTCGCATTACATCTATTGGAGTAGATGTTTTTTGTTTGTGCGTGTATTAGATTAGATAGGCCTATGACACTAGATTTGTTTGTGCGTGTATTAGATTAGATAGCCCTACGATTGCAAATTAGTTTATGCATGTTGTTTGTTGTCTTTCACTTGTAGGTTGGATTGATGAATAAACAACAATTTTTAATCAGTGTTAGTTATAGCATAGTCACTTTAAGTTATAGCAATGCCCTAAGACACGCATGTTGCAACTATGAGACGCCGACTAATATTGTATGTGTTGCACGTTTGTTTGATGCATGTTCTAGTATGCATAATTTTGTTTTTTTTCTTTTCAATTTACTGTTAATTAGGCACTGTCACCGATTCTTATATGTATTTGTACAGTACCATATGAAAATAAATGATTAGATTAATTATGTTGCTTTTTATTATGAAACTAATTGGTTAAATAAGTACTTGTTAAACTGTCATTTTATGTGTTGCACGTGTCTCTGCTGAATGTTTCAGTATGAATAAATTATGTTGTATAGTTTTCTATCTACTGTGGGATAGTGTATTCCATTATTATGTTTCATGCAACAATATGTTAGGAAAAAAGTTGATTACATAATTTATGGTACTATAACCAAGTATATTTTTTTAACAGGATGGATGAAATCAACGGAGAAATTGTTTGCGCCGTAGAAAAATGGTGCAAACTTATTGCCGGTCTATCTTCCGGTCAACGGGCCGCACTTGCCGAAACACCACTCTGTAGCATGCTTCAGATACCTTCGCTGAAGATGCGTACACTGTTGATCCGGTACATGGTTGAGATATTTGATCCTAGAAAGGGCAGATTCATTGTACAAGACTTGGTTGGCGAAGTGTCTCTCGGTGCCGTGGATGTTGAGTGCATCTTGGCCTTGGAGAACCACGGACTGTCGGCAGAAGGTATTCTCGGTGAGGAAGGTGAGGATGTTAAAGATCGAGTGCCGCCTCAATTCCTGAGCAAGACCACAGGTAACATAGTCATCGATGATCTGATTGTGGACATCACAAAAAATAAATCTGCCAACAATGATTTCCTTCGGAGAGTTGTCCTCGTGTTGCTTGGAACAGTTCTTGCTCCCATGTCGAGCAAGACTGTACCAAAGCAATATTACGCATTGGTGGACGATGTGAAGCATATATCCAAGATTAATTGGAATGCATTCACCCTCCGGGTTCTGCTGGACTGCCTTCGCAACGTGAGGAGAGGCAAACACCTCCGCCAATGGCCGAGAGGGAACTTAGCTCTCATGCAGGTACACCTTTCAGACTTGTACCATTGCAAAAAAAATATGATTGCTAATTTACCTGCTGTATATTACTAATTGTAATTTTTCATATTCATGCAGTACCTGTACTGGAAGAAGGTTCAGCCTCTGGAAGGTGAATGCGCATTCAATCCTAGCTTGTCCATGGAACCTCTAATGAGGAATTGGACTGAAGCTGCAGCCTCAAGGAGAGACAAGTTTCATTATGACCACGGCCGTGGCCGTGGTAACATCAAGGTAATTCATTACGTTGGGTACTTCTTAAATCTTTTATATAACATAATTAGTTGTATTAATATTTTTATTGATCACATATACTTGTATTTCACATGCAGATTGAAGACAACATAACCAAGGAGTATAGGGCGCAGGAGCGCAAAGTACCCGAACCAGAAAAGCCAAAAATGAAGCCCGACGTTGGTGCGGCAAAGAAGTCCAAGTTAGCCTCAAACGCGGACGAGATGATGAACCTAATCATGAAGCGGTGTATGGATTACATACGCAGCCAAATGAAGGAAATACCGGAACAAGTAGCCGAGGTGAAATACCCTTAATTCTATGTTTACAACATTTTTGAAGTTGCAAAACCGTGCCGACATTAATTAATATTTTTAATGTAATGCAGAGATTGCTAGAGAAGTTGAACCAAAATGGTGTGATGTACAAGCCAGCGGCTGCTGCGGCTTCCGGCAACAACGATGCCGACCTAGAAGTGGATTCCTTTGAGAATGGTCCGCCAGAAAAAAAAAAGAATTCGTGTACAAGGATGACTCTGACGGTCTAGAGCCCGTGATTGATTTGACACAGCCTGACGAGCCTGTTGTAAACCAGAACAACGATGATGAGGAAGTATGTTTTCATTTAATTGTCTTCATTTATCTCAATTATGCATCTTCATTTTCGTTAACTGAACCTATCACATTATTTCTTTGTTAACTAGAAAACACCTGCCAAGTTAAATGTTGACAAGACAACGAAGCCTACTGATGAGTGCGGCGCAACACCGGAGAACCCTTGGATTGTAGGTAATTCTCCTCGAGCAGAATCGTCCGACATTGACATTTCTGCAAGTTCTATCGACAGGATGGTGGGTAAGAGCAAGGGGAAAAAGTCTGCAGCAACCACAAAAGAAGATGATGTTATATCCGGGAAGCGCCGACGGACTGTTCCCAAGAAATTTGAATCCCCCTTTAAACTTGACAAGCCCGGCAAGCGAAGCGCTCGCGGTACTAAGCCATCCGGCAACACTACCGCAACTAGAGGTACCGTTAGTAGCTATCTTAGTGCTTAATTTACTACCATTTCATGTACTCACCGTTCGTGACGTTCGTAATTTATCATGCAGCTCTGTTTAGTGACAATGACATGGAAGGCTTTGTTAAGGACGATTTGACACCGGAACTCATCGATGCTGCTGTTGCATTTGTGGAGGCAGCTGCTCGGTCTGAGAAGAATATGACAAAAAGAGTTTACTACAATGAACGTGGCACCTCTGTGACTGTGGAGAGTATACGACCGGTACTTGAGCATACATGGCTGGCGGATGACGTAAGATCTATTACCATGTCCTGCTATTTAAGTGCATAATCTAGGTGTCACCTATGAAAATAAAATGTTCTATTATTTTACGCAGATTATCGATGCTTATCAGACACATTTGGCTCTGCGCATTGGTCATGATTGGCACCTCTGTCCAGCCTGGAGGTCCAAATACCTTGTTGATCGTGCTAAGGCACGAGACAACCCTAAACCGTGGAAATACAACAGGGATAGTGCGCTGAGCAGAGCTGGAGCAGTACGTAGGGTTCTGGACGAGTATACCATCCGTGATAAGGTACGATATGTTCTTACTAGTTCATTAACACTCATTCAACAAGCATAATTGCATCTGATTACAAATGTGTTCCACATTTTAGTCGTTTATCCCGTTGAACGTCGGCAATACACACTGGATCACCGTGGTGATGCACAACCTCAAGAAAGAATTCCGAGTTTTTGATTCGCTCTATCCTCTCGAGTTCTCTCTCGACACTGTGAAAGCACTGGTACTCTCCCCAACATTGAGCATTCTTCATATGAAATGTCATATGGTTTCTCATTACTACTTTCTTTCAAATAGCGACTAGCAATAGCAATTGATATGGCAGAGGCAAACCGTATTACACCTGGCAAATATCCAGACGTCACTAAGTGGCCTATCATACCTCAGATCGACATGCCACTACAAGAGGACGGGTGAGTTATGGTTCATCATTTTCTACTTACGAAAGACAAGTTCGTGTGCACGGTGACTAATGTTTGCATATATATTAGGAACTCTTGTGGCCTTTTGTGATTGAAGTTATGGAGCGTTGGGACGGGGATCGATGGACCGCCGATTTTACCCAGGTAATTTGTCCTCTCTATTCGTCCACTTGTACAATTGTCGTATAATACCAACTTCTATTCATTAAACCTTGTTCTAAAAATTGCAGGGCACGGTTAATGCAAGGAGAAGGCGTCTCGTCGCCGAGTTGGTTCTCTCACCTACCAACACACTCGAATGTGTGAAGAACAAAATCCGCGACATCGCAAAGAAAAGCAAGGCGTGAAGACATCATACATGATTCAAGATTCTAGTTTTAGTCGTTTGTTTTAAGTCCGGAAGCACGTTTCCCGGCATGGACAACTTTGATTTTCTATCATTCATGTAATAAGCACGATACCATGATTTTGTGTGGATTTTTGGTCGCTCACACATACTTTGTGTATGTGTAATGCAGTCAGACTATACGTTACGTACCAATAAATTTTTGCTTCCCTTCATTTGTTCTACCTTAATGTTTTTTGCTGCTGTGTTCATTCTTTTCTGTCATGGAAGAGTAATTCATTTCTTTTTTACTTTTGCATATTTTTTTGATTTGATTTGGCATTATTCAACAATAAGAAAAAAAATTGATAAATTCCTTTTTGTTTGCCTGAGAATCAACCTCGGCTGTCGTGCCATCCGGTGTGGGATCCCGCGCCCAAGACAACGACAGATCCGGTCCCCGCACGGGCGACCCAGTCGACGAGCGCCAGTTTGCGCGGGGGGACGTGGCAGGTCCGGTCCCGCCCGACCGCTCGGTGGAGACAGCCCGTGTGTCGGACGCAGATGGGCCACCCGTGGATCCTGCGATTGGTGGAGTAGGCAGATCCGCCTAGGATCCCATGCGCATGATTGCCGCTGGATCTCTCGGGATCGGCGTCCGCAGGTGGATCTTCCTCGTGTCTTGCGCCAGACTCCCTTGGCGTTATGTGTTGCTTGAAATCACGTTTCATAGTTTTTTTGCTGCATTTTTGTTAGCCTTTTCCTTTTCTGCATCATGAAGATCAGGATCAATAGCACCATCAATCACATGATCATCTACTATTTCGCCCCCTTGATCAGTACGATTTAGAGCTCCGGTGGAAGCAAAAGAATTTCAGTGCTTAGCCGAGAACCCGCATTAGGATGCAGGTCAAACAAGGGCAAACTATTTCGAAAGTGATATAATTTATTGGTTAATATAATATACTTAGACCTTACACAAATGAACTGGCCACAATGCAGATAGGACTTGATCATTCTGTTCAACAATAAACCACAAAACATACTTAAAATTTATCACAAATCTCCTTCAGCTTCTTGATCTTATCAACGTACCCATGTTTCTGTTTGAGAAAATCTGTAATAATATACTCAAGTTTTTTCTTCTCTTGCTTCAGCTGGTCCCTCTCTCTCATCACTTGGTCTCTCTCTAGCACCACCCGGTCCCGGTCTTTCTCAGCCTTTACCCTCAGGACCTGATGTAGATTGGCACAACCATGGTCTGCCATCTTATTCTTCTCCAGCTCCTCTTTGAGATCGCTAAGTGACAATCTTGCATTGCCCAACTGCGTGAGAGCATCCTCCTTATCAGCCACCAGTTTAGCAAAGTCCATTTTGAAAAATCTTAGCTCTTCCTCCGTCCTCCTCTTTTCTCCAATTAACATGCATTTTTCTTCAGCATTCTTAATATTTTGTCTCAGCTTCTCGTCATACATGCTCCACAGTTCTCTCAGGCAGAACTTCGTAGCCACTGACCACTCCGGGTCTACCCATTCCACATAGTTACATTTCACTTCTTCCTACAGTATGAAAATATATGGTCTCAATCATATATGCACAAATGCAATACAATTACATGCAATGCACTAAAAATATGGTCTCAATCATATAAACACAAAATGTAGCATGCAATGATATACATATATATATATATATATATATATATATATATGGATCAATTAACTACAAGTATATGCTATTATGTGCTAAAACAAATATTAGATCGTAAAAAAAACAACATAAATACGAACTTTGTAAATGCACAAATTAATTGAAATTGTATGCAATTTTGGGCAGAACAATGGATTACCGCGAAGTAAATCGAGCACGAGGTAATGTAAACATATATTTACAGTACGGAACAACATACCTTCTGACCACAGGCAAGAAAACGTCTGCCAGTGTCCAAGGAATCAAAAGCAACTAGCCTGACGCAAGGTTCTCGATGCAGACAACGAGAAGACAGATCGTGAGCAATGCCACTCCATTCATAGCAAGGGATAGTCGTAGGAAGCTAAACGAAACAACAGACATAATGCACAAATCAACGCCCTGCGTTAAATACCGGAAATGAAGAACCCTAACCCTAAGCCTAGCACTTTTTGGAGATTATATAGTAGGAGCGTACCTGCAGCCTAGTCACGGATTCGCCATCCGAAGAAGAGCTCGACTCGTCGCTCCACGAAACCATGGCGTAATGTGACCGGCGGCAAGACGTGGATCGGTGGTGGCGGCGGCGGCGGTCGCAGTGGATAGATAGAAAGCGCGTGGAGATCGCGAGGGAAGAACCGCCCCGACCAGGTGGCCAGCGCGGAGTTGGGATAAACGCTTTGATAGTGTGATAAAAGCATTTGGTTTTATACAGACTTTTGGAGAAGCCTGTATTTACAAGAAAGTGAGTGGGAGCTCTGTAGCATTTCTGATATTATATGTGGATGACATATTACTGATTGGAAATGATATAGAATTTCTGGATAGCATAAAGGGATACTTGAATAAGAGTTTTTCAATGAAAGACCTCGGTGAAGCTGCGTATATATTGGGCATCAAGATCTATAGAGATAGATCAAGACGCTTAATTGGACTTCCACAAAGCACATACCTTGACAAAGTTTTGAAGAAGTTCAAAATGGATCAAGCAAAGAAAGGATTCTTGCCTGTGTTGCAAGGTGTGAAGTTGAGTAAGACTCAATGCCCGACCACTGCAGAAGATAGAGAGAAGATGAAAGATGTCCCCTATGCTTCAGCCATAGGCTCTATCATGTATGCAATGCTGTGTACCAGACCTGATGTATGCCTTGCTATAAGTCTAGCAGGAAGGTACCAAAGTAATCCAGGAGTGGATCACTGGACAGCGGTCAAGAACATCCTGAAATACCTGAAAAGGACTAAGGATATGTTTCTCATATATGGAGGTGACAAAGAGCTCATCGTAAATGGTTACGTTGATGCAAGCTTTGACACTGATCCGGACGATTCTAAATCGCAAACCGGATACGTATTTACATTGAACGGTGGAGCTGCCAGTTGGTGCAGTTCTAAACAAAGCGTCGTGGCGGGATCTACATGTGAAGCGGAGTACATAGCTGCTTCGGAAGCAGCAAATGAAGGAGTCTGGATGAAGGAGTTCATATCCGATCTAGGTGTCATACCTAGTGCATCGGGTCCTATGAAAATCTTTTGTGACAATACTGGTGCAATTGCCTTGGCAAAGGAATCCAGATTTCACAAGAGAACCAAGCACATCAAAAGACGCTTCAATTCCATCCGGGATTTAGTCCAGGTGGGAGACATAGAAATTTGCAAGATACATACGGATCTGAATGTTGCAGACCCGTTGACTAAGCCTCTTCCACAAGCAAAACATGATCAGCACCAAGGCTCCATGGGTGTAAGAATCATTACTGTGTAATCTAGATTATTGACTCTAGTGCAAGTGGGAGACTGAAGGAAATATGCCCTAGAGACAATAATAAAGTATTATTTATTTCCTTGTATCATGATAAATGTTTATTATTCGTGCTAGAATTGTATTAACCGGAAACATAATACATGTGTGAATATATAGACAAACAGAGTGTCACTAGTATGCCTCTACTTGACTAGCTCATTAATCAAAGATGGTTATGTTTCCTAGCTATAGACATAAGTTGTCATTTGATTAACGAGATCACCTCATTAGGAGAATGACGTGATTGACTTGACCCATTCCGTTAGCTTAGCACTCGATCGTTTAGTATGTTGCTATTGCTTTCTTCATGACTTATACATGTTCCTATGACTATGAGATTATGCAACTCCCGTTTACCGGAGGAACACTTTGTGTGGTACCAAACGTCACAACGTAAATGGGTGATTATAAAGGTGCTCTACAGGTGTCTCCAAAGGTACTTGTTGGGTTGGCGTATTTCGAGATTAGGATTTGTCACTCCAATTGTCGGAGAGGTATCTCTGGGCCCACTCGGTAATGCACATCACTATAAACCTTGCAAGCATTGTGACTAATGAGTTAGTTGCGGGATGATGTGTTACGGAACGAGTAAAGAGACTTGCCGGTAACGAGATTGAACTAGGTATCGAGATACCGACGATCAAATCTCGGGCAAGTAACGTACCGGTGACAAAGGGAACAACGTATGTTGTTATGCGGTCTGACCGATAAAGATCTTCGTAGAATATGTGGGAGCCAATATGGGCATCCAGGTCCCGCTATTGGTTATTGACCGGAGACGTGTCTCGGTCATGTGTACATAGTTCTCGAACCCGTAGGGTCCGCACGCTTAACGTTACGATGACAGTTTTATTGAGTTTTGATGTACCGAAGGAGTTCGGAGTCCGGATGAGATCGGGGATATGACGAGGAGTCTCGAAATGGTCGAGACGTAAAAATCGATATATTGGACGACTATATTCGGACTTCGGAAAGGTTCCGAGTGATTCGGGTATTTTTCGGAGTACCGGAGAGTTACGGGAATTCGTATTGGGCCTTAATGGGCCATACGGGAAAGGAGAGAAAGGCCTCAAAAGGTGGCCGCACCCCTCCCCATGGTCTGGTCGAATTGGACTAGGGAAAGGGGGCGCACCCTTCCTTCTTTCTCCTTCCCCCTTCCCTTCTCCTACTCCCACAAGGAAAGGAGGAGTAGAGTAGGACTCCCCCCTATGGCGCGCCTCTCCCCTTGGCCGGCTGCCTCCCCCTTGCTCCTTTATATACGGGGGCAGGGGGGCACCCCAGAGACACAACAATTGATCCTTGAGATCTCTTAGCCGTGTGCGGTGCCCCCCTCCACCATATTACACCTCGATAATACCGTTGCGGAGCTTAGGCGAAGCCCTGCGTCGGTGGAACATCATCATCGTCACCACGCCGTCGTGCTGACGAAACTCACCCTCAACACTCGGCTGGATCGGAGTTCGAGGGACGTCATCGAGCTGAACGTGTGTAGAACTCGGAGGTGACGTACGTTCGGTACTTGATCGGTCGGATCGTGAAGACGTACGACTACATCAACCGCGTTGTGATAATGCTTCCGCTGTCGGTCTACGAGGGTACGTGGACAACACTCTCCCCTCTCGTTGCTATGCATCACCATGATCTTGCGTGTGCGTAGGAATTTTTTTGAAATTACTACGTTTCCCAACACGGGTATCCTCTAGTTTTCTAATATAATATAACTACAATGGACAACACAAAAGATGCCATCATTATACAATGGCTAAAATGCTATCCATTTTCCATGATTAAAGTCCCTAGTGACCGCCTCGTGTTTAGTCCATATATGCTACAACCACTATCTCAAGGTACTGGCCTCTTGCAATAGTATATATCATGTATCATGTATGCAGTAACACATTGTAAACACCTCACTATTAGATCACTGGATTCATCCTAACATAACTTTAGCAACTGTTCTACTCTTCTTCGCCCACCACGCTTCTGCACACGATAACAGGAAAAGTTAATGAATGACAAGTTAAAAACAATTATAACCTACAATGCATACAAAAACTTACTTCTTATTTAGTTTGCATTTCTTGCTGCGTTTAGTGTGCCCTAGCAATTTGCATGCGCCGCACCTGATTCTGATCTCGTCGTACGAAAGTGGCCTACCATTTTTCGACATAGGGCGGTTCTCATCTACCTTAGTTGCACCTTTCGTTGATACTTTAATAGGATCATGAACTTCAACTATGTTGCCTTCACCATCGTCTACATATTCAATTGCACAAGTACTAAGATCAGCCGTTTTCTTACTCAAATTTTCCTTTAGCTGATCATACTCATGGCTCTTAGCTATCACGGTCTTCAAACTCTCCTGTAACTGATCCCACAAAGTTGGGTGTTTGCATGCTGCATGCATAGCTTCTGAAGCCAACACACTGACCTGGCTATATTTCATTTCTTCAGCTGCTCCAGTCCATCCAAATCCCAACAGATCGCTTGTGCGCCTGGCGGGCAGTCCCAACCTTGCATCTTTCGTGAACCGCACAAGAACTAAACACTTTGGTATTTCAGATATATTCAAGTACTTCAGTACATGGAATATGTGCTTGCAAGGTAGACCCTTTCGAATCATTCTTCTGCAGCTGCACCTTATAGTTTCTGCGGAATTTACTGGAGTGTACTCCACCCAAAAACGGCTCTTCCAGTTATTCTTCCAGGCCACGATGTACTGCTGTGATCCGTCTCCGAGCTTTATTTCTACAATCTCGATGCCACCAATTTTCCTAAGATCAGCTTGCAACATATAGAAGTTTGCTGGAGTGAAGACGTCAGAAGCAGCTATCTCAAGTTCCCTCGAGCTAGTAACTGGCACCGGTAAACTCTGTGAGGCCGTGCAATCATCTCGTGCCTCATTCTCACAGATACGTACAACGGCGTTCTCATAGTGCAAAATCATATCCACCAGGGTCATTTCACCGTCTAGGTGAAGGTGAAGGCATGAGTTTAGACTTTCACTCCTCTGGTTGCTTTTCATGCCAAGCCAAAAACCCTCTGTCAGATAAGCCGTAGCCCACAGTCTCCTCTTCTTATACATCCGTCTCAACCATGTTACTGTTTTTTCCGACTGCCATCTTTTGGAAAACGCGTGCCATCTCTCCTCAAACGTGGCCGTGGACGTGCTGTAGTACAGAAGAGTTCGGAACTCCTTCAAGGACTTGTGACTGAGGTGAATCTTCATATTTTTCTCTATATGCCACGTACATATACGGTGCCACACGTCTGGCAAGACTTGGCGAATTGCCTTGATCATCGCAGCGTCGGCGTCCGTGATAACACTCTTCGGCATCTTTTGACACATGGACCTCAAGAAAGTCTCCAGCAGCCACACATATGTCTCTTCGGTCTCGTCCGAAACTATGGCACAAGCAAAAACAGTGGTCTTCCGGTGATTGTTAAGACCAACAAAGGGTATGAATGGCATACCATACCGGTTCATCTTGTACGTGCTGTCAAATACAAGCACGTCGCCGAAGTCCTCATAGTCATGACGAGACTGGGAGTCACACCAGAACATCCTATTCATATGTCCTTCCTTGTCTAGCTTGTACTCGAAAAAGAAGTTAGGATCCCTCTGTTTCCTACTGACCATGATGCCTATGACTGTGGCAGCATCACCTTTTGAAAGCAGCTTCCTCTTCTCCCTGGCGTAAAGGTTGTATATTTCACGCCTGGTAAAACCAACACCGCCATACCATACATGTTTGTTGATGAAGGTATCCATCATGTCGTGAATTCTAATCCCTGCAGCTCCCATGGACAGTATCTCAGCTCTCTGGTACTCTTTGATTTTTCTGTGGGACCAAAGAAAAGGTACCTCATCCGGTCCTACCAAGATATGGCTATGCTTGTCCTCAAAACTATCAACATACCAAACCCCACGCTTTTGGTCAAGCTTCACGGTCAGGTGCGCTTCGCAGTGGCAGCGTGTCTCGGGTCTGAGCCTACGGCTGTGTCCTTCCTCGGTTAGCAACCTGCTGTCACATTTTCCTTGTCTGGAACAAACAAACCACCTATAACGCATATGACGTGACTCGGTTTTGCTATACCTGACCCTATTCTTTCTAATGCTGAAACCATTATCTCTAGCATAGCTGTTGTAGAAATCATACGCAGCCTCGTGAGACGTAAAAGTCATTTGTATTATCTGCATGAACATATCCCTCTTATCATCTGCACTAGCAGTATCTTGGACATTCTTTTTCCCCTCAACTTATGTCACCTACACAATCATAACATAGCCATGAAAACAGTTTTCTATGGTATAACATTACTTCCATACAACATTGATTACATACATACCTCACTCATGATGACCGACGATTGCGACTCCCAGAATCAGATGCAGCTAATGATTCGACATCAAGGCCTGTCTCCGCGTCGGATTCACCGTAATAGTCGTACGCATTATGACATTCGGAAATGAGCTGAAAAATATAACACAAATACATAAGTACTTATCATATAATATTCTAGGATTAATTCAATTTGCATGCATGCCAACAAAAAAATTCACTTCCATACCTGACTAATGTAATCTTCATTCGAAATCTTCGAGTTGTTTTCCTCACCATCATCATGCTCATTGTTTTCCTGACCATCATCATGTTCATCCATCTATAAATTTTCAAAATATAATATTATCGGATGCCACCAAAAAATTACAACATGATAATGCCACTCACATTAAGATCTTCCAATACGTTCCCATTCTATGACCTATCTCCACGATCTGAATTTTCATCATCTGACCAATCTTCTATCCAGTCTTTCATCAGTTCTCCAAACTCCATGTCATACATCATATCAGTTAACTCATCGTCCGCCATTTCCTACAACAATTAATATGTATCATCACATGTGCAAACATTATCAATGCTGACATATACAACACCTAGCGCACGATCACGGATGTTAAATAAACTACACCAACCAAAGAGCGCCCCAACCGAGGGCGTTCAGATCGTGCACACAACCGACGCCAACGACCTCTGATCGCCCATGGATCCTCCCCCCTCTCCACACCAAGCGGCGTTAAGGTACGTCCCACGAATCCAGTACGTGATCACTTTGGATCACAACAAGCAGTGCTACCCGTGATAACATGCGCCGCCGGATTCCTAGCCCACGGCACCAGTCGTGATTATTTTGGATCGCCGGATACCTAGGTAAGCCGCCGCATCAAATAACGGAGCCGTCGTGCACACAACCGACGGCAACCGACGCTAGGTTAACCCTAGAAAGAAGAAACCCACTTTAGCCCGCGTGATCACTGTGTATATCACGACGAGCAGCACTATCAGAACAAGATCTGCGATGGCCTGGACCGCCAGAAAGCTAGGTTGCCCGCCCCGCTAGGTTAACCACTACGACGAAAACAGCGGCAGCTCGTTTGATGCTGCCGCGAGCGAGACAAACGTGGGGAAACGGGATGCGGTACCTGCGAGCGCTGGAGGTTGACGACGGTGCCGCGCGCGCTCTCGGACGAGATCGCCGGTGATAAGATCGCTGCCGCCGATATTCCTACAGAAACTCACCAGAATGATGGAGGAGCTGCGTGAATGATGGAGCTGCGTGATTGATTGAGCTGCGTGATTGATGGATCGGCCGTCGGCAGGTCCTACCTGGTCGTGGGGTCGTGTCATCCTTTTTTTTCGGGATGTCACCGTATACATACGTATGGGTTATACGGGGCTTGGATATGGGCTACGGGGCTTGGATATGGGCAGCGGCGGGCCGGAGAAAAAATAGATGACGGGGATTAAGAATAGCCTTAGGAAATTGAGTTAGGGGTGCACCGGAGCAAGCCTCCCGATCATGACAGTCGCTCACCAAAGTTGAGGCCATGCGCACGCCCTCTCTCCTGCTGGGCGCCGGTGCTCTTCGGGCACTCAAAACTCTGTTGGCGGCCAGTCTGCCTCTGAGGCTGGAGTAGCTAGGGCGCCTAAGCAAGTGAGTCGATCAATTAAGCTTCAAGTTTCACAAGCTGGACCGATTTGCCTTCTGGAGAATTTGATGAGCGCTATGGCTATGAGCCATGTTAGAAAAGAGTAAGTAAATAGCAGGCACAATAATAGGCAGGCAAATGTCCAAAACAGGCCTAGAAAGATTAGTTCGTACGTCTCCGGGGAATTCTTATGATTTTACAGCATATTTAACCGATTTTTCTCGAATACGAAGGCTTCAGCGGCTCGCCTAAGTTCTGATAAGTGGCGCCGTCAAGACCGGGCACATGCCCAGGGTGCCCTGACGGTAAAATCGTCCCTGACTGCGTGTGTACGTGTGTGTGCGCGCGCGTTGTTGGGTGCCTGTGTGCTACGTGCGTCCGTGCTGCTGCCTGCCTGCTTGTGTGCGGGTGCGTGTGCATGTGTTGCTGCCCTCGCACTGATGATGCGTGTGTGCTACTGTCCCGCACACACAATATCACGTGAGGGTAAAATGGTGTTTTCAGATATTATTTAGGCTCGAAATAGACAAAAGTGTCGTAAAAAGCATAAAATTTAATCTAGATAGGGAAAAAAGTTTTTCAGTGTCAAATAAGGAAGCAATATTTAAGATAATGTTAAATAAAGAATTGTTTCTATTTCTTTCGCCCAGAGGGCAGGTGATGAAGGACCGAAGCAATACGAAGAAATAAATTAAATCTCTACTCCTAATGTCTCAGTTGGTAGTCTCCGTTCCGGGTTTATTTTCGTCCCACCTATCACGGTTTATTTTCGTCCTCCCTCCCACCTCCCACGTAGTTCCCTCCACGCCAAAAAAATCGAACCAACCAATGTTACGAGGGAGCGATGCCTCCAGGTACTCCCCTCCACGCCAAAAAAAAACGGACAAAAATAAACCGACGAAAGAAAACCAGCGGAAAAAAAAACCCGTCTTGGACCGGCAACGTGCGAACGAGCGAGCGAGCGAGCGAAGCCTCCAGGTGCCCTCGAGCGACGCCACACCAGATCCCCTCGTTGTTGCCCTCGCCCTCGCAGCCGCCGCCGATCCCCTCCCCCATCTTCCTCCCTCAAACACTAACCCGTCTCGTGGTGCGCCACCGCCCGTCGCGGCCGCCCCCGCCACCTCCCGCTGCGGCCGCCGCCCCAGCTCCAGCCGTGGCCGTCGCACCCAGATCCAGCCGTGGCCGCTGCCCTGCGCGCCATCGACCCCTTCCCCCGCCGCCGCGCCACATGTCCACTTCGCCTGCGCACCAGAGAGGACCCCGCCGCCATGCCTCCGTTTCCCCCTACTCCTCTTTTCTGCTACCTATCTCTCTCCTCTGAGCTGCGCGTCGTTCCTCTCTACAGGTGCCGCCATGGCCGCGTCATGGAGCTCGCCGCCGTGGGCTGCGTGCCCCTCCGATGACGGCCTGCCTCGCCCACGTCCAGGTCCTCTCAATCCTAATTTGGGCGTCCATTTATTTTGCGCTTGATCCCGGTTTTGGCGGGTTTTTCATCCTCATCGCGTGTTTCATGGTGGCCGCTAGGGTGCCCCTGCCGGCCATCTGCCATCTGCTCCAGGGGCACCCTCCAGGAACACACAGCGACTGCTAAGCCATCGTCCTATTTTGCTTCTCCCTACACATCCTTACTAAGAGAAAGGGGCCTGCCCAGCTAGCAGCAGCTTCCTAGCTGGAAGATGCATAGCCATAACGCACGCATCGATTGTTAGTTTTAATCTTGTCATGGTCATGTATCTGCATGGGAGATGCTGAGGGCCGTGTGATGCGGCAGCTTGGTGAGATGTCGTTGGCGTGAAGCTGCGGTGGTGCATGCATGTACTAGGATATTATCTAGTTAGTTAGTGCATGGTTAGTTGAGGTATGGCCGAGTGATTTGGTCAAGTTAATTAGTACGTGTATGTAGCAGATGGAGGTTGCATGCAGCTGCAGTAGTGGAGTAGTTGGACACGTCCTAAACGTGAGCATAGGAAACGGATCAGGGAGTTGCCTCCTGGCCGTGCTAGCTGTTGTATATAAGTATTGCATTGATTGATTGAATGAAATGTGAAGCCGTGAGGGCTGAGAAAAAGATGTAGCCACGGCTGACCAAGAGGAAGGTGTCTCTTGGCAAAGCTATTGCCTCCTTCTTCCTTGGTCCATGCGTGGGTGTGTGTGTGTTTTCTGAGAATTTTTTCCATTGTGTGTGTTTGAGAGAAACCACAAGAGAGAAGGTTGAGCTGTGAGAGACAGCCAAGAAGAAGAAGAAGAAGGCGCTGCGAGGAGGCGGCGCCATCAATTGGCATCAGAGCCTTGTTGATCCGTGGTGGCTATGGTGGCCGGCGTGGCGGTGGCGGCGGCAGCGGCGACGTGATGGATTCCATGCGAGGTGGAGGTCGTCGGCGGTGCGATGCCGCTGGTGGCCTGCTACGATGCGATGCCGCAAGATGGTGATGGTGGTGCGACGTTGCCACAAGGACGGTGTGATGCCGTTACAAGGAGAAGGCTGGGTGGCGGCGATGCCCCTGTCGTCTGCCTGCAGCGTGAGGCCGTTAGGAGGTGGAGACGGGGTGGTGATGGGAGGTGTCATCCACGTCAAGAGCTGGCTGCGGTGTTCGGCAAGACAGTGTGATGGCGCGTGCGTACGTCGGGGCGGAGGTTCATGGGGCACCAGCGGGAGGCTAGGTGCTGCACCATGTGTCCATGAACACGACAACGGACAGTCCATGGTGAAGTTAGTTGTATGCCGGCATGTGTCGTGCTCGCCGAAGGCAAGGTACGATGACCCAGCTGTGATGAGGATAGCAGTGGTGGTGTACCAACGGCAAGCTCCATGAGATGTGGAGGTCACAGTGGCGGTAGAATCCATGAGACGTGGAGGCCGCAGGTGGTGGCAGACTTCGTGAGATGCGGAGGCCGGTGAGGTGGCCATGGCTACCATCGCAGGAGGGTTCGTGTGATGCTGATTGCGAACACAAGTGCAGCGGCAAGGTTTCTGTGGTGACATGCGGCGGCGCTGCGAGGAATGCGTCGTCCACGGCAAGGTGATGTTGCGGCAAGAGGATGTAGGTGATCTGCATCAAAAAATTAGAGGAGTTGACATGGCAAGATTAGGGGGTTGAATGTTAGTTTTAATCTTGTCATGGTCATGTATCTGCATGGGAGATGCTGAGGGCCGTGTGATGCGGCAGCTTGGTGAGATGCCGTTGTGGCGTGAAGCTGCGGTGGTGCATGCATGTACTAGGATATTATCTAGTTAGTTAGTGCATGGTTAGTTGAGGTATGGCCGAGTGATTTGGTCAAGTTAATTAGTACGTGTATGTAGCAGATGGAGGTTGCATGCAGCTGCAATAGTGGAGTAGTTGGACACGTCCTAAACGTGAGCATAGGAAACGGATCAGGGAGTTGCCTCCTGGCCGTGCTAGCTGTTGTATATAAGTATTGCATTGATTGAATGAAATGTGAAGCCGTGAGGGCTGAGAAAAAGATGTAGCCACGGCTGACCAAGAGGAAGGTGTCTCTTGGCAAAGCTATTGCCTCCTTCTTCCTTGGTCCATGCGTGGGTGTGTGTGTGTTTTCTGAGAATTTCTTCCATGGTGTGTGCTTGAGAGAAACCACAAGAGAGAAGGTTGAGCTGTGAGAGACAGCCAAGAAGAAGAAGAAGGCGCTGCGAGGAGGCGGCGCCATCGATTAGGAGCAGTTTATCACGCAGCTTGTACGCATGCCGCCGCCGCCTTTTCGCCTCGTGCCTATATTGTGGCGGGTGAACAAGGGAATCTCGCTGGAGGCCCTTTTGGAAGGGATCTCGGTGGCGCACCGCCGTTGCGTGTCGTTCGTCGGTATAAGCATTGTCGGACGGTCGATGTCCGTTGTATGTTTCATTAGCTATATGTTTCTGCAGTTTGATATAATGTTTTTGTGGCGTAGATCTACAAGAGATCAAGAAGGGTGATGTTCTGGATGCTGATCTCGACTAATAGTTGCCGGATGAACTATGCAATGACAGCATGGATGAGGTAATTAATATCTTGATTTACTCATTTGTACAGCTAGATAAGAGTAACTTTGCAATATCGTAGTGCCCGTTGAATTGTTTTTTTTTAAGATAGAAATTTTTCATATCATCCATGCAGATTTGCTCGTCTATCTTAATTTCTATAATACTACTACTATTTAAAATAACAATCTTACTATTAGTCAATTCAAGGACTACTTTGCCCTTTGGATGCTCTTGGGTGCAAATGTCTTATTGGACTATTAGTGGAGTCACTTGTCGATGGACCGTTTGGTACCTAATGTACTTCCATAGTTTACAACCTCTCATTAACTGTGACTGTACATTTCCAACGATATTTTGTAATAGACACACGCCCAAAGTTTTAATAACGCACTAAGGCTCTTAGCGGCGGACATCTTCTAAATGCTATAGCAAGCTATTTAAAATAAAATGTTTAAATCGGGCCGGTCTTACTCCTGCAATACTTAGTACATGAGATTTAGCCACTGGACTCTCACTGAAGTCTGATTCATGCAGCTTTGTGTGCAGTTCACATTTACCTGGTGGACCATCACCAACCGGATGGAGGTGAAGCAAGTGGGCAAGTTAGGGAAATGCTCGGAAGGCTATCGAGAAGATCAACGATCTTAACCCCACGATCCTAATTTCAGTTTGTACCTCGTTGTTGGGCTGTCAGAAAAGTTTGGAGCAGGAGCAATGATATGACAATTGTGGCTAACTTTCTTGTCATTAGTCATATATGTGCTAATGGACCTTCCGGGTTCTCCATTATGTTTACCGGCCGGTTTCTCATCTGAAAAATACCCATAGCATAGTGGACAATGCTTTTTTTGGTCAGAAGTAGTATTTCTACATGAAACTAAGGTATATATGCGTATGAGAAATGTGGCTTATCTTTAGATAATGCTTTTTTTGTTAGAAGTTGTTTTTCTACATGAAACTAAGGTATATATGCGTATGAGAAATTATATCTTTGCTTAACTCAAAAAATTGTATTTGCTCCTTTTAGCGGGAGCCTGGAGGTAATACGGTTTGTACAGCATGGTTTGAATAAGATATTGTTTGTATACTGTTGAGTGAAGTATTGTATAACTACTGTAAAGTGGGTGTAGGTTTTTATTGTGCATTTTTCACAGAGGTTTGGGCGTTTGGACACAACCATATGTACAAGTTGAAGCCTTCATTTGGTATTGACTTCTTATCTTGACTCAAATTTTGACAATTCTCTATAATACTTCCATCTGGAAGCACAAAATCTGATAGAATTGATTCGTGTGGGAAAAATACATGAAGCTTTGAAGTTTTCTCAAGAAGAACTAGCACCAAGAGCCGAGTAAACGGTAATTTTTTTGTTAAAACATCTCACTTACCTTAGTTAAAAACCAGGGTTTGAAACTATATTAGTCAGAATACAGTTCTTGATGTCAGCTAGATTTCATTTTCTGGTAATATCATTTGTCGTTAAGAACATGTTCTTATGTTATATTTTATTTGTAAACTTTTGGCAATTTTTTCAGCAAGCATTTCTTTAGGAAACAAAGAAAACTATAGCAACTATTTGATGTTTCTCGACGCTTGAAGACAACAAGTGAAGTTGCTACCATCTTACAAGCCAAAGTCATGAGAAAGGTATGCACTATGTGGCAGAGGCATGCATATGATGTGATGCCCGTTTTATTTTCATATATATCTTACGATTTAATTTCACTGTAGTGTACCTAAATCCATGTGGTAATGTCATTGGCATACATAATTTTTTACGCATACAAACATTGTTCTCTCACAACAGGAGCACTGAAGTGTGATTCATGCAGCTTTGTGTGCGATTCACATTTACCCGGTGGACCATCACCAACCGGATGGAGGTGAAGCAAGTGGGCAAGTCAGGGAAATGCTCGGAAGGCTATCGAGAAGATCAACGATCTTAACCCCACGATCCTAATTTCAGTTTGTACCTCGTTGTTGGGCTGTCAGAAAAGTTTGGAGCAGGAGCAATGATATGACAATTGTGGCTAACTTTCTTGTCATTAGTCATATATGTGCTAATGGACCTTCCGGGTTCTCCATTATGTTTACCGGCCGGTTTCTCATCTGAAAAATACCCATAGCATAGTGGACAATGCTTTTTTTGGTCAGAAGTAGTATTTCTACATGAAACTAAGGTATATATGCGTATGAGAAATGTGGCTTATCTTTAGATAATGCTTTTTTTGTTAGAATTTGTTTTTCTACATGAGACTAAGGTATATATGCGTATGAGAAATTATATCTTTGCTTCACCCAAAAAATTGTATTTGCTCCTTTTAGCGGGAGCCTGGAGGTGATACGGTTTGTACAGCATGGTTTGAATAAGATATTGTTTGTATACTGTTGAGTGAAGTATTGTATAACTACTGTAAAGTGGGTGTAGGTTTTTATTGTGCACTTTTCACAGAGGTTTGGGCTTTTGGACACAACCATATGTACAAGTTGAAGCCTTCATTTGGTATTGACTTCTTGTCTTGACTCAAATTTTGACAATTCCCTATAATACTTCCATCTGGAAGCACAAAATCTGATAGAGTTGATTCGTGTGGGAAAAATACATGAAGCTTTGAAGTTTTCTAAAGAAGAACTAGCACCAAGAGCCGAGTAAACGGTAATTTTTTTGTTAAAACATCTCACTTACCTTAGTTAAAAACCAGGGTTCGAAACTATATTAGTCAGAATACAGTTCTTGTTGTCAGCTAGATTTCATTTTCTAGTAATATCATTTGTCGTTAAGAACATGCTCTTATGTTATATTTTATTTGTAAACTTTTGGCAATTTTTTCAGCAAGCATGTCTTTAGGAAATAGAGAAAACGGCAGCAACTATTTGATGTTTCTCGACGCTTGAAGACAACAAGTGAAGTTGTTGCTACCATCTTACAAGCCAAAGTCATGAGAAAGGTATGCACTATGTGGCAGAGGCATGCATATGATGTGATGCCCGTTTTATTTATATATCTTACGATTTAATTTCACTGCAGTGTACCTAAATCCATGTGGTAATGTCATTGGCATACATAATATTTTACGCATACAAACACTGTTCTCTCACAACAAATGATTAGTTTCTAAATTCTAATCTTTTGGTTCTGGTTAAAGAATTACATGATGGAGGATGGGTTGTCCTTCGAAGAATTGTTTAAAGAACTAAAAAGTAGTAACACCATGTCTTTCAAGTGCCAAATCGGCATTGCAACGCGCTGACTCATGGATGGGGTCCACAGATGCTGATTGGAACCTTTGATAGTTAGGAGATGCATACATAAACCTATGATAATTAGGAGATGTTTGGTAGTACAATATTTGTCCATGTGTTGTAGTAAATTTGTACAATGCAAGTCACCATAAGTCAATGTGTTTAGAATAATAAAATAGAAGAAGTTCAACTAAGGGGGCACTTTAATTAAATAACTTTATTTTTTAAATCCCCATTCTTCAATCTTTTAGGATTCATGCAATTTTGAGTGTGTGCATCTGCATGCTATTTTGGGTTTTCAGGTTTTTTTTATCTCAATCTTTGGATAGGACTGCAACTTCTCAAGTGTGGGAGCTGGAAAAAAAGGAGAAGAGCATGCCTAATCCCTCCAAATAAAAATAAATATATCACATGTCGCTTTGGAGACACATCACCAATGGAACAATTTACTAACTTACATGCTTAGGCAGGTTCATAGGTTGATAGCAAGGATCATATGTGATGTTTTGTTTTAATTTGATACAAAAAATTATCTCTACAATTTGGTGATATTAAGGAATAATAACTGAAAACTTCTAGAGGTTTACATCTGTGAAGGTGTCTAGAAAATGGACTGTAAAATGTTTTTTATGTGGAGGCATAAAGATTAATTCACTATTTTGTTTTTGTAAAACGGTTGTTTACTCGCCAATTTGTATAGTTAATTCCATCTATTAAGGATATATTATTGAAAAGTATTATTTTTTACTTCATTCAATTTTTTAGTCGGGTGTTAAAATGTTGGGAGATTACAAAGTTCATGCTCTATTCACACATGGTGGAGGCAACCCAACAAGTTGTTACGGGAGCCAGCAGAGAAAGGAGTCGAGGAACCCGCATCATGGGAGAGTCATCGAGGGGCATCCGGATAAAGTGAGACACTGCATTGTATATATATGGTCAGAATATATAACCATATTCTACATACAATGCACGCTCAGTATTCTTTGTTGCACATTCTTAAATCTTTCACGTGAAATCTTCATGCTAACTATATACATTGCTTGTGCTGGTTGGTTATGAGCTGAAAATGAAAATTTTATTGTACTTGTTGAAGTAGCGTGCGAATGAAGCTAAAGACAACATTCCCGGTGTTGTACGGGAATATCTCAAGCATAGCAAGTAGAAAGTTTGTAACAGATAATTATTTGGATCATTGCCCGTTTTGTATGTACATCGTCAAATTACATTGCAAGTGAAGCGGATTTCAATTATTTTCCAATTGTTGCGGGTTGTCTTTTCTATACATGTAAGTTTTCACATGCATTATATATTATTTTGACGGGGAACTACAGACTGACTACCGGCTGAACTATATTCATTATATTTATATATGTGTAATCAGAAAACAAAGGCCCGTGGACACCGAAGAACCAGCAGTGGAGTTATATGAAATTTCTTGCGAGAGCTACACCATTCTTTTTAGTACTGACTAATTCTCATGAGTACCAATGGTGAAATTTTCAGGCCTAAATACTGGATGAGATTCTCATTGCCGGCATTCTTCATGAACCTATCAAGGAGAACATTTCAATACTAATTGAAGCACATGTTTTCTCACCACCGGCTATCAAGAAGAGAGTATGATTTTCTAATGCTCAGTGTTGTAAGCTTGATTCACGAGGAGCTTCTCAATGTTGTACATGTTGTTTGTGAGTAACAGAAATAAATCATTTCCTGGAATCAGACGCTATATTTTCTGTGGGAATTCGTTGACACAGTTCCTTACAACACTGAGAATCTTCGAAATGGGCAAACCGCTCTATGTAATTCTATCATCCATTCTGATTTTGAGACAAGTATATCAGTTATCTTTTTCCTTCTAGCAAGGTACCATATACATGTTTTGAAATTCTCCTTTGCCTTCCAGATCAACCAAATAGGCATCTTTTTAACAAATGGAGGGAATTCATTTGTCAATATAAATAGATTTGTCACAGGGGATCTTATCTTATTTCTTCAGTATAAGCAAATGAACAGTGCGATGAAGTTGACAACTCTCTATCCTTATTCCTCTTATTCATTGTGTATTTCCCCATTTTATACATGTAACAATGATGAATGATGATGAACTTAGACTTGGTGTAAGGAGAGTCATTCTGTTTCCTTGAACAAAACAGCCCTCTATCCTTATTTATCCTAAAAGCTTTCAGACGATACTCACACCATATGATTCCTTGAAGCATAGAAGTATTTTTTTCACATCTGTTACAATCCAATATTTCTTAGTTAATCATATTCTTTATATTCGCAAGTAGTATAAAGTTGCCCCAAAATTGGTCATATGATTTTGGATTATACATTATATGCCGACAAGGAGGTTAATGGTGCTGAATAAACTAGCGGTATGAAATAACCCTGCATATATTTGTTGATTTTTAATTTGAGCCTTTCAATTCAACAAAAAAAAATATTTGTACAATATTTACTAACTTTTACCTCTTGTTTTGCAGGCTATCTGGAATGATTGCATGTATTAATGAAGTAGTCCACGTTAGGTGGATTGGCTCAAAATGGAGAAGCATGATTGTATTAAGCATTTAAGCTCTAAGCAATTTAGAATGTCAATGTCTTGGGGCTCCCTTGCAATATTTCAGAGAACTATATTTTTTCAGACATTTTATATTGTCTCACGATGTTTGGGGGATCTGATTAGGTATTGTTTCTCTATATATCTATCTATCTCTCTATTTTAGTTGCTAATAGAATAATGAACAATTGATAGGACTAATCTTATAGACTTGTGTTCTTCTCAATCCGACTGTGTATTTTCCAAGTTTTGTGCTAAAACGGGAAAAATCATATGTTTTAAACTTGCGACAACATATTCTCTGTGCAAATTTTAGCCTTGTTGTTCACAATTGATGCTGCCTGTGATTCACACTTATATTTGAGCTTAAAGTCTGAGTGTATACCGAATTAGGCTTTCCCTTCGGTCGGTTTATGTCAGAGTTCACACTACAACACACATTTCCTTTTGAGTCTTATGTGAGTTATTCTTGAACCGATACACCAAATCAGGCGTTACACTGCTCAAACAAACTAGAAGAAAATCATCAATGGATTTATCACAATATTATAAAAATACAAATAAATGTATACACAATTTTTTAACAATAAATGTTATCAAAGATTGATGTATTTACCTCTCCCAAGATAGGTAACATGTTCTAGAAGATGTGTTTTGTCGCAGTAGTACCTAAAAGGTGAATTGCATGTTCTAGAATATAGGCTTTTGCATATTGCAATCAAGTTCTTTTTTTATGGAATTGAGTTTCTGGTTGTAACTTGTTCGAACATTTGTTTAAAGGGAACAAAATACTCCATGTGTTTGTCTTCAATTAATGGATAATAACAATACACTTGCTTTTGTGAGATGGTATCTTAAGCATAAATAATAAAGGCATTCAAGTGTTATTATCATTTATAATGCAGAGCACAATAAAGAGTTCAATGTTTTTGTAGCCCCTTCTTTATTTTGTGAATCAGATATGATAGGTCTTTCTATTATACGGTCGATTTTTTATCGAAATACATTGCAAGTGCAGGGGATTTTAAATCATTTTTTGTGTTATTGACTATCTTTTCTGTCTATAATAAATTCGATATGCAACCAGTACAAATTTTACAAAGCCCGTGGCAACGCACGGGCAGCCTACGAGTCTAAGTTAATTAAGCTGTTGGCCCACAAGAACACATGGCACTCACCTATTTACCCTGCGCAATAATTCCGAACCAGCAGGTGAGCCGAACCCGGCCCAGCCACCACAGCTGTCCACTGCATCAAGGGGGTGCAGGTGTGACATGCTGGATATTCGCAAAAAAAAGTCTGACATGCTGGAAGTAGACCTGGAAACGGATTATTGTGTTCCATATTCGCCGTAATTAGTACTATTATCTATCTATGCTAAATCGGCGCAGGCAAGAGTGTTAGAGGCACATTGCTTATTGTTACAACAAAAGGAACCCTTTTCTTGAGTACGCAATTAGCAGTGACAGTGAGGACTCACCATATTTTTATCTTGTGGCAAACAGATGGCTGCCGTGGCTGCCCTGTGCGTGCAGTACGAGGCGGATTTCCGGCCAAACATGAGCATCGTCGTCAAGGCTCTGCTGCACACCCGGCCAAGCAACCCATCTGCCGGCTCAGCCACCGCGCGCGCATGCAGTGGGCTGCTGTTGTACACTAGATCGGCAACGCGCGAGGGTGCATGTCCCAACAATATTGTCAAGTCGTGGAAGATCAAACAGCAGGATGTATTAGTATGAAGGCAAGTCTAGCACATGTAACAAAGCTACCGATTATAGTGTTCAAGGGTAAGAAGAAACATTCACTCTCCCAGGAAGCAAGGCAGCATCCAATTCAGCACATGAGATTATGAAATGTTAATCTCCAAATTCCAGAACCATGCATCATCGACAACATAATGTAATTAAAATTGGAAAACTTTACATATAGACCATTTTATATTTATAAGAGATACACAGAATAAGTAGTCTCATATCAAAACATTTAGTAGCATGACAAAATAAAAGGAGATGCATGTACATATCAGAACTGAGATTCTCCAAATCCCAAATTTTGGTCATGAAATATATTCTTTATCATAATTTGAAATACCACAATGGGCTAATAATCACTGTCAATGTAAGGAAATGCATGCTTTTTCTTTCGCTTCATATGAATTGAATTTCTCGATTAAATAATCATAGTTGATATCAATGTCAAACCTTGAAAGTGAAAGGTTTCAGTTCTCATCGAAACCACTGCATTAGTAACTCGATGCATTCGTTTTGTCTTCACTTTGTCATAGTAGACACATTTGCCCCATTCTGATTTTAAAACTCTGCTACACAAGTTAATATAATGACAATATAAGTGTCAAAGATAATGAAAATGTTTGCTTCCTATAAGCTTATAAACATAGGATGGTGCCCTATCTTGAGTGTATTCTATCAGTAGGCTTGCGAAGATAAGATGACTTGAATGAGAACATCAATGCCAAAATCATCCGCGGCTCACAAAAATGACAGGTCACAGCAAAAGTAAAGTGTCCTGGGCAGATTATTAACAAAAGTACATAGAATCGAAAGGTGTAGCGGCTACCGATGTGTCTGAAGCTCATAGCAAGTAGGCAACTTCCCATGCAGAGTATATGTCCTAGAAAGAAGAGAAAAGAAGGTGCAGCACCACAATACATAATTTTTTAGACTAAAGAGCACTACAATATCACAATAATTTGAAGGAGCAATTGTATGCCTAATTATGGTCTAAACAGATGTGACTTTGGTACATGTATTTCTTTGATCATGACGGTCCAATTTGATTATAATGACGGTCCAGTTTGATTATAATCAAAGAAATCAACCAACTATGCAAGCACGATAGTTATTAACAGAGAGACACATCACGCCAGTTTAAAATTTCATGATAGGTGCTTACTATATTTTCTAAGATTGGCTGCATCTTATTAGAATCAAGAAATACATGTATACGCCAGCAGCTAGTGCTCCCAGGGAACTGAATTATGCTTACGCAGCGCCATGAATATTTAAATATACATTATACTGAATATATATATGATGTATTTACTTTGTTTTTTCAGCTATCGTGGTCAAAAGTTCTAAACCTGACTTATATTCTACAAAAATATTTACCTGGCATGAACCATTGTGTTGCTGCAAATATAAATATATATTTTTAATCAACCATTTGTACATCTCTAAACTCTACGATCTAGCCATGATTACTATGCAATTACGAAGTTCTCAACTTTCTCTTCTCTTCATTTATAATTAGAACATGAGACACTACTTTGATATATCCCCTTCTTGACACAGAGATCCTAAAAACAATCAGGCACATAAGCCTAAAATAAACAGTGGTGATTACCTTGGGAAAAGATCACTTTGACCCTTCTCTTTCTACACCGATAAGAAAAAATGGTTCCTTAAATAGAGAAGTTTTTTGGAAAAATTCACATGGAGAAAGCAAGGAATCTAACCATGTTGCCGGGGTGAAGCATCTGACAACCCAAAAGGTACAACATAATAGCCATGAGGAGGAATGCCAAATGAGACCATAGAAAAAGGAATGCAGAAAAGGAAACCAATCAACTTAAGGAACTTGATCGTTGTCATACCTTCATGTTGCCTTTGACTTAATCAAATGCCTGCAATTAAGCAACGAAGAACCACATTAGTGGCTACACAAGCTAGTAGAATGATACTACTGACAAATATAGCCAATGGCCTATGTCTAAAGATATCACTATTCATTCTGGAGGTTACTTGATTAGCCCGAACACGTGGGAAGGTGGCAGCTCACGTATGGCATGGAGCATAAAAAATAATAGGTAGCCAGGTAGGCATCACGAAGTGGGCTTACCTTTGGAGGAGCATGGTGTTGGTGGTTGGCCCCATTGGATGATCTTGCCCTCATAATGTAGTATTGAAACTGAAAATAATATGCAGCTATTAGGCATTGTTCAGGACAAAGGATAATTACACTAATAATTATTTAGTTAGGCCTCACACTAGCAAAACATGCCCGTGCGTTGCTACGGGAGAGAAAAAACATCACACATATACCAAGCTCTATCACTTTCGCCTTCGCATGGCAATCAAACATCCTCAGCGCCCATTCACTGGACCCAAAACAATCATGCACTGCCGCGGCACCGCCAGTGACATTGGCGGCGAGTCGAGGGAGCGCCGAGCAGGCATGACACGGCTGCCACGAGCTCCTTGGTCGCCTTCCCTAAAAAGTTCAACATAATAATAGAGGGAATTTGGCTTGAAATAAAATAAATTGCACTTAAACACTTGGTTGGAGCAGCAGAGATGATTTAAACTTTCAAGAATTATAACCCATCAACTCTGTTGTTGTTCAAACTCAGGACATTGCATTTGCATTACATGTAGAATGGTAACACGTACAAGCATGACCCGTATTTTGTTTGTGCTATTCAAATGACTAACAATCATTCATAATCGTTGGTTTTCTCGTCATTCCCATACAGTAAGGACACATGTACACGTATGGCCTATGTGTTGTTGCTAGTAAAAATAACCGGCAGCCATTCATAAACACCATTTTCTCTCCTCATTCTACAAATAAAGTACTCCTAACTAAACAATAAATTGTCTTATTTCAAATATACAAAATGCATTACAAAATAAGGAGCAAATCCATGAAACAGGAATAATAAATAATTCTGACACAAATCCAAAAAAATAAGGTCAGGGTAATAGCTTCAATATGATTAGATAGACTTGCAAAAAATGTAGACTTACCTGTTAAGCGACACTCATGATGTTTAAGCTCGTATTTATCTAGTGAATAAAAATGGAACTTTGATGGACAATAATACCGATACACTGCACTTCATTCACCTGAATTGACATTTTTAGCCTGGTCTAGACATAATTGGAACAAACAATGGCAGCTTTTTGCATTAAGCACAATTCCATAGCAGCGCCACCATAATTCCCATGTAGCTCAGTATTACATTGTGGATGCAAAGGTGGACCGACTTTATCTCTTCTTCTGCATCAACTTGTTTGATATTCAATCTCTTTGAGCAATTCAAAAGATACTCTGTAATTATAAATCTAACATGTCAGACTTGACACACAGAGGTGTTGAGCTTTATAAAACATAATTAAGGTAGAGAATGGTAGAGAAGCAACCTTATGGTTCATTTTTAGTTTTATCATCATGCTGAGTGTGTGAGAATTCTAGTGGTATCCAGAGACAAAAATCCTATTACGAGTGGTCAGCTCTTATCTATCTTGACTGCCAGTAGAACCCGAGCCATGGCATGGGCGCAAGAGGAGGATCTGCCCGCGATGACGACCATGTGGCAGCGCTGACCTCCCCGAAGCTCACGGCATGGAGAAGGGCCGCAGTCCCAGTGCGCGCACATAGGTGTTGGGTTAAGGCCAGAGGGAGGAGGGGGGCTGCAAGGGGAAGAGATCGCGATTTTTTCATCTAAACATGGGTTCATGATGTAGAAGGGTCTGGGTGGTACCCGTGTTTTGAATTTCGGCCATCTCGGTCTAGAGCGAAAAGTACATTATGCCAAAAAAATTGATTATGGTCAGATTTGAACCGTAATTTTTGAAAATGGCTGAAATTCTAACACGCCACACCTCCTACTAAAAGAACACATTGTAAAGGTCTAAAAATTAGGTTGCGACGATGTGGTAGAGATAAAAGACCAAGCAAGCAATCAGAGGTCATCTCCAGACTCCAGGCCAGCTAGCTTCACAATGATCTTTGTCGGAATTATCTTCTATCTCCCCCATCCATCCATCCATCTAGTTCTTGTTGCCGCACTGTTTACAACGCCCATGAGCAACTCAGCCTGGATCCAAGAAGGTAGACTCGGGCTGTACCCAACATCTGCACCTCCTCCCGAGTCCTTCTCCCGTACCCAACCTCTGCACCTCCTCGCCAATCCTATAGAGCCTGAGCTCTGATTTTCACATGCCAGGTAGAGCCTGAGCTCTGAACTCTGATTTTCACATGCCACGTAGAGCCCTATTCAAGGGCATAAAAAGTTCCTCTAACTACCTAAGTTTCTCTTAAATGTTTTTCCATAACAACATTGACTTGAACAACATTGTATTGTCCCTTATGAATCTAAACTAAGCAAACTAGCATGGGATTTTTTAACCTGACCTACAAATAAGAGTTTAGCACAGTATTTTGCAGACCTTTAACTTGCACACCATCCATATAAACTGTAAGATTACTACAGCCAGCTTAACTACAACTTAACTACAATACTTAGTGATGGCATACATGACAAACAAAATACCGTGTAGGAAACACTATCCATCCCAATCATTTGGATGTAGAAGAATTGCTATTATACCTTGCTAATTCAGCAATCAATACAAAAGAGAAGCAAAGTGAACCCAAATGGAACCCCAGCCCGACCAAGTGTGAGAAGCATTCACTTCCCATCCCACAAATGTATCTACAGTCTAATAACAAGCATCAATTAAGCATCCAGAAGTAGTCCTAAACCCAAAGAAGAAATTAAGAAGCTATACCTAAATAATTACCAAAAATAGCATTTATAGTGTGTAAAACTTTGAATCATTATCTAACCTCACACCATCTCCATGCTCTCTCTCGGGAGACTGCCGCCATAGTGTGCAACCACCTTTCAGAAAATTAGCAAATGGCAGTCACTTTATGAATGTTACTCTTTGTAAATTAAAACCGGGCAGATCATGCTATTTGTCAATAGGTACAATACAAATCTTGTTCATGCTAACAACATCTTCTATTAGATGCTTACAATCACAATTCTTGTTAATGAACAATATACTTCCAGTTCCATGGGAAGTACACAAACAAATGAAAATTACATAGGAGGAGGAACAGGAGAGAGAGAGGGAGCAGGAGGAAGAAGGAGCTCACGAGGAAAGAGACAACTATGTGCGGACTGGAGGGGGGAAGGATTCGACAAAAATGCCATACCTGCTCCATGGTGCCGTTGTTTCCATGAGCCACCGTGGATGTGGGCAGGCTAGATCCCGTTCATGCTTCCATGGAGGAGCTCTACACCAGTAAGAAGCTAATCCCAAGACCACGGCCCCCTCCTCCTCACGCGCCACCACCTGCTACGGCGCATCGGCCGGCCACGACCTCTGTCGCGCCACCATGACCACAGTCTCCTCCTCCTCACGCATCTGCCCCTCCCTCTTCCCACACCCTGCGACCCCGCGCTTTGGCGCCAACAACTGATGGTCGCGCCACCGCCCGCCGGCCGACCACGAGCACGATCTCCGTCACGTCGCCATCACCGGAGACAGACGGGGCCAGGAGAACCGGGGGGGGGGGGGAGGAGCCGGCGGCGGAGAGCGGCGATGGCGAGGGGAGAGGAGCGCCGGCGGAGAGGCAATCTCGACGGGTGGTCGATGGCCACGGGAGGAGAGGAGGCAGGGTGGCGGCGGGAGGGGCGGGAGGAAGAGAGAGGCGAGGTGGGAGGAACGGGAGGAGGTGGGCGGCGCGAGCACGAGCGCGAGCGACGGCTAGGGTTTCACCACAAGAGCCACCCCGTTTTATACATCCTCGTGTGAAATGACGAGAATGCCCTCGGCGGCCACCCAATTTTACAGGCGGTGGCATGCTGGAGTGCACACTATTTATTACTATTCATTGTAGCAGTAACTTTTTTTGATCCAAGGGCCAAGGTCTTCCAGGAGCGAGATCCGACGGTCAAAAACGCATCAAAAAACGATCCGACGGCCGAGAGTCGCTGAGATATGAGAACGCTCATGTTCTCCCTAGATACTTATTCCTGGATGTGTGGTGAGGTGAGTGTGGTGAGGTGAGGTTTGGTGTGGTGTGGTGGGATCTCATTTTCTTCCTCCCTTGGCGGGGGCTCGTGCTGTTGTACGTTGGGCAGGCAGGCAGGTGTGGTGGCCTCTCGACCTCTCCTAGCGAGCAAAGCAATGGACGATGTGCTTCTTGCTTGCTCACTCTTTGCCTTTTCATGAAATGAAATGCCTATTTGAGAAGAGGACGGACAACTTTCAATTAAATTCACACACGATACTCTCTTGTGCCAGTACTCATGAGCCTACAACTGTACACAGCACTGTTAACAACTTTCAGCAGCACATCGTCAACAACTGGTGTAGGTACAAATAAATTGTTAGGTAGTAGAAAACCAATAGCCTCTACAAATAAATCATACATAAAAATGTTACAACTGTCCAGAAACAACACGAAATACACGTTTTTCATCAGCCCTTTCGTAGTCAAAGCTTCCATCGTTACTAGCTTGTTGGAGAAATGTGAGTGCTTGTGTGCTCATTTGGAAGATGATGCTCTGCTCCTGCTCGGTTTGGAATCTGGGTTGTCACTCTTGTCCGTGTCGGAGTTCTCCCGTTGGGAGTCCATTTCGGTGCTCCCCCCGCGGTTATGCCTCGATCTTCTGTCCTGCTCACATCATTTTTTCTGCTTTCAGTATCATAATCAATCAATGGTCAACATATATGAGAACAAGTGTGAGTTCATTGAATGAATGGTTCCCTCCCACCACACATTCACATGAAATGTATCGGAAAAAAACAATTAAAAGTAATTAAGAATACATGCATGACATAAAAAAGTATGAAGTTGCTATTTTTTATCTTTCAAAAAGCATTACGTACCACACGAGGAATTGGATCATCTGACTCCAGCATCCGCACAACTTGACCCATCTTCGGTCTCTTTTCTGAATCCGGATCCACGCACCTCAAAGCTGTTAGAAGTGCACGCTTGAGAACCCTTGTCGAAGGCCGTGTCTCTATGGTGGGATCCACCACCTCCTCTGAACGCCTGCTAGCAACCATCATTTTTAACCAGTCAACCAGATTTACCTGCAAACGACACAAAATCATGTGTTAGTTGGAAAATCGCAAGGAATGACCCCCTGATTTCACTGGAGAGACAATGCAAGACACTACGCATCACATGAAAGATATTTATGAGCAATGTATTTTTATAATTCAATGTGGTCAATAGTATTTTATCCTACAAATGATCAAGTTATGCCCTCTTCAGACCACAACATAGACGGACAAGCGTGCACACTGCAACACGTGCACAAAACGCATGCGAGTGTGCCCCTAGCACATGAATAGAAATTTACAAAGGCTGAGGATTAATTCGCAACCTCATGGTGCATAAAGATGTACTGTCAAGGCTCTGAATGACCAAGTTATGCTATTTATGCATAGATGAACACTATCGAGTTAACAAGGGTGTAAACTGGTAAATGATAATATGTACTCCCTCCGTCCGCGAACAAGTGTACTTCTACCTTTTGTCTTAAGTCAAGTTTTCAAATTTTGACCAACTTTATACAAAAGAGTACTAGCATATATAACATCAAATTGGTATATTATGAAAGTACATTTCACAACAAATCTAGTGATACTAATTTAGTGCCACAAATGCTGCTTGAGATAAGAAGCATCCTAATGTTACCGTCCTAATGATATCTTGCCACTTGATGGTATTAAAAACAAGCAGAATGCATCTAACAAACAGTTTTGACAACTCACAAATACCTCATTTGCCGGGCGACCATAGTCAACAGGATCCCTCCCTGTAATTGCCTCTAGAATAACAACTCCAAAGCTGTAAATGTCACTTTTCTCATTCAACAGTCCAGTGTTTGCATATTCTGGTGCCACATAGCTGCAATGAGTAAATGCAGCACATTATTAACTATCACTAACATAGTGTAACTGTACTCTAGCTCATTAGTTGCCCAACATACCCAAAGGTTCCCATAACCCGAGTAGTTACATGACTCTTGCCGGCACCAAGAAGCTTGGCTAAACCAAAATCTGATACTTTAGCATCAAAATCATCATCAATCAAAATATTGCTGGATTTGATATCACGGTGCACGACTTTCGGTTCAATTGCCTCATGCAAGTAAGCAAGCCTGCAATGAATTGAATGAAAGTATTTACATGGTTAGTTCGGAGGAGAAAAATATTGAATTAAATTGTTACACAAGATAGACATGGTATTAGGAATTCATTCAGCTTAAGCCTCACTTCCATCGTGAATGACAATATGTTATAGAGCAATTACTATTTAATGTAGAATTAGCTCCAGGTAGAAATATGATGCAATTTCGGGACCTTTATGATTGCATTATCCAATTGGCAAGATAAAGAATAAATGACACGGCATTAGCAGAAAGAAAGGACATTTCAGGGAGAACTCACGCTTTAGCTGTCCCTAGAAGAATCTTTATGCGGGCCTCCCATGTAAGGGAGCCCCGGTGACTCATAGCTCCATGAAGCCATTGCTCTAGGTTTCCATTGTTCACATATTCATAGACAAGTATCCTGAAAAGGTCACTTGAAGTAAGGAATGATGCAACAGAATTCCATACAATCATTGCAGTTAAACGAGTTTTATGTTCTGCAGAGCATTGAAGGTCAAGAATAAAATGATTTGCTTGGTAATACATGTACCAAGGATATGTTTTTCTCTTGTGAATGCGATATGTGACCAATGATAATAGAGATATAACAGGAATATGACAGTGAAAGACAGTACAAGTACCTCTGAGTACCCTCCACACAGTAACCAAGAAGACGGACTAAGTTCTTGTGGCGAACATGACCAATAGCCTCAACTTCTACTCTGAATTCCTTCTCAGCTTGCCCTCTACAAGATCAAATAACATCATTTGATAAAAATAAATTCAATATAAAGCAGGATGTTCTGTTACGGAGGAACATATATGGGCAGTGTAAACAGGCAGGCCTAATTGTGATAAGGCAATTCTTACAGGTTATTGAGAAGCTTTTTGACAGCAACAGGAGTGCCATTAACGATCTCGCCACGATAAACTACACCATATCCACCCTCACCAATAATGTTATCCTTGGAAAAACGGTTAGTGGCAAGTTCCAAATCCCTCAAAGTAAACCAATGACCCCAGCCAAGGTAGGAGAACTCTGGCAAGCCAACCAAAGGTGAAGGGGCGGTTATTCCATGAATTGAAGCTTGACGAAAAGTTCCCGACCCTCCTTCTTCAGCTGATTGAAAGCCTGCATCCTTGTCCATGTAACGGAATGACCCTGAGTGGCTCTCGTCCCCACGTCTCGATTTGCTTACACCCAAATGGACCATGACCTTGTCTGATTCCCGGTCACTAGGCTTGTCTTGGATCGTTAGCAGGACTCCGTCATGCGCCCCAAAGTCAGTTGCAGGGACTTGCTCCACCCTGACTTCCTTGATTTCCTTGGAAATGGCAGGGATTTGGGTGACTGGGATATTTCCAGATGCTCGTCTGGTCCTCTTCCTACTCCGCATAGTGAGCCAGACAGTTAAAAAGAAGACGACCGCCATGAACACTCCCAAGGCAATGCATACAACCTCCCATACTTTGAGATGCAAGGGGCCAGTTGGCCGGGAGAGATGATCTTGCAGAGTAGGGGATGACGAAGGCGCCTCCATAGTGGACTACCAGTGTCCTGATCCTACATACAAGCAAAACTGTTAGGTACCCATGTTGCACAGCTCCACAGATCAGACATTGCAGCTAATTAAACGCAACTGTGAGCATCTACGTCCACGGTACAAGCCCATAAAGAATGACGGATTCCCGAATTAAATTGCGGTAATTAAGACATGATCTTGGGCTGGAAGGGAATCAAGGACAAGGTGTTACTCTGAGGCTGCACAAGGGGAATAAATTCCCGCGATGGCGACCGATCGCAGCACCGACACATACACATACAGGGATCGACAGCTAGCGCATTTAATTTCCCTCAGGCTTTGTTTGGTTGCAAGGGGAGGAAAACCCAGGGTAGCAAACCCATGTGGGGAATTTTCACGGGCACAAGGGACCCCCTTCTCCCGTGGGGATGATCTCCCCCTTTCCCTTTGGTTGTTTGGCAATAGGCAACAGGGGGTTTGCTCCAGGCACACAAACAAGTCCGAATTCAGTATGAAAACAATAATTTTGCAAATATTGCAGCTAGTAACAATCTATCACTGCAATCAAGTTGTTTTCTGGACTATTTTCATGTGCCACTAGTAATATTGCAGCCAGGTATATGTACCAGAACAAGAGCAACCATTATAAATAAGAGCATCACTGCTCAACAAGTTCTGAATTTTAGAACTGCAAGGTGCACACAAATTGGAATGAATCAATATTGTCTATCAGAAATGCTGATGCAAATGCAAGAACTGCGGGGTTGTCCTGGACCTATGTCTTAGAACAAAAAAACTAAAATATAACATCATCATGTCCGGGGTGGTGAGACTTCTGAAGAGGCAAGCTGAAAGGCAATGGTCACTCCTGGCTTTTCTCCACTGCACATCGGTTGGGAACCACAGCTCGACGTTTCCCAAATTACAAGAAACAATTAGGAAGTCAACGGCAGTTTCAGAATACAATAATTTGGTAAACTGTTTCATACTACAACAGTTTTGGAACATTGTTTTCAAGCATAAATAGGTTTGCATAAAGAGATGATGGTAAGACTAGTGAAAAGGCTCACCATTCTAGTTAGTCATGTACTCAAGCAACAAGTTGATGCTATTTGGGATAAACTGGAGCAATACAACTAAAGTAATATTACAAAAGAAAATGGTTTCTTCAAGCGCCGTTGTGATTTACAAACAAACGATTCTGTTGGGATGCATTTGGTATAAAGATTCTCATGAATTTAAACGGGAAACTCTTCATTACTTCTGATCATCAGAGTGGAATTTCATTATTGCACCATGAACTGTGCAAGTAGAGATTCAACTTGTCCCTAAATCGTCCCAAATTTTTTTGACCAAGATAAGCTATCAGATTGTGATTTTCGGAGCAAGTTTACTAGCAGAAGCAAAATATATCAAATGCTATTTTCATCATGCAAGGTTGACCAGTACAAGAAAACCAAAACTCCTAGCAGATGATAAGAAACTGTAAGTACAGAACAAGCAATGAAGAACTCTCACACCTCATGAGTTTTTCACAAGCGATTAACATGCAAACGGCAAAATCCTCGTGTGTATATGTGATTCACACTGACAAAGGAGCTTCACAAAAGCAAATACCAACCTGTCATAATTCTATCACCACCAGAACAAGTGAACAACTGACATGAGAACTTCACCGTTTTTTTGTAGAATTGGATAACCATAATCCATAATCCCAGTGAGATAGTCTGAGGAATGAACACTGATTGTCGATGGATCACTGAGCTGAATTATGACCAATTAAATGGCCAAAGTTGACCAGATACTTCTGAAAAGGTACTAGATACCCTTTTGCATAAATTACAGAAAAGTCATCCTCATTTTTTGTAATGGCATTTAACAAGAATTAGCGCATTTCCTCTTTTAAATGAGTTTATAAATTGATACTATAATGGAACATTAGAAGTTTGCTCAAGAAAATGATGTCAGGGCTTGAAAAACAATGTGGCCTTTAACAAAAAAAGAATCTTCCTGTACGTAATTCTGCACCAAGTCCAGCACAAGCTGCATCTAGACATCTAGTGCTAGCAAAATTTCAAGAACTTGCCAAAACAGAGAAGATTAAGAAAGAAGCGTCTTGGGCCATATCCAACATAACAGAGCTATGGAGCAGATTCAGGCTGAAATTTTTGGCCAGCATACTGTTGTCTTGCAAACTGAAAATGACGTTAGTGTATATGTTCCATTTGTTTCGGAGACACCATTTAGTTTAAACTAGGTTGATATCATAACAGTGGAAAATGCTTACTAGGCCCCTTGTAAAGAAAATGACAAAGTGCTGACATTTTAGATTCGATCTTCCATTTATCATCTATACCAGTTTTGGTCTAGAAGTCAAAAAGTACTTGAGCAACAAAAATAGGAAAATCTATATCAGAAATGTGAACAGATACGAAGCTCATATTCTTAGCAGGCATCGAACAATAACTACCTATGCGCCTGTGTCATGAATTGTAATCAAGAAGCAACCTACAATTGCTCAACTTAATCAAATACTCCCTCCGTCCCAAAATAAGTGACTCAAGTTTGTACTAACTTTATATTAAACCTAGTACAAACTTGAGTCACTTATTTTGAGACGGAGGGAGTAATAGTGATTGGTACAACCTTCATGAGACATTAATTGTAAACTGAGCAGAAGAGGGGCATGCTCACTTCATCCTCGGTGATCAATGTTTCGGCTAAAGCTCGCGGAAGACATCAACATCAAACAAATGGGGAATGTAGTTCACTGGCTAATTTAATTCGCAAAGAAACTAGTGAGTTGCTGCTGGTGCCTTAACTTGCAAACTGTTGTTACAACTATAGTCTACACTCATTCAACCCAACACTAATTTTCAAATAAAATCGCTCAATAATCCTGGGCATGAATAAACAAACGAATCAATTGACTTTCTAGAAAATTCAACAAGCAATAGATCTGAATACATTGTAATCTGGAGGGATGGAACCAATTACTTGGAAAGAAGCCACCGGATCTGCTCGGGAAAGGCCGGAAGAGGAGCAGATCCGGAGGGAGGTGGAGGTCGCAGGATGGAGATGACCACCCGAGGCGTCGCTACTGGTGCGAGAGAGAAGAAGAGGCGAGCGTGATGAGGCTGAGCCCGCCGCTGCTCACGAGGGAGGCTGCAGGAAGGAGAGGACGTGCTCGCGCCGGAGGGAGGCGGAAGACGTGCTTCCGACGTCGGGAGGTGTGGATTTGACGCCCAGGGAAGTGAGGGGGGTAGGGCTGAAAAACCCCGCCGGCGGGGACAACCAAATGCGTCGGCGGCCTCACCGGGGGCCTCAATGCTTTCAGCAGTGGAGAAAGTGTAGCTGGATCATGGCGTGCGGGCGTTTAACACGTGAAGCAACCTACACCAAACTAGCACCGAGTAGAGTACTAGTGGAGTAGTGGTAATCAAGCAGCTAGGCAAGGTTGGAGAAACATTCACATCCTGTCGCTATGGAGGAAAGGAGGTTGCTTTGTTTTTCAGTTCTTTTCTAGCTCGATTTCTATTTTACAAAGAAAGATGATAGTTTATCAAGACTTCTCCAAAATAATTGTAGCATTTTTTCTGTTCTTCCGAAAATTTAAGCAACCAGAAAAAGCATTCGGCCAGGAAACCCAAAAAGAGGAGAAGAGCGCCCAAGAGCAGCCCGAGATCCAAAATAAGAAACGCAAAAAGGCGCACCAAACAGAGGCGCATTGTAGCAGCGGGCGAGCAGAGAAACAAGATGAGAGCCCACCTGAGAGATCTCCAGAATTCCTCCTCCGCCTGCCTCTTTGGCAAATTAAAATATAAGGCGCGAGCGGAACAGTAGGAGACGGATTGGCCATAGTAGCAGTACCAACTATATCACCGGCCGAGGAAGAAGCAGGGGACCGGCTCTGCCCACGGATGAATCCCGACAAAGCTTAAGACTAAGAGTGGCTTTATTCCTTGAGATTTTGGGGAGGGGCGAGGAAAGAGGGAGGACTGAAGAGAAGGTTGGTAAGTGGTATGTGTGGAACATTTCGCATGCTTGCTTTGCTCTTGCGCTTTTCTTTTGTTTTGTGTATCTTTAAAGAAACTCAAATGGTGGCGAGGTGAGGTGAGCTGCCCGGCTGCCTGGCTGTGGGGCCCGCCGCTGGGAGGTGGTGGTAGAAGTAGTGGTTGCCCCACTATCTTTTCCGCTCGATTTGTCCCTTGTTTTACCCAAGAACAGTAGCGTTTAACCCTCGAAAGTGCTCCGCTGTTAAATTAGAGGCGTTAGGGCAACTCCATGCCGACGCAAATGCACATGGAATTTGTCCGTTTTTTATTCGTTTGGATTGGTTGTAGGGGACGGAGCCCTTTGTCCGTGCTTTCCTAGACAGTGCGCCCAACCAGCCGACCCATTTGGGATGCCTCGCCGGTTTTTTCCAGCAAATATATTTCATCATCAAATATAGCAAGTAGATTGCAAAATGAAGCTAGAATTCATGTCGGCATTCATGCCAACATACAAAACAATCGCATCTCGGCCAACCATAAGATAATCACTCGCCGAGCATTAACTTTTGTGTCTTCTCAAACCAAACCATTTTTCTTGTGGACATCTTGCTCAAGTTAGTCGCCATGATCTCCATTTCCTTCGTGATTACCACGAGCTCCACCTCCTTGGCTCTTGACCGGACATTGGTCTCATCGATCTTGAGCTTCTTCTTTTGAATGTCAAAGACGGTCTTCATTGCCTCCTCTTTCTCGGCGCTTCCTCTCTTCCCGCTTCTTAATTTACATCTCCTTTTGGGTCATGAACCCCTTCAAAGTTTCTTGCAAGGCGAGCGTCAAAGCATCACGCTTTTCATCCACCTTGGAATTTTGGTCTTCCCCCTCGGTCGTTTCTCACTTTCACTTGGGTCGACGGCCGATGAGGCCCCTACCTTTCTTCTGGGCCGCATAGTGCTCCTTAAACTTTGGGCACTCGTTGATTTTTGTCCAACAATGGGTCAAGGTGAATGGTTTGCCCCCATGTTGAACCTCGAAGGTATCTGAAGCTTGAAACACTTACATATGGCGATGAAACCAATAATATACATTCATACGCATAGGAGGACGACATATGCTCATATGAACATGGGAAGGAATTGTCACTGGTACAGCGAGGTGCTATACACACGGTTTTTTACCCCTTTCCGCGACGGCGTTTTGAACCGTCGCCAAGTGAGTGACTGCGATAGGGGGTCCTTCCCACACGACCTAGAAACCGTCGGGGATAGGGAGCCTTGATGCATATAGTTGTCCCTATAAAACTGTTTCTGATATCTCGAGTATCCAAAACGCTTCATCCTTGCAATTCATTTGTGCTCGCATTGCCATCGCAGTCGGTATTCTGTGGTACTATGTTTACGATGCGCGACCCATCATAAACAGTTCACGATTATAGAACGTGTACGATAAGCAGACAATCACACACATTTACTTTTCCTCGACTGTATGCGATTCGATGTAAGAGCACGTACAGTTGTTCCTATAAAACTGTATGCGAAGCTTGAATACATCCCACATGATTCATCCGTCGTACCCCCGTCGGATGAAGACCTATCGCACGCGTTCTTCAATGACCAAACGTTTGCGATGCGCACAACATCATAAACAATCCATAATTGTCAAGCGTGTGTGATAAGGTGACATTCACAAACATTTAATAAGAAGGAACTATGTGTGATTGTTATTAATCGCACACATTTTTTCTTGGCTGACCGTGTGTGCAGTAGAGATTGATCACACACGTAGTGGATTGGAGAAACGTGTCTGATCTCCACGTCTATCGCAGACGTTTTGCTTTCACAAACCGTGTGTTGTGTATCCCTAATTTAATCCCTGCATTTAAAAATCACATATTTTAAATTTGAAAGTAGGCAATCACTTATTTCATATCGAACCATATTTATTACAAATATAGGTTCAACCACGAATGCATAATTCGATGCACAGGTACATATACTGAAGAACTACAGAAGCATCAAGTAAAAAATGATGAACCACAGTTGTACTAAAGACTGTAAAGAGAGAGGCGAAAGACATTCTGGTTGCTGGAGAAGGTGAAGCGGAATGCCCATATTGTGCCCACCTCCATGCGTAATGCGCGCACGATTCTAGGCCAACCCCTTGTGATGGCTGCCCGTCCATCCTTCACTGTCTTCATTAGGACTTCTCGATGGTCATTGTAGTCTGAAACACTTTAACCTTCATTGCATGTCCATCAATCATGTACATTGCGAGGTAATTGCGAGGTAATCTTGAGTAAACTGCTTCGGGAACCACTGTGAACGAAAAAGATTCAGACATTGTTGTCTAACAACTCATTATGGGCAGTAAAAAGAGAAATGTTGCAGAGTTTGTAGTTATCATCCTACAGCTCACTGTTGTGTTGGATAGAGCGTAAACAAATAATTTGCTTGCCGCCGTTCGTATCTTTTTGCTAATAATCCATATCAGTTTCCTCACTTGATGCTTGTTCATGAATATCTGATTGCCCCATATGCAAAAAGGGTCGATGCGTGGATCCTTGCCAAGGGCATATGTACCTACAAGTAATAAGTCAATATTAGAAGCTAACAAGTGTCCAGGCATGGATCTATATGCACTACATTATGGAACGACGAGGGGAATACAAGCCGAGGGATGAAACTAACCTTGGCGGAAAATGGTGGCCACTCCCGTTGTTGTCCTGCATAAGTAGTGGAAATGCATTATAAGTACAACAATCTTAACATCAAACAAATATAGCAAAGGTAAACAACATCATCTCCAAATGATAGCTTGAAGGTTTCAGCATGCTGTTAAAGCTGATATAAAATGAAAGGGAATGTTACCTACAACAGGCTTAACAACCATCAAATATTGCAATTCAAACTGGTATTGTTGAAAATGAATAGAACGTAGGTCATGCTTAAACATCTCACTGGATAAATGTGTAAAAGTGAAAGAAAGGGCATGTGTTAACTACACTAGGCATAACTGGAACCAAATATAGTCGTTCAAACTGGTATTGATGCAATCGAGCGGCACATTTCCGACTTGCACATAATGAACATCACATTGGGAATGACTGAATTAAACAAGGCATAAATGATCAGTATAACAACCAAATATAACCATTGAAAACTGGACAGAGTCTCACTGCAACCAACCTAACAAGCAAATACAGATAAATAAGGCATCTGCTTGAAAACTGGACAAATGCTCACTGCAACCAACCTAACAACCAAATACAGATAAACAAGGCATCTGCTCGATAACTGGACAAATGCTCACTGCAACCAACCTAATAACCAAATACAGATAAACAAGGCATCTACTCGATAACTGGACAAATGCTCACTGCAACCAACCTAATAACCAAATACAAATAAACAAGGCATCTACTTGATAACTGGACAAATGCTCACTGCAACCAACCTAACAACCAAACACAAATAAACAAGACATCTACTCACTATAAACAACCAAATATAGCCATTTGTGAAACTGAAGTGGATAATTCATACTTAAACATCACATAGCCCTATTGAAAATTACATTTTTGCATAACTGAAATAATTAAACATGACACAGTTAAAACACCACATGGCAAAAGCTACTACAACAAAGGGTACGGGTTGGCAAGCTAGAAAAGGTAAGATTTGCTGATAGGATGTTGCCTCACATGTCATGGATGGGATCCTTCCAGTTGGAAGAGCACAGACCCATGGTGCGCTCTTTGATGTCACAGATGGGTTGTTTCACCTTGGAAGAACCATTGTGGGTGCCCTCCTCGTGGTCATGGTCGATGAGATCTGACTTGGCAATTGAGGATCCCAAGCCGCCACCGTAGAACGTGTCCTTCAGAAATGACAAATGGGCTCGATGGCGTACAAGGACTGCAGATCCTTGATCGCGTGGCGGAGGAGATCAGCGGCAGGGCTGTCAAAGAGATCGACGGTGGTTGAACCAAAGGGGTTGGGGATGGACTACTTAACCTATGACATGGCATGCGTGAAGCCGTTGCTGCCGACGAGCTTGATGTCGTAGCCAGCTTTCCCAAGATACAGTAATACGCTAGCCTGCTGATGTGAACACTACTGATACGTCCATTTTGCATCATGCTTTTATATCGATATTTATTGCATCATGGGCTGTTGTTACCCATTATGTCACAATACTTATGCCTATTCTCTCTTATTTTGCAAGGTTTACATGAAGAGGGAGAATGCCGGCAGCTGGAATTCTAGGCTGGAAAAGGAGCAAATATTAGAGACCTATTCTGCACAACTCCAAAAGTCCTGAAACTCCACGGAAGTCATTTTTGGAATTAATAAAAAATACTGAGCGAAGAAAATACCAGAGGGGGCCCACACCCTGGCCACGAGGGTGGGGGCGCGCCCTACCCCCTGGGCGCGCCCCCTGCCTCGTGGGCCCCCTGGCAGGCCTCCGGTGCCCATCTTTGGCTATATGGTGTCTTCTACCCTGGAAAAAACCATAAGCAACCTTGCGGGAGGAAACACCACCGCCACGAGGCGGAACCAATCTAGGGCTCCGACAGAGCTATTCTGCCGGGGAAACTTCCCTGCGGGAGGGGGAAATCATCGCCATCGTCATCACCAACGATCCTCTCATCGGGAGGGGGTCAATCTCCATCAACATCTTCACTAGCACCATCTCCTCTAAAACCCTAGTTCATCTTTTGTATCCAATCTTCGTATCCAAACCTCAGATTGGTACCTGTGGGTTACTAGTAGTGTTGATTACTCCTTGTAGTTGATGCTAGTTGGTTTACTTGGTGGAAGATCATATGTTCAGATCCATTATGCATATTAATACCCCTCTGATTATGAACATGAATATGATTCGTGAGTAGTTACGTTTGCTCCTGAGGACATGGCAGAAGTCTTGCTATAAGTAGTCATGTGAATTTGGTATTCGTTCGATATTTTGATGAGATGTATGTTGTCTCTCCTCTAGTGGTGTCATGTGAACATCGACTAGATGACACTTCACCATTGCTTGGGCCTAGGGGAAAACATTGGGAAGTAATAAGTAGATGATGGGTTGCTAGAGTGATAGAAGCTTAAACCCTAGTTTATGCATTGCTTCGTAAGGGGCTGATTTGGATCCATATGTTTCTTGCTATGGTTAGGTTTACCTTAATACTTCTTTTGTAGTTGCGGATGCTTGCAATAGGAGTTAATCATAAGTGGGATGATTGTGCAAGTAAGGACAGCACCCAAGCACCGGTCCACCCACATATCAAATTATCAAAGTACCGAACACGAATCATATAAGCGTGATGAAAACTAGCTTGACGATAATTCCCATGTGTCCTCGGGAGCGTTTTCCTTCATATAAGAGTTTGTCCAGGCTTGTCCTTTGCTACAAAAAGGATTGGGCCATCTTGCTGCACCTTATTTACTTTCATTACTTGTTACCCGTTACAAATTACCTTATCACAAAACTATCTGTTACCGATAATTTCAGTGCTTGCAGAGAATACCTTACTGAAAACTGCTTATCATTTCCTTCTGCTCCTCGTCGGGTTTGACACTCTTACTTATTGAAAGGACTACGATAGATCCCCTACACTTGTGGGTCATCAAGACTCTTTTCTGGCGCCGTTGCCGGGGAGTGAAGCGCCTTTGGTAGGTGGAATTTGGTAAGGAAAAAATTATATAGTGTGCTGAAATTTACTGTCACTTGTTACTATGGAACATAATCCTTTGAGGGGCTTGTTCGGGGTATCTTCACCCCGACCAGTAGAGCCAAGAGTTGCTCCTCCCCCCGCTGAACCTACTGAAAATGTTTACTTTGAAATTCCTCCGGGTATGGTAGAGAAACTGCTAGCTAATCTTTTTACAGGAGATGGAACATTGCATCCCGATTTACACCTAATCTATGTGGATGAAGTCTGTGGATTATTTAAGCTTGCAGGTATGCCCGAGGATGTTATCAAGAAGAAGGTCTTCCCTTTATCTTTGAAGGGAGAGGCATTGACATGGTATAGGCTATGTAATGATATGGGATCATGGAACTACAACCGATTGAAATTGGAATTTCATCAGAAGTTTTATCCTATGCATCTTGTTCATCGTGATCGTAATTATATATATAATTTTTGGCCTCATGAAGGAGAAAGCATCGCTCAAGCTTGGGGGAGGCTTAAGTCAATGTTATATTCATGCCCCAATCATGAGCTCTCAAGAGAAATGATTATTCAAAAAATTTATGCTCGACTTTCTCTCAATAATCGCTCCATGCTCGATACTTCTTGTACTGGTTCTTTTATGATGAAGACTATTGAATTCAAATGGGGTTTATTGGAAAGAATTAAACGCAACTCTGAATATTGGGACCTCGACGAGGGTAAGGAGTCAGGTATAACACCTAAGTTTGATTGTGTTAAATCTTTTATGGATACCGATGTTTTCTGTGAATTTAGCACTAAATATGGACTTGACTCTGAGATTGTAGCTTCTTTCTGTGAATCATTTGCTACTCATGTTGATCTCCCTAAGGAGAAGTGGTTTAAATATAATCCTCCCATTGAAGTAAAAGTAGTTGCACCTATTAAAGTTGAAGAAAAGACTATCACTTATAATGATCCTATTGTTCCTACTGCTTATGTTGAGAAACCACCTTTCCCTGTTAGAATAAAGGATCATGCTAAAGCTTCAACTGTAGTCAACAAAAGTAATATTAGGACACCCAAACCCCCTGAACAAATTAAAGTTGAACCTAATATTGCTATGGTTAAAGATCTCTTGGCTGATAATATTGATAGGCATGTTATTTACTTCTGTGATGAAGCTGCTAGAATTGCTAAACCTGGTGCTAAGGATAAACATAGACCTGTTGTGGGCATGCATGTTATTTCTGTTAAAATAGGAGATCATTCTTATAATGGCTTATGTGATATGGGTGCTAGTGCCAGTGCAATACCTCATTCTTTATATGAAGAAATTATGCATGATATTGCACCTACTGAGATAGAAGAAATAGATGTTACAATTAAGCTTGCTAATAGAGATACTATTTCACCAGTTGGAATTGTTAGAGATGTTGAAGTCTTGTGTGAGAAGGTTCAATATCCTGCTGATTTTCTTATTCTTGGTTCCCCACAAGATAGCTTTTGTCCCATTATATTTGGTAGACCCTTCTTGAACACTGTTAATGCTAGGATAGACTGCGAAAAGGATGTTGTTACTATTGGTTTGGGTGATATGTCTCATGAGTTTAATTTTGCTAAATTTCGTAGACAACCCTGTGACGAGGAATTGCCTAGTAAGCATGAAATTATTGGTCTTGCTTCTATTGCCGTGCCTCCTAATGATCCTTTAGAACAATATTTGCTTGACCATGAAAATGATACGTTCATGAATGAAAGAAGGGAAATAGATGAAGTATTCTTTGAACAGGGACCTATTCTGAAACACAACTTGCCTGTTGAAATCCTAGGGGATCCTCCTCCACCCAAGGGTGATCCCGTGTTTGAGCTAAAACCATTACCTGATACTCTTAAATATGCTTATCTTGATGAAAAGAAGATATATCTTGTTATTATTAGTGCTAACCTTTCAAAGAAGGAGGAAGAGAAATTATTGAAAACTCTGAAGAAGCACCGTGCTGCTATTGGATATACTCTTGATGATCTTAAGGGCATTAGTCCCACTCTATGTCAACACAAAATAACTTTAGAGAAAGACGCCAAACCAGTTATTGATCACCAACGACGGCTAAATCCTAAGATGAAAGAAGTGGTATGAAAGGAAATATTAAAGCTCCTTGAGGCAGGTATAATTTATCCCGTTGCTGATAGTCAGTGGGTAAGTCCTGACCATTGTGTCCCTAAGAAGGGAGGTATTACTGTCGTCCCTAATGATAAAGATGAATTGATCTCGCAAAGAATTATTACAGGTTATAGGATGGTAATTGATTTCCGCAAATTAAATAAAGCTACTAAAAAGGATCATTACCCTTTGCCTTTTATTGATCAAATGCTAGAAAGATTATCCAAACATACACATTTTTGCTTTCTAGATGGTTACTCTGGTTTTTCTCAAATACCTGTGTCAGCTGAGGATCAAGAAAAGACCACTTTTACTTGCCCTTTCGGTACTTTTGCTTATAGACGTATGCCTTTCAGTTTATGTAATGCACCTGCTACCTTTCAAAGATGCATGATGGCCATATTCTCTGACTTTTGTGAAAAGATTTGTGAGGTTTTCATGGATGATTTCTCTGTTTATGGATCCTATTTTGATGATTGCTTGAGCAACCTTGATCGAGTTTTTCAGAGATGTGAAGAAACTAATCTTGTATTGAATTGGGAGAAATGCCACTTTATGGTTAATGAAGGCATTGTCTTGGGGCATAAAATTTCGGAAAGAGGTATTGAAGTTGATAAAGCTAAAGTTGATGCTATTGAAAAGATGCCGTGTCCCAAGGACATCAAAGGTATAAGAAGTTTCCTTGGTCATGCCGGTTTTTATAGGAGGTTCATTAAGGACTTCTCAAAAATTTCTCGGCCTCTGACTAATCTATTACAAAAAGGTATACCTTTTGTCTTTGATGATGATTGTGTGGAAGCATTTGAAATACTTAAGAAAGCATTAATTTCTGCACCTATTGTTCAGCCACCTGATTGGAATTTACCCTTTGAAATCATGTGTGATGCTAGTGATTATGTTGTAGGTGCTGTTCTAGGACAAAGAGTTGATAAAAAATTAAATGTTATTCAATATGCTAGTAAAACTCTAGACAATGCCCAGAGAAATTATGCTACCACTGAAAAAGAACTTTTAGCAGTTGTATTTGCTTGTGATAAGTTCAGACCTTATATTGTTGATTCTAAAGTAACTATTCACACTAATCATGCTGCTATTAAATATCTTATGGAAAAGAAAGATGCTAAACCTAGACTAATTAGATGGGTTCTCCTACTACAAGAATTTGATTTGCATATTATTGATAGAAAGGGAGCTGAGAACCCCGTTGCAGACAACTTGTCTAGGTTAGAGAATGTTCTTGATGACCCACTACCTATTGATGATAGCTTTCCTGATGAACAATTAGCTGTCATAAATGTTTCTCGTACTGCTCCATGGTATGCTGATTATGCTAATTACATTGTTGCTAAATTTATACCGCCTAGTTTTGCATACCAGCAAAAGAAAAAAAAATTCTATGATTTGAGACATTACTTCTGGGATGACCCACACCTTTATAAAGAAGGAGTAGATGGTGTTATTAGGCATTGTATACCTGAGCATGAACAGGAACAGATCCTACGCAAGTGTCACTCCGAGGCTTATGGAGGGCACCACGCTGGAGATAGAACTGCACATAAGGTATTGCAATCCGGTTTTATTGGCCTACGCTCTTCAAAGATGCCCGTAAGTTTGTCTTGTCTTGTGATGAATGTCAAAGAATTGGTAATATTAGTAGACGTCAGGAAATGCCTATGAATTATTCACTTGTTATTGAACCATTTGATATTTGGGGCTTTGATTATATGGGACCGTTTCCTTCCTCTAATGGGTATACACATATTTTAGTTGCTGTTGATTACGTTACTAAGTGGGTAGAAGCTATTCCAACTAGTAGTGCTGATCATAACACCTCTATTAAGATGCTTAAAGAAGTTATTTTTCCGAGGTTTGGAGTCCCTAGATATCTAATGACTAATGGTGGTTCACATTTTATTCATGGTGCTTTTCGTAAGATGCTTGCTAAGTATGATGTTAATCATAGAATTGCATCTCCTTATCACCCACAATCTAGTGGCCAAGTAGAATTGAGTAATAGAGATCTCAAATTAATTTTGCAAAAGACTGTTAATAGATCTAGAAAGAATTGGTCCAAGAAACTTGATGATGCATTATGGGCCTATAGAACTGCATATAAAATTCCTATGGGTATGTCTTTGTATAAGATGGTTTATGGAAAAGCATGTCACTTACCTCTCGAACTAGAACATAACGCATATTGGGCCATGTAGGATCGAAAGTATGTCTAGAGGGGGGTTGATTAGACTACACATGCAATTCTAAGAGTATAGCAGCGGAATGTAAAACAATTGCATATGAAGGTAAAGGGAGGAGTTTGAGGGAGCAAACGCAATGTTGACACGGAGATTTTTATCCGTGGTTCCGATAGGTGGTGCTATCGTACATCCACGTTGATGGAGACTTCAACCCACGAAGGGTAACGGTTGCGCGAGTCCATGGAGGGCTCCACCCATGAAGGGTCCACGAAGAAGCAACCTTGTCTATCCCACCATGGTCGTCGCCCACGAAGGACTTGCCTCACTCAGGTAGATCTTCACGAAGTAGGCGATCTCCTTGCCCTTACAAACTCCTTGGTTCAACTCCACAATCTTGACGGAGGCTCCCAAGTGACACCTAGCCAATCTAGGAGACACCACTCTCCAAGAGGTAACAAATGGTGTGTTGATGATGAACTCCTTGCTCTTGTGCCTCAAATGATAGTCTCCCCAACACTCAACTCTCTCTCAAAGGATTGGATTTGGTGGAAAGATGATTTGAGTGGAAAGCAACTTGGGGAAGGCTAGAGATCAAGATTTATGTGGTAGGAATGGAATATCTTGACCTCAACACAATTGGAGGTGGTTCTCTCTCAGAAAATGTATGTTGGAAGTGTAGGCATGTTCTGATGGCTCTCTCCACGAATGAAGAGTGGGTGGAGGGGTATATATAGCCTCCACACAAAATCTAACCATTACACACAATTTACCAAACTCGGTGGGACCGATTCAGAGAACTCGGTCAGACCGATTTAGTTCAAAATGTGAACGTTAGGATTTTCGGTGGACCGACATGTCAACTCGGTGGGACCGATTTTGTTAGGGTTAGGGCATAACGTAATCTCGGTGAGACCGATTACACAAACTCGGTGAGACCGATTTTGGTAATAGACTAACCAGAGAGTTGGTCAGGCAAACTCGGTGGGACCGATTCGCTCATCTCGGTTGCACCGATACGTTACGAAAGGGAAACAGAGAGTTTGCATTGCAATCTTGGTGGGACCGATGGCTCATCTCGGTTGGACCGAAACGTTACGAAGGGAAATAGAGAGATTACAATCCCATCTCGGTGAGACCGAGATCCCTATCGGTGAGACTTAAAAGACTAGGGTTTCTGGCAGTGGCTATGTCAAGTGAACTCGGTGGCGCCGGATAGATCAAATCGGTGGGGCCGAGTTTGACTTTTGGTTTGGGACATATGTGGATATGAGAAAGTAGTTGAGGGCTTTGGAGCATATCACTAAGCATTTTGAGCAAGAAACTCATTAAGAAACACCTCACCCCCTCTTAATAGTATTGGCTTTTCCTATGGACTCAATGTGATCTTGGATCACTAAAATGAAAAATGTAGAGTCTTGTGCTATGAGCTTGAGCCAATCCTTTTGTCCTTCGCATTTTGAGGGGTCCACTTTCTTAACCCATGCCATGCCAATCATTGAGCTTTCCTGAAATATTTATCTTGAAATAGCATTAGCTCAATGAGCTATATGTTGTTAGGAATTACCAAAACCACCCAGGGATAGTTGCACTTTCAATATCCCCCTTTTTGGTAATTGATGACAACATATAGATCAAAGCTTCGACAAATGATCATAAGATTGAAAAACATCTTCGCTTTGAGAAGTATGTGATAAGCAAGAGCTCCCCCTAAATTTGCGCATTATTTAAGATTTGCTTTTGAATGCAAATGCACAATCGATTAGGATCATGGGTTACTCTTCCATGTCACATACATCTTGGTGGAGCGCTCAAAATGATAGAAATTGAAAGCATGCACTCATCACCAAGCAAGTGAATGATCATATAAGGATATGAGAGATAATATCATCCAACAAGCATTAAGGTAGCATATGATCAAACACATGATCAAACAAGTATCTCACAAGGACATAAAGTATCTCACACAAGCACACAATCAAGAAGTTCAACCAAAATAGCAAGAGAGATAAAAAGCAACACTCTCTCTCGAAGCCTATGATCTATACATTTTTCTCCCCCTTTGGCAACAAGTTACCAAAAAGTTCAAAAATGCATAGTGCTAAACGTCTCTCAAGCTTGATCTTCGGGAGGTGGTGTAGAGAGAACTCCAAGGACGAAGGCATCTGTTGAAGTAGTTGGAGTTGGTGGAGTGGCTGCTGGAGGTGGCACTGGAGCTGTGGCTGCTAGTGCTGATGCTGTAGCTCTAGAATTTCTCACTGGCACTGCAGCAGACCTTTGTCCTCTAGGCACTCGCTCAAATGCATCAGTAGTTGCCTTGCCTCTCTTCTCTTCTGCTTCCTCCTGAAGCTGCTCAACTGCTGTCTGAATCTCAGTTACCTTGATATCAAGATCATAGAATTTCTGCTCAATGATCCTCTCCAAGCTCTCCTGGTTTTGAGTCAGGGTGGCCAAGCCCTTCTCAATCCTCAGTGTCGACTGGATCAGATATGCAAGTTGATATTGCTTGCTCTTCAGGAAAACTTGAGATGCCTCTTCAACACTTGGCATCTTGGTAGCTTTCTCAGCCTTTGCTTTGGCTCTCTTCTCCTGTGCTTGAACTGATGTGGGGTCTTCCTCATTCATCACAACAGTGTTGTCTTCAAAATCAGGATGCAAAGGAAGGTGCTCCTTGTCCAACAGATATGTTCCTGTGCCCATCTTGGAGTTGATGAGCTCCTGAATGTGTGGAGCATACCCACAGCTTCTCTTCTGATCAGCAACTGTCCTCTTGATTGTTTCTACAATCAAACTCATAACCTTGAACTTCTAAGGCACATCAAACAAGTGTAGCAAATTGATAGCATGTCCTCTGATCATCTTGTGATCTCCAGTCTTGGGTAGCAATGTGTGCCTAAGGATCTAGTTGATGGTAGGCAAACCAGACAACAAGAAGTGTACAGATCCAAGCTTGTGAGTCTCCAAAGCTTTATCTGGGATCTCTCTGTACATGTGTGCCATAGTGTTCTGGTCTTTCTTCTTGGTGGCATACACATCCAATTCATCTTCATGTTCTTCAGGGGCATTGATCAGCTTGTCCCATTCTTCAACTGTGGATTGGTACCTAGTACCTTCTGACATCCAAACTATCTTCCCATCTGGGTAAAAGTGAGCAGTGGAGTAAAACTGCATGATCAGCTCATCATTCCATTTTGTGAGCTTCTGAGCCACAAATTTATCAACTCCACATGATTTGAAGCTGTCATAAACTCCTGGAAAGTGATCTTCATTCTCTTTGATGAATTCCCAATCGATCCATCTCATGTCACATACAATGGGCTTCTTGTCAAGCAAAATGGTTTCATAGAAATCTTGTTGTTCCTTTGTGTGAAACATGTAATCAACTGCTGTCCTTCTCCTCACAGCATAAGGATCAGACTGTCTCCACAGTCTTAGTCCAGCATCTTTTCTGATGTGCATGTCTTCAGCCACTGGATGAGCATCATTGTAGTATGGAATATTGGGCTTCAACTTCCTCAAAACAAGTGAATCATCTTCTTCTTCAGCTTCAGGCACTGGGGCCTTGTTCTTTTCCTCAGTAGGTATACTTCTGGTGTTTCTCTTTGGCTTTGGGGGCTTTTGAGCTGGAGCTTTGGGAGTAGACTTGGGCTTAGATGGAGTAGCCCCTAATCTGATTGCATCTCCCATAAGCTTCTGAGCTTTGGGTGCTGGAGCAGCATCCTCTTCCTCTTCTTCATCATCTCTCATCATGGAGGGCTTGCCAAGAACTTTAGCTGCTGTAGTTCTTGCCCTCTTCTTCTTCTTGTCCTCATCAGCTGCTTCTTCTTTAGATTCAATGGTGAACTTCATAGTTTCTCCTATTGCAACCTTCCTTGGCTTTGACATTGGCATTCTTCTTGCTAGAGCCTTTGTTTTCATTCCAGGCTTACTTGCAGCAGCTGTGCCATACTCCTTTTTCAACACCTTTTTCCTTGAAGTGGCCTCATCTTCAACAGCCACATAATCCTCATCCTCAGAATCTGAGGTTCTCTTCTTCCTTGTCCTGGTGGCTGCTTTGGCAAGTTACTAGGTGTGCTCCTGCTGCCCTCATCATAGGTGCTTGAGGGACTAGTGCCCTCACTCATTTGAACCTGCTCTTCAGACTTGTTCTAGCGGTCACTTTGGTCAGACATCTCTGCAAACTAACTGACAGCAGACCCTGTGAATAGATGTAGATGAGGTAGAGTGGATGAGCATCACAAAGTGCAGAGTTTTTGCAAAACAGATGACTGAAAAACTTAGTTTTAGTTCTTCACAGAAAGCATTTCGGATCTACCGATTTGTAAACTCGGTGATACCGAAGCAGCTTTTGGAACCTAAACTAGTGAACTCGGTCAGACCGAGTCATAGTTTGGTGGCACCGAGACTGCTAGGGTTTCACAGAGAATCGAACTCGGTCACACCGATTTGCAATTTTCGGTCAGACCGAAAACGCATGTGCAATGGCCTAAGCTAAATCGGTGAGACCGATTTCTACAACTCGGTCGGTCCGAGATGAGTTTGGCGGAGACCTAACCCTAAATTTTCAAATCAAATCTAATCTACGGGATGTTTTCGCTGGACAGGATGATTTCATATGTGGCAAGAATCATGGCAAAGCAATGTGCTACGAATCGGAGTTAAGGAATAGCACAAAGATCAAGTTCATACCCTAATTCGGCAGTGAACTTGCTACGGCGGCAACGGCAGGGCAGATTGCCGTTGACGGCGGCGGAGACCAGCGGCAGGAGGTCGCTGGCGGCGAGAGGACGATCCGGAGACCCGAGGAGGCAGAGCAGGTCACGCGCGGGTGAGAGGTTTTGGAAAATTTTCCAAAATTTGACCCGTCAGTATGTATAACCTGACCCTGTTGGTGTGACCGAAGAGTTCTAATCGGTTGCATCGAGATTGAAAACTTAGATCAACTTAGTGATCTCAGTATGACCGAAAAGGGTGAATCGGTCAGACCAAAATGCATAAAGAGGCTTTGGAAGTTTAAGTCTATGATGAATCGGGGACTCCGAGTGCTCCTCACACAGAGTGGTTCGAATCTGACTTGATTAAACTTTGTGATGTAGCATGAATAGAGTTTGAGATGAGGAAAGCATAGATAGCTAGAGGGAGTTCTTAGGCATTCTTGTCCATCCATTTGGCAAAAGAGAAAAAGCCAAACAACCAAAGCAACAAATGGATGTCCTCGAATGAGTGAAATATGCATCCAACATTCTCACACAATAAAATGACAAACGAAATATGTGACAAGGCATGCACAAACACTCTAGCATCTATCAAGCAATTTGGTGATGACTAGGTCATCTATATATGAGTATATTGACTTAGGAGTCAAATGAGAACATTTGATCATAGGTCATACTCATCGTTTAAGCACAAGTGGGGTTACCACTTTTACATAAAGCATTGTTGTGCTCACATCATTAGAGTTGCTTTAGCTCAATTCTTAGAGTAAAGCTCCCCCTAGATGAGATATCCCCCCTAAGAGGGATGAACTAACCTTGGGTTTTGTCGATGATGACTTCATGTAGGTGTTGAAGATGTGGACGCTCAATGTTGACGTAGATCATTTGGAGCAGTCCATTGGAGTGAGTTGCACTTTCAATACCTACACGGGTTAGTCCCACAAGGAACAGACAAGGATATCCATAGACATAGAGTGATGTTCACATAGATGATGTCCATGAAAGCATTAGGTTACCTTGTCCCTTGTCTTACCAACAAGAGGGTTTGTGACTCCTTGAACTAGTGCAAGATATGGAAGTTGTTTGCACTTGTCCTTGCCAAAATGATAGGAGTGAAGTATGTTGGCGGAGTCACCCTCAAGAACTCTCTAGTTCTTCTTCTTCGGGATCCACACCATCTTGATGGGAATCCTTGGAGTTGTAGTCATACTTGATGAAGTGGAACTTGATGTAGTCTTGGGAACCCACTTGACCAAGGCCTTAGGTGCTTCTTCAAATGCATCAATCTCCTCTTGAAGCTTGTCCTTGCCTTTTAGCTTGTGGTCTTGCGGTGGAAGATCATCTTGAGCTTGTGTTCCTTTGAAAGAAGTAGGATCATACTTCTATTGTTGAGGAACAAACTTCGTCTTGGGGTATTGATCTTCTTCCCACTCAACTCCATTGGCATTGAACTTTCGTTCAAAACCAACACCTTGATTCTTCCGGTGCCTTCCTTGCTTGCGTACAATTTCCTCAAATTGCTTACTTCTGGCAAGGCTCTTGTAAACACCTTCCTCTATAATTCCCTTCAATAAGCTATTTTCTTGCTCAAGTGTAACTTGGCTAAGAGAATCATTAGTGGAACTAAGAGAACTACTAGAAGTAACATCATTGGATTTAGCATGATTAATGTTACTAGTAGAAGAAGAATCTTTCTTACTTTTGTTGCTAGATTTAACTTGTGGCATGTAAGTAGACAAGAGTAAACGCTTGGCAATGTAAGAAGAACTTTTCTTGCGAAGATCATCATTGATTGCCTTTAAAAACTCATGCTCTTGCTCAAGGTTGAGCTTTTCAAAGCGTAGCTTCTCATGAGTCTTTAAAAGTTCTCGATGATCTTCCAAAGTAGTTTCATGAGCTAACTTAAGAGTGTTTAGTTCTTTAGTTAGACGCTCAATCTTCTTCTTATCATCATCATTCGTTTTTTCTTGATTAGCATAATCATTAGCAAGTTCTTCATAGTTTTCATAACTAGAGTTGTCAACAAGTAAATCATCATCTCCTAGCAAATCATCTTCATCACTATTGAAATCAACATACTCGGGTGTGTTACCTTTGGACCTTTAGCCATAAAGCATCTCCCAATTCCTTCATTTGGTGAGTCAAATATGTCGTAGGAGTTGGTTGACACAAGTGCTAGACTGGCAACACCTTCATCTTGAGTATATTCGGAGTCGGAGTGATAACTTCTTTTGGAGTGATGATCGGAGTCGGAACCGGATACCCATTCACCAACATGAGCTTGATGTCTTCATTTTGTGTAGCTCATAGATGACTTGTACTTCCTCTCTGAATCCTTGCTTCTCCGAGAGGGTCTTCGTTCATAACGATCATCTCTACTCCTTCTCTCTCTTGGTGGTGATTCTTCTCTCCTACTCCTTCTTTTGGGAGAATCTTCTCTTCTTTTGTAGGGAGTCGTACACTCATTGGAATAGTGTCCGGGTCCTCCGCAATTGTAGCAATTTCTTTCACGACTTGAAGATCTCTTGTCATTGTAGGATCTTGACTTGGAGCTTCTTTCCTTGCTCCTACTCTTGTAGAATTTGTTGAAGTTATTCACCATTAGACTCAATTCTTCATTGAAGGTTTGCTTCTCACTTGATGATGTGGGAGCTTCACATGAGGCTTTGTAAGCACCACTTGACTTGTTGTGGAGCTATTCCTTATCCTTGAGTGACATCTCATGAGCAACAATTCTTCCAATGACTTCCGTTGGCTTGAGATCTTTGTAGTTGGGCATCATTTGGATCAATGTGCACATGGTATCATATTTTCCATCCAAGGCTCTTAGGATCTTCTTGATGACGAATCTATCGGTCATCTCTTCACTTCCTAAGCCGGCAATCTCATTTGTGATGAGAGCAAGCCTAGAGTACATTTCAACGACACCTTCACCATCCTTCATTTTGAACTTGTCAAGTTGACTTTGAAGCACATCCAATTTGGATTCCTTGATGGAGTCGGTACCTTCGTGCATATCAATCAAGGTATCCCAAATTTCCTTTGCATTCTCAAGATGGCTGATTTTGTTGAATTCTTCGGGGCACAATCCGTTGAAGAGAATATCACAAGCTTGAGCATTGTATTGCAGCATCTTCAACTCTTCTGCGGTAGCTTCACGGTTCGGTTCTCTCCCATCAAAGAATTCACCTTGCAAGCCAATACACAGAATAGCCCAAACGGCGGGGTTATGTCCAAGAATATGCATTTTCATCTTATGCTTCCAACTAGCAAAATTAGTACCATCAAAGTAAGGACCTCTACGGTGGTAATTTCCCTTGCTAGACGCCACTCTCCTAGGTTGTGAAACCAAGGCTATGATCACCAAAAGCTATGGAAATCAAGGCAAATGGAGACCAAAGCTCTGATACCACTTGTAGGATCGAAAGTATGTCTAGAGGGGGGTGATTAGACTACTTGACCAAATAAAAATCTAGCCTTTTCCCAATTTTATGTCTTGGCAGATTTTAGCAACTTAGCACAACTCAAGTAATCAACCTACACATGCAATTCTAAGAGTATAGCAGCGGAATGTAAAACAATTGCATATGAAGGTAAAGGGAGGAGTTTGAGGGAGCAAACGCAATGTTGACACGGAGATTTTTTATCGTGGTTTCGATAGGTGGTGCTATCGTACATCCACGTTGACAGAGACTTCAACCCACGAAGGGTAACGGGTGCGCGAGTCCACGGAGGGCTCCACCCACGAAGGGTCCACGAAGAAGCAACCTTGTCTATCCCACCATGGCCGTCGCCCACGAAGGACTTGCCTCACTCGGGTAGATCTTCACGAAGTAGGCGATCTCCTTGTCCTTACAAACTCCTTGGTTCAACTCCACAATCTTGACGGAGGCTCCCAAGTGACACCTAGCCAATCTAGGAGACACCACTCTCCAAGAGGTAACAAATGGTGTGTTGATGATGAACTCCTTGCTCTTGTGCTTCAAATGATAGTCTCCCCAACACTCAACTCTCTCTCATAGGATTGGATTTGGTGGAAAGATGATTTGAGTGGAAAGCAACTTGGGGAAGGCTAGAGATCAAGATTTATGTGGTAGGAATGGAATATCTTGACCTCAACACAAGTGTAGGTGGTTCTCTCTCAGAAAATGTATGTTGGAAGTGAAGTCATGTTCTGATGGCTCTCTCCACGAATGAAGAGTGGGTGGAGGGGTATATATAGCCTACACACAAAATCTAACCGTTACACACAATTTACAAAACTCGGTGGGACCGATTCAGAGAACTCGAGTCAGACCGATTTAGTTCAAAATGTGAATGTTAGGATTTTCGGTGGGACCGACATGTCAATTCGGTGGGACCGATTTCGTTAGGGTTAGGGCATAACGTAATCTCGGTGAGACCAATTACACACACTCTGTGAGACCTATTTTGGTAATAGACTAACCAGAGAGTTGGTCAGGCAAACTCGGTGGGACCGATTCGCTCATCTCGGTTGGACCGAAACGTTACGAAAGGGAAACAGAGAGTTTGCATTGCAATCTCGGTGGGACCGATCGCTCATCTTGGTTGGACCGAAACGTTACGAAGGGAAACACAGAGATTACAATCCCATCTCGGTGAGACCAAAAAGACTAGGGTTTCTGGCAGTGGCTATGTCAAGTGAACTCGGTGGCGCCGGATAGATCAAATCGTTGGGGCCGAGTTTGACTTTTGGTTTGGGACATATGTGGATATGAGAAAGTAGTTGAGGGCTTTGAAGCTTATCACTAAGCATTTTGAGCAAGAAACTCATTAAGCAACACCTCACCCCCTCTTAATAGTATTGGCTTTTCCTATGGACTCAATGTGATCTTGGATCACTAAAATGAAAAATGTCGAGTCTTGTGCTATGAGCTTGAGCCAATCTTTTTGTCCTTAGCATTTTGAGGGGTCCACTTTCTTAACCCATGCCATGCCAACCATTGAGCTTTCCTGAAATATTTATCTTGAAATAGCATTAGCTCAATGAGCTATATGTTGTTAGGAATTACCAAAACCACCCACGGATAGTTGCACTTTCAGGCCATTATGGAGCTCAATTATGATTTCAAACTTGCCGGTGAGAAGAGGCTATTTGACATTAGCTCACTTGATGAATGGAGGACCCAAGCCTATGAGAATGCCAAATTGTTTAAGGAAAAAGTTAAAATATGGCATGACAAGAGGATACAAAAGTGTGAGTTTAATGTAGGTGATTATGTGTTGTTATTCAACTCTCGTTTAAGATTTTTTGCAGGAAAACTTCTCTCTAAATGGGAAGGTCCTTACGTTATCGAGGAGGTCTATCGTTCCGGTGCCATAAAAATCAACAACTTCGAAGGCACAAATCCGAAGGTGGTGAACGGTCAAAGAATCAAACATTATATCTCAGGTAATCCTATAAATGTTGAAACCAATGTTATTGAAATCGTAACCCCGGAGGAATACATAAGGGACACTTTCCAGAACGTTTCAGATTCCGAAAAGGAATAGGTATGTGGTACGGTAAGTAAACCGACTCCAAAACAGTTCTAATGGCAATTTTTCTCCGTTTTGGAATATTTAAGAAAATAGGAAAATAAGAAGTAGTCCGGGAAGGACACGAGGCATCCACGAGGGTGGAGGGCGCGCCCTACCCCCCTGGGCGCACCCCCCTGCCTCGTGGGCACCTCGTGTGCTCTCCGGACTCCTTTTTCTTGCACGATACTTCTTTTGGTCGGTAAAAATTCATTATATAATCTCCCGAAGGTTTTGACCACCGTACCACGCAAATATTCTCTGTCTTTGTTTTGAGCTGTTTCTGTAACAGATTTGGAGCAAGATGTCATCTCAGGATTCCGACGGAGAGAGCTATATCTCACACCTCATTTCTGACCCAAAGACCTATGGGGATCTATCCCCTTGTGGTCGAACCACAGATGAGGAGGAGGATGCTCATTTGATGAGGATCAATGATTCAAGTTCGGAGGAGGAGGATGTCCCTCTACCTCAACCTAGGGATATGCATGTGAAGTTCAAGAAGTCTAGTCTCCCTAAGAGGGCTAAACTGTCTAACAACCGATCTATTCCTTCTCGTTTTCGGCAGAAAAGCAAAGGAGACTTATGTGACAAGATCTTGAAGCTGGAATCGGAGGTCGATGATTTAAAGGAGGAAATTGCCCTTCTCAATTACAATATGAAGAAGCTAAAAGCACAATTTACATCATCAACAACTCCATCATCACCACCTCCGAAGAAATAGATATAATCACATGGGTATGGGCACTCCCCTTGGCAACTGCCAAGCTTGGGGGAGGTGCCCCGGTATCGTATCACCATCACACTCCTATCTTTACCATTTTTCTTAGTTCGATCCTTTTGGTAATATCTTGATCTAGTAGAATAAAGTTTTAGTATGATTTAGTTTTGAGTTTTGCCTTATGATCCCTCTATGTAATCGAGTCCGTGAGCTATATATAATAAAGATTAGTGTTGAGTCAAGGGCTTGATTATCTTGCTATGATCTTGAGGGAATAAAAGAAAAAGAAAGAATAAAAAGAAATAAAAGAGATCATATTGATCTTATGAAGAGTAATGACTTCACATATAAAGAGTATGGTGCATAAAAGTCGTTGAAAGTTGACAACCATAGTTTTGGTCATTGTTGCAATTAATAGGAAGTAATAAAGAAAGAGAGGTTCCACATATAAATATACTATCTTGGACATCTTTTATGATTGTGAGCACTCGTTAAAATATGACATGCTAAAGAGTTGATGTTGGACAAGGAAGACAATGTAATGGGTTATGTTTTCTTATATCCGAAATAAAGTATATTGTCATGGATCATCCAACATGTTGAGCTTGCCTTTCTACCTCATGCTAGCCAATCCTTTGCACCAAGTAGAAATACTACTTGTGCTTCCAAATATCCTTAAACCCAGTTTTGCCATGAGAGTCCACCATACCTACCTATGGATTGAGTAAGATCCTTCAAGTAAGTTGTCATCGGTGCATGCAATAAAAATTGCTCTCTAAATATGTATGATTTATTAGTGTGGAGAAAATAAGCTTTATACGATCTTGTGATGTGGAAGAAATAAAAGCGACGGACTGCATAATAAAGGTCCATATCACAAGTGGCAATATAAAGTGACGTTCTTTTGCATTAAGATTTCATGCATCCAACCATGAAAATGCATGACAACCTCTGCTTCCCTCTGCGAAGGGCCTATCTTTTACTTTTATCTTTTACCCTTATGCAAGAGTAATGGTGATCTTCACCTTTCCTTTTTACATTTTATCCTTTGGCAAGCACATTGTGTTGGAAAGATCCTGATATATATATATATCCAATTGGATATAAGTTAGTATGAGCTATTATTGTTGACATTACCCTTGAGGTAAAAGGTTGGGAGGCGAATCTATAAGCCCCTATCTTTCTCTGTGTCCGGTTAAAACTCTGTAACCACAAGTATTGTGTGAGTGTTAGCAATTGTGAAAGACTAAATGATAGTTGAGTATGTGGACTTGCTGAAAAACTCTTATATTGACTCTTTCCGATGTTATGATAAATTGCAATTGCTTCAATGACTGAGATTATAGTTTGTTGGTTCTCAATAAAGTTTCCGATTCATACTTTGTATTGTGAATAGATTATTACTTGAGCATAAGAAATCATATGAAAATATCCATATATGTTGCTGTTATAAGAATGATCATGATCCCTTCGCTGGAAAAAATCATAAGCAACCTTGCGGGACGAAACACCACCGCCACGAGGCGGAACCAATCTAGGGCTCCGGCAGAGCTGTTCTGCCGGGGAAACTTCCCTCCGGGAGGGGGAAATCATCGCCATCGTCATCACCAACGATCCTCTCATCGGGAGGGGGTCAATCTCCATCAACATCTTCACCAGCACCATCTCCTCTAAAACCCTAGTTCATCTCTTGTATCCAATCTTTGTATCCAAACCTCAGATTGGTACCTGTGGGTTACTAGTAGTGTTGATTACTCCTTGTAGTTGATGCTAGTTGGTTTACTTGGTGGAAGATCATATGTTCAGATCCATTATGCATATTAATACCCCTCTAATTATGAACATGAATATGATTCGTGAGTAGTTACGTTTGTTCCTGAGGACATGGGAGAAGTCTTGCTATAAGTAGTCATGTGAATTTGGTATTCGTTTGATATTTTGATGAGATGTATGTTGTCTCTCCTCTAGTGGTGTCATGTGAACGTCGTCTACATGACACTTCACCATTGTTTGTGCCTAGGGGAAGGCATTGGGAAGTAATAAGTAGATGATGGGTTGCTAGAGTGATAGAAGCTTAAACCCTAGTTTATGCATTGCTTCGTAAGGGGCTGACTTGGATCCATATGTTTCATGCTATGGTTAGGTTTAGCTTAATACTTCTTTTGTAGTTGCGGATGCTTGCAATAGGAGTTAATCATAAGTGGGATGATTGTCCAAGTAAGGGCAGCACCCAAGCACCGGTCCACCCACATATCAAATTATCAAAGTACCGAACGCGAATCATATAAGCGTGATGAAAACTAGCTTGACGGTAATTCCCATGTGTCCTCGGGAGCCTTTTCCTTCATATAAGAGTTTGTCCAGGCTTGTCCTTTGCTACAAAAAGGATTGGGACATCTTGCTGCACCTTATTTACTTTCATTACTTGTTACCCGTTACAAATTACCTTATCACAAAACTATCTGTTACCGATAATTTCAGTGCTTGCAGAGAATACCTTACTGAAAACTGCTTATCATTTCCTTCTGCTCCTCGTCGGGTTTGACACTCTTACTTATCAAAAGGACTACGATAGATCCCCTACACTTGTGGGTCATCAACTACTGCAGGAGACTGCTAACGCGACACTACGATTCGAGACCCTTTGCCGAAACTATGTGCGATGCAATAATCGCAAACGGTGGTGTAAAAAAATGTCAAAAAAGGTGCAAAACATTTGCGATGATGGATGCATCAAACACGGTTAAGATTTTAGTTGCGTGTGCGATGTAGGGTATATGGTTAATCCATTCAAACTGTCTGCGATGAGGCAGAACAACAGAAACGAGCAGCCATAACAATGTGTGTGCGATGCAGGACACACGGTTAATCCATTCAAACTTTTTGCGATGAGGTATCACAACAGAAACGGGAAGCCATATCAATGTGTGTGCGATATACGGCATACGGTTAACTCGGACGAACTGTTTTTTCGATTAGGGAACACAACAGAAACGGTTCAACTTAACAAGATGTGTGTGATATGCAGCATACAGTTCACATGGATGAACTGTTTGCGATGAGCCAAAAGGACACAAACGAGTCGTGTAAACAAGATGTGTGTGATACGTGGCAAACAGCTGACTTGGATGAACTGTTTGCGATGAGAAATTACAACACAGACGGTCAATACAGTTACTTCGTGTGTGATTCTGTGTGTACAAAAAACTTTGAAAAATGCAAACTAGTTGCTTGCGGTGGCTAGGAGTATCGCACACGATGCGTCTGCGAGTACTCGTGTGCGATGATTAGTATGTTACACATACGTTTCCTTATGTGAACATGTGTGTGAATTTTCAATATGGAAAGTTAATATGCAAATGCCTTCTAGACATCGGGCACACGCTTAAACTCAATGAACTGTGTACGATACTAATACTTTCCATGAAAATTTATGAACTTGGGTAACAACATTTGAGTAACATATATATAGTGGTTACACTATTCGACAAAAGGAGGATCTTCGTAACACGGTTTTGACAACCATATGGTCCATATCTACATACTTAGGACCTCTTTGATTCGCAGGATTTTGAAAACGCAGGTATAGGAAAAGTATAGGATTGGAGTGTCATGCCCACTTGAATCCTATAGGATTAGCAAGGAGCGTTAGATTTCACGGGAAAAGCAAAGAAATTGTAAAAAGAGGTTAGAGTGGATGTTAGATTTCCTATGAAATGTAGTACAAAAGATTCCATTGGGAAAATTCCTATGGGATTCAATCCTATGAATCAAAGGACAAACGTAGGAAAAATTTCAAAGGATTTCAATCCTCCAAAAATCCTAGAGAATTCCCTTGAATCAAAGGAGCCCTTAACATAGTAACAACTATCATATTTTAAGAGGCTAAGGGCCAACAACCATATGGTCCATATCTACATACTTAACATATATAGTAACAACTAGCACATTTTAAGAGGCTGATGGCCAACAACGACAACTATCCACTGGAAGCAACTTGATCACGGCGACTCGGCATCTCGTCAATGAAAAGGAAGAGCCCTCCTGTGCCTTGGTAGAGCAGGAGTAGAACAATGTCTCCAATTTTCCAATATGGATGCATTGCCACGAGAAGCGAGAACTTGTTAATTTGAATGGTTCCATTTTTGCGGGAAATGCAGTACCTTGCAATCACTTTGGCGTTATTAGCAGGCACAAGTGTAATTCGACCATGCCGGGAAATCGATCCAGGAACTGCCACAGGGGGCAATTTCTGTTGACATGTAGAATAAAAAACAATTGTAACATATCGTTGAAGATATATATAGTTTATGAGCATCAACATTAAAATAAGACATTTTACCAGTGCTTTGTGCACACAATTGGTCTTGTTCAGTGTGTGCACCATAGGTCTAATTAATCCCATCCAAAATCCAGCATTCATACGCTGTGCTATCTCTGTCAGATTATCAACAAAGTTTATGACATGCTTCAAGTCCTTCCAGTGAAATTTGGTACGCTTAGTAACATACAGATCGTTCACTATGCATCCAACATGTCCGGCTTAAAAGGTGGAAATGTATTATTTATTCAGAACATGGCAGAAGAATATATAGTGCGCTTAAATTGGTAAACATAATTTGTTACTGCCTAGGAACGGAGTCAGAATATGATATCACAATTGGTTGCTTAAATAGTGATCAATTGGTTTCTTAAATAGTAATATGACAGCATGGAGAAAGTTGAAAGGACACTAACCTCGATCAGACTTTGATCGGCTGATGACGTTGGGGAAGTAAACATCCATGTTAATTAGACCAGGCTGTGGTGCACACACTAGAATTTTATTGCCAGCTTTCAGTTCATAACACTTAGACATTTTTCTCCAAAGGTCCGCATTAAAATAGGAGTAACCATCTTTATCAAGTTTTACGCTAACTGTCATTGTAAATCCATTCATTGTAAATCCATGTTGCGTTGTCAATATGACATCCTGGGAGTCATCAGCAAAGTAAAGCCCAAGATTTCCTTCTACTCCTATTCTTGCAAGGCAAGGGATGTACTGCTTGAAATGAAAATTAAGATCGTAAATTAGATATATTGAAATAACCGAGCAAGATGCAAATATGGGAGTAACTGATAGAACATATCCATATATAGATGCAAGCAAAGTACAAAAATATAGAATTAAAAATAGATAATGTAACAAAGATTTGATGCAAATATATAGATAATGTAGCAAGAGACGGCATATGTTCACAAATTTAGGCCATGCCGACCGTGGTAGGTTGAGATTGAACATACCGAGCGCTCCCTGAAGTCATCCGGAATGGTGAGATAGAACTTCGTTTCCGACTGGCCACGACCACAGTTGCCCAATTTGTGCTCGCAGTGTGCACACATGAATGAACACCCATGAATCAGCTAGAACAAAAATGATTCCACGGCGATTTCTGCCGGTTGATTAACAGTGACGGACGGACTGCGATAAGAGATGAGTGAATATTTTGCTAATTAAGTTGATTACCTTGTCCATGAGAAAAATCCCTGGCCCAATTCCGCAGAAAACCCCAGTCAACCAGAGTCTAGAATGTCGGTGCAGATAGGCGGCGGAAAGCGCTGGAGACGAAATCCGGTGCCGTTTGGAGCGCGACCTACGCCCTCCGCCAACAGCCGTCGAGCTTAGGGTGCAGAGTTGCGGAGGAGTCCGCGGCGAGTGAGTGGGGACGAAGTGGGCGAGGGTTTTATTTTCCTTTTGCATGTGTGAGTGAACACACACGGTTCGCAGAGGCGATGGAGATGAATCATGTGTGATAGTAAATCACCAAGATTGAATGGGAATCCAAATTTCCTTTGTCCTTCATCCATGAGTTTTTTTCTATGATGAACATAAACCCTGCTAATCACCGTGTTCAAATTTGACACTTTTCCGAGTTCATTTACAATATTTAGGGGATTATGTGCATTTTGTAGGCATTAATGCATGTAATTAAAATTCAAACAATCAGTGCATGAAAGGGTGCACAAGAACGGTTTGGAAAAACCATACTCGTGGTATTTAGTAATTTCTCAAGCCTTTTACAAGGAATGGGCAGAGATTTCAATGGAATGCGTGGCAATAGTCAACCACAAATGCGTCATTTACTGGGTTATCAACTATAGAACAATGAAATATGTGCTTGAAAAACATGACGGCTGGCATGGTGCCATGGTATGGCCTCACCGTGCCCTGGTTAAAAGCTGAGAAGGTTTGATTTATGTCCTCATGCACGCCCTTCATAAATCGAACCATCACCGAGGAAGTTCAATGCTTTCGAGACGGAAATCACCAAGATTGAAGGGGAATCCAAATTTCCGTCCTAGTTTGTCATTCAGTTTTTTTAACGATCAACATACCACCTCAAATGAAACGTGTTCAAATTTGACATTTTTCCGAACTCATTTACCATATTTAGGGGATCGTGTGCATTTTTAGGCATTAATTATGCACATTATTTGAATTCGAACAATCGGTGCATGAAAAGGTGCACAAGAACGGTCTAGAAAACCATGCTCATGCTATTTAGTACATTCTGATGCCTTTTCCAAGGAATGGGCATATATTTACTGGGTAACAACTATACAAAAATGAAATACATGCTTGGAAAAACATGATGCCTGGTGTGGTGCCATGGTATGACCTCACCGTGCCCTGGTAAAAATGTCGTCATGTGCGCCTTTCATAAAACGAACCATCATCCGAGGAAGTTTCATGGTTTCGAGGGGGAAATCACCAAGATTGAAGGGGGATCCAAATTTCCTTTGTCCTTTGTCCACGAGTTTTTTCTACGATGAACATACAACCGCAAATCACCGTGTTCAAATTTGGCACTTTTTCGGGTTCATTTGCCATATTTAGGGGATTATGTGCATTTCCTAGGCATTAATGCACATAATTCAAGTTCAAACAATCGATGCATGAAAGGGTCCACAAGAACGGCCTGTAAAACCATGCTCGTGCCATTTAGTGAATTCCCATGCCTTTCACAAGGAATAATGGATAGATATTTCGTTGAAATGTGTGGCAATAGTCAACCACAAATGTTTGTTTGTTGGGTTTTCAACTATAGAAAAAATGAAATAAATGCTTAAAAAACATGACGCCTGGCATGGTGCCATGGTATGACCTCACCATGCCCTGGTAAAAATTTGAGAAGGTTTGGCTTATGTCATCATGCACGCCCTTCATAAATCGAACCATCACCGAGGAAGTTCAATGCTTAAATCACCAACATTGAAGGGAAATCCAAATTTCCGTCCTAGTTTGTCATTCAGTTTTTTCCAACGATCAACATACCGCCTCAAATGCAACGTGTTCAAATTTGACATTTTTCCGGGCTCATTTACCATATTTAGGGGATTATGTGCATTTTCTAGGCATTAAATGGACATAATTCAAATTCGAACAATCGGTGCATGAAAAGGTGCACAAGAACGGTCTGGAAAATCATGATCGTGTTATTTAGTACATTCTCATGCCTTTTACAAGGAATGGGCAGATATTTCAAGGAAATGTGTGGCAATAGTCAACCATAAACGCGTCGTTTACTCGGTTAACAACTATACAAAAAATGAAACACATGGTTGGAAAACATGACGCCTGGTGTGGTGCCATGGTATGGCCTCACCATGCCCTGGTAAAAATTGGAGAATGTTTTCCTTATGTCGTGATGCGCGCCTTTCATAAAACAAACCATCATCCGAGGAAGTTTCATGGTTTCAAGGGGGAAATCACCAAGATTGAAGGGGGATCCAAATTTCCTTTGTCCTTTGTCCATGAGTTTTTTTCTATGATGAACATACAACCTACAAATCACCGTGTTCAAATTTGGCACTTTTCTGGGTTCATTTGCAATATTTAGGGGATTATGTGCATTTCCTAGGCATTAATGCGCATAATTCAAGTTCAAACAATCGATGCATGAAAGGGTCCACAAGAACGACCTAGAAAACCATGCTCGTGCCATTTAGTAAATTCCCATGCCTTTCACAAGGAATAATGGATAGATATTTTGTTGAAATGTGTGGCAATAGTCAACCACAAATGTTTGTTTGCTGGGTTTTCAACTATAGAAAAAATGAAATAAATGCTTAAAAAACATGACGCCTGGCATGGTGCTATGGTATGACCTCACCATGCCCTGGTAAAAATTTGAGAAGGTTTGGCTTATGTCGTCATGCACGCCCTTCATAAATCGAACCATCACCGAGGAAGTTCCATGCTTCCAAGAGGGAAAACCCCCAAGATTGAAGGGGAATCCTAATTTTCGTCCTAGTTTGTCATTCATTTTTTCCAACGATCAACATACCGTGTCAAATGCAACGTGTTCAAATTTGACATTTTTCGGGCTCATTTACCATATTTAGGGGATTATGTGCATTTTCTAGGCATTAATGGCCATAATTCAAATTCGAACAATCCGTGCATGAAAAGGTGCACAAGAACGGTCTGGAAAACCATGCTTGTGTTATTTAGCACATTCTCATGCCTTTTACAAGGAATGGGCAGATATTTCAAGGAAATGTGTGGCAATAGTCAACCATAAACGCGTCGTTTAGTCAGTTAACAACTATACAAAAAATGAAACACATGGTTGGAAAACATGACGCCTGGGGTGGTGCCATGGTATGGCCTCACCATGCCGTGGTAAAAATTGGAGAATGTTTTCCTTATGTCGTGATGCGCGCCTTTCATAAATTGAACCATCACCGAGGTAGTTTCATGGTTTCAAGGGGAAATCACCAAGATTGAAGGGGGGGTCCAAATTTCCTTTGTCCTTTGTCCACGAGTTTTTTTCTACGATGAACATACAACCTGCAAATCACAGTGTTCAAATTTGGCACTTTTCCGGGTTCATTTGCAATATTTAGGGGATTATGTGCATTTCCTAGGCATTAATGTGCATAATTCAAGTTCAAACAATTGATGCATGAAAGGGTCCACAAGAACGGCCTAGAAAACCATGCTCGTGCCATTTAGTAAATTCTCATGCCTTTTACAAGGAATGGAGAGATATTTCGATGAAATGTGTGGTAATAGTCAACCACAAATGTTTGTTTGTTGGGTTTTCAACTATAGAAAAAATGAAATAAATGCTTAAAAACATGACGCCTGGCATGGTGCCATGGTATGACCTCCCCATGCCCTGCTAAAAAATTGAGAAGGTTTGGCTTATGTTGTCATGCACGCCCTTCATAAATCGAACCATCACCGAGGAAGTTCCATGCTTTCAAAAGGGAAACCCTCAAGATTGAAGGGGAATCCAAATTTTCTTCGTTCTTTGCCCTGGAGTTTTTTTTTCTACGACGAACATACACCCTGCAAAGCACCGTGTTCAAATTTGGCATTTTTCCAGGCCCAGTTACCATATTTAGGGGATTATATGCATTTTAGGCATTTAGCGCATATAAATCCAATCCAGCTACAGGTGCACAGGTGTGATGTGAGGGATGTGGATTGCCGTTCGATCGTGGCGCATCCAATGGTGCACACGCGCGATCTACGTGGCTGGGGTTCCGGCGAATCATAACGCAACACACAATAGGCTCAGCACACACTGTTTTCGGAAGCGACGGAGATGAACCGTGTGCGATAATGAACAAGCAAAATTGTAAGGGAAGCCAAATTTCTTTTGTCGTTTGTGGTTGAGCTCTTGAATACCACCGCACTATACGGCTGCTCGGCCCCTCCATCCCAGAGCTCTCTCCAGGCGTCGTCAATGGCACCGCGGCGCATAGTAACTGGTAAGGAAGCGATGGCTTACCATCGCGCCGCTTTCCTCGCCGCCCGCGACCGCACACATGGCAAGGAAGCGATGGCATCTCGCCGCGCCGAGTTCATCGCCGGCGGCGGCCAGACAGTTACATGGGCGGACTTTGAGGCTGCCATGGCCGAATGGGTGGTGGATCTAGAGGCGGCCAAAGCCACACAGAAGGAGCGGAAAAGGCAGAAAGTAGTCAAGAAAAGAGAGTCCTGCCGCCGCAAGAAAAAAGAGGCCGCACGCCATGGTGAGGAGAGCTTGGCGGAGATCGAAGCACGATGGGCTACCGCCTACAAGGCCGGGAAGGAGAACGCCGGCGTCTTGCCAGCATGCCCTGATGGCAGCATGTGAGAAGTAGTTTAAGTTTGTAGTATTAGAGCAAATTACCAGTAGTACTTTAAGTTTGTAGTATTAACGTACAATGTCGGTAAGAGCATCCTTTGAGGGCTTTGAGCATTGATTAGCATGTGTGCCCGTGTGCGTTTTTTTGCGTTAATCATTAGAAGATCATAAAACACACGGTTTCTATGTTGTACCCGTCTGCATTTTTTGTGTTAATGACCCATAAGTCAGTTACCTGTGCGATATTTCCTAATAAGCCAGGTGTACCATTGACCAAAAAAAATCAAGTACACGTGTACATTTTTTTGGAGACGGGATATGCCAACTTTCTTTTTTCTCGCACATGAGTATTTTACGCGCTTCGTCTGCGTTGTGTGTTTCCCCCGCCCAAGTTTCAAGTTTCGCACCGAAATTTTCATTAGGCGCGCGATTTCAGAATTTATTCCTCCAACCACATCCCCTTCCCCTCAGTATCCCCCCCCGACCTCCCTCGCGCCTCCCCCTACCGGCATCTCAAACCGCCGCCGCCGCAACCACAGCTTCAACCACATCTACGTTCTGCTCGGATCCTGTCAAGTAACCCACCAATCTCTATCACGTCCCCGGCCTGATTGCTTAAATGGCGCTTGCGAAACATCCTCATGCCTCCAAATCCCCCCCGCCAGGAGCTGATGGCGGTCCATGGCACGATGGCCGCTGTGCGTGTTGACCCGGAGGAACACCTCGCCTCCGCCGCCGACATGGTGCAGGCTCTGGCCCAGATGAAGTCCCCCAGCGACTACCCCCCAGGACTTAACAGGTAAGATCTGACCAGCTAAATCTTACCAATACCACTTGCAACGGCTATGATTTGTACGGTTGATGTATTAAGCATGTTCGTGTCTTGTTTATTTCAGTACTACACACTGTGTGATGTTCAAATATTACCGTGTCCAGCTCAATTTCACCAATACCAGCAACAAACTTACAATACATGACTCAGGATATCACTAGAGATGCTGCCCATTTGCTATTTTAGTGGATGCTATCCCTGTTGCACTTAACATGTGTGTCCATGTACTTACGCAGGGTCATAACGGCCGATGCTTTTGTTTGCCATCGAGGTGAGCTGCATCCCATGTCTTACAGTATTTCACATAATTTGTGCAATTGCAGTTTAACTTCTACCCATTTACTGGTTGCCTGTAGGTACACATGTCAGTGGCACTGATCCACGCTTCGACCCGGAGGAACAGCTCGCCTCCGCGGTCGTGGACTTTGGGCGAGCTCTGGCCAAGATGAAGTGCCCCAGCAACTACCTCTCAGGACTTACCAAGTATGTACTCACCAGTTCAATCTTACCAATACCAGTTGCAATTAATGGCTATGTTCTGTGCGGTCGATGTATTAAGCATGTTCTAGTAAACATGCCTAACACGTTTGAGCTACTTTCCCTACCTTTTTATAGACATCTGGGCCATTCTCTGCTCTGGCAGCACCTGCCTTGTGGTGTTTAACTATGCCAATTGCATTTTCATCAGTACCGGTTTCAATGTCTATTAAGCCTGTTGCAATTAACAGTTGAATCCATTTTTAAACAGTTGCATTTCAATGGCTACAAACTTACAAAACATGACTTAGGATGTTGTTAAGCCTGTTGCAATTAACAGTTGTATCCATTTTTTAATCTGACCATTTGCTACCATGCTACTCTCCGCAATGAAGATATACTAGAGATGCTACCCCATTTGCTATTTTTGGTGGATGCTAACCCTGTTGTACTTAACATGCTTGTCCATGTACTTACGCAGGGTCATAACGGCCGATGCTGTTGTTTGCCGTCAAGGTTAGCTGCATCCCATGACTTACAGTATTTCACATCATTTGTGCAGTAGTTTAACTTCTACCATTTACTGGTTGCCTGTAGGTACACATGTCAGTGGCACTGATCCATGGTTCGACCCGGAGGAACAGCTCGCCTCCGCCGCCGCTGACTTTGGGCGGGCTCTGGCCATGATGAAGTGCCCCAGCAACTACCTCTCAGGACTTACCAAGTATGTACCCACCATTTCAATCTTACCAATACCAGTTACAATTAATGGCTATGTTTTGTATTGTCGATGTAAAGCATGTTGTAGTAAACATGCCTAACATGTTTGAGCTATTTTCCCTACCTTTTTATAGACAACTGGGCCATTATCTGCTCTGGCAGCACCTGCCCTGTGATGTTTACCTCTGCCAGTTGCATTTTTATCAGTACCGGTTTCAATGGCCATTAAGCCTATTGCAAATATCAGTTGTATCCATTTTTAAAGAGTTGTATTTCAATGGCTACAAACTTACAAAACATGAATTAGGATGTTGTTAAGCCTGTTGCAATTAATAGTTGTATCCATTTTTTAGTCCGTCCCTTTGCTACCGTGCTACTCATTCGTGTAACATCCCAAATTTTCAATTTGGAATGTTATACATTAGATCATCATTGCATATCATATTTTATTTCATTTTGGCTAGATCCTAGAAATTCTACGCAACTCAAGGACCCACGGAGAGAGTTGGGGATTTCGTTATTTTCATATTTGGGTTTTCTCAAATTTTGAAAATAGGATCATTTGATTTTATTTATTTTATCTTCGATTATTCCAATTAAAAAAATAAGAGAGTGGGAATAAAATGACTTTCCCAAAATAAAGGAATATTGAGGATTTAATAAAAAATCAAATAAGATTTTATTTTGGAGTTTCTCGCTATTTTATTTGAATTTAGGAAAAATGCGCGTTTTTCAAAATTGCATTTAGGCCCCAAATAAATGCTCATCTTGTCCGGCTTGATTTTAGAAGTCGGGGAAAATTTATTTCGGGATTTTTGGAGTCTGTTTAGTATTTTTTTATTTGTTTTTCTGCACAGAATATATTTTAAAAAAAAGTTACCGCCTTACCGGGCCGTGTCCGACCTGGACACTGCGCCCGGGCGGCCTTTAAAGGCCGACGGCCCGCCCCGGGCCGAAACACTAGCCGCCAGGCCCGCCCCGCCCCGAGACCCGCGCCGCCGCCGCCGGATCCCGCCGCCGCCGCCGGATCCCGCCGCCGCCGCCGATGCCAGACCCCGCCGCCACCGTCCCGACGCCGTCGCCCCGTCGTCTCGCCGCTGCCGCCCCGCCGGACCCCGCCGCCGCCGTCCCGACGCCACCGCCCCGTCGTCTCGTAGCCGCCACCGACCGCCGCCCCGCCGGACCCCCCTCGCCGGAGTAACCTGCCGCCGCCGCCGCCGACACGTGTTCCGAGGTAGCCGCCGGTTTTGAAAAAAAATGTTGTTCGGTTTTTTTTGAAAACCGAGATGAGTTTTTTTATTTTAGATCAGTTTTATTTTTTTCCGGTTTAGTTTATTTAGCGCACGTTCGTCCGTACGTTCATTTTAACGAACAATTTTCGTCGTTTAGCCGCAGACAGTGAACGTTCGTTCGTTAGCCTGTTCGTCCGTTTTTCTTTTTCTCGGATTTTCCGCGATTATTTCTGATCACGATTGCCGATCTGTTCTTTATTCTAGTATTACTTTTCGCTCGTTTATCGGAATCAGGCGATTCAAGCGCCTAGAGTTTCGTCTCGAAACCCTCTTTCCGTTTAACTAACTCAAACAAGTTTTTGCTACTGTAAAATTGACTTAGATCCAGATTAGTAAATGAAGCTTGTTTCTTTCGCCGTTTGACTTTCGTTGTTTCGTTTGATTTGATTCTTTTTGCAAACCGGAGTTCTTAAGTTGAACTTTCTGGTTAGACCTTTTATTTGAGTTTTACCTATGCATTAGATGAGTGCTTATTGTATGCTTGTTTGTTTGCGATAGAGTACCCGGAGTGTGCCGCTTGCTACTTCGAATCTCTAGGTTTCACGGATCATCAACAAGGCAAGTAACACTTTGATCATACCTCTTAACTACCCAGTTTTATTGCATTAGATCAATCCTCAAACAATTGCATGATTAGGATCTGACTAAATTGTGGGTTTTGGGAAGTAGATGAGGTAGTACCTATTACCTGTTTTATTATCAAACCCTTGGGAGTTACCTCTACGTTTGCTTATATTGCTATGCTATGCTAGTAGACGTGGATTGGGTGAGTGTATCCATGACAGATGTGAGATTGTTAATTAATGGTTCAACTTAAGGTGGCTATTTAAATTCACATCTGGGTGGATTGAGGCACCTGGGTATTCCAGTGATTGCCTTTTTTTTATGGACCGCCACCCAGGCTCAAAGGGATCATGAGATTATTCATGCTAGAAACTTCCGTGTGCAGCCACAAGCTATTATGGGCTCTAGCATAGTTGATTAAGTCGTGTGAACTCTTACGGTGGTAGACTAGCAGATGTGGGGGATGTAGGTGGTACTGTCTACCCAATCGTAAGGTGCAAACGCTTCTGAAAGACTATGTCTCGGTCATCCGTTTCTCAAACATCATGTAGTGCGAGAATCCCAACGGAGGAGATCGAGTCTTGTGGGGAAAAGTGCACAAACCTCTGCAGAGTGTACAAACTAATCATGATTAGCCGTGTCCCCGGTTATGGACATCTTGAGCATCTAGTACTTGGATTATCATGTGAATCTCGTCATGTTACTTTAATTAATCTTGTTGGGTTAATGATGATACTTAATTGGGATTGAGTTGGGTGAACCTTCTCAATGTTTAACAACCACCATGATAGTTAAATAAAATTTATTCCTTTGTAGTAGGGAAAAATTGGCTTTTCGCAAAACTGTAACCATAGAGCTTTCCACCAGCCAAATATGCATGTAGTATAGCATTATTCTGTTCATTACTCTCTATGTGTTACATTGCCAGCATATTCCATGTGCTGACCTGTTTTTCGGGCTGCAACGTTCATGTTGCAGACTTTTCAGATGACAAGTAAGGTGCCTTAGGTCGTGGTCTTATACTCAGTGATGCCGTTAGAGTTGATGGACGCACTTTATCTTCCAAGCCTTCCGCTGTTATCGTATTTAGATGGCCTTAAGCCATATTGTTTGTAATAAGTGTGTGATTGCTACTCTGTTATAAATCCTTCAAGTACTGTGCGTGTCAGCATTACTGATCCAGGGATGACACTGTGCACAGAGATCAGACTGTTTGAGGTCTGGTCGCTACAATTCGAAATGAAGATATCACTACAGATGCTACCGTTTTATTACCATTTGCTATTTTTGGTGGATGTTAACCCTGTTGTAGTTAACATTGGCTTTCCATGTACTTACACAGGGCTACAATGGGCAATGCTGTTGTTTGCCGTCGAGGTTAGCTGCATCCCATGTCTTATACACCATCTATTCCTACATATAAGTAATTTTGGAGATTCCAATATAGACCACATAAGGAGCAAAATGAGTGAATCTAGATTCTAATGAGAACTATATCTATAATTCTATATACATCCGTATGTAGTTCATATTGAAATCTCAAAAAAAAATACTTGTACTTAGGAACATACGTAGTTGTATTTTACATCATTTATGCAATCTCAGTTTAGCTTCTAACATTTACGGGTTGCTTGTAGGTACATATATGAGGGGTACCGATCCACGCTTCGATCCCTTTTGCGTATGGGGCAATGAGATATTCATGAACAAGCGTCAAGTGAGGAAACTAAGAAAGATTGTTAGGCGAAAGAAACGAGTGATTGGAATTAAGCTCTTTGTTTACACTTTGTCGAAGACAATAGTGAACTTTAGGATGGTAAGTAATGTGTTGCCTTTTCCCCCTGCCCACAACAAGTTACTCTATTAGACCTCAGTATCTGATATTTTTCTCTTTTCAGTGGTTTCTGAAGCTATTTACTGATGATTACCTTGCAAACTACATGACTGGAGTGGAGGCAACTAAAGTTAAAGTATATAATTCATGCTACCATGATAATGCTCTAGAAGTCTTCCTGAAGGCGGTGAAGGATGGGTGGGCGATCGTCACAAGGGGTTGGACAAAAGTGGTTCGTGCCTATGGCATGCAGGAAGGCACATTATGGGCATTCCGCTTCTTCAACACCGTCGGCAGTCAAAATGATTTTACACTTGTCTCTTCACCTTTACCGCCTTTAAATACTGTGGTTCATCATAGTTAATTGCCGCCTAATCCTGTAATTACTGAACATATTGTACTGGCAGTTTTATTTATGGATTCGTTGTTGAACCATTGTGCTGAGAATTTGAATTGCACATTTCGTATTTCAAGATTTCCAATTAGAATAATAAATTACAGGCAAAAAAAGAGAACAGACGGTCATGGAACTTTGCAAACGGTTCTGGCAGTAAAAGCGCTTGTGATGGATAGCCCAATGCCACATAGTTTTCTACATCAAATCGTGTGTGATGTAGTTAATGAAAGCAAATAGTTAACCAAGGCAGAGTGTGTGTGATAGTTACACTTCCACACACGAGCGTATACATAAAACCGTGTGAAATGTACATCCGAACAGAAATGTTTTCCCTGGATTGACTGTGTGGGATGTACATAAGAACGGAAACGTATTCCTTGGATTGACTGTGTGTGATATACATACGAACGGAAATGTTTTTCTGGGATTCATCGTGTGGGATGTACATACCTACGGAAATGATTTTCTCGGATTACCGTGTGGGATGTACATACCTACGGAAATGATTTCCTCGGATTACCGTGTGGGATGTACATACCTAATGAAATGATTGGGTTTCGATGCCTCGCCCGATCGCACACGGCCCCAGCCTGGTCCCAGGAGGGCCTATCACCGACGATTTCTGGGTCATGTGGGAAGGACACCCTATCGCACACACTCACTTGGCGATGGTTCCAAATGCCGTTGCGGAAAGGGGTTAAAAACCGTTTGTTTAGGACTGACGCGCACCAGTGGAAGCCTTCGGCATGGCAACACAGTCAACATCTTTGCCGGCTTCCACGGCGAGGTGTTGCTTCGGGATCGACAGGTCGGGGTGAACAGCGGCCACCTCGCCAACGTCCGCCGGAGAGGCCATGATAAACCTCTTCTTGGCCAAACGCTCGTTGGTCTCCCTGAGATACGTGGTCGGGCTTAGGGTGCGACATTCTAGAGCAGGGGATGTGGATCTGGCGAGGAGGGACACCGCAGACCTCTCTAAAAACTCAGGGGAGTGGGGTAACGGTATGGGAATCGCTAGGTAACCTGAACTTTATTATCTAAGTTAGGAGGAACGGGCAGACCAACAGGGGTTGGCGGCGGCAAGCTAGGGTTCAAGGGGGAGGGGGCCGGGTGGGGGGACTATGGAGGGGGCGGGGTGGTGTTTGAGGATACGCCGAGGCTACTGAATTTTTTGGTAATGGTGGTGGACGAGGGAGGGCGACGATTCATATGCCTCGGCTACTGCAATTTTACTATAAGGTCGGTGCTGGAGGAGTGGGGGCGATGGTTGAAGTACGGTGGATACTAAAATTTGGGTAAAGGAATTGATGCGGGGCAGGAGTACCCAAGACCGCACACGGTCCAGTAGGAATATGCATGTATGCTAATAAGAAAAAGCAGCGGAATCGCTGATTTTCGCAACGCTCAAGGCGCGTAGTTTGTTTTTAGATTTCTAGCTAGCTGGTCTATCGCACACGGTTCGTCCTAATTTTCAGACGCAAGCGTGGAATTCAATCTAAATAAACTGCCTGTCTTTAGCTTGCGCAGGTGGTGATTTTACAGTGCACTAGCATCGCACACGGTTAAGCTAGTACCTCCACCTTTGCTCTCGCTTGCACACTCATGGGGATTCACAGCGCACTTGCATCACAAACGGTTAAGCCAGTACACCCTTGTCCGTTGAGCGTCTTCTGAGTCTTTGCAGCAAAAAAAACGTTAGAGAGGGTCAGAAGACAGCCACACTGGCATGTGGCCCAAATATATATGAGTGAAAGGGGTGGTCTGTGATGTTCAAAATTCCAATGCACAACTTTGACCGCGCGGGCCCACAGTTGTGGACGTCATCGAAGATCGATGAGAGGGGCCAGAAGTCAAGAACCACCTGGAAGTGGCCAAATATATGTAGGAATATAGGGTGTGATGTTTAAAACTTTAAATAAAAAATGCAAAACTTTGCTGGCACCTGCCTCGCAAACCCGAAAGCACCATTGGATATATCTATAATGACATAATGTCGTAGCTACCTAGCTAGGGTGCTTGACTCACCTCCCACTTCGTGTCAGCAGGGCGGATGCACGTAATGATACTTTGGTCATACATGCATGTCGCCATGACCTACCATAAGACGGACCAGTGAATCTATCGCTTGGTCAACCGACAACTGTTGTTGTCAATAAAAAATGGATAGAATATATATATATAAACCGCTTGGGCCAATAGATTGAACCATCATAAAAAATAGCACAAGAGGGACCACAAAACCAGCACCGCCTGCATGCGTCCCAAAATGATGTACGTTGGAAGGGGTGATGTGTGTTTTCAACATCGAATAATGTACAATTTAGATGTGGCACCTGCCTCTCGATACATACAACAACCATGAAAGACAGCTAGTTAAGGACGAGATACGCAAGGTACGGTGTTGGTCGAACCCAGCAATCCGAGCGTGTGGGAGGGAATCCTGACAACACATGAGCTCGAGCTTTTGGTTGAACAACATGTGATGGTGACCGGCCCTAACACGAACTAGGAGGAACCCATTCATGGCCAAGACATACCCCTCGTTATCGGTCAAAGGGATGATATCTATCTATCTATCTATCTATATATATACACCCGGGGAGCCCACCGATATGCGTGTCGTTACAAAAAACCGCACAAGGGAGACGTGGTCAATCAGAAGACCCCATATACACTGCATGTGGTACAAAAAAATGTATGGGTACGGTGGTGTGTGATGTGTTCAAATCCTAAATGCACAACTTCGACGGGGCACCAACTACATTGCAAACTGAACATCGTACCAATACATATTGGGTAGGGGGTCCCGAACTGTGCGTATAAGGATCAAAGGTAACAGGAGACAAAGGGGACACGATGTTTACCCAGGTTCAGGCCCTCTTAATGGAGGTAAAATCCTACTTCCTGCTTGATTGTCTTTGATGAGTATAGGGGTTACAAGATTTGATCTACCTAGAGATCGTAATGGCTAAACCCTAGCTGTCTAGCCAATGTAAATTTGATAGCCTCTACGGATTAAACCCTCCAGTTTATATATACACCGAAGGGGCCTAGGGTTGTACAGAGTCGGCTTGCAGAAGAAGGAAATTACATATCCGGACACCAATCTTGCCATCCACGCATAGGACGTGGGAAGGCCTTCTACCTTCACTAGTACGCGTCGGTGCTATACAAACGGTTTTTAACCCCTTTCCGCGACGGCATTTCGAACCGTCGCCTAGTGAGTGACAGCGATAGGGGGTCCTTCCCACACGACCCAGAAACCGTCGGGGATAGGGAGCCTTGATGCATACAGTTGTCCCTATATAACCATTTCCGATATCTCGAATATCCCAAACGCTTCATCCTTGCTACTCGTTTGTGCTTGCATTGCCATCGTAGTCGGAGTTTTGTGGTTTTACCTAAATCCAGGCAGATTCCAGGCACGAGAGTTTTCCAGGCAGATTCCAAGCACGGGAGTTTTATGATGCCTGGCACATCACAAACAGTTCATGATCATAAACCGTGTATGATAGGTAGACAATCACACACATTTAGTTTGCCCGCACCGTATGCGATAGTGTCTGACATCACACACGCTTTGCAAACGGCAACTGTGTGCAGTGTTACACACGTTTCCTCTCTGTGAACCATGTTGGATTATGATGTATATCGCACACGTTGTGCTTTATTAACCGTGTGCGCCGTAATGACCTGCACACCCTAATTTTGGCCTAGTTTAATTGCTGCTATTTAAAATTGTACCTAATTTAAACTTGAAAGTAGGCTTTAGCTTTATTCATATCCATCAGGTTCAAACAACCAATGCATTATTCGATTCACAGGTACATATGTTTAAGAATTACATAAGCATCAAATAAAGAATGATGAACCAGGGTTCTATACTAGTAGTATTACAGATGGTAAAGAAAGAGGCGACAGACATTCCGGTTGCTGAACAAGGTGAAGCGGAATGGCCCTATTGTGCTCTCCTGGATGCAGAAGGCATGCAGGACTCTAGTCCAACCCCTTGTGATGGACGACCGCCAATCATGTAGTTTGAGAGGTAATCTTGAGTAAACTGCTTCGGGATCCACTGCAAAGGAAAAAAGATCCAGACATTGTCATCTAACACAACTCATTACGGGCAGTAAAAAGAAGGCTACAAGGTTCTTACTTACCATCCTGCAGTTCACTGTTGTCTTGCATAAAGTGTAAACAAATAGTTCGATTGACGTCTTTGGACCCATTTTAATACCAATCTTTATCAGTTTCCTCACTGGATGTTGGTTCATGAATGTCTCATTGCCCCAGAAAGGGTCGAAGTGTGGAACTGTGGCAATGATATATGTACCTAAAAGCACCAAGTTAATATTAGAATCTAAACAACAATTGAAAAATGATGTGGTACAAAACTCCCTCCATCCCATTATATAAGATTTTATTACATGTATATCTAGACATCATCAGAACATTAAGGTAACACTCTTCCTTGTTGCTATGTAGCCTGGGATTGCATATTTAGTCATTCAGTACAATGTATGTTGCTATGTAGCCACAGATATATTAAATATGGCCCTAGTTAACCTACTGATAAATGCGTTACAGATATATTCAGTGAAATGTCCGATTCGATGATTAATCCCTTATCATCCCCAGGCTATATGGTACCAGCTACCGATATCATGAACAATGAGTACATATAAGCAATGCGATGAAAATAACCTCGATGGAAAACAACACTGTTCTCAATATTGTCCTGCATGAGTACATATAAAGGCATGTTAAGCACAACAGGCTAAACATCAACCAAATATATCCATGGTAGACAACATAATCTACAAATGATAGCTTCAGTGTGCAGGCTTAAGCACGCTAGTTAAGCAAAAAAAGAAGTGGAAAGGTGTGTTAACTGCATCAGGCATAACATTTAAAAACAAGCAAATAGAAATTCAAAATGGTATTGTGCAGGTCTAAAGTACACTAGTTATTGTTAAAAAAATGAAAATGCATGTTAACTGCAATATCCATAACAACAACCAAATAACGTAATTCATAGTGGTATTGTTGAAACTGTTATTGATGAAATTGAACTGCACAACAAATAGTTGCACATATAGAGTATCACATTGTGAAGAACTGAAATAAACAAGTCATAAGGCCATCTAGCCGATCCTTTAAAAGTTAAAGGACTAAAACCCTTAGTGGATATATATATATATATACTCCAGCAATTTTTGTCCTTTTCTAGTCGATCCCCTAAACTTAACGTTGTAAGCTTCAATTTGATCAAGTTCAAAGCAGGTTCAACCGAAAGTAGCATGCATTCAAACATAAACATAGATAGTTTTGCATAACCGAACATAAAACATAAATTTGAACTAAGCTAAACTACTTTCGGTCGAAATAAAGGTCGAGCCAATCCTTCCTCGTCATGTACGGTGTGCCGCGAGCCTCGTCCGGGCCCGTGCCGTCGTCGGGGTCGTTGGGGAAGGCACTCCTCCACTCGTCGACGTTGATCTCCTCGTCCTCGGGGCCCACCTCGACGCCCTCTGCGTCGCCGTTGCCGCCGCCTTCGACCTCGTCATCGGAGGAGAGCGCGATAACCTCGCCACCCTCCATGCGCCGTCCTTTCCGCCTTCGACCTCGTCATCAGAGGAGAGCGCGATAACCTCATCGCCCTCCGTGCTGGCAAAGATCGCCCGCTCCGCCTCCACGAGCTCCGGATGCTGCCGACGGAGATCTTGCATGTAGGCCTTGTCGGCGGCCTCGGCCTCGAGGCGCTCCCACGCCTTGCGGTCCTCCCGTACCATAGCCGAGCTCACCACCCCTGGCTCCGGCGGAACGAGGTGGACCGGACGTGTGCCAAAGGGGAAATTAAGCCTAGCCGCCATGCCGTGGTGGAGGACCACCAGTGGTCAAACTCCATGGCCGCGAGCTCGGCCATGTGGAAGCTACCGAGCCACCGGCGGGTGTGGGTCTCCCGATCTATAATCTCGGTGACCCACGTCCCCCACCGCCGCTGTCGGACCCCAAGGTAGGACCTTGTCAGCTGCCGGGTCCAAGGTAGGACAGGGAAGTCCTCGAACCAGCGTAGGTGCGCGGCGGTGGGTGAATCGGGGGACCGGCGATGACGGATCGAGCCCGCGGAGGACGAGGGGGCACCTCGGCGGCCACCTTGCCAGCGTCGGGCAAAAAGGCCACGATAAACCTCTTTTTGACCATTGGCTCCTCGAGCTCCCCGGCACAAAGGCAGAGGTTGAGGATGGAGGCGCCGGCGATGGCGGCGACCTACCAACGGTTTCGACGGTTGTGTGTGTCTGTGTGAGCGGAGGTTTTGGGGAGTGTGTGGTGTGTGTGGAGGGGGCGGGGGGGGGGGCAAGGTGGTGTTTGAGGAAATACTGGGGCAACTAAAAAATTTACTAGGCGGGAGTAACAAGGCGGGGCTACTGAAAATTTGGATCAAGGGCGAGCAGATATTTTTGAGATTGCGAGGGATGCAGAGGTAGGAGTAAAATGCCAGGGCTACTGAAAATTTGAATCAAGGGACTGAAGCAGAGCGGGAGTAACAGACATCGCAGACGGTCCGCACATACTAATCGTGTGCTATCAAACATTAAAACCTTTCCAGGTGGTAGATATTTTCGAGATTACGAGGCAGTAATATTTTCGAGATTGCGAGGGATGCGGAGGCGGGAGTATTTGGGGAGCGAGCTAGTGTGCTTGACATGCCGACTGTGGACTGTAGCCGACGCACCTTCTTGCGTAAGCCATAGGCGTATTATACACCAACGGTGCTCCAGGATATTTTGTACAACATCTCACATGGTTGGTGATAATAAGTTGTGTGGGATCTACTTGATTTTTCATCTTGATTTGAATTACATAATGGGGTCGCAGCGGCAATGGACGGTGTTTGAATTGCTAGACCTTTTATCTGTAGTGAACATGCAACTATATGTGTGTCGTAAAAGAATTGGAATTATTCAGGGTTCGTTTGGACATTTTATACATTAAACTGGTTTTCTAGCCATTTCAGGTGCACAATTCAAAATTAAACTACATGCACATGCTCCGGTGCATATAAATTGGTTGAAACATCAAATATGTGTCCTTGGGTGCTTGCTTAGGTCCCATGCAAGAAATGGGAATGAATTTCAAACACCAGGGCACTGTTGATTGCCAACAAAACGTTGAGATACCTGGTTTTTAAATTCTAGTAAATCCAAAACTCGTCTGAAATTCATGAAACTTGGCATGGTATCATGGAGCGGCATCAACATGCCATGGTAAAAAAATTGTCCCATTTGGGGACAGGTTTGGGTATATGCTTCTCACAAACCAGAGCTTCTCACAACAAGCGTGATGGTTTCGGTATGGAAGGTGCCACCTTTGGGGACGAAACGATATCCGTTGCCTCTTATTGCTTTCAAAAAATTTCTAGTGCCAACATAGAACAACAGGAGTGTTGTGTTAAGTTTTGGAATGTTTTGGGGTTCGTTTGGACATTTTTATACATTAAGTGGGTTTTCTAGGCATTTTATGTGCATAATTCAAATTTGAAATACATGCACATGCTCTAGTGCATACAAATTGGTTGAAAAATCAAATCTGTGTCCTTGGGTGCATGCTTGGGTCCCATGCATGAAAAGGGAATGAATTTCAAACACCAGGGCACAGTTGATTGCCGGCAAAATGTTAAGATACATGGTTTTTAAATTCTAATAAATCCAAAACTCGTCTGAAATTCATGAAACTTGTCATGCTATAATGGAGCGGCATCAACATGCCGTGGTAAAATTTTTGTCCCATTTGGGGCAGGTTTGGGTATAAGCTTCTCACAACAAGCGTGATGGTTTCGGTAGGGAACATGCTACCTTTGGGGACGGAACGATATCCGTTGCCTCTTATTGGTTTCAAAAAAAATTCTAGTGTCAACATAGAACAACAGGAGTGTTGTGTTTAATTTTGGAATTTTTCGGGCATCGTTTGGCCTTTTTTATACATTAATTGAGTTTCTGGGCATTTAATGTGCGTAATTCAAGTTTGAACTACAAGCACATGCTCCAGTGCACCAAAGTTGGTTGAAAAATCACATGTGTGTCCTTGGGTGAATTTCTAGGTCCCATGCAAGAGATGGGAATGAAATTCAAACATCTGGGCGTCGTGGCTTGGCCGGAAAGATTGAGAAACCTGGTTTCTTAATTCCTGTAAATCTAAAACATGCCTGAAAATCATGAAACTTGGCATGGTGTCATGACATGGCATGTAGCGATCCGACCTTAGACGGTCAAATCTCTGTGTTCAGTGTCATCCCTGGATCGGTAATGCCGACACACACAGTACTTGAATGGATTTATAACAGAGTAGCAATCACACACTTATTACATCGAATGTCTCAAGAGAGAATTTATTACAATAAATATGGCTAAAGGCCATCTAAATGAGATAACAGCGGAAGGCTTGGAAGATAAAGTGAGTCCATCAACTCCAACGGCATAGCTGAGTGCATGACAACGACCTAGTGCACCTTACTCCTCGTCTGAAAAGTCTGCAACATGATATGTTGCAGCCCGAAACGGGTCAGAACATGGAATATACTGTCAATATAACACAGTAGAGCAATGAACAGATAAATGCTATCACTACATGCATATATGGCTGGTGGAGGCTCTATGGTTATAATGTTTTGCGAAAAGCCAGTTTTTCCCTACAACAAAGGAATATGTTTTATTTAACTATCATGGTGGTTGAAACATCATTGAGAAGGTTCCTCCAACTCAATCCAATGGAACTTGGTATCCTTCTTCAACAATGCCATCATAGGCTTCGCAATCTTGGAAAAATTCTCAATGAATCTCCGATAGTATCCCGTGAGTCCAAGAATCTGCGGATCTCTCCAACTGAGGTGGGTGCCAACCACTCAGTGACTGACTGAACCTTGGTAGGATCCCCTGCTATAGCCTCTCCTGATATAACATGTCCAAGAAATCCAACTTCCTTCAACCAAAACTCACATGTGCTGAACTTGGCATATAACTGATGTTCCCTAAGTTTCTCAAGAACCAAACGTAAATGCTCCTTGTGTTCTTCTTCATTCTTTGAGTACACCAAGATATCATCAATGAACACCACGACAAACTTATCCAAGAATTCCATGAACACCTTATTGATCATACTCATGAAATAGGCAGGGGCGTTAGTCAATCCAAATGACATAACCGTATACTCATATAGCCCGTACCGTGTGGTGCAAGCTGTCTTAGGTATATCCTTTTCCCGGACCTTCAGCTAGTGGTATCCTGATCGCAGGTCGATCTTCGAAAACACTTTAGCTCCTTGTAGTTGGTTAAACAAATCATTGATCATCGGCAGTGGGTACTTGTTCTTGATGGTCACCTAATTCAAGGCTCGATAATCAACAACCATTCTTAAGGATCCATCCTTCTTCTCAACCAAGAGCACCGGGCTCCCCATGGTGATGAACTTTGTCGAATGTAACCTTTCTCCAATAACCCCTCAATCTGCTTCTTGATCTCTTCCAGATCATTTGTGGGCATCCGGTATGGTCTCTTCTCTCTCGGTCCGGTGCCTGGAAACAGTTCTATTAGAAACTCGATGTCTCGATCTGGCGGCATGCCTGGTAGCTCCTCTAGAAATATATCTGGGTAATCCTTCACTACAGGCACTTCCTCTTGAACAACTCCTGAGAGAGAATTTACTTGGGTCCTCCTGGGCGCATGCCTGGATACGTATCTGATCCTTTTTCGCTCCAGGGTGGTGAGTAAAATCGACTTACTGGCGCAATCGATGTTTCCCCCATACATCGATAGCCAATCCATTCCTAGTATCACATCCAATCCTTGTGACTCCAAAATTATCAGGTCTGAGGGGAAAACATGGCTTCCGATGGTCAATGGCATCTGAAAACATCCTTGACTTGCCATATACTCCGCTCCTGGTGAGCTTACTAACACAGGTGTCCTAAGTACTTTAGTGGGCAATTTATATTTATCCACGAATCCCCTTGAAATGTATGAATGCGATGCACCAGTATCAAAAAGAACAATTGCAGTAAATGACTTAATCAAAACTTACCGACAACTGCATCAGGCTGCTCTTCAACCTCCTCCACGTTCACGTGGTTCACTTGTCCCCTGTTGAAAGGGTTGGGCTTCTTCCCAGAGCTTCCATTTCCATTCCCATTCTTCACTTCAAGGCACTCAGTGGCATAGTGTCCAGTCTTCCCGCACTTGAAACAAGTAATGTGACTTAGATCCTTCTTCGCAGGCTTGCTGGGTTAGAGCGGTTCTGATTGCTACCTTCTCCATTCCCGTTTCCATTCTTGGGTCCACTGTGGTTATGCGAACTTCCTCAATTGTGGGTATGGCCTCCATGGTTATGGGTAAATCCTCCCGAGTTCAGGGTGAAACGGGGCTTCTGCTGAGCTCCAGAATTGTACTTCCCTTGTCCATACTTCCTTTTGCGGCTCTCTATCTGCTGCTGCTTCCCTTCAATCATAAGAGCCTTGTCTACCAGCTCCTGGTAGTTGTTAAATGTTGCCACCGTCAACTGCATGCTCATCTCATCATTCAACCCTTCCATAAACTTCTCCTGCTTCGCGACATCTGTGGCCACATCATCTGGGGCATAGCGAGATAGCTTACTAAACTCATGTACGTACTGAGCCACAGTACGATTTCCCTGGCGCAAGTTGCGAAACTCACGCTTCTTCATGCTCATAGCTCCAGTTGAGACATGGGCTATGCGAAAAGCTTGCTGAAACTGTTCCCAAGTGACATTGGCTATAGGGAAAGTGGTCGTGTAATTCTCCCACCATGCGGCTGTGGGTCCATCCAATTGATGTGCGGTAAAATGCACCTTCTCAACATCTGTGCAACCTGTGGTGGTCAACTCCCTTCCAATCCTGCGTAGCCAGTCATCAGCAACTATTGGCTCGGTGCTACTAGAAAACACTGGCGGCTGCAACCTCAGAAAGCGAGCTAAGTTGTCCACTGGGGGGTGGTGGAGAGTTGTTGTTGTTGTTGCCTTGGTTCTGGACTAATATCTACATCAAGGCATTCTGCTGCTGGATCAACTGAGTGATCTCCGGTGGGAAGACAAATCCGGTATCACGTCTCGGAGGTATCTGATGGGTTTAGAGGGAATAGATTAGAATAGAATGAGGTCTAGTGAGAAAGCACTACCCATATGCACATGAGACAAACACAATCATATCACACCAAATCAATTCAAACAAGGGTATACAATCGGTCTAGAACTATCGTGACAAAAGTGCTCGGGCTACTACTATATACATGGGGAAATACTACTAATCATATGGTGGTCATCTAGAAATTTGGATCGGTGGAAGACTCCATGATATCTGCTCCAGCTTCGTCTTCATAATCATCATCACTACCATCAGGGTCGGAGTCGGTGTTGTCGATGATGATGTAGTCTTCAGAATGAATTTCCTTAGGTTTGTCGTCTTCTCCTCCTGGCGCGGGATCTCCCATAAAAACTCATAGCTTCCTTGTCAGGTCGTCATTCTTCTCCACGAGTATCGTAATTTCCTCCTCATATCCATCGCGTGTAGACTTGAGTTCCTCTTCTAGCTCTGTGATCCCGGTCATTGCCTTCTTCAGATCTATCATGCCTGTGCACATCTGATTCTCCTGCCGACGAATGTGCTAGTTTAGCTCCTGGATGAAAGTTGCAATGGACCTGTCCCTCCTGGCGCTGACTATCTCCCATTGCTCATCTCGGCGCCCACATATTTGGTAGATATTATCCTTGAGATCCTTGTGATAAACTTCGCAAATGCGTCCCATGGTGATGTGGGCTGCCATGCTCTTTCCTAGACTCCAGGTTGGTGCATCAAAGGAAAACTCTATGGGTTCAGTGACTCGCGTGAATGTCCTTCCTGGAACTTGAACTCGAATCATCCAACACTCCTCTTCTGGTAAAGTGGCGGTGTAGGTCCCGGTGAAGCTTGGTATTCCGATGTTCAGGTACCTAGTGACTTCCTTCAAGTGTCGTCCAAAGGGTGTGTCTTCATCCGGTTGTGTAAACTTGTTCCTTGAGTCCGCCATCCTAAAGAGTAGAAAATGGAGAGGAGTCATAAATGAGTAGAGAAGAGTGACCTATGGCTCAACTTAGTGGTCGTGTCCTACATTCAGCGTGTGCTCTGATACCATCTTGTAGTGATCCGACCTCAGACGGTCAAATCTCTGTGTTCAGTGTCATCCCTGGATCGGTAATGCTGACACACACAATACTTGAATGGATTTATAACAGAGTAGCAATCACACACTTATTACATCGAATGTCTCAAGAGAGAATTTATTACAATAAATATGGCTTAAGGCCATCTAAATGAGATAACAGCAGAAGGCTTGGAAGATAAAGTGAGTCCATCAACTCCAACGGCATAGGTGAGTGCATGACAACGACCTAGCGCACCTTACTCCTTGTCTGAAAAGTCTGCAACATGATATGTTGCAGCCCTAAATGGGTCAGCACATGGAATATGCTGGCAATATAACACAGTAGAGCAATGAACAGATAAATGCTATCACTACATGCATATATGGCTGGTGGAGGCTCTATGGTTATAATGTTTTGCGAAAAGCCAGTTTTTCCCTACAACAAAGGAATATGTTTTATTTAACTATCATGGTGGTTGAAACATCATTGAGAAGGTTCCTCCAACTCAATCCCAATTAAAGTAGTCATTATCATCCCAACAAATTAATTTAGAGTGAGGAGATCAAACCAATAATTCAAGTACTAGATACTCAAGATGTCCATAACCGGGGACACGGCTAACCATGACTAGTTTGTACACTCTGCAGAGGTTTGCGCACTTTTCCCCACAAGACTCGATCTCCTCCGTTGGATTTCTCGCACTACATGGTGTTTGAGAAACGGATGACTGAGACACAGTCTTTCAGAAACATTAACTCTTTACTCTGGGTAGACAGTTACACCTACTTTCCCTCTACATCTGCTAGCCTACCATTGAAAGAGGTCATGCAACCTACTCAACTATGCTAGAGCCCATAATAGCTTGTGGCTGCACACGGAAGTTTCTAGCATGAATAATCTTATGATCTCTTTGAGCCTGGGTGGCGGACCGTAGGATGACCGCACGGGTACTCCGGGATATCCTAGGACAACACTGGATTCTCCAGGTGCCCACAAGCAATCCACCCAGATGTGTATTAAAGTTGCTACCTTAAGTTGAACCATTAATTAACAACTTACATCTGTCATGGATACACTCAAACCCAATCCACGTCTACGAGCATAGCATGGCAATATAAGCATAACTTAGAAGTAACTCCCAAGTGTTTGATAATGAAACAGGTAATGGGTTCTACCTCATCATCTACTTCCCAGTACCCACAAGTTAATCACATCCTAATCATGCAGTGTTTGAGGATTGTAACTAATGCATAAAAACTAGGTGTGAAAAGAGTATGATCAATGTGTTACTTGCCTTGCTGACGATCTGCAAATCCTAAAGACTCGTAGTAGCACGCTTCGCACTCCGGAAATTCTATCACAAACAAACAATAGCATACATAAGCAACCAAGCAAGGATGCACGGGTAAAACTCAAATAAGAAGATCTAACCAGAAAGTTCAACTGAAGAACACCGGTTTGCAAAAAGAATCAAATCAAACGGAGCAACGAAACTCAAACTACGAAAGAAACAAGATCCGTTTACTAATCTGGACTAAAGTCAAATTTTACAGTACCAAATCTTGTTCAAGTTGGTTAACAGAAAGAGGGCTTCGAGACGAAGGTCTAGGCGCTTGTTTCACCTGATTTGGATAAACGAGCGAAAAGATAAACTAAAACGAATATCAGGGCAGAAATCGCGACCGAAAATAATCGCGGAAAAACCCTGGAAAATAAAACGAGACGAACAGGCTAACGAACGAACGTTCGCTGTTTGCGGCTAACTGACGAACAACGTTCGTTAAAACGAACATACGGACGAACGTCCGCTAAGCAACTAAACCAAGAAAACCAAACCGATAAAATAAAAAAACGCATCTAGGTTTTTTTAATAAAACCGGGTTTTTATTACCTAAAACAAAAAAACGGCGGCTCAGATCGGATCGGGAACGGCAGCGGCTCCGGCGAGGCGAGGTAGGGCGGGGCGCGGCGGCGTGCGAATCGCGGTGGCGTGCGGCGCGCGGGCAACGGTGGAGCACGGGCAGCGGCGGCGGGCTGCAGTGGCGGTGGCGGCGAGGCGAGGCAGGCGGCGGCGGCTCCGGCTTGGGGCTCCAGGGGGCCCGGGTCGGCTTTTAAGTGTGGGGGGGGGAGGTGGCGGCTTGGGGAAGGGGCGACGGGGGTGGCGTCGGCGGCGGCTCGGACTCTCTCGAGAAGTCCGGCTCAGGGACGAAGGTGACGGCGGCGGCGGAGTGGGCCGGCTGGGCTTTCGGCCTAGTCGGTCCGAAGCAAAACTTGTTTTAAAAAAAACCAATTTCGCCGAAAAATTCCTAGAAAATAAAATAAAAATCTAAAAATATCAAAACAATTTTTCACCTTCTAAATAGAATATTTAGAACAAAGTGAACATTTTCTTGGCCCTAAAATGCAATTTTGAAAAATGCATATTTTTTCTAATTCAAATAAAATTGCAATAAAATTATTTATTTGATTTTAGTATTTTTCTTCCAATATTTCATTTATTTTGGAGAAGTCATATTATCTCCTCTCATATATTTTAATATGAAATATTTTCGAAGAGGAAAAATAATTAAAACCAAATGATCCTTGTTTCGATATTTGAAAAAATTTCAAATATGAAAAACGTGAAATCCCCAACTCTCTCCGTGGGTCCTTGAGTTGCTTAGAATTTCGAGGATCGCAAAATGAAATGCAATAAAATATGATATGCATGGATGACCTATGTATAACATTCCAAATTGAAAATTTGGGATGTTACAAACCTACCCCCCTTAAGATGAATCTCGTCCTCGAGATTCGGGTTGGCTAGAAAATAGGTGTGGGTGGTCTTTGCGTAGATCATCCTCTCGCTCCCAAGTGGCTTCATCCTCGGTATGGTGGCTCCACTGAACTTTGCGAAACTTGATAACTTTGCTACGAGTAACTCGGCTGGCAAACTCAAGAATCTTGACAAGTTTCTCCTCATAGGTCAAATCACTATCCAACTGAATTGCTTCCAGGGGCACTGTATCTCTCAGAGGAATACCGGCCATCTCTGCATGGCACTTCTTCAACTGGGAAACGTGAAACACATCATGAACTCCTGGCAGTCCTTCGGGTAACTCCAATTTATAGGCAACCTCTCCCATGCGTTCCAAAACACGACATGGACCTACAAATCTCGGGGCTAACTTTCCCTTAACTCCAAAACGTTTAACTCCTCGCAGAGGTGACACTCGCAGATATGCTGTCTCCGATTTCATAGACTACCTCCTTGCGTTTCGAGTCTGCATAGCTCTTCTGTCTAGACTAAGCTACCTTTAGTCTGTCTCGAATCAGCTTAACCTTCTCTTCTGACTCTTTAATCAAATCTGGTCCAAACAACTGACGGTCTCCAACTTCGTCCCACATCAATGGTGTTCTGCACCTCCTTCCATACAAAGCTTCGAAAGGTGCCATCTTCAAACTGGCCTGGTAGCTGTTGTTGTATGAGAACTCTACGTATGGAAAATTGTCATCCCAACTAGATCCATAATCTAGCGCACAAGCTCTCAACATGTCCTCCAGAATCTGATTGACTCTCTCGGTCTATCCATCCGTCTGGGGATGAAAAGCTGTATTGAACTCCAGCCTGGTACCCAAAGTCTGGTGCAGCTGGTGCCAAAACTTTGAAGTAAACTGTGTTCCTCTATCTGATACAATGGTCCTCGGAACTCCGTGCAGACATACGATCCTGGCCATATATATCTTGGCCAACTTTGCGCTTGTATAAGTGGTTTTCACTGGGATAAAGTGAGCTACTTTGGTCAAGCGATCAACTACTACCCAGATAGAATCATATCCCGATCGGGTCCTGGGTAATCCGGTGATAAAATCCATGCCAAGCTTGTCCCACTTCCATTCGGGTATCGGCATAGGCTGCAGTAATCTTGCTGGCTTCTGATGTTCTGCCTTCACTCTCTGACATACATCACATACGACTACATACTCGGCAATATCCTTCTTCATTCCAGTCCACCAGAAACGCTCCTTCAAATCTAAATACATCTTGGTGTTTCCGGGGTGTATCGAGTATGGCGAGTCATGAGCTTCCTGTAGTATCAACTTCCTGATCTCGGCATTATTGGGCACATATACACGGTCCTCAAACCACAAGGTGTGGTGCTCATCCTCACAAAAACCTTTGGCTTTTCCTTCACTCATCTTCTCCTTTATCTCGGCAATTTCTTTGTCATCCTTCTAAGCTTCTCGAATCTTTCCCAATAACGTTGACTGAACCTCCAATGCTGCAACAAAACCTCTAGGGACTATCTCCAAACGAAGCTCCCTGAGATCTTCGGCCAACTCCTTTGGTAATCCTCCACTCACGAGCGTATTGGCATAACTCTTCCGGCTCAAAGCGTCTGCTACGACATTGGACTTGCCTGGATGATAGTGCAACTTCATATCATAATCCTTTATGAGTTCCAACCATCTCCTCTGCCTGAGGTTCAACTCCTTCTTAGTGAAAAGGTACTTCAAACTCTTGTGATCCGTGTACACATCACAACGGTTTCCAATAAGAAAATGTCTCCAGGTCTTGAGCGCATGCACTACTGCTGCTAACTCCAAATCATGCGTGGCGTAATTCAACTCATGTGGTCGAAGCTGACGTGAGGCATATGAGACAACTCTTCCGTCTTGCATAAGTACTCCTCCAAGTCCTAAACGAGATGCGTTGCAATATACTTGGAAATCCTTGCGTATATCCGGCAAAATTAGCACTGGGGCTGTAACCAAGCGTTTCTTCAACTCCTGGAAACTTGCTTCACAATCTTCAGTCCAATGGAACTTGGTATCCTTCTTCAACAATGCCGTCACAGGCTTCGCAATCTTGGAAAAATTCTCAATGAATCTCCGATAGTATCCCGCGAGTCCAAGAAAACTGCGGATCTCTCCAACTGAGGTGCGTGCCGACCACTCAGTGACTAACTGAACCTTGGTAGGATCCACTACTATACCCTCTCATGATATAACATGTCCAAGAAATCAAACTTCCTTCAACCAAAACTCACATTTGCTGAACTCGGCATATAACTGATGTTCCTTGAGTTTCTCAAGAACCAAACGTAAATGCTCCTTGTGTTCTTCTTCATTCTTCGAGTACACCAAGATATCATCAATGAACACCACGACAAACTTATCCAAGAATTCCTTGAACACCTTATTGATCATACTCATGAAATAGGCAGGGGCGTTAGTCAATCCAAATGACATAACCGTGTACTCATATAGCCCGTACCGTGTGGTGAAAGCTATCTTAGGTATATCCTTTTCCCGAATCTTCAGCTAGTGGTATCCTGATCGCAGGTCGACTTTCGAAAACACTTTAGCTCCTTGTAGCTGGTCAAACAAATCATTGATCATCGGCAGTGGGTACTTGTTCTTGATGGTCACCTAATTTAAGGCTCGATAATCAACAACCATTCTTAAGGATCCATCCTTCTTCTCAACCAAGAGCACTGGGGCTCCCCATGGTGATGAACTTCGTCAAATGTAACCTTTCTCCAATAACTCCTTAATCTGCTTCTTGATCTCTTCCAGATCATTTGTGGGCATCCGGTATGGTCTCTTCGATATCGGTCCGGTGCTTGGCAACAGTTCTATTAGAAACTCGATGTCTCGATATGGCGGCATGCCTGGTAGCTCCTCTGGAAATACATCTGGGTAATCCTTCACTACAGGCACTTCCTCTTGAACAACTCCTGAGAGAGAATTTACTTGGGTCCTCCTGGGCACATGCCTGGATACGTACCTGATCCTTTTTCCCTCCGGGGTGGTGAGTAAAATCGACTTACTGGCGCAATCGATGTTTCCCCCATACATCGATAGCCAATCCATTCCTAGTATCACATCCAATCCTTGTGACTCCAAAATTATCAGGTCTTAGGGGAAAACATGGCTTCCAATGGTCAATGGCATCTGAAAACATCCTTGACTTGCCATATACTCCGCTCCTGGTGAGCATACTAACATAGGTGTCCTAAGTACTTTAGTGGGCAACTTATATTTATCCATGAATCCCCTTGAAATGTATGAATGCGATGCACCAGTATCAAAAAGAACAATTGCAGTAAATGACTTAATCAAAAACTTACCGACAACTGCATCAGGCTGCTCTTCAACCTCCTCCACGTTCACGTGGTTCACTTGTCCCCTGTTGAAAGGGTTGGGCTTCTTCCCAGAGCTTCCATTTCCATTCTTCACTTCAGGGCACTCAGTGGCATAGTGTCCAGTCTTCCCGCACTTGAAACAAGTAATGTGACTTAGATCCTTCTTGGCAGGCGTTGCTGGGTTAGAGCGGTTCTGATTGCTGCCTACTCCATTCCCATTTCCATTCTTGGGACCACCGTGGTTATGCGAACTTCCTCCATTGTGGGTATGGCCTCCATGGTTATGGGTAAATCCTCCCGAGTTCGGGGTGAAATGGGGCTTCTGCTGAGCTCCAAAATTGTACTTCACTTGTCCATACTTCCTTTTGCAGCTCTCTATTTGCTGCTGCTTCCCTTCAATCATAAGAGCCTTGTCTACCAGCTTCTGGTAGTTGTTAAATGTTGCCACCGTCAACTGCATGCTCATCTCATCATTTAACCCTTCCCTAAACTTCTCCTGCTTCGCGACATCTGTGGCCACATCATCTGGGGCATAGCGAGATAGCTTACTAAACTCATCTACGTACTGAGCCACAGTACGATTTCCCTGGCGCAAGTTGCGAAACTCAAGCTTCTTCATGCTCATAGCTCCAGTTGAGACATGGGCTGTGCGAAAAGTTTGCTGAAACTGATCCCAAGTGACATTGGATATTGGGAAAGTGGTCGTGTAATTCTCCCACCATGCGGCTGCGGGTCCATCCAATTGATGTGCGGCAAAATGCACCTTCTCAGCATCTGCGCAACCTGCGGTGGTCAACTCCCTTCCAATCCTACGTAGCCAGTCATCAGCAACTGTTGGCTCGGTGCTACTAGAAAACACTGGCGGCTGCAACCTCAGAAAGCGAGCTAAGTTGTCCACTGGGGGTGGTGGTGGAGAGATGTTGTTGTTGTTGTTGCCTTGGTTCTGGACTAATATCTACATCAAGGAATTCTGCTGCTGGATCAACTGACTGATCTCTGGTGGGAAGACAAATCCGGTATCACGTCTCGGAGGCATCTGATGGGTTTATGTAGCGACCAGACCTCACACAGTCTATGCTGCTGTGCACCAGTGTCATCCCTGGATCAGTAATGCTGACACGCACATTACAAATGGAGGATTTATAATAGAGTAGCAATCACACACTTATTACAACGAATATCTCAAAAGAGAATAAGTATGATAAATATGGCTTAAGGCCATCTAAATACGATAACAGCGGAAGGCTTGGAAGATAAGTGAGTCCATCAACTCCAACGGCATCACTGAGTATAAGACCACGACCTAAGGCACCTTACTCGTCATCTGAAAAGTCTGCAACATGAAACGTTGTAGCCCGAAACGGGTCAGCACATGGAATATGCTGGCAATGTAACACATAGAGAATAATGAACATAATAATGCTATACTATATGCATATATGGCTGGTGGAAAGCTCTATGGTTACAGTTTTGCGAAAAGCCAATTTTTCCCTACTGCAAAGGAATAAATTTTATTTAACTATCATGGTGGTTGTGAAACATTGAGAAGGTACCTCCAACTCAATCCCAATTAAGTATCATCATTAACCCAACAAAATTAATTAAAGTAACATGGTGATGAGATTCACATGATAATCCAGCTACCAGATACTCAAGATGTCCATAACCGGGGACACGGCTAATCATGATTAGTTTGTACACTCTGTAGAGGTTTGTGCACTTTTCCCCACAAGACTCGATCGCCTCCGCTTGATTCTCGCACTGCATGATGTTTGAGAAACGGATGACCGAGACACAGTCTTTCAGAAGCGTAAACTCTCTACTCTGGGTAGACCGTACCACCTACATCCCCTACATCTGCTAGTCTACCTCTTCAAGAGCTCACACAACTTAATCAACTATGCTAGAGCCCATAATAGCATGTGGCTGCACACGGAAGTTTCTAGCATGAATAATCTCATGATCCCTTTGAGCCTGGGTGGCGGTCCATAGGATGATCGCACGGGTACTCCGGGATATCCAAAAATACAGGCAGCACTGGGTTCTCCAGGTGCCTCAATCCACCCAGATGTGAGTTTTAGTTGCCACCTTAAGTAAACCATTAGTTAACAATCTCACATCTGTCATGAATATCTCTCAAACCCAATCCACGTCTACGAGCATAGCACAGCAATATAAGCAAACGTAGAAGTAACTCCCAAGGGTTTGATAAATAAAACAGGTAATAGGTACTACCTCAACTACTTCCCAATACCCACAGTTTAATTAGATCCTAACCATGGAGTGTTTGAGGATTGTTCTAATGCAATAAAAACTGGGTATGGAAGAGTATGATCAAAGTGTTACTTGCCTTGCTGATGATCCGCGTAACCTAGAGATTCGAAGTAACAAGCGGCGCACTCCGGGTACTCTATCGCAAATAAACAAGCAAACAATAAGTACTCATCTAATGCACAAGTAAAACTAAAATAAAAGATCCAACCAGAAAGTTCAACTTAAGAACTCCGGTTTGCAAAAAGAATCAAATTGAACGAAGCAACGAAAATCGAACGGCGAAAGAAACAAGCTTCGTTTACTAATCTGGATCTAGGTCAAATTTTACAGTAGCAAAAACATGTTTGAGTGGGTTAAATGGAAAGAGAATTTCGAGACGAAATCCTAGGCGCTTGAATCGCCTGATTCCGATAAACGAGCGAAAAGTTAAACGAAAACGAAGTTCGGATCTGAAATCACGATCTGGAATAATCGCGGAAAAATCCAACGAAAAAGAAAAACGGACGAACAGTTAAACGAACGGACGTTCGTTAACAGCGACAATCCGACGAACACGTTCGTTAAAATGAACGGGTCGGTGAACGTTCACTAAGTAATAAAACCGAAAAAATTAAACCGATCTGAAAAAAAACGAAAACTAGGGTTTAGTAAAAAATAAACCGAATCTGTTTTTTGTTTTAAAAAAAACCGGACTCGGGCGGCGGCGGCTCGGCTACCTCAGGCGGCGGCTCCGGCGGGGCGGCGGGGCGACGGGGAGGCTCGGGCGGCGGCGGGGCGGCGCGCGGCGGCGGCGCGGCTGCGGGAGGCGGCGCAAGCGGCGGCGGCGGGTGCGGGTGCGGGGCGGCGGCGGGGTGAGGAGAGGAGGCGGGGGTGGGGGGTATTTAAGAGGGGGAGGAGGTGGCGTGGAGGAGGGGGCAAGGCGGCGGCGGGGCGGCGTGTCCGAGCCGGTCTCGGCGGCGGCGGCGTCGTGCGCGCGAGGGAGACGACGGGAGGCGGCGGCCTGGCTCGGCTGGGCCTCGGCCCAGTCGGGCGCGTTTTTTTTTAAATATCCCGCCGAATAAAAAAATCACAGAAAAATAAATAAAAATCCAAAAATGATAAAACAAAATTTCCCCGTCTAATTAAAATAATTAGAACAAGGTGAACATTTGTTTGGCCCAAAATGCAGTTTTGAAAACGTGCAATTTTTTTAATGCAAGTAAAATTGCAAATAAAATCCGAATAAAATCCAATATTTGATTTTAATATTTTTCCTCCAATATTTCAATTGTTTTGGAGAAGTCATATTTTCTCCTCTCATTTATTTTAATATGAAATATTTTTCGGAGAGAAAATAATTAAACCAAAAATCCTCGCCTTATTATTTGATAAAAATCAAATATGAAAAATCGGGAAAACCCCCAACTCTCTCCGAGGGTCCTTGAATTGCTTAGGATTTATCGAGGATTTGCCAAAATGCAATAAAATATGCTATGCAATGATGATCTAATGTATAACATTCCAAATTGAAAATTTGGGATGTTACAAACCTACCCCCTTTAGATGAATCTCGCCCTCGAGATTCGGGTTGGCTAGAAAATAGGTGAGAGTGGTCCTTCCGTAGATCTTCCTCTCGCTCCCATGTGGCTTCATCTTCCGTATGGTGACTCCACTGGACTTTGCAAAACTTGATAACCTTACTGCGGGTAACTCGGCTGGCATACTCAAGAATCTTAACTGGTTTCTCCTCATAGGTCAAATCACTTTCCAGCTGAATCGCTTCCAGTGGCACTGTATCTCTCAGTGGTATCTCAGCCATCTCTGCGTGGCACTTCTTCAACTGGAAAACGTGAAATACATCATGAACTCCTGACAATGCTTCAGGCAATTCCAGTTTGTAGGCAACTTCTCCCATACGTTCCAAAACTCTGTATGGTCCGATAAAACGGGGCGCTAACTTTCCCTTAACTCCAAAGCGCTTCACTCCTCGGAGTGGTGATACTCGAAGATAAACTCTGTCTCCGACTTCGTGAACTGTCTCCTTACGTTTAGAATCCGCATAACTCTTCTGTCTGGACTGGGCTACCTTGAGCCTATCACGAATCAACCTCACTTTCTGTTCAGACTCCTTAATCAAATCTGGTCCAAACAACTGACGGTCTCCAATTTCGTCCCATAACAATGGTGTTCTTCACCTCCTTCCGTACAAAGCTTCGAAAGGGGCTATCTTCAAACTGGTTTGATAACTGTTGTTGTAAGAAAACTCTGCATATGGCAAATTGTCGTCCCAACTAGATCCATAATCTAGTGCACAAGCTCTCAACATGTCTTCCAAAATCTGATTGACTCTCTCGGTCTGTCCATCTGTCTGTGGGTGAAAGGCCGTGCTGAATTCTAGCCTGGTTCCCAAAGTTTCATGTAACTGATTCCAAAACTTTGAGGTAAACTGGGTTCCTCTATCTGATACAATGGTCCTCGGAACTCCATGCAAACATACGATTCTGGTCATGTATATCTTTGCCAACTTAGCACTAGTGTAAGTGGTCTTCACTGGGATGAAATGAGCTACTTTCGTCAAACGGTCGACTACAACCCATATTGAGTCATAGCCTGAACGAGTCCTGGGCAATCCCGTGATAAAATCCATGCCTATTTTATCCCACTTCCATTCGGGTATCGGCAATGGTTGCAGCAATCCCGCTGGCTTCTGATGTTCTGCCTTCACTCTCTGACATACATCACAAACTGCTACATACTCCGCAATGTCCTTCTTCATTCTGGTCCACCAGAAAGTATCCTTCAAATCTAAATACATCTTGGTATTTCCTGGGTGAATCGAATACGGTGAATCATGGGCCTCTTGCAAGATCAACTTCCTGATCTCCAGATCATTGGGCACATAAACACGGTCCTCAAACCATAAGGTATCGTACTCATCCTCATGAAATCCCTTGGCTTTTCCTTTGCTCAACTTTTCCTTTATCTCGTCAATCTCCTTGTCTGTCTTCTGAGCTTCTCTGATCCTTTCCATCAAGGTAGACTGAATCTCCAATGTCGCTAAAATAGCCTCTTGGAACTATCTCCAAACATAGCTCGCGAAGATCCTCGGCTAACTCCTGGGGTAACTCTCCTGTCAGGAGGGTGTTGACATGGCTCTTGCGGCTCAACGCGTCTGCTACTACGTTAGCCTTCCCTGGGTGATAATGCAATCTCATATCATAGTCCTTAATAAGCTCCAACTATCTCCTTTGCCTGAGATTTAACTCCTTTTGCGTGAAAATGTATTTCAAACTCTTGTGATCCGTGTACACCTCACAATGGTTTCCGATGAGAAAATGTCTCCATGTCTTCAACGCATGCACTACGGCTGCTAACTCCAAATCATGCGTGGCATAATTCTTCTCATGGGGTTTAAGTTGTCGTGAAGCATATGACACAACTCTTCCTTCCTGCATAAGCACTGCTCCAAGTCCTCGACGAGAAGCGTCGCAATAAACTTCATAATCCTTGCGTTGATCTGGCAGAATCAACACTGGTGATGTAACCAATCGTTTCTTCAACTCTTGGAAACTAGCTTCACATTCCTCAGTCCAATTGAACTTGGTGTCCTTCTTCAATAGCTCAGTCATGGGTTTTGCAATCTTTGAGAAATTCTCAATAAACCTCCGGTAGTATCCTGCAAGTCCAAGAAAACTCCGGATCTCTCCAACTGACGTGGGTGATTCCCAACTTGTTACCGTGTCAACTTTGGCGGGGTCTACTGCTATTCCTTCTCCGGATATAACATGTCCGAGGAATCCAACTTCCTTCAGCCAAAATTCACATTTGCTGAACTTGGCGTATAACTGATGTCCTCTGAGCTTCTCAAGTACCAAACGCAAATGCTCCTGATGCTCTTCTTCATTATTGGAGTAGACTAAAATATCGTCAATGACCACCACGACGAACTTATCCAAAAACTCCATAAACACTTTGTTCATCAGGTTCATGAAATAGGCAGGTGCGTTAGTCAGACCAAATGACATAACGGTATACTCATATAGCCCATATCTGGTGGTAAAAGCTGTCTTAGGTATATCCTGCTCTCGAATCTTTAACTGATGGTATCCTGATCGTAGATCGATCTTGGAAAATACTTTAGCTCCTTGTAGGCGGTCAAACAAATCATTGATCATCGGCAGTGGGTACTTGTTTTTGATGGTCACTTCATTCAATCCACGGTAATCAACAACCATCCTCAACGATCCATCTTTCTTCTCCACTAGAAGTACTGGTGATCCCCAAGGTGACGAACTTGGGCGAATATAGCCTTTATCCAATAACTCCTTAATCTGCTTCTTAATTTCCTCCAAATCCTTTGCGGGCATCCAGTACGGTCTCTTAGATATTGGCCCTGTGCCTGGCAAAAGTTCAATCAAGAACTCAATGTCTCTATCCGGTGGCATGCCTGGCAACTCTTCTGGAAATACATCCGGGTAATCCTTCACCACTGGTACTTCCTCCTGTACAACTCCTGATAAGGAATTCACTTGAGTCCTCTTCGGCACATGCCGGGATACATACTTAATCCTTCTTCCTTCTGGGGTGGTAAGCAAAATCGACTTACTGGCGCACTCAATGTTCCCTTCATACTTTGATAACCAATCCATGCCTAATATCACATCCAATCCTTGCGATTCCAATATTATTAGGTCTGAGGGAAACAGGTAGTTAGCAATCCTTAATGGTAACCATTCACACCATAAACTAGCCATATACTCTGCTCCTGGCAAGGTTACTAACATGGGTGACCTAAGGGCTTGGGTTGGCAGTTTATACTTATCCACAAATCCCCTTGATATGTATGAATGCGATGCACCAGTATCAAAAAGAACGAGTGCAGTAAATGACTTAACCATAAACTTACCTATTACTGCATCAGGCTGTGCTTCAACCTCTTCCACGCTCACGTGGTTCACATGTCCTTTGTTGAAAGGGTTCGGCTTCTTCCCAGAGCTTCCATTGCCATTTCCATTCTGGGCTTCAGGACAATCAGTTGCATAATGTCCAGTCTTCTGGCACTTGAAACAAGTAATGTGCTTAGATCCCTCTAGGCTGGGGTTGAAGGGTTGGTGCGGTTCTGTCCGTTGCTTCCTCCATTCCCATTACCATTCTTGGAGCCATTATGGTTGTGCGAACTACCTCCTCCATGGGTATGCTGAAACTGTCCTCCCGGCTTCGGGGCAAAACGTGGCTTCTGCTGAGCTCCAGAATTATACTTCCCTTGTCCATACTTCCTCTTACGGTTCTCAATCTGCTGCTGCTTCCCTTCAATCATGAGTGCTCTATCTACCAACTCCTGGTAGTTGTTGAAGGTTGCTACCATTAGCTGCATGCTCAGCTCATCATTCAATCCTTCGAGGAACTTCTCCTGCTTGGCTGCATCTGTAGCAACGTCATCTGGTGCATAACGTGCTAACTTACTGAAATCCTCCACATACTGGCCTACGGTGCGTCCTCCTTGGCGTAGGTTACGAAACTCACGCTTCTTCATGGCCATAGCTCCTGCTGAAACATGGGCTGTACGGAAAGCTTGCTGAAACTGGTCCCATGTGACAGTGTCAATAGGGTGTGTGGCTGTGTAATTCTCCCACCATGATGCTGCGGGTCCATCAAGCTGATGTGCGGCAAAACGCACTCTTTCCGCATCTGTGCATCCTGCAGTGGCCAACTCCCTTCCAACTTTGCGGAGCCAATCATCTGCAACAATCGGCTCGGTGCTGCTGGAAAACACCGGCGGATTTAGCCTCAAGAAACGGGCTAAGTGATCAACAGGTGGTGGTGGTGGGTTGTTGTTGTTGTTGCTGCCTTGGTTCTATACTAACACTTGCATCAGGGCATTCTGTTGCTAAATCAACTGAGTGATCTCCGGTGGGAAAACAAATCCGGTGTCGCGTCTCGGAGGCATCTGATAGGTTAGAAAAGATGAGAGTTTAGAATAGAATGAGGTCTAGAGGGAAAACACTACCCATATGCTCATGAGACAAACACAATCAATATCACTCAATCAATTCAAACAAGGCATACAATCGATCTAACTAGCGTTACAAAAGTGCTTGAACTATACTATTATATGGGGGAAAACTACTACTGATATGGTGGTCTACTAGAAATTCTGATCAGTCGAAGACTCCATGATATCTGCTCCAGCTTCATCAACAAAGTCATCTTCACTAGGGTCCAAGTCGGTGTCATCGATGATGATGTAGTTATCCGGGCAAGCGCATTCATCATCTTCTGCTTTTGGCACTGGATTTCCCATGAATACTCCAATCATCTTCTCCAGGTCGTCATTCTTCCCTACTAGCGCGACGATTTCCTCCAAATAATCCTCGCGTGTAGCCTTGAGTTCTTCCTCCAGCTCCTTGATCTTCGTCAATGCCTTCTTCAGATCTATCTTGTCTGAGCACATCTGGTTCTCCTGGCGATGAATGTGTTGGTTTTGCTCCTGGATGAAAGCTGCAATTGATCCATCCTTCTTGGTGCTGATCATCTCCCATTGCTCGTCTCGGCGTCCACAAATCTGATAAATAGTATCTTTAAGCTCCCTGTGGTAGACTTCTCCAATGCGTCCCATAGCGATGTGGGCTGCCATGCTCTTCCCTAAACTCCAGGTTGGTGCTTCAAAAGCCAATTTTATAGGCTCAGTGACTGGTGCAAACGTCCTTCCTGGAACTTGAACTTGAATCTTCCAGCTCCCCTCTTCAGGTAATGTGGCGTTGTAGGTTCCGGTGATGCTTGGTATTCCTATGTTTAAGTACTTAGTGACTTCCTTCAAGTGTCTTCCAAAAGGCGTATCTTCATCTAGTTGCATGAACTTGCTCCTTGCATCCGCCATTCCTAAAAGAGTACAAAGTGGAGAGGGGTCAGAAATGGGAAGAGAGAAGTGTTCTAGGGTTTAAGCTTAGTGGTCGTGTCCTACAGTCAGCGTGTGCTCTGATACCACCTTTGTAGCGACCAGACCTCAAACAGTCTGTGCTGCTGTGCACCAGTGTCATCCCTGGATCAGTAATGCTGACACGCACAGTACAAATGGAGGATTTATAACAGAGTAGCAATCACACACTTATTACAACGAATATCTCAAAAGAGAATAAGTATGATAAATATGGCTTAAGGCCATCTAAATACGATAACAGCGGAAGGCTTCGAAGATAAGTGAGTCCATCAACTCCAACAGCACCACTGAGTATAAGACCACGACCTAAGGCACCTTACTCGTCGTCTGAAAAGTCTGCAACATGAAACGTTGCAGCCCGAAAACGGGTCAGCACATGGAATATGCTGGCAATGTAACACATAGAGAAATAATGAACATAATAAGGCTAGACTACATGCATATATGGCTGGTGGAAAGCTCTATGGTTACAGTTTTGCGAAAAGCCAATTTTTCCCTACTGCAAAGGAATAAATTTTATTTAACTATCATGGTGGTTGTGAAACATTGAGAAGGTACCTCCAACTCAATCCCAATTAAGTATCATCATTAACCCAACAAAATTAATTAAAGTAACATGGTGATGAGATTCACATGATAATCCAGCTACCAGATACTCAAGATGTCCATAACCGGGGACACGGCTAATCATGATTAGTTTGTACACTCTGTAGAGGTTTGTGCACTTTTCCCCACAAGACTCGATCGCCTCCGCTTGATTCTCGCACTGCATGATGTTTGAGAAACGGATGACCGAGACACAGTCTTTCAGAAGCGTAAACTCTCTACTCTGGGTAGACCGTACCACCTACATCCCCTACATCTGCTAGTCTACCTCTTCAAGAGCTCACACAACTTAATCAACTATGCTAGAGCCCATAATAGCATGTGGCTGCACACGGAAGTTTCTAGCATGAATAATCTCATGATCCCTTTGAGCCTGGGTGGCGGTCCATAGGATGATCGCACGGGTACTCCGGGATATCCAAAAATACAGGCAGCACTGGGTTCTCCAGGTGCCTCAATCCACCCAGATGTGAGTTTTAGTTGCCACCTTAAGTAAACCATTAGTTAACAATCTCACATCTGTCATGAATATCTCTCAAACCCAATCCACGTCTACGAGCATAGCACAGCAATATAAGCAAACGTAGAAGTAACTCCCAAGGGTTTGATAAATAAAACAGGTAATAGGTACTACCTCAACTACTTCCCAATACCCACAGTTTAATTAGATCCTAACCATGGAGTGTTTGAGGATTGTTCTAATGCAATAAAAACTGGGTATGGAAGAGTATGATCAAAGTGTTACTTGCCTTGCTGATGATCCGCGTAACCTAGAGATTCGAAGTAACAAGCGGCGCACTCCGGGTACTCTATCGCAAATAAACAAGCAAACAATAAGTACTCATCTAATGCACAAGTAAAACTAAAATAAAAGATCCAACCAGAAAGTTCAACTTAAGAACTCCGGTTTGCAAAAAGAATCAAATTGAACGAAGCAACGAAAATCGAACGGCGAAAGAAACAAGCTTCGTTTACTAATCTGGATCTAGGTCAAATTTTACAGTAGCAAAAACATGTTTGAGTGGGTTAAATGGAAAGAGAATTTCGAGACGAAATCCTAGGCGCTTGAATCGCCTGATTCCGATAAACGAGCGAAAAGTTAAACGAAAACGAAGTTCGGATCTGAAATCACGATCTGGAATAATCGCGGAAAAATCCAACGAAAAAGAAAAACGGACGAACAGTTAAACGAACGGACGTTCGTTAACAGCGACAATCCGACGAACACGTTCGTTAAAATGAACGGGTCGGTGAACGTTCACTAAGTAATAAAACCGAAAAAATTAAACCGATCTGAAAAAAAACGAAAACTAGGGTTTAGTAAAAAATAAACCGAATCTGTTTTTTGTTTTAAAAAAACCGGACTCGGGCGGCGGCGGCTCGGCTACCTCAGGCGGCGGCTCCGGCGGGGCGGCGGGGCGACGGGGAGGCTCGGGCGGCGGCGGGGCGGCGCGCGGCGGCGGCGCGGCTGCGGGAGGCGGCGCAAGCGGCGGCGGCGGGTGCGGGTGCGGGGCGGCGGCGGGGTGAGGAGAGGAGGCGGGGGTGGGGGGTATTTAAGAGGGGGAGGAGGTGGCGTGGAGGAGGGGGCAAGGCGGCGGCGGGGCGGCGTGTCCGAGCCGGTCTCGGCGGCGGCGGCGTCGTGCGCGCGAGGGAGACGACGGGAGGCGGCGGCCTGGCTCGGCTGGGCCTCGGCCCAGTCGGGCGCGGTTTTTTTTAAATATCCCGCCGAATAAAAAAATCACAGAAAAATAAATAAAAATCCAAAAATGATAAAACAAAATTTCCCCGTCTAATTAAAATAATTAGAACAAGGTGAACATTTGTTTGGCCCAAAATGCAGTTTTGAAAACGTGCAATTTTTTTAATGCAAGTAAAATTGCAAATAAAATCCGAATAAAATCCAATATTTGATTTTAATATTTTTCCTCCAATATTTCAATTGTTTTGGAGAAGTCATATTTTCTCCTCTCATTTATTTTAATATGAAATATTTTTCGGAGAGAAAATAATTAAACCAAAAATCCTCGCCTTATTATTTGATAAAAATCAAATATGAAAAATCGGGAAAACCCCCAACTCTCTCCGAGGGTCCTTGAATTGCTTAGGATTTATCGAGGATTTGCCAAAATGCAATAAAATATGCTATGCAATGATGATCTAATGTATAACATTCCAAATTGAAAATTTGGGATGTTACAAACCTACCCCCTTTAGATGAATCTCGCCCTCGAGATTCGGGTTGGCTAGAAAATAGGTGAGAGTGGTCCTTCCGTAGATCTTCCTCTCGCTCCCATGTGGCTTCATCTTCCGTATGGTGACTCCACTGGACTTTGCAAAACTTGATAACCTTACTGCGGGTAACTCGGCTGGCATACTCAAGAATCTTAACTGGTTTCTCCTCATAGGTCAAATCACTTTCCAGCTGAATCGCTTCCAGTGGCACTGTATCTCTCAGTGGTATCTCAGCCATCTCTGCGTGGCACTTCTTCAACTGGAAAACGTGAAATACATCATGAACTCCTGACAATGCTTCAGGCAATTCCAGTTTGTAGGCAACTTCTCCCATACGTTCCAAAACTCTGTATGGTCCGATAAAACGGGGCGCTAACTTTCCCTTAACTCCAAAGCGCTTCACTCCTCGGAGTGGTGATACTCGAAGATAAACTCTGTCTCCGACTTCGTGAACTGTCTCCTTACGTTTAGAATCCGCATAACTCTTCTGTCTGGACTGGGCTACCTTGAGCCTATCACGAATCAACCTCACTTTCTGTTCAGACTCCTTAATCAAATCTGGTCCAAACAACTGACGGTCTCCAATTTCGTCCCATAACAATGGTGTTCTTCACCTCCTTCCGTACAAAGCTTCGAAAGGGGCTATCTTCAAACTGGTTTGATAACTGTTGTTGTAAGAAAACTCTGCATATGGCAAATTGTCGTCCCAACTAGATCCATAATCTAGTGCACAAGCTCTCAACATGTCTTCCAAAATCTGATTGACTCTCTCGGTCTGTCCATCTGTCTGTGGGTGAAAGGCCGTGCTGAATTCTAGCCTGGTTCCCAAAGTTTCATGTAACTGATTCCAAAACTTTGAGGTAAACTGGGTTCCTCTATCTGATACAATGGTCCTCGGAACTCCATGCAAACATACGATTCTGGTCATGTATATCTTTGCCAACTTAGCACTAGTGTAAGTGGTCTTCACTGGGATGAAATGAGCTACTTTCGTCAAACGGTCGACTACAACCCATATTGAGTCATAGCCTGAACGAGTCCTGGGCAATCCCGTGATAAAATCCATGCCTATTTTATCCCACTTCCATTCGGGTATCGGCAATGGTTGCAGCAATCCCGCTGGCTTCTGATGTTCTGCCTTCACTCTCTGACATACATCACAAACTGCTACATACTCCGCAATGTCCTTCTTCATTCTGGTCCACCAGAAAGTATCCTTCAAATCTAAATACATCTTGGTATTTCCTGGGTGAATCGAATACGGTGAATCATGGGCCTCTTGCAAGATCAACTTCCTGATCTCCAGATCATTGGGCACATAAACACGGTCCTCAAACCATAAGGTATCGTACTCATCCTCATGAAATCCCTTGGCTTTTCCTTTGCTCAACTTTTCCTTTATCTCGTCAATCTCCTTGTCTGTCTTCTGAGCTTCTCTGATCCTTTCCATCAAGGTAGACTGAATCTCCAATGTCGCTAAAATAGCCTCTTGGAACTATCTCCAAACATAGCTCGCGAAGATCCTCGGCTAACTCCTGGGGTAACTCTCCTGTCAGGAGGGTGTTGACATGGCTCTTGCGGCTCAACGCGTCTGCTACTACGTTAGCCTTCCCTGGGTGATAATGCAATCTCATATCATAGTCCTTAATAAGCTCCAACTATCTCCTTTGCCTGAGATTTAACTCCTTTTGCGTGAAAATGTATTTCAAACTCTTGTGATCCGTGTACACCTCACAATGGTTTCCGATGAGAAAATGTCTCCATGTCTTCAACGCATGCACTACGGCTGCTAACTCCAAATCATGCGTGGCATAATTCTTCTCATGGGGTTTAAGTTGTCGTGAAGCATATGACACAACTCTTCCTTCCTGCATAAGCACTGCTCCAAGTCCTCGACGAGAAGCGTCGCAATAAACTTCATAATCCTTGCGTTGATCTGGCAGAATCAACACTGGTGATGTAACCAATCGTTTCTTCAACTCTTGGAAACTAGCTTCACATTCCTCAGTCCAATTGAACTTGGTGTCCTTCTTCAATAGCTCAGTCATGGGTTTTGCAATCTTTGAGAAATTCTCAATAAACCTCCGGTAGTATCCTGCAAGTCCAAGAAAACTCCGGATCTCTCCAACTGACGTGGGTGATTCCCAACTTGTTACCGTGTCAACTTTGGCGGGGTCTACTGCTATTCCTTCTCCGGATATAACATGTCCGAGGAATCCAACTTCCTTCAGCCAAAATTCACATTTGCTGAACTTGGCGTATAACTGATGTCCTCTGAGCTTCTCAAGTACCAAACGCAAATGCTCCTGATGCTCTTCTTCATTATTGGAGTAGACTAAAATATCGTCAATGACCACCACGACGAACTTATCCAAAAACTCCATAAACACTTTGTTCATCAGGTTCATGAAATAGGCAGGTGCGTTAGTCAGACCAAATGACATAACGGTATACTCATATAGCCCATATCTGGTGGTAAAAGCTGTCTTAGGTATATCCTGCTCTCGAATCTTTAACTGATGGTATCCTGATCGTAGATCGATCTTGGAAAATACTTTAGCTCCTTGTAGGCGGTCAAACAAATCATTGATCATCGGCAGTGGGTACTTGTTTTTGATGGTCACTTCATTCAATCCACGGTAATCAACAACCATCCTCAACGATCCATCTTTCTTCTCCACTAGAAGTACTGGTGATCCCCAAGGTGACGAACTTGGGCGAATATAGCCTTTATCCAATAACTCCTTAATCTGCTTCTTAATTTCCTCCAAATCCTTTGCGGGCATCCAGTACGGTCTCTTAGATATTGGCCCTGTGCCTGGCAAAAGTTCAATCAAGAACTCAATGTCTCTATCCGGTGGCATGCCTGGCAACTCTTCTGGAAATACATCCGGGTAATCCTTCACCACTGGTACTTCCTCCTGTACAACTCCTGATAAGGAATTCACTTGAGTCCTCTTCGGCACATGCCGGGATACATACTTAATCCTTCTTCCTTCTGGGGTGGTAAGCAAAATCGACTTACTGGCGCACTCAATGTTCCCTTCATACTTTGATAACCAATCCATGCCTAATATCACATCCAATCCTTGCGATTCCAATATTATTAGGTCTGAGGGAAACAGGTAGTTAGCAATCCTTAATGGTAACCATTCACACCATAAACTAGCCATATACTCTGCTCCTGGCAAGGTTACTAACATGGGTGACCTAAGGGCTTGGGTTGGCAGTTTATACTTATCCACAAATCCCCTTGATATGTATGAATGCGATGCACCAGTATCAAAAAGAACGAGTGCAGTAAATGACTTAACCATAAACTTACCTATTACTGCATCAGGCTGTGCTTCAACCTCTTCCACGCTCACGTGGTTCACATGTCCTTTGTTGAAAGGGTTCGGCTTCTTCCCAGAGCTTCCATTGCCATTTCCATTCTGGGCTTCAGGACAATCAGTTGCATAATGTCCAGTCTTCTGGCACTTGAAACAAGTAATGTGCTTAGATCCCTCTAGGCTGGGGTTGTAGGGTTGGTGCGGTTCTGTCCGTTGCTTCCTCCATTCCCATTACCATTCTTGGAGCCATTATGGTTGTGCGAACTACCTCCTCCATGGGTATGCTGAAACTGTCCTCCCGGCTTCGGGGCAAAACGTGGCTTCTGCTGAGCTCCAGAATTATACTTCCCTTGTCCATACTTCCTCTTACGGTTCTCAATCTGCTGCTGCTTCCCTTCAATCATGAGTGCTCTATCTACCAACTCCTGGTAGTTGTTGAAGGTTGCTACCATTAGCTGCATGCTCAGCTCATCATTCAATCCTTCGAGGAACTTCTCCTGCTTGGCTGCATCTGTAGCAACGTCATCTGGTGCATAACGTGCTAACTTACTGAAATCCTCCACATACTGGCCTACGGTGCGTCCTCCTTGGCGTAGGTTACGAAACTCACGCTTCTTCATGGCCATAGCTCCTGCTGAAACATGGGCTGTACGGAAAGCTTGCTGAAACTGGTCCCATGTGACAGTGTCAATAGGGTGTGTGGCTGTGTAATTCTCCCACCATGATGCTGCGGGTCCATCAAGCTGATGTGCGGCAAAACGCACTCTTTCCGCATCTGTGCATCCTGCAGTGGCCAACTCCCTTCCAACTTTGCGGAGCCAATCATCTGCAACAATCGGCTCGGTGCTGCTGGAAAACACCGGCGGATTTAGCCTCAAGAAACGGGCTAAGTGATCAACAGGTGGTGGTGGTGGGTTGTTGTTGTTGTTGCTGCCTTGGTTCTATACTAACACTTGCATCAGGGCATTCTGTTGCTAAATCAACTGAGTGATCTCCGGTGGGAAAACAAATCCGGTGTCGCGTCTCGGAGGCATCTGATAGGTTAGAAAAGATGAGAGTTTAGAATAGAATGAGGTCTAGAGGGAAAACACTACCCATATGCTCATGAGACAAACACAATCAATATCACTCAATCAATTCAAACAAGGCATACAATCGATCTAACTAGCGTTACAAAAGTGCTTGAACTATACTATTATATGGGGGAAAACTACTACTGATATGGTGGTCTACTAGAAATTCTGATCAGTCGAAGACTCCATGATATCTGCTCCAGCTTCATCAACAAAGTCATCTTCACTAGGGTCCAAGTCGGTGTCATCGATGATGATGTAGTTATCCGGGCAAGCGCATTCATCATCTTCTGCTTTTGGCACTGGATTTCCCATGAATACTCCAATCATCTTCTCCAGGTCGTCATTCTTCCCTACTAGCGCGACGATTTCCTCCAAATAATCCTCGCGTGTAGCCTTGAGTTCTTCCTCCAGCTCCTTGATCTTCGTCAATGCCTTCTTCAGATCTATCTTGTCTGAGCACATCTGGTTCTCCTGGCGATGAATGTGTTGGTTTTGCTCCTGGATGAAAGCTGCAATTGATCCATCCTTCTTGGTGCTGATCATCTCCCATTGCTCGTCTCGGCGTCCACAAATCTGATAAATAGTATCTTTAAGCTCCCTGTGGTAGACTTCTCCAATGCGTCCCATAGCGATGTGGGCTGCCATGCTCTTCCCTAAACTCCAGGTTGGTGCTTCAAAAGCCAATTTTATAGGCTCAGTGACTGGTGCAAACGTCCTTCCTGGAACTTGAACTTGAATCTTCCAGCTCCCCTCTTCAGGTAATGTGGCGTTGTAGGTTCCGGTGATGCTTGGTATTCCTATGTTTAAGTACTTAGTGACTTCCTTCAAGTGTCTTCCAAAAGGCGTATCTTCATCTAGTTGCATGAACTTGCTCCTTGCATCCGCCATTCCTAAAAGAGTACAAAGTGGAGAGGGGTCAGAAATGGGAAGAGAGAAGTGTTCTAGGGTTTAAGCTTAGTGGTCGTGTCCTACAGTCAGCGTGTGCTCTGATACCACCTTTGTAGCGACCAGACCTCAAACAGTCTGTGCTGCTGTGCACCAGTGTCATCCCTGGATCAGTAATGCTGACACGCACAGTACAAATGGAGGATTTATAACAGAGTAGCAATCACACACTTATTACAACGAATATCTCAAAAGAGAATAAGTATGATAAATATGGCTTAAGGCCATCTAAATACGATAACAGCGGAAGGCTTCGAAGATAAGTGAGTCCATCAACTCCAACAGCACCACTGAGTATAAGACCACGACCTAAGGCACCTTACTCGTCGTCTGAAAAGTCTGCAACATGAAACGTTGCAGCCCGAAAACGGGTCAGCACATGGAATATGCTGGCAATGTAACACATAGAGAAATAATGAACATAATAAGGCTAGACTACATGCATATATGGCTGGTGGAAAGCTCTATGGTTACAGTTTTGCGAAAAGCCAATTTTTCCCTACTGCAAAGGAATAAATTTTTTATTTAACTATCATGGTGGTTGTGAAACATTGAGAAGGTACCTCCAACTCAATCCCAATTAAGTATCATCATTAACCCAACAAAATTAATTAAAGTAACATGGTGATGAGATTCACATGATAATCCAAGTACTAGATACTCAAGTTGTCCATAACCGGGGACACGGCTAACCATGATTAGATTGTACACTCTGCAGAGGTTTGTGCACTTTTCCCCACAAGACTCGATTGCCTCCGCTTGATTCTCGCACTGCATGATGTTTGAGAAACGGATGACCGAGACACAGTCTTTCAGAAGCGTTAACTCTCTACTCTGGGTAGACCGTACCACCTACATCCCCTACATCTGCTAGTCTACCTCTTCAAGAGCTCACACAACTTAATCAACTATGCTAGAGCCCAGAATAGCTTGTGGCTGCACACGGAAGTTTCTAGCATGAATAATCTCATGATCCCTTTGAGCCTGGGTGGCGGTCCATAGGATGATCACACGGGTACTCCGGGATATCCAAAAATACAGGCAGCACTGGGTTCTCCAGGTGCCTCAATCCACCCAGATGTGAGTTTTAGTTGCCACCTTAAGTAAACCATTAATTAACAATCTCACATCTGTCATTAATATCTCTCAAACCCAATCCACGTCTACGAGCATAGCATGGCAATATAAGCAAACGTAGAAGTAACTCCCAAGGGTTTGATAAATAAAACAGGTAATAGGTACTACCTCAACTACTTCCCAATACCCACAGTTTAATTAGATCCTAACCATGCAATGTTTGAGGATTGATCTAATGCAATAAAAAATGGGTATGGAAAAGTATGATGAAAGTGTTACTTGCCTTGCTGATGATCCGCGTAACCTAGAGATTCGAAGTAACAAGCGGCGCACTCCGGGTACTCTATCGCAAACAAACAAGCAAACAATAAGTACTCATCTAATGCACAGGTAAAACTCGAATAAAATATCCAACCAGAAAGTTCAACTTAAGAACTCCGGTTTGCAAAAAGAATCAAATCGAACGAAGCAACGAAAATCAAATGGCGAAAGAAACAAGCTTCGTTTACTAATCTGGATCTAGGTCAAATTTTACAGTAGCAAAAAACACTTTTGAGTAGGTTAAACGGAAAGAGAATTTCGAGACGAAACTCTACGCGCTTGAATCGCCTGATTCCCATAAACGAGCGAAAAGTTAAACGAAAACGAAGATCTGATCGGAAATCGCGATCTGGAATAATCGCGGAAAATCCGACGAAAAAGAAAAATTGACGAACAGTTAAACGAACGAACGTTCGTTAACAGCGACAATCCGACGAACACGTTCGTTAAAACGAACGGGTCGGTGAACGTTCACTAAATAATAAAACCGAAAAAAATAAACTGATCTGAAAAAAACTAGGGTTTAGAAAAAAATAAACCGAATCGGTTTTTTTTAAACCGGACTCGGCGGCGGCGGCTTCGGCTACCTCGGCGGGCAGCTCCGGCGGGGCGGCGGGGCTCGGGCGAGGCTCGGGCGGCGGCGGGGTGACGGCGGGAGGCGGCGGACGGCGGCGCACGGTTGCGGGGCGACGGCGCGAGCGGCGGGGTGACGGCGGGAGGCGGCGCACGGTTGCGGGGCGATGGCGCGAGCGGCGGCGGCGCGGGCGCTCCTGCGGGTGGCGGCGGGTGCGGGTCGGGGGCGGCGGGGGTGAGGAGGGGTGGCGGGGAGGGGGGTATATAAGGAGGGGAGGGGGTGGCGTGGAGGAGGGGGCAAGGCGGCGACGGGCGGCATCTCCGAGCGGGACTCGGGCGGCGTGCTCGGGAGGGAGACGAGGGAGGTGGGCCGGCCTGGCTCGGCTGGGCCTCGGCCCGGTCGGGCGCGGGTTTTTTTTAAATATTCGCCAAATCTAAAAAAATCGCAGAAAAATAAATAAAAATCCAAAAATGTTAAAACAAATTTTCCCCGTCTAATTAAAATAATTAGAACAAGGTGAACCTTTTCTTGGCCCAAAAATGCAGTTTTGAAAACGTGCAATTTTTTTAATGCAATTAGAATTGCAAAAAAAAATCCGAATAAAATCCAATATTTGATTTTAAAATTTTTCCTCCAATATTTCAATTATTGTGGAGAAGTCATATTTTCTCCTCTCATTTATGTTAATCTGAAATATTTTTCGGAGAGAAAATAATTAAAACAAAAAATCCTCATTTTATTATTTGATAAAAATCAAATATGAAAAATCGGGAAAATCCCCAACTCACTCCGAGGGTCCTTGAGTTGCTTAGGATTTATCGAGGATTTGCCAAAATGCAATAAAATATGCTATGCAATGATGATCTAATGTATAACATTCCAAGTTGAAAATTTGGGATGTTACAAAGAACTACTTGCAGCGGAATAAGTACTCAGATGTAAACATAACAAACCATAGGCATGGTCATCATGATGAAATGAAGACAAGCACATAGTACAAAAAGGGTAAACACAGGATAAAACAGGATGAAGACAAACAGACTGAAGAAATTGAACTGAGGAAATTGAGAAAGTCTTCAGTCAAAGTCTTCAAACAGATATGAACAAGCACACAACAACTGTAATGAGGAAATGAAAGAGTTGAGGAAATAGAACCAGTAGGCTTGGTGAAAACAATGATTTGGTAGACCAGTTCCAACTGCTGTAACAGTTGTACGTCTGGTTGGAGCGGCTAGGTATTTAAACCTGAGGACACACAGTCCCGGACACGCAGTCCTCACCGTATTCTTCTTGACATAAGGTCACACAGACCTCGCCCAATCACTCATGGTAAGTCTTCAGGTGACTTCCAAACCTTCACAAACTCGGTCACTCGGTGATCCACAATTTTCTCTTGGATGCTCTAGACCATGACGCCTAACCGTCTGGAAGATGCACAGTCTTCAAAGGTAACAAGCGTCGGATCCACGCAGGATCAATCTCTTCAGTGATGCTCAATCACTTTGGGTTGTAGGTGTTTGGGTTTGGGTTTTCCTCACTCAATGATTTTTGCTCAAAGTCCTCGGAGGATGGGATGCTCTCATATGACAAGTGTCAGTTTCTCTCGGAGCAGCCAACCAGCTAGTGGTTGTTGGGGGCGGCTATTTATAGCCTAGGGAGCAGCCCGACATGATAAGACATAAATGCCCTTCAATAATATGACCGTTAGGTGGATAGATATTTTGGGACAGCTGGCGCATAGCACCGCAATGGTCGGAAATTTGAGTATCAAATTCCTCAGGGCTATCATGTTCCTCACTGTGTAGACAATCCGCACTGGCGAATTCCTAACTCCTTAGTCAGAACAAATTCCTCAGAGACCAAAAGAACTTTGTCTCTGTCACTGAAGAATATGACTAAACTATATGAGATTTCCAATGGCTTCACTCGAAGGGATTGGTAGGTGTAGGATTTTGAGTTGAGCATCACATGGAAATTTTCCTTAGTATTTCCTCGACCCCCTTTAACAGTACGGTGTTTCCTATGACTCAAGAAAGAGAAAATGAAACTACGAAAACAGAAGTCTTCAAGCTCCATGTTCCTCGAATGAATACCAAGTCTTCAGGGTCACACCAATTTCTTCACTTTCAAAATCTTCAGAAATCCAAAGTCTTCAGTCGAAGACAATCATTTTTAGGCGTCAACTTTCCCTGTAAATATCAAACTCCTCATAGACTTATAGACATGTGTACACTCACAAACGCATTAGTCCCTTAACCTATAAGTCTTCAATACACCAAAATCACTAAGGGGCACTAGATGCACTTACAATATCCCCCTTTTTGGTGATTGATGACAATATAGGTCAAGTTTTCAACGGGGATAAACATATGAAGTGTAAATACTGTTATTGAGGAATTTGATTGGAAGATATAGAAGAACTCCCCCTGAAGATGTGCATAGTGAGGAATTTGCTTTTGAAGCAATGCACAGTTGAAGAGTAGAATCATGGAGATCTCCCCCTATATCTTGAAATTCATACACGCATTTGACATATAATATGAAGAATTTGAAATGCATGATGAAATATGGTGACTGATGTAATTCAGCATGCGTGCATTAACATTAATGAGGAATAAACATGCGGAAAAACACCGCAAAAGTATCAGGCCACCATAGAGTTTAAGTTTACAACTCGATCCAGCAAGTCTTCAAAAGAATTAGAGTTGTAACTTAGCAAAAAAACGCCCATATACGATAGACCCGCTTGAAGACTAACTCAAATTTCTCCCCCTTTGTCATCGAATGACCAAAAGGATTGAAAAATGAGGACTAACGCCCCTGAAGAATATCAAGTTGATGAAGGAGCGCCAGTGTTGTTGGGGTCGGTTGTCGTTGTAGTAGGGCCTGCCGCAGTGTCGTCCAAGTCTTCATGTTCATCGGTTTCGCGTGATGAAGAATATGAGCTGGCCACCAAGGAAGGAACCTTGACCTTCTTGTATTTCTTCGGTGGAGGTGCAGACCAGTCAAAGTCCTCCTTGAGACCCATTTCCTTCAGATCTTCTTCACCATACAGATGAGATAAGATAGCCCAGGTGCGACCAAAGACTTCATGGAGGTAGTAATGGTTTTTCTTCACTGCATTATGTGTAGCAGTCATGTTGTGAAGAATAGAACCAAACTGACGCTTAACCCATTTATGGTTTCGATCCACCTTCTGGTGAAGACTAAGAAGCAGCTCACGATCAGTCATCACCCTGGGAGCTGTTGCTTGAGGATTTGGCTTGGATGCATTGGCAGCAGAGTCATGAGTGGCAGAGTCATCATTGGTGGAATAAGATGCAGCTTTGCGAAACTGACCATCCAATGGACGAATGCCTTCATCAATAACAGCAGGTGCCTTGACCTTTTCATCAGTTGAGGAATAAGTCCGCTTGAGGACTTCAATTGGGGGCAAGTAGCTGAGGTGATTCTGAAAATCAGCCTTGTAGTTGAGCGAAGACCTGGTTCTGAGGAATCTCATAATCCATGGAGTATAAGGCTTCAACTCAAACGGAGAGAGTGCAACATTGGCCAGAGTCCTCATGAAGAAATCATGATAATTGATAGGAATGCCATGCATGATGTTGAATAGCAAATTCTTCATGATGCCAATGACTTCTTCATCAGACGAGTCGTGGCCTTTGATAGGACTTATTGTCTTTGTCAGAATGCGATAGACTGTTCTTGGCACGTACAGCAATTCCTTCACGAGGAATTTGGTCCTTGGGGCTTGACCGAGCTTCAGAGGCTCCATCAGCACTTGCATATAATGGGCAGTGAGTTCAGGCTCTTGGTACAGGCAACGAGCACCTTCAAGGGGAGGACTGATTGGCAGGGCGTGAAGTAATTCAGAGGCCGGTGCTTTGTAATGAGTGTTTTCGGTCATCCTGTCCAAAACCCAGGAGTTCACATTGTTAGCATCTCCTGTGATGTGCAGCGTTGCGTAGAATTGAAGAATAAGTTCTTCATTCCAATCAACAATGTCAGAGCAAAAGTTGAGGAGGCCTGTGTCATGAAGCACACTGAGGACAGGTGAGAAGCATGGCAGTGATTCCATGTCCACGTGAGGAATATGCTCGTGGTCGAAGACTTTATCCTTGTTGAAGAGCAGTGAAGAATAGAAATTGGACTGGCTGGCAGTCCAAAAGCGCTTCCTTCTAAGACTAGCAGAGTCATAAGGGTTGTAGTCAGTGAAGAAAACATGCTCGCCGAAGGAGTCATCATCCTTGAATTTATGCTTCTTTGAGAAGGGATACTTTGGCTTGGGCTGAGGAGTATCAGTCAATTGCATCACCACCTCAGGGATCGCAATCTCAGGATCCACAGGCTGAGGAATTCTAGGTTCTTCTTCATTGACAGCCTGGGTCTTCAATTCTTCATTAACATTTTCATCAGCACTAGTGGCTGGAATCTCTTCATGTACAGACGGAGTGGCATGAGGTTCTTCAGATCCCATTTGAACTACAGTGTTGACAGGGGACTGAGGAATTTGTTGCAGAGGTGTGAACAAAGGAGAGTTGGGGTGCTGACTTTCCCAAAAGTCATCATTCAGCACTGGTGTAGTACATCCAATGTCCACATCTTCTTCTTCTTCCAATTCTTCAACGCTGGCCTCTTCAGCAGTGAACTGAGGCATGGGCGAGGAGACGATTGGTGTTGAAGGGATTGCATCCGCTTCAATTTCTTCATCCAACTGCTTTGAAGAAGCAGCAAAAGGAATGTCATCATCAGATTCACTTGGAATCACATATTCTTCATCAAAGGGAACAAGGTCCTTTGATGGCATGGATGAGACAAGAATAGCATCAATTGGATTTGCAAAAGAGCTGGTCAAAGGCTTCATCTTCTGAGCTGAAGAATCTGATGAGGTTGATGCCTTCGTTTTCTTCACAGCTGCACGCTCTGCAGCCTTGGTCTTCTTCACATCTGATGCAAATGGAAGGATCGGAGTCGGTGTAGGTGCAGGAGCAGCAGAGGAAATTGGTTCAATTTCTTCAGGCACAACTGATGCAGTTTCCCTGACTTCTTCAGTTTCTTCAGGCGCAACACTAGTGGATGCCCTGGCAATTTCTTCAGCGGCTGGAATGCAGTCATCAGCCCTGGTACTCTCAGTTTCTTCAGCAGCCTGATTTTCATCCGTGGAGCTGGCATTTTCTTCAGTCGGCTGAGCAGATGCCTCAGCCTGAGGATTTTCTTGTTGCATTGGAGCTGCAACATTCTTGGTGAGTCCTTCAGCTAGATTCACAAAACGGACCTTGGCTCCCAGCCAATCAGCGCGGTATGAGTCAAATTCATCACTGAGCTTTTTGATCTCAGATTGAATAGTGACAAGTTCTTCAGTTGTCATAGAGACAACGTTTTTCTTCAGATAGCGCCTCCTTCTTGTACTACGCTTTCTTGATCTGCCTGGCCTTTTCAAATTTCCATTTCTCTTCTTGAATAAAGGCAGTCAACATATGACTTTGACCAGGAGTCAGCTTGAAATCAGGCATAGGAGTGTTAGGGTCCTTGTGCCAGAGATCAATGTAGTCAAGGATCAATTTCGGATCCAAAAGCAGGGGCACATTTGTGCCTTTGGCTCTAGCGGCCTTGAGCTGCCTGTCTCTGATGATTTCGGCAAGTTCCTCATCATCAGCTTTGTCATCATCAGATGGTACTTGAAAAGCGACCTACTTCTTGTGAGGACTTGGTCGAGAGCCTCGTCCAGCAGTGGCCTTTTTCTTCAGCAAAGAGGGGCCAGTTGATGAATTTGGTGCAGTTGAGGAACTAGCAGAAGCTCCTGAGGCAATAGAGATGCCTGTTGTCCTTTGGCACGTGGGGATATGCGCAGGTGCTGAGGATTTGGTCGGAGCAGCTGAGGACTTTGGCGGAGGAGCTAAGGACTTTGTAGGAGCTGGAGCAGCTTGAGGAGTTGTCCGTGAGGGCTTTGAAGAATCTGGCCGTGAGGGCATTGCTGAGGAACTTGGCCGTGAGGGCATTGAACTTGAAGCACTTGGCTTATGAGCAGGCTTCTTTGACATGGCCTCCTTCGGCTTGCTTGCAGAGGCCTCAACAGCAGCAGCAGAGTCTTCATTGAATTTCCTCACTGCTTCCTTAGCCAGTTTGGCTAGCTTGGCCTGGCGCTTGGCCCATTCATCAGGATTATCCTCACCACGCTTGAGGCTGGTGGATCTGCTACTTGGCCAGGTGCCAATGGAGTTCTTGGGCATGGAGGATTTAGAGCGAATTTCTTCATATACTTGGGAGTAACATACCTGTACTCCCTCCATTCTCATGCCCATCTCCTCTCTATCCTTTGGATGTGCACCTTGCGCGAATTTTTGTCCTCCTTGCCAAATTTGGCCTCATTAGGAGTGCAGTAATCCTTGTATATGTCATGAGGGATCTCAAAAGCAGTATTGACCTCAGGCCTCTTTCCTCCCTTCTGTGGCTTCTTTCCATCAGCCATTTTCCTCAGCTGAGGAATTTGAATAATAGAATTCTATGAAGAGGTGTGCAACTTTTCTTCGAGGAACGCTGCAAATGAGTTAAGTTGATGAGAACCTAGTGATTCAGCAGCGGACATGTGTATCTATGAACAGAGTATAGTTGCGAGGAATTTGGAGAGGTCATATGCGTTCTCAGAAGGTTTTGCAAAAAGAACAAGTTTGAGGAATTTGACCAGATGAGTCTTGAAGAATTTCGCTAAGCATTCTTTGTCTTAGGTTCCAGAGTTGTATAGATTGAAAATCCACACAATTGAGGAATCTTGAAGAGAAATGTCGCTTAGAGAAACAGATCAAGAACAGATGACATGTGAGGTGTTTAGTGTGTGAATATTTGAAGAATAAACACCTTTTGAAGATTTGAAGAAAACATTTGAATCAAAGAGGGTAGTAAAAGTAACTTTTAATTACCCTGGACAAAGAACACGATGAACTGGGAAGTGTAGATGTGAAGTCCGTCAGTTCAGATCTTCCACGCCCTAACTTGGCAGAGGAAGACAGCTACGGCGGCGGTAGAGTGAAGAAATCCGCGGCCGGCGCGAGTACGACGGCGACGAGGTCAAGGCAGTGAAGCTCTTCCTCACCGGCGATGATGAAGTAGCGGCACTAGGGTTTGAGAAGCTCGAGCGGGAGTGAGGTCGAGCGGAGTAAAAACAAAGTGAGGAAGGGGAGGGGTATACATAGCCAAGGTGAAAAACTGTTCGCCCGAAGAAATTGGACGAACGTGCCCCTGACCCTTCTCATCCGCTTGACATGTGTCACCCACGTACTGAAAGTGGCGATCGTGTGAGATCGTGGGTGAATAGATAAGTATTATCGTGGAATGTGGAATGGTTTGAGCGGCAAAGCCGAAAATTCAGATAAGATCAGTTTAAAGTTCCGTTCGCAAATTCTTCAGCTAACAAGGACACAGTGAAGATTTTGAACGGGTTTCAAATAGAACGCACATGAAGAATTTGTGAATATATTGGGTTGAGTATAGCATAGAGGGGGGAGGGTCCGATCACATTCACTTAGCAGAAAAAACACGTTGAAGAAATAGCAATAAGTGAATGTTGTAGAGGACATAAACTCATATATATATAGCCAATGAAGAAAAATGATGGAAACGGTGAAGACAATGCAAAGTTGAAGAAAATGAACAACTGAGGAATTTCAACTGAGGAAAAACTCAAATTGAAGATTTTCAACTTTTGGTGGTGGCGTGACCCACCGTATAAGAATGATGACTTCAGACACCGCGTACAATTGTCATAGGGCTCTGAGAGTCAAATTCTTCATTAATTTCTTCACACTTAGAGTGTTAGTCTTCATTGATTGAAGAAAAACGTTTCTTCATGTGTTGCACATCTAAGTCATCAATTTTGCATGTGTTAGGATGAGTGTCCTTTTCAAAGAACATTCGAAGATTCTAAAATATTTAGCTCACACCGCAACTTGCTAAATCTCTTCTCATCCAAGGGCTTTGTGAAGATATCGGCTAGCTGTTCTTCAGTCTTCACATGCTCAATAGAGATGTCGCCCTTCAACACATGATCACGAAGAAAATGATGACGAATCTGAATGTGCTTTGTCTTCGAGTGCTGAACTAGGTTCTGTGCAATCTTGATGGCACTCTCATTGTCACAATAGAGAGGTACATTCTTCATGTTGACGCCGTAGTGCTTGAGAGTTTGCTTCATCCATAGCAATTGAGCACAGCAAGAACCAGCAGCAATGTACTCAGCTTCAGCAGTAGACAGTGATACGCAATTCTGTTTCTTCGAGGACCAACAGACCAAAGATCTTCCAACGAAATGGCATGTGCCTGATGTTGACTTGCGGTCCACACGATCACCAGCATAGTCAGAGTCTGAATCTCCAATGAGATCAAAAGCTGAGCCATTGGGGTACCATAATCCAAGTGTTGGTGTGTGAGCTAGATATCAAAGAATATGCTTCATAGCCTTATGGTGTGATTCCTTCGGTGTAGCTTGAAAGCGGGCACACATGCAAACACTAAGCATAATATCTAGCCTAGATGCACATAAGTACAATAATGAACCAATCATGGAGCGGTATACCTTTTGATCGAAGTCAATACCATTTTCATCAGTGCATAGATGGCCATTTTTGGGCATAGAAATTTTGACTCCTTTGCAATCTTGCATGTCGAATTTCCTCAATATGTCCTTGAGATATTTCTCCAGAGATATAAATATGCCATTGCGCTGTTGACGAATTTGAAGACCTAAGAAGAATTTCAATTCTCCCATCATAGACATTTCAGATTCCTCTCTCATCATATAAACAAATTCGTCAGTGTAACGTTGGTCAGTACAGCCCAAGATAATATCATCGACATATATTTGGCACACAAACAATTCACCATCATAAGATTTAGTGAAAATAGTGTCGGGGAACGTAGTAATTTCAAAAAATTCCTACGCACACGCAAGATCATGGTGATGCATAGCAACGAGAGGGGAGAGTGTTGTCCACGTACCCTCGTAGACCGACAACGGAAGCGTTATCACAACGCGGTTGATGTAGTCGTACGTCTTCACGATCCGACCGATCAAGTACCGAACGTACGGCACCTCCGAGTTCTACACACGTTCAGCTCGATGACATCCCTCGAACTCCGATCCAGCCGAGTGTTGAGGGAGAGTTTCGTCAGCACGACGGCGTGGTGACGATGATGATGTTCCACCGACGCAGGGCTTCGCCTAAGCTCCGCAACGGTATTATCGAGGCATAATATGGTGGAGGGGGGCACCGCACACGGCTAAAATATCGTATCTCAAGTTGTGTATAGAGGTGCCCCCCTGCCCCCGTATATAAAGGAGCAAGCGGGAGGCCGGCTACCCTAGGCGCGCCAAGGAGAGGGGGGGAGTCCTCCTCCTAGTAGGAGTAGGACTCCCCTTTCCTAGTCCTACTAGGAAAAGAAGGGGGGAAGGAAAGAGAGGGAGAGGGAGAGGGAAAGGGGGCTGCGCCCCCTTCTCCTAGTCCAACTAGGACTCCTCTTGGGAGGGGGCGCACCACCTCCTGGCTGCTTCCCTCTCTCTCCCCTCAAGGCCCACTAAGGCCCAATACTTCCCCGGGGGGTTCCGGTAACCCTCCGGCACTCCGGTTTAATCTGAAACTTCTCCGGAACACTTCCGGTGTCTGAATATAGTCGTCCAATATATCAATCTTTATGTCTCGACCATTTCGAGACTCCTCGTCATGTCCGTGATCACATCCGGGACTCCGAACAACCTTCGGTACGTCAAAACATATAAACTCATAATATAACTATCATCGTAACTTTAAGCGTGCGGACCCTTCGGGTTCGAGAACTATGTAGACATGACCGAGACACCTCTCCGGTCAATAACCAATAGCGGGACCTGGATGCCCATATTGGCTCCCACATATTCTACGAAGATCTTTATCGGTCAGACCGCATAACAACATATGTTGTTCCCTTTGTCATCGGTATGTTACTTGCCCGAGATTTGATCGTCGGTATCTCGATACCTAGTTCAATCTTGTTACTGGCAAGTCTCTTTACTCATTCCGTAATACATCATCCCGCAACTAACTCATTAGTCACAATGCTTGCAAGGCTTATAGTGATGTGCATTACCGAGTGGGCCCAGAGATACCTCTCCGACAATCTGAGTGACAAATCCTAATCTCGAAATACGCCAACCCAACAAGTACCTTTGGAGACACCTGTAGATCACCTTTATAATCACCCAGTTAGGTTGTGACGTTTGGTAGCACACAAAGTGTTCCTCCGATAAACGGGAGTTGCATAATCTCATAGTCATAGGAACATGTATAAGTCATGAAGAAAGCAATAGCAACATACTAAACGATCGGGTGCTAAGCTAACAGAATGGGTCAAGTCAATCACGTCATTCTCCTAATGAGGTGATCCCGTTAATCAAATGACAACTCATGTCTATGGCTAGGAAACATAACCATCTTTGATATACGAGCTAGTCAAGTAGAGGCATACTAGTGACACTCTGTTTGTCTATGTATTCACACATGTATTATGTTTCCGGTTAATACAATTCTAGCATGAATAATAAACATTTATCATGATATAAGGAAATATATAATACTTTATTATTGCCTCTAGGGCATATTTCCTTCAGTCTCCCACTTGCACTAGAGTCAATAATCTAGATTACATAGTAATGATTCTTACACCCATGGAGTCTTGGTGCTGATCATGTTTTGCTCGTGGAAGAGGCTTAGTCAACGGGTCTGCAACATTCAGATCCGTATGTATCTTGCAAATTTCTATGTCTCCCACCTGGACTAAATCCCGGATGGAATTGAAGCATCTTCTGATGTGCTTGGTTCTCTTGTGAAATCTGGATTCCTTTGCTAAGGCAATTGTACCAGTATTGTCACAAAAGATTTTCATTGGTCCCGATGTACTAGGTATGACACCTAGATCGGATATGAACTCCTTCATCCAGACTCCTTCATTTGCTGCTTCCGAAGCAGCTATGTATTCCGCTTCACACGTAGATCCCGCCACGACACTTTGCTTAGAACTGCACCAACTGACAACTCCACCGTTCAATGTAAATACATATCCAGTTTGCGATTTCGAATCATCCGGATCAGTGTCAAAGCTTGCATCAACGTAACCCCTTACGATGAGCTCTTTGTCACCTCCATAAACGAGAAACATATCCTTAGTCCTTTTCAGGTATTTCAGGATGTTCTTGACCGCTGTCCAGTGATCCACTCCTGGATTACTTTGGTACCTCCCTGCTAAACTTATAGCAAGGGACACATCAGGTCTGGTACACAGCATTGCATACATGATAGAGCCTATGGCTGAAGCATAGGGAACATCTTTCATCTTCTCTCTATCTTCTGCAGTGGTCGGGCATTGAGTCTTACTCAATCTCACACCTTGTAGTACAGGCAAGAACCCTTTCTTTGCTTGATCCATTTTGAACTTCTTCAAAACTTTGTCAAGGTATGTGCTTTGTGAAAGTCCAATTAAGCGTCTTAATCTATCTCTATAGATCTTAATGCCTAATATATATGCAGCTTCACCGAGGTCTTTCATTGAAAAACTTTTATTCAAGTATCCCTTTATGCTATCCAGAAATTCTATATCATTTCCAATCAATAATATGTCATCCACATATAATATCAGAAATGCTATCGAGCTCCCACTCACTTTCTTGTAAATACAGGCTTCTCCAAAAGTCTGTATAAAACCAAATGCTTTGATCACACTATCAAAACGTTTATTGCAACTCCGAGAGGCTTGCACCAGTCCATAAATGGATCGCTGGAGCTTGCACACTTTGTTAGCTCCCTTTGGATCGACAAAACCTTCCGGTTGCATCATATACAACTCTCCTTCTAGAAATCCATTCAGGAATGCAGTTTTGACATCCATTTGCCAAATTTCATAATCATAAAATGCGGCAATTGCTAACATGATTCGGACAGACTTAAGCATCGCTACGGGTGAGAAGGTCTCATCGTAGTCAATTCCTTGAACTTGTCGAAAACCTTTCGCAACAAGTCGAGCTTTATAGACAGTAACATTACCATCAGCGTCAGTCTTCTTCTTGAAGATCCATTTGTTTTCAATGGCTTGCCGACCATTGGGCAAGTCAACCAAAGTCCATACTTTGTTCTCATACATGGATCCCATCTCGGATTTCATGGCTTCAAGCCATTTTGCGGAATCTGGACTCACCATCGCTTCTTCATAGTTCGTAGGTTCGTCATGGTCTAGTAACATGACCTCCAGAACAGGATTACCGTACCACTCTGGTGTGGATCTTGATCTAGTTGACCTACGAGGTTCAGTAATAACTTGATCTGAAGTTTCATGATCATTATCATTAACTTCCTCACTACTTGGTGTAGGTGTCGCAGAAACTGATTTCTGCGATGATCTACTTTCCAATAAGGGAGCACGTACAGTTACCTCATCAAGTTCTACTTTCCTCCCACTCACATCTTTCGAGAGAAACTCCTTCTCTAGAAAGGATCCATTCCTAGCAACGAATATCTTGCCTTCGGATCTGTGATAGAAGGTATACCCAGCAGTCTCTTTTGGGTATCCTATGAAGACACATTTCTCCGATTTAGGTTCGAGCTTATCAGGTTGAAGTTTCTTCACATAAGCATCGCAATCCCAAACTTTAAGATACGACAACTTTGGTTTCTTGCCAAACCATAGTTCATAAGGCGTCGTCTCAACGGATTTCGATGGTGTCCTATTTAGAGTGAATGCAGCCGTCTCTAAAGCATAACCCCAAAATGATAGCGGTAAATCAGTAAGAGACATCATAGATCGCACCATATCTAATAAAGTACGATTACGACGTTAGGACACACCATTACGCTGTGGTGTTCCGGGTGGCGTGAGTTGCGAAACTATTCCACATTGTTTCAAATGTAGGCCAAACTCGTAACTCAAATATTCTCCTCCACGATCAGATCGTAGGAATTTTATTTTCTTGTTACGATGATTTTCAACTTCACTCTGAAATTCTTTGAACTTTTCAAATGTTTCAGACTTATGTTTCATTAAGTAGATATACCCATATCTGCTCAAATCATCTGTGAAGGTGAGAAAATAACGATATCCCCCACGAGCCTCAATATTCATCGGACCACATACATCTGTATGTATGATTTCCAACAAATCTGTTGCTCTCTCCATAGTTCTGGAGAACGGTGTTTTGGTCATCTTGCCCATGAGGCACGGTTCGCAAGTACCAAGTGATTCGAATCAAGTGATTCCAAAATTCCATCAGTATGGAGTTTCTTCATGCGCTTTACACCGATATGACCCAAACGGCAATGCCACAAATAAGTTACACTGTCATTATTAACTCTGCATCTTTTGGCTTCGACATTATGAATATGTGTATCACTACTATCGAGATTCATTAAAAATAGACCACTCTTCAAGGGTGCATGACCATAAAAGATATTATTCATATAAATAGAACAACCATTATTCTCTGATTTAAATGAATAACCGTCTCGCATTAAACAAGATCCAGATATAATGTTCATGCTCAACGCTGGCACCAAATAACAATTATTTAGGTCTAAAACTAATCCCGAAGGTAGATGTAGAGGTAGCGTGCCGATGGCGATCACATCGACTTTGGAACCATTTCCCACGCGCATCGTCACCTCGTCCTTAGCCAATCTTCGCTTAATCCGTAGCCCCTGTTTCGAGTTGCAAATATTAGCAACAGAACCAGTATCAAATACCCAGGTGCTACTGCGAGTATTAGTAAGGTACACATCAATAACATGTATATCACATATACCTTTGTTAACCTTGCCTTCCTTCTTATCCGCCAAATACTTGGGGCAGTTCCGCTTCCAGTGACCAGTCTGCTTACAGTAGAAGCACTCAGTTTTAGGCTTAGGTCCAGACTTGGATTTCTTCTCCTGAACAGCAACTTGCTTGCTGTTCTTCTTGAAGTTCCCTTTCTTCTTCCCTTTGCCCTTTTTCTTGAAACTAGTGGTTTTACTGACCATCAACACTTGATGCTCCTTTTTGATTTCTACCTCCGCTGCCTTTAGCATTGCGAAGAGCTCGGGAATTGTCTTATCCATCCCTTGCATGTTATAGTTCATCACGAAGCTCTTGTAGCTTGGTGGCAGTGATTGAAAAATTCTGTCAATGACGCAATCATCCGGAAGTTGAACTCCCAGTTGAATCAAGTGATTATTATACCCAGACATTCTGAGTATATGCTCACTGACAGAACTATTCTCTTCCATCTTGCAGCTATAGAACTTATTGGAGACTTCATATCTCTCAATCCGGGCATTTGCTTGAAATATTAACTTCAACTCCTGGAACATCTCATATGCTCCATGACGTTCAAAATGTCGTTGAAGACCCGGTTCTAAGCCGTAAAGCATGGCACACTGAACTATTGAGTAGTCATCAGCTTTGCTCTGCCAGACGTTCATAACTTCTGGGGTCGCTCTTGCAGGAGGCCTGGCACCTAGCGGTGCTTCTAGGACGTAATTCTTCTGTGCAGCAATGAGGATAATCCTCAAGTTACGGACCCAGTCCGTGTAATTGCTACCATCATCTTTCAACTTAGCTTTCTCAAGGAACGCATTAAAATTCAACGGAACAACAGCACGGGCCATTTATCTACAATTAACATAGACAAGCAAGATACTATCAGGTACTAAGTTCATGATAAATTTAAGTTCAATTAATCATATTACTTAAGAACTCCCACTTAGATAGACATCCCTCTAATCATCTAAGTGATTACGTGATCCAAAGCAACTAAACCATGTCCGATTAACACGTGAGATGGAGTAGTTTCAATGGTGAACATCACTATGTTGATCATATCTACTATATGATTCACGCTCGACCTTTCGGTCTCTGTGTTCCGAGGCCATATCTGTATATGCTAGGCTCGTCAAGTTTAACCTGAGTATTCCGCGTGTGCAACTGTTTTGCACCCGTTGTATTTGAACGTAGAGCCTATCACACCCGATTAACACGTGGTGTCTCAGCACGAAGAACTTTCGCAACGGTGCATACTCAGGGAGAACACTTTTATCTTGAAATTTTAGTGAGAGATCATCTTATAATGCTACCGTCAATCAAAGCAAGATAAGATGCATAAAGGATTAACATCACATGCAATCAATATAAGTGATATGATATGGCCATCATCATCTTGTGCTTGTGATCTCCATCTCCAAAGCACCGTGCTTGTGATCTCCATCTCCGAAGCACCGTCATGATCACCATCGTCACAGGCGCGACACCTTGATCTCCATCGTAGTATCGTTGTCGTCTCGCCAAATAATTGCTTTTACGACTATCGCTACCGCTTAGTGATAAAGTAAAACTATTACATGGTGATTGCATCTCATACAATAAAGCAACAACCATATGGCTCCTGCCAGTTGCCGATAACTCGGTTACAAAACATGATCATCTCATACAACAAATTATATCACATCATGTCTTGACCATATCACATCACAACATTCCCTGCAAAAACAAGTTAGACGTCCTCTACTTTGTTGTTGCAAGTTTTACGTGGCTGCTACGGGCTTAGCAAGAACCGTTCTTACCTACGTCAAAACCACAACGATAGTTTGTCAAGTTGGTGCTGTTTTAACCTTCGCAAGGACCGGACGTAGCCACACTCGGTTCAACTAAAGTGAGAGAGACAGACACCCGCCAGTCACCTTTAAGCAACGAGTGCTCCGAACGGTGAAACCAGTCTCGCGTAAGCGTACGCGTAATGTCGGCTCGGGCTGCTTCATCTCACAATACCGCTGAACCAAAGTATGACATGCTGGTAAGCAGTATGACTTATATCGCCCACAACTCACTTGTGTTCTACTCATGCATAGCTTCAACACATAAAACCAGACTCTGATACCATTGTTGGGGAACGTAGTAATTTCAAAAAAATTCCTACGCACACGCAAGATCATGGTGATGCATAGCAACGAGAGGGGAGAGTGTTGTCCATGTACCCTCGTAGACCGACAGCGGAAGCGTTATCACAACGCGGTTGATGTAGTCGTACGTCTTCACGATCCGACCGATCAAGTACCGAACGTACAGCACCTCCGAGTTCTACACACGTTCAGCTCGATGGCGTCCCTCGAACTCCGATCCAGCCGAGTGTTGAGGGAGAGTTTCGTTAGCACGACGGCGTGGTGACAATGATGATGTTCCACCGATGCAGGGCTTCGCCTAAGCTCCGCAACGGTATTATTGAGGCGTAATATCGTGGAGGGGGGGCACCGCACACGGCTAAAATATCGTATCTCAAGTTGTGTATAGAGGTGCCCCCTGCCCCCGTATATAAAGGAGCAAGGGGGAGGCCGGCTGCCCTAGGCGCGCCAAGGAGAGGGGGGGAGTCCTCCTCCTAGTAGGAGTAGGACTCCCCTTTCCTAGTCCTACTAGGAAAAGAAGGGGGGAAGGAAAGAGAGGGAGAGGGAGAGGGAAAGGGGGCTGCGCCCCCTTCTCCTAGTCCAACTAGGACTCCTCCTGCGAGGGGGCGCACCACCTCCTGGCTGCTGCCCTCTCTCTCCCCTCAAGGCCCACTAAGGCCCAATACTTCCCCGGGGGGTTCCGGTAACCCTCCGGCACTCCGGTTTAATCTGAAACTTCTCCGGAACACTTCCAGTGTCTGAATATAGTCGTCCAATATATCAATCTTTATGTCTCGACCATTTCGAGACTCCTCGTCATGTCCGTGATCACATCCGGGACTCCGAACAACCTTCGATACATCAAAACATATAAACTCATAATATAACTGTCATCGTAACTTTAAGCGTGCGGACCCTTCGGGTTCGAGAACTATGTAGACATGACCGAGACACCTCTCCGGTCAATGACCAATAGCGGGACCTGGATGCCCATATTGGCTCCCACATATTTTACGAAGATCTTTATCGGTCAGACCGCATAACAACATACGTTGTTCCCTTTGTCATCGGTATGTTACTTGCCCGAGATTCGATCGTCGGTATCTCGATACCTAGTTCAATCTCGTTACTGGCAAGTCTCTTTACTCGTTCCGTAATACATCATCCCGCAACTATCTCATTAGTCACAATGCTTGCAAGGCTTATAGTGATGTGCATTACCGAGTGGGCCCAGAGATACCTCTCCGACAATCGGAATGACAAATCCTAATCTCGAAATACGCCAACCCAACAAGTACCTTTGGAGACACTTGTAGAGCACCTTTATAATCACCCAGTTACGTTGTGACGTTTGGTAGCACACAAAGTGTTCCTCCGGTAAACGGGAGTTGCATAATCTCATAGTCATAGGAACATGTATAAGTCATGAAGAAAGCAATAGCAACATACTAAACGATCGGGTGCTAAGCTAACGGAATGGGTCAAGTCAATCACGTCATTCTCCTAATGAGGTGATCCCGTTAATCAAATGACAACTCATGTCTATGGCTAGGAAACATAACCATCTTTGATTAACGAGCTAGTCAAGTAGAGGCATACTAGTGACACTCTGTTTGTCTATGTATTCACACATGTATTATGTTTCCGGTTAATACAATTCTAGCATGAATAATAAACATTTATCATGATATAAGGAAATATATAATACTTTATTATTGCCTCTAGGGCATATTTCCTTCAAATAGTTGGGTCAAGTGAACCGGGTTTGAAGCCTTTCTTCATGAGGAATTCCTTCAAAGTATCATACCACGCCGAGGGGCCTGCTTGAGGCCATAGAGGGCCTTATTGAGTCTGAAGACTTTGTCAGGATTCTTTGGATCTTCAAAACCTGGGGGTTGAGCAACATGTACTTCTTCCTCAAGCTTACCATTGGGGAATGCACTTTTCAGATCCATTTGATATAAAGTGATATCATGATGGTTAGCATAAGCAAGTAATATGCGAATAGCCTCAAGTCTAGCAATAGGTGCAAAAGATTCATCGAAATCAATTCCTTCAACCTGTGTGTAGCCTTGAGCTACAAGCTGGGCCTTATTCCTCACCACAAGGCCATTTTCATCTTCCTTGTTGCGGTAGATCCACTTTGTGCCAATGATATTGTGCTTGAGAGGATCTGGACGTTTGACCAGTTCCCAGACGTTGTTGAGCTCGAATTGATGTAATTCTTCTTGCATAGCTTGAATCCACTCAGGCTCCAGAAATGCTTCATCTACCTTAGTGGGCTCTGTGATAGAGACAAAAGCAAAGTGCCCACAAAAGTTAGACAAATGTGAAGCTCTTGAGCGTGTGAGGGGACCTGGAATGTTGATATCGCTGATGGTTTTCTCAATTTGCACTTCGTTTGCAACGCGAGGATGAGCTGGTTGTCGTCGAGGAATTTGATCAGCATTTTCTTCAGCACCATTTTCCTCAGCACCATTTTCTTCAGGTGCATCAGCTCGACGTTCTTCACGATCTGGAATGAATTCTTCAGCAGATTCTGCGGTCGGAATGACATCCTCAGTAGCCTTGAACTTGATAGTTTCCTCAGGTGCGGGTTCATCTATCATAGAAGGTAGGTGCTCTCTTTGCGAGCCATTAGTTTCATCGAACCGCACATCTATAGTTTCAACAACTTTGTGGTGAACGTTGTTGAAGACTCTGTAGGTGTGCGAGTCCTTTCCGTAACCAAGCATAAAACCCTCATGTGCTTTCGGTGCAAATTTACAGTTGTGATGAGGATCTCTAATCCAGCATTTAGCACCAAAGACTTTGAAATAACTCACATTGGGTTTCTTGTCAATGAGAAGTTCATAAGCAGTCTTCTTGAAGAATTTGTGAAGATAGACCCTGTTAATGATGTGGCAAGCAGTATCAATTGCCCCAATCCAGAAATGTCGAGGCATCTTGTATTCATCAAGCATAGTGCGAGCCATCTCAACAAGAGTCTTGTTCTTGCGCTCCACGACGCCGTTCTGCTGAGGAGTATAAGGAGCAGATAACTCATGAGTAATACCAAGTTCAACAAGATAGTCATCAAGACCAGAGTTCTTGAACTCAGTTCCATTGTCACTTCTGATGTGCTTGATCTTCACACCAAAGTTGGTTGAAGCCCTCGAGGAAAATCGTTTGAAGACTTCCTGCACTTCATGTTTGTAAGTGACAATATGCACCCATGTGTAACGAGAGTAATCATCAACAATAACAAAGCCATATAGAGATGCTTCATTTGTAAATGCAGAATAGTGATTAGGACCAAAGAGATCCAGGTGAAGCAATTCAAATGGTCGAGTAGTAGTCATGATAGTCTTTGTTGGATGCTTGGCCTTGATCATCTTTCCAGCTTCGCAGGCTCCGCACAAGTGATCCTTGAGGAATTTGACATTCTCAATGCCAATGACATGCTTCTTCTTTGCAAGCGTGTGAAAATTCCTCATGCCTGCATGACCAAGTCGTCGATGCCGTAGCCAGCCTTCTGAAGCTTTTGCAAGTAGGCATACGGCTGGTTGTGGTCCTGTAGAGAAATCAACAATATACACATCTCCTCTCCTAAAGCCTTCGAAGACTTTGGAATGGTCAGCTTCCATGATCACAACACAACGATACTTGCCAAAGACAACAACCATATCAAGATCACAAAGCATTGAGACAGACATGAGGTTGTATCCTAAGGACTCGACAAGCATGACTTTGTCCATCTGTCGATCCTTTGAGATCACAACCTTACCTAGACCCAATACCTGACTTTTGCCTTTGTCAGCGAAGATGATATGCTTCAGATGCGATGGAGATAAGGGAGCATCCATCAAAAGATTCTTGTCACCAGTCATGTGATTTGTACATCCACTATCGAGGACCCACTCATTTCCTTCGAGTTGATCATCCTGCAGATGAATTAGTGCAACTTACGAACTCATATACTTCATCAGTGAAGAATATGACATCAATTTCATCAGATCAATTTCATCAAGCAATAGAATAGATAAAAACAGTATGAGGACGTGAGAAATGAAAGTTCATTTCTTCATGATTAGCCTGCGTCCTTTCAGGCATTTTCAGGTCTCCAGCAATTTGTTCAGACGTTTAAGCACGTCTGGAGACCTGACCCTGCATAAGAGATTAGTTCTTTTTCTTCACCACCCACATCTGAAGGGGTGGCAAAGAGTTCATCACTCTGCGAGCTCCATATGAGAAAGGTGGCATAGAAGCCAGTCCACTTCGTTTCACATAAGAGGAATTAGGGTAAGCATATGAATAAGCGGAGAATTTCTTCGAGGTCTTATGAACATAATGATTAGAAGAATAATGCTCATATTCATAGCCCTTAGCTCTTCCCTGCGAAACAGAGTTGTTAGCACGATGATGTTCATATGAGGACTTTGATCCTTTTGAGGAATTTGATCCACGTGAGGAGTTTGGTCCATATGAGGACTTGGATCCATATGAAGAATTTGGTCCATATGAAGAATTTGATATGGGGTTCCTATTCTTCACAGGTGGTGTCATGAGGACATTCACCTGAAGACTTTCAAGGCACTTTTTGGGAACCCAGATTTTCTTCATAGGGGAACCATTCCTGCAGTTAGTGCCAACATATCTAGCAAATACTTCACCATTCTGATTTTTGAATAGTTTATAGTTGGAGTCAAATGACTCATCAGAAGAATGAGGAGATTCACATGTAAAGCCAGATAAATTGGATGGATCAACTGGAGGTCCCTTTGCAGCAACCCATGAGGTTTTGGGGTACTCCTCAGGCTTCCAATATGTACCATCAGCATTGAGTTTCCTTTCAAAGGCAATGCCCCCTTTCCTAGGGTTCCTGTTGAGGATCTGCTTTTTAAGCACATCACAAAGAGTCTGATGCCCTTTGAGGCTTTTGTACATGCCTGTCATGTACAATTCCTTCAGCCCTGCATCATCAGTGATACTAGCAATGTCCTCAGATGAGGAATTAGTGATAGCAGAGACAGGTGAAGAATTTGTAGCATTAGAAGCATTTGAGCATTCGGGTGAAGAATTAACAGATTCACGTTCAATGCACTTCAAACATGGAGGAACAAATTCTTCCTGAGCAGCGCTGATTTGTTGAGCAAGTAATGAATCGCGCTCCTTCTGAAGATCTTCATAACTCACTCTTAGCTTTTCAAGATCTTGCTTTCTTTGAAGAAATTCATAAGAAAGCTTCTCGTGATCAGATAAGAAAGTGTTATGATGACCTTGAAGGGTGTCATACTTAGTATGAAGTCTCTGAATACTTTCAGCCAAAGCTTTCGACTGATCCATTTCTTCACCCAACATATCATCGCTCTTACTTAGCATGTATTGAACTTTTTCTAAAGCTCTTTGTTGTTTAGTGGCAAGGGAAGCAAGTTTGACATAACTTGGTCCAAATTCATCATGATTCATCATCACTGGATTCGGACAGATAGCATTCAGTTACCTTTGCACCATTTGCCATAAGGCATGGTGAAGAAGATGATGATTCTGGTTTGAATGTCATCGATTTTAGAGATTCCTTGAAGTCCTCAAACCAAGGATCATGACGGGTTCGATGACCTTCATAGACCTCAGAGAGACGGTCCCAGATAAGCTTTGCATGATCGAGATGCATGATGTTCCTGAACTGATTTTGAGACAGACAGGAGCAGAAGACATCCTTCGCCGTGAGGTTGAGAAGAGTGTACTTGCGAATGTCATCAGCTTCCGCCATCTTGCACAGATCGGTAAGACCAATCTCAGTGATGGTCCACAGCTCGCTGTTCATCGCCATGAGGCGCTTCTTGATCATGGCCTTCCACTTGGGATACTCGTGACCGTCAAAGATGGGGCATGACACAGTCTTCATTCCTGTGGTCGACATAACTAAAACTCCAGGCGGTTAAACCAAAATCACACAGAACAATGGAGTACCTTGCTCTGATACCAATTGAAAGTGCGTTATATCGACTAGAGGGGGGTGAATAGGCGATTTTTATGAATTCTTCACTGAGAAATTTCAGGGTGAGGAAATTCAGAGTTGTACAAAAGAACATATTCTCCGACTTTAAACTCACGTTTTTGAATTCTTTTGTCATGCCATCTTTTAACTTTTTCTTTAAATGACTTTGCATTTTCATAAGCTTGGGTTCTCCATTCATCTGATGAGCTTATATCAAATAACCTCTTTTCACCAGCAAGTTTGAAATCATAGTTGAGTTCTTTAACTGCCCAATAAGCTTTATGTTCTAACTCAAGAGGTAAATGACAAGCTTTTCCATAAACCATTTTATAAGGAGACATACCCATAGGATTTTTATAAGCTGTTCCATAAGCCCAAAGTGCATCATCTAATTTCTTAGACAAATTCTTCCTGGACCTATTAACAGTCTTTTGCAAAATTAATTTTATTTCTCCATTGCTAAGCTCAACTTGACCACTAGACTGAGGATGATAAGCTGATGCAATTCTATGGTTAACATCATACTTAGCAAGCATCTTACAAAAAGCACGATGAATAAAGTGTGAACCACCAACAGTCATTAAATATCTAGGAACTCCAAACCTTGGGAAAATAACTTCCTTAAGCATTTTAATAGAGGTGTTGCGATCAACACTACTAGTTGGAATAGCTTCTACCCATTTAGTAACATAATCAACAACAACCAAAATATGTGTATACCCATTAGAGGAAGGAAAAGGGCCCATGTAATCAAAACCCCAAACATCAAATGGTTCAACCGCAAGTGAATAATTCATTGGCATTTCTTGACGCTTACCGATATTACCTATTCTTTGGCATTCATCACAAGATGAGACATACTTACGAGCATCCTTGAAGAGAGTAGGCCAATAAAATCCAGAATGCAATACCTTATGAGCAGTTCTATCTCCAGCATGATTCCCTCCATACGGTTTGGAGTGACATTTCTGAAAGTGCGTTATATTGACTAGAGGGGGGGGGTGAATAGGCAATTTTTATGAATTCTTCACTGAGGTATTTCAGGGTGAGGAAATTCCTAAGCGAAGAACTACTTGCAGCGGAATAAGTACTCAGATGTAAACATAACAGAACATAGGCATGGTCATCATGATGAAATGAAGACAAGCACAGAGTACAGAAAGCGTAAACACGGGATAAAACGAGATGAAGACAAACAGACTGAAGAAATTGAACTGAGGAAATTGAGAAAGTCTTCAGTCAAAGTCTTCAAACAGATATGAACAAGCACACAACAACTGTAATGAGGAAATGAAAGAGTTGAGGAAATAGAACCAGTAGGCTTGGTGAAGACAATGATTTGGTAGACAAGTTCCAACTTCTGTGACAGGTGTACGTCTGGTTGGAACGGCTAGGTATTTAAACCCGAGGACACACAGTCCTCACCGTATTCTCCTTGAGCTAAGGTCACACAGACCTCGCCCAATCACTCGTGGTAAGTCTTCAGGTGACTTCCAAACCTTCACAAACTCGGTCACTCGGCGATCCACAGTTTCCTATTGGATGCTCTAGACCATGACGCCTAACCGTCTGGAAGATACACAATCTTCAAAGGTAACAAGCATCAGATCCACGCAGGATCAATCTCTTCAGTGATGCTCAATCACTTTGGGTTTGTAGGTGTTTGGGTTTGGGTTTTCCTCACTCAATGATTTTTGGTCAAAGTCCTCGGAGGATGGGATGCTCTCAAATGACAAGTGTCAGTTTCTCTCGGAGCAGCCACCCAGCTAGTGGTTGTAGGGGGCGGCTATTTATAGCCTAGGGAGCAGCCCGACATGATAAGACATAAATGCCCTTCAATAATATGACCGTTAGGTGGATAGATATTTTGGGATAGCTGGCGCATAGCACAGCAACGGTCGGAAAAATTTGAGTATCAAATTCCTCAGGGCTATCATGTTCATCACTGTGCAGGCAATCCGCACTGGCGAATTCCTAACTCCTCAGTCAGAACTAATTCCTCAGAGACCAGAAGAACTTCGTCTCTTTCACTGAAGAAGATGACTGAACTGTATGAGATTTCCAATGGCTTCACTCGAAGGGATTGGTAGGTGTAGGATTTTGAGTTGAGCATCACTTGGAAATTTTTCCTTAGTATTTCCTCGACCCCTTTTAACAGTACGGTGTTTCCTATGACTCAAGAAAGAGAAAATGAAACTAGGAAAACAGAAGTCTTCACGCTCCATGTTCCTCGAATGAATACCAAGTCTTCAGGGTCACACCTATTTCTTCACTTTCAAAGTCTTCAGAAATCCAAAGTCTTTAGTCGAAGACAATCATTTTTAGGGGTCGACTTTCTCTGTAAATATCAAAATACTCATAGAATTATAGACCTGTGTACACTCACAAACGCATTAGTCCCTTAACCTATAAGTCTTCAATACACCAAAATCACTAAGGGGCACTAGATGCACTTACAATTTCCGTAGGATTTGTCCTTGTTCTTGCTCAGGTACACAATGTCTAATAATACCATCTACTCCTTCTTTATAAAGATGTGGGTCATCCCAAAAGTAATGCTTAAATCATAGAATAATTTTTTCTTTTGTTGGTAAGTAATGCTAGGTGGCAAATATTTAGCAACAATGTAATTAGCATAGTCAGCATACCAAGGAGTACTATTAGCAACATTTATTGCAGCTAACTGCTCATCAGGAAAACTATCATCAATAGGTAGTGGGTCATCAAGCACATTTTCAAGCCTTGACAAGTTATCAGCTACTGGATTCTCAGCTCCTTTTCTATCAATAATATGCAAATCAAATTCTTGTAACAAGAGAACCCAACGAATAAGTCTAGGTTTGGCATCTTTCTTTTCCATAAGAAATTTAATAGCAGCATGGTCTGTGTGAACAGTTACTTTGGAAACAACAATATAAGGTCTAAACTTATCACAAGCAAACACCACTGCTAAGAATTCTTTTTCAGTAGTAGCATAATTTCTTTGAGCACTCTCCAGAGTTTTACTAGCATAATGAATAACATTCAATTTCTTATAAACTCTTTGTCCTAGAACAGCACCAACATCATAATCACAGCATCACACATAATTTCAAAAGGCAAGTTCCAATCAGGTGGTTGAATAATAGGTGCAGAGATTAGAGCTTTCTTGAGTGTTTCAAAGGCTTCTAAACAATCATCATAAAAAACAAAAGGGATATCCTTTTGCAAAAGATTAGTGAGAGGCCTATAAATTTTAGAAAAGTCTTTAAGAAACCTCCTATAGAAGCCAGCATGACCTAGGAAACTATGAATACCTTTGATGTCCTTGGGACATGGCATTTTCTCAATTGCATCGACTTTAGCTCGGTCCACTTCAATACCCTCTTCAGAAATTTTATGACCCAAGACAATGCCTTCATTAACCATAAAGTGGCACTTCTCCCAGTTCAAAACAACATTTGTTTGTTCACATCTCTGCAAAACTCGATCGAGATTGCTTAAACAATCATCAAAAGACTTCCCATAAACAGAGAAGGCATCCATGAAAACCTCAACAATCTTTTCACAGAAGTCGGAGAATATAGCCATCATGCATCTTTGAAAGGTAGCAGGTGCATTACATAAACCAAAAGGCATACGTCTATAAGCATAAGTTCCAAAAGGACAAGTAAAAGTAGTCTTTTCTTGATCAGGTTGAGAAACAGGTATTTGTGAAAAGCCAGAATATCCATCAAGGAAGCAAAAGTGTGTGTGCTTAGATAGTCTTTCAAGCATTTGATCAATAAAAGGCAAAGGGTAATGATCTTTCCTAGTCGCTTTGTTTAATTTTCTGAAATCAATTACCATTATATAGCCTGTAACAACTCTTTGTGGAATAATTTCATTCTTATCATTGGGAACAACAGTTATACATCCCTTCTTAGGGACACAATGAACATGACTTACCCATATACTATCAGCTATGGGATAGATTATACCTGCTTCCAGGAGTTTTAGTATTTCCGTTCTTACCACTTCTTTCATCTTTGGATTTAACCGACGCTGGTGATCAACAACTGGTTTAGCATCAGATTCCATATTAATTTTGTGTTGACATAGAGTGGGACTAATGCCCTTTAAATCATCAAGAGATTATCCAATAGCAGCTCGGTGCTTCCTTAGAACTTTCAATAATCTTTCTTCTTCATGTTCTGAAAGGTTAGCACTGATAATAACATGATATATTTTCTTTTTATCAAGATAAGCATATTTCAGAGTGTCTGGCAATTGTTTTAATTCAAACACATGATCACCTTTAGGTGGAGAAGGCCCTCCCAGAGTTTCAATAGGCAAATTGTGTTTAAGTAGAGGACGTTGTTCAAAGAAAATATTATCTATTTCATTTCTTTCATGCATATGTAAATCATTTTCATGTTCCAGTAAGTATTGTTCTAAAGGATCAGTAGGTGGCACAACAATAGAAGCAAGACCAATTAATTCATCCTTACTAGGCAATTCTTTTTCATGATGATTTCTACTAAACTTGGAAAAATTAAACTCATGAAACTCATCACCAAGGCTAACACCCACAGTTTGTTTCTGACAATCTATCTTAGCATTAACTGTGTTCAAGAATGGTCTACCAAAGATAATCGGACAGAAGTCATCTTGTGGGGAACCAAGAACAAGAAAATCAGTAGGGTATTTTTCTTTCCCACACAAGACTTCAAAATCTCTAACAATCCCAATTGGTGATATGGTGTCTCTATTGGCAAGTTTAATAGTAACATCTATGTTTTCTAACTCAACAGGTGCTATGTCTTTCATAATTTCTTGATATAAGGAGTGAGGAATAGCACTCACACTAGCACCCATGTCACATAAACCATGATAACGGTGATCTCCTATTTTAACTGAAATGACAGGCAGGCCAACCACTGTTCTATTTTTACCCCTTTTCCAGGTTTGGCAATTCTAGCAGCTTCTTCACATAAGTAGATAACATGCCCTTCCACATCTTCTTCTAAGAGATCTTTAACCATAGAAATATTAGGTTCAACTCTAATTTGTTCATCTGGTTTAGGTGTTCTGACATAGCTTTTGTTAACCACAGTTGAAACTTTAGCATGTTACTTTATCCTAACAGGGAAAGGAGGTTTCTCAATATAAACAGTAGGAACAACTGGATCAACATTATAGAGTATAGTTTCTTCTCTAACAGGTACCGGTTCTTTAATTTCACCTTTAATAGGTGTGTGATATTTAAACCACTTCTCTTTAGGGAGTTCAACATGAGTAGCAAATGATTCACAAAAGGAGGCTACTATCTCAGAGTCAAGTCCATATTTAGTGCTAAACTTTTGAAAAGCATTGGTATCCATAAAGGATTTAACACAATCATACTTAAGCTTTATACCTGACTCTTTACCTTTGTCGAGTTCCCAATCTTCAGAGTTGCGTTTAATTCTTTCCAAAAGATCCCACCGGAATTCAATAGTTTTCTTCATAAAAGAACCAGCACAAGAAGTATCCAGCATGGTTTGATCATTACGAGAAAGCCGAGCATTAAAGTTCTGAATAATAGTTTCTCTTGAGCGCTCATGATTGGGGCATGAATATAACATTGACTTAAGCCTCCCCCAAGCTAGAGCGATACTTTCTCCTTCATGAGGCCAAAAATTATATATATAATTCTGGTCACGATGAACTAGATGCATAGGATAATTTTTTTTGGTGAAACTCCAATTTTAAACGATTCCAATTCCATGATCCAATATCATCGCATAGCCTATACCATGACAATGCTTTTCCCTTCAAAGATAAAGGGAAAACCTTTTTCATCACCTCATCTCTGGGTAAACCTGCAAGCTTGAACAATCCACAAATTTGTTCTACATGTATCAAGTGCATATCAGGATGTTCGTTCCATCTCCTGCATAAGGATTGGCTAGGGGTTGTCCTATCATACCCGAAGGAATTTCATATTCAATATTTTCAGTAGGTGCAGTAGGTTGAGGGGCAATTAATTGTGGTTCCGGACGAGGTGAAGATACCCCGAACAAACCCCTCAAAGAATTGTTTTCCATAGTAACAAGTGACAATAAATTTCAGCACACTATATAAATGTTTCCCTACTGAATTCCACTTACCAAAAGCGCTTCGCTCCATGGCAACGGCGCCAGAAAATAGCCTTGATGACCCACAAGTATAGGGGGTCAATTATAGCTCTTTTAGATAAGTAAGAGTGTCGAACCCAACGAGGAGCAGAAGGAAATGACAAGTAGTTTTCAGTAAGGTAATGTCTGCAAGTGCTGAAACTGTAAGTAGCGAGTAGTTTGATAGCAAGATAATTTGTAACGAGCAAGTAACGATAATTGTAACAAGTATGCAGCAAGGTAGCCCAATCCTTTTGAGGCAAAGGACAAGCCAAAACGGTCTCTTACAATAAGCAAAGCGTTCTTGAGGGTACACGGGGATTTCATCTAGTCACTTTCATCATGTTGGTTTGATCTGTGTTCGCTACTTTGATAATTTGATATGTGGGTGGACCGGTGCTTAGGTGTTGTTCTTACTTGAACAAACCTCCTACTTATGATTAACCCTCCCACAAGCATCCGCAACTACGAGAAAAGTATTAAGGATAAATCCTAACCATAGCATTAAACTCTAGGATCCAATCGGTCCCTTACGGAATAGTGCATAAACTGGGGTTTAAGTTTCTGTCACTCTCGCAACCCACCATCTATTTACTACTCCACAATGCATTCCCTTCGGCCCAAATATGGTGAAGTGTCATGTAGTCGACGTTCACATGACACCACTAAGGGAATCACAACATACATACCATCAAAATATCGAACACATATCAAATTCACATGATTACTTGCAACATGATTTATCCCGTGACCTAAAGAACAAAAGTAACTACTCACAAACAACAAACATGCTCATGATCAGAGGGGTATTAATATGCATAATGGATCTGAACATATAATCTTCCACCAAATAAACCATACAGTAATCAACTACAAGATGTAATCAACACTACTAGTCACCTCCTAGCAACAATCTATAGTTCCGGTAACAAGATTGAATACAAGAGATGGACTAGGGTTTGAGAGGAGATGGTGCTGGTGAAGATTTTGATGGAGATTGCCCTCCCCAAGATGGGAGAGTTGTTGGTGATGATGATGACGATGATTTCCCCCTCCGGGAGGGAAGTTCCCCCGGCAGAATCGCTCCGCCGGAGGGCAAAAGTGCTCCTATTCAAGTTCCGCCTCGAGACGGCGGCCTCCGTCCCGAAAGTCTTCTCCTTATTTTTCTAGGTCAAAATGACTTATATACCAAAAGATGGGCACCGGAGGTGGGCCGAGGAGGCCACAACCCACCAGGGCGCGCCAGGGGGGCCTGGCGCGCCCAGGTGGGTTGTGCCAACCTGGTGGCCTCCTCTGGTGTTTATTGGCTCCATTATTTCTTAAATATTCCATAAAAAATCCTCGTAAAGTTTCAGCTCATTTGGAGTTGTGCAGAATAGGTGGCCTGACGTAGCTTTTTCAGGTCCAGATTTCCAGTTGCCGGAATTCTCCCTGTTGGTGTGTACCTTACAAATTATGAGAGAAAAGGCATTAGAATTACTCCAAAAGACATTATTATGGATGAAAACATTATAAATAGCATTAAGAAAACATGATGCTAAATCGACATATCAACTCCTCATCCACAAAAACAAACAAGTCATTCATCATCGTTCCCTTGCGTCTGCCATGGCTAGCGTGAGTTCTGGGTCGAGAGAATGCCACCAAGGAGAGGCGAGCATGGAAGCGGAAGCACGAGAGATGTCCCGCCTCGCCACGAAAGCAGCCGACATGTCCCGCCGCGCGGCCGTAGCAGCAGAGAGGTCCCGTCGCGCCGCTGAAGTAGCACGGAGGTCCCGCCGCGCCGTTGATGCAGCAGACTGGTCCGGCCGCGCCGCGGAAGCAGAAGAGATGTCCCACCGCGCCGCGAATGCAGCAGAGCTGTCCTCCGCGCCGCGACGGCCTAGGAAAATGTCTCGCCGGCAGGCGAGGAATGTTACAGACGCATGCATGCCATCATCCTTAGCCAGATGGATCAGATCTCCGGCTGGGCGAGGTTGCAGGACGACAAGAAAGCCTCATTTGAACAGGCTACCGGCGTCATCCAGCAACTAAATGAGAGCAATGCGAAGCTCCGGGCTGAGCGCGACCAGCTGAGGGCGAAGATCGTTGGAAGTGCGTAGCAGCAGGAGGAGACCACTGCCTTGTTAAAGAGGACCGGCATCATTGTCGAGAAACTTATGGACGAGAATGCCATGATGCGCATCGAGCGCAGAAGGCTGTTGGAGGAATCCGTGGATGCTCTCAAGCAGCATCTTGAGGACAAGAAAGAGCTCATCGCCGCTCGCCACGGAGACTAGTTCCCGCGGCCTGCAGCAAGGCATCAAGAAAGTGGAGATCAGCGAGCGAGATCGTTGTCTTCCTTCTTCTTTTGCCCTTGTGTATTTTGGACGTTGCCGCATGTGGCTTTTTTAATTATGTTCCTAAATATGTAAGACAATTATTATCCACTGTCATCGTCCTTATATTCATCATGCTTGCTATAAGTCGCAGTCGATGCTATATAGAGTCGGATCTTGCATCAAGATCCGTGCAAATCTTTCTTTTCAGATTTTCATTTTTCTCTCTTAAATCTCAGTCCAGTGAGACATAGCCACGCCGTGAAGCAGGGGCTCAGGCGCCGTTAATGGAGACGTTGGGAAGGAGGTGCGCGGCGGATAGAGGTCAAAGGGCTCTCCTCTCGATGAGCACGCGCAGGGGTCTGATCGCACGCCATAGCTACCCCGCACGGCACCTCCTAGCCAATAAAAAAAGGGGACGTGTGGCGGCACGTAATTGGTAAGTAGAACGCCCACGATTTCAATAATACTTGTGTTTTTGATTTGTAATGTGACAGACCTTGTTCCAAAATGACTTTGTTGATTGTTAATGTGTGCGCCTTCGCAAATCGGACAAAAAAATTACCACAGCATGTTGGTGCCATGTAACATCCCAAATTTTCAATTTGGAATGTTATACATAGGTCATCCATGCATATCATATTTTATTGCATTTCGTTTTACGATCCTCGAAATTCTAAGCAACTCAAGGACCCACGGACAGAGTTGGGGATTTCACGTTTTTCATATTTGAATTTTTTTTCAAATATTGAAACAAGGATGATTTGGTTTTAATTATTTTTCCTCTCCGAAAATATTTCATATTAAAATATATGAGAGCAGATAATATGACTTCTCCAAAATTAATGAAATATTGGAAGAAAAAAAATACTAAAATCAAATAAATAATTTTATTTGAATTTTATTGCAATTTTATTTGACATAGAAAAAAATATGCATTTTTCAAATTGCATTTTAGGGCCAAGAAAAATGTTCACTTTGTTCTAAATATTCTATTTAGACGATGAAAATTTGTTTTGGTATTTTTAAATTTTTATTTTATTTTCTAGGATTTTTCCGGCGAAATCAGTTTAAAAAAAAAGAAGTTTTGCTTCGGACCGACTGGGCCAAAAGCCCGGTCGGCCCACTCCGCCGCCGCCGTCGCCTTCGTCCCTGAGCCGGACTCCTCGAGGGAGTCCGAGCCGCCGCCGACGCCACCCCCGTCGCCCCTTCCCCAAGCCGCCACCCCCCCTTTAAAAGTCGACCCAGGGCCCCCCTAGAGCCCCAAGCCGGAGCCGCCGCCGCCTCCCGAGCGCCGCTGCCGCCGCTGCCCGCGCGCCGCACGCCGCCGCGCCCCGCCCTGCCTCGCCTCGCCGGAGCCGCCGCCATTCCCGATCCGAGCCGCCGGTTTTTTTTGTTTTAGGTAAAAAAACTAGATGCGTTTTTTTATTTTATTTGTTCGGTTTTCTCGGTTTAGTTGCTTAGCGGACGTTCGTCCGTATGTTCATTTTAACGAACGCTGTTCGTCAGTTAGCCGCAAACAGCGAACGTTCGTTCGTTAGCCTGTTCGTCTCATTTTATTTTCCAGGGTTTTTCCGCGATTATTTTCGATCGCGATTTCTGCCCTGATCTTCGTTTTAGTTTATCTTTTCGCTCGTTTATCCAAATCAGGTGAAACAAGCGCCTAGACCTTCGTCTCGAAGCCCTCTTTCTGTTTAACCAACTTGAACAAGATTTGGTACTGTAAAATTTGACTTTAGTCCAGATTAGTAAACGGATCTTGTTTCTTTCGTAGTTTGAGTTTCGTTGCTCCGTTTGATTTGATTCTTTTTGCAAACCGGTGTTCTTCAGTTGAACTTTCTGGTTAGATCTTCTTATTTGAGTTTTACCCGTGCATCCTTGCTTGGTTGCTTATGTATGCTATTATTTGTTTGTGATAGAATTTCCGGAGTGCGAAGCGTGCTACTACGAGTCTTTAGGATTTGCAGATCGTCAGCAAGGCAAGTAACACATTGATCATACTCTTTTCACACCTAGTTTTTATGCATTAGTTACAATCCTCAAACACTGCATGATTAGGATGTGATTAACTTGTGGGTACTGGTAAGTAGATGATGAGGTAGAACCTATTACCTGTTTTATTATCAAACCCTTGGGAGTTACTTCTACGTTATGCTTATATTGCCATGCTATGCTCGTAGACGTGGATTGGGTTTGAGTGTATCCATGAGAGATGTGAGTTGTTAATTAATGGTTCAACTTAAGGTGGCAACTTTAATACACATCTGGGTGGATTGCTTGTGGGCACCTGGAGAATCCAGTGTTGTCCTAGGATATCCCGGAGTACCTGTGTGATCATCCTACGGTCTGCCACCCAGGCTCAAAGGGATCATAAGATTATTCATGCAAGAAACTTCCATCTGCAGCCACAAGCTATCATGGGCTCTAGCATAGTTGAGTAGGTTGCATGACCTCTTTCAGTGGTAGACTAGCAGATGTAGAGGGAAAGTAGGTGTAACTGTCTACCCAGAGTAAAGAGTTAATGTTTCTGAAAGACTGTGTCTCGGTCATCCATTTCTCATACACCATGTAGTGCAAGAAATCCAATGGAGGAGATCGAGTCTTGTGGGGGAAAGTGTGCAAACCTCTGCAGAGTGTACAAACTAATCATGGTTAGCCGTGTCCCCGGTTATGGACATCTTGAGTCTCTGGTACTTGAATTATTGGTTTGATCTCCTCACTCTAAATTAATTAGTTGAGAAGATAATGACTACTTTAATTGGGATTGAGTTGGAGGAACCTTCTCAATGATGTTTCAACCACCATGATAGTTAAATAAAACATATTCCTTTGTTGTAGGGAAAAAATGGCTTTTCGCAAAACATTATAACCATAGAGCCTCCACCAGCCATATATGCATGTAGTGATAGCATCTATATGTTCATTGCTCTACTGTGTTATATTGCCAGCATATTCCATGTGCTGACCCGTTTCGGGCTGCAACATATCATGTTGCAGACTTTTCAGACGAGGAGTAAGGTGCGATAGGTCGTTGTCATGCACTCAGCTATGCCATTGGAGTTGATGGTCTCACTTTATCTTCCAAGACTTCCACTGTTATCTCATTTAGATGGCCTTAAGCCATATTTATTGTAATAAATTCTCTCTTGAGACATTCGATGTAATAAGTGTGTGATTTCTACTCTGTTATAAATCCATTCAAGTTTTGTGTGTGTCAGCATTATCAATCCAGGGATGACACTGAACATAGAGATTTGACCGTCTGAGGTCGGATCGCTACAAGATGGTATCAGAGCACATGCTGAATGTAGAACACGACCACTGAGATGAGCCATATGTCACTCTTCTCTACTCATTTCTGACTCCTCTCCATTTTCTACTCTTTAGGATGGCGGACTCAAGGAACAAGTTTACACAACCGGATGAAGACACACCCTTTGGACGACACTTGAAGGAAGTCACTAGGTACCTGAACATCGGAATACCAAGCTTCACTGGGACCTACACCGCCACTTTACCAGAAGAGGAGTGCTGGATGATTCGAGTTCAAGTTCCAAGAAGGACATTCACGCCAGTCACTGAACCCATAGAGTTTTCCTTTGATGCACCAACCTGGAGTCTAGGAAAGAGCATGGTAGCCCACATCGCCATGGGACGCATTGGCGAAGTTTATCACAAGGATCTCAAGGATACTATCTACCAAATATGTGGGCACCGAGATGAGAAATGGGAGATAGTCAGCGCCAAGAGGGACAGGTCCATTGCAGCTTTCATCCAGGAGCTAAACCAGCACTTCGTCGGCAGGAGAATCAGATGTGCGCAGGCATGATAGATCTGAAGAAGGCAATGACCGGGATCACAGAGCTAGAAGAGGAACTCATGTCTACACGTGATGGATATGAGGAGGAAATGACGATACTCATGGAGAACAATGACGAGCTGACAAGGAAGATAGGAGTTTTTATGGGAGATCCCGCGCCAGGAGGAGAAGACGACGAACCTAAGGAAATTCATTCTGAAGACTACATCATCATCGACGACACCGACTCCGACCCTGATGGTAGTGATGATGATTATGAAGACGAAGCTGGAGCAGATATCATGGAGTCTTCCACCGATCAAAATTTCTAGATGACCACCATATGATTAGTAGTATTTCCCCATGTATATACTACTAGCCCGAGCACTTTTGTCACGATAGTTCTAGACCGATTGTATACCCTTGTTTGAATTGATTTGGTGTGATATGATTGTGTTTGTCTCATGTGCATATGGGTAGTGCTTTCTCACTAGACCTCATTCTATTCTAATCTCTTCCCTCTAAACTGTAACATCCCAAATTTTCAATTTGGAAAGTTATACATTAGATCATCATTGCATAGCATATTTTATTGCATTTCGGCAAATCCTCGATAAATCCTAAGCAACTCAAGGACCTCGGAGAGAGTTGGGGATTTTCCCGATTTTTCATATTTGATTTTTATCAAATAATAAAACAAGGATTTTTGGTTTAATTATTTTCTCTCCAAAAATATTTCATGTTAAAATAAATGAGAGGAGAAAATATGACTTCTCCAAAACAATTGAAATATTGGAGGAAAAATATTAAAATCAAATATTGGATTTTATTCGGATTTTATTTGCAATTTTACTTGCATTGAAAAAAATTGCACGTTTTCAAAACTGCATTTTGGGTCAAAAAAATGTTCACCTTGTTCTAATTATTTTAATTAGACGGAGAAAAATTTGTTTTAACATTTTTGGATTTTTATTTATTTTTCTGCGATTTTTTTAGATTCGGAGAATATTTAAAAAAAAAACCCGCGCCCGACCGGGCCGAGGCCCAGCCGAGCCAGGCCGGCCCACCTCCCTCGTCTCCCTCCCGAGCACGCCGCCGCGCCGCCCGAGTCCCACTCGGAGACGCCGCCCGCCGCCGCATTGCCCCCTCCTCCACGCCACCCCTCCCCCTCTTAAATACCCCCACCCCCGCCTCCTCTCCTCACCCCGCCGCCGCCCCGCACCCGCACCCGCCGCCGCCCGCTGCAGCGCCGCGCCGCCGCCGCTTGCGCCGCCGCCCCCTGCCGCGCCGCCGTCGCCCGCCGCCCCGCAGCCGAGCCCCGCCGCCGCCCGAGCCTCCCCGTCGCCCCGCCGCCCCGCCGGAGCCGCCGCCCGAGGTAGCCGAGCCGCCGCCGCCTGAGTCCGGTTTTTAAAAAAAAACCGATTCGGTTTATTTTTTTCTAAACCCCAGTTTTTGTTTTTTTCAGATCGGTTTATTTTTTTCGGTTTTATTACTTAGTGAACGTTCACCGACCCGTTCGTCGGATTGTCGCTGTTAACGAACGTCCGTTCGTTTAACTGTTCGTCCGTTTTTCTTTTTCGTCGGATTTTTCCGCGATTATTCCAGATCGTGATTTCAGATCCGAACTTCGTTTTCGTTTAACTTTTCGCTCGTTTATCGGAATCAGGCGATTCAAGCGCCTAGAGTTTCGTCTCGAAATTCTCTTTCCGTTTAACCCACTCAAACAAGTTTTTGCTACTGTAAAATTTGACCTAGCTCCAGATTAGTAAACGAAGCTTGTTTCTTTCGCCGTTTGATTTTCGTTGCTTCGTTCGATTTGATTCTTTTTGCAAACCGGAGTTCTTAAGTTGAACTTTCTGGTTGGATCTTTTATTTGAGTTTTACTTGTGCATTAGATGAGTACTTATTGTTTGCTTGTTTATTTGCGATAGAGTACCCGGAGTGCGCCGCTTGTTACTTCGAATCTCTAGGTTACGCGGATCACCAGCAAGGCAAGTAACACTTTGATCATACTCTTCCATACCCAGTTTTTATTGCATTAGATCAATCCTCAAACACTGCATGGTTATGATCTAATTAAACTGTGGGTATTGGGAAGTAGTTGAGGTAGTACCTATTACCTGTTTTATTTATCAAACCCTTGGGAGTTACTTCTACGTTTGCTTATATTGCTGTGCTATGCTCGTAGACGTGGATTGGGTTTGAGAGATATTCATGACAGATGTGAGATTGTTAACTAATGGTTTACTTAAGGTGGCAACTAAAACTCACATCTGGGTGGATTGAGGCACCTGGAGAACCCAGTGCTGCCTGTATTTTTGGATATCCCGGAGTACCCGTGTGATCATCCTATGGACCGCCACCCAGGCTCAAAGGGATCATGAGATTATTCATGCTAGAAACTTCCGTGTGCAGCCACATGCTATTATGGGCTCTAGCATAGTTGATTAAGTTGTGTGAGCTCTTGAAGAGGTAGACTAGCAGATGTAGGGGACGTAGGTGGTACGGTCTACCCAGAGTAGAGAGTTTACGCTTCTGAAAGACTGTGTCTCGGTCATCCGTTTCTCAAACATCATGCAGTGCGAGAATCAAGCGGAGGCGATCGAGTCTTGTGGGGAAAAGTGCACAAACCTCTACAGAGTGTACAAACTAATCATGATTAGCCGTGTCCCCGGTTATGGACATCTTGAGTATCTAGTACCTGGATTATCATGTGAATCTCATCACCATGTTACTTTAATTAATTTTGTTGGGTTAATGATGATACTTAATTGGGATTGAGTTGAAGGTACCTTCTCAATGTTTAACAACCACCATGATAGTTAAATAAAATTTATTCCTTTGCAGTAGGGAAAAATTGGTTTTTCGCAAAACTGTAACCATAGAGCTTTCCACCAGCCATATATGCATATAGTATAGCATTATTATGTTAATTATTCTCTATGTGTTACATTGCCAGCATATTCCATGTGCTGACCCGTTTCGGGCTGCAACGTTTCATGTTGCAGACTTTTTAGACGACGAGTAAGGTGCCTTAGGTCGTGGTCTTATACTCAGTGATGCCGTTGGAGTTGATGGACTCACTTATCTTCCAAGCCTTCCGCTGTTATCGTATTTAGATGGCCTTAAGCCATATTTATCATACTTATTCTCTTTTGAGACATTCGTTGTAATAAGTGTGTGATTGCTACTCTGTTATAAATCCTCCATTTGTACTGTGTGTGTCAGCATTACTGCTCCAGGGATGACACTGGTGCATAGCAGCACAGACTGTTTGAGGTCTGGTCGCTACAAAGGTGGTATCAGAGCACACGCTGACTATAGGACACGACCAGTAAGCTTAAACCCCAGAACACTTCTCTCTTCTCATTTCTGACCCCTCTCCACTTTCTACTCTTTTAGGAATGGCGAATGCAAGGAGCAAGTTCATGCAACCAGATGAAGATACGCCTTTTGGACGTCACTTGAAGGAAGTCACTAAGTACTTGAACATAGGGATACCAAGCATCACCGAAACCTACAACGCCACATTACCTGAAGAGGAGAGCTGGAAGATTCAAGTTCAAGTTCCAGGAAGGACGATAGCGCCAGTTACTGAGCCTATAAAGTTGTCTTTTGAAGCACCAACCTGGAGTTTAGGGAAGAGCATGGCAGCCCACATCGCTATGGGACGCATTGGAGAAGTCTACCACAGGGAGCTTAAGGATACTATTTATCAGATTTGTGGACGCCGACACGAGCAATGGGAGATGATCAGCACCAAGAAGGATGGATCAATTGCAGCGTTCATCCAGGAGCAAAACCAACACATTCGTCGTCAGGAGAAACAGATGTGCTCAGACAAGATAGATCTGAAGAAGGCATTGACGAAGATCAAGGAGCTGGAGGAAGAACTCAAGGCTACACGGGAGGATTATTTGGAGGAAATCGTCGCACTAGTAGGGAAGAATGACGACCTGGAGAAGAAGATTGGAGTATTCATGGGAAATCCAGTACCAAAAGCAGCAGATGATGAATGCACTTGCCCGGATAACTACATCATCATTGATGACACCGACTCGGACCACAGTGAAGATGATTTTGTTGATGAAGCTGGAGCAGATATCATGGAGTCCTGAACCGATCAAAATTTCTAGTAGACCACCATATCAGCAGTAGTTTCCCCCATTTATGTAGTATAGTTCAAGCACTTTTGTAACGCTAGATAGATCGATTGTATGCCTTGTTTGAATTGATTGAGTGTTATTGATTGTATTTGTCTCATGAGCATATGGGTAGTGTTTTCTCTCTAGACCTCATTCTATTCTAAACTCTCATCTTTTCTAACCTATCAGATGCCTCCGAGACGTGACACCGGATTTGTCTTTCCACCGGAGATCACTCAGTTGATTCAGCAACAGAATGCCCTGATGCAAGTGCTAGTACAGAACCAAGGCAACAACAACAACAACAACAACCCACCACCACCACCTGTTGATCACTTAGCCCGTTTCTTGAGGCTAAATCCGCCGGTGTTTTCCAGCAGCACCGAGCCGATTGTTGCAGATGATTGGCTCCGCAAAGTTGGAAGAGAGTTGGCCACTGCAGGATGCACAGATGCGGAAAGAGTGCGTTTTGCCGCACATCAGCTTGATGGACCCGCAGCATCATGGTGGGAGAATTACACAGCCACACACCCTATTGACACTGTCACATGGGACCAGTTTCATCAAGCTTTCCGTACAGCCCATGTTTCAGCAGGAGCTATGGCTATGAAGAAGCGTGAGTTTCGTAACCTACGCCAAGGAGGACGCACCGTAGGTAGTATGTGGAGGATTTCAGTAAGTTAGCACGTTATGCACCAGATGACGTTGCTACAGATGCAGCCAAGCAGGAGAAGTTCCTCGAAGGATTGAATGATGAGCTGAGCATGCAGCTAATGGTAGCAACCTTCAACAACTACCAGGAGTTGGTAGATAGAGCACTCATGATTGAAGGGAAGTAGCAGCAGATTGAAAACCGTAAGAGGAAGTATGGACAAGGGAAGTATAATTCTGTAGCCCAGCAGAAGCCACGTTTTGCCCCGAAATCGGGAGGACAGTTTCAGCATACCCATGGAGGAGGTAGTTCGCACAACCATAATGGCTCCAAGAATGGTAATGGGAATGGATGAAGCAACGGACAGAACCGCAATACCCCATCTACCCCAGCCAAGAGGGATCTAAGCCACATTGCTTGTTTCAAGTGCCAGAAGACTGGACATTATGCAACTGATTGTCCTGAAGCCCAGAATGGAAATGGCAATGGAAGCTCTGGGAAGAAGCCGAACCCCTTCAATAAAGGACATGTGAACCACGTGAGCGTGGAAGAGGTTGAAGCACAGCCTGATGCAGTAATAGGTAAGTTTATGGTAAAGTCATTTACTGCACTCGTTCTTTTTGATACTGGTGCATCGCATTCATACATATCGAGGGGATTTGTGGATAAGCATAAACTGCCAACCCAAGCCCTTAGGTCACCCATGTTAGTAACCTCGCCAGGAGCAGAGTATATGGCTAGTTTATGGTGTGAACGGTTACCATTAAGGATTGGTAACTACCTGTTTCCCTCAGACCTAATAATATTGGAATCGCAAGGATTGGATGTGATATTAGGCATGGATTGGTTATCAAAGTATGAAGGGAACATTGAGTGCGCCAGTAAGTCGATTTTGCTTACCACCCCAGAAGGAAGAAGGATTAAGTATGTATCCCGGCATATGCCGAAGAGGACTTAAGTGAATTCCTTATCAGGAGTTGTACAGGAGGAAGTGCCAGTGGTGAAGAATTACCCGGATGTATTTCCAGAAGAGTTGCCAGGCATGCCACCGGATAGAGACATTGAATTCTTAATTGAACTTTTGCCAAGCACAGGGCCAATATCTAAGAGACCATACAGGATGCCCGCAAAATATTTGGAGGAGATTAAGAAGCAGATTAAGGAGTTATTGGATAAAGGCTATATTCGCCCAAGTTCATCACCTTGGGGATCACCAGTACTTCTAGTGGAGAAGAAAGATGGATCGTTGAGGATGGTTGTTGATTACCGTGGATTGAATGAAGTGACCATCAAAAACAAGTACCCACTGCCGATGATCAATGATTTGTTTGACCGCCTACAAGGAGCTAAAGTATTTTCCAAGATCGATCTACGATCAGGATACCATCAGTTAAAGATTCGAGAGCAGGATATACCTAAGACAGCTTTTACCACCAGATATGGGCTATATGAGTATACCGTTATGTCATTTGGTCTGACTAACGCACCTGCCTATTTCATGAACCTGATGAACAAAGTGTTTATGGAGTTTTTGGATAAGTTCGTCGTGGTGTTCATTGACGATATTTTAGTCTACTCCAAGAATGAAGAAGAGCATAAGGAGCATTTGCGTTTGGTACTTGAGAAGCTCAGAGAACATCAGTTATACGCCAAGTTCAGCAAATGTGAATTTTGGCTGAAGGAAGTTGGATTCCTCGGACATGTTATATCCGGAGAAGGAATAGCAGTAGACCCCGCCAAAGTTGACACGGTAACAAGTTGGGAATCACCCACGTCAGTTGGAGAGATCCGGAGTTTTCTTGGACTTGCAGGATACTACCGGAGGTTTATTGAGAATTTCTCAAAGATTGCAAAACCCATTACTGAGCTATTGAAGAAGGACACCAAGTTCAATTGGACTGAGGAATGTGAAGCTAGTTTCCAAGAGTTGATGAAACGATTGGTTACATCACCAGTGTTGATTCTGCCAGATCAACGCAAGGATTATGAAGTTTATTGCGACGCTTCTCGTCGAGGACTTGGAGCAGTGCTTATGCAGGAAGGAAGAGTTGTGTCATATGCTTCACGACAACTTAAACCCCATGAGAAGAATTATGCCACGCATGATTTGGAATTAGCAGCCGTAGTGCATGCGCTGAAGACATGGAGACATTTTCTCATCAGAAACCATTGTGAGGTGTACACGGATCACAAGAGTTTGAAGTACATTTTCACGCAGAAGGAGTTAAATCTTAGGCAGAGGAGATGGTTGGAGCTTATTAAGGACTATGATATGAGATTGCATTATCACCCAGGGGAGGCTAACGTAGTAGCAGACGCGTTGAGCCGCAAGAGCCATGTCAACACACTCATGACAGGAGAGTTACCCCGGGAGTTAGCCGAGGATCTTCGCGAGCTATGTTTGGAGATAGTTCCAAGAGGCTATTTAGCAACGTTGGAGATTCAGTCTACCTTGATGGAAAAGATCAGAGAAGCTCAGAAGACAGACAAGGAGATTGACGAGATAAAGGAAAAGTTGAGCAAAGGAAAAGCCAAGGGATTTCGTGAGGATGAGCACGATACCTTATGGTTTGAGGACCGCGTTTATGTGCCCAATGATCCGGAGATCAGGAAGTTGATTTTGCAAGAGGCCCATGATTCACCGTACTCGATTCACCCAGGAAATACCAAGATGTATTTGGATTTGAAGAATACTTTCTGGTGGACCGGAATGAAGAAGGATATTGCGGAGTATGTAGCAGTTTGTGATGTATGTCAGAGAGTGAAGGCAGAACATCAGAAGCCAGCGGGATTGCTACAACCATTGCCGATACCCGAATGGAAGTGGGATAAACTAGGCATGGATTTTATCACGGGATTGCCCAGGACTCGTTCAGGCTATGACTCAATATGGGTTGTAGTCGACCGTTTGACGAAAGTAGCTCATTTCATCCCAGTGAAGACCACTTACACCAGTGCTAAGTTGGCAAAGATATACATGACCAAAATCGTATGTTTGCATGGAGTTCCAAGGACCATTGTATCAGATAGAGGAACCCAGTTTACCTCGAAGTTTTGGAATCAGTTACATGAGACTTTGGGAACCAGGCTAGAATTCAGTACAACCTTTCACCCACAGACAGATGGACAGACCGAGAGAGTCAATCAGATTTTGGAAGACATGTTAAGAGCTTGTGCGCTAGATTATGGATCTAGTTGGGATGACAATTTGCCATATGCTGAATTTTCTTACAACAACAGTTATCAAACCAGTTTGAAGATGGCCCCTTTCGAAGCTTTGTACGGAAGGAGGTGTAGAACACCATTGTTATGGGACAAAGTTGGAGACCGTCAGTTGTTTGGACTAGATTTGATTAAGGAGTCTGAACCGAAAGTGAGGTTGATTCACGATAGGCTCAAGGTAGCCCAGTCCAGACAGAAGAGTTATGCGGATTCAAAATGTAAGGAGACAGTTCACGAAGTCGGAGACAGAGTTTATCTTCGAGTATCACCACTTCGAGGAGTAAAGCGCTTTGGAGTTAAGGGAAAGTTGGCGCCTCGTTTTGTAGGACCATACAGAGTTTTGGAACGTATGGGAGAAGTTGCCTACAAGCTGGAATTGCCTGAAGGATTGTTAGGAGTTCATGATGTATTTCACGTTTCCTAGTTGAAGAAGTGCCACGCAGAGATGGCTGGGATACCACTGAGAGATACAGTGCCACTGGAAGCGATTCAGCTGGAAAGTGATTTGACCTATGAGGAGAAACCTGTTAAGATTCTTGAGTATGCCAGCCGAGTCACCCGCAGTTTTGCAAAGTCCAGTGGAGTCACCATACGAAAGATGAAGCCACCTGGGAACGAGAGGAAGATCTACGGAAGAACCACTCTCACCTATTTTCTAGCCAACTCGAATCTCGAGGGCGAGATTCATCTTAAGGGGGTAGGTTTGTAACATCCCAAATTTTCAATTTGGAATGTTATACATTAGATCATCATTGCATAGTATATTTTATTGCATTTTCGCAAATCCTCGATAAATCCTAAGCAACTCAAGGACCCTCGGAGAGAGTTGGGGATATTCCCGATTTTTCATATTTGATTTTTATCAAATAATAAAACGAGGATTTTTGGTTTTAATTATTTTCTCTCCGAAAAATATTTCAGATTAACATAAATGAGAGGAGAAAATATGACTTCTCCACAATAATTGAAATATTGGAGGAAAAATATTAAAATCAAATATTGGATTTTATTCGGATTTTATTTGCAATTCTAATTGCATTAAAAAAATTGCACGTTTTCAAAACTGCATTTTTGGGCCAAGAAAATGTTCACCTTGTTCTAATTATTTTAATTAGACGGAGAAAATTTGTTTTAACATTTTTGGATTTTTATTTATTTTTCTGCGATTTTTTTAGATTCGGAGAATATTTAAAAAAACCCGCGCCCGACCGGGCCTAGGCCCAGCCGAGCCAGGCCGGCCCACCTCCCTCGTCTAACTCCCGAGCACGCCGCCGCGCCGCCCGAGTCTCGCTCGGAGACGCCGCCCGCCGCCGCCTTGCCCCCTCCTCCACGCCACCCCTCCCCTCCTTATATACCCCCTCCCCGCCACCCCTCCTCACCCCCGCCGCCCCCGACCCGCACCCGCCGCTGCCCGCAGGAGCGCCCGCGCCGCCGCCCCGCAGCCGTGCGCCGCCGCCCGCCGCCGCCCGAGCCTCGCCCGAGCCCCGCCGCCCTGCCGGAGCCCCGCCGGAGCTGCCCGCCGAGGTAGCCGAAGCCGCCGCCGCCGAGTCCGGTTTAAAAAAAACCGATTCGGTTTATTTTTTTCTAAGCCCTAGTTTTTTTAAGATCAGTTTATTTTTTCGGTTTTATTATTTAGTGAACGTTCACCGACCCGTTCGTTTTAACGAACGTGTTCGTCGGATTGTCGCTGTTAACGAACGTTCGTTCGTTTAACTGTTCGTCAGTTTTTCTTTTTCGTCGGATTTTCCGCGATTATTCCAGATCGCGATTTCCGATCAGATCTTCGTTTTCGTTTAACTTTTCGCTCGTTTATCGGAATCAGGCAATTCAAGCGCCTAGAGTTTCGTCTCGAAATTCTCTTTCCGTTTAACCTACTCAAAAGTGTTTTTGCTACTATAAAATTTGACCTAGATCCAGATTAGTAAACGAAGCTTGTTTCTTTCGCCATTTGATTTTCGTTGCTTCGTTAGATTTGATTATTTTTGCAAACCGGAGTTCTTAAGTTGAACTTTCTGGTTGGATCTTTTATTCGAGTTTTAGCTGTGCATTAGATGAGTACTTATTGTTTGCTTGTTTGTTTGCGATAGAGTACCCGGAGTGCGCCGCTTGTTACTTCGAATCTCTAGGTTACGCGGATCATCAGCAAGGCAAGTAACACTTTGATCATACTTTTCCATACCAAGTTTTTATTGCATTAGATCAATCCTCAAACATTGCATGGTTAGGATCTAATTAAACTGTGGGTATTGGGAACTAGTTGAGGTAGTACCTATTACCTGTTTTACTTATCAAACCCTTGGGAGTTACTTCTATGTTTGCTTATATTGCCATGCTATGCTCGTAGACGTGGATTGGGTTTGAGAGATATTCATGACAGATGTGAGATTGTTAATTAATGGTTTACTTAAGGTGTCAACTAAAACTCACATCTGGGTGGATTGAGGCACCTGGAGAACCCAGTGCTGCCTGTATTTTTGGATATCCCGGAGTACTCGTGTGATCATCCTATGGACCGCCACCCAGGCTCAAAGGGACCATGAGATTATTCATGCTAGAAACTTCCATGTGCAGCCACAAGCTATTATGGGCTCTAGCATAGTTGATTAAGTTGTGTGAGCTCTTGAAGAGGTAGACTAGCAGATGTAGGGGATGTAGGTGGTACGGTCTACCCAGAGTAGAGAGTTAATGCTTCTAAAAGACTGTGTCTCGGTCATCCGTTTCCATCATGCAGTGCGAGAATCAAGTGGAGGCGATCGAGTCTTGTGGGGAAAAGTGCACAAACCTCTGCAGAGTGTACAATCTAATCATGGTTAGCCGTGTCCCCGGTTATGGACAACTTGAGTATCTAGTACTTGGATTATCATGTGAATCTCATCACCATGTTACTTTAATTAATTTTGTTGGGTTAATGATGATAATTAATTGGGATTGAGTTGGAGGTACCTTCTCAATGTTTCACAACCACCATGATAGTTAACTAAATTTTTTATTCCTTTGCAGTAGGGAAAAATTGGCTTTTCGCAAAACTGTAACCATAGAGCTTTCCACCAGCCATATATGCATGTAGTCTAGCCTTATTATGTTCATTATTTCTCTATGTGTTACATTGCCAGCATATTCCATGTGCTGACCCGTTTTCGGGTTGCAACGTTTCATGTTGCAGACTTTTTAGACGACGAGTAAGTTGCCTTAGGTCGTGGTCTTATACTCAGTGATGCCGTTGGAGTTGATGGACTCACTTATCTTCGAAGCCTTCCGCTGTTATCGTATTTAGATGGCCTTAAGCCATATTTATCATACTTATTCTCTTTTGAGATATTCGTTGTAATAAGTGTGTGATTGCTACTCTGTTATAAATCCTCCATTTGTACTGTGCGTGTCAGCATTACTGATCCAGGGATGACACTGGTGCACAGCAGCACAAACTGTTTGAGGTCTGGTCGCTACATTCTTCGCTTAGGAATTTCCTCACCCTGAAATTCCTCACTGAAGAATTCATAAAAATCGCCTATCACCCCCCTCTAGTCGATATAACGCACTTTCAGAAATGTCACTCCAAACCGTATGGAGGGCATCATGCTGGAGATAGAACTGCTCATAAGGTATTGCATTCTGGATTTTATTGGCCTACTCTCTTCAAGGATGCTCGTAAGTATGTCTCATCTTGTGATGAATGCCAAAGAATAGGTAATATCGATAAGCGTCAAGAAATGCTGATGAATTATTCACTTGCTGTTGAACCATTTGATGTTTGGGGATTTGATTACATGGGCCCTTTTCCTTCCTCTAATGGGTATACACATATTTTGGTTGCTGTTGATTATGTTACTAAATGGGTAGAAGCTATTCCAACTAGTAGTGCTGATCACAACACCTCTATTAAAATGCTTAAGGAAGTTATTTTCCCAAGGTTTGGAGTTCCTAGATATTTAATGACTGTTGGTGGTTCACACTTTATTCATGGTGCTTTTCGTAAGATGCTTGCTAAGTATGATGTTAAGCATAGAATTGCATCAGCTTATCATCCTCAGTCTAGTGGTCAAGTTGAGCTTACCAATAGAGAAATAAAATTAATTTTGCAAAAGACTGTTAATAGGTCCAGGAAGAATTGGTCTAAGAAATTAGATGATGCACTTTGGGCTTATAGAATAGCTTATAAAAATCCTATGGGTATGTCTCCTTATAAAATGGTTTATGGAAAAGCTTGTCATTTACCTCTTGAGTTAGAACATAAAGCTTATTGGGCAGTTAAAGAACTCAACTATGATTTCAAACTTGCTGGTGAAAAGAGGTTATTTGATATAAGCTCATCAGATGAATGGAGAACCCAAGCATATGAAAATGCAAAGTTATTTAAAGAAAAAGTTAAAAGATGGCATGACAAAAGAATTCAAAAACGTGAGTTTAAAGTCGGAGAATATGTTCTTTTGTTCAACTCTCGTTTCAGATTCTTTGCAGGCAAACTCCTCTCAAAATGGGAAGGCCCCTATGTCATCGAGGAGGTTTACTGGTCTGGAGCCATCAAAATAAATAATTTTGAAGGAACTAACCCGAAGGTTGTCAACTGGCAACGAATAAAGCATTATATCTCAGGTACACCTATTAATGTTGAAAGCAATATTGTCCAAACTTTGACACCGGAAGAACACATAAAAGTGTCCTTCCAGAACACTCTTGAATCGTGAAAATAAGGAGGTACATGGTATGGTAAGTAAATAGACTCCGAAAAATCTACAAAAATATTTTTTGTCAGTTTTGGAATAATTTAGAATTTTGGGAATAAAGAAACTACCAGGAAGCGTACCCTGGTGGGCACAATACACCACAACCCACCTGGGACACCTTCTGGACTCCGTTTTTCTTCTATATATTTGTTCTGCAAGATAAAAATTCTATATATACTTCCCGAACCTGTTAACCACCGTATCGCAAAGAAAATCCTCTGTTCTCTTTTTCTTGCTGTTTCTAGGCAGATTTGTCAAGCTAGGCATCATGTCTTCCTGCTCCTCCAACAACATGGAAGAAGATGCTTGGCTGATGGAGATCGGGACAAAGAGGGAGGAGCAAGATCGCTTCATCACCACCATCACCTTCTTCACCATCAAAGGAGAACTGAGTATCGGGTATGGGCACTCCCCTTGGCTTCCGCCAAGCTTGGGGGAGGTGCCCCGGTATCGTATCATCCCACTATCTTTTTGCTTTTACTTATCTTAGTTCAATCTTTTGCTCAGATGAATAAAGTTTAGTTCGATCTTTTCTTCTTTAAGGTTTTCTTAGTGATCTACCATTGTTATCATGTGCAAGTTATATAATAAAGTTAGTTCGAGTTTTTACTTTCTTTACTTCCATGTTGCAGACAAAGAAAAGAAAAAGAAAAGGAAAACAAATGAAAGAAAGGAAATAAATCAATAAGATCATATACTAATCCTATGGTAGGTAATAGCACCACATAAGGAAAAGTATAAGTAAGAAAATTTTATTAGAGATTGACAAACACATCATTGGTTAGTGATGCAACTCATGAAAGAATTAATAAGGGAAGGGAAGATCCACATATAAATATACTATCCTAGAAATCTTTTGTGATTGTGAGCCCTCATCAAAATATTATATGCCAAAATTGTTGACGTTGGACAAGGAAGACAATGTAATGGTTTATGTATGTTTATATTCACAAAGAAGTCATATTCTCATAGATCCTTTAACATGTGATGCCGGCCCCCTATCTTTGCTAGCCAAAAATTCCGCACTAAGTAGAGATACTACTTGTGCATCCAAAAACCCTTAAACCCAAATCTTTTTCAAGTGTCCACCATACCTACCTAGGGATTGAACAAGATCCCTCAAGTAAGTTGCCATCGGTGCAAAAAGGCAATAAAAATTGCTTCTAAATATGTGAGATCTTTTAGTGTAAGAGAAAATTGAGCGTTGCACGAACTTGGATGACAAAGAATAAAAGTGACAGACTGCATAATAAACGCTGTCATCTTAAGGGGCAATGTAACATGACGTTCTTTTGCACTAAGGGGTTGAGCATGCAAACAAATAAGCGCATGGCAACCTCTGCTTCCCTCTGGGAAGGGCCTATATTTTACTTTTATGTATTTACTTTTATGCAAAGAGTCAAAGTTTTCCTTCTATTCCTTTTATTTTTCTCTTTTGGCAAGCATCCTGTGGTGAGGAAAGATCTAGACACATATGTCCAGTTGAATATATATAGCATGAGTTATTATTGTTGACCTCACCCTTGAGTTGAGTATGTTGGGAGGTGAAACTATAAGCCCCTATCTTTCTATGTGTCCGGTTGAAACGTTTTGCTCATGTGTACTCAGTGAGTGTCAGCAATCATAGAAGACTATATGATGGTTGAGTATGTGGACTTGCCTAAAGGCTCGACACGTGACCCTTCCTAAAAAGATGATGAATATTGTAGTTGCAAAGTTGACTGAGAACATAGTTTGTTGGTTTCTAATAGAGTTTTTGCTTTATACTTCGATTGTGTGATGAACTATTACTTATTCATGGGAAATGTATGATAGAAATATTATGATAAAAGTCTTATGTTTAATTTTGTTGTTGTTATAATAATCAACATGATGCTTCTATGTCTGTATTTTGTTTTTATCGACACCTCTCTCTCAAAGCATGTGGACATGTTTTTCGATTTCGATTTTCCCTTGAGGACAAGCGAGGTCTAAGCTTGGGGGAGTTGATACGTCCATTTTAGATCATGTTTTCTTACTGTTGTTTATAATGTTTTCATCCATAATAATGCCTTTTGGAGTAATTCTAATGCCTTTTCTCTCATAATTTGCAAGGTACACACAAGAGAGAGAATTCCGGCAGCTGGAAATCTGGACCGGAAAAGGCTATGTTAGGCCACCTATTCTGCACAACTCCAAATGAGCTGAAACTTTACGAGGATTTTTTATGGAATATTTAAGAAATACTGGAGCCAATAAACACCAGAGGGGGCCACCAGGTGGGCACAACCCACTTGGGCGCGCCAGCCCCCCTGGCGTGCCCTGGCGGGTTGTGGCCTCATTGGCCCACTCCGGTGCCCATCTTTTGGTATATAAGTCATTTTGGACCTAGAAAAAATAAGGAGAAGACTTTTGGGACGGAGCCCCGCTGTCTCGAGGCAGACCTTGGGCAGGAGAACTTTTGCCCTCCGGCGGAGCGATTCTGCCGGGGGATCTTCCTTCCCAGAGGGGGAAATCATCATCATCATCATCATCATCACCAACAACTCTCCCATCTTGGGGAGGGCAATATCCGTCAACATCTTCACCAACACCATCTCATCTCAAACCCTAGTCCATCTCTTGTATTCAATCTTGTTACCGGAACTATAGATTGTTGCTAGGAGGTGACTAGTAGTGTTGATTACATCTTGTAGTTGATTACTGTATGGTTTATTTGGTGGAAGATTATATGTTCAGATCCATTATGCATATTAATACCCCTCTGATCATGAGCATGTTTGTTGTTTGTGAGTAGTTACTTTTGTTCTTGAGGTCACGGGATAAATCATGTTGCAAGTAATCATGTGAATTTGATATGTGTTCGATATTTTGATGGTATGTATGTTGTGATTCCCTTAGTGGTGTCATGTGAATGTCGACTACATGACACTTCACCATATTTGGGCCTAATGGAATGCATTGTGGAGCAGTAAATAGATGGTGGGTTGCAGGAGTGACAGAAACTTAAACCCCATTATATGCACTATTCCGTAAGGGATCGATTGGATCCCAGAGTTTAATGCTATGGTTAGGATTTACCCTTAATACTTTTCTCGTAGTTGCGGATGCTTGCGGGAGGGTTAATCATAAGTAGGTGGTTTTTTTAAGTAAGATCAGCACCTAAGCACCGGTCCACCCACATATCAAATTATCAAAGTAGCAAACACAGATCAAACCAACATGATGAGAGTGACTAGATGAAATTCCCGTGTACCCTCAAGAACGCTTTGCTTATTATAAGATACTGCTTTGGCCTGTCCTTTGCCTCAAAAGGATTGGGATACCTTGCTGCATACTTGTTACAATTATCGTTACTTGCTCGTTATAAATTATCTTGCTATCAAACTACTCGCTACTTACAGTTTCAGCATTGCAGACATTACCTTACTGAAAACTACTTGTCATTTCCTTTTGCTCCTCGTTGGGTTCGACACTCTTACTTATCGAAAAGAGCTACAATTGATCTCCTATACTTGTGGGTCATCAGGAGTTCAGGAGGAATGTGCAGTCATCTTGGAGTAGTAGTATTTATAACCGAGTACTAATACGCTCCTAAGTGGGAAACCGTTTAGGTTTTGATCGGTGTGAACAGGTTTGCAATTTGGAATATGACGGGATGCAGGCTCAAAATTTATTGACGGTTCTATAATTTCTAAGTGCGACACTATTCCCAGATGGCGTAACGTGGGCACGCTTTCTCAGCCACGTACGTGGCATTTCTGTTCTGTTGCCTAATTGCAAACAGTTAATTCTTCTGAAGCGTATGCCCTCAATCACACATTGTCAAAAAGTACTGCGGTAGACCTTCTTTAACATGTGTCAAAAAACAAAAAAAATTCAAAACAAGGACCTTGAGATTAATTCCACTGAGGGGATGTATCTTAAATGTCCATTAAGGACATTTATGACACATCCCATCAGTGGGATTAACATCAAGACAACTTCCCATCCGGTCACCCATCTCATGCCTACTCCGGCCTGAGCACAGTTAACTTGAGAGTTCTCTTAGATGAGCTATTGGTGGAATAGCTAGTCCTTGCTGATATAGGATGCCCTCTTCGCATCCTTATGGCGTACCCGGATGACCGCCCGTCGCCCAATGGCCAATAGATGTTGTGTTGACACAACATATCACATACATCTTACTAGAATCAATCATCTATGTTATTATCGGTCTTCGCACACATTTCTGATTATAGACATGTTTGCCGCGTATCACACACATCTTGATATATTGAACCGTTTCTGTTCTCTTGTCTCAACGCAAACAGTTCATCCGAGTGAACCGCATGCCGTATATTGCAGACACCTTGATCTGGCTGACTGTTTCTTTTGTGTTGCCTAATCAAAAATAGTTCATCCGAGTGAACCGTCAGCCGTATATCACACACACCTTCATCTAGCTACCCGTTTCTTTTGTATTGCCACATCGCAAACAGTTAATTGAACTGAACCGTATGCCCAGCATCGCACACGCAACTATAATCTGAACCGTGTTTGATGCATCCTCCATCGCAAATGTTTTGCGCCTTTTTTGACGGTTTTTTATACCATCGTTTGCGATTAATGCATCGCACACAGTTTCGTCGAAGGGTCTTTGATTGTAGTGTCACATTGGCAGCAACCTGCAGTAGTGCTTGTATCTTCACGACCCATCAGTCCGGCCCATATCACACAGCCCAGACATCCGAGGACCCCCTAATCCAGGACTCCCTCAGTAGCCCCTAAACCAGTCCTCAATGACGATATGTTCGTCACGCAGATTGTCTTCGGCATTGCAAGGCGGGTTCCTCCTCCCGAATACTTCAAAGCAATCTTCTAAATAAAAGAACTGTATCCGGCTCTACATGACAGTCACAACCCTCAACCACGAAGGCAAAATATTTAATCAAAATAATGTCTGTCAACTGACAACTTTTTTGGCGAAACGCCACGTCTGGCCTCTTTAACATTTTGAACCGTTTTTTTGGCCTCCCGCTTCGCGTTTCGAGGCACGGCCTCTATTGACACGCCTTGTCAAAACTGATATCGTGTCCGCTTATCACGGGATCCTCATCATACGGGTTTGGGTAATCCAACCGTGTCATTCGCACGACCCCTTGGGAATAAGCGAGATTTAAGGCTTGAGGGGGGGTGCTTGATATTCATTACCTATATAAGTGGATAAAGATCCCTCTTTTCTCCCCACGCCTTGTTCCTTCTCATGTTTCCCCATCCTCAAGCTCCAGCGCCCAAGCTTCAATCTTTCCCACCGCCACCAACCTCTCCGGCCATGTCCGGATCTGGCTCGAAGGGCAAGTGGGAGGCCTCCTCCATCATGGAGAAGGACGTAAAGGAGCTCCGGGAGGCGGGGTATCTGTCTGCGGACATCGCACACAGGCTCCCTGCCAAGGAGCAAGTTATCCCCACCCCGGAGCCCGGCGAAAGGGTTGTGTTCATCCCTCACTTCCTCCACGGGCTAGGGTTTCCCCTTCACCCCATTGTCCGAGGCCTCATGTTCTACTACGAGCTATATTTCCATGATCTAGCCCCAAATTCTTTGCTCCATATCTTAGTGTTTATCATCGTGTGCGGGGTGCTACTCCGCATCCCCCCACACTTCGGCCTATGGCTAAAAGTCTTCAATGTGAAGCCGAAGGTGGTCGACAGGTAGCATGCGGACTGCGGCGGCGCCATGGTGAGCAAGCTCCCCAACACCACTTGGCCTAAAGGGGCCTTCGTGGAGACCGTCAAGGTGTGGCAACAGGAGTGGTTCTATATCACCGAACCCCGCGGCGCCAGGTGGGCGGCCACTCCTAAGCTCAGATCCGGGCCCCTTATGTGGCTCACGTCGTGGACCAATAAGGGTCTGAACTGGGGATCGACCGCGGAAGTGCTGATGCTGCAAAAGTGCATCACAAACATGATAAGCAAAAATAGCAGTCTCACTAATGTGATTCAGGTGATGCTCTTCCGCCGGACCCCCCCTACCAACTCTGGCCCCTGCACATGTGGGAGTTCAATCCGGAAGGTCCACGGACCCTGCGGCGCTTCTTCGGCACAATGCACGAAGAGATCTGGAAGCTGCTCTTCAAGGCCTAGAAAACGTGGCCGAAGAAGACCGAAGACATCGGCCTCGACAGCGAAAATCCGGCCACCCCGGTAAGTGTGTTATTCCCGAACACACACTTGGTCCATAAATTCTTAGGCATAACGAGTTTTCCGTCCCTCTCATAGGGTTGGATAGCGAAGGCGGAGCGGATCAAGTGTCTGGCATCGCTGCCTAAAGATCCGGCCACACCCCAGCTCACAAAGATGCTGGTTCCGGCGCCCTATCAGGCACCGGAGAAGAAGGCCAAGAAGAAGAGCAAGGAGGCCAAGGGCGGCCTCCGCCGTAAGGGTATTTTGGACGCAGTGTCCGGAGAGACCGAAGCCTCCTCCTCCTCCCATGAGGGAGATGAAGACGAAGAGGAGGAGGAGGAGGTGGAAAGTGACTCTCGCCTCAAGGGGAGAAAAAAGAAAAGGGCAACCTCCATAGACCCGGAGGAGGGGGTGTCCAAGAGGGGGAAGATAACCCTCTCGGATGGTTCGGATTCTGATGCCGAAGACATCCCCAAGAGGCTCCCTAGGTCGAAGCCCCTGGCCGCATTGTAAGTACCAAAGGATACTTTACAAATATTCAGTCCTTTATGTTTTCAATATAACATATTATGTTGTGTGTATTTCAGTCCTGCCCGCGACCTCCCCCATCCATCGCTATTTGTGGGGAGTTCTCTGGCACCAGAGATGGTGGAGAGCAAGACGCCTCCGTGAGCCTCTCCGCCAACCACCGCGGATGACACCGAGGTGTTGTTCCGAAGGGCCTCTCCAGGTCATGGAGAGGTGAGGGAGGTTGCCAATACGGCACCTGAGGGTGAGGCCTCGGCTGCCGAGAACATGGGGGTGCAACCACCATGGAGATCGATAGCGGGGGCCCTGACTAGTCCGGCCCCTAGCCGAACACTATTCCGAAGACCTATATGGCTCCGGGATCGAGCGAGCAACCCCCTTCGAAGGAGGGGGGAGCGTCAACCCCGGCGACGACCTCCACTAATCCGGAGGCGCTGATCGCTTTGGTGGAGGCACTACGACGTGCTTCCATCATGGAGGAGCACTGCACCCTGATGGGTGTGGTGGTTGAGAAGGTTTAGTCCGCCAAGAGCGGGCTGAACGAAGCCTTCACCAGCCTACTAACGGGCTTCGAGATATGCGACATAATACTCTCAGACGCTTTTCATATGAAGGAAATATGCCTGTATATAGATAGTAGCCCCTGAGACTGTGTTCGATTTTGAAAAAAGCCGAACAGAGGATCACATAGTATTCGGAAGAGGTGACATACTTTTCTATTTTATAACAGGCTTCCCTGTTGGCGGCAACCGCCCAAGCCGCTGAAGTTTCCAAACTCAATCGGAAGCTGAAGTTGGCCGATGATGAGATCGACCGCATTAACAAGCGGTTCGATGAGGCGCAAGGTATGTTCAAAAGAGATTTCTTTTATATATATATATATATATATATATATATATATATATCTAATGTGATATGCAAATTCAGAGTTTTAGCTCATGCCCTGCGATGATTATGATTGTAGGTAGCACGGCCGAGGTTGAGACCCTCAAGAGCGCCCTTGCGCAAGCCAAGGAGCAGGTGAAGGCGAGCAAAGCGGTCGTTGACAAAGCGGCTGCGGATTTAAAGACCGAACAGGTCGCCCGCCGCCATCACGAGGATAGGGTGGCCGAGGTGAAGCAAGAGCTGAAGGATGCCATCGGCAAGTGCGAGGCCTTGGAGGAGAAGAGTATGACCCAAGCGGCCGATCTCGCCAAGGCCCTCAATGAGGCCAAGGAGGCACGGACTGCGTCCCGGAGTGCTCGTGAAGAGATCTGGCAGGCCGAACAGATAGCGGTCTCTTGCAGAGTATATTTGGGGGTCAAAGATATGCCTTGCTTACTCGACTCTGGAGTTCTCCAGACGCCTTTGCGGATCTTCCGAGGAGTGCCGCCGACGCCTGATACGTCTCCAACGTATCTATAATTTTTGATTGTTCCATGCTATTATATTATCTGTTTTGGATGGTTAATGGGCTTTAATGTACCTTTTTATATTATTTTTGGGAGTAACCTATTAACCGAAGGCCGAGTGCAAATTGCTATTTTTTTGCCTATTTCAGTGTTTCACGGAAAAGGAATATCAAACGGAATCCAAACGGAATGAAACCTTCGCGAGGATCATTTTTGTAACAAACGCAATCCAGGAGACTTAGAGTGGACGTCAAGGAAGCAACGAGGCGTCCACGAGATAGGGAGGCGCGCCCAGGGGGTAGGCACGCCCCCCACCCTCGTGGCTCCACCGACCTACTTCTTTCGCCTATATATACTCTTATACCCTGAAAACATCCAGGAGCACCACGAAACACTTTTTCCAATGCCGCAACCTTCTGTACTCGTGAGATCCCATCTTGGGGCCTTTTCCGGCGCTCCGTCGGAGGGGGAATCGATCACGGAGGGCTTCTACATCGACACCATAGCCTCTCCGATGATGTGTGAGTAGTTTACCACAGACCTTCGGGTCCATAGTTATTAGCTAGATGGCTTCTTCTCTCTCTTTGGATCTCAATACAAAGTTCTCCTCGATCTTCTTGGAGATCTATTCGATGTAATACTTTTTGCGGTGTGTTTGTCGAGATCCGATGAATTGTGGGTTTATGATCAAGATTATCTATGAACAATATTTGATTCTTTTCTGAATTCTTATATGCATGATTTGATATCTTTGCAAGTCTCTTCGAATTATCGGTTTAGTTTGGCCTACTAGATTGATCTTTCTTGCAATGGGAGAAGTGCTTAGCTTCGGGTTCAATCTTGCGGTGTCCTTTCCCAGTGACAGCAGGGGCAGCAAGGCACGTATTGCATTGTTTCCATCGAGGATAAAAAGATGGGGTTTATATCATATTGCTTGAGTTTATCCCTCTACATCATGTCATCTTGCCTAATGCGTTACTCTGTTCTTATGAACTTAATACTCTAGATGCATGGTGGATAGCGGTCGATGTGTGGAGTAATAGTAGTAGATGCATAATCGTTTCGGTCTACTTGTCACGCACGTGATGCCTATGTTCATGATCATGCCTAGATATTCTCATAACTATGCGCTTTTCTATCAATTGCTCGACAGTAATTTGTTCACCCAAGGTAGAATTTGCTATCTTGAGAGAAGCCACTAGTGAAACCTATGGCCCCCGGGTCTATTTTCCATCATATTAAGCTTCCGCCAACGTGCTATTTCTGTCACCGTTTAGTTTGCAATCTTTACTTTTCAATCTATACAACAAAAATACCAAAAATATTTATCTTATTATCTTTATCAGATCTCACTTTTGCAAGTGGCCGTGAAGGGATTGACAACCCCTTTATCGCGTTGGTTGCAAGGTTCTTAATTGTTTGTGCAGGTACGAGGGATTTGCGTGTAGTCTCCTACTAGATTGATACCTTGGTTCTCAAAAACTGAGGGAAATACTTACGCTACTTTGTTGCATCACCCTTTCCTCTTCAAGGGAAAACCAATGCATGCTCAAGAGGTAGCAAGAAGGACTTCTGGCGCCGTTGCCGGGGAGATTTGCACCAAGTCAAGTCGAGATTTGATCTCCTGTCAACAAGCCATTTCTGGCGCCGTTGCCGGGGAGATCTATGCACAAGTCAAGACATACCAAGTACCCATCACAAACTCTTATCCCTCGCATTACATTATTTGCCATTTGCCTCTCGTTTTCCTCTCCCCCACTTCACCTTTGCCATTTTATTCGCCCTCTTCCGTTTGCTTCTTTTTGTTTGCTTCTTGTGTGTCTGTGTGTTAGATCGTTTATTTTGCCACTATGGCCACTCCTTCTATCATTGTCAGTACTCCCGATCATGAAGTTCTTAATTTTAAACAAAGGGAGGGAGAAAATTTAAAAGATCCTTGGTATAGAATTTGCAATGCTCAGAATAGATCCACTAGGAAGCAATCCACTTCCGTTCTTCTTCGCAATTTTATGTAGGCATCACTCCTGGGAATAGATATATTCTTGATACCATTACCGGAGGGAATTTCTTGGGTAGCCATACTTTTTATTCTTATAATGCTATGATAGATTTGTTTGGCCCACCGCCTCTTTTTGTTAATGGAGCTATTTTAACTTTGGAACACATGATGCAGAGGCTTGAAATTATTGAAAATAAAGTTGCCACTGTAGAGTTGATTGAGAATTTGGATAAAAAGATCCACAACCAAATTACCCAATATGGATCTAAAGTAGGAGTTACTCTAAATTTTTTTAAAGAAAAAGAACCCATAGTTAATGAAAAGATAGATCAAGATTCCATTAGAATTGATAAACTTGAGGATATTATTACCAACTTAGGGTCTGCCTTTTTTGCCATGAGAAATACTTCCAATTCTCCTACTACCAAAGTTGCCAAATTTATGTACGTTCCTAAAAATAAGGGTGAATCTTCTAGTAAGGAAACTGCGGATCTCAAATCAATAAGTGTTCACCCCAACTTTTTTACTATCATTAAGGAACCTCTTGCTACAAATGAATTTCTTGATTTCTTGCCTAGGAGTGTGATCATTAATAAAAAGAAGGAAACTCCTGAGGGTTATAAGTGTTCAATTGAAGAATTGCCTACCAAAGATGACAATACCTAGGTCTATTCTTGTTTTTATGCCTAGCTAGGGGCGTTAAACGATAGCGCTTGTTGGGAGGCAACCCAATTTTATTTTTGTTCCTTGATTTTTGTTCCTGTTTAGTAATAAATAATTCATCTAGCCTCTGCTTAGATGTGATTTTATGTTTTAATTAGTGTTTGTACCAAGTAAAACCTATAGGATCTTCTTGGGTGATAATTATTTGATCTTGCTGAAAAAGTCAGAAACTTTCTGCTCACGAAAACAATTGTTAAAAATCACCAGAAGGTGATAAAATACTGATTCCAATTGCAGTAGATCAATAATCAAATTATCTAGGACTTCCTATTTTGGTAGATTTTTATGAGTTACAGAAGTTTGCGTTTGATACAGATTACTACAGACTGTTCTGTTTTTGACAGATTCTGTTTTTCGTGTGTTGTTTGCTTATTTTGATGAATCTATGGCTAGTATCGGGGGGGGGTTTGAACCATATAGAAGTTGGAATACAGTAGGTTTAACAACAATATAAATAAATAATGAGTTCATTACAGTACCTTAAAGTGGTGGTTTGTTTTATTTTACTAAAGGAGCTCATGAGATTTTCTGTTGAGTTTTGTGTTGTGAAGTTTTCAAGTTTTTGGGTAAAGATTTGATGGATTTTGGAACAAGGAGTGGAAAGAGCCTAAGCTTGGGGATTCCCAAGGCACCCCAAGGTAAAATTCAAGGACAACCAAAAGCCTAAGCTTGGGGATGCCCCGGAAGGCATCCCCTCTTTCGTCTTCGTCTATCGGTAACTCTACTTGAGGCTATATTTTTATTCACCACATGATATGTGTTTTGCTTGGAGCGTCTTGTATGATTTGAGCCTTTATTTTTTAGTTTACCACATTCATACTTGCTGTACACACCTTTTGGAGAGACACACATGAATCGGAATTTATTAGAATACTCTATGTGCTTCACTTATATCTTTTGAGCTATATAATTTTGCTCTAGTGCTTCGCTTATATCTTTTTAGAGCATGGTGGTGGTTTTATTTTGTAGAAATTATTGATCTCTCATGCTTCACTTATATTATTTTGAGAGTCTTATATAACAGCATGGTAATTTGCTTTGGCTATAAAATTAGTCCTAACATGATGAGCATCCAAGATGGGTATAATAAAAACTATCATATAGAGTGCATTGAATACTATGAGAAGTTTGATTCTTTATGATTGTTTTGAGATATGAAGATGGTGATATTAGAGTCATGCTAGTGAGTAGTTGTGGATTTGAGAAATACTTGTGCTAAAGTTTGTGATTCCCGTAGCATGCACATATGGTGAACCGTTATGTGATGAAGTCGGAGCATGATTTATTTATTGATTGTCTTCCTTATGAGTGGCTGTCGGGGACGAGCGATGGTCTTTTCCTACCAATCTATCCCCCTAGGAGCATGCGCATAGTACTTCGTTTCGATAACTAATAGATTTTTGCAATAAGTATGTGAGTTCTTTATGACTAATGTTGAGTCCATGGATTATACGCACTCTCACCCTTCCACCATTGCTAGCCTCTCTAATATTGCGCACCTTTCGCCGGTATCATACACCCACCATATACCTTCCTCAAAACAGCCACCATACCTACCTATTATGGCATTTCGATAGCTATTCCGAGATATATTGCCATGTAACTTACCACCGTTCCGTATATTATGACACACTTCATCATTGTCATATTGCTTTGCATGATCATGTAGTTGACATCGTATTTGTGGCAAAGCCACCTTTATAATTCTTTCATACATGTCACTCTTGATTCATTGCATATCCCGGTACACCACCGGAGGCATTCCCATAGAGTCATATTTTGTTCTAAGTATTGAGTTGTAAGTAAAAAGAAGTGTGATGATTTTCATTATTAGAGCATTGTCCCAGTGAGGAAAGGATGACGGAGACTATGATTCCCCCACAAGTCGGGATGAGACTCTGGACTAAAACTAATAGTAAAAAAATAAAAAAAGAGGCCAAAGAAGTCCAAAAGAAAAAAAGAGAAAAGAAAAAATTGAGAGAAAAAGAGAGAAGGGACAATGTTACTATCCTTTTTCCACACTTGTGCTTCAAAGTAGCACCGTGATCTTCATGATAGAGAGTCTCTTATTTTGTCACTTTCATATACTAGTGGGAATTTTACATTATAGAACATGGATTGTATATTCCAATGATGGGCTTCCTCAAAATGCCCTAGGTCTTCGTGAGCAAGCGAGTTGGATGCACACCCACTTAGTTTCTTTTGTTGAGCTTTCATACACTTATAGCTCTAGTGCATCCGTTGCATGGCAATCCCTACTCACTCACATTGATATCTATTGATGGGCATCTCCATAGTCCGTTGATATGCCTAGTTGATGTGAGACTATCTTCTCCATTTTGTCTTGTCCACAACCACCTTCTATTCCACATATAGTGCTATGTCCATGGCTCATGCTCATGTATTGCGTGAAGATTGAAAAAGTTTGAGAACATCAAACGTATGAAACAATTGCTTGGCTTGTCATCGAGGTTGTGCATGATTTAAATATTTTGTGTGATGAAGATAGAGCAAAGCCAGACTATATGATTTTGTAGGGATAGCTTTCTATGGCCATGTTATTTTGAGAAGACATGATTGCTTTGTTAGTATGCTTGAAGTATTATTATTTTTATATCAATATTAAACTTTTATCTTGAATCTTTCAGATCTGAACATTCATGCCACAATAAAGGAAATTACATTGAAAATTATGCTAGGTAGCATTCCACATCAAAAATTCTGTTTTTATCATTTACATACTCGAGGACGAGCATGAATTAATCTTGGGGATGCTTGATACGTCTCCAACGTATCTATATTTTTTGATTGTTCCATGCTATTATATTATCTGTTTTGGATGTTTAATGGGCTTTAATATACATTTTTATATTATTTTTGGGACTAACCTATTAACCGAAGGCCAGTGCAAATTGCTGTCTTTTTGCCTATTTCAGTGTTTCGCAGAAAAGGAATATCAAACGGAATCCAAATGGAATGAAACCTTCGCGAGGATCGTTTTTGGAACGAACGCAATCCTGGAGACTTGGAGTGGACGTCAAGGAAGCAACAAGGCGTCCACGAGATAGGGAGGCACGCCCAGGGGGTAGGCGTGCCCCCACCCTCGTGGGCCCCTCGTGGCTCCACTGACCTACTTCTTTTGCCTATATATACTCTTATACCCTGAAAACATCCAGGAGCACCACGAAACACTTTTTCCAATGCCGCAACCTTCTGTACCCATGAGATCCCATCTTAGGGCCTTTTCCGGTGCTCCGCCGGAGGGGGAATCGATCATGGAGGGCTTCTACATCAACACCATAGCCTCTCCGATGATGTGTGGGTAGTTTAACAGACCTTCGGGTCCGTAGTTATTAGCTAGATGGCTTCTTCTCTCTCTTTGGATCTCAATACAAAGTTCTCCTCGATCTTCTTGGAGATCTATTCAATGTAATACTTTTTGCGGTGTGTTTGTCGAGATCCAATGAATTGTGGGTTTATGATCAAGATTCTCTATGAACAATATTTGATTCTTCTCTGAATTCTTATATGCATGATTTGATATCTTTGCAAGTTTCTTCGAATTATCGGTTTAGTTTGGCCTACTAGATTGATCTTTCTTGCAATGGGAGAAGTGCTTAGCTTTGGGTCCAATCTTGCGGTGTCCTTTCCCAGTGACAACAGGGGCAGCAAGGCACGTATTGTATTGTTGGCATCGAGGATAAAAATATGGGGTTTATATCTTATTGCTTGAGTTTATCCCTCTACATCATGTCATCTTGCCTAATGCGTTACTCTATTCTTATGAACTTAATACTCTAGATGCATGCTGGATAGCGGTCGATGTGTGGAGTAATAGTAGTAGATGCAGAATCGTTTTGGTCTACTTGTCATGCACGTGATGCCTATGTTCATGATCATGCCTAGATATTCTCATAACTATGCGCTTTTCTATCAGTTGCTCGACAGTAATTTGTTCACCCACGTAGAATTTGCTATCTTGAGAGAAGCCACTAGTGAAACTTATGGCCCCCCGGTCTATTTTCTATCATATTAATCTTCCGCCAACGTGCTATTTCTGTCACCGTTTATTTTGCAATCTTTACTTTTCAATCTATACAACAAAAATACCAAAAATATGTATCTTATTATCTTTATCAGATCTCGCTTTTGCAAGTGGCCGTGAAGGGATCGACAACCCCTTTATCGCGTTGGTTGCAAGGTTCTTAATTGTTTGTGCAGGTACGAGGGATTTGCGTGTAGTCTCCTACTGGATTGATACCATGGTTCTCAAAAACTGAGGGAAATACTTACGCTACTTTGCTGCATCACCTTTTCCTCTTCAAGGGAAAACCAACGCATGCTCAAGAGGTAGCAACGCCGCGCAGTTCTTCCGAGCCCAGGAGGGGAACACGACAGAGAAGCTATTCTGGTCACAGTTCCTAGCGCCAGAGCGTCCGGCGCTGTTGAACAACCAGATGATGCAAATGTCGGAGATGCATAGTATGTTTGGTCTGGCCATGAAGGACATCATAGTCCGTATTTGGCCAGTCGAACCCATTCCTAGCAGCTACTTCGGCCTGGTGAGGCGACTCGCCAATGCACTGCCCCGAGTTGAAGCTATGAAGCACTCGGCGTGCATAGAGGGTGCACGGATGGCCTTTGCCCATGTCAAGATGCACTAGGCGAAGATGAAGGCCACCGTCGTGGCAACCGAAGGCCCACCCCAAGGCAAGGACCATCGCAAGCCAGAGCGGTACTGTGATGATGTCCTGGCGGGGTGCCCGAATAGTAGAGGGCCAATGCTCCAAGGATATCATGTTTGAATGAATGTATGATGGTTATCCGGACTTTGTTTTTATGAACTAGGGCTTGTAATATATTCATGCCTTTATCTGAAATTCTATTCCTCCTGTGCGACAGTTTTAATTCTGAAAGTTTTCTAGTCGTTGGCTTTAGCCCCACGTAGATGCTACGGTGGTGTTCGGCATAGCGCGCGACCACACTTGACCCAACGTCTTGGTCCGTAAAGGAGGTGTCTGTGCACCGAACCAGGCAATCAGACTATCACTACAAAAAACAGACACATCCGTGACATTATGGGCCAAACGAAAAAAAATCTGTCATGCTTATGACACTTCTATGACGATAATTGTGACAAAACCCAGTATCATCATAGATGTGGTGGGCTCCTACTTCTATGACAAAAAATCATGACAGAAAATGGGCTTTTCATCCTGGGCGGGCTGGAGACGCAGCTGCATGACATTCTTTGGGCCGTCCATGACGGAAAAAACCATGGTAGAAGCAAGGGCGAGGAAAATATCGGGGAGTTCCCGGTTACGGTTGGTGGGCGGGGCCGAGCGATGCACGGAGGTTTGCGCATTTCTCTCATACACGTATGCGTGTGTGTGCGAGGCGTTGCGCTCTAACTGAACCCGAGCGAGGCATTGGGCTCTAACTAAACCCGAGCGATTGCACTAGTTACGTTACTGAACCCCGATCGATCCCTTGTTGTTAACCGAACCTGAGTGATTCCTTCGCTACTGCTGCTAACTGAAGCCGATCAATGCTGCCTCTTGATGAACAGTGAGTGTTGTTGGGGGGGGGGTTGGATGAATAGTTCTCGGTGGGGGGTGGTGGATGAACAGGACCCCGTGGTAGTAGAGGCCGTTGCCGCTGGATGAACAGGACCCCAATCGATCGAGCCGGTTGGGGGTGGATGAACAGGACCCCGTGGAGGGCTGGATGAATAGGACGACCCCGTGGAGGGCTGGTTAAGCAGTAGCCAGTGGAGGGCTGGATGAACAGTAACCCATGGAGGGGTGGTTGAACAGGACCCCGTGGAGAGGGCTGGTTGAACAGTAGCCGGTGGAGGAGCGGTGGAGGCTAGATGAACAGGAGCCCGTGGATGAACAGTGGCTTGTGGAGGCAGGAGGGGAGACGCCGTGGATGAACAGTCGTAGGTGGAGGCTGGAGGAGGTCGATAGTGGATGAACAGTAGCCCGTGGAGGCTGGAGGAGGTCGACGGTGGAGATGAACAGTAGCCCGTGGAGTCCCATTTTGTGGTACGCCACACCCCTCTTGATGAACAGGACCCCCGTTTCAACCGTAGCGCTCCAACACAAATTCGTTTCCTCCGTTTTGCGGTACTCCACACCCCTCCCGACCAACATGACCCTGTTTCGTCCGTAGGAGGTCCAAGAGAAGTCCGTTTCCTCCATTTTGCGGTATGCCAGACCCCTCCCGATGAACAGGATCCCGTTTCGATCGTGGCCGGTCGAACACAAGGCCGTTTCCTCCGTTCTGCGGTACGCCAGGCCTCGTTTTGATCGGCTATTCCGTCCAAGCCGGTTGGCTTCCGATGAACACGACGCAGTTTCTCTGTTCCGACCCAGCCTTGTACACGAGCCCTGGCCGTACGTATGCGCGAGTAGGCGTTCGAGACCCCGCCCGTATGTACGTACGTGGCCGTATTTACTTTCTTGCACCCTGGCTGTGCGTACATGTACATGCTACGTCCGCGCCTCTACTACGACACATGCCCTTCCTTACACGACCACGGTTCATCGCTGCAGCCTGCAGACAGACCGATCGACCAGTATGTACGTACACATTTGCGACCAGAATGACAACGCTACGTACGCTTCGACCAGGTGGGTCCTGACTGTCACACACTTCCTTGCATGTGAAGATGTAGCTGGTGGGTCCGAGGAGTCAAGGGGGAAACATTTTTTTCCGTGAAATATGGTGGCCCGTCCGGTGGGTCCCTGGTATCAGGTGGAGGAATCATTATTTTGCGCGTAATATGGAGGCACTTCCTTGCTGCGGCCGTGGACCCAGCTGTCAGCCTCTCCACGTACAGTGCTCTTTCGATGGAAGTCATTCCTTGACCATGTTGACCACGCCGCGCCGAGAGCACCAGGGCAGTGGACGACAGCGAGTCCAAGGAAGGGGACGACACGGAGCCGGGGAAGACGCGGCAGTGGAAGCCCACGCGGAGAGGAGTACGAGGGTTCACTGGTTCGGCTGCGGTGTGAGGCTGCCATCACCGCAGAATAACATGGGGTGTGGGTGAGTTGAGGGATGGCCTGGCCAGCAGTGGGAGTAGTAGGGGCGGTGAGGCCTCCGCGGCATCACAGCCGGCCACAGGAGGCAGGAGCACACGACACGACCGGCACTGGTTTGGGCGGGTGGAGCAAGAAGACCAGAGGTTGAAGAAGCACTACGATCGTTGGATGGACATCGTACAGTCACTGGAGCTAGAATCGTTCATATTGACTAAGTTGACAAAGCCCTCCTTCCCCGTCAACTTAGTAGGCCCACAAGTCAGCTCCCACTATGGTGGGTCCCAGCTAGCAGGGGGTATTCATTTTTTTGTGCGTAATAAGGAGGCACTTCCTTGCGTGCGAAGATATAGCTGGTGGGTCCAACCTGTCAGCGGGGGGAACATTTTTTTCGTGAAATACAGAGGCCCTTCCGATGGGCCCTAGCTGTCAGGTGGAGGAATCATTATTTTGTGCGTAATAAGGAGGCATTTCCTTGCGTGCGGTCATGGACCCAGCTGTCAGCCTCTCCATGTACAGTCCACTTCCGATGGATGTCGTTCGTTGACCATGTTGACCACATCGTGCCGAGAGCACCAGGGTTGTGGACGATGGCGAGGCCTAGGAAGGGAACGACACGGATCCAGGGAAGACTCGGTAGTTGTTTCCCACGCGGAGGGGAGTACGAGGGTTTACTGGTTCGTCTGCTGTCGCCAGAGAATAACAGCAGGTGTGGGTGAGTGGGAGTACAGTGGGGCGGTGAGGCCTACGCGGCAGCACAGCCGACCGCGGGAGGAGGGAGCAGGCAGTCCTGTCGGCGCTTGTTTGAGCGGCTGGAGAAGGAAGAGGAGAGACTGAAGAAGCACGACGGCTGTTGGATGGACATCCAACACTCACTGCTCTCGTGTGTTGACTAAGTTGACACGATTTTGGGTCCCTGCTGTCAGCCGCTCATTGTGTAATTCTCTTGTTTATTGACTACATTGACAATGGCGTGAGCCGCAGATGTCCAACCATTAGGAGGAACCATTTTTTTGGGCTTGTAATAACGAGGCACTTGCTTGCGTACTGCCATGACGCTGGTGGGTCCCTACTGTCATCCTCTCCACATATAGTAATCTCCTTGTTCCTCTCGGTTGTTGACGACGTTGACACTGCAAGAGGGCGGCGCACCGCGCACGGTGAGCGAACCAAGGCAGAGGACGACGGCGTGGCCTCAGACGAAACGAACAGGAGCCGTGGAAGATGCGCCGGTCTAATTGCATGCGGAGGGGAGTACGAGGGTTGACTGGTTCGGGTGCAGGTGCGTGTTGGGGCTGACGTCGCCGGAGAATAACAAGACGTGTGGGGAATAGAGGGAGGGACTGGCCAACGCTGGAGGCGCAACCAGCTATCGGAGGCGCAGCCAGCTATCGGAGGCGGGAGCAGGCGGGGTGGTTTGGTTTGGGCGGCTGGAGGAAGAAGACAAGAGATAGAAGATACACGACAGATGTTGGATGTCAATCCAATGGCTGTAGGCAGAATCGTTTGTTGACTAGCTAGTAAGTCGACACCACCTTGGATAGGATATTTCCTCGTGGGTCCCAAATGGCAGAATCCAAATCTGTCACGGTCATGCAACCTTTCCTATGAAAATTTACAGCCCATTTGGTGTGCTAGTTCAAAATAAGTTTGTGGGTGCTGATGGGGGCTAATCACTCGGCTTCTGTAATGCATAGTGAGCTCAAGCAGCCGACGAGAGTGATGTTATTTACCTTGGTTGGGATTTGTTACAATATTTTACTCCAAATTAAACGAATGGCAAGCCATTTGCCTTGTTTCAAAGAAAATATGACAGTCACAGCTGAGTTGAAAAGGGCAAGAACATCTAACTCCAGCTTACAAACTGTACAAAAGCACGAGGGTTAATTGTTCATCAGGTTTAGACAAAACCCATGTTGAAAAGGGCAACAACATCTAACTCCAGCACTATTTTCGGCAGTCACAGTCAAATGGACCGGTCAGGTCCATAGAATGAACATCCTGGGTCATAAATTTACAGGATTATGACCACAGTATGTTGTAAATAGAAGCCCAACACGTCCAAATAAAGTCGCCTAACCTTTGAAGTGAAGGGGCATCTTGGATGACGAGCTGCCTTCCGTCAAAAGAAATTCCAATTCTTACAAGGTTAGGAGACTTTATTTGGAGAAAACCGATTCTAACTGTGAAAACAAGCACCAAGCACTCTAGGGGCAGGGCAACTGGACTGGATGATGCTGTGCAATGAGGCCTCCGATATACGAACCCACATAAGTGAATGTTTCTTGAGAAATGTGAGTCGAAGGTTTAGTACCAGCTTGTCTGGTAGGTAGGACAGGGCAAAGGTGGCGGTGTGGAGAGAGGAGGAAAACCGCGAGATGGACATCGGTGCTGAGGGCACAAGTACATGGCGTTCGGTATCTGGTAGGTGATTTCCAGGCGATAGTAGAACTCAAGCAACTGTAGTTCTGTGAATTCAGGGGATTTCAGCCAGGCGTCCACCGTGCAGGGCATGGTATGCTTGCTCAGGTAGCATGATGGGATGTAGAGGCTTTGAACGGATCCCTGGTGGGAGGAGATGATGGCTTTGGGGATTTCAAAATCATTGAAGAGAGATAGCTGACGACAATCGAGATTAAGGGGCATGGTGCGCCATAGAGGGCGCAACCGAATTGAGAGGACTTGGGTGCGACAACAATCCTTGGTGGGGAGAAGCGAGATGATCTCCCCAAGGACGGCGTCCGGGAGATCGCTGATGTGGTCCACCCGAGATACTACGGGTTCCTGGGATCCGGTGGGGGCGGGGTCACCACTTCTCCCTGCGCTGCCGGGTGTGGGATCTACAACAGGCGTCGCCGCTGGCGGGAGCCTCATCTTCTTGGCGCTGGGGTCAGCCAACTCCATTTTCCTCGAGGGCGTCGCATCGCGCTCACGGATTGGAGCAGAGTAATGAATGACGAGCCTAGTTGTAGTGCGAGTGAAGAAGAAGGGGAGCTGGGGGTTTTCTATAGTAGTGAGGAAGAAGGGGAGCTGGGGTTCTCTGTAGGAGTGAGGTGAGGAATTTGGGGGTACGAGTGGAGCGAGCTAACATGAGGTGGGTGGGAGTGAGGAGGAAGAAAAGTACCCAGGTTTTTTTGGGGGGCAGTGTGCTGGGTGTGGGTAGCGCCTCTCATTAATTAAATATATGGGCTTTTGAATTGATTTTATTATTTACTAGGGTGGATGGGCTGTTTTGTCTTGGGCCCAGAGAAACAATTACTACTGGTACAGTGGAGACACTCTACAGCTACCCAGAAAAACAATTACTACTAGTACAGTGGATACACTATCGCTTATGGCTCCTCCTAGGTCATCGAAACGTCTCTCTCTACTGAATGCCGTTTTACTTTTGTTCACCAACATGCGGGCCATGCAGCGCGCGGGCCCAAACGCCATCCACCAAATTAGAAGGCAGTATGCAAGCGGAGAGTCACCCCGGTCGTAGCACAGCAGTAACGAGCCGTCGTATCACAAAACCCCACCTCCCCGCAGTCTAAGTTTGACGGACGAGTCAACCATCATTTCACTCTGCTGAATCCCCTTCTCCCTCACCGTCTTCAAGAAAGCCAACACTCGCATCTGCCACTGTTCTTATCTCCCAACGAAGGGAAGGTAAGCGGACCCGTGATGTTGGCATATTTTCATTCAGAGAAAAAAAGAACTTTTGCAAAGCAGTAACCGATCCTCACTCTCTTTTTTGTTTCATTGTCATTGCAATTCTGTTTTCCTTTCAGTGGTCTCCTAGTATTCATCAGTTTCATGATGGACCAAGGAAAACCAGGCAAAGATCTACCGATATTGGATTAGACACGGGAGGCTGATCCCCACGAGACAGAGAGCTCCAAGAACATGGAGGCAGCCACCGAGCCGACCCTAGATACGCTCACGGCCACTACTGAGATGGTCACTACCTCGTTTGTGGTTATAGCCCTCGTGGCCCTATAGGAGCAGTTTTCCCCCTTCAAGGATGTGTCCCCCCCGCTGAGCTACCCAAGGTGATTTTCTTCTTTGCCGATCTCGATTGTGGTTTTTCATCTAAGTATGTAGTGATGAATAATGCAAAATTCTATTAGCTTCGATGCCATGCTATAAATAGTGGTTTAAATAACTTGTGTTTCTTATACTAGAAAGTAATTCAGAATTTGTTTCTGTTTCAATTAGAGCCCTGATGCAGACAAGGATTGTGTGGTCGTACATGTCACTCGCTATGAGGCAGATGACCTGAATATACGCACTGGGAAAACAGACTTCTTAGGCTGTTGGATCCGGGAAGCCGTTTGCGCTTATACCGATGTCGAGTTGTATTCCAGCCTCACTGTTGTCAGGCGTGTTGTCCAGGGTGTACTAAAGCACAAGAAGTTCAAAGCTACTCCTTCGTTTGTGAGGCATACTGTTCTTGTCAAGCTTACGCAGGAAGATGACGTCACATGCCTCCACAAACAAGTTTATGAGTGGCAAGTCCACAAGGTTATCTTCATGAAGGTTCACAGGATTGAGCTGCTGCCGGACGTCCTCGATGATGTTCGTGGCAAGGTCCGTCTTGTGTCCAACCCAAATTAGATCGAGGCATGAAATAGTTGCCCCAGCTAGTGTTTAATAGTAGTTTGGATTGTGTCTAATTATCCGAACCTTGCCTATTATCGAGCCCTCTGGGGCTAGTACTCTGTTTGAATCCGTCTATGGGAACTGCTGCTACTTTTGTGTGCCCGTGAATCATGTGAGAACCATCGTAATTGTTGCCGAAACAGATGTGTCTTCACTAGTTTTTTCATGAATATGGCATGGTAAGAATAAGTTGTCACGGTTTATCATATGAGCTGTGTGTGTTTGATGAAATAGAGTACTCGTTCGAGAACTGTGCGCTGACGTATACATAAGTACTTGTAAACACTGTTGGTGCTACCCCACTTGTAAGCAGTTGTGCAAAACACGACACATTGGCTCAGCTCGCTTCAACACTAGGCTGTCGACCAGCTAACAATCAATAATCTGCTATCTCACATATAAGCAACTATGTATCTTGTCACGGTGGTTCATGCAGTTAACTGAGGCCACAATGTAAATTCCAAACATTCACACGCTAGTCCAGCGTTCATGTGGAACACTCACATTAAACTCGGCTTCATAAAAAACTTGAAAAGCATAAGTTAAGGAATTTTATACATCTCAATGATTCATAGAACATAACAAACATATACTAGTTCACAGCAAAAGACAAAGTTGTGAGAAGGTTTACAAATGAGGAAAAATCAAGCAAGGCTTCTCTAAGCAAAGGGCCTCCCGGCAGGCTTAAATTTCCTGGAGTTCACTCTGGTTTTTTCTTGTTGCCACCATCCAGGGCTAGGTTCTCTCATTCCAGAATAACCAATTATAATTGTGTTGTTAGCTGGAAATGCTGAACTGAACCATGTACTGTACTGACCAGCTGAAATTCTTGTGCATTCCACTAAATTTAAGCACCACTATTTGCAGAAATAAGCAGACCACAATGCCTCTTGTCCGCACACCTGTCCCAAAAACCTCCATGCAGTCGTGCCAGCTACTCCTCGATCCATGGATGAACTGGTAGAAAGTGCATTCCAGACTAGGATGCAGTTGTTTTCGCTCGCCCCTGCACTGCAATCAGGAAGTAAAACACATCTTCTTTTAGATTGCGTTGGTCATTCTGCCTAGTTACTACCAATCTAGGAATACCTGGAACACTGGTGGTTAGAGGATGACAGCTAGGAATAGCCATCTCATTTTGTGCAGTTGTACTAAAACTGAGGTGTGTACTTTTGATTGCACAGATAGAAACGATATGGAGACAAACATCCATGTTTGCGCAAATACGAAATACAGTTATTTAAACAGTGACAGATATTTGCAGTGGCGTATGATTAACAACAGCATCTATTGTGTTATAATTTGCACTAGATTGACAGTATGAAAGTGCCCTCAAGTAAGTAGCATCACATCACATCAACACTGCCACTAGATTAACATGCATAACAATAGCATTAGTATTACTGTCATGAGAGTAGCACATGGTCAGTAAATGTGCAATCAAATTTGTGCAGTTCCACTGGGATGAAGCAATGTTAGCGGTGTGAGATTTAACTGTAACTGCAAAAACACAATTCATGGGAAATAAAGAAAGACGGAAGCACTTCATAAAATGGTGGTGGCATTGCTTCAACTTATCGACGGCACTAGACCATTACTTATAGTGACATTAGGTAGCATTGCTTAATGCTTCATGTCATTTTACATTAACGGTAGCGATATGGGCGTAGGGACGGCAGGGGCATAAAGTGGTGAGGCAGATGTGGTCGGCGAGAGCGGCAAACACTCAGGCAGCATGTCTGCATTTGTCCCATTTTTTATCTACTCGGCAACATTTTCCTATGTGAGCAGAGGTAATCTAGACCTGCTCATTCTCATTTGCATTGTCCCCCAACACCCCTCAGTTTCTTTCCTTTTTCGACCAAGAGACAGGTCCACTTCCCCCCACCCTTTTCCATCCACCATGCTTTCTTCGCCTTTTCAAGCAAGAGACTAGTTGGGTAGCCAGTATCTACTACTTTCCCCCATTTCCTCTTAGAACCAATGCAAGTCCTAGATTCATGCTACAGCCTTCCCACTTTCTTCCCTGTTTGAACCAACTCTTAGATTCGACTGTATGAACTAGCTTTACCTCTAATAATAGTAAAAGTCTAGGTGGCTTTGGAACAGCCGACAGAAGTAGAAAAAGATCCACACACAGCCACGTGGGGAGCTAGGGCAGTAGAGCAAGGCAGGTTTCGAAGGAATATATACCTGAGGGTCGTCGGCATGTGGCAAAGATGGCGTCAGGAGGCCGCATCTTGGCCACAATGCCGCAAGGAGGAAGAAGGGGTCGGAGGCCCTCCCGAGCTGGCGCTCTCTTGGAGAGAACGGCACGGCCGCCGATTGGGATGCGCGGGCAGCCATTGGTCTGCTCCCTCGCCGCCGAGGACAACGTGAATGATGCACCTACACCCCTGCCCCGGTCAAGGTGGCCCGTCCGGATTTGTGACCAGCCGTGAGCAGAGAGAGAGTGTGGCCACCTATGTCTTGCTTAGATCTGAAGAGCATGAGAGAGTGAAAGAGAGGAACCCTAGTAAAGCAAGCGCTAAGGCTCCTGCTTATATATATAGTGGAGTGATTTTGTTGTACCAGCTTCAAAAAAATGTGCTCCTACGTGTACCGATGAGTGGGTGTGAGAGAACTAGTGCGTGCGTGCACCGCTTCTCTTCGTGAGAGTACAATATACTATGCCCAAAGAATGTTCACCACAAGAGTAATAGTATAAGTGTGTGACGTGTGAGCTAAAATAAAAGGTGCGCGACGTCTTTTGTTTTTTAGAAGTTCTGAGGGTAGGGTGTGAAGAGCACATATGCGTGTGACGTCTACCTGCAGATAGACGGTGGGTGCGAGAGGACTCGAGAGAGTCATGACTCGTGAGGGTGCGTGTGTGCATGAGAGAGAGGGGCACGTATCAATGCAATGCATGTGCTCGTAAATCATTATCCGACAAACATTCGCCACAAGCCATTTCCTGACAAACGCCACAAGAACCGTTAGATCGGCATCCAATAGTGTCAGTTTTGCCATGTGATTTAACAGAACAGCCACTCCTCCTTCACACAAATCTTCGCCATGAGTGTTAGCAACTGCCGTATGCTCCTCCCTCCATTCCAAAATGCAGTGCATATAGCTTTATTGAAAATTCGAACCTCGCAAACTTTTACCGAGTTTTCGTGTACCAAAATGCACATATAGAATACCCAGTATATATCATTTCATTCATCTTCGAGAGGTAACTATAAAGATAGGGGAGGAGTCTACAAAGAAAGACCGTCGTATCACCTGCAGCAATTTCAACCATCCTTTGGTGTGGAGGAATATCATAGGAACTCTATATGATATGATTTTTCTAGGATTTTTCCTTTAGAGCCAATTGGTTCATAGGAATAGATTCATATACTCCACATTTCAAAGGAAATAAACATGATATCATTTTTATAGCTTTAGAGCCACTTGGTTCATATGAATGGATTCCTATACTCCCATAATTTCAAAAGAAAATAAACATTAGCGTATATTCAATAGAAAAGTTCCTATGATGTGAACCAAATGACATCTCTTTTCTAATCCCTCCACATAGGAATTGAGATACATGTCATCTCTAGATTCAATAGAAAAGTTCCCATGATGTGAACCAAATGACATCTCTTTTCCAATCCCTACTCATAGGAATTGAGATACATGTCATCTCTTTCCCTATAACTTCCATGTATACATCTTCTATTCCTAAATAGCTAGTACAACCCACTAGTAGCTTTTTTCCTAGACATGCAACTATGGCACAAGAACAGGTCATGCATGCAAGTCATAAATCACATTGCTTTTGTACTCTCACTACAAAAAAATACACTTCCGTGATGATACGTGTTTGTCACAGTAGGTCATGTTTTCTGTCATGCATGTACATCCATGACAATTTTATGACAGAATCAAGATAGTCATACCTGTGCTGTCGTAGAAGTGTTCCATGACATTACCAAACTTATCATCATGGAAGTGTCCACTTCCATGACGATAAATCGCGCGTCACAGAAGTGCTTTCATCAAGGGTGACCGAAACGGGGCATCCACCGTAACGGAACACCGTTAAGCTATCGGGTCCGGTTTTGGATCCGATAACCCGTTAACAGCCCCGACCAATGGGGATTTTCCACGTGTAAAATCATCATTGGCTGGAGGAAACACGTGTCGGTTCACCGTCGGGACAGATGTCATCCACTCATTGGACCCAAAGCGCCTATGATACGTCGACATGTGGCACGGCCCAACAGAGGCCCATTCCTGTGAAAAGGCCGGCCCGTTTGACTTGGTCAAAAGGTGGCGGGCCGGCCCACGGCAAGCCTGTTAACGGCCTGGTCGCATATAGCCCATTTACAGCCCGCTAACCTAGGGCCCGTTTACGGCCTATCCGAATTAGGCCCAGTAGCGTCATCTGGGCCGTCCAATATAATTCCAGCCCGTTTTAACTTCCGGCCCATGTATGGCCCATGACGTCTTTTGGCCCATATGAGGCTCTTAGTAACCCTCGGCCCATTAACGGCCCGTGGTAAAACTGGCCCGTAATGAACAGTGTATCATTTTATACCCATTAACGACCCATTATTCCGTTGGGCCGTTTCCAGCATGTTATCTTTCGGCCTTTTCAGGGTCCATTTATTCTTGGGCTCATTTCCAGCATTCGTTTACTTTTGGCCTGTTACTGTCATTTTCTGCTTGTGGGCCAAATACAGCCCGTGGTTTCAGTCGGCCCGTTTGTGGCCCGTTAATACGTTGGGCCGTTTTCATAGCGTCATCAAATACGGCCTATTAACGATGGCCCGTTATGGTCGGCCCATGAATGGACGATTTGAACTCTAGCCCATTTACGGCCATAATGTGGTCTGTTATTGGCCCATGTTTGGCCAACCGATCATACGGCCCGTAGAAGGCCCATTGATGATACAGCCCGTAGAAGACCCATTATGTCTACGCCCCATAGAAGGCCCATTGTTTCTACGGCCCTTAGAAGGCCCATTATCTCTACGACCCGTAGGAGGCCCATTTTAACTACAGTAAATATGTAGCCCATTGTTAATGTGGCCTACTTTTAAAAAATAGGTTATTCCGGCCACTAGCAAACCGCGAAAAAAGAACTGGACTAACTACAAGAAAACAAATAAACAAGACAATGGAAATAAATAAGCAAGCAACTTACACTAGGCTATCACGGCTATTACACATATTACATCCACTGGGCATCAAAGTTCGCCACAAGTGCAAATATAGGGAACAAAGCAACATATAAACGCCGCAGCAAAACAAGTCCAGAACTAAACCACTTCAGAAGAGCTCAAGAAACAATATCCTGGGTACCCATAATGCTGGCAAGATTCTTAGCAAGCTTATTAACTTTCTCTTGTTTGGCGCTTAAATCCTCCAGCACTTGCTGTTGCACCAGAAAGTATGCATCTGGATTCTGCAGGGACTTCCTCAGTCCTTCGGCTTCCTGTGGCATAACATCTGATCCATGTCTTTCAACTTGAAGTTGAGACTCAAGAAGCCGAACTGATTCAGGCAGCGATTTTGAAGAGCTGGTGCCAGCAGTAGTAGCCATTAACTCGAACACTACATCAAGACAGGACTTTGGGGTTGTCTCAGTGTCTTCAATATAGTTTTTATCAGCTTTCTTGGAGAACAACAGGGATGTCTCACTCTCTTGAACCTGATCTGCATTACTTCCTTTACCATTGCATAATGGGGTACTCGTCTCCAATATTTTATCCGCGTTCTAAAGGAGAAACAAACAAACAGATCACAGGTTTACAATGTAGTATATGAAACTCATTTTGGTAAACCAGTTCAGTAGTAAGGTGGACAGGATAACATCATGAAACAAACATATATCTATGTAGTATGGTCACTGTATGGTCTATATCATTCTAGTTTATGTTGCCAAATCAAGATAGATACAGTTCGAATCATATCTATTTAAGACAGAGCAGCATAGACAGAATATAAGTGTGGGAAACTACACAGCAATAACAACACTTGTAATGTGCATGGCATGAGAACATAACTGTTTATTCAATTGAAACTAAAATCAACATAGAGAAAGTTACAACAGCAAACACGTTAAAGAAACAGGTTTAAAACATACCTGTTGCGCCATTGGAGTTTCAATTGCATCCTTCAAATTTGAAATTAGTTGGTATGAGTAAATACAGTGATGCAAGAGCAAAGTAGTATGAACCATAGCTACGGAACCTGACCTGAGAACAATTCTTCTTCTGCTTTAAGCGTTGACTTGGGGTTCGGAGTGGTGGTCGTCGTGCTTTGGGCACTGCAGTTGCCTTACTAACTACTCGTGTTTGGGTGCTCTGTGGTGGAGACGATGCTGTGTCAATGGGAACTGGGTTACTATCTGCTGGGGTTGGGGTTAGAAGGGGTGTAGCTGGTTCTCTGTCCAACTGGGTAGGGGTACAATCTGCGTGAGTCTGGGTTATGTGTGGTGGGGCTGGTTCTTGGTCAAGTACAACCGTGGTTCTATCTCCATCGACAGATACCATGATCTTTTCTGAAGACCGTGTTTTTTCTCCCACAGATACTGCCATCACCCCCTCCAATTGAAATGGCTGATAAACAAGAAAAGTAATTGAATGTACAGACACTGTAAGATAGACAGGTGCAATGGATAGTAGGGAAGAAAACAGGGCATGAAATAATTCACATTTATGTTGTCTAACCAAACAGAATAGCTGGACATAATTTCAAATATATGATGGCTAATTAAATAGGATAGCATGACACAATTTCACATGTATGATGGCTAACTAAACATGATAGAATGACATACTTCAAAATATGATGACTATGTAAACAGGATGACATGATATAACTATACGATGTGTCTATTAAAGTGGTTGGCATGACATAAATCACAAACATGCCGTTGATGGAAACATGATGGCATGATGTAATTCATGGATAGAATGACATAATTCAAAATATGATGACTATGTGAACAGGATGGGATGATATAACTATATTATGTCTTTAGAGAATGGGTTGGCATGCCATAATTCAGATACATGTTGTCTATGTAAACATCATGGCATGATATAATTCAAATATATGATTTATATACTAAGGAAGTGAGCAGAGGGCAATCGCATATATGATGTGTCAACTAAGGAGATGACATTCAATATCGTGTATATGATGTAAAAACTAAGCATTGCAATACAACATATGCATGATATGAGTAATATAACCCTGCCAAGTTTGAGCATACACCTCAGGGGGATAATAGGACTAGTCATCTGCCTCTGAATCCTCCTCTAAAGAGCTATCTGTAACCAGCAACATATTTGCTTCACTAGGTAGCATTGTCTGCTCTGAAGACCTTGTTTTCACTCCAGATTTCTCCATCACCAATTCAAATGGCTGATGCACAGGAAGAGCAATTGAATATACAAACATTGTCGACAAAAGCAATGAGAAATACAAAAAAGGAAGGCATGATATAATTCACATATATGACGCTTGGCTAAACAGCATGGCATTGCATAGTTCACATATATAATGCCTTGCAACAAGATAGCATTGGATAATTCACATATATAATGTCTTGCAAAAAGATGGCATTGCATAATTCACATATATGGTAATTAGACACTAAACAAGTGGCATTCACACAAATCATGTCTAAACTAAGCAAATGACATAGCAATGCAAGATACCATACTCACGATATGAGCAACATAACCCTGCCAACTTAGAGCATGCACCTCGGGGGGGGGGGAATAGGACTGGTCATCTGTCTCCAAATCCTCCTCTGAGGAGCTATCTATAACCAGCAAGACATGCGCTTCGTCACATAGCATTGTCTGCTCTGAAGACCTTGTTTCCACTCCAGATTTTTCCATGACCGTGCCGAATGGCTGATGCATAGGAAGAGTAATTGAATGTACTAAAATTGTTGACAAATTTAACACGTAATAAAAAATGATGTCATGATATAATTAACATATAAGATGACTGGCTAACCAGGGTGGCATTGCAAAATTCACATATATGATGCCTGGCTAAACAAGATGGCATTGCATGATTCACATATATGATAAAGAAACTAAACAGATGGCATTGACACAAAGCATGTCTAAACTAAGCAGATGACATCTTTGATGTATACAGTAAGCAATGCAAGGCACCATATGCATGATATTACCAACATCAGCATGCCAAGTTAGAGCGAAGACCTCATGGGGTAAATAGGAGTGGTCTTCTGCTTCTGAATCCCCCTCAGAACAGTTATCTTCCTCTTGATTATGATCCGAAATGGGTGGAGGGGGGGCTGCCTTTGCGCCCACCATGGAGCGACGTCTGCATGAAATTTTATTGCCACGCAAGGCTTGTCTCTTTTGCTCTACATGTTCAGTTCCATTGTGTACAATAACTGACATGCATAGGAATAAAACATAGTGAGATTATGTAAGGAGTGCATGCACAAATCCAGAGTGAAGGTAGCAAACTGTGGATAGACCCAAAACCAATGATAGCAGGCAGATAATAGCTTTAGTTAAAAAATACAGATAATGGCTCCTTTAATGTTTGTTTGCACCCAACATGAAACTCATAGTAGACACTCGAGATTAACCAGATAGTATTAATTGCTGCCCCAATATGTACCCCACAACGATTTAAAAACTCAAGTTTCAGCATAAGTTTGGACCTGAGTCGGAGTCTAATAGGTGAACACGACGATAAAGTAGCATGTCGTCATATTAAGCGATGCATAACGTAAGCAGACACGGAAGAGTGCAACCTCTCTTGCGGACCCGTGTAGTCCTCAAGGTCATCTGCTTAGTTGATGATGGTAATGCATTTGTCGTGGCTGCCGACGGTGGGGAAGAAGATCTGAGGCGGCGAAAGACAGTCTGGAGAGCGATCCCTACTGTGGCGAACCCTTCCGTCGTTGGAGCAGCTGAGCTGGGGTGGAACACAGCACCGCAGGAGCAGGACAAACCACAAAAGGTTTTCTTTGACACATATCTGTAACAGAAGTAATTGTGTAAGGGCTTGTTTGAATTTGAGGATTCTAACAATGCAGGGATAGGAAATTTACAGGAATAGGATATGAATGCACGTGCAATACAAAGAATTTAAAAGAACAGGATTTCTGCGAATCTGGGTGTTTGGTTCACAAGAATTGGAAGATCACAGGATGCAAAGAAGCATGGTGAGATTAAGTCAAACCACATGAAGTGTACAACCTCTTTGGCGAAGCCATTTCGATCTCAGCGTGATTGGGTTGGACGGTGAGGATGCTCGGGCTGACTTGGCTGTCAGAGGAGGGGAAGAAGATCTTAGGCTGCTGGAGATGGAGCCCGAGGTACTGCTCCGCTGTGATGGAGGGTTTCGTTGTTGGAGCAGCTCCGGTGAGTTGTACGACGCCGAGGCTGAAGCAGGACAAGAGAGACAACGTTAACCTGAGTAGAATCCTAATAGCATCTCCAATAGATGACATAAAATACATAACCAGAAAGTGCTACATGTATACATCTGCAGCTCATCTCTGAACTTAACTGTCGAAACTGAATTTAATTGTCGAAATTGAACTTAACTGTCAAACCTGAATTTTGCTATCGAAACTGAATTTTACTGTCGAAACTGAATGCACTAGAGGTGAGGCTACAAGTCAGCCGACTGACTTTTTCATCTCTGCTCAGTCGATTTTGCAGCCGTTGGATACGAAATCAAGGGCCTGCAGTTCATCTTCAACCTCCACCCCCCCTGAGATGCCAGCCACCACCGGCCAAACAGCCACCCGCAGCCGGCGGTGCGCTGCCCCGCCCGCCCCGAAAACACTCCACACCGCCGGTCTGCCGCCACCCCGGCCATCCCTGTAGGCCCCCCGTGCCGAGCTTTTTATCCGGCGATCCCCACGCCACTGCCCCACCACCGCCGGCGACCACTGCCCCCACCCTGAACCCAGAGATAGATAGTGGGGTACCTCTCCGGCGAGCCCCCTCCCCGCTGCGGCTGGTTCTTCCTTAACTCCGGCGAGCCCCCCACCCCCTGAAAATCGACTGGCCCAAAAGTCTATTCAGTCGACTGAAGTGTAGCTAAATCGGAGCAGCATCGCAAGCAAGAGCAAGAGAGAGAGTAGCAGCGCGAGCAAGAGCAAGAGCAGACCAGGCAGGGGACCGAGAGCAAGAGCAGAGCAGCAGCGCGAGCGAGAGCTAAAGCAGCAACAGCTCCTACTGATGTGGACGTCGCCACCGAGGGAGCGACGCCATGGAGGAAGTGGCCGGCGACGCTGCCGTGGATGGAGCCGCGCCGTGTCGGCTCGGGACCGAGCACCGGTAGCATCGTGAGATCGAATCAAGAAGAAAATGCGGCGATTAGTCTACAACCTCTTTGGTGGCGCCGATTAGACCGCAGCTTCGTCCGAGGAAACGGTGATGATGATGCTCTTCCGGTGGTGCAGGTGAAGACGGCGGTGTGGGAATGGAGGTGGCGCGAAAGATGAGGGGAACGACGGGGCAGCTCCTTGGAGGTGGAGGACGGGGTGGCTGAACCGGCGGGACGACCAGATCGACGACGCATCCTCATCCGGTACAGTGGATGAGGGATGTCGACGTGTTGCTATGGACGACGTCGTCGGGGAAGAGGCTCCGGCTGGGTGGCGGACGGAGGAGGGTGTGGGGCTTCGCGGGTTTTACCGGCCTCGGTGTACGAATGGGTGGGCGGATGGGATGGGAGTGGGGAACCATGGCTTAGGGACGTGCTTGTCCGAAATGTGGGGTAAGTTACGAAAGTACCCCCACCGATTTGAGGCGGTTCTTTCGGTTCAGGGGTATCACGGGCATTTCGCGTGTTGGGATTTCACAGGAGGTGGGAGTTTTCGCGCGCGTTGTAATTTTGGAATAGCAAGGCACGGCTTGAGATGGAGGGAGTTGTCGGAGCACAACGAGACAAAGATATATCTTAAATATTTCAGGCTAACAAGGCATGGGTTGAAATTTCCGGACAAGCCTAAAGTGTATAATGCATGCAACCTAGTACTCAAATGAACGTTTTAGTGCATTCCAAACGTATATACTACCACTTCAATATGAACTAAATTTGAATTCGTTTCTCTATTTGAATAAGATCTACAATAATGATTGTTGTGAAGTCAAAGCATTTGAATTCGTTTCTTTGTTTTAATAAGATCTACAATCGTCATTATTGTCAAGTTAAACCATCGTTTGTGTATTATCTTCACAGCACACCACATGATTAGTCTCGAGTTACATATGAACTATGTGTACTATATGAACTCAAACTCGATTATTTGAATCCACTTTATGTTGATTTCAAATCATAGTACATTTCAAGCTCTAGCTAGATCTTCACAAACTAAACCATGTCTCATATGTATAATGTGTTTATCAAATTATGTATGGTGCCCCGCCCCCTACGCCTACAAGTATTTAGATGTGAGTTGCAAACACCAGACATTACCACAAATTCAAATAAAATGTGAGAATGTTCGATATATAGTATTGTTTAGATTGTTTGATATTTAGGTGTAAGCTACAAACGCCACACATTATCACAAATTCAAATAAAATGTGAGATTGTTTGATGTATAGTATGGTTTAGATTGTTCGACATTTAGCTGTGAGATGCAAACGCCATGCATTATCACATTATGGTATAACATGTGCAAAACCACAACACGCGTATCACCGCTATATTAATGCATGCATATGTTTAAAACACTATGATATCCTATTCAAATATATGAATCCACTTTCATATCAAATTATGATCTTTGTTAGTCTCTTACACCCACACAATCCTCTAACCTTTGTAGCTACCACTAACTTTCTCTCGTGCATGCACACGCCCTCCTCGCCCTCCCCCTCCCTCAGCATTCTATCCATCGCAAACATTCATTTTTTTTCTTTAGGTCGTTCTCCCACAGTCTCCACAACTCCTTTCCGACACACACCGATCGATAAACCTGTCCAGCGATGTCTGCCTACAACATACACACGCACCTTCAATCTCCTCCTTTATGTGTCCTTGCCTCGTGTCTCTCATACGGTCCCACACACGTGTAAACTCTCGCCCCTCTTTTTATCGATCTCACAACCGCACACTCCTCCCCCTATCTAGCTAGTAGCTGGGCCTCTCCCACCACCTCCTAGCTCCATTCTCTCTGTCTATCCGTCTCGCCGGGCCTTATTTGCCTCTAACAAATGGACGTACACTGACCGATCTCCCGCTATACATATAGCTAGCTAGGTCCTTATAACTCAATTTTCCCCACGCGTCGATCGATCTACCTCATTAGTTATGTCTCTCCCTTCCTCTGACAAACAACAATTGATCTACCGATCTAGTTAGGTTTGCTTACCAAACACATGGTTCCCCTTCATCATCCATGGATGTGTCCCGACAGATCTATCACGCACAGGCACACACAGAAACATATCCCCACTCTTCTTGATAATATTGCAGTTCCACCCTCAGTTTGTCTAGTAGGCCTCTCCCACCATCTTCAAGAAGCAACTCCATCACCCATCCAGCACTCTACCCCTCTCCCTCCCTCTCTCTGTCCCATCCTATTTCCCATCCTTCAGTTATGTATGGATGTCGACCGATCTCCCTCAAGACATAGTTGGGTCTCTCCTTCTCAACACATATACGAGTCATTCTACCTCTATAGTTAGGCCTCTGCCTACCCCTCCCCCCACCCCCTCCCCCACACACACACCGATACATTGAGCGCTCTAGTCATGTCTCCCTACCACACACAAACTTGACCTATGACCTCTGACGTTCCGGTAGCTAGGTCAGTCACCCTATATCTTTGACTTGCACACACACACACACACAATTTTGATGGCTCTCTTCATCGATCTCGCACCCACCCACTTGATCCTCTCTTCGACTCTATCGATATCTATGACCCCTCCCTCTCTTCTCGTGGAGGCCCGACCCTCTATATATGATATGGATAGGCCTCCATTTCACACACATTGCATGCAAAATTTTGTTTGAGATGTCATCGACACATACTCCCACAAATACATTCACGAAATCAACCTCCCCCCAAAACAAAAAACACTCACGAAGGCACAAGCCATTTGTCTAGGTTTGTATCTCTCACACACACCCACGTAGGTGGGGGACGTGCACGAAGAGAAGAGGTGCACGCACGGCGCACGTACTCCCGTCTCTTTCCCAACCACACCTGCGCGGGTGAGGGAGTCCTGGACTAAGGGGTCCTCGGGCGTCCGGCCTGTTATCCATGGGCCGGACTGATGGGCTGTGAAGACATGATGGCCGAAGACTATACTCGTGTCCGGATAGGACTCTCCTTGGCATGGGAAGCAAGCTTGGCGATGAACTATGAAGATTCCTTCTTATGTAACCGACTCTATGTAACCCTAGATCCCTCCCGTGTCTATATAAACCGGAGGGTGTAGTCCGGAAAGGATATACTCATTACCACAGTCATAACAGGCCAGGCTTCTAGGGTTTAGCCATTACGATCTCGTGGTAGATCAACTCTTGTAATACTCATATTCATCAAGATCAATCAAGCAGGAAGTAGGGTATTACCTCCATAGAGAGGGCCCGAACCTGGGTAAACATCGTGTCCCCTGTCTCCTGTAACCATCGACCTTAGACGCACAGTTCGGGACCCCCTAGCCGAGATTCGCCGGTTTTGACACCGACATTGGTGCTTTCATTGAGAGTTCCACTGTGACGTCGACGAAAGGTTCGATGGCTCACCTTGTCCTTAAAGACAACATCACCTCCGGGGGAGTCCTGGCCCCAGGCCAAACCCTCCGGTTGGGCGGCTTCACCATGATCGCCCGTTCAGCCGTTGAGCCGACGATGACCTCTCGGGCCATCGAAAACCCCCTTCGCATCAACTCCGAACACTCCAAGCAGATGGATCCGGCAGAGTTTTCGTCCTTGAACGAGCTCCTAGATCGCATCGCCGCTTTGGGAATCGCAATAGATTACGATCGGATTGGGCCTAAAACTGATCAAGGAGAAATCAAAACTCCACCGGTCACCCACCAGATGGCGGTAGTCGAGGAGCAGGACGGCGAGTCTTCTTCTATATTGAAGATGGACTATGTCTGGATCGCCGATCAGGAGGAACCGGATACCCACCAGCGAAAGGATGCGACCTGCCCTCCGAACATAGAATCGGACGGCAGTCCTAAACAACCAGAAGATACTCCGGAGTCCGGACTGTTAATTCCACCCACCCACCCGGACATAGACGCTCTCATGAGCATAAAACAGCAGTCTCAGGAAACGGTCCACCACTTCTGGGCCAGATTCCTCCTTGTCAAAGACAAGGTAAAAGATTGTCGCGACGAGGACGCGATATCAGCGTTCTGCAACAATTGCATGGACGAAGGAATCCTCAATGCCATCAATCGCCGCCGCATACTGAAGTTCGCTGACTTAGCAACTATCATACAAAAGTACAACGCGATGGAAAGCGCCTGGAAAACTCAGGCAGCTTGCTGGGAACCGTCGGTCCCAACTCAACTCCTCCTACAGGCGAAGAGGGCGCACCCCCGTGGCACGCCCAGTCCAACAGTCAAGAAACATAAACCCATTACGCGGCACGACACCATTCTGGAGGGATGGCTCGATGGCCAGACACCAGATACCGTGGCAACCCTCAGCCTTAGAGCATGTTGGATACTCCGGCAGGTAGCCAAGAGCGGCGAGGACATCCTTATCAAGGACACCCCAGAACAGCACCCTCCAGAAAACGATGACACAAGAGTATTGACGGTCTTCGAGACATTCGCTTCAAACAACAAGTGCAAAAGGGCACTTCGCGACCTCGCCGAAGTCTGCCAAATCGCTGCATACTCCCATAATTTCAAAGGAAAATAAACATTAGCGTATATTCAATAGAAAGGTTCCTATGATGTGAACCAAATTACATCTCTTTTCTACTCCCTCCTCATAGGAATTGAGATACATGTCATCTCTAGATTCAATAGAGAAGTTCCTATGATGTGAACCAAATGACATCTCTTTTCCAATCCCTACTCATGGGAATTGAGATACATGTCATCTCTTTCCCTACAACTTCCATGTATACATCTTCTATTCCTACATAGCTAGTACAACCCACTAGTAGCTTTTTTCCTAGACATGCAACTATGGCACAAGAACACGTCATGCATGCAAGTTATAAATCACATTGTTTTTTCTACTCTATGCATGCAAGCACCACATCATCAATTCATGCATGTTATTCATAAGTTATTTCTTGCATTGACAACGTATGTGCTGGTCACGTGCACACATATGTAGTTCACATTCACTTTTTTTGTTAGAAATGCCATTCTTTTAACTGCAATTCATTTTTTATCTTTGTACTCCCTCTGTCTAGGTGTGTAAGTCATCTTCCGAAAACCAAATAATCCCAAAATACTTTGGCACGGTACATTAACTCCCTCCTCGTTTCTTGTTTTGTGACATATCAACCAATAAGAGATGTGGGCCGTGCATGCTTTCCCAAAACACAAGCACTTCTCCTTTGTTCTAGAATCTTCCGTATCAAAAATGCCCAAACTTTTTTTAAAATGAATTGCCATAATTTGTTTTTTTACTTTATGCTTTACAATGCACAATCCCATGAATCTTAACCTTTTTATAAAACTAATTTATTTTGAATGAGATTAACTATAAGAACTAAAGGAACATCTACATCATGCATATATGACTCAAAGCTTTACATGCATATATGATTCATAATTTGGTTTCCAAATCTCATGCGTTCAATGCATGTACCCTACTAGTTTTGAGTAGAGTAGCAAATTTCACGCGGCCGCGGGTATATCAAAATGCAGGGCCCATGCATCATTGCCTTTCGGTCGAACCTACATCCACAATTTTTGTACGTATATCTCCACTGGTCCCCAAACCCAAAACGCTTCCTCATTCCTGTAGAACCAAGCGGCCCACACATATTAAGGCGTCGAATCGAACTAATCCCTCTCCCGTTTACTATGACATGGCCCTGCACGCCGTAGTACTCGTACAAACCCTACCGTCGCACGCATCATCGGTTTTCTTCAAGAGGACGAGGGAGAAGTGGATGTGTAGTGGAGGCGCTTTCAAAAAAAAGGATTTGTAGTGGAGGCCCCTACCCTAGGGTGCCCTAGGTAGCTGCTGTACACATCATTGGTTTTCTCTTTTCGTTATGCTCTTGCGCCCTAGAGTGAAATGATGGTTGCTTCGTCCGTCCAGCTTAATGCGGGAAAGGTGGGGCTTTGTGATTTGACCCCTCATCGCTCATTTACTACTACTGCGGCGCTACGACCGGGGTGCCTCCAAGTCCAACCGCTGTTCCGAACTATAATTTGGTGCATCGCACGTGGAACAAGACGGTGGATGATCCACATGTAGGCCAAAGGGGTCCTGTTAAGTGTGTCACCATTTCGTGTGCGGACTGACCCTGCTTGAGTTGCTACGCCAACACGACAGGAGCAGCCTACCACTTGGTTTTCCTCCTCGGTGAATCCCGACTATATTGATCTAAAAAGATACATACTGTACTACCCTCTCCGTCTCGGTTTATAGGGCGCGCACGTAGTTCTCGGTCATCCATTTGACTAACTAAATATGAGTTACTATGTCACAAAAAGTATATCATTCGATTCTTAAGCGGATGTAGTTTCTAAACATATACCGTTCATCACATATATAGCTAGTTAAATTCTCAACCAAGAACGACGTGCATGCCCTGTAAACCGATACAGAGGAAGTAGTAAAAATGAGGTGATTTTACCGAGAGATGGGCGGGAGCATGGCCTGTCATGCGGTCCCACATGTCATGATGTACCAAGGCGATGCACGTGTCCCTCTTGAGGCAGAACAATGGCAGAAGCAATACTATGTGGTTTTCTTGAAGGAGATGATGGCGCAACAAAGTGTGAAATAATGGTTGCTTCGTCCATCCGGGAAGGTGCGGCATTGTGATTTAACGTCTCATTGCTCATTACTACTACTGGGGCGGTACGACTGGGGTGCGTCCCCCCTGCTGTTCTGCACTGTTAGTTGGTGCATGACATGTCGACCCGGTTGCTATATGTCCCACATGTCGGTGATAGGAAGTACATAATTCATGAAAGCGAGCGTCGACGGAGGAGTACAAGACATGGCTTGGTTTTTGCTGCTTCGCGCGATCCATCGATACAAACCTGGACTAAAAAAATGCAAGGGCGGGTCTTTTCCCGCGTGGCAGGCAGGGGAGTTTGGCATAGTCTGTTCGAGGCAACGAGGTAGGGAGGGAAACAAGCAAATAAAGGTTGAGCGACTTAGTTTTGGGAAAATATGATTTTACGGAGTACGTACCCACTATGGAGGTAGTATACTACTAACCACTCCCTCCTTTCCGGTTTATAGGGCTCCTCTAAAAAAATTCATTTTCCGTTTTATAAGTCTCAATTCTACTCGTAGTAGTAGTACCATCACATGTTGGATTTTGAGGTGCGTTAAATCACCCGATGCAAGCATTGTCAAGAGAAAATTCACCAATGCATGTAGAAGTTCATGGAAATTTAGTGGTCATGCATGCATTCGTTCTAATTAATGCCTCCGTAAACATAACTTCTTAGAGAAAAATGAGCGTACATTAGAGCAAGTATAATAAGGTTATATAAGCAGGCTGTAAGGATTCAAATATTGTTTTTCTGCTGACGTGGAGGGAAGAGAAGAGGAGAGAGAAGATGAGCCGGCTACAGAATAAGAGCTAGCTGCAGCACGTGCTCATAGGCACTATGTGAGAGTGAGAGGTGGGCCATGTATTAATGAAGTAGCACGTCTTTGTATCTTACTATTATACTTGAAGGCTACAAGGTTGGCTATAGATGATATGACAATATCATATAGCCATCAGCTGGCTGTACTATTAACCATGCTCTTACTTATGCAAACTACGAAATTAATTGCACCACTCACCGTCTACCTTGGTTGGAGAGATTTTGAAATTGAGCCATAAACTGGAAAGGAGGGAGTACTAGTAACATAGCCTAGGGTAGCTTGCTGCACCACAGACTCCAAGGAAATTGCTGTAGTAGTACTACTCCTATATACTACTCCAAGGAAATTGAGCCATAAACTGGAAAGGAGGGAGTGCTACTAAAGACATATATTCCAAACAATATGATAATCTCTCTAACCAAGGTAGGGACGAGGAGTAAACGGAGGGTGTAGTAAAATTTTCTCGTCGTTCTGCGAGCCACTGCGCGCGTGGGCGAGGGAGCGGGCGTAAGGCGTACTAGTAAGCAAGCTTCACCTCATCCCGCGAGCCACCGCACCCGTGGGCGGGGGAGACGGCGTACTAAGCAAGCTTCTCCTCGTTCCGCGAGTTGACGGGACACATCAAAAGTACTCCAGTGTATAGAGCCTTGCTTCTAAGGTAGGCCCCACATGGTTTGCCTCTTTTTTAACATAACGCGTCAAGTCACAATTTGTTTGTTCACTCATGGTAGACGATCCTCCATCAAGTGGACAACTAGTACACGTGTCAAATTACCACGTGGGCTGCCTTTTCGTACAGAAATGAGCTCCCCCGTGTACCCGCACGGGTGTGGTTGGGAAAGAGACGGGAGTACGTGCGCCGTGCGTGCACCTCTTCTCTTTGTGCATGTCCCCCACCTACGTGGGTGTGTGTGAGAGAGATACAAACGTAGACATAATGCACCGTCCAGCCCCATGCCTCCGCCCAGTCCGACCACCAGTCACCACCACGCCCCACTCCTCCTCACCATATCTCTCATCTTTCTCGAGACTAGCAATGTGCCCGTGCGTTGCAACGGATCCAAAGTAGAATAGTACTTGTTCACAAACTTGAAAGAAAACACTCTTGTTTTGATATACATATATACCACTAAAAATATATTACGTTTCACTCAAAATATATTTCTCAGGTTGTTTTGATGAGGCGAGGGAGGGATGTGGTTGCTTTCAAGATAATAAGGGATTTTCTTCAAATTGGAGCAGAGAAGTGGGCTATTATTGCAAAAATGCCACAACTTACCTCGCAGCCATTAGATGTAGATCTAATGGTCAGAAATGACGGATGGATGACACACCATCATCACCAACTGAGTCATTTATAGGAGTAGAGATATCATTTTTTCGATGAAATTCTCGAGATACCATTTTTCCGATAAAATTCTCGAGATATCATTAGTTTTTACACATGGGATTACTCCTGCATGGGTCAATCACAACATGTGTTTTGTAAAAAAATGCATCTTGATGTTCCCTGCAATGCAAGGGCATCTTGCTAGTCCATGAAAACAACACATGGCAAAATTTCATGGCGAACGAGGGATTTGAATCTGCTGGGAGGGGCTGTTTGGATTTTGCCCGGGGTAGCCAAAATATTGGCGACCCTTTTGTCCACCGGTGCCTTTGCCACTGATGAACGAGGAATGGCTCGGGTGCTCATGCATCCTCCAGCGCACACGTTGGAGACGAGCTCGCACGAGCTGTGCTTTTTTGTCCCACCACGCCGCCCGAGCCGGCCGCAGACCGGCGACGACCCGCATATTACGCCATCCAACCGTAGCCACACACATTCTGACCGCAACTCAACCAAACGGACGAAATTCATGCAAACACGGCGATATTTCTCATAAACAATGACGGAATTCATATAAAATACTGGATTTTCATACAAACATGACGGATTTTATTACATTCAAATCAACTAAGCGGTGCTAGTTCTGGACAGCACAGGTATATAATACCTGGCCTAAATGGTCGCCTGCCGATCCATTTGTGTTCCTCATGTCCGACAGCACGATCATCAAACTGCCGGGAGCCCCGGAGGTATATGCTTCAGCGCGAAGGACGGCTCGCTTCCCCGCTGCCCAACTGATATGGTTGGCTGATGTCCAAGATGATGGTGGAAGGGGGCTTCTCCGCTTCCGTGGAGCCCATGCGGGGTCGACGAAGGTCCTCGCAACAAAAGGATCCGGCAAGACACCTGCTGTGTACGCCGGCGTCGCCTCCGCGGTGGCCTTCATGGGACCGTAGCGGCGGCGGCCTCCCATGTTCTACTTCTCCTCGATGATGGCGGCGGACGCGGAGGCGCTGGCCACCGACTTGTCGCTCTCCGCGCACCTGACTTCAATCTTTGCTTGCATGGCGCGGCCGCCGGCATGGGAGTCTCGGCCATAGAAACGGGAGACGCGGTCGCAGACACGGGAGGCGTGGTACGAGGTGGCGGCATGGACGGCAGCGACGACGCCCGTGCGCCGCTCCTCGTCGAGCTGGCCTGGAGCGGCGAGTTGCTGAACCGTGCGCCGGCTTGAGGCGGCAACTGGCTCCGTCGGGCGAGGGGAGGGAGGTGGATCAGCGAGCTGCATAGCTCGTATCCGGCGGGCTCGGCGGGCTACCCAGCCGGCTTGGATGCGGGATAAGTACTCTTCGTAAGCCATTGTAAGAGTGGACAAAATGGTGAAGGAGGAGATAGGGGAGCGGCGGAGGGATGCGATTCTTAGCAGGCGTTTGGCCTCGTTTAAATAGGAGATTAAATAGACGGCGGACGGGAGGAGCTCGGCCGGCGTTGCGTTTAATGCCGGCCCGGTCATGAAAGGTGTGTCCAGAGTGGGTTTCTCGGCTTCCACATGGGTTTCATGGAGGCGTTTGAATGCGGCAAGGAGGCGTGTTCAGCCGGGCGTGCATCAAGTGTGGCCCTCGACTCTGACGTACGACACCGCGCCATTCTTCCACTGACGTGTGGGCTCTTTGGGTACATGGCCTGCATGTCAGTAACCCAACGCAGGCAGCGCACGGCAGAGGAACTTTTGGTGGGCCAGGGCGGTCAGAAGTGGGCATTTCATGAACCGATGATTGTTCATTGAGTGTGACGTCATCTATTTCATCTAGATAAGCCTACTATATAATGTAAGAGAATTTCAAAATTTTCATATATACGTTGATAGCCCGTTCGATACATTGTGATTCATAAAGACTGCCGCAAACATCAATGTTCTGCTTATCACAAACAAGATTGATTAAACCTTGCAAAAAAGATAAGATTGATTAATACCCGTAACAATCCATGTCCTTAACAAAGGGTGCATGCACGTATAGGTTGAGCGTGTGTCTTGCGTCGTGTGCGGTGTGCATGCAGGCGTGCGTGCATGTGTACGTTTCAGTGTTGCATGCATGTGTGCGTACGTGCGTGTGTTCGTGAGTGCATGTGTACGTGTCAGTGTTGCAAGCCTACATGCGTGCGTGTGTTCGTTATGTGTATGTGTCAGTGTTGCATGCCTGCTTGCGTGTGTGTGTTCGTGAGAGTGTTGCGTGTGTGCATGTGTACGTGCGGGGTGAGGCTACATGTAAGTCGACTGACTTTTTCATCTCTGGTTAGTAGATTTTCTAGCCGTTGGATACGAAATCAAGGGCCTGCAGTTTATCTTCAACCTCCACCCCCTGAGCCGCCAGCCACCGCCGGCCGCCGCCGCCCGCGGCCGGCCCGCGGCCGGCCCGTGCGGCCCCGCCGCCCTGCCCGCCCCAAAACCACTCCCCACCGCCGGTCCGCCGCCGCCCCGGCCATCCCTCTAGGCCCTCCTTTTTCTCCATTGATCCCCATGCCACCGCCCAATCACCGCGCCCTCACCGCCGGCGACTGCCAACCAGAGGTCTCACGACTTCGAATCCCCACCGACCACTAATTTATTACCATTTATGTCCTTCATATACGCGCTGACGGGTGGGCCCTATGGTAATGTGCGCTGCTGAATGTGGACCGTTTGACTGGTCAATTGATCGCATCATCAACAAATTACGGAGCTGTTTGGTGAGCTAGTGACCATATGTGTCATCAACAAAATACGGAGCACGCATCAAATACAATGTCTGTCAGTGTCATCAACAAAATACAGAGATGTATCGTGAGCTAGATAACGTATGATCACCACGAGAATATATACGGTGACTCTAATGAGCATATTCTGAAGTCCACCGACCATATAGTGCTTTTGCTTCAAATACAGTGACCGTCACACGTGAATGTGTCATGGGCATGCATACTTTTAGAGGGCCGAGAGATAATTTGTGTGCATACATGAAAGTGGTGTAGAAAGAGGGGGTGTCTGGTGGAGACATGGAGAGATATGCCCTTCGTTTCTCTTTCCCGTGACTAATATTTTAGGAGAAAATATAAACATTCACAATGCAGAACAAATATTTTTGGATGCACCATGCAATTAATTTTCATGTATAACATTGTACTATTGTATAGCTTATTTTCTTAGTGGCCGATTGCGTGTGTGGTGTGGTGGTAACATCATTTCTAGCTGGGGTGGGCACATCATTTCTAGCTGTGGTGGGTCAACATGACGACTCATGGGTTGGTTCCATCCTGCGCCACATAGGTTGGACCGAGACGCATTATACGAAGACCCATGTGGAGGACTCGGCATACAACACGAAGCTACCGGAGTCGTGGAGCACTCTATCCCCACAGGTGATAAGACGACTCTATATGATTTGTAACCCTAGGCCCTAAGTATGTTATAGAAGCCTGGGGGCTAGTTCGTCGATAGTATACACACACGCACAATGGCTGGTATTCACGTGTACTTTGTACACACCCCTATCACCGATATACAGTACCAGGAGTAGGCTTTTTCCTCAACTGCAAGGGTCTGAACTTGGGTAAAACCTTTCCTCGTATTACCATCCAGCCCAACAGTCAGGGATATCCTATCGAATGATCTGATGGAATCATATCTGCCAACTACTAAGAGAGAGTGTGTCTGGGGGGGATGTGTGCGAGAGAGGTCTAAAGATAATGTGCGTGCGGGAGACACGTAGGCACATATATCTGCGTATAGAGGGCTAGTAGAGACCGTGCGTGTGTATATATGCATGTGAGAGAAATAGTGTTTTCCAACTGAGATTAGTGAAAAGAGTGGCACATAGTAGTCAGAAAGAGAGAGAGAGAGAGAGAGAGAGAGAGAGATACAGAGAGAGTGTGCGCGAGACACCCCGACACCCCGGGAGAGATTGTGAGCATGTGTGAAAGAGAAATGCCGATGTATATAAAGTGTGTGCACTTATGCGTTAGATAGACATATATATAGCACGTTTGTGAGAACGGGCCGAGGCATAGTGCATCTACGTGTAAAAGGCGGTTCTACGCATTTAATTAAAATATAAATGGCATTATTATTTTTGGATGAGATCATGAATTTTCCAATTTGCGCATGAACGAAAATTGGTCTATCAGACACCCATACTCTATTGAATTCTAACATGTGCATGTGTTTATTTCATATTATCGATCCATAGAGTGAGAGCGGTTTGAAATACAGGCAATGCATTGCTTTTGCAATTCATATATAAAACGTTAATTAGTGCACTCCATGTTGTTAGTGTGAAGGACTTTATACATTTGTCACTTACATGGATACATTCCAAATTGCTAGCTACGAAATAGAATACATGTTGAATTCAACATAAAAGGGGTTTTGAAGATTTGAATTCATAGGAAGTGCATTCATCCATTTGAACCCAAGATAATGGCATTTGTAAATCAGATCTAAAAGGGGGAATCAATCTTTGTTGTGCGTTTGAACATGCTATATATTCATACGCATGTCTAACTATTTTTTTGCAACCAGGGAGATTATATCTGGAACCATGCATGAACTGAGGTAAGTTGCATATTTTTTAATATATAGTCATGTACAATGTATATTCAAATGTACCCCATCCATTCGAAAATAATCGTAGTTTTAGGATTTTCAAGAGTAAAGATTTGTGAAGTTTGACAAATCCTGAAAGTTCAATTCAAGAGAACCGAAAACGTTAATGCTTCTGCTCCCAGATATTGAACGAAGCACCAAATAAGCCTCTTGGTCACCCGAAACCGCACGAGACTAATGTTTGGTGGTAGGAAATTACTGTCCTGACTCTGGAACGTGTAGCCTATCGGCCCGATGTACAAAGGTCTAAACCAGGGTAGGTTTGTAACTTCACCAAGCCGCCAGTCTCAACCGCCTCCGAGAAGCATTCATACGCCGTGGCCGCCTAAACACCCATGTGCTCGGCCGAAATCTATCCCACCCACCATTTGGGACACCTGAGATTACTATCCTACCCCCAACCCGCAATATGTCCGGAATTTTAGATGGGGGCAAAGTTTGTAACTTTCCCCAAATTTCAAACCGAAACATTGTTCACCCTTAGTCCATCCTCCATCTGTTTCCCCATTCATACTCCGTGGGTGCCAAAACGCCCTCTCCACCAACCGCGAAACCCCAGCCTCCTCCGTCCTCCACCCCATCGCGCCCAATCCACCGCCGCCCTCCTCCATCACGCCGGAGCCGGTACCCCGACGTCGTCGTCCAACGGAACTGCAACCGCAACGCCCTCAAGGACTTAGCAGCTGAAGCTGAGGTAGAGCTGCCTCCATGACGCCCACGCCGACGTGCGCCGTACTAGAACCACTTCGACCATGCCGTCCTGCGGCTCACCGCTGCCGCTCCACTGTCGCAACCGTTCACCGCACCGGAGCTGTTCCCGCTACGCCGTCGTTCGCCACCTTGGATCTGGTTCCCCGTCGTCGACAGACGGCCACGGCACCACACTCAACAACTTGGCAATGGGTTCGTCCGAGGCTCCACCGTCCTCCACAACTTCTCGTTTCTAGCGAACCACAAGAAGATCATTGGAAAAACAGAAGGAGGACACAACACTGCCAGCAGAAAGAGGTGCTCCTCTAAGCTTATTCGTGCAAATCTTACGTCTCTACTCACACCGTATTCATCCCACGAAAGAAACTCGTTGACCGCTTCGTACTGCATCTTCTTCGTGATACTAAATGCACAAGGTTTCCTCCCATTTATTATTTCACCTTTGCTAGAGGTCAGTAGCCCGCCTGGATTTCAATTCAGGGTCAGCCGAATCGCAATTAAAAGAAGCAGCACCCGCTTAGGCGCGCGGAGCACCTAGTCCGCCTGTCCGCCAGGGAAGCGGTGCATCGGTGTCTATCATAGGGGTGTGGGGCGCAGGAGCTGCTTGCGCCCGATCTGGAGGTTGGCGGGGCTTGAAGGGATGGTCGGGGCGATGCAAAGCACGGCGGTGCGGTGAGGTCGAGGGGAGGGCGGAGGCAGGAGACTCGGCCGGTGATCGCTGGCCGAGGAAGATCGTAACACTGACTGGCTGGAGGTAGATGAAGGCGATCTGCCCGTTCTTTGTACATCGGACGATGCAGAAAAAATGGACTAACCTATTTGTTTTCAGTTGACTGTTATTTTCATAGGACCACACCTTGTGGTGTGGTGGAGGAGCATCTGCATTTCCCAGCCATCCCTGTGCTCATATTTCAAAATCCTAGAATCTAGTACTAATTTCTTGTGCCATGCATGTTGTAGAGCTATCATATGTCTCCCGTCATTTATTTCTCATCGACATGCTATCTGCTACCTTTACACTGTACTACTTGTGCACACACTTCACACATACTCACACTATTGTTTTTTTATGCATGGGTATTTCAGACTCTGATGCAGTATTGATGAATACAAAAAAGAAAAGACAGAAGTCGCTCCAGTGTAATTCGAAGATAAGCACTAAGCGTCTCAGCGTTCTAAAGGGTGCAGTGCCAGTAGATGGAGACAGTAAACGTAGCTCTGCTGTTGATGATCTCAATTGCCACACACAACCATCCTAGGTGCTTGCTTTAACTTCGCGCTGTCAAATGTGGTTGCATGTTGCATATGGTGTCTAGCTTGTATTGCTTCCAATTTGGTTAAATTGCATCAGCTTACTTTACACATTATACCTTTGATAATGACATGCCTTCCTCTTTTTGATACATACTACATATGTCTATTAACCATGTTCGTACATCAAACTAATGCTCTTTTGTATCCCTCATCAATCACTTATGATGAGACAATCACCCGAGTGGGTTACTGTGAGACGCGCTACTCGTTTAAAGAGTGCAGTGTCATCCTCCCCACATGATTCTCCAGAAACAACAAGGCTAAATGAAGATAGTCAACGTAGCTCTCTAGTTGATGACCTCAATTCCCCCACACCACCATCGCAGGTGCTTGCTCTTACTTGGCAGTGTGATATGTGGTTGCATGTTGCATATGGTGTCTACCTTGTAATGCTTCTAATTAGGGTAAATTGCATCTGCTTAGTAAACACATTATACCTGTGAATATGGCATGCGTTCCTGTTTTTGGTACATATTACGTCTTTCTATTAACCATGTTCTTACATCAAACTACTTTTCTAGTTGTGTTCGTCAGTATCATGCATCAACGAATTTGGAAGTGCGAATTTCATTCCTTTCTCTTGTGTGTTTACTTGACAAGGCAAAATCTAAAAGGACGAAGGCACGGAATGATGGTGGTCCTCTGGAGCAACCGAAACAGATGATCTCTGCAGATTCTCCTGCTACTCCTACTACAGTGCAAGTTCCAAATCTCATCTTCCCTACTCCACAACCCCAGGTGCTTGCTCTAACATGGCAGTGTGATATCTGGTTGCATGCTGCATATGGTTCCTAGCTTGTATTGCTCCTAATTTGTTAAATTGCATCTCCTTAGCTTACACATTATACATGTGAATATGACACGCCTTCCTGTTTTTGGTACATACTACATCTGCCTATCACACCATGTTCTTACATCAAACTATTGTTCTTGTGTATACTGCATCTATCGCTTATGATGAGACAGTCATGCCCGTGGGTTAGTATGAGACGCGCTACTCTCATAAAGACTGCAATTTCATCCTCTCCACATGATTCTTAAGAAACAACAAGCCTAATTGAAGATATTGAACGTAGCTCTGTACTTGAAGACCGCACTTCCCCTACACCACCATCGCAGGTGCTTGCTCTAACTTCGCAGTGTGATATGTGGTTGCATGTTGCATACGGTATCTAGCTTGTAATGCTTCTAATTAGGGTAAATTGCATCTGCTTAGTTTACACATTATACCTGTGAATATGACATGCCTTCCTATTTTTGGTACACACTACATCTATGTGTTAACCATGTTCTTACATGAAACTACCTCTCTTCTGTATCCTGCATCAATCACTTACGATGAGACACCTTTATTCATTGCATATTGCATATTATTTCTAGCCTGTTGTGATGTATTGCTTCTAATTTGGTCAAATACATTTGTTAGGCCACCCTTTTAATTTGGCAGAGTGATATTGGTTTCATCTTTCATGTGGTTTCTAGCTTGCATTGCTTCTAACTAGTTCAAACACCTTGTGCTTAGTTTACACTTTATACATCATACATGTCAATATGTCATGCCGTCCTATTTTTCATACATATTCCATCCTCCCATCATGCGACTGTCTTACATGAAAGTAGTGCTCGTCAGTATCATGCATCAATGAGTTCTGAAGAGCAAATTTTATTCCTTTTTCTTGTGGGTTTGACTTGACAAGGATAAATCAAAAAAGAGGAAGGAAAAGAGTAAGAAAGGCGATGATGGTGGCCCTCAGCAGCAACGTAAACAGAGCATCTGTACAGATTCTCCTTGTACTACTAGTGCATTACAAGTTCCAAGTCTCCACTCCCCTACTCCACCATCCAAGGTGCTTGCTCTAACTTGGCAGTGTGATATCTGGTTGCATGTTGCATATGGTGTATAGCTTGTATTGCTCCTAATTAGTGTAAACTGCATCTGCTTAGCTTACACATGATACGTGTGAATATGACACGCTTTCTTGTTTTTGGTACATACTATATCTATCTATCACACCATGTTCTTACATGAAACTACTCTTCTTGTGTATCCTGCGTCAGTCACATATGATGGGACACCTTTAAGTTGGCAGTGTGATATTGGCTTGCGTCTTGAATATGATTTCTAGCATGTAGTGCTTCTAGTTTGATGAACGCCACCTATGATGAGACAGTTTTAACTTGGCAGAGTGATATTGCTTGCACCTTCCATATGGTGTCTAGCTTGCAGTGCTTCTAATTTGTTGAAGTGCCTTCTGCTTAGTTACCACATCATAGGTGTGAATATGTCAAGCCGTCTAGTTTTTCGTACATATTCCATCCTCGTATCATGACTTTGCCTTTCATCAGAGTAGTGTTCGTCAGTATCATGCATGAATGAGTTCTGAAGAGCGAATTTTATTCCTTTTTCTTGTCAGTTTGACCTCAAAATGCAAAATCAATAAAGCGGAAGGAAATTGGTAAGGCATTGGATGATGGTGGTCCTTCCGAGCAACTGAAACGGAGGGTCTCTACAGATTCTACTCCGCCATCCTCCCAACAAGATTCGCAAGACAACGCAAGGCTAGACAGTCAACGTAGCTGTGTAGATGATGAGCACATCTCCCCTACTCCACCATCACAGGTGCTTGCTCTAACTTGGCACTATTATATGTGGTTGCATGTTGCGTATGATGTCTAGCTTGTATTGCTTCTAACTTTGTTGAATTGCATCTGCTTACTTTACACATAATGCCTGTGAATATGACACATGTTCCTGTTTCTAGAACATATGTGTAGATGATGAGCACATCTCCCCTACTCCACCATCATAGGTGCTTGCTCTAACTTGGAACTGTTATATGTGGTTGCGTGTTCCATATGATGTCTAGTTTGTATTGCTTCTGATTTTGTTGAATTGCATCTACGTAGCTTACAACTTATACCTGCAACGATCACTTACCCATAAGACACATTTAACTTGGGAGTGTGATGTAGGTTGTATCTTGCATTGTCTTCTAGCTTGTACTGCTTCTAATTTCATTAAATGGCACATACGACGAGACACTTTTTACCTTATAGAGTGATATTGATTGCATGTTCATATGGTGTCTAGCTTTCATTTCTTCTAATTTTGTTGAAATGCCTTCTACTTACCATTTTTCATACATATTCCATCCTCCTATCGTACGTATGAATATGCAACGCTGTCTTCTTTTTGTATATATTCCATCCTCCTATCCTGCGCTTGCCTTACATCAAAGTAGTGTTCGTCTGTATCATGCATCAACCAGTTATGCAGAGCTAATTTTATTCATCTTCTTTTGGTTTTGACTTCATAAGGCAATATCAGAAAATAGGAAGGAAAAGACTAAGTTAGGGGATGTTGGTGGTCCTCCTGACCGACGCAAACAGAGACTCTCTAGATTTGCCACTGCTACTGCTAATGAAGTTGAAGTCCCAAGTCTACATGATGAGTTCATCTCCTGTACTCCACCATCGTAGGTGCTTGCTCTAAGTTGACAGTGTGATAATTGGTTTCATGTTGCATATGTTGTCTAGCTTGTATTTCTTCTATTTTAATTAAATTGCACCTGCTGAGTTTATACGTTATACATGTGCATATGACATGCCTTTCTGTGTCTAGAATACACTGCATCTATCTATCATACCATGTTCTTACATCAAAGTACTTCTGTTGTGTATCCCGCATCAGTCACTCATGATTGGACACTTTTAACATGGCAGTTTGATAGTGGTTGCATCTTGCATTGATTTCTATGTTGTACTGCTTCTAATTTTTCAAAATGCCACTTATGACAAGACACTTTTAACTAGGCAGAGTGATATTGGTTGCATCTTTCATATGGTGTCTAGCTTGCATTACTTCTATTTTTTTGAAAATCCTTCTGCTTAGTTTACACATCGTAGTTGTGAATATGTCATGCCGTCCTGTTTTTCTTACATATTCCATCCGCATACGGTTGTCTTACATCAAAGTATTGCTTGTCTGTATCATGCATCAATGAGTTCTGAAGAGCGATTCTATTCTTTTGTGTTGTGGGTATGCCTTGACATGGCAAAGTCAGAAAAGAGCAAGGAAAAGAATATAGTAGGGAATGGTGTTACTCGTCGGGTGAAACGGAAAAGGATCTGCCCTCAAGATTCCGCTGGTACTTATAGTGCAGTAGAAGGTCCAAGTCCACCGGCTAAATCTACAAACACAGTATCACCTGCTCCACCAGCTGCAGCATCCGCTTCAACCGTACCAGCATCTCAACGAGTTACTCGTTTGTTTGCTCTGGAGCTGGCCAGTTCCCAAGCTGCATTCACACCTAACACTACTTCCGAAGCACTGCTGACACAACAGGACTTGGCAAGATCAGATGAACCTCATGAGCATCAACACCAAGACGGTACCTGACCGAGTCAAGTTGCAGTTGCATGCTCCTTTATATGTACTCTCACAGTTTGATGTGCACTAACACTTTCCATATTCGTTGTTGAACTAGCACCACAGAGCAAGCGGAAACAGACATCAGGTATAATGCTTGACAGATTAACAAAATCTAAGGGAGGAAGAATGGAGATCCATTTTGAGGCAGGTTTAAAAAGGCCACATGATGCTACAGAGTCAGCCAAGTTAGTATCAGAGGCAGCCATTGCCGTTAGGTGTCATGCATGTATCCTCCCAACGTGGATCTCGTACAGGAATGAGAAAGACAATACCCAGTTTAACACCTTCCTTGACCATTTATCGGTAAGTAATGTTATTCATCAAAATTAGTAATATTGTCTTGCTCTGTGCCATACTTTCTAGCTTCCTCCTAATAAGACTCGCATTCTTTTTTCAACAGATGAGGTTCAAGTTGGATCCGAAAGATGATGCAACTAAACAAGCATGCAATCATGTTTTCAGTCTGCTCTGCGACAGTATCGGTACCACCTTAGAAAATCTCTCTTTGAAGGCAAGGCTAACAATGAAATCGCCCAAACATCTCTAGTGGAATATAGTATAGATGAAGACTGGACAGCCCTTGTTAAACACTGGTCTGATCCAAAGTATCAGGTAGGGTATATGTATTTGATCAGACCACATATTGAACTTGTATTTATGTATGTGCCTTACAAGTGTATCTTCTTCTAGGCTAACTGTTTGAAGAACAAGACCAACCGTTCTAAAGTGAAATTCCAACAGACAACAAGATTTCGTAGCTATATTGCACACTGCGAGGCTCTTGTAAATAGCTGCTACTTCCTTCTTTTTCTGTGCCATATTATCGTATCTACATTGACTTGTTCCAAATACAGAGGAAAACCCGTGCGGACCAAAAAGAACCTGAGCCGAATGCAGTGCAAATCTTCAAGGATTGCCACACCAGCAAGATGAAGGGCATGAGCACACAAGTTCAGGCCGCTGTTGTAAGTCCTTACTCCTCCTGCCTTTGAACTGATTGGTATTGTGATGTGTTCATTTAACTGCTTGGTTTGCACCCAATGTCAGTTACTCTGTTCACTTTTATACACAACTGTCTTAACGTATCATTTCACCTTACATGGTTTAAAAGAGATGAAGGATATTCTTTTGGTCTTGATCTGTAATCTAATTGTGATGTTCACGTGCGCACACAATGATAGAATAGCTTGTTTGTTTTATATCTGTTTGCCCATGATATGAATGATGTCATACTATGTTCATCCTACTTTAAACCATGTCTCTTTATCCTTAGATGTCAACGAATGTGAGGAAATAGACAATACAGTAGGCATGCTACATGGACATATGTTCCGAAAGTGATTTTATTATGTAGTTGGCACTACAATACATGCTAATGTATTACAGTAGTTCACCAAAATAAGTTATGTATAAACTGAAACCTACTTTGTTTGTTTTTGTCTCATTAGTAACTTATCTGGTACACTAATCTACAAGTTCAAACTTTTAGCAAGCTATGGGACAAATGATTGAACAGCCACAACCACCTGAAGGTGACGAGGCTACCACAAGCACAATGTCACCTCTTGCTGCAGTGCGTCAGTATCTCTCCACTAACAATGTAAAAAGCACCTTCCTGCTTAATTCTGGGTTGGTTGTCAAGGTAACCTCATCCAAATCGCCTACTGAACAAAATCTTCCGGCTAGACAGAGTGATGTATCTGTGCTCCAGACACAAGTCCAATCCCTAATGGACGTTGTGTCGGAAACAAAAATAGTGGTTAACAAATGTCGTGAAGATATGAATGGTTTTGAAATCAGACTATCAGACATTTGCTTCATTGTTCAAGACCAATGGCGGAAAAAAGGGGAAGATCGTGCCGCTCCATCAGATTCTACAGCCTGAAACATAAGCACTCAGGTCAAATGATCTGTGCTTCTATACATCTGATGGTGCTTTTATCTGCAAGGACTGTAAACTTTATGCCAACAGGCCTTTTGTTGTATGGTTGGAATTTATTTTGTTGCGATACAACATTTATGATGCTGCCAAAGGCTGCAGTAATTACGACGCTATTTTTGTATAGTGTAGGTTTATCTTAGTAATGTATTCAGCCGAAAGCTTCATAGGAGCCCAACATGCCAACATTCGTCGGGCCCATTCCAATTGGACTAAAAACGATTCCAGGGAGAAATTTGCATGTAGCCCACTAAAAATATCTGGGCCTAAATCAGCATAAGCTTTCATATTTTTCTGGTAGGCCTGTGCCCATAGTGGGCCTTTAACATGGCTAAATATAATTTGGGCCCTCAGTAATAATAGACCATTTACATGTGTAAATATCTCGAGCCCACAAAAGACATGGGCCTTTAATAGGCCGAAAGTAAGATTGGGCCCCGATTGTGCCGAATAACCCACTGGTCGGCCCATTTACAATGCGGATCGTCCACAGGCTGAAATTCAGACAGGCCGTAAACACGCCGACCTACTACACAGGCCTTTAACAGGCCGGAAGTTCGGTCGGGCTTGATTAGTGTCATTTTTGTATGGGCCGTTAGTGGGCCCGATGTGGCGTTGGGCCCCATATGGCCCATGGATTTCGTCCGACGTTAACAGGCCAAAAGTCACAACAGGCTGAAAGTGGCCCAAATCTGTAGTGGGCCTCTAACAGGCCGAATGTCAGACATGGCCGAATATGACCCATATCCTTCAAGGTCGTTTATGGGCCGAAAGTTCAATGGCCTGGGCCCAAATGAAGTAGGACCTTTAACAGGCCGGAAACACACCGGGCCGTAATTTGGTTCAAATTCTTAGCGGACTGTTAACGGGCCAGAAGTGACAATGGCCGCGATGATGACAAGTTTAGGACGGGCCGTTAACAGGCTGATTTGACACTAGCCATACGGGCCTTAACTGAGAATGTTGGGCCTTTAGCTAGGCCGGCCCATTATGGTCTGCAAAATCTTGTGGGCCTTTAGCTGGGCCGGCCCATTATGGCCCGCTAAATCTTGTGGGCCTTTAGTTGGGCCAGCCCATTATGGCCCGCTAAATCTTGTGGGCCTTTAGTTGGGCCAGCCCATTTTAATCTTTATGGGCCACTTTTGGGCCTGTCCACGTGTCAACGTATCATAGGCGCATCTCACCCATTGGATGAGTGACACTTGTCCCAACGGTGAGCAAACACGTGTTTCCTCCGGCCAATGAGTATTTTACACGTGGAAAATCCCCATTGGTCCGGGCTGTTAACGGGTTATCGGATCCAAAACCGGACCCGATAGCTTAACGGCGTTCCGTTACGGTGGATGCCACACGTCGGTCACCCTTGACGAAAGCAATTCTATGACGCGTGATTTATCGTCATGGAAGTGGACACTTCCGTGATGATAATTTTGGTAATGTCATGGAACACTTCTACGACAGCACAGGTATGACTATCTTGATTCTGTCATAAATTTGTCATGGATGTACATGCATGGCAGAAAACGTGACCTACTGTGACAAACACGTATCATCACGGAAGTGTAATTTTTTTGTAGTGTGATTTCTTGTTTTTCTACCTGACGTCCAAACATGAAGTTATCGGTGTAGAGGTACGTGTCATAAGAGCTTCGGGACATGTGTTCACATCCGCCCACAAGAAATACAAACTCTTTCATGTTAGAAACAATGGTTTCTAAGTTCTCCAGTGAACTTTCAGGATGATCAAATATTGTAGTGCTCCTAGTGGTATGAAAGAAGTTGATAGAATTGGTACCAAAGCAATTGATAGAATTCGCGAGCCACGGTGCATTGGAGCTGTTGCTAACCTCCTTTTCGCCCCTTGAGCTGCAAAGGGCCCTCTATTTGATGGTGTCCAGGACATACATAGTAACCTTTGTACATGGCCTCCGCAAGCCTCTTGAGCTCAAGCAACATTCTGGAGTTGGTGATGTATCGCCCCTCGGCCTCCTCGATGACCATGTGAAGACGATGGAGCAACTATTGTAGCCTTTCCACCTTCTACTCTAGATTTGAATGGCTCTCGTGCTTCTTTATCAAGAAGGATATGAACCGATTAACTATGTCGCCTGCAATCGCAGAGACAACCATCTCCATCTTCAATGTTTCTTCGCGTTTCTTTTGTGTGTACGTGGGGAGAAAGAGAGAGAGAGCGAGAGAGATTAAAATTAAATCTTCCAATTCCGAGCGTCATGCTATTGCTCTTGGAGAGAAGGGTTGGTTTAGAGAGAAAGACTAAAATCTTGCAATTCCGTGTGAACAACATGGCACGCTATTGCTGCCGGTGAAAGTGATTGGTTCAAAGTTGGGAAAAATCTTGCGTGAACAACACGTCATGACTGAAAATCTTGCAATTCCACTTGAACAACAACCACGTATTGCTGCTAACCTCCAGGTGAAAGGGACTGGTTGAAAGTTTAAACTAACCTCTACCACAGAAACCATGGTGATTTTTTGGGCGGCGCAAGAAATTAACATACGAGCCCTTTCTTTTCCGCATAAGAAATACACAGATATGTACCATGCATATCGATCAATATCTTTGAAATTCCTACCATTTCTTGTTTTATTAAAAGTAGTAAGTACACTACAAAAAATTAATTTTAGAGCTGGGGCTCCTTTGGGTCGGTTTTTTGGAGAAAAAAATCAAAATCAAAATCAAATCACAAGCTTCAAAATATTCAGAATAAATTATCCGCATGAACGTATGAATGAATTCTACACGTGTATATAATTCCTTTATGAGATATTGTAACATTGGATCTACAGAAGAAGCAAATTCATTGATTTTTAGCACTTCCACTATTCTTTCCCTAATCTATATCTATATCTATACCTACTAGTAAAAGGGCTATTGCTTCTTACCACCGTTATTTTCGTCTGTTTGGTCTGTCATAGGTTTTTCGTCCGTCCGTGTAAAAAAGAACGATTTGTTTGGTATTTGGCACTTTGTCTGGCGCTGGGTGTCGCCCGTATGGGCCTCAGCCCGAACAGCCCACCCAAGAAAACTATATTTTTGTCCATCCCTCAGGGGTAATAAAGCAACCAAAAATAAACACCAGTGGGAGTCCTCGAACTCAAAACATCAAAGTGCGCTCTAACTCCATTAACCAACTAGGCCACTTTAAACTTGTGACTACTAAAGGTTGTGTTTTATTTATATATTAAAGGAAGAGGCCACACAACCGTACTGCGTCATAACTTTGTGTTTTTCTATCAATTGCTCGACAGTAATTTGTTCACCCATCGTATTATTTTCTATCTTGAGAGAAGCCTCTAGTGAAACCGATGGCCCCGGGTCTATTTTCCATCATATAAGTTTCCGATCTACAATTTTAGTTTTTGATTTATTTCCTTTGCAATCTTTTACTTTCCATTCCATAAACCAAAAATACCAAAAATATTACTTTAATGTTTATCCATATCTAGCATATCTCACTTTGCAAATAACCATGCAGGGATTGACAACCCCTTTATCGCGTTGGGTGCAAGTTGATGTTTGTTTGTGCAGGTATTCGGTGACTTGTGCATTGTCTCCTACTGGATTGATACCTTGGTTCCGAAAAGCTGAGGGAAATACTTACTCTACTTTGTTGCATCACCCTTTCCTCTTCAAGGGAAAAACCAGTGCAAGCTCAAGAAGTAGAAGGAAGAATTTCTGGCGCCGTTGCCGGGGAGATTTACGCCAAGTCAAGTCAAGATTTGATCTCCCGTCAACTTCTCAATTTATGGCGCAGTTGCCGGGGAGATGTATGCCAAGACAAGACATACCAAGTACCCATCATAAACTCTCATCTCTCGCATTACATTATTTGCCATTCGCCTCTCGTTTTTCTCTCCCCCACTTCTAAAACGATTTTCGAAAAGATTTGCCTTTTCTTCGCCCCTCTTCTGTTCGTCTTCTTCGCTTGCTCCTTGGGTGCTCGTGTGTTGGATTGCTTGCTTTGTCACGATGACTCAAGAGAATACCAAATTGTGTGACTTTTCCAACACCAATAATAATGATTTTATTAGTACTCCGATTGCTCCTGCTACTAATGCGATATCTTGTTAAATTAATACCGCTTTGCTGAATCTTGTTATGAAAGAGCAATTTTCCGGCCTTCCCAATGATGATGCCGCATCCCATCTAAACAATTTAATTTATTTGTGTGATATGCAAAAGAAAAAAGATGTGGATAATGATATTGTTAAATTGAAGTTATTTCCATTCTCACTTTGAGATCATGCTAAAACTTGGTTTTTATGTTTGCCTAAAAATAGTATCGATTCATGGAATAAGTGTAAAGATGTTTTTATTTCCAAGTATTTTCCTCCCGCTAAGATCATCTCCCTTAGGAACAATATTATGAACTTTAAGCAACTTGATCATGAACATTTTGCACAATCTTGGGAGAGGATGAAATTGATGATACAAAATTGCCCTACTCATGGTTTGAATTTGTGGATGATTATACAATTTTTTTATGCCGGATTGAATTTTGCTTCTAAAAATATTTTAGATTCGAGCGCGGGAGGTACTTTTATGGAAATTACTTTAGGAGAAGCTACTAAACTTCTAGATAATATTATGGTTAATTTTTCTCAATGGCATACCGAAAGATCTTCCACTAGTAAAAAAGTGCATGCGATTTAAGAGATTAATGTTTTGAGTGGAAAGATGGATGGGCTTATGAAATTATTTGCCATCAAGCGTGCTCCTATTTATCCTAATGATATGCCTTTCTCTACTTTGATTGAGAGCAATAATGAATCTATGGACGTGAATTTTGTTGGTAGGAACAATTTTGGTAATAACCGTATAGAGGTAATTTTAATCCTAGGCCGTTTCCTAGTAATTCCTACAACAATTCTTTTGGAAATTATAACAAGATTCCCTCTGAATTTGAGAATAGTATTAAATAATTTATGAGTTCGCAAAAGAATTTTATTGCTTTCATTAAAGAAAAATTGCTTAAGAATGATGATTCGGCTAGGAACGTGGATAGAATTTCTCTTGATGTTGATTCTTTGAAACTTAGATCTATTCCACCCAAGCATGATATCAGTGAGTCTCTCAAAGCTATGAGAATTTCCATTGGTGAGTGCAAGGAGAGAACCGCTAAGATGCGTGAGATTGGTTTATAAAAGCGTGTTCTTCTAGTTTCCATGGAAATAATGATGACAATCTTAAAGTGATTTATGTGACTCCTACTGAATCTTTGTTTTCCAATATAAATCTTGATAAAGATGGGACTGGAGATGAGTCAACTTTAGTTAAAAGGCATCCCAATGATTCAGAGTTTTTAGATCTAGATGCTAAAATTGATAGAAGTGGGATTGGAGAGGTCAAAACTTTAGGTAGTAATGAACCCACTCGTTTGGATTTCAAGGACTTTAATTATTATAATTGTTCTTTGATAGATTCTATTTCCTTGTTGCAATCCATGTCGAATTCTCCTCATGCTTATAATCAAAACAAAGCTTTTACTAAACATATCGTTGATGCTATGATGCAATCTTTTGAAGAAAAGCTTGAATTGGAAGTTTCTATCCCTAGAAAACTTTATGATGAGTGGGAACCTACTATTAAGATTAAGATTAAAGATTATGAGTGCCATGCTTTCTGTGATTTGGGTGCTAGTGTTTCCACGATTCCAAAAACTTTATGTGATGTGTTAGGTTTCCACGAATTTGATGATTGTTCTTTAAATTTGCATCTTGCGGATTCCACTATTAAGAAACCTATGGGAAGGATTAGTGATGTTCTTATTGTTGCCAATAGAAATTAAGTGCCCGTAGATTTCATTGTTCTTGATATATATTGCAATCCTACATGTCCTATTATTCTTGGTAGACCTTTCCTTAGAACGATTGGTGCAATTGTTGATATGAAAAAGGAAACATTAGATTTCAATTTCTGTTAAGGAAAGACATGGAACACTTTCCAAGAAAGAAAATTAAATTTCCTTATGAATCTATTATGAGAGTCACTTATGGATTGCATACCAAAGATGATAATATCTAGATCTATTCTTGTTTTGTGCCTAGCTAAGGGCGTTAAACAATAGCGCTTGTTGGGAGTAGGGATGTAAACGGATCGGATCGGATCGGATAAGTCTTTTACCGTATCCTCTACCATATTTTTTTGTCGGATTCGGAACGGAGCGGATATTGACCGGATGCGGATTTGAATGCGGATTATATCAGGCTACGGATTCAGAGTGGATTCGGAGCGGACCCGGACCGGAAACGGACAAAAAATATCGGGTGATACATGCAAAGACACATGAACTTGTATCTACTATATGTAAACTATATAAAAACACGTTTTTAACCCACCACATTACACTAGAGAGTGGCCAAGCTTTTAAAGTCATAACACTCATACCACACGAATATGACAACAATAAACTGTACTACTAATATGATGATAGCATTACACACATCCAAGACAAAGGTCTTACTTAACAAATACTTAATTCAAAGTTCTATTGAAGTTTTTATTTATTATAAAAGGCAAGTAGAAGCCCGTAACACAACCTTGACTTCTCTTCAACATGGTGTTTCTTCCAATCCACTTGCAACATCCTATGAGAATGATTAAAGATATTTAGATGCTACACTTGACAATCAAAGAAATATTTGATAATTAGTTGTCATGAACTAAGTAGTTCGAACACACACACACACACACATGCGCGCACACACAAATTTGTATGTGCAAAGACGATAGAAGCTAGGTAATAAGTATATACTAATATACATTAGCGAATTACTAGTATAACTGCATACCTAGATTACTTGCTCCTGATGTAGTTGGTCAGCAACTTTCTCAATATCCATTCCTTGATTGTCCTATGTAGCAGCAGCATTCAAATTTACAGAAAAATTGTTGTCACTTCATAGAAATAAAATAGCAGTAATGATCAAGAGGTAATCAGACATACTTGCTATTTCTCTATGCATATTAATATGGTTCAAGAAGACTGATGTCCCATTCTTGCTATTTCTCTTTGCTTTATATGTGCAGTACTTGCATTTGGCCCATGCTTCCTTAATTTTCTGTCCATTTATCACCACCACCTTGAATGTTTTATCAAAATGGTCCCAACATTCAGATATGGTCTTCTTCTGTTTCTTCCCTGCAGGCTCATCTACTATTGCATCCAGATTCTCACCCTCTAGATCAATCACTTCATTTGCAACTTCATTTTCACTGCCCAAATTCAGTGGCTCTTCATTTTGACTTCCAACAGGGGGTGATACAAACATACTTTGGACCGCATTTGCACTTGTTCCTGCAGATGTAGATCTTTCTCCTGATATCTTTCTCAAACGATCTGCAGAAAGATAAACAATATATAAGTAACCAAGCACTTCTTACCTATCAACAACATCAATAGCTTACGAGCTGCAGCAAGCAAGGCATTATGTACATAGATTCAGTGTTCTCTAGTCTATTAAATATTTAAGATGAAGCCTACTTGACTACTACAACTTAGTCTTCCCAATCTTATTTCACTGCCACACAGGTTTAAATATTAATAGCTAAGTTAGCTAGTATAGTACAAGATACAGATTGGTGATTGCTAAGTGTCAGTTAGCAGCTACTGTCAATGTCTTTCAGAAAAATTCAGTTTCGTCCGTCATAGCTCTATGTAGCTGTTAAATTTCAGTTTCGTCAGTATGGATTTTCTCCAGTTAGTGAAATAAGTTAAGCTGCAACCAGAAGTCCAGAACCAGTGATGATCACTCTAGTCCCTATCGACTAACATTTAGCATTTATACGTGCTTGCAAGTGGGATAGCCCCGGCTGGCGCATATGCACGCAGACGGTCGTCCTGATGCGAATCGCGTTGGCGCACTAAACTTGCCCATCGCCGTGTACGACGTCGATCACGGCTGAAAGCAGCGCTGCCCCCGCACGGCCGCACCTACTGCCACGACTACTCGAAGCCCAGCGCGAGGAGATGTACAGCAAGCTGCGTACCATCATCCATCGATGCCCTACACTTACATCAATGACTACATCCAGTAAATCATGGAACATTCAAGCAAAGTGCTCACCTCCGTCAGCTGGACCATCGCCTGCATCTTTACCCATAGCGTCGAACAGACGACTTGCCGGAGAGATGCGGCCGGCCCCTTGCGCTGGCGGCACTGAAGAGGACGACATGCGACAACCACGGTTGACGACTGTGATTGTGATCGTATACTATGATACTATTAGGGTTAGGGTTGTATTGTATTTATATGTGGCGATTGTGATTACTAATTAATTTGTGGATGACTAAGTGCATATTTGGGCCTGCTAATTGGGCTAAATTTATCGGATAATCCTATTTGATACCCTCGGATAATCTGTAAAAAACAGCGGATAATCCACATCCGCCGGATATTACCGATACCATATCCGCTACCAAATTCGTCGGATATCCGGTTTACCATAATCCGTATCCGCATCCGTATCCGTTGGATTCGTGCAAGTGCATACCATATCCTTAAAAACGGATGCGGATGCGGATTCGGAACGGAAATTATCCGTACCATTTACATCCCTAGTTGGGAGGCAACCCAATTTTATTTTTGCTTTTGCTTTTTAGGTTCTGCTTTGCAATAAATTTTTCATCTAGCCTCTGGTTAGATGTGGTTTTATGTTTTAATTAGTGTTTGTGTCAAGTAAGACCTCTGGGATAGTTCACGGTGATAGTTGATTTGATCTTGCTGAAAAACAGAAACTTTTGCGCCCAGGAAAACAATTCTTATTTTAACAGGAGCATGATAAAATATTGATTCTTTTTGAAGAAGATTAATAAACAAATTGCTTAGGTCATCCTAATTTTTTAGAATTTTTGTAGTTACAGAAGTATTCGAAAGATCCAGATTGCTACAGACTGTTCTGTTTTTGACAGATTCTGTTTTCTATGTGTTGTTTGCTTATTTTGATGAATCTATGGCTGGTATCGGGGGGTACGAACCATGGAAAAGTTGGAATACAATAGATATTACACCAACATAAATAAATAATGAGTTCACAACAGTACCAAAAGTGGTGATTTATTATCTTATACTAACGGAGCTTACAAAATTTTCTGTTGAGTTTTGTGTTGTGAAGTTTTCAAGTTTTGGGTAAGGATTTGATGGACTATGGAATAAGGTGTGGTAAGAGCCTAAGCTTGGGGATGCCCAAGGCATCCCAAGGTAATATTTGAGGATACCAAAAGCCTAAACTTGGGGATGCCCCGAAAGGCATCCCCTCCTTCGTCTTAGTCTATCGGTAACTTTACTTGAGGCTACATTTTTATTCACCACATGATATGTGTTTTGATTGGTGTGTCTTATATGATTTGAGTCTTTGCTTTTTAGTTTGCCACAATCATCCTTGCTGTACACACCTTTTGGGAGAGACACGCATGGATCGTGATTTATTAGAATACTCTATGTGCTTCACTTATATCTTTTGAGCTAGGCAATTTTGCTCTAGTGCTTCACTTATATATTTTTAGAGCACGACGATGGTTTTATTTTATAGAAACTGATGAACTCCCATACTTCACTGATATTATTTCGAGAGTCTCTAAACAGCATGGTAATTTTCTTTGGTTATAAATTTAGTCCTAATATGATAGGCATCCAAGAGGCAGGGGCGGCGCCAGCGTGGGGTCATGTGGGGGCGGCCGCCACGGGTAAATTTTGGGAGCCTAGGTACCCCTACTGCTTTTGGCCGGCGGCAACCATGGGAGGCGAGCAGATTCGGCAGGAAGTTTCAGATGAGGTCGAGCATGACGGGAGAAGAGGAAAGGAACGATTCGCTAGGAGATAGGCCAGGTAACGATCCGCTAGGAGTCGGAGATGGGCCAGTTAACTAAGGCCCAATGAAAGATCAGATATGAGTCCAGTATTTTTTTTACGCAGCGACCATGACGTCCCAATTCCATCGATAGTGGAACTACCCCTAAAAAACATCGATCGTGGAACTAATCAGCAATTCAGCATCACGCGATCAGGCCTTGTACTGCCGCCTTGACGCGGCGCCCTCCACTATCGTCTCGCTATGGCGATATCCAGGTCCGTCCAACCGATCGCGCTGGATGGAGAAGAAGAAGGAATTGCACACTTTCTCGATGCCGAAGCGGCGGCGAAACCTCCAACACCACGCGCCCTGCTCAAATCAATGAGCGAGCAGCCAACAGAGGCAGCAAGGAGCAGGTTCATTTGTTCTCTGTTAATTTTTTCCTCTTCTATTGTCCCAATTCTTGTAAGGTGAATATTGAAAATTAATTACAATTTTGATGTTATACCGAAACCACTTTCTAGATAAAGCAACGATCAACATACAAAACAATCCATACAACTCGATATCACAATTTAATGTTATAGGGACCTAAGAAGATGAAGCAGATTGATTATGTTTTCAGAGCTATTCCGGTGAATCATCTGGTATCGAGATTGATTGTGTTGATCGTCTTGCCTAATCGCATGATAGTACTTGGCCAGTTAATTTTGTTGATTTTCTGATTTGCTTATACCATACATAGCTTTGATTTTTTTCCTTTAAAAGTTTTCCCCGGGTAACATCAAATCCTCGATCCGCCACTGCCAAGAGGGATATAATAAAAACTTTCATATAAAGTGCATTGAATAGTATGAGAAGTTTGATTCCTCGTGATTGTTTTGAGATATGAAGATGATGATATTAGAGTCATGCTAGTAAGTAGTTGTGAATTTGCAAAATACTTGTGTTAAGGTTTGTGAGTCCCGTAGCACGCACGTATGGTGAACCGTTATGTAACAAAGTTGGAGCATGATATATTTTTTGATTGTCTTCCTTACAAGTGGCGATCGGGGACAAGCGATGGTCTTTTCCTACCAATGTATCCCCCTAGGAGTATGCACATAGTACTTTGTTTTGATGACTAATAGATTTTTGCAGTAAGTATGTGAGTTCTTTATGACTAAAGTTGAGTCCATGGATTATACACACTCTCACCTTTCCGCCATTGCTAGCCTCTCTTGTACCGCACAACTTTCGCCGGTGCCATAAACCCACCATATACCTTCCTCAAAATAGCCACCATACTACCTATTATGGCATTTCCATTGCCATTCCAAGATATATTGCCATGCAACTTTCCACCGTTCCGTTTATTATGACACACACCATCATTGTCATATGGCTTTGCTTGATCATGTAGTTGACATCGTATTTGTGGCAAAGCCACCGTTCATCATTTTATACATGTCGCTCTTGATTCATCGCACAGCCCGGTACACCGCCGGAGGCATTCATATAGAGCCATATCTTGTTCTAGTATCGAGTTGTAATTTTTGAGTTTTAAGTAAATAGAAGTATGATGATCTTCCTTCTTAGAGCATTGTCCCATGTGAGGAAAGAAAAAAAAGAAAACAGAAAAAGAGAAAGAAATAAAAAAAGAAAGAAAGAAAAATGAGAGAAAAAGAGAGAAGGGGCAATGTTACTATCCTTTTCCATACTTGTGCTTCAAAGTAGCACCTTGATCTTCATGATAGAGAGTCTCCTATGTTGTCACTTTCATATACTAGTGGGAATTTTTCATTATAGAACTTGGCTTGTGTATTCCAACGATGGGCTTCCTCAAAATTCCCTAGGTCTTCATTAGCAAGCAAGTTGGATGCAAACCCACTTAGTTTTCTTTTTGAGCTTTCATAAAATTATAGCTCTTGTGCATCCGTTGCATGGCAATCCCTACTCACTCACAGTGATATCTATTGATGGGCATCTGCATAGCCCATTGATATGCCTAGTTGATGTGAGACTATCTTCCTCTTTTTGTCTTCTCCACAACCACCTTCTATTCCACCTATAGTGCTATGTCCATGGCTCACGCTCATGTATTGCGTGAAAGTTGAAAAGGTTTGAGAACATCAAAATTATGAAACAATTGCTTGGCTTGTCATCGGGGTTGTGCATGATTTGAATATTTTGTGTGATGAAGATGGAGCATAGCCAGACTTTATGATTTTGTAGGGATAAGCTGTCTTTGGCCATGTTATTTTGAGAAGAAATAATTACCTTGTTAGTATGCTTGAAGTATTATTGTTTTATGCCAATATTAAAGTTTTGTTTTGAATCATACAGATCTAAACATTCATGCCACAATAGAGAAAATTACATGGATAAATATGATAGGTAGTATTCCACATCAAAAATTCTGTTTTTATCATTTACCTACTCGAGGACGAGCCGGAATTAAGCTTGGGGATGCTTGATACGTCTCCAACGTATATATAATTTGTGATTGTTCCATGCTATTATATTATCTGTTTTGGATGTTTTATATGCATTATTATGCTATTTTATATTATTTTTGGGACTAACCTATTAACCGAGAGCCTAGTGCCAATTTCTTTTTTTCCTTGTTTTAGAGTTCTGCAGAAAAGAGATACCAAACGGAGTCCAAATGGAATGAAATTTTCGCGATGATTTTTCTTGGACCAGAAGACATGTAGAGGACTTGGAGTACATGTCAGGGAAGCCACGAGGCAGCCTCAAAGACGGAGGGCGCACCCAGGGGGTAGGGCACACCCCCACCCTTGTGGGCCCCTTGTGACTCCACCGACCTATTTCTTCCGCCTATATATTCTCAAATATTCCAAAACCTACCAGGAGAGCCACGAAAACACATTTCCACCGCCGCAACCTTCTGTACCCGTGAGATACCATCTAGGGGCCTTTTCTGGCGTCCTGCCGGAGGGGGATTCGATCATGGAGGGCTTCTACATCAACATAATTGCCTCTCCGATGAAGCAGGAGTAGTTTACCATAGACCTACAGGTCCATAGCTAGTAGCTAGATGGCTTCTTCTCTCTCTTTAATTCTCAATACCATGTTCTCCTCGATGTTCTTGAAGATCTATCCGATGTAATACTCTTTTGCGGTGTGTTTGCCGAGATCTAATGAATTATGGATTTATGATCAGCTTATCTATGAATATTATTTGAATCTTCTCTGAATTCTTATATGCATGATTTTATATCCTTGCAAGTCTCTTCGAACTACCAATTTGGTTTGGCCAACTAGATTGGTTTTTCTTGCAATGGGAGAAGTGCTTAGCTTTGGGTTCAATCTTGCGGTTCTCGATCCTAGTGACAGAAGGGGAACCGACACTGAAAGGATCGATATAGTTGACTAGAGGGGGGGTGAATAGGCAACTAACAAATTTTAGCTTTTCTTTACCAATTTAAACTTTGCACCAAAGTAGGTTGTCTAGATATGCAACTAGGTGAGCAACCTATATGATGCAACAACAACAAGTACACAAGCAAGCAAGGGATATAACACAAATAAGCTTGCACAAGTAAAGGCATGAGATAACCAAGAGTGGAGCCGATGAAGACAAGGATGTGTTACCGAAGTTCCTTCCTTTGAAGGGAAGTACGTCTCCGTTGGAACGGTGTGGAGGCACAATGCTCCCCAAGAAGCCACTAGGGCCACCGTAATCTCCTCACACCCTCACACAATGCGAGATGCCGTGATTCCACTATTGGTGCCCTTGGAGGCGGCGACCGGACCTTTACAAACAAGGTTGGGGCAATCTCCACAACTTAATTAGAGGCTCCCAACGACACCACGAAGCTTCACCACAATGGAATATGGCTCCACGGTGACCTCAACCGTGTAGGGTGCTGAAACACCCAAGAGTAACAAGATCCGCAAGGGATTAGAGGGGGGGAATCAAATTTCTCTTGGTGGAAGTGTAGATCGGGGCCTTCTCAACCAATCCCTAAAGAATCGACAAGTTTGATTGGCTAGGGAGAGAGATCGGGCGAAAATGGAGCTTAGAGCAACAATGGAGGTTGGGGATGGAAGAGATGGTCAACTTGGAGAAGAAGACTCCCCTTATATAGTGCAAGAACAAATCCAACCGTTATCCACTAACTCAGCACGCGACGAGCGGTACTACCGCACGGGACCACGGTACTACCGCAGGGAACTGCAGTACTATCGCTGGCGCAGCAGGAGCTAGACCAGCCTGTGGCAAGGGCGGTAGAACCGCTGGAGCGGTACTACCGCAAGGTAGGGTTGGTCTAGAGTGAGAAGGCACGGACATATAAAAATACATTCGTAGCAACTTCCGCTGAGTTCCGATCCATGCAAAAATCCGACACGGTACTACCGCACCTGGCAAGCGGTACTACCGCGTAGAGCACGGATGTAAAAAATTACATCCGCCCCTACTTCCGCTCATGTTGCTGTGCCAGGCCAGGGCTCACGGTACTACCGCGCCCATGGGGTGGTACTACCGCGTAGGGCGTGGATGTAAAAACTTACATCCGCACCTACAGCCGCTCGAGCAGCTGAGCTTGGCCAGAGGCCACGGTACTACCGCTCCCAAGGAGCGGTACTACCGCTCCCAAGGAGCGGTACTACCATGAGTACCTGCGGTACTACCGCTCCCAAGGAGCGGTACTACCGCGCCTACGGCCGGTACTACCGCAAGGCACTGCGGTACTACCGCATGCCCCAGAACAACAACACTAGGAGTCCTTCATTTTGCAAAGACACGGAGAAATGGAGGTTTCCCCAAAGAGCCAAAGGAAAGGTGGTGCAAAAAGGAACAGACGCGCACGTGTTGATACCACCCAAACCTTTCCAACGCGGACCCCCTCTTAATAGTATGGCTTTCCTATGACTCAAATCCACCGAAAAGAAACATAGATAAACACCGACTTCAATAGTCTTCGAGGGGCACCGAATCGTCTTGTGCCTAGTCATGATATGTCTGAAAAGCTCAATGCACATGATTAGTCCGCAAATGCATTGTCATCAATCACCAAAACAACTAGGGATAAATATGCCCTTACAATCTCCCCCTTTTTGGTGGATTAATGACAATACGGGATTCGCACATAGGGATAAGAATAAAACAGGGCAAACCCCACATCTATAAAATATAGACGGGCTCCCCTAGATGTGTGCTTTCTAGAGAATGTTTTGGACTGCACGGCACACATACTAGGATCAACACTCCCCCTTTATTTTATAGACGAGGCATATCTTGCAACAATATAGCTAACATTAAGCAAGGAGACAAGATAATAACTATGAGCATAAAGTAAAGGGCACAAGATAGCATAGGCTCACGGGCTACAAAAGACAAAAGGTATGCTAGAGTGCATATGTCTTACACCATATGAAAGAGAACCTGGTCTCACAAGCAAAAAACAAACCAAAGCAAATGAGGTCCAACGAAACGAAAGCAAAGCGACAAAGCGAAACAACACGACACACGAGACGCAAATCCTACACTCTCTCCCCCTTTGGCATCGAGACACCAAAAAGGGCAAAGAGGACACCTACGACACAGGTGGTAGCTCAAGCTGAAGCGATCACTCGTCACACTCCTCGTTGGACTCGACAGCGGGGATGGGCTCCTCCTCAGATTCAGTCCACTGGTAGCCCTGCTTCGTCATCCATTCTGCCTCTGGCGTGATGTGCTTCTCGGACCCGCTGGATATCTCCTCGCCAAATGTCCTCAAGATCCTCTTGTCGCGGCGACGACTCTCCTTGGAAGCAACATGGGTCCGGTACTAGCCCTTGGCCTACATACAGAACAGAGCCTTCTTCTTGTTCTTCATCTTCTTAGCCCAAGAAGGCTCAGTAGAGGGAGGAGCATACCCAGCAGAGCTGTCCTCATCCGCTTCCTCCTCCTCAATCTCTCCTCATCAACATCCATTCTAGCAGTCTCTGCCTCAGCACGAGTACTGGTTTTAGCCCACTGAGGCTTGATGCGGAGCTTGATGGGGTCGTGATGGATCCAGTCAGGTGCAACAAACTCCTCATCGGGATAGAGCTTCTCCCAAGTCCTCGTGATCAAGAGAAATAGGTAAGGTCCATAGATGGGTACCTTATGGTTGAACACCGCAAACCGTAGCTCGCACCACATGATGTGTCAGACGTCAAGTGGTTGTGTCTGAGCGTGACGCGCCTCCTCACAAATGAGCATCATATCCACGAGATAGGCATGCACCTTGTCCTTGTCACCAATGCGGGGAAAGAGGGAGTTGCGGAAGATCCGGTGCATGATGTCAAGGAATGGGTTCAGCACCCGTGCCTTCTTGCCACTAGGAAGAGTCTTCTCAACATAGAATTGCTGAAGCTTGTTCTTGCTAGTGGACTCCGGGTTGTCAAGGAATTTTTTTGAAATTGCATGCTACGTTCCCCAACAATGGCATCTGAGCCAGGTCTATGCGTAGATGATATGCACGACTAGAACACAAAGAGTTGTGGGCGATAATAGTCATACCGCTTACCACCAACGTCTTACTTTGATTTGGCGGTATTGTTGGGTGAAGTGGCCCGGACCAACATTACATGACCACGTTCATGAGACCGGTTCTACCGACGTGCTTTGCACACAGGTGGCTGGCAGGTGTCTGTTTCTCCAACTTTAGTTGAATCAAGTTTGACTACGGTCGGTCCTTGTTGAAGGTTAAAACAGCACACTTGACGAAAAATCGTTGTGGTTTTGATGCGTAGGTAAGAACGGTTCTTGCTAGAAGTGCGTAGCAGCCACGTAAAACTTGCAACAACAAAGTAGAGGACGTCTAACTTGTTTTGTGATATGTTCAAGACATGATGTGATATAAGTTATTGTATGAGATGATAATGTTTCGTAAAAGTTATCGGCAACTGGCAGGAGCCTTATGGTTGTCACTTTATTGTATGAAATGCAATCGCCATGTAATTGCTTTACTTTATCACTATGCGGTAGCGATAGTTGTAGAAGCAATAGTTGGCGGGACGACAACGACGCTACGATGGAGATAAAGGTGTCAAGCCGGTGACAATGGAGATCATGACGGTGCTTTGGAGATGGAGATCAAAAGAATAAGATGATGATGGCCATATCATGTCACATATTTTGATTGCATATGATGTTTATCCTTTATGCATCTTATTTTGCTTAGTACGGCGGTAGCATTATAAGATGATCCCTCACTAAATTTCAAGGTATAAGTGTTCTCCCTGAGTATGCATTGCTACAGTTCGTCGTGCTGAGACACCATGTGATGATCGGGTGTGATAAGCTCTACGTTCACATACAACGGGTGCAAGTCAGTTTTGCACGTGCAGAATACTCGGGTTAAACTTGACGAGCCTAGCATATGCAGATATGGCCTCGGAACACTGAGACCGAAAGGTCAAACGTGAATCATATAGTAGGTATGATCAACATAGAGATGTTCACCATTGAAAACTACTCCATCTCACGTGATGATCGGACACGGTTTAGTTGATTTGGATCACGTGATCATTTAGATGACTAGAGGGATGTCTATCTAAGTGGGAGTTCTTAAGTAATATGATTAATTGAACTTTAATTTATCATGAACTTAGTCCTGATAGTTTATGCATATCTATGTTGTAGATCAATAGCTCGCGTATAGCTCTCCTGTTTGATTTTTGATATGTTCCTAGAGAAAACTAAGTTGAAAGATGATAGTAGCAACGATGGGGACTGGGTCCATGATCTGAGGATTATCCTCATTGGTACACACAAGAATTATGTCCTTGATGCACCACTAGGTGACGAACCTGTTGCAGGAGCAGATGCAGACATTATGAACGTTTTGTAAGCTCGGTATGATGACTACTTGATAGTTTAGTGCACCATGCTTTACGGCTTAGAACCGGGACTTCAAAAATGTTTTGAAACGTGCTACCTCTTGAGCACTGCGTTGGTTTTCCCTTGAAGAGGAAAGGGTGATGCAGCAAAGTAGCGTAAGTATTTCCCTCAGTTTTTGAGAACCAAGGTATCAATCCAGTAGGAGGCCACACGCAAGTCCCTCGTACCTACACAAACAAATAAGAACCTTGCAACCAACGCGATAAAGGGGTTGTCAATCCCTTCACGGCCACTTGCAAAAGTGAGATTTGATAGAGATGATAAGATAATATTTTTGGTATTTTTGTGATAAAGATTAAAAGTAAAGATAGCAAAATAAACGGTGCCAGAAATAGCTCGCTGACGGGAGATTAATATGATGGAGAATAGACCCGGGGGCCATAGGTTTCACTAGTGGCTTCTCTCAAGATAGCATAAGTATTACGGTGGGTGAACAAATTACCGTCGAGCAATTGATAGAAAAGTGCATAATTATGAGAATATCTAGGCATGATCATGTATATAGGCATCACGTCCGTGAAAAGTAGACCGCCTCCTGCCTGCATCTACTACTATTACTCCACACATTGACCGCTATCCAGCATGCATCTAGAGTATTAAGTTCATAAGAACAGAGTAACACATTAGGTAAGATGACATGATGTAGAGGGATAAAGTCAAGCAATATGATATAAACCCCATCTTTTTATCCTCGATGGCAACAATACAATACGTGTCGTTTCCCCTACTGTCACTGGGATCGAGCACCGCATGATTGAACCCAAAGCTAAGCACTTCTCCCATTGGAAGAAAGATCAATCTAGTAGGCCAAACCAAACTGATAATTCGAAGAGACTTTCAAAGATAACCAATCATACATAAAAGAATTCAGAGAAGATTCAAATATTGTTCATAGATAATCTTGATCATAAACCCACAATTCATCAGATCTCAACAAATACACCGCAACAAGAGTTACATCAAATAGATCTCCAAGAAGATCGAGGAGAACTTTGTATTGAGATCCAAAGAGAGAGAGAAGAAGCCATCTAGCTAATAACTATGGACCCGAAGGTCTGTGGTAAACTACTCACACATCATCGGAGAGGCTATGGTGTTGATGTAGAAGCCCTCCATGATCGATGCCCCCTTCAGCAGAGCGCCGGAAAAGGCCCCAAGATGGGATCTCATGGGTACAGAAGGTTGCGGTGGTGGAATTACGTTTTCGTGGTGCTCCTCGATGGTTTCGGGGTACGTAGGTATATATAGGAGGAAGAAGTAGGTCGGTGGAGCTACGAGGGGCCCACGAGGGTGGAGGGCGCGCCCAGGGGGTAGGCACGCCCCCTGCCTCGTGTCCTCCTTGTTGATTGCTTGACGTCCACTCCAAGTCCTCTGGATCACGTTTGTTCGAAAAATCACGCTCCCGAAGGTTTCATTCCGTTTGGACTCCGTTTGATATTCTTTTTCTGCGAAACACTGAAATAGGCGAAAAAACAGCAATTTGCACTGGGCCTTGGGTTAATAGGTTAGTCCCAAAAATAATATAAAAGTGTATAAATAAGCCCATTAAACATCCAAAACAGAATATATAATAGCATGGAGCAATCAAAAATTATAGATATGTTGGAGACGTATCAAGCATCCCCAAGCTTAATTCCTGCTTGTCCTCGAGTAGGTAAATGATAAAAACATAATTTTTGATGTGGAATGCTACTTAGCATATTCTTCAATGTATTTCTCTTTATTGTGGCATGAATGTTCAGATCCGAAAGATTCAAGATAAAATTTTAATATTGACATAAAAATAATAATAGTTCAAGCATACTAACAAAGCAATCATGTCTTCTCAAATAACATAGCCAAAGAAAGCTCATCCCTACAAAATCATATAGGTTGGTCATGCTTCATTTTTGTCACACAAGATGCTCTCATCTTGCAAAACCCCGATGACAAGCCAAGCAATTGTTTCATACTTTAGTAATCTCAAACTTTTTTCAACTTTCACGCAATACATGAGCGTGAGCCATGGATATAGCACTATGGGTGGAATAGAAGATGATGATGGGGGTTGTGTGGAGAAGACAAAAAAGGAGAAAGTCTCACATTGACGCGGCTAATCAATGGGCTAGGGAGATGCCCATCAATTGATGTCAATGCAAGGAGTAGGGATTGCCATGCAACGGATGCACTAGAGCTATAAATGTATGAAATCTCAACAAAAGAAACTAAGTGGGTGCGCATCCAACTTGCTTGCTCACGAAGACCTAGGGAATTTGAGGAAGCCCATCGTTGGAATATACAAGCCAAGTTCTATAATGAAAAATTCCCACTAGTATATGAAAGTGACAAAACAAGAGACTCTCTATCATAAAGATCATGGTGCTACTTTGAAGCACAAGTGTGGAAAAAGGATAGTAGCATTGTCCCTTTTTATTTCTCTTTTTTGGGGCCTTTTTTTGGCCTTTCTCTTTTTTTATTTGGGACAATGCTCTATTAATGATGATCATCACACTTCTATTTATTTACAACTCGATGGCTACAACTCAATACTTAGAACAAAATATGACTCTATATGAATGCCTCCAGCGGTGTACCGGGAAGGGCAATGAATCAAGAGTGACATGTATGAAATAATATGCATGGTGGCTTTGCCACAAATACGATGTCAACTACATGATCATGCAAGGCAATATGAAAATGATGATGTGTGTCATAATAAACGGAACGGTGGAAAGTTGCATGGCAATATATCTCGGAATGGCTATGGAAATGCCATAATAGGTAGGTATGGTGGCTGTTTTGAGGAAGATTTAAGGAGGTTTATGTGTGATAGAGCGTATCGTATCATGGGGTTTGGATGCACCGGCGAAGTTTGCACCAACTCTCAAGGTGAGAAAGGGCAATGCACGGTACCGAAGAGGCTAGCAATGATGGAAGGTTGAGAGTGTGTATAATCCATTGAGTCAACATTAGTCATAAAGAACTCACATACTTATTGCAAAAATCTACAAGTCATCAAAAACCAAGCACTACGCGCATGCTCCTAGGGGGGTAGATTGGTAGGAAAATACCATCGCTCGTCCCCGACCGCCACTCATATGGATGACAATCAAAGAACACCTCATGTTTCAAATTTGTCACACAACGTTTACCATACGTGCATGCTACGGGACTTGCAAACTTCAACACAAGTATTTCTCAAATTCACAACTACTCAACTAGCACAACTTTAATATTACCACCTTTATATCTCAAAACAACTATCAAGTATCAAACTTCTCTTAGTATTCAATGCACTTAGAAGTTTTTATCTTGGATGCCTATCATATTAGGACTAATTTTATAACCAAAGCATCTCTTCCGGGGCATCTCTCAAGTCGAGTTGGTGGACGGTACGACCACTTTGCTTTGGAAAGATCTGTGGGCGCGTGATGTGCTACAAGACTCTCACCCCCGTGCCTTCTCTTTTTCCCTGCATGAAGACATCTCAGTTGCTGACTTCTGGGACTCCAACAATCTGCATGAAACCTTTCACCTCCCCGTGTCACCACTCGCTTTAGATGAGATACATGACGTGCAACTAGCCTTGACCAAGATCTGCCCTTCCACGTCGAATACTGATGTTTGGCACTACATGTGGGGCACGACCACCTTCAAACCTAAGGATTACTATTCTTATTTATTTAGAGATGCCCAAACCGACCCCATGTTCAAGCACATGTGGAAATCAAAATGTACAATGAAGTTGAAGGTATTTGGCTGACTGCTTTTCCACGACAGACTCAACACGGTAATATGTTGAAGCGGATGCACTATAACATCGGAGATGACTTTGACAGCCTCCTTTGCGGGCTACCAATTGAAGAAACGGTGGACCATATGATCTTCACCTGTGACTTTAGAAAGACATGCTGGGCCAAACTTCGTGTTCAATGGCCCCCCTTCGATAACAGGCTCACTGCCCTCAAATTGATCGGAGACTCCTGGCGTGACCCATTCTTCATGGAAATTTTTCTCACTGCTGGGTGGAGTCTATGGAAAGAAAGGAATAACAAACACTTCCATGGAGTTGACCCTGCTGTTGGGTCCTGGTTTTCACGCTTCAAAAAAGACCTGGGTCAACTCCAGCATAGAGTCAAGGAAGCCCATAGAGGCTCATTTGTTAACCTTTGTACTGCTTTAGGTTAATCTTTCCTTCTAACTCTTTGTTACTTAACTCCTCCAGTGGAGGGCTGATAGTCTACCTCCCCCTGGTCTGTGGGGGGGAGTAGATGGATAGAAGAGTTGTACACCTTGTATGTCTATGTAAACACCCCATTTATATAGATATATAAAAATCACAGTGGGAGTTCTCTCCCACTCTCAATTCCCTCAAAAAAATTATAACCAAAGCAAATTACCATGCTGTTCTAAAGGACTCTCAAAATAATATAAGTGAAGCATGAGATATCAATAATTTCTATAAAATATAACCACCACCGTGCTCTAAAAGATATAATTGAAGCACTAGAGCAAAATTGTTTAACTGAAAAGATATAAGTGAAGCACATAGAGTATTCTAATAAATTCCAAATAATGTGTGTCTCTCTCAAAAGGTGTGTACAGCAAGGATGGTTGTGGTGAACTAAAAAGCAAAGACTCAAATCATACAAGACGCTCCAAGCAAAACACATATCATGTGGTGAATAAAAATATAGCTCAGAGTAAAGTTGCCGATGGACGAAGACAAAAGAGGGGATGCCTTCCAGGGCATCCGCAAGCTTAGGCTTTTTGGGTTGTCCTTAGATTTTACCTTGGGGTTCCTTGCGCATATCCAAGCTTAGACTCTTGCCACTCCTTGTTCCATAATCCATCAAATCTTTACCCAAAACTTGAAAACTTCACAATACAAAACTTAACAGAAAATCTCGTGAGCTCCGTTAGCGAAAGAAAACAAAACACCACTTCAAGGTACTGTAATGAACTCATTCTTTATTTATATTTTTGGTAAACCTACTGTATTCCAACTTTTCTATGGTTCATAAACTCCATTACTAGCCGTAGATTCATCAAAATAAGCAAACAACACGCGAAAAACAGAATCTGTCAAAAACAGAACAGTCTGTAGTAATCTGTAACTAACCCAAACTTCTGGAACTACAAAAATTCTAAAATAAATTTCTGGACGTGAGGAATTTATCTATTAATCATCTGAAAAAATAATCAACTAAATCTCACTATCCAATAAAAAGTTGTAGCTAATCTCGTGAGCGCTAAAGTTTCTGTTTTTTACAGCAAGATCGCAAAGACTTTCCCCAAGTCTTCCCAAAGGTTCTAGTTGGCACAAACACTAACTAAAACACAAAACCACATCTAATCATCAGCTAGATGGATTATTTATTCCTAAACAGAACCAAAAAGCAAAAAACTAAAATAAAATTGGGTTGCCTCCCAACAAGCGATATCGTTTAACGCCCCTAGCTAGGCATAAAGGCAAGGATAGATCTAGGTATTGCCATCTTTGGGATACAATCCATAAGTGGATCTCATGATAGATTCATAAGGTAATTTTATTTTCTTTCTAGGAAAGTGTTCCATGCCTTTCCTTAATGGAAACTGGAATCTAATATTCCCTTCCTTCATATCAATAATTGCACCAATCGTTCTAAGGAAAGGTCTACCAAGAATAATAGGACATGAAGGATTGCAATCTATATCAAGAACAATGAAATCTATGGGCACATAATTCCTATTTTCAACAATAAGAACATCATTAATTCTTCCCATAGGTTTCTTAATGGTGGAATCCGCAAGGTGCAAGTTTAAAGAACAATCATCAAATTCACGGAAACCTAGCAAATCACACAAAGTTTTTGGAATTGTGGAAACACTAGCACCCAAATCACACAAAGCATAGCATTCATGATCCTTAATTTTAATTTTCATAGTAGGTTCCCACTCATCATAAAGTTTTCTAGGGATAGAAACTTGCAATTCAAGCTTTTCTTCATAAGATTGCATTAAAGCATCAACGATATGTTTAGTAAAAGCCTTAGTTTGACTATAAGCATGCGGAGAATTTAGCAAGGATTGCAACAAGGAAATACAATATATTAAAGAAAAATTATCATAATTAAATTCCTGAAATCGATTATAGTGGGTTCATTGCTATCTAAAGTTTTGGCCTCTTCCATCCCACTTTTACCAAATTTTGCATCAAGATCTAAAAACTGCGAATCATTGGGACGCCTTTTAACTAAAGTTGACTCATCTCTAGTCCCATCATTATCAAGATTCATATTGCAAAACAGAGATTTAATAGGGGACACATCAATTACTTTTAGATCTTCATCCTTATTACCCTCCAAATCTTCTGGTTTAGCGGCCATCTTATTGACTAAGGTGGCCTGCTTATCCAAAATTTGGGCTATTAATTTTTCAAGATGAGCAAATTGAGATCTCAAGCCACAAAATTCCTTAGACATATCATCAAGCTCTTAATTCATGTACCCCATAAAGCTTTTTTGTTCTTTAAGCTCGTTTCTAAAGAAATTATTATGCTCAAATTGCAAAGTCATAAAGCTTCTGACGTTGTTTTCAATTTCTTCCAACCTTTTAAGGTAAGGATCAACGTTTTTAGGCAGAGCCATTAGGACAAACAGACAACAAGAAGCAAGCGAGAAAGAGGCGAATGGAAAGAGAGGGCGAATAAAGTGGCAAGGGTGAAGTGGGGGAGAGGACAACGAGAGGCAAATGGCAAATAATGTAATGCGAGGGACAAGAGTTTGTGATGGGTACTTGGTATGTCTTGACTTGTGCATAGACTCCCCGGCAACGGTGCCAAAAATCCTTCTTGCTACCTCTTGAGCACTGCGTTAGTTTTCCTTTGAAGAGGAAAGGGTGATGCAGCAAAGTAGCGTAAGTATTTCCCTCAGTTTTTGAGAACCAAGGTATCAATCCAGTAGGAGGCCACACACAAGTCCCTCGTACCTACACAAACAAATAAGAACCTTGCAACCAACGCGATAAAGGGGTTGTCAATCCCTTCATGGCCACTTGCAAAAGTGAGATCTGATAGAGATGATAAGATAACATTTTTGGTATTTTTATGATAAAGATTAAAAGTAAAGATAGCAAAATAAATGGTGCCAGAAATAGCTCGTTGACGGGAGATTAATATGATGGAGAATAGACCCGGGGGCCATAGGTTTCACTAGTGGCTTCTCTCAAGATAGCATAAGTATTATGGTGGGTGAACAAATTATTGTCGAGCAATTGGTAGAAAAGTGCATAATTATGAGCATATCTAGGCATGATCATGTATATAGGCATCACGTCCGCGACAAGTAGATCGACTCCTGCCTGCATCTACTACTATTACTCCACACATCGACCGCTATCCATCATGCATCTAGAGTATTAAGTTCATAAGAACAGAGTAACGCATTAGGTAAGATGACATGATGTAGAGGGATGAACTCAAGCAATATGATATAAACCCCATCTTTTTATCCTCGATGGCAACAATACAATACGTGTCGTTTCCCCTACTGTCACTGGGATCGAGCACCGCATGATTGAACCCAAAGCTAAGCACTTCTCCCATTGCAAGAAAGATCAATCTAGTAGGCCAAACCAAACTGATAATTCGAAGAGACTTGCAAAGATAACCAATCATACATAAAAGAATTCAGAGAAGATTCAAATATTGTTCATAGATAATCTTGATCATAAACCCACAATTCATCGGATCTCGAAGAACACACCGCAAAAAGAGTTACATCAAATAGATCTCCAAGAAGATCGAGGAGAACTTTGTATTGAGATCCAAAGAGAGAGAAGAAGCCATCTAGCTAATAACTGTGGACCCGAAGGTCTGGGGTAAACTACTCACACATCATCGGAGAGGCTATGGTGTTGATGTAGAAGCCCTCCGTGATCGATGCCCCCTCCGACAGAGCGTCGGAAAAGGCCCCAAGATGGGATCTCACGGGTACAGAAGGTTGTTGTGGTGGAATTGGGTTTTCGTGGTGCTCCTCGATGGTTTCGGGGTACGTAGGTATATATAGGAGGAAGAAGTACGCCGAAGGAGCTACGAGGGGCCCACGAGTGTGGAGGGCGCGCCCAGGGGGGTAGGCGCGCCACCTGCCTCGTGGCCTCCTCGTTGATTGCTTGACATCCACTCCAAGTCCTCTGGATCACGTTTGTTCCAAAAATCACGCTCCCGAAGGTTTCATTCCATTTGGACTCCGTTTGATATTCTTTTTCTGCGAAACACTGAAATAGGAAAAAAATAGCAATTTGCACTGGCCTTGGGTTAATAGTTTAGTCCCAAAAATAATATAAAAGTGTATAAATAAGACCATTAAACATCTAAAAAAGAATATATAATAGCATGGAGCAATAAAAAATTATAGATACACTAGAGACGTATCAAAACGCCATGGAGCATATGAGATGTTCCAAGAGTTGAAATTGGTATTTCAGACTCATGCCCGTTGTCGGTGTCAAAACCGGCCGATCTCGGGTAGGGGTTCCCGAACTGTGCATCTGAGGATCGAAGGTAACAGGAGACAAAGGGACACAATGTTTACCCAGGTTCGGGCCCTCTTAATGGAGGTAATAGCCTACTTCCTGCTTGATTGACTTTGATGAGTATAGGGGTTACAAGAGTTGATCTACCTCGAGATCGTAATGGCTAAACCCTAGATATCTAGCCTATGTGAATTCTGATAGCCTCTACGGACTAAACCATCCGGTTTATATAGAACCGGAGGGGGCTAGGGTTGTACAGAGTCGGTTTATAGAGGAAGGAAACTACACATCCGGACGCCAATCTTGCCATCCACACAAAGGAGAGTCCCATCCGGACACGGAGAAAGGTCTTCTACCTTGTATCTTCACGGCCCATCAGTCCGACCCATGTTACATAGCCCGGACACCCGAGGATCCCTTAATCCAAGACTCCCTCAGTAGCCCCTGAACCAGTCTTCAATGACAATGTGTTCAGCGCACAGATTGTCTTCGGCATTGCAAGGCGGGTTCCTCCTCCGAATACTTAAAAGCAATCTTCTTAATAAAAGAACTGTATCCGGCTCTGTATACCAGTCGCAACCCTCAACCATGAAGGCAAAAAAATACTTAATCAAAATAAGGTTTGTCAACTGACAACTCTTTCGACGAAACGTCACGTCTGGCCTCTTTTATCATTCGAACCGCTTTTTGGACTCCCGCTTCGCGTTTCGAGGCGCGGCCTCCACTGACATGTCTTGTCAAAACAGATATTGTGTCCGCTAATTGCGGGATCCTCATCAATACGGGTTTGGGTAATCCAACCGTGGCGTTCGCACGACCCCTTGGGAACAGGCAAGTTTTAAGGCTTGAGGGGGGTGCTTGATATTTGCTGCCTATATAAGTGGATAAAGATCCATCTTTTTACCCCACGCCTTCTTTCTTCCTCTGCTTTCCCATCCTCGAGCTCCAGCGCCCAAGCTTCAATCTTTCCCACCGCCACCAACCTCTCCAGACATGTCCAGATCCGGCTCATAGGGAAAGTGGGTGGCCTCCACCATCACGGAGAAGGACGTCAAGGAGCTCCGGCAGGCGGGGTACCTGACTGCGGACATCGCGCACAGGCTCCCTGCCAAGAAGCAAGTTATCCCAACTCCGGAGCCCGGCGAAAGGGTTGTGTTCATCCCTCACTTCCTCCGCGGGCTAGGTTTTCCCATCCACCCCTTTGTCCGCGGCCTCATGTTCTACTATGGGCTAGATTTCCACGATCTAGCCCCGAATTCTTTCCTCCACATCTCGGCGTTTATCGTCGTGTGCGAGGCGCTACTCCGCATCCCCCACACTTCAGCTTCTGGCTAAAAGTCTTTAATGTGAAGCCGAAGGTGATCGACGGGCAGCATGTGGACTGCGGCGGCGGCATGGTGAGCAAGGTCCCCAATAACACTTGGCCGAAAGGGGCCTTCGTGGAGACTGTAAAGGTGTGGCAACAGGAGTGGTTCTACATCACCGAACCCGCGGCGCTAGATGGGTGGCCACTCCTGAGTTCAGATCCGGTCCCCCTATGCGGCTCGCGTCATGGACCAACAAGGGTCTGGACTGGGGGTCGACCGATGAAGTGATGATGCTGCAAAAGCGCATCAAGAATATGATAAACAAGAACACCAGTCTCACTGACGTGATTCTGGTGATGCTCTTCTTCCAGATCCTCCCCTGCCAACACCGGCCTCACCACATGTGGGAGTTCAATCCGGAAGGTCCCCGAACCCTGCAGCTCTTCTTCGGCACAATGCACGAAGAGATTTGGAAGCTGCTCTTCAAGGACCAGAAGACGCGGCCAAAGAAGACCAAAGACATCGGCCTCGACAGCGCGAATCCAGCCAGTCCAGTAAGTATTTTTTTCTGAACATAATTTCGGTTATAAATCAAAGGGTATACTGATTTTTCTATTCCTCATTCCGGTCTGGACAACAAAGGCGGAGCGGATCAAGTGTCCGGCTCCGCTACCTGAAGACCCAGCCAATCCTCTGCTAACGAGAATGCTAGTTCCTGCGCGGTATCAGGCCCCGGAGAAGAAGGCCAAGAAGAAGGGCAAGGAGGCCAAGGGCGGCCTCCGCCGTAAAGGTACTTCGGATGCAGTGTCCGGAGAAACGGAAACCCACTCCTCCCACGAGGGGGGTGAAGATGAAGAGGAGAAGGAGGCAGAAAGTGGCTCTTCCCTAAAGGGGGAAGAAAGAAAAGGGCAGCCTCCGCAGACCTAGAGGAGGGGGCGTCCAAGAGGGAGAAGATAACCCTCTTGGACTGTTCGGATACGGATGCCAAACACACTCCGAAGTGGCACCCCAGGGGCAAGCCCCTGGCCATGTCGTAAGTGCCAAAGGATACTTTACAGATATCCGTTTTTTAACATTGCAATATAACATATTATGTTGTGTATTTCAGTCCGGCCTGCGACCTCCCCCAACCATCGCTATCTAAGGGGAACAATCTGGCACCAGGGATGGTGGAGAGCGAGACGCCTCCACAAGCCTCCCCACCGACCAACGCGGATGACACCAAGGTGTTGTCCCGAAGGGCCTCTCCGGGCCACGGAGAGGTGAGGGAGGCTGTGAACGCGGCGCCTGGGGGTGTGGCCTTGGCTGCCGAGAACATGGGTGGCACGACCCCCGTGGAGACCAACGACGGGGGCCTTGACCAGTCCGGCCCCTTGCCAAACACTATTCCGGAGACCCACATGGCTCCGGAATCAAGCGAGCAACCCCGTGTGAAGGAGGGGGTGCACCAACTCCGGCGGCGACCTCCACTAATCTGGAGGCGCCGAACACTCTGGTGGAGGCACTGCAACGTGCTTCCATCGTGTAGGAGCACCGCACCCTGATGGGTGCAGTGGTTGAGAAGGTTCAGTCTGCCAAGAGCGGGCTAAACGAAGCCTTCACCAGCCTGCTAACAGGCTTCGAGGTATGCGACATAATATTCTTAGCCGCTTTTTATATGAAAAAATATGCTTGTATATAGATAGTAGCCCCTGAGACTCTGTTCGGTTTTGAAAAAAGGCCGAACAGAGGATCAAGTAATAATTGCAGGAGGTGACGTACTTGTCTATTGTATAACAGGCTTCTCTGTTGGCGGCGATGTCAGGACCCCCATCCTAAGTGACACCGATCTAGCATGTAACACATCATATCACTTTGCGGCCTCACGCACTGTATTCCGACGGGTGCCACCTTACCTGGCCCGGGACCGTTTGCGCCTATTGGCTCACGTATATGATAGTGTCGCTAGCATCCATATGACAGAGAACCCGGGCCGACATGACTAGTCATGAATCCAAAGTGGCACTAACTTACAGGGACATGCATACATGACCCAGCAACGAATGTGTCGGTCATCAGCGAGTGAATCCGGGCTGTTGCAGCTGGGCTAACAGGACTCCAGAGAATCCGGGCTGTAGCAGGCTAACAGGACTCCGGTAGACACCGCGTGACATTTCCTCGAAGGGACAGACACAGGAATGAAGAAGGACACATGCCGGCCAGCCTAAGTGTTCCGGAGCAGTAGCAAGCTACCATGGCTCAATGGAAGCACTACGAGACATTTCCCCATAAGGGAGGCTACCAAGAATAAACAACTAGGTTGTCGGATCCCACACATACCAAGCATTTCAACAACATACACACAATATGCTCGATATGTGCAAATACAACATGGCATCACAACAAAACTCTACGACTCAAAGTATTTATTCATTAGGCTCCGAGGAGCCAAGTATTACAAACATGGGTCTCATGACCCAACATACAGAGCATACAAACATTAAGCACATGCAAAAGCTTAACTTGTCTGAGTATAGACATCTGGAAAGAGAGAAGGCTAGTAAGCCTATCTATCTACAAGACCCTCCAAAGGGTACAAGATCGCTGCTGAGGTAACAAGCTAAACGTCGAAGTCCACACGGAACTACTAGCGAGACTGAAGTCTCTCTGCAAAAACATAAATTAAGCAAACGTGAGTACAAATGTACCCAGCAAGACTTACATCAGAACTAACTACATATGCATTAGTATCAACAAAGGTGGTGGTGGACTTTGACTGCAGCAAGCCAGCTTTGACTCAGTGGCTATCCTGAACTACGACTGCAAGTAACTCTTTGATGTGGCGCACACGAGTCCACATATTCACCATATCAATACACCACTATGGATCCGCTCCCGTCTCCCTATGAGAAGGCCATCGATAGCACTCACGCTTACTTGCGCATTTTAGAGTATCCACTTTCACTTGTCTATGAACTGTATAGGCAACCCAGAGGTCCTTTACCGCGGACGCGACTATTCGAATAGATGATGTTAACCCTGACTCAAAGGAACCCGTCCCCATCCCATCAGCAACATTCCCTCTTGGAACACGTATCTACGTCCAGTCCAGACACTGTGCCATGCTGTGTGTCACCCGGACACACGCGTCATGCGTCACGTGCACGCACACCTGACCCGCAAATGTCCGTGTAACTGCAAGGTAGTCTCTGATAAGCACGGAACTCAATTCCTGTGAGCCATATCACAAGACAATCCACCATGTTTTCCAACATGGCCTATCATGACCAACTTGACCAAAACGGGTTAAGACACTTAAGTCTCATCATTAGGACATGATCATTCCAATTCATCACCCAGATGGATTAGACGCGACACAACTCTAAGCATAGCGAGCGAGCATGTAAGAGTGGTCACAATAAAGCTCAAGCAACTCCTAAGCATGCTAGGATGGTTTAGCTATTTGGTGACAATGCTAGGTCATGCAAAGGAATGGGTTCAACTGCCGAGAAAAGGTAACAGTTGAAACGTTATTGTCCTAATGCAGTAAAAGAGAGCAAGAGAGAGAGAGTGGGGTTGTATCAGAATGCTCGAAGGGGGTTTGCTTGCCTGGCACTTCTGAAGATAGTAATAGCTCTTCATCGGAGTTATCGAACTCATCGTCGGTATCACGTCTACTGAGAGGGGACAAATACCGGCAACAGAGAAGAAACACAATCAATGCGATGCAACAATAAGATGCATGAATGTGACATGGCAATATGCTGTGATTTGAGCTAATGCAACTAGCAACCAGATTAAATGAAGTTGGTTTGAATCAAAGATTCAAATTCAACTCCATATGTGATCATTCAAATGTCATTTATTTGATTTGTCCAAGTCAGCAGCTATAAGTTGTTCTAACATGCATGAAAATGGTACAGATGGATAGATTGGATTTTTTGATCATTTTTCATATATAAATCTCTTCATTCTGAGCTATAGATTATTTTCTATGATTTTTAGAAATTTTAACTATTTTCTGTAATTTTCTGGATTATTATTAATCCAGAAAATGGTTAACTGCGTCAGCATTGCGTCACTGTGACGTCAGCGGTCAACTGACCATGCCAGATCAAACCTGACATGTGGGTCCCGTATTTTAGCCTCTCCTCTAACTAAGTTGTTAATTAGCACTAATTTAACCCTAAGCCTAAACTAATTCGGGCCAGGCCCACATGTCAGTGGGCCAGGGGGAAATAAAACCCCTCGTCAACTGGGTCAAACTCGCCGGCGTTTAGCCGCCGGCGAGGTCAGCGGCGCTCTTGTGCCTCGGGTTTCCTCTACGGGGCACCGTTCGAGGCGCCGTTGGTCTCTACGGAGTGCTGGCGCGACGACGCGTCGGATGGTGGTGGTTTCCGGGCCTAGGGTGGCCGGAGTCGACGGGGGCGAGCTCGGTTGCGGCTGCCAGAGTTCGGTCGTGCATGGGAGCGCGTTGCAGCTCGAAAATAAGCGAATGAAAGTACTAGGGCTTCTCTACGGGGTGCTACAAGCGCGTTGGAGTCGCTGGGGTGACCAAATGGTCATCGAAGCTGCGTCGTCAGCGAGCTCGGGCGGCAGCATGCTACGAGCGGCAAGAGGGTGACGGCTTCGGCGAGAAAAAGGTAGCGGGGTTAGGGGGGTTAGATGCAGGAGCTCACGGCGGGTCGGACGAGGGGGTCGGAGAGCTCGGGGGGCGGAGACGGCGGCGAGTCGACGCGTGCGGCTTCCGGCGACCGAGCAGGAAGAAGGTGGAGTAGCCGGAGAAGCAGGCCATCGTAGCGACCGGGGCCAGGGTGGGGCGAAGAAGCGGTCGTCAGCGGTGGTCTTGGACAGCATGGGGAGGCAAGAAAGTGGCTCAGGGCGCGGCAGCGGCGAGCAGCGATGATGGTGGCGCTCGGGTGTGCGAGAGAGAGAGCCAGGGGAGAGGAGGAGGACGAGGGGTGAGGGAGAGAGACAGAGAGGTGCGTGGCGCCATCTAGGCGCGCCTGGGAGGCGGCGGCAAGTAGGACGTGGAGCGCGTGTGCGCGCGCGGCGAGCACGTGCCCCCCTGCCCACTGGCAGGAGGTGGAAGACGACTAGCACGTCGGCTGCTTGCTGGGCTGGGCCTCAACTACAGTGTTGGGCCGCAGGTAAGCGCCAGGTAGACTTGCGGTAAGGTTTTTCCCCTTTTCTGTTTTCTATTTCTTTTATTCTGTTTTGAACTAGTAAAAATACTAATTCATTTTTAAAACTTCTGAAACAAATTGTGGAGACTATTTGGATTATTCCAAAAGCTCACAAATGATTCCAGAATAGTTGAAGCATTTAATATATTTATAGAATTCAAATGCCCCAATTCAAATACATTAAGATTTAATTCAAAAATCCAGGAATGGCCTAGAAATATGTTCATTATTTTTGGCAGAGTTTTTCACCTTTATCAGAAACCATGAACATTTTCAAAGGGCATTTTCGGTCATTGAAGATTATTTTAGGTTGAACCAAGTTGATTTGATCTAGTGCTATGGTTTGAACAATCCCCATCTCAACTTCGAAATAATTTTAGACCAGCATGGGTGCTTGTGCAACTATTTGCAATCAAATTCTAGGGCTGTGATAGGCGACCTCCCAGGCCGCTGAAGTTTCTAAACTCAAGCGGAAGCTGCAGCTGCCTGAAGATGATATCGACCGCATAAACAAGCGGTTCGATGAAGCACAAGGTATGTTTTTAAAAGATCTCTTACATGCCTGAATTGAAATGCAAACTCAGAGTTTAAGCTCGTGCACTGCTATGTTCATGATTGCTGGCAGCGCGGTCGAGGTCGAGACCCTCAAGAGTGCCCTTGCCAAGGCCCAGGAGGACGCGAAGGCGAGCAAAGCGGCCGCTGATAAAGCCGTTGCGGATGTAAAGGCCGAACAGGTTGCCGACCACAAGTACGAGGAGAGGGTGACTGAAGTGGATCAAGAACTCAAGGATGCCGCTGGCAAGTGCGAGGCCTTGGAGGAGAAGAGTAAGGCCTAGGCGGCCGAACTCGCCAAGGCCCTCCAAGAGGCCAAGGAGGCGTGGACCGAGTCCCGGGCAGCTTGTGAGGAGATCCGGCAGGCCAAACAGATAGCAGCTGGTAAGCCCTTTCTTTTGCAGATTATATTTGGCGGTCAAAGATATGCCTTGCTCACTCGACTGTGGAGTTCTCCAGACGCATTTGCGGATCTTCCAAAGAGTGCTGCCGACGCCACGCAGTTCTTCCGGACCAAGGAGGGGCACACGACGAAGAAGCTTTTCTGGTCACAGTTCGTGGCGCCGGAGCGTCCGGCGCTGTTAAAGAACCAGATGATGCAACTGGTGGAGCTGCATAGGATGTTTGGATTGGCCATGAAGGACGTCATAGTCTGGCTGTGGCCAACCGAACCCATTCCTAGCAGCTCCTTCGGCCTGGTGAAGCGACTCGCCGACACGCTGCCCCGAATTGAAGCTGTCAAGCACTCGGCATGCATAGAAGGTGCGTGGATGGCCTTTGCCCATGTCAAGATGCACTGGGCGAAGATGAAGGCCGCCGTCGTGGCGGTTGAGGGCCCACCCGAAGGCAAGGACCACCGCAAGCCGGAGCAGTATTATGAAGACGTCTTGGAGGGTGCCCGATTAGTAGAGGGTCAGTGCTCAAAGGATATCATATTTGAGTGAATGTATTCGAGCTGCCCGAATGTTGTTTTATGAACCAAGGTTGTGTAATATATTTATGCCTTTATCTGGAATTACTTGCCTCCTGTGCGGCCGCATTTTGTTTTTCTGAAAGTTTGCTAGTCGTCGGCTTCAGCCCCCACATGATACTATGGGGGTGTTCGGGATAATGCATGATCACTCTTGAACAACGTCTTGGTCCATAAAGGAGGTGTCTGTGTAGCGAACCAGGCAATCAGACTATGCGGCTTTAGCACTTTCACTTAGCCATAGGAGTTTGACGGTGGGACTAAGTACTAGCCCCTGGTGCGTATGCGGCCATCCGAACTGGGATGCCTTAGGCACATGACTGGACGGAGGCCAGTCCTTCGTATAATACAGAAGAATTCACAAGAGATTTATAATAGGTCGCCGAATCACTGACCAGCTCTCACCGTATCATGACAGTCAGTTTTCGACTTTCTCTACTGAGGTGCTTAACCGGACGAACCAGAAACACAATCGCAGTAGTTCTCCCTTTACTACCGTAGCCGAACGAGCAGAACGTAAGGTAGTAACCACAGGAGCCGGGCAACCCAACTATTCGACAAAGACATGATTCAGAGCTGATGCATATAACGCAATATTCGGGACGCCGAAGTATACTCTAGAAGCATTCAGACTTTTAGAAAATATGTAAGGCCTGAATAGAGCCACTGGCATTGAAGCCGTACCGAAGTATATATGGCAATCCTACGCAGAGAAGATATACAGATTTAGGAAATGAACCATTACCGCACAAGGGTTTGTAAAAAAACTATTTCCATTATGATCTGATTAATACGTCAAAACGTGCTTAGTACAGATAATGCCATAAAGATCAAGGCTATTTTACATGCCGAGAATTCGTACACAAGGGTAAGCTTTATGTGGGGCCTAACAAAGAAAAGGTAGTCTTGAAGATCCTTTTGGGCGCCCTGCCGCACGTCTGCGTCGCTTTTTGCCTTGGTGGAGGATCCTTTGAGAGGGTCAATTGACGATCGTGTATCAGAAGGGGCCTGGGAAAGGGCCCTTATACAACCGTGAAGTGATTTAGGTTTTAAGGAACATATAATATGAGAGAAAAGAAGAAAAAAAGGAGAAGAAGGTTAAGGTCCGAGTAGGGTCGAGCCACATTATGGACCTCGTCTGCAGAGTGCCTCCATTGTCTCCCAAGGTATTTTGAGTGCATAGTTATGCACACGCGGTACATATGCCGCGATTAGATGGGGCGATTGACGGAGGCAAAACTGCTAGTCCAGCTCTGGATTAACCGAGCTGTCGTTCTGCAGGGTAGACCAGACTCGTTTGACAGTGTCTGGGGGCTTGATGGCCAATGAAGTGTTCGGCTTGATAAGGCTGCTCTGTACCTCAGCTGCAAGGGCCGCGGTGTGCTCCTCAGTACGGAGGGAGCGCTCCATGTGTCCATTGACTGTGATAATGCCATGCGGCCCACGCATTTTGGGCTTTAAGTAAGCATAATGCGGGACCGCATTGAAGCGGGCGAAGGCGGTACGTCCGAGTAGTGCATGATAACCACTACGGAAGGGGACAATGTCGAAGATCAAGTCTTCGCTTCGGAAGTTGTCCGGTGAACCGAAGACTACTTCCAATGTTAGTGAGCCCGTGCAGCGGGCCTCGACACCGGGTATCACTCCTTTAAAGGTGGTGTTACTAGGCTTGATTCTTGATGGGTCAATACCCATTTTACAGACGGTGTCTTGATAGATCAAGTTAAGACTGATGCCGCCGTCCATAAGGACTCGAGTGAGATGGTATCCATCGATAATTGGATCAAGGACCAGGGCTGCCGAACCTCCATGACGGATACTCGTCGGGTGGTCCCTGCGATCGAAGGTGATTGGACAAGCCGACAACGGGTTGAATTTGGGGGCGACAGGCTCTACGGCATAGACGTCCCTTAGTGTGTGCTCGCGCTCCCTCTTGGGGATATCTGTGGCATAGATCATGTTCACTATTTTCACCTCAGGGGGAAATTTCTTTTGCCCCCCTGTGTTCGGTGGGCGGGGCTCCTCATCGTCCTTGCTTGGTGGCACTTTCCCCTTATGTTCGGCATTTAACTTACCAGCCTGTTTGAAGACCCAACAGTTCCTGTTGGAACGATTGGCAGGCTTGTCAGGGGTGCCATGAATCTGGCAAGGCCGATCGAGTATTTTGTCCAAATTAGATTGGCCATCTTTATTTCCTTTGAATGGCTTCTTCCGCTGACCGGATTTAGAGCCACTGAATCCGGCGTTAATCGCTATGTCTTCAGTTTCTTCGTTGTTGTTTCGGCGCTTGTGTTTGTTGCGTCATGGCCTGCCATTGCCGTCCCTGACTTCGGAGTTCCAGGTTCGCTGGTACTGTTGCTTTTACGAGCCAACCAGCTGTCCTCCCCCGCGCAGAAGAGGGTCATGAGAGCGGTAAGGTCTGCCATAGACTTCGGCTTTTCCTAACCGAGGTGTCAGGCGATCCATTCATCGCGGACGCTATATTTGAAGGCCGCGAGGGCTTTGACGTCCAGATAGTCGATGATTTGGTTCTATTCAATTAAGAACCTTGTCCAGAGTTTACGGGCTGACTCTCCGGGTTGCTGGACTATATCGCTAAGGTCATCGGCATCCGGAGGCCGGACATAGGTACCTTGGAAGTTGTCTCTAAAGGCATCCTCCATATCTTCCCAGCTACCAATGGAGTTATCTGGGAGGTTGTTTAGCTAGTGTCGTGCTGGACCTTTCAGCTTTAGGGTGAGGTATTTGATGGCGTGGAGATCGTCATCACGAGCCATGTGAATATGGAGAAGAAAATCCTCAATCCATACCGCGGGATCTGTCGTTCCATCATAGGATTCGATGTTTACGGGTTTAAACCCTTCTGGAAATTAGTGCTGCATTACCTCATCTGTAAAGCATGAGGGGTGTGCAGCGCCTCTGTATCGGGCAACGTCACGATGGAGTTCAGATGACATCCATGTTCGGTTTTCGGCCCGAGTTCGGTTATGATGCTCGCGCCAAGCTTGAAGGCCGTCGTCTCTCGTTGGAGTACGTCCCCTTGATTCGTAGATTTATCTGGTCTGGCCGGCTCTATTGTCCAGGACCTGACATAAGTCGTAGGTGTAGCCCGGAGCCGCTACCTCTTTGCCTCGACGGTGAGGTGGCGCGGGCTGGTGTTCGGCGTAAGCAGCCGATCTGTCTCGCCCACGTGGTGGCCGATCTGGTTCATCAACATGATTATATCTTGACGGTATTGGCTCAAGGGCCTCGTCGTCGAATTGTGGCAGTAGCTGAAGATATTGTTGTTTCTTTTTTAGGCTCCTTGCAGTTGCGATGAGCTGCCGCTTAAAGCGTTCTTGCTCGAGGGGTTCCTCTGGCATGATGAAATCTTTGTTGCCGAGGCTGACTTCATCCTCGGAGGGCGGTAAATAGTTACTGCCCTCCGAATCCTAATTCTCGGCAAGTTTGTCTAGGTTGACTTGTCCATCTTCCCAATCATCCTGCTCTACGGCAGGCTCGATGGGGTGGTCAGAGTCTTCGACATTCTCCGGAGTGTCATTGTCTCCAGTGCCGGTATTGCTTTCTTTTTCCCGCCGCAATCATGAGCGGCGCCGCTGACGTCGATGCTTTGGTGGTACCTCGACGGGCTTGTCCTCAATCGGATCCGGATTGCCATCATCGTCCTCTTTGGTTGTATCCACCATGTACACGTCCTATGTAGAAGTGGCAGTCCACCGCCCGGTGATAGGCGGGTTTTGGCCTGGTTCGGCTTCGGCATCGTCGTCCATACCGTCGATGTCTTCGGAGGCGTAGTCGAGCATGTCGGTTAAGTCTTCGACAGTGACTACCAAGTGGTTGGTGGGTGGGGCGTAAAATTCCCCGCACTCAGCCCCTAGTTCGGGCTGGGCGTAATTCGGAGGTGATACCTCCGTGATGGCGAGAGACCGCATTAAGTCCAAGGCCTCGCTTAGGAGTGAAGGCCGGACAAGGAACCGAGGACCTGCAGGGCTGGGCATGGCAGATTCTACCAGGCTGTTGTCACATCCTAGCTAGTCATGCATTGAGTGTTGCATCATGTTTACCTTTCCAGAAAATTTGAAATGGGGATGACAGAAACCCCCAGCACCCCCTGGAAACAACTAGGGTTTACTAAATTATTTTCAATGAACCTGAAATGCCCTTCTAAAAAGTCCACCCTTTTTGTTTTGGGTTAGGACCTCCGACAAAATGGGTTCACAATTTTCTAGGACACATAAGTTCACTGGATTAATTCTTTATCTATTTGCATTTGGGCATTTAAATGCTATAAAAAAATTCAAATGCCCAAATAATTCTGGATTTAAGTGAGGGCTGTTAGGAATAATCCCAACAGAGCCCACAATTATTTGCAGGATTTTTGGAAACGTTTAAGTATTTTTAATAATGCCCTACACTTACAGAAAAATAGAAAAGCAAATTAAATAAGAAAAAGGAGAGAGAGAGAAAGGCGAGGAGGCCAGTTACCTGGCGCCCACCACGGCCCAGCACGGCCCACCCAGCTGGCCGATGCCAGTCGTCCCCAACCTCCCGCCAGGAGGACAGCGCGTGCGTGGCCGCCGCGCGCGAGCACACGCCCGGCCACCTCCTGCTTCCCGCCTCTCTCCCGGATGTCGCTATGGATGCCACGTCGCCCCCTCGACCGCCCCGAGACGCCCATTCGCCCCCTTCACCTCTCTCTCGCCCTCTCCTCGCCATGGCCAAAGCAGCCGTCGCCGTCCCGCCGACGTAGCCGTGCTCTCCGTCGTCCCCGTGCCGCGCCACCGTGTCCACGAGCTCCACCTCCATCCCTCGCGTCTCTCCGTCAACTGGCGCGATGCCGAAGGGCCTGCATCAACCAGTGCACCACCATCTTCGCCGCCTCTGCTCCGAGTTCGCCGGCAACCTCCCGACGTCGTCAGCCCCTCCCCGAGCTCGCCGTCTGCTCCGTCGCAACCCCCGTGAGTCTGGCCACCTCCCTACCCTCTCTGTTCTCCCTCTCGAGCCCCGTAGCGACTGCACGTAGTTCACCCGCCCGCGCCGCCGCCGAGCTCGTCGCCGACGAGGCTCCGGCCATCCAACGGTCGCACCACCATGGCCGTTAGCTTCACCGCATCGCCAGGAGCCCGTAGCACCACCGCACGCCCCTCGCCGTGCTTTCTAGCGACGGGTTCGACTACACCCGTACCCCGGCAGCCGCACAGCTCGTCGCCGGTGTCGATTCCAGCGACCCCGAGCTCCACCACCACCACCAATCGATGCGGCTCGTTCCCAGCTGCGCGTAGATGCTCTCCGTCGCCCATTTGGTCGTCGGAGCACGGATCCCGCGCCCCACAGCCGCATCTGGCCTCGCCGGCAGCTAAACGCCGGCGTGTCAGCCCAGTTGACCAGGGGTTTGACCTCCCCTGGGTCAATGACAAGTGGGGCCCGCCTGCTAATTAACCTGGGTTAGATTTAAATTAATTCTAATTAGTCTAATTAACTAACAGTGACACTGACACAGGGGACCCACCGGTCAGGTTTGACCTGGACTGCCCCGTTGACCGCTGATGTCATCATGACACACTGCTGACGCAATAAGTAAATTAATTACTGGAATTATTCTTATACAGGAAATTCTAGAAAATACCGCAAACTTCAAAAAATCATAGAAAATAATCTATAGCTCAGAATGAAAAGATTTATATATGAAAAATGATCAGAAAAATCCAATCTATCCATCTGTGCTGGTTTCATGCATGTTTAAGCAAGTTAACCTGCTGTTTAGTGCAGAGCAAGATAAAGCACTATTAAGGGCCATTTGTGAGTTTGGAATTTGAATCTTTGATTCAAAATGGTTCAAACCCATCTGGTCTTAGATGCATTAGGCCAATACACTCATTTTGCCATGTGTCATGCATGCATCATATTGTTGCACCTTACTTGATGTTGATTGTGTTTCGATGTGTTCTTCATGGTAGGTTCTGCCTCCGAGGATATTCACGAGTATCCAACTGAAGGGCAGTATTCCGCTACCACTCCGTCAGGCAAGGAACCCATTGATCATTTCGATACAAACCCATCTTCTCGCTTCTGCTCTCGTTTACTGCATCAAGACAACGCGATTCAAACTACTGTGTGTTGCGGTAGTTGAACCCACTTCCTCTGCATGACCTGTCATTGCCACAATAACTAGATGAAACCCACTAGCATGTGTAGGAGTTGATTGAGCCAAGCTTGTGTTTCCTACCATGCTATGCTTGCTATGCGTAGAGTCGTGTCAGGTCTGGCTCATCGGGGTGATGAGCTAGATTGAAAGGTTGTGTCGATAATGAAAGTGAAGTGTTGAACATGATTTGGTAAAGGTATCGATGAAAGGCCGTGTAGGAGTACATGGTGGGTTGTTTCATTGAGGCCGTCCTAAAGAACTGAGATCTGTATGCGTGATTTAAGATTCAGCTACTACCACACATTGGGCCCGGAAATATGACCCCGCTCGACTTACTGACCCCTCTCGTCCTCTGTCCAGGAGTTGCAAGTAGTTTCTGGTGTTTGTAGTTGCTGGAGGCTGTGCGCAGCGCTGACCTTAGGGGTGGGCTGTGATGCGGTAGGCTCGTGGCCCGGTGTACCGAGTCGCCCGTTTGGTGTCTCGGGAACCCTGCACACATCGTTTGGGGCCGTTGAGGACACCCCGGCCGGATTTCCTTAAGGATGGAACCCGAATAGGCGATAAACCTGGACTAGAGACTTGCGTGGTTAGTCAGGTCGTGCTCTACACCCACGTCGGCTTTCGCTTGAAGTCTGCCGAGCACATGTCGTGTGCAGACGCTAAGTGGTGGAAACATGTGTGACGAAGTACACCCCTGCAGGGTATAAAACTATCGAATAGCCGCGTCCGCGGTAAAGGACTACTTGGTCGCCTATGCAGTTCATAGACAAGTAAATGGTTACTACTAAAAGCCTCAAGATAAGTGTGAGTACCGCGGATGGCTCTCTCTCATGGGATGACGAGGGAGGATCCACGGTGGTGTATTGAGATGGTGATTAGTGGACTTGCGTGCGAGAACTATTTTACAAGTGGTGTGTCGTAGGATAGCTTAGCCAAGAGTCAAAGCTGGCTTGCTGCTATAACTCCACCACCCTCTTGAGAATGTGCATGTATAGTAGGATCTGTTGTAAGACTTGCTGAGTACCTTTGTACTCATGTTGCTTTAATTACTGTTTTCAGACGACAACATCTCCCCCTCCGATGGGTTCTATGTAGATCTCGACGTTGACGAGTGACTTGCCACCTAGGTGGTGATCTGAGCTTGTGAAGGGCCTATGTAGATAGACAGGCTTCGTCAAGCCTTCTTTCTTTCTAGTTGTCTGTACTCAGACAAGTTTGCTTCCGCATGTGCTTGTATGTTGTATGAATTGAGTGTCGGGTCATGTGACCCCTATCTGTATGAACATGTTATGTATGGCTCTCCGGAGCCTTTAAATAAAGTACTTTGAGTTGTAGAGTTTTGTTGTGATGCCATGTTGTATTTACACATATCGAGCATATTGTGTGTATGATTGAAATGCCTGGTATGTGTGGGATCCGACAATCTAGTTGTTTATCCTTGGCAGCCTCTCTTATTGGGAAATGTAGTCTAGTGCTTCCATGAGCCATAGTAGTCCGCTACAGCCCGATTCACCGGAGTTCTGCTAGCCCAGCACTACTGCTCCGGACACTTGACTGGCCGGCATGTGTTTCACATCGTTCCTGTGTCTGTCCCTTCGGGGAAATGTCATGAGGTGACATCCGGAGTCCTGCCTAGCCTGCTACAGCCCGGTTCACCGGAGTCCTATTAGCCTAGTGCTACAGCCCGGATTCACACGCTGCTGACCAACACGTTCGATGTTGATTCATGTATGCCTGTCCCCGTACGTTAGTGCCGCTTTGGGTTCACGACTAGCCATGTCGGCCCAGGTTCTCTGTCATATGGATGCTAGCGACACTATCATATACGTGAGCCAAAAGGCGCAAACGGTCCCGAGCCATGGTAAGGCGACACCTGTGGGAGTACCTTGCGTGAGGCCGCAAAGTGATATGAGGTGTTACAGGCTAGATCAGTGTGACTTAGAATCGGGGTCCTGACAGCATTGGCATCAGAGCCGGACTGCCTGTAGGTGCGTTAAGCCAAACTGGTCGATGTCGAGTCTAGAAATGCTTTAGTTATATGTAGGGGAATTGATTGTGGGAGGGAACATAAGGCTCTTTTTACTCCTTTAGCTTATGCCCTCTGATCTGAGTCATTCTCTTCTCATTCTACGTGGGTAGGCTCTCTTCTCTCTATCAGGTTCACGTGTTACTAATCTGTAGTAACTTATAGGATTGTTGATTACAAGCCTCAGTTTTCTACTACTTTTAGTATGTTATCAGTTGAACCAGAACCTTGATATGATGTTGTTGAGTGGTTTTGCAAACTGTTGTGAATGTCTCAAATCTTTTTCTGAGCATTTACAGCCGTTATGCTGTCCGATTTCTCCTAGAAATTCTAATGCCTTTGCATTATTTCGTGCTTTCAGATGGCCACCCGTTCCCAGAATCAAGTGGTTCGTCTGACTCGGTGCCTCGATGTACCTGGTCACACGGCCATGCTGGTCCGAGTGATGGTCGAGACAAGCTATCGATGGTATCCCGGGTATACCGTCGAGGAGCAGTTCCGAGACTTTAATCAAAGCTAATATCTTTGCACAGTCAGGATTTACCCTTCCTATCCTGGAGCCACTGAACCCCTCCACTGCTCTTATGGACTTGGGGTTACCATCGAGATGTCCGTGCAGGATGCAGCTTATTCGATGATGACTATCATACGAGCCAGAACTACCTTGCTTCGGAGCACTGATTTCCGCTATATGCCAGCATCACTCCCTAGGGCACAAGGGTACTATCAGGCTATTTACTATGACTCTACCCATGAGGATTCACTACTCTGCACCACCATGCAGATGCTTGAGGACAAGGACCGTGAGAATCGTGCCTTGCGAATGGAGCTCTTCAACACTCGTTCTGATCACTAGGCCACTCTGACATGGTTTGCACCTGCCGTGCAGGCTGGGTATATAAACATGAGGGACTTGTACCCCGTGCGGTCTGGTCTGCCAGATTGTATGGAATGGCATGATGTAGGAGGCATCACCCCTCCTCGTGGACCCTGTCTGCCACCGTTTGTTGGACCAAGGCCACATCCGAGTCCTTATGGACCGCAAGCTCCACAGGACCGACTGTTTCCAGATGATCATGTTCAGCTCCCAGGACATGGTGGTAATCTTTATGAAGATTACTATGGAGACGTCTGAGTTGGTAGTAGTTTCACTATTATTGTAACAGTTGTATTCCAACAGTCCTGCGTGCCTTGTGGGATACGACTTGGTGTGTATCACGTTCCAGAGGTGTAGAAAAATAATGTATAGGAGCTTGGAATGCCTCTGATGAGATGTATCGTCTTTCATCGTAGTTGTACTTTAGCCTGGGCTTGTACTAAACTATGTATGGTGTGTATGACCGTTGGTATATATATGGCAGTTTCTATATTACCATGTCATACTGATGAACATCTCTGCATTCCGTGTTATCCATTACATTCCGCATTTCCTTGCCAAGATTTCGCCATCCTTGTTTAAACCGTTGTCTTGTTTCTCCTAGGATGGTCAACACCCGCAACAACCCTGTTGTCCAGGCGCAGGGTGAAGCCAATGCAGCTAGGGAGGAGAATCTGCCTCAACCGCCTTCTCTGGCCGAAGTTATTCTGGAGGCGGAAAGAAACTAGCGTGAGACTAATCGCTTGCTAGAGCGAATTGAGAAGAATACTGCACGTCACCAGAGGAATGACTTGGTGTCCATCAATGACTTTATCAAGTTGGACCCACCGAAGTTTAACCATTCCATCGAGCCCCTCGATGCGGATGATTGGCTTCGCAGCATCACCTATAATCTACGTTCTGCCAACGTAGCCGAAGCTGATAAGGTTACCTACGCTGCCTATCACCTCGAAGGCCCTGCTAGTCTTTGGTGGGAAAACTTTGAAGCTATGCGCCCGGCTGGCCAAATCACTACTTGGGCTGAATTCAGTGAGGCTTTCTGTGAGCATCACATTCCGGAGGGTCTCATGGATCGTAAGCGGGAAGAATTCTGCAACTTCACCCAAGGCAGACTGACTGTGGATGCATACAGCCGTGAGTTTGGAAATCTGGCACGCTATGCTCCTGAAGAGGTATCCACCGACGCCAAGAAGCAGGCAAGGTTCCGCAAGGGACTTAGCCCCGAGCTTCGCCGTGATCTTCGTCTGCACGAGTGCACCTCCTTCCAGAAGCTGGTCAATAAGGCCATCAGTGCTGAGACAGGTCAGGCTGACTATGACGCTTCACGCAAGCACTCCCGTGACTTTGGTTCCTCATCCGGCTCTGGATCTCAGAAGCGTCGGGTCTGGATTCCAAACACAGCTCTGCCACCCAGGTTCATTCCGAGGCCATCCGTTGAGGCGCCTCGCCCCAACCAGCAGTATGCACTGCCCAAGGCCTACGGTGGCCCCGCTGCTAATGCTGCTCCACGCCCCAATGTTGTGACATGCTTCAAGTGTGGAGAGACGGGTCAATATCTGCGCGAGTGCCCCTAGAACAACCCCAATAAGCCTGGAAAGTCCGTTGGCCGTGGTAAGCCAGCGGGAAAGACTTACTACGCCAAGCCAGCCACCATCTCATGTGGTCATGTCAACTATGTTTCAGCTGAAGAAACTCATGAGGATCCCAACGTCGTTCTTGTACGCTCCTTGTTAATTGCCATCCGGCAACTATTCTTTTCGATACTGGAGCATCTCATTCATTTATCTCTGAGAGCTATGCTCGATTGCACAACACCACATTTTGTGACATGCCCACCTCCATGGTAATTCAAACTCCTGGTTCTAGATGGCAAACTTCTAGGATAAGCCATGGAAAAATGAAATTCTTGTCGACAGATTGGTCTTCCTTGCATCACTAATAGCTCTCAAGTCCTCGGACATAAACATCATCTTGGGTATGGACTGGATGTCAGCCCATTATGCTAAGATTGATTGCTCTACTATAACTGTTCAACTCACCCATCCATCGGGCAAGACAGTCAATGTTTTGACCCGAGTGTCTAAGCGTCAGCTCTACTCCCTAAATGCCAACCCTCTTCTAGACCTTGAAGATGTTCCGGTAGTGCGTGATTTCCCAGATGTCTTTCCAGAAGAACTACCAGGTATTCCACCTGACAGGGATGTCGAGTTCGTGATAGACCTTGTTCTAGGAACCGTCCCAATCTCTAGAAGACCTTATAAGATGGCACCCCTAGAGCTAGCCGAGCTTAAGAAACAACTCGATGAGTCCTTGAAAAAGGGTTTCATCCGTCCTAGTTCTTCTCCATGGGCTTGCCCTGTCCTCTTCGTCAAGAAGAAGGATGGTACGGATCGGATGGTTGTAGATTACCGACCTGTCAACTTGGTCACTATCAAGAACAAGTATCCGCTCCCCAGGATCAACGATCTGTATGACCAGCTCGCTGGACCCTCAGTCTTTTCCAAAATGGATTTGAGGTTAGGCTACCATCAAATCAAAATTAAGAACGGAGACATTCCTAAAACGGCCTTTGTTACTCGTTATGGCCAATACGAGTACACTGTCATGTCATTCGGTTTAACCAATGCTCCAGCCACCTTCTCTCGGTTAATGAACTCGATCTTCATGGAGTATTTGGATAAGTTCGTCGTAGTATACCTCGATGATATACTCATCTACTCCAAGCATGAGGAAGAACATGCCGAGCATCTAAGGCTAGTATTGATAAAACTTCGAGAGCATCACCTTTATGCCAAATTCTCCAAGTGTGAATTCTGGTTGCCAGAAGTGACCTATCTAGGCCATGTAATCTCTGGCAAGGGTATTGCTGTCAATCCCGAGCGAGTTCAAGCCGTCCTTGACAGGACTCCACCTGAATCGGTCAAGCAAGTTCGGAGTTTCCTTGGCCTAGCGAGCTTCTGTCGCCGCTTTGTCGAGAATTTCTCCAAGGTTGCTAAACCTCTAGCTGAACTCCTCAAGAAAGATAAAAAGTTCGAGTGGACCCCACAGTGCAAGTTCAGCTTTCAGGAACTGAAAAGACGCCTGATATCTGCTCCCGTACTCATACCACCAGATTTTTCTAAGGACTTTGTTATCTATTGTGACGCCTCGCGACAAGGACTAGGTTGCATACTTATGCAAGATCGTCATGTGATTGCCTACGCTTCTCAACAGTTGCGTCCACATGAGGATAACTATCCCACACATGATCTAGAGCTTGCAGCTGTAGTCCATGCACTCAAAACATGGCGACATTACCTTCTCGGTAATCGTTGCGAGATTTACACCGATCACCAAAGTCTGAAATACATCTTCACCCAACCGGATTTGAATCTCAGGCAAAGACGTTGGGTCGAGTTGATCACAGATTACGACTTAGGAATAACTTACACCCCGGGCAAAGCCAATGTCATGGCTGATGCGCTAAGTCGTAAATCTTATTGTAACAACTTAATGTTACAACAAAGTCAACCACTTCTCCACGAGGAATTCTGTAAGCTTAACCTTCACATTGTTCCTCGAGGATTCCTATCCACCCTGGTGGCGAAACCTAACCTTACGGATCAAATCATAGCCGCCCAGAAGCGTGATAAGGGCATATCTCGCATCCAGGAGAACATTGCTAGCAGAGTTGCTAAATGTTTCTATATGGATGATCGAGGTGTTGTATTCTTTGAAAACCGTCTAGTGGTTCCCAAGAACCGACATCTGCGACAATTGATCCTTAAGGAAGCTCATGAATCTCCTCTCACCATTCATCCCGGTAGTACTAAAATGTATCAAGACATACGCCAGAGGTTTTGGTGGACTAGGATGAAGCGAGAAATTGCCCAATTCATTGCTAATTGCGACGTCTGTTGTCATGTTAAAGCAGAGCATCAACGGCCTGCTGGCACCCTTCAACCTTTGGCCATTCCTGAATGGAAATGGGATAAAACCGGTATGGATTTCATCACTGGATTTCCCAGGACCAAGAGAGGGAATAATGCTATCTTCATTGTTGTCGATCGTCTCTCCAAAGTAGCCCACTTCCTACCTGTTCGTGAGAGTATAACCGCTAGCCAGCTAGCTGACTTGTACATCTCTCGAATAGTGACTCTTCATGGTGTTCCATTGGAAATTAACTAAGACCGTGGCAGTCTCTTCACCTCTCAATTTTGGGAAAGTTTCCAAAATGCTATGGGAACTCGTCTCTCCTTTAGCACCGCCTTCCACCCTCAATCAAGTGGTCAAGTAGAACGAGTGAATCAAATTCTGGAGGGTATGCTCCGAGCTTCTGTCATCTCTTTCGGTATGGATTGGGAGAAATGCCTTCCATTCGCCGAGTTCGCTTATAACAATAGTTATCAAGCTAGCTTGGGCAAAGCTCCTTTCGAGGTTCTCTATGGACGTAAATGCCGAACGCCTCTTAACTGGTCAGAAACCGGGGAAAGACAACTCTTTGGCCCAGATATGATTCAGGAAGCAGAAGAGCAGGTTCGCATTATTCGTGAGAAGTTGAAAACAGCCCAATCTCGCCAAAAGAGCCAATATGACCGCAAACATAAAGCGATAACTTTTGAGGTTGACGAGAAGGCTTACCTTCGGGTTACTCCTTTGAAGGGAACCCATCGATTCGGTATCAAAGGCAAATTGGCTCCTCGTTACATTGGACCCTTTCGCATTCTTGCCAAACGAGGAGAAGTTGCCTACCAATTGGAACTACCTCTGGATCTTTCCAGAGTTCATGATGTCTTCCACGTCTCTCAACTCAGGCGTTGCTTCTCGGATCCTATCCGTGGAGTGGACCACGAAACGCTTGATCTCCGAGATAATCTTACATATCGAGAATACCCCGTTCGTATTCTTGATCAAGCCGAGCGTACCACTCGATGCCAGAATATCAAGTTTCTCAAGGTTCAATGGTCACACCATTCCGAAAAAGAAGCTACTTGGGAAAGGGAGGACCGTCTTCGACTTGAGTACCCCACCTTCTTTCCGGAAGATCATAAATCTCGGGACGAGATTCTTTTGAGTAGGGGTGAGTTGTCACATCCTAGCTAGTCATGCATTGGAGTGTTGCATCATGTTTACCTTTCCAGAAAATTTGAAATGGGGATGACAGAAACCCCCAGCACCCCCTGGAAACAACTAGGGTTTACTAAATTATTTTCAATGAACCTGAAATGCCCTTCTAAAAAGTCCACCCTTTTTGTTTTGGGTTAGGACCTCTGACAAAATGGGTTCACAATTTTCTAGGACACATAAGGTCACTGGATTAATTCTTTATCTATTTGCATTTGGGAATTTAAATGCTATAAAAAAAATTCAAATGCCCAAATAATTCTGGATTTAAGTGAGGGCTGTTAGGAATAATCCCAACAAAGGCCACAATTATTTGCAGGATTTTTGGAAATGTTTAAGTATTTTTAATAAAGCCCTACACTTACAGAAAAATAGAAAAGCAAATTAAATAAGAAAAAGGAGAGAGAGAGCAAGGCCAGGAGGCCACTTACCTGGCGCCCACCACGGCCCAGCACGGCCCAACCCAGCTGGCCGATGCCAGTCGTCCCCAACCTCCCGCCAGGAGGATAGCGCGCGCGTGGCCGCCGCGCGCGAGCACATGCCCGGCCACCTCCTGCTTCCAAACGCTCTCCCGGATGTCGCTATGGACGCCACGTCGCCCGCTCGACCGCCCCGACACGCCCATTCGCCCCCTTCACCTCTCTCTCGCCCTCTCCTTGCCATGGCCGAAGCAGCCTTCGCTGTCCCGCCGACGTAGCCGTGCCCTCCGTCGTCCCCGTGCCGCGCCACCGTGTCCACGAGCTCCGCCTCCATTCCCGCGTCTCTCCGTCAACTGGCGCGACGCCGAACGGCCTGCATCAACAACTGCACCGCCATCTTCGCCGCCTCTGCTCCGAGATCGCCGGCGACCTCCCGACGTCGTCAGCCCCTCCCCGAGCTCGCCGTCTGCTCCGTCGCAACCCCCGTGAGTCTGACCACCTCCCTACCCTCTCTGTTCTCCCTCAAGAGCCCCATAGCGACTGCACGTAGTTCACCCGCACGCGCCACCGCCGAGCTCGTCGCCGACGAGGCTCCGGCCATCCAACGGTCGCACTACCATGGCCGTTAGCTTCACCGCATCGCCAGGAACCCGTAGCACCACCGCACGCCCCTCGCCGTGCTTTCTAGCGACGGGTTCGACTACACCCGTACCCCGGCAGCCGCACAGCTCGTCGCCGGTGTCGTTTCCGGCGACCCCGAGCTCCACCACCACCACCAATGAACGCGGCTCGTTCCCAGCTGCACGTAGATGCTCTCCGCCGCCCATTTGGTCGCCGGAGCACGGATCCCGCACCCCACCGCCGCGTCTGGCCTCGCCGGCGGCTAAACGCCGGCGCGTCAGCCTAGTTGACCAGGGGTTTGACCTCCCCTGGGTCAATGACAAGTGGGGCCCGCCTGCTAATTAACCTGGGTTAGATTTAAATTAATTCTAATTAGTCTAATTAACTAACAGTGACACTGACACAGGGGACCCACCGGTCAGGTTTGACCTGGACCGCCCCGTTGACCGCTGACTTCTTCATGACACACTGCTGACGCAATAAGTAAATTAATTACTGGAATTATTCTTATACAGGAAATTCCAGAAAATACCAGAAACTTCAAAAAATCATAGAAAATAATCTATAGCTCAGAATGAAAAGATTTATATATGAAAAATGATCAGAAAAATCCAATCTATCCATATGTACTGGTTTCATGCATGTTTAAGCAAGTTAACCTGCTGTTTAGTGCAGAACAAGATAAAGCACTATTAAGGGCCATTTGTGAGTTTGGAATTTGAATCTTTGATTCAAAATGGTTCAAACCCATCTGGTCTTAGATGCATTAGGCCAATACACTCATTTTGCCATGTCTCATGGATGCATCATATTGTTGCACCTTGCTTGATGTTGATTGTGTTTCGATGTGTTCTTCGTGGTAGGTTCTGCCTCCGAGGATATTCACGAGTATCCAACTGAAGGGCAGTATTCCGCTACCACTCCGTCAGGCAAGCAACCCATTGATCATTTCGATACAAACCCATCTTCTCGCTTCTGCTCTCGTTTACTGCATCAAGACAACGCGATTCAAACTGGTATGTGTTGCGGTAGTTGAACCCACTTCCTCTGCATGACCTATCATTGCCACAGTAACTAGATGAAACCCACTAGCATGTGTAGGAGTTGATTGATCCATGCTTGTGTTTCCTACCATGCTATGCTTGCTATGCGTAGAGTCGTGTCAGGTCTGGCTCATCGGGGTGATGAGCTAGAGTGAAAGGTTGTGTCGGTAATGAAAGTGAAGTGTTGAACATGATTTGGTAAAGGTATCAATGAAAGGTCGTGTAGGACTACATGGTGGGTTGTTTCATTGAGGCCGTCCTAAAGAACTGAGATCTGTATGCGTGATTTAAGATTCAGCTACTACCACACATTGGGCCCTGAAATATGACCCCGCTCGACTTACTGACCCCTCTCGTCCTCTGTCCAGGAGTTGCAAGTAGTTTCTGGTGTTTCTAGTTGCTGGAGGCCGTGCGCAGGGCTGACCTTAGGGGTGGGCTCTGATGCGGTAGGCTCGTGGCCCGGTGTACCGAGTCGCCCGTTTGGTGTCTCGGGAACCCTGCACACATCGTTTGGGGCCGTTGAGGACACCCCGGCCGGATTTCCTTGCGGATGGAACCCGAATAGGCGATAAACCTGGACTAGAGACTTGCGTGGTTAGTCAGGTCGTGGTCTACACCCACGTCGGCTTTCGCTTGAAGTCTGCCGAGCACATGTCGTGTGCAGACGCTAAGTGGTGGAAACATGTGTGACGAAGTACACCCCTGCAGGGTATAAAACTATTCGAATAGCCGCGTCTGCGGTAAAGGACTACTTGGTCGCCTATGCAGTTCATAGACAAGTAAATGGTTACTACTAAAAGCCTCAAGATAAGTGTGAGTACCGCGGATGGCTCTCTCTCGTGGGATGATGAGGGAGGATCCACGGTGGTGTATTGAGATGGTGATTAGTGGACTTGTGTGCGAGAACTATTTTACAAGTGGTGTCTCGTAGGATAGCTTAGCCAAGAGTCAAAGCTGGCTTGCTGCTATAACTCCACCACCCTCTTGAGAATGTGCATGTATAGTAGGATCTGTTGTAAGACTTGCTAAGTACCTTTGTACTCATGTTGCTTTAATTACTGTTTTCAGACGACAGCATCGCCCCCTCCGATGGGTTCTGTGTAGATCTCGACGTTGACGAGTGACTTGCCACCCAGGTGGTGATCTGAGCTTGTGAAGGGCCTATGTAGATAGACAGGCTTCGTCAAGCCTTCTTTCTTTCTAGTTGTCTGTACTCAGACAAGTTTGCTTCCGCATGTGCTTGTATGTTGTATGACTTGAGTGTCGGATCATGTGACCCTTATCTGTATGAACATGTTATGTATGGCTCTCTGGAGCCTTTAAATAAAGTACTTTGAGTTGTAGAGTTTTGTTGTGATGCCATGTTGTATTTACACATATCGAGCATATTGTGTGTATGATTGAAATGCTTGGTATGTGTGGGATCTGACAATCTAGTTGTTTATCCTTGGCAGCCTCTCTTATGGGGAAATGTAGTCTAGTGCTTCCATGAGCCATAGTAGTCCGCTACAGCCCGGTTCACCGGAGTCCTGCTAGCCCAGCACTACTGCTCCGGACACTTGACTGGCCGAAATGTGTTTCACATCGTTCCTGTGTCTGTCCCTTCGGGGAAATGTCACGTAGTGACATCCGGAGTCCTGCCTAGCCTGCTACAGCCCGGTTCACCGGAGTCCTGTTAGCCCAGTGCTACAGCCCGGATTCACACGCTGATGACCAACACGTTCGATGTTGATTCATGTATGCCTGTCCCCATACGTTAGTGCCGCTTTGGGTTCACGACTAGCCATGTCGGCCCGGTTTCTCTGTCATATGGCTGCTAGCGACACTATCATATACGTGAGCCAAAAGGCGCAAACAGTCCCGGGCCATGGTAAGGCGACACCCGTGGGAGTATCGTGCGTGAGGCCGCAAAGTGATATGAGGTGTTACAGGCTAGATCGGTGTGACTTAGAATCGGGGTCCTGGCAGCTGTGCTCACTAGATGCAGACCTCAAGAGTTCGGAGTTGGCATCCAGAGGCGAGTTCGGTTCTCCGATGACAAGGAGTGTCCTGTTTGACTCCAGGCTCGCCGAATAAATAGTTGCCTCTAGGTCTTCGAGAGAGAACTCCATGGTAGGGGAGGGTCCAGTGGGTTTTAAGCTCCCATCTTCGGATGAGGTGGTCTGCTCTGGCTCTATGGCCGGGGCAGGGGTGATAGTTGGTCCTTGAGCGGTGCCTGATGATGGATCCGATGGGTTTCCTTCTTGAAGATGAGGAACAGTGGTTGAGGCCGTGAATCCTTCGAAGATCAAATCTCCTCAGATATCGGTGACGTAATTTAGGCTCCTGAATCTGATCTAATGACCAGGGGCGTAGCTGTTGATCTGTTCAAGGCATCCAACTGAATTGGCGTGCAGAGTGAAGCCGCCGAATACAAAAAGTTGACCGGGGAGGAAGGTCTGCTCGGAAACAGCATCATTGTTGATGATCAAACGAGCCATCGAACCTTCTGCCGACGACACAGTGGAACCCTCAATGAAAGCACCAATGTCAGTGTCAAAACCGGCCGATCTCGGGTTGGGGGTCCTGAACTGTGCGTCTGAGGATCGAAGGTAACTAGAGACAAAGGGGACATGGTGTTTACCCAAGTTCGGGCCCTCTTAATGGAGGTAATACCGTACTTCCTGCTTGATTTACTTTGATGAGCATAGGGGTTACAAGAGTCGATCTACCTCGAGATCGTAATGGCTAAACCCTAGATGTCCAGCCTATGTAAATTCTGATAGCCTCTATGGACTAAACCCCTCCGGTTTATATAGACACCGGAAGGGGCTAGGGTTGTACAGAGTCGGTTTACAGAGGAAGGAAACTACACATCCGGATGCCAATCTTGCCATTCACGCTAAGGAGAGTCCCATTCGGACACAGAGAAAGGTCTTCTACCTTGTATCTTCATGGCCCATCAGTCCGGCCCATGTTAGATAGCCCGGATACCCGAGGACCCGTTAATCCAGGACTCCCCACTACTTCAAGATGCTGCTAACGCGAGACTACGATCAGAGACCTTTTGACGAAACTGTGTGCGATGCATTAATCGCAAACGATGATGTAAAAAAACCGTCAAAAAAGATGCAAAACATTTGCGATGAATGATACATCAAACATGGTTCAGATTTTAGTTGCGTGTGCGATAAGGGGCATACGGTTTATCTGTACGATCTGTTTGCGGTGAGATAGAACAACAGAAACAGGCAGTCAAATCAAGGGGTGTGCGATATACAACATACAGTTCACTCCGATGAACCGTTTGCGATGATTGAGGTGAACACAAATGATTCGGCGTAACAAGATGTGTGTGATACCCGGCAAACAGGTCAGTAATCAGAATTGTGTGTGATCATTATAGATAGCCCATATGGTCTTTTTTGTGAATTGTGTGCTCGTTAGGGCACACAGTTCAACAAACCAACCTGTGGGTGATAATGTAGAAGATCTCTGTCGAATACATATTACTAACCGTCTATGATGAGATTGATAGGATAAAAAGAGATATATACAATGTGCTTAATTTAGTCCTTCTTCTTGTTGTTGTTGTTGTTGTTGGATGGCCCCGCAACATCGTCTTGGCGAGGACGATTCTTGCCGCTGACCATTGGCTTTTCATCACCGCCGCCGTCGTCATCGTCGTTGTTGTCGTCGTCCTTCTCCTCCTCGGTCGACCATTCCTCCTCCTCATCATCATCGTCCTGTTCTTCGTCCTCCGATGGCTCTTTGTCCGTCTGGTTGTCGTCTGACGACTCCGGAGGCGGCGTCCCTTCCATGAACCAGATATAATCGAGATCTGGGCTCGACGTCGGACTCATGGAAGACGAGCGGGATGATTCTGATGTTGACCTATCATCGGGCGCCATACTGCTGGCCGAACTGTCGTCCTCACTGTCGCTCGACATGGCTGCAGAGTGTGTGCCAGTGTGTAGTGCGGCCTGCCGGGGACGATGAAGATGGTGGACACTTAAGCGGGGTATGCAAAGAAGAGGAATTGCCAATTGAAGCGGGGTTTTTTTGCGCGGGGGGGGGGGGGGGGGGTTGAAGCGGGGGTTGACGTATTATCTAACCGCTGATATAATCAACCACAATTATTTGTACCCAGTCGCTCCAAATTCATGGGGTTGCGCAGGACTCCTATTGGCTATTTACCTGGTTTCCTTTTTCAGGATAGAAACAAGGAACGAGTTTTGGGATTATGCACCGTTACCGGTATGAACGAAGTAGGACAGTTGGCAAGCAATACATTGAGCTCTTCTTATTGATAAAGCCAGTAATAATCAAACTAGAAAGGAAAAGAAAAAAGACAAAGAAAAATATCTGCACGAATCTTTGCTTAACATCAATGGCATAGGACCTAGATGTGCATTACTTAGAGCACATCAAGATGTGCTTTAGCAATACTGTCAAACAAAACCCGTAATCATCATTGCAAACAGTGCATAGAATATGCCTAATGCGACAACCACAACTACACATGCTAGTTCATTCTTGTCTCTAGCTTTCATCTGTTGCCTGTGATTGATTCTTTCTTGCTTCATCGTACTGATTGTACATTCCAGATCAGCCAGTTTCTTCTTCAGCTTTATGTTATCTTCTGCGAGCTTGGTGCTAACACTCCGAGCCCTGCCATGCCATTCTTCATCCAGCCAGTTAACAAAGGCACAAGCCTCATATCCCTGCCAATGTTAAATAGTATTCAGAATGAGCGGTGGCATTAAATGAAGTAAAATGATGAACTTAATTAGCACTAACCTGTAAGGGGCAACTGAGAAACCGCCTTCCAATGTCGAATCCCTCCATGCATACACGTCGAGCGGGAGTGTGCCCGTGCACACAACATAGCTTTTGGTACTTCTCGGTGGCGCAAAACTCGGAGTCGAACTCGTGTTGCGGGAGTCTGGAGTCATGCTCCGAATCTAGCGGTAGATCGCTTTCCTGGGGGGGAGGGGGGTTATTCAGGATGGATTCAGCAAGGAGCTATACTTTGGACATGCTAAAAAAGATCGAGATATATTGGAACCTGACAGGACGATTCGGATCCATAGTACACCTGCCTTATGATGACCTTAGGCAAGTGCTCGGTGGCGACCGTCGTCGTGGCGGCGATACGAGCAGGAGCAGCCGCACCGAAACCATCAGCACCACTCGTCCGCATTCCCCCAATGTCAAGGCCACGCGAGGAAATTTGGAGGCTATGTAGGGATTTGGGGGAAATGGGGAAACGGTGAAGATAAGCTAACGGTCGGGAACTACTTATGGCACTATATGTTGTATACGGCACACTGTTTATACATGTCGTTTGTTTTAGGTATTACAACGTCACACACGATTTCCGCACCAAACCGTGTGAGAAGACAACGTAGGTTAGACATGGTTGCCGTTACATAACCGTATGTGATGTACTACCCTGTCCATATAATTGAGTTACAGTGAGATACCGTGTAAACAGTCGCTCTGCGGATATTCATCAAAAAAATAGCTGCCCTACATATAGAGATGGCGGCGCCGGCCTAGGAAGCGACTACCGAAGAAGAGGTCAGTCCTCGGTCGGTGGGCGGTGGCGGCGTCATAGGAGGTCAATCCTCGGTCTGCGGCGGGAGATAGGAGGAGCTCAACCATCGAGGTCGGCGGCGGCGTGATTCGAGCACATCCATCATGGTAGATGGCGGGATAGTGGAGGTCGAACTTCAAGCGGCAGCCGCACTAAGCTTTGCTCCTCGACCCTGCTATCTCGGCGTGCCGCCGCATCGTGCTTCTCTGTCTGCTAGGTGGAGGTCGCCGCGCGGCTAATTAATTAAGGTATTCTTTTCGTGAGTGGCTTAATTAAGGTATTCAATTCCTAAGGGTAGTGTTGTACTAGTACTCTGCGTGTAAATTGGCTGGCCATTAATTTTTCTCATTGCATGTCTGGATAACAACATGGAGCGCCCTCAGTAATTATGAAAATAAAACCTTGTGATTTATGCACGCATTTTTGGGCAGCAGTTAATCCGTGTATTAATGTTGTTGTTTTGTTTTTATTACCATTCGTGTCCTGCAGATGGAACGATCTCGATGGATGAAGAATCAGAAAACCGCAGATTTTATCAGTGGTGTGACAGAGTTCATGAATTTGGCTGAAAGTACAAAGAGGAGAATTGGTGATGCGGATTACATCCTGTGTCCATGTACTGATTGTGCCAATACAGAGTCACATGAAGTTGCAGATGTCTAGATGCACTTAGTCTCTAGGGGATTCATGGATGGATATACACGTTGGACCAGACACGATGAAGAGGAGGTCATGGCTGAAGATACCCAGGGTAGTGAGATGCCAAACCCCGATCAGTGTCACATGGATGTTGAATCTAACATCGGGGCAGAGGCGTCAAGCTACCAATGGAACACCAGAAAGCCAAAACGCCCACTGGAAAACCAAGACGTCGACGCTGATGACGACGATCTTGATATGCCAGATTTTGCTGCTATGATTGCAGATTTGAAGGGCCCAAAAAAGGATATGATTGGGTACAAGGATCTGCCAACCATTGATGCGGACTCCAAGAAAGAATTGTATCCAGGTGGCAAAAAGAAATATTCCAAGTTGAGTGCCACCCTGGCGCTTCTCAGATTTAAAGCAAGGGCTTCACAGAGATGTTAGATCTTTTCAAATAAATTCTTCCGGAAGATAATGTGCTCCCCAGAAGCACGAATGAAGTGAAGAAAATTGTTTGCCCATTGGAACTTGAAGTACAGAAGATACACGCTTGCGTGAATGATTGTATGTTGTACTGTGGTGAGTACAAATATTTGCGTGCATGTCCCACATGCAAGCATGCACGATACAAGCGCAGGAGAGCAAAGGACAAGTACAAATTGGACGACGAGATCAAGAAAGGAGTGCCGTTCAAGGTTGTTTGGTACTTGCCTTTAATTCCAAGGTTGAGGCGTTTGTTTGCAAACCCTAGAGAGGCAAAGAGGTTGCTGTAGGATCATGATGAGTGAATTGCGGATAAGTTTATGATGCACCCGAAAGATGGGGCTCAGTGGGAATTAATTGACAACAAGTTTGAAAAATTTGCCAAGGATCCTAGAAGTATAAGGCTCGGGGAGTGTATTGACGGGATGAATCCTTTTAGCGATATGAGCACCAATCACAGCACATGACCGGTGCTTCTGTGCATATATAGCCAAGCTCCTTGGTTGTGTATGAAGAAAAAATACATTATGATGTTAATGATTATCCAAGGCCCGAAGCAACCTGGAAATGATATCGACATTTACTTTCAGCTATTGGTAGAAGAACTGCTGATAGTGTGGATAGATGTGCCGGCTGAAAATGTTATGATGCTTACAAAAAGGAGATTTTTGATCTACATGCGATGCTGGTGCACACTGTCGGTGTCAAAACCGGCGGATCTCGGGTAGGGGGTCCCGAACTGTGCATCTAGGATCGATGGTAACAGGAGACGGGGGACGCGATGTTTACCCAGATTTGGGCCCTCTCTATGGAGGTAATACCCTACTTCCTGCTTGATTGATCTTGATGAATATGAGTATTACAAGAGTTGATCTACCACGAGATCGTAATGGATAAAACCTAGAAGTCTAGCCTATGTGAATATGGTAATGAATATCTCCTTTCGAGACTAACCCCTCCGGTTTATACAGACACCGGGGGGATCTAGGGTTTACATGGAGTCGGTTACATAAGAAGGAATCTTCAGAATTGGTAGACAAGCTTGCCTTCCACGCCAAGTAGAGTCCAATCCGGACACGGGTGTAGTCTTCGGCCTTCATGTCTTCACAGCCCATCAGTCCGGCCCATGGATAACAGGCTGGACGCCCGAGGACCCCTTAGTCCAGGACTCCCTCAGTAGCCTCTGAACATGGCTTCAATGACGAGGAGTCCGGCGCGCAGATTGTCTTCGGCATTGCAAGGCGGGTTCCCCTTTCTCCGAACTCCAAGATAGTCTTCGGCTGCGATGATTGTATCCGGACTTGTTACACACACCATACACAACCGCAGAGAGAATATAATATTTGCACGAATCTAATCTGTTGACAGCTTCTTTATAACACGACATCGTGTGTGTCCGGTCATAATTTCGAACCGTTTCTCTTCTGCCATCCCACGTTTCGAGACGCGGTTGCTATTGGCATGTCCTATGGAAGCAGAGATCGTGTCCCCCTTATTGCGGGATTCTCATCAATGCGGGCATGGGTAACCCAACCGTGCCGTTTATACAGCCCTTGGGAACAGGCGAGTATTTAGGACGAGTGGGGTGGCGCTTGATATTCGCTGCCTTTATAGGGGATAAGGACACTCTCCCTGTACCCACACCTTTCTTCATCTTCAGTCCTTCCGTCCTCGAGCTCTAGCGCCCAAGCTTTAGCTTTTCCCCGTTCGAGAAGGCACTCCAATCATGTCCGGATCCGGAGCTGGAGGCAAGTGGATGGCCTCTTCCGCAAGAAGAAGGACATCACAGACCTCCGGGAGGCTGGCTATTTAGCCAAGGAGATTACTCACCGACTCCTGGCAAAAGGGTAAATCGTCCCTACCCCCGAGCCCCACGAGAGGGTTGTGTTTCTCGCACATTTTGTCCACGGGATGGAATTCCCCCTTCATCCATTTGTCCGTGGATTGATGTTTTACTATGGATTGGACTTCCACGATCTGGCTCCCAACTTTATACTCAATATCTCAGCATTTAGCATTGTGTGCGAAGCCTTTCTCCGCATCCCGCCTCACTTTGGCCTATGGTTGAAGACCTTCAACGTGAAACCGAAGGTGGTGAGCGGTAAACAAGCAGAGTGCGGAGGCGCTATGGTGGGAAAAATGCCTAATGTCACCTGGCCCAAAGGCTCCTTCACGGAGACGGTGAAGGGGTGGCAATCGGGGTGGTTTTACATCACCGAGCCGCGTGACGCTGATTGGGTAGCAACCCCCGAATTCCGATCCGGAGTTCCGATGCGGCTCACTTCCTGGCAAGAGAAGGGTCTGACCTGGGGATCCTTGGACGAGATATCGGGGCTCTAGACATGCGTCCAGAACATGATAACCAAGAAGATCAAGCTTGTGAATGTGATCCAGGTTATGCTCATTCACCGGATCCTTCCATGTCAACGCCGGAATTGCTATTTATGGGAGTACGACCCCGCCGAGCACCAGATTGTCGGGATCCCGATTCCAAGTCACATCGATCTAGCCGGTAACACCTCATATCACTTTGCGGCCTCACGCACGGTATTCCCATGGGTGTCGCCTTACCATGGCCCGGGACCGTTTGCGCCTTTTGGCTCACGTATATGATATTGTCGCTAGCATCCATATGATAGAGAACCCGGGTCGACATGACTAGTCGTGAACCCAAAGTGGCACTAACTTACGGGGACAGGCATATATGAATCAACATCGAGCATGTCGGTCAGCAGCGTGTGAATCCGGGCTGTAGCACTGGGCTAACAGGACTCCTGGAACCCGGGCTGTAGCAGGCTAGGAAGGACTCCGGATGTCACCGCGTGACATTTCCCCGAAAGGACAGACACAAGAACGAAGTGAATCACATGCCGGCCAGTCAAGTGTTCCGGAGCAGTAGTGCTGGGCTAGCAGGACTTCGGTGAACCGGGCTGTAGCGGACTACTATGGCTCATGGAAGCACAAGACTACATTTCCCCATAAGAGAGGCTACCAAGGATAAACAACTAGGTTGTCGGATCCCACACATACCAAGCATTTCAATCATACACACAATATGCTCGATATGTGTATATACAACATGGCATCACAGCATAACTCTACAACTCAAGTATTTATTCATTTGGCTCCGAGGAGCGAGATATTACAAACATGGGTCTCATGACCCAACATTCAGAGCATACAAGTCAAAGCACATGCGGAAGCTTAACATGTCTGAGTACAGATAACAACAAATGAAAAAGGCTGAGAAGCCTGACTAACTACCAGATCCTGCCGAGGGCTCAAGATCGTAGCTGAGGTATCAAGCTAGACGTCGAAGTCCACACGGAACTACTAGCGAGACTGACGTCTCTCTGCAAAACATAAAATAGGAAAACGTGAGTCCAAATGTACACAGCAAGACTTACATAAGAACTAGCTACATATGCATCGGCATCAACAAAGGGGGTGGTGGAGTTTGACTGCAGCAAGCCAGCTTTGACTCAGTGGCTATCCTAAACTATGACTGCAAGTAACTCTTTTGAGGTGGCGCACCCACATATTCACCATATCAATACACCACTATGGATCCGCTCCCGTCTCCCTACGAGAACGCCATCCATAGCACTCACGCTTATCTTGCGAGTTTTAGAGTATCCACTTTCACTTGTCTATGAACTATACAGGCAACCTAGAAGTCCTTTTCCGCGGACACGGCTATTCGAATAGATGATGTTAACCCTGCAGGGGTGTACTTCTTCACACACGCTCTCGCCACTTACCACCATGTACACGTCATGTATCTCGGCAACCTTCAAGTGGAAGCCTGGCGAGGGAGTCGGCCACGACCTGACTAACCACACAAGTCTCTCGTCCAGGTTTATCACCTATTTGGGTTCCATCCGCAAGGAGATCCGGCCGGGGTGTCGCTCACGGCCCCAAACGATGTGAGCAGGGTTCCCAAGCCCACCATCCGGGTGCCACTTGGTACACCGTGCCACTGTGCCTAGTCTGTCCCAAGCCCACCTGTACCGGGTGCCACTTTGTAGAGTACTAACACTACTTACTAACACCAGAAACTAGTTGCAACTCCTGGACAGAGATCAGGTTGATTAATAAGTCGAGAGGGGCACTTAAGCATTCCAATGCGTGGTAGTAACTGTTCATGGATCACAAACACAGAACTCAGTTCCTGAGGACGGCTACAATGAGACAACCCACCATGTACTCCTACATGGCCTCTCACCGCTACCTTTACCAAATCGTGTTCACAGACTTAGCCCTCACATAGTAGGACATGTTCACAACTTTCCAATTCATCCCCGATGAATCAGACCTGACACAACTCTAAGCAATAGCAGGCATGACAAACAAGCATGAATGAGTAGGCACATCAGGGCTGAAACAACTCCTACTCATGCTAGTGGATTTCATCTATTTGCTGTGGCAATGATAGGTCATGCAGAGGAAAGGCGTTCAACTACCGCAGCATGTAACACTTGAATCGTGTTGTCCTAATGCGGTAAAGAGAGCAGGAGCGAGAGAGTGGGATTATATCGGAATGAACAAGGGTGCTTTGCTTGCCTGGCACTTCTGAAGATAGTATAGCTCTTCATCGGTGTCATCGAACTCATCGCCGGAACGTTGTCTGCTGAGAGGGGACAAATACCGGCAAACAAGGAAGAACACAATCAATGCAATGCACAATATGATGCATGATCATGACATGTCAATATGCTGTGATTTGGGCTAATGCAACTAGCAACAAGTTAAATGAAGTTGGTTTGAATCCAAGATTCAAATTCAAACTCCATATGTGGAAATTCAAATGCCATTTACATGATTTGTCCTAAACAGTAGCTATAAGTTGTTCTAACATGCGTGAAAAAGGTACAGATGCATACATTGGATTCTTCTGATCAATTTTCATATATAAATATTTGCATTTGGAGTTACAGAATAATTCCTATGATTTTTAGAAGTTTTGGCTATTTTCTGGAATTTCCTGAATATAAATAAATCCAGAAAATACTTTATTGCGTCAGCATGACGTCGGTGTGACGTCAGCAGGTCAACACACCGGGTCCAGGTCAAACCTAACGTGTGGGGTCCACACGTCAGTGACTAACTAACTAATCTAAATTAATTAGTGTTAAAGTACTACTAACTAAAAATGTCAGTGGAGTTAATTAAACTTAAATAAAAACTAAACTAGGATTAGCTGGGGCCTGGGCCCACATGTCAGTGACCCAGGGGAGGTCAAACCCCTGGTCAGCAGGGTCAAACCCGCCGGCGACTCGACGCCGGCGTAAGCAGAGGCGGCGGCGTTCATCATTCCGGCGGTTTCGGCGACGGGAGCAAGCGAGGCTGGTCCCGTTGGAACGGCCATGACGCGGCGCGTCCAACGGTGGTTGTGTCTGTAGCTAGGGTGGCCGGTAGCGATGGCGAGGAGCTCGGTCGCGGTGGCCGGAGCTCGGGCTTGAGCGCGGGCAGTGCTGCATTGCGCGAGCTAGCGAGATGAGGCGCTAGAGGGGGCCTACGCGATGCGTTGAGTGGGTTGGACGAGTCGGGCGGACCATTTGGTCGCCGGAGTCGCGTCGGCGGCGAGCACAAGCGGTGGCGGGTTCGGGCGTAGGCGGTCCAGTGGCTACGACGGCCTACTGGGAAGAAGAGAGGGATGGACGGGGTCAGAGGCTCACGGCGAGTCGGACGAGGAGGTCGTCGAGCTCGGAGACGGTCCGGAGCAGTCGGGGTGGCAAGGGGGATCTCCGGCGACCCGAGGAGGAAGAAGGGGTCGGGGACGATGCTTCGAGGCGTCCTGCGTTGCGTAGCTCAGCGAGGAGGTTGAGGGCGACACGGAGGAGCTTCTGGACCGCTCGAGAGGACGAGGGAGAGGCGATGGCCGCGGTGGTGTGAACGGCGGTGGCGGTGGCGTTCGGTGGTGAGAGGGGGAGAGAGCAGAGGAGGGGGATGAGCTCGAGAGAGAGTGAGAGAGAGGAGACAGGGGCTTCGGGGCATCATCGTGGCGTCGCTAGGAGGGGCCGGGGAAGCAGGAGGTGGCCGGGGCAGCATCGGCGCTTGCCACGCACCTGTTTGTCCTCCTGGCAGAGGAGGAAGAAGACGGTGCTGCCCCTTTGGGCTGGGCTACTACAGTGCTGGGCCAGGTGGGCTGCAGGTAAGTCCAGGTGAGTTTGCTCTCTCTCTCTCTCTCTCTTTTATTTCTGTTTTTCTATTTATTTGGTTTGTTTTGATTTAGTTTATAAACCAAATCATTTTTATAAATCTTGAAAATATTTGTGGGCAGTTACTGAATTATTTCAGAGGCCCTCAATAAGTTTCAGAATATTTGGAGCTACCAAATATTTTATAGGAATTAATAGCTCCAATTCAAATACGATATGAGTTAATTCAAAAATCCATTAATGACCTAGAAAAGTGTGCACCATTTTTGGCAGAGGTTCTAGACCAATTCAAAAATCATGAACTTTTCTGAAGGGCATTTTGGGTTCATTGATAATATTTTTATTTTGATCCTAGTTGCATTTCATTTAGTGCTAGGGTTTGAACATCCCCATTTCAAGTTTAAGCAAAATTTAAACATGATGCAACAACCAAGACTAGCCCACAAGCAAAGCTGAAGCTAGGGCTGTGACAGCTCACCCCCACTAAACAAGAATCTCGTCCCGAGATTCAAGCGTAGGGTAAGGAGACAGAAGGGACACAAGCTAGCGCAATCTTCACGATCCGGGTTGCACTTCATAAGGACGTTGATTCGATCACCATCATTGACTTGATGTCTTGCCCCAAGAACTCCAACTAACATGACAATGAGAGGAAAGGGAAAACTTTAGAAGGATCGATCTTATCGAAGGTTGAACAACTCAGGATCAACTCATGGAATGAGACATTGAAACATCTCTTGAGCTGACACACAAAACACACATCAAGAGGGATGGAGAGATGACGGAGGTTCAATTTGGTAGGCAACAATTCTACGCTGAAGTAGGATGGTGCATGGTTTCAAAGTAGCGAGGGGATAGTTGCCATGATTCCACAACGGGGCACCTTGGGAGAGGTGACTCGTAGAATTATTACCTTATGTGCCAAAAAGAATTACTTTTGATCCATAGATCATTGAAATTCTTCATACCAGCCTGAGGCAAATCACAATTGATCGTTTGAAAGAATTCGAGAGGATGGCATACTCAGCTTGGAAAGGAAACTACGGTTATAGAACAACTCGGCAATTGGAAGGCACATTCCAGTTGATACCAAGGATATAACCTAGTGACTGAGCGTTCTTTCAAGAACTTGAGCATTTCCATATTCATCAAGGTTTTACCAACATCTATGCCAAGATCGTGGTGACACCTCGTACTACCATGATGAATAGTGATGGACGATGCAGATGCAAAGGGAGATAACACTTTCTCAGATTTTTCCTTACCAATGCCAAAGAAGCAAATCTGGATGATCGACCGAGAGACATTTAGCACTCCGCTTCTAATGTTCTCCTTGATGTTCTAGCTACCACGGTTATGCTTCAAAAAACATCAACATGGCCATCAAGTAAAGGTCGGACTTCGGGAACACAAAATCCATAAGGAACAACTTCTAGAATAAGTCATGTGAAATCCTCATGGGAAGTGACCAAACGGCTTAATCAAGATACTACAATAATAGTGCTTCCAGCTAGGTGCGTCCACTTCACTGGAACCTATATCATAGTTCTTGGAATAAGTTCCAACCATCATATCTGCCTGAAATTCAGATCTGGTTGGTAACAGGATAATTCAGACAACGTGTCTGGAAAAGAAAGTTTGCAACACAAATCGACGAGATGACGTTGCGAGATTCTCGGGAGATGAACTACGGTAGCAAGCTCCAAAACATGAGCTGGTTTTGCTACACACATGTGAACACGATGTCCCAGACAAGCATGACCACATAGTAGTCTTACAACAAAACACTACCGGGTTCTGGTTGGGAATCACAATCGAGGATAGCAAAGTCCTTACTTAAGGCATGATTAGCTCTTAAGAAGGAACTTCTTCTCCTTGAACAAGTCAATCAGTGGCTTTGTGTACTAGGAGATACATATGGAATGGAGGTAGCGAGCCTGTCAAACCATAGCATACTTCGCACATGCATGACTGACTTGGGATGGTACCATAGGAAACAAAAACAATCTTCCTCGAACTCATGACGGCAACTTGCACCAAATGCACGTGAATCAGAGAAAGTCACTTCTTTCACCAAAACATATACCTCATGAACGGAACACAAAGGTAATGCTTACAAAAGTTTCGAACACTAGCTCAATGTTCAACATGAATCATGGAGGAGACAAGATGCTGCTGATGGGCTCAACAACAACTCATCGGGGTTTCCATATCACTGGACTTCCAGCATTATGTGAACAATGTGTTAGTATTGGTCAGACCAAAAGATGTAATGGTGTATGCTCAATGGATCAACCACGAGTAAGACAACATTACGAACATCGTTGGTTCTGATTTGATTTGACGATAGCCCATGTTCAAATCAAAGTTTTGACAAGATGATAGACCCAACAACTGATCACGAGGAGCAATCGATGAAGATATCATCTTTCTTCGACAACCACACAAACACAAGGATATCCCTTTGAAAATGAACTAAGTTAGGCAAAACTTTTATCTTCCAACTCTTCAAGTTGTTGTTTAGCTCAACCAACTAGTTCAGGGTATCCAACACAGATTCTTGAAGAAAGAATGGTTTATAGGAAAACCATTTGATCACGAGCTCAACGTAACGGTCAGGTGACAACCTGGTAACACTTCCGAGAAGATATTCGTAAAATCACGAACCACCGATATGTTACTAAGCTCAAGATCAATCTTGCTTTTCAAGGCAACACGACATGATCAGAAGAGCAAGGGATTCAGTCCTAACTCAAAGATCGAAGAGTGCACCAGAAATAAGGACAAGGTAGCACGATTAGTCCTAGGATGGTGATTCAATAACCAGCACGCTAAGGATGAAATTATTGTCCATTAACTACCAAGCAATAGAGTTGCTAGGAGTATTGATTTCACACATCACAATTCACTTGTCGGTATTCCGGTTATAATAACACGGAGACCGAGGAATGAACGATGATGGCGAGGAGTATCACTAAATCAAGAATTCATAAGAGGTGGTGCAATTCTCATGACACTCTTGACATAAAGATGGTAACACTCCAAGGTAGAACAGAACAAAAACTGGATTGGAATTTTGATCTGTGGAATACAACTACTTTGACCCAATCCTAGATATGGACGACGTACCAGAGTTTGTTTCTCCTAGCCATCCAGAATAGAATGGCTTGACGGACCACAAGAATAATAGGCATCAATGAGCGCGATTGCACACATACTCTTGAATATCAATTGATAGACGAGGGCCAGAAAATAACTAAAGAGGGACAACCCAAAGGAACATATGATTTTCTGAGTTGTGGATGCATGGTTTAGCATGTCGAACAAGTTCAACATATTTCTTCCAGATAACCCATGCAGAAGAAGAAGGACTGGCAGATTCAGAATTTGAATGGAGAACTCATCAAGAGCACTCTGGTTGTGATCTTTTGGTTCAGGGGAGCTTCTGCCATAAGTAGTTCATGGTATTTGGAAGAAGGAGATACCACGGACCTCGAGGACTATCACAAAGGTTACTAATATTCTAAAGGAACGAGCAAACACTATCAACATGAGGTAAGTAGAGTGAATCTTGGGTTCAAGAACCTAGAAATAGAATGCATACTAACTAAATGGCATCACGGGATGCTTTCGAGAAAGATGGACAGAATCATCACACTGAAAACACAAAACATGGCTAGATTATTAGGTGATCCTCTAAGACACCTAGGGTCATAATAATAGCTCCAACATATATGTCGAGGCAACAGAGTACCTCAACTCACCGAATAGTGTGGTTAACCTGGCCCAGAGAAACATCGGGAATGGAAAGAAGGGGTTTGCAAATGCATCAGACTATTTAGAAACCTGGAATGACTCGGACAGCATAACGGCTGCAAATGCTCAAAAAGTTTTGAGACATCCTAAAATTGGTGGCATAACCACTTAACAACACAATATCAAGGTTCTGAGACCAGCTATGAACATACGGAAGTAGTAGGAACTGAACTGGGGCTTAAATCGGTCAATCCTATAACTCTACAGATTAGTAACACGTGATCCTGATAGATAGACGAGAAGCCTAGTTCTTAATCCCCGTAGAAGAGAAGAGGATGACTCAGATCAGAAGGGCATAAGGTAAAGGAGTAAAAAGAGCCTTACGTTCCCTTCCACAATCAATTCCCTTATATAACTAAAGCATTTCTAGACTCAACTTCGACCAGTTTGGCTTGGTAATCCTACAGGCAGTCAGGCTGTGATAACAAAGCTGTCGGGACCCCGATTCCAAGTCACATCGATCTAGCCGATAACACCTCATATCACTTTGCGGCCTCACGCACGGTATTCCCACGGGTGTCGCCTTACCATGGCCCGGGACCGTTTGCGCCTTTTGGCTCACGTATATGATAGGGTCACTAGTATCCATATGACAGAGAACCCGGGCCAACATGACTTGTCGTGAACCCAAAGTGGCACTAACTTACGGGGACAGGCATACATGAATCAACATCGAGCATGTCGGTCAGCAGCGTGTGAATACGGGCTGTAGCACTGGGCTAACAGAACTCTGGGAACCCGGGCTGTAGCAGGCTAGGCAGGACTCCGGATGTCACCGCGTGACATTTCCCCGAAAGGGCAGACACAGGAACGAAGTGAATCACATGCCGGCCAGTCAAGTGTTCCGGAGCAGTAGTGCTGGGCTAGCAGGACTCCGGTGAACCGGGCTGTAGCGGACTACTATGGCTCATGGAAGCACAAGACTAAATTTCCCCATAAGAGAGGATACCAAGGATAAACAACTAGGTTGTCGGATCCCACACATACCAAGCATTTCAATCATACACACAATATGCTCGATATGCGTATATACAACATGGCATCACAACATAACTCTACAACTCAAGTATTTATTCATTAGTCTCCGAGGAGCGAGATATTACAAACATGGGTCTCATGACCCAACATTCAGAGCATACAAGTCAAAGCACATGCGGAAGCTTAACATGTCTAAGTACAGACAACTACAAATGAAAAAGGCTGAGAAGCCTGACTAACTACCAGATCCTACCTAGGGCTCAAGATCGTAGCTGAGGTATCAAGCTAAACGTCGAAGTCCACACGGAACTACTAGCGAGACTGACGTCTCTCTGCAAAACATAAAATAGGCAAACGTGAGTACAAATGTACCCAGCAAGACTTACATCAGAACTAGCTACATATGCATCGGTACCAACAAAGGGGGTGGTGGAGTTTGACTGCAGCAAGCCAGCTTTGACTCAGTGGCTATCCTAAACTATGACTGCAAGTAACTCTTTTGAGGTGGTGCACACGAGTCCACATATTCACCATATCAATACACCACTATGGATCCGCTCCCGTCTCCCTACGAGAACGCCATCCATAGCACTCACGCTTATCTTGCGAGTTTTAGAGTATCTACTTTCACTTGTCTATGAACTATACAGGCAACCCAGAAGTCCTTTTCCACGGACACGGCTATTCGAATAGATGATGTTAACCCTGCAGGGGTGTAGTTCTTCACACACGCTCTCGCCACTTACCACCATGTACACGTCGTGTATCTCGGCAACCTTCAACCGGAAGCCTGGCGAGGGAGTCGGCCACGACCTGACTAACCACACAAGTCTCTCGTCCAGGTTTACCGCCTATTCGGGTTCCATCCGCAAGGAGATCCGGCCGGGGTGTCGCTCATGGCCCCAAACAATGTGAGCAGGGTTCCCAAGCCCACCATCCGGGTGCCACTTGGTACACCGTGCCACTGTGCCTAGTCTGTCCCAAGCCCACCTGTACCGGGTGCCACTTGGTAGACTACTAACACTACCTAGAAACACCAGAAACTAGTTGCAACTCCTGGACAGAGATCAGGTTGATTAATAAGTCGAGAGGGGCACTTAAGAATTCCAATGCGTGGTAGTAACTGTTCATGGATCACAAACAGAGAACTCAGTTCCTGAGGACGGCTGCAATGAGACAACCCACCATGTACTCCTACATGGCCTCTCACCGCTACCTTTACCAAATCGTGTTCACACACTTAGCTCTCACACAGTAGGACATGTTCACAACTTTCCAATTCATCCCCGATGAATCAGACCTAACACAACTCTAAGCAATAGCAGGCATGACAAACAAGCATGAATGAGTAGGCACATCAGGGCTCAAACCACTCCTACTCATGCTAGTGGGTTTCATCTATTTACTGTGGGAATGACAGGTCATGCAGAAGAATGGGGTTCAACTACCACAGCATGTAACACTTGAATCGTTGTTGTCCTCATGCAGTAAAAGAGAGCAGGAGCGAAAGAGTGGGATTATATCGTAATGAACAAGGGGGTTTTGCTTGCCTGGCACTTCTGAAGATAGTATAGCTCTTCATCGGTGTCATCGAACTCATTGCCGGAACGTTGTCTACTGAGAGGGGACAAATACTGGCAAACAAGGAAGAACACAATCAATGCAATGCACAATATGATGCATGATCATGACATGTCAATATGCTGTGATTTGGGCTAATGCAACTAGCAACAGGTTAAATGAAGTTGGTTTGAATCCAAGATTCAAATTCAAACTCCATATGTGGAAATTCAAATGCCATTTACATGATTTGTCCTAAACAGTAGCTATAAGTTGTTCTCACATGCATGAAAAGGTACAGATGGATAGATTGGATTTTTCTGATCATTTTTCATATATAAATATTTGCATTTGGAGTTACAGAATAATTTCTATGATTTTTAGAAGTTTTGGCTATTTTCTGGAATTTCCTGAATATAAATAAATCCAGAAAATACTTTATTGCGTCAGCATGACGTTAGTGTGACGTCAGCAGGTCAACAGACCGGGTCCAGGTCAAACCTGATGTGTGGGGTCCACACGTCAGTGACTAACTAACTAATCTAAATTAATTAGTGTTAAAACTAACTAAAAATGTCAGTGGAGTTAATTAAACTTAAATAAAAACTAAACTAGGATTAGCTGGGGCCTGGGCCCACTTGTCAGCGACCCAGGGGAGGTTAAACCCCTGGTCAGCGGGGTCAAACCCGCCGGCGTCTCGACGCCGGCATAAGCAGAGGCGGCCGCGTTCGTCATTCCGGCGATTTCGGCGACGGGAGCAAGCGGGGCTGGTCCCGTTGGAACGGCCACGACGCGGCGTGTCCAACGATGGATGTGTCTGCAACTAGGGTGGCCAGTAGCGATGGCGAGGAGCTCGGCCGCTGTGGCCGGAGCTCGGGCTTGAGTGCGAGCAGTGCTGCGTTGCACGAGCTAGCGAGATGAGGCACTAGAGCGGGCCTACGCGATGCGTTGAGTGGGCTGGACGCGTCTGGCGGACCATTTGGTCGCCGGAGTCGCGTCGGCGACGAGCGCAGGTGGTGGCGGGTTCGGGCGTAGGCGGTCCGGTGGCTACGACGGCCTACGGGGAAGAAGAGAGGGATGGATGGGGTCAGAGGCTCACGTCGAGTCGGACGAGGAGGTCGTCGAGCTCGGAGACGGTCCGGAGCAGTCGGGGCGGCAAGGGGGATCTCCGGCGACCCGAGGAGGAAGAAGGGGTCGGGGACGATGCTTCGAGGCATCCTGCGTTGCGTAGCTCAGCGAGGAGGTCGAGGACGACACGGAGGAGCTTCTGGACCGCTCGAGAGGACGAGGGAGAGGCGATGGCCGCGGTTGTCAGGACCGGGTTTTCGGGATATTAATTCTCCAGAAAATGGCCCTCGTGCTCACCAGCCCCAGGATTACTGTTAGCTGATGAGGCACTAACTTGATACAGAAATTCCAAGCAAAGTACAAAATATGAAGTACAAGACCATTGTGGCCTATGAGTACAACACTTGTTTTCTAGTGGTTGATGGCGGAAGCGGTTTGTGGTTCATCTGCGTCTATGGGACTCCATTTCCCACAAGAACAGCTGACCAGGATAACTCCTATCTTCGCGAGGCTGCTATCAACACTGCGTAGGTTCCGAGGCTGTCATCGGAACGCTCTTCTCCACGCAAGAAATCTGGCCAAGACAATAGCCAGGGACAAGCCAGTGAGTACGTTTGAATGTACTCGCAAACATCAGGAACACGGGTATAATTTATCAAAACATGCTCCGAAATATTCTATGATCATAACGTCTGTCACGAAATATACGAAATCCATGATGTACGCATGCGGGTAAAATATGAATATGCAATATAGAAAATAGAGTGTAGTGATCGAGTGTCTGAAATGACTCCTCGAAAAGGGTGCAAATAAATTAACAATGCCGCAGTCGGCCGTCTGAGCGACACCACATAAAGGGCTTATAAAGAATAATTAGATAACAAGCATGCCGCAGTCGGGCGTCTGAGCGACACCGCATAAAGGGCTTATAAAGGATAATTAAATAATAATCATGCCGCAGTCGGGCGTCTGAGCGACACCGCATAAAGGGCTTATAAAGGATAATTAAATAATAAGCATGCCGCAGTCGGGCGTCTGAGCGACACCGCATAAAGGGCTTATAAAGGATAATTAAACAACAAGCATGCCGCAGTCGGGCGTCTGAGCGACACCACATAAAGGGCTTATAAAGGATAATTAAATAACAAGCATGCCGCGGTCGGGCGTCTGAGCGACACCGCATAAAGGGCTTATAATAGAATAGTTGCAGTGGGTATCCAGGAGGTAGAACCGTCCCAGGGATACTCAATAATTCAAATAAAGTACTGGTTAGTCCACAATAATAATAATAGTAATCATAATCGTCACAAGTCACAAGCCATGATCCAAGTTCTGGTTTAACAGTTTTTCCTCCGAAGACCGACACTAAGACCGACACTTGACCCATCCCAGAGTGTAGTCCTTAACCATGGACACGGCTATACGAATAGATGTATAATCTCTGCAGAGGGTGTACTCTTTACCCACGGGTAACGGATTTCTTTAGTCCATCGGGACTAATTCCGTCTACGGTCTTTTAATTCAAACACGCCTCACCTGCACACACCAGCTTAACTTACCGGTGTCTGGAATCACCCACGACACCTGTCAAGCGAAACTCTAAGCGGGGAGGCTATGACCTCGACGTAGCATGGGATCACAAAATTTATACCGCGCGCAAACTAGGGGAGCTACCCCTTCGGCTACAACCGAAACACCCATGCCCCCAGACCGGATGACTGGCTTTAATCCATGGCCATGGGACCCTCATCACGGCCTCTCTGTATGGTGTGTGCTAGAAAGGGGTTGACAACTTACTGAACCGTACCCTACCTGTGGCAGGGACAAGTGGTAGTACGAAGCAAGAATGGGGGTTACTGGACAAGACTCGATCTACGGCCGACTCAGGAGGTTCATGTATTCTCTGCCTGAATAGCATAACAAAAATATTTTCATTAACAGGTAAGCTCACCACTCATCAAGCCTCACCATGCCATACCGGACATACTCGTCTCCACGAGGAACTAGGGACAAGCTCGCGTCTACCCAAGACCGCAACTTCCCCGACTTCCTTCCGGTATGCATGAGAAGCTTACGAGGATGATCACTATCAGCATATCCATTTATAACAGCAAGGAAATTTCCATACGCGCACTCATGCGTATGATCTTATCGTCACATAAAATAGCATATGCTCCAAGTCAAGGTGATGTTGTAACCGTACCAACAACATCCAAAAATATTATGCCCGGGTTCAGAATGCTTTCCTTCAAGTGTATGCATGTGGGGGTGCACTTTTTGAAGGTTGCCTTTTCTCCAAAAATCCTATTTTGAGAAATATTCAAATAACACATTTTCAAAAACAGTACAAAAAGTTGTCCCAAATATTTTTGAAATAAATCTTAAAATAAACTAGATGAAATTTGAGAGAGGTAGGAAAAAGAATCAACTCATTTGAAGTTTTATTTTAAAAGATATAGCCAGTCAAAGATTAGTCAAAGTTATGTTTTTTTAAATAAAACCAGAAAAGAAAATGTTTCGGGGAAAATACGCTTTCGAAGCAGAGGAGACGTACTCGGGACTTTGCGCTATCACTTAACCAGAGTGGACGGGCGCGCGGGTCACTGACAGTGGGTCCAGGGGGCCCACTGGTCAGGTTTGACTGGTGTTTTTTTCCCTCCTCTCCCTCTGCCTGAACGGTGGCGGGCCTCCGGCAATCGCCGTCGACGAACGGCGGCTCTTTGAGGGCACCTGAGGGCAGGGATGGACCCGCCAGACCAGGGCGGTCCTCTCGGTGCTCGTTGGGCAGGCGGGGACGGAGGAAGTCACCGGCGGCGAGCTCCGCGGCGGACGGTGGTTCGGGAGCAAAGGGGGCTTCGGGCTATGGTGGTCCTTGGTCGAGGCTGAGGCGCTAGGCAGCTCCGCAAGACTATGGGGAGTCGGTTGGTGGCGTTGGATAGGCGGGGGAGGGTCCGGTTGCGACGCACGGCACCGGAGCTCGGCGGCGGCCGAACTGGCCGGAGACGAGCAAGAAGGCCCTTCCCCGTCGATTGCTGGCTAAGGGGAAGCTATGGGGGTGGCCTGGGGTTGCCTGAGTGCTCGGAGGAGCTCGGGGCCTCCTTTTATAGCGCGATGGGGCTGGCTCCGCGGCGGTGGATAAGAACGACGACGAGTCGCCGTTCTGTAGCTGCAGGGCGTCGTGGCGGTGACGAGCGCGTGCCGGCGAGCATGTGGATGAGCTTGGGCTGTTCACAGGGGGCAGCTGGCGCGCGCGGGTGGCTTGGGCGGTGCCGTCCACGGCAGAGCCCGCTGCCGACACCGGCGTGCCGCCAAGGGAGCCCTGACGGCGGCGCTGTAGGGCGCCAGGGAGGCTTGGAGGTTTCTGGTGAGTGGGTGAGGGCAGGGCGTGGCTCTGCGGGCGAGCAAGGGCCAGGGGTGCGACGAGGCGACCCGTGCGCACGCACGTGCAAAACGCGCGCTCTGGCCGCGCCCAGAGCACGCACACCAGGTGTTCGACGAAATGCCAGCGCGTGCTAGAGAGCTTGGGTGATGCTGGTACTTAACAGGCCAGGGTTAGGGATAGCTAGGATGTTAGTGGACATGCTGGATGGGTCAGGGGCTCAAGTCCACAATGCAAACTAGAAGACATGCCAAAACTGTTCCTGCACACAGGGTGTTCGACAGAATGCCATGGCCATCTAGGCAACTCTTGGGGTGGCCAAACTCCCCAGATCCTAGTCTCTTTAGGAGCTAAAGAAGGTGGTAAGGTTAGTTTGGCAAAAACAGAAATTTGTTAGAGCAAGTTTTTGAGAAAACCAGTTTTGGGCAGAAACTAAAGGCTATCATTGCATGCACTAAAAATACTCCAATGGGTCCAATCTCCTGGACTTAAGGGTTTGGTAGGGAGAACTATAAGTAAGAAAAAGCTCATGGGGACCAGAGCAAAATAAATTAGGGTTGCAGTACAAATCACCAAACTGGACCAGAATGAAGATGAGGTTGATTCACTCAAATTTTCCAAAGGACATCACTGGGTTTTTGCATGAAGTTGCATTATGAGCATCTACTGACATCTCCAAACCCTTGGAAGAATTTTTAGAAGAATATTTAAATAGGTTGTAGTGCAAAAATACCTACTGGACCAGATTTGAAAAATTGATGTAGAGCTCAAAATCTCCAATGATCAAAGGATATTTTTGCATAAAAGTGATGTGGAAACCTCACATGACATCCCCAAATTTTGGTGAAAATTTTAAATGCATTTACCAAAAGGTTGTAGTGCATAAAGGGGCTCCAAATTTATGAAAGATCATTTTTAAAAGAATAAAGCTCATGAAAAACAATTATGCAAATAAATCCACTGATAAAGAATTGTTTTATAAAGAAGGCATACAAGTCCAATAATATTTTTGGAAAGTTTCCACTTGAGGTAAAAACCCACAATATTAAAGAGAAGAGGGGTTCTGAAATCAAAGGAGAAATCCAGAAAAATAAAAATTTAATTTCCTGGCAAAATTTTAATTGATAAAACAAGGTCAAATTTTTTTTGGGGTGTTACAGCGGTGGTGCGAAAGGCGGTGGCGGTGGCATTCGGTGGTGAGAGGGGGAGAGAGCAGAGGAGGGGGATGAGCTCGAGAGAGAGTGAGAGAGAGGAGACAGGGGCTTCGGGGCGTCGTCGTGGCGTCGCTAGGAGGGGCTGGGGAAGCAGGAGGTGGCCGGGGCAGCGTCGGCGCTCGCCACGCACCTGTTTGTCCTCCTGGCAGAGGAGGAAGAAGACGGTGCTGCCCCTTTGGGCTGGGCTGCTACAGTGCTGGGCCAGGTGGGCTGCAGGTAAGTCCAGGTGAGTTTGCTCTGTCTCTCTCTTTTATTTCTGTTTTTCTATTTATTTGCTCTGTTTTGGTTTAGTTTATAAACCAAATCATTTTTATAAATCCTGAAAATATTTGTGGGCAGTTACTGAATTGTTTCAGAGGCCCTCAATAAGTTTCAGAATATTTGGAGCTACCAAATATTTTATAGGAATTAATAGCTCCAATTCGAATACAATATGAGTTAATTCAAAAATCCATTAATGACCTAGAAAAGTGTGCACCATTTTTGGCAGAGGTTCTAGACCAATTCAAAAATCATGAACTTTTCTGAAGGGCATTTTGGGTTCATTGATAATATTTTTATTTTGATCCTAGTTGCATTTCATTTGGTGCTAGGGTTTGAACATCCCCATTTCAAGTTTAAGCAAAATTTAAACATGATGCAACAACCAAGACTAGCCCACAAGCAAAGCTGAAGCTAGGGCTGTGACACAGATGCTGCTAGGGTTCTTCGGCACAACGCACGAAGGCGTCTGGAAAGCGCTCTTCAAGGCTGGCGAGACGCCTCCGCCCGCGACTGAAAATCGCGGGCTTAGCTCACAGCGCCTGGCCAATCCGGTAAGTCTTTTAATATTTTCGAGGCATACCCTTCACCGGCATATTTTGAGGATGGATACTGAGCTCCTCCACCTACTTTACCAGCCTGGATCGCGGTGGCTGAGTAGATTAACTGTCCAGCTCCACTTCCTGAGGAGGAAGAATTCCCACTTCTGACGAAGATGTTGTTTCCGGCGCCGTATGACATGCCAGAGAAGACGTCCAAAAAAGCGGCCAAAGGGGCCAAGAAAGGCCCTTGCCAAAAAGGCGTTCCGGACATGTCGTCCGAGGACGAGACTTCCTCTTCGTACGATGACGACGAAGAAGAGGAAGAAGAAAAAGATTCCCCACCTAAAGTGGGGAGGAAGAAGAGGGCGCGCCCCCCCCGGATCCAGAGGCGAAAGCGTCTAAGAGGGTTAAAGGCTCCCAAGCGGATAACTCTGTGTGGGATATTGAAAGCAGTCCGGAGCGCCCTCGCCGGACCAAGCCTCGGGCCGCTTCGTAAGTACCAGAATCCGCAAAGAGCATGGCCTTCCTGGTTTGTAATATTGACATATTGTAAGCTTTGTTACTGCAGTCCGGCATGCGATGGCTCCCTGCAATCCTCGACTGAGGATTTGTTGGACTCGAAGGAGATGGCTAGAATATCTCCGCCACCTGCTCATTCCGTCTCACCCAAGGGTGATGATGAGGTGGTGTCTGAAAAGACTTTCCCAGGCCGGGGGGAGATTCCGGAGATCATCGGGGCGACGCCCCAGGATGACTCTTCGGCCGCCGGACATGCGGGGGAAAAAGTCCCCATGGGGACTGGTGACGGGGCCCGAGTTCCCTTCGGACCTCAGCCGGATACCATTCCGGAGATCTACACGGCTCCAGGGTCCAACGAACGACATTCCCTGCAAGGAGGGAATGTGCCTGTTCCACCAGTGACCTCTGTCCAACCAGAGGCGCCGGATAATCTGCTGGAAGCGCTACGAGGCGCTTCTATTGTGGATGAACATCGTGTCCTTATGGACATGGTGATAGAGAAGGTTTAGTTTGTCAAAAGCGGACTGACCGAAGCTTGCACTAGCCTTCTAACGGGCTTTGAGGTAAGTAGTAGGAAAAATATCACAGTATAGACAGTAGCCCCTGATGCTCTGTTTCGTGTTCGGGAAGAAAAGCCAAACAGAGGATCAAGAATAAATATCGCAGGAGTCTAACATGAGTTGTCTATGTGAATAAGCAGGTACCGCTTCAGGCTGCCACTGGTCATGCTGCGGAGGCCGAGGAGGAGCTCGGCCTCGTGAAGAAGCAGCTGGAGGATAGCCAAGGTATGCAGAACCTGTGGGCACATTTCAAAAAATGAATAGTCTGACTGGACTAAAGTGTCATAAACATTATTAGGGGCCACAACCGAGGTGGCAACCCTTAAGAAGGCACTAGCCGAGGCTGAGGACAAAGAGGCCAAGGAACGCGCCTCGCGCGAGAAGCATGAGGCCCAGGTTGTCGAGGCGCAGCAACAGCTCCACGTCGCGATAGAGAGATTTGAGTCCCTGGAGCGCAATTGTAAGGAGCAAGAATCCGAATTAGCGAAGGTCCGCCAGAGCGCGCATGATGCACGAGCCGAAGCCCAGAGCGCCCTCCAGGAAATTCATGCAGCCAAGAAGATCACAGCGGGTAAATCTTTCACCATGCACAGCAAGTATATAGAAGAAACGTTCCTTGTACTTATCCTAAATTTGGATATTCCAGGGGCGTTTACGGATCTGCCGCACAGTGTATCAGATGCTGCCGAGTATTACAGAGCCGAAGAAGGGATGTCTACGGAGAAGCTATTCTGGTCCCAACATCTGGGATCCGAACATCCGGTGCCCTTCAGCGACCAGCTAAAGCAGTTGGTCGAGCTGCACAGGTTGGCAGAGCTAGCCATAAAGGACCTGATAGTCCGGCTGTGGCCTACTGATCCTATACCTAGCAGCTACTTCGGACTTGTGCAGCGGCTTGTAAGTGCCTGTCCACGGCTCGAAGCCGTGAAGCGGTCGGTCTGCATTGAAGGTGCGCATATGGCCTTCGCCCGCGTCAAGACGCATTGGGCGAAGCTGGATGCCAAGAAGCTGATGACCGAGGGACCGCCGGAGGGCAAGGAGCATCGTCGACCCGAGCACTATTTTGACGGTGTTCTGGAGGGGTCACGCCTTGTGGTGGAGCAATGTTCGAAGGATGTTATATTCCCATGAGAACATGTATTTTGCCTTGTTCTGTAATATGGAACAATGATGTTATGTAGTATAATGTTTATGATTTAAATTTTGCCTCCTGTGCGGCCGTTTATTAAATCTGAGGGTTGACCAGTCGTCGGCTTCTGCCCCCACGTAGATAGTACGGGGGTGTTCGGGATAAATCTAAACACTCTTTACTCCACATTCTGGTCCTTAAAGGAGGTGTTTAGTGCAACGAACAAGGCAATCAGACTATGCGGCCTTTACCGCCCTCACTTAGCCATAGGAGTTTTGACAATTAATAAAGTTGGCGAAGCCCCTGGTGTTCGGAAGGCCAAATTAGGGGCGTGATACACGCCTAATCGGAAGAACCGATTCTTTGCAATAAGCGGAAGAAATCTCCAACAATTTGGAACCTCGCGAACAGCTGACCGACTCTCGCCGCATCATGACAGTCCATTTTCGGCTTTCTCTACTGAGGTGCTCGTCCGGAATAACCGGGACACAATCGCAGTAGTTCTCCCTTTACTACCCTAGCCGATATAGTGGAACGTAAGGTAGTAAACACACGAGCCGGGCAACCCAACTATTGACCAAAGACACGATTCGGAGCCGATGCATATAATGCTATAAGTTTGGGGTGCCGAACTGTACTGTAAAAGTGTTCGGACTTTTATTGCCGCGATGCGGGGTGTAATGAAGCCCCTGGCATAGCAGTGCGTACCATGGTGTACGTGTGCAATGAGTAATAGATACTATGGTGAGGAAACGGCAAAAAATGAAGTAATGAGCTGACGCCACCATTTGTTCACCATTGTGATGTAACTAGTACGTCGAGGTGTACTTTGTACAAGTAATGCGATGAGCGAGTAAGGCTATTTAACGTGTCGTTACCAAGGGCGAGCTGCGTGTTGGTATGTAAAACAAGTGTGGTAATCGTTTATTAGATATCACCTGGGGGTTCCCCTGTATGCCAAAGCACCTTGCCTCCTTGGTGTGTTCTGGAAGCGGGTTGTCCGTATAGACCTCGAAAAGGGAAGAAAACCCATTAAAAAGGTAAGAGCGGGCGAATCCCAGGGTCGGTCAAGCCGTACTGTGGATCGCGAACGAGTTATATCTCCTTAGATACCCGTGGGGGTTTTGAATGCGTAGTTTATGTACGAGCGGCAGTAATGCCGTTGCCTCATCGGGGCTGGGACGGAGGACAAATTGATAATTCGGCTCGTGACGAGCCGAGCTGTCCTGCTGCAGTGTTTTCCGAACCCTCTTGATGATGTCCAGGGGCTCGGCAGCCGGATTATGATGCTGCTTGAGAAGGCCGCTCTGTATTTCTGCTGCTAGGGCGGCGGTGTGCTCCTCTGTACGGAGGGAGCGGTTCGTGTTTCCATTTACTGTAATGACGCCACGTGGACTGGGCATCTTGAGCTTGAGATAAGCATAATGTGGTATTGCGTTGAATCTAGCGAACGCGGTTCGTCCGAGCAGGGCGTGATAGCCGCTGCAAAATGGGACAATATCGAAGATTAGGTCTTGGCTTCGGAAGTTATCCGGGGAACCGAATACTACCTCCAGCGTTATTGAGCCTGTATAACGGGCCTCTATGCCTGGTATGACTCCTTTAAAGGTAGTCTTTGTTGGTTTGATTCATGAGGGGTTAATGCCCATCTTCCGCACTGTGTCCTGATAGAGCAGGTTGAGGCTGCTACCACCGTCCATTAGGACTCGTGTCAGGTGAAATCCGTTGATGATTGTCGGGGTAAACGACCACGGGTAGCCTAACCGACTACCCCTGGTTCTTCAGAAGATTTATCAGGCCTTTGGGCCTTCAAGCACTCCAAGCATTTGGGCCGCCTCCCCCGGCCGGCTACCACTAAAGCCGACTCCCGGAAGGCGACCCAGCCTCACCGACTCCAAGAAGCCGGCCAAGAGAAACGCCGACTCCTAGAAGCCGGCCGAGACCACAACCGCCCCTACATAACGACGACCTGACGGGGCATGGCCACAGTGCGGCCCACGACCCCCGAAGCCCGAGGCAGGCATGGTTACAGGAGGCCGTACGGGAGGGATGTCTCCCGTGCGGCCGGGCACTGTAGCCATGCCAGCTACGACGTCATCCACGACCCACTCCTGCACGGCCCAAGGACTGCGGGCCCCTTCAGCCAGAGGGAGGCGTGAAGGCGGCCCGGCCTTTCCTAGTCGGCCAGGAGCATAGCCGGCCTCCAGAAGCCGGCGACTCCCTTCCTCGAAGCAGGAGCCCATTTAAGGAGATAAGACGAGGCGAGGCTACAGTGATAGCCCCCGACGCGGATCACTGTAGCCACGCTTACCTCGACAAAGCCCTCATCATCAGAGGTGCGGCTACAGTAAGCAGCCGCCGACAAGACCCTAGGCGGTGGGGCCGGCCTGCCGACCGAGTAGCCGGCAGCCGGCGGGACCCAGCAGCCGGCGGAGGAGCCGGCAGGCGTAGACACTGACGGCTGGGGCCAGTTCCCAGTCGGATTACCATTGTACCCCCGGGGGGTAGGCCTATATAAACCCCCCGGAGCACCCATGCAAAGGGTTGGCACCTCTGCATGTTTGGCTTCCAAGCATAGCACACGCACACACACCATAGATAGAGAGAAGCAAGAGCTAGCCTTGTTCTTCTTCTCCCTTGATCCCAACAGCTCTAGGAGCGATTGTAGCTACTCTTTATCGAGCTAGTGATCATGCGGAGACCCCGCAGAGCAGGACTAGGGGTGTTATCTCCTCGGAGAGCCCCGAACCTGGGTAAGATTCGCCGGCGTGCATGTCTTCGCCTCATCCCGTTTCCAGGCACCGGCGACGTTTTATTGGCTCCCACAATGATAAGCCATCCTTTGGCATATGTCGCACCAACCACCCGACATTTGGCGCCCACCGTGGGGCCAGGTGCACCGTCGTCCGGAGACCTGTTCTGGACGGGAACTTTCTTCCTTCCCCGCGAGCGCAGCCAGCCTGCTGCGCCCGATGGCGTTTGCCCCGACGCGCTGCAAGGCGTCGACGACGCCTGCGCAGCGAGCCGCCTCGCCGATCTGCTCGGCGAGACTCGCATCTCCGACGAGCCTGCGTCCGACGCAGGCACCGACTACCCCGAGAGCCGCCTCGTCAGCCTCCTCGACCAACTTCACGTCTCCAGCGAGCCTGCTGCGGACATGGAGTCTGTCGGCTCCACCGACCCGATGCTCATCGACTCCGACACCGCGTCGCTCGACGCCTACCCCTCCGACGTGGTGGTCTTCGACGACCCACTCCCTCGAGCTGACAGCGGCAGCAGCGGTGTCACCGAAGTGCTGGTCATCAGCCACGTCTCCAACTCGGGCGAGAGCGCCCGCGACGCTCAGCAAGCAGCGATGCACGACCTCTCCATCCCCCTCCCGGCCGACGCCGACGCCGAGACCCTGGAGGCACGCCGTCTTGCCCTCATCACGGAGAGCAAGAAGATAGCCTCGATGAGACGCCTCACCGGGGCCCACCAGCGCGAAGTCGACCGCGCCGCCTTCGGGACGCCGCCGCCGAGCGGCCCGAGCCGAGCCGGCTTCATCCAGAAGCGCGGCGCAGCCGTTGCCAGCATGCTGGGCGCAGATCGCCCCGTCTACGCCACCCCGCTCGAGAATCTGCGAGCCGCTCAGGCGGCAGCAGAGGAGCTCAATGGGCTGGGAGCCGATGAGCTCCCCTACATGACAAGACGGATCCAGCAGCTGATCGACGCGGCTGCAGAACGGCACGAAGCCGGCGCCCGTGCCGATAGTCAACCTCCGCGCCGGGAGCACGCCGCAACGTCCCGCTCGCCGACTGCGAGCGGCACGCGCCAGAAGAAAGACAAGGAGCCGGCTGCCAGCCGCAGCCGGACCCGCATCACTATCGAGCGCGACGCGGAAGGCCGCCCTCGGGCGGTTGAACATCAGGGAAACCTGCCTCCTCCCCCGCCTTGAAGAGAAAGACGCCTCACTCCACCGCTTGTCACCCATCCGACTCTTGGCGACCGACTCGGCCGCCGAGAAGGAGTCGGCGAGAGCGACACCCGCCACAGGATCGACCGCCTGGCCCGATCCTTGGCGTTAGAAGAAGAAGACGATGTCGGTCCGCCATGCTTTGGCCCCCGCATCCGCGACGAGCCCTTTCCCAAAGGGTTCTCGCTCCCCAGAGACACGCCCAAGTACAACGGCTCGATGAAGCCGGAAGATTGGCTCATCGACTACTCCACATCCGTCAGCATCGCCAACGGCAACCGGCGCGTTGCCGTGAAGTACGTCCCCTTGATGCTGCAGGGCACGGCGCGCACATGGCTCAACAGCCTCAAGCCCTACAGCATCAACAGTTGGCTGGACTTCACTGAAGTTTTCGTCTGCAACTTCACTAGCACCTACAAGCGGCCTCCCAAGCCTCGCCAGCTCTCCCTCTGCGTCCAAGGGCCCAACGAGTCGACCCGCGACTACCTCACGCGATGGGCCGAGCTCCGCAACTCCTGCGAGGGAGTGCATGAGGTCCAGGCCATCGAGTACTTCACTGCTGGGTGCCGAGAGGGCACCCTCCTCAAGCACCGACTCCTCTGCGACGAGCCGGCTACCCTCGATGAGTTGCTGATCACCGCCGACAAGTACGCCACTGCCGACTCCTCCATGAAGACCGAGCTCCGAGTGGACGCCTCGGGGAAGGTAGTCGCTCCGGCTCCCAAGACGCCGGCTGGCGACCCAAACCGGCGCCCCTACCAGAACGACCACAAGCGCAAGGGCCCCATGCCGACTTCCTCCAGACGGCAGGTGGCCACCATTGAAGACGAGCAGCCCGAAGAGCGGCCTGCTCCCAAGAAGAAGGGAGGTCGGCCGCCCTAGCAGCCGTCCTTCTCCTACGAACAAGCACTCGATGCCCCCTGCAAGTTCCACAGCGGCGCGAAGCCGTCCAACCATACAACACGGAAATGCCACTGGCTCACCCGCATCACCAAGGGCGAAGGGATAGTGCTGCCTCCGCCTCCCGGCCCGCCGCCTCCAGCTCCCCAGCAGCCGGCGGCCCGGCCGGCAGTCGGCGCCATCCAAGACGAGTTCCCCGAAGCGCATGACGCCTACGTCGTCTTCACGAGTCAAGTCGACAACAAGCGCAGCCGACGCCGGCAGCACCAAGAAGTAAACGCAGTCGCCTCTAGCACCGCCGAGTTCATGCACTGGTCGGAAAAACCCATCAGCTGGAGCCAGGCCGACCACCCAGAGGTGATGCCTTCGCCTGGCTCCTATGCTATGGTTTTGGACGTCACCCTTGCGACGGAGAGGCGAGCTGCCAGATTTTCCCACGTCCTGATAGACGGCGGAAGCAGCATCAACATACTGTACCGCGACACCATGGACAAGCTGAACATCAAAGCAAAGCAGCTCATGCCGAGCCGCACTGTCTTCCATGGTATCGTACCCGGCCTATCTTGCTCTCCAATCGGCAAGATCAAAATGGATGTTCTCTTCGGAGACAAAGATCACTTCCGCCGGGAAGCAATATGGTTCGAGGTGGTAGACCTGGAGAGCCCCTATCATGCGCTACTTGGCCGACCTGGTTTGGCCAAGTTCATGGCTGTGCCCCATTATGCCTATCTGAAGATGAAGATGCCGAGCTTGAAGGGGATCATCACGGTAGCCGGCGACTACAAGAAGTCCATCGAGTGTGCCATGGCCAGCAGCCGGCTGGCCGAGTCCCTCGTGGTGGCGGAAGAGAAGAAGATGCTGGAACGGGTTGTGGCCATGGCCGGCAAGCAGCCGACCTTGTCCCCCAACCCCAAGGGCTGTGATGCGCAGGGCTCTTTCCAGCCTGCCAAAGAGACGAAGAAGATACCTCTAGACCCAGAGCACCCGGAGAGGTTCGCCGTGATTGGGGCGAACTTGGACAGTAAATAGGAAGGCGAGCTCGCCGACTTCCTCGGTGAGAATCGAGACATCTTTGCATGGTCCCCAAAGGACATGCCGGGTGTCCTGAAGGATTTCGCCGAGCACAAATTACATGTCCGAGCTGATGCGAAGCCGGTCAAGCAACCCCTCCGCCGACTATCAGAAGAGAAGCGAAGAATCGTGGGAGAAGAGATAGCCCGGCTCCTCGCAGCCGGCTTCATCATGGAAGTGTTCTTTCCAGAATGGCTTGCCAATCCAGTTCTGGTTTTGAAGAAGAATAACAAGTGGCGCATGTGTATAGACTACACAAGCTTGAACAAGGCCTGCCCAAAGGATCCGTTTGCTTTGCCACGGATTGACCAAGTGATAGACTCTACAGCCGGATGCGAGCTGTTGTGTTTTTTGGATGCATACTCAGGGTATCATCAGATCAAGTTGGACCCAGCTGACCGCCTGAAGACTGCCTTCATCACACCCTTTGGAGCTTTCTGCTACCTGACAATGACATTCGGCTTGAGAAACGCCGGTGCCACTTTTCAGCGTTGCATGCAGAAATGTCTCTTGAAACAACTCGGCAGAAATGCCCACGTCTACGTAGATGACATTGTGGTGAAGACAGAGAAGCGCGGTACCTTGCTGGAAGACCTGAAGGAAACATTTGCCAACTTGCGCCGATTCCAGATCAAGCTCAACCCCGAGAAGTGCGTGTTCGGAGTACCAGCCGGCCAGCTGCTAGGCTTCCTGGTCTCCGAACGCGGCATTGAGTGCAACCCTGTCAAGATCAAGGCCATCGAGAGGATGGAGATACCCACCAAGCTGCAAGATGTGCAGAAGTTCACTGGCTGCTTAGCCTCCCTGAACCGTTTTATCAGCCGACTAGGAGAGAAGGCCCTCCCCCTGTACCGACTCATGAAGAAGTCCACTCACTTTGAGTGGAATGATCAAGCCGACCAAGTCTTCCATGAGTTGAAGAAAATGTTGACCACTCCGCCTGTCCTGGCCGCGCCGACTGAGAAGGAGCCCATGCTCCTCTACATCGCCGCGACAAGCCGAGTCGTCAGCACTGTTGTTGTGGTCCAGCGCCCGGAGGAAGGCCGAGCCCAGCTGGTCCAGAGGCCGGTCTACTATCTCAGCGAAGTACTATCCAGCTCAAAGAAAAACTACCCGCACTACCAGAAGATGTGCTATGGGGTGTACTTCGCTGCCAAGAAATTGAAGCCCTACTTCCAAGAGCACCCCATCACGGTCGTGTGCACTGCCCCGCTCGCCGAGATCATAGGCAGCCGGGATGCATCCGGCCGGGTGGCCAAATGGGCCATTGCCTTGGCGCCCTACATGATCTTCTATCAACCCCGCACCGCCATCAAGTCGCAAGCATTGGCCGACTTCCTCGTCGACTGGGCCGAGACCCAGTACTTACCACCGGCTCCCGACTCTACCCATTGGCAGATGCACTTTGACGGGTCCAAGATGCGCACCGGCTTGGGAGCCGGCATCGTCCTCACCTCTCCCAAAGGCGACAAGCTCAAGTACACGCTGTAGATCCACTTCGCCGCCTCCAACAACGTGGCCGAGTACGAGGCGCTCGTACATGGGCTCCGGCTAGCCAAAGAGCTCGGCATACGCCGGATCCTGTGCTACGGCGACTCCGACTTAGTGGTCCAGCAATCATCTGGCGATTGGGACGCCAAGGACGCGAACATGGCGAGCTACCGCTTCCTCGTCCAGCAGATGAGCGGATACTTCGAAGGGTGCGAGTTCCTTCACGTGCCAAGGGCCGACAACGACCAAGCAGATGCCCTAGCACGGATCGGCTCCACCCGACAAGCCATACCGACTGGCGTCTCCCTCCAGCGCCTCCTCAAGCCGTCCATCAAGCCGTCTCTAGAGTCGGATTCCATCTTCGTACCGCCTGCGCTAGAAACAGCCGGATCCGGCTCAAAAAATCCCGCAGGCGGCACGGGGACTTCGACGACTGCCCCGGGAACTGACGTAGTCGCACCCGGCCCAGGGACCTCAGAGCCCGGCCCGGGGACTGTAGCAGTCGGCCCGGGGACTGCAACGACGCAATAAGTGGTGGTCGACCCCAACGCAACACCCAACCCACCCACCCGAGTCATGGTGGCCACGATAACAGCAGAAGAAGTCACAGCTCCCTCATGGGCCTAGCCCATCCTCAAGTTCCTAGTTAGCAGAGAGTTGCCGACTGATGAGATCGCAGCAAGACTAGTGCAACGACGAGCCGCATCATACACAATAATCAACAGGGAGCTTGTGAAGCGCAGCGTCACTGGAGTCTTCCAGCGTTGCGTCGAGCCAGAAAAGGGAGTGGCAATCCTCAAAGACATCCACCAAGGCGAATGCGGCCACCACGCCGCCTCAAGATCCCTCGTGGCCAAGGCTTTCCGCCATGGGTTCTTCTGGCCGACTGCCTTGGAGGATGCTAAAGAAATAGTCAAGACCTGCAGAGGATGTCAAGTCTTCAGTTCCAAACAACACCTGCCGGCTTCTGCCCTCAAGACCATTCCCCTCACCTGGCCTTTCGCCGTCTGGGGACTGGACATGGTGGGCCCTTTCAAGACAGCCCGCGGTGGCATGACACACCTGCTCGTTGCGGTGGACAAGTTCACAAAGTGGATCGAAGCCAAGCCCATCAAGAAGCTGAACGGGCCGACTGCCGTGACATTCATCACCGACATCACCACTCGGTACGGCGTGCCGCACAGCATCATCACCGACAACGGCACAAACTTCGCCAAAGGCGTGCTGGCACGTTTCTGCGCAACACAGGGCATCCGACTGGACTTAGCGTCCGTTGCCCACCCGCAGTCAAACGGCCAGGTCGAGCGAGCAAATGGACTTATCCTCTCCGGCATCAAACCCCGACTGGTTGTACCACTGGAGCGATCGGCCGGCTGCTGGCTCGAAGAACTGCCGGCTGTCCTCTGGAGTCTGCGCACTACACCCAACAAGTCAACCGGCTTCACTCCATTCTTCCTCGTGTACGGTGCCGAGGCTGTCATCCCAACAGACATCGAGTTCGACTCGCCTCGGATCACCATGTACACGGAGGAGGAAGCCAAAGAAGCAAGAGAAGACGGCGTCGACCTACTGGAAGAAGGCCGGCTGTTAGCCCTCAGCCGGTCCGCCATCTACCAGCAAGGCCTGCGCCGCTACTACAACCGCAAGGTCAAGCCAAGATCCTTCCAAGAGGGCGACCTTGTGCTCCGGCTGATCCAGCGAACAGCCGGCCAGCACAAGATCTCGGACCCTTGGGAAGGCCCCTTCGTCGTCAGCAAGGCACTCGGCAACGACTCCTACTACTTGATCGACGCGCAAAAGCCAAGAGCACGCAAGAGAGACGACTCCGGCAAGGAGTCGGAGCGACCATGGAACGCAAACCTCCTAAGACGATTTTACAGCTGAAAAGCAGTATGTATCACGCTACCCCTTTTTTGTATTAAGTTACAAACCAACAGGCCCCCCGAACAGTACTCGGGGACTGCCTTTTATTTATCTATGGATGACGAGTGTCATATCCATGAATGTCTTATTACATTTTGAATTCTTGTCCGGCACCGGGTCCGACTAGTCGGCCCGGGGACTGGCCGCCTTAAGCTATATTATAAGTTCTTCCCGAAGTCAGCAAAGTAGTGCGCCGGCTCCCCAGTCCTCTCTTGTTGAAAGTCGCAGCTCAAAGAACTGACTGTCCGACTAGCAAGAGAGAAGACAGAAAGGACGCCCACACGAAAACGGCTAAGGAACAACTAACCTATATAGCAAAAAGACGGCCTCTATATACGCCTGCCGACTGTCACAACAGCCGGCTGGCCGGCTTCCTAAAAAGCTTAGCTTAAGTCTGGCAGAGCTAAAAGTACTTCCCCCTCCCCAATCGGCCAGGCACTCCCCGGCTGCAGTTTGTAGAACAGCTGTTTGACTAGGGAGACGGCAACCAAGGGAGGGCGGCAAAGGAAAAAAGCAGAAGGACAAAAAACAAAAGTACAAGGAAAAGCCGATTGCATAACTTATATACATAAAGCCGCCTAAAGGCTGGCAACAGAATTAAGTTTGAATACACCCAGTGGGTGGAATTGTGCAGACTTAACCGAACATTGTTCAAAGTAACAAGACAGGAAAACAAAGTAAGAAGACTAAGGCATGACTTGGAGGCCGAGTTGGTCGGTGAAGGCAGCTCGCCGGCTGAGGGAGTGGCCGCCTAGCTGGTCCCGGCTTGACCACCTCCCGCGGCAGGAGACGCACTCGCACGCGACGTAGTGCTGGAGGCGCGGTCAGGCTGGCCGGCTTCTCCACCAGCCGGCTCGGCGCCTTCACCCTCCTCCTCCTCCTCCTCCTCACCCTCGTCGCTGGAGTCGATCTCCTCCGCCGATTCCTCGCCGTACGCCGGGTCCAGCCCGAACCAATCTTCCGGCTGGGCGACTCCATTGTCGTCCACCTCGGGGGCGAAGACGTTGGTGTCGGTGTAGTCGACGATCGCCGAAGCTCGCCGAATGATGGCCGGCCGCGCCGGCTCGAGCTCCGTGTCGGCTTGCTGCCGCCAGGTCGCCAGCTGGTCCAAGTTCAGGCCGGGATACCAGGCCTTGACGAACTCCAGCGCCCGCCTGGCGCCGGAGCGAGCCGCTGACGCCTTCCAAGCCTCGAAGCGCCCGACGGCCACCTCCAGCCAGTCGGCGGTCCGACTGGGAGTGCGCGGGATCACTTGGCCGGGCCAGAGGGCGGCCAGGACCTGCGACCCGGCACGCTGAAGCCGGCGGAGCAGCCTGTGAGCCGGCTGGATACGAGCCTGGATCGCCAGGAGCTGCTCCTCCAGCGAGCGTCCGGCAGTCGGCGAAATCTCGAAGCCGGCTTGCCTCTTCGCCTGGCGACGAGCTTCGATGGCCTGGTTGGCGGCAGTGGAATAGCCGGGGAAGTACTCTGCGCAGAAAAGAAAAGAAGAACCCCAAATCAGAAAAACAAGTCGAAGTAGCAGATGGCAAGAGAGGATGAAGGGGCAGACGACTTACCGTCAACCAGATCCTCAATCTGGCCATAGCCGGAGACCAGAGTCTGCCTGGCCTCTGCCCAGCCGGCTGCCTCCGTCTCGAACTCGGCCTGGAGGGTGGCTTCGCGATCCTGCGCAGCCTTCAGCGCAGCCTTGTGGCCTTCCTCCTGGTCGGCCAGCTTCTTGACCAGGCGGTCGCGCTCCTGCACCAAGGCGGCGAGCTCCGCGTCCCTGGCACGAAGAGCAGTCTGGGACTCCCCCAGCTGTGCCCTCAGACTGGCGTTGGCCGCTGCAGAGATAGAAGAACAAGAAGAATGATGAGAAATCATCAAGGAAGATCCGAGCCGACTGCTCAGCAGTCGGCCCGAATCTCGGGGACTACACCCAATGGGTGCGCTGACGCGCCCCCACATGAGATAAAGATCAAGTTACATACATCGGCTTTCAGTGAGATCGGCGGTCTTCTGCGTCAGCTCCCGAGCCTGGGAGTTGAAGGCGGCCGCTCGGAGGTTGTGATAGTCCTGCAAGATGGACAGAAGATCGACGTGAGAACGAAAGCAACGATGAGAAATCATCAAGGAAGATTCGAGCCGACTGCTCAGCAGTCGGCCCGAATCTCGGGGACTACACCCAGTGGGTGCGCTGACGCGCCCCCACGAGAGAAATCAAGAAGAAGATGAGAATACTAACCCGGATGGCAGCCCGCGTGGCGAGGAATTCGTCGGTGAACTGCCTCAGCGCCGCGGCTTGGCCCTGGAGCCGGGTCCGGACGTCTTGCGCAGCGCTGTTCACCATGGCTGTCCCTCCGCCTGGCGTCCACCCTGAGGTAGCGCTGGCCGCCTCCACGTCTCGGGCCGACGAGCTGGAGCCCACGGCCGGCCGTGGCTCCGACGCCGCTTTCTGCGGCTCCGACGCGGCCTTCCCTGCGCGCCGGCTTGGCGGAACCCGGACCGCCACCGCAGCTCCCGCGGCCGGCTCGCCTTCCGCCAACTGTGCGGGCGTAGGCTCAGTCTGGCCGCCTTGGGCCGCCCCAGTCGGAGGAGTCGGCCCCGGCGCCTCCCTCAATAAGATGACGTCGTCGCCGCTCCCTCCCAGATCCGGCTGGGAACCACTGGCTCCCCCTGGCGAGGGATCCGCGCCCCCGGGCGCCATGGTGCGCAGGGGGGTGACCATCAAGGCCTCCCCTGCCGCCGCTTCGGCCTCGACCTCTGCCTGGGCCTTGGCTGCGGCCTCGGCAAGCGCCTTCGCCGCCTCCTCCTCCCGAGCTGCCTGGGCGGCGGCTGCCCTCCGTGCCTCCGCCTCCCGCGCTTCCCGCTCCTCCCGCACCTCCCGCGCGTTCCTTTCCGTCACCTCCAGGAGGGCGGCGCGGGGATCTACGCGGCGGGTGGTGCTTCTAGAGCCCCCTGGCGACTCGACAACGGAGCCGGCAGCCGCCCGCTCGAGTGACAGTGGAGCTCTGATCAAAGAAAAGAAGACAAAGGTTCAGAAAACCACCCAAGAAAAGAAAGAAGGAGAATACACAGAAAGAGAGAAAGCTTACGGTGACACAGCCTGCGGCTGCTTCACCACTCTGCGGAAGCGAGCCGCCTTCGCGGCCGCCTCTTCCCGCCTGGTGGCTGCCGCCCCACCCCTGGGCTTCTTCGACCGGCTACCGAACATGCCCTGGGTGGCGCGACGTTTCTGGCCTCTACCCCGAGCAGGCTGCGCGCCGGAGGAGCCCGCGCCGCGTCCGGAGGCCGGCTGACGGGGCGGGACGGCTTCGGCTTCATCCTCGTCCGGCCAGTCGTCGAAGGTCGCGGAGAACCCGGCGCCGCCTGCTTCGCCGCCGGCTTGGCCGCCGGCCGGCTCGGTGGCATCCTCCATATGGACCGCCCCCAGATCGGGGTCCTCCTGGTCGTGCTCGGTCCGGTCGGGGACGAAGCGGCGCTCCACGTCCGCTCCGCCGGCCGGCCGAAGCAGAGGATTCTGTCAAAAAAGGAGCCGACTGAGTTAGAGGCGGCCCAGAGGAACTCGGCGACAAAGCTGAGAGAGAAAGAGAGAAAAAGAGAAGGGGAGCGTACCGTAGGCGGAGGATTGGCGCGGCTATATGGCTCCTTGCCGAATTTCCAGTCGTCGGGAAGCTGGCAGTTGGCGAGGTAGTTCACCATGTCGGCCGCGTCGGCCTGCGGCATCTCCTTGGTGCACATCCGGCTCGGATCGAGCGGGCCGCTCATCTGACAGATCACATGAGGCCGGCTCTGGAGCGGGAGGACCCGTCGCGTGACGAACGCGGCCAGAAGGTCGGGCCCCGTCAGGCCCTCCGACTGGACCATCACCCGCAGGCGGGCGATGGCGGCGTTCCCTCCCTGCGATAGCGTCACCGCCCGGAAGGACCACTGGGGCAGCCTCCCCACCGGTGGGCGGGCTATGTAAGCCGGCAGGTTGATGTAGTCGCCCCGGGGAGCGATGTTCCGCACGTAGAAGTATGATTTCTGCCACTTCTTCACCGATTGGATCAGCGTGATGACGGGGAAGGGGTTGTCGGCGCCCGATCTCCGCGACGCGATGAAGGCGCCGGTGTGGGCCGGCACGCCCTTGCTGCGCGTACCCAGCTTCGACTGGAAGAATTCCCCCCAAAGTTCGAGGGTGGGGAGGACGCCGAGATAGCCCTCGCACAGGGTGACGAAGGCCGACAGCAGCACCACCGCGTTGGGGGTGAGGTGGTGCGGCTGGAGCTGATAGTAGTCCAGCCAGGAGCGGAAGAAGGCGCTCACTGGCAGTCCGAAGCCGCGCAGGAAGTGCGAGCGGAAGACCACCCGCTCGCCCTCCTGCGGCGCCGGCCTGACCTCCTTCTCCGGCGCGAGGCGGACCTCCACTTTGTCCGCGCTGGGCAGACGCCGGGTGTCGCGGAGGAAGTCGATGTGGTCGTTGTGGACGATGGAGCCATCCCAATCCCCGCCGAGCTGCTCTACGTGGGGAGGCATGGCGGAGGCTGGCACGGCGGCGGAGGAGCGTGCGAAGGAAGAGCGCGGTGGCGAGGCGCTGTCGCAGGAACGAGCAAGGCGAGAAGACGAAGGGAGTAGGAGGAGCGTGCGAGGGTCTGCCGCCCTCCACCACCCCCTACTTATAGCCTCACGCGGCCGAAGAGGCCGGACGTGGGGGGAGACATGGGATTAACTACGCTCACTCCCCACGACTCGCGTTTATTACGCATAAAGTGCGAGCCAAAACTGCCGCACGGAACGTGCGGGCGGTTTCGGGATACAAAGGATCCGCGCCCGGGCCGGGGCGCGGACGTGGCGGGCCCCCTCCCTGCGGCGACGTCCCGTCACGCGCGTGGGGTGGCAGGCTTTCCGGCCACGTGGCACGCCACGGCCCGAGGCCGGCCCGCGGCCCGGTGCACAAGCCCGCGGGTTCCCGCCTCCCGACTCCAGAAGAATTCGACTAAGGGCGGCACGCCTGCACCAAGGCCGGCTCCTAGCTGCCGGCTTGTCACGATAGGAAGCTGACCGAGCTTCTCGAACCCCACTCCACCTCGAAGCCCAATCAGCTTCGGGGACTACTGTCGGGGTAAACGACCACGGGTAGCCTAACCGACTACCCCTGGTTCTTCAGAAGATTTATCAGGCCTTTGGGCCTTCAAGCACTCCAAGCATTTGGGCCGCCTTCCCCGGCCGGCTACCACTAAAGCCGACTCCCGGAAGGCGACCCAGCCTCACCGACTCCAAGGAGCCGGCCAAGAGAAACGCCGACTCCTAGAAGCCGGCCGAGACCACAACCGCCCCTACATAACGACGACCTGACGGGGCATGGCCACAGTGCGGCCTATGACCCCCGAAGCCCGAGCCAGGCATGGTTACAGGAGGCCGTACGGGAGGGATGTCTCTCGTGCGGCCGGGCACTGTAGCCATGCCAGCTACGACGTCATCCATGACCCACTCCTGCACGGCCCAAGGACTGCGGGCCCCTTCAGCCAGAGGGAGGCGTGAAGGCGGCCCGGCCTTTCCTAGTCGGCCAGGAGCATAGCCGGCCTCCAGAAGCCGGCGACTCCCTTCCTCGAAGCAGGAGCCCATTTAAGGAGACAAGACGAGGCGAGGCTACAGTGATAGCCCCCGACGGGGATCACTGTAGCCACGCTTACCTCGACAAAGCCCTCATCATCAGAGGCGCGGCTACAGTAAGCAGCCGCCGACAAGACCCTAGGCGGTGGGGCCGGCCTGCCGACCGAGTAGCCGGCAGCCGGCGGGACCCAGCAGCCGGCGGAGGAGCCGGCAGGCGTAGACACTGACGGCTGGGGCCAGTTCCCAGTCGGATTACCATTGTACCCCCGGGGGGTAGGCCTATATAAACCCCCCGGAGCACCCATGCAAAGGGTTGGCACCTCTGCATGTTTGGCTTCCAAGCATAGCACACGCACACACACCATAGATAGAGAGAAGCAAGAGCTAGCCTTGTTCTTCTTCTCCCTTGATCCCAACAGCTCTAGGAGCGATTGTAGCTACTCTTTATCGAGCTAGTGATCATGCGGAGACCCCGCAGAGCAGGACTAGGGGTGTTATCTCCTCGGAGAGCCCCGAACCTGGGTAAGATTCGCCGGCGTGCATGTCTTCGCCTCATCCCGTTTCCAGGCACCGGCGACGTTTTATTGGCTCCCACAATGATAAGCCATCCTTTGGCATATGCCGCACCAACCACCCGACAATGATTGGGTCAAGGACCAGTGCGGCTGAACCACCATGGCGGATGCTGGTTGGATGATCTCGGCGATCGAAGGTGATCGGGAATGACGACCACGGATTGAATTTTGGGGCGACTGGCTCTACCGCGTAGACGTCCTTGAGTGCTCGCTTACGCTCCCTTTTTGGGATGTGCGTGGCGTATATCATGTTCACCATTTTGACTTGAGGGGGAAATGTCTTTTGACCCCAGTGCTTGGCTGCCGGAGCTCCTCGTCATCGTCCTTGCTCTGTGATTCCCCTTTTTTGCTGTTTACCTTGCTTTCTTGTCTAAAGACTCGGCAATCTCTGTTAGTATGGTTTGCCGGTTTGTCTGGGGTGCCATGTATTTGGCAAGGGCGATCGAGTATGCGGTCCAAGCTGGATGGTCTTCCGCTGCTCCTTTTATAGGGCTTCTTTCGCTGGCCAGACTTGGAGCCACTGAATCCGGCATGAACTGTTGTGTCATCGATGTTATCGCCGTTGCTGTAGCGTTTGTGTCTGTTGCGCCGGAGCTTGCCGGTGCTGTTGTTGGCCTCGGAGGGGCCTGTTTTGTTGGCTGTGTTTGAACTGCGAGCGAGCCAACTATCCTCTCCCGCACAAAAGCGGGTCATAAGTGCCATGAGGGCTGCCATGGATCTCAGTTTTTCCTGGCCGAGGTGACGGGCGAGCCATTCGTCCCAGATGCTATGCTTAAAGGCTGCTAGGGCTTTAGCATCCGGATAGTCGACGATTTGGTTCTTTTTGGTTAGGAACCTAGTCTAGAATTTTCTGGCTGATTCTCCAGGTTGTTGAACTATGTGGCTTAAGTCATCTGCGTCTGGTGGCCGGACATATGTACCTTGGAAGTTGTCGAGGAAGGCTTCTTCCAAGTCCTCCCAGCTGCCGATGGAGTTCTCAGGCAGACTATTTAGCCAGTGTCGAGCTGTTGAGCTTTAATGGGAGGTATTTGATGGCGTGGAGGTCATCTCCTCGGGCCATGTGGATGTGGAGAATAAAATCTTCGATCCACACTGCTGGATCGGTTGTGCCGTCGTATGATTCGATATTGACGGGCTTGAACCCCTCGGGGAATTCGTGATCCAGTACTTGATCTGTGAAGCAGAGAGGGTGTGCGGCACCTCTGTATCGGGCCACATCGCGGCGTAGCTCTGATGGAGTTTGTCTGCGGTATTCAGCCCGGGCGTAGTTAGGTTTGTCATGTCCGAATAGGTAGCCGTCGTCGTGCCTTGAGGCACGTCCTCGCGATCCGTAGATCGATCTTGTATGTCCTGCTATACTATCCAGGGTTTGCCGGAGATCGTATGTATGGTCCCGAGCTGCTCTGTCCCTGTTTTTGCGAGGCGGTGGGGCGGGCTGTTGTTCGTCCTGAGTTGCCGTTTTATCCCGACTGCGGGGTGGCCGGTCCGCCGTTCTATCCCGACCACATGGTGGTCGGTCCGCGTTGCGCAAGGGAGGTATGGGATCTGGTGCCTCCTCATCAAACTGAGGTAGCAGTCTGCGTTTTGGGTAGCTCTTGGCTGGGCGCTTGAGTCCGTATTCTTCAGCTGTCAGGACATCGGTCCATCTGTCGACGAGCAGATCTTGTTCGGCTTGAAGTTGCTGTTGTTTCTTTTTCAGGCTCCTTGCATTGGCTATGAGCTGAAGTTTAAAGCGCTCCTGCTCTAGAGGATCCTCAGGCATGATGAAATCGTCGTTGCCGAGGCTTGTCTCCTCCTTGGAGGGTGGACGGTAACTATCGTCCTCCGAGTCATCTTCTACGGCCTGTTCATCGGGGTTATCTTGCCCGTTGTCGTTTTCTTCCTGTTCGGATGTAGCTCCGACAGGGTCTTCGTTGTTTTCGGCGTCGCCTGGAGTGCTGTTTTCTCCGGTGCCGGTGTTGCCATCTTTTGAGCGTCGAGTCTTAGAGCAGCGTTTGGCGCGCCGGCGTTTGGACTGCGTCGCAGAAGGCTTATTCGCGTCTGGCTCTTCTTTGTCGTCGCCAGATTCTTTAGGTGTATCAACCATGTACACGTCATACGAAGAGGTGGCCGTCCAGCGTCTAGTAAATGGTGGCTCTTAGCCTTGATCCTTGTTGGCATCATCGTCCATATCGTCGATGTCTTCGGAGCCATAGTCAAGCACGTCGGTTAAGTCATCGACGGTGGCTATGAAGTGGGTAGCAGGTGGGAAGCAAAATTCCTCGTCATCCGCCTCTAATTCGAACTGAACATAGTTCGGCTGTGAGTCCTCCAAGGATAAGTTCTTTAAAGAATTTAGCACATCACCAAAAGGTGAGTGCTGGAAGAAGTCTGCGGTGCCAAATTTGAAAATCGATAACCAATCCAGCTCGGTGTCCGTAGGTGCACCTGATCCGGAACGTGTAGCCGAAAACGAGTCCGGAGTTCCCTTGACGCAAGTATTGCAGGATGTGTGCGGCTCCAACGCCGTGGACTTTGTGGCCTCGGAGGGCACGATCTGCTTCGGTTCTGAGGCCGTTGCAGCAACAGGATCCATCTCCTGGGTGTGATCCGATGACAGATTTAAGTCATGTTCATCGGAGAGAGGGGGAGTGACTGCCGCAGTCTCGAATCCATCGAAGATCAAGTCTCCACGGGTATCCGCGGCGCAGTTCAAGCTTCCAAATCTGACCTGATGGCCAGGGGCGTGGCTATCGACCTGCTCCAGATGGCCAAGCGAGTTGGCCCGCAGTACGAAGTCGCCGAACACAAAGGTTTGTCCGAGGAGGAAGGTTTCTCCCTGAAAGGCGCCATTACTGACGATCGAAGGGGCCATCGAGTCCTTCACTGACGGCACAGTGGAACTCTCAATCAAAGCACCAATGTCGGTGTCAAAACCGGCGGATCTCGGGTAGGGGGTCCCGAACTGTGCGTCTAGGATCGATGGTAACAGGAGACGGGGGACACGATGTTTAACCAGGTTCGGGCCCTCTCTATGGAGGTAATACCCTACTTCCTGCTTGATTGATCTTGATGAATATGAGTATTACAAGAGTTGATCTACCACGAGATCGTAATGGCTAAACCCTAGAAGTCTAGCCTATGTGAATATGGTAATGAATATCTCCTTTCCAGACTAACCCCTCCGGTTTATATAGACACCGGGGGGATCTAGGGTTTACATGGAGTCGGTTACATAAGAAGGAATCTTCATAATTGGTGTACAAGCTTGCCTTCCATGCCAAGTAGAGTCCAATCCAGACACGGGTGCAGTCTTCGGCCTTCATGTCTTCACAGCCCATCAGTCTGGCCCATGGACAACAGGCCGGACGCCCGAGGACCCCTTAGTCCAGGACTCCCTCACACACCATTCAAGATATGCCAGCATTAGGCAACACATCAGGGCAGAAAACAAAGGGAGATGTAGGGTGTGTCACATGCATGGATAGGACAGCTAGCAGAAGACTTCCCAACTCGCACAAAACCGTGTATTTGCATCATCGTAGGTTCTTACGGAAAACTCACCCATACCGAAAGATGAAAGCTGAATTTGATGGTACGGCAGAGGTGTGGGCCCAAGACCCTATGAAGGGGAGGTGGTCCACAACATTGCTAAAAAATTAATGGTGTGCTTGGCAAGAACCACCCTTTGATGGTGAAACAAACACCCAAGGGTCAAGTGTTTAAGAAGAAGTCGGTGTTCTGGAAATTACCTACTGGGAGATTCTACGTGTACATCAGTGCATTGATGTCATGCACGTAGAGAAGAATGTATGTGAAAGCATCCTTGGTACTCTACTCAAGATTAAAGGTAAAAGAAAGGATGGTGACGGTTCACGGCTCGATATGCTTGCTGATCAATCAAAACGCAAGAGTGAAGCAGAAGATGATGACAAATTCATCAAAGCTCGCCAGAGTTACAATTTCAGTACAAAAGAAGCAACATAGTTCTTCACCTATTTGTTGTCAGTTAAGCCACCCTCTTCCTACTGCACAAACATCAGAAGTGTCGTGGATGTGAGCTCAGGTAAAATGAAGTACGGACACATGAAGTCACATGATTGCCACGTAATGTTGACACAAATCCTCCCGGTGGCCATCAGGAATCTGATGGACAAAGATATAAGAAACACACTCATTGACCTCTGTGATTTCTTCAACCAACTATGGCAGAAAGTTGTAGATCCTGAAGAGTTGGATCATATGCAAGATAATATTGCAAGAATATTGTCCAACCTAGAGATGTTTTTCCCACCGTCATTCTTTGCTGTCATGGTCCATCTCACTGTGCACCTTGTCGACGAGATAAAGTATTGTGGTCTAGCGTTTCTTCGCAACATGTATCCCTTCGAGCGGTTCATGGGAATACTGAAGCGCTTTTGTCAGAACTGAAACCATCCAAAGGCAAGCATCCTACAAGGTTATACCGCGGAGGAGGTGGTTGAGTTTTGCACCGAATACATGAAAAAAATACCTATAGGTTTGCCCCTCCCTCGCCACGAGGGAAGGCTGAAAGGTAAGCCGGTCCTTGCTGGCACGCAAATGGTTGCACCCGGAGAATTGGTAAAGAAAGCCCATTTGACAGTACTGCTTAACAGCCCAGTTCTCAGTGCTTATGCCGAAGAACACTTGGCAGAGATAAGCCAAAGCTTCTTACCAATGGTGCCTTCATCAGATGTGGAGATGAAGGAGCACACTAAGAACTACGCCGAATGGCTGAAGAATCGTTTGGCACAAGGATCCATCGATGACATTGCTACGTGGTTGGCACAAAAGCCATCACCTACGGTGTTGACGTACCAAGCATATGACCTAAATGGATACACGTTCTACACTGAGGAACATGATCAGAAGACCTCATATCAGAATAGCTGTGTTCGAATAGAATGCATGACTGTAAATGAAGCTGATAAAAGGGTATACTACAGAACCATCAAAGATATTTGGGAGCTTGACTATGTGAAAGTTAAGGTGGCATTATTCAGGTGCACATGGATCCCTCTTGGTCAGGTAAGGATTGATGAGTACATGAAGACCTGTGTTAACAGGACAACGATGGCATATCATGCGGACCCATTCATTCTTGCCAGCATCTACCCAGATTTTCTTTGTGGATGACCCCTTGCATAAGAACTTCCATTTAGTGATGCATGGGAAGATAAGGGTACTGGGTGTTGACGATGTTGCCGATGAGGATGAGTACGATGAATTTGATGACTTGCCAGCCAAGGGATCATGCACCCGTGTAACAGACAAGCGTAAAATCATCATAAATCCCAAGTTCATTCGGGGTCAACGTAATGATCCCAGTTCCCCCATGTACAAGGGAATTAAGTCGTAGAACTAGTCTTTATGCCTACCATGCAACTTAATTCATTCAATTTAGAACTGCCCCGTGTACTGAATTTGTGAGTTATGCCCGGTTTTTTGTTGATTTAAGAACCATTAATATGTTGACCTTGATATGCTGTCAGCTTACGCAATGAATATGAACTATTTTTTGTTATTATTATTATTATTATTATATCATAGAGGTAGCACACTCAATTGATCTCACTACAGTATGTGTGAACAAAAATATGCAATCTGGTTTGCGAATAGCACAAGGTTCGTTGATGAAAACCGTGTGCCGACCAAACCCCGCCACCCTGCCCACGATCTGAGTCGTGCTTTCTGATTGGCTAGAACCCAAACCCCACGGATCGTACGTCTGCATCGTTGGATGCTCCCAGATCGAACGGCGATCCTCACCCCTTTTGATAGCACATGCAGTTCCGGTTGTAATTTTATTTTTATGCACAAAATGCACGTTAATCTCAAAAAATGTCTTAAATATAGCTAACAGTACCTGAAATGCGCCAGAAAATCAAACCCGTGGTATAATGGTGATTGCGTACCGTGGAAATTTTTATGAGGCCAAACGATGAAGTCACCGGCCACAGGAGTTTGAATTGACACATCTCCTTTTGGAAACCATGATCCTTCATGTGAGATGCTCCGGTTTGGAAGGAGCGGTCATCAAAACTTGTGCCAAACTTTACCATTTTTTTCACGGGGTCATGAGAGCACGCCATGGGCACACATCGATTTTGATGATGTCCGAACTCCATCTGAATTTCCTATAATTAAAATACCAACTAGGCCTACACCAGTGGCCGCACCTCGCGGCCGAAATGTTTGAAACTTCTCCCCGCTTATCGAACAAACGGATGAAAACTCACAAACGAATGTACGAACTCCATCTGATTTTGATGAGCAATCATAGAATTAAATGAAGAAAGAGAGGGTTAAGTATCATATCATGAAACCGTATCATAATAAATGTTATGCTACTATGTGTCATGCATGACCATATAAATAAAGTACTATATATGATACTAGCTACTCTATGATACTATGCGTTGGACTAGCCATAATGGGAGTAACTTCAGAAGTAACATCGAGTCCAACTCAACAAATTTGCTTATGTGGCAATGAGTTAATGAGGAGAGAAGTAGTTTGAGTAACTTAGCTAGTTATTGTAACATCACATGTCCCAATGCAATATGAGTCTATAACCTAATAAATGAGGCTTTGCATGTTACCATACTTATGTTACTACCCACTATGAAAGGTAGTAACATAGTCTAGGGATATGTGTATGTTACTAGTGTATGTTACTCTCCATTGTGGCTAGTCTTAGAGAAGTACAATAGAGTGACATAAGCAGGCTATAAGGAATAGAATAATATATATGTCCTTATTAGTTGGAGGAAAGAGAAGATGAGAGAGAAGAGAAGCAGGTGATGACCCACACGTATAGGGGATCTATCGTAGTCCTTTCGGTAAGTAAGAGTGTCGAACCCAACGAGGAGCAGAAGGAAACGATAAGCGGTTTTCAGCAAGGTATTCTCTGCAAGCACTGAAATTATAGGTAACAGATAGTTTTGTGATCAGATAATTTGTAACGGGTAACAAGTAACAAAAGTAAATAAAGTGCAGCAAGATGTCCCAATCCTTTTTGTAGCAAAGGACAAGCCTGGACAAACTCTTATATAGAGAAAAGCGCTCCCGAGGACACATGGGAATTATCGTCAAGCTAGTTTTCATCACGTTCATATGATTCACGTTCGGTACTTCGATAATTTGATATGTGGGTGGACCGGTGCTTGGGTGATGTCCTTACTTGGACAAGCATCCCACTTATGATTAAATCCTATTGCAAGCATCCGCAACTACACAAGAAGTATTAAGGTAAACCTAACCATAGCATGAAACATATGGATCCAAATCAGCCCCTTACGAAGCAACGCATAAACTAGGGTTTAAGCTTCTGTCACTCTAGCAACCCATCATCTACTTATTACTTCCCAATGCCTTCCTCTAGGCCCAAATAATGGTGAAGTGTCATGTAGTCGACGTTCACATACCACCACTAGAGGAGAGACAACATACATCTCATCAAAATATCGAATGAATACCAAATTCACATGACTACTAATAGCAAGACTTCTCCCATGTCCTCAGGAACAAACATAACTACTCACAAAGCATATTCGTGTTCATAATCAGAGGGGTATTAATATGCATAATGGATCTGAACATATGATCTTCCACCAAATAAACCAACTAGCATCAACTACAAGGAGTAATCAACACTACAAGCAACCTACAGGTACCAATCTTAGACTTAGAGGCAAGAATTGGATACAAGAGATGAACTAGGGTTTGAGAGGAGATGGTGCTGGTGAAGATGTTGATGGAGATTGGCCCCCTCCCGATGAGAGGAGCGTTGGTGATGACGATGGCGATGATTTCCCCCTCCCGGAGGGAAGTTTCCCCGGCAGAATAGCTCCGCCAGAGCCCTAGATTGGTTCCGCCAAGGTTCCACCTCGTGGCGGCGGAGTCTCGTCCCGAAAGCTTGCTTATTATTTTTCTTCGGACGAAAGACTTCATATAGCAGAAGATGGGCACCGGAGGGCTACCAGGGGGCTCACGAGGCAGGGGGCGCGCCCAGGGGGTAGGGCGCGCCCCCCACCCTCGTGCCCAGGGTGTGGGTCCCCTCTGGTATTTTCTTCGCTCAATATTTTTTATTATTTCCAAAAATAACTTCCGTGGAGTGTCAAGACTTTTGGAGTTGCGTAGAATAGGTCTCTAATATTTGCTCCTTTTCCAGCCCAGAATTCTAGCTGCCGGCTGTAGCGACCAGACCTCAAACAGTCTGATCTCTGTGCACCAGTGTCATCCTTGGATCAGTAATGCTGACACGCACAGAACTTTGGAGGATTTATAACAGAGTAGCAATCACACACTTATTACAATGTATATGGCTTAAGGCCATCTAAATACGATAACAGCGAAAGGCTTGGAAGATAAAGTGAGTCCATCAACTCCAACGGCATCACTGAGTATAAGACCACGACCTACGGCACCTTACTCGTCGTCTGAAAAGTCTGCAACATGAACGTTGCAGCCCGAAAATGGGTCAGCACATGGAATATGCTGGCAAAGTAACACATAGAGAGAAATGAACAGAATAATTCTATACTACATGCATATTTGGCTGGTAGAAAGCTCTATGGTTACAGTTTTGCGAAAAGCCAATTTTTCCCTACTACAAAGGAATAAATTTTATTTAACTATCATGGTGGTTGTTAAACATTGAGAAGGTTCACCCAACTCAATCCCAATTAAGTATCATCATTAACCCAACAAGATTAATTAAAGTAACATGACGAGATTCACATGATAATCCAAGTACTAGATGCTCAAGATGTCCATAACCGGGGACACGGCTAATCATGATTAGTTTGTACACTCTGCAGAGGTTTGTGCACTTTTCTCCACAAGACTCGATCTCCTCCGTTGGGATTCTCGCACTACATGATGTTTGAGAAACGGATGACCGAGACATAGTCTTTCAGAAGCGTTTGCACCTTACGATCGGGTAGATAGTACCACCTACATCCCCTACATCTGCTAGTCTACCATTGTAAGAGTTCACACGACTTAATCAACTAAGCTAGAGCCCATAATAGCTTGCGGCTGCACACGTAAGTTTCTATCATGAATAATCTCATGATCCCTTTGGGCCTGGGTGGCGGTCCATAAAAAAACAGGCAATCACTGGAATACCCAGGTGCCTCAATCCACCCAGATGTGAATTTAAGTAGCCACCTTAAGTTGAACCATGAATTAACAATCTCACATCTGTCATGGATACACTCACCCAATCCACGTCTACTAGCATAGCATAGCAATATAAGCAAACGTAGAGGTAACTCCCAAGGGTTTGATAATAAAACAGGTAATAGGTACTACCTCATCTACTTCCCGATACCCACAATTTAATCAGATCCTAATCATGCACTGGTTTGAGGATTGATCTAATGCAATAAAATTGGGTAGTAAAGAGGTATGATCAAAGTGTTACTTGCCTTGCTGATGATCCGTGAAACCTAGAGATTCGAAGTAGCAAGCGGCGCACTCCGGGTACTCTATCGCAAACAAACAAGCATACAATAAGCACTCGCACAAGTAAAACTCAAATAAAAGGTCTAACCAGAAAGTTCAACTTAAGAACTCCGGTTTGCAAAAAGAATCAAATCAAACGAAGCAACGAAAGTCAAACGGCGAAAGAAACAAGCTTCGTTTACTAATCTGGACCTAAGTTAAATTTTACAGTAGCAAAAACTTGTTTGAGTTGGTTAAACGGAAAGAGGGTTTCGAAACGAAACTCTAGGTGCTTGAATCACCTGATTCTGATAAACGAGCGAAAAGTTATACTAGAACGAAAATCGGATCAGAAATTGCGATCTGGAATAATCGCGGAAAATCCGAGAAAAAGAAAAACTGATGAACAGGCTAACGAACGACGTTCGCTCTCTGCGGCTAAACGAGGAAAATCGTTCGTTAAAACGAACGAACGAACGGGCGTTCGCTAAATAAACTAAACCGAAAAACCGATCTATTCTAAAAAACAGATCTAGGGTTTTTTTCTTTAAAAAATACCAAACGAAAAACCGGACGGAAAACCGAACGGTTTTCTCAAGGAAAACCGCTGGCGGCGGGGCGGTGGCCAACCTCGGCGGGGCGGCGGGCGGCGGGGTCGGCGGGGCCGCGGAGTCGGCGGCGGGACGATGGCGGGGCTCCGGCGTCGGGCGACGGGACAGCGGGCGGCGACGGATCGGGCGACGACGTCGGGCGGCGACGGCGGCACGCGACGGCGGCGGCGGTGGATCGTGGCTAGGGTTAGGGTTTCGGCGCGGGGTGGGCTGGCGGCTCGGTGGGGCGGCTTATAAGGCCGGTCGAGGCAGAGTCCGGGTCGCCTACGACGGCCCGAGTCGGTTCGCGTTTTTTTAAATAATTTTGCGCAGACAAATAAATAAAATAAATACTAAACGGACTCCAAAAATCCGGAAATAAATTTTTCCCGACTTCTAAAACCATGCCGGACAAGATGAACATTTATTTGGGGCCTAATTGTAATTTTGAAAAACACGCATTTTTCCTAGGCAAATAAAATAGCGAAAAACTCCAAAATAAAATCTTATTTGATTTTTTTATTAAATCCTCAATATTCCTTTATTTTGGGAAAGTCATTTTATTCCCTCTCAATTTTTTTTATAATTGGAATAATTGAAGATAAAAAAATCAAATGATCCTATTTTCAAAATTTGAGAAAACTCAAATATGAAAATAACGAAATTCCCAACTCTCTCTGTGGGTCCTTGAGTTGCGTAGAATTTCTAGGATCTAGCCAAAATGCAATAAAATATGATATGAAATGATGATCTAATGTATAACATTCCAAATTAAAAATTTGGGATGTTACACCGGCATTCTCCCTCCTTATGCAAACCTTGCAAAATAAGAGAGAATAGGCATAAGTATTGTGACATAATGAGTAATAACAGCCCATAATGCGAAAAATATCAATATAAAAGCATGATGCAAAATGGACGTATCAACTCCCCAAGCTTAGACCTTGCTTGTCCTCAAGCGAAAGCCGATAACGATAAATATGTCCACATGTTTAGAGATAGAGGTGTCGATAAAATAAAATATGGACATGAGGGCATCATGATCATTCTTATAACAGCAACATATATGGATATTGTCATATGATTTCTTATGATAAAGTAACAATCTATCCACAATGTCCAGTATGAATCAGACACTTCATTGAGAACTAACAAACTATAATCTCAGTCATTGAAGCAATTGCAATTTATCATAACATCAAAAATAGTCAATAGAAGAGCTTTTCAGCAAGTCCACATACTCAACTATCATTTAGTCTTTCACAATTGCTGACACTCACGCAATACTTGTGGTTACGGAGTTTTAATCGGACACAGAGAAAGATAGGGGCTTATAGTTTCGCCTCCCAACCTTTTACCTCAAGGGTAATATCAACAATAATAGTTCATGCTAACTTACATCCAATTGGATATATCTATCAGGATCTTTCCAACACACTGTGCTTGCCAAAGGATAAAATGTAAAAAGGAAAGGTGAAGATCACCATGACTCTTGCATAAGGTAGAAGGTAAAAGTAAAAGATAGGCCCTTCGCAGAGGGAAGCAGAGGTTGTCATGCGCTTTCAGGGTTGGATGCACAAAATCTTAGTGCAAAAGAACGTCACTTTATGGCCCTGTTTGGTTCAGCTTTTATCGACGGATTCCGCTGCCGCGGAGCAGAATCTGAACCAAAGGGCGAACCCAGTAGAATCCGATTCCAGAAATCACGCTAGGAAAATCTGAACCAAAAGCGGAAGCAGCCCAGGACGTGCTTTCCAAAATCTGATTCCGCTGTGGGCCAAAATCTGAAAAAGCTGTATCAGCTGGTTTGCCAAATGACCTACATCTTTTTCACATCAGATTTTCCACAGCTTTTTTTCCACAACAGATTTTTCACAGCTACTTTTAGAAATCCACAGCCGAACCAAACAGGGCCATATATATTGCCACTTGTGATATGGACCTTTATTATGCAGTCCGTCGCTTTTATTTCTTCCACATCACAAGATCGTATAAAGCTTATTTCCTCCACACTAATCAATCATACATATTTAGAGAGCAATTTTTATTGCTTGCACCGATGACAACTTACTTGAAGGATCTTACTCAATCCATAGGTAGATATGGTGGACTCTCATGGCAAAACTGGGTTTAAGGATATTTGGAAGCACAAGTAGTATATCTACTTGGTGCAAGGAATTTGGCTAGCATGAGGGGGAAAGGCAAGCTCAACATGTTGGATGATCCATGACAATATACTTTATTTCAGATATAAGAAAACATAACGCATTACGTTGTCTTCCTTGTCCAACATCAACTCTTTAGCATGTCCTATTTTAATGAGTGCTCACAATCATAAAAAATGTCCAAGATAGTATATTTATATGTGAAACCTCTCTTTCTTTATTACTTCCTATTAATTGCAATGATGACCAAAGCTATGTTTGTCAACTCTCAACAACTTTCAATCATCATACTCTTTCTATGTCAAGTCATTACTCTCCATAAGATCAATATGATCTCTTTGTTTCTTTTTATTCTTTTCCCTTTTCTTTTATTCCCTCAAGATCATGGCAAAATAATCAAGCCCTTGACTCAACACTAATCTTTATTATATAGCTCACGGACTCAATTACATAGAGGGATCATAAAGCAAAACTCAAAACTAGATCAAGATATTACTGAAAGGATCGAATTAAGAAAACGGTAAAGATAGGAGTGTGATGGTGATACGATACCGGGGCACCTCCCCCAAGCTTGGCAGTTGCCAAGGGGAGTGCCCATACCCATGTGATTATGTCTCCTTCTTCGGGGGTGGCGATGATGGAGTTGTTGATGATGTAAATTGTGCTTTCAGCTTCTCCATGTTGTAATTGAGAAGAGCAATTTCCTCCTTTAAATCACCGACCTCCGATTCCAGCTTCAAGATCTTGTCACATAAATCTCCTTTACTTTTCTGTCGAAAACGAGAAGGAATAGATCGATTGTTAGATAGTTTAGCCCTCTTAGGGAGACTAGACTTCTTGAACTTCACGTGCATATCCCCAGGTTGAGGTAGAGGGACATCCTCCTCCTCTGAGCTTGAATCGTTAATCCTCATCAAATGGGCATCCTCCTCCTCATCCGTAGTTCGACCACAAGGAGATAGATCCCCATAGGTCTTTGGGTCAGCAATTAGGTGTGAGACATAGCTCTCTCCGTCGGAATCCTGAGATGACATCTTGCTCCAAATCTGCGGCAGAAACAGCTCGAAACAAGCATAGGATATTTGCGTGATAAAAGAGTCAAAACCTTCGGGAGATTCTATAATGAATTTTTACCGACCGAAAGAAGTATCGTGCAAGAAAACGGAGTCCGGAGAGCACACGAGGGGTCCATGAGGCAGGGGGTGCGCCCTCCACCCTCGTGGAGGCCTCGTGTCCTTCCTGGACTGCTTCTTATTTTTCTATTTTTCTAAATATTCCAAAACGGAGAAAAATTGCCATTAGAACTGTTTTGGAGTGGGTTTACTTACCGTACCACATACCTATTCCTTTTCGGAGTCTGAAACATTCTGGAAAGTGTCCCTTGTGTATTCCTTCGGTGTCACGGTTTCAATAACATTAGTTTCAACATTTATAGGATTACCTGAGATATAGTGTTTGAGTCTTTGACCGTTGACCACCTTCGGATTTGTGCCTTCGAATTGTTGATTTTTATGGCACCGGAACGATAGACCTCCTCGATAACGTAAGGACCTTCCCATTTAGAGAGAAGTTTTCCTGCAAAAAATCTTAAATGAGAGTTGTATAGCAATACATAATCACCTACGTTAAACTCACGTTTTTGTATCCTTTTGTCATGCCATCTTTTATCTTTTTCTTTAAATAGTTTGGCGTTTTCATAGGCTTTGGTTCTCCATTCATCAAGTCAGCTAATGTCAAATAACCTCTTCTCGCCGGCAAGTTTGAAATCATAGTTGAGCTCTTTAGTAGCCCAATATGCCTTATGTTCTAGTTCGAGAGGTAAGTGACATGCTTTTCCATAGACCATTCTATACGGAGACATACCCATAGGATTTTTATATGAAGTTTTATAGGCCCATAAGTCATCATCATGTTTCTTGGACCAATTCTTTCTAGATCTATTAACAGTCTTTTGCAAAACTAATTTGAGTTCTCTATTACTCAATTCTACTTGACCACTAGACTGTGGGTGATAAAGAGATGCAATTCTATGATTAACATCATTCTTAGCAAGCATTTTACGAAAGGCACCATGAATAAAATGTGAACCACCATCAATCATTAAATATCTAGGGACTCCAAACCTCGGAAAAATAACTTCTTTAAGCATCTTAATAGAGGTGTTATGATCAGCACTACTAGTTGGAATAGCTTCTACCCACTTAGTAACGTAATCAACAGCAACTAAAATATGTGTATATCCATTAGAGGCAGGAAATGGTCCCATATAATCAAAGCCCCAAACATCAAATAGTTCAATAACAAGTGAATAATTCATAGGCATTTCTGGACGTCTACTAATATTACCAATTCTTTGACATTCATCACAGGATAAGACAAACTTACAGGCATCCTTGAAGAGAGTAGGCCAATAAAAACCGGATTGCAATACATTATGTGCAGTTCTATCTCCAGCGTGGTGCCCTCCATAAGCCTCAGAGTGACACTTGCGTAGGATCTGTTCCTGTTCATGCTCAGGTACACAATGTCTAATAACACCATCTACTCCTTCTTTATAAAGATGTGGGTCATCCCAGAAGTAATGTCTTAAATCATAGAAAAACTTTTTCTTTTGCTGGTATGTGAAACTAAGTGGTATAAATTTAGCAACAATGTAATTAGCATAATCAGCATACCATGGAGCAGTATGAGAAGCATTTATGACATTTAATTGTTCATCAAGAAAGCTATCATCAATAGGTAGTGGGTCATCAAGAACATTCTCTAACCTAGACAAGTTGTCTGCAACGGGGTTCTCGGCTCCCTTTCTATCAATAATATGCAAACCAAATTCTTGTAGCAAGAGAACCCATCTAATAAGTCTAGGTTTAGCATCTTTCTTTTGCATAAGATATTTAATAGCAGCATGATCAGTGTGAATAGTTACTTTAGAATCAACAATATAAGGTCTGAACTTATCACAAGCAAAAACAACTACTAAGAATTCTTTTTCAGTAGTAGCATAATTTCTCTAAGCACAGTCTAGAGTTTTACTAGCATATTGAATAACATTTAATTTCTTATCAACTCTTTTCCCTAGAACAGCACCTACAGCATAATCACTAGCATCACACATAATTTCAAAAGGTAAATTCCAGTCAGGTGGCTGAACAATAGGTGCACAGATTAATGCTTTCTTAAGTATTTCAAATGCTTCTACACAATCATCATCAAAGACAAATGGTATATCTTTTTGTAATAAATTAGTCAGAGGCCGATAAATTTTTGAGAAGTCCTTAATGAACCTCCTATAAAAACCGGCATGACCAAGGAAACTTCTTATACCTTTGATGTCCTTGGGACACGGCATCTTTTCAATAGCATCAACTTTAGCTTTATCAACTTCAATACCTCTTTCAGAAATTTTATGCCCCAAGACAATACCTTCATTAACCATAAAGTGGCACTTCTCCCAATTCAAGACAAGGTTAGTTTCTTCACATCTCTGCAAAACTCGATCAAGGTTGCTTAAGCAATCATCAAAAGAGGATCCATAAACGGAGAAATCCTCCATGAAAACCTCACAAATCTTTTCACAAAAGTCAGAGAATATAGCCATCATGCATCTTTGAAAGGTAGCAGGTGCATTACATAAACCAAAAGGCATACGTCTATAGGTAAAAGTACCGAAAGGGCAAGTAAAAGCGGTCTTAGCTTGATCATCAGCTGACACAGGTATTTGAGAGAAACCAGAGTAACCATCAAGAAAGAAAAAATGTGTATGTTTGGATAATCTTTCTAGCATTTGATCAATGAATGGCAACGGGTAATGATCTTTTTTAGTAGCTTTATTTAATTTGCGGAAATCAGTTACCATCCTATAACCTACAATAATTCTTTGAGGAATCAATTCATCTTTATCATTAGGAACGACAGTAATACCTCCCTTCTTAGGGACACAATGGACAGGACTTACCCACTGAGTATCAGCAACGGGATAGATTATACCTGCCTCAAGGAGCTTTAGTATTTCCTCTCTTACCACTTCTTTCATCTTAGGATTCAGCCATCGTTGGTGATCAATAACTGGTTGGGCATCTTTCTCCAAATTTATTTTGTGTTGACATAGAGTGGGACTAATGCCCTTAAGATCATCAAGAGTATATCCAATAGCAGCACGGTGCTTCTTCAGAGTTTTCAATAATTTTTCTTCCTCCTTCTCTGAATGGTTAGCACTAATAATAACAGGATATATCTTGTTTTCATCAAGATAAGCATATTTAAGAGTATTAGGCAATGGTTTAATCTCAAACACGGGATCACCCTTGGGTGGAGGAGGATCCCCTAGGATTTCAACAGGAAAATTGTGTTTCAAAATAGGTCCCTGTTTAAAGAACACTTCATCTATTTCCCTTCTTTCATTCATAAACATATCATTTTCATGGTCTAGCAAATATTGTTCTAAAGGATCATTAGGAGGTACGGCAATAGAAGCAAGACCAATAATTTCATCTTTACTAGGCAATTCTTCTTCACGGTGTTGTCTACGAAATTTAGAAAAGTTAAACTCATGAGACATATCACCTAAACCAATAGTAACAACATTCTTTTCGCAATCTGTCTTAGCATTGAAAGTGTTTAAGAAGGGTCTACCAAATATAATGGGACAAAAGCTATCTTTTGGGGAACCAAGAACAAGAAAATCAGCAGGATATTTAGTTTTCCCACACAAGACTTCAACATCTCTAACAATTCCCATTGGTGAAATAGTATCTCTATTGGCAAGCTTAATTGTGACATCAATTTCTTCTAACTCAGCGGGTGCAATGTCATGCATAATTTCTTTGTATAAGTCAATAGGTATTGCACTAGCACTAGCACCCATATCACACAAGCCATGATAAAAATGATCTCCTATTTTAACAGAAATAACAGGCATGCCTACTATAGGTCTATGTTTATCTTTAGCACTAGGTTTAACAATTCTAGCAGTCTCATCACAAAAATAAATAACATGCCCATCAATATTATCAGCCAAGAGATCTTTAACAATAGCATTATTTAGGTTCAACTTTGACTTGCTCAGGAGGTGTATAAGTAACATAAGCACTAGGAACAACAGGATCATTATAAGTGATAGTCTTTTCTTCAACTTTAATAGGTGCAACTACTTTTCCTTCTATGGTAGGATGATATTTAAACCACTTCTCCTTAGGGAGATCAATGTGACCAGCAAAAGATTCACAAAAAGAAGCTACTATCTCAGAGTTAAGTCCATATTTAGTGCTAAATTTACGGAAAACATCGGTATCAATAAAAGATTTAACACAATCAAACTTAGGTGTTATACCTGACTCTTTACCTTCGTCGAGATCCCAATCTTCAGAGTTGCGTTTAATTCTTTCCAATAAATCCCATTTGAATTCAATAGTCTTCATCATAAAAGAACCAGTACAAGAAGTATCGAGCATGGTGCGATTGTTGTCAGAAAGCCGAGCATAAAATTTTTGAATAATCATTTCTCTTGAGAGCTCATGATTGGGGCATGAATATAACGTTGACTTGAGCCTCCCCCAAGCTTGAGCGATGCTTTCTCCTTCACGAGGCCAAAAATTATATATGTAATTATGATCACGATGAACAAGATGCATAGGATAAAACTTCTGATGAAATTCCAATTTCAATCGTTTGTAGTTCCATGATCCCATATCATCACATAGCCTATACCATGTCAATGCATCTCCCTTCAAAGATAAAGGGAAGACCTTATTCTTGATAACATCATCAGGCATACCTGCAAGCTTAAATAATCCACAAACTTCATCCAGATAGATTAGGTGCTCATCAGGATGTAATGTTTCGTCTCCTGCAAAAGGATTAGCTAGCAGTTTTTCTATCATACCCGAAGGAATTTCAAAGTAGACATTTTCATTTTCAGTAGGTTCAGTAGGTTGAGGAGCAACTCTTTGCTCTACTGGTCGAGGTGAATATACCCCGAACAAGCCCCTCAGAGGATTACTTTCCATAGTAACAAGTGACATTAAATTTCAGCACACTATATAAATTTTTCCTTACCAAATTCCACCTACCAAAGGCGCTTCACTCCCCGGCAACGGCGCTAGAAAAGAGTCTTGATGACCCACAAGTATAGGGAATCTATCGTAGTCCTTTCGATAAGTAAGAGTGTCGAACCCAACAAGGAGCAGAAGGAAACGATAAGCGGTTTTCAGCAAGGTATTCTCTCAAGCACTGAAATTATAGGTAACAGATAGTTTTTTGATAAGATAATTTGTAACGGGTAACAAGTAACAAAAGTAAATAAAGTGCAGCAAGATGGACCAATCCTTTTTGTAGCAAAGGACAAGCCTGGACAAACTCTTATATAGAGAAAAGCGCTCCCAAGGACACATGGGAATTATCGTCAAGCTAGTTTTCATCACGTTCATATGATTCGCGTTCGGTACTTTGATAATTTGATATGTGGGTGGACTGGTGCTTGGGTGTTGTCCTTACTTGGACAAGCATCCCACTTATGATTAACTCCTTTTGCAAGCATCCGCAAGTACAAAAGAAGTATTAAGGTAAACCTAACCATAGCATGAAACATATGGATCCAAATCAACCCCTTACGAAGCAACACATAAACTAGGGTTTAAGCTTCTGTCACTCTAGCAACCCATCATCTACTTATTACTTCCCAATGCCTTCCTCTAGGCCCAAATAATGGTGAAGTGTCATGTAGTCGACATTCACATAACACCACTAGAGGAGAGACACCATACATCTCATCAAAATATCGAACAAATACCAAATTCACATGACTACTAATAGCCAGACTTCTCCCATGTCCTCAGGATAACACGTAACTACTCACAAAGCATATTCATGTTCATAATCAGAGGGGTATTAATATGCATAATGGATCTGAACATATGATCTTCCACCAAATAAACCAACTAGCATCAACTACAAGGAGTAATCAACACTACTAGCAACCTACAGGTACCAATCTTAGACTTAGAGACAAGAATTGGATACAAGAGATGAACTAGGGTTTGAGAGGAGATGGTGCTGGTGAAGATGTTGACGGAGATTGGCCCGCTCCCGATGAGAGGAGCGTTGGTGATGACGATGGCGATGATTTCCCCCTCCCGGAGGGAAGTTTCCCCGGCAGAACAGCTCCGCGGGAGCCCTAGATTGGTTCCGCCAAGGTTCCGCCTCGTGGTGGCCGAGTCTCGTCCCGAAAGCTTGCTTATTATTTTTCTTCGGACGAAAGACTTCATTTAGCAGAAGATGGGCACCGGAGGGCCACCAGGGGGCCCACGAGGCAGGGGGCGCACCCAGGGGTGTAGGGCGCGTGCCCCACCCTCATGCCCAGGGTGTGGGTCCCCTCTGGTATTTTCTTCGCTCAGTATTTTTTATTATTTCCAAAAATAACTTCCGTGGAGTTTCAGGACTTTTGGAGTTGCGCAGAATAGGTCTCTAATATTTGCTCCTTTTCCAGCCCAGAATTCCAGCTGCCGGCATTCTCCCTCCTTATGTAAACCTTGCAAAATAAGAGAGAATAGGCATAAGTATTGTGACATAATGTGTAATAACAGCCCATAATGCAATAAATATCAATATAAAAGCATGATGCAAAATGGACGTATCAGCGGGCTCTTGGTTAGTAGAGTCGGCTGCAACACGAGACCCAAGACACTTTGTGAGGATGTAAGGTGGGCCAACTGGTGATAAACTAGTACGTATTTAAAACTTAATATTGTACATGCCCGCTAAGAGGTTGGCTGTATATGACATGGCAACTTCTTATAGCCGATCGTTTGTTGTATTATTAACCATGCTCTTAGTGAGGTAGCTAGTATATCATAGACTAGCTAGTATCATACTCCCTCCTTTCCGGTTTAGGCTAGTTGTAGTGGTAGTATCATAAGCGGTATCATGCATGTCAACTAGACTTTCTGGATGATGTGGCACACAATAAAATGAGGAAAGAGAGGATGTGGTATCATATCATGATATCGTATCATATTAAATGTTGTACTACTTTGTGTGATGCATGACAATTAATAAGGCAACCCAAGATACTAACTTATGATACTATGCATTACGGAAGTAGTATCATACACTAGTATATATCATATGCATGATACTAGTATATGATACTCCCCATTACAACCAGCCTTATAGGGCTCAATTCAAAAATCTCACCAACCAAGGTAGATGGTGAGTGGTGGAATACTTTTTGTAGTTTGCAAAAACACCCAATTAATGCTTTTGTTTTCCTCAAAAAATTATGTTTTCCAATGTATTAATTGCAATACATGCATGGATAAAGTACGTGCATTGGTCAACTTTCTCTTAATACTTGCATGCAATGATTTAATGCACCTTGGAATCTGAACATGTGATGGGGAACAACCAAATTGAGCCTTATAAAATGGAAAAACTAAAACTTTAGGTAAGCCTATAAACCAGAAAGGAGGGAGTATATATGCATGATACTAGTATATGATCGGTAATACCTCCGTAATGCGCGCATGCATAGTATCATAAGTTAGTATCTTAGGTTGCCTTATTATTTGCCATGCATGACACAAAGTAGTACAACATTCAATATGATACGGTATCATGATATGATACCACACCCTCTCTTTCCTCATTTAACTGTGTGCCACATCATCCAAAAAGTCTAGTTGGCATGCATCATACCGCTTGATACTCCCATATTACGACCAGCCTTATTAAGGTGGCCATAGTGGGGGTATCATAGCCTGTATCATGCACTCGGGAATAGCAAATATGATGATGTGGCAAAGAAGCAGTAACATAGGTAGATACCGTAACATATATATAATAAATGCTATATTACTTTGTGTCATGCATGGCCATAAATACGGTCATCTATGATATATACTACTCTATTATACTATATATGCACTATGAAGGTACGTACGTAGTATCATAGACTAGTATCATATGCATGATACTATATATAGTATATGATACTCCCCACTATATAAGGCTTGCCATAGTGGTGGTATCATAGCCGACGATGTCATGCACTAGGAAATAGCAAGTATGCTGATGCGGCAAAGAATTAAATATATATAGAGAAGGTTAGAGTAACATATAGGTAGATACCGTATCATGTTAAATGCGATGCTAATTTGTGTCATGCGTGGCAATAAATATGATATATGATACTATACTCTATGTATTATACTATGCGCTATAATTAATTAAAGGTAGTATCATTTATATATGCATGATACTAGTATATGACACTCTCCACTATGAGTAGCCTAAGTATATATAGCCTAACTAAAACACCCACATGTAGCTGTAGTAGTGTTTTTGACTTTAATTAATTATATATGCACTAAAATTCAATGCAAGGTAAGTGCAAAGAATGACTTAAACATAGCAGACGACCTGAAATGGGCCGGAACGATGTAGCTAGTAACTGACGATTTGTAGTCCGAAGTGCCACATCTCCTTTTGGAAACTATGATCCTTCTTGTGAGATGTTCCAGTATGGAAGGTGCGAGCACCAAAACTTGTGCCAAACTTTACCAATTTTTTTCCATGCGATCATGAGAGAACGCGACAGTGACACAATGATTTTCGTTATTTTCTGGACTCTATATGAATTTCCTGAAATTAAAATACCAACAAGGCCTACGCCTCTGGCCGCACCCTGCGGCCGAACTGTTTGAAGTTTTTTCCCGTTTCTCGCACAATGAATGAAAACTCACAAAGCGACACACAAATGATCTTGCTAACACGCACGTGTAGTTGCGACTATATATATATATATGCATACAAACGAGATCTCTTTTTTTGCATATTCATAGTTTGAGATTGCTAGCGAGGCCTGCTGCCTGGTAAAATGTACCAAAAACTCAAACCATAGGGTACTGTTGGGGAACGTAGTATTTCAAAAATTTCCTACGATCACGCAAGATCTATCTAGGAGAAGCATAGCAACAAGCGGGGAGAGTGTGTCCACTTATCCTCGTAGACCGAAAGCAGAAGCGTTTAGTAACGCGGTTGATGTAGTCGAACGTCTTCACGATCCAACCGATCCAAGTACCGAATGTACGGCACCTCCGTGTTCAGCACACGTTCATCATGATGACGTCCCTCGAGCTCTTGATCCAGTTGAGGACGAGGGAGAGTTCCGTCAACACAACGGCGTGGCGACAGTGATGATGAAGTTACCGGCACAGGGCTTCGCCTAACACTAAAAAAAAAGACACATCCGTGACATCTTGGGACAAATGAATTTTTTTGGTCATGCTTATGACACTTCTATGACGATAATTGTGACAAAACCCGGTCTCATCATAGATGTGGTGGGCTCCTACTTCTATGACAAAAAATCATGACAGAAAATGGATTTTTCCTCCTGGGCAGGCCGGAGACGCAGCTGCATGACATTCTTTGGGCCGTCCATGACGGAAAAAACCATGGTAGAAGCGAGGGCGAGGAAAATATCGGCGGAGTTCCCGGTTACGGTGGGAGGTCGGGGGGCGAGCGATGCGCGTTTCTCTCGTACGTACATGCATGTGTGCGAGGCATTGGGCTCTAACTGAACCCGAGCGAGGCATTGGGCTCTAACTGAACCCGACCGATTGCACTAGCTACGTTACTGAACCCGAGCGATCGACCCCTTGCTGTTAACTGAACTCGAGTGATTCCTTCGCTACTACTGCTAACTGAAGCCGATCGATGCTGCCTCTGGATGAACAGTGAGCGTTGTTGGGGGGGGTGGATGAACAGTTCCCTATGGGGGGTGGAGATGAACAGGACCCCGTGGTGTTGCCGCTGGATGAATAGGACCCCGATCGAGCCGGTTGGGGGTGGATGAACAGGACCCCGTGGAGGGCTGGATGAATAGGACGACCCTGTGGAGGGCTGGTTGAACAGTAGCCGGTGGAGGGCTAGATGAACAGTAGCCCGTGGAGGGGTGGTTGAACAGGACCCCGTGGAGAGGGCTGGTTGAACAGCAGCCGGTGGAGGAGCACGCGGTGGAGGCTGGATGAACAGGACCCCGTGGATGAACAATCGCAGGTGGAGGTTGGAGGAGGTCGATGGTGGATGAACAGTAGCCCGTGGAGGCAGTCGACGGTGGAGATGAATAGTATCCCGTGGAATCCCATTTTGCGGTACGCTACAGCCCTTCCGATGAACATGACCCCCATTTCGACCGTAGCGCTCCAACACAAGTCTGTTTCCTCTGTTTTGCGGTACGCCACACCCCTCCCGATCAACAGGACCCCGTTTCCACCGTAGGAGGTCCAAGAGAAGTTTGTTTCCTCCGTTTTGCGGTACGCCAGACCCCGCCCGATGAACATGATCCCATTTCGATCGTGGCCGGTCGAACACAAGGTTGTTTCCTCCGTTCTGCAGTACGCCAGGCATCGTTTCCATCGGTTGTTCCATCCAAGCCGGTTGGCTCCCGATGAACACGACGACGCATTCCGTTCTGACCCAGCCGGTTGCCTCCCCATGATCACAATGAGGACGCAGCTTCTCCGTTCAGACCCAGCCATGTACACGAGCCCTGGCCATAGGTATGCGCGAGTAGGCATTCGAGACATCGTCCGTATGTACGTATGTGGCCGTATTTACTTTCTTGCACCCTAGCTGTACGTACGTGTACATGCTACGTGTGCGCCTCTACCACGACACATGCACACCTCTACATCGACCAGTATGTACGTACACGTTCGCGACCAGAATGAGAACGCTACGTACGCATCGACCAGGTGGGTCCTGACTGTCAGGCACTTCCTTCCGTGCGAAGATGTAGCTGGTGGGTCCCAGCAGTCAGGGGGCAAATCATTTTTTTTTTGCTCGTAATATGTATGCACTTCCTTGCGTGCGAAGATATAGATGGTGGGTCCCAGCTATCAGGGGGGAAACGTTTTTTTCGCGAAATATGGTGGCCCGTCCGGTGGGTCCCTGCTGTCAGGTGGAGGAATCATTATTTTCCACGTAATAAGGAGGCACTTCCTTGCTGCGGCCGTGGACCCAGCTATCAGCCTCTCCACGTATAGTACTCTTACAATGGAAGTCGTTCCTTAACCACACCACGCCGAGAGCACCAGGGCGGTGGACGACAGCGAGGCCTAGGAAGGGGACGACGCGGAGCCGGGGAAGACGCGGCTGTGGAAGCCCATGCGGACAGGAGTACGAGGGTTCACTGGTTCGGCTGCGGTGTGAGCCTGCTGTCGCCGCAGAATAACAGGGGGTGTGGGTGAGTAGAGGGATGGTCTGGCCAGCGGCGGGAGTAGTAGGGGGCGGTGAGGCCTCCGCGGCAGCATAGCCGGCCACGGGAGGCAGGAGCAGGCGGCACGACCGGCGCTGCTTTGGGCGGCTGGAGGAAGAAGACCAGAGGTTGAAGAAGCACTACGGCCGTTGGATGGACATCGTACGATCACTGGAGCTAGAATCGTTCATATTGACTAAGTTGACAAAGCCCTCCATCCCCGTCAACTTAGTAGGCCCACTATGCTGGGTCCCAGCTAGCAGGGGGTGTATTCATTTTTTTGTGCGTAATAAGGAGGCACTTCCTTGCGTGGGAAGATATAGCTGGTGGGTCCGACCTGTCAGCGGGGGGAACATTTTTTTCGCGGAATATGGAGGCCCGTCCGGTGGGTCCTAGAAGTCAAGTGGAGGAATCTTTATTTTGCACGTAATAAGGAGGCATTTCCTTGTGTGCGGCCATGGACCCAGCTGTCAGCCTCTCCACGTACAGTCCACGTTCGATGGATGTCGTTCGTTGACCACGTTGACCGGTGAGGCCTAGGAAGGGAACGACACGAAGCCGGGGAAGACTCGGCAGTGGTTGCCCAGGAGGTGGGGAGTACGAGGGTTTACTGGTCCGGCTGTCGTCACCGGAAATAACAGGAGGTGTGGGTGAGTAGAGGAATGGTCTGGCCAGCAATGGAGTAGGGTGGGGCGGTGCGCCCGGTGCGGGAGCACAGCCGGCCACAGGAGGCGGGAGCAGGCAGTCCCATCGGCGCTGGTTTGGGTGGCTGGAGCAAGAAGATCAGATATTTAAGAAGCAGCAAGACCGTTGGATTAACATCCAACGGTCACTGCTGCTAGAATCATTTGTGGACTAAGTTGACAAAGCCTTTCGTACACGTCAACCTAGTAGACCCACAAGTCAGCCTCCAAATCTGTCCCAAACAGCATACAACCCAAAATTTCTAGCCAGATTCAAATTAATTTAAAAACTAAACATAGCTTAATTTAAATCCAATGAAATTTTACCCGCACAAAAACAATGAAATTTAAAATATCAAAATCTGAGAGAAAAAAGTATTTTGGAACTAATTGCCTGTTTGCTGTATTTTTTCATTTTACAGCCCATTTCTTATTACTTATAGCCCATTTTCTGGGCAAAATGCATCCCTCCTCGTCTTGAAATATTTCCGGCCAGCAGGGCGTAGAAAAGCAAGTAGGCCTACGTTGGTTATTCTGCAAAAAACAAAATAGCTGGGCTAGCCATTTTTAGAAAGGAAAAAAACAAACTGGGCTGGTCATGTGCTAGACGGGCCACAGCTCCCGAACAACCCAGTTGAATACCCTTCTCTATCCCGAAAAAACAAAATTACGGCGCGCGCTGCTGGGTCCCTACTTTCATCCTCACCATGTACAATCATTTCCTTATTCCTCTCGGTTGTTGACCATGTTGACAACATTGGAGGGCGGCGCCGCGGCGAGCGAACCAAGGCGGAGGACGATGGTGAGGCCTCGGACGAGAATGAACAGGAGCGGGAGAAGGTGCGCAGAGTTTTAGGGTGCGATGTGGCCATGATGCGTGCGTGGCAGCACAGCCAGCCGTGGGAGGCGGCAGCAGGCGGATCTGTCGGTGCTGGTTTGGCTTTGGCGGCTGGAGGAAGAAGAGACTGAAGAAACATGACAGATGTTGAATGTCAATCCAACGGTCAAGGTTGGCACAATTGTTTGTTGACTAAGCTGACACCAAGTAACATACTTTTTTATATATAGGAAGAAAAGAAAAACTGGGCTCGTTCGCCTGATAACATTCCCGAAACTGCGACCGTTCGATCTTGCGTCGGAACTAATACTGCAAGGAAAATGCGTTCGTCTGCCATCCTCCTCCCAGGGAACGTTCGCCACATAAGTGACTAGCACCCTTGGTTTTCTACCGAGAGGTCTTGGGTTCGAGTCCCAGAAACTCTCAATTTTGTCCTCCTTCCTTCCTCGCAAAAGAAAATCAAAGACTTGAGAAGGCGTACAGAACAAGCTAGTGTACCAGTAAAGAGACGTTGCTGAGTTTTAGAAAAAAGAGAGACGTGCTCCTATTGCTGGTTCGAATCCAAACCTAGACTATGACTATATTTGGTGCTATGCTACTCTGCAAAGTAATGAAACTGACATATCCAACATTCGTTTCACCTCTTCTCTACTTATTCTTCCTATCATCAGAAGCTCTGGCCGAGCAACCATGTCCGCTGGCTGCTCATCCACCTGCTCTTCAGCAGGCAACAACCAGATATGCGCCAAGTCGCCACCCGTACCGTCGCCTGTGGGTCTCATCACACCCCCGCTGGCACACGCACCGCAGCCGGTTGCTCATCGCAACCTACTGCCGTTGGTGTGGTGCCACTGCTGCAAATCACGCAGAGTCATCTGTGCGTCTCAACCACAATCCTCAACCCTGGCCGAGTCTTCTACAAATGCCCGAATCATGGGGTAATAATATGTTTAAGTGTTGTTCTGCTGCTTTCAGTTGCTGATTTTTTTAATAGTTTGGTTGATGATCTTCCAATTTGATTCGTGCAGAAAAGGGAAAATTCGTGTTTTTTGTATTTCTGGGAAGTTGTTGATGTGGGGGAACGCAACTACGCTGATTATTTGGTTATCCGAGGAATCCCAATACCATCAGGTTGGGGTGTTGGACAAGTAACTGAAGGAACGATAGAAGAGGAAGATGCAAAGCAGAAGGTTAAAGATGCAGTTCCTCTGATCATGGCCAAGCAACAGCTGCTGAACGACCTTGACAGAAATGAGGAGATGAAAGAGCTTGTGAAGATAATGGGCAAAATATATGTGCTCTGTAGGATTATTGTCTCTTTATTTGCAGTGTATGTAGCACTCGTGATGTATTCAGTGGCTATGACATGAGCACTTTGCTGAAACTAGTAATGAATGAAACCTGTGTAGCAGGCTGGGCATAGTGTTGTGAACATGTAATGATTTCTATTAACGGATATCGGGGGCATCCCCTTTTACTCATGAATAAATAAATAGCAAAGGCTCTTTTGGTAATAAATAAATAAATTAGCAGAGGCCCTGTCGGGTCAGCTTTGTTCCCATTCAAAGACATCGAGCAAATTGCAGTCCAACAACAAACTACGTCATGAAATTCAAGTTTCACGGCCAAATATGAGTACAACTAAACAACAATGTCATCATGTTTTTATCGTCATACAATCACCAAACACAAATGAACATACATAACAAGTGATGTTCTCACAGCAAAATACTAAACAACACATTCATCAGGTTTCAGTTGTCATAGCAAACACAATTTCACATAGTAGATAAAAAATGTCTTTTGATAGGCAAATACGACAAAAGCAATCTAATCATCCGCAGCAGCAGCGTCAACATCTTTGCCATGTGTATCAGTGTGAATTGTAATTCCCTAGAGTGTCGTCTTCTTCTTCATCCTCAATGTCCTCGAACGTTGGCTTCTTCTTGATCAACTCTTGTATGTCCACAACACGACAGGCAATCTTTTCGCCAGTGTCATTGACGTGATGATTCTCAAAGATATTAGGAACATCTGTGGAATCTTGTACATCAGGAGCAGTGTAAGCATCATCTTGTTGTGCAACTTCATTAAACGAATTCCTTTGCTCAAACCTTTGCAATACTCTCCAGTCATCGCTAAGTGCAAATGTGTCTTCCAAGAAAAATATCTGTGTTGCTTGATTTGCCAAAATAAAAGCCTCGTTGGTCTGGTACACCACCTTGACATTGATGGATTTGAAATAATCATCAGCTCTGGGTTTTGCGATCCTGGAAAACAGGTTATACGAACGACATCACAACAGAACCACACACCGATGATCCTTGAAACTGGAGATATACTGCAACTGAACAATGTCTGTTATGTTAGCATACATTTCAGTTGTCTCTCTGTCGTACGTATCCGTGCTTATGATGGCACTGTTTTGTGTCTTCCTACCTTCGTCGCGTGCAAGGGTGTTGTAGTGCACATCTCCAACAATGCAAGATTCATAATGTCTTGCCCGAGTATCAGGACCCATTGCTAGTGCGTAAAGGGCATCATCAACTGCCTGCCCATCCTCCCGCATCTTCTTAACCTATGGTTAGAAATTAGACAAGCTAATCATCTTATGTACTCAATATATTAAAAAAAACTGGCAGTGCAATTCAAAAGCTTACGTGGCTCTTGAACCATTTCGCAAATCCTGCCATAACCAGTTTGTAAATGTTTCTTGGATTTTGCGGCAGTAAATCCTTTCTGTAGATGCTGCACAACATAGTGATCGCGTCAAACATCTAAATATATAAGAATGTGCTGCAAGTTTAGTAGATTACGATGTATAAGCTGCAGTACTTAGCACTTACTTGATATAAGGTAGTATCTCAGGACAGTTATTCACCACATACCAAACCATTTTGTCCAAATCTTTAGGTTTGTCCTCTTGTCGACTCTTCCCTGTAACTCGAACAGAATAATCGAAAACATTGAGCCCGGGATTGTCTTCACCCACCTCTTTGCTAAGCTGATCAGCTGTTTCAATGTATTTTGAGCAGAATGTCAACGCTTCTGTAGCAATGTAGGCCTCTGCAATGGAACCCTCGGGTCTAGCTCTGTTCCTAACATAGCCCTTGAAAGTGACTAGATGCCTTTCAATAGGGTACATCCAGCCATACTGTAATGGACCTCTAAGTAGTGCCTCATCAGGTAGATGAACAACCAGATGCACCATCACATCAAAGAAGGCTGGAGGATATATCTTCTCAAGGTCGCATAGGATAGTTGGTATCTTGTCTCTAAGACGCTCCAAAGCATCTACCCTGATATTTCTACTGCAGAGTTCCCTAAAGATTTGTCCCAATTCTGCAACTGCTCTGTATAAGTCAGGGCGGCCCAATGCTCTAAGGATAACAGGTAAAACCCTTTGAAGTAGGATGTGGCAGTCATGAGTTTTCAATCATTGTACCTTGTTTCCATCTGCACTGACTCTCCTTTCAGGGTTGGAAGCAAATCCACGTGGGAATCTCACACGTGACAGGACCTCGCAGAATTCTTTTCTTTTTACCTTGTCGAAGACGTACACAGTTGGTGCCATATCCCGTGGTTTACCTTCATCTTGCACCTGCAATTCCTGTCTGATACCCAGGTGTGTCAAATCAATCCTAGATTTTAAGGTATCTTTCGTCTTGCCTTCAATATTAAGAAGTGTGCCGATAATGTTGTCACATATATTTTTCTAGATGTGCATCACATCAAGATTATGCCGCAGATCCAAATCTTTCCACAAAGTGGACCTGTGGGTAAACAATAATCTCTCTTCTGTCCTGCCATGCTTCCTTTTCCCGCTACCATTACCAGGATGGTTTCCTGGTGTTATATGCTTGACCTTCTCTAATTCCACTTGCAACTCATCGGCGGTGAGCCTCTTTGGCGCATCACGGTTTTCATGCTTTGCATTGAACACATGTCTTCGGTATTTTGTAGGACGCGGCTTGTCCTTGGCAAGGAAATGGCGGTGTCCAATGTAACAGATCTTGCTAAGTATTGCATATGACAGCGGATTCCTGTCACAGCAAACACATGCACTGTAACCATGTGTCGTTCGCCCTGACAGAGTGCCCAAAGCCGGATAATCATGGATGCACCAAAGTATAATAGCACACAGAAAGAAATCAGCTGGTGGGCTTCTATATAGGTCTCTAGTGAGAACACCCCTCCATAGATGTTGAGGTTCCTCCACAAGAGGCTCCATGAATAAATCAAAATCCTTTCCAAGACTTTTTGGACCTTGGATGAGCAAGGCCATCTTGTAGTTTGATTCTTTGGTGCAAACATTTGGAGGCATGTTGTAAGGGATAACAAGCACTGGCCACATGCTATATGTGGCGCTCTGGTGGCCAAATGGGTTAAATCCATCTGAAGCTAAGCCAAGTCTAATGTTTCTCGGGTCAGCAGCAAACTTTTTGTGTTTCTGATTGAAGCTTTTCCACTCACTACCATGAGATGGATGGCTCATTACATTCTGATCTATGTACTCCTGGTTCCTAGAATGCCATAGTACATCCTCTCTTGTTTCAGCATCATGAAACAACCTCTGCAATCTTGGTGTAATTGGAAAATGTCTCAGAACATTATGAGGAATCCTCTTCATAGCATCGCCATCTTTCCATCTTGATGATTCGCATTTCGGGCATTCACTTAAGTTGGCATAATCCTTCCAGAACAGAACACAATTATCCTTACAAACATGGATCATATCATATCCAATTCCAACAGCACAAAGGAAATTCTTCATTTTACTGTAGGTATGTGGCAGCTCAGACGCATCTGGGAAAGCTTTGCAGAAAGCAGCCAACGTCGCATCAAATGATTTGTTGGTCATCCACTCAGATGTCTTCACCTGAAGAAAGGTGGCCATAGCTGAGAATACTGACAGCTTATTTCCTGGGGTGACAGCCACGTTGCATTGTTCCAACATGCAGGCCCACCGTTTTTCTTCTGCAGGTGAAAGTTCACGAAATGCACGAGCATTTCGTAGCATTGTTTCAATGTTGGTCAAACCCACTGGCTCCGCCACCACCACCTCATCCTCCTCTTCCACCTGAGCATCAGGCAGATCAAGATGGTGATCTGCTGCTTCCACGTAGTCAGTAACATTGATGTTCATAGCTTCACCATGATGAACCCACCTAGTATATGTGACCGACATTCCATACAAGTGTAGATAATTTCGCATAGTTGACTGGGGTCTTGTAACTGAATTCATACAACTGCTACACGAGCAGAGCCCATCTAATTTCGGACCACCGTACTCAGCTCTGATAAAGTTCATGAAGTTTTCAACCCCCTCGACATATGCAGCGGAGAATCTTCGAGCAGAAGTTATCCAAGTCATGTCCATCTGTTAGACATACAAATTAGTTCTTCTACTAGATATTACAGGAAAAACATATATGCTTTTTTATGAAGTCCAGAAAAAATACCTAGGTCGATGTCTAAAGCTATGGAAAGATATTTGGACGAGTAGATCTAAGTAACAAAATATATTTAAAGCTAATTTAGCAAACAGATTTGAGTGCTAAATTATGACAGGCTATTTCAGCACTCAATGAGGCCGAGCACATAGCCATCGAACTATCGAAGGCCATCGTAGCAACAAAGATCGAGTATAAAACGGTGTAGAGATATTTCACCTAACAAATTGGCTACCAGACCATGGCAATCTACGTCACAATAAATATATGGCGGGATATTTTAGCAACTAATCGGGCTTGGCATGCCATCTCAGCTAAGCAAATTGAGTGCCAAACAGGGCAAGGAAGCTTCTTAAGCAGAGCATATCGACTGTAAACTACTTCGGCAAACAGTGAGATTAACAGCGTCTATCAGCTAACATTCAGCACTACACCGACATGCACGGGGCCTCAATCTAGAATGCGCGTACAGTGGGAGAAGCTGACCGCCGTGCGTCTCCACACGAACGTCGCCAGCGGTGGCGGCGCTGACCGCCGTGTGCCTCCACAAGAACGTTGCCAGCAGTAGCGGCGCGGCTCGAGGACGGCAGTCTATGAGAGCGTACTGTGGGAGCAAGAGGATCGCCGTGCGTCCACTCGACGAACCGCGGCGCCGACGTATCGGTGCAGCAGGGAGGGTGGCTTTGGCGTAGCTAATGGAGTGGAGGGGGACGGGGGAGGGGGTTTGGGGAATATTATTGGCTAGTTGGCTGAAGGGCGGTTGAATTTGGGTTTTGGGGGGAATTTGGGGGGGGGGATTTCGAGCGGTGGGCGAGGGGAGTTAGGTGCATGGTCGGTTTCTCCAAGTGCAGTCACACGTGTCAGTGAAGAGGCAAGCCGAAGCGTGTTCCATTTGCATGAGCCGTGTGCAGGACCGAACGTGTGTGGGGTGCAATGCGACCGTGACAGGGGTGTTGTGAGTGTACCGCCTTTTTTCCTTTTTAAACTAGGTGCTTCGTTCCCTCAAAAAAACTTGGTGCTTCGCGCGATCCATCGATACTACTACTAGTAATCCGATAATCCCGACTAAAACGGCGCGGCCGGGTCTTTTCCCGCGCGATATGCTGGGAGGTTGGCTTAGTTGGGTTTTTTTGGACGAGTAATGCTACACCTACGTAATCCCAATTACGTAATTAACGTAATGTGAAACGTGTGAGCTGTTGATTGTAGATTGGGGGGGAGGGGCCCACCACCATGAAAATCAGGGAGGAGAGAGAGGCAATTTACGTTAACCCTTTCGTAGGTTCCCGTAGATGTAGAAAGATGTGAAATGCGTGAATGTGTAGTGGACATACTATTGGAGTGCCTAAGATAAATTGTGTATGTAGACCCTATGTGTTTATTTACTTCGCATGTTAGCATTGTCTCGGTTCAATAAAAAGCAGAGTTGGTGATGATGGTGTGCCTGCCATCCTGCAATATAGGCCGTACGATCTATATCTAATCGATAGGAAGGAAACTATGACAATTTACCCGCACTCCTCTCCACATTTGCAGATAAGGCCATCCCTCGTTCATCCTTTCTCCCACAAGATCTTGATGTTCCGTGCAACGCATGGGGATCTTGCTAGTACTCCTACAATATATTATATTATTGTGAAAGTTCATATACGCCGTCCGAGATTAATGCAAACACGGCAGATTTTCATTACATTTCGAACTTTTATAGGACAGAAAAATAAAAGAAACCCGACCCTAAACCTATTCTATGGCGGTGACCAACGCCCTCCATCTGCGATCTCCGTGTACGGGGGTGGGGTTCAAGACGAAGGTGTGGTCTCCGGCGAGGAAGAGTAGAACACGGGAGACGGACTGGCCAGTTGGCACACCATGCCTTGCCGCCTCCCATGCCCTACTCATCCTCGGAGGAGTCCCCGACCTCGGCGGTGCCAGGCATTGGACGGCGGCAAGTAGGACGCGTGGCTGACGGTGCTCCCGTCGTCGGCCGCCATCGTGGCCACCGCTTGTGCGGTCGTGTCCGCATCCGGCTATGCCGCGATTGCGTCACGAGCGCCGACTTGAGCGAGGGCGGCGACCTCGACCTTCATCCCCGAAGACAAAGCTCTGTCGCAGAGCATTCGCGCTCGCGGTCATGGCGGATGTGGTGCCAGGTAGCAGGACGATGCGCTATGGTGTGGAGGTTAGCAGGGCATTGTCGCTTTAAGTAGTGCATTCCGGTGAGGCCAAAGCGTCCGGGCGCATCATTAAGTCGCCGGAGTTTGTTCCTCAGGCACCGAGCCTCTTAACGACGGGATACGGACGGACGGCATGAATGCGGGCAGCTGGCGCCGGCTAGGAACGCAACATGCCACCGCGCGAGGGACGACGGTTTTTGGTGTGCTAGGGTAGTCAGCTGCGGTCGTGGCAACGTTGGAGATGCCCTTTGCTCACATGCGACCCCACATGTCATTGAAAAAGCAAGATGACCCGGCATGGTTTCAAGTCCTGGGGATGCAGCTGGCCGTGCTACACCACTCCGCGGACGCGTCGTGGTGCGCGCGCACTTCGACACCCCGTGCAATCTCGACGAGTCGGGTGTTGATCTGCTGGTCGTGCCACAGCGCTAACGCCACCCTCGGCATAATGAAACCGACCGTGTCCAGCGACGATGAGCGTGTCGCTCACCGCGGTCGCCCTATCCAGAGGCGGTGCTGGAGCTGCGCCACGTTGTTGGCCCCCCACGACCCACATGAACGGTTGCCTGTGGCGAGGAGGTCGTGGGCCAACTCCTCCATTGGACTAGTCTGCGCCACGTCGTCCCGACAGGTGTGCCCCACATGATGGTTTCCCTGTTTTCCCGGTCATACTCGAGTGCCAGTGCTCCGCATTGTGCATTAGGTGCAGAACAGGTGGTTTCTGTGCCCTGGTTCAAATGTGGTACAGTACCAAGTTGTTACCGTAGCCCCGAGTGTGGTGGTTTTGGGTACGGTACCACCCTTTTCATTTTCAAGTAGTGAAGCATAACACTTGATTAAGTAGCCGGATGGTGTGCTAAATGTAGGTGTCTAAGTGTTTGAAAGAATAATTGAGGTGTGCCCGGTCCGTGCCCGCATTTAGGGGTCCAACTTACCATGTTCCGGCAGTAGTAACTATACTAGTCCCTGCGTACTCCCTCTGTTTTTATTTACTCCGCATTTTAGCTTTGCTCAAAGTCAAACTTTGTAAACTTTGACAAAGTTCATAGACAGAAATAATAACATATACAATAACAAATCAATACCATTAGATTCATTATTGAATATACTTTCACATCATATATATTTGCTATTGTAAATGTTCATATTTCTACTCTTACTAGCAAGAGCCCGTGCGTTGCACGTAACATCAAGATGCATTTGTATGACTAGTTTATCTTGTGAGAGAAAAGGATGAACGAGGGAAGGCCTTATTTGCAATTGTGGAGAGGTGTGTGGGTACCTTTTTGCAAAATTGTGATAGTTTCCTTCCTATCCGTCAGATATATATCAGATGGCCTATATTGCAGGATGGCAGGCACACCATCATCACCAACTCTGTTTTCTATAAGAGTCCGTCCGATTTATATCTGACGGATAGGAAGGAAACTACGGAAATTTTGCAAAAAGATACCCACACCCCTCTCCACATTTGCAAATAAGGCCTTCCCTCATTCATCATTTTCTCCCACAAGATAAACTACTCATACAAATGCATCTTGATGTTCCGTGCAACACACGGGCATCTTGCTAGTGTGCAAAGAAAGTAGAGTTGGTGATGATGGTGTGCCTGCCATCCTGCAATATAGGCCGTCCAATCTATATCTAACGGATAGGAAGGAAACTATGACAATTTACCCGCACTCGTCTCCACATTTGCAGATAAGTCCTTCCCTCGTTCAACCTTTTCTCCCACAAGATCTTGATATTCCGTGCAGCGCATGGGCATCTTGCTAGTTTTGTATAAACTTGGTCAAATTTTATGAAGTTTGACTTCAGTCAAACCTAATAGGCAGAAGGGAAAACGAGACAACTTATTCTTTATTTGAGCCGTTCAAGTATAATCATGCGGCGTTGCTTATTTCTCATTCCTGTCCAACCCTCTTCTCCCTCGATCATGCCGCCCTCCGGTCAAGTCCATCCTCTCGCATGCCTCATTTGAACATTCCGTCGAGTATCATTCGCATGTGGGCCTAGACCATGCTTGTATTTCCAATGTTGTAATTTGTCCAACATGCATACAAACAAATGGTTCGTTTAAAGTTTCACTTTGCCTCCACTATGTTTCGCTTCCCCTCTTAGTTTTGACATCCCTTTCGATTCATGCCCCGACACATCTTGACGAGATCGATTGATGTTGAGAGATCAATTGCGTGTCGTGCAAGGAGATAAAGGTTTGGTCTGTTTCTATGATAGAAATGACCCGCGGGGGGGGGGGGGGGTCTGTGGGGATCAGAGGGAGTATATTGTACGTTCATAAGCGAAATGAACATATTCTACCCACCCTAGTCCTCTTTCAATCGATCTCCGGACCCCGAGATGAAATCGAGAGAAAATGAGTGGGTGCATGTGTGATACCTAAGGCGGATTCAAAATTTTGAACCGGTGATCATAGCATCTGCAAATCATATATAAAGGTATTCAATGTTCGTTTCGCTTTTGAACATACAATATACTCCCTCCGATCCTTTCTAGTTTACATATAAGTTTTATGTGTAGTCAAAGTATCTCTACTTTGATAAAACTTACAAAAAAAGTATCAACATTCAACAACGCCTAATCAATATTGTTAGGTTCGTACGTACTCCTAGATTTTTATTCAAACAACGATGGTTTCCAATTTGTTTTCAACCACGTGAATGTGCTTGTTCTCGTGCATGCTCTTCCTACTAGGATTTCGCCACGTATAGCCAGTCCAATAGTAACTTTTTTTAAGCTCCCTGTCCAATAGTACTAGTGGAGTACTGACAACATCTGTAGTAGAGTATGCAGTGCTCATAGTACTCCCTCCTTCCATTTATATAGGGCCTAAGAGCAAGTCTAATAAGGCCTAGTCAGCAGGCTATAAGACTTGTCATGTCATTAAAATCCTACTTGGAGGAGTGAGAAGAGAGGAGAGAGAGTGAAGCGGGCTCTTCCAATCATATACCTTGCTCATGCAAATATTAAATGTTTAGAGCCAACCTAATAGCCATTCTAAGAGCCAACTTCCATGGCACTTTTGCCTATGTGGAGGAGAGAGATGTGAAAAAGTAAGGGGAGTGAGCTCTCATGCAAGAGCCTAGCTATATATGCATTCCTAGGTAAATACAATAAATATGAAGAAAGAGATAGAGAGGAGATGGAAAAAAGTAATAATACAATAGCCAACCTTATATTATTTTTTTGCGAGAAATAGCCAACCTTATAGCCCACACTATTGTATGAGTGCATATAGATGATGGCTATAGATGACATGATAGTTCCTTATAGCCATCTGCTGGTTATATTATTAACCATGATCTAATGCGTTTTTCAAAACCGCCTTTGACTATTGACAAGATTAATAGTACATGAGATGTATAATGTGAAAATTATATCATTGGAAGCTCCTTTCACATACGAATTTGACCGTATGCTTTGTGTAAGTTGCATGTCATATATTATTACTCTAACATTTGGTCAAAGTTAGCCTTGAAAAACGCATTAGGCCCTGTAGATGGAAGGAGGGAGTAGTAGTGGAAGTGGATACTCTGACGTAGGTATCCCTGCCTTACTCTCCCTTTCGGTCACTTACTGGCGGACCCCATGCTTGCTAGGCCCAGCATGTCAGTTACTCAATGGGTTCGGCCACGTCAGGGGATCCTCATCCGTAGTATACTCCCTCCTTTTCTATTTACTCCGCATAAAACGGAGGGAGTGGTAGTATAAATGACACGGGCGGGGGAGGGGGAGGGACATCGGTTTGCTCTCAACTGCGGTCCCACAAGCGAGCGAAAATGCAAGATGAAGCACGTTCCATTCAGTGAATGATGTGGAGGGTCCAGCGTGTCGGGGTGCAACGCGGACGCGACAAGAACGATGTACAATCAAAAACGATTGACTGGTCGTCACCGGAACCACTATTCATACCAGAACCTTCGCTGCTTGGCCTACGCCAGCCACTGCCCCAAAACCACACCTCCTCTCCAGCCCATTCCCCCACCTTTTGATCCCCTAGCCCGCATCAAGCATCCCCTAGTTCGCTGGAAAGCCATGGTGCGCCGCAAGATCACGTACTACAAGATGCTGACGTCGGAGCGCCGCGCAGAAATCGCGGCGACGGTCGGCGCCACAGACCTCCGTTCCCAAGCTCGCTTTGCAGTGGGCCAATCCCCGAGTTCTTTGGAGCCAAGCTACGAGGAGGAGGAAGCCGATCCAATGTTCATGGCGGAGGTCGTGGCGCAGAAGGCCCCCGATGGGTATGAGACGATGGATGTCGACTTCGTGCTGGCATCCGGGTCCCCCATGGTGCAGGCGGACCAGTAATTCAACCTGGCGATACTAAAGGAGGACCGGGAGGCAGAGGCTCAACTCAACGAGGAGTGCGCGCATGCCGCTGCCATCGATGCTCTCCTGCAGGCGGAACCGGATGTCGTGGATGTGAACCAGGCGGCGAAGGCTCAACCCGAAGCGAAGCGCGCGGATGCCGCTGCCATCGAGGCCCTCCTACAGGTGGAACCGGATGTCCTGGACTTGAACCGGGCGGTGGAGGCTCAACTCAACATGGAGCGCGCGGATGCCGCTGCCATCGAGGCCCTCCTGCAGGCGGAACCATACATCCTGGACTTGAACTGGGCGGCGGAGGCTCAACTCGACGCGAAGCGCACGGATGTCGCTGCCATCGAGGCCCTCCTGCAGGCGGAACCGGACATCCTGGACTTGAACCGGGCGGTGCTCTCGTCCGTGCAGAGCGCCCGCACGCTCCGCGTGAACGAGTAGCTGGGGGCCGAGGACAACCACGGTGCGGAGACACATGTCGGCAGCTATAGCTGGTTCGCACCGGCAGCCAAAGACGACGAGGCCGTCTTGTTCCGCGAGCAGTGATAGTTTTTCTTTATGTTGTTGTTTTTAGGGTTCTTTTGCTGTGTAAAAACAGATATTGTTATGCAAGTCACCTGACTTTCATCATTTGGGTATGTCTACCATTTCAGGCGGTTGGATGAATATCCTGTGTCTCCTAACCCTTCTTCATCACCTCTTCTTCTTCCCCAACAGACCACCGCATGGGCCGTACGGATCCTCCCCAACATGCGGTTGGATAAACATATTGTATGAACGAAAATTATGTGTCGGCGGTAGGATGGCTGAGCTTGGTTTGTTCACATGTGGTAGCACGTGTCAGTGAGGGTGCGTTCCCTTGGTTGGGTTTGCGGCGTGCAGGAGCGACTGTGTGAGGGTGCGGTGCGACCGCGGCGTGCAGGAGCGACTGTGTGAGGGTGCGGTGTGACCGCGGCAGCCGTGCGCAAGTGTACCTCCTTTTCATTTTGAAAACTTTAGGCAAGGTTGGCAAAAATGTGTGGCGAAGTATGGCAATGCAAGGCCTAGACCCAAACAGGATACAAGTACGTACGTACTAGGAGTACTAGTGTTAAAAAAGAAAGGCGGGGTTTTCCTTCACGGGATTAATCGATACAAATCCTCATTTGACGTGTCAATTAATGCGTATTTTTTTCTCCAAAGCCCAAAGAGCTAACCATCTCACTCCTCATTGCTTGATTAATGCAGCGCCATGCAAACCAACCTTCTCACTTCCGGATGCATGCAAGGGTATATTAATGTCCTTGGTTGCTAGTACTAGGCAAACCCCATCAATTTTGCCTCGATTAGTGTTAGTGGCCTTTTGCAAATTGTAATTTTGATATACTGGCCTTGTGTACAAAAAAATGGAGGTAGTAACTATTTGACTTCCTTCCCCATTACGGTGACGTTGACGATATCTCGAACGTTGTGCTTTGGCGAACTGCATTCGACGGAGAACACCATTCAGGGAGACTACGGTAAGTCGTTCGCAAGTGCCGCCTGCAAGCCGAGACAACTGCCTTATTTGCATCCAGGAAGGACCCGTAAATGTACTAGTACTACTAGTATATACAATAGCGTCGTCCGTCCAGCTTAGTGCGGTGGGGTGGTTTCTCGAAGAAGATGATGGAGAAGCGGAGTCAGCGAAGAGTCAAATGATGGTTGCTTCATCCGCGCTTTGTGATTTGATGCCTCACCACTTTGTGATTTGTGATAGAAGGGACATGGGAGTAGACTCTATGCTCTATACTGTATATTGCATCCAAGCACGAGAGAAAGAGCAGAGACGTTGCATTTTTCTATTCCTTCAATCAATCAATCAGGGAGCTTCGGTTCCATCTTTTTGGCGTTGGCAACACCGTCCACAATGGTTCCCATCGATGCCAAAAGCTATTTTCACATTTGGCTACACATTGTGGATGCCCTTAACCGTACCACTTGGTTTTGCTCCTGTGTGCTATCTATACAAATCTCAATTATATTGATCTAAAAAATTATAGTATCAAGATTAGTAAAAAGGAGGTGATTTTGCCACGCGGATGGCGGGGGAGGTTTCTTATTTTTGGAGGATGTTGGCCTGGCAGTTTGCTAACATGCGGTCCCACGTCTCAGTGCTCTACCAAGCCGATTCGCGTCCCACATGAGGCAGAACAACGGCAGAAGCAACACGTGGTTAACTTGAAGAAGATGAGGGAGAAGCGGATTCAGCAACGAGTGAAATGATGGTTGCTTCGTCCCTCTAACTTCTTTTTTTAGCATTATTACTGCGTCCCTCCAACTTAACTGCGGGAAAGGTGCAGCTTTGTGATTTGATGCCTCATTGCTCATTACTACGCCGGCGCCATGACTGGGGTGCTTCACCCCTGCTGCTCTGCACTGTATTTAGGTATGGCATGTGGACCCGGTAGCTTGATGTCCCACATGTCGGCAAAAGGGACTAGAACATTTATGGAAGCGAGCGCTCCACTCTTACGACGGAGGAGGACACGACACAGCGGCCCAGTGAACTGTTACTTGTACTGTATATAGTACTATAGTACTATAGTTTTGCTGTTTCGCACGATCCATCGATACAAACCTGATTAAACAGGAAAGGGCGAGATTTTTCCCGCGCAGTAGATGATACTGGCCATGCATTTCAAAGGCAATTTTAATGTATGAAAACTGAATAATTAAGTAACAATATGATATCTAGTATAATTAAAAATACATATGATTTATTGTGTTAGAGTGTAGTAGTAGTGCTGTATTGCATAGTTGTTAGATGTACCATGCGAGAACGTGTAGAGATGTAGTTTTGGAGGGCCTACAGAGAGAAAAGCGTAATACGGTCACCGAACTTCAGAATACGCTCATTATGGTCACTATATACGTTTTGCGGTGATTATATGGTCACTTGCTCACCGTTCAGCATCGGATTGCACTCTGTTGACTGGCCAAATAGTCTGTGTGGCACCATGTTGAGTAGTTAAATTGACCACGTTCCTTGTGGGTCCCACCTGTCAGTTCACATAGGAAAAAGGTTAGATAAACACAAATTTACGCAGGCGCGACAAGACTCCAACCCATGCGCGGAAATCACCTGGTTGTGTATGTGTCTGTCAGGGCCTGATGTGTGCGCATGCACGTGTAGGTTGAGCACTTGAGCGTGAGAGTGTGTGTTGGTCGTGTGGTGTGGGCATGCATGCGTGTGAGTGTTGCATGTGTGCGAGGCTGCGTGTGTATGTGTGAGTGTTGTGTGTGTGTGTGGCTGCATGTGTTCGTGTGAGTGTTGCGTGCATGTAGTTCGTGTGCATGCCTGCGTGTGTGTATAATCACCACACCAACTCCTGTGTGTTAAAACAGACGGCTCAGCATACCAATACAAGGCCACCTTGTCCGTTGTGCCTGCGGTCATGACTTCGAACCACCGTCCAATATTTATTTGTCGTTTGTTTTCATACTTACTAGCAAGATGCCCGTGCGTTGCACGTAACATCAAGATGCATTTGTATGACTAGTTTATCTTGTGAGAGAAAAGGATGAACGTAGGGAAGGCCTTATTTGAAAATGTGGAGAGGTGTGTGGGTACCTTTTTGCAAAATTGCCAAAGTTTCCTTCCTATCAATCAGATATAAATCGGACGGCCTATATTGCAGGATGGCAGGCACACCATCATCACCAACTCTATTTTTTATAAGAGTGTAGAGTATATACAAGCCGACAGGTGGGCCCAATGGTAGTGAGATAATGTGATGCAACACTAGATGTGCCACGTGGAGCGTTTAACTGGTCAACTAGTCATGTCTTGAGCAAATACAGAGCTATACAGTAAGCCCGTGACTGTATAATAACCACAAAACATAAATGGTGACCGTAATGAGTGGATTCTGAAGTCCAATGTACGTATCCTGCTTTCGCTTCAAATACAATGATCGTCACTGTATATATCGCGAGAGAAAGATGAAACATGCGTGAATGTGTTGGGGGCTTACTTTTAGAGGACCTGGATATAGTTTGTGTGTGTACGTGAAAGGGGCGTAGATGGGGTGTATGCGATGGAGAGAGAGAGATGCTCTTCTTTCTCTTTATTATGACTAAGTTTATATATAGTATAAAAATATAAAAATTCACAGTGCGGAATAAATATCATTGTGGGCACCATGCAATGCAAATTAACGTTCATACTCCTCCATATAACTTTGTAATGTTGTATATATGTAGAAATTGTAAAATAATTTTTTGGCCACACTTTTATTAAAAAGGAATGTTGTATGCGAAATAAACGTGAAGAGAGGGCTTTTTAGATCAATGGGGTATGTGATGTAACATGTGTGAATGTGTAGTCGATGTATTTGGCAGGGCCTAGAGAGGCATGTGTGTGTATTACGTATTCGAGAGAGGCATGGATAGAGGGGACAGCGGGGCGAGGGGGCATGGGAGAGATAGCATGAGAAATGAGAGAGGTCTAGAGAGAGACGAATATGATGTCACGGCGAGGGATTCCCTTGAGTGTGTATATGCTAGGGGGAAGGGGATAGAGGCATGAGGAGAATTTTCTTTTGTGTGGTGTATGTGTTGGTATGTGTGGGTGTGAGAAGATAATGAAACCTGGGGGTAGAGGGTGTGTCACCGCGTGAGGTCCGGTGGGTCAAGGTGAGGCCCTTGGTTCGGTTCTGTCCTGCGCCACATTGGTCGGCCCGTGACGCATTTAGGGAGACCCATGGATGACTAGTCGTACAAGACAAAGATAGCAGAATCGTGAAGGACTCTGTGTCCACTGACAAAGCCGGCTAGGATTTGTAACTCTAGGTCCTCGGACTAAGGTAACCCCTTATCTCTGATATTACAATTCATCCAACCTAACTTTAAGGGGCATCCTACATAATGCTCTGCTAGAACCATACTCGTCGATTAGGAAGAGAGGTGTGAGACAATGCGTGAGAGACATGCCTAAAGATAATGTGCCTATAGGAGACACGTAGGCAGGTCTATGTATATAGAAAGGGTCGATGGGGATTGTGCGTGTGTATGCTTGTGAGAGGAAGAGTGCTTGTGATAAAGGTTAGTGAAAACAGTCGTAAATGGTTACGAGAGGGAGGGTTATATCGGGAGCATGTCTGCGAGAAAGACACCTCGGGAGAGAGTGTGTGAGCATGTGTGAGAGACCACCGATGGAGAGTGAAACTACACGTAAAAGACTGATGTACACATTGATTAAAGATATAAATTGTATCCAAATATTAGGATGGGATCATGATATTTGCAATTCGGGTAAGGAACGGTGATTGATCCATGAGACATCTAGATTCTATCGAATTTGAGCATGTATATGTTATTATTCCACATAATTGATCCACATAGTTAGTATTTTGAACTCCAAACAATGCATCCCTTTAGCAATCGAATATAAATGTGAGTATAGTTCATGTTGTGTGTGTAAAGCACATTATACATACGAAAGTTACACAATGAACATTATAAATAGCTAGCTATGAACTAGCATACATTTGAATTCAACTTAAGGTGGTTTAAAAAATTCGAATTCCACATGAAGTCCATTCAATTATTTGAATTTGATATCATGGCATTTGTAAATCATACCTAAATTATGGGGGCACCAATCTTTGCTCTTATTTTGTACATAATAGCATATATATATATATATATATATATATATATAGTCGTGTACAAAATAGATTCAAATTTAACTCCTCCATTCCGAAATAATCATAGTTATAGGATTTTCAAGTGTCAAAATTTCAAAAAGAAGCGGATAATTTAATGAGGTTTTCAAACATACAAGGTCAAATTTAACGTTGTCTATTTAGGTCAATCCTCAAAGTTCAAGAGTACTCTAAACGTGAATGCTTCTATTTCAAAATTTCGAACGAAGCGCCAAAAGAGCCTCTACTCGCCCGAAACCGCATGAGACCAATGTTTGGTAATAGAAGGAAATTACTTTTCTAACTCTGACCCGTGAAACCTACCGGCCCGACGTCCAAAGGCCTAAACCGGGGTAGGTTTGTAGCTTCATCTAGACGCCACGCAACTGCCTCCGAAAAACATTCATACACAATGGCCTCCTAAGCACACATGCGCGCAGCCAAAATCGCTCCCGCCCACTATTTGGGACACCTGGGATTACCATCCTACCCTCGACCCGCAGTAGGTCCGAAATTTAAGAGGGGGGCAAAGTTTGTACTTCCCCAAATTTCAAACAAGCGCGTCCCATCTGTTCAAAAAAGTCAAAAACAAGCACGTCCAGACCGAAACATTGTTCTCCCTTAGCTCCCCCCCCCATGTTCGATTCCCCATTCGTACTCCGTCGGCGCCAAAACTACCTCTCCACCAGCCATGAAACACCTGCGTCCTCCGTCCGCCACCCCATCCCACCCATCAACCGCCGCCCTCCTCCATCACGCCGGAGCCAATACCCCGATGTCGTCGTCCACCGCAACCTCAACCGCAATGCCCTCCATGGCTAGTAGTTGAAGCCAAGCCGAGCCGTCCGTACCCGAGCCAGTTCAACCACGCCGTCCTGCGCCTCACCGCTGCCGCTCCAACTTCGCCATCGTCCACCGCACTAGAGTTGTTCCTGCTACACCGTCCTTTGCCGCTCGGATCTACTTCCCCTCCGCCGACATACGGCCACGGAAACACAGTCAACAATTTGGCCATGGGTTCGTCCAAGGCTACACCCTCCTCCAAAACATCTGTTCCCCCGGAAAAAGGAAGAAAATCACCATGACATATGAAGGACACAACACTGGCAACCGGAAATGGTACTCCTCTTCCCTTATTCGTGCAAATCTTACATGTCTTCTTGCACGGTATTCATCCCACAAAAGACACTAGTTGACCGCTTCTTCTTGATACTAGATGTTCCTAGTAACTCGTGATGCACAAGGTTTCTCCTCATATACTATTTCACCTTAGCTAGAGGTCCGTCGCCCCCCTAGATTTTGATTCCTGGTCAGTTGATTCCCAATTAACGGAAGCATTCCCCAGCGTAACATGCGCTAGTCCGCCTATTACGCCGGGGAAGCAGCACCTCGGTGTTTATCTTAGGGGCGTGTGGGGCCTATAGCTGCTGGCGCCCGATCTGGAGGTAGGCCGGGATTAAAGGGATGGCCTGGGGGCGCTTCCAAGCACGGCGGTGGTGTGAGGTCGAGGGGGGGACGGGGCGGCGGAGGCAGGGGTCTGGGCCGGTGGTCGCTGGCGGTTCGAGGAAGATCGTCAACTGTGACTGGCGGGAGGTAGACGAAGGCCATCTGCACGTTCCTTATAGATTGAACGGTTCATAAAAAAATCTACTGACCTATTTACTTTCAGTCGACTGTTACCTTGATAGGACCACATGTGGTGGTGTGCTGGAGAAGTACCTGCATTTCCTGTGCTCATATATTACAAAATCATACGAAGTAAATCTACTTTTGTTTGCCATGCAATGTTGTAGAGCTATCGTATGTCTCCTGTCATTTATTTTTCAGCCACCTGCTATCTGCTACTTTTACAGTGCACTAGTTCTGCACACACTTCACCCATACTCTCACTATTGTGTTTTTATGCAAGGGTATTTCAAACTCTGTTGCCTTGAGAGAAGCAGAAAAGAAAAGAGAGAAGTCGCTCCGGCGTCGTACGCGGATAGGCCAGACACGTTTCAGCCTTATAAAGGGTGCAGTGTCAGCAGATGGAGACGATAAACATAGCTCTGGAGTTGATGACCTCGCTCGCAATGAACCACCATCCCAGGTGCTTGCTTTTAACTTCGCGGTGTCATATCTGGTTGCATGTTGCATATGGTGTCTAGCTTGTATTCGAAAGGCCAAAGTCGGTCTTTATTAAGATGAGGAAAGACATTTTTTACATGAACCACCATCCCGTGAGCATCATAAGATAAATAGCTAGTCAGGGCACTGGCCGAGCCAGTGACAAGCCCAGCACAGACAGGCATCACCTGGAAGCCAACTAAAAAGCCACGATGGTGGCGAAGCAGCCCGCCTCCCACCAGGCTCTCAGGTCCTAGATGATCATGCTCACCACTCCAGCTTGCTTAGCTTACACATTATACCTTTGAATATGACATGCCTTCCTGTTTTTGGTACATACTAGTACATCTGTCTATTAACCATGTTCTTACATCAAACTAATGTTCTTGTGTATCCCTCATGAATCACTTATGATGAGGCAGTCAGGCCAGTGGACTACTATGAGTAAAGATCCTCGTTTAAAGAATGCAACGTCAGCCTCCCCACATGATTCTCAAGAAACAGCAAGGCTAGATGAAGATAGTGAATGTAGCTCTGTAGTTGATTACCCCATTTCCCCTACACGAGCATCATAGGTGCTTGCTCTAACTTGGCAGCATGATATGTGGTTGCATGTTGCATATGGTGTCCAGATTGTAATTTTTCCAATCTGGTTAAATTGCATGTGCTATTCTGCTTAGTTTATACATTATATCTGTTAATGTGACATGCCTTCCTGTTTTTATTACATAGTACATCTGTCTATTAAGCATGTCCTTACATAAAACTATTGTTTTTTTGTATCCCGCATCAATCAATATAATGAGACACCTTTAGTATATGCAGTGCGATATTAGTTGCATCTTTCATATGATTATAGCATGCGCTGCTCCTAATTTGTTGAAATGCCATTTATGATGGGACGCTTTTAACTTGGTAGAGTCACATTGGTTGCATCTTTCATGTGGTTTCTAGCTTGCAATGCTTCTTATTTGTTGAAATGGCTTCTGCTTAGTTTACACAAACAGTTGTGAATATGCCATGTCATCATGTTTTTCGTACATATTCCATCCTGGTATCATGTGTTTGCCTTACATGAAAGTAATGATTGTTAGTATCATGCACGAATGAGTTCTGAAGAGTGAATTTTATTGCTTTTTCTTGTCGGTTTTACTTGAAAATTCAAAATCAATAAAGCGGAAGGAAGTTAGCAAGGTAGCGGATAAAGGTGCCCTTTCCAAACGGAGGGCCTCTACAGATTCTACTCCTCCAACCCCCCAAGATGATTTGCAAGACAACACATGCATAGACACTCAATGTAGCTGTGTTGATGATGAGCACGTCTCCCCTAGTGCACCATCACAGGTGCTCCCTCTAACTTGGCATTGTTATATGTGGTTGCATGTTATGTATGATGTCTAGCTTGTATTGCTTCTAATTTTGTTGAATTCCATCTGCTTACTTTACACATTATACTTGTGAATAAGACACGTGTTCCTGTTTCTAGAACATACAATATCTGTCTATCACACCATGTTCTCACATCAAAGTACTACTGTTGTGTAACCTGCAACAATCACTTATCATAAGACACGTTTGACTTGGGAGTGTGATATAGGTTACATCTTGCATTCTTTTCTAGCTTGTACTACTTCTAATTTGTTGAAATGGCACTTATGACAAGACAATTTCAACTTGATAGAGTGATATTCGTTGCATCTTTCATATGGTGTCTAGCTTTCATTGCTTCTAATTTGTTGAAATGCCTTCTCCTTAGTTTACACATCATAAGTGTGATGTTGTTTGCATCTTGCATATGATTTATTTCTTGTACTGCTTCACATTTGTTTAAACGCTAGTTATGACGAGACACTGTTAACTTGGCAGAGCGATATTTGTAGCATCTTTCATATGGTGTCTACCTTCCATTGCATTGCTTCTAATTTAGTGAAATGTCTTCTCTTAGTTTACACATCATAGTTCTGGTTATCTCATGCCATCCTATTTTTCATACATATTACATCATCCTATCATGTGGTTATCTAACATCAAAGTTCAATTCGTCTGTATCACGCATCAATTTGTTCTGAAGAACTAAATTGTTATTCCTTTTTCTTGTCGGCTTGAGTTAACATGTCATGGAGAAAGAGGAAGGAACACAGAATGACAGGGGATGGTGTTAGTACTAAGGACACACAGAATAGGAAGCGAAAGAATCCTGCAGATTCTACTGGTACTGATGGTGCAATAGAAGGTCAAAGTCCAGCGGAAAATTGTACAATCGGGGTATCCCGTGCTACACGAGCTGCAGAACAAGCCAAACAGAAACCAATAGCTGCCACCAAACAAGCAGAGATAGCCCTAGTTGTTGCAACACCTTCCACAATACCACCAGCTGCACTAGTTACTCATTTGTTAACTCAGCTAGCAGCATGTTCCCAAGCTCTCTTGCCACCTGACACTACTTCTGAAGCACTCTTGACACAAGACGAGTTGACAAGATCAGATGAACTTTGTGAGCTTCAACGGCAAGAAGGTAGTTGCTGGAGTCAAGTTACAGTTGCATGCTTCTTTATATGTAGTCTCACAATTTGATGTACACTAACACTTCCTATGTTCGTTGTTGGACTAGCACCTAGGCACAAGAGGAAACAAACATCAGTGATAATGCTCGATAGGTTAACTAAATCTAGAGGAGGAAGAATGGAGATCTGTTTTGAGGCAGGTTTAGAAAGGCCACGTGATGCTACAGAGTCAGCCAAGTTAGTATCAGAGGCAGCGGTTGCCGTTAGGTGTCATGTACGTATCCTCCCAACATGGATTTAGTACAGGAATGACAAAGACGAAACCAGTTCAACACCTTCCTCGACCATTTATCTGTAAGTATGGTTATGTATGGAAACTAGTAATATTGCCTTGCTTTGTCCCATACTTTCTAGGTTGCTGATAATGAGACTCCATAATTTTCAACAGATGAGGTTCAAGTTGGATAGCCAAGATGATGCAACTAGACAAGCTTGCACCCATGTTTTCAAGTCTGCTCTGCGATATTATCGGTATAACTTGAGGAAAACCCACTTTGAAGGCAAGGCTAATAGTGAACTTTCCCAAACATCTCCAGTGGAAAATATATCGGATGAAGACTGGAGAGGCCTCGTTAAACACTGGTCTGATCCAAGGTATCTGGTACATTATATATATATGTGATCAGATCACATGTTGAAGTCCTATTTACGCACGTGCCACACAAATCTATCTTCTTGTAGGTGAACTGTTCAAAAACAAGGCCAACCGTACGAAAGTGAAATTCCAACAGACGACAGGATCTCATAGCTATATTGTACACTGCGAGGCTCTTGTAATTAGCTGCTGTTTCACTCTTTTCGTTGTACCATATTATCATATCAATATTGACTTGTTCCAAATGCAGAGGAAAGCCCGCAAGGACCAAAAAGTACCTGAACCAAATGATGTGGAAATCTTCAAGGACTGTCACACCAGCAAGACGAAGGGCATGACTACACCAGTCAATGCCGTTGTTGTAAGTCCTTAATCCTCATGCCTTTTAACTACTACTTACTCTGACTTGTGCCTTGAACTTCATGGTTTGCAGCCACTGTCTATTACTCTTTTCAATTTTATACACAACTGTCTTAGCCTTTCATTGCACCTTACAAGGTTTAAAAGAGAGGAGTGATGTTCCTTTGATCTTGACCTGTAATCTAGTTCCGTGCTGGACTTGCCCACACAACGTTACAATTGCCTGTTTGTCTGTTCTCAATTGTTTTGTGATATGAATGATGTCATACTAAGCTTACCATATTATAAACTTTGTCTATTTATCCTTAGCAGTCAATACAATGTGAAGAAATAGACAATACATTAGCCATGGTACATGGTCATATGTTTAGAACCTGGTTTTATTATGTACTTTGCAGTAAAATACAACTAATATTTTACATGGGTTCACCATATTAAGTTCTGTATATAGACCAAAGCTATTTTGTTTGGTTTTGCTGCCTCCTTAATATCTTATATTTTGGTACTACTAATGTAAAACTCAACTTTTCAGCAAGCTATGGAAAAAAATGGTGGAACCGCCACCTTCTGAAGGTGGCGAGGCAACTATAACCGCAATGTCAGCTCTTGCTGCAGTGGGTCAGTACCTGTCCACCAACAGTGCCAAAAGCGCGTTCCTGCGTAATACTGGGTTGGTTGTTAAGGCAATCTCGTCCAAACTGCCTCATGATCAAGATATGCAAGCTCAAAACAATATTATATCTGCGCTCCGGACACAAGTCCATTCCCTAACAGAGACCCTTCGTGAAACAAGGACAAACATTATTCGATGTCGTCAAGATATGCATGGTTTTGAATCCAGACTATCAAACATTTGCTATGTTGTTTAGGAGCCTAGGAGAAATGAAGGCGAAGGTTATGGTGCTCCATCGGACAATACAGCATTGAAACGTAACAGTCAGGTCAAATGAACTGAGCTTCTGAACTTCTAGTGGTGCATTTATCTGCCACACTGTTAACTTTTATGCCAACCTTCCTTTTGTTTTATAGTTGTAATTTGTTTTGTTGCGATACAAAAAAATTTCTTAACGTGCAGCCACCGGCTGAAGAAAACAGCAAGCCATTTTTGTATAGTGTGGGTTTTCCCTATATTTGCACTGGTGGCGATCTTTGATGCCCAGTGGATGTAATCTGTGCAATCGCCTTAATAGCCGTTAGTTTCGGGCTTATTTATTTCCTACTCTTCTTTTTCCCTGGTTTGCTAGTGGCCGCAATAACCATGGGCCATATACGGACCGTGGTAATCTTGACCCTGCTACGGGCCGTAGGATCCATGGGCCTCCTACGGGCCGTCGATAAATGGGCCTCCAACAGGGCCGTAGAATCGGTGGGCCTCGGGCCACCGGATAAATGGATCAACATGGGCCATAAACGGGCGTAATTGGTATCAGCCCAGCACGGCAATGGGCCGTTAATAGGCCAGAGGACAGTGAAGGCTTAATTCTGTCACAGGCATAACAGGTCGTTAATGGGCCAGAATATAGGACGGGCTGGAAACGACGCAACGGGTTAATAGGCCAGAAACGGGCCGGCTCTTGCCACGGTCCGAATTTGGCCCATTAGGGGAACAGGCCAGTAACGAGCTGGAAGTAATCGAGGGCCGGAAAGCAGCCCAAGAACGTATGGGTCATCAGTAGGCCGAAAGCTAACACGGGCTGGAAACGGCCCATGTGAATCATGGGCCGTTAACGGATACAAAGAAATTTACTGTTCATTATGGGCTAGAGTCACCATGGGCCTCTAAAGGGCCTAAAGATACGAAGGCCTCATATGGGTCGAAAGACGTCGTGGGCCATACATGGGCCGAAAGTGAAACGGGCTGGTGTTATATTCGACGGCCCACATGACGTTGTTGGGCTGATTTCGGGTAGGCCCTAAATGAAGGAAATATGCCCTAGAGGCAATAATAAAGTATTATATATTTCCTTATATCATGATAAATGTTTATTATTCATGCTAGAATTATATTAACCGGAAACATAATACATGTGTGAATACATAGACAAACAGAGTGTCACTAGTATGCCTCTACTTGACTAGCTCGTTAATCAAAGATGGTTATGTTTCCTAGCCATAGACATAAGTTGTCATTTGATTAACGAGATCACCTCATTAGGAGAATGACGTGATTGACTTGACCCATTCCGTTAGCTTAGCACCCGATCGTTTAGTATGTTGCTATTGCTTTCTTCATGACTTATACATGTTCCTATGACTATGAGATTATGCAACTCCCGTTTACCGGAGGAACACTTTGTGTGCTACCAAACGTCACAACGTAACTGGGTGATTATAAAGGTGCTCTACAGGTGTCTCCAAAGGTACTTGTTGGGTTGGCGTATTTCGAGATTAGGATTTGTCACTCCGATTGTCGGAGAGGTATCTCTGGGCCCACTCGGTAATGCACATCACTATAAGCCTTGCAAGCATTGTGACTAATGAGTTAGTTGCGGAATGATGTATTACGGAACGAGTAAAGAGACTTGCCGGTAACGAGATTGAACTAGGTATCGAGATACCGACGATCGAATCTCGGGCAAGTAACATACCGATGACAAAGGGAACAACGTATGTTGTTATGCGGTCTGACCGATAAAGATCTTCGTAGAATATGTGGGAGCCAATATGGGCATCCAGGTCCCGCTATTGGTTACTGACCGGAGAGGTGTCTCGGTCATGTCTACATAGTTCTCGAACCCGAAGGGTCCGCACGCTTAACGTTACGATGACAGTTTTATTGAGTTTTGATGTACCGAAGGAGTTCGGAGTCCCGGATGAGATCAGGGACATGACGAGGAGTCTCGAAATGGCCGAGACGTAAAGATCGATATATTGGACGACTATATTCGGACTTCGGAAAGGATCCGAGTGATTCGGGTATTTTTCGGAGTACCGGAGAGTTACGGGAATTCGTATTGGGCCTTAATGGGCCATACGGGAAAGGAGAGAAAGACCCCAAAGGGTGGCCGCACCCCTCCCCATGGGCTAGTCCGAATTGGACTAGGGAGGGGGGGCGCCCCCTTCCTTCTTTCTCCTTCCCCCTTCCCTTCTCCTACTCCCACAAGGAAAGGAGGAGTCCTACTCCCGGTGGGAGTAGGACTCCCCCCTTTGGCGCGCCTCTCCCTTGGCCGGCTGCCTCCTCCTTGCTCCTTTATATATGGGGGCAGGGGGGCACCCCATAGACAGAACAATTGATCCTTGAGATCTCTTACCCGTGTGCGGTGCCCCCCCTCCACCAAATTACACCTCGATAATACCGTTGCGGAGCTTAGGCGAAGCCCTGCGTCGGTGGAACATCATCATCGTCACCACGCCGTCGTGCTGACGAAACTCTCCCTCAACACTCGGCTGGATCGGAGTTCGAGGGACGTCATCGAGCTGAACGTGTGTAGAACTCGGAGGTGTCGTGCGTTCGGTACTTGATCGGTCGGATCGTGAAGACGTACGACTACATCAACCGTGTTGTGATAACGCTTCCGCTATCGGTCTACGAGGGTACGTGGACAACACTCTCCCCTCTCGATGCTATGCATCACCATGATCTTGCGTGTGCGTAGGAAATTTTTGAAATTACTACGTTTCCCAACAGTGGCATCCGAGCCTGGTTTTATGCGTTGATGCTTTGCACGAGTAGAACACAAGTGAGTTGTGGGCGATATAAGTCATACTGCTTACCAGCATGTCATACTTTGGTTCAGCGGTATTGTGAGATGAAGCGGCCCGGACCGACATTACGCGTACGCTTACGCGAGACTAGTTTCACCGTTCGGAGCACTCGTTGCTTAAAGGTGACTGGCGGGTGTCTGTCTCTCTCACTTTAGTTGAACCGAGTGTGGCTACGCCCGGTCCTTGCGAAGGTTAAAACAGCACCAACTTGACAAACTATCGTTGTGGTTTTGATGCGTAGGTAAGAACGGTTCTTGCTAAGCCCGTAGCAGCCACGTAAAACTTGCAACAACATAGTAGAGGACGTCTAACTTGTTTTTGCAGGGCATGTTGTGATGTGATATGGTCAAGACATGATGTGATATAATGTGTTGTATGAGATGATCATGTTTTGTAACCGAGTTATCGGCAACTGGCAGGAGCCATATGGTTGTCGCTTTATTGTATGAGATGCAATCGCCATGTAATAGTTTTACTTTATCACTAAGCGGTAGCGATAGTCGTAAAAGCTATAAGTTGGCGAGACGACAACGATACTACGATGGAGATCAAGGTGTCGAGCCGGTGACGATGGTGATCATGATGGTGCTTCGGAGATGGTGATCACAAGCACGGTGCTTCGGAGATGGAGATCACAAGCACAAGATGATGATGGCCATATCATATCACTTATATTGATTGCATGTGATGTTAATCCTTTATGCATCTTATCTTGCTTTGATTGACGGTAGCATTATAAGATGATCTCTCACTAAAATTTCAAGATAAAAGTGTTCTCCCTGAGTATGCACCGTTGCAAAAGTTCTTCGTGCTGAGACACCACGTGTTAATCGGGTGTGATAGGCTCTACGTTCAAATACAACGGGTGCAAAACAGTTGCACACGCGGAATACTCGGGTTAAACTTGACGAGCCTAGCATATACAGATATGGCCTCGGAACACAGAGACCGAAAGGTCGAGCGTGAATCATATAGTAGATATGATCAACATAGTGATGTTCACCATTGAAACTACTCCATCTCACGTGTTAATCGGACATGGTTTAGTTGCTTTGGATCACGTAATCACTTAGATGATTAGAGAGATGTCTATCTAAGTGGGAGTTCTTAAGTAATATGATTAATTGAACTTAAATTTATCATGAACTTAGTCCTGATAGTATTTTGCAAATTATGTTGTAGATCAATAGCTCGTGTTGTTGCTTCCCTGTTTATTTTTGATATATTCCTAGAGAAAAAATTATGTTGAAAGATGTTAGTAGCAATGATGCGGATTGGATCCGTGATCTGAGGATTATACTCATTGCTGCATAGAAAAATTATGTCCTTGATGCACCGCTAGGTGACAGACTTATTGCAGGAGCAGATGCAGACGTTATGAACGTTTGGCTAGCTCAGTATGATGACTACTTGATAGTTTAGTGCACCATGCTTAACGGCTTAGAATCGGGACTTCAAAGACGTTTTGAACGTCATGGACCATATAAGATGTTCCAGGAGTTGAAGTTAATATTTCAAGCAAATACCCGAGTTGAGAGATATGAAGTCTCCAACAAGTTCTAGCTAAAAGATGGAGGAGAATCGCTCAACTAGTGAGCATGTGCTCAGATTGTCTGGGTACTACAATCGCTTGAATCAAGTGGGAGTTAATCTTCCAGATAAAATAGTGATTGACAGAATTCTCTAGTCACCATCACCAAGTTAGTAGAACTTCGTGATGAACTATAGTATGCAAGGGATGACGAAAGTAATTCCCGAGCTCTTCGTGATGCTGAAATCGACGAAGGTAGAAATCAAGAAAAACATCAAGTGTTGATGGTTGACAAGACCACTTCAAGTGTTGATGGTTGACGAGACCACTAGTTTCAAGAAAAGGGCAAAGGGATAGAAGGGGAACTTCAAAAAGAACGGCAAGCAAGTTGCTACTCAAGTGAAGAAGCCCAAGTCTGTACCTAAGCCTGAGACTAAGTGCTTCTACTGCAAAGGGACTAGTCACTGGAAGCGGAACTACCCCAAGTATTTGGTGGATAAGAAAGATGGCAAAGTGAACAAAGGTATATTGGATATACATGTTATTGATGTGTACTTACTAGTGTTTATAGCATCCCCTCAGTATTTGATACTGGTTCAGTTGCTAAAGAGTAGTAACTCGAAAACGGGAGTAGCAGAATAAACAGAGACTAGTAAAAGGCGAGGTGACGATGTGTGTTGGAAGTAGTTCCAAGATTGATATGATCATCATCGCACACTCCCTATACTTTCGGGATTAGTGTTGAAACTAAATAAGTGTTATTTGGTGTTTGCGTTGAGCATGAATATGATTTGATCATGTTTATTGCAATACGGTTATTCATTTAAGTTAGAGAACAATTGTTGTTCTGTTTACATGAATAAAAACCTTCTATGGTCATACACACCAACGAAAATGGTTTGTTGGATCTCGATCGTAGTGATACACATAATCATAATATTGAAGCCAAAAGATGCAAAGTTAATAATGATAGTGCAACCTATTCGTGGCACTGCCGTTTAGGTCATATTGGTGTAAAGCGCATGGAGAAACTCCATACTGATGGGATTTTGGAATCACTTGATTATGAATCACTTGATTCTTGCGAACCGTGCCTCATGGGCAAGATGACTGAAACGCCGTTCTCCGGAACTATGGAGAGAGCAACAGATTTGTTGGAAATCATACATACAGATGTATGTGGTCCGATGAATATTGAGGCTCGTAGCAGGTATCATTATTTTCTGACCTTCACAGATGATTTGAGCAGATATGGGTATATCTACTTAATGAAACAAGAGTCTGAAACATTTGAAAAGTTCATATAATTTCAGAGTGAAGCGGAAAATCATCGTAACAAGAAAATAAAGTTTCTACGATATGATCGGGAGAAGAGTATTTGAGTTACGAGTTTGGCCTTCAGTTAAAACAATGTGAAATAGTTTCACTACTCACGCCACCTGGAACACCACAGCATAATGGTGTGTCCGAACGTCATAACCGTACTTTATTAGATATGGTGCGATATATGATGTCTCTTACCGATCTACCACTATCGTTTTTGGGGTTATGCATTAGAGACAGCTGCATTCACGTTAAATAGGGCACCATCAAAATCCGTTGAGACGACACCTTATGAACTGTGGTTTGGCAAGAAACCAAAGTTGTCGTTTCTTAAAGTTTGGGGTTGCGATGCTTATGTGAAAAAGTTTCATCCTGATAAGCTCAAACCCAAATTGGAGAAATGTGTCTTCATAGGATACCCAAAGGAGACAGTTGGGTACACCTTCTATCACAGATCCGAAGGCAAGACATTCGTTGCTTAGTATGGATCCTTTCTAGAGAAGGAGTTTCTCTCGAAAGAAGTGAGTGGGAGGAAAGTAAAACTTGATGAGGTAAATGTACCTGCTCCCTTATTGGAAAGTAGTTCATCACAGAAATCTGTTCCTGTGACTTCTACACCAATTAGTGAGGAAGTTAATGATGATGATCATGTAACTTCAGATCAAGTTACTACCAAACCTTGTAGGTAAACCAGAGTATGATCCGCACCAGAGTGGTACGGTAATCCTGTTCTGGAGGTTATGTTACTAGACCATGACGAACCTACGAACTATGAAGAAGCAATGGTGAGCCCAGATTCCGCAAAATGGCTTGAAGCCATGAAATCTGAGATGAGATCCATGTATGAAGAACAAAGTATGGACTTTGGTTGACTTGCCCGATGATCGGCAAGCCATTGAGATTAAATGGATCTTCAAGAGGAAGATGGACACTAATAGTAGTGTTACTATCTACAAAGCTAGAATTGTCGCAAAAAGGTTTTTCGACAAGTTCAAGATGTTGACTACGATGAGAGTTTCTCACTCGTATCTATGCTTAAGTCTGTCCGAATCATGTTAGCAATTGCCGCATTTTATGAAATATGGCAAAGGGATAAACAAAGCTGCATTCCTTAATGGATTTATTAAAGAAGAGTTGTATATGATGCAACCAGAAGGTTTTGTCAATCCTAAAGGTGCTAACAAAATATGCAAGCTCCAGCGATCCATCTATGGACTGGTGCAAGCATCTCGGAGTTGGAATATACACTTTGATAAGTTGATCAAAGGATATAGTTTTATACAGACTTGTGGTGAAGCCTGTATTTACAAGAAAGTGAGTGGGAGCACTACAGCATTTCTGATAAGTATATGTGAATGACATATTGTTGATCGGAAATAATGTAGAATTATTCTGTAAAGCATAAAGGAGTATTTTGAAATGAGTTTTTCAAAGATAGACCTCGGTGAAGCTGCTTACATATTGAGCATCAAGATCTATAGAGATAGATCAAAATGCTTGATAAGTTTTTTCAATGAGTACATACCTTAACAAGATTTTGAAGTAGTTCAAAATAGAACAGTCAAAGAAAGAGTTCTTGCCTGTGTTACAAGGTGTGAAATTGAGTAAGACTCAAAGCCTGACCACGGCAGAAGATAGAAAGAGAATGAAAGTCATTCCCTATGCCTTGGCCATAGGTTCTATAAAGTATGCCATGCTGTGTACCAGATCTATTGTATACCCTACACTGATTTTGGCAAGGGAGTACAATAGTGATCTAGGAGTAGATCACTGGACAGCGGTCAAAATTATCCTTAGTGGAATAAGGATATGTTTCTCGATTATGGAAGTGACAAAAGGTTCGTCGTAAAGGGTTACGTCGATGCAAGTTTTGACACTAAATCTAGATGACTCTAAGTCTCGGTCTAGATACATATTGAAAGTGGGAGCAATTAGCTAGAGTAGCTCCGTGCAGAGCATTGTAGACATAGAAATTTGCAAAGTACTTACGGATCTGGATGTGACAGACCCGTTGACTAAAATTATCTCACAATCAAAACATGATCACACCTTAGTACTCTTTGGGTGTTAATCACATAGCGATGTGAACTAGATTATTGACTCTAGTAAACCCTTTGAGTGTTGGTCACATAGAGATGTGAACTATGGGTGTTAATCACATGGTGATGTGAATTATTGATGTTAAATCACATGGCGATGTGAACTACATTATTGACTCTAGTGCAAGTGGGAGACTGAAGGAAATATGCCCTAGAGGCAATAATAAAGTATTATATATTTCCTTATATCATGATAAATGTTTATTATTCATGCTAGAATTGTATTAACCGGAAACATAATACATGTGTGAATACATAGACAAACAGAGTGTCACTAGTATGCCTCTACTTGACTAGCTCGTTAATCAAAGATGGTTATGTTTCCTAGCCATAGACATGAGTTGTCATTTGATTAACGAGATCACCTCATTAGGAGAATGACGTGATTGACTTGACCCATTCCGTTAGCTTAGCACCCGATCGTTTAGTATGTTGCTATTGCTTTCTTCATGACTTATACATGTTCCTATGACTATGAGATTATGCAACTCCCGTTTACCGGAGGAACACTTTGTGTGCTACCAAACGTCACAACGTAACTGGGTGATTATAAAGGTGCTCTACAGGTGTCTCCAAAGGTACTTGTTGGGTTGGCGTATTTCGAGATTAGGATTTGTCACTCCGATTGTCGGAGAGGTATCTCTGGGCCCACTCGGTAATGCACATCACTATAAGCCTTGCAAGCATTGTGACTAATGAGTTAGTTGCGGAATGATGTATTACGGAACGAGTAAAGAGACTTGCCGGTAACGAGATTGAACTAGGTATCGAGATACCGACGATCGAATCTCGGGCAAGTAACATACCGATGACAAAGGGAACAACGTATGTTGTTATGCGGTCTGACCGATAAAGATCTTCGTAGAATATGTGGGAGCCAATATGGGCATCCAGGTCCCGCTATTGGTTACTGACCGGAGAGGTGTCTCGGTCATGTCTACATAGTTCTCGAACCCGAAGGGTCCGCACGCTTAACGTTACGATGACAGTTTTATTGAGTTTTGATGTACCGAAGGAGTTCGGAGTCCCGGATGAGATCGGGGACATGACGAGGAGTCTCGAAATGGCCGAGACGTAAAGATCAATATATTGGACGACTATATTCGGACTTCGGAAAGGTTCCGAGTGATTCGGGTATTTTTCGGAGTACCGGAGAGTTACGGGAATTCGTATTGGGCCTTAATGGGTCATACGGGAAAGGAGAGAAAGACCCCAAAGGGTGGCCGCACCCCTCCCCATGGGCTAGTCCGAATTGGACTAGGGAGGGGGGGGCGCCCCCTTCCTTCTTTCTCCTTCCCCCTTCCCTTCTCCTACTCCCACAAGGAAAGGAGGAGTCCTACTCCCGGTGGGAGTAGGACTCCCCCCTTTGGCGCGCCTCTCCCTTGGCCGGCTGCCTCCTCCTTGCTCCTTTATATACGGGGGCAGGGGGGCACCCCATAGACAGAACAATTGATCCTTGAGATCTCTTAGCCGTGTGCGGTGCCCCCCCCACCAAATTACACCTCGATAATACCGTTGCGGAGCTTAGGCGAAGCCCTGCGTCGGTGGAACATCATCATCGTCAGCACGCCGTCGTGCTGACGAAACTCTCCCTCAACACTCGGCTGGATCGGAGTTCGAGGGACGTCATCGAGCTGAACGTGTGTAGAACTCGGAGGTGCCGTGCGTTCGGTACTTGGTCGGTCGGATCGTGAAGACGTACGACTACATCAACCGCGTTGTGATAACGCTTCCGCTATCGGTCTACGAGGGTAGGTGGACAACACTCTCCCCTCTCGATGCTATGCATCACCATGATCTTGCGTGTGCGTAGGAATTTTTTTTTGAAATTACTACGTTCCCCATCACTAACGGGCTGTGAGTTGTCGGGCCGTAAAATGGGCTATTTGCGAAGAGACCGTTAACAGGCTTTTCATGGGCCAGCCCGCTATCTTTTGACCAAGTTAAACGGGCTGGCCTTTGTAAGCTAAATGGGCCAGTGGTGGGCCATCGCACGTGTCGACATATCATAGGCGCCTATCTGACCCACTGACGAGCTGACACTTGTTTCCTCCGGCCAATCAGAATTTTACACGTGGAAATTTCCCATTGGTTCGGGCTGTTAACGAGTTATCGGATCCAAAACCGGACCCGATAGCTTAACGGCGACCCGTTACGGTGGATGCCACGTGTCGGTCGCCCTTGACGAAAGCACTTCTGTGACGCGCGATTTATCGTCATGGAAGTGGACACTTCCGTGATGATAATTTTGGTAATGTCATGGAACACTTCTACGACAGCACTGGTATGACTATCTTGATTCTGTCATAAAATCGTCATGGATGTACATGCATGACAGAAAACGTGACCTACTGTGACAAACATGTATCATCACGGAAGTGTCTTTTTTGTAGTGTAAGCACTATGACGATATGACTGAGGTGTTAACGGTGGAGGGGGCGCCGCAAACGGCTAGGAACAATTGATGTGTGTTCTAGAGGTTCCCTCCCCACGTATATAAAGGAGGGCGAGGGAGGGAGGCAGCCTAGGGCGCGCCCAAGTAGGAGGAATTCTACTTGGCCCCTAGTCCAATTCGCCCCCCTTGCCATATTTGGACAAGGGGGAAAGGAAGGAGGGGGAGGGGAAGGAAGTAGGAGTCCTACTTCATACTTTCCTTTTCCTCCTCTCCTTTCCCTTTCTCCCCACGTGGCGCACCAGCCCCTTGTGGGCTGGTGTGTTCCCTTACTTGGCCCATTAAGCCCATATCTTTGCCCGGGGTTGTCCGGAACCCCTTCCGGTGACCCGGTATCATCCGGAACACTTCCGGTGTCCAAATACCATCGTCCTATATATGAATCTTTACCTCTCAGCCATTTCAAGGCTCCTCGTCATGTCTGTGATCTCATCTAGGACTCTGAACAAACTTCGGTCATCAAATCACATAACTCATAATACAATTCGTCATCGAACGTTAAGCGTGCGGACCCTACGGGTTCGAGAACTATGTAGACATGACCGAAACACATCTCCGATCAATAGCCAATAGTGGAACCTGGATGCTCATATTGTTTCCTACATATGCTACGAAGATTTTATCGGTCAAACTGCATTAAACAACATACGTTGTTCCCATTGTCATCGGTATGTTACTTGCCCGAGATTCGATCGTCGGTATCATCATACCTAGTTCAATCTCGTTACCGGCATGTCTCTTTACTCATTCCGTAATGCATCATCCCATGAGTAACTCATTAGTCACATTGCTGCAAGGCTTATAGTGATGTGCATTACCGAGAGGTCCCAGAGATAGCTCTCTGATACACGGAGTGACAAATCCTAATCTCCATCTATGGAAACCCAACAAACACCTTCGGAGACATCTGTAGAGCATCTTTATAATCACCCAGTTACATTGTGACGTTTGATAGCACACAAGGTGTTCTTCGGTATTCGGGAGTTGCATAATCTCATAGTCAGAGGAACATGTATAAGTCATGATGAAGCAATAGCAATAAAACTAAACGATCATTATTCTAAGCTAACGGATGGGCCTTGTCCATCACATCGTTCTATAATGATGTGATCCCGTTCATCAAATGACAACACATGTCTATGGTCAGGAAACATATCCATCTTTGATTAACAAGCTAGTCAAGTAGAGGCATACTAGGGACACTCTGTTTGTCTATGTATTCACATATGTACTAAGTTTCCGGTTAATAAAATTCTAGCATGAATAATAAAAATTTATCATGATATAAGGAAATATAAATAACAACTTTATTATTGCCTCTAGGGCATATTTCCTTAAGTCACCCACTTGCACTGGAGTCAATAATCTAGTTCACATCGCCATGTGATTTAACACCAATAGTTCACATCACCATGTGATTAGTTCACATCGCCATGTGACTAATACCCAAAGGGTTTTACTAGAGTCAATAATCTAGTTCACATCGCTATGTGGTTAACACCTAAAGAGTACTAAGGTGTGATTATGTTTTGCTTGTTAGAGAAGCTTAGTCAATGGGTCTGTCACATTCAGAGCCATATGTATTTTGCAATTTTTCTATGTCTACAATGCTCTGCATGGAGCTACTCTAGCTAATTGCTCCCACTTTCAATATGTATCCAGATTGAGACTCAGAGTCATCCGGATCGGTGTACACAACAAAAAAAAGACACATCCGTGACATTTTGTGCTAAACGGAAAAAAATTCTATCATACTTATGACACTTCTATGACGATAATTGTGACAAAACCCGGTATCATCATAGATGTGGTGGGTCCTACTTCTATGACGAAAAATCATGACAGAAAATGGGCTTTTCTTCCTGGGCAGGCCGGAGACGCGGCTGCATGACATTCTTTGGGCCGTCCATGACGGAAAAAACCGTGGTAGAAGCGAGGGTGAGGAAAATATCGGGGAGTTCCCGGTTACGTGGGTGGTCGGGGGCCGAGCGATGCGCATTTCTCTCGTACGTACGCGTGTGTGTGTGAGGCATTGGGCTCTAACTGAACACGAGCAAGGCGTTGGGCTCTAACTGAACCCGAGCGATTGCACTGCAGGCTACGCATTACTGAACCCGAGCGATTGATCGATCCTTTGCTGTTAACTGAACCCGAGTGTGATTCCTTTGCTACTGCTGCTAACTGAAGCCGATCGATGCTGCCTCTGGATGAACAGTGAGCGTTGTTCAGGGAGTTTGGATGAACAGGTCCCGGTGGGGGGTTGGATGAACAGGACCCCGTGGTAGTAGAGGTCGTTGCCGCTGGATGAACAATACCCCGATCGATCGAGCCGGTGGATGAATAGGACCCCGTGGAGGCGTGGATGAACAGGAGCCGGTGGAGGGCTGGTTGAACAGTAGCCGATGGAGGGCTGGTTGAACAGTAGCCGGTGGAGGGCTGGATGAATAGTAGCCCGTGGTGGGGTGGTTGAACGGGACCCCGTGGAGATGGCTGGTTGAACAGTAGCCGGTGGAGGAGCGTGCGGTGGAGGCTGGATGAACAGGAGCCCGTGGATGAATAGTCGCAGGTGGAGGCTAGAGGAGGTCGACGGTGGATGAACAGTAGCCCGTGGAGGCAGTCGACGGTGGAGATGAACAGTATCCCGTGGAGTCCCGTTTTGCGGTACGCCACACCCCTCCCGATGAACAGGACCCCTGTTTCGACCGTAGCGCTCCAACACAAGTCTGTTTCCTCCGTTTTGCGGTACGCCACACCCCTCCCGATCAACAGGACCCCATTTCCACCGTAGGAGGTCTGTTTCCTCCATTTTGCGGTACGCCAGACCCCTCCCGATGAACAGGATCCCGTTTCCACCGTGGTCGGTCGAACACAAGGCCGTTTCCCCCGTTCTGCGGTACGCTAGGCCTCGTTTCCATCGGCTATTCTGTCCAAGCCGGTTGGCTCCCGATGAACATGACGACGCATTCCGTTCCGACCCAGTCGATTGGCTCCCAGTGAACACAACGATGACGCAGTTTCTCCGTTCCGACCCAACCATGTACACGAGCCCTGGCCATACGTATGCGCGTGTAGGCTTTCAAGACCCTGCCCGTATGTATGTACGTGGCCGTATTTTCTTTCTTGCACCCTGGCCGCTGTACGTACGTGTACATGCTACGTGCGCACCTCTACTAACACACGTGTGCGCCTCTACTACCACACGTGCCCTTCCTTACACGGCAACGGTTCATCGTTGCAGCCTGCAGACAAACTGATCGACAAGTATGTATGTACACGTTCGTGGCTAGAATGACAATGCTACGTACGCTTCGACCGGGTGGGTCCCGACTGTCAGGCACTTCCTTGAGTGCGAAGATGTAGCTGGCGGGTCCTAGCAGTCAAGGGGCGAGTCGTTTTTTCCGTAATATGGACACACTTCCTTGCGTGTGAAGATGTAGCTAGTGGGTCCCAGTAGTCAGGGGGCGAATCGTTTTTTCCCCCGTAATATGGATGCACTTCCTTACGTGTGAAGATGTAGCTGGTGGGTCCCAGCAGTCAGGGGGAAACATTTTTTTCGTGAAATATGGTGGCCCGTCTGGTGAGTCCCTACTGTCAGGTGGAGGAATAATTATTTTCCGCGTAATAAGGAGGCACTTCCTTGCTGCGGCCGTGGACCCAGCTGTCAGCCTCTCCACGTATATTACTCTTCCGATGGAAGTCGGTCGTTGACCACATTGACCACGCCGTGCCGAGAGCACCAAGGTGGTGGACGACGGCGAGACCTAGGAAGGGGACGACACGGAGCCAGGGAAGACGCGGCAGTGGATTCCCACGCGGAGAGGAATACGAGGGTTCACTGGTTCGTCTGCGGTGTGAGGATGTCGTCGCCGCAGGGCCTGGCCTGCGGTGTGAGTGGTAGGGGGAGGTGAGGCCTCCGCAGCAGCACAGCCGGCCACGGGAGGCAGGAGCAGGCGGCACGACCAGCGCTGCTTGGGGCGGCTGGAGTAAGAAGACCAGAGGTTGAAGAATCACAACGGCCGTTTGATGGACATCGTACGGTCGCTGCAGCTAGAATCGTTTATATTGACTAAGTTGACAAAGCCCATGGTATGCGTCAACTTAGTAGGCCCACAGGTCAGCCTCTGAAACGGTGCGCCCTAGATGTCAGGGGGAGGAATCAGTTTTTGGGCGGCTGAAGCTAGAATATTCGAGATTGAAGAAGAAGCACGACATCCGTTGGATGGACATCCAACGGACACTGCTGCTAGAACCGTGTGTTGACTATAAGTTGACAAAGCCTTGCATACGCGTCAACTTAGTAGGCCCCCAAGTGTGTGGCAGAGAACTTATAGCCCATTTGCGATTTGTAGGAATGTACAGCCCATTTTTGAATTCTAATGGAATTTACTACAGCCCATTTACAGTTTGTTAAAAGTACAACCCATTTTCTAGCTAGGACAATGATTAATAATTTCAACCAACCGTTCAAAACAGAATTCAATAAAATTTCCCACATTTTGATGGGATCCGAAATATTTTTATCCTGAAATTTCTAGTGAGATTAAATACAATTTCAATATAAATTTGTATTACGTAAAAATCCAACGAAACGTTGCGCGCTCAACAATATAAATTCATAGAGAACATTCAAAACAATCGATGATTATGCATCTCAGCGATTCACATGTCAGAGCCAATATTTACTTCACAACTAAAGAATAAATAAAAATTGATAGATGCTGCTAACAGCAAAGGGCGTCCCATTCGAAAATATCAAGCGCATGTCTTCTTGCTAACATCAATGAGCAAAATTTGACAAGGTTGTCCCATTCCAAAATATCAAATGCGTGTTGTTTTGCGTACATCAATGAGCAAACTTTGACAAGGTTTTCCCATTCCAAAATATCAAATGCCTACAATTGTGGAATGGGCAGGGTTTTCCATCAGTTCGGACATTGACATGGCACATCGTGCTAAATAAACCAGCTGTTCTTTTTGTGCAGTTCCACCAAAATCAACCAAATTCGTGTGTAGCTTGTATGATTTCGCCTTTATATGTTGCAACGCCTTGAACATATCGGCACCTCCTTTGTTGTGGTGGAAATGAATGATTCCAGAATATTTGATGTATTCATGAACATTTTGTGCAGTTCCCATTGAAATCAAGCTGAGCACCCCTGTATGCATAAATACAAAAAAGTGATTAGTATAAAGCAAATTGTACTATGAATTGACAGTTTAAACAGTCAACCTACATGATCCATGCAGAGCACACATTTAAAAAAATGGAACTCACCGGAAGGAATCGTAAAACAACATTGTACTGGCCATCACAGAAACAAAGATGCAGATCCGTGAGTCCTTCTGAGCTGAAGTTAGTTTGTTCTTGTGGGAAATAATGTAACCATCCTTCAACTGCTCCCTTCTTAAGAAGAGAGGCTTGGCTTCTTTATCCTGGCATAATCGGAACTAGGCACTTCACGTACTCCATATTCTTCTTCAGAGGAGGATGATCTTGTTGTGCAAAGACAAGAGGACAACTAAATGCTAGCATCCCCGTTTGCTTGAAAAAAGGAAAGGAAATATTTAAAACAACACAGATGAAGCGCTTCTCAAGGACAATACCACTTTCTCATGACAGTATCTAAACAGTAGCACAACACCAATAGAGATGACAAAGCTCAATCATATGGATGAAATCCGTGGGCGAGTACCAACCTTTGTCAGGAGGCTTATTGTGTAGAGCATAAAGATCAAGCACTTCTCCGGAACAATCTGTTGTTATCTACTGTGGTTTCCATGCTTACTATATACTCCTCGATTAGTTTAATGTTTCCAACATCTTCTTGTGCAGTTCCATTAAAATATATGGTATCTTCAAAGAAGATCCCTGTTTGCACAAGTAGAGATAATTACATATTCCATTAAGAGTGGCATCAAATCAGTGGCAAAACAATTGCTCGTTCCAGCCATAGCAATAAATTAAGATGCAAAACTATATCATTACTTGTGTCATCACAGTTCCAGTGCTTCATTACAGCACCGGGAGATTATTTTTGTTTTTCTTCCGCTTGTTCTTCCCCTTCATCACTTGGTTCAATAACAGACAAGCTTTGCCTTCAATGTAAGATTTGGCATGTCAATTAGGGAGCACAAGTATAGCACTAAACAACGACGTTAATTTTTAGATGAAAGTGGCAAAATACAGGCCAACAGTTGTGAAATATCCTTATCTTACCTCAATGGGATATTACGGTGCACATACAGATTGGAAGTCTTGTCTCCATTTGTGCAGTTCCCTAAAATCAAGCAACATTAGCGTACAAGTAGCACAACATATGAAAGCACACTGCACAATCATGTGAAAGAAGGCTAGTACTGACCTCCCATGACGTGGAATTCAAACAACTCGCAAGAAGAAGATCTGAACCAAATTTGCCAACACGGATAGGAAGTAAGATCTCCTCTTGTGCAGTTCCACTAAGATCAAGCAATCAAGCAACGTTGTCGGTGTGACATTTTTGTTGAACTTCACAAAACACTCTTAAAACAAAAGTGTTTTGTGCAGTGCAACAAAAGGTCACAATAGGAACGAGGTGAAGTAGATAACCCTGTTTTCACAGAGGTGCAAAGGAAACAACTAGTGGTCAATAACGGTGGATGACACAGAAGCCAACAAAAAGAAGAATCTAACTTATCTAAATGGGAAAGAAAGCAAGACAGTAGCATTTCTCAAATGGTGGCATTGATTAATATTAACAGAGAGATTATATTAACAATAAAATTTGTTAAACATGTAATTTGCTTTTAACTGTGGCATTGCATCAATTTTCCAGCGGCATTATTAGAGGGTGTTTGTTTACAGGGACATTTTGGTGTCGGGACTTAAAAAATTCCGTGTAAGTCCCATCTAAACCAAACAGGAGGGACTTTTAGGGACTAAAGAAAGAAGACCCTGAGGGAGAGTCTTTTTGGGACTTTTTCCAATAGTTGCCCCTACCCCGCATCGCAGCTTGTCTCTATTAGTTCATTACTAGGGGTAACATGGTCTTTTAGCATGTCATTTAATAACCTCTAGTCCATGTTTAGTCCCTGGAACCAAGCAGGTAAGGACTAGGGAGTTTTTAACCAAACAGGGCCTTAGATTAACAACAGCTAAAGAGTTGCACGGGACAGTGGACGCACCAGCACCATGTGCATCTACCGATGTATGAAGGGGTGATGCACAGTCTGTTGCAACAAAGAACAAAAACAACCAAGGAGCATATTTGTGTTGGTCCCAGTTTTGTTATCTTTAGACACCTTTCCCTATGTGAGCGCAGCAAATCTAGTCGCACTCAAACTGTACAGCCTTGTCCCCCAAAACAAAAGATCAGTTCGTTACAGATGTGCGTACTGCGTTTGTCATTGTTTCCCCTTTTCGACCAACATAGGTGCTGGATAGCCAGTCTATACTAGTACTTTCCCCCTTCCTTTCCTCTTTGAACCACGTCCTAGATTCATGCTATACAACTTTCCCCACTACTTTCCTGTTTGATCCAACACCTAGATTCAAGTGCAGAAGCGGAAAAAGCCCACATGCAGCTACAGCAATGCATGTGGAATAAGTAAATTATACCTTAAGGTTCTTGGGGTGGGGTTCGGTGGGCGGCCGGAGGCCGTTCGGCCCACACTATGTACGACGGCGAGGAAGAAGGGGTCGGAGGCCCTCCCGCGCTGCCGCTAGGTGAAAGAGAACAGCTGGGCCGGTAGTGGATTCCCTTCCTCGCCGACGGAGACAGCGTTAAGCCTCCTTCCCTTCCCGGTGGACAGATCATGTCGGCTCTTTGACCAGCAGTGAGGGGCGAGAGAGAGTGTCCAACGAAGTCTTGTTTAGATCTGGAGAGGGTGAGAGAGTGTGAAGAGAGCAACTACAAGCGTTGAGGCTCCAGCGTGTATATACTAGACAGTGTGTGTGAAGAGTGCAAACCCTAGAAAACAAGCGCCGAGGCTGCAGCATATACGTGATGAGGTGATTATACGGTCACTATGAGATCATATAGCTCCGTATCCATCCATTTTCACTAGTCAAAGAATCCTCCTGGCACCGCCCTAGATCACTTTCTCTCTCTGTCGTGCGGGGCCCACCTGTCATTGGGTGGAAGAAAGAAGTCGAACAAAAACAAAATTATGCTCAAGTGTAGTTATCGAACCCGAGACCTCAAGTTTGATGAGCGAACAGGCTAACCAGCTACACCACCCCCACGTTATGTTTAACGAGAGGAAAATAACCTTTAATACATTCTTGCATTCGTGTGACAAGCATGCCGTGTGTTTTTTTGCGTGGGAGTCATTGGGATTTAAATCATAATCGTGTCATGTGGCTTTGGTGGTAAGGTCTTTTGGGATTTAAAGCAGTGTTGGTAGTACAGAAATAATGCAGCCTTAGTCACCTTGCTTTTCTCCATGTAGTACGTTGGGTCCCACCAGTCAGAGGGTGAAACAAACAAATTAATAAGAAAAATTAAAAGCGCCAGCGGTGTATCTTACCTCACACATCTCGCTACTGCTCGTGAACACTGTCCAATTGATCCCTCTGTTCGCCCACGTACTATTTTAAGTGAATCTGTATTATAGCATGCACACAATTTTGGGAACTTGTATTCGACCTAAGTCAGTGTGCCACCATATCTCGTACTACTCCCTCTACCTAGGTATAATAAGTCACGTTAGAAGGTGCAGCGGGACCAAGGTGCAAGCAGAATTTTTTCGAAACGAGGTGCAAGCAGATTGGAGGAGGAGAAACTTGACCGGTCCTTCCTCCAATCAAAGCCCTGATTTCTATCTCTAAACGCACAATTAATCACAACTACTAAGAGATGTCGTTTTAGCTACCATGCAGGGCCACGTATTAACTCGCATGCATCAACGCATAGTTGCGCTCCATGCATTGGGTTTCCAGGGGAGATAACAAGGCAGAGTAAGGAGCGTTTGGTTACATTGCTAGGCTGGTCATAGTGGTGAGTAACTTGGACTAGTAACATGCATATGTTACTAGTCTATGTTACTACTTTCATAGTAGGTAGTAACATATGGATGGTAACATGCAAGTCTTCATTAATTGAGATATAGACTCATTTTACCTCGGCGTCTGTGTGTGTGTGTGTGTGTGTTTAACAGCATGTGTGTGTTAGAGAGAGCGACACATCGACCTACTCCTACAGAGAGATGGTGTGTAGTGTATGATTTAGCCACGAGAGTCGGTGCACCCTCTCGTTTCCGAGCGTCCGGTCGGGACAGGCGGGACAGCTGCCACGCCCGCTCCTAACCAGCCTGGCCCACCCAAAGCCCCTCCATCGCCCGCGCGCGCTTCCCGCCTGAAACAGTCAGCGTTGCGCCAAAGAATCGGTGCCGCATTCATGCCCGGGCAGAGCGGACGCGACCTCTCACTGGCGCCTGCGTTGAAGGGAGAAGCGGATTCAAGAGTGATGGTTGCTTCGTCCGTCCAACTTACTGCTGGGTCTATGTGATATGACGGCTCATTGGTCATTATTACTGAGGTGGTAGGACTGCTGGATGTCCCACGCTTTCAGCGAAAGGAGGTACTACTAGATTACAATTTTCTCCATTCTCATCGGAGGAGTGCGAGAGCAGTGAAAACACGCAGGCTCAGTGATTACATGGACCACCTCACACTATCACCATATTTTCTGGACACCGTGTGACACCTAACTCTTTACATAGTACTAGTATAGTACGTACTGTAATTTATCAGCGAGATAAATTTGTACAATGCTATGAAGCTTCCAGCTTCTGTTTCATGTATCTTGCGTCCAAGGTTGCCCGTTGCAACATTTCATCAAATAAAAAGGAGACTACCATGCATGTTATTGCATCTCAATGATTGACAGATCATAGACAATATGTACTCCCTCCGTTCCAAAATAAGTGTCTCAACTTTATGCAAACTTTAGTACAAAGTTGTACTACTACTAAAGTTGACACTTATTTTGGAACAGAGACAGCTAAAGAAAAAAACGATGCATGCAGTCCCTAGCCCTTGAACCATAAACCCTAACCAGGCTTTAATTTGCTGGCAACGTTGGAGCTTCCGAAGAAATGAAGTTTGCAACCCTTTGACCATCGGATCATTTTGTGCAGTTTCACCAAAATCGAGATGAGCATCCCTGTGGCAAAAAAATTGAAGAAGCGTGATTAGAATAAGATTACTGGGACTAGTTGATGAGACATAAACTCATCACAAACACATTATGTAGAAGCCAGTAGAGTTTTGTGCGGGGCAAAGAAGTAGAGAAATATCCACATGGAGTGATGTGGGCAGCTGGAGCAGTGGTGCAAGCCGGCTGTAAAGGGAGTTGTACCTGAGGGATGTCGGGACTTAGCTGAACCTAGAGGAGGGCGGTGGGAGGAGGCAACTGCCCTCATCGCGGCAGTGAGCAATGGACGAAGGCAACCTCACCGACTTTGTGAGAGAGAACGGCGGGGACCCCTGATCGGGACGTGCCGACAGTGGGTTTTCGCCATCGGCGACGGCGACCACATCTACACTAAGCATCCACCCCTTCCCCCGGTGGACGTGATCCACCAGGATGTTAGAGATGTGGCCACAGTCGTTTTGTGCGAGAGAGTGTGAAGACTGAAGAGAGCAACCCAAGCAAGCAACCGTGTAGGCTCGTCCTGCCTATGTATATAGTGGAGATGTTTCCTTTTCTCTCCATATGAATCTATTTATATTGCGTACATGCCACTGAAGAAATAAAATTTTATTTATAAATGATGCGGCACCTACTACTCGTTCTCCTATAAACCTTGCGCTTGGCATCTCCAAAATATTAACCTTGCTATTGGCTCTTCGCCTCTTTGGGAAGTCGAGCAATAATGGTACTGCAGTATATATCGTTCTGGCTATATGAGACCGAATGAACTGCTGCACGTCCACCACGTGGGCGAGGGTCGAGGGGCGAGGGAGAGTGCGTACTATTACGTCCGTTTCAATATGGACTACATACGGAGCAAAATGAGTGAATCTACACTCTAAAATACGTCTATATACATAAGTATTTGGAGTATGTACTAGTATTTCATATTGAAATCTACTAAAGGACATATATTCCAAACAATATGATAATCTCTCTAACCAAGGTAGGGACGAGGAGTAAATGGAGGGAGTAGTAAAATTTTCTCCTCGTCCTGCGAGCCACCACGCGCGTGGGCGAGGGAGCGGGCGTAAGGCGTACTAGTAAGCAAGCTTCACCTCATCCTGCGAGCCACCGCGCCCGTGGGCGGGGAAGACGGCGTACTACGCAAGCTTCTCCTCGTTCTGCGAGTTGACGGGACACATCAAAAGTACTCCAGTGTATAGAGCCTTGCCTCTAAGGTAGGCCCCACATGGTTTGCCTCTTTTTTAACATAACACGTCAAGTCGCAATTTATTTGTTCACCCGTGGTAGACTGTGACAGCCTGATTTTTGGCCCTTTCTTTTTCTTTTGTTTATCTAAGATTTTTGCTTGAGTTTTCTTTTTCCGTGGCTATGTGGTCTGGAAACTAAAGAAGAAGCCCTCTTCTTTATTTCCAGAGTGGCTTGTCATCCTCAAAACCTTCCCAAGACCTTGCCATTTTCATCCTAGCCCAACCCCAATATTCTTTTCCTTGGGAATATTCCTTTTTCTATTAAAGGAATAATCCAATTTGCCCTAGGTTGTGAAGCAACCTATATTTCTATCACTCCCAAAATTCCCAAATAATTATCATAACTTTTTTGGGTCATATATTTCTCAAATATGGCAAAATATTTCATTGTCCATGTTTCTCGTCATGCTCAATTAATCCCTTTCCTATTCTGTCCTGAATGGCAGATTGTGAAGCAAGTGCCATTTATCTTTGCCCAATGGACCCCAAACTTCTTGGACACCTTTTCATGTCCATATAATTACCTCATGCCAAAATTCAACTTAATTTGCCTAGTGAATATTCCTGAGCAATTTTTCAAAGTTCCTGTCTGAGGGAATTAGTTGTGAAGGAAGTACTAGCTAGGTTAATCCTATTGAGTTGAAATTTTGCACGGCACTTCATATCACCAAATCATCACCCTCCTCAAGATTTGAGCTCACGAAATGCATCCTTGTGAGCTGAGCATCATAACTTTGTTTCTGTCCAAATTTTCAATTAGTGAAGCAAGTACATTTTAGATTGCTCCATTATGCCTGAAAATTTTCCTAGACCTTCTCCTACCCATGTAACCTATCCCTACCAAATTTGGGCATATTTCAGCTAGCCATTTTTCCTCAGGACTTTTCCTAAGTTTCTGTCCAGAGAGGATAGCTATGAAGGAAGTGCCATTTTGGCTTGGCCAAATGGTATGAAATTTTGATGGCACTCTCATATGACCAAATAACCCTTCCATGTTCATCTTCGGCTCAATCCAATCTATTATGTGAGTGCTTCTTCCTGTTCTTGTTTCTGGACCAATTTATGTGGTTGTTAACCAACTATATTAAATACTGGTCGAAATCATCTCAAACTTACCAGGATTGTAGTCCTTCCTAACCTAAACACCCCGGACAGCATATTTGCCTCTAACCTCACCTCAGTTGATCACTGTTTCATGATCAAGTTAGCAACAGCAAACTGCAAAGCTCAATTACCGTTCAACCACACAGACTTTAACCAAGTTACCACCGCAATTGAAACCTACACCGGAAGAACTTACCAATAGACAACACTTGCCAGCCCATTTCCCCAGATACATGCCAGTGCACGCGGTGACCACCGTTTTGGCACACATTGGCCGCGCTCAGAATGTTTTCTTGCTCGGGCCCCTCCTCTGCTCGGCATCTCAGCGAGCACGGGCCTGTCCAGCGTGTTCCCCGCGTCGTCACCGTCCTCCTAGAGCCATTTCCCCCTCCGTCCGCTTCTCCGTCGGTGCTCGTCGCCGCGCGCCCACGAGCGATTTGTAACCGACAAGGCATTAATGGCGTTCGGATCCTTCTCCCCTATGCCCTCGGCCCCTCTTGCCCTGTGCGCCTCTGTAGCTCGTCCGCTCTCTCCCTCGTTGCCTTCCCGCGCCCTCCCGTGATCGCTGGCCGTCGCCAGAGCGTGGCCGGACGCGAGCGGCAGCACCCGAGCCCGTGCCTCTCACCCCGCCTATATATAGCCTACCCCGAGGCCGTTCGACCTCACCACCAGCCTCACACCACCTCCAGCAACCTCCCCGGCCCCTCCCTCGAGATCCAGAGCCCCTCCCCACCTCTCTCTGTCACCATGGCCGCCGGCCTCCTCCTCGTAAATTGGAGCGACCCGAGCCCCCTCGCTCCACTCTTCCACCTCCAGAGGACTCCCACTGCCACCTAGAAGCCACCCCACGCCTACACCCCTCCTCCCCGCGGCCTTTGCGCCAAGCCCTCCCACACCCATAGTCGTCGTCCGCCGCAGTCGAGGCTGCGTTCTCTCCAGTGCATCTTGGCGGGCGTGAGTAGTCCTGACAGGAGCGCCTCCTCTCCCCGATCTCGCTGGTGTGCGGGGCGTTGCCGGAGACGGCTCAGGCCGCCAGAACGACCGCCCACAGCGTGCCCCTGCCTCTGGCTCGCGGGCGCTCATCGGGAGGAAGAAGGAGACCAGCGGGGGAAGAGAGAGCGCCACGGGGCCCACCTGTCAGACTCTCAGCGTTGACCAGGCCCGGCCCCGCCTCGCCACGTCACTTAAGTGGACACGGCAAATCCCAGAGTACGTTTTCCCCACTTGAAGGCGTATTCTTGCTCTTCTGCTGCCTAGTCTATGTTTTCCCATCTCTAAAGCGCTTTCAGTTGTTCTTCGGGCCAGAATGCGTTTTCCCTAAGGGAAAGCGTATTTCTGAGAAAGGCACGTTCGGTTTAATCAGCCAGGGACCTGTCTGTGAATATTTTTGCTACAGATTGGTCCCTGACCTTTAAACGTCCGTATCTTTTTGCCCGTGACTTCGAATTAGGTGATTCCAAAGCCTACTTCTTCGTATCATCGTGATCTATCTTTTGGTATCATTTTCATCTTGTGTTCACACAGTGGAAATGACCGTTTTGCCCTTGCCCCTAACCAGCCCCTTTTGAGAGAGAAGTGTTTCCGGCAAATCTTTCAGCGCTCTTTCCGCACATCTTCCCGGAGCCTTCTTCATCCCCAGGCAAGCCACAACCACCATTTGCATGATAGCCATGCAGTATCATTGGTTTTCCAACTTGAATCTTTAATAACTATATGTTTGTTTTCCTACTGATGTCGTTATTTTGATTATGCTTATGGATCGGTGGTTACAGTCATGCTATGTTTACTTGCACTCTGTTATCATGTTCTACTTGCTAGTATTACATTCATATTGCCATCATTGATAGTAGTACATGTTGGATTGGTCATGTTCTTCGGTGCATGACTAACGTCGGTTACCAAGTACCGTTGATATGCATTGTTCCTTTGTTGTTAATTGGTTAAGTGTTTACTCGGTTATATTATTTATGTGTTATTGCATGGTATTTATTGTTGATGTTAGTGGTCATGTTATACGATGAGTAGTGTTGTACTTGTGATATTCATGCTCGTCATTATGCCAGGCTCAGTTGGATTATGATTCATTGTTGATATGGTTGATAGTTATGTTGTACCCTCATGCTCATGTTGATATCATGCTCATGCATTGTAATTGCATCATGTTATTTTATCATGGCTCGGCATATTGCATTCAAGTTTAACCAGATTAAATTGAGTCATGGTGCCACCATATCGAGCTGACTAGTGCAACCACACTTGCCTTTATGGGAGGGTCCTAACTGGGTCTCTTGTTGTGCCTCTCGCCGGTGCCTCCAACAGGGAAGGTTATGCGCGGGCGCTACCTTGGCCAGGTAGGATGGCATAAGCCTTGTGAGCTTGATTTTGGTTATGTGCACATGTCCCCGTTTGGGACCGTTTATTGTTTTTGCCACGACGGTGGTCGTTGGTGTCTTTGGTAGGCACGGGGCCACCCAGGACTGAACCCTGAGGGGGTGTTGGTCGAAGTGGCCGAGAGAGTGTCATGGCAGTAGGAAGGTTTTGTAGGAACACCGTTGGTCCAGCCAAATGGGAGTGCGAGGCCATGGGTTCTGTGGTTGGGTAAAGTGCGCTACCTCTGCAGAGTGTATATTAAATCTATCGATAGTCGCGCCCGCGGATAAGGGCCTAGTTCGTAGTTGGTCACACTATGGGTCAACAGTAATAATAATAATAATAATAATAATAGTGTGCTTAATAACAACCCCGGTTCGATGATGAGATAAGTTGGTTATGTGATCCGTGGATGATCACCGTTTGGTTATGAGGCAACCCGTTGAGCCAAGAGTGGTTCCGTTTGTGATCCGTGAATGATCATCGTGTTATCGAGGATACCGAGTTGTTGGATATTCGTGATGTTGTGCGAGAATCATGGGTAAAGATCAAGTTCCTTGTGGTCATTTAATGATTACTACGGTATTGTTTATACCAAGCTTGATTTGATCCTGAGATGATCGTGTAATGTCCGAGGCTGGTAAGTGATGCATGTGATGGTTACGAGGTAACCCGATCAGAGTAAGTGGTGCATATAGCGTCATCATGTTGCATCATAGTGTCATCATGTTTATATGCTCATGCCAGGCTCGTATTATTCTAGCTGTATCATGTTGTTCATGCCATGTTGTTCTGATAGTATCATGATAATCCTTGTTAACCTGTAATTGCCATGCTGTTGTATGTCTTGATTGCTTTGGTTGCTGTGACCTTGCAAGTACATTCAATGTACTGACCTGGCGTGTCATGCCAGTTTGCAGGTCATGCCGGATTTGTTTGCTTGTTTTCCGTGGATCCCTTGTTTGTGAGCTAGGATAAGCGTTCCAGCCAGAGTCCCTGCGGAGTGGAGTTCATCATCGCCGTCGCTGTTCCGCTGCTAGAGTTATTCCGCTGCATCGTGTTGTTCTGCTGCTTGCATGGAGCAACCGTGGCAGGCGCAGTGTCGCTACGCCGATGTAATCCCCTTGTATCCATATAGCTTATAATAAAGAGCTGATTTGTTCTATGCTAAGTAGTGCCGTATTCCAGAAGACTTCTCCTTGATCCCTGGGCTGGAATACAGGGCGTTCCGATTTCTCTGAGCCGGGGTGCCACATAGACGATCCTCCATCAAGAGGACAACTAGTACACGTGTCAAATTACCACGTGGGCTGCCTTTTCGTACAGAAATGAGCTCCACCGTGTACCCGTGCGGGTGTGGTTGGGAAAGAGACGGGAGTACGTGCACCGTGCGTGCACCTCTTCTCTTCGTGCATGTCCCCCACCTACGTGGGTGTGTGTAAGAGAGATACAAACCTAGACAGATGGTGTGTGCGTTCGTGAGTGTTTTTTGTTTTTTTGGGGGGTGGTGATTTCGTGAATGTATTTGTGGGAATATGTGTCGATGACATCTCAAACAAAATTTTGCATGCAATGTGTGTGAAATAGAGGCATATCCATATCATATAGAGAGGGCCGGAGGGGGCGATCCACGAGAAGAGCGGGAGGGGTCATATATATCGATAGAGTCGAAGAGAGGATCAAGTGGGTGGGTGCGAGATGGATGAATAGAGCCATCGAAATTGTGTGTGTGCAAGTCAATGATATAGGGTGACTGACCTACCAGAACGTCAGAGGGCACATGGCAAGTTTGTGTGTGGCAGGGAGACATGACTAGAGCGCTCGATGTATCGGTGTGTGTGGGGGTGGGGGAGGGGGGAGGCAGAGGCCTAACAAAAGAGGTAGAATGACTCGTATATGAGTTGAGAAGGAAAGACCCAGCTATGTCTTGAGGGAGATGGGTTGGCATCCATACATAACTGAAGGACGGGAAATAGGTTGGGATAGAGAGAGAGAGGAGAGAGAGAGGGAGGGAGAGGGGTAGAGTGCTGGATGGGTGATGGAGTTGCTTCTCGAAGATGGTGGGAGAGGCCTACTAGAAAAACTGAGGGTAGAACTGCAATATTATCGATAAGAGTGGGAATGTGTTTCTGTGTGTGCCTGTGTGTGATAGATTTGTCGGGACGCATGCATGGATGCTGAAGGGGAACCATGTGTTTGCTAAGAAAACCTAACTAGATCGATAGATCAATTGTTGTTTGTTGGAGGAAGGGAGAGACATAACTAATGAGGTAGATCAATCAACGCGTGGGGAAAACGAGTTATAATTAAGGACCTAGCTAGCTATATGTATAGCGGGAGATCGGTCGGTGTACATCCATTTCTTAGAGGCAAATAAGCCCAGCGAGATGGATAGACAGAGAGAATGGAGCTAGGAGGTGGTGCGAGAGGCCGAGCTACTAGCTAGATAGGGGGAGGAGTGTGCGGTTGTGAGATCGATGAAAAGGGGGGCGAGAGTTTACACGTGTGTGGGACCGTATGAGAGACACGAGGCATGGACACATAAAGGAGGAGATGGAAGGTGCGTGTGTACGTATGTTGTAGGCAGACGCTGGAGAGGTTTATCGATCGGTGTGTGTCGAAAAGGAGTTGTGGAGACTGTGGGAGAACGACCTAAAGAAAAAAATGAATGTGCGCGATGGATAGAATGCTGAGGGAGGGGGAGGGCGAGGAGAGCGTGTGCATGCACGAGAGAAAGTTAGTTCTAGCTACAAAGGTTAGAGGATTGTGTGGGTGTAAGAGACTAACAAAGATCATAATTTGATATGAAAGTGGATTCATATATTTGAATAGGAGATCATAGTGTTATAAACATATGCATGCATGAATATAGCGGTGATACGCGTGCTGTGGTTTTGCACATGTTATACCATAATGTGATAATGCATGGCGTTTGCAACTCACAGCTAAATGTCGAACAATCTAAACCATACTATATATCAAACAATCTCACATTTTATTTGAATTTGTGATAATGTGTGGCGTTTGCAGCTTACAACTAAATATCGAACAATCTAAAATACTATATATCGAACAATCTCACATTTTATTTGAATTTGTGGTAATGTGTGGTGTTTGCAACTCACATCTAAATACTTGTTGGCGTAGGGGGCGGGGCACCATACATTATGTGATAAACACATTATACATAGGAGACATGGTTTAGATTATGAAGATCTAGCTAGAGCTTGAAATGTACTGTGATTTGAAATCAACATAAAGTGGATTCAAAAAATCAAGTTCGAGTTCATATAGTACACATAGTTCATATCTAACTCGAGAGTAATCATGTGGTGTGCTGTGAAGATAATACACAAACGATGGTTTAACTTGACAATAATGATGATTGTAGATCTTATTAAAATAGAGAAACGAATTCAAATGGTTTGACTTCACAACAACCATCATTGTAGATCTTATTCAAATAGACAAACGAATTCAAATTTAGTTCATATTGAAGCGGTAGTATATACGTTTGGAATGCACTAAAACGTTCATTTGAGTAGCAGGTTGCATGCATTATACACGTAGCGAAATATTTTAATTGAACATAACATGAATTCAAAGTTTTGAATGACATTTGTAGTGCGAATTGATTTGGTACAGTACACGGGACTAGACTCTCTTGTGTGTTGCGAATTGACTTCTTTTTGTTTTTTCGTCGACGAAAGTGCGAATTGATTTGGTACAGTACACGTTGGGCTTGTCCGGAAATTTCAACCCACGCCTTGTTACCCCGAAATATTTAAGATATATCTTTGTCTCGTTGTGCTCCGACAACTCCCTCCATCTCAACACGCGCCTTGCTATTCCAAAATTACAACGCGCGCGAAAACTCCCACCTCCTGTAGAATCCTGACACGCGAAATGCCCGTGATACCCCTGAACCGAAAGAACCGCCTAGCTCAAATCGGTGGGGGGTAATTTTGTAACTTACCACACATTTCAGACAAGCGCGTCCCTAAGCCATGGTTCCCCACTCCAATCCCATCCGCCCACCCATTCGTACACCGAGGCCGCGGAAACCCACGAAGCCCCACACCCTCCTCCATCCGCCACCCAGCCGGAGCCTCTTCCCTAACGATGTCGTCCACAGCAACACCTCGACGTCCCTCATCCACCGTACCGGATGAGGATCCGTCATCGATCTCGTCGTCCCGCCAGTTCAGCCACCCCGTCCTCCACCTCCAAGGAGCTGCCAAGATGTTCCCCTCGTCTTTCGCGCCACCTCCATTCCCACACCACCGTCTTCACCTTAACCACCGGAAGAGCATCATCATCACCGTTTCCTTGGACGAAGCTGAGGCCTAATCGGCGCCACCAAAGAGGTTATACACTAATCGCCGCATTTTCTTCTTGATTTGATCTCACGATGTTGCCGGCGCTCGGTCCCGAGCCGACACGGCGCGGCTCCATCCACGGCGGCATCGCCGGCCACATCCTCCATGGCGTCGCTCCCTCGGCGGCGGCGTCCACATCAGTAGGAGCTGCTGCTCCTTTAGCTCTCGCTCGTGCTGCTGCTCTGCTCTTGCTCTCAGTCACCCTGCTTGGTCTGCTCTTGCTATTGCTCTTGCTCTTGCTCGCGATGCTGCTCTAATTTAGCTACACTTCAGTTGACATAATCGACTTTCGGGTCAGTCGACTTTCAAGGGGTGGGGCGGCTCGCCGGATTTAAGGAAGAACCAGCCGCAGCGGATAGGGGGGCTCGCCGGAGAGGTACCCCAGTATCTATCTTAGGGTTCAGGGTGGGGGCGGTGGTCGCCGGCGGTGGTGGGGCGGTGGCGTGGGGAACGCCGGAGAAAAAGCTCGGCACGAGGGGGCTAGAGGGATGGCTGGGGCGGCAGCGGACCGGCGGTTGGTAGTGGTTTCAGGGCGAGCGGGGCGGCGCACCACCGGCCGCGGGCGGCGGTTTGGTCGGTGGTGGCTTGCGGCTCAGGGGGTTGGAGGTTGAAGTTGAACTGCAGGCCTTGATTTCGTATCCAATGGCTGGAAAATCGACTGACCAGAGATGAAAAATTCAGTCAACCGGCTCTCGCACACGCTGCTGCTGCTACTGCTTTTCTGCTACTAGCTAGTGCATTCAGTTTCGACAATAAAATTCAGTTTCGACAGCAAAATTCAGTTTCGACAGTTAAGTTCAGTTTTGACAGTTAAATTTAGTTTCGACAATTATGTTCAGAGATGTGCGGCTGATGTATTTTACATCTAGCACTTTGTGGTTATGTATTTTACGTTATCTATTGGAGATGCTATTAGAATTCCACTCGGGTTAACGCTGTCTCTCATGTCCTGCTTCAGCCTCAGCGTCGTACAACTCACCGGAGCTGCTCCAACGACAAAACCCTCCATCACAGCGGAGCAGTACCCCGTGCTCCATCTCAAGATGCCTAAGATCTTCTTCCCCCCCTCCGACAGCCAAGTCAGCCGGATCATCCTCACCGACCAACCCAATCACGCTGAGATCGACATGGCTTCGCCATAGAGGTTGTACACTTGTTGCATCTCTTTTTTACTGTACATGTTATATATTTTTTCCACTGAGCACATGCAGTAACGTGAAATACGATTAGTTTCTCCTACTATATGACAAGCAGTGAGGTACCAGGCAACTTAGCTATCCGTAATGGACTCTCTTGAATGCCATCATTATTTATCTCTGCGTGTTTGAGCTGTGCATTTGTCGATGGGCCTGGGAGTAGAGCTAGTATGGCAGTGGCCTGGGTCCAAAGTAGTAGAAGTAGGCAAGTAGCACAAAAACATTTTTTGAGTGTAGCTTTTCCTTGCTCAAGCCTGCCTACTAGAATCGCCAGTGCTTGAAAGGAAAAGTGAAGGAAAAACATAGGAATTGGAAAGTTTCCTATGGTACTACTATTCATGCATTTGGTTCAAAGGAATGGAGCAAAGAAAAATTGTAGGATTTGTTCCTTTAGTGTCTCCTTGAAAGAAAAATTGTACGGATTTTAATTTCCACTTGTCCTCCTTTTCAAATTCCTATTCATGAAGGACAAGACTAAGAGATAGTAGCATAATAGCATTATAACCGTACATTTTCTTGTGGTTTGACTTAATCTCACCATGCTTCTTTGCATCCTGTGATCTTCCAATTCTTGTGAACCAAACACCCAGATTGTCAGAAATCCTGTGTTTTTAAATTCTCTGTTTTTCACGTGCATTCCTATCCTATTACTGTGTATTTCCTATCCCTGCGTTGTTAGAATCCTCCAATTCAAACGAGCCCTTATAGAATTACTTCTCTTACAGATAGTTGTCAAAGAAAACCTTGTGTGGTTTGTCCCGCTCCTGCTGCGCCGTCGTCCACCCAAGCTCAGCTGCTCCAATGACAGAAGGGTCTAGCACAGCAGGGATCCGGCCTCCAGACTGTCTTTCGCTACCTCAGATCTTCTTCCCCGCCGCCGGCAGCCATGAAAACTGCATTACCATCATCAACCAAGCAGATGACCTCGAGGACTACACGGGTCCGCAAGAGAGGTCGCACTCTTTCGTGTCTGCTTACGTTATCCATCGCTTAATATTACATGCTAATTTATCATCCTGTTCACCGATTAGACTCAGCTCCAAACTAATGGTCAAACTTGAGTTTTTAAATGGTTGTGGGGTACATATCGGGGCCGCAATCAATAGTATCTATCTACTATCTGGTTAATCTCTGGTGTCTACTATGAGTTTCATGTTGGGTGGGAAACAAACAGTAAAGAAGCCATTATCTGTATTTTTTAACTGAAGCCATTATCTGCCTGCTATCATTGGTTTTGGTTCTATCCACAGGCTGCTACCATCACTCTGGATTTCTGCATGCACTCCTTACATAATCTCACTATGTTTTATTCCTATGCATGTCAGTTATTGTACACAATGGAACTGAACATGTAGAGAAAAAGAGACGAGCCTTGCGTGGCAATAAAATTTCATGCAGACGTCGCTCCATGGTAGGCGCAAAGGCAGCCCCCCCTCCACCCATTTCGGATTGTAATCGAGAGGAAGATATCTGTTCTGAGGGGAATTCAGAAGGAGAAGATCATTCCTATTTACCCCCTGAGGTCTTCGCTCTAACTTGGCATGCTGATGTTGGTTATATCATGCACATGGTGCCTTGCATTGCTTACTTTATACATCAAATATGTCAACTTCTTAGTTTAGACATGCTTTGTGTGAATGCCATCTGTTTAGTTTATTCATCGTTTATGTGAATTATGCAACGCCATCTTGTTTAGCCAGGCATCATATATGTGAATTGTGCAATGCCATCCTGCTTAGCCAGTCATCTTATATGTGAATTATATCAGGACATCCTTTTTTTCATTACGTATTACATTTGTCAACAATGTTAGTACATTCAACTACTCTTCGTGTGCATCAGCCATTTGACACGGTGATGGAAAATTCTGGAATGAAAACAAGGTCTTCAGAGCAGACTATGCTATCTGACGAAGCGCATATCTCGTTGGTTACGGATAGCTCCTCAGAGGAGGATTCAGAGACAGATGACCAGTCCTATTCCCCCCCCATGGTGTATGCTCTAACTTGGCAGGGTTATGTTGCTCATATCGTGTGTATGGTGTCTTGCATTGCTATGTCATTTGATTAGTTTAGACGTGCTTTGTGTGAATGCCACCTGTTTAGCGTCTAATTACCATATATGTGAATTATGCATTGCCATCTTGTTGCAAGACATTATATATGTGAATTATGCAATGCTATCTTGTTGCAAAGGCATTATATATGTGAATTATGCAATGCCATGCTGTTGAGCCAATCATCATGTATGTGAATTATATCATGCTATCATTTTTTTGTATTACGTGTTCCATTTGTCGACAACGTTTGTATATTCAACTACTCTTCCTGTGCATCAGCCATTTGAAGCGGTGATGGAAGTATCTGGAGTGAAAACAAGGTATTCAGAGCAGACAATGCTACCTGCTGAAGCAGACATCTTGCTGGATACAGAGAGCTCCTCAGAGGATGATTCAGAGACTGATGACCAGTCCTATTTCCCCCCTAAGGTCTATGCTCAAACTTGGCAGGGTTATATTACCCATGTCATGCATGTTGTCTTGCATTGCTTAGTTTTTATATCATATATGGATTGCCATCTGCTTAATTGCTTACTATATAAATCCTATATTTGAATTATATCATGCCATCATGTTTACATACACAGCATCTATCTGAATAATGGCATGGCAACCCATTTAATAAAGACATCATATAGTTATATCATCTCATCCTGTTTAGTGTTTACAGTCATCATATTTTGAATTATGTCATTCTATCCGGGAACTATATCATGCTATCATGTTTCCATAGGCGGCATGTATGTGAATTATGGCATGCCAACCTATTTAATAAACACATTATATAGTTATATCATGTCATCATGTTTACATAGTCATCATATTTTGAACTATGTATTTCCATCTTATTTAGTTAGCCATCATAATGTGAAATTGTGTCATGTTATCCTGTTTAGTTAGCCATCATATATGTGAAATTGTGCTATCCTGTTTGCTTAGACAACATAAATGTAAATTATTTCATGGCCTCTTTTATTCCCCACTATCAATTGCACTTGTCTATCATACAATGTCTGTACATTCAATTACATTTCTTCTTTATCAGCCATTTGAATTGGAGAGGGTGATGGCAGTATCTAAGGGAGTAACAACACGGTCTTCAGAAAAGATAGTGCTACCAGTTGATGCAGATAGAACCACGGTTGTACTTGCCCAAGAACAGCCCCACCACACATAACCCAGACTCTCGCAGACTGTACCCCTACCCAGTTGGACAGAGAACCAGCTACACCCCTTCTAACATCAACCCCAGCAGATACTAACCCAGTTCCAGTTGACACAGCACCGTCTCCACCACAGAGCACCCAAACACGAGAAGTTAGTAAGGGAACTGCAGTGCCCAAAGCACGAGGACCACCACTCCGAATCCCAACTCAATGCTTAAAGGAGAAGAATAATTGTTCTCAGTTCAGGTTCTGTAGCTATGGTTCATACTCCTTTGCTCTTGCATCACTGTATTTACTCAGACCAACTATTTTCAAGTTTGAAGGATGGAATTGAAACTCCAATGGCGCAACAGGCACGTTTTAAACCTGTTTCTTTAACTGGTTTGCTATTGGAACTTGCTCTATGGTGATTTTAGTTTCAATTGAATAAACAGTTATGTTCTCATGTCATGCACATTACAAGTGTTGTTATTGCTCTATAGTTTCCCACACTTATATTCTTTCTATTCTGCTTTGTCTTGAACAAATATTATTTGAACTGTGTCTCTATCTTGATTTGGCAACAAAAACTAGAATGATATAGACCATAAAGTGACCATGGTACATAGATATATGTTTGTTTCATGTTGTTATCCAGTGCACTTTACTACTGAACTGATTTACCAAAATGAGTTTCATATACAACATGGTGAACCTATGATGTGTCTTCTTGTTTCTCTTTTAGAATGCAGACAAAATATTGGAGAACAGTACCCCGTTATGCAATGGTAAAGGAAGTAATGCAGATAAGGTTCAAGATAGTGAGACATCCCTGTTGGTCTCCAAGAAAGCTGATAAAAACTACCTTGACGACAGTGAGAGAACCCAAAAGTCCTGTCTTGATGTAGTGTTCGAGTTATTGGCCACTACTATTGGCACAAGCTCTTCGAACTCGCTGCCTGAATCAATTCGTCTTCTTGAGTCTCAACTTCAAGTTGAAAGACATCAATCAGATGTGCTGCGACAGGAAGCTGAAGGACGGAGGAAGTCCCTGCAGAATTCAGATGCATACTTTTTGGTGCAACAACAAGTGCTGGAGGATTTAAGCGCCAAACAAGAGAAAGTTAATAAGCTTGCTAAGCATCTTGCCAGCATTATGGGTACCCAGGATATTGTTTCTTGAGATCTTCTGAAGTGGTTTCAGTTCTGGACTTGTTTTGCTGCGGCGTTTATTTGCACTGGTCGCCAACTTTGACAACCAGTGTATATGATATGCTGCTTTGTTCCCTATATTTGCACTGGTGGCGAACTTTGATGCCCAGTGGATGTAATATGTGTAATAGCCATGATAGCCTAGCGTAAGTTGCTTGCTTATTGATTTCCTTGTTGTCTTATTTATTTGTTTGCTTGTAGTCAGTGTTGTTTGTAAGTGCATCTAGTGCCCCTTAGTGATTTTGGTGTATTGAAGACTTATAGGTTAAGGAACTAATGTGTTTGTGAGTGTACACAGGTCTATAAGTCTATGAGGAGTTTGATATTTACAGAGAAAGTCGACCCCTAAAAATGAATGTCTTCGACTGAAGACTTTGGATTTCTGAAGACTTTCTGAAGACTTTGAAAGTGAAGAAATTGGTGTGACCTTGAAGACTTGGATTTCATGCGAGGAACATGAAGCGTGAAGACTTTTGTTTTCATAGTTTCGTTTTCTCTTTCTTGAGTCATAGGAAACACCGTACTATTAAAGGGGGTCAAGGAAATACTAAGGAAAAGTTTCCAAGTGATGCTCAACTCAAAATCCTACACCTACCAATCCTTTCGAGTGAAGCCATTGGAAATCTCATACAGTTCAGTCAATTTCTTCAGTGATAGAGACAAAGTTCTTCTGGTCTCTGAGGAATTTGTTCTGACTGAGGAGTTACGAATTCGCCAGTGCGGATTGCCTACAAGTGAGGAACATGATAGCCCTGAGGGATTTGATAGTCAAATTTCCGACCATTGCTGTGCTACGCACCAGCTGTCCCAAAATATCTTCCCACCTAACGGTCATATCATTAAAGGGCATTTATGTCTTATCATGTCGGGCTGCTTCCTAGGCTATAAATAGCCGCCCCCTACAACCACTAGCTGGTTGGCTGCTCCAAGAGAAACTGACACTTGTCATTTGAGAGCATCCCATCCTCCGAGGACTTTGAGCAAAAATCATCAAGTGAGGAAAACCCAAACCCAAACACCTACAAACCCAAAGTGATTGAGCATCACTGAAGAGATTGATCCTATGTGGATCCGATGCTTGTTAACTTTGAAGACTGTGCATCTTCCAGACAGTTAGGCGTCATGGTCTAGAGCATCCAAGAGGAAATTGTGGATCACCGAGTGACTGAGTTTGTGAAGGTTTGGAAGTCACCTGAAGACTTACCACGAGTGATTGGGCGAGGTCTGTGTGACCTTAGCTCAAGGAGAATACGGTGAGGACTGTGTGTCCGGGACTGTGTGTCATCAGGTTTAAATACCTAGCTGCTCCAACCAGACGTACAACTGTCATAGCAGTTGGAACCGGTCTACCAAATCATTGTCTTCACCAAGCCTACTGGTTCTATTTCCTCAACTCTTTCATTTCCTCATAACTGTGTTGTGTGCTGGTTCATATCTGTTTGAAGACTTTGACTGAAGACATTCTTAATTCCTCAGTTCAATTTGTTCAGTCTGTTTGTCTTCATCCTGTTTTATCCTGTGCTTACACTTTCTGTACTCTGTGTCTGTTTTCATTTCATCATGATGTCCATGTTTATATTATGTCATGTATGCATCTGAGTACTTATTCTGCTGCAAGTAGTTCTTCGCTTAGGAATTTTGTGGCACCCCGGCTCAGAGGAAACCGGAACGCCCCGTATTCCAGCCCAGAGATCGAGGAGAAGTCTTGTGGAATATGGCACTGCCTAGCATAGAACAAACCAGCTTTCTATTATTACACGAATATGAATACAAGGTCTCCGATATTACAGTAAATAACATCGGCACGGAAACACTAAGCCATCCTCAGTTGCTCTATTCAAGCAGCAGAACAACATCGAAGCAGCGGAAAAACTTCTAGCAGCAGAACAACGATGACAGTGGTGAACTCCACTCCACAGGGACTCTGGCTGGAACGCTTATCCTAGCTCGCGAACACAGGAACAACACCAAACAAGCAAGCAATCCAGACACGACCTACAAGCTGGCATGACACGCCAGGTCAGGACATTGAATGTACTTGCAAGCGCACAATTAACCAGAAGCATTCAAGACAAACAACAGCATGCCAATTATAGGTTAAGCAGGAATTATCATGAGATCATCATGGCATGAACAACATGAACATAATACTGCTAGAACAATATGAGCATGGCATGTACATATAACTCTGACGATACTAGCATGCAACATGGTGACACTACATGCACCATTTATTCTGTTCGGGTTACCTCGTAACCATCACATGCATCACTTACCAACCTCGGACATTACACGATCATCTCAGGATCAAATCAAGCTTGGTATAAACAATACCATAGTAATCATCAAATGACCACAAGGAGCTTGATCTTTACCCATGATTCTCGCACAACATCACGAATATCCAACAACTCGGTATCCTCGATACCACGGTGATCATTTCGGCGATCACAACCATGACCAACACTTGGTCTCAAACGGTGATCATTCTGGCGACCACAACCAACTTATCTCTTCATCGAACCGGGGTTGTTATTGAGCACATTATTATTAATACTGTTGACTCACAGTGTGACCGACACGAACTGGGCCCTTATCCGCGGGCGCGGCTCGATAGATTTAATATACACCCTGCAGAGGTTAGTACACTGTACACACACTACGGAACCCTTGGCCTCGCACTCCCATTCGGGTGGACCAACGGTGTTCCGACAAAACCGATCTACTGCCATGACACTCTCCCGACCACTCCGACCCACTCCCAACTAGGCTACTCCTGGGTGGCCCCGTGTCTACCAAAGACACAAAGACCACCGTCGTGGCCAAAACGTCCCTCATGGAGACCAGATCCATAACAACAACGGGCACACAAGGTTATGCTTGCTTACCGGGCCAGGGTACGCACGCCCATAACCTTCCCTCGTTGGAGGCACCGGCGAGAGGCACGACAATAGACCCAGTTAGGACCTTCCCATAAGGTAAGCGTGGTTGCACTGGTCAGTTTGATTTGGTGGCACCATGACTCAGCCAACAGTTGTTCAAGTTCAATATAATCCAGTTAAACTTGAATGCAAATATGCTGAGCCATGATAAAATACATGATGCAATTACAATGCATGAGCATGAATATCAACATAATCATGAGAGAACCACATAACTATCCACCATATCAACAATGAACCATATCCAACTAAGCATGGCATACTGACTAGCATGAACATCATAAGTAAATACTTCTCCGAAACATAGCATGACCACTAGCATCAACAATAAATATCATGCAAGAACATATGAACAATGCCATCATGCAAGCATTTAACCGACTGGATGCAAAGGAACATGCATAACAATGATACTCGGGACAGATGGCAGTCATGCACCGAAGACCATTACCAACATCAACATGTACTACTAGCAAGCATAAGCATATGAGAGGAATACTAGCAACTAGTAGGGCATGATAACCAGGTGCATAACAACATAGCAAGAAAGTAAGCACTAACCCAGAAGCATTACCGAAACAACGATAACCATATTTTAAACAAGCAAACATTTATTAAATATTCAAGTTGAAAACCATGGCAACTCCATGACTATCATGCAAGTGGGTATTGTGGCTTTCCTGGGGATGAAGAAAACACCAGGAAGAAGTGCGAGAAGCTCGTGGAAAGATTTGCCAAAAACAGCTCTCTCTCGGAGGGGGCTGATTAGGGGCAAGGGCAAAAAGGTCATTTTCACTGTGAAACCACCTACTGAAAATGTTACCAAAAGATAGAGCTCGATGAGACAAAGAAGTGAGCACTGGTTTTACCTCAATCGGAGTTACGGTTGCGGAGTTATGAGGTGTGGAAGAAGAAGGACCAATCTGTGAATATTTTCATCACCAACAGGTCACTGAGTGGATAAGGCAGAGGCGCATATTAGAAAATACGCTTTCTGAGCAGAGAAAGCGCATTCCTGGCCGCAGTATAAGGGAATACGTTTTCCAGAGGGAAAACGCATTTTGGCAAAAGAAGGAAAAGAATACGCTTTCAGAAAAGAGGAGACGTACTCTGGGAAAACCGTTTCCACTTGCCACGTGGGATGAGGCGCCTGGGCCACTGGCGCCTGGGGCCCAGGGGTAGGGGAAGGGGGCACGGGCGCTCGTCCTCTACCTCCCGCTCACCCTGTTCCTTGCGTGAAGCAGAGACAGAGCAGGGGAGGGAAGTGGCCAAGGGGCCGGCCAGCTTCGGCAATCCCCGGCCCGGCCGAAGGCACCGGCGGGACCGCGGGGCTGCGCCGCCTCCATTCAGAGGGGAAGGGGGCGCCGGGGAGGAGTGGAGGCGCGGCGAACGGCGACGCTAGGAGGAGGACAGGAGCTTCGGGCGGCGGTGGCTATCGGCGATGCAGGGCTCTCCGGCGAGGGGCAAGTGGGTGGGGCGACTCAGCCGTATGAGGGGGGGCAGTGGAGGTGTTGGGGAGACTAGGGGAGGCCTGTGGTGGCTAGACCCAAGCCGAGGCCGAGGCGGCCATGGTGGACAGAGGCAAACTCCGGCGAGATGGGGCGATTCCAGAGAGCAAATGAGGCGAGGGAGAGATGGTTGAGGTGCGGAGGGACTCGGGGTATGCTTATATAGCCAAGGGGAAGGCTCTGGAGCACCGCTAGTGAGCTCGAGCAGTGCTCTACTGGAAGTCAGGGGCTGGGCATGGCACGGGCACTGTTCTAGCGGCGCATTAATGGCGAACCACGATGAGGCACCGATGCAGGGCGATGCAGTCGAGCACGGGCGAGCTCCAGGACATGAATGGAGGTTGAGACGAGGAGGCAGGAGACGAGAACAGTGGCCGGAACAAGCCAGAGCACGCGTTCAGCCGTGACGCAAGCGTGATCACCACGCGCACTGTCGCAAGCGGCGCTCTTTTCCGTGGCCAACCATGTCCAGTAGATTGACCTTGGTGCCCTTAGTCCAACTGAAGAAATAAATCGGTCCAGGGGCAAATAAGAGATTTTCACTAAGCTCCAAAGTAAATCAGTAAGAAGGTGTTTGTAACTTTCTGTGGTTAAACCAGCTAGGTAACATGGTAAAGAGTTTGTCTTGCGATGATCACACACTAAGGTGATTCTGATCACCAAAAATCAGACTAAGAGGAGGAATTTAGATGAGGGTTGCTGTAGAAAGTGCAAAACTGGACAGAATTAGGGATTTCGATGATACACTCACATACTTGATTGTCATGAGCTGAAATCTGGCAGAGGTGGGTTATATGATGGTATGAAGCTGCTGTAAAGATTTCATGCCATTTGGAATACCAAACTGGCACTTGCTTCACAAAGCTTCATTCTGGACAGAAACTTGGAAAAATTCTAGAGGAATAATGGCTTGACAAACCATGCCCAAAATGGGTGTAGGTAGGTTATATGGATAATACAACGCCTAGAAAAATTGGCAGCCATAATGGAGCAAGATAAAATATACTTGCTTCACAAACTGAAATTTTGGACAGAATCAAAGAATCGAATATGAGCTCACATGGAGGCATGACATGAGCTCTACTTTGGTGGAGGGCTATGATATGATGAGATGAGGGATCATACAAAATGGCAACATATTTGGATATGCCTAGCTTGCACTTCCTTCACAAAGCTTCTTTCTGGATAGAAATTTGGAAAATCATAATTAAATAATTACTAGGCAAATGAGGTTGCATTTTGGCATGTGGCAATTATATGGACAGGAAAAGGTGTCCAAGAAGTTTGAGGTCAATTAGGAAAAGGAAAATAGCACTTGCTTCACAATGTGCCATTTAGGGCAGAATAGGGAATGAATTATTTGAGCATGATGATAAACATGACAAATGAAATAGTTTGCCATATTTGAGAAAGATATGACCCAAACAATTTATGATAATTATTTGGGAATTTTAGTAGTGATGGAAATAAAGGTTGCTTCACAACCTAGGGCAATTTGAGTAATTCCTTTAATAGAAAAGGAATATTCCCAATGAAAAGAATATTGGGATTTGGGATAGAATGAAAATGACAGGGTTTGGGAATGACAAGCCACTCTGGAAACAAAGAAGAGGGCATCTTCTTCAATTTCCAGACCACAAAGCCACGGAAAAAGAAAACTCAAGCAAAAACCTCAGAAAAACAAAAGAAAAGGAAAGGGCCAAAAATCAGGCTGTCACAAACCTTACCCCCTTAAAGAAATCTCGTCCTAGAGATTTGGTTGGTCAGGGAACTAGTATGAAGATACTGACTTAAGGAAACCGTTTCCAACTCGGGTATCCTTTTCTTATTTTTGTTCCCACTAAACTTTTATCTGACTGCCCCTGGGGTGGTTTGCTTTTATATCCATATTCTGGCAGATCTTACCTTGCTTGTTCATGCTTATATAGGCTCCAATTTCTTTTTAGATCTGCTGACTTAGCTGACTGTGATTGATTCTCATGACGGAAATATATGTCGGTCTCACAAATCCAAGAGTGATTTCCGCTGGGTGTGTCATCCGGCACTAACAATCTTTCATGAATTGGTGACCAGATTTTTCTAGTGGACACCCAAGCTCTAACTCCTTGCATTGGGTTTTCTCCACTAAATGCAGGTCCTTCGGGTTCCAAACAGTGAGTTTGGTCATAACCTCTTTCCTGACAGATTCTGGCTTATCGCGGAAGTTTCTGAATCATCTTAACTGGTTCCACTGTCTTGAGTATCGGATCCGTACCAAATATTTGAATGTCGCCTGTCGTGGCTAGCATAAGAGTTTGACCTGTATGATAATATCTGCAGACTTGACTGATAGTGGTTCTGCACCACGCGGGTCTTGCAACAATTTTCATACCTGCATCACTGGTCTTGCTCCTTCATAATTGTATTCTTGGTCTCGATCCTTGGCTGAAAGAGCTGGGCCATATTGCTTCTTCGTATCACCATAGGTACTATCGGTGTAATTTTTTGGCAATCGTAGCTTATCCTCATTTTTCTGACAGGGTACCCCATTAAATTGCAGGTTCAACTGTGGCACCCCGTCTGGGAGAAAACCGGAACGCCCCGTATTCCAGCCCAGAGATCGAGGAGAAGTCTTCTGGAATACGGAACTGCTTAGCATAGAACAAACCAGTTTTCTATTATTACACGAATATGATTACAAGGTCTCCGATATTACAATGAATAACATCGGCACGGCGACATTACGCCATCCTCAGTTGCTCTATGCAAGCAGTAGAACAACTCGAAGTAGCGGAATAACTCTAGCAGCGGAACAACGACGATAGTGGTGAACTCCACTCCGCAGGGACTCTGGCTGGAATGCTTATCCTAGCTCGCAAACAAGGAATCCACGGCAAACAAGCATGCAATCCAGGAACGACCTGCAAGCTGGCATGACACGCCAGGTCAGTACTTTGAATGTACTTGCAAGCTCACAATTAACCAGAAGCATTCAAGACAAACAACAGCATGGCAATTACAGGTTAATCAGGGATTATCATGAGATCATCAGGATAACATGGCATGAACAATATGAACATAATATCGCTAGGACAATATATGATCATGGCATGAACATATAAATCTGATGATACTAGCATGCAACATGATGACACTACATGCACCATTTATTCTGCTCAGGTTACCTCGTAACCATCACATGTATCACTTACCAACCTCGGACATCACACGATCATCTCATGATCAAATCAAGCTTGGTATAAACAATACCGTAGTAATCATTAAATGACCACAAGGAGCTTGATCTTTACCCATCATTCTCGCACAACATCACGAATATCCAACAACTCGGTATCCTCGATACCACGGTGATCATTCCGGCGATCACCACCATGACCAACACTTAGTCTCAAACGGTGATCTTTCCGGCGATCACAATGAACTTATCTCATCGTCGAACCGGGGTTGTCATTATTCAAGTTATTATTAATATTGTTGACTCACGGTGGGACCGACACGAACTGGGCCCTTATCCGCGTGCGCGGCTATCGATAGATTTAATATACACTCTGCAGAGGTTAGCACACTATACCCACACTACGGAACCATGGCCTCGCACTCCCATTCGGGTGGACCAACGGTGTTCCGACAAAACCGATCTACTGCCATGACACTCTCCCGGCAACTCCGACTCACTCCCCATTGGGCTAGTCCTGGGTGGCCCCGTGTCTACGAAAGACACAACGACCACTGTCATGGTCCATCCCAAACAAGGACAAAAGCGCTTATCATCCCACCTAAGGGCACATAAGGTTATGTCCGCCTACCTGATTAGGGTAAGCATGCCCATAACCTTCCCTAGTTGGAGCCACCGGCGAGAGGCACGACAATAGACCCAGTTAGGACCTCCCCATTAGGTAAGCGTGGTTGCACTGGTCAGTTTTGATATGGTGGCACCATGACTCAGCCAACAGTTGTTCAAGTTCAATTTAATCCGGTTAAACCTGAATGCAATATGCTGAGCCATGATAAAATAACATGATGCATTTACAAAGCATGAGCATGATATCAACATAATCACGGCATGCAACATAACTATCCACCACATCAACTATGAATAATCTCCAACTAAACATGGCATAATGACGAGCATAAATATTACAAGTGCAACACTACTCATAGTATAACATGCCACTAGCATCAACCATAAATACCATGCAAGAACATAACAACAATGCAAGCATTTAACCAACGGGATGCAATGAAACATGTGTAACAACGGTACTCGGGACAGACGGCAGTTATGCACCGAAGACCATCACCAACATCGACAGGTACTACTAGCAAGCATAAGCATATGAAACGAATACTAGCAACTAGTAGGGCATGATAACCAGGTGCATAACAACATAGCAAGAAGGTAAGCACTAACCCAGAAGCATTACCGAAACAACGATAACCATATTTTAAACAAGCAATCTATTAATAAATATTCAAGTTGAAAACCATGGCTACTGCATGACTATCATGCAAGTGGGTATTGTGGCTTGCCTGGGGGTGAAGAAGGCACCGGGGAGAAGTGCGGTGAAGCCGCGGAAAGATTTGCCGGAAACAGTTCTCTCTCGGAGGGGCTGTTTACGTGCAAGGGCAGAAAGGTCATTTTCGCAGTGTCAAACCATAGTGAAAATTAAACCAACAGAACGGGCTTGACGAGACGAAGAAATGGGCTTTGGAATCACCTCATTTGGAGGTATGGGTAAAAAGATATGAAGGGTTGAAGTTTAGGGACTTTTCTACAAAAATATCATCACAAACAAGTCCCTGAGTGGATAAGGCAGAAGCACAAAGTTAGAAATACGCTTTCTGTTTAGGAAAACGCATTCTGGGCTGAAACAGAGAGGAAATACGCTTTCAGAGAAGAGGAAACGTATTTTGGCCGAAGTAGAGGGAAGATACGCTTTCTGGAAACGAAAACATACTCACGAGTTTACGCCTCCACTTAATCCAGTCAGCCGAGGCGGGACCGGGGCGTGTAACGCTGACGTGCCGGTCCCATGGTCTGTGGGGCCCGTCACTTATCCAGCTAGGCAGGCGGGGTCAACGCCTACCCGCCGATAGGTGGGGCGGCGAGGAGATGGGGCCCGCCAGGCTCCTGTCTTCTTCCTCCTCCTTGCTGCGCCCCGATGGAAACAGAGGAGGGAGGCAGGGAGGAGACCGGCGACGGGGCGGGCAGCTCCGGCCGTCCCAGGCGCAACCGAGAGCAACGGCCGGTTCGGGGTGGAGTGCTGCGCCCATCCAGACGAGAAAAGGGCGCCGGGGAGGACCAGGGCGACGGGGCTCACGGCGACAGGGAGGCGGCAGAGAGCGGCGGCCGTTCCCGGGGCACGGCCCTAGGTGCTCCGGCGAGGTGGAGAGAGGGTAGGGAGGTTCGTCGGACTCCGGGGAAGCCGAGGGTGGTGGCTAGGGGAAGAGTAGGGCTCTGGTGGCCGCGAATTTAGGATGAGGAGGCCCGCGGCCATGGCGGTAATGGTGGAACAAGAGAGCTCCAGAGGATCGGGCAGATGGATGGGGAGGTAGATGGGAGTGAGGGGGGCTGGTGGTGAGGTCGAACGGCCTCGGGGTGGGCTTATATAGCTGGGGGCGAGGTGTCGCACTGTCGTCACCGCGGACACGCGGCCGGCGCCGCAGACGCGTGTGCACGCGCATGAGCTCGGGGAAGGCGACGGAGAGGGAACGGACGAGGGGCAGGGCTCACGGAGACGAAGCCGAGCTCGTGGACAAGAGGAGAAGAGGCCGAATGCCATAAATGCCCGGTCGGCTACAGGCTTCCCATGGGCGCGCGGCGACGAGAGCTGGCGGAGGGGCTGACGGAGGGGAAGAGGGCTCCAGGAGGACGGCGACGACGCAGGCCAGCTGTTGGACAGGCTCACGAGCGCGAAGGCGACGAGAGGGAGAGGGGCCCGAGCAAGAAGACGCCCTAGACGCGGCCAACGCTAGCGGAGCGCGCGCATTGCATGTCAAAGCTCGTGTTCACCGTGTGCACTGGTGCACACAGTGGCACACGGCGGGCCAAACAATGTCTGGGGGCTTGTCCTTCCTGGGGAGGTTGCAACTGCGGTGGTAGTTTGGTTAAAAGTGACATGGTTAAATGACAGTTAACACCTGAAGTTTACTGCAGTAAACTTGATCGTGTACTGCTGCTCAACAGGGAGGTGATTTGGTCAAATGGAGTTGTCTGGGAGGTTGAGGTAAAGAAGGACTTACATCCTGGTAACTATGGAGGGGTTTGGATCAAGATTTAACAGAGTTGCTTTGCAACTGCCAAATATGGTCCAGAATCAAGATTTTGATGATGCACTCTGATGAAGCATCAACTTGAGCTCAAATTGGGCAAGGCAGAGTCATTTGGTCCTATGAAGATGCTCAAAAAGTCTCATACCAATTGGCCAAGCCAAACTGGTACTTGCTTCACAAACATCTCCTCTGGACACAAACTTGCAAAAATTCTAGAGGAATAATTGCTTGATGAACCATGCCCAAAATGGGTGGAGGTAGGTTATATGGATAATAGAAGGCCTAGAAAAATTGGCAGCCATAATGGAGCAAGATAAAACATACTTGCTTCACAAACTGAAATTTTCGACAGAATCAAAGAATTGAAGATGAGCTCGCATGGAGGCATGACATGAGCTCTGCTTTGGTGGAGGGCTATTATATGATGATATGAGGGATCATGCAAAATGGCAACTCATTTGGATATGCCTAGCTTGCACCTCCTTCACAAAGCTTCTTTCTGGATAGAAACTTTGAAAAAATCATAATTACATAATTACAAGGCAAATGAGGTTGCATTTTGGCATGTGGCAATGATATGGACAGGAAAAGGTGTCCAAGGAGTTTGAGGTCAATTGGGAAATAGAATATAGCACTTGCTTCACAATGTGCCATTTAGGGCAGAATAGGAAATGAATTATTTGAGCATGATGATAAACATGACAATTGAAATATTTTTTTCATATTTGAGAAAGATATGACCCAAAAAATTTATGAGAATTGTTTGGGAATTTTAGGAGTGATGGAAATAAAGGTTGCTTCACAACCTAGGGCAATTTGAGTCATTCCTTTAATAGAAAAGGAATATCCCAATAAAAAGAATATTGGGATTTGGGCTAGGATGAAAATGACAGGGCCTAGGGAAGGTTTTGGGTATGACAAGCCACTCTGGAAGCAAAGAAGAGTTCATCTTCTTCACTTTCCAGACCACAAAGCCACGGAAAAAGAAAACTCAAGCAAAAACCTCAGAAAACAAAAGAAAAAGAAAGGGCCAAAAATCAGGCTGTCACAAACCTTACCCCCTTAAAGAAATCTCGTCCTCGAGATTTGGTTGCTCAGGGAACAAGTATGAAGATACTAACTTAAGGAAACCGTTTCCAACTCGGGTACCCTTTTTGTTATTTTTGTTCCCCCTAAATTTTTATCTGACTGGCCCTGGGGTGGTTTGCTTTAATATATCCATATTCTGCCAGACCTTACCTTGCTTGTTCATGCTTATCCAGGCTCCAATTTCTTTTTAGATCTACTGACTTAGCTGACTGTGATTGATTCTCTTGACTAAAATATATGTCGTTCTCACAAATCCAAGAGTGATTTCCGCTGGGGGTGTCATCCGACACTGACAATCTTTCATGAAGTGGTGATCAGATTTTTCTAGTGGACACCCAAGCTCTAACTCCTTGCATTGGGTTTCTCCACTAAATGCAGGTCCTTCGAGTTCCAAACAGTGAGTTGGGTCATAACCGCTTTCCCGACAGCTTCTAGCTTATCGTGGAAGTTTCTGAATCATCTTAACTGGTTCCACTGTCTTGAGTATCGGATCCGTACCAAATATTTGATTGTCGCCTGTCGTAGCTAGCATAAGAGTTTGACCGGTAGGATAATATCTACAGACTTGACTGACGGTGGTTCTGCACCACGCGGGTCTTGCAACAATTTTTATACCCACATCACTGGTCTTGCTCCTTCGTTATCGTTTTCTTGGTCTGGATCCTTGGCTGAAAGAGCTGGGTCATATTGCTTCTTTGTATCACCATAGGTACGGTCGGTACAATATTTTTTGGCAATCGTAGCCAATCCTCATTTTTCTGACAAGGTACCCCATTTAAATGGCAGTTTCAACTCCCCTCAAGTTCTGACTGCTTCTTGCTTCTGACCAAAATGTTGCGGATCTGATTCTTGGGATTCACTACCATATGCTGTCAATTCACAATGTACTACCTTGTACCAATGTCATACTGAGGAGGATTGGCTGGCTTGTGCTCGAAACTTTCATCGGACAGCTTGCTGAAGAAGACTGGGTATCGTGCTTCAGAAGCTTACCCCCTTAAAGACTTTGCTGGGGAAAGACTCAGTACCTTATGCCAGAAGCTTTTGTGGTTGCTTACTGAAGAAGGCAGAGTACCTTGTACGGGAAATCATCCATGTATCATACTGAGGAAGATAGATGAATCTTGCCTGGGAAGCTTCTCGGGTATCTTGCGAGGGAAGATTGGGTTGCTTACACCAGAAGCTTCTTATTGTGATATGCGGACCGATTTCCACATATATAACCATCTTAAAAATTTTGTTATTGATTTCTTGTATGAAACAGGGTTTTGTAGGACTATCCTCCTTTCTGAGGACATGCAATATTTTTCCTTGCTTCCAGGTACATCGGGTTCCAAAATCATCCTCAACAAAAAATTACACTTGTATCTGAGCCATACCTTTGATAATATTCTGTCAGCCTTGCACACAATTTTATCTTCTTGCTGATTTGATAATTTCTGCTATGAGGAGTACACGCTGAGGGAGACTTGACACTTAGTAACATGATCAGATATCCCCCAATCTGAATGCAGTTGGCTGAGAATTCCATACTATTGTGAGGAGTGCACGTTAATGCAAACTTTATGCTGACATTCCATCCAGGATTTCTTTTGTATTTAGACGAGCTATTTCCAATTTCACTGCAGTCTGCTGACAATTCCATTCTGTTTACCTGAGTTTCCAAATATATGCATTTCTTGCTGACTCTTCGGGTCCGGTGTCGGCTGACGAGCAACTTTAATAGGGGGAAAATTTGTAACACCGAAGGCCCAAAGAAAGAAACAAAATAAACGACTAAAACAAAAGCACACAAGCATACTAGTAATTTAATTAATCAAGCAATCATCACATAGTACTGCTACTCACTCCATAATATGCATGCACACCTAAGCACACAAATCACGCAGAAACTCTGGTATTACGGTCTAATATGCTGTGGCGGTGTGCACGAAAATTATATCCATGTGTGGAAGGAGTTGGCGTAACCGAAGCTACACCAAGCACTAGCTGAACAGTGGTTGGATCTGGATGGATACACAGGTGAGAACAGACTTGACGATCAAGTAGCGAGACACAAAAGGCACGACCACCTCATCATCAAGCGTACGAAGGGAATCGTACCCGTCCAAAGAATGAAATGACATGGCAAGATAACAGTGGAAGACTGGGTTTATTGGCATTGCCCTTTTCTGATAACAAAGATCAGCAAGGGTTGCCAAGGGGACGAGATGGAGGGCATGGATGATGATGTGGTCGGATCACACCGAGGAGCAGGCATGCTAAGAAAGATGGTGCAGGCGGTGGACCGAAAACGATGCCACCTACACTCACAAGATTAACCGTTAGTGACAAAATAACAATCTATATGCATGTTATGCGACAAACAAATGCAACAATCAAGTGCAACAAACCAGCTGGGGTCTATACTACCGCTTTCTAACATTCGTGCGGGCTAGGGCATCCTACAGCCAGACCTGCTCTGATACCAACCCTGTGGCACCCCGGCTCAGAGAAAACCGGAACGCCCCGTATTCCAGCCCAGAGATCGAGGAGAAGTCTTCTGGAATACGGAACTGCTTAGCATAGAACAAACCAGCTTTCTATTATTACACGAATATGATTACAAGGTCTCCGATATTACAATGAATAACATCGACACGGCGACATTACGCCATCCTCAGTTGCTCTATGCAAGGAGTAGAACAACTCGAAGCAGCGGAATAACTCTAGCAGCGGAACAACGACGATAGTGGTGAACTCTACTCCGCAGGGACTCTGGCTGGAACGCTTATCCTAGCTCGCAAACAAAGAATCCACGTCAAACAAGCATGCAATCCAGGCACGACCTGCAAGCTGGCATGACACGCCAGGTCAGTACTTTGAATGTACTTGCAAGCTCACAATTAACCAGAAGCATTCAAGAGAAACAACAGCATTGCAATTACAGGTTAATCAGGGATTATCATGAGATCATCAGGATAACATGGCATGAACAATATGAAGATAATATCGCTAGGACAATATATGATCATGGCATGAACATATAAATCTGATGATACTAACATGCAACATGATGACACTACATGCACCATTTATTCTGCTCGGGTTACCTTGTAACCATCACATGCATCACTTACCAACCTCAAACATCACACGATCATCTCAGGATCAAATCAAGCTTGGTATAAACAATACCGTAGTAATCGTTAAATGACCACAAGGAGCTTGATCTTTACCCATGATTCTCGCACAACATCACGAATATCCAACAACTCGGTATCCTCGATACCACGATGATCATTCCGGCGATCACCACCATGACCAACACTTGGTCTCAAACGGTGATCTTTCCGGTGATCACAACCAACTTATCTCATCGTCGAACCGGGGTTGTCATTAATCAAGTTATTCTTAATACTGTTGACTCCCGGTGGGACCGACATGAACTGGGCCCTTATCCGCGTGCGCGGCTATCGATAGATTTAATGTACACTCTGCAGAGGTTAGCACACTGTACCCACACTACGGAACCCATGTCCTCGCACTCCCATTCGGGTGGACCAACGGCGTTCCGACAAAACCGATCTACTGCCATGACACTCTCCAGGCCACTCCGACTCACTCCCCATTGGGCTAGTCCTGGGTGGCCCCGTGTCTACCAAAGACACAACGACCACCGTCGTGGTCCGTCCCAAACAGGGACAAAAGCACTTATCATCCAACCTACGGGACATAAGGTTATGTCCGCCTACCTGATCAGGATAAGCATGCCCATAACCTTCCCTAGTTGGAGGCACCAGCGAGAGGCACGACAATAGACCCAGTTAGGACCTCCCCATTAGGTAAGCGTGGTTGCACTGGTCAGTTTCGATATGGTGGCACCATGACTCAGCCAACAGTTGTTCAAGTTCAATTTAATCCGGTTAAACTTGAATGCAATATGCTGAGCCATGATAAAATAACATGATGCATTTACAAAGGATGAGCATGATATCAACATAATCACGGGATGCAACATAACTATCCACCACATCAACTATGAATAATGTCCAACTGAACATGGCATAATGACGAGCATAAATATAACAAGTGCAACACTACTCACAGTATAACATGACCACTAGCATCAACCATAAATACCATGCAAGAACATAACAACAATGCAAGCATTTAACCAACGCGATGCAATGAAACATGTATAACAATGGTACTCGGGACAGACGGCAGTTATGCACCGAAGACCATCACCAACATCGACAGGTACTACTAACAAGCATAAGCATATGAAAGGAATACTAGCAGCTAGCAGGGCATGATAACCAGGTGCATAACAACATAGCAAGAAGGTAAGCACTAACCCAGAGGCATTACCAAAACAACGATAACCATATTTTAAACAAGCAATCTTTTAATAAATATTCAAGTTGAAAACCATGGCTACTGCATGACTATCATGCAAGTGGGTATTGTGGCTTGCCTGGGGGTGAAGAAGGCACCGGGGAGAAGTGTGGTGAAGCCGCGGAAACATTTGCCGGAAACAGTTCTCTCTCGGAGGGGCTGTTTACGTGCAAGGGTAGAAAGGTCATTTTCACAGTGTCAAACCATAGTGAAAATGAAACCAACAGAACGGGCTTGACGAGACGAAGAAATGGGCTTTGGAATCACCTCATTTGGAGTTATGGGTAAAAAGATATGAAGGGTTGAAGTTTAGGGACTTTTCTACAAAAATATCATCACAAACAAGTCCCTGAGTGGATAAGGCAGAAACGCAAAGTTAGAAATACGCTTTCTGTTTAGGAAAACGCATTCTAGGCTGAAATAGAGAGGAAATACGCTTTCAGAGAAGAGGAAACGTATTTTGGCCGAAGCAGAGGGAAGATACGCTTTCTGGAAACGAAAACGTACTCACGAGTTCACGCCTCCACTTAATCCAGTCAGCCGAGGTGGGACCGGGGCGTGTGACACTGACGTGCGGGTCCCACGGGCTGTTGGTCCCGTCACTTATCCAGCTAGGCAGGCGGGGTCAACGCCTACCCGCCGACAGGTGGGGCCGCGAGGAGATGGGGCCCGCCAGGCTCCTGTCTTCTTCCTCCTCCTTGCTGCGCCCCGATGGAAACAGAGGAGGGAGGCAGGGAGGAGACCGGCGACGGGGCGGGCAGCTCCGGCCGTCCCAGGCTCAGGCGAGAGCACCGGCCGGTTCGGGGTGGAGTGTCGTGCCCATCCAGACGAGAAAAGGGCGCCGGGAAGGACCAGGGGTGACGGGGCTCACGGCGACAGGGAGGCGGCAGAGAGCGGCGGCCGTTCTCGGGGCACGGCCCTAGGGGTGCTCCAGCAAGGTGGAGAGAGGGTAGGGAGGTTCGCCGGACTCCAGGGAAGCTGAGGGTGGTGGCTAGGGGAAGAGTAGGGCTCTGGTGGCCGCGAATTTAGGATGAGGAGGCCCGCAGCCATGGCGGTAATGGTGGAGCAGGAGAGCTCCAGAGGCTCGGGCGGATGGATGGGGAGGTTGCTGGGAGTGAGGGGGGCTGGTAGTGAGGTCGAACGGCCTCGGGGTGGGCTTATATAGCCGCGAGGCGAGGTGCCGCGCTATCGTCGCCGCGGACACGCGGCCGGCGCCGTGGACGCGTGTGCACGCGCATGAGCTCGGGGAAGGCGACGGAGAGGGAACGGACGGGGGGCAGGGCTCCCGGAGACGAGGCCGAGCTCGTGGACAAGAGGAGAAGAGGCCGAACGCCATAAATGCCCGGTCGGCTACAGGGTTCCCGTGGGCGCGCGACGACGAGAGCTGACGGAGGGGAAGAGGGCTCCAGGAGGACGGCGACGACGCAGGCCAGCTGTTGGACAGGCTCACGAGCGCGAAGGCGACGAGAGGGAGAGGGGCCCGAGCAAGAAGACGCCCTGGAGGCGGCCAACGCTAGCGGAGCGCGCGCATTGCATGTCAAAGCTCGTGTTCACCGTGTGCACTGGTGCACACAGTGGCACACGGCGGGCCAAACAATGTCTGGGGGCTTGTCCTTCCTGGGGAGGTTGCAACTGCGGTGGTAGTTTGGTTAAAAGTGACATGGTTAAATGACAGTTAACACCTGAAGTTTACTGCAGTAAACTTGATCGTGTACTGCTGCTCAACAGGGAGGTGATTTGGTCAAATGGAGTTGTCTGGGAGGTTGAGGTAAAGAAGGACTTACATCCTGGTAACTATGGAGGGGTTTGGATCAAGATTTAACAGAGTTGCTTTGCAACTGCCAAATATGGTCCAGAATCAAGATTTGGATGATGCACTCTGATGAAGCATCAACTTGAGCTCAAATTGGGCAAGGCGGAGTCATTTGGTCCTATGAAGATGCTCAAAAAGTCTCATACCAATTGGCCAAGCCAAACTGGTACTTGCTTCACAAACGTCTCCTTTGGACATAAACTTGCACAAATTCTAGAGGAATAATTGCTTGATGAACCATTCCCAAAATTGGTGGAGGTAGGTTATATGGATAATAGAAGGCCTAGAAAAATTGGCAGCCATAATGGAGCAAGATAAAACATACTTGCTTCACAAACTGAAATTTTGGACAGAATCAAAGAATTGAAGATGAGCTCACATGGAGGCATGACATGAGCTCTACTTTGGTGGAGGGCTATGATGTGATAATATGAGGGGTCATGCAAAATGGCAACTCATTTGGATATGCCTAGCTTGCACCTCCTTCACAAAGCTTCTTTCTGGATAGAAACTTTGAACAAATCATAATTAGATAATTACTAGGCAAATGAGGTTGCATTTTGGCATGTGGCAATGATATGGACAGGAAAAGGTGCCCAAGGAGTTTGAGATCAATTGGGAAAAGGAAAATAGCACTTGCTTCACAATGTGCCATTTAGGGCAGAATAGGAAATGAATTATTTGAGCATGATGATAAACATGACTATTGAAATATTTTGTCATATTTGAGAAAGATATGACCCAAAAACTTTATGAGAATTGTTTGGGAATTTTAGGAGTGTTGGAAATAAAGGTTGCTTCACAACCTAGGGCAATTTGAGTTATTCCTTTAATAGAAAAGGAATATTCCCAATAAAAAGAATATTGGGATTTGGGCTAGGATGAAAATGACAGGGTCTAGGGAAGGATTTGGGTATGACAAGCCACTCTGGAAGCAAAGAAGAGTTCATCTTCTTCACTTTCCAGACCACAAAGCCACGGAAAAAGAAAAATCAAGCAAAAACCAGAGAAAAACAAAAGAAAAAGAAAGGGCCAAAAATCAGGCTGTCACATCAACACCCCTCAAGTTCTGACCACAGGAAAATGATCATCCGAAACTTTGCAAGAAATCGGCAAATAAATCAGTAGCCACCAGAACGGTCTTTACAACTCAGATCTGGGACATTACTGAAATAACTCAACCACGGCTCAGGATGGCCAAAAAGCAGCTCAGAACATGAGACCGGGTTGATAAGAAGAAGGTGGCAGCTCCCTAAAATAGCCAAAAAGCAGCTATAGGGCTACTGTCACAAAAAGAAACTCAACAGCTGTACGAGACAGCCGAAAAGCAGCTCAGAACTCGTGACAGTCGTTGAAGAGAGAAATAAAAATCGGCATCCACCCCGGATAGCTAAAAATAGCTTAGATCACAGGTGGGTAGCCATCATTGGAGAAAAAGGGGACAAGGGCTCATCAGGATCATTTTCCAGGTTCACAGGTACTTGTATTGAGCTCATTGATGTCGTCACTCCTCATAATCCTTTGTCACACTGCGGTGTATACCGGCTTTCTTCTCTTAACCATCCTCACGTGGTCGCCAGATCCTCATCCGAGTGACCTGTAAGATCGTGGTGGTATGCTCACCGCATATATATGAGAATCTGATTCCCGAGACAGACGTGTATTCTGACTGATTCTTGCTTCTGACCAAAATGTTGCGGATCTGATTCTTGGGATTCACTGCCATATGCTGTCAATTCACAGCGTACTACCTTGTACCAATGTCTTACTGAGGAAGATTGGCTGGCTTGTGCCTGAAACATTCATCGGACAGCTTGCTGAAGAAGACTGGGTATCGTGCTTCAGAAGCTTACCCCCTTAAAGACTTTGCTGGGGAAAGACTCAGTACCCTATTCCGGAAGCTTTTGCGGTTGCTTACTGAAGAAGGCAGAGTACCTTGTACGGGAAATCATCCATATATCGTACTGAGGAAGATAGATGAATCTTGCCTTGGAAGCTTCTCGGGTATCTTGTGAGGGAAGATTGGGTTGCTTACACCAGAAGCTTCTTATTGTGATATGCGGACCGATTTCCACATATATAACCATCTTAATATTTTTGTTATTGATTTCTTGTATGAAACGGGGTTTTGCAGGACTATCCTCCTTTCTGAGTACCTGCCATATTTTTGCTTGCTTCTAGGTACATCGGGTTCCAAAATCATCCTCATCGAAAAATTAAACTTGTATCTGAGCCATACCTTTGATAATATTCTGTCAACCTTGCACACAATTTATCTTCTTGCTGATTTGATCATTTCTGCTATGAGGAGTGCACGCTGAGGGAGACTTGACACTCAGTAACATGATCAGATATCCCCCAATTTGAATACAGTCGGCTGAGACTTCCATACTGTTGTGAGGAGTGCACGTTAATGCAAACTTTATACTGACATTCCATCCAGAATTTCTTTTGTATTCAGACGAGCTATTTCCAATTTCACTGCAGTCTGCTGACAATTCCATTCTGTTTACCTGAGTTTCCAAATATATGCATTTCTTGCTGACTCTTCGGGTCCGGTGTCGGCTGACGAGCAACTTTAATAGGGGGGAAATTTGTAACACCGAAGGCCCAAAGAAAGAAACAAAAGAAACGACTAAAACAAAAGCACTCAAGCATACTACTAATATAATTAATCATGCAATCATCACATATTACTGCTACTCACACCATAATATGCATGCACACCTAAGCACACAAATCGCGTGGAAACTCCGGTATTATGGTCTAATATGATGTGGTTGTGTGCATGAAAATTATATCCATGTGTGGAAGGAGTTGGCGTAACCGAAGCTACACCAAGCACTGGTTGAATAGTGGCTGGATCTGGATGGATACACAGGTGAGGACGGACTTGACGATCAAGTAGCGAGACACAAAAGTCACGACCACATCATCATCAAGTGTATGAAAGGGATTCGTACACGTCCAAAGAATGACTGGGTAGGGTAGCGGTGCAAAAACAAGGCTCGCTGGCATTGCCCTTTTCTGATAACCAAGATCAGTAATGGTTGCCAGAGGGATGAGATGGATGGCATGATTCGGGATAGAAACAAGTCTATCACTGAAATAATATGGGTGGGTGGCGGAAAAACCTACGCGATACCTGAGCATAACTCCTGCAAATGGTGTCTGGAACTCTGGGTACCAGGGCATCACTCTGCTGGGAGAGAGATGACGCCGAACACCAAAAAGCAGACATGCTAAGAAGGAGGGTGCAGGCGGTGGACCAAAAACGATGCCACCTACACTCACAAGATTAACCGTTAGTGACAAAATAATAATCTATATGCATGCTATGCGACAAACAAATGCAACAATCAAGTGCAACAAACCAACTAGGGTCTATACTACCGCTTTCTAACGTTCGCGCGGGCTAGGGCATCCTACAGCCAGACCTGCTCTGACACCAAGCCTGTGGCATCCCGGCTCAGAGAAAACCGGAACGCCCCGTATTCTAGCCCAGAGATCGAGGAGAAGTCTTCTGGAATACGGCACTGCCTAGCATAGAACAAACCAGCTTTCTATTATTACACGAATATGAATACAAGGTCTCCAATATTACAATAAATAACATCGGCACGATGACACTACGCCATCCTCAGTTGCTCTATGCAAGCGGCAGAACAACATTGAAGCAGCGGAACAACGACGACAGTGGTGAACTCCACTCCGCAGGGACTCTGGCTGGAACGCTTATCCTAGCTCGCGAGCATAGGAACAACACCAAACAAGCAAGCAATCCAGACCCGACCTGCAAGCTGGCATGACATGCCAGGTCAGTACATTGAATGTACTTGCAAGCTCACAGAAGCATTCAAGACAAAAAACAGCATGGCAATTACAGGTTAAGCAGAAATTATCATGAGATCATCATGGCATGAACAACATGAACATAATACTGCTAGAACAATATGAGCATGGCATGTACATATAACTCTGATGATACTAGAATCCAACATGATGACACTACATGCACCATTTATTCTGTTCGGGTTACCTCGTAACCATCACATGCATCACTTACCAACCTCGGACATTACACGATCATCTCAGGATCAGATCAAGCTTGGTATAAACAATACCGTAGTAATCATCAAATGACCACAAGGAGCTTGATCTTTACCCATGATTCTCGCACAACATCACGAATATCCAACAACTCGGTATCCTCGATACCACGGTGATCATTCCGGCGATCACAACCATGACCAACACTTGGTCTCAAACGGTGATCATTCCGGCGACCACCACCAACTTATCTCTTCATCGAACTGGGTTGTTATTGAGCACATTATTATTATTATTGTTGACTCACAGTGTGACCGACACGAACTGGGCCCTTATCCACGGGTGCGGCTATCGATAAATTTAATATACACTCTGCAGAGGTTAGTACACTGTACCCACACTATGGAACCCATGGCCTCACACCCCCATTCGGGTGGACCAACGGCGTTCCGACAAAACCGATCTACTGCCATGACACTCTCCCGGCCACTCTGACCCACTCCCAACTGGGCTAGTCCTGGGTGGCCCCGTGTCTACCAAAGACACAACAACCACTGTCGTGGCCAAAACGTCCGGATCCATAACAACAACAACGGGCACACAAGGTTATGTCTGCTTACCGGGCCAGGGTACGCACGCCCATAACCTTCCCTCGTTGGAGGCACCAGCGAGAGGCACGACAATAGACCCAGTTAGGACCTTCCCATAAGGTAAGCGTGGTTGCACTGGTCAGTTCGATTTGGTGGCACCATGACTCAGCCGCAGTTATTCAAGTTCAATATAATCCAGTTAAACTTGAATGCAAATATGCTAAGCCATGATAAAATACATGATGCAATTACAATGCATGAGCATGAATATCAACATAATCATGAGAGAAACACATAACTATCCACCATATCAACAATGAATCATATCCAACTAAGCATGGCATACTGACTAGCATGAACATCATAAGTAAATACTTCTCCGAAACATAGCATGACCACTAGCATTAACAATAAATATCATGCAAGAACATATCAACAATGCCATCATGCAAGCATTTAACCGACTGGATGCAAAGGAACATGCATAACAATGATACTCGGGATAGATGTCAGTCATGCACCGAAGACCATTACCAACATCAACATGTACTACTAGCAAGCACAAGCATATGAGAGGAATACTAGCAACTAGCAGGGCATGATAACCAGGTGCATAACAACATAGCAAGAAAGTAAGCACTAACCCAGAAGCATTACCGAAACAACGATAACCATATTTTAAACAAGCAAACATTTATTAAATATTCAAGTTGAAAACCATGGCTAATGCATGACTATCATGCAAGTGGGTATTGTGGCTTGCCTGGGGATGAAGAAAACACCAGGAAGAAGTGCGAGAAGCTCGCGGAAAGATTTGCCGGAAACAGCTCTCTCTCGGAGGGGGCTGATTAGGGGCAAGGTCAAAAAGGTCATTTTCACAGTGAAACCACCTAGTGAAAATGTTACCAATAGATAGAGCTCGACGAGACGAAGAAGTGAGCATTGGTTTTACCTCAATCGGAGTTACGGTTGCGGAGTTGTTAGGTGTGGAAGAAGAAGGACCAATCTGTGAATATTTTCATCACCAACGGGTCCCTGAGTGGATAAAGCAGAGGCGCATATTAGAAAATACGCTTTCTGAGCAGAGAAAGAGCATTCCTGGCCGCAGTATAAGGGAATACGTTTTCCGGAGGGGAAAACGCGTTTTCGCAAAAGAAGGAAAAGAATGCGCTTTCATGAAAGAGGAGACGTACTCTGGGAAAACCGTTTCCACTTGCCACGTGGGATGAGGCGCCTGGGCCACTGGCGCCTGGGGCCCAGGGGCAGGGGAAGGGGGCACGGGCGCTCGTCCTCTACCTCCCGCTCACCCTGTTCCTTGCGTGAAGCAGAGGCAGAGCAGGGGAGGGAAGCGGCCAAGGGGCCGGCTAGCTCCGGCAATCCCCGGCCCGGCCGAGGGCACCGGCGGGACCGCGGGGCTGCGCCGCCTCCATTCAGAGGGTAAGGGGGCGCCGGGGAGGAGTGGAGGCGCGGCGAACGGCGACGCCAGGAGGAGGACAGGAGCTTCGGGCGGCGGTGGCTATCGGCGATGCAGGGCTCTCCGGCGAGGGGCAAGTGGGTGGGGCGACTCAGCCGGACGAGGTGGAGGCAGTGGAGGTGTTGGGGAGACGAGGGGAGGCCTGTGGTGGCCGGACCCAAGCCGAGGCCGAGGCGGCCATGGTGGACAGAGGCAAACTCCGGCGAGATCGGGCGATTCCAGAGATCAAATGAGGCGAGGGAGAGATGGTTGAGGTGCGGAGGGACTCGGGGTACGCTTATATAGCCGAGGGGAAGGCTCTGGAGCATCGCTAGCGAGCTCGAGCAGTGCTCTAATGGAAGTCAGGGGCTGGGCATGGCACGGGCACTGTTCTAGCGGCGCATTAATGGCGAACCACGACGAGGCACCGATGCAGGGCTATGTAGTCGATCACGGGCAAGCTCCGGGACATGAATGGAGGTCGAGACGAGGAGGGAGGAGACGAGAACAGTGGCCGGAACAAGCCAGAGCACGCGTTCAGCCATGACGCAAGCGTGATCACCACGCGCACTGTCGCAAGCGGCGCTCTTTGCCGTGGCCAACCATGTCCAGTAGATTGACCTTGGTGCCCTTAGTCCAAATGAAGAAATAAATCGGTCCATGGGCAAAGAAGAAATTTGCACTCAGCTCCAAAATAAATCAGTAAGAAGGTGTTTGTAACTTTCTGTGGTTAAACCAGCTAGGTAACATGGTAAAGAGTTTGTCTGGCGATGATCACACACTAAGGTGATTTTGATCACCAAAAATCATACTAAGAGGAGGAGTTTAGATGAGGGTTGTTGTAGAAAGTGCAAAACTGGACAGAATTAGGGATTTGGATGATACACTCACATACTTGATTTTCAAGAGCTAAAATCTGGCAGAGATGGGTTATATGATGGTATGAATGTTCTGTAAATATTTCATGCCATTTGGAAATACCAAAGTGGCACTTGCTTCACAAAGCTTCATTCTGGACAGAAACTTGGAAAAATTCTAGAGGAATAATGGATTGATGAACCATGCCCAAAATGGGTGTAGGTAGGTTATATGGATAATAGAAGGCCTAGAAAAATTGGCAGCCATAATGGAGCAAGATAAAATATACTTGCTTCACAAACTAAAATTTTGGACAGAATCAAAGAATCGAATATGATCTCACATGGAGGCATTACATGAGCTCTACTTTGGTGGAGGGATATGATATGATGATATGAGGGATCATGCAAAATGGCAACTTATTTGGATATCCTAGCTTGCACCTCTTTCACAAAGCTTCTTTTTGGATAGAAACTTTGGAAAATCATAATTAAATAATTACTAGGCAAATGAGGTTGCATTTGGCATGTGGCAATTATATGGACAGGAAAAGGTGTCCAAGGAGTTTGAGGTCAATTGGGAAAAGGAAAATGGCACTTTCTTCACAATGTGCCATTTAGGGCAGAATAGGGAATGAATTATTTGAGCATGATGATAAACATGACAAATGAAATATTTTGCCATATTTGAGAAAGATATGACCCAAACAATTTATGAGAATTATTTGGGAATTTTAGGAGTGATGGAAATAAAGGTTGCTTCACAACCAAGGGCAATTTGAGTTATTCCTTTAATAGAAAAGGAATATTCCCAATGAAAAGAATATTGGGATTTGGGATAGAATGAAAATGACAGGGTATGGGAAGGGTTTGGGAATGACAAGCCACTTTGGAAACAAAGAAGAGGGCATCTTCTTCAATTTCCAGACCACAAAGCCACGGAAAAAGAAAACTCAAGCAAAAACCTCAGAAAAAGAAAAGAAAAAGAAAGGGCCAAAAATCAGGCTGTCACAAATTTCCTCACCCTAAAATTCCTCAGTGAAGAATTCCTAAAAGTCGCCTATTCACCCCCCCTCTAGTCGACTTAACACACTTTCAATTGGTATCAGAGCAAGGTACTCCCTTGTTCTGTGTGATTTTGGTTTAACCGCTTGGAGTTTTAGTTATGTCGACCGCAAGTATGATCAAGGTCTCTGCTGGGTGTCCTACCTTCGATGGGACGGATTACCCCTACTGGAAGAATAAGATGTGAATGCATCTTGAGGAAATTGACAACGATCTCTGGTATGTTGTGGAAAATGGTGTTCCCTCAGTCACACCTTGTGTGAATGCTGCTGATGTGAAGAGATTCAAGCAACTCGATTCTCAAGCGAAGAACATCATATGTGGCCATCTGAGTAAAGGGTAGTATGGTAGAGTGAGTGCTTTGGAAACTGCTAAGCTTATCTGGGATAGGCTGTCTAAAGTAAATGAAGGAGTCTCGACACAACGTGACTCTCGAGTTGACGTTCTTCGCAATCTCTTCAACCGCTTCAAAAGACTCGACAATGAAAATGTCCGGCAAAACTTCGATCGCCTCACTGACATCTGAAATGAGCTTCAAGCACTTGGTGCCACAGACATCACCGACCATGAGGTGGTGAAGAAATTGCTGAGATTGCTTGATTCCTCATTTGACACTCTGGCACTGATGATACAAGAACGTGGTGATTACAAGTCACTTGATCCCGCTGATATCCTCGAGAGGCTAAACACTCATGAGTTCCAGCTTGCTGAGAAGAGAGATCTCTATGGTTCGAGCTATGGCAGATCACGCGCTCTGAAGGCCAAGGCACTCTCTGAATCTGAAGGGGAAGATTCTGGTAGCAGCCTTGGTGATCCTGAAGAACTGAGCTAGGAGCTAGCATTGCTCGTGAAGAAATTTCAGAAGTTCTCAAGGCGTGGTCGTTTTGGAAAATCCTCAAGGAGTGATGATTCCTCATCTCGTGACTACAAGAAGAGGCTATGCCACAAATGCAAGAAACCTGGTCACTACATTCAAGATTGTCCTCAGTGGGAAAAGGAATCAAAGAAGAACAAATATAGGGATTAAAGTTCTTATGACTCAAAGAAGAAGAAGAAATCTTCAAAATCTTCATCATCAAAATCCTCAAAGTCTTCATCTCACAAGAAGAGCAGCTCTAAGAAGGCTCGGGCATTCATTGGCAAGGAAATGGACTCTGAAGCTGAATCTGAGGAACATGAGGAAGAGGAGGCATCTGAGGAGTCAGAATCTGGTGTGGCGAGCCTAGCCCTCGCTACTGCATTCGTCAGCAAGTCCATCTTCAACACTGAAGAAAATGGCTTCTACAACAAGGCTGATGACGGCGATGATGACTACGCTCCCACCTATTGCTTCATGGCAAAGGGTGCCAAGGTACTCAAATATCCCTCCTCTGAATCAAGTGAGGATGAATCTGATGAAAATCTCAAGCCTAGCTACTCTAAACTTGCTAAGATTGCTGTGAAACAACAAAAGGCTTTTGAAAAGGTTCAAAACATTCTAGACAAAAGTGATGATATGTTGGGTGAAGAAATGGATCGCACTAAAACCTTGATTGAAAATCTTCAGAGACTTCAGTCTAAGTTTGACAACCTTCAAAGTCATCATAACACTCTCTTATCTGATCATGAGAAGCTTTCTTATGAATTTCTTCAAAGAAAGCAAGATCTTGAAAAGCTAAGGGTGAGTTACGAAGATCTTCAGAAGGAGCGCGATTCATTACTTGCTCAACAAATCAGTGCTGCTCAGGAAGAATTTGTTCCTCCATGTTTGAAGTGCATTGAACATGAATCTGCTAATTCTTCACCTGAATGTTCAAATGCTTCTAATGTTACAAATTCTTCACCTGTCTCTGCTATCACTAATTCCTCATCTGAGGACATTGCTAGTATCACTGATGATGCAGGGCTGAAGGAATTGTATATGACTGGCATGTACAAAAGCCTCAAAGGGCATCAGGCTCTTTGTGATGTCCTTAAAAAGTAGATCCTCAACAGGAACCCTAGGAAAGAGGGTATTGTCTTTGAGAGGAAACTCAATGCTGTTGGAACATATTGGAAGCCTGAGCAGTACCCCAAAACCTCATGGGTTGCTGCAAAGGGACCTCCAATAGATCCATCTACTCTATCTGGCTTTACATGTGAATCTCCTCATTCTTCTGATGACTCATTTGACTCCAATTATAAACTGTTCAAGAATCAGAATTGTGAAGTATTTGCTAGATATGTTGGAACTAACTGCAGGAACGGTTCCCCTATGAAGAAAATCTGGGTTCCCAAAAGGTGCCTTGAAAGTCTTCAGGTGAATGTCATCATGACACCACCTATGAAGAATAGGAACCCCAGATCAAATTCTTCATATGGACCAAATTCTTCATATGGATCCAAGTCCTCATACGGACCAAATTCCTCACGTGGATCAAATTCCTCAAAAGGATCAAAGTCCTCATATGAACATCATCGTGCTAGAACTTCTGTTTCGCACGGAAGATTTAAGAGCTATGAATATGAGCATTATTCTTCTAACCATTATGTTCATAGGTCCTCGGAAAACTTCTCTGCTTACTCATATGCTTACCCTAACTCCTCTTATGTGAAACGAAGTGGGACGGCTTCTATGCCACCTTTCTCTTATGGAGCTTGCAGAATGATGAACTCTTTGCCACCCCTTCAGATGTGGGTGGTGAAGAAAGAGAACTAATCTCTTATGCACGGTAGGTCTCCAGACGTGCTTAAACGTCTGAAGAATTTGCTGGAGACCTGAAAATTGCCTGAAAGAACGCAGGCTAATCATGAATAAATGAATCCTCATTTCTCACGTCCTCATACTGCTTTATCTGTTCTATTGCTTGATGAAATTGATGTCATATTCTTCACTAATGAAGTATATGAGTTCGTAAGTTGCACTAATTCATCTGCAGGATGATCTACCCAAAGCCACTGAGTGGGTCCTCGATAGTGGATGTACGAATCACATGACTGGTGACAAGAATCTATTGATGAATATTCCCTTATCTCCATCGCATCTGAAGCATATCATCTTCACTGACAAAGGCAAAAGCAAGGTATTGGGTCTAGGTAAGGTTGCGATCTCAAAGGATCGATACATGGACAAAGTCATGCTTGTCGAGTCCTTAGGATACAACCTCATGTCAGTCTCAATGCTTTGTGATCTTGATATGGTTGTTATCTTTGGCAAGTATCGTTGTGTTGTGATCATGGAAGCTGACAATTCCAAAGTCTTCGAAGGCTTTAGTAGAGGAGATCTGTATATTGTTGATTTCTTTACAGGACCACAACCAGCTATATGTCTGCTTGCAAAAGCTTCAGAAGGCGGCTATGGCATCGACGACTAGGTCATGCTGGCATGAGGAACTTGCACATGCTCGCAAAGAAGAAGCATGTCATTGGCATTGAGAATGTCAAATTCCTCAAAGATCACTTGTGTGGAGCCTGTGAAGCTAGAAAGATGACCAAGGCCAAGCATCCAGCGAAGACTATCATGACTACCACTCGACCATTTGAATTGCTTCACATGGATCTCTTTAGTCCTAACCATTACTCTGCATTCACTAAAGAAGCATCTCAATATGGGTTTGTTATTGTTGATGATTACTCCCGTTACACATGGGTGCATATTGTTACTTACAAACGTGAAGTGCAGGAAGTCTTCAAACAATTTTCTTCGAGGGCTTCAACCAACTTTGGTGTGAAGATCAACCACATCAGAAGTGACAATGGAACTAAGTTCAAGAATACTGGTCTTGATGACTATCTTGATGAACTTGGTATTACTCATGAGTTATCTGCTCCTTATACTCCTCAGCAGAATGGCGTCGTGGATCGCAAGAACAGAACTCTTGTTGACATGGCTCGCACTATGCTTGATGAATACAAGACGCCTCGTCATTTCTGGATTGAGGCAATTGATACTGCATGCCACATCATCAACAGGGTATATCTTCACAAATTCTTCAAGAAGACTGCATATGAACTCCTCACTGACAAGAAACCCAATGTGAGTTATTTCAAAGTCTTCGGTGCTAAATGTTGGATTAGAGATCCTCACCACAATTCTAAATTTGCACCAAAAGCACATGAAGGTTTTATGCTTGGTTACGGAAAGGACTCGCACACCTATAGAGTCTTCAACAACGTTCACCACAAGGTTGTTGAAACTGTAGATGTGTGGTTCGATGAAACTAATGGCTCGCAAAGAGAGCACCTACCACCTATGCTAGATGAAAAGTCACCTCAGGAAACCATCAAGTTCAAGGCCACTGAGGATGTCATTCCTACCGAAGTATCTGCTGAACAAGTCATTCCAGAACGTGAAGAACATCATGCTGATGCACCTGGGGAAAATGGTGCTGAAGAAAATGTTGATCAAATTCCTCGACGACAACCCGTTCATCCTCGCGTTGCAAATGAAGTGCAGATTGAGAAAATCATCGGCGACATCAACGCACCAGGTCCTCTCACACGCTCAAGAGCTTCACATTTGTCTAACTTTTGTGGGCACTTTGCTTTGGTCTCTATCACAGAGCCCACTAAGGTAGATGAAGCATTTCTGGAGCCTGAGTGGATTCAAGCTATGCAAGAGGAATTACATCAATTCGAGCTCAAAAACGTCTGGGAACTGGTCAAACATCCAGATCCTCGCAAGCACAATATCATTGGCACAAAGTGGATCTACCGCAACAAGCAAGATGAAAATGGCCTTGTGGTGAGGAATAAGGCACGGCTTGTAGCTCAAGGCTACACACAAGTTGAAGGAATTGATTTCGATGAAACTTTTGCACCTGTTGCTAGACTTGAGGCTATTCGCATATTACTTGCTTCAAATGGATGTGAAAAGTGCATTCCTCAATGGTAAGCTTGAGGAAGAACTGTATGTTGCTCAACCCCCAGGTTTTGAAGATCCAAAGCATCCTGACAAAGTCTTCAGACTCAATAAGGCCCTCTATGGCCTCAAGCAGGCCCCTCAGGCGTGGTATGATACTTTGAAGGAATTCCTCATGAAGAAAGGCTTCAAACCCGGTTCACTTGACCCAACTCTTTTCACTAAATCTTATGATGGTGAATTGTTTGTGTGCCAAATATATGTTGATGATATCATTTTTGGCTGTACTGACCAACGTTACAGTGATGAATTTGCATATATGATGAGTGAACAATATCAAATGTCTATGATGGGAGAATTGAAATTCTTCTTAGGTCTTCAAATTCGTCAACAGCGCAATGGCATATTCATATCTCAGGAGAAATACCTCAAGGATGTACTAAGGAAATTCGGCATGCAAGATTGCAAAGGCGTCAAAATCCCTATGCCCACAATCTATGCACTGATGAAAATGGTATTGACTTCGATCAAAAGGTATACCGCTCCATGATTGGTTCTTTATTGTATTTATGTGCATCTAGGCCAGATATTATGCTTAGTGTTTGCATGTGTGCCCAATTTCAAGCTACACCGAAGGAATCACACCATAAGGCTGTGAAACATATTCTTCGATATCTAGCTCACACACCAACACTTGGATTATGGTATCCCAAGGGCTCGGCTTTTGATCTCATTGGATATTCAGACTCTGACTATGCTAGTGATCGTGTGGACCGCAAGTCAACATCAGGCACATGCCATTTCCTCGGACGATCCTTGGTCTGTTGGTCCTCGAAGAAACAGAACTGCGTATCACTGTCTACTGCTGAAACTGAGTACATTGCTGCTCGTTCTTGCTGTGCTCAATTGCTGTGAATGAAGCAAACCCTCAAGGACTATGGCGTCAACATGAAGAAAGTGCCTCTCTACTGTGACAATGAGAGTGCCATCAAGATTGCTCATAACCTAGTTCAGCACTCGAAGACAAAGCACATTCAGATTCGTCATCATTTTCTTCGTGATCATGTGTTGAAGGGCAACATCTCTATTGAGCATGTGAAGACTGAAGAAGAGCTAGCCGATATCTTCACAAAGCCCTTGGATGAGAAGAGATTTAGCAAGTTGCGGTGTGAGCTAAATATCGTAGAATCTTCGAATGTCCTTTGAAAGGGACACACATCCTAACACTTATGCAAAATTGATGTCTTAGATGTGCAACACACGAAGAAACGTTGTTCTTCAATCAATGAAGACTAACACTCTAAGTGTGAAGAAATTAACGAAGAATTTGACTCTCAGAACCCTACGACAATTGTACGTTGTGTCTGAAATCATCATTCTTATACGGTGGGTCACGCCACCACCAAAAGTTGAAAATCTTCAATTTGAGTTTTTCCTCATTTTTGAAATTCCTCAGTTGTTCAGTTTCTTAAACTTTTAGTTGTCTTTGCTCTTTCCGTTGTTGTTCTTCTTTGGCAATATATATATATATATATATGAGTTTATGTCCTCTACAGCATTCACTTATTGCTATTTCTTCAAGTTGCTTTTTTTGCTAAGTGAATGTGATCGGACCCTTCCCCCTCTATGCTAAACTCAACCCAGTCTATTCACAAATTCTTCATGTGCGTTCTATTTGAAACTCGTTCAAAATCTTCACTGTGTCCTTATCAGCTGAACAAATTGTGAACGAAACTTTAAAATTATCTTATCTGAATTTTCGGCGTTTGCCGCTCAAACCGTTCCACATTCCACGATGAACTTATCTATTCGCCCACGATCTCGCACGATCGCCACTTCTTAGTACGTGGGTGACACATGTCATGCGAATGAGAAGGGTCAGGGGCATGTTCTTCCAATTTCCTCAGGCGAGCAGTTTTTCACTTCGGCTATAAATACCCCCTCCCTTCCTCACTTCGTTTTTACTCCGCTAGACCTCGCTCCCTCGCTCGAGCTCTCAAAACCTAGCGCCGCCGCTACTTCCAATGTTGCCGGTGAGGAAGAGCTTCACTACCTTGACCTCGTCGCCGTCGTACTCGCGCCGGCTGTGGATTTCTTCACTCTGCCGCCGCCGTAGCTGTCTTCCTCTGCCAAGTTAGGGCTTGGAAGATCCGAACTACGAACTTCTAAATCTAGACCTCACAGTTCGTCGTGTTCTTCGTCAAGGGTAATTAAAAGTTGCTTTTACTGCCCTTGTTGATTCTGATGTTTTCTACAAAATCTTCAAAATGTGTTTATTCTTCAAATCTTCACACACTAAACACCTCACACAACATATGTTCTTGATCTATTTCCCTAAGCAACATTTTTCTTCAAGATTCCTCAATTGTGTGGATTTTCAATCTATACAACTCTGAAACCATAAGTCAAAGAATGCTTAGTGAAATTCCGCAAGACTCATCTGGTCAAATTCCTCAAACTTGTTCTATTTGCAAAAACTTTTGAGAACGCATATGACCTCTCCAAATTCTTCGCAACTATATTCTGTTCACAGGTACACATGTCCGCTGCTGAATCTCTAGGTTCTCATCAACTTAACTCATTTGCAGCGTTCCTCGAAGAAAATTTGTGAAGGAAATATGCCCTAGAGGCAATAATAAAGTTATTATTTATTTCCTTATATCATGATAAATGTTTATTATTCATGCTAGAATTGTATTAACCGGAAACATGATACATGTGTGAATACATAGACAAACAGAGTGTCACTAGTATGCCTCTAGGGCATATTTCCTTCAGTCTCCCACTTGCACTAGAGTCAATAATCTAGATCACATTGCCATGTGATTTAACATCAATAGTTCACATCACCATGTGATTAACACCCATAGTTCACATCGTCATGTGACCAATACCCAAAGGGTTTACTAGAGTCAATAATCTAGTTCACATCGCTATGTGATTAACACCCAAAGAGTACTAAGGTGTGATCATGTTTTGCTTGTGAGAGAAGTTTAGTCAACGGGTCTGCCATATTCAGATCCGTATGTATTTTGCAAATTTCTATGTCAACAATGCTCTGCACGGAGCTACTCTAGCTAATTGTTCCCACTTTCAATATGTATCTAGATCGAGACTTAGAGTCATCCAGATCGGTGTCAAAGCTTGCATCGACGTAACTCTTTACGATGAACCTTTTTTCACCTCCATAATCAAGAAACATATCCTTATTCCACTAAGGATAATTTTGACCGCTGTCCAGTGATCTACTCCTAGATCACTATGAAGGAAATATGCCCTAGAGGCAATAATAAAGTTATCCTTTATTTCCTTATATCATGATAAATGTTTATTATTCATGCTAGAATTGTATTAACCGGAAACATGATACATGTGTGAATACATAGACAAACAGAGTGTCACTAGTATGCCTCTACTTGACTAGCTCGTTAATCAAAGATGGTTATGTTTCCTAGCCATAGACAAAGAGTTGTCATTTGATTAACAGGATCACATCATTAGGAGAATGATGTGATTGACTTGACCCATTCCGTTAGCTTAGCACTTGATCATTTAGTATGTTGCTATTGCTTTCTTCATGACTTATACATGTCCCTATGACTATGAGATTATGCAACTCCCGTTTACCGGATGAACACTTTGTGTGCTACCAAACGTCACAACGTAACTGGGTGATTATAAAGGTGCTCTACAGGTGTCTTCGAAAGTACTTGTTGGGTTGGCGTATTTCGAGATTAGGATTTGTCACTCCGATTGTCGGAGAGGTATCTCTGGGCCCACTCGGTAATGCACATCACTTAAGCCTTGCAAGCATTGCAACTAATGAGTTAGTTGCGGGACGATGTATTATGGAACGAGTAAAGATACTTGCCGGTAACGAGATTGAACTAGGTATTGAGATACCGACGATCGAATCTCAGGCAAGTAACATACAGATGACAAAGGGAACAACGTATGTTGTTATGCGGTTTGACCGATAAAGATCTTCGTAGAATATGTAGGAGCCAATATGAGCATCCAGGTTCCGCTATTGGTTATTGACCGGAGACGTGTCTCGGTCATGTCTACATAGTTCTCGAACCCGTAGGGTCCGCACGCTTAAAGTTCGATGACGGTTATATTATGAGTTTATGTGTTTTGATGTACCGAAGGTTGTTCGGAATCCCGGATGTGATCACGGACATGACGAGGAGTCTCAAAATGGTCGAGACATGAAGATTGATATATTGGACGACTATATTCGGACACCGGAATGGTTCCGGGGGTTATCGGATATTTATCGGAGTACCGGGGGTTACCAGAACCCCCTCCCCCCCGGGAAGCTATTGGGCCTTATGGGCCTTAGTGGAAAGGAGAGAGGGAGGCCAAGAGGTGGCGCGCGACCCCCCTTGCCCCAATCCGAATTGGGAAAGGGAAGGGGGCGGCGGCCCCCCTTCTCCTTCCTTCTCTCCACCTCCTCCTTCCCCCTTCTCCTAGTTGGAATAGGAAAGTGGGGGCAAACCTACTTGGAGTAGGATTGCCCCCCCTAGGGCGCGCCTCTCCCCTTGGCCGTCCCTCTCCTCCTCCCCCCTTTATATATGGAGGAGGGGGCACCCCATACACAACAATTGATCTCTTGATCTCTTAGCCGTGTGCGGTGCCCCCTCCACCATAATCCACCTCGATAATCTCGTAGCGGTGCTTAGGCGAAGCCCTGCGTCGGTAGAACATCATCGTCGTCACCACGCCGTCGTGCTGACGGAACTCTCCCTCAAAGCTCGGCTGGATCGGAGTTCGAGGGACGTCATCGAGTTGAACGTGTGCAGAACTCGGAGGTGCCATACGTTCGGTGCTTGATCGGTCGGATCATGAAGACGTATGACTACATCAACCGCGTTGTGCTAACGCTTCCACTTTCGGTCTACAAGGGTACGTGGACACACTCTCCCCTCTCGTTGCTATGCATCACCATGATCTTGCATGTGTGCAGGAATTTTTTTGAAATTACTACGTTCCCCAACAAGTTGCACACCTCTTCAGAGAATTCTATTGTTCAGATTCCTCAGCTGAAGAAAATGGCTGACGGCAAGAAACCTCAGAAGGGAGGAAAGATATTGGAAGTCAACACAACGTTTGAAATCCCTGAGGATATCTATGATGAATATTACACTCCTGACGAGGCCAAACATGGAAAGGAGACCAAGAATGAGTGCAAAGTGCGCATCCAAAGAATAGAGAGGAGATGGGCCAGAGAATGGAGGGAATATCGCTATGTTACACCCAAGTACATGAAGAACTTCGCTGTACACCCTCCATGCCCAAGATCTCCATTGGCACCTGGCCAAGTGGCTGATCCCTCTAGCATCAGAAGAGGTGAAGAATTCCCAAAGGAATGGGCTAAGCGACAAGCCAAGCTGGCCAAAGTGGCAAAAGAGGCAATGAAGAAATTCAATGAAGATTCTGCTGCTGCTGCAGTTGAGGCCTCTGCAAGAAAGCCTAAGAAGGCCATGCCAAAGAAGCCCGCACACAAGCCCATGGCTTCTGCATCAAAGTCCTCACAGCCAAGCTCATCTGCAATGCCCTCACAGCCCAGCTCCTCAGCAAAGCCCTCACAGCAAATTCTTCAAGCTGCACCAACTCCTCCAAAGTCCTCAGCTCCTCCTTCCAAATCCTCAGCACCAGCGCATCTAGCCTCGTGCCAAAGGACAACAGGCATCTCTATTGCCTCAGGAGCCTCTACAAGTTCTTCTGCTCCTCCGCATTCTTCAACTGGCTCCACTCTGCTGAAGACTAAGGCCACTGCTGGACGAGGTTCTCGACCAAGTCCTCACAAGAAGCAGGTCGCCTTCCAAGTACCGTCTGATGACGACGAAGTTGATGATGAAGAACTCTCTGAAATCGTTAGAGACAGGCAGCACAGGGCCACTAGAGCCAAAGGCAGCAATGTGCCATTGAAGTTGGATCCAAAGCTGATCCTCGACTTCATCGACTTGTCACACAAGGACCCCAAGACACCTCTGCCTGAGATGAACCTCACTCCTGGTCAAAGTCATGTGTTGACTGCCTTCATTGATGAGGAGAAATGGAAATTTGAACAGGGGAGGAAGGTGAAGAAAGCGCAATACAAGAAAGAGCATTTTCTGAAGCAAAACGTTTTGAAGCTTTCACCTAAAGAACTTGTTGCTCTGCAATCAGAGATCAAGAGTCTGAGTGATGGATTTGATCGCTACTATGCTCACTGGCTTGGAGCCAAAGTCAGGTTTGTGAAGTTAATAGAGAAATTCACTACCAATGTTGCAGCCCCAACGCAACAAGAAATTCCTCATGCTGAGACATCTACTCAGCCTACAGAAGAACATGCCAGCAACGCTGATGAGAATCAGGCTGGTGATGAAACTGCTAGCACTAGGGCTGATGACTGCATTCTAGCCGCTGATGATACCGCCAGGGCAACCACTAGTGTTGCGCCCGAAGAAATTGTCAGGCCAGCTGAAGCTTCAACCGCTGTGCCTGAAGAAACTGATAATGCCAGGGCAACTACATCAGTTGTGCCTGAAGAAATTGAAACAATTTCCTCTGCTCCTCCTGCACCTACACCAAGTCAATTCTTCCTTCTGCATCAGAAGCAAAGAAGACCAAGGCCGCGGAGCATGCAGCTGTGAAGAAAAGGAAAGCATCAACTTCATCAGAATCTTTAGCTCCGAAGAAGATGAAGAAATTGACAAGCTCTTTTGAGAATCCAATTGATGTTGTTCCAGTCTCATGCATGCCATCCAAGGAACTCGTTCCCTTTGGTGAGGACTATGTGATCCCAAGCGGATCCGATGAAGATATCCCTTCTGCTACTACTTCAGAGTAGTTGGATGAAGAAATTGAAGTGGATACAATCCCTTCAACTCCAGTTGTCTCATCGCCCATGCCTCAGTTCACAGCTGAAGAGGCCGGCGTTGAAGAAATGAGTGAAGAAGATGAGGATGTGGACATTGGGAGCACGACGCCTGTGATGAATGATGACTTTTGGGAAAGTCAGCACCCCAATTCTCCCTTGTTCACTCCTTTGCAACAAATTCCTCAGTCCCCAGTGCATACTGAAGTTCAAATGGGCTCTAAAGAACATCACCCCACTCCGTCTATTCATGACGAGATTGCAGCCACTAGTGCTGATGAAATTGCCACCGAAGAATTGAAGACCCAGGCTTCCACTGAAGAAGAAACTGAAATTCCTCAGCCTGTGGATCCTTAGACTGTGATTCCTGAGGCTGTGATGCAATTGACTGACACTCCTCATCCCAAGCCAAAGGATCCCTTCTCAAAGAAGCAAAACTTCAAGGCTGATGACTTCTTCCACGAGCACGTGTTCTTCACGGACTATAACCCATATGACTCTGCTCGTCTTAGAAGGAAGCGTTTCTAGACTGCCAGCCAAGCCAATTTCTATTCTTCACTGCTTTTCAACAAAGACAAAGTCTTCTACCATGAGCATATTCCTCACATGGACATGGAATCACTGCCTTGCTTCACGCCAGTCCTCAGTGTTCTTCATGACGCTAGACTGCTCAACTTCTGCACTGATATTGTTGATTGGAATGAAGAGCTAATTCTTCAGTTCTATGCAATGCTGCACATCACAGGAAATGCTGAAGATGTGAACTCTTGGGTGTTGGACTGGATGACAGAAAATACTCACTTCAAAGCACCGGCCTCTGAATTGCTTCATGCCCTGCCTGTCAGTCCTCCCCTTGAAGGTGCTCGTTGTATATACCATGAACCTGAGCTTACAGATCACTACATGCAAGTGTTGATGAAGCCGCTGAAGCCCGGTCAAGCCCCAAGGACCAAATTCCTCGTGAAGGAATTGCAATATGTGCCTCGGACTGTCTATCGCATTCTGACGAAGACTTTGAGTCCAATCAAAGGCCACGACTCAAATGATGAAGAAGTCGTTGGCATCATGAAGAATCTGCTTTTCAACATCATTCATGGCGTTCCTGTCAACTACCATGATTTCTTCATGAGGACTCTGGCCAAGGTTGCATTATCTCCATTTGAGCTGAAGCCTTACGCTCCTTGGATTATGAGATTCCTCCGAACAAGGTCTTCAGTCAACTTCAAGGCTGACTTTCAGAATCATCTCAGCTACTTGCCCCCCATTGAAGTCCTCAAACAGACATTTTCCTTAGCTGATGAAAAGGGCAAGGCCACTGCTGTTATTGATGAAGGCATTCGTCCATTGGATGGTCAATTTCGCAAAGCTGCATCCTACTCCACCAATGATGACTCTGCCACTCATGACTCTGCCGCAAATGCTTCAAAGCAAAATCCTCAAGGCACAGCTCCAAGGGTGATGACTGATCGTGAGCTTCTCCTCAGTCTTCACCAGAAGGTCAATCGCAACCACAAATGGGTTAAGCGTCAGTTTGGTTCTATTCTTCACAACATGACTGCTACACACAATGTAGTGAAGAAAAACCATTACTACCTCCATGAAGTCTTCGGTCGCACCTGGGTTGTTCTGTCACATCTATATGGTGAACAAGATCTGAAGCAAATGGGTCTCAAGCAGGACTTTGACTGGTCTCAGCCACCAGCGAAGAAATTCAAGAAAGTCAAAGTTACCTCCTTGGTGGCCAGCTCATATTCTTCATCACGCGACATGGATGAGCATGAAGATTTGGATGACACTGCGGCAGGCCCTACTACAACAACCGACCCCAACAACGCTGGCGTTCCTCCATCGACTTCGTGATATTCTTCAGGGGCGTTAGTCCTCACTTTTCGTCCCTTTTGGTCATTCGATGACAAAGGGGGGGGGATTGTTAGTCTTCAAGCGGGTCTACATATATGGGCGTTTTTTTTCTAAGTTACAACTCTCGTTCTTTTGAAGACTTTGTTGGATCGAGTTGTAAACTTAAACCCGATGGTGGTCTGATACTTTTTCTGTGTTATTCTGCATGCTATTTCCTCATATATGTTAATGCACGCATGATGAATTACATCAGTCACCATATTTCATCATGCATTTCAAATTCTTCATATTATATGTCACATGCGTGCATGAATTACAAGATATAGGGGGAGATGTCCATGATTCTACTCTTCAAGTGTGCATTGCTTCAAAAGCAAATTCCTCACTATGCACATCTTCAGGGGGAGTTCTTCTATATCTTGCAATCAAATTCCTCAATATCAGTATTTACACTTCATATGTTCTATACCCATTGAAAACTTAACCTATATTGTCATCAATCACCAAAAGGGGGGAGATTGTAAGTGCATCTAGTGCCCCTTAGTGATTTTGGTGTATTGAAGACTTATAGGTTAAGGAACTAATGTGTTTGTGAGTGTACACAGGTCTATAAGTCTATGAGGAGTTTGATATTTACAGAGAAAGTCGACCCCTAAAATGCATGTCTTCGACTGAAGACTTCGGATTTCTGAAGACTTTGAAAGTGAAGAAATTGGTGTGACCTTGAAGACTTGGATTTCATGCAAGGAACATGAAGCATGAAGCCTTTTGTTTTCGTAGTTTCATTTTCTCTTTCTTGAGTCATAGGAAACACCGTACTGTTAAAGGGGGTTGAGGAAATACTAAGGAAAAGTTTCCAAGTGATGCTCAACTCAAAATCCTACACCTACCAATCCTTTCGAGTGAAGCCATTGGAAATCTCATACAGTTCAGTCAATTTCTTCAGTGACAGAGACGAAGTTCTTCTGGTCTCTGAGGAATTTGTTCTGACTGAGGAATTAGGAATTCGCCAGTGCGGATTGCCTACAAGTGAGGAACATGATAGACCTGAGGAATTTGATAGTCAAATTTCCGACCGTTGCTGTGCTACGCGCCAGCTGTCCCAAAATATCTTCCCACCTAACGGTCATATCATTGAAGGGCATTTATGTCTTATCATGTCGGGCTGCTCCCTAGGCTATAAATAGCCGCCCCCTACAACCACTAGCTGGTTGGCTGCTCCGAGAGAAACTGACACTTGTCATTTGAGAGCATCCCATCCTCCAAGGACTTTGAGCGAAAATCATCAAGTGAGGAAAACCCAAACCTAAACACCTACAAACCCAAAGTGATTGAGCATCACTGAAGAGATTGATCCTGTGTGGATCCGAAGCTTGTTACCTTTGAAGATTGTGCATCTTCCAGACGGTTAGGTGTCATGGTCTAGAATATCTAAGAGGAAATTGTGGATCGCCAAGTGACCGAGTTTGTGAAGGTTTGGAAGTCACCTGAAGACTTACCACGAGTGATTGGGCAAGGTCTGTGTGACCTTAGCTCAAGGAGAATACGGTGAGGACTGTGTGTTCGGGACTGTGTGTCCTCAGGTTTAAATACCTAGCCGCTCCAGCCAGACGTACAACTGTCACAGCAGTTGGAACTGGTCTACCAAATCATTATCTTCACCAAGCCTACTGGTTCTATTTCCTCAACTCTTTCATTTCCTCATAACTGTGTTGTGTGCTTGTTCATATCTGTTTGAGGACTTTGACTGAAGACATTCTTAATTCCTCAGTTCAATTTCTTCAGTCTGTTTGTCTTCATCCTGTTTTATCATGTGCTTACGCTTTTTGTACTCTGTGTCTGTTTTCATTTCATCATGATGTCCATGTTTATATGATGTCATGTATGCATCTGAGTACTTATTCCGCTGCAAGTAGTTCTTCGCTTAGGAATTTCCTCACCCTGAAATTCCTCAGTGAAGTTTCATAAAAATCGCCTATTCACCCCCCTCTAGTCGACTTAACGCACTTTCACTGTTCTTTTTCCGCGGTTTTCTAGTGGCTGCAATAACCTATTTTTTAAAACTAGGCCACAATAACCATGGGCTACATATTTACTGTAGTTACCATGGGCCTCCTACGGGCTGTAGAAACAATGGGCCTTCTACGGGCCGTAGAAAGAATGGGCCTTCTATGGGCCGTAGCATCAATGGGCCTTCTACGGGCCATAGCATCAATGGGCCTTCTACGTGTCGTATGATCGATAGGCCAAACATGGGCCAATAACAGACCGCATTATGGGCGATAAACGGGATAGATTTGGAATCGTCCATTAATGGGCCGACAATAACAGGCCGTCGTTAATCGGCCGTATTTGATGACGTTATAAAAATGGCCCAACGGAGTAACGGGCCGCAAACGGGCCGATTGTAACCGCGGGCTAAATTTGGCCTATAGGTAGAAAAGGCCAATGAAGGGCCGTAAGTAACCGAATGCTGGAAATGATCCCAAGAATAAATGGGCCCTCAGAAGGCCGAAAGATAACACGGGTTGGAAATGGCCCAATGGAATAATGGGCCGTTAATGGGTATAAAGGGGTACACTGTTCATTGCGGGCCAGATTCACCACGGGCCGCTAATGGGCCAAGAGTTACAAATGGTCTCGTATGGGCCAAAAGACATCATGGGCCATACATGGGCCGAAAGTTACAACAGGCTGGAATCATATTGGAAGGCCCAGATGAAGCTACTGGGCTTAATTCGGATAGGCCGTAACAGGCCATGAGTTAGCGGGCCGTAAGTGAGCTATATACGAACAGGCCGTTAACAGGCTTTTCGCGGGTGGCCCGTTACCTTTTGACCAAGTCAAACGGGCCGGCCTTTTCACCGGAATGGGCCTCTGTTAGGCCGTGCCACGTGTCGACGTATCATAGGCGCCTCCTATCCAATGAATGGATAACATCTGTCCCAACGGTGAGCCAACACGTGTTTCCTCCGGCCAATGAGAATTTTACACATGGAAAATCCTCATTGGTCCGGGCTGTTAGCGGGTTATCGGATCCAAAACTGGACCCGATAGCTTAACGGCGTTCCGTTATGGTGGATGCCACGTGTCGGTCACCCATGACGCGTGATTTATCGTCATGGAAGTGGACACTTCCGTGATGACTATCTTGATTCTGTCATAAATTTGTCATGGATGTACATGCATGACAGAAAACGTGACCTACTGTGACAAACACGTATCATCACGGAAGTGTCTTTTTTTACAGTGGTAAAAGCTTGCATCGGCCTAACTCTTTACGACGAACTCTTTATCACCTCCATAACGAGAAATATCTCCTTAGTATTCTAAGGATAATTTTGACCGCTGTCAAGTGATCCACTCCTGGATCAATATCGTACCCCCTTGCCAAACTCATGGCAAGGTACACAATAGGTTTGGTACACATCATAGCATACTTTATAGAACCTATGGCAGAGGCATAGTGAATGACTTTCATTCTCTTTCTATTTTATGCCGTGGTCGTGTTTTGAGTCTTACTCAACTTTACACCTTGCAATACAGGCAAGAACTCCTTCTTTGACTGTTCCATTTTGAACTACTTCAAAAATCTTGTCAAGGTATGTACTCATTGAAAAACCTTATCAAGCATCTTGATCTATCTCTATAGATATTGACGCCCAATATGTAAGCAGCTTCACCGAGGTCTTTCTTTGAAAAACTCCTTTCAAACACTCCTTCATGCTTTCCAGAAAATTCTACATCATTTCCGATCAACAATATGTCATTCACATATACTTATCAGAAAGGCTGTAGTGCTCCCACTCACTTTCTTGTAAATACAGGCTTCACCGCAAGTCTATATAAAACTATATGCTTTGATCAACTTGTCAAAGCGTATATTCCAACTCCAAGATGCTTGCACCAGTCCATAGATGGATCGCTGGAGCTTGCACATTTTGTTAACACCTTTAGGATTGACAAAACCTTCTGGTTGTATCATATACAACTCTTCTTTAATAAATCCATTAAGGAATGCAGTTTTGATATCCATTTGTCAGATTTCATAAAATGTGGCAATTCCTAACATGATTCGGACAGACTTTAAGCATCGATATGAGTGAGAAAATCTTATCGTAGTCAACATCTTGAACTTGTCAAAAACCCTTTTCGACAAGTCGAGCTTTGCAGATAGTAACACTACTATCAGCGTTCGTCTTTCTCTTGAAGATCCATTTATTCTCAATGGCTTGCCGATCATCGGGCAAGTCCACCAAAGTCCACACTTTGTTCTCATACATGGATTCTATCTCAGATTTCATGGCCTCAAGCCATCTGTCGGAATCTGGGCTCATCATCGCTTCCTCATAGTTCATAGGTTCGTCATGGTCTAGTAACATGACATCCAGAACAGGATTACCGTACCACTCTGGTGCGGAACGTGCTCTGGTTAACCTACGAGGTTCGGTAGTAACTTGATCTGAAGTTTCATGATCATTATCATTAGCTTCCTCTCTAGTTGGTGTAGGCATCACGAGAACATATTTCTCCGATGAGCTACTTTCCAAATTGAGAGAAGGTACAATTACCTCATCAAGTTCTACTATCCTCCCACTCACTTCTTTCAAGAAAAACTCCTTCTCTAGAAAGCATCCATTCTTAGCAACAAAGATCTTGCCTTTTGGATCTATGATAGAAGGTGTACCCAACAGTTTCTTTTGGGTATCCTATGAAGACGCACTTCTCCGATTTGGGTTCGAGCTTATCAGGCTGAAGCTCTTTCACATAAGCATCGCAACCCCAAACTTTAAGAAACGACAGCTTAGGTTTCTTGCTAAATCACAGTTCATATGGTGTCGTCTCAACGGATTTAGATGGTGCCCTATTTAATGTGAATGCAGCTGTCTCTAATGCATAACCCCAAAACGATAGTGGTAAATCGTTAAGAGACATCATAGATCGCACCATATCTAATAAAGTACGGTTACGACGTTCGGACACACCATTACGCTGTGGTGTTCCAGGTGGCATGAGTTGAGAAACTATTCCACATTGGTTTTAAATGAAGGCCAAACTCGTAAATCAAATATTTGCCTCCGCAATCAGATCGTAGAAACTTTATTTTCTTGTTATGAAGATTGTCAACTTCACTCTGAATTTCTTTGAACTTTTCAAATGTTTCAGACTTGTGTTTCATTAAGTAGATATACCCTTATCTGCTTAAATCATCTGTGAAGGTTAGAAAATAACGATACCTGGCGCGAGCCTCAACACTCATCGGACCGCATACATCAGTATGTGTTATTTCCAATAGGACAGTGGCTCACTCCATTGTTCCGGAGAACGGAGTCTTAGTCATCTTGCCCATGAGGCATGGTTCGCAAGCATCAAGTGATTCATAATCAAGTGATTCCAAAAGCTCATCGGCATGGAGTTTCTTCATGCGCTTTACACCAATATGACCTAAACGGCAGTGCCACAAATAAGTTGCACTATCATTATCAACTTTACATCTTTTGGCTTCAATATTATGTGTATCACTGTGATCGAGAGTCAGTAAACCATTTACATTGGATGTAAGACCATAGAAGGTTTTATTCGTGTAAACAGCACAACGATTATTCTCTGATTTAAATGAATAACCATATCGCAACAAACATGATCCAATCATATTTATGCTCAATGCAAACACCAAATAACATTTATCTAGTTCCAATACTAATCCCGAAGGTAGAGGGAGTATGCGATGGTGATCTTATCATCCTTGGAATCATTTCCAACACACATAGTCACCTCGCCCTTAACTAGTCTTTGTTCATTTTGTAACTCCTGTTTCAAGTTACTAATCATAGCAACTGAACCAGTATCAAATACACAGGGGCTACTATGAACACTAGTAAAGTACACATCAATAACATGTATATCATATATACTTTTGTTCACTTTTCCATCCTTCTTATCCGCCAAATACTTGGGGCAGTACCGCTTCCAGTGACTAGTCCCTTTGCAGTAGAAGCACTCAGTCTCAGGCTTAGGTCTAGCTTTGGGCTTCTTCATGGGAGTGGCAACTTGCTTGCCATTCTTCTTGAAGTTCCCTTTCTTTCCCTTTCCCTTTTACTTGAAACTAGTGGTCTTGTCAACCATCAACACTTGATGCTTTTCTTGATTTCTACCTTCGCCGGTTTTAGCATCGTGAAGAGCTCGAGGAATCGTTTTCGTCATCCCTTGCATATTATCGTTCATCACGAAGTTCCAGTAACTAGGTGATAGTGACTAGAGAACTCTATCAATCACTATCTTATCTAGAAGATTAACTCCCACTTGATTCAAGCGGTTGTAGTACTCAGACATTCTGAGCACATGCTCACTGGTTGAGCTATTCTCCTCCATCTTGTAGGCAAAGTACTTGTCAGAGGTCTCATACCTCTTGACTCGGGCATGAGTTTGAAATACCAATTTTAGCTCTTGGAACATCTCATATGCTCCATGACATTTCAAAACATTTTTGAAGTTCCGGATCTAAGTCGTAAAGCATGGTGCACTAAACTATCAAGTAGTCATCATACAGAGCTTGTCAAACGTTCATAACATCTGCATCTGCTCCTGCAATAGTTCTGTCACCTAGCGGTGCATCAAGGACATAATTCTTCTGTGCAGCAATGAGGATAATCCTCAGATCACGGACCTAGTCTGCATCATTGCTACTATCATCTTTCAACTTATTTTTCTCTAGGAACATATCAAAAATAAACGGGGAGCTACATCGCAAGCTATTGATCTACAACATAGATATGCAAATACTATCAGGACTAAGTTCATGATAAATTAAAGTTCAATTAATCATATTACTTAAGAACTCCCACTTAGATAGACATCCCTCTAGTCATCTAAATGATCACGTGATCCATATCAACTAAATCATGTCCGATCATCACGTGAGATGGAGTAGTTTTCAATGGTGAACATCTCTATGTTGATCATATCTACTATATGATTCATGCTCGACCTTTCGGTCTCAGTGTTCCGAGGACATATCTGCATATGATAGTCTCGTCAAGTTTAACCCAAGTATTCTGCGTGTGCAAAACTGGCTTGCACCTGTTGCATGTGAACGTAGAGCTTATCACACCCGACCATCACGTGGTGTCTCGGCACAATGAGCTGTAGCAACGGTGCATACTCAGGGATAACACTTATACCTTGAAATTTAGTGAGGGGTCATCTTATAATGCTACCGTCGTACTAAGAAAAATAAGATGCATAAAAGATAAACATCACATGCAATCAAAATATGTGACATGATATGGCCATCATCATCTTGTGCCTTTGATCTCCATCTCCAAAGTACCGTCATGATCTCCATCGTCACCGGCATGACACCACGATCTCCATCATCTTGATCTTTATCAACGTGTCGTCACATGGTCGTCTCGCCAACTATTGATTTTGCAACTATTGCTATCGCATTCGATAAAGTAAATCAATTATATGGCGCTTGCATCTTATGCAATAAAGAGACAACCATAAGGTTCCTGCGAGTTGCCGATAACTTTAACAAAACATGATCATCTCATACAACAATTTGTATCTCATCACGTCTTGACCATATCACATCACAACATGCCCTACAAAAGCAAGTTAGACGTCCTCTAATTTGTTGTTGCAAGTTTTACGTGGCTGCTACGGGCTTCTAGCAAGAACCGTTCTTACCTACGCATCAAAACCACAACGATTTTTTGTCAAGTGTGTTGTTTTAACCTTCAACAAGGACCGGGCGTAGTCAAACTCGATTCAACTAAAGTTGGAGAAACAGACACCCGCCAGCCACCTGTGTGCGAAGCACGTTGGTAGAACCAGTCTCATGAACATGGTCATGTAATGTCGGTCCGGGCCGCTTCATCCAACAATACCGCCGAATCAAAGTAAGACGTTGCTGGTAAGCAGTATGAGTATTATCGCCCACAACTCATTGTGTTCTACTCGTGCATATAACATCTACGCATAGACCTGGCTCTGATACCCCTGTTGGGGAATGTAGTATTTCAAAAATTTCCTACGATCACGCAAGATCTATCTAGGAGAAGCATAGGAATGAGCGGGGAGAGTGTGTCCACGTATCCTTGTAGACCGAAAGCGAAAGCGTTTAGTAACGCGGTTGATGTAGTCGAACGTCTTCACGATCCAAGTACCGAATGTACGCCACCTTCGTGTTCAGCACACATTCAGCATGATGATGTCCCTCGAGCTCTTGATCCAGTTGAGGACCAGGGAGAGTTCCGTCAGCACGACGGTGTGGCGACAGTGATGATGAAGTTACTGGCGCAGGGCTTCGCCTAAGCACTACGACGACATGACCGAGGTGTTAACTGTGGAGGGGGCGCCACACACGGCTAGGAACAATTGATGTGTGTTCTAGGGGTGCCCTCTCCACGTATATAAAGGAGGGAGAGGGAGGGAGGCAGCCTAGGGCGCACCCAAGTAGGAGGAATCCTACTTGGGCCCCTAGTCAAATTCGCCCCCCTTACCATATTTGGACAAGGGGGAAAGGAAGGAGGGGGAGGGGAAGGAAGTAGGAGTTATGAATATCTTTGCCGGGGGTTGTCCGGAACCCCTTCCGATGACCCGGTATCACCCGGAACACTTCCGGTGTCCAAATACCATCGTCCTATATATGAATCTTTACCTCTCGACCATTTCGAGACTCCTCATCATGTCCGTGATCTCATCCAGGACTCCAAACAAACTTCGGTCATCGAATCACATAACTCATAATACAAATCGTCATAGAACGTTAAGCGTGCAGACCCTACCTCGAGAACTATGTAGAAATGACCGAGACACATCTCCGGTCAATAACCAATAGAGGAACCTGGATGCTCATATTGGCTCCTACATATTCTACAAAGATCTTTATCGGTCAAACCGCATAACAACATACATTGTTCCCTTTGTCATCGGTATGTTACTTGCCCGAGATTCGATCGTCGGTACCATCATACCTAGTTCAAGCTCGTTACCGGCAAGTCTCTTTACTCGTTCCGTAATGCATCATCCTATGACTAACTCATTAGTCACATTGCTTGCAAGGCTTATAGTGATGTGCATTACCGTGAGGGCCCAGAGTTACCTCTCCGATACATGGAGTGACAAATCCTAATCTCGATCTATGCCAACCCAACAAACACCCTCGGAGACATCTGTAGAGCATCTTTATAATCACCCAGTTATGTTGTGACGTTCGATAGCACCCAAGGTGTTCTTCGGTATTCGGGAGTTGCATAATATCATAGTCAGAGGAACATGTATAAGTCATGATGAAAGCAACAGCAAGAAAACTAAACGATCATTATGCTAAGCTAACGGATGGGTCTTGTCCATCACATCATTCTCTAATGATGTGATCTCGTTCATCAAATGACAACACATGTCTATGGTCAGGAAACATAACCATCTTTGATTAACGAGCTAGTCAAGTAGAGGCATACTAGGGACACTGTGTTTTGTCTATGTATTCACACATGTACTAAGTTTTTGGTTAATACAATTCTAGCACGAATAATAAACATTTATCATGATATAAGGAAATATAAATAACAACTTTATTATTGCCTCTAGGGCATATTTCCGTCAGGTACAATCGTGATTTCTTACCATGGAAAAAAATTGGAGGCGAAACAATGAACTCATGTTTTCATTCGAACAAAAATATGATGTTAGGTAATGTAAATGTTTTCAAAGAGCACACGGTTCACTCACGAAAGCCGTGTGTCCACTAAAGCGTGGCCGATGCCCCCCCCTCCGCCACGCGCGCGATCTGAGTCGTGCATTCTGATTGGCCAGAACCCAAACCCCACGGATCGTACGTCTGCACCGTTGGATTCTCCTTGATCGAACGGCTATCCTCATCCCTTTCGACAGCACATGTAAATGTTTTAAAATAGCCCCTCCCAAAAAATGTTTTCAAATAGCACACGGTTCACACACAAAAGCCGTGTGCCTACCAAACCGTGGCCGATGCCCCCCCCCCTTTGTTGCACGCGCGATCTGAGTCGTGCATTCTGATTGGCTAGAACCCAAACCCCACGAATCGTACGTCTGCACCATTGGATGCTCCAGATCGAACGGCAATCCTCATCCCTTTCGACAGGAAATGCAGTCCAACTAGGAATTGATTTATATGACAAAATGCACGGTAAATGCCAAAAAATGTCTTACATACAGCACACGAGACCTGAAATGCGCCAGCAAATCAAACCCGTGGTATAAGTGTGATTACTTTACGTGGGGAAAATTTAGAGGCTAAACGATGAACTCACGTCTTCATTTCAAAATTAGTACGTCTTCATTTCAAACGAAATTATTCTGTTTGTGCACATGGGCGCTTAGAGGCAACTGTTTGCATAGGCCTTTCCGCGCGCGCGGCGACCATGGATATTTTTCACCCTTTTCACCTAGGCCGCCAACACTCAGAGTCCCCAACACCCCCACTGTCCGCCCGCGTTCCACTCAACTAGTCCACCCAATCACCATCGCTAGCTCCCCCCTCCCCCGAATCAACAGCAGAACCCTCTCCGGCGCTGCCGTGCTCACCCCGGCCGTGTGCCCCCTCTTTGGCGTCAAGCCTACCTCCACTACCATTCCAAACACACGGCGGCCCGCGCCTCGTCATCTTCGGTTGCTCGCCAGCCACCCTCGAGCATATCGATGCAGTAACCCTCGCCTCTCCTATGGTCCGGCTGGGTTTGCATTAAGAAGCCTATTAGTTACTGCTCTCCATCGCGGTGACGCATATTTCCTCGCAATCCCTCTTCCAATTTCGTTCCGTATGTTCCCAAATTGGCTATAAAATAACGGAGAGCATATATATGTTCATTATCTACCTTCCTTACTACTTATAAGTTGTATTTGTTCCAATAAGTTACTGCCTATTTACAGATCGTGGGCGCCCGAGTCACACAAACTTAACAAATTAGTCGTACATTTCCTAAATTATTGCATGGCATGCTTAGAAAGCTTGATACCAAGTTGTTAGTTTTATGCTTATCCTCCTTTCCTGAGTTTCGCATGTGTTCTTTGTAGATGCCGAGTAGCGGCGACAACACTCATGCTTCAGGCGATGTATCTTCATCTGATTCGGACAACCCTAGGTCTTCAGTAGATTGTGAGGGATCAAGTAATCTTGAACGGGATAGAGCTGCAGCAATTACCCTTCCGTTCAGAACACGGAGGAACACTCCAAGGAAGCCCACACACCAGCCTAAAGGTGTATATGAAGTAACCGAGATTGATTTAAAGTCTTGGGCTCCAACTAAACCAGATAAAGCACGCACGAGGTTCAGGAGTGTGTGTGGATTTGTTGCCAGGGCAAGTCTCAACATTAATCTGCCGGGGTTTCGAAAGGCTGACACAGAAACACGAGAGATCATGGATCACTTCAATGTTCCAGAGCAGTGGAGAATGCAGGTGGAACACGCTGCACTAAAGAAGGCTAGGGATGCTTGGAGAAACTGGAAGCACGTGTTGTACAAGAAGTACTTGAGTGAAGGCAAGGACCCAATCCCCGCATACCCCCAAATTACAAAGGCAGACTGGGCAGAATTCAAAAGGATCAGGGCATATAAAGAGTTTGCTGAGAAGAGTTTCAAGCAACCGGAACTTCAGAAGAAGAACATACACCCCCACCGTATGGGTGTGGCAGGATACTACGACATGAAACTGATATGGGAACATGAGGACAAAGAAGCAGTAGCGGCGGGTGGGAATCCGACCTTTAGTGAAATCAGGGGCGAACGCGCCAGAGACTACTTGCGGGCACGTGCAAAGAGGCATGATGACGGAACTTATTATATTGAAAACTCACGTGACGCCGAACTGTATCAAGTGATGTTAGAGGCTTCCAAGATCCCTGGAAGGTTCTACAGGAACTCAGGGCCATGTGACATTCTATCTATTGCTCTGGAAACAAAAGAGCCCCCTGCTCGTGCAATGGGTATAGGTGTTAATGTCCCGCACAAGAGGGCTTTCACACTCAGCAAAGAAGAGAGGCTCAGCATGAAAAAAGTGAGGAGTGAAATGAAGCAGAATGGATTGTATGAAAGGTTGAGGAAGGAGATTTATCCGGCTGTTCGAAAGGATGTTGAGGTGCCAATGATGATGCAGAAGACTCTAACACTTGCAGATAGCCAGCAGATGGGAGGGGAGGCGGGCATGGAGGATGCTGCTTATTGCGTGACAACACTGCACAAGAGTAGCTGTGCATCAGCTGACCCTACCGACACTGAGACTGCAGTTGCTCGTGATGCTGCTATATCTGATCTATCTGGAATGAAAGACAGACTGTAGGGCGTGCTTACACATTATGAAGGTACATTAAAATGTGCAACAGCCTGGGTTTGCCCACCCTTCTTGGAAGATGGCCTCTTCTTGGACAATGTGCCATTGAAGCCGAGCTGTGTGAAGTGCTATGTGACTGAAGTAAAGCCTGGATTCAATGAATTTCCCCTGAAGAATATCCTAGGAGACTTCGATGAGCAAAGGACCTTGGGAGAAACACTGTTACATCACATCTAGTGGCCACGAAAGGAAATAGAGTTCATCGATGAGATCCCTGAAGCCCCTCCAAGAGCAACCACTGTCGCCCCTCAACCGGTGACGCTCTCCTTGCCACAGCAGCTCTCGCGGGCTGATGCATCAACCTGTGATCAGCTGGCCCGACTTTGTGGCGTACGGGCCATGTCATCCTTCGCCCCAAAGCAGCCAGTGGCAAGGCCTACAACTGCTGAAGACGCACCACCAGTTCATATGTCGGCCGCTGAAGCAGCGGGGGGAGACCCAGCTGCCGCACATGCTCAGCAGACCAACCTGGTGGAACAGACTGCTAAGCAGTATGATGCTTCGGAACCGCCTGCCAAGCAGTCCGTAGGTTCAGAACCGACTGCTCATCAGTACGTCGGTCCGCTGTCGTGTGATCAGCATACCAATGCATCAGCGTTTCTTGCTCAGCAAACCAACGCGTTGGCACGGCCTCCTCAGCACACTGACAAGTTGGCACCACCTGCGCAGAAACCCGACATAGCTTCAACGCATGGTCAGCAGTCCGATGCCTCTGCTCCTATAGGCCAGTAGTCTGTCACAGCAGCATCGCCAGCTCAGCGGTCCGGCATAGATAAACCATCTGCTAAGCAGTCCGTCCAAGCTTCACCGTCTGTTCGGCAGTCTACCTTGTAGGCAACGAGACGTTCTGCTAGAAATGCTTCAAGTACCAAGAAGGAAGTGACCAAAAAGGCTACACCCACAACCACGAGGAAGTGCGGCAGGAAAGTGAAGAGGAAAGAGAACGATTGCCTCTTACTTAAAGCACTCATCACCCAGAACGAAATTAATAGCAGCTTGTTCGAATCGGGGAGTAATATTATTTCTGACGCCATGGATGAAGAAGAAGTACGTTTGTTGCTTGCTAAAAGTAAAGCAGACGTACTTCAAGCATGCTATTACATCCATGGCCAGCCATTTCTTGTTGGCGAATACTTTGATGAGTGCAGCTCCAGTTGCCGCGAGTTACATGAATATTGCATGGATCTAATGTCAGCAGGTCATCATGGTTTGCTAGTCCACTACAACAGAGATCATTTTCGACACGATGCTGGTTCCATCGATGTGAGTTTCGAGGACTTACATCTCTTCTTCAACTTCAACGTGCTTGATGCCACTCTTGTTAGATGCCTGATTTTGTAAGTACATAACAAACTCTGATCAACTTCTCCATACAAGGTTGTAAATGATAAACAACTAACAGCATTTTATTCCTCTCAGGGGATTGAACGTGCAGAGAAGAAAAAGGGAGAATGTGTATTCCATAGATCCTGAATTAGCAAATGGCACAACAATACATGGTAAGGACCTACGGGACTGGGCCGTTAACACGGTCGTCCGTCTCTTCGAAATCACGTCCCATGCAGAATCATTTCTCTGGCCATATCATGAAAGGTAAGTCAAGTAAACAACCACGCATACACTTGTTGTCTTTCAGATTTCGACATAATTCGTAAGTTCATGGCTTTCTTAATATGTAGCAATCACTGGATATTGGTATTCATTGTTCCAAACAAGAACACAGTTTACTACATCGATTCTTTCAAAGAGTCAACAAACGCTCAGGATCTGACGCATCTTCAGCAATTCATGGATAGGTATTGAATTCTATGATGTTGAAATTAATTTGCATTCATATCTGATTCAATAATTGATGTTGTCAAAATTCATCATCATTTGCAGTGTGCTCGCATTGTGGAAAACTAAACCAGGGAACCTGTTCAAGAGGGAACTACCTCTGCCGCACGAGATCGTTTCTCCGGTAACACCCCGAAATCTGTTATTTTCGGAAAATTTATCCAAAAGTCCGCAAATACCTTTCCTTACGCTAGTCAAATGTTCAAGCTTCTAAATAAACCTCTTTCTATTTTGTCCAAAGAAAAAATAATACATCTAACATCAGTTAGGTTGTTCCTAACAGGACAAATACATGACTAATTCTATACAAAAAATTTCAGTGTCCTCAGCAAGAAGCAGGGACCAACCTTTGTGGATACTATGTTTGCAGACACATGATCTCCATCTGCAAATCTGTTGATAGTTGTGACGATCCTCGTGAATTAGTACCAGTAAGTCTATCTTAATTAATATCTTCTACTCCACTCATATGGCACATTCTCATCTTAAAAATACTGCATCTCATCTTAAAACCGAGGACCCCTGAACCGCTCCCGGCTGGTGAATTGCTGATGGTTCGGAGATTTATCAGCGACTTCTTCCTAGATCACTACATCAATCCCACTGGTGATAATGAAGATTTCCTTCTCCTGAAACATTGAGTAAGAGTTAGCCGCTAAACATATAACGCATGGATCCACTGTTTTCCATCTGATGAGGCCTTTGTATTTCGTACACTATGATTAATTATGTAATGCATATATGTGTGGGCAAATCATTGGAATTTAGCTACCATATGTTCAATTGCAATTGTTGCGAAATCTGATGAATGTTCTTCCTTTGGACACTATTTGTTCAATTGAATATTGTGGAGAATTTGCTTTTTGCGTGCCGATTCAAAATGGGATATTTTTGTTTATTTGTTCAATTGAATATTGTGGTGAATTTTCTTTTTGCGTGCCGATTCAAAATATGATATTTTCGTTTATTTGTTCAATTGAATATTGTGCCGAATTTGCTTTTTGCATGCCGATTCAAAATGGGATATTTTTGCTTTAACCTAGCAATTGCTCCGCACACAGTTCAACTAAATGAGTGTGTGCGATCCACATCGGAAAGCATACGTCAATCATAGCGGAACCATCGGTGATACACAGCAGATCGCAAACGATTTGCAGCGCTACTACGTGTGCGTAGGCTCTCCAAAACTGTTTGTGATATCGCATTATCGCACACGAGAACTGGGAGTAAATCCTGCCCAATGTAAAATACAATCCCAGTCGTAATTTTTTCAGGAAACGTGTGGGATCCCAAACGAAAAGTACATGTCACTCTTGCGGCAACCGTCGGTGATACCCAACAAATCACAAATGGTCTGCAACACATGTATGTGTGCGAAGGGGCTCCTAAACCGTTTGTGATAGAACATTATCGCAGACGGTAATTGTTGGCAAACGTGTGCGATGGAGTCTTGCATGGCAGACGGGTTACGCAGAAAACTCATGTGCGGTGGGGCACAAATCGCACACAGTTCATATGTTGGCCCGTGTGCCTTACATACTGTTTCCCAAACGTTTCATTATGACATACCGTATGGTTTCACTGCATCATTAGAAACATTTGATCACCGATACCACACGTGCGAAAGAATTTAGTGTGTGCTGCATCGCACACGATTACATTTTGGAAGGCCTCTAGACCACTGCTCCATATCCCCAACGGTTTTTGGGTCGTGTGGGAAGGACACCCTATCGCCCACACTCACTTGGCGATGGTCCCAAATGCCATCGCGGAAAGGGGTTAAAAACCGTTTGTATAGCACCGACGCGTACTAGTGCTCTCACCCATGTCGAGAGGTATGAGACCTCTGACAAGTACTTTGCCTACAAGATGGAGGACAATATCTCAGCCAGTGAGCATGTACTCAAAATGTCTGGGTACTACAATCGCTTGAATCAAGTGGGAGTTAATCTTCCAGATAAGATAGTGATTGACAAAATTCTCTAGTCACTATCATGAAGATACTAGAACTTTGTGATGAACTATAATTTGCAAGGGATGAAGAAAATGATTCTCGAGCTCTTCGCGATGATGAAATCGGCGAAGGTAGAAATCAAGAAAGAGCATCAAGGGTTGATGATTAACAAGACCACTAGTTTCAAGAAAAAAGGGCAAGGGAAAGAAAGGGAACTTCAAGAAGAATGGCAAGCAAGTTGCCACTCCCATGAAGAAGCCCAAAGCTAGACCCAAGCCTGAAATTGAGTGATTCTACTTCAAAGGAAATGGTCACTAGAAGTGGAACTGCCCCAGATACTTGGCGGATAAGAAGGATGGCAAAGTGAACAAAGGTATATGTGATACACATGTTATTGATGTGTACTTTACTAGTGTTCATAGTAACCCCTAGGTATTTGATATTGCTTCAGTTTCTATGATTAGTAACTCAAAACAGGAGTTGCGGAATGAACAGAGACTAGTTACGGGAGAAGTGACGATGTGTGTTGGAAGTGATTCCAAGGTTGATACGATCACCATCGCACACTCCCTCTACCTTCGGGATTAGTGCTGAACCTAAATAAATGTTATTTGGTGTTTGCGTTGAGCATGAATATGATTAGATCATGTTTATTGCAATACAGTATTCATTTAAGTCAGAGAATAATTATTATTCTGTTTACATGAAAAAAACCTTCAATGGTCATACACCCAATGTGAATGGTTTATTGAATCTCGATCATAGTGATACACATATTCATAATATTGATACCAAAAGATGCAAAGTTGATAATGATAGTGCAACTTATTTATGGCACCGTCGTTTAGGTCATATTGGTGTAAAGCGCATGAAGAAACTCCATGTTGATTGGCTTTTGGAATCACTTGATGCTTGCGAACCATGCCTCATGGGCAAGATGACTAAGACTCCGTTCTCCGGAACAATGGAGCGAGAAACTGACTTATTGGAAATAATACATACTGATGTATGCGGTCCGATGAGTGTTGAGGCTCGCGGCGGGTATCGTTATTTTCTGACCTTCACAGATGATTTGAGCAGATATGGGTATATCTACTTGATGAAACATAAGTCTGAAACATTTGAAAAGTTCAAAGAATTTCAGAGTGAAGTGGAAAATCATCGCAACAAGAAAATAAAGTTTCTATGATCTGATCGTGGAGGTGAATATTTGACTTATGAGTTTGGTCTTCATTTGAAACAATGTGGAACAGTTTCGCAACTCACGCCACCTGGAACACCACAGCGTAATTGTGTGTCCGAACGTCGGAACCGTACTTTATTAGATATCGTGCGATCTATGATGTCTCTTACCGATTTACCACTATCGTTTTGGGGTTATGCATTAGAGACAACTGCATTCACGTTAAATAGGGCACCATCTAAATCTGTTGAGATGACACCGTATGAACTGTGGTTTGGCAAGAATCCTAAGCTGTCGTTTCTTTAAGTTTGGGGTTGCGATGCTTATGTGTAAAAGCTTCAACCTGATAAGCTCGAACCCAAATCAGAGACATACGTCTTCATAGGATACCCAAAGGAAACTGTTGGGTACACCTTCTATCACAGATCTGAAGGCAAGATATTTGTTGCTAAGAATGAATCCTTTCTAGAGAAGGAGTTTCTCTCGAAAGAAGTGAGTGGGAGGAAAGTAGAACTTGATGAGGTAATTGTACCTTCTCCCGAATTGGAAAGTAGTTCATCACAAAAATCAGTTTCCAGTGATGCCTACACCAACTAATGAGGAAGTTAATGATGATGATCATGAAAATTCAGATCAAGTTACTACCGAACCTCGTAGGTCAACCAGAGTACGTTCCGCACCAGAGTGGTACGGTAATCTTGTTCTAGAAGTCATGTTACTAGACCATGACGAACCTACGAACTATGAGGAAGCGATGATGAGCCCAGATTCCATGAAATGGCTTGAGGCCATGAAATCTGAGATGGGATCTGTCGGCGTTCTTGGAACGGGGGTCCCCAGACTTGCCTGCCTGCGGCCCACGGCGTGGCCAAGCAGCAGGCCGTACGGCCCATCTTCATCAATAAGGCACCCAAGACCCTCGCGAGGTGGACGACGCAAGACCTCCTCTGGAGTGGCCTAGCCAGGCAGGCTCATGAGGAGCGGAGATATCCAGGCAAGGCAAACCTCACGAGGCTCTCGTGACGTGAGCCATGACGAACAGTACCAGGCGGGCGCCAGTGCGTGCAGCGTCCCTATTTCCTCTTTGGTGCTAAGGAGGCCAGCGCAGGCGAAGAGTACCGAGGCATCAGGCAAAGGTTGCCATATTGGTGCACCGAGACCAAGACCAGGAGGACGGCAAGGCGGAGGTCATCGTGGAGCCCAAGACGGCATCACCCTGGAACTTTTCGCAGGCGAAGACCGCTTTTGTCAGGATAGCTTGTACTAGCTGTCCCCCTTCGAATTTTCCCGCCGTTGTTGGCTCCCTTCCCGCTCGATATTTGGGAAGAGGACCAGGGCCTCTATAAATAGGACTAGCCACCACAGTAGGAGAAAACTGACCCTGAACTGGTTCAGATCATCCTCAACTACACAAGCACAAGAACACCTCAACCTCAGGAGGCTGTTCTTCCCTTGTACTGTTCATCATCAGCCCAAGAGGCAATCCACCACCACCATACTGGAGTAGGGTATTACACCACGATGGTGGCCCGAACCAGTATAAACCCCGTGTCTTTCTGTGTTGCGAGTTTGTCGAGTTCATCCGCGAGATCTTAGCGAGCTAGAGCATAGATCGGTAGGAGGGAGAGACTTCGCATGCACCCCAGTGTTCGAACCTTAAGGGTTTGCCGGAACCCCACATCCGACATTTGGCGCGCCAGGTAGGGGTGCGTCGGAGCTTCTTCTCCGCCAGTCAGCTCTCCGACGCTCACCGGCCATGATGCCTGGCGACCCAAGGGCTGGCACAAACCGCTGGGCAGCCTGGCCGGCCCAGACAGCGCCGCCTGCCCATGAAGGTCTCGACCCCGCACTCCAAGCGGCACGGGCGCCGCCAAGCTCCGCCGGGCGCGGACAGCGCGGCCAGGCGTCATCCACTCTCACCCCGCGGCAAGTACGAGCCGCAGCAAGAGCGGCGAGTCATGCCGCAGCAACGGCGTCGCACTCACGGTGGGAGCAAGCAAACATGCGGGCGGCACTCACGGTGGCAAGGAAGCCGCTGCGATGCAGGCTGATGGAGAGCGGCCGGGACACGCTGTTTGAGCGTGTTGCTGAGCTGCTGGACGCAGCGGCGTCGGGAGCACCACCCTTCTGCTATCGACTTCCTCCCCAGGCCACTGCAGGGCCGCGCGGCGAACCTCACCACATCCGCGCGCCATCAACTACGCCCGGGGGCTTCATCAACATTAGCACGGCCGGCGGTGTAGGGGGCTCCAACTCCCCCATGCCGCCCTCGACAAGCACGAGCGCAAGCGTCGCCCCCCATGGTCCCGGCCGGATGCCGTATTGCCATCCCCAGGATGCCATCATGGGCGGAGCAACATGGAGCGTGGGGCACCACGGCGAGGTGTTCGGGGTGACGGCCCCGGAAGCCTACGTGCCCCGCATGATGGACCAAGGGTACGCACCAGAGGACGACCTCGGCTCATTCATTGGATAAGATTGGGGAGAGGGGGCGCTAGGAGCCGAAGCCTACCAAGAACCAATGGAGAACCACAACGATCGCACCGGCAGCGGCAACTACAGGGTACCACTAGTCTCTCAGGAACAGGCTTATGCTAACCATGGACTACAGATGAACCAGGTTGCAGCGTCGACCGATGACCCAGGCACGGCGGCACCCGTTCCAACAAGGGAGACACGCTGGGGGCCCCCGAGAGGGAGCCAGGAGCAAGGCCCCTCCCCACAGCGTGTGACGCCTGACGACACCCGGAGGTAGGCCCTCTGCCGAGGAGGCCTCGACAACCCTTCCCCCGGCAGAGGACCTGTGGTCGCCGAGGGAACCGCTGGCGTCCTCTTTCCCTCCTCTGTGTCATCCTGGTGACCGGTCGGCTCAGAGGAGGTCGAGGGTGGCGCAAGGCGTGGCCCTCGTCTGGCGATATGAAGCAAGGCCGGTACCTGTGAAGAAGGCCTAGTGCCTGTGAAGCTCGCCGCCCGTGACACTCTCACGTAATAATGAGTTGGGGTTGTACACGCCCCGGAGTCTCAGGGGTGTCGGCCTTAGGCCCTGGGGCTCCCTCCCACGCCTAGTGGCAGCACTTAGCTCCGCGCTGGTGAGAAGACTTGAAGACCAGAAGACTAGACTAGGTGCCGGACGCGGCCTTTTGCTTTGGATCTCTCTCTTTCTGTAGCTTTGCCTTCTGGATTTGGATTTGAGTTGAAGCTGAGTTTTATTGATGCGCGCGGGGGAGCCTTTTCTCGTTGGAGCAATTCCGTGCCTTCTAGATCTCGTTTTGTCTGGGACTCATGTCCGTCGCCTTTCCCTCATGAGCTCCTCGCGAGAGGGACTGCGCGAAGCACGCGCACGCCAAGCAAGCGCTAACACTACAACTGGTGCTCACCTCTCATGGGGCCCCTTCCGACGGGGCGACGAGCTCCGCAAGCTTCTCAGGAACTCGACACATCGCAGCCCGGCCCAAAGCTGGCGCTGACTAAGGTAAACCAAGGCAGAAAACTCGCATCAGGATTCACAAGTTCACAAGGACACAAGCTCACATCGCATGGGAAGGAAAAGCTGCAATTTGCTTACATGAGGGGCTCCCCTATCAAAACGCTCTTACAAGTTTCCAAGGGCCACGCCCGAGTTTTTGCGCAGGAAGAAATGACAGGAGACCAAGGGATTAGCCAGAAATGTCACTCGCTGCATCACCCGCGGACGCGTCACTCGCGTCGTCGTCGCCTTCATCAGCATCATCGCCGCCATCGGCGACGCCCCCGTCGCCATCGTCGACCACATCGCCTTCGTCTGCGACGACCACCATTGGATCATCCACTGAAGCGAAGGCCCTGACCAACGCGTCCACATTGTCCTCAACCCAGCGCGCTAGGTCGCCACGGACAGCCGTGGGTACGGGGGCAATGGCGGCGTCAAAGTCTAAGTTGGGGTCGGCATTCAGGAGGTGGCTAAAGACACGTGAGAAAGCGCACTTGAGTAAGCCACGCCCCCTTTCCTCCACAAGCTGGCGAGCTCTGGCAGATCGAGCCTCCAGGCTCGTCACCACCTCGATGAAGAACGTCAGGTGGCTGGCATAGTCATTTGAGTGAGGGGTCGGCGCCTCCACATCGCAGATGTGGCCCAGGGCGATATTGGCCCTGTTCCGGAGATCCTGAAGCATAGGGGCATGCTCGCGCTCCAGCGTTCAATGTTGGAGCACCTCCTCCGTGTTTTGCCTCGCGACGGCTTCTGCATCATCAACCCGCCTCCGGAGGGAACGCAGCTCAGCACGGGCGGAGGCCCAGTCCGACTGCGCCGTGACCAGGGTGGCGGCCGTGGCTTCCGCGCGCCTCTCAGCCTCGTCCAACCTGGGCCTGAGGGCAGCGGCCCTGCCCTCATCTTCCACGCCCGCGAGCTTCAGCTTCAAGTCGTACCTGCCCTCCAGGTCCGCGCGAACCTTGGCCACCCGGCGGTTCATCTCCTCCTCGACTCCAGCCTCGCGAGCCCCGACGGCATCTTCCGCTTGGGCAACTTGACGCTCCCTCATCTCCAGTTGCTCGAGCTCGCGGCTACGCTCCATGGCCTCCAGGGCCAGCGCCTCCTCACGCTTCCGAACCTCCTCTTCCTCCGCGGGCGTCCCCCTCAGCGACGCAAGAGCGGCCCTGCGCGTCTCCACCTGCTGCTCAAGAGACGTGCTCCAGGCCTGGAGCTCCCACGCGCGTTTCTCCGCAGCCTCGCGGCGGCGATCAGCCTTGCGAGCCTCTTCCAAGGCTCGAGAGCGGGCTTCGTGGGAGACCTTGAGAGACGCCTCGGCCTTCGCATTCTCAAGGTCACGCTGATGGCGGCCAAGGTTGATGGCCACCTTCAGCTTGCGCTACTCCTCCGCCAACCGGAGACCTTCAGCCTCAAGACGCGAATCGACGCTCGCGAGCTCTTCACCAAGTCGTCTCATCGCGTTCATCGCCTCCTGGAAGAGCTCATGGCAAATCACGCTCCGCTCGCGCTCAAGCTCGAACGCCCGGCCCTCTTCGTCCTCCACCTCGGGGGCTGCGGGCGGGGCGCTAAGCGGCGCGCCACCCCTTGGCAGGGGGCTAGGGGCTGGTGCCTCACCCGACACCAGCCCGTCCTCGCGAGAAGCCCAAGCCGGCTGGGGCTCACTGCTTGAAGAGGAGCCAAGCATCGAAGCCAACCAGTTGCCGTCAAAGACCAGCGGAGGAGTCTTGGGCACGCCTGCCAGGCCCCACGCCAGACCAAGGGGGAGCGGCGCCGAGGCTGCAGGTTCAGCGCGCCAGGAAGGCAGGAGTGCCCCTTCGACCAGCCCTGTTCCGGGGGCAACCAGCGGACTCGGAGCGCTCCTGTCCGGTGGAAGAGTTAAGGAAGAAGGAGGCCGTTTCTCAGGAGGCGCGGCCGCCTCGACGGAAGGAGCCCTGAAGAACTGACGTCAGGAGACGAAAAACAACACACAAGTAGCCACAGCGGTACGATACTTACACGTCAACGACGATGTACTTCCTCCGCTTCAGCGGTCCAAAGATGTTGCTGCCGGTGGGAGATCCTTTCCTCTTGCGGAGCTCCTCGAAGTCCACACAAAGATGACCGAAATGCTGGACGTGACGTCCGGTGCGCAGCGGGGCCGAAGAAGAGCTCGGCAGAATACCTTCAGGGGTGCCCGGTTGCGGCAAACAGCCAGGCACTGTTTCACCACGACCTCCCGAGGCTCCTAGAGCCTTGGCCTCGGGAGTCGCATGCAGCATCTCCTCAGCAACTGACGCCTCAAGAGGGGAGTGGCAGGCTCCTAAGGACGATGCCCCAGGATCACCACTCAGCACGTGCTCCTCAGCACTCGAGTCACCGGCCTCCGCCGGAGCTCGCCCACATGCACCGTCACTTGGGGCGGGCTCAGCATCAGGGGCAAGGAAGGGAACCACAATGACAGGGTTCTCACGAGGCCCCTCCAGGCCGTCCGGCCGTGGCTCCCATTCATCGAAGAGAGGCATGTTCCTTACAAATTCATCCTTGTTCTTGCAGCGGTACAACAAACAGTTCACAGGCAGTTCGGGTGTTAATCACATAGCGATGTGAACTAGATTATTGACTCTAGTAAACCCTTTGGGTGTTGATCTCATGGCGATGTGAACTATGGGTGTTAATCACATAAAGATGTGAACTATTAGTGTTAAATCACATGGCGATGTGAACTAGATTATTGACTCTAGTGCAAGTGGGAGACTGAAGGAAATATGCCCTAGAGGCAATAATAAAGATGTTATTTTATATTTCCTTATATCATGATAAATGTTTGTTATTCATGCTAGAATTGTATTAACCGGAAACTTGATACATGTGTGAATACATAGACAAAACAGAGTGTCCCTAGTATGCCTCTACTTAACTAGCTCGTTAATCAAAGATGGTTATGTTTCCTGACCATAGACATGTGTTGTCATTTGATGAACGGGATCACATCATTAGAGAATGATGTGATGGACAAGACCCATCCGTTAGCTTAGCATAATGGTCGTTAAGTTTTATTGCTATTGCTTTCATCATGACTTATACATATTCCTCTGACTATCAGATTATGCAACTCCCGAATACCGGAGGAACACCTTGTGTGCTATCAAACGTCACAACGTAACTGGGTGATTATAAAGATGCTCTACAGGTGTCTCCGAAGGTGTTTGTTGGGTTGGCATAGATCAAGATTAGGATTTGTCACTCCGAGTATGGAGGAGGTATCTCTGGGCCCTCTCGGTAATGCACATCATTATAAGCTTTGCAAGCAATGTGACTAATGAGTTAGTTATGGGATGATGCATTACGGAACGAGTAAAGAGACTTGCCGGTAATGAGATTGAACTAGGTATGAGGATACCGACGATCGAATCTCGGGCAAGTAACATGCCAATGACAAAGGGAATAACGTATATTGTTATTGTGTTTTGACCGATAAAGATCTTCATAGAATATGTAGGAACCAATATGAGCATCTAGGTTCCACTATTGGTTATTGACCGGAGATGTGTCTCGGTCATGTCTACATAGTTCTCCAACCCGTAGGGTCCGCACGCTTAACATTCGATGACAATTTGTATTATGAGTTATGTGTTTTGGTGACCGAAGGTTGTTCAGAGTCCCGGATGAGATCACGGAAATGATGAGGAGTCTCGAAATGGCCGGGAGGTAAAGATTGATATATGGGAAGGTACTCTTCGGACACCGGAAGGGTTCCGGAGTGTATCGGGTACATACCGGAGTACCGGAGGGGTTACCGGAACCCCCCGGAGAAAGATATGGGCCATACGGGCCATAGGAGGGAGGCTAACCAGCCCACAAGGGGCTGGCCCGCCCCCCACAAAGGAGGAGGCCGAATTGTATTAGGGAAGGGGGCGGCGCCCCCCCCCTTTCCTTCTCCTACTCCCTCTCCTTTCCCCCTCCGGAAGAAGGAAAAAAGGGGGTGAATCCTACTAGGACTGGAGTCCTAGTAGGACTCCCCTCTCCCTAGCGCTCCCCTTGGTGGCCGGCCTCCTCCTCCACTCCTTTATATACAGGGGAAGGGGGCACCCCAAAGGACATCAATTGTTCTCTTAGCCGTGTGTGGTGCCCCCCTCCATAGTTTACTCCTCCGGTCGTAGCGTCGTAGTGCTTAGGCGAAGCCCTACGCGGATCACATCACCATCACCGTCACCACGCCGTCGTGCTGAAGGAATTCTCCCTCGACCCTCTGCTGGATCAAGAGTTCGAGGGATGGCATCGAGCTGAATGTATGCTGAACTCGGAGGTGTCGTACATTCGGTACTAGATCAGTTCGATCGTGAAGACGTTCGACTACATCAACCGGTTAACCTAACGCTTCCGCTTTCGGTCTACGAGGGTACATGGACACACTCTCCCCCTCTCGTTGCTATTCATCTCCTAGATAGATCTTGCGTGAGCGTAGGAATTTTTTTGAAATTGCATGCTACGTTCCCCAACAGCAAAAGCCGTACTTAGATTACTAAAGATTTCTTCTAGTTTATCAATCCGAGACAGGCTTTCTTCAATTCTTTCATGAATTACGGTACCTTTTCTTTTAACAACTTAAAAACTTCTCCCACTTTTGACCCAATTTTAGTAGCAAAATTATGCATCTTTTTATCCAAGTTTTCAATATGTTCTTCGGTAAGCATTTTCTTTTCAATAGCATCTAGTCTTTCCATAACATGCTCAAGAGTCAAAGTTGTTTCATTAATCATAAGAGGTGGTGATCCCACTAAATTTCCCATAGCATTAAAAGCATCAAGAGAGGGACACATCAAGGAATTTCCACCGGTAATCGTATCAAGGGCGAATCTATACTAAGTGGTGATGCCCACATAAAAACAGCGAGGAAGAACAACGGTAGATTGCTTACGGGTAGATCTATTATGAGCGTTGCAAATCCTATACCAAGCATCTTTTAAATTCTCCCCTTCCCTTTGTTTAAAGTTGAGAACCTCATTTTCGGGAGTGCACGCAATAGAGCAAGAACTATCCATGGCGACAAAAGTGGCAAACAAGATAGATCTGACGAGAAAACGGCGAACGAAAAGAGGGCGAATAAAACGGCAAATTTTTGTGAAGTGGGGGAGAGGAAAATGAGAGGCAAATGGCAAATAATGTAAATTGCAAGGAGATGAGATTTGTGATTAGGAACCTAGTAGATGTTGATGATGTCTCCCCGGCAACGGTGCCAGAAATTCCTTTTGATGTCTGCTAGAACTATGTCGGTATTTCCCCAAAGAGGAAGGGATGATGCAGCACAGCAACGGTAGGTATTTCCCTCAGTGATGAGACCAAGGTTATCGAACCAGTAGGCACACAAATAACAAATACTCGCAACCCGACGTGTTAAAGGGGTTGTCAATCCCTTTCGGGTGACGGTGCCAGAAATTGGCAAGAGAACGGGGTAAAGTTGTAATAGATTGGATAAATAGATCACAAAGCAAATAAAGTGCAGCAAGGTATTTTTGTATTTTTGGTTTAATAGATCTGAAAAAAGCAAATAAAATAGATCGCAAAGGCAAATATAATAAAGAAGACACCCGAGGGCCGTAGGTTTCACTAGTGGCTTCTCTCGAGAAAAATAGCAAACAGTGGGTAAACGAATTACTATTGGGCAATTGATAGAACTTCAAATAATCATGACGATATCCAGGCAATGATCATTATATAGGCATCACGTCCAAGATTAGTAGGCCGCTCCTGCCTGCATCTACTACTATTACTCCACACATCGACCGCTATCCAACATGCATCTAGTGTATTAAGTTCATGGAGAAACAGAGTAATGCAATAAGAACGATGACATGATGTAGACAAGATCTATTTATGTAGGAATAGACCCCATCTTGTTATCCTTAATAGCAACAATACATACGTGTCGGTTCCCCTTCTGTCACTGGGATCAAGCACCGTAAGATCGAACCCATTACAGAGCACCTCTTCCCATTGCAAGATAAATAGATCAAGTTGGCCAAACAAAACCCAAATATCGGAGAAGAAATATGAGGCTATAAGCAATCATGCATATAAGAGATCAAAGAAGAATCAAATAACTTTCATGGATAAAAACATAGATCTGATCATAAACTCAAAGTTCATCGGATCCCAACAAACACACCACAAAAAGAGTTACATCATATGGATCTCCAAGAGACCATTGTATTGAGAATCAAAAGAGAGAGAGGAGGCCATCTAGCTACTAACTACGGACCCGTAGGTCTACAAAGAACTACTCAAGCATCATTGGAGAGGCACCAATGGACATGACGAACCCCTCCGTGATGGTGTCTAGATTGGATCTGGTGGTTCTGGAACTTGCAGCAGCTGGTATTGATTTTCGTCGACTCCCCTAGGGTTTCTGGAATATTTGGGTATTTATAGAGCAAAGAGGCGGTGCGGGAGGCCACCGAGGTGGGCACAACCAACCTGGGTGCGCCTGGGCCTCCAGGCGCGCCCTGGTGGGTTGTGCCCCCCTCGGGGCACCCCCAGGTGCTTCTCCGGCCCATTGGATGTCTTCTGGTCCAAAAAAATCCACAAAAAGTTTCGCTGCGTTTGGACTCCGTTTGGTATTGATTTCCTGCGATGTAAAAAACATGCAGAAAACAACAACTGGCACTGGGCACTATGTCAATAGATTAGTACCAAAAAATGATATAAAATGATTGTAAAACATCCAAGAATGATAATATAACAGCATGGAACAATAAAAAATTATAGATACGTTGGAGACGTATCAAAGGCTTCGGCTGATACCACGACTTCCAGTGCCCATGACTGTTCCCACGTAGTTGGTTAGTGCGTATAGGCTCGTAGCCAGACTCAGATCAAATACCAAGATCTTGTTAAGCATGTTATTTTGAAGTAACCGTGGACGCCGACCAGGGACCAGGCCCACCGGTCTCCTAGGTGGTCCCAACCTACCCTATCGCTCCACCACAAAGTAACCATCAGGGGGCTACTAAGAACCTGGGCCCACCACTACCTGGGTGGAACCACCTGCCCCTTCAGCCCCCATCTCCGAATGATCAACATAAGTATGTAATAGTATAGTATATACCCATGATCACCTCCCGAGTGATCACGGCCCAGTAATATAGCATGGCAGACGGACACGAGTGTAGGGCCACTGATGTAATACTAGCAACCTATTCTAAGCATTAGGATAGCAGGTAAAGGTATCAACAATTGTAGCAACAATGACATGCTATGCAACAGAATAGGAGCTATCGAGTCAACAACAGTAGCAAACCTATTGCAGGAATAAGAGAGAAGAGAATGGGCGATATAGGGTTGATCAAAGGGGGTTTGCTTGCCTGGAAGCTCTATTGCACAGGAAGAAGGGTCGTCGGTGACGTAGTCGTATTCAGTGGCATCAGCGCGGGTCTCAGGGTCTACCGGAGAAGAAGAGGGGGAGAAATATTAAATACGGAGCAAACAAAGCATCACAAAATAAAACAAGGCAATACGCGGTGCCATGTGTGAGCTAACACGGGGATCGGTGATACCGGCGAAGGGGGAAAACCTCCGGGAAAGTATTCCCGGTGCTTGCCATTTTCGGACAGACGAACCGGAGGGGGATGGTTGCATGTTCGCTATGTTAGGGACGTGTGGCAGATGAACGGAGTGCATTCGGATTCGTCTCGTCGTTCTGAGCAACTTTCATGTACAAAGTATTTTCATCCAAGTTACGGATTATTTTATATTAATTATCAAAGGTTTATTCATTTTCTAGATTTATTTTAATTGGAAAATAAATGTGAAATGCTAGATGCACCCAGCTCTGGGTACCCAGAACTGTACCAGATGGGCTGCCATGTGGGTCCAGGGGGTCCCAGTTGACCCAGTCAACAAAGACTGGTCAACAGGGTGAATAGTGTGTGCAGGACCCGCATGTCAGTGTCACATGTGTTATTTTAATTTTAATTTCTTTAACTAGGTTTAATTTAACAGGGTGTGGTCCAGTAGACATACTCTAATTAGGAGGGGGAGGTGGATTAGCCCCATCCCCATTATGCAGCAGCCCAGCCGGCTGTACGCGCTCAGCAAACAGAGGCCAGCAGCATGAGGCGCCGGCGGCTGTTAGCGTGAGGCCTCGCGTGGGCTCGAGCTAGCGAGCATGGGGAGTGGGTGCGGGGCGACCACAGGCATGCGGGAGGAGCGGCTGGACGAAGCCGGGGCGGCGGGGCGCTAGCGGCTGCGGGGTGCGACGGAGCCGAGGCAAGCGGTGGCAGGCGGGGCGAGTGGCAGTAGTCGCCTGCGGCGGAAGCAGGTGGCGCGGCCAGAGGAAGGGGGTGGTCGGCGCGGGCGCGTGCACCAGCAGCCGGCGGCAACGGCTGGTGTGGCGGCAGAAGCAGCTGGAGGAGGCAGCGCAGCTGGGGGCGGCAACTTCAGCAGAAGCAGACAATAGCAGCAGACGAGCGCGGGGCTTGCGGGCGCAGCACGCGCGCGACGGCGGATGCGGTCAGGGCGCGAACGCGGGCAGGGGCCGGCGAGTGGGCGTGTGTCGAGGCGCAGGGGATAAGTGAGGCGGCGGCCGGAGCGACGGCAAGGGTGGATCCGGGGCTAGAGGGCGCAACAAGGCGAGTGGATGGGCTCGTCGGCCTCTTGTCAGTGCCAGGAGCACACCGAGAACACTGGTTCGAGCAGAGAAGCACGGGGTGCTCGACCCCCGTCGGCCATGCCGGACGGTAGAGTTCAGTGCTCGCGGACACCGGTGATACGGCATGAATCTGAGGGGGAAGCAGAGGAGAAAAGGAAGAGGGGCTGATACGTCTCCGTCGTATCTATAATTTTTGATTGTTCCATGCCAATATTATACAACTTTCATATACTTTTTGGCAACTTTTTATACTATTTTTGGGACTAACATATTGATCCAGTGCCTAGTGCCAGTTCCTGTTTGTTGCATGTTTTATGTTTCGCAGAAACCCATATCAAACGGAATCCAAACGGGATAAAAACGGACGGAGAATATTTTTGGAATATTTGGAGAATATGGGAAGAAGAATCAACACGAGACGGTGCCCGAGGGGGGCACGAGGCAAGGGGCGCGCCTGCCCCCCTCGTGGCCCCCCTTAAGGCGGTTGCTGCTCTTCTTTGGCCGCAAGAAAGCTAATTTTCGGAGAGAGAAAACTCGGCGAAGGTTTCAATCCAATCGGAGTTACGGATCTGCATATATATACGAAACGGTGAAAGGGCAGAACAGCAGAACACAGAAACAGAGAGAGACAAAGAGACAGATCCAATCTCGGAGGGGCTCTCGCCCCTCCCACGCCATGGAGACCATGGACCAGAGGGGAAACCCTTCTCCCATCTAGGGAGAAGGTCAAGGAAGAAGAAGAAGGAGGGGGGCTCTCTCCCCCTCGCTTCCGGTGGCACCGGGGTGCCGCCGGGGCCATCATCATCACCGCAATCTTCACCAACAACTTCACCGCCATCATCACCAACTCTTCCCTCCTGTATGCAGCGGTGTAACCTCTCTCTTACCCGCTGTAAATCTCTACTTAAACATGGTGCTCAACACTATATACTATTTCCCAATGATGTATGGCTATCCTATGATGTTTGAGTAGATCCGTTTTGTCCTATGGGTTATTTGATGATCAAGATTGGTTTGAGTTGCATGTTTTATTATTGGTGCTGTCCTATGGTGCTCTCCGTGTCACGCAAGTGTGAGGGATCCCCGCTGTAGGGTGTTGCAATACGTTCATGATTCGCCTATAGTGGGTTGCGTGAGTGACTGAAACACAAACCCGAATAAGGGGGTTGTTGCGTATGGGATAAAGAGGACTTGATGCTTTAATGCTATGGTTAGGTTTTACCTTAATGATCTTTAGTAGTTGCGGATGCTTGCTAGAGTTCCAACCATAAGTGCATATGATCCAAGTAGAGAAAATATGTTAGCTTATGCCTCTCCCTCAAATAAACTTGCAATAATGATTACCGGTCTAGTTATCGATTGCCTAGGGACAAATAACTTTCTCGTAACAAAACACTCTTTACTAAAACTAATTTAGTTGTGTCCTTATCTAAACAGCCCCTAGCTTTTATTTACGCTCTCTTTATTATCTTGCAAACCTATCCAACAACACCTACAAAGTACTTCTAGTTTCATACTTGTTCTACGTAAAGCGAACGTCAAGCGTGCGTAGAGTTGTATCGGTGGTCGATAGAACTTGAGGGAATATTTGTTCTACCTTTAGCTCCTCGTTGGGTTCGACACTCTTACTTATCGAAAGAGGCTACAATTGATCCCCTATACTTGTGGGTTATCAAGACCTTTTTCTGGCGCCGTTCCCGGGGAGCAATAGTGTGGGGTGAATATTCTCGTGTGTGCTTGTTTGCTTTATCACTAAGTAATTTTTATTTGCTGTTCTTAGTTGTTTTCTATCCTTAGTTATGGGTAGGAAACGCAAAATACCAAAAAATTTAGTTGTGCCTACTGAACCAATGGTTGAAGAACCACTCAAAATCTATCACACTCCTGAAGCTTATTACTTGGATCATCTTCGATCCCTATGTGCTCGTGCTGAAACCCCAACTAGCTTAGTTGATGGCAAATCTTTAGATGAGCATGCTTGTTATGTGCGACACCGTATATCTGAAAAAGGGAAACGTTTACTGGATCAAATTCATCGTTTGCAATGCTATGCTTGGAATTTATGTGAAATATATGATATTACTGGTTGTTCTGAAGACCCTAAGAAACACCTTCCCTACCAATGTTTATTTAGTGATAATGGAATCGTATCTTCATATGCTAAAGGTTTTTATAATTACTATGATGTTCAACAAATTGAAGAATTTGTTGCTTTTAAGGGTGCTTATGAAATTGCTTCTTTGATTGAAACGTATGATGCTACTCTTTACAAATCTGAAAATTCTGCCATACTTAAATATTGCTATGATAATTATGCTTCTAATGCCTATGTTGAACCATATATTGAGGACTACTCCGCTGTCCAAGAAGAGACTAATATTTTGCAGGAGTCTATGGAAGAAGAAATTGATGAAACTGTGAGCTCATTGGATGAAAAAGATGATGAGGAGAGCGAAGAACAAAAGGAGGAAGACCGGATTACCTACCCCGTGCCCACCTTATAATGAGAGTAACTCTTCAACTCATACATTGTTTAATTTCCCTTCGTGCTTACCGAAGGATGATTGCTATGATGATTGTTACGATCCCGTTGATTCTCTTGAAATATCCCTTTTTGATGATGGTTGCTATGCTTGTGGCCAAGATGCCAATATGAATTATGCTTATGAAGATGAACTTGCTATAGTTCCTTATGTTAAACATGAAATTGTTGCTATTGCACCCACGCGTGATAGTCCTATTATCTTTTTGAATTCTCCCGACTACACTATATCGGAGAAGTTTGCACTTATTAAGGATTATATTGATGGGTTGCGTTTTACTATTACTAATGATGATTTTGATGAATATAATATGCATGTGCTTGCTGCTCCTACTTGCAATTATTATGAGAGAGGAACTATATCCCCACCTCTCTATGTTTCCAATACGATAAAATTGCAAGAAACTGTTTATATTATGCATTGGCCTTTACTATGTGTGCATGAATTGTTCTTTTATGACATGCCGATGCATAGGAAGTGAGTTAGACTTCGTCATTGCTTGATATATGTTGCTTTGTGCTCACTACTAAATGCCAAATCATTGCTAATTAAAATTGGCTTTGATATACCTTGGGATCCGGGTGGATTCACTACTTAAGCACTATATGCCTAGCTTAATGGCTTTAAAGAAAGCGCTGCCAGGGAGACAACCCGGAAGTTTTAGAGAGTCATTTATTTCTGTTGAGTGCTTTTATATAGTTTTAAAAAATAAAATAAAGAGGGGAACCTAAAAACTTTTTCAAAAGGAAAAGCGAAAGTGAGAAAGACGAGCATTGTTAAAGTGGGAGCTAGCCTTGAACTTTGTTCATGCTCACGGAAACTTTGTGAATCTTGATTACAGAAACTTTTCAACAAAATAATTATCCCCTTGTACAATTCCATTGTATTATAAAAATAATGTGCCAAGGTTTGCCTTTAGGATGTTTACAATGCTTGTTGGTTTGTGCGGTGCAGGACAGAAACTTTCACTGTAGTGCACGATTTTACATTTTTTACTGGAATGTCAAACGGTTCTGATTATTCTTGCACTGTCTTTCTATAAAAATTGTTTATTTTTACTAATTCTCGCAGAATTTTTCAGGTACATAATTATGGTGAATGTTCAGATTATTACAGACTGTTCTGTTTTAGACAGATTCTGTTTTCGATGCATAGTTTGCTTGTTTTGATGAAACTATCAATTTATATCAGTGAATTAAGCCATGAAAAAGTTATACTACAGTAGACATAATGCAAAAACAAAATATGAATTGGTTTGCAACAGTACTTAGAGTAGTGATTTGCTTTATTATACTAACGGATCTTACCGAGTTTTCTGTTGAAGTTTTGTGTGGATGAAGTGTTCGATGATCGAGAAGGTCTCGATGTGAGAAGAAGGAAGACAGGCAAGAGCTCAAGCTAGGGGATTCCCAAGGCACCCCAAGTAAATATTCAAGGATACTCAAGCGTCTAAGCTTGGGGATGCCCCGGAAGGCATCCCCTCTTTCTTCAACAAGTATCGGTATGTTTTCGGTTTCGTTTCGTTCATGTGATATGTGCAAATCTTGGAGCGTCTTTTGAATTTAGTTTTCACTTTTATTTTATGCACCATGCTGGTATGAGATAGTCCTTGGTTGATTTATAGAATGCTCATTGCACTTCACTTATATTCTTTTAGTATGGCTTTATAGAATGCTTCATGTGCTTCACTTATATCATTTGAAGTTTGGATTGCCTGTTTCTCTTTACATAGAAAACCGCCATTTGTAGAATGCTCTTTTGCTTCACTTATATTTGTTAGAGCGTGGGCATATCTTTTGTAGAAAGAATTAAACTCTCTTGCTTCACTTATATCTATTTAGAGAGATGACAGGAACTGGTCATTCACATGGTTAGTCATAAAATCCTACATAAAACTTGTAGATCACTGAATATGATATGTTTGATTCCTTGCAATAGTTTTGCGATATAAAGATGGTGATATTAGAGTCATGCTAGTGGGTAGTTGTGGATTAGTAGAAATACTTGTGTTGAAGTTTGTGATTCCCGTAGCATACACCTATGGTGAACCGTTATGTGATGAAGTCGGAGCATGATTTATTTATTGATTGACTTCCTTATGAGTGGCGGTCGGGGATGAGCGATGGTCTTCTCCTACCAATTTATCCCCCTAGGAGCATGCGTATAGTACTTTGTTTCGATAGCTAATAGATTTTTGCAATAAGTATGTGAGTTCTTTATGACTAATGTTGAGTCCATGGATTATACGCACTCTCACCCTTCCATCATTGCTAGCCTCTTCGGTACCGTGCATTGCCCTTTCTCACCTCGAGAGTTGGTGCAAACTTCGCCGGTGCATCCAAACCCTGATACGATACGCTCTATCACACATAAGCCTCCTTATATCTTCCTCAAAACAGCCACCATACCTACCTATTATGGCATTTCCATAGCCATTCCGAGATATATTGCCATGCAACTTCCATCATCATCATATACATGACTTGAGCATTCATTGTCATATTGCTTTGCATGATCGTAAGATAGCTAGCATGATATTTTCATGGCTTGTCCGTTTTTTGATATCTTTGCTACGCTAGATCATTGCACATCCCGGTACACCTCCGGAGGCATTCATATAGAGTCATATCTTTGTTCTAGTATTGAGTTGTAAGTAAATAAAAGTGTGATTATCATCATTATTAGAGCATTGCCCCAGTGAGGAAAGGATGATGGAGACTATGATTCCCCCACAAGTCGGGATGAGACTCCGGACTTTATCCAAAAAAAGAGGCCAAAGAAGCCCAAATAAAAAAGGCCAAAGAAGCCCACCAAAAAAAATAAAAAAAAATAAAATAAAAAAAGAGAAAAAGAGAGAAGGGGAAATGTTACTATCCTTTTACCACACTTGTGCTTCAGAGTAGCACCATGTTCTTCATATAGAGAGTCTCTTGAGTTGTCACTTTCATATACTAGTGGGAATTTTCATTATAGAACTTGGCTTGTATATTCCGATGATGGGCTTCCTCAAATCCCGAGGTCTTCATGAGCAAGCAAGTTGGATGCACACCCACTTAGTTTCCAGTTTGACCTTTCATACACTTATAGCTCTTAGTGCATCCGTTTCATGGCAATCCCTACTCCTCACATTGACATCAATTGATGGGCATCTCCATAGCCCGTTGATTAGCCGCGTCGATGTGAGACTTTCTCCTTTTTGTCTTCTCCACACAACCTCCACCATCATATTCTATTCCATCTATAGTGCTATGTCCATGGCTCACGCTCATGTATTGCGTGAAAGTTGAAAAGGTTTGAGAACGTCAAAAGTATGAAACAATTGCTTGGCTTGTCATCGGGGTTGTGCATGATATGAATATTTTGTGTGGTGAAGATGGAGCATAGCCAGACTATATGATTTTGTAGGGATAACTTTCTTTGTCCATGTTATTTTGAAAAGACATGATTGCTTTATTAGTAGGCTTGAAGTATTATTGTTATTATGACAAATGATAGACTATTGCTTTGAATCACTCGTGTCTTAATATTCATGCCATGATTAGATACATGATCAAGATTATGCGAGGCGGCGGCCGGAGCGACGGCAAGGGTGGATCCGGGGCTAGAGGGTGCAACAAGGCGAGTGGATGGGCTCATCGGCCTCTTGTCAGTGCCAGGAGCACACCGGGAACACTAGTTCTGGCAGAGAAGCACGGGGTGCTCGACCCCCGTCGGCCATGGCGGACGGCGGAGTTCAGTGCTCGCGGACGCCGGTGATATGGCATGAATCTGAGGGGGAAGCAGAGGGGAAAAGGAAGAGGGGCTGATACGTCTCCGTCGTATCTATAATTTTTGATTGTTCCATGCCAATATTATACAACTTTCATATACTTTTTGGCAACTTTTTATACTATTTTTGGGACTAACATATTGATCTAGTGCCCAGTGCCAGTTCATGTTTGTTGCATGTTTTATGTTTCGCAGAAACCCATATCAAACAGAATCCAAACGGGATAAAAATGGACGGAGAATATTTTTGGAATATTTGGAGAATATGGGAAGAAGAATCAACGCGAGACGGTGCCCGAGGGGGCACGAGGCAGGGGGCGCGCCTGCCCCCCTCGTGCCCGCCCCCCGCCCCCCCATAAGGCGGTTGCTGCTCTTCTTTGGCCGCAAGAAAACTAATTTTCGGAAAAAAATCTCGGCGAAGGTTTCAATCCAATCGGAGTTACGGATCTCCATATATATACGAAACGGTGAAAGGGCAGAACAGTAGAACGCAGAAACAGAGAGAGACAGATCCAATCTCGGAGGGGCTCTCACCCCTCCCGCGCCATGGAGACCATGGACCAGAGGGGAAATCCTTCTCCCATCTAGGGAGAAGATCAAGGAAGAAGAAGAAGGAGGGGGGCTCTCTCCCCCTCACTTCCGGTGGCACCGGAGTGTCGCCGGGGCCATCATCATCACCGCAATCTTCACCAACAACTTCACCGCCATCATCACCAACTCTTCCCCCCTTTATGCAGCGGTGTAACCTCTCCCTTACCCGCTGTAATCTCTACTTAAACATGGTGCTCAATGCTATATATTATTTCCCAATGATGTATGGCTATCCTATGATGTTTGAGTTGATCCGTTTTGTCCTATGGGTTATTTGATGATCAAGATTGGTTTGAGTTGCATGTTTTATTATTGGTGCTGTCCTATGGTGCTCTCCGTGTCGCGCAAGCGTGAGGGATCCCCGTTGTAGGGTGTTTCAATACGTTCATGATTCGCTTATAGTGGGTTGGGTGAGTGACTGAAACACAAACCCGAGTAAGGGGGTTGTTGCGTATGGGATAAAGAGGACTTGATGCTTTAATGATATGGCTGGGTTTTACCTTAATGATCTTTAGTAGTTGCGGATGCTTTCTAGAGTTCCAATCATAAGTGCATATGATCCAAGTAGAGAAAGTATGTTAGGTTATGCCTCTCCCTCAAATGAACTTGCAATAATGATTACCGGTCTAGTTATTGATTGCCTAGGGACAAATAACTTTCTCGTAATAAAACACTCTTTACTAAAACTAATTTAGTTGTGTCCTTATCTAAACAGCCCCTACCTTTTATTTGCGCTCTCTTCAGTATCTTGCAAACCTATCCAACAACACCTACAAAGTACTTCTAGTTTCATACTTGTTCTAGGTAAAGCGAACGTCAAGCGTGCGTAGAGTTGTATCGGTGGTCGATAGAACTTGAGGGAATATTTGTTCTACCTTTAGCTCCTCGTTGGGTTCGACACTCTTACTTATCGAAAGAGGCTACAATTGATCCCCTATACTTATGGGTTATCAGGGGCTCACAGTGACCCTGTAGTTGTGCTATTGTGGGCTCAGGGGAGGCCTGTGAAGGAAATATGCCCTAGAGGCAATAATAAAGTTATTATTTCTTTCATTATTTCATGATAAATGTTTATTATTCATGCTAGAATTGTATTAACCGGAAACATAATACATGTGTGAATACATAGACAAACAGAGTGTCACTAGTATGCCTCTACTTGACTGGCTCGTTAATCGAAGATGGTTGAGTTTCCTGGCCATGGACATGAGTTGTCATTTGATTAACGGGATCACATCATTAGGAGAATGATGTGATTGACTTGACCCATTCCGTTAGCTTAGCACTTGATCGTTTAGTATGTTGCTATTGCTTTCTTCATGACTTATACATGTTCCTATGACTATGAGATTATGCAACTTCCGTTTATCGAAGGAACAATTTCTGTGCTACCAAACGTCACAACGTAACTGGGTGATTATAAAGGTGCTGTATAGGTGTCTCCGAAGGTACTTGTTGGGTTGGCGTATTTCGAGATTAGGATTGTCACTCGGATTGTCGGAGAGGTATCTCTGGGCCCACTCGGTAATGCACATCACTATAAGCCTTGCAAGCATTGTAGCTAATGAGTTAGTTACGGGATGATGTATTACGGAACGAGTAAAGAGACTTGCCAGTAACGATATTGAACTAGGTATTGAGATACCGACGATCGAATCTTGGGCAAGTAACATACCGATGACAAAGGGAACAACGCATGTTGTTATGCGGTTTGACCGATAAACATCTTCGTAGAATATGTGGGAGCCAATATGAGCATCCGGGTTCTGCTATTGGTTATTGGCCGGAGACATGTCTCGGTCATGTCTACATAGTTCTCGAACCCGTAGGGTCCGCACGCTTAAAGTTTCGATGACGATTGTATTATGAGTTTATGTGATTTGATGTACCGAAGGTAGTTCGGAGTCCCGGATGAGATCGGGGACATGACGAGTAGTCTCAAAATGGTCGAGACGTAAAGATCAATATATTGGACGACTATATTCGGGCATCGGAAAGGTTCCAAGTGATTCGGGTATTTTCGGAGTGCCGGGGAGTTACGCGAATTCACCGGGAGAAGTATTGGGCCTTATCGGGCCATACGGGAATAGAGGAGAGAGGCCAAAAGGAAGGAGGCACCCCCCCCTCTGGTCCGAATTGGACAAGGGGTGAAGCCCCCTTTTCCTTCTCCCTCTCCCCCTCTTTCCTTCTCTCCTACTCCGGAAAGGAAAGGAGAATCCTACTAGGACTTGGGAGTCCTAGTAGGACTCCCCACACTTGGCGCGCCCCCTCTAGGGCCGGCCTCTCCCTCCCTCCTTTATATACAGGGACAGGGGGCACCTCTAGACACAACAATTGATCTCTTTATCTCTTAGCCGTGTGCGGTGCCCCCCCTCCACCATAATCCACCTCGATCATATCGTAGCGGTGCTTAGGCGAAGCCCTGCGTCGGTAGCATCATCATCACCGTCATCACGCCGTCGTGCTGATGGAACTCTCCCTCGAAGCTCTGCTGGATCGGAGTTCGTGGGACGTCATCGAGCTGAACGTGTGCTGAACTCGGAGGTGCCGTACGTTCGGTACTTGATTGGTCGGATCGTGAAGACGTACGACTACATCAACCGCGTTGTACTAACGCTTCCGCTTTCGGTCTACGAGGGTACGTGGACAACACTCTGCCCTCTCGTTGCTATGCATCACCATAATCTCGCGTGTGCGTAGGAAATTTTTTGAAATTACTACGTTCCCCAATAGTGGCATCCGAGCCTGGTTTTATGCGTAGATGTTATATGCATGACTAGAACACAAGTGAGTTGTGGGTGATACAAGTCATACTGCTTACCAGCATGTCTTACTTTGGTTCGGTGGTATTGTTGGATGAAGCGGCCCGGACCGACATTACGCGTACGCTTACGCGAGAGTGGTTCTACCGACGTGCTTCGCACACAGGTGGCTGGCGGGTGTCAGTTTCTCCAACTTTAGTTGAATCGAGTGTGGCTACGCCCGGTCCTTGTGAAGGTTAAAACAGCACATACTTGACTAAATATCGTTGTGGTTTTGATGCGTAGGTAAGAACGGTTCTTGCTCAGCCCATAGTAGCCACGTAAAACTTGCAACAACAAAGTAGAGGACGTCTAACTTGTTTTTGTAGGGCATGTTGTGATGTGATATGGTCAAGACGTGATGAGATATAAGTTGTTGTATGAGATGATCATGTTTTGTTGAAGTTATCCGCAACTGGCAGAAGCCTTACGGTTGTCTCTTTATTGCATAAGATGCAAGCGCCAAATAATTGCTTTACTTTATCGCTATGCGATAGCAATAGTTGGCGAGACGACCATGTGACGACACATTGATATAGATCAAGATGATGGAGATCATGGTGTCATGCCGGTGATGATGGAGATCATGATGATGCTTTGGAGATGGAGATCAAAGGCACAAGATGATGATGGCCATATCATGTCACATACTTTGATTGCATGTGATGTTTATCTTTTATACATCTTATTTTGCTTAGTTCGGCGGTAGCTTTATAAGATGATCCCTTACTAAAATTTCAAGGTATAAGTGTTCTCCCTGAGTATGCACCATTGCGAAAGTTCTTCGTGCTGAGACACCACGTGATGATCGGGTGTGATAAGCTCTACGTTCAAATACAACGGGTGCAAAACAGTTGCACACGCAGAATACTCAGGTTAAACTTGACGAGCCTAGCATATGCAGATATGGCCTCGGAACACTAGAGACCCAAAGGTCGAGCATGAATCATATAGAAGATATGATCAACATAGTGATGTTCACCATTGAAAACTACTCCATCTCACATGATGATCGGACATGGTTTAGTTGATTTGGATCACGTGATCACTTAGATGATTAGAGGGATGTCTATCTAAGTGGGAGTTCTTAAGTAATATGATCAATTGAACTTTAATTTATCATGAACTTAGTCCTGATAGTATTTTGCAAAATAATGTTATAGATCAATAGCTCGCGTTGTTGCTTCCCTATGTTTTATATGTGTTCCTAGAGAAAACTAAGTTGAAATATGTTGGTAGCAATGATGCGGATTGGATCCATGATCTGAGGTTTATCCTCATTGCTGCACAGAAGAATTATGTCCTTGATGCACTGCTAGGTGACAGACCTATTGCAGGAGCAGATGCAGACGTTATGGACGTTTGGCTAGCTCAATATGAGGACTACTTGATAGTTTAGTGCGCCATGCTTAACGGCTTAGAATCGGGACTTCAAAGACGTTTTGAACGTCATGGACCATATGAGGTGTTCCAGGAGTTGAAGTTAATATTTCAAGCAAATACCCGAGTTGAGAGATACGAAGTCTCCAACAAGTTCTATAGCTAAAAGATGGAGGATTATAGCTCAAGCAGTGAGCATGTGCTCAGATTGTCTGGGTACTACAATCGCTTGAATCAAGTGGGAGTTAATCTTCCAGATAAGATAGTGATTGACAGAATTCTCTAGTCACCATCACCAAGTTAGTAGAACTTCGTGATGAACTATAATATGCAAGGGATAACGGAAACAATTCCCAAGCTCTTCGTGATGCTGAAATCGACGAAGGTAGAAATTAAGAAAAACATCAAGTGTTGATGATTGACGAGACCACTAGTTTCAATAAAAGGGCAAAGGGAAGAAGGGGAACTTCAAGAAGAACGGCAAGCAAGTTGCTGCTCAAGTGAAGAAGCCCAAGTCTGGTCCTAAGCCTGAGACTAAGTACTTCTACTGCAAAGGGACTGGTCACTGGAAGCGGAACTGCCCCAAGTATTTGGCGGATAAGAAGGATGGCAAAGTGAACAAAGGTATATTGGATATACATGTTATCATGTGTACTTTACTAGTGTTTATAGCAACCCCTCAGCATTTGATACTGGTTCAGTTGCTAAGAGTAGTAACTTGAAACGGGAGTTGCAGAATAAACAGAAACTAGTAAAAGGCGAGGTGACGATGTGTGTTGAAGTAGTACCAAGATTGATATGATCATCATGGCACACTCCCTATAATTTCGGGATTAGTGTTGAAACTAAATAAGTGTTATTTGGTGTTTGCGTTGAGAATGAATATGATTTGATCATGTTTGTTGCAATACGGTTATTCATTTAAATTAGAGAATAATTGTTGTTCTGTTTACATGAATAAAACCTTCTATGGTCATACACCCAATAAAATGGTTTGTTGGATCTCGATCGTAGTGATACACATATTCACAATATTGAAGCCAAAAGATGCAAAGTTAATAATGATAGTGCAAATTATTTGTGGCACTGCCGTTTAGGTCATATTGGTGTAAAGCGCATGAAGAAACTCCATGCTGATGGGATTTTGGAATCACTTGATTATGAATCACTTGATGCTTGCGAACCATGCCACTTGGGCAAGATGACTAAAACGCCGTTCTCCGGAACAATGGAGCAAGCAACAGATTTGTTGGAAATCATACATACTGATGTATGTGGTCCGATCAATATTGAGGCTCGTAGCAGGTATCATTATTTTCTGACCTTCACAGATGATTTGAGCAAATATGGGTATATCTACTTAATGAAACAGAAGTCCGAAACATTTGAAAAGTTCATATAATTTCAGAGTGAAGTGGAAAATCATCGTAACAAGAAAATAAAGTTTCTATGATCTCATCGTGGAAAAGAATATTTGAGTTACGAGTTTGGTCTTCATTTGAAACAATGTGGAATAGTTTCGCAACTCACGCCACCTGGAACACCGCAACGTAATGGTTTGTCCGAACATTGTAACTGTACTTTATTAGATATGGTGCAATCTATGATGTCTCTTACCGATTTACCACTATCGTTTTGGGGTTATGCATTAGAGACAGCTACAATCACGTTTAATAGGGCACCATCTAAATCCGTTGAGACGACACCATATGAACTGTGGTTTGGCAAGAAACCAAAGATGTCGTTTCTTAAAGTTTGGGGTTGCGATGCTTATGTGAAAAAGTTTCATCCTGATAAGCTCAAACCCAAATCGGAGAAATATGTCTTCACAGGATACCCAAATGAGACAGTTGGGTACACCTTCTATCACAGATCCGAAGGCAAGACATTCGTTGCGAAGAATGGATCCTTTCTAGAGAAGGAGTTTCTCTCGAAAGAAGTGAGTGGGAAGAAAGTAGAACTTGATGAGGTAATTGTACCTTCTCTCGAATTGAAAAGTAACTCATCACTGAAATCTGTTCCAATGATGCCTACATGAATTAGTAAGGAAGTTAATGATGATGATCATGAAACTTCAGATCAAGTTACTACCGAACCTCGTAGGTCAACCAGAGTAAGATCCGCACCAGAGTGGTACGGTAATCCTGTTCTGGAGGTCATGTTACTAGACCATGATGAACCTACGAACTATGTGGAAGCGATGATGAGCCCAGATTCCGCGAAATGGTTTGAGGCCATGAAATCTGAGGTAGGATCCATGTATGAGAACAAAGTATGGACTTTGGTTGACTTGCCCGATGATCGGCAAGCCATAGAAAATAAATGGATCTTCAAGAGGAAGACGGACGCTGATAGTAGTGTTACTATCTACAAAGCTAGACTTGTCGAAAAAGGTTTTTGACAAAGTTCAAGGTGTTGACTACGATGAGACCTTCTCACATGTAGCGATGCTTAAGTCCGTCCGAATCATGTTAGCAATTACCGCATTTTATGATTATGAAATTTGGAAAATGGATGTAAAGACTGCATTCCTGAATGGATTTCTGGAAGAAGAGTTGTATATGATGCAACCTGAAGGTTTTGTCAATCCTAAAGGTGCTAACAAAATATGCAAGCTCTAGCGATCCATCTATGGACTGGTGCAAGCATCTCGGAGTTGGAATATACGCTTTGATAAGTTGATCAAAGCATATAGTTTTATACAGACTTGCGGTGAAGCCTGTATTTACAAGAAAGTGAGTGGGAGCACTACAACATTTCTGATAAGTATATGTGAATGACATATTGTTGATCGGAAATAATGTAGAATTATTCTGCAAAGCATAAAGGAGTGTTTGAAAGGAGTTTTTCAAAGAAAGACCTCGGTGAAGCTGCTTACATATTGAGCATCAAGATCTATAGAGATAGATCAAGACGCTTGATAAGTGTTTTTTTCAATGAGTACATACCTTGACAAGATTTTGAAGTAGTTCAAAATGGAAACAGTCAAAGAAAGAGTTCTTGCCTGTGTTACAAGGTGTGAAATTGAGTAAGACTCAAAGCCCGACCACAGCAGAAGATAGAAAGAGAATGAAAGTCATTCCCAATGCCTCAGCCATAGGTTCTATAAAGTATGCCATGCTGTGTACCAGATCTATTGTATACCCTACACTGATTTTGGCAAGGGAGTACAATAGTGTGTTGGGGAACGTAGTAATTTCAAAAAAATTCCTACGCACACGCAAGATCATGGTGATGCATAGCAACGAGAGGGGAGAGTGTGTCCACTTACCCTCATAGACCGAAAGCGGAAGCGTTAGCACAACGCGGTTGATGTAGTCATACGTCTTCACGATCCGACCGATCTAGCACCGAACGTACGGCACCTCCGAGTTCTACACACGTTCAACTCGATGACGTCCCTCGAACTCTGATCCAGCCGAGCTTTGAGGGAGATTTTCGTCAGCGCGACGGCATGGTGACGATGATGATGTTCTACCGACGCAGGGCTTCGCCTAAGCACCGCTACGATATTATCGAGGTGGATTATGGTGGAGGGGGGCACCGCACACGGCTAAGAGATCAAGAGATCAATTGTTGTGTCTCTGGGGTGCCCCCTCCTCCATATATAAAGGGGGGGAGGAGGAGAGGGCCGGCCAAGGGGAGAGGCGTGCCCTAGGGGGGTAATCCTACTCCAAGTAGGTTTGCCCCCCCCCACCCTTCCCTATTCCAACTAGGAGAAGGGGGAAGGAGCAGGTGGAGAGAAGGAAGGAGAAGGGGGGCCGCCGCCCCCTTCCCTTTCCCAATTCGGATTGGGGCAAGGGGGCCGCGCGCCACCTCTTGGCCTCCTTCTCTCCTTTCCACTAAAGCCCATAAGGCCCAATAGCTTCCCCGGGGGGTCTGGTAAACCCCGGTACTCCGATAAATATCCGATAACCCCCGGAACCATTCCGGTATCCGAATATAGTCGTCCAATATATCAATCTTCATGTCTCGACCATTTCGAGACTCCTCGTCATGTCCGTGATCACATCCGAGACTCCGAACAACCTTCGGTACATCAAAACACATAAACTCATAATATAACAGTCATCAAACTTTAAGCGTGCGGACCCTACGGGTTCGAGAACTATGTAGACATGACCGAGACATGTCTCCGGTCAATAACCAATAGCGGAACCTGGATGCTCATATTGGCTCCTACATATTCTACGAAGATCTTTATCGGTCAAACCGCATAACAACATACGTTGTTCCCTTTGTCAGCGGTATGTTACTTGCCCGAGATTCGATCGTCAGTATCTCAATACCTAGTTCAATCTCGTTACCAGAATGTCTCTTTACTCGTTCCGTAATACATCATCCCGCAACTAACTCATTAGTTGCAATGCTTGCAAGGCTTAAGTGATGTGCATTACCGAGTGCGCCGAGAGATACCTCTCCGACAATCGGAGTGACAAATCCTAATCTCGAAATACGCCAACCCAACAAGTACTTTCGGAGACACCTATAGAGCACCTTTATAATCACCAAGTTACGTTGTGACGTTTGGTAGCACACAAAGTATTCCTCCGGTAAACGGGAGTTGCATAATCTCATAGTCATAGGAACATGTATAAGTCATGAAGAAAGCAATAGCAACATACTAAATGATCAAGTGCTAAGCTAACGAAATGGGTCAAATCAATCACATCATTCTCCTAATGATTTGATCCCGTTAATCAAATGACAACTCTTTGTCTATGTCTAGGAAACATAACCATCTTTGATTAACGAGCTAGTCAAGTAGAGGCATACTAGTGACACTCTGTTTGTCTATGTATTCACACATGTATCATGTTTCCGGTTAATACAATTCTAGCATGAATAATAAACATTTATCATGATATAAGGAAATAAATGATAACTTTATTATTGCCTCTAGGGCATATTTCCTTCATAGTGATCTAGGAATAGATCACTGGACAACGGTCAAAATTATCCTTAGTGGAATAAGGATATGTTTCTCGATTATGGAGGTGAAAAAAGGTTCGTCGTAAGAGTTACGTTGATGCAAGCTCTGACACTGATCTGGATGACTCTAAGTCTCGATCTAGATACATATTGAAAGTGGGAACAATTAGCTAGAGTAGCTCCGTGCAGAGCATTGTTGACATAGAAATTTGCAAAATACATACGGATCTGAATATGGCAGACCCGTTGACTAAACTTCTCTCACATGCAAAACATGATCACATCTTAGTACTCTTTGGGTGTTAATCACATAGCGATGTGAACTAGATTATTGACTCTAGTAAACCCTTTGGGTATTGGTCACATGACGATGTGAACTATGGGTGTTAATCACATGGTGATGTGAACTATTGATGTTAAATCACATGGCGCTGTGATCTAGATTATTGACTCTAGTGCAAGTGGGAGACTGAAGGAAATATGCCCTAGAGGCAATAATAAAGTTATTATTTATTTCCTTATTTCATGATAAATGTTTATTATTCATGCTAGAATTGTATTAACCGGTAACATAATACATGTGTGAATACATAGACAAACAGAGTGTCACTAGTATGCCTCTACTTGACTAGCTCGTTAATCGAAGATGGTTGAGTTTCCTGGCCATGGACATGAGTTGTCATTTGATTAATGGGATCACATCATTAGGAGAATGATGTGATTGACTTGACCCATTCCGTTAGCTTAGCACTTGATCGTTTAGTATGTTGCTATTGCTTTCTTCATGACTTATACATGTTCCTATGACTATGAGATTATGCAACTCCCATTTAATGGAGGAACACTTTGTGTGCTACCAAACGTCATAACGTAACTGGGTGATTATAAAGGTGCTCTACAGGTGTCTCCGAAGGTACTTGTTGGGTTGGCGTATTTCGAGATTAGGATTTGTCACTCCGATTGTCGGAGAGGTATCTCTGGGCCCACTCGGTAATGCACATCACTATAAGCCTTGCAAGAGTTGTAACTAATGAGTTAGTTATGGGATGATGTATTACGGAACGAGTAAAGAGACTTGCCAGTAACGAGATTGAACTAGGTATTGAGATACCGATGATCGAATCTCGGGCAAGTAACATACCGATGACAAAGGGAACAACGTATGTTGTTATGCAGTTTGACCGGTAAATATCTTCGTAGAATATGTGGGAGCCAATATGAGCATGCAGGTTCCGCTATTGGTTATTGGCCGGAGACGTGTCTCGGTCATGTCTACATAGTTCTCGAACCCGTAGGGTCCGCACGCTTAAAGTTTCGGTGATGATTGTATTATGAGTGTAACACCCCGCATGTAACTTGCCATAATTGTAACTCCGACTCTTGCCATTTCCGGCTATGTGATATGTTTTCCCTCCGTTGTTGGGTTTTGTCTTTCGTTTTGTATTTTGTCATGTCATGCATTTTCATATCATGTCATCATGTGCATTGCATTCGCATACGTGTTCGTCTTGTGCATCCGAGCATTTTCCCCGTTGTCCGTTTTCCAATCCAGCGCTCCTATCTCCTCCGGTGCACCCCTCTTGTTTTCTTTCGTGTGCATGTGTCAAACTTTCTCGGAATGGACCGAGGCTTGTCAAGTGGTCTTAATATACCACCCGGAGTCTACCGGTCAAGTTTCGTTCCATTCGGAGGTCGTTTGGTACTCCAACGGTTAACCGGGCCTCCGCAAAGTCCATTTGAGTATCCAGCAAAAACCCCCTCCAAAACCAGCCCAAAACCCACCAAACTCTCTTCCATGCTCTAGGTCGTTCGATCACGATCGTGTGGGCGAAAACCGCACCTCATTTGGAGCCTCCTAGCTCCCTCTACCTATTTATACGTGGGCATCCCGAAAACGGAATCGCAGTCTAACCCTAGCAAAAATCCCTCGCGCCGCCGGACAACGTCCGCCCGCGCCGGACACATCCGCCCGCGCCGGCGGACGAATCACGCGACGCCACGTCAGCGCGCGTCGCCGGCCTTCCACCGCCGCGGCCCGCCAGGCCCGCCGCCGGCCCACGGGCCCGCGCGCGCGCCTCCGCGCCGGCCTTCCTCGCCGCCGCCGCTCGCCTCGGGTGCGCCGCCGCCTCGGGTGCTCCCCTCGCCGGCCGTGCTCCCCGCGCCGCCCGACGCCGGTCGGCCCCGCCGCCGCCAAGTTGCCGCCGCCGCCGCCCTCGGGTGCCCCGCCACCGGCCGCCGCCGCCGCTCCCCTGCGCCCCCTCGTCCTCTCCCGTCGCCGGCCTCCTCCCTTCTCCTCCCGCCGGCAAGCCGCGCCGCCGCCTCGGCCGCGCCCGAGCCCGAGACGACGCCGGCCCGATCCCATCTGGGTCAACGGAGGTTGACTCCCGAAACCCTAGTTTTTTTCGCCAAGTCCTCATTTATTCTCAGCAAGTGCCTATGTTCCCGATGCCGTAACTTCTTGCATGTAGCTTCGATTCACGCGTATAATATGTCAAATTGTTCGTGTCTTGATGCTCTTCATTTTGTTCAATTGCATCATGTTCATTAGCGGTCATCTTGATGCCCAAATCTTCGTTGGAAGAGGGCTAGTTGCTGTTAATCTCTGGTTCATAACAGAACTTGGAGATTTGTCATTTTTGTATCTTTTATTCTGTGCATCTTTTGAGTATGAGCTCTACATGTGTTTTGAAGTATGCCATGACATCTTTCCAGTGGTATAGTCCATGTATTTTTGTGATCTATGTGGTGACTAGCACAAGCATGCAAAGTAGGTCCCGTAATATTTCTGATTTCAGGGACTTGGTGATTTCTCTAAGTCTTTGTCTGCTGTAATTTTGTTGCCATGTAAACTTGATGCTAGAGAGAGATCCATGCATATTTTGGAGATGTTCCGTAAGGATGTTTTGTAGCTATAGTTGTAATTGATCCATTCCTGCAATTGTTTGCAATTTTAGAGCACCATAGCATGACTCAATCTTGCTCTACTTTTGCTATAAAATATTTCTGGCAGATTCTTAACATGACATGCATTTTTGCCAAGCTTATTGTAGTTGATCCATACATGCTATGCAATTGTTCTTTCCATGGATAGCTTCATAAACATGCCATCTTTCTGTAGGTATGCTTGGTTTGTCATGCGTTTCTCTGTAGTGAGTGCATCAAGCTCTCAAAGAGGCCTACATATTAATATTTCTGCCATGCTCTGTTTTCTGCTAAGTCTGAAACCTGACAACGAAACTTGCTATGTTTACATGCTTGCCATCATCTCTTCTGGTCCTTTTTGGGTTATGGTCAGTAAAGGACTTTTGTCATGTGCATTTAGTAGAACACTACCATGCCTTGTTTTGCTATGTTAAGTTCCTGTAGCATGTTGATTTCGTGCTCTGAACATTGCTACCTGATGCTGATTTCTGCCATGTCCAGTTTTTCACTAAGTCTGTGAACCTGTAATCTTTTGCACTATTGTCATGCTTGTTTGAGCTTGATATGTTGTGAACTAGCAGTAGCTCAGTGTTCATCTTTTGTCAAGCATTTCCTGTAGATTACTACCATGTGCTTTGTTGCCATGTTGGGGTGCTGTAGCATTGTTGCTTGTTGCATTTTAAGTGCTATCTTGCTGTTTATCGCAGATTATTGTCATTCTTGTTTTGCTTGCCATTTGCAAACCGTGCATCCGATTCCGGTGATCCTTATATCGATTTCGACCGAAATCATCTCATCTTTCCAGTGGCATGCTTGGTTTGTCAAGTTACTGCCATGTTCATCATTTTCCTTCCGGAGCACGCATATGCATCACATATCATAACCTGCATATCATACATGTCTTGCATCATGTTGCTTGCGCATTCCTCGTTGTTGATTGTGGTTCCATTTGTTTGTATTCTTGTCTTGGGTAGAGCCGGGAGACGAGTTCGTGAACGAGGAACCTGTCGAGTACACTTACGAGGATCAAGCTTTCGACAACTCTGAGAATCTTGCAGGCAAGATGACCACCCCTCGAAATCACTTCTATCTTTGCTATGCTAGTTGTTTCGCTCTATTGCCATGCTCGCTACCTATCTCTTGCTATATCATGTCTCCTATTTCAGCCATGTCAGCCCCTAACCATCCTTTCCTAGCAAACCGTTGTTTGGCTATGTTACCGCTTTTGCTCAGCCCCTCTTATAGCGTTGCTAGTTGCAGGTGAAGTTGAAGTTTGTTCCATGTCGGAACATGGATATGTTGGGATATCACAATATCTCTTATTTAATTAATGCATCTATATATTTTGGTAAAGGGTGGAAGGCTCGGCCTTATGCCTGGTGTTTTGTTCCACTCTTGCCGCCCTAGTTACTGTTATACCGGGATTATGTTCCTTGAGTTTGCGTTCCTTACACGGTCGGGTGATTTATGGGACCCCCTTGACAGTTCGCCTTGAATAAAACTCCTCCAGCATGGCCCAACCTTGGTTTTACCAGTTGCTACCTAAGCCTTTTCCCCCGGGTTTTCGCGAGCCCGAGGGTCATCTTATTTTAACCCCCCGGGCCAGTGCTCCTTCGAGTGTTGGTCCAAACTGAGCAGACTGCGGGGCCACCTCCTGGAAACTCGAGGTCTGGTTTTACTCGTAGGATGTCTCATCCGGTGTGCCCTGAGAACGAGATATGTGCAGCTCCTATCGGGATTTGTCGGCACATTCGGGTGGCTTTGCTGGTCTTGTTTTACCATTGTCGAGATGTCTTGTAAACCGGGATTCCGAGACTGATCGGGTCGTTCCGGGAGAAGGTTTATCCTTCGTTGACCGTGAGAGCTTATGATGGGCTAAGTTGGGACACCCCTGCAGGGTAATATCTTTCGAAAGCCGTGCCCGCGGTTATGAGGCAGATGGGAATTTGTTAATGTCCGGTTGTAGATAACTTGTCACTTGACCCAATTAAAATACACCAAGTGCGTGTGTAGCCGTGATGGTCTCTTCTCGGCGGAGTCCGGGAAGTGAACACGGTCTGTGTTATGTATGACGTAAGTAGATGTTCAGGACCTCTTCTTGGTCATTGCTAGATGACGCCCGTTCCATTGCTTCTCTTCTCGCTCTCATTTGCGCAAGTTAGCCACCATATATATTTTTGCCGCTGCAGCTCCACCTCTTTGCACCTCTTTGTCCTATAAGCTTAAATAGTCTTGATCTCGCGGGTGTGAGATTGCTGAGTCCCCGTGACTCACAGAAACTTCCAACACCAGTTGCAGGTGCCGACGATGCCAGTGCAGACGATGGCGTCGATCTCAAGTGGGAGTTCGACGAGGAACGTGGTCGTTACTATGTGTCTTTTCCTGATGATCAGTAGTGGAGCCCAGTTGGGACGATCGGGGATCTAGCATTTGGGGTTGTCTTATTTTCATCTGGATTTTGACCGTACTCGGTCTATATGATTGTATTTTGGATGATGTATGAATGATATTTTTGTATTGTGTGAAGTGGCGATTGTAAGCCAACTCTTTATCCCATTCTTGTTCTTTACATGGGATTGTGTGAAGATGACCCTTCTTGCGACAAAACCACTATGCGGTTATGCCTCTAAGTCGTGCCCCGACACGTGGGAGATATAGCCGCATCGTGGGCGTTACAAGTTGGTAATCAGAGCCATCCCCGACTTAGGAGCCCCCCTGCTTGATCGAATCGCTGGCGTTGTTGAGTCTAGAACAAAAATGTTTTGAGTCTTAGGATTATATATATCGGAGAGTAGGATTCTTTTTACTCCTCAGTCCCTTCGTCGCTCTGGTGAGGTCTCCTGACGTAGAAGTTTTGACTATTCTCTCCTCAAATTTCACTAAAAAAAATTTTAGGATCACGCGGGTATCTTGGAATCGTTCCGATCGATTTGTGACGAGAACATTGTTCTTGGTGCCTCCTGTCATTTAGGGGTTGTGGCAGTGTCCCGGGGAGTTGAGCTCCGAGGTGTTGTCGTCACAATTTTATCGTTGCAGTTCTGGAATACCTGAGTTTCGCCGACATCGAAATCTCTTTTATGCAGTTGTTGGTGAGATCACCTCGACGCCACCCAGTACTGGGGCGGGAGTTCGGGAGTATTGCCATAACTTGTATAACGGTTGTTTTTCGAAGGTTGAGGTAAACGATTTCCGAAGGTTTCTTGGTTATGTGTTGACGGATGGATACAGCTGGATCTAGGGATTGTTAGTTTGGGTGATATATATTTGTGTCCCCTGTATCCCCTACACCAGATTGCATAACCAGAAAGTTTTGGGAGTTTATAAGTGGGAATTCTAGTAGCCTTAGGAATTCTTTCCGACAGACGCATGATATGAGATTGGGGTTCGACGTCTAGTGGTCCGCCTGTATACGGTTGATTTTACAGTGGTCTCGTTGTGTCTTAAAGAGTCCATGGCTTTGCCGACTCGGGGACGCTTCGTATGTCATGTGCACAGCCTTGTACATGATGGTGCTGTACGATTGAGCCCGTGTGGGCCCCACCACGAAAACTTCGGACGAAATTTCTATCATATGTTTGTTCCGGCTTATTCTGCAAGCCAATACTTTGTTTTATTTTGTTTTGTGGTATTCGAGTTCCCTTCGAATTCATATGTTCATTCCATATCTTTTGCAAGTGGCTTCTCAACTTATGGAAGTGTGATGTTTTACTACGGAAGTCATTCGTTCATCTTCGTTCGAATGTTTGTTGTGAAGACTATATGTTGCAATTTCTATCCGTTGATTCTACTTATCTTTGTCTATCAAGATGCTAACGGATGTCACCCTCTTCAGGATGGCTCCGCCAACGCGTCAGAATCCGGGTCGAAATGAAGGGAGTCAAGCGAACCCTCCGCCACCACCTCCACCTCCGGAGGCATGGCAATCAATCATGGCAGCCACCAACGCCAATGCTCAGATGATTCTGCAACTCTTTCAAGAACGTACTCAAGGGCAAGGCAATCAAGGCAATCAAGGTCAAGGCAACAATCAGTTCCACTTTGCCACTCTCAACCAGTTTCTCGCAAATCAGCCCAAGTCTTTCAGCTACTGTGCCGAGGCCACGGATGCCGATGATTGGCTCGTGGACATCAACAAGCATTTTGAATGTAGCAATGTCAGACCTGAGGACTTTGTCAAGTTCGCTTCTTTCCAGCTCAAGGACCAAGCTGCTGATTGGTTTCAGCAATACAAAGATTCCAGAGGAGGTCGTGTGATCACTTGGACTGACTTCTGTCGGGACTTCAAAGCGCACCACATTCCACAAAGTGTTGTTGAGAGCAAGCGTGAGGAGTTCCGCAATCTCAAGCAAGGAAACATGTCTGTGTATCAATACAACATTCAGTTTCAGAAACTTGCTCGCTTCGCTAAGCAAGACGTTCCTGATGAGAAGAGCATGATCTATCACTTCCGAGGTGGTCTTAAAGAGGATCTGCAGTTAGCTCTCGTTCTTGTTGAGCCTACTCAGTTTGATCAATTCTACAATATGGCACTGAAGCAAGAGGCTGCTCAGCTCAAGTGTGAGGCTTCTAAGAAGAGAGTCAGAGACGCAGTTCAGTCTTCTTCTTCCTCACTTGTGTCAGCTAAGCAACAGAAGTTCTGGTTGCCTCCTCCTCCGTTTCGTCAATCTTACCAGCAGAAGAACAAAGGTGGCCATAGTTCTTCCAACTCTTCCAACTCTGGCTATCAGAACAAGTCTCAGAATCAAGCTCCCAAGTCCAATGCTCCTTATCACCGTCCACTCTCAGAGGTGACTTGCAACAAATGTCAGCAGAAAGGTCACTATGCTAACAAGTGCTTCAACCAGAGGCGTCTTCCTCCTCCTCCTCCTGTCAGATCTTCCAGCAATGCAGTGGTCAAGCATAATCCAAAGTCTGCTAAGGTGAACATGATGAATGCAGCTCAAGCGGAGGAATCTACTGATGTGATAATGGGTAATCTCTCAGTTAATGATATTCCTGCAAAAGTTCTTTTTGATACTGGTGCATCGCATTCTTTCTTGTCATACCCATTTGCATCGAAGCACAATGTTGACACAGAGATTTTATCCAAAGTTATGCAAGTTGTTTCTCCGGGAAAGCTTTTGTCGTCTAGTTTGGTTGCTCCCGATGTTTCCATCAAGATGGGCGACTATAAATTTCAGTCTTCTCCAATTGTCCTTGGTGACTCGGATATTGATCTTATTCTCGGGATGGACTGGCTTTCTAAGCACAAGGCTCAACTTGATTGTGCTGCCAGAGAAATTCAATTGACACACTCGTCTGAGGATGTGATTATTTTTGTCGCTCGTGATGAAACCATTCGGTTTTTCTCTCTCAATGAGAAGGGCGAATTGGATGCCATCTCTCAAATTCCAGTAGTTTGCGAGTATCAAGATGTCTTTCCAGAAGAGCTTCCGGGTATGCCTCCGCACCGGCCAGTTGAGTTCGTTATCGAACTAGAGCCTGGTACTGTACCCGTTTGCAAGCGTCCATACAAGCTTGGACCAAACGAGCTGAAGGAATTGAAGAAGCAGCTCGATGAACAAGAACGTCTGGGGTTGATCAGACCGAGTTCTTCTCCATGGGGTTGTGGTGTTCTTTTTGTCAAGAAGAAGGATGGCACGGACCGACTTTGTGTCGACTACCGTCCATTGAACAAGAAGACAATCAAGAACAAGTATCCACTTCCCAACATCAATGAGCTATTTGAGCAACTCAAAGGTGCTAAAGTATTCTCGAAGCTTGACCTTCGTATGGGTTATCATCAGATTCGCATTCGTGAAGAAGATATTCCCAAGACAGCATTCAGAACAAGCTTTGGTTCTTATGAATATACTGTCGTGTCTTTCGGCCTTGTCAATGCTCCTCCGGTGTTCTCTCGGATGATGAATTTCATCTTCAACCCCTACACCAATGAATTCGTTCTGGTGTATCTCGACGATATCTTGGTCTTCTCCAAGAATAAGCAGGATCATGCCAAACATTTGCGATTGGTGCTCGACAAGCTCAGAGAGTATCAATTCTATGCGAAGTTCTCCAAATGTGAGTTTTGGCTCGATGAAGTTCTTTTCCTTGGTCACATCATCTCCGCTAAAGGCATCGCTGTTAACCCCGAGAAGGTGTCCGCAGTTCTGGATTGGGAACCTCCTCAAAATGTCAAGCAGCTCCGCAGTTTCTTGGGTCTTGCAAGTTATTGCCGAAGATTCGTTGAGAATTTTTCCAAGATTGCAAAGCCTCTGTCCAACCTCCTACAGAAGCATGTGAAATATGTCTGGTCTCCTGAGTGTGAAGTTGCTTTCAACACTCTCAAACAGAAACTAGTCACAGCTCCTGTCTTGACTCCTCCTGATGAATCCAAGCCGTATGAAGTTTTCTGTGATGCTTCTCTCCAAGGTCTCGGTGCTGTGTTAATGCAAGAGAAGAAAGTTGTAGCTTATACCTCTCGGCAGTTGAAGCCCAACGAGAAGAACTACCCCACTCACGATCTTGAGTTGGCGGCAGTTGTCCATGCATTGATTACGTGGAGACATCTCTTGTTGGGAAGACAAGTGGACATTTTCACTGATCATAAGAGTCTCAAGTATATGTTCACTCAGCCCAATCTCAACCTCAGGCAGACTCGATGGGTCGAAATGATTCAAGAGTACAATCCGAGTATTGAATATACTCCAGGCAAGGCTAATGTCATTGCAGATGCTTTAAGCAGGAAAGCTTATTGCAACAGCTTAATTCTCAAGCCTTTCCAACCGGATCTTTGTGAAGCTTTCAGCAAGCTGAATCTCCAAGTTGTTCCTCAAGGCTTTCTTGCCAACCTCATAGTATCTCCTACTTTAGAAGATCAAATTCGTGAGGCACAACTCCTTGATGCCATGGTGAAGAAGGTGAAACGTGGTATCGACAAGGGTTTTTCCAAATACAAGTGCTATCGCATTGATGACAGAGACACTTTGTTCTTCGAGGACCGGATTGTGGTTCCGAAAGGTGATCTAAGGAAAGTCATAATGAACGAGGCACACAATTCTCTCCTTTCCATTCATCCTGGAAGTACGAAGATGTATCATGACCTCAAGCAGTCGTATTGGTGGACTCAAATGAAGCGAGAAATTGCTCAATTCGTGAATGAATGAGATGTCCGCCGAAGAGTGAAAGCAGAACACCAACGACCAGCTGGTCTCCTCCAACCTCTCGCTATCCCAGAATGGAAGTTTGATCATATCGAAATGGACTTCGTGACTGGATTTCCAAAGTCCAAGCGCGGAAATGACGCTATCTTCGTTGTCATTGACAAGCTCTCTAAAGTGGCTCATTTCCTTCCAATCAAAGAATCCATCACAGCAGCTCAGCTGGCAGAGCTCTACACCTCAAGAATTGTATCCTTGCACGGCATTCCACAATTGATTTCTTCAGATCGTGGAAGCATCTTCACCTCTAAGTTCTGGGACTCCTTCCAGAAGGCCATGGGCACTAACATTCGCTTCAGCACAGCTTTCCATCCTCAAACTAGTGGCCAAGTCGAGCGAGTCAATCAAATTCTTGAAGATATGCTCAGGGCTTGTGTCATTTCTTTTGGCATGAAATGGGAAGATTGTCTTCCATATGCTGAATTCTCCTACAACAACAGCTTCCAAGCGAGTTCGGGCAAAGCCCCATTCGAGATTCTATATGGCAGAAAGTGCCGTACTCCTCTCAATTGGTCAGAGACTGGTGAACGCCAACTTCTTGGCAATGACTTAATCACTGAAGCTGAAGAAATGTGTAAAGCCATCCGTGATAATCTCAAAGCCGCGCAATCGCGCCAGAAGAGCTACTATGATAGTAAGCATCGTGATTTGGCTTTCGAGATCGGAGACCATGTCTACCTCCGCGTCTCTCCAATGAAAGGCACTCGTCGCTTTGGTATCAAAGGGAAGCTTGCCCCTAGATACGTGGGTCCTTTCAAGATCATTGGCAAAAGAGGCGACCTAGCCTATCAACTTGAGCTTCCTTCCAACTTCGCGAACGTGCACGATGTGTTCCACGTGTCGCAGCTCCGCAAGTGCTTCAAGGCGCCTGAGCGCACTATCAACTTCAAAGAGATTGATCTTCAAGAAGATTTGTCTTATCATGAGCACCCCGTTGCTATTCTTGAAGAGACTGAGCGCAAGACTCGCAACAAGTCTATCAAATTCCTGAAAGTGAAGTGGTCGCACCATTCCGACCGGGAAGCCACCTGGGAACGCGAAGACCATCTCCGTTCCGAATATCCGGAGTTCTTTCAGTCCTAGATCTCGGGACGAGATCCTCTCGTAGTGGTGGAGTGTTGTAACACCCCGCATGTAACTTGCCATAATTGTAACTCCGACTCTTGCCATTTCCGGCTATGTGATATGTTTTCCCTCCGTTGTTGGGTTTTGTCTTTCGTTTTGTATTTTTTCATGTCATGCATTTTCATATCATGTCATCATGTGCATTGCATTCGCATACGTGTTCGTCTTGTGCATCCGAGCATTTTCCCCGTTGTCCGTTTTCCAATCCGGCGCTCCTATCTCCTCCGGTGCACCCTTCTTGTTTTCTTTCGTGTGCATGTGTCAAACTTTCTCGGAATGGACCGAGGCTTGTCAAGTGGTCTTAATATACCACCCGGAGTCTACCGGTCAAGTTTCGTTCCATTCGGAGGTCGTTTGGTACTCCAACGGTTAACCGGGCCTCCGCAAAGTCCATTTGAGTATCCAGCAAAAACCCCCTCCAAAACCAGCCCAAAACCCACCAAACTCTCTTCCATGCTCTAGGTCGTTCGATCACGATCGTGTGGGCGAAAACCGCACCTCATTTGGAGCCTCCTAGCTCCCTCTACCTATTTATACGTGGGCATCCCGAAAACGGAATCGCAGTCTAACCCTAGCAAAAATCCCTCGCGCCGCCGGACAACGTCCGCCCGCGCCGGACACATCCGCCCGCGCCGGCGGACGAATCACGCGACGCCACGTCAGCGCGCGTCGCCGGCCTTCCACCGCCGCGGCCCGCCAGGCCCGCCGCCGGCCCACGGGCCCGCGCGCGCGCCTCCGCGCCGGCCTTCCTCGCCGCCGCCGCTCGCCTCGGGTGCGCCGCCGCCTCGGGTGCTCCCCTCGCCGGCCGTGCTCCCCGCGCCGCCCGACGCCGGTCGGCCCCGCCGCCGCCAAGTTGCCGCCGCCGCCGCCCTCGGGTGCCCCGCCACCGGCCGCCGCCGCCGCTCCCCTGCGCCCCCTCGTCCTCTCCCGTCGCCGGCCTCCTCCCTTCTCCTCCCGCCGGCAAGCCGCGCCGCCGCCTCGGCCGCGCCCGAGCCCGAGACGACGCCGGCCCGATCCCATCTGGGTCAACGGAGGTTGACTCCCGAAACCCTAGTTTTTTTCGCCAAGTCCTCATTTATTCTCAGCAAGTGCCTATGTTCCCGATGCCGTAACTTCTTGCATGTAGCTCCGATTCACGCGTATAATATGTCAAATTGTTCGTGTCTTGATGCTCTTCATTTTGTTCAATTGCATCATGTTCATTAGCGGTCATCTTGATGCCCAAATCTTCGTTGGAAGAGGGCTAGTTGCTGTTAATCTCTGGTTCATAACAGAACTTGGAGATTTGTCATTTTTGTATCTTTTATTCTGTGCATCTTTTGAGCATGAGCTCTACATGTGTTTTGAAGTATGCCATGACATCTTTCCAGTGGTATAGTCCATGTATTTTTGTGATCTATGTGGTGACTAGCACAAGCATGCAAAGTAGGTCCCGTAATATTTCTGATTTCAGGGACTTGGTGATTTCTCTAAGTCTTTGTCTGCTGTAATTTTGTTGCCATGTAAACTTGATGCTAGAGAGAGATCCATGCATATTTTGGAGATGTTCCGTAAGGATGTTTTGTAGCTATAGTTGTAATTGATCCATTCCTGCAATTGTTTGCAATTTTAGAGCACCATAGCATGACTCAATCTTGCTCTACTTTTGCTATAAAATATTTCTGGCAGATTCTTAACATGACATGCATTTTTGCCAAGCTTATTGTAGTTGATCCATACATGCTATGCAATTGTTCTTGCCATGGATAGCTTCATAAACATGCCATCTTTCTGTAGGTATGCTTGGTTTGTCATGCATTTCTCTGTAGTGAGTGCATCAAGCTCTCAAAGAGGCCTACATATTAATATTTCTGCCATGCTCTGTTTTCTGCTAAGTCTGAAACCTGACAACGAAACTTGCTATGTTTACATGCTTGCCATCATCTCTTCTGGTCCTTTTTGGGTTATGGTCAGTAAAGGACTTTTGTCATGTGCATTTAGTAGAACACTACCATGCCTTGTTTTGCTATGTTAAGTTCCTGTAGCATGTTGATTTCATGCTCTGAACATTGCTACCTGATGCTGATTTCTGCCATGTCCAGTTTTTCACTAAGTCTGTGAACCTGTAATCTTTTGCACTATTGTCATGCTTGTTTGAGCTTGATATGTTGTGAACTAGCAGTAGCTCAGTGTTCATCTTTTGTCAAGCATTTCCTGTAGATTACTACCATGTGCTTTGTTGCCATGTTGGGGTGCTGTAGCATTGTTGCTTGTTGCATTTTAAGTGCTATCTTGCTGTTTATCGCAGATTATTGTCATTCTTGTTTTGCTTGCCATTTGCAAACCGTGCATCCGATTCCGGTGATCCTTATATCGATTTCGACCGAAATCATCTCATCTTTCCAGTGGCATGCTTGGTTTGTCAAGTTACTGCCATGTTCATCATTTTCCTTCCGGAGCACGCATATGCATCACATATCATAACCTGCATATCATACATGTCTTGCATCATGTTGCTTGCGCATTCCTCGTTGTTGATTGTGGTTCCATTTGTTTGTATTCTTGTCTTGGGTAGAGCCGGGAGACGAGTTCGTGAACGAGGAACCTGTCGAGTACACTTACGAGGATCAAGCTTTCGACAACTCTGAGAATCTTGCAGGCAAGATGACCACCCCTCGAAATCACTTCTATCTTTGCTATGCTAGTTGTTTCGCTCTATTGCCATGCTCGCTACCTATCTCTTGCTATATCATGTCTCCTATTTCAGCCATGTCAGCCCCTAACCATCCTTTCCTAGCAAACCGTTGTTTGGCTATGTTACCGCTTTTGCTCAGCCCCTCTTATAGCGTTGCTAGTTGCAGGTGAAGTTGAAGTTTGTTCCATGTCGGAACATGGATATGTTGGGATATCACAATATCTCTTATTTAATTAATGCATCTATATATTTTGGTAAAGGGTGGAAGGCTCGGCCTTATGCCTGGTGTTTTGTTCCACTCTTGCCGCCCTAGTTACTGTTATACCGGGATTATGTTCCTTGAGTTTGCGTTCCTTACACGGTCGGGTGATTTATGGGACCCCCTTGACAGTTCGCCTTGAATAAAACTCCTCCAGCATGGCCCAACCTTGGTTTTACCAGTTGCTACCTAAGCCTTTTCCCCCGGGTTTTCGCGAGCCCGAGGGTCATCTTATTTTAACCCCCCGGGCCAGTGCTCCTTCGAGTGTTGGTCCAAACTGAGCAGACTGCGGGGCCACCTCCTGGAAACTCGAGGTCTGGTTTTACTCGTAGGATGTCTCATCCGGTGTGCCCTGAGAACGAGATATGTGCAGCTCCTATCGGGATTTGTCGGCACATTCGGGTGGCTTTGCTGGTCTTGTTTTACCATTGTCGAGATGTCTTGTAAATCGGGATTCCGAGACTGATCGGGTCGTTCCGGGAGAAGGTTTATCCTTCGTTGACCGTGAGAGCTTATGATGGGCTAAGTTGGGACACCCCTGCAGGGTAATATCTTTCGAAAGCCGTGCCCGCGGTTATGAGGCAGATGGGAATTTGTTAATGTCCGGTTGTAGATAACTTGTCACTTGACCCAATTAAAATACACCAAGTGCGTGTGTAGCCGTGATGGTCTCTTCTCGGCGGAGTCCGGGAAGTGAACACGGTCTGTGTTATGTATGACGTAAGTAGATGTTCAGGACCTCTTCTTGGTCATTGCTAGATGACGCCCGTTCCATTGCTTCTCTTCTCGCTCTCATTTGCGCAAGTTAGCCACCATATATATTTTTGCCGCTGCAGCTCCACCTCTTTGCACCTCTTTGTCCTATAAGCTTAAATAGTCTTGATCTCGCGGGTGTGAGATTGCTGAGTCCCCGTGACTCACAGAAACTTCCAACACCAGTTGCAGGTGCCGACGATGCCAGTGCAGACGATGGCGTCGATCTCAAGTGGGAGTTCGACGAGGAACGTGGTCGTTACTATGTGTCTTTTCCTGATGATCAGTAGTGGAGCCCAGTTGGGACGATCGGGGATCTAGCATTTGGGGTTGTCTTATTTTCATCTGGATTTTGACCGTACTCGGTCTATATGATTGTATTTTGGATGATGTATGAATGATATTTTTGTATTGTGTGAAGTGGCGATTGTAAGCCAACTCTTTATCCCATTCTTGTTCTTTACATGGGATTGTGTGAAGATGACCCTTCTTGCGACAAAACCACTATGCGGTTATGCCTCTAAGTCGTGCCCCGACACGTGGGAGATATAGCCGCATCGTGGGCGTTACAATGAGTTTATGTGATTTGATGTACCGAAGGTAGTTCGGAGTCCCGGATGAGATCGGGGACATGACGAGGAGTCTCGAAATGGTCGAGACATAAAAATCGATATATTGGATGACTATATTCGGACATCGGAAAGGTTCCGAGTGATTCGGGTATTTCCAGAGTACCGGGGAGTTACGCGAATTCACGTGGAGAAGTATTGGGCCTTATTGGGCCATACGGGAATAGAGGAGAGAGGCCAAAAGGAAGGAGGCGCGGCCACCCTCTGGTCCAATTTGGACAAGGGGTGCAGCCCCCTTTTCCTTCTCCCTCTCCCCCTCTCTCCTTCTCTCCTACTCCGGAAAGGAAAGGGGAATCCTACTAGGACTTGGGAGTCCTAGTAGGACTCCCCACACTTGGCGCGCCCCCTCTAGGGCCGGCCTCTCCCTCCCTCCTTCATATACGGGGGTAGGGGGCACCTCTAGACACAACAATTGATCTCTTGATCTCTTAGCCGTGTGCGGTGCCCCCCTCCACCATAATCCACCTCGATCATATCGTAGCGGTGCTTAGGCGAAGCCCTGCGTCGGTAGCATCATCATCACTGTCATCACACCGTCATCTCTAGGGCATATTTCCTTCAGTCTCCCAGTTGCACTAGAGTCAATAATCTAGATTACACAGTAATGATTCTAACACCCATGGAGTCTTGGTGCTGATCATGTTTTGCTCGTGGAAGAGGCTTAGTCAACGGGTGTGCAACATTCAGATACGTATGTATCTTGCAAATCTCTATGTCTCCCACCTGGACTTGATCCTGGATGGAGTTGAAGCATCTCTTGACGTGCTTGGTTCTCTTGTGAAATCTGGATTCCTTTGCCAAAGCAATTGCACCAGTATTGTTACAAAAGATTTTCATTGGTCCCGATGCACTAGGTATGACACCTAGATTGGATATGAACTCCTTCATCCAGACTCCTTCATTTGCTGCTTCCGAAGCAGCTATGTACTCCTCTTCACATGTAGATCCCGCTACGACGCTTTGTTTAGAACTTCACCAACTGATAGCTCCACCGTTCAATAAAAACATGTATCCGGTTTGCGATTTAGAATCGCCCGGATCAGTGTCAAAGCTTGCATCGATGTAACCATTTACGATGAGTTCTTTGTCACCTACATAAACGAGAAACATATCCTTCGTCCTTTTCAGGTATTTCAGGATGTTCTTGACCACTGTCCAGTGATCCACTCCTGGATTACTTTGGTACCTCCCTGCTAAACTAATAGCAAGGCACACATCAGGTCTGGTACACAGCATTGCATACATGATAGAGCCTATGGCTGAAGCATAGGGAACATCTTTCATTTTCTCTCTATCTTCTGCAGTGGTCGGGCATTGAGGCTTACTCAACTTCACACCTTGTAACACAGGCAAGAACCCTTTCTTTGCTTGATCCATTTTGAACTTCTTCAAAACTTTGTCAAGGTATGTGCTTTGTGAAAGTCCAATTAAGCGTCTTGATCTATCTCTATAGATCTTGATGCCCAATATATAAGCAGCTTCACCGAGGTCCTTCATTGAAAAACTCTTATTCAAATATCCTTTTATGCTATCTAGAAATTCGATATCATTTCCAATCAGCAATATGTCATCCACATATAATATCAGAAATGCTACAGAGCTCCCACTCACTTTCTTGTAAATACAGGCTTCTCCAAAAGTCTGTATAAAACCATATGCTTTGATTACACTATCAAAACGTTTATTCCAACTCCGTGAGGCTTGCACCAGTCCGTAAATGGATCGCTGGTGCTTGCACACTTTGTTAGCTCCCTTTGGATCGACAAAACCTTCCGGTTGCATCATATACAACTCTTCTTCCAGAAATCCATTCAGGAATGCAGTTTTCACATCCATTTGCCAAATTTCATAATCATAAAATGCGGCAATTGCTAACATGATTCGGACAGACTTACGCATCGCTACGGGTGAGAAGGTCTCATCGTAGTCAATCCCTTGAACTTGTCAAAAACCTTTTGCAACAAGTCGAGCTTTATAGACAGTAACATTACCGTCAATGTCAATCTTCTTCTTGAAGATCTATTTATTCTCGATGGCCTGCCGATCATCGAGCAAGTCAACCAAAGTCCATACTTTGTTCTCATACATGGATCCTGTCGTGGTTTTGTCACGGCAGATGTCCTAGTGTGAGGACTTAGTCGTGAGGCCAACGCATCTATGTGGTAGCTTGAGAGGGGTTGAGCGGAATCGAGAGACGCAACACAAGACAAGGATTTAGACAGCTTCGGGCCCCGGGAAACATCATCCGATAATAACCCTACATGTTGTTTGTGGCTAGGTCTCATTATCATCACGAGAGAGTCGTCGTAAACTGGCTCTTTGTGTCTAGCCCTAGAGATTGTTTCTTCTTTCTTGTCCCTCTTTGGGGAGCCCTGCCCCTCCTTATCTATGTTTGAAGGGGCGGTTTACATGACTAGTCCTAGTTGGATTAGGACTACTCTATTACAAGTGGAGTCCTAGTCTTGCTTCCTTTGTAGGAGAATATTCCTTATGTCTTCCTCTTAAACCGGCCCACCATAACATGAGCCGGCCTTTCATGAACCGCCCGTTGGACCATCGGGTCTTGTCGCTCCTCTGACCCGCCTGCCGGATTACCAATGAATCATAAACCGCCAGGTCCAAACGGGTCGCCAGTGAATCGTCAAGTCCGGCCGGGTTATACTTCCGGCCGGGTTACGCCGCGGGGTATATCCCCAACATTAGCCCCCAGTTTAATTTGGATTTATCCATGTTAAACTGATCTGCAACATAAACACAAGAACAAATTTGGCGGCTTGTGCTCCAGGTTAAATATTCTTATGAACCAGCACTTGATCATCCTTAAATCCTTGTCATTTCTTCCTTCTAAAAAATCCGAGCCAATAGACCAGCTTCATAACCAATTTGCTTGCAGAAGATATTTTGTAAATAAAGGATCCATTTGAATCGGCCTTCAATACTCTGATTTGACAAAAAATTTGGTCTTCAAATATTCAACTGATATCAGCCGGTTTGAAAATGTAGAACTTGCCGGGTTAATATTGCCAAAATTGTCAGGTTATAAAAACTGATGATCCCGGGTCATGACCATTTATAGACACCGGGTTATGATTGTTGCCAATAACGGGTCACACAATTAATCTTCCTGATTTGCCCAAAATTGAGAATTTGAAGATGTTCCTCCTTTATATGCACATTACCTGTAGCCCCTAAGTCTTAAGAGGAGAACATTGTGATAGCTTAAGACTTGTTTCAATATAAATGTTGCAACCTTGAAGAAATCCAGATTGTTCATCTCAGTCACTAGTCACAACTGAATATTCCATATTATGTAGCCCCCAAGTGTCGGGTTGTCATGCTTGCAGCAACTTGGGACTTGTAATTGCCTGATGCTCAAAAAACTTCAACCAGTGTAGCCCCCAAGGGCCGGGTCATTATGCAACAATGAGCAGGGACTTTATAAATATGATCATGTAGAATTGAACAGCAACGTGTAGCCCCCAAGGGCCGGCTCAGTAAGATAATATTGAGCTGGGACTTTATATATACTTCATTGAAAATAACATCATATGATGTAACCCCCATCATGGGACTTGAACCCACGTCCATAAGGTTAAGAGCTTTGTGCTTTACCAACTGAGCAATAAACCTTTCAATATAATAGATTAAAGTTTGTGTACCTTAAATTTTTTGACAGAAGCAATTGGTAGCCCTGAAGGGCCGGCTCATTACACTGTGATGAGTCGGGTCTTCAATAAGGTGAGCAAAAAATGACTTTGCATGCTTGCAGCGACATGAGACTTGCATATTTGATGTAATCTCAACTCGAATAATGTAGCCCCCAAGTGCCGGGTCGTAAGCCTGCAACGACTCGGGACTATTCCTTCCCTTGTAGAATAAATTATATCCATTGATAAAATAATAGCCATTGCGCTAAAGCGACTTTGAAAACCTCAATCATAATACTGGTTATTGATAACCATAATAAAATCCAGCCATGTTGGCTATTTGAAGATTTGAATAATATAATCCAATGATTTATGAGCGCATGATTCCAATGGCGCAATCCCAATATATACTGGCGACTTATAATTCCAAGCCAGTCCAGTTTAATAAAAGCCAGGCCGGGTTAATAAACACCGGATAATTTATCATCATACTGGCGACTTATAGTCGAAAACCAGGCCAGGTTAATAAATGTCGGTGATCTATAATCATGCTTTATTCAACCTGTTTCTGCATACAACAAATTTAAAGTGTCCTGGCGGTTTACCGCCGGACGGGTCATAATGCCCAACATATAACTCGGGTTTATAACCAAGGCTGCACTTAAGAATAATCAAATATGAAATATATCATACCTGTGACATTGAATCACATCGTTGGTTTATCAACTTTTTGTAGTAAGGGTGATAACCCCAATCTTGAGTACTGATAACTCCCTCCATATTGTGCCGGTTTATGATAAAACCGTACCGGGTTGTGATAAACACCGGATTAACCATATAATACTGGCGACTTATAGTCGAAATCGGACCGGGTTAATAAACTCCGGATTATAATTGATCATGTACTGACAACTTTGTAGTTGAAAACCAAACCGGGTTAATGAACGCCGGTTTATCAAAGGAGGAAAAGCTTTTCAAATAAAACCATATGGAAACTTGTAGTCGAGGCTTTTCACGGGCTGCCAGGCCCCAAATTCGAGGCTTTTCATGGGCTGCCAGGCCACTGAGTTAAACCATTTCACAAAGCCTTTTAAGATGGTCCTCAATCCTTAACCAATCGTCGTTTTAACTTTGACAAGTTCAGTGTCTTATCAGATTGACTTGTCGAAGTTTGGTGGGTCATACCAGGTTTACCTGGACGGAGTGACTTACTTAAAAAGGCAGGCTAACCCGGGGTTTTAGGTGTATACACCAGGCTTCCAAGCCATGGCTTGATAGCCTATTACAAGTGTAGATTCTTTGTTCATTGCAATAGCAAAGAATCCCCAAGCAATATTTAGAGCTGTGCTCAGTGGGTGCCTATGTTTGAGTTGTTCTTTTGCAACACTCTCTTTGGCCCCTAAGTAATTTTCTTTTGGCCTTGAGCCGATCAAGAGGTGTAGCTATGGTTCGAATACGACCAAGCCCCCAAGTGATCAATAATATGATAAGCCAATAAGGCAGGATACCCATGTTTGAACTGCGCATCATGGCAGCAGGTCCTCTTCGGCAACCTTTAACTTTTTGCAAGAGATAAATTCTTCTTGAACCGGGATTTTGAACTGGATATTGGGAGCTTCAAAGCTTTGTGGGAGACATCTTTCCCTTGAACCGGATTTTAAACCGAAATCTTCATTTTCAGCCGGAAATTTTCTGACGGCCTTTAAACTCGAACTTGCGAGAAGTTAATTCCTTTTTGAACCGTACATTTTTAAACCGGATTTGAGAGCTTCAGAGCTTTGTGGGAGAACAGATTTCCCTTGAACCGTATTTTAAACCGGCATTCTTCATTTTGAACCGGAAATTTTCTGACGGCCTTTAAATTTTCATCCATATGGTAGTAGCCTCCGGGACCGGGTTATCTTTCCCTCCAACGTCCTGGGGTTCTTGACTTCACTGAAAACCGGCAACATTTGCTGAGTCATATTACTGTAGCCCCCGAGTCTCAAGGTGACTCGAGGAGTTGACTTGAGATTCTCCATATTTGACCGTGATACAAGCCGGCATAAGTTGTATATCATTGGTGTTGATAGCACGACGTGAATCCACAGAAGGTTGAGGTGACTGCGGCGGGTTATAAATGATCCCGTATGAGCCGTGTCAGCAACTCGGCCAATGGTTCCTTCCAACTGGCTGTTTTGAAGTTTAACCAAACTGTAGTGGCGGCGACTTGTGTGCCTGCCCATTGGGCCACCCAGTGCAGACGGCGGTTGATAGTATATGATAATTTGCCTCCATTTTGTTGAAAGAAAACCCGGCTACCCAAGCTGTGACTTGCTCATACTCAATAAACAGCTCATGTAGACAGGTGTGACCCGGTGTGTTGATGTAGACCAAGTCACGAGAGACGGACGGTAAAAACGATCGCAGCAGCAGAGGCAACATAGATGGGTCGGCCACGGCGATGTACGCCGGTACGGACAAGCAAGTTGTTCTCCTTGTTGTAAACCGGCGCGGACGCGTGAACCGGCCACGAGAGCGGACGGGCGAGTCGTCCGTGGCGTTGTAAGTCGGTGCGGACGCGCGAGTTAATCACAGGCACAGTCCCGGCTAGTTGATGTAGACCGGTCTGCAGAATGGCGGCTTGCAAATATATTCATCGAGCTTGATGGTGTGGTCAGATGCTAGCACATTATAATGGTGGTGCGAGCTATACATCCATGCCACGACCATAGCTTTTGCGATGAACAATTGCTCCTGCATAAATAACATCGCAAGCCGGAGTAATTTCTTCTTTTAAAGAATAAAAAATGTATCAATACAAATTGATTGGACAGATTTCACCTTGATATGTTAGGCCAGAAATTATCCATCGCGGAGTTGATGATCACCACGGGCGAGTCGGCCGCGGGAGCGGACGAATGAACCGGCTGTGGCGTTGTAAGCCGGTGCGGACGAGCAAGTAAAAAATGACCTTGCATTAGCCCCCAAGTATATCCCCGACAGATCCCATCTCAGATTTCATGGCCTCAAGCCATTTTGTGGAATCTGGGCTCACCATCACTTCTTCATAGTTCGTAGGTTCGTCATGGTCTAGTAACATAACCTCCAGAACAGGATTACCGTACCACTCTAGTGCGGATCTTACTCTGGTTGACCTACGAGGTTCAGTAACAACTTGATCTAAAGTTTCATGATCATCATCATTAACTTCCTCACTAATTGGTATAGACATCACAGGAACCGGTTTCTGTGATGAACTACTTTACAATAAGGGAGCAGGTACAGTTACCTCATCAAGTTCTACTTTCCTCCCACTCACTTCTTTCGAGAGAAACTCCTTCTCTAGAAAGGATCCATTCTTGGCAACGAATGTCTTGCCTTCGGATCTGTGATAGAAGGTGTACCCAACAGTTTCCTTTGGGTATCCTATGAAGACACATTTCTCCGATTTGGGTTCGAGCTTATCAGGTTGAAGCTTCTTCACATAAGCATCGCAGCCCCAAACTTTAAGAAATGACATTTTTGGTTTCTTGCCAAACCACAGTTCATAAGGCGTCGTCTCAACGGATTTTGATGGTGCCCTATTTAACGTGAATGTGGCCGTCTCTAAAGCATAACCCCAAAATGATAGCGGTAAATCAGTAAGAGACATCATAGATCGCACCATATCTAGTAAAGTACGTTTACGACGTTCGGACACACCATTACGCTGTGGTGTTCCGGGTAGCGTGAGTTGCGAAACTATTCCGCATTGTTTCAAATGTAGACCAAACTCGTAACTCAAATATTCTCCTCCACGATCAGATCGTAGAAACTTTATTTTCTTGTTACGATAATTTTCAACTTCACTCTGAAATTCTTTGAACTTTTCAAATGTTTTAGACTTATGTTTCATTAAGTAGATATACCCATATCTGCTTAAATCATCTGTGAAGGTGAGAAAATAACGATACCCGCCGCGAGCCTCAACATTCCTTGGACCACATACATCAGTATGTATGATCTCCAATAAATCAGTTGCTCGCTCCATAGTTCCGGAGAACGGCATTTTAGTCATCTTGCCCATGAGACATGGTTCGCAAGTACCAAGTGATTCATAATCAAGTGATTCCAAAAGTCCATCAGTATGGAGTTTCTTCATGCGCTTTACACCAATATGACCCAAACGGCAGTGCCACAAATAAGTTGCACTATCATTATCAACTTTGCATATTTTGGCTTCAACATTATGAATATGTGTATCACTACCATCGAGATTCATCAAAAATAGACCACTCTTCAAGGGTGCATGACCATAAAAGATATTACTCATATAAATAGAACAACCATTATTTTCTGATATAAATGAATAACCGTCTCGCATCAAACAAGATCATGATATAGTGTTCATGCTCAATGTTGGCACCAAATAACAATTATTTAGGTCTAATACTAATCCCGAAGGTAGATGTAGAGGTAGCGTGCCGACGGCGATCACATCGTCTTTGGAACCGTTTCCCACGCGCATCGTCACCTCGTCCTTAGCCAGTGTCCGCTTAATCCGTAGTCCCTGTTTCGAGTTGCAAATATTAGCAACAGAACCAGTATCAAATACCCAGGTGCTACTGCGAGCTCTAGTAAGGTACACATCAATAACATGTATATCACATATACCTTTGTTCACCTTGCCATCCTTCTTATCCACCAAATACTTGGGGCAATTCCGCTTCCAGTGACCAGTCTGCTTGCAGTAGAAGCACTCAGTCTCAGGCTTAGGTCCAGACTTGGGTTTCTTCTCCTGAGCAGCAACTTGTTTGCTATTCTTCTTGAAGTTCCCCTTCTTCTTCCCCTTGCCCTTTTTCTTGAAACTGGTGGTCTTATTGACCATCAACACTTGATGCTCCTTCTTGATTTCTACCTCCGCAGCCTTTAGCATTGCGAAGAGCTCGGAATCGTCTTATCCATCCCTTGCATGTTATAGTTCATCACGAAGCTCTTGTAGCTTGGTGGCAGTGATTGAAGAATTCTGTCAATGACGCTATCATCCGGAAGATTAACTCCCAGTTGAATCAAGTGCTTGTTATACCCAGACATTCTGAGTATATGCTCACTGACAGAACTATTCTCCTCCATCTTGCAGCTGTAGAACTTATTGGAGACTTCATATCTCTCAATCCGGGCATTTGCTTGAAATATTAACTTCAACTCCTGGAACATCTCATATGCTCCATGACGTTCAAAACATCGTTGAAGTCCTGGTTCTAAGCCGTAAAGCATGGCACACTGAACAATCGAGTAGTCATCAGCTTTGCTCTACCAGACGTTCATAACATCTGGTGTTGCTCCTGCAGCAGGTTTGGCACCTAGCGGTGCTTCCAGGACGTAATTCTTCTGTGCAGCAATGAGGATAATCCTCAAGTTATGGGCCCAGTCCGTGTAATTGCTACCATCATCTTTCAACTTTGCTTTCTCAAGGAACGCATTAAAATTCAACGAAACAACAACACGAGCCATCTATCTACAACAAACATAGACATGCAAAATACTATCAGGTACTAAGTTCATGATAAATTTAAGTTCAATACTAAAGAACTCCCACTTAGATAGACATCCCTCTAATCATCTAAGTGATCACGTGATCCAAATCAACTAAACCATGTCCGATCATCACGTGAGATGGAGTAGTTTTCAATGGTGAACATCACTATGTTGATCATATCTACTATATGATTCACGCTCGACCTTTCGGTCTCAGTGTTCCGAGGCCATATCTGCATATGCTAGGCTCGTCAAGTTTAACCTGAGTATTCTGCATGTGCAAACTGGCTTGCACCCGTTGTAGATGGACGTAGAGCTTATCACACCCGATCATCACGTGGTGTCTGGGCACGACGAACTTTGGCAACGGTGCATACTCAGGGAGAACACTTTTATCTTGAAATTTAGTGAGAGATCATCTTATAATGCTACCGTCAATCAAAGCAAGATAAGATGCATAAAAGATAAACATCACATGCAATCAATATAAGTGATATGATATGGCCATCATCATCTTGTGCTTGTGATCTCCATCTCCGAAGCACCGTCATGATCACCATCGTCACCGGCGCGACACCTTGATCTCCATCGTAGCATCGTTGTCGTCTCGCCAACTTTTGCTTCTACGACTATCGCTACCGCTTAGTGATAAAGTAAAGCATTATAGGGCGATTGCATTGCATACAATAAAGCGACAACCATATGGCTCCTGCCAGTTGCCGATAACTCGGTTACAAAACATGATCATCTCATACAATAAAATATAGCATCATGTCTTGACCATATCACATCACAACATGCCCTGCAAAAACAAGTTAGACGTCCTCTACTTTGTTGTTGCAAATTTTACGTGGCTGCTACGGGCTGAGCAAGAACCGTTCTTACCTACGCATCAAAACCACAACGATAGTTTGTCAAGTTAGTGATGTTTTAACCTTCTCAAGGACCGGGCGTAGCCACACTCGGTTCAACTAAAGTTGGAGAAACTGACACCCGCCAGCCACCTATGTGCAAAGCACGTCGGTAGAACCAGCCTCGCGTAAGCGTACGCGTAATGTCGGTCCGGGCCGCTTCATCCAACAATACCGCCGAACCAAAGTATGACATGCTGGTAAGCAGTATGACTTGTATCGCCCACAACTCACTTGTGTTCTACTCGTGCATATAACATCTACGCATAAAACCAGGCTCGGATGCCACTGTTGGGGAACGTAGTAATTTCAAAAAAATTCCTACGCACACGCAAGATAATGGTGATGCATAGCAATGAGAGGGGAGAGTGTGTCCACGTACCCTCGTAGACCGAAAGCGGAAGCGTTAGCACAACGCGGTTGATGTAGTCGTACGTCTTCACGATCCGACCGACCAAGCACCGAACGCACGGCACCTCCGAGTTCTGCACACGTTCAACTCGATGACGTCCCTCGAACTCGGATCCAGCCGAGCTTTGAGGGAGAGTTCCGTCAGCACTACGGCGTGGTGACGATGATGATGTTCTACTGGCGCAGGGCTTTGCCTAAGCACCGCTACGATATTATCGAGGTGGATTATGGTGGAGGGGGGCACCGCACACGGCTAAGAGATCAAGAGATCAATTGTTGTGTCTCTGGGGTGCCCCCCTCCTCCGTATATAAAGGAGGGGAGGAGGAGAGGGCCGGCCAAGGGGAGAGGCGCGCCCTAGGGGGGCAATCCTACTCCAAGTAGGTTTGCCCCCCCCCCCTTTCCTATTTCAACTAGGAGAAGGGGGAAGGAGGAGGTGGAGAGAAGGAAGGAGAAGGGGGGCCGCCGCCCCCTTCCCTTTCCCAATACGGATTGGGGCAAGAGGGCCGCGCGCCACCTCTTGGCCTCCCTCTCTCCTTTCCACTAAGGCCCATAAGGCCCAATAGCTTCCCGGGGGGGTTCCGGTAACCCCCGGTACTCCGATAAATATCCGATAACCCCCGGAACCATTCCGGTATCCGAATATAGTCGTCCAATATATCAATCTTCATGTCTCGACCATTTCGAGACTCCTCGTCATGTCCGTCATCACATCCGGGACTCTGAACAACCTTAGGTACATCAAAACACATAAACTCATAATATAACCGTCATCAAACTTTAAGCGTGCGGACCCTACGGGTTCGAGAACTATGTAGACATGACCGAGACACGTCTCCGGTCAATAACCAATAGCGGAACCTGGATGCTCATATTGGCTCCTACATATTCTAAGAAGATCTTTATCGGTCAAACCGCATAACAACATACGTTGTTCCCTTTGTCATCGGTATGTTACTTGCCCGAGATTCGATCGTCGGTATCTCAATACCTAGTTCAATCTCATTACCGGCAAGTCTCTTTACTCGTTCCGTAATACATCATCCCGCAACTAACTCATTAGTTGCAATGCTTGCAAGGCTTAAGTGATGTTCATTACCGAGTGGGCCCAGAGATACCTCTCCGACAATCGGAGTGACAAATCCTAATCTCGAAATACGCCAACCCAACAAGTACTTTCGGAGACACCTTTAGAGCACCTTTATAATCACCCAGTTACGTTGTGACGTTTGGTAGCACACAAAGTGTTCCTCCAGTAAACGGGAGTTGCATAATCTCATAGTCATAGGAACATGTATAAGTCATGAAGAAAGCAATAGCAACATACTAAATGATCAAGTGCTAAGCTAACGGAATGGGTCAAGTCAATCACATCATTCTCCTAATGATGTGATCCAGTTAATCAAATGACAACTCTTTGTCTATGGCTAGGAAACATAACCATCTTTGATTAACGAGCTAGTCAAGTAGAGGCATACTAGTGACACTCTGTTTGTCTATGTATTCACACATGTATCATGTTTCCGGTTAATACAATTCTAGCATGAATAATAAACATTTATCATGATATAAGGAAATAAATGATAACTTTATTATTGCCTCTAGGGCATATTTCCTTCATAGTGATCTAGGAGTAGATCACTGGACAGCGGTCAAAATTATCCTTAGTGGAATAAGGATATGTTTCTCGATTATGGAGGTGACAAAAGGTTCGTCGTAAAGAGTTACGTCGATGCAAGCTTTGACACCGATCTGGATGACTCTAAGTCTCTATCTAGATACATATTGAAAGTGGGAACAATTAGCCAGAGTAGCTCCGTGCAGAGCATTGTTGACATAGAAATTTGCAAAATACATACGGATCTGAATATGGCAGACTCGTTGACTAAACTTCCCTCACAAGCAAAACATGATCACACCTTAGTACTCTTTGGGTGTTAATCACATAGCGATCTGAACTAGATTATTGACTCTAGTAAACCCTTTGGGTATTGGTCACATGACGATGTGAACTATGGGTGTTAATCACATGGTGATGTGAACTATTGATTTAAATCACATGGCGATGTGATCTAGATTATTGACTCTAGTGCAAGTGGGAGACTGAAGGAAATATGCCCTAGAGGCAATAATAAAGTTATTATTTATTTCCTTATTTCATGATAAATGTTTATTATTCATGCTAGAATTGTATTAACCGGCAACATAATACATGTGTGAATACATAGACAAACAGAGTGTCACTAGTATGCCTCTACTTGACTAGCTCGTTAATCGAAGATGGTTGAGTTCCTGGCCATGGACATGAGTTGTCATTTGATTAACGGGATCACATCATTAGGAGAATGATGTGATTGACTTGACCCATTCCGTTAGCTTAGCACTCGATCGTTTAGTATGTTGCTATTGCTTTCTTCATGACTGATACATGTTCCTATGACTATGATATTATGCAACTCCCGTTTACCGGAGGAACACTTTGTGTGCTACCAAACGTCACAACGTAACTGGGTGATTATAAAGGTGCTCTACAGGTGTCTCCAAAGGTACTTGTTGGGTTGGCGTATTTCGAGATTAGGATTTATCACTCCGATTGTCAGAGAGGTATCTTTGGGCCCACTTGGTATACACATCACTATAAGCCTTGCAAGCATTGTAACTGATGAGTTAGTTACGGGATGATGTATTACGGAACGAGTAAAGAGACTTGCCAGTAACGAGATTGAACTAGGTATTGAGATACCGACGATCGAATCTCGGGCAAGTAACATACCGATGACAAAGGGAACAACGTATGTTGTTATGCGGTTTGACCGATAAATTTCTTCGTAGAATATGTGGGAGCCAATATGAGCATGCAGGTTCCGCTATTGGTTATTGGCCGGAGACGTGTCTCGGTCATGTCTACATAGTTCTCGAACCCGTTGGGTCCGCACGCTTAAAGTTTCGGTGATGATTGTATTATGAGTTTATGTGATTTGATGTACCGAAGGTAGTTCGGAGTCCCGGATGAGATCAGGGACATGACGAGGAGTCTCGAAATGGTCGAGACGTAAAAATCGATATATTGGATGACTATATTCGGACATCGGAAAGGTTCCGAGTGATTCGGGTATTTCCAGAGTACCGGGGAGTTACGCGAATTCACCTGGAGAAGTATTGGGCCTTATTGGGCCATACGGGAATAGAGGAGAGAGGCCAAAGGAAGGAGGCGCGCGCCGCCCCTCTGGTCCGAATTGGACAAGGGGTGCAGCCCCCTTTTCCTTCTCCCTCTCCCCCTCTTTCCTTCTCTCCTACTCCGGAAAGGAAAGGGGAATCCTACTAGGACTTGGGAGTCCTAGTAGGACTCCCCACACTTGGCGCGCCCCCTCTAGGGCCGGCCTCTCCCTCCCTCCTTTATATACGGGGGCAGAGGGGCACCTCTAGACACAACAATTGATCTCTTGATCTCTTAGCCGTGTGCGGTGCCCCCCTCCACCATAATCCACCTCAATCATATTGTAGCGGTGCTTAGGCGAAGCCCTGCGTCGGTAGCATCATCATCACCGTCATCACGGTGTCGTGCTGACGGAACTCTCCCTATAAGCTCTGCTGGATCGGAGTTTGTGGGACATCATCGAGCTGAACCTGTGCAGAACTCGGAGGTGCCGTACGTTCGGTACTTGATCGGTCGGATCGTGAAGACGTACGACAACATCAACCGCGTTGTGCTAACGCTTCCGCTTTCGGTGTACGAGGGTACGTGGACCACACTCTCCCCTCTCGTTGCTATGCATCACCATGATCTTGCGTGTGCGTAGGAATTTTTTTAAAATTACTACGTTCCCCAACAGCCTGGTGGAGCGAGACAGCAGCGAATTCGTCGATGGCGTCGCGGTGGCTGGAGGTTGAAGACGACGTTGATCCCTGCGATCCAGGGGCTCCCGAATCCAACTGGTGGATGTGATCGAAGGAGTGGACATCGGCGAAACTCGCGGACGACGTGGCTGGGCGCGGGGAGCTCGGTGGGCGTGTGGATGTCGGAGGCCATGGCGATGTAGGTTCGGCCAAGGGTTGCGGGGATGAAAGCGGCATAGGGGAGGGGAAAAAGGAGAGCTAGGGTTCGTCAGCGCGCCGAGGGGGGGTCTTATAGACCGTCGAGGAGCCATGGATGCACGACGCGTGGACGATCCGTCCATGGACGCACGAGCAACGGCCAGCACTCCCTTGATGAACAGAGGTTGAAGATGGGGAGCTCGTGGGCTAGGCCTGGTGGCCTGGATGCCTGGTTGGGCCGAACGGCGGCCCAGGGGGAAGAGGGGTTTGGTTTTTATTTTCTTTTGTTTTATTTATATCTTTCTTTTCTGTTTTCTTTTATTTATTTAATACTTTATAGTTTTAAAAAACTAAAATCCACACCTAAAATAGAGTTACAATTCCAACTACTGTCACAAAAAGTTTTACCCCTGAACAAAATAGTTTAGTATTTTATAAAATTCAAAAGTCATTTATTTAATTGTTTTAGCTACTGTTTTATGCATTTTAGATTATTTAAACATTTTATAAAAGTGTGGTTTCTCCATCATAATTACCTATGCATTATTTGGCACCACCCGAACATTTCAGTTTTAATATTTGAAAACCTTTACCGTTTGACTTGATTTCAAATTTTGAATTTGTACGGGATTTGAATCAGAGTGAGTTTAGTAATAGTAACAATGGTGATGTGGCATCATTAGTAGAGGTTTACTGGCAGCGAACTTTGATGCCCAGGGAATGTAATATGCTGTAATTTTTTTGTTGTATAGTCTAAGTTTATTCTTCACATGATGCTGTAATTTATTTGTTGTTTATGCTTTCATCGCTCTGAGAAAAGGTCGTAATCTTTGATCAGAGCGCAATGAGCCAATAGGTTAGGTTTATATAAAAATAATTTCGGTACTAAAACTGGCCGGTCGCCAATCGCTAGTACGGGCCGAACCGTGTGCCTACAATCGTCTTGGGCCATTAGTTAGGTCAAGATTTAATCTGGGCCACTATTAGTTTCGGGCCTTTAAAGGCCGAGTAAACCGCTTGCCTTAATTGGGCCAGAAAATTAAATAGGCCTTTAACAGGCTAAGATCTAGATTGAGCCTTAATTATGGCGAACAAATCACGGGCCAACAGCAGGCTGTAATATACATTGGCCCATTGGTGTGACGGCCATTAATAGGTTTAAATGTTTTTGGGCCTTGGCTAACCCAATTACATGACGGGCTGAAAGTAGGCCGAATGTATAACAGGCCAAAATTAAGCCCAACACTATTAAGGGCCTTTAACGGGCTGACAGGCAGTTTGGGCTAGAATGTATCCATGAAGACAAGGGGTTGTTAAGAGGCCGAAAGTAACTATGGACCAGAATTAGGCCCAGGTGCAACTCGGGCCTTTAAATGGCCGAAAGTGAAACCGGGTCGAAAGAGGCCCATATGTAGACAGAGTCGCTGATAGGCCAAAACTAATATCCGGCCGAATTGTTAAACGGGCCATTAAGAGGGTGAAGAGAAAATCCTCGAGACTTTGGCCCATGAAACGGCCTGGCACCGCCATCTGCCTTCAGAAAGGAACTCCCACCCTACCCTCCGCAGGGAACGAGATCCTCTGACTTAGTTCGTTCTACTACCGAGGGACGTCGTTCCCGCTGCACCGTCCATCAGGCATCCAACGATACTAGCAGTAACTACAGCCTGTTCCAGCTTTCTCGCTCAGATGGAAGTGGAAATACGCGGCCCATCGGCCCAGTTTGACGCTAGCGAGAAGAAAGCGAAGGAAGCCAGGGAAAAAGGCACGAGAGGCCACAGAAAAAGGCGCCAGCAGTACAGAAACGGTGCCAAAGTTGATCGGAAGGATATCCCTGGTGCCCGACCGGCTGCTCTGCTCCTCGATCTCACGTAAGTCTCCATAGTTCTTTCGGATGGAAGAAGTAGCCTGCTAAAATTGGATCGGGCATCCCTTTTTCTGAAATTGATTGAACTTCAACCATCAGATTACTTTAGAGCTTGATCAAATTTCCCTTTTTGTGATGGAAGAAGTATCCTGCTAAACTCGGATTAGGCATCCCTTTTTCTGATGAAAGAAGCAGTCTGCTGAACTCCGATCAAGCATTCTTTTCCTGATGGAAGAAGCAACTGAGAGGGAAGAGGAGGCTGATACAGTGCACCATGATTCTAATTCTAATAAGTAAATTTTCTTATCCCAAGTATACTGATTTTTCTTGATTTTATTCTTACCCCCAATTACGCTATTCTTTGCTTATTCTCTTATGGAAATCTTTTTCCAGTGACTATAAGTCCCAATATTTTCTATGCACTTTCACAAGTCTAATGTTCATGTCATTTACATTACAGAGTTGTATTGCCTAGTTTGGTACCTCATATTGGCATGGAATTTAGAAATTCAGATGAGGCATGAGCATTTTGGCTTACCTACAGTGGACAAAAAGGATTCAAGGTCCGAAAAAGGTATACAAACAAGAGGCCAACAGATGGCATGGTTACATCATGTAGATTTGTTTGCGCGAATGAAGGTCATCGAACACAAGACAAAAGGGATTATTTAACAAAGTGCCCTCGAGCTGAAACTAGAACCGATTGTCAAGTCTACATGAATCTTAAAATGGATCGAAAGAAGGAAAATCTGAAAGTGTCTGAGTTGGTTTTGGAACACAATCACACACTACACCTGCCAGAAACCTTACACCTAATGGTATCACAAAGGAAAATTTCAGAGTTGCAAGCATTTGAAATTGAAACGCGGATGATGCAGGAATTGGGCCAAAAGCTGCACATGAATTGGCTAGTCGCCAAGTTGGTGGATCACTCAATCTTAGTTATACCCTCCGTGATCACAAGAACTACTTGCGTACCAAGCGCCAACGAGAAATGGCATATGGTCAAGCAGGCAGCATGCTTAAATATTTTCAAGACAAAATTGCTGAAAACCCGTCATTCCAATATGCATTGCAAATGGATTGTGAAGAACAAATAGCAAACATATTTTGGGTTGATGCAAAGATGATCATGGACTATGCACATTTTGGTGATGTTGTCAGTTTTGACACTACTTTTGGAACAAATAAGGAGAGCAGACCCTTTGGTGTGTTTGTCGGTTTCAACCATTTTAGAGAAACTGTAGTTTTTGGTGCTGCTCTCATGTATGATGAAACATTTGCATCCTTCAAGTGGTTGTTTGAGGACTTTCTAATAGCTCATAAAGGAAAGGTGTAACGCCCACGATGCGGCTATATCTCCCACGTGTCGAGGCACGACTTAGAGGCATAACCGCATAGTGGTTTTGTCGCAAGAAGGGTCATCTTCACACAATCCCATGTAATAAACAAGAATGGGATAAAGAGTTGGCTTACAATCGCCACTTCACACAATACATAAATATAATTCATACATCATCCAAAATACAAACATATAGACCGACTACGGTCAAGATCCAGATGAAAATAAGACAACCCCAAATGCTAGATCCCCGATCGTCCCAACTGGGCTCCACTACTGATCATCAGGAAAAGACACATAGTAACGACCACGTTCCTCGTCGAACTCCCACTTGAGATCGACCCCATCATCTGCACTGGCATCGTCGGCACCTGCAACTGTTTTGGTAGAATCTGTGAGTCACGGGGACTCAGCAATCTCACACCCGCGAGATCAAGACTATTTAAGCTTGTAGGAAAGGAAGGTGTAATAAGGTGGAGCTGCAGCGGCAATAAGCATATATGGTGGCTAACATACGCAAGAGAGAGCGAGAAGAGAAGCAACGGAACGGTCGTCATCTAGCAATGACCAAGAAGTGATCCTGAACTCCTACTTACGTCAAACATAACTCAGACCGTGTTCACTTCCCGGACTCCGCCGAGAAGAGACCATCACGGCTACACACGCAATTGATGTATTTTAACTGGGTCAAGTGACAAGTTCTCTACAACCGAACATTAACAAATTCCCATCTGCCTCATAACCGCGGGCACGGCTTTCGAAAGATAATACCCTGCAGGGGTGTCCCAACTTAGCCCATCATAAGCTCTCACGGTCAACGAAGGATAAACCTTCTCCCGGAAAGACCCGATCAGTCTCGGAATCCCGGTTTACAAGACATTTCGACAATGGTAAAACAAGACCAGCAAAGCCGCCCGAATGTGCCGACAAATCCCGATAGGAGCTACACATATCTCGTTCTCAGGGCACACCGGATGAGCAGTCCGTACAACTAAAACCAATCCTCGAGTTTCCCCAAGGTGGCGCTGCAAAGGGCTCTAGTTTGGACCAGCACTCAGAGGAACACTGGCCCGGGGGTTTAAAATAAAGATGACCCTCGGGCTCTAGAAAACCCGGGGGAAAAAGGCTTAGGTGGCAAATGGTAAAACCAAGGTTGGGCCTTGCTGGAGGAGTTTTATTCAAGGCGAACTGTCAAGGGGGTCCCATAAATCACCCGACCGCGTAAGGAACGCAAACTCAAGGAACATAATCCCGGTATATCAGAAACTAGGGCGGCAAGAGTGGAACAAAACACCAGGCATAAGGCCGAGCCTTCCACCCTTTACCAAATATATAGGTGCATTAATTAAATAAGAGATATTGTGATATCCCAACATATCCATGTTCCGACATGGAACAAACTTCAACTTCACCTGCAACTAGCAACGCTATGAGAGGGGCTGAGCAAAAGCGGTAACATGGCCAAACAACGGTTTGCTAGGAAAGGATGGTTAGGGGCTGACATGGCAATATGGGAGACATGATATAGCAAGTGATAGGTAGCGTAGCATGGCAAATAGAGCGAACAACTAGCAAAGCAAAGATAGAAGTGATTTCGAGGGGTGGTCATCTTGCCTGCAAGGTTCTCAGAGTTGTCGAAAGCTTGATCCTCGTAAGCGTACTCAACAGGTTCCTCGTTCACGAACTCGTCTCCCGGCTCTACCCAAGACAAGAACACACACAAACGGAACCACAATCAACCACGAGAAAAGCACAAGCAACATGATGCAAAACATGTATGATATGCAAGATATGACATGTGATGCATATGCGTGCTCCGAAAGAGAAATGATGAACAAGGCAGTAACTTGGCAAACCAAGCATGCCACTGGAAAGATGAGATGATTTTGGTCGAAATCGATATAAAGATCACCGGAAACGGATGCACGGTTTGCAAATGGCAAGCAAAACAAGAATGACACGAATCTGCGATTAACAGCATGATAGCACTTAAAATGCAACAAGCAACAATGCTACAGCACTCCAACATAGCAACAAAGCATATGGCAGTAATCTACAGGAGATGCTTGACAAAAGATGAACACTGAGCTACGGCTAGTTCACAACATATCAAGCTCAAACAAGCATGGCAAAAGTGCAAAAGATAACAGGATCACAGACTTGGTGAAAAACTGGACACGGCAGAAAACAGCATCAGGTAGCAATGTTCAGAGCACGAAATCAACATGCTACAGGAACTTAACATAGCAAAACAAGGCATGAAAATGTTCTACTAAATGCATATGACAAAAGTACCTTACTGATGATAAGCCAAAAAAGACCAGAAGATATGATGGAAAGCATGTGAACATAGCAAGTTTCGTTATCAGGTTTCAGACTTTGCAGAAAACAGAGCATGGCAGAAACAATAATATGTAGGCATGTTGGTGAGCTAGATGCACTCACTACAGAGCAATGCATGACAAAAAAAGCAAATCTACAGCAAGATGGCATGTTTATGAAGCTATCCATGGCAAGAACAAAAGCATAGCATGTATGGATCAACTACAATAAGCTTGGCAAAAATGAATATCATGTTAAGAATCTGCCAGAAATATTTTATAGCAAAAGTAGAGCAAGATTGAGTCATGATATGATACTCCATAATTGCAAACAAGGGAAGGAATGGATCAATTACAACTATAGCTACAAAACATCCTTAATGAACATCTCCAAAATATGAATGGATCTCTCTGTAGCATCAAGTTTACATGGCAACAAAATAACAGCAGACAAGGACTTAGAGAAATCACGAAGTCCCTGAAATCAGAAACATTACGGGGCCTAGTTTGCATGCTTGTGCTAGTCACCACAGAGTTCACAAAAATACATGGCATACACCACTGGAAAGATGGCATGGCATACAACAAAACAGCTCATGCCCATAAGATGCACAGAATAAATGATACAAAAATGACAAATCTCCAAGTTCTGATAAGAACCAACAGATAACAGCAACTAGCCCTCTTGCAACAGAGATTTGGGCATCAAGATGACCTCTAATGAACATGGTGCAATTGAACAAAATGTAGAGCATCACGAGATGAACAATTTGACATATTACACGCGTGAAACGGAGCTATGCACAATGAGTTATGCAATGAGGTACATGAGCATATGCTGTAGAAAATTAATGACTTAGGAAATTTGAGGGGGCTCGGGTTCTGGATCGAGGCCTGCTCGAGAGCTCGCCGGCTCGGCCACCGGAGGCGCTTACCGGCGACGGAAGGGGAAGAAGGAGGCGGGGCGGCGGCTGGAGGGAGGAGGAGAGGCCGGAGGAACTCGGGCCCCGGCCGGCGAGAGGGACGGCGGCGGCGCGCCGTGGCACGGGCGGCGGCGACGGCGCCGTGCTGCGGCGAGGTGGCGGCGAGGGGCGCCGGCGACCGGGCGCGGCGGCGCCGAGGCGGCGGGGACGGCCGGCGGGAGGCGCCCGCGGTGGAGCGGAGGAGCGGGCCGAGGGGGCCGGCCACGGGCCCGGCGGGCCGGCGCAGTACGGGCGGCGGCGGGCGCCCGGGCTGCCATGTGGCGGCCTGTGAGTGGCCGAGAGCGGCGGCGTGAAGTGTCCGGCCGGAGCGGACGCGTCCGGCGCGGCGCGAGGGAATTTTCTAGGGTTCGTCTGCGTTTCGTTTTCGGGAGGGGAGGCAAATATATAGGTAGAGGGAGCTAGGAGGCTCCAAATGAGGTGCGGTTTTCGCCCACACGATCGTGATCGAACGACCTAGAGCATGGAAGAGAATTTGGTGGGTTTTGGGCTGGTTTTTAGGGGGGTTTTGCTGCACACACAAATGGACTTTGCGGATGCCCGGTTAACCGTTGGAGTACCAAACGACCTCCAAATGGAACGAAACTTGACCGGTGGTCTCCGGATGGTATAATAAGGCCACTTGACAAGCCTCGGTCCATTCCGAGAAAGTTTGACACCCGCACACGAAAGAAAACAAGAGGGATGCACCGGAGGCGATAGGAGCGCCGGATTGCAAAACGGACAACGGGGAAAATGATCGGATGCATGAGACGAACACGTATGCAAATGCAATGCACATGATGACATGATATGAAATGCATGACATGACAAAATGCAAAACGAAAGACAAAACCCGACCACGGAGGGAATATCATAACACATAGCCGGAAATGGCAAGAGTCGGAGTTACAAATATGGAAAGTTACATGCGGGGTGTTACAAAAGGGGCCTAAAACATTCTATACTGATCAAGATGTTGCAATGGGAAAGGCAGTTGGGGAAGTGTTTACATAAGCATGGCATGGATTATGCACCTTTCACATTATGCAAAATGTTGTCAAACATCTACGTGAAGAGAAGGATGAAGAGCTGAATGAAGAGAAGAAAAAAGAGAAGAAAAGGGGGAAGAAAAAAGGGAAGAAGAAAGAGAAAAATGAAGAGAAGAATGAAGAGGAGGATGAAGACACAAGTATTCTATCTGATTTTAGCGCGTGCATGTTTGAGTATGAAGACATTGCAGAATTTGAACAGAAGTTTGACCTCATGAGGAAAAAGGTGAGTAAGCAAACCTGGTTGGATAGTATATATAAGTTAAAAGAAAAATGGGCTGAATGTTATATGAAGGACATCTTCACATTAGGAATGAGAAGTACGCAATTGAGTGAGAGTTTGAACAATGACTTGAAAATCCATTTCAAATCTGATTTTGATATCATCCGGTTCTTTAAGCATTTTGAAAGGGTTGTGCAAGGGAAAAGGAATAATGAACTGAATTCAGAATTTGAATCAAGGAAAAAGTTGCCTAAATTATTTATGAAGAGACCACCACCTATATTGGTGCAAGCTAGCAAGTTGTATACACCATGTATATTTGAAGCTTTTCAAGGCGAATATGAAATATCCTTATCAGCTTGTACCAAAGCATTGGATGGTTGTAATGAATATCTTATTGGAGACTTTACCTATGAGGAGGAGTATAAAGTTATCGGCGATCCTTTGAAGCAAACAGTTGAGTGCAGCTGCCGGCAGTTTGATAGAATTGGGATATTATGTGGCCATGCCTTGAAAATTCTTGATTTGATGAATATCAAGTCACTACCGGCACATTATGTGTTAAAGCGATGGTCACGAGAAGCACGAAGCGGAACTGTACAAGACAACATGGGAAGAAATATAATCGCAAATCCAAATATGGATGCCATTCTTGGCTACCGATATATGCCCCTCAAATTTCAAAATTTGGCACATCGAGCAGCCAACTTTCAAGAATGCATCGTGTTAGTAGATAGCACACTTGACATGCTTGGTAAGCAGATTGAAGAAAAAATTAGTGCATGTACAAGCACATCTGGGTACCCATGTACTATTCCCACAAATGCTAGCCCACCAAATGACTTGTTGGCTAATGCACGCCTAAAGAAAAAGGATATCGAAACAAAAAGTGCTAAACGAAAAAGAAATTGGCTTGAGATGAAGCACAAGGCTAGGAAAAAGAGAGAACAAAACTACATCACAGTTCGAGGAAGAGGTATGTTTCTAAATAACTATTGTCTTTTCAATGTTAATATTCTGCCCATTAATTCTCATAATCCTCAAATTTTCTTTCATTAGAAGAAACAAGAGGTTGGACAAGTTGCAGATGTTATAGTTTACAAGGACAATATGAAGGAGTCTCAAGATTACAAGGACAATCTTAGCTTTACTCAACTTTTGATGGTAATCTTGCCCATATAATTAGTCTAGAAATTTAGGGGATGGCAATTATTCTTATAAATACTTACTTATTTAATTCAATTTCCAGGGACCAATTACAGATGATCTATTTACTGGGTCGTGGTGAAGTGCTACTGTTTTTGGGCAACCATGTGCTCTTTACTTGAATGAGAGCACAAACAAGCATGGTTTTGTGAAATTTGGCCATTCAGTTCAGTTTAGGTTCTAGTTGATCAATCAGTTTTTTCATGCATTTCAGAGATATACTCCCTGGGTTGGCATTTATTTTGTTCAATGCACCTGCAATTTCTGTATGCATGCTCATTTACATTCAGCAGCCAAAGCAGGCATTATGACTTGCAAATCATTTTATTCTTGGAAGGACATGCTCACAAATTGTCAATAGCAGGTGCTATCCTCTTTAATTAACAACACCTGTTATATGCTTTCAAATTGACAACCTTATATCACAACAGTTCAATTCAGTGCATTTCTATCAGTTCTGTCCGATTTTGCACACACACTCTGTTTACTGGAACAATTCTTCAGCCAAAACAAACATTCAAGAAAGCAGGAACATTTTCCATACAAATCTGTTCAACTCTGCACATGTACAAGTACCACTCAAGTCGGACCAATTCTGCAAATGTAGAAGTACAAACTAGAACAGTAATTCAATCATAACATTCATTCAAAATGCTGCTGTAGCTTCTCTCTTTTTACTCTGAAAACATTCGTACATCAAGACACAATACAAGCAGCAGAGCAGATGGCCCGCAGAAGCCTTGACGAGGCTGGCTTCGTGGCCTCGGCAGCTCGGCGGCGTCTACGGCGCCGGCTCAGCAGCTCCACGGCCTCGACGGCGCCGGCTCCGCAGCTCCACGGCCTCGATAACTCCGACGCATCGCGCCCTGGACGAGGCAGCTGCTGGCTCCGCTGCCTCCACTGCTAGGCGCCCTGACACCTGGACGAAGCGGGGTTTGTCTGCCGCCTCCACGGCTAGGCGGCGTCCCGTCCTCCCGGAGCTGCTCCTCCCCGCCGGCGAACCCTAAGGCGAGGCGAGAGTTCCTTTTTTTTAACGAGACGAGAGCTCAGGCGACGAATCGATGGGTGTCGTCCTGTTGGGCCGGATGGGCTGCTTGTGTTCGTGTGGACACGAACGAAAGAGAAGGAAAGAGCGCACCTCACACGAGTCGTCAGATCGCCAACGGACGGCGCAACGCGTACTACTTCCCTCGGCAGTAGATCGATCTAAGTCAGAGGATCTCGTTCCCTTCGCAGGCCGCCGCAACCAACAGCGGAAGGCATTCTTCCACTCTCCCCTGAATCATCAAAAAGAAAAGAAACGAGACCTTCCTCTCGAGACGAACCCTAGATCCGAACTGACCTTCCGTCAGCTTCCTGTTCCGTGCGACATGGAAGCTCGTCGGCGTCTTCATCCGCCACCCGGTGCGGAGCTCTCCCGCCCTCACCCTCGCTGGGTGATGCTAGATCGCTTCGTCCACTACAAGGCGTACGCTGGTGAGGCTGTTGCGGAGGAGGTAATGGACGGCACGCAATCGGCGATCTCCTCCACCTGCACCAACATAAGCATCGCCGTCTCTCTCAGGGTTGCTGAACCGCCCGCTGTGTCCCGTCTCTACCTCCACTGGCCCGAGTGATTCATGACGGCGTCGTTGAGCCAGGTGAGTCAGCCGTTCATCATCGCGGCTCACGGCCGCTCCATACTTTTCCAGGCGTATGCCCCCTTCGTTGGAGATAGATGTCCGGCATTCTACTATTACCCCATAGACTATTTCCTCTACACAGCCTCTGGCTCAGAGAAGTCTCCTTGTCTCATGCGACTCCCGCCTTGCTTCGATGGTGGGGACAAGAACCCGGACGTGGATTTGTACTTCCACCCGTACCGTCTCCAGCAGCTGCGATCTATGTGGCGTGATGACATTGGCCTCCTTTGCCGTGGCAAGGGGGAGTTCGTGGTGGCGCAGCTCACATTTGGCGGCCAGCTCTGCGTGCTACACCGTAAACCTGGGGAGGAGGAGGGCGACATGAATTGGAGCGTTGAAAATATGCCCTTACCTGACGGCGATGACATCCCAAACCTGCTGTGTGGTTCGTGGCAAACGGACGCCGTCGTCCCCTATGGTGGTTGTTACCTGTGCTGGGCGGATTGCTACCTGGGCTTGCTTTTTGTCGGTGTCATTGACAAGCGGACGAAGCCCCCGTGCTACGTCCCCTTACCTGATGGTCTGGATTCCAATTGTCTGTGCATTGACCCAGGGTATCCTGACCCGGCCCGTCGTGTCTGTGTCTCTGAGTCCGGCTTGATTAACCTCATATGTGTTGGTGATCGTGCTGGCTGCAGTGTGTGTGCCAGTTCTTATTCTGCTTTCACTATCACAGTATGGACTTTCACCAACTTAAGGGAAAAGAAATGGATGAAATGTTTCACCATGGAAGACAGCAAGTTCTGGGCTGCTCTTGATTTTGACAAGCGTCTTCCGCATGTGCTACCAGAGTTCCCTACCATCAGCTTGGTTAAGCCTGATGTTGTTTCCTTCCGGTTGAATGGTGGTAATAAACTTTTCTGGCTGATTGAGATTGACATGAAGAAGGAAGTGCTGGGGTCAACCAGTCTCTACATCTTTGAAGAAGAAGAAGAAGAAGAGAAATGCTCCACTGACATGGCCCACTGGAGATCATTTCCTGGCTACTTCTTTGTTCCCAGCCCGTTCACCCGATACTTGGACCAGCATGCCATCAGAAGGTAACATTGCCTCATGTTCATCTCTGCCAGTATTTACTCTTGGCCTCACCATTAATGTGAAATGTTACCACTTGGTAGTATTAGCTAGGAAAGTATTACTTGTTATTGTTATTTGTGTTCTTGTAGATTTTGAAATTCAACGAAGTAAGGTGTTTTGTGGCTTGGCAAATTAGCACATCAAATTAAGATAACAAAATCTAAAACTCAGTGACTAATCAATCATGTGAACTGTGGTTTACTATGCAAAAACATAGCAAGACACTCTCTAAACGGGCTGGTCAGTTCTGCAAATGATGAGTTCTAATTCAAATAGTAATCTGTGATTATACTTTTGGCATCTGTTTTAGACCCGTGATTTGTCTGTTTTACTGGCGTCCAGTTGGGTGTTAAACATGTACAATTTGCCATGTGCTCTCAAATTGTCACTAGATTTGGTAAGCACGATCTATGTAGTTTGCTCGGCTAATAAAAGGAAGTCATGCCGTTGAACTATATTCGTTTTGACTTTGGAGAGGCAAGCAAGTACTGTCAAGTTTTATACTTATCTATTTTTGGTTCCTTCCGGATCTATCAGAGCCGCCAGAATATGATAGTTTATAGTATCATGTTTGTGTTCACACTATCACATGAGTGAGGACAAATGTTGAATACTACTGCATGTTGTTTACACTACATGAGTAACAATTCTACGTATGCTAAATAGCATTAATCATCCTCTTGATGCATTACGGGGCTGTTTGGTTTGAGCCAATGCTGGCCTTGCCAACCGTTGGCTTGCCAAATAATCGGCGATCGTTTTGGCTGCCCACTGATTGCCAAAAGGTTGGCAGGAAAATGAACTAGCATACTGTGAAGGGCTTGGGAAATTTTGTCATCCATCCAAATGAGTACCAGGGGCTGGCTCAACGCCAATTTTTTGGTGGGGCGCATGATGGCATCAATCGAAACAGCCCTTACAAATTGACAACACCGTTAATGTTGCAGTCTAGAGCCAATCAGCCTATCAACATGTTCGTATCACTAGCTCCACAAATGAGCTATGTTGAGTTGAATCAACTTTTATTGTAGTCAATCAGAGCTGATAGATAGTATGTTGTAGGTTCTGAACTAGTCATGCAGATGTTAGTTCCCAAATCTACGGCACTCATGCTGTAAAGACTATTTTGCAAAGTCAATGAAATCATGGTTATAATTATTGATGTGGCTTGGTCTACCTGTGCTATTTGTTCAGACAGCTTGCTGTAGCGTCTGGCCTAGGGTTGTATATTGGTGCTTGCCACCTACCTGAATGATTTTGTTTCTGTAACGAGCTGCATTGGTTTTCTCGCGGTCTAACTTTGATTCGTTTGCTGCAGTCTGGAACTCAGCGAGAAGTTACAGAATATAAGACTTGAGCAAGCTAAAGAAAAGAGATTTGTTGAAGAGTGAAGAGCTTATGCTAGGAATTGTTCGGCAGATAGAAGAAACCAGGAATACTTTTTAGGGCACCGCTAGGAATCAGACTACTGATAGTCTACTTCCTATCAGACCAGTCGGTAGCCATTAGACTAAAGAGACAATATCAGGTGAAAATCCCTTCTTCAGTGGAAGCTTGGAAACTTGAGCGCTGGCCGTTGGATCCTATATGCATGGACTAGATCCACACATTACTGCTACTTAGTATTTGCATTAGAACGCCCGCTGGCAGCGCTGCTATTTTGCAAATAGCCCCTCAGTGTTAGTAGAATTAGAACTCTATCCAACAAAACTCTGCCCAGACAAGAGAAGTATGTACAGGAATGGATACTGCAAACAGAACACTTGCAGTTCTATCAAAATCTTGGGCGACTAAGGCACGTTCAAGTACAGAGGCAGTAAAAGGGATCATCATAAGACAAATCTGGGGCGTCCAAATATGCAGGCACTTGCAGTCTCTACTAGCCAAATTAGCATAACTAAGATCCATCAGTTTAACAACCACCACTTGCCTCTCGCTGTAGGTTAGGTCTTTTTTCATGACGATGAACAACCTCTCTGGTTTCAGTGCATTCTCCTCGATGAACTGAAGGAAATCAAACTCGTTATGATTCCTTGTTGCTCACACAAAGACAAGACTTGATGTGTGACGGGACAGACTCAATATGAATGTTCTCCTGCCATAACTTGAGACTAAGGTTGCTAGCGGATTGACATGGTTGGCCAGACAGTCGCCGGAGAGGAATCACCCACATCGCTCGCTGGTCCTGCACGGAACGAAGGTTCGTGCTGTAGGAAAGCACCATCTCCCCACAACTCTCCTAATCCTAGCTGTTAATGGGGAAGAAATTTGAATCGGGATTGGCTGGCTCCATAGGAAAAGGAACGGGATGGCTCAGCCTCCATTGGGGATATTTCTGTACCGATGTACAGGATTGTTGTCAGGTTCTATTTGCAATCTGTACAACTTTTCATCTCAGAACGCACATTCCCTATCCAACGGCACAAGATCAGGTTTCCGTGCTTTCACTGAATGTATGGTTTTCACTAGATATGTACTCTAGACTAAAAGCATTCCGGTCGTCCGAGCTACTCCCTCCGTTCAGAATTACTTGTCTCGGAAATAAATGTATCTAGAACTAAAATACGTCTAGATACATCCATTTCTGCGACAAGTAATTCCGAACGGAGGGAGTAGTACCTATGCTCCGTGCATGGTAGGTTAATTTACTTGGTTATAAATGCCTGCTTTATTGGTAATTACTCCCGTAAGTGTTGCTGCTTCCTAATTGATGTTCCACAATCTGTGATTTGTTTCCTAAAACGACTTCCTAAAATTATATTCTCGCAAATAAATAATCAAGCAGCTAATTCTGATATTTCTTAAGATGTGTTTCCTTACTGGTAACATGATTTTAATACTACGGCAGCATTCTTCTTGACTAATGGAAGCATCATTTTCTGACGAATTCAATACCACAGAAGCATTCTTCTTGACCAATAGAAGCATCATTTTCTGACGAGATTTCAATACTACAGAAGCATTCTTCCTGGCTAATAAAACGTGCTTCCGCCTACCAATGAATTGGGTTCCCTGATGAATTAAACTTGCTATAATTGTATTGGACATTTTACGTAAGTGATGATTTGTTTTACTCTAAAAACATGAAAATTGTGTTTCCGTCAAGTAGAAAATTTCTTCTAAACAAACAAAACATTTCCATAGAAAGAATCATTATCATGAGTAAACTTGCTTCAAACAATATACTTCCATATGAATGTGCTCAATTTTTTTTCAAACAAATATGCTTCTTTGAGAAACAATTTACATCGAATCGTTCCTTACAAATTGGATATTCTCCCACTAGTTTCCTTACTTGCTTCTGTACGGGATGTGACAATGCGGCCCCTCAAGCTGGCCATTGGTGCTACATGCTTCCTACTAGCTTCATGTTCGTTCACTTTCGTGAACATTTACAAGCAGGCATGTCATTTCCTGTTTCCAAGCAAAAAATACCTACTACTTGCTACATGTTTGCTCCGTGAAGCTTAACGAAGCAGCCGTGTTGCTTGCTAGGAAGCAAGCAGGCCCATTGTCTTGAGCTAGGTTCTCATTGCACCAGTAGTCTTCATCACCAATGGACGTTTTGCCACTAGTTTCCATTGCTGATTCGCCTGCTTGCCGCCGTGACTCATTTGCATGTTGTGCCCCCTTATCTTTGAACTCCTCGGTCCCACTGATTAGGATGTCAGCCAGGCGGCGTCGATGACCTTTGAGCACCTCCAAAGCATAAAATTTGTAGGTATGATGCAGAAGAATAGAAGATAGGAAGCAACAACTAGTACCGGAAAGAAGCTTCAAAATACACGTATAAAAGCATTGGATACTTTAGAACGAATATTTCGAACCATAGGAAGCATGGATATTTCGAAGCATCAATTTCATGGTATTTCAAGGTAAGTCATATCTAGTGAAAGCATATAAAATTGACAATGCTTGCCGCCAACATGCGGGCACATCATTTTGTGATTTGCAAACAATTTCACTCCAAATTGATTGGTTTTTATTAGTTTACACACATAAAAACGAGACAGAACATGATAATAACATACGATCAATTCGAATAAATTGCAATGAATTAATAGTGAGATTGTATACTAAACAAAGAACAAAAAAGTAAGAACAAACTAGTGGAGGCCGTTGCTGGTTCACCAATCGACGGGTGCTACTCCAACAGCCGGTCCAACCTCCATGCAACCTAGTGATGCAACGAATGTTGTGGAGATGGTGGGCACAACCACCTAATGTTGGTATGCTGGCACCGATGAGGTCACCAGCGGCCGCATCATGGGGCAGCTCGGCACAGATTTGCTTGTATGGAAAAAAGACATTAGAAATAAGAAAGAAAGCTTATTTGCTGACTGAGGCAGACAAGAATGTGGCAACGGAGGCTGCATGTGTTGTGTCGCCAACATACATACTAAACCCATTGTTAGTCATTATGTGATCAAGGCACGGAAGCATTTTTCTAGATGATGGTAGCAAAATGAGTACAATGTAGGAACACATGGGTATAAAGCTGGAAAAAAATGCAAATAGTGCATTATTAGTGTTGGGTGGAAGCATGTAATTTTGCAACATGGAAAAAAAATGCCTTATTAGTGTTGGGTGGAAGCATGTAATTTTGCAACATGGAAAAAAATTGCCGCCAACTGTGGATGCATATGTTTAGAAGCACCCATCTAACAGAATAGGCTGGAACATTTGCACGGAAACATAATAAAAACAAGCTTTTTAATAGTAATTCTAACAAACAATCCTCAACGCATATATGTGGTACAATAATTCTTCCATTTTTTAGATGTATGAAGCTGGAAATACTATAAATAGTGCATTATTAGTGTTGGGTGGAAGCATGTAATTTTGAAAAATGAAACCAAAAACTTTGCCAGGGGGAGGGGGGGTTCTCTGACCGGCCGGTGCTACTCCGGCAGCGGATTCAGACGATGGCGCACCTGATTTGACCTGGCAAAGCAGGAATCATAGATGAGGATAGGGATCGTTCCACGCCAGGATGGAGCACCAGCGTTGTCGCCCGGGGGTCGCACAGGTGTAGAAGATGATGTGGTTTGGAGAAGCAGCGAGCGGAGCTGGCCGGCGGGGCGGCCGTGCTGCTCGACGGCGGGGAGAGCAGGAAGCAGCAGCGTGCGAGGCGGGGTAGAAGGAAATCTGGGCGAGGAGCTCCGGGCGGTGCGTGGGAACTGGATGAGCTTGGGCCGGTGTGGCTGCAACTGGAATAGGAGAGATTAAGAGAGAGATTAGCGAGAGGTTTACGGCGGGGCTATGGGCAGTTAATTCCCTATTGATGTTTTCTTTTTTACAAAAGCAACTCAGTTTGTGAGGCATCGGATTTCAATTGAATGGATGGCGTTGGAATGGTCTGATGCTGGACATTATAGATAACAAGCGTTTCCCTACATTTTAGTATTGGTCTGTCTTGTCTTAATTTTCTATTCTGGGTGCATTGGCAAAGCTTACCTTTCCGGTGCACTTTGACCAATTGATGTAGAGGTGATTACACTGGTGGTGTCTCAACTTGCCACCAATGTTCACACTTGCCATCAATGTTCATTTTGATGCATAAATTTGAAGAATACGCTGAACTAGGGTAAAAACTTGGCTCTTTGGTTTAAAATACGGTTCAAATCACGCTTTCGTACGTCCGCGCTGCTGACTAGATGCCAGCGTGTCTGCAGGACCCATTGACAGCGACTGCGAGCGCGCACAGAGGCGTGTGGTCGTGTGGGTGGCTGGAATATTTCGAAAAACCCCTTCGTTTTTTCTTATTTTTGCAAACAAGGCGCTGAGCTGGTGGGACAACGCAACCCTGATTTCGCGCTCGTATCCTAACATGTCGCAGGTCAGTTCGATTGTGCTGCCGCGAGCTCTTCTCCTCGACTCTCCTAGTTCGATCGTTCGGAGTTGCCGCCTGGGGGGGTCGTGACGACGCCATTGATCATCGCGGGCGTGGATGGCGGAGCCTCGTCGGCGAGCACCCGTCGATGCAGCCCCTCCATACGGTGAGAAACTGAGAATTGCCTCGCCTCCTTTGCCCCTCTGTACCCTGCTTTCATTAGGGTTTTATTAGAAGAATTCATGGAGCGACAGGCACTGGCGGGATAGAATAGCAGTCAGATAGTGGCTGTGTCCACGTATGTGATATGGAAGTTGCAACCAGGCAATTGTTGTCCTTGTCATGATCGGAGATGGACGGGGCAGCACCATGGAGCAAGCTGCAGGGGAAGGTGGTGCTCGTGAGGGACCCTTCTTCGACATCGATAGTGAGTTCTACCTTGACCTGGCCCGCGCCGGCGACCATGTCATCGCTGCACCGATCGTCTCCTTTGCTCCTTCTGTGATGAGATGAACGTGTTGGCTGTCGAGCTTGATGCCGCCGCAGACAGGTCGGCCGTGTCAGTGGCTTGATCGACAATGCAAGCCTGTCGGTGGTAATGCATGGGTTAGTAAGATGCCTCTTTTTTGGTAATCGTGATCGATAAAAAATTCAGACTAGATGACATACATAAGGAACTATTTGCCGCACAAGCGCAAACCACATTTGTCGGGTTTTAGGAACAAGCTTTTAAACATGAGAAGAGTAGCAGGAGTAATTATGAGGCTGATTCAGTAGCGAAGTCTGTACTGTCTCTGTACTGCTGCCGACATGTTTGGTTTGATCCACGACCAGCAGACAAGTTTTCTGTACCTACAAGTTGTATTAGTAGGCTACAGCCACAAATATTATGAATGAATAGTGAGGGGAAGGTGGATTTGATTTTATCAGAAATAGTCAGTACAGGTATGCTGAAAATTCAACAATAGCATTGCTGAACTTTTTTTGGCATACGCTTAACTGAATTTACGACACTGAATGTTCGACAGTGGCTTAACTGAATTTTGGACACTTTTTGACAGAAGTTAATCTTGTCACACTAGTATTTCTGTTTAATATTTGATCAGTGCCCATCTGTGAGGGGATGACACGTATGTGTATTTGTTGCCTGGAAACCATCTATGTGGTTGGGTTGTTCACTACAATTTTTTTATGAAGTGAATTCTCAAGTTAATTGTTAACTAAAGTTAAGAGCTTCATAGTTAACTGAATTTTGTTTGTTTACTAAATTGTGTGTTGTAAGCTAAAGTAAGAGTGAACTAAGTACTTCTTATTTGCATTGCAGGTGCTTTTGATGGTCTTTTCTCAGTTGAGATTCACCACAAAGGCTTATTTTGTGGAACTGAAAGCAATAGCACATACATGGATTATGAAGTTGCTTGGTTTGACAATTGTGATAGTGATACTTTGTCCATTTTATGGATCAATGATTTTCTGCAGTAGCTCGGGTACGACAGAGTGAGTGTGAAGCTTGATGTGTTTTGGTGTCAGACGGGAAAGACATTGGGTGATGGATTGAGAGAGATAAAGTGTGATGCAGACATCCTTGCAATGATAGCAACAACTACAGAGCACAAGAATTTGTTGCTGATTGTAGACCATGGAGGGACACCTGAACCGCCAAAGGTCATTACTCCAGGAAATGAAAGCAAGGGCAAAGAGAAAACTATCCAGGATGAGGAAAGAAGTGTGCCAAAGAATAGGAGGGGAAGGATCACCCTCAGGTTGTGGTGATGAAGAAATGGAGGAAGAAGGTGGAGTAGATGCAGAAGCAGCAGATTCAGAGACTGATGAGGATTTCTATGATAGTGACTGTGATGTGGAGGATGGGGACGATGATTTATTTGAGACAAATATAGATAAAGAAGTGGATGATCACAGAGAGAAGGATACACCATGTGACTATGAAGCAGAGCTAGCAGAGGATGCTCTAGACGATTCCCACCTTGAATTGTCCAAAGAAGAGAGGGACAAGTTGAAGTACCATTTCAAGGCATTTAATGCAGAAATAGATTTAAATGCCCCCTGTTTTTAGACTTGGCATGGTGTTTGGTAATGTGCAGGAGCTAAGACATGCTATAACATCATATAGCATCAGGAACAGGGTTCAAGTGAAGAAGACAAGGAATACTTCTACTAGAGTTGTAGCTCAATGCTCTGGTGATTGCCCATGGTATCTTCAGGCAAGCAAGGACAACAGAACTTCTAGTTTTGTCATAAAGAAGTTCTTTGATGAGCACACTGTTGGGGAACGTAGTAATTTCAAAAAAATTCCTACGCACACGCAAGATCATGGTGATTCATAGCAACGAGAGGGGAGAGTGTTGTCCACGTACCCTCGTAGACCGACAGCGGAAGCGTTATCACAACGCGGTTGATGTAGTCGTACGTCTTCACGATCCGACCGATCAAGTACCGAACGTACGGCACCTCCGAGTTCAGCACACGTTCAGCTCGATGACGTCCCTCGAACTCTGATCCAGCCGAGTGTTGAGGGAGAGTTTCGTCAGCACGACGGCGTGGTGACGATGATGATGTTCCACCGACGCAGGGCTTCGCCTAAGCTCCGCAACGGTATTATCGAGGTGTAATATGGTGGAGGGGGGCACCGCACACGGCTAAGAGATCTCAAGGATCAATTGTTGTGTCTATGGGGTGTCCCCCTGCCCCCGTATATAAAGGAGCAAGGAGGAGGCAGCCGGCCAAGGGAAGAGGCGCGCCAAAGGGGGGAGTCCTACTCCCACCGGGAGTAGGACTCCTCCTTTCCTTGTGGGAGTAGGAGAAGGGAAGGGGGAAGGAGAAAAAGGAAGGGTGCGCCCCCCTTCCCTAGTCCAATTCGGACCAGACCATGGGGAGGGGTGCGGCCACCTTTTGAGGCCTTTCTCTCCTTTCCCGTATGGCCCATTAAGGCCCAATACGAATTCCCGTAACTCTCCGTTACTCCGAAAAATACCCGAATCACTCGGAACCTTTCCGAAGTCCGAATATAGTCGTCCAATATATCGATTTTTACGTCTCGACCATTTCGAGACTCCTCGTCATATCCCTGATCTCATTCGGGACTCCGAACTCCTTCGGTACATCAAAACTCAATAAAACTGTCATCGTAACGTTAAACGTGCGGACCCTACGGGTTCGAGAACTATGTAGACATGACCGAGACACGTCTCCGGTCAATAACCAATAGCGGGACCTGGATGCCCATATTGGCTCCCACATATTCTACGAAGATCTTTATCGGTCAGACCGCATAACAACATACGTTGTTCCCTTTGTCACCGGTATGTTACTTGCCCGAGATTTGATCGTCGGTATCTCGATACCTAGTTCAATCTCGTTACCGGCAAGTCTCTTTGCTCGTTCCGTTACACATCATCCCGCAACTAACTCATTAGTCACAATGCTTGCAAGGCTTATAGTGATGTGCATTACCGAGTGGGCCCAGAGATACCTCTCCGACAATTGGAGTGACAAATCCTAATCTCGAAATACGTCAACCCAACAAGTACCTTTGGAGACACCTGTAGAGCACCTTTATAATCACCCATTTACGTTGTGACGTTTGGTAGCACACAAAGTGTTCCTCCGGTAAACGGGAGTTGCATAATCTCATAGTCATAGGAACATGTATAAGTCATGAAGAAAGCAATAGCAACATACTAAACGATTGAGTGCTAAGCTAACGGAATGGGTCAAGTCAATCACGTCATTCTCCTAATGAGGTGATCTCGTTAATCAAATGACAACTCATGTCTATGGCTAGGAAACATAACCATCTTTGATTAACGAGCTAGTCAAGTAGAGGCATACTAGTGACACTCTGTTTGTCTATGTATTCACACATGTATTATGTTTCCGGTTAATACAATTCTAGCATGAATAATAAACATTTATCATGATATAAGGAAATATATAATACTTTATTATTGCCTCTAGGGCATATTTCCTTCACACACTTGTAGTAAGTCCTGGAATCTTAAAGGGTTGACAGCTCCTTTTCTAACCAAAAAATTCAAAAATGAGTTCAGAGACAATGAGAAGATGCCCTTAAAGAAATAAGAAGAGAAGGTTCAGACAGAGTTCAACCTCATACCAACCAGGAGCAAACTGGGAAGATCCAGAAGAGCATCAGTGAAGGAGATAAGGGGGGATGATGATGATCAATACAAGCAGTTATGGGATTATGGAGAGGAATTAAGGCAAAGCAATCCTGGTAGCAAATTTTTCCTATGCACAAAGGAGATAGTAGATGAGAAGACGAAGGAGACACATGAGCACTTCTCAACATTGTACTGGTCTTTGGATGCATGCAAGAGAGGTTGGCTTATGGGTTGCAGGCCAATAATTTATTATTGATGGATGTCACATAAAGACCAGATATAAAGGAAACTTACTCACAACTGTTGGTGTTGACCCGAATGAACATTTGGAATGTGATGTTACGTACCTTAAATTTTAAGTATTTGGCTGTAATGTTATGTACCAGACTTGTTCATAGTGTTGCTGTCAAAAATTTGGTACCGAATATCACTTTGTTGCTGTCAAAATTTGTATCTCTTCACAATGTGCATGCAAGATTTGGCAGTAATATTCAGTGCTGCTGTGAAGTTAATTATCATGTACTACTATCTTCGTCCGACGTCGACCATTCGCGGTACGCCGGTGCCACCCATCTGTACATGGACAACAAATGAAACATGGGAGAGAGGGAGTCAAATATGGGTGACAGAAGGGATGAGAGAGGTGACCGGTGCCGACAAGCTCGAAGGCTCGCCGCCGCCGACAAGCTCGAAGGCTCGCCGCCGACGACCAGCTCCAGGGCTCCCCGCCGCCGTGCTACTTGCTGCTGCGGCCAAAAGGGGAAAGGGGTTAGGGATTTGGGGGCTGGGCCGAAGCGTTGGTGTTGTGTCCCACCGGCTCAGGGGATTCTGTGCAAAAATAAAAACATGAAGGTTTTTTTCTGTAACATTCCAGCCACACGCCCCTGTGCGCGCTTGCAGTGGCTGGCAACGGGTCCCGCAGACACGCTGTCATCCTAGCCAGCAGCCCGGATGTATGAAAACGTGAATTGAACAGTATTTGAACCAAATAGCCAAGTTGTAGCACTAGTTCAGTGTATTTTTCAACTTTATGCATCAAAGTGAACATTGGCGGCAAGTTGAGGCACCACTAGTGTAATTACCTCATAAAGTAAAGCTAATAATAAAGAATGGACTGCTTCCGGTCGTCCGTCGCGTAATTTTGTAGAAATCCCCCTATAGTTACTAGTAATTAAGCCGTGGTATAGTTTTAAGTGATAACCACGTTTCGTTTTGCAGAAACCCCCATAGTTTTTTATAACTAATCCGCACTACTATTTTAAGTGACTCTTGCAAAACATTTCACGTTTTGCAAAGAACCCTTTGCTATTTCCTAAATTTAATCCACAATCTATATCATATGTTTTTAAGAATAGTCATATCTTTTAACTAGTAACTCCAATTTTAATGTGTTATATATGAAATTTGATCGAAAATATGTAGAATCTGAATATTATGTTATTTTACCTATTAAACATTTTTAAAATGTTGTTTTGGATGCAACCTTAATAAATAGTGCATGATCCATCTTTATTTCGTACCGCTGTAGATCCAGATAGAAAATGAACAACTCAACAAAACCAAATTAGAGACGAAAGAAACCATCTATAACCCCACATGCACGCGACGGCAAAACCTCACAGGAAAAAAGAAAGCAAATTTCTGATCTTGTGCCGAGAAAGAGAGATGCATTAGGATTGACACATTCAAACGCATTGTGTTTGTGTGGGCATTGATGTCAAGTTCAAATAAAGAACGTGGACCTATTGAGGTCTTGAGTCATGATTCTTGGATTAGGGACGAGTGTTATTTTTTTCCCGTTGCAACACACGGTCTCTTTTGCTAGTAATACTAAAAGCACGAAGCTTTCTTAGTTCTCCATATCCGTTAATTTTGTCTTAACCATAAAATTGACGATCGATATTTTTAAAAAGGGAATCGATCTGGAAAAGAAATACAGACACCTGCCGAATCGACATGGACTCTTTAACAAGGGGATCGATCCAATCTATCTAGGAAATCTATGAAAAAACGCAATCTAGGCAAATAAATACAGACACCTGCCGAATCGGTGTGGACTCTTTCTGCTCTCGCATCTGTCTTTCCCCACCCAACCCCCATATTATTTGTTCATCGGCCGCTTGCGCAACATAGCCCCTCCTCGTCCCGTGAGTAAAAAGAATCCGAGCCCCGTACCGTATCAATTCTGCAGTAGAGCAAAATCATAAGACAAATGAAGAGTTCAAATGATTCACTCATCCATTGCAACGTGGGAGACCCACTTATATACATGATGAAGGGGTGTGTTGGGGAGACACCTTTCCCCCAACAGACACCTCCTGGAAGGCATCCCTCCCATATAATTGATCACATGTTTTATTTCTCAACCCCCCCCCCCCCCTTGATCAATTCGTCATCTGTATATTGCAAACAGAAAACTCCTCCAATAACCCTGTGGAAAAAAAGAGGAGAAACCTTATGATAATATGCAATCGAAAACTCCTTTAAAACCAAGTGGAAAAAAATATAAGGAGAAAGCAACATGGCATATATCTGCACTTGTATTTATATTGTCTCGTTAAGAACCTTATATGAGAAACATTATGGAAAACCCATAAAGAGAAAAGGAGTACAATATGAATGATCTGAAGTTCACCAACATGTTATAACTTGGGATTTTTACTCCCCTTGAACTTTGCAAACATCAATGTTATCTCATACCAATTCCACAAACCTGATTCTGGAATATAAACGTTGGTACAGACATTGCAAATATCACAATAATTTGTTTGCATATTACACTCCTACATTTCTGTAATTAGCGAGGATAAATATAACCCATAAGCAATACAAGTGACATTATCTTGGTAGATAATGATAGTCAATTTCAATGAATCTCCACATGATTTCACATGTAGGCAGTCATTCTGCGAAGCCATACACATCTTGTAATGCTTCAAATAAAATAATTACAGCAGAATGATCTCTGGAAGGACCCATTTGAAGTCTATTCTGAAGGCTCCCCTCAGAATACTCTTCCAGTAAATCCAGTCTTTGATATGACACTATTGGGATCAGGTTATTAGCCACTATCACGATATCACACCATGGTGCCATCTTGATTTTCCAGATCGAATTAATCAAGACCTTTTGTGTCTTGGACATATCTGAGGATATACCTTATATCAACCATTATACCTTTATTGGGGATTGCACTCTCAATATATTGCCAACAAATATAATGTCAGGCCTGGCGTATTTTGCAAGATATATGAGTGCTCTCATGGTATACAGATATGGAACTTCAGGTCCACTATCACTTCACCATCTCCCCTCGGTCTAAATGGGCTTGTATCCCATGTCAGGTATAATATGATCATATGTGTCTTTGATATATCCAATATTTCTAGATATATGAAGACTGATATACATTTATTCCAGAGGGAATATGCTCAACTATAAACTTAGCATGATTTGGTTTGACCCAAATATTCGTCTTAAAATGATTGTGCATATCTCATATGTGGTATATGTTGGGAAACGTAGTAATTTCAAAAATTTCCTACGCACACGCAAGATCATGGTGATGCATAGCAACGAGAGGGGAGAGTGTTGTCCACGTCCTCGTAGACCGACAGCGGAAGCGTTATTACAACGCGGTTAATGTAGCCGAACGTCTTCACGATCCGACCGATCAAGTACCGAACGTACGGCACCTCCGAAGTTCTACACACGTTCAGCTCGATGACGTCCCTCGAACTCCGATCCAGCCGAGTGTTGAGGGAGAGTTTCGTCAGCACGATGGCGTGGTGACGATGATGATGTTCCACCGACGCAGGGCTTCGCCTAAGCTTCGCGACGGTATTATCGAGGTGTAATCTGGTGGAAGGGGGCACCGCACACGGCTAAAATATCGTATATCAAGTGTGTTCTTAGGTGCCCCCTGCCCCCGTATATAAAGGAGCAAGGGGAGGCCGGCTGCCTATGGGGCGCGCCAAAGAGAGGGGGGGAGTCCTCCTCCTAGTAGGAGTAGGACTCCCCTTTCCTAGTCCTACTAGGAAAAGAAGGGGGGAAGGAAAGAGAGGGGGAGGGAGAGGGAAAGGGGGCTGCGCCCCCCTCTCCTAGTCCAACTAGGACTCCTCTGGGAGGGGGCGCACCACCTCCTGGCTGCTGCCCTCTCTCTCCCCTCAAGGCCCACTAAGGCCCAATACTTCCCCGGGGGGTTCCGGTAACCCTCCGGCACTCCGGTTTAATCCGAAACTTCTCCGGAACACTTCCGGTGTCCGAACATAGTCGTCCAATATATCAATCTTTACGTCTCGACCATTTCGAGACTCCTCGTCATGTCCGTGATCACATCCGGGACTCCGAACAACCTTCGGTACATCAAATCACATAAACTCATAATATAACTGTCATCGTAACTTTAAGCGTGCGGACCCTTTGGGTTCGAGAACTATGTAGACATGACCGAGACACCTCTCCGGTCAATAACCAATAGCGGGACCTGGATGCCCATATTGGCTCCCACATATTCTACGAAGATCTTTATCGGTCAGACCGCATAACAACATACGTTGTTCCCTTTGTCATCGGTATGTTACTTGCCCGAGATTCGATCGTCGGTATCTCGATACCTAGTTCAATCTCGTTACCGGCAAGTCTCTTTACTCGTTCCGTAATACATCATCCCGCAACTAACTCATTAGTCACAATGCTTGCAAGGCTTATAGTGATGTGCATTACCGAGTGGGCCCTGAGATACCTCTCCGACAATCGGAGTGACAAATCCTATTCTCGAAATACGCCAACCCAACAAGTACCTTTGGAGACACCTGTAGAGCACCTTTATAATCACCCAGTTACGTTGTGACGTTTGGTAGCACACAAAGTGTTCCTCCGGTAAACGGGAGTTGCATAATCTCATAGTCATGGGAACATGTATAAGTCATGAAGAAAGCAATAGCAACATACTAAACGATCGGGTGCTAAGCTAACGTAATGGGTCATGTCAATCACGTCATTCTCCCAATGAGGTGATCCCGTTAATCAAATAACAACTCATGTCTATGGCTAGGAAACATAACCATCTTTGATTAACGAGCTAGTCAAGTAGAGGCATACTAGTGACACTTTGTTTGTCTATGTATTCACACATGTATTATGTTTCCGGTTAATACAATTCTAGCATGAATAATAAACATTTATCATGATACAAGGAAATATATAATACTTTATTATTGCCTCTAGGGCATATTTCCTTCAGTCTCCCACTTGTACTAGAGTCAATAATCTAGATTACATAGTAATGATTCTTACACCCATGGAGTCTTGGTGCTGATCATGTTTTGCTCGTGGAAGAGGCTTAGTCAACGGATCTGCTACATTCAGATCCGTATGTATCTTGCAAATTTCTATGTCTCCCACCTGGACTAAATCCCGGATGGAATTGAAGCGTCTTCTGATGTGCTTGGTTCTCTTGTGAAATCTGGATTCCTTTGCTAAGGCAATTGCACCAGTATTATCACAAAAGATATTCATTGGTCCCGATGTACTAGGTATGACACCTAGATCGGTTATGAACTCCTTCATCCAGACTCCTTCATTCGCTGCTTCCGAAGCAGCTATGTATGCCGCTTCACACGTAGATCCCGCCACGACACTTTGCTTGGAACTGCACCAACTGACAGCTCCACCGTTCAATGTAAATACGTATCCGGTTTGCGATTTCGAATCGTCCGGATCAGTGTCAAAGCTTGCATCAACGTAACCATTTACGATGAGCTCTTTGTCACCTCCATATACGAGAAACATATCCTTAGTCCTTTTCAGGTATTTCAGGATATTCTTGACCGCTGTCCAGTGATCCACTCCTGGATTACTTTGGTACCCCCTTGCTAAACTTATAGCCAGGGACACATCAGGTCTGGTACACAGCATTGCATACATGATAGAGCCTATGGCTGAAGCATAGGGAACATCTTTCATCTTCTCTCTATCTTCTGCAGTGGTCGGGCATTGAGTCTTACTCAATCTCACACCTTGTAGTACAGGCGAGAACCCTTTCTTTGCTTGATCCATTTTGAACTTCTTCAAAACTTTGTCAAGGTATGTGCTTTGTGAAAGTCCAATTAAGCGCCTTGATCTATCTCTATAGATCTTAATGCCTAATATATATGCAGCTTCACCGAGGTCTTTCATTGAAAAACTTTTATTCAAGTATCCCTTTATGCTATCCAGAAATTCAATATCATTTCCAATCAGTAATATGTCATCCACATATAATATCAGAAATGCTATCGAGCTCCCACTCACTTTCTTGTAAATACAGGCTTCTCCAAAAGTCTGTATAAAACCAAATGCTTTGATCACACTATCAAAGCGTTTATTCCAACTCCGAGAGGCTTGCACCAGTCCATAAATGGATCGCTGGAGCTTGCACACTTTGTTAGTTCCCTTTGGATCGACAAAACCTTCCGGTTGCATCATATACAACTCTTCTTCCAGAAATCCATTCAGGAACGCAGTTTTGACATCCATTTGCCAAATTTCATAATCATAAAATGCGGCAATTGCTAACATGATTCGGACAGACTTAAGCATCGCTACGGGTGAGAAGGTCTCATCGTAGTCAATCCCTTGAACTTGTCAAAAACCTTTCGCAACAAGTCGAGCTTTATAGATAGTAACATTACCATCAGCGTCAGTCTTCTTCTTGAAGATCCATTTATTTTCAATGGCTTGCCGACCATCGGGCAAGTCAACCAAAGTCCATACTTTGTTCTCATACATGGATCCTATCTCGGATTTCATGGCTTCAAGCCATTTTGCGGAATCTGGGCTCACCATTGCTTCTTCATAGTTCGTAGGTTCGCCATGGTCTAGTAACATGACCTCCAGAACAGGATTACCGTACCACTCTGGTGCGGATCTTGATCTAGTTGACCTACGAAGTTCAGTAATAACTTGATCTGAAGTTTCATGATCATTATCATTAACTTCCTCACTACTTGGTGTAGGTGTCGCAGAAACAGATCTCTGCGATGATCTACTTTCCAATAAGGGAGCAGGTACGGTTACCTCATCAAGTTCTACTTTCCTCCCACTCACATCTTTCGAGAGAAACTCCTTCTCTAGAAAGGATCCATTTCTAGCAACAAATATCTTGCCATCGGATCTGTGATAGAAGGTGTACCCAACGGTCTCCTTTGGGTATCCTATGAAGACACATTTCTCCGATTTAGGTTCGAGCTTATCAGGTTGAAGTTTCTTCACATAAGCATCGCAACCCCAAACTTTAAGATACGACAACTTTGGTTTCTTGCCAAACCATAGTTCATAAGGCGTCGTCTCAACGGATTTTGATGGTGTCCTATTTAGAGTGAATGCAGCCGTCTCTAAAGCATAACCCCAAAACGATAGTGGTAAATCAGTAAGAGACATCATAGATCGCACCATATCTAGTAAAGTGCGATTACGACGTTCAGACACACCATTACGCTGTGGTGTTCCGGGTGGCGTGAGTTGCGAAACTATTCCGCATTGTTTCAAATGTAGACCAAACTCGTAACTCAAATATTCTCCTCCACGATCAGATCGTAGGAATTTTATTTTCTTGTTACGATGATTTTCAACTTCACTCTGAAATTCTTTGAACTTTTCAAATGTTTCAGACTTATGTTTCATTAAGTAGATATACCCATATCTGCTCAAATCATCTGTGAAGGTGAGAAAATAACGATATCCGCCACGAGCTTCAATATTCATCGGACCACATACATCTGTATGTATGATTTCCAACAAATCTTTTGTTCTCTCCATAGTTCCGGAGAACGGTGTTTTTGTCATCTTGCCCATAAGGCACGGTTCGCAAGTACCAAGTGATTCAAAATCAAGTGTTTCCAAAATTCCATCAGTATGGAGTTTCTTCATGCGCTTTACACCGATATGACCCAAACGGCAGTGCCACAAATAAGTTGCACTGTCATTATTAACTCTGCATCTTTTGGTTTCAACATTATGAATATGTGTATCACTACTATCGAGATTCATTAAAAATAGACCACTCTTCAAGGGTGCATGACCATAAAAGATATTATTCATATAAATAGAACAACCATTATTCTCTGATTTAAATGAATAACCGTCTCGCATTAAACAAGATCCAGATATAATGTTCATGCTCAACGCTGGCACCAAATAACAATTATTTATGTCTAAAACTAATCCCGAAGGTAGATGTAGAGGTAGCGTGCCGACGGCGATCACATCGACTTTGGAACCATTTCCCACGCGCATCGTCACCTCGTCCTTAGCTAAACTTCGCTTAATCCGTAGCCCCTGTTTTGAGTTGCAAATATTAGCAACAGAACCAGTATCAAATACCCAGGTGCTACTGCGAGTATTAGTAAGGTACACATCAATAACATGTATATCACATATACCTTTGTTAACCTTGCCATCCTTCTTATCCGCCAAATACTTGGGGCAGTTCCGCTTCCAGTGGCCAGTCTGCTTACAGTAGAAGCACTCAGTTTCAGGCTTAGGTCCAGACTTGGATTTCTTCTCCTAAACAGCAACTTGCTTGCTATTCTTCTTGAAGTTCCCTTTCTTCTTCCCTTTGCCCTTTTTCTTGAAACTAGTGGTTTTACTGACCATCAACACTTGATGCTCCTTTTTGATTTCTACCTCCGCTGCCTTTAGCATTGCGAAGAGCTCGGGAATCGTCTTATCCATCCCTTGCATGTTATAGTTCATCACGAAGCTCTTGTAGCTTGGTGGCAGTGATTGAAGAATTCTGTCAATGACGCAATCATCCGGAAGTTGAACTCCCAATTGAATCAAGTGATTATTATACCCAGACATTCTGAGTATATGCTCACTGACAGAACTATTCTCTTCCATCTTGCAGCTATAGAACTTATTGGAGACTTCATATCTCTCAATCCGGGCATTTGCTTGAAATATTAACTTCAACTCCTGGAACATCTCATATGCTCCATGACGTTCAAAACGTCGTTGAAGTCCCGGTTCTAAGCCGTATAGCATGGCACACTGAACTATTGAGTAGTCATCAGCTTTGCTTTGCCAGACGTTCATAACTTCTGGTGTAGCTCTTGCAGGAGGCCTGGCACCTAGCGGTGCTTCCAGGACGTAATTCTTCTGTGCAGCAATGAGGATAATCCTCAAGTTACGGACCCAGTCCGTGTAATTGCTACCATCATCTTTCAACTTAGCTTTCTCAAGGAACGCATTAAAATTCAACGGAACAACAACACGGGCCATATATCTACATTTAACATAGACAAGCAAGATACTATCAGGTACTAAGTTCATGATAAATTTAAGTTCAATTAATCATATTACTTAAGAACTCCCACTTAGATAGACATCTCTCTAATCATCTAAGTGATTACGTGATCCAAAGCAACTAAACCATGACCGATTAACACGTGAGATGGAGTAGTTTCAATGGTGAACATCACTATGTTGATCATGTCTACTATATGATTCACGCTCGACCTTTCGGTCTCTGTGTTCCGAGGCCATATCTGTATATGCTAGGCTCGTCAAGTTTAACCCGAGTATTCCGCGTGTGCAACTGTTTTGCACCCGTTGTATTTGAACGTAGAGCCTATCACACCCGATTAACACGTGGTGTCTCAGCACGAAGAACTTTTGCAACGGTGCATACTCAGGGAGAACACTTTTATCTTGAAATTTTAGTGAGAGATCATCTTATAATGCTACCGTCAATCAAAGCAAGATAAGATGCATAAAGGATTAACATCACATGCAATCAATATAAGTGATATGATATGGCCATCATCATCTTGTGCTTGTGATCTCCATCTCCGAAGCACCGTGCTTGTGATCACCATCTCCGAAGCACCATCATGATCACCATCGTCACCGGCTCGACACCTTGATCTCCATCGTAGTATCGTTGTCGTCTCGCCAACTTATTACTTTTACGACTATCGCTACCGCTTAGTGATAAAGTAAAACTATTACATGGCGATTGCATCTCATACAATAAAGCGACAACCATATGGCTCCTGCCAGTTGCCGATAACTCGGTTACAAAACATGATCATCTCATACAACACATTATATCACATCATGTCTTGACCATATCACATCACAACATGCCCTGCAAAAACAAGTTAGACGTCCTCTACTATGTTGTTGCAAGTTTTACGTGGCTGCTACGGGCTTAGCAAGAACCGTTCTTACCTACGCATCAAAACCACAACGATAGTTTGTCAAGTTGGTGCTGTTTTAACCTTCGCAAGGACCGGGCGTAGCCACACTCGGTTCAACTAAAGTGAGAGAGACAGACACCCGCCAGTCACCTTTAAGCAACGAGTGCTCCGAACGGTGAAACCAGTCTCGCGTAAGCGTACGCGTAATGTCGGTCCGGGCCGCTTCATCTCACAATACCGCTGAACCAAAGTATGACATGCTGGTAAGCAGTATAACTTATATCGCCCACAACTCACTTGTGTTCTACTCGTGCAAAGCATCAACGCATAAAACCAGGCTCGGATGCCACTGTTGGGAAACGTAGTAATTTCAAAAATTTCCTACGCACACGCAAGATCATGGTGATGCATAGCAACGAGAGGGGAGAGTGTTGTCCACGTACCCTCGTAGACCGACAGCGGAAGCGTTATTACAACGCGGTTGATGTAGCCGAACGTCTTCACGATCCGACCGATCAAGTACCGAACGTACGGCACCTCCGAAGTTCTACACACGTTCAGCTCGATGACGTCCCTCGAACTCCGATCCAGCCGAGTGTTGAGGGAGAGTTTCGTCAGCACGACGGCGTGGTGACGATGATGATGTTCCACCGACGCAGGGCTTCGCCTAAGCTTCGCGACGGTATTATCGAGGTGTAATCTGGTGGAAGGGGGCACCGCACACGGCTAAAATATCGTATATCAAGTGTGTTCTTAGGTGCCCCCTGCCCCCGTATATAAAGGAGCAAGGGGAGGCCGGCTACCTATGGGGCGCGCCAAAGAGAGGGGGGAGTCCTCCTCCTAGTAGGAGTAGGACTCCCCTTTCCTAGTCCTACTAGGAAAAGAAGGGGGCAAGGAAAGAGAGGGGGAGGGAGAGGGAAAGGGGGCTGCGCCCCCCTCTCCTAGTCCAACTAGGACTCCTCTGGGAGGGGGCGCACCACCTCCTGGCTGCTGCCCTCTCTCTCCCCTCAAGGCCCACTAAGGCCCAATACTTCCCCGGGGGGTTCCGGTAACCCTCCGGCACTCCGGTTTAATCCGAAACTTCTCCGGAACACTTCCGGTGTCCGAACATAGTCGTCCAATATATCAATCTTTACGTCTCGACCATTTCGAGACTCCTCGTCATGTCCGTGATCACATCCGGGACTCCGAACAACCTTCGGTACATCAAATCACATAAACTCATAATATAACTGTCATCGTAACTTTAAGCGTGCGGACCCTTTGGGTTCGAGAACTATGTAGACATGACCGAGACACCTCTCCGGTCAATAACCAATAGCGGGACCTGGATGCCCATATTGGCTCCCACATATTCTACGAAGATCTTTATCGGTCAGACCGCATAACAACATACGTTGTTCCCTTTGTCATCGGTATGTTACTTGCCCGAGATTCGATCGTCGGTATCTCGATACCTAGTTCAATCTCGTTACCGGCAAGTCTCTTTACTCGTTCCGTAATACATCATCCCGCAACTAACTCATTAGTCACAATGCTTGCAAGGCTTATAGTGATGTGCATTACCGAGTGGGCCCTGAGATACCTCTCCGACAATCGGAGTGACAAATCCTATTCTCGAAATACGCCAACCCAACAAGTACCTTTGGAGACACCTGTAGAGCACCTTTATAATCACCCAGTTACGTTGTGACGTTTGGTAGCACACAAAGTGTTCCTCCGGTAAACGGGAGTTGCATAATCTCATAGTCATGGGAACATGTATAAGTCATGAAGAAAGCAATAGCAACATACTAAACGATCGGGTGCTAAGCTAACGTAATGGGTCATGTCAATCACGTCATTCTCCCAATGAGGTGATCCCGTTAATCAAATAACAACTCATGTCTATGGCTAGGAAACATAACCATCTTTGATTAACGAGCTAGTCAAGTAGAGGCATACTAGTGACACTTTGTTTGTCTATGTATTCACACATGTATTATGTTTCCGGTTAATACAATTCTAGCATGAATAATAAACATTTATCATGATACAAGGAAATATATAATACTTTATTATTGCCTCTAGGGCATATTTCCTTCAGTATAGACATTGAAGATCATCCACCTCACTAAGATGATGTAAATCAAATTCAGGATATCGTCATGAATACACATCAACAATCATTAGTATTAGAGTAATCCTTATCAAGGAGTAGCTCACTTTGTCTGTTGTACCACACAACTCTTCGACCTCTTCTGAGTCATAGAATGACTTCTGAAGCTTCACACAAACATGTTGCGATTTATCATTGGATTCAGAATACTAAGCCCTTTCGATGACTTCAATATGTATATCTGAACTAAATGATCTATGTAAGTATGTAGCCACTGCATACATCAGCCGCATGTATTTATACTGGCAATTAGTATCAAAACATAATTCCGCTCATACCGAGAAGGTATGCTGCATCATAAACAATGTTGGGTCTCTGTGAAAACCCTTGTGCTACAAGCCTCACTTTCTCACCACCTCATCTATTTTCGTTTCCGAATGAAAAATCATTTCTCTTCTCTATGAAAGATACTTATGAGGAGCAGGTTTTACTATCGTAAACACCTCTCTTTTGATGAGCGAGTGCTAATCTTCCTAAATTGCTTCCTTTCATTTGAACCAGTATAAGTGTAAACAACACTCTCCATGGATTTTGATTCAGTGCCAAAAAGGATTTCAGCAATTCTCAGGAAGAATTTTATGTCGATATATGTAGACTTTTCATATGTGATTCTCATGAATCAACATCATTTGTGGAATTCTCGTTACGCCACTTAACTCCTTGTGATTTCCCATAGCAACGGAGTCAAGGTGTTTCAATGTCCCATCACCAAAAAATGTGTGGACACATGTGTTGGGTCTGGATGACGCGCACCCATCTTGTGTCATTAAACCTAGGTTGAATCACATTTACTAATGGAGGAGGCCATTTCCTCTATTTCCGCGGAAACATATGAGGACTTAATCTCATGTGACCATAATTCTCCCCCTCTTGTTCCCATTTGGGGATACGAGTGGTTATTAGGTACCTCCACTCATTCTGGTACTAGACTTCAGTGACACCTTTGTCATCAGTAAATGTATATGGCAGATTATTTGCAATATGTTGCAAATTTCACATAACGTGAACCTCTAGTTTAGATTCTTAAGTACGTGGAATGTCTACGACATTTCTTATGCATCCCCTGGCATTCTATGTGGTACATTTCTCCCCTTGATGCTTGAAAATGTCCTTATTGCAAAAGCAATCAGCGCACGGGCTGCAAATAACTCCCTCACTAGGGTTAAGGTATGTGACGGATTAACAATCATACAATAGTTATTACTCACATAGATCCCAAATATATGTGAAGGCCCTTGATGTACACTGGGGTGGTGATATTGGTATGCAACCGAATTACCGCAGATGGGAACTACTTCACTGATTTCCACGTACAAACTGCAAGGGTACGCAGTATATGTGTTTGATCTCATTTAGACTAAATATGCGGCGTGTGAGACCGCATGTTACAACTAACAAAAGTTTGGCTCATCACAATTCTGCAATAGTGGTGCAATTTTGATTCTCTTTGGGAAGAGATCTAGTCACACCATTTTGTTATGTGCACAATGTATTGAATATGACGATTGAATGCTCACGGATCAAATTCAATGGCATTTCCATTCCAACGGAATTATCCCATGTGTTGGGGATATGACTATTGGGTATGACCCGCCCAGGAGGGGCCGGGTTATCCCGATGGCGGTTCATCATAACAAAGCCCATGAGGACGTAGAAGATGGCGATTTATCAAGGAGACTTATTAGAGGCCCAAAGCCCGAAGGCGGCTTAAGGCCCATAAGTGTAAACCGCCATGTATGTATGACTTGGGTTGTAAGGTACATATAGCTAGTCACCGAGCCGGACACGATTGTGTATGAGCCGGCCAGGACTCCATGAGCTGCGAGACGTCAACCTGTGTATATAAAGGGACGACCCGGCGACGGTTTAGGGCAAGAGACAACAGATTGAAAGCTAGGTCAAGCGTAATCGCTCCTTGGTAATTGAGACATAAGCAATACCACCTCAAACTGGATTAGGCCTTTACCTTCACCGCAAGGGGCCGAACCAGTATAAACTCCTGTGTCCTTTGTCCCGTTTAACCCCTTTAAGCTAACCTAGTGCGATGGAGGGCTCCACGACTAAGTCCTTACACTAGGACATCTGCCGTGACAATTCCATGATAGTTGGCGCCCACCATGGGGCCAGCGCACGGTGGTTTCGAGTTCTTACAGCAACTTTGAAGGGATCAAAGGATACGCCATGGGCCGGATGACCAAGAGTCGTCGCGGCAAGCTCTACATCGACGACGCAGGTTGGGGCCCCGAGGCCGGCTCAATTGAGTACGGGTACCGGGTCCCCTTCGATGGAATTCACGTCTTCATCGGCAAGATCGGCGAACCAGGCCCTGAGCCGGACACCTGCACCGACCTCATCGAAACGGCTCAGCGTGCACAACCCGCCCGGGTTCAAGCCGCCGTGAAGCGCGCCTTCGTTGGATTCATCCATGTGGCAGAATTTGAGGAAGGATCCATGTCTGGCGGTGAGATGGCCATCTATTCTAATGGTGAGTCATCCACGGGCGAGACTACTTCATTGTATCAACTACAAGACGGCAGGCTTGGGGGCTGTTCCAATGGCGACAGTATTCCGGACCCCTACGAGCCGCCGAACCGGGTCGCAATTTTCATGGCCGGCACACAGCCGGGGCAGAATTCTACGACTGCGAAGGTAATGATTTCTGGATCAGCAGCAGTGACGGCGGCCGGGGCAGGAGGCCCTGCGCGCCCACCGACTCAGGTCTTATCCGACTTATTGGACACTTTGACAACATTATTGATAGCAGAGGTTAACCCGGCAAATAAAACTCAGCATAATGCGAAAGTTGCAAAACTACGAGATGAGATAGCTCAAGCCAAGGAAGATCTGGCAGCGGAGGACGCGAGTATGACTGCGGAACGAGCCGCTTTGGATGCTCAGGCGCAACGAATCCAGGCTGATTCCTTCTGGCTCTCGTTGGATCAGAACGCTTCAAACAAAGTCTTGAGGAGAAGGCACCGAAGTCGTATGCATCGGTTTATGAGGCGAGGAACCTCTTCAATACACCTGGTGCATGGACCAGTGACCCGCCAGGGGTAAACCGGGCAGTAGCCGCGCCTGGGATTGGAGCGCCGGCTCAACCACGCACGACAGACCCGCCTCGTCAGCATAACATCCCATCTCAACATGTGCCGACGCCACCAGGTCATTATTCTAACCCTTTGGATAACATGATCGCTGCGGCGTCGCGATTGGTGGCTCTCCCAGTTGAAGGCGAGTCTCCAGCTGCGGTTGAAACGCAGAGGGCTAGAGAGCTTCTTCAGACAACATTGGTGCAGCAGGAGGCTTATTCTTACAGTTGTGAGAGGATCCATTCGCCCAAGCCGGAGTTATAGCAGACACATGGACTCCCCGACGGTGTCAAGTAGTGAGCAGCGCCGTAACCCGCCCCATGGACATGACCCGACGCGTGGTGGTAATACTCAGGCCCTGATGGATCAGGATGGAGCACGTCGGGAGGCTGAGCTGGCAGCTCAGTACGCGGCTCATCAACCATCTCCGGCTTATCTGACGACTTCGGTGGAGGCAGGTGTCACAGCCTGATTTTTGGCCCTTTCTTTTTCTTTTGATTTTTTTGAGATTTTTGCTTGAGTTTTCTTTTTCTGTGGCTATGTGGTCTGGAAATTGAAGAAGATGACCTCTTCTTTCTTTCCAGAGTGGCTTGGCAGTAAGAGGTTTTGTCGGAACGACGTTGGTCCAACCGAATGGGAGCGCGAGGCCATGGGTTCTGTGGTGTGGGTACAGTGCGCTACCTCTACAGAGTGTATACTAAATCTATCGATAGCCGCACCCGCGGATAAGGGCCCAGTTCGTAGTTGGTCACACTATGGGTCAACAGTAATAATAATAATAATGTGCTTAATAGTAACCCTGGTTCGATGATGAGGAAGAGGTTGGTTGTGATCGTGACGTGATCACCGTGGTATCGAGGATACCGAGTTGTTGGGTATTTGTGGTGTTATGCGAGAATCACGGGTAAAGGTCAAGCTCCCTGTGGTCATTAATGATTACTACGGTATTGTTATACCAAGCTTGATTGGATCCTGAGATGATCGTGTGATGTCCACGGTGGTAAGTGATGCATGTGATGGTTACGAGGTAACCGAGCAGAGTAAGTTGGTGCATGATAGTTTCATCATGTTGCATGTTAGTATCATCATGTTCATATATTCATGTCATGCTCGTATTGTTCTAGATGTATCATGTTGTACATACTATGATTGCTCTGATAGTATCATGTTAATCCTTGAATAACCTGTAATTGCCATGTTGTTATTTGTCTTGATTGCTTTTGGTTGCTGTGAGCTTGCAAGTACATTCAATGTACTGACCTGGCGTGTCATGCCAGTTTGCAGGTCATGCCAGATTTGATTGCTTGTTTGTCATGGATTCCTTGTTTGCGATCTAGGATAAGCATTCCAGCCAAAGTCTCTGCGGAGTGGAGTTCATCACTATCGTCGATGTTCCGCTGCCAGTAGTTATTCCGCTACTTCGTGTTGTTTTGCTGCTTGCATAGAGCAACTGGGGCAGGCGTAGTGTCGCCGTGCCGATGTAATCCCCTGTATCCATCTAGATTGTAATAAAGAGCTGATTTGTTCTATGCTAAGCAGTGCCGTATTCAAGAAGACTTCTCCTCGATCTTTGGGCTAGAATACGGGGCGTTCCGGTTTCTCTGAGCCAGGGTGCCACAGGCTTGGTATCAGAGCAGGTCTGGTTGTAGGACGCCCTAGCCCGCGCAAGCGTTAGAATGCGGTAGTATAGAGTCTGGTTAGTTGCACTTGATTGCTGCATTTGTTTGTTGCATGGCATGCATATAGATTATTATCTTGTCGCTAACAGTTAATCTTGTGAGTGTAGGTGGCATCGGTTTCGATCCACTACCTGCACCCTCCTTCTTTACATGCCTGCTCTTCGGTGTTTGGCATCACCTCTGTCCCAGCAGAGTGATGCCCTGGTACTTAGTGTTCTAGACACCATTTGCAGGAGTTATGCTCGGATATCGTATCGATATCTTTTCTACTTTCCACCCACATCGTTTCGGTGGTAGACTTGCCTCTATCCCGAACCATGCCCTTCATCTCGTCCCTTTGGCAACCCTCACTGATCTTTGTTATCAGAAAAGGGCAATGCCAGCAAGCCTTGCTTTTCCTCCGCTATCCTACCCTGTCATTCCATTCTTTGGACGTGTACGATTCCCTTTCGTACACTTGATGCTGATGTGGTCGTGACCTTTGTTTCTCGCTACATGATCACCAAGTTCGTCCTCGCCTCCGTATCCATCCAGTTGCAACCGGAGTTCAGCCAGCGATTGGTGTAGCCTTGGTTACACCAACTCCTTCCACACGTGGATTCACTTTCGTGCACACAACCACATCATATTAGACCGTAATACCAGAGTTTCTGCGAGATTTGTGTGCTTAGGTGTGCATGCATATTATTGTTGTGAGTAGCAGTAATATGTGATGTTGCTTGATTATTAATATTATTATTTGTATGCTTTGTGTGCTTTTGTTTTCGTCGTTTCTTTTATTTATTTATTTGGGCCTTCGGTGTTGCATATTTTCCCCTTATTAAAGTTGCTCATCAACCGACACTGGACCTGAAGAATCAGTAAGGAATTCAAATACTTGGAAGCTCAGATAAACGGAATGAAGTTATCAGCAGACTGCAGTGAAATTTGGAATATCTCGTCTGAATGCAAAAGGAATCCTGGATGGACAGTCAATATCATACAAGAAATCAACAACCGAAATATTAAGATTGTAGATATGTATGGTAACCGGTCCGCATATCACAATGAGAAGCTTCCAAGGCAAGATTAATCAGTGCACTATATGTATGACTTCCCGTGCAAGGTAACCTGTGTTCTTCAGGAAGCAACCACAAAAAAATTTCGGCATAAGGCACCGAGTCTTCCCTAGCAAGTCTTTAAGGGGGGAAGCTTCTGAAGCACGATACCCAGTATTCCTCAGCAAGATGGTCTGATGGATTCCAGCATAAGTCATCCAATCTCCCTCAGTACGGCATGGGATATTACACTATGAGTTGGCAGCATTTGGCAGTACATTCCAAGAATCAGATCCGCAACTGTTTGGTCAGAAGCAAGAATCAGTAAAAAACAAGTCTGCCTCAGGAATTAAATTCTCATATATATTGTGAGCATGCTGCCAAGATCTTGCAAGTCAGTGGTACGATGGTGAAGTCAAGGTGAGAATCCGGAAATCTCACGAGTCATGCCAGAATAAGAAAGTCAGTTATACACCTCAGTTGGTGATGCAAGAACCGACACGTTTTGTAGAAAGACAACATGGGACAGCAAATTTTGTCAATACTCAGAAAGACCAGTTGCCTCATACACGACAAAGCGATATTATTTACCCTTGTCACCACCTGGTATACCAGACAACAACAATGAGATGCATGCAATACCTATGGTCATATGAAGAAGTAATATGACCAAGCTCTTTCAACCAAGGATCCAGACCAAGAAAACAATAATGAAGGAGCAAGACCAGTGGTGCAGGTATGAAAATGGTTGCATGAACCATATGGTGCAGATACCCCGGACAGTCCGAGACAGTATCGACTGCCATGGATATTCACCTAAGGGGTCTACTCAATTTTGGTGACAATCAAATATTTGGTGTGAATCTGAGACTCAAGACAGTGGAGCCAGTTAGGATGATTCAGGAATTCCTGCAATAAGTCAGAATCTGTCAGGAAAACGGTTATGCCTCAACTCACTGTTTGGAACCCGAAGAACCTGCATTTAGTGGGGGAACCCAATGCAAGGAGTCAGAGCTTGGGTGTTCATCAGGAAAAATATAATCACCAATTCATGGAAAGTTGTCAGTACGGACACATCAATCGGAAAACACGCTCGGATTTGTAAGATAGGCATATATTTCAGTCAGGATAACAAATCACACTCAGCTAAGTCAGCAAATATGAAAAGAATTGGAGCCAGTATGAGCAGGAAAAATGTGAGGTAAGATCTGTCAGGGTATGGATACAGTAAAGCAAACCATCACAGAACCAGTCAGGTAAGCCAGATGAAGAATTTAATGGGAACAACCAATAAAGGAAAAAGGATACCCGAGTTGGAAACGGTCTCCTTAAGTCAGTATATGCAGACTTGTTCCTTGAGCAACCAAATCTCGAGGACGAGATTTCTTTAAGGGGGGAAGGGTTGTAACAACCTGATTTTTCGCCCTTTCTTTTTCTTTTGATTTTCTGAGATTTTTGCTTGAGTTTTCTTTTTCCGTGGCTATGTGGTCTGGAAATTGAAGAAGATGACCTCTTCTTTCTTTCCGGAGTGGCTTGTCATCCTCATATCATTCCCAAAACCTTGCCATTTCCATCTTGGACCAAACCCTAATATTCTTTTCCTTGGGAATATTCCTTTTTCTATTAAAGGAATAATCCTTTTTGCCTTAGGTTGTGAAGCAACCTATATTTCCATCACTCCCAAAATTCCCAAATAATTCTCATAAATGGTTTGGGTCATATCTTCCTCAAATATGGCAAAATATTTCATTGTCCATGTTTCCCATCATGCTCAATTAATTCCTTTCCTATTCTGTCCTGAATGGCAGTTTGTGAAGCAAGTGCCATTTATCTTTGCCCAATGGACCCCAAACTTTTTGGACACCTTTTCATGCACAAATAATTGCTTCATGACAAAATTCAACTTAATTTGCCTAGTAAATATTCCTGAGCAGTTTTTCAAAGTTCCTATCTGAGGGAATTGTTTGTGAAGGAAGTACTAGCTAGGTTAACTCAATTGAGTTGAAATTTTGCATGGTCCTTGATATCATCAAATCAAAGCCCTCCTCAAGATTTGAGCTCATGCAATGCATCCTTGTGAGCTGAGCATCAATTCTTTGTATCTGTCCAAATTTTCAGTTAATGAAGTAAGTATATTTTATCTTGCTCCATTATGGCTGAAACTTTTCCAGGACCTTCTACTATCTATATAACCTAGCTCCAAAAAATTTGGGCTCATTTCATCTAGCTGTTTTTCCTCAGGATTTTTCCTAAGTTTCTGTCTAGAGAGGTGCTTTATGAAGGAAGTACCATTTTGGCTTGGCCAAATGGTATGAAATTTTTATGGCACTCCCATATGCCCAAATGACTCATCTACGCAAAAATTCAGCTCCATCCCATTTGATAGGTGAGTACTACTTCATGTTTTGTATTTCTGTCCACTCTGGTGGTTTCTATAGCAACCGCTAGCTAAACTCCTCTTCTTGAGCTAAAACCTTGCCAACTTAATCACCTTAGTGAGTGATCCAACCCAGTCAAAGCTCATCCTTCCTCTCCAAGTATCTGCACCGCGGCAAACTCCAAACACCTTGTCGTTCCCTTGTTTTCTTGCTACCTGTGATCACAGCAGTGAGAACTATGTGTGGTTTCTTCCTCTTTGGCATCTTGCACTGCTTCCCTTGTCCCTCAGACATGATTTGGCCAATCGATCTGCCCCGCTCGCGCCAGCTCACGCGGTGACCATGGGTCATGCCAGCCAAATCAAGCGCTCTGGCGACTCGGCCTCTTCCTCCCCGTCTGTGCACTCGTCCCTTCATCGCCTGGCCATGTCCAGCGTGTTCCCCGTGTTGTCGCCATTCCTCTGGAGCCATTTTCCCATTTGTTTGCTTCTCCGGTGACCCGTCCCCGTCGCCGAACAATGAGCGCCCACGGGAGTGCTGTAGCCGACCGGCTCTGTTCGCGTCGCGACGTCTTCCTCCTCGTGTCCCCGAGCGCCGCTCGTCTCCGTGACCCTCTGCTGATTGTCGGCTTCTCCCTCGTCGCCTTCCCGTGCGCCCCCCGTGACCTCTGCAGCCGGCAGAGCCTCGGCCGGACGCGAGCGGCGGAACCCGAGCACGAACCGCCTCACCTCGCCTATATAAGCCAGCCCCGGCCTCGTCCGAGCACACCACCAGCCTTCCCACACTCCTCTGGTCCCGACTAGCCACTAGCCCGAGCCGAACAAGCTCTCTTCGCTGCCCATCGCCGCCATGGCCGCCTCTGGCCTCCTCCTAAATTCGCGGCAACCGCAGCCCTACTCCTCCCCTGGCCACCACCACTCAACTCACTGAACCCTGGCGAAGCCTTCCCAAGCCCTTCCACTCCCTTTCCTCCACCGCAGCCCTCTGCCCGAATCCGGCCGGAGCCGTCGTCTGCCATGCTCGAGGCCGCCATCGTTCTGGTCTTCCCTGACGTGCGCAGAGCCCCTGGATGGATGCGGCTTGATCTCCCGAGCACGACGGTGTGCCTAGCTCAGCGGGAGATGGCCGGAGTCGCCCGGGGCGGTCGCCGGAGTGCGCAGCCTCCTATGCTCCGCGGGCGCTCGCGAGGAAGAAGATGGCACCCCGCCCAGCTGGCCAGGCGGACCCCGCACCTCTCCCCGACCCCACCCGTCAGCGACAAACCCCCTGCCACGTCAGTTATGTGGAAGCGCAGTTTCCAGAAGATGTTTACGAAATTGGAAAGCGTATTCTGTGTTAACTGCGGTTGGAAGTTCGCTTTCCTTTATAGGAAACGTATTCACACGAATACGCTTTCAGTTTTTCTGTCCAGGCCCTGTTTGAAAATATTTTTCTTGCAGATAGGTCCCTCGCAGAAAACTCCTCCTAACTTTTTGCTCGTAACTCCGATTGAGGTGAATCCAAAGCCTACTTCTTCGTCTCGTCGAGCCCGTTCTGTTCACATCATTTTCACTATAGTTTGACATACCGGAAATGACCTTTATGCCCTTGCCCTAATCATCCCCCTCCGAGAGAGAATCTTTTCCGGCGAATCTTTCCGTGGCTTCACCGCACCTCTTCTCGGAGCCTCCTTCACCCCCAGGCAAGCCACAACCACCATTAGCATGATAGCCATGCAGTAGCATGGTTTTCAACTTGAATCTTAAATAATCTGTCTGTTTGTTTTGCTACTGTTATCGTTATTTCGGTTATGCTTATGGATCGGCGTTCACCGATATGCTTTCTTGCACCTGATTATCATGTTGTACTTGCTAGTATTACTTTCATATTGTTCATGCTTGCTAGTAGTACCTGTTGGTGTTGGTCATGATCTTCGGTACGTGACTATTGCCGATTATCGAGTACCGTTGTTACAGATGTTTCTTTGCTGGTTAGTTGGTTAAGTGACTACTCAGTAATATTATTGTTATATTCTTGCATGATATTCATGTTGATGCTAGTGGACATGCTATGCTTATGGTAGATCTATGCTTGTGTTAATCATGCCCATCATTATGCCATGCTCAGTTGAATATGGTTCATTGCTGTTATGCTCTATGATTATGTTGCACCTCCATGTTTATGTTGATATAATGCTCATGCATTGTAATTGCATCATGTTATTTTATCATGGCTCAGCATATTTGCATTCAAGCTTAACCGGATTAAATTGAACTTGAACAACTGTTGGCTGAGTCATGGTGCCACCATATCGAGCTGACCAGTGCAGCCACACTTGCCTTATGGGGGGGGGGTCCTAACTGGTTCTATTGTCATGCCTGAGGGAGTCCTGGATTAGGGGGTCCTCGGACAGCCGGACTATATACTTTAGCCGGACTATTGGACTATGAAGATACAAGATTGAAGACTTCGTCCCGTGTCCGGATGGGACTCTCCTTGGCGTGGAAGGCAAGCTTGGCAATACGGATATGTAGATCTCCTCCCTTGTAACCGACTCTGTGTAACCCTAGCCCCCTCCGGTGTCTATATAAACCGGAGGGTTTAGTCCGTAGGACAACAACAATCATACCATAGGCTAGCTTCTAGGGTTTAGCCTCTACGATCTCGTGGTAGATCAACTCTTGTAATACTCATATCATCAAGATCAATCAAGCAGGAAGTAGGGTATTACCTCCATCGAGAGGGCCCGAACCTGGGTAAACATCGTGTCCCCCGCCTCCTGTTACCATCCGCCTTAGACGCACAGTTCGGGACCCCCTACCCAAGATCCGCCGGTTTTGACACCGACATTGGTGCTTTCATTGAGAGTTCCACTGTGCTGTCACCGTAAGGCTTGATGGCTCCTTCGATCATCGGCAACGATGCGATCCAGGGTGAGGTTTTCCTCCCCGGACAGATCTTCGTATTCGGCAGCTTCGTACTGCGGGCCAACTCGCTTGGCCATCTGGAGCAGATCGAGAGCTACGCCCCTGGCCATCAGGTCAGGTTCGGAAACTTGAACTATACCACCGACATCCGCGGAGACTTGATCTTCGACGGATTCGAACCCATGTCAGGTGTGCCGCACAATCACGGCGAGCATGACTTAACTCTGTCGTCGGACAGTGTTCGGGAGATCACACCTGCAACTACTCCGGCCCTCAATCCGGAACAAATTGCGCCATCTGAGGACGGGGGGATAGACCCCGCCACGGAGGCCGCACGCTCAGTGGCGATAGAGCCGAATACTGACTTCACCTCCTACGAGAGCCGTGTTGCCGAACCATTGGATTCGTCCCCGGCCACGGGCTCCGAGCCGCCTGCGTCCGTGCCTATCGAATCCGACTGGGCACCGATCATGGAGTTTACCTTCGCGGACATCTTTCAGCATTCGCCTTTTGGCGATGTGCTAAATTCATTAAGGTCTCTCTCCTTGTCAGGAGAACCTTGGCCGAACTATGTCCGGCTAGAATGGGATGCGGACGACGAAGAAATTCGCTCCCCACCCACCACCCACTTAGTAGCCACTGTCGACGATTTAGCCGACATGCTCGACTTCGACTCCGAAAACATCGACGGTATGGACGACGATGCAGGAGACGAACAGGAACCACCGCCCACAGGGCGCTGGACCGCCACCTCATCACACGATATATACATGGTGGATACACCCAAAGAAAACAATGACGAGGAACGGAAGGATGCAGTGAAGGATAGCTCCCTCGAGAAGCAACCAAAGTGACGGCGTAGGCGCCGCTCCAAATCCCGCCTCGGCAAAAACAGCGATAACAACGCAAGAGAAAATAACACCCCGGTCGACTCCAGAGGAGACGACAACATTGACCCAGCGATAGAGCAGGATGAACCAGCGAACAGCGAACATAGTACGGAGCAGGTGTCCGAACACACCGACGCCGAGGATAAAGCTCATCAACCTCTCTCGGAGAGGAAAACAGTCCGGACAACGACGCACACGTCATCCCGGAAAGGCACTTGGAACAAGAGAACCTCCGTAGAAGGCTTATTGCCACCGCGAGGAGTCTGAAGAAGCAGAAGCAAAGGCTTAAGGCCGCGCAGAATACGCTCAACAATAGATGGAACAAAGTGCTCGACACTGAAGAAAAGTATGGTGGTAGTTCCCACACAAAGAGCTATCCAAAGCGCAAGCTGTTGCCTGAGTTCGATGATGAGGCCGTAGAGCCTACACAGCCGAAGAAAAAAACGGCCGATCAGCCGGATCGACCACCTCGTGGCCGCGATAGGGCGGCTAACGAGGCCGCACATAAGTTGACACACGATTTACGTGAGGACTTGCGCCAAAAATCCGGTATGACCAGGTCCATCTATGGATCTAGGAAGCGTGCTCCGGCACAAAATCAAAACCGAATACTACAACCGTCTGAACGCCACGATACATCCAAATATAGGGGTGCCGCACACCCCCTATGCTTCACCGATGAGGTACTGGATCATGAATTTCCAGAGGGATTCAAGCCCGTGAACATAGAGGCGTATGACGGAACGACAGACCCTGGGGTCTGGATTGAGGACTTCATCGTCCATATCCATATGGCTCGCGGAGACGATCTCCACGCCATTAAATACCTGCCCCTCAAGCTGAAAGGACCAGCTCGGCACTGGCTAAAGAGCCTCCCCGAAAATTCAATAGGAAGTTGGGAGGAGCTTGAGGATGCTTTTAGGGCCAATTTTCAAGGGACTTATGTCCGACCTCCGGACGCAGACGATTTAAGTCATATAACTCAACAGCCCGGAGAGTCAGCCCGAAAACTTTGGAATAGATTTCTCACTAAGAAGAACCAAATCGTCGACTGCCCGGACGCCGAAGCCTTAGCAGCTTTCATACACAGCGTTCGCGACGAATGGCTCGCCATACACGTCGGCCAAGTAAACCCAAGGACAATGGCAGCCCTAACAAGCCTCATGACCCGCTTTTGCGCGGGCAAAGATAGCTGGTTGGCTCGTAGTAGCACCAGCGACCCAGACACATCTGAAGTCAGGGATGGTAATGGAAAACCACGACGCAGTAAAAGCAAGCGTTGAAATAACGAAGACAGCCCAGCCAACATGGCGGTAAACGCCGGATTCAGGGGTTCTCTACCCGGTCAGCGGAAGAAGCCTTTCAAAGGCAACAGAGATGGACCGTCCTGCCTCAACAAGATCCTGGACAAATTATGTCAGATTCATGGCACCTCCGACAAACCTGCGAATCACAGCCACAGAGAATGCTGGGTCTTCAAGCAGGCCGACAAGCTAAACGCCGAACACAAGGGGAGGGAGACACCAAGTGAAGACGAGGATGAGCCTCATCAGCAAAGCACTGGGGGACAGAAAAAATTCCCACCAGAGGTAAAAACAGTGAACATGATTCATGTAACAGAAAGAAAGGGCAAACATGCACTCAAAGACACATCTGCCGTAGAGCCCGTCACCCCCAAGTTCAACCCTTGGTCGGCCCGCCCAATCACCTTTGATCGCAGGGATCACCTGACAAGTATCCGGTACGGAGGATTGGCTGCCTTGATGCTTGACCCAATTATCGATGGATACCATCTCACCCAAGTCCTCATGGACGGTAGCAGTAGTCTTAATCTGATATATCAGGACATAGTTCGCAAAATGGGGATAGACCCGACAAGAATCTGTTAAAGTACTACTACCTTTAAAGGGGTAATACCAGGCCCAGAGGCCCGCTGTATGGGCTCTCTAGTACTAGAGGTTGTATTCGGCTCCCCCGACAACTTCCGAAGTGAAAAGTTAACCTTCGACATCGCTCCATTCCGAAGCGGCTATCAAGCACTACTCGGAAGAACAGCTTTCGCTCGTTTTAATGCAGCACCGCATTACGCTTCTCTTAAGCTCAAGATGCCCGGTCCACATGGCATCATCATAGTTAGTGGAAATATTGAGCGTTCCTTACGCGCGGAAGAACGTGCGGCGGCTTTAACAGCCGCACACTAAACGGCCTCTCCAACCAGAATAAATGATCGGTCGTCAAGACCGCGGACACGGCTAGACGAGTCCGGCGCATTACTAGCTGTAACAGCTTAGATAAACCTGAGATTGGTTTGATGATTATACCCCCATAGGCGGTACCAGGGGCTTGCCTCGTGTAAAAAGGACTAGTTCGGCTCAACTTTACTTATCTTGAATTCTAATGGTTTATTGAGAATAACCAACTTTCGCACGACAACTTTCACCTAAGTTCTTCTCTTTTACAGATCGTGCTACACCCTTCCAGGATACAGCACAACGGAGACACAGGCGCAGACGTGCAGCAGGGACTCGCTCAAAGGTTTCTTTTTAGATTAAGACCCTGCGTAAACCTTTTTTACTGTCTTTTGTTGCTTCACATCCTCTGGATACTCAGTATAACCGAGAAGGATGCTGACGTTATTGGCATTTCGCCACGTCAGAATATTGCACGTACCTGGACACTCGGGGTTCATTATCAAGGGCATTGCTCAGCCCAGTATATATTATAAAGACCGAATACCTTAGGGAGTGTTTGGCGTCACGAGTTTGGCCTTATATGCATCAGCTCCGAATCATGTCTTTGGTCAAATGTTGGGTTTGCCCGGCTCCCGTGTTTTGCTACCTTACGTTCCGCTCTATCGGCTAAGGTGGCACCGGGAGAACTACTGCGATTGTGCCCTGGTTCATCCGGACGAGCACCTCAGTAGAGAAAGCCGAAAACTGACTGTCATGATAAAGCGTGAGACTGGTCAGCCACTCGAAGACTCATCGGAATCTTTGGGATTCCTCCGCATTAACGAAGGACCGGTTTTCTCGGTCATGAACGTACGCGCACCGTATTCGGATAGCTGCGGAAATACCAGGGGCTATATAGTAGCCCCACTGTCAAACTCCTATGATTAAGTGAAAGTGTTAAAGCAATATAGTCCGATTGCCTCGTTCGCCGCGCTACCACCTCCTTAATGGACCAAGACGTTGGATCAAGTGTGAAGACGCGCTTTTGCGAACACCACCGCATTATATGCGTGGGGGCTGAAGCCGACGACTGCAAACTTTCAGGATATATATATACACATAAACGACCGCACAGGAGGCATAATAATACTTTCAGGCAAAAGTATAAACACAGCCTTTATAATTCAAATAACATTGTTCTTACAATGGGGATACATGTCACTAGAACATAATATTCTTCGAGCACTGAGCCTCTATTAAACGAGCGCCTTCAAGGACCTCTTCAAAGTAGTGCTCGGTCGATACTCGGCCTACGGCCGAACTCTGGGTTGCAATAGCGGTGGCCTCCATCTCTGCCCAGTATGTCTTGACACGGGCAAGAGCCATCCGCGCACCCTCTATGCACGCCGACCTCTTCATAGCGTCGATATGCGACACAACACCAAGGAATCGTTGCACTAAGCCAAAATAACTATTCGGCCTTGGTCCTTCCGGCCAAAGATGGTCCACAACAGACCTCATGGCAAGCCCGGACAACCTATGGAGCTCGGCCCACTCGGCCATTCGCTCATTTAACAGCAGCGGAGGCACTGGAACATTGAACTGTGACCAGAACAGCTTTTCCACTTCACGATCTTTTTGATCTTTGAAAAACTCGGCCGCATCAGCAGCACTCGCTGCCAAATCCACGTATGCGTCTGTAGAACTCCATAATTGATCAAGAGGGGCATACTTAGGATCTCCGAACTTTGTCCGCAACAAAAAGGGCTTCCCAGCCGCGATATCTCCGGCTTGACGTAGCTCCTCCTTCGCCGCTCTAATTTTAGAGCGGGCGTCCTTGGCTGCTACCATGGCCTTCTCCAGGTCCATCATCTTCGTTCGGCTTTCCTTTTCATGAAGCTCGTAACGGTCGGCGGCATCTTTCAATTCAACAGCCATCTTGGCTATTTTATCCTTGCTTTGGCAATGCGCAGCCTGTTCGGCTCTCAGCTCTTCGACCGCCTTTAGAGCGGCCGCATCACTCTTCCTGGCTTGTTCCTTGGCTCGGGCAAGTTCCGCCCGAAGGGTCTCCACGGCGGCAGCCCCATCTGCAGTCACAACATATTAAAGATACTAGCATCATGCTCCTCTTAATATGTGTTGATCACCGGAGAAAACACATACCCTATGCCTCGTCAAGCCGCTTGTTTACAAGCACGATGTCGGCATCTGCCGCTTCAGCTCGGCAAACTCACCAGTCTGGCTAGCCACCGGACCTTTAGCCACCTGCACATGAAGGCGGCATGATTATTACCTGGGACTATGATCCTCTGTTTGCCGCCGTTTTCGATAGCAACCAGAGTCTCAGGGGCTACTATCTGCATAGGGCACACCTAGCGTGTGCGGTACAGTCAGAAACATATACTACTTTGCGTACCTCAAAGCCTCTCAGCAGGCTCATAAAATCTTCATGCAACCCGCTTTCGGCAGATGAAATCCTCTCTATCACCGTACCCATTAGTGTACGATGCGCTTCTGAGATAGCCGCTTGCTCCGAAAGATTCTTCAGTGCGTCGGGTCGCGCACCGGATAGTCCCGGCCTCTTTCTGTTGCTCTCCTTAGGAGCTGAATACTCCGGACTTCAGGCGGCCAAAGGGTTACCCTCTGGCCTTGGCGGATTAGGAGAAATCCTCCGTGACGACACCTCAGGGTCGCCCGCCTCATGAGGCGGGGAGGCATGGGGAGGTGTTTCGCTCTCCATCATCTCCGGAAGAAGATCCCCCGAAGACGAACTCTGTCGAGAAGGGCTACGATCCGAACTACAAGACATATGCTTCGGTTATTGTCCTCAGAAATAAAGCAGGATATTTTTACTATGAAGTACTTTTGTTTACTTACAGCTCGGTGGAGGGCTGATCCCCTTGCGGGCACTGTGCAGTAAGGATACCCTCCGGGGCAGGACCCTCTGGCGAAGATTTCTTCCTTCGTTTGGAAACCATTGTTTCCAAGTCTTCCGAGGCGGTCCTCTTCCTTCCCTGGGGAGAGGGAATCTCAGATTCTTCTCCCCGGTTATCCTCCTTCGCGGAGGCGCTGATTCCCCCGGTTTGGATGAATAATGAGTGAGGCCCGCTTTCAGCCTCTTTATTCCCCCCTTTATCTTCCCCTGAGGGCGCTTGATAAGGCATAAGCTCAAGCATTCTGGCTAGTACTGGATCTGTTGAGCCTTCGGGAAGGGGGGCCGAACACCTGATCATCTTCGCCTTTTTTACCCAGTCCCGGTCAAAGAGCGACTTTTCAAAATGATGTTGTGATAAATAAAGAGACAACGTGTTCGGCCGAAGGACTACTTACTTGGGTATCTGGACGATTGCAGCTCAGACCCGCATCCTCGGTGGTGTCCGGACACTTTATTTGTGATCCGAAGAACAATCTGTCCATCTCTTCGAGCGTCATACCGAGGAAGTGCTTAATAGCTCACGGTCCTTCCGGGTTGAACTCCCACATACGGAGAGGTCGACGTTTGCAAGGCGGGACTCGACAAACTAGCATGACTTGCTATTGGGGAACGTAGTAATTTCAAAAAATTTCCTACGCACACGCAAGATCATGGTGATGCATAGCAACGAGAGGGGAGAGTGTTGTCCACGTACCCTCGTAGACCGACAGCGGAAGCGTTATCACAACGCGGTTGATGTAGTCGTACGTCTTCACGATCCGACCGATCAAGTACCGAACGTACGGCACCTCCAAGTTCTACACACGTTCAGCTCGATGACGTCCCTCGAACTCCGATCCAGCCGAGTGTTGAGGGAGAGTTTCGTTAGCACGACGGCGTGGTGACGATGATGATGTTCCACCGACGCAGGGCTTCGCCTAAGCTCCGCAACGGTATTATCGAGGTGTAATATGGTGGAGGGGGCACCGCACACGGCTAAAATATCGTATATCAAGTGTGTATAGAGGTGCCCCCTGCCCCCGTATATAAAGGAGCAAGGGGGAGGCCGGCTGCCCTAGGCGCGCCAAGGAGAGAGGGGGAGTCCTCCTCCTAGTAGGAGTAGGACTCCCCTTTCCTAGTCCTACTAGGAAAAGAAGGGGGGAAGGAAAGAGAGGGAGAGGGAGAGGGAAAGGGGGCTGCGCCCCCCTCTCCTAGTCCAACTAGGACTCCTCCTGGGAGGGGGCGCGCCACCTCCTGGCTGCTGCCCTCTCTCTCCCCTCAAGGCCCACCAAGGCCCAATACTTCCCCGGGGGGTTCCGGTAACCCTCCGGCACTCCGGTTTAATCCGAAACTTCTCCGGAACACTTCCGGTGTCCGAATATAGTCGTCCAATATATCAATCTTTATGTCTCGACCATTTCGAGACTCCTCGTCATGTCCGTGATCACATCCGGGACTCCGAACAACCTTCGGTACATCAAAACATATAAACTCATAATATAACTGTCATCGTAACTTTAAGCGTGCGAACCCTTTGGGTTCGAGAACTATGTAGACATGACCGAGACACCTCTCCGGTCAATAACCAATAGTGGGACCTGGATGCCCATATTGGCTCCCACATATTCTACGAAGATCTTTATCGGTCAGACCGCATAACAACATACGTTGTTCCCTTTGTCATCGGTATGTTACTTGCCCGAGATTCGATCGTCGGTATCTCGATACCTAGTTCAATCTCGTTACCGGCAAGTCTCTTTACTCGTTCCGTAATACATCATCCCGCAACTAACTCATTAGTCACAATGCTTGCAAGGCTTATAGTGATGTGCATTACCGAGTGGGCCCAGAGATACCTCTCCGACAATCGGAGTGACAAATCCTAATCTCGAAATACGCCAACCCAACAAGTACCTTTGGAGACACCTGTAGAACACCTTTATAGTCACCCATTTACGTTGTGACGTTTGGTAGCACACAAAGTGTTCCTCCGGTAAACGGGAGTTGCATAATCTCATAGTCATAGGAACATGTATAAGTCATGAAGAAAGCAATAGAAACATACTAAACGATCGGGTGCTAAGCTAACGTAATGGGTCATGTCAATCACGTCATTCTCCTAATGAGGTGATCTCGTTAATCAAATGACAACTCATGTCTATGGCTAGGAAACATAACCATCTTTGATTAACGAGCTAGTCAAGTAGAGGCATACTAGTGACTCTGTTTGTCTATGTATTCACACATGTATTATGTTTCCGGTTAATACAATTCTAGCATGAATAATAAACATTTATCATGATATAAGGAAATATATAATACTTTATTATTGCCTATAGGGCATATTTCCTTCAGTCTCCCACTTGCACTAGAGTCAATAATCTAGATTACATAGTAATGATTCTTACACCCATGGAGTCTTGGTGCTGATCATGTTTTGCTCGTGGAAGAGGCTTAGTCAACGGGTATACAACATTCAGATCCTTATGTATCTTGAAAATTTCTATGTCTCCCACCTCGACTAAACCCCGGATGGAATTGAAGCGTCTTCTGATGTGCTTGGTTCTCTTGTGAAATCTGGATTCCTTTGCTAAGGCAATTGCACCAGTATTGTCACAAAAGATTTTCATTGGTCCCGATGTACTAGGTATGACACCTAGATCGGATATGAACTCCTTCATCCAGACTCCTTCATTTGCTGCTTCCGAAGCAGCTATGTATTCCGCTTCACACGTAGATCCCGCCACGACACTTTGCTTAGAACTGCACCAACTGACAGCTCCACCGTTTAATGTAAATACGTATCCGGTTTGCGATTTCGAATCGTCCGGATCAATGTCAAAGCTTGCATCAACGTAACCCCTTACGATGAGCTCTTTGTCACCTCCATAAACGAGAAACATATCCTTAGTCCTTTTCAGGTATTTCAGGATGTTCTTGACCGCTGTCCAGTGATCCACTCCTGGATTACTTTGGTACCTCCCTGCTAAACGTATAGCAAGGGACACATCAGGTCTGGTACACAGCATTTCATACATGATAGAGCCTATGGCTGAAGCATAGGGAACATCTTTCATCTTCTCTCTATCTTCTGCAGTGGTCGGGCATTGAGTCTTACTCAATCTCACACCTTGTAGTACATGCAAGAACCCTTTCTTTGCTTGATCCATTTTGAACTTCTTCAAAACTTTGTCAAGGTATGTGCTTTGTGAAAGTCCAATTAAGCGTCTTGATCTATCTCTATAGATCTTAATGCCTAATATATATGCAGCTTCACCGAGGTCTTTCATTGAAAAATTCTTATTCAAGTATCCCTTTATGCTATCCAGAAATTCTATATCATTTCCAATCAATAATATGTCATCCACATATAATATCAGAAATGCTATCGAGCTCCCACTCACTTTCTTGTAAATACAGGCTTCTCCAAAAGTCTGTATAAAACCAAATGCTTTGATCACACTATCAAAGCGTTTATTCCAACTCCGAGAGGCTTGCACCAGTCCATAAATGGATCGCTGGAGCTTGCACACTTTGTTAGCTCCCTTTGGATCGACAAAACCTTCCGGTTGCATCACATACAACTCTTCTTCCAGAAATCCATTCAGGAATGCAGTTTTGACATCCATTTGCCAAATTTCATAATCATAAAATGCGGCAATTGCTAACATGATTCGGACAGACTTAAGCATCGCTACGGGTGAGAAGGTCTCATCGTAGTCAATCCCTTGAACTTGTCGAAAACCTTTCGCAACAAGTCGAGCTTTATAGACAGTAACATTACCATCAGCGTCAGTCTTCTTCTTGAAGATCCATTTATTTTCAATGGCTTGCCGACCATCGGGCAAGTCAACCAAAGTCCATACTTTGTTCTCATACATGGATCCCATCTCGGATTTCATGGCTTCAAGCCATTTTGCGGAATCTGGGCTCACCATTGCTTCTTCATAGTTCGTAGGTTCGCCATGGTCTAGTAACATGACCTCCAGAACAGGATTACCGTACCACTCTGGTGCGGATCTTGATCTAGTTGACCTACGAAGTTCAGTAATAACTTGATCTGAAGTTTCATGATCATTATCATTAACTTCCTCACTACTTGGTGTAGGTGTCGCAGAAACAGATCTCTGCGATGATCTACTTTCCAATAAGGGAGCAGGTACGGTTACCTCATCAAGTTCTACTTTCCTCCCACTCACATCTTTCGAGAGAAACTCCTTCTCTAGAAAGGATCCATTTCTAGCAACAAATATCTTGCCATCGGATCTGTGATAGAAGGTGTACCCAACGGTCTCCTTTGGGTATCCTATGAAGACACATTTCTCCGATTTAGGTTCGAGCTTATCAGGTTGAAGTTTCTTCACATAAGCATCGCAACCCCAAACTTTAAGATACGACAACTTTGGTTTCTTGCCAAACCATAGTTCAAAAGGCGTCGTCTCAACGGATTTCGATGGTGTCCTATTTAGAGTGAATGCAGCCGTCTCTAAAGCATAACCCCAAAACGATAGTGGTAAATCAGTAAGAGACATCATAGATCGCACCATAGCTAATAAAGTACGATTACGACGTTCAGACACACCATTACACTGTGGTGTTCCGGGTGGCGTGAGTTGCGAAACTATTCCGCATTGTTTCAAATGTAGGCCAAACTCGTAACTCAAATATTCTCCTCCACGATCAGATCGTAGGAAATTTATTTTCTTGTTACGATGATTTTCAACTTCACTCTAAAATTCTTTGAACTTTTCACATGTTTCATACTTATGTTTCATTAAGTAGATATACCCATATCTGCTCAAATCATCTGTGAAGGTGAGAAAATAACGATATCCGCCACGAGCCTCAATATTCATCAGACCACATACATCCGTATGTATGATTTCCAACAAATCTGTTGCTCTCTCCATAGTTCCGGAGAACGACGTTTTGGTCAGCTTGCCCATAAGGCACGGTTCGCAAGTACCAAGTGATTCAAAATCAAGTGATTCCAAAATTCCATCAGTATGGAGTTTCTTCATGCGCTTCACACCGATATGACCCAAACGGCAGTGCCACAAATAAGTTGCACTGTCATTATCAACTCTGCATCTTTTGGCTTCGACATTATGAATATGTGTATCACTACTATCGAGATTCATTAAAAATAGACCACTCTTCAAGGGTGCATGACCATAAAAGATATTATTCATATAAATAGAACAACCATTATTCTTTGATTTAAATGAATAACCGTCTCGCATTAAACAAGATCCAGATATAATGTTCATGCTCAACGCTGGCACCAAATAACAATTATTTAGGTCTAAAACTAATCCCGAAGGTAGATGTAGAGGTAGCGTGCCGACGGCGATCACATCGACTTTGGAACCATTTCCCACGCGCATCGTCACCTCATCCTTAGCCAATCTTCGCTTAATCCGTAGCCCCTGTTTCGAGTTGCAAATATTAGCAATAGAACCAGTATCAAATACCCAGGTGCTACTGCGAGTATTAGTAAGGTACACATCAATAACATGTATATCACATATACCTTTGTTAACCTTGCCATCCTTCTTATCCGCCAAATACTTGGGGCAGTTCCACTTCTAGTGACCAGTCTGCTTACAGTAGAAGCACTCAGTTTCAGGCTTAGGTCCAGACTTGGATTTCTTCTCCTGAACATCAACTTGCTTGCTGTTCTTCTTGAAGTTCCCTTTCTTCTTCCCTTTTCCCTTTTTCTTGAAACTAGTGGTTTTACTGACCATCAACACTTGATGCTCCTTTTTGATTTCTACCTCCGCTGCCTTTAGCATTGCGAAGAGCTCGGGAATTGTCTTATCCATCCCTTGCATGTTATAGTTCATCACGAAGCTCTTGTAGCTTGGTGGCAGTGATTGAAGAATTCTGTCAATGACGCAATCATCCGGAAGTTGAACTCCCAGTTGAATCAAGTGATTATTATACCGAGACATTCTGAGTATATGCTCACTGACAGAACTATTCTCTTCCATCTTGCAGCTATAGAACTTATTGGAGACTTCATATCTCTCAATCCGGGCATTTGCTTGAAATATTAACTTCAACTCCTGGAACATCTCATATGCTCCATGACGTTCAAAACGTCGTTGAAGACCCGGTTCTAAGCCGTAAAGCATGGCACACTGAACTATTGAGTAGTCATCAGCTTTGCTCTGCCAGACGTCCATAACTTCTGGCGTAGCTCTTGCAGGAGGCCTGGCACCTAGCGGTGCTTCCAGGACATAATTCTTCTGTGCAGCAATGAGGATAATCCTCAAGTTACGGACCCAGTCCGTGTAATTGCTACCATCATCTTTCAACTTAGCTTTCTCAAGGAACGCAATAAAATTCAACGGAACAACAGCACGGGCCATTTACCTACAATTAACATAGACAAGCAAGATACTATCAGGTACTAAGTTCATGATAAATTTAAGTTCAATTAATCATATTACTTAAGAACTCCCACTTAGATAGATATCCCTCTAATCATCTAAGTGATTACGTGATCCAAATCAACTAAACCATGTCCGATCATCACGTGAGATGGAGTAGTTTCAATGGTGAACATCACTATGTTGATCATATCTACTGTATGATTCACGCTCGACCTTTCGGTCTCTGTGTTCCGAGGCCATATCTGCATATGCTAGGCTCGTCAAGTTTAACCTGAGTATTCCGCGTGTGCAACTGTTTTGCACCCGTTGTATTTGAACGTAGAGCCTATCACACCCGATCATCACGTGGTGTCTCAGCACGAAGAACTTTCGCAACGGTGCATACTCAGGGAGAACACTTTTATCTTGAAATTTTAGTGAGAGATCATCTTATAATGCTACCGTCAATCAAAGCAAGATAAGATGCATAAAGGATTAACATCACATGCAATCAATATAAGTGATATGATATGGCCATCATCATCTTGTGCTTGTGATCTCCATCTCCGAAGCACCGTGCTTGTGATCTCCATCTCCGAAGCACCGTCATGATCACCATCGTCACCGGCGCGACACCTTGATCTCCATCGTAGTATCGTTGTCGTCTCGCCAACTAATTGCTTTTACGACTATCGCTACTGCTTAGTGATAAAGTAAAACTATTACATGGTGATTGCATCTCATACAATAAAGCGACAACCATATGGCTCCTGCCAGTTGCCGATAACTGGGTTACAAAACATGATCATCTGATACAACAAATTATATCACATCATGTCTTGACCATATCACATCACAACATACCCTGCAAAAACAAGTTAGACGTCCTCTACTTTGTTGTTGCAAGTTTTACGTGGCTGCTACGGGCTTAGCAAGAACCGTTCTTACCTACGCATCAAAACCACAACGATAGTTTGTCAAGTTGGTGCTGTTTTAACCTTCGCAAGGACCGGGCGTAGCCACACTCGGTTCAACTAAAGTCAGAGAGACAGACACCCGCCAGTCACCTTTAAGCAATGAGTGCTCCGAACGGTGAAAACAGTCTCGCGTAAGCGTACGCGTAATGTCGGTCCGGGCCGCTTCATCTCACAATACCGCTGAACCAAAGTATGACATGCTGGTAAGTAGTATGACTTATATCGCCCACAACTCACTTGTGTTCTACTCGTGCATAGCATCAACGCATAAAACCAGGCTCGGATGCAACTGTTGGGGAACGTAGTAATTTCAAAAAATTCCTACGCACACGCAAGATCATGGTGATGCATAGCAACGAGAGGGGAGAGTGTTGTCCACGTACCCTCATAGACCGACAGCGGAAGCGTTATCACAACGCGGTTGATGTAGTCGTACGTCTTCACGATCCGACCGATCAAGTACCGAACGTACGACACCTCCATGTTCTACACACGTTCAGCTCGATGACGTCCCTCAAACTCCGATCCAGCCGAGTGTTGAGGGAGAGTTTCGTCAGCACGACGGCGTGGTGACGATGATGATGTTCCACCGACGCAGGGCTTCGCCTAAGCTCCGCAACGGTATTATCGAGGTGTAATATGGTGGAGGGGGGCACCGCACACGGCTAAAGTATCGTATACCAAGTGTGTATAGAGGTGCCCCCTGCCCCCGTATATAAAGGAGCAAGGGGGAGGCCGGCTGCCCTAGGCGCGCCAAGGAGAGAGGGGGAGTCCTCCACCTAGTAGGAGTAGGACTCCCCTTTCCTAGTCCTACTAGGAAAAGAAGGGGGGAAGGAAAGAGAGGGAGAGGGAGAGGGAAAGGGGGCTGCGCCCCCCTCTCCTAGTCCAACTAGGACTCCTCCTGGGAGGGGGCGCGCCACCTCCTGGCTGCTTCCCTCTCTCTCCCCTCAAGGCCCACCAAGGCCCAATACTTCCCCGGGGGGTTCCGGTAACCCTCCGGCACTCCGGTTTAATCCGAAACTTCTCCGAAACACTTCCGGTGTCCGAATATAGTCGTCCAATATATCAATCTTTATGTCTCGACCATTTCGAGACTCCTCGTCATGTCCGTGATCACATCCGGGACTCCGAACAACCTTCGGTACATCAAAACATATAAACTCATAATATAACTGTCATCGTAACTTTAAGCGTGCGGACCCTTTGGGTTCGAGAACTATGTAGACATGACCGAGACACCTCTCCGGTCAATAACCAATAGCGGGACCTGGATGCCCATATTGGCTCCCACATATTCTACGAAGATCTTTATCGGTCAGACCGCATAACAACATACATTGTTCCCTTTGTCATCGGTATGTTACTTGCCCGAGATTCGATCGTCGGTATCTCGATACCTAGTTCAATCTCGTTACCGGCAAGTCTCTTTACTCGTTCCATAATACATCATCCCGCAACTAACTCATTAGTCACAATGCTTGCAAGGCTTATAGTGATGTGCATTACCGAGTGGGCCCAGAGATACCTCTCCGACAATCGGAGTGACAAATCCTAATCTCGAAATACGCCAACCCAACAAGTACCTTTGGAGACACCTGTAGAGCACCTTTATAATCACCCATTTACGTTGTGACGTTTGGTTGCACACAAAGTGTTCCTCCGGTAAACGGGAGTTGCATAATCTCATAGTCATAGGAACATGTATAAGTCATGAAGAAAGCAATAACAACATACTAAACGATCGGGTGCTAAGCTAACGTAATGGGTCATGTCAATCACATCATTCTCCTAATGAGGTGATCCCGTTAATCAAATGACAACTCATGTCTATGGCTAGGAAACATAACCATCTTTGATTAACGAGCTAGTCAAGTAGAGGCATACTAGTGACTCTGTTTGTCTATGTATTCACACATGTATTATGTTTCCGGTTAATACAATTCTAGCATGAATAATAAACATTTATCATGATATAAGGAAATATATAATACTTTATTATTGCCTCTAGGGCATATTTCCTTCACTTGCATTACCGTGACCAGGCTGACATCTCTCTCGAGGAGATCTCAGATGCGACTCTGCAATATCGACACATCATTTACTGGCCCCCAGTCCGGCCCCTTGTTGATCCATGACGTCAGTTGTGGCGGGGGGCCCGAGCGAAAGGCAGGGGCGGCCACCCACTTAGTACCGCGGGGAGCTGTGATGTAAAACCACTCCCGTTGCCATAAGCTGGATACCTCCGGGAAGGAACCCTTTGGCCATGGAACATCGGCACCTTTGCTTATTATGGCACCTCCGCATTCTACGTGTCGCCCATTAATCGTCTTCGGCTCCACATTAAAGGTCTTGAGCCACAAGCCGAAGTGCGGGGTGACGTGGAGGAAGGCCTCACACACGACGATGAACGACGAGATGTGAAGGATGGAATCCGGGGCTAGGTCATGGAAATCCAGCCCATAATAGAACATGAGCCCCCTAACAAAGGGATCTAGACTAAGGCCTAGCCCTCAGAGGAAGTGGGAGATGAATACGATGCTCTCGCCGGGTTCGGGAGTGGGAATGAGCTGCCCTCGAGCAGGTAGCCTGTGCGAGATTTCAGCGGTCAGATACCTAGCTTCTCTTAGCTTCTTGATGTCTTCCTCTGTGACAGAGGAGGGCATCCACCGACCTTGAAGGTTGGATCCGGACATGGTTGAAGGTCCGAAGCGCCTAGCCTGAGCCTTGGGTGTTGGAACTCGAGGTGGGGGAAGAATTCGATTGAGTGCGAGAAGAAAAAGGACAGGCCTTGGCCTCTTTATAAAGAGGGTGAATATCAAGCGTCCTCCGCGTGGCCGTTTGGGACTTGCCTAAAGTTGAGGAGTCATACCAACGGGCATTATTGGGTTACCCACATCCATATTGATGAGAAACCCGTAATAAGGGGGACACGATCTCTGCTTCGACAAGACGTGCCAATGAAATCGCCTCGCAAAACATGCAGTGGCAGGTTGATTGAGAAAAACGGTTCGAATAATGACCAGGCCGTGGTGTGATGTCACGTTATGAAAAGTTGTCAGCAGATTAGATTTGTGGAAATATTATTCTCTCTACGGTGGTATGTGGAACTTGTTTTGCAGAGCCGGACACTATCCTTGTGTTCAAAATCTTCTATGGAGTATTCGGAGGAAGAACCCGCCTTGCAATGCCGAAGACAATCTGCGCGCCGGACTCATCATCATTGAAGCCTGGTTCAGGGGCTACTGAGGGAGTCCTGGACTAGGGGGTCCTCGGACAACCGGACTATATACTTTAGCCGGACTGTTGGACTATGAAGATACAAGATTGAAGACTTCGTCCCGTGTCCGGATTGGACTCTCCTTGGCATGGAAGGCAAGCTTGGCAATACGGATATGTAGATCTCCTCCCTTGTAACCGACTCTGTGTAACCCTAGCCCCCTCCGGTGTCTATATAAACCGGAGGGTTTAGTCCGTAGGACAACAACAATCATACCATAGGCTAGCTTCTAGGGTTTAGCCTCTACGATCTCGTGGTAGATCAACTCTCATAATACTCATATCATCAAGATCAATTCAAGCAGGAAGTAGGGTATTACCTCCATCGAGAGGGCCCGAACCTGGGTAAACATTGTGTCCCCCGCCTCCTGTTACCATCCGCCTTAGACGCACAGTTCGGGACCCCCTACCCGAGATCCGCCGGTTTTGACACCGACAATGCCTCTTGCCGATGCCTCCCACGAGGGAAGGTTATGCGCGGGCGCTACCTTGGCGAGGTAGGACGGCATAAGCCTTGTGTGCCCGTAGTTGTTGTAGCCGGCTTGTCCCCATTTGGGACCGTTTTTGTTTTGCCACGATGGTGGCTGTTGGTGCCTTTGGTAGGCACGGGGCCACCCAGGACTTATCCCAGAGGGGAGTTTGTCGGAGTGGCCGGGAGGGTGTCATGGCAGTAGGACGGTTTTGTCGGAACGCCATTGGTCCAACCGAATGGGAGCGCGAGGCCATGGGTTCTGTGGTGTGGGTACAGTGCGCTACCTCTGCAGAGTGTATACTAAATCTATCGATAGCCGCACCCGCGGATAAGGGCCCAGTTCGTAGTTGGTCACACTATGGGTCAACAGTAATAATAATAATAATGTGCTTAATAGTAACCCTGGTTCGATGATGAGAAAGAGGTTGGTTGTGATCGTGATATGATCACCGTGGTATCGAGGATACCGAGTTGTTGGATATTTGTGGTGTTATGCGAGAATCACGGGTAAAGGTCAAGCTCCCTGTGGTCATTAATGATTACTACGGTATTGTTATACCAAGCTTGATTGGATCCTGAGATGATCGTGTGATGTCCACGGTGGTAAGTGATGCATGTGATGGTTACGAGGTAACCGAGCAGAGTAAGTTGGTGCATGATAGTTTCATCATGTTGCATGTTAGTATCATCATGTTCATATATTCATGTCATGCTCGTATTGTTCTAGATGTATCATGTTGTACATGCTATGATTGCTCTGATAGTATCATGTTAATCCTTGAATAACCTGTAATTGCCATGCTGTTGTTTGTCTTGATTGCTTTTGGTTGCTGTGAGCTTGCAAGTACATTCAATGTACTGATCTAGCGTGTCATGCCAGTTTGCAGGTCATGCCAGATTTGATTGCTTGTTTGTCATGGATTCCTTGTTTGCGATCTAGGATAAGCATTCCAGCCAAAGTCTCTGTGGAGTGGAGTTCATCACTATCGTCGATGTTCCGCTGCGAGTAGTTATTCCGCTACTTCATGTTGTTTTGCTGCTTGCATAGAGCAACTGGGGCAGGCGTAGTGTCGCCGTGCCGATGTAATCCCTTGTATCCATCTAGATTGTAATAAAGAGTTGATTTGTTCTATGCTAAGCAGTGCCGTATTCAAGAAGACTTCTCCTCGATCTTTGGGCTGGAATACGGGGCGTTCCGGTTTCTCTGAGCCAGGGTGCCACAGGCTTGGTATCAGAGCAGGTCTGGTTGTAGGACGCCCTAGCCCGCGCAAGCGTTAGAATGCGGTAGTATAGAGTCTGGTTAGTTGCACTTGATTGCTGCATTTGTTTGTTGCATGGCATGCATATAGATTATTATCTTGTCGCTAACGATTAATCTTGTGAGTGTAGGTGGCATCGGGTTTCGATCCACTACCTGCACCCTCCTTCTTTGCATGCCTGCTCTTCGGTGTTTGGCATCACCTCTGTCCCAGCAGAGTGATGCCCTGGTACTTAGTGTTCCAGACACCATTTGCAGGAGTTATGCTCGGATATCGTATCGATATCTTTTCTACTTTCCACCCACATCGTTTTGGTGGTAGACTTGCCTCTATCCCGAACCATGCCCTTCATCTCATCCCTTTGGCAACCCTCACTGATCTTTGTTATCAGAAAAGGGCAATGCCAGCAAGCCTTGCTTTTCCTCCGCTATCCTACGCTGTCATTCCATTCTTTGGACGTGTACGATTCCCTTTCATACACTTGATGATGATGTGGTCGTGACCTTTGTTTCTCGCTACATGATCACCAAGTTCGTCCTCGCCTCCGTATCCATCCAGTTGCAACCGGAGATTAGCCAGCGCTTGGTGTAGCCTTGGTTACACCAACTCCTTCCACACGTGGATTCACTTTCGTGCACACAACCACAACATATTAGACCGTAATACCAGAGTTTCCGCGAGATTTGTGTGCTTAGGTGTGCATGCATATTATTGTTGTGAGTAGCAGTAATATGTGATGTTGCTTGATTATTAATATTATTATTTGTATGCTTTGTGTGCTTTTGTTTTCGTTGTTTCTTTTATTTATTTCTTTGGGCCTTCGGTGTTGCATATTTTCCCCTTATTAAAGTTGCTCATCAACCGACACTGGACCTGAAGAATCAGTAAGGAATTCAAATACTTGGAAGCTCAGATAAACGGAATGAAGTTATCAGCAGACTGCAGTGAAATTTGGAATATCTCGTCTGAATGCAAAAGGAATCCTGGATGGACAGTCAATATCATACAAGAAATCAACAACAGAAATATTAAGATGGTAGATATGTATGGTAACCGGTCCGCATATCACAATGAGAAGCTTCCAAGGCAAGATTACTCAGTGCACTATATGTATGACTTCCCGTGCAAGGTAACCTGTGTTCTCCAGGAAGCAACCACAAAAAAATTTCAGCATAAGGCACCGAGTCTTCCCTAGCAAGTCTTTAAGGGGGGAAGCTTCTGAAGCACGATACCCAGTATTCCTCAGCAAGATGGTCTGATGGATTCCAGCATAAGTCATCCAATCTCCCTCAGTACGGCATGGGATATTACACTATGAGTTGGCAGCATTTGGCAGTACATTCCAAGAATCAGATCCGCAACTGTTTGGTCAGAAGCAAGAATCAGTAAGAAAACAAGTCTGCCTCAGGAATTAAATTCTCATATATATTGTGAGCATGCTGCCAAGATCTTGCAAGTCAGTGATACGATGGTGAAGTCAAGGTGAGAATCCAGAAATCTCATGAGTCATGCCAGAATAAGAAAGTCAGTTATACACCTCAGTTAGTGATGCAAGAACCGACACGTTTTGTAGAAAGACAACATGGGACAGCAAATTTTGTCAGTACTCAGAAAGACCAGTTGCCTCATACCCGACAAAGCGATATTATTTACCCTTGTTACCACCTGGTATACCGGACGACAACAATGAGATGCATGCAATACCTATGGTCATATGAAGAAGTAATATGACCAAGATCTTTCAACCAAGGATCCAGACCAAGAAAACAATAATGAATGAGCAAGACCAGTGGTGCAGGTATGAAAATGGTTGCATGAACCATATGGTGCAGATACCCCGGACAGTATCGACCGCCATGGATATTCACCTAAGGGGTCTACTCAATTTTGGTGACAATCAAATATTTGGTATGAATCTGAGACTCAAGATAGTGGAGCCAGTTAGGATGATTCAGGAATTTCTGCAATAAGTCAGAATCTGTCAGGAAAACGGTTATGCCTCAACTCATTGTTTGGAACCCGAAGAACCTGCATTTAGTGGGGGAACCCAATGCAAGGAGTCAGAGCTTGGGTGTTCATCAGGAAAAATATAATCACCAATTCATGGAAAGTTGTCAGTACGGACACATCAATCGGAAATCACGCTCGGATTTGTGAGATAGGCATATATTTCAGTCAGGATAACAAATCACACTCAGCTAAGTCAGCAAATATGAAAAGAATTGGAGCCAGTATGAGCAGGAAAAATGTGAGGTAAGATCTGTCAGGATATGGATACAGTAAAGCAAACCATCACAGAACCAGTCAGGTAAGCCAGATGAAGAATTTAATGGGAACAACCAATAAAGGAAAAAGGATACCCGAGTTGGAAACGGTCTCCTTAAGTCAGTATATGCATACTTGTTCCTTGAGCAACCAAATCTCGAGGACGAGATTTCTTTAATGGGGGAAGGGTTGTCACAACCTGATTTTTCGCCCTTTCTTTTTCTTTTGATTTTCTAAGATTTTTGCTTGAGTTTTCTTTTTCCGTGGCTATGTGGTCTGGAAATTGAAGAAGATGACCTCTACTTTCTTTCTAGAGTGGCTTGTCATCCTCATATCCTTCCCAAAACCTTGCCATTTCCATCTTGGACCAAACCCTAATATTCTTTTCCTTGGGAATATTCCTTTTTCTATTAAAGGAATAATCCTTTTTGCCTTAGGTTGTGAAGCAACCTATATTTCCATCACTCCCAAAATTCCCAAATAATTCTCATAAATGGTTTGGGTCATATCTTCCTCAAATATGGCAAAATATTTCATTGTCCATGTTTCCCATCATGCTCAATTAATTCCTTTCCTATTCTGTCCTGAATGGCAGTTTGTGAAGCAAGTGCCATTTATCTTTGCCCAATGGACCCCAAACTTTTTGGACACCTTTTCATGCACAAATAAGTGCCTCATGACAAAATTCAACTTAATTTGCCTAGTAAATATTCCTGAGCAATTTTTCAAAGTTCCTGTCTGAGGGAATTGTTTGTGAAGGAAGTAGTAGCTAGGTTAACTCAATTGAGTTGAAATTTTGCATGGTCCTTGATATCATCAAATCAAAGCCCTCCTCAAGATTTGAGCTCATGAAATGCATCCTTGTGAGCTGAGCATCAATTCTTTGTATCTGTCCAAATTTTCAGTTAATGAAGTAAGTATATTTTATCTTGCTCCATTATGGCTGAAACTTTTCCAGGACCTTCTCCTATCCATATAACCTAGCTCCAAAAAATTTGGGCTCCTTTCATCTAGCTGTTTTTCCTCAGGATTTTTCCTAAGTTTCTGTCTAGAGAGGTGCTTTATGAAGGAAGTGCCATTTTGGCTTGGCCAAATGGTATGAAATTTTTATGGCACTCCCATATGCCCAAATGACTCATCGACGCAAAAATTCAGCTCCATCCCATTTGATAGGTGAGTACTACTTCATGTTTTGTATTTCTGTCCAGTCTGGTGGTTTCTATAGCAACCGCTAGCTAAACTCTTCTTCTTGAGCTGAAACCTTGCCAACTTAATCACCTTAGTGAGTGATCCAACCCAGTCAAAGCTCATCCTTCCTCTCCAAGTATCTGCACCGCAGCAAACTCCAAACACCTTGTTGTTCCCTTGTTTTCTTGCTACCTGTGATCACACCAGTGAGAACTATGTGTGGTTTCTTCCTCTTTGGAATCTTGCACTGCTTCCCTTGTCCCCCAGACATGATTTGGCCAATCGCTCTGCCCCGCTCGCGCCAGCTCATGCGGTGACCATGGGTCATGCCAGCCAAATCAAGCGCTCTGGCGACTCGGCCTCTTCCTTCCCGTCTGTGCACTCGTCCCCTCATCGCCTGGCCATGTCTAGCGTGTTCGCAGCGTTGTCGCCATTCCTCTGGAGCCATTTGCGCGTTTGTTTGCTTCTCTGGTGACCCGTCCCCGTCGCCGAACAGTGAGCGCCACGGGAGCGCTGTAGCCGACCAGCTCTGTTCGCGCCGCGACGTCTTCCTCCTCGTGTCCCCGAGCACCGCTCATCTCCATGACCCTCTACTGCTTGTCGGCTTCTCCCTCGTCGCCTTCCTATGCACCCCCGTGACCTCTGCGGCCGGCAGAGCCTCGGCCGGACGCGAGCGGCGGAACCCGAGCATGAACCGCCTCACCCCACCTATATAAGCCAGCCCCGGCCTCGTCCGAGCACACCACCAGCCTTCCCACACTCCTCTGGTCCCGACTAGCCACTAGCCCGAGCCGGAGAAGCTCTCTTCAGTGCCCATCGCCGCCATGGCCGCCTCTGGCCTCCTCCTAAATTCGCGGCAACCGGAGCCCAACTCCTCCCCTGGCCACCACCACTCAACTCACTGAACCCTGGCGAAGCCTTCCCGAGCCCTTCCACTCCCTTTCCTCCACCGCAGCCCTCTGCCCGAATCCGGCCGGAGCTGTCGTCCGCCATGCTCGAGGCCGCCATCGCTCTAGTCTTCCCTGACATGCGCAGTGCCCCTGGATGGATGCGGCTTGATCTCCCGAGCACGACGGTGTGCCGAGCTCAGCGGGAGATGGCCGGAGTCGTCCGGGGCGGTCGCCGGAGTGGGCAGCCTCCTCTACTCCGCGGGCGCTCACGAGGAAGAAGACAACACCCCGCCCAGCAGACCTGGCGGGCCCCGCACCTCTCCCCGACCCCACCCGTCAGCGACAAACCCCCTGCCACGTCAGTTATGTGGAAGCGTAGTTTCTAGAAGACGTTTTCGAATTTGGAAAAAGTATTCTGTGTTAACTGCGGCTGAAAGTGCGCTTTCCTTTACAGGAAACGTATTCACACGAATACGCTTCAGTTTTTCTGTCCAGGCCCTGTTTGAAAATATTTTTCTTGCAGATAGGTCCCTGGCAGAAAACTCCTCCTAACTTTTTGCTCGTAACTCCGATTGAGTTGAATCCAAAGCCTACTTCTTCATGTCGTCGAGCCCGTTCTTTTCACATCATTTTCACTATGGTTTGACATACTAGAAATGACCTTTATGCCCTTGCCCTAATCAGCCCCCTCCGAGAGAGAACCTTTTCCGGCGAATCTTTCCGCGGCTTCACCGCACCTCTTCTCGGAGCCTCCTTCACCCCCAGGCAAGCCACAACCACCATTAGCATGATAGCCATGCAGTAGCACTGGTTTTCAACTTGAATCTTAAATAATATGTCTGTTTGTTTTGCTACTGTTATTGTTATTTCGGTTATGCTTATGGATCGGTGTTCACCGATATGCTTTCTTGCACCTGATTATCATGTTGTACTTGCTAGTATTACTTTCATATTGTTCATGCTTGCTAGTAGTACATGTTGGTGTTGGTCATGATCTTTGGTACGTGACAATTGCCGGTTACCGAGTACCGTTGTTACGGATGTTTCTTTGCTGGTTAGTTGGTTAAGTGACTACTCGGTAATATTTTTGTTATATTGTTGCATGATATTCATGTTGATACTAGTGGTCATGCTATGCTTATGGTAGAGCTATGCTTGTGTTAATCATGCCCATCATTATGCCATGCTCAGTTGAATATGGTTCATTGCTGTTATGCTCGATGATTATGTTGCACCTCCATGTTTATGTTGATATCATGCTCATGCATTGTAATTGCATCATGTTATTTTATCATGGCTCAGCATAGTTGCATTCAAGTTTAACCGGATTAAATTGAACTTGAACAACTGTTGGCTGAGTCATGGTGCCACCATATTGAGCTGATCAGTGCAGCCACACTTGCCTTATGGGGGGTCCTAACTGGGTCTATTGTCATGCCTCTCGCCAGTGCCTCCCACGAGGGAAGGTTATGCGCGAGTGCTACCTTGGCCAGGTAGGACGGCATAAGCCTTGTGTGCCCATAGTTGTTGTAGCCGGCTTGTCCCCGTTTGGGACAGTTTTTGTTTTGCCACGATGGTGGCCGTTGGTGCCTTTGGTAGGCACGGGGCCACCCACGACTTATCCCAGAGGGGAGTTTGTCGGAGTGGCCGGGAGGGTGTCATGGTAGTAGGACGGTTTTGTCGGAATGCCGTTGGTCCACCCGAATGGGAGCACGAGGCCATGGGTTCCGTGGTGTGGGTACAGTGCGCTACCTCTGCAGAGTGTATACTAAATCTATCGATAGCCGCGCCCGCGGCTAAGGGCCCAGTTTGTAGTTGGTCACAATATGGGTCAATAGTAGTAATAATAATAATAATAATAATAATGTGCTTAATAATAACCTTGGTTCGATGATGAGGAAGAGGTTGGTTGTGATCGTGAGATGATCACCGTGGTATCGAGGATACCGAGTTGTTGGATATTTGTGGTGTTATGCGAGAATCATGGGTAAAGGTCAAGCTCCTTGTGGTCATTAATGATTACTACGGTATTGTTATACGAAGCTTGGTTGGATCCTGAGATGATCATGTGATGTCCACGGTGGTAAGTGATGCATGTGATGGTTACGAGGTAACCGAGCAGAGTAAGTTGGTGCATGATAGTTTCATCATGTTGCATGTTAGTATCATCATGTTCATATATTCATGTCATGCTCGTATTTTTCTAGATGTATCATGTTGTACGTGCTATGATTGCTCTGATAGTATCATGTTAATCCTTGAATAACCTGTAATTGCCATGATGTTGTTTGTCTTGATTGCTTTTGGTTGCTGTGAGCTTGCAAGTACATTCAATGTACTGACTTGGCGTGTCATGCCAGTTTGCAGGTCATGCCGGATTTTAATTTTTTGTTTGTCATGGATTCCTTGTTTGCGAGCTAGGATAAGCATTCCAGCCAGAGTCCCTGCAGAGTGGAGTTCATCACTATCGTCGCTGTTCCGCTGCCAGTAGTTATTCCGCTACTTCGTGTTGTTCTGCTGCTTGCATAGAGCAACCGGGGAAGGCATAGTGTCACCGTGCCGATGTCTCTAGATTGTAATAAAGAGCTGATTTGTTCTATGCTAAGAAGTGTCGTATTCCAGAAGACTTCTCCTCGATCTCTGGGCTGGAATACGGGGCGTTCCGGTTTCTATGAGCCGGGGTGCCACAACAGGTGTGACCTCTAGGACCACGGGCGTACCATGTTTAGTACTGGCTCTGTGTAATGAACGCTTGCCCAAGGATTTCAAAGGACCTCGTAAGGTGCAAAACTACACAGCCGACTTACCCCCTGAGGCGTGGATTGAGAGTTACGAGATGGCCATGGAGCTGTCGGAGGTCAGCGATGCCGCGTGTGCTAAGTACTTCACCATGATACTGGATGGGACGGCCTGTACTTGGCTAAAGGGACTTCCTGCCAATTCAATTGTATCGTGGGCTGAGTTGAAGGCTCGGTTCATCCAGAATTTTAAAGATACGTGCAAACAGCCCATGTTGATTGTGGATTTGGATGCCTGCGCTGTAAGTGCATCTAGTGCCCCTTAGTGATTTTTGTGTATTGAAGACTTATAGGTTAAGGGACTAATGTGTTTATGAGTGTACACAGGTCTATAAGTCTATGAGGAGTTTGATATTTACGGAGAAAGTCGACTCCTAAAAATGAAGTTCTTCATCTGAAGACTTTGGATTTCTGAAGACTTTCTGAAGACTTTGAAAGTGAAGAAATTGGTGTAACCCTGAAGACTTGGTATTCATTCGAGGAACATGAAGCGTGAAGACTTTTGTTTTCGTAGTTTCTTTTTCTCTTTGTTGAGTCATAGGAATCACCGTACTGCTAAAGGGGGTCGAGGAAATACTAAGAAAAAATTTCCATGTGATGCTCAACTCAAAATCCTACACCCACCAATCCCTTCGAGTGAAGCCATTGGAAATCTCATACAGTTCAGTCATATTCTTCAGTGACAGAGACGAAGTTCTTCTGGTCTCTGAGGAATTTGTTCTGACTGAAGAGTTAGGAATTCGCCAGTGCGGATTGCCTACACAGTGAGGAACATGATAGCCCTGAGGAATTTGAGAGTCAAATTTCCGACCGTTGCTGTGCTACGCGCTAGCTGTCCCAAAATATCTACCTACCTAACGGTCATATCATTGAAGGGAATTTATGTCTTATCATGTCAGGCTGCTCCCTAGGCTATAAATAGCCACCCCCTACAACCACTAGCTGGTTGGCTGCTCCGAGAGAAACTGAAACTTGTCATTTGAGAGCATCCCATCCTCCAAGGACTTTGAGCGAAAATCATCAAGTGAGGAAAACCCAAACCCAAACACCTACAAACCCAAAGTGATTGAGCATCACTGAAGAGATTGATCCTGCGTGGATCCGACGCTTGTTACCTTTGAAGACTATGCTTCTTCCAGACGGTTAGGCGTCATGGTCTAGAGGATCCAAGAGGAATTGTGGATTGCCGAGTGACCGAGTCTGTGAAGGTTTGGAAGTCACTTGAAGACTTACCACGAGTGATTGGGCGAGGTCTGTGTGACCTTAGCTCAAGGAGAATACGGTGAGGACTATGTGTCCTCAGGTTTAAATACCTAGCCGCTCCAACCAGACGTATAACTGAGACAACAGTTGGAACTAGTCTACCAAATCATTGTCTTCACCAAGCTTACCGGTTCTTTTTCTTCAACTCTTTCATTTCCACATAACTGTGTTGTGCACTTGTTCATATCTGTGTTTGAAGAATTTGACTGAAGACTGTCTCAATTTCCTCAGTTCAATTTCTTCAGTCTGTTTGTCTTTATCCCGTGTTATCCTGTGTTTACGCTTTCTGTACTCTATGCTCATCTTCATTTCATTATGATGACCATGCTTGTGTTCTGTTATGTTTACTTTTGAGTACTTATTCCGCTGCAAGTAGTTCTTCGCTAAGGAATTTCCTCACCCGCAAATTGCTCAGTGAAGAATTCATAAAAATTGCCTATTCACCCCCCTCTAGTCGATATAACGCACTTTAAATTGGTACCAGAGCAAGCTACTCCTTTGTTCTGTGTGATTTTGGTTTAACCGCCTGGAGTTTTAGTTATGTCGATTGCAGGTATGATCAAAGTCTCAACTGGGTGTCCTACCTTCGATGGGATGGACTACCCCTACTGGAAGAATAAGATGCATTTGCATCTTGAGGCAATTGATAACAATCTCTGGTATGTTGTGGAAAATGGTGTTCCCTCAGTCTCACCTTCTCTGAACGCTACTGATGTGAAGAGATTCAAGCAACTCGATTCACAAGCGAAGAACATCATATGTGGCCATCTGAGCAAAGGGCAGTATGGAAGAGTGAGTGCTTTGGAAACTGCTAAGCTTATCTGGGATAGGCTGTCCAAAGTGAATGAAGGCATCTCAACTCAACGTGACTCTCGTGTTGACGTTCTTCGCAATCTCTTCAACCGCTTCAAGAGACTAGACAATGAAAATGTTCAGCAAACCTTCGATCACCTCACTGACATCTCAAATGAGCTTCAAGCACTTGGTGCCACTGACATCACCGACCATGAGGTGGTGAAGAAATTGTTGAGATCGCTTGATTCCTCATTTGATACTCTGACACTGATGATACAAGAGCGTGCTGACTACAAGTCACTTGATCCTGCTGATATCCTCGAGAGGTTAAATACTCATGAGTTCCAGCTTGCTGAAAGAGAGATCTCTATGGTTCGAGCTATGGCAGATCACGTGCACCGAAGGCCAAGGCAGTGTCTGAATCTGAAGATGTAGATTCTGGCAGCAGCCTTGGTGATCCTGAAGAACTAAGCCATGAACTAGCACTGTTCGTGAAGAAATTTCAGAAGTTCTCAAGACATGGTCGCGTTGGAAACCCCTCAAGGAGCAATGATTCCTCATCCAGTGACTACAAGAAGAGGCTTTTTCACAAATGCAAGAAACCTGGTCACTACATTCAAGATTGTCCTCAGTGGGAAAAGGAATCAAAGAAGAAGAAATACAAGGATTATAGTTCTGATGATGCAAAGAAGAAGAAGAATTCCTCAAAGTCTTCATCATCAAAATCCTCAAAGTCTTCATCTCACAAGAAGAGCAGCTCCAAGAAGGCTCGGGCATTCATTGGCAAGGAAATGGACTCCGAGGCTAAATCTGAGGAACATGAGGAAGAGGAGGCATCTGAGGAGTCCGAGTCCGGTGTGGCGAGCCTAGCCCTCGCTACTGCATTCATCAACAAGTCTATCTTCAAGTCTGAAGAAAATGACCTCACCAACAAGGCTGATGAAGGCAATGATGACTACGCTCCCACCTATTGCTTCATGGCAAAGGGTGCCAAGGTACTCAAATATACCTCGTCTGAATGAAGTGAGAATGAATCTGACGAAAACCTCAAGCACAGCTACTCTAAACTTGCTAAGATTGTTGTGAAACAACAAAAGGCTTTTGAAAAGGTTCAAAATATGCTAGACAAAAGTGATGATATGTTGGGTGAAGAAATGGATCGCACTAAAACCTTAACTGAAAATCTTCAGAGACTTCAGTCTAGGTTTGATAACCTTCAAGGTCATCATAACACTCTCTTATCTGATCATGAGAAGCTTTCTTATGAATTTCTTCAAAGAAAGCAAGATCTTGAGAAGCTAAGAGTGAGTTATGAAGATCTTCAGAAGGAGCGCGATTCATTACTTGCTCAACAAATCAGCGCTGCTCAGGAAGAATTTGTTCCTCCATGTTTGAAGTGCATTGAACGTGAATCTGCTAATTCTTCACCTGGATGTTCAAATGCTTCTAATGCTGCAAATTCTTCAACTATCTCTGCTATCACTAATTCCTCATCTGAGGACAATGCTAGTATCACTGATGATGCAGGGCTGAAGGAATTGTACATGACAGGCATGTACAAAAGCCTCAAAGGGCATCAGACTCTTTGTGATGTGCTTAAAAAGCAGATCCTCAACAGGAACCCTAGGAAAGAGGTTATTGCCTTTGAGAGGAAACTCAATGCTGATGGTACATATTGGAAGCCTGAGCAGTACCCCAAAACCTCATGGGTTGCTGCAAAGGGACCTCCAGTTGATCCATCTAATTTATCTGGCTTTACATGTGAATCTCCTCATTCTTCTGATGAGTCATTTGACTCCAACTATAAACTGTTCAAAAATCAGAATGGTGAAGTATTTGCTAGATATGTTGGCACTAATTGCAGGAACGGTTCCCCTATGAAGAAAATCTGGGTTCCCAAAAGGTGCCTTGAAAGTCTTCAGGTGAATGTCCTCATGACACCACCTGTGAAGAATAGGAACCCCAGATCAAATTCTTCATATGGACCAAATTCTTCATATGGATCCAAGTCCTCATGTGGGCCAAATTCCTCACATGGATCAAATTCCTCAAAAGGATCAAAGTCCTCATATGATCATTATCGTGCTAACCCCTTTGTTTCGCAGGGAAGAGCTCCTCTTATGTGAAACGAAATGAATACGAGCATTATTCTTCTAATCATTATGTTCATAAGTCCTCGAAGAATTTCTCTGCTTATTCATATGCTTATCCTAACTCCTCTTATGTGAAACGAAGTGGACTGGCTTCTATGCCACCTTTCTCGTATGGAGCTCGCAGAGTGATGAACTCTTTGCCACCCCTTCAGATGTGGGTGGTGAAGAAAAAGAACTAATTTCTTCTGCAGGGTCACGTCTCCAGACGTGCTAAAACGTCTGAAGAACTTGCTGGAGACCTGAGAAGTGCCTGAAAGGACGCAGGCTAATCATCAAGAAATGAACTTTCATTTCTCATGTCCTCTACTGCTTTATCTGTTCTATTGTTTGATGAAATTGATCTGATGAATTGATGTCATATTCTTCACTGATGAAGTATATGAGTTCGTAAGTTGCACTAATTCATCTGCAGGATGATCAACCCAAAGCCACTGAGTGGGTCCTCGATAGTGGATGTACAAATCACATGACTGGTGACAAGAATCTATTGATGGATGCTCCCTTATATCCATCGCATTTGAAGCATATCATCTTCACTGACAAAGGCAAAAGCAAGGTATTGGGTCTAGGTAAGGTTGCTATCTCAAAGGATCGGCAGATGGACAAAGTCATGCTCGTCGAGTCCTTAGGATACAACCTCATGTCTGTCTCAATGCTTTGTGATCTTGATATGGTGGATGTCTTTGGCAAGTATCGTTGTGTTGTGATCATGGAAGATGACAATTTCAAAGTCTTCGAAGGCTTTAGGTGAGGAGACTTGTATATTGTTGATTTCTCTACAGGACCACAACCAGCCGTATGCCTACTTGCAAAAGCTTCAGAAGGCTGGCTATGGCATCGATGACTTGGTCATGCGGGCATGAGGAATTTGCACACACTTGCGAAGAAGAAGCATGTCATTGGCATTGAGAATGTCAAATTCCTCAAGGATCACTTATGCGGAGCCTGTGAAGCTGGAAAGATGACCAAGGCTAAGCATCCATCGAAGACTATCATGACCACTACTCGACCATTTGAATTACTTCACATGGATCTCTTTGGTCCTAATCATTACTCAGCAGTCACAAACGATGCATCTCTCTATGGCTTTGTTATTGTTGATGATTACTCTCGTTACACATGGGTGCATATTGTCACTTACAAACATGAAGTGCAGGAAGTCTTCAAATGATTTTCCTCGAGGGCTTCAACCAACTTTGGTGTGAAGATCAAGCACATCAGGAGTGACAATGGAACTGAGTTCAAGAATTCTGGTCTTGATGACTATCTTGATGAACTTGGTATTACTCATGACTTATCTGCTCCTTATACTCCTCAACAGAATGGCGTCGTGGAGCGCAAGAACAGGACTCTTGCTGAGATGGCTCGCACTATGCTTGATGAATACAAAACGCCTCATCGTTTTTGGATTGAGGCAATTGATACTGCGTGCCACATCATCAACAGAGTTTATCTTCACAAATTCTTCAAGAAGACTGCCTATGAACTCCTCACTGACAAGAAACCCAATGTGAGTTATTTCAAAGTCTTCGGTGCTAAATGTTGGATTAGAGATCCTCATCACAACTCAAAATTTGCACCGAAAGCACATGAAGGTTTTATGCTTGGTTACGGAAAGGACTCGCACACCTACAGAGTCTTCAACAACATTCTTCACAAGGTTGTTGAAACTGTAGATGTGCGGTTCGATGAAACTAATGGCTCGCAAAGAGAGCACCTAGCTTCTGTGATAGATGAACCAGCACCTGAGGAAACTATCAAGTTCAAGGCTACTGAGGATGTCATTCCTACCGAAGAATCTGCTAAAGAATTCATTCCAGAACGTGAAGAACGTCGAGATGATGCACCTGAAGAAAATGGTGCTGAGGAAAATGGTCCTGAAGAAAATGCTGATCAAATTCCTCGACGACAACTAGCTCATCCTCGCGTTGCAAACGAAGTGCAAATTGAGAAGATCATCGATGACATTGAAGCACCAGGTCTTCTCACACGCTCAAGAGCTTCACATTTGTCTAACTTTTGTGGGAACTTTGCTTTTGTCAATATTACAGAGCCCACTAAGGTAGATGAAGCATTTATGGAGCCTGAGTGGATTCAAGCTATGCAAGAAGAATTACATCAATTTGAGCTCAACAACGTCTGGGAACTGGTCAAACGTCCAGATCCTCGCAAGCACAATATCATTGGCACAAAGTGGATCTACCACAACAAGCAAGATGAAAATGGCCTTGTGGTGAGGAATAAGGCACGGCTTGTAGCTCAAGGCTACACACAGGTTGAAGGAATTGATTTCGATGAAACTTTTGCACCTGTTGCTAGGCTTGAGGCTATTCGCATATTACTTGCTTATGCTAATCATCATGATATCACTTTATATCAAATGGATGTGAAAAGTGCATTCCTCAATGGTAAGCTTGAGGAAGAAGTATATGTTGCTCAACCCCGAGGTTTTGAAGATCCAAAGCATCCTGACAAAGTCTTCAGACTAAATAAGGCCCTCTATGGCCTCTGATACTTCGAAGGAATTCCTCATGCAGAAAGGCTTCAAACCCGGTTCACTTGACCCTACTCTTTTCACTAAATCTTATGATGGTGAATTGTTTGTGTGCCAAATATATGTTGATGATATTATCTTTGGCTGTACTGACCAACATTACAGTGATGAATTTGCCTATATGATGAGTGAAGAATATCAAATGTCTATGATGGGAGAATTGAAAATTTTCCTAGGTCTTCAAATTCGTCAACAGCGCAATGGCATATTCATATCTTAGGAGAAGTACCTCAAGGATGTACTGAGGAAATTCGGCATGCAAGATTGCAAAGGGGTCAAAATTCCAATGCCCACAAATGGCCATCTATGCACTGATGAAAATGGTATTGACTTTGATCAAAAGGTATACCGCTCCATGATTGGTTCTTTATTGTAATTATGTGCATCTAGGCCAGATATTATGCTTAGTGTTTGCATGTGTGCCCGATTTCAAGCTACACCGAAGGAATCACACCATAAGGCTGTGAAGCATATTCTTCGATATCTAGCTCACACACCAACACTTGGATTATGGTATCCCAAGGGCTCGGCTTTTGATCTCATTGGATATTCAGACTCTGACTATGCTGGTGATCGTGTGGACCGCAAGTCAACATCTGGCACATGCCATTTCCTTGGACGATGTTTGGTTTGTTGGCCCTCGAAGAAACAGAACTGCGTATCACTGCTACTGCTGAAGCTGAGTACATTGCTGCTGGTTCTTGCTGTGCTCAATTGCTGTGGATGAAGCAAACTCTCAAGGACTACGGCGTCAACATGAAGAATGTGCCTCTCTAATGTGATAATGAGAGTGCCATCAAGATTTCTCACAACCCAGTTCAGCACTCGAAGACAAAGCACATTCAGATTTGTCATCATTTTCTTCATGATCATGTGTTGAAGGGCAACATTTCTATTGAGCATGTGAAGACTGAAGAACAACTAGCTGATATCTTCACAAAGCCCTTGGATGAGAAGAGATTTAGCAAGTTGTGGTGTGAGCTAAATATCTTAGAATCTTCGAATGTTCTTTGAAAACGACACTCATCCTAACACTTATGCAAATTGATGACTTAGATGTGCTACACATGAAGAAACGTTTTTCTTCAATCAATGAAGAATAACACTCTAAGTGTGAAGAAATTAACGAAGAATTTGATTCTCAGAACCCTACGACAATTGTACGGGGTGTCTGAAATCATCATTCTTATACGGTGGGTCACGCCACCACCAAAAGTTGAAAATCTTCAATTTGAGTTTTTCCTCAGTTTTTGAAATTGCTCAGTTGTTCATGTTCTTCAACTTTGCATTGTCTTCACCATTTCCGTCGTTTTTCTTCATTGGCTATTTATATATATGAGTTTATGTCCTCTACAGCATTCACTTATTGCTATTTCTTCATGTTGCTTTTTTCTGCTAAGTGAATGTGATCGGACCCTTCCCCCTCTATGCTAAACTCAACCCAATCTATTCACAAATTCTTCATGTGCGTTCTATTTGAAACTCGTTCAAAATCTTCACTGTGTCCTTGTCAGCTGAAGAATTTGCGAACGGAACTTTTAAACTATCTTATCTAAATTTTTGGCTTTGCCGCTCAAACCGTTCTGCATCCCACGAAAACACTTATCTATTCACCCACGATCTCACATGATCTCCGCTTCTCAGTACGTGGGTGACACATGTCAAGCGAATGAGAAGGGTCAGGGGCACGTTCATCCAATTTCTTCGGGCGAACAGTTTTTCACCGTGGCTATAAATACCCCTCCCCTTCCTCACTTCTCTTTTACTCTGCTCGACCTCACGCCAGCTCGAGCTTCTCAAACCCTAGCGCCGCTGCTACTTCATCGTCGCCGGTGAGGAAGAGCTTCACTACCTCGACCTTGTCGCCGTCGTACTCGCGCCGGCCACGGACTTCTTCACTCCGCCACCGCCGTAGCTGTCTTCCTCAGCCAAGTTAGGGCGTGGAAGATCTGAACTGACGAACTTCACATCTACACTTCCCAGTTCACCGTGTTCTTCGTCCAGGGTAATTAAAAGTTACTTTTACTGCCCTCTTTGATTCAAATGATTACTACAAAATCTTCAAAGGTGTTTTTCTTCAAATCTTCACACACTAAACACCTCACGTGTCATCTGTTCTTGATTCATTTCTCTAAGCTACATTTTTCTTCAAGATTCCTCAATTGTGTGGATTCTCAATCTATACAACTCTGGAACCTAAGACAAAGAACGCTTAGTGAAATTCTTCAAGACTCATCTGGTCAAATTCCTCGAAGAAAAGTTGCATACATCTTTAGAGAATTCCATTGTTCAAATTCCTCATATGAAGAAAATGGCTGATGGTAAGAAGCCACAGAAAGGAGGAAAGAGGCCTGAAATCAATACTGCTTTTGAGATCTTTGATGACATATACAAGGATTACTGCACTCATGATGAGGCCAAGTTTGGCAAGGAGGACAAAAATCAGCGCAAGGTGCGCATTCAAAGAATAGAGAGGAGATGGGCAAGAGAGTGGAGGGAGTACAGGTATGTTACTCCCAAGTATATGAAGAAATTCGCTCTAAATCCTCCATGCCCAAGACCTCCATTGGCACCTGGCCAAGAAGCTGATCCCACCAGCCTCAAGCACGGCGAGGATTATCCTGATGAATGGGCCAAGCGCCAGGCGAAATTGGCCAAACAAGCAAGAGAAGCAGTGAGGAAATTCAACGAAGACTCTGCTGCTGCTGCTGCCACTACTGAGGCTCTGCTATCAAGCCGAAGAAGGCCATGGCAGAGAAGCCTGCTCAAAAGCCAAGTGCTTCACCTTCAATGCCCTCACGGCCAAGTTCCTCAGCAATACCCTCACGGCCAGAATCCTCAAAGCCCTCACGGCCAACTCCTCATGCCGCTCCCGCTCCAAAGTCCTCAGCTCCTCTGCCAAAGTCCTCAGCTGCTCCGACTAAATCCTCTGCACCTGTGCACCTTGCCACGTGCCAAAGGACAACATGCATCTCTATTGCCTCAGGAGCTTCTGCTAGTTCCTCAGCTGCACCAAATTCTTCAACTGGACCGTCTCTGCTGAAGACAAAGGCCACTGCTGGACGAGGCTCTCGCCCAAGTCCTCACAAGAAGCAGGTCGCCTTCCAAGTGTCGTCTGATGAAGACGAAGCTGATGATGAGGAACTTGCCGAAATCATCAGAGACAGGCAGGTCAAGTCCGCTAGAGCCAAAGGCAGCAATGTGCCTCTTCTTCTGGATCCGAAGCTGATCCTAGACTTCATTGACCTATGGCACAAGGATCCCAACACGCCTTTGCCGGAGATGAACCTCACTCCTGGTCAAAGTCATGTTTTGACTGCCTTCATTGAAGAAGAGAAATGGAAATTTGAACAAGGAAGAAGAGTGAAGAAAGCGCAGTACAAGAAACAACGTTTTCTGAAGCAAAATGTTCTGAAGCTTTCCCCCGAAGAACTCGTTGCCTTGCAAGCTGAGATCAAGCAACTGAGTGATGAATTTGATCGTTACTACGCTGACTGGCTTGGAGCCAAAGTCAGGTTTGTGAACTTAACTGAAAATTTCACCTCCAATGTTGCAGCTCCAACGCAACCAGAAAATCCTCAGGCTTCAGCATCTACTCAGCCGACTGAAGAAAATGCCAGCACCGCTGATGACATTCAGGCCGCTGAACAAAATCAGAGTACCAGGGATGATGACTGCATTCCAGCCACTGATGAAATTGCCAGGGCATCCACTAGTGGTGCGCCTGAAGAAAATGAAGAAGTCAGGGCAACTGCATCGTTGTGCCTGAAGAAATTGAACCAAATTCCTCTGCTCCTCCTGCGCCTACCCCAACTCCAATCCTTCCATCTGCAACAGTTGTGAAGAAGACCAAGGCTGCAGAGCATGCAGCTGTAAAGAAAAGGAAAGCATCAACTCCATCAGATTCTTCAGCTCCGAAGAAGATGAAGCTGTTGACCAGCTCTTATGCAAATCCAATTGATGCTGTTCCTATCTCAACCATGCCATCAAAGGACCTTGTTCCTTTTGATGAAGATTATGTGATTCCAAGTGAATGCGATGAAGAGAATCCTTCTGCTGCTTCGCCAGAGCAGTTGGATGAATAAATTGAAGTGGATGCAATCCCTTCAACCCCGACAGTTGTCAGGACCCCGATTCTAAGTCACACCGATCTAGCCTGTAGCACCTCATATCACTTTGCGGCCTCACGCACGGTATTCCCACGGGTGTCGCCTTACCATGGCCCGGGACCGTTTGCGCCTTTTGGCTCACGTATATGATAGTGTCGCTAGCATCCATATGACAGAGAACCCAGGCCAACATGGCTAGTCGTGAACCCAAAGTGGCACTAACTTACGGGGACAGGCATACATGAATCAACATCGAGCATGTCGGTCAGCAGCGTGCGAATCCGGGCTGTAGCACTGGGCTAATAGGACTCCGGGAACCCGGGCTGTAGCAGGCTAGGCAGGACTCCGGATGTCACCGCGTGACATTTCCCCGAAGGGACAGACACAGGAACGAAGTGAATCACATGCTGGCCAGTCAAGTGTTCCGGAGCAGCAGTGCTGGGCTAGCAGGACTCCGGTGAACCGGGCTGTAGCGGACTACTATGGCTCATGGAAGCACAAGACTACATTTCCCCATAAGAGAGGCTACAAGGGATAAACAACTAGGTTGTCGGATCCCACACATACCAAGCATTTCAATCATACACACAATATGCTCGATATGTGCAAATACAACACGGCATCACAACAAGACTCTACGACTCAGAGTATTTATTCATTAGGCTCCGAGGAGCGAGATATTACAAACATGGGTCTTATGACCCAACATTCAGAGCATACAAGTCAAACACACGCGGAAGCTTAACATGTCTGAGTACAGACATCTACAAATGAAAAAGGCTGAGAAGCCTGACTATCTACAAGATCCTGCCGAGGGCACAAGATCTTAGCTGAGGTAAAAAGCTAAACGTCGAAGTCCACACGGAACTACTAGCGAGACTGACGTCTCTCTGCAAAACATAAAATGGGCAAACGTGAGTACAATTGTACCCAGCAAGACTTACATCAGAACTATCTACATATGCATCAGTATCAAAAGGGGGTGGTGGAGTTTAACTGCAGCAAGCCAGCTTTGACTCGGTGGCTATCCTGAACTACGACTGCAACTAACTCTTTTGAGGTGGCGCACACGAGTCCACATATTCACCATATCAATACACCACTATGGATCCGCTGCCGTCTCCCTACGAGAACGCCATCCATAGCACTCACGCTTATCTTGCGCATTTTCGAGTATCCACTTTCACTTGTCTATGAACTGTACAGGCAACCCAGAAGTCCTTTACCAAATCGTGTTCACACACTTAGCTCTCAACAGTAGGACATGTTCACCACATTACAATTCATCCCTGATGAATCAGACCTAACACAACTCTAAGCAATAGCATGCATGACAAACAGGCATGAATGAGTAGGCACATCAGGGCTCAAACAACTCCTACTCATGCTAGTAGGTTTCATCTATTTACTGTGGCAATGACAGGTCATGCAGAGGAAAGGGGTTCAACTACCGCAGCATGTAACAGTTGAATCGTTGTTGACCTAATGCAGTAAAAGAGAGCAGAAGCGAGAGAGTGGGTTTGTATCGGAATGAACAAGGGGTTTTTGCTTGCCTGGCACTTCTGAAGATAGCATTGAGTCTTCATTAGTGTCAACGATCACAACGCCGGAACATCGTCTACCGAGAGGGGACAAATACCGGCAACAGAGAAGAAATACAATCAATGCAATGCACAATATGATGCATGACCATGACATGGCAATATGAATGTGTTTTGGGCTAATGCAAGCTCAAACAGATTGAGATGAGTCCATTTGAACCAAAGATTCAAATGCAAACCCATTTTATAGAGTCATATAAGTGCATTATCTTGTTTCATCTAAACAGCATGGTTAGGTTGCTCTAACATGCATGAAACCAGTACAGATGGATAGATTGGATTTTTCTGATCATTTTTCATATATAATTTGTTTCATTTGGAGTTATGGTTGAATTTCTATGAATTTTTGAAGTTGTAGTATTTTCTGGAATTTCCTGTATAAGAATAATTCCAGTAATTAAATTACTGCGTCAGCACTACGTCAGGATGACGTCAGCAAGTCAACAGCGGCTGGTCCAGGTCAAACCTGACCAGTGGAGCCCACTGGTCAGTGACTCATCTAACTAACCGAGTTAGTTAGTGCTAATCTAACCCTAACTAGGCTGTTAGCAGGGCGGGGCCCACATGTTAGTGAGTTTAGTGGCTAACTAAATTTAATTAGCGTCTAACTAAAATCTAAACTAATCTAACAGGGGCGGCCCCACCTGTCATTGACCCTGGGGGGTCAAATCCTCGGTCAACCGGGGCTAATCCACCGGCGACTCGACGCCGGCGAGGCCAGACGCGGCGGCGAGGTGTGGGATTCCTCCTCCGGCGACCAAATGGCCGGCGGAGGGCATCTACGTGATGCGGACGAACACGCGCATCGAGTGGTGGTGGCGGTTGGGCCTGGGGTGGCCGGGGTTGTCGCCGGCGTCGTCCTTGGCGGTCGCCGGAGCTCGGGTGAGCTTGGGGTCGATGCTACGGTGGCCGGGGAGGCTCGTGCGGGGCACCTACGTGCTCTACGTGGCGCAGGAAGGAAGTTGAGCACAACAGACGGACCGCTAGGTGGCCGGGGGCTCGTCGGCGGCGGTCACCGGCGGCGGCGCGTGCGGGCGAGCAAGGTGCGGCGGCTACGGCGCATGAGAGCGAGAACAGAGAGGGGGAAACGGTTAGGTGGCTCACGGCGGTTGCAGCAGGCGTCGAAGCGGGCTCGGGGAAGGCCGGACGGCAACGATTCGACGATGGGGATCCGCGGCGGCCGACGATGAAGAAGAGGTCGGGGACGGCGTTTTGAGGCGTCTGGCATCGAGTGGGTAGACGGGGAGGACGAGGGCGTCGAGGCAGAGGCCATGGACACATCGGCGAGGCGAGCGGGGGCCTGTGGCCGTGGCTACGGCGAGTGGTGGTGACGGCGGCGCTCTGGTGTGTTCGCGAGAGAGCCAGGGAAGGGGATGGGTCGAGGAGGTGAGCGAGGGGGTTCCAAGGGGTGCGTGGCGTCTCCAGCCAGCTCCAAGCGGTCGGCGGCAAGAAGGAGGAGGCGTGGCGAGCTCGGCGGTGTCGCGGTGTCCCTCCTCTGCCTACTGGCAGAGGTAGGCGATGACTGGCACCAGGCCAGTGGGCTGGGCCGTGCTGGGCCAGGCCAGGTAAGCGCCAGGTAAGACTCCTTTTTCACTTCTGTTTTCTGTTTTCTTTTTCTGTTATTTGTTTTGATTTAGTTTTAAGCACTAAACCATTTTGCTTTCTTCTGATAATTTTGCAGGGACTAAAAGGATTATCCCAAAGCCCCTCACAATTTCTCAGAATTATTGGACACATATTCGATATATAGCAAATATAAATCCAATGCAAATAGTTATTGCATTAGCTTGAAATGCCCAAAATAAATATTTATGAGCTCCTAAAAATATTGGTTTGAATTTTAATTCTGGCCAATATTTTCATAGAGAAACATGAACATTTTCTTGGACCTATTTGAAGCAATTTTTATCTTGGTCTTTTTCAGAAATGATTTCTAAGGCTTTCACATGTCCCCATTTCAAATTCATTGAAATTTAAACATGATCCACACATGACTAGCTAGCCTAGAGCAAACCAGAACTAGGGATGTGACAACTCACCCCCACTAAACAAGAATCTCGTCCCGAGATTCAAGCGTAGGGTAAGAGGAAGAGGGGACACAAAAGCTAACACAATCTTCACGATCCAATACCCTCATCGAAGATGTTGACTCATTGCTTCAAATTGGTCTTATCATCTTTGCTTTTGGGATCTTCATCCAACATGATGACGACAGAAGAAACTCTATAGGAATCGATCTTCTTAAAGATCGAGCAACTCACGATCAACTCACGGAATGAGATGTTGAACATCTCTCGAGCCAAGACACGGAACATACATCCAGAGGGAAGAAGTGAAACAGAGAATGAAGATTCAAGTTGATAAGCACAATTCCACGCTGAACAAGACGGTGCATGGTTTCAAGATAACGAGGAGTTGTCTGCCATCATTCTATAATGGGGCACCTTAGGGAGGGTGGCTCATAGAAATATTCCCATAAGTGGCAAAAAGAATTACTTTTGATTCAGAGATCATTGAAACTCTTCATACCAGCGTAAGGCAATTTACAAATGATCGTTTGAAAGAATTCAAAAGAATGGCACACTCAATTTGGAAAGGAAACTATGGTTATAGAACAACTCGGCAAATGGAAGGCACATTCCAGTTGATACCAAGGATATAACCTAGTGACTGAGCGTGCTTTCAAGAACTTGAGCATTTCCATATTCATCAAGGTTTTACCAACATCCGTGCCGAGGATCCTGGCAACACATCATACTACCATGATGAATGGTGATGGAGGATGCAGGTGCAAAGGAGGACAACACTTTCTTAGATTTTTCCTTAGCAATGCCAAAGAAGCAAATCTGGATGATCGACCGAGAGACATTTAGCACTCCGCTTCTAATGTTCTCCTTGATGTTCTAGCTACCACGGTTATGCAAAAAAAAACTTCAACATGGCCATCAAGTAAAGGTCGGACTTCGGAAGAACAAGAATCCATGAGGAATATCTACGGAAGTAGAATCTTACGAAATCCTTATGGAGAGGTGGCCAACTTCCTCAATCAAGATACTATACTAATAGGTCTTCTGGATGGGTGTGTCGGCCACGACATCCACTTTACCGGTTACAGAGAGACCAATATTATAGTTCTTGGGAAACGTTCCAACCATCGTATCTGCCTGAGATTCAGATCTGGTTGGTGTCAGGATATTCTAGGCTCATCAAGTCTGGTTAGAAAAATGAAAGTTTGCAACACAAGTCGACGAGATGACGTTGCAGGATTCTCGGGAAATGGACTACTATGGTAAGCTCCAAAACATGAGCTGGTTCTGCTACAAACATGTGAACATGCTGTCCCAGACAAGCATGACCACGTAGTAGTCTTATATTAAAACACTATCGAGTTCAGGTTGGGAACCATCATCGAGGATAACAAAGTCCTAACATAAGTCATGATTCTTAAGAAGGAATTTCTTCTCCTTGAACAAATCAATCAGTGGCTTCGTGTGCTAGGGATACATTACAGAGTGAAGATGATCAGTCTATCAAACCATAGAATACTTCGCACATGCATGACTAACTTGGGATGATTCCAGAGGAAGCAAAACAAACTTTCTCAAATTCACGGTGGCAACTTAGTTCAGATACACGTGAATTAGAGGAAGTCACTTTTTACACCGAACATATGCTTCATGAGCTAGCATGAAGAAATGCTTTCAAAGTTTCCAGCACTAGCTTAATGTTCAACATGAATCATGGACAAGATGAAAATATTGCCGATGGGCTCAACAACAGGTCATCCAAATTTCCATGAAGATGGAATTCCACAACTATGTGAACAAAGCGATAGCATTGGTCAAACCCAAAGAATATAATGGTGTATGCTCGAGGAAACAACCACGAGTAAGACAACATTACGAATATCGTTGGTTATGATTTGATTTGAGGATAGCCCATACTCAAATCAAAGATTGGATAAGGTGATAGGTCCATTAACTGATCACGAGGGTCAATCGATGAAAATACCATCTTTCTTCAACACACATACAAGATATCCCTTAAGATGAACTAAGTCGGACAAGCTTTTATCTTCCAACTCTCCAAGTTGTTGTTTGGCTTAACCAACTAGCTCAGGGGTATCCAACATGGATTCTTGGAGAAGGGGTGGTTTATAAAAAAACCAACTTAATCACGAGCTCAACATAACAGTCAGGGGACAACCTGGTGATACTTCCAAGAAGATATTCGGAAAATCACGAACCACCAATATGTTATTAAGCTCGAGAACAATCTTGCTTTTCAGATCAAGACGATATGACCGAATAAGCAAGGACTGACACTATCCTAACTCATTGATCGAAAAGGGCACCGGGAATAAGGACTGGGTAGCACGATCAACCTTAGGATGTGATTCAGTAACCAACACGCTAAGTATGAAATTATTGTCCCTTAACTACCAAGCAACGGAGTTGCTAGGAGTATAGATTACACGCATCACGATTCACTTGTCGGTGTTCCGATTACAGAACACGGGACCGAGAAATGAATGATGATGGCGAGGAGTATCACTGCGTCAAGAATTCACAAAAGGTGGTGCAATTCCTACGACATTCTCGACATAAAGGGGGTAGTACTCGAAGGTAGAACAGAACAAAGCTGGTTAGGCATTTGATCTGCGGAATACAACTAATTTGACCCAATCCCAAGGATGGACGAGGTACTGGAGTTTGTTTCTCCTAGTCATTCCGGATTAGAATGACTTGACAGACCACAAGAATAATAGGCATCGATAACACAAATGCACAATTACTCCTGACTATCAATTGATAGACGAGGGCCAGAAAATAACTAAAGAGGGACAACCCAAAGGAACATATGTTTTTCTGAGTTGTGGATGCATGGATTAGTATGTCGAACAAATTCAACATATTTCTTCCGGATAACCCATGCAGAGGAGGAAGGACTGGCAGAGTCACAATATGAATGGAGTACTCCTCAAGAGCACTCTAGTTGTGATCTTTCGGTTCCGCGAGGAACTTCTTCCATAAGCAGTTCATGATATTTGGAAGAAGGATATACCATGAACCTCGAGGACTATCGCAAAGGTTACTAATATCCTAAAGGAACGAGCAAACACTATCAACAGGAGGTAAGTGGAGTGAATCTCGAGTTCAGAAACCCGGGAATAGAATGCCTACTAACGAAGTGGCATCACGGGATGCTTTCGAGAATAATGGCCAGAATCATCACACTGGGGATGCAAGCATTGCTAGATTACTAAATGGTCCTCTAAGACACCTAGGGTCATAATAATAACTCCAACATATATGTCAAGGCAACAGAGTACCTCAACTCAACGATTAGTGTGGTTAATCTGGCCCAAAGGAACATCGAGAACGGAAAGAAGGGATTTGCAAATGCGTCAGATTATTTAGAAGCCTGGGATGACTGGGACAACATAACAGCTGTAAATGCTCAAAGGATTTGAGACATCCTGCAAAAATGGTGGCATAACCACTTAGAAGCACAATAACAAGGTTTTGAGGCCAGATATGAACATACGGAAGTAGTAGGAACTGAACTGAGGCTTGAAACCAACAAACCTATAAGTCTACGGATTAGTAACACGTGATCCTGATAGAAAGATGAGAAGCCTAGTTCTTAATCCCCGCAGAAAAGAAGAGGGTGACTCGGATCAGAAGGGCATAAGGTAAAGGAGTAAAAAGAGCCTTACGTTCCCATCCACAATCAATTCCCTTATATAACTAAAGCATTTCTAGACTCAACTTCGACCAGTTTGGCTTGGTAATCCTACAGGCAGTCAGGCTCTGATACCAAAGCTGTCAGGACCCCGATTCTAAGTCACACCGATCTAGCCTGTAGCACCTCATATCACTTTGTGGCCTCACGCACGGTATTCCCACGGGTGTCGCCTTACCATGGCCCGGGACCGTTTGCGCCTTTTGGCTCACGTATATGATAGTGTCGCTAGCATCCATATGACAAAGAACCCGGGCCGACATGGCTAGTCGTGAACCCAAAGTGGCACTAACTTACGGGGACAGGCATACATGAATCAACATCGAGCATGTCGGTCAGCAGCGTGCGAATCCGGGCTGTAGCACTGGGCTAACAGGACTCCGGGAACCCGGGCTGTAGCAGGCTAGGCAGGACTCCGGATGTCACTACGTGACATTTCCCCGAAGGGACAGACACAGGAACAAAGTGAATCACATGCCGGCCAGTCAAGTGTTCCGGAGCAGTAGTGCTGGGCTAGCAGGACTCCGGTGAACTGGGCTGTAGCGGACTACTATGGCTCATGGAAGCACAAGACTACATTTCCCCATAAGAGAGGCTACCAAGGATAAACAACTAGGTTGTCGGATCCCACACATACCAAGCATTTCAATCATACACACAATATGCTCGATATGTGCAAATACAACACGGCATCACAACAAGACTCTACGACTCAGAGTATTTATTCATTAGGCTCCGAGGAGCGAGATATTACAAACATGGGTCTTATGACCCAACATTCAGATCATACAAGTCAAACACACGCGGAAGCTTAACATGTCAGAGTACAGACATCTACAAATGAAAAAGGCTGAGAAGCCTGACTATCTACAAGATCCTGCCGAGGGCACAAGATCGTAGCCGAGGTAAAAAGCTAAACGTCGAAGTCCACACGGAACTACTAGCGAGACTGACGTCTCTCTGCAAAACATAAAATGGGAAAACGTGAGTACAATTGTACCCATCAAGACTTACATCAAAACTATCTACATATGCATCAGTATGAAAAGGGGGTGGTGGAGTTTAACTGCAACAAGCCAGCTTTGACTCGGTGGCTATCCTGAACTACGACTGCAAGTAACTCTTTTGAGGTGGCGCACACGAGTCCACATATTCACCATATCAATACACCACTATGGATCCGCTCCCGTCTCCCTACGAGAACGCCATCCATAGCACTCACGCTTATCTTGCGCATTTTAGAGTATCCACTTTCACTTGTCTATGAACTGTATAGGCAACCCAGAAGTCCTTTACCAAATCGTGTTCACACACTTAGCTCTCAACAGTAGGACATGTTCACCACATTACAATTCATCCCCGATGAATCAGACCTGACACAACTCTAAGCAATAGCAGGCATGACAAACAGGCATGAATGAGTAGGCACATCAGGGCTCAAACAACTCCTACTCATGCTAGTGGGGTTCATCTATTTACTGTGGCAATGACAGGTCATGCAGAGGAAAGGGGTTCAACTACCGCAGCATGTAACAGTTGAATCGTTGTTGTCCTAATGCAGTAAAAGAGAGCAGAAGCGAGAGAGTGGGTTTGTATCCGAATGAACAAGGGGGTTTTGCTTGCCTGGCACTTCTAAAGATAGCATCGAGTCTTCATTAGTGTCAACGATCACAACGCCGGAACATCGTCTACCGAGAGGGGACAGATACCGGCAACAGAGAAGAAATACAATCAATGCAATGCACAATATGATGCATGACCATGACATGGCAATATGAATGTGTTTTGGGCTAATGCAAGCTAGAACAGATTGAGATGAGTCCATTTGAACCAAAGATTCAAATGCAAACCCATTTTATAGTCATATCAGTGCATTATTTTGTTTCATCTAAACAGCATTGTTAGGTTGCTCTAACATGTATGAAACTAGTACAGATGGATAGATTGGATTTTTCTGATCATTTTTCATATATAATTTGTTTCATTTGGAGTTATGGTTGAATGTCTATGAATTTTTGAAGTTGTAGTATTTTCTGGAATTTCCTGTATAAGAATAATTCCAGTAATTAAATTACTGCGTCAGCACTACGTTAGGATGACGTCAGCAAGTCAACAACGGCTGGTCCAGGTCAAACCTGACCAGTGGAGCCCACTGGTCAGTGACTCAGCTAACTAACCGAGTTAGTTAGTGCTAATCTAACCCTAACTAGGCTGTTAGCAGGGCGGGGCCCACATGTCAGTGAGTTTAGTGGCTAACTAAATTTAATTAGTGTCTAACTAAAATCTAAACTAATCTAACAGGGGCGGCCCCACCTGTCATTGACCCTGGGGGGTCAAATCCTCGGTCAACCGGGGCTAATCCACCGGTGACTCGACGCCGGCGAGGCCAGACGCGGCGGCGAGGTGCGGGATTCCTCCTCCGGCGACCAAATGGCCGGCGGAGGGCATCTACGTGATGCGGACGAACTCGCGCATCAAGTGGTGGTGGCGGTTGGGCCTGGGGTGGCCGGGGTTGTCGCCGGCGTCGTCCTTGGCGGTCGCCGGAGCTCGGGTGAGCTCGGGGTCGACGCTACGGTGGCCGGGGAGGCTCGTGCGGGGCACCTACGTGCTCTACGTGGCGCGGGAAGGAAGTTGAGCACAACGGACGGACCGCTAGGTGGCCGGAGGCTCGTCGGCGGCGGTCACAGGCGGCGGCGCGTGCGGGCGAGCAAGGTGCGGCGGCTACGGCGCACGAGAGCGAGAACAGAGAGGGGGAAACGGTTCGGTGGCTCACGGCGGTTGCAGCAGGCGTCGAAGCGGGCTCGGGGAAGGCCGGACGGCAATGATTCGACGATGGGGATCCGCGGCGGCCGACGATGAAGAAGAGGTCGGGGACGGCGTTTTGAGGCGTCTGGCGTCGAGTGGGTAGACGGGGAGGACGAGGGCGTCGAGGCAGAGGCCATGGACACATCGGCGAGGCGAGCGGGGGCCTGTGGCCGTGGCTACGGCGAGTGGTGGTGACGGCGGCGCTCTGGTGTGTTCGCGAGAGAGCCAGGGAAGGGGATGGGTCGAGGAGGTGAGCGAGGGGGTTCCAGGGGGGTGCGTGGCGTCTCCAGCCAGCTCCAAGCGGTCGGCGGCAAGCAGGAGGAGGCGTGGCGAGCTCGGCGGTGTCGCGGTGTCCCTCCTCTGCTTACTGGCAGAGGTAGGCGATGACTAGCACCAGGCCAGTGGGCTGGGCCGTGCTGGGCCAGGCCAGGTAAGCGCCAGGTAAGACTCCCTTTTCACTTATGTTTTATGTTTTCTTTTTCTGTTATTTGTTTTGATTTAGTTTTAAGCACTAAACCATTTTGCTTTCTTCTCATAATTTTGCAGGGACTAAAAGGATTATCCCAAAGCCCCTCACAATTTGTCAGAATTATTGGACACATATTTGATATATAGCAAATATAAATCCAATGCAAATAGTTATGGCATTAGCTTCAAATGCCCAAAATAAATATTTATGAGCTCCTAAAAATATTGGTTTGAATTTTAATTCTGGCCAATATTTTCATAGAGAAACATGAACATTTTCTTGGACCTATTTGAAGCAATTTTTATCTTGGTCTTTTTCAGAAATGATTTCTGAGGCTTTCACATGTCCCCACTTCAAATTCATTGAAATTTAAACATGATGCACACATGACTAGCTAGCCTAGAGCAAACCAAAACTAGGGATGTGACAACTCACCCCCACTAAACAAGAATCTCGTCCCGAGATTCAAGCGTAGGGTAAGAGGAAGAGAGGACACAAAAGCTAACACAATCTTCACGATCCAATACCCTCATCGAAGATGTTGACTCATTGCTTCAAATTGATCTTGTCGTCTTTGCTTTCGGGATCTTCGTCCAACATGATGACAACAGAAGAAACTCTATAGGAATCCATCTTCTTAAAGATCGAGCAACTCACGATCAACTCACGGAATGAGATGTTGAACATCTCTCGAGCCAAGACACGGAACATACATCCAGAGGGAAGAAGTGAAACAGAGAATGAAGATTCAAGTTGATAAGCACAATTCCACGCTGAATTAGATGGTGCATGGTTTCAAGATAATGAGGAGTTGTCTGCCATCATTCCATAACGGGGCAACTTAGGGAGGGTGGCTCATAGAAATATTCCCTTAAGTGGCAAAAAGTATTACTTTTGATTCAGAGATCATTGAAACTCTTCATACCAGCGTAAGGAAATTTACAAATGATCGTTTGAAAGAATTCAAAAGAATGGCACACTCAATTTGGAAAGGAAACTATGGTTATAGAACAACTCGGCAAATGGAAGGCACATTCCAGTTGATACCAAGGATATAACCTAGTGACTGAGCGTGCTTTCAAGAACTTGAGCATTTCCATATTCATCAAGGTTTTACCAACATCCGTGCCGAGGATCCTGGCAACACATCATACTACCATGATGAACGGTGATGGAGGATGCAGGTGCAAAGGAGGACAACACTTTCTCAGATTTTTCCTTAGCAATGCCAAAGAAGCAGATCTGGATGATCGACCGAGAGACATTTAGCACTCCGCTTCTAATGTTCTCCTTGATGTTCTAGCTACCATGGTTATGCAAAAAAAACATCAACATGGCCATCAAGTAAAGGTCGGACTTCGGAAGCACAAGAATCCATAAGGAATATCTACGGAAGTAGAATCTTATGAAATCCTTATGGAGAGGTGGCCAACTTCCTCAATCAAGATACTATACTAATAGGTCTTGCGGCTGGGTGTGTCGGCCACGGCATCCACTTTACCGGTTACAGAGAGACCAATATTATAGTTCTTGGGAAACGTTCCAACCATCATATCTGCCTGAGATTCAGATCTGGTTGGTGTCAGGATATTCTAGGCTCATCAAGTCTGGTTAGAAAAATGAAAGTTTGCAACACAAGTCGACGAGATGACATTGCAGGATTCTCGGGAAATGGACTACTATGGTAAGCTCCAAAACATGAGCTGGTTCTGCTACAAACATGTGAACACGCTGTCCCAGACAAGCATGACCACGTAGTAGTCTTATATTAAAACACTATTGAGTTCAGGTTGGGAACCATCATCGAGGATAACAAAGTCCTAACATAAGTCATGATTCTTAAGAAGGAATTTCTTCTCCTTGAACAAATCAATCAGTGGCTTCGTGTGCTAGGGATACATTACAGAGTGAAGATGATCAGTCTATCAAACCATAGAATACTTCGCACATGCATGACTAACTTGGGATGATTCCAGAGGAAGCAAAACAAACTTTCTCAAATTCACGGTGGTAACTTAGTTCAGATACACGTGAATTAGAGGAAGTCACTTTTTACACCGAACATATGCTTCATGAGCTAGCATGAAGAAATGCTTTCAAAGTTTCCAGCACTAGCTTAATGTTCAACATGAATCATGGACAAGATGAAAATATTGCCGATGGGCTCAACAACAGGTCATCCAAATTTCCATGAAGATGGAATTCCACAACTATGTGAACAAAGCGATAGCATTGGTCAAACCCAAAGAATATAATGGTGTATGCTCGAGGAAACAACCACGAGTAAGACAACATTACGAATATCGTTGGTTATGATTTGATTTGAGGATAGCCCATACTCAAATCAAAGATTGGATAAGGTGATAGGTCCATTAACTGATCACGAGGGTCAATCGATGAAAATACCATCTTTCTTCAACACACATACAAGATATCCCTTAAGATGAACTAAGTCGGACAAGCTTTTGTCTTCCAACTCTCCAAGTTGTTGTTTGGCTTAACCAACTAGCTCAGGGGTATCCAACACGGATTCTTGGAGAAGGGGTGGTTTATAAAAAAAACCAACTTAATCACGAGCTCAACATAACAGTCAGGGGACAACCTGGTGATACTTTCGAGAAGATATTCGGAAAATCACGAACCACCAATATGTTATTAAGCTCGAGAACAATCTTGCTTTTCAGAGCAAGACGATATGACCGAATAAGCAAGGACTGACACTATCCTAACTCATTGATCGAAAAGGGCACCGGGAATAAGGACTGGGTAGCACGATCAACCTTAGGATGTGATTCAGTAACCAACACGCTAAGGATGAAATTATTGTCCCTTAACTACCAAGCAACGGAGTTGCTAGGAATATAGATTACACGCATCACGATTCACTTGTCGGTGTTCCGGTTACAGAACACGGGACCGAGAAATGAATGATGATGGCGAGGAGTATCACTGCGTCAAGAATTCACAAAAGGTGGTGCAATTCCTACGATATTCTCGACATAAAGGGGGTAGTACTCGAAGGTAGAACAGAACAAAGCTGGTTAGGCATTTGATCTGCGGAATACAACTACTTTGACCCAATCCCAAGGATGGACGAGGTACTGGAGTTTGTTTCTCCTAGTCATTCCGGATTAGAATGGCTTGACAGACCACAAGAATAATAGGCATCGATAACACAAATGCACAATTACTCCTGACTATCAATTGATAGACGAGGGCCAGAAAATAACTAAAGAGGGACAACCCAAAGGAACATATGTTTTTCTGAGTTGTGGATGCATGGATTAGTATGTCGAACAAATTCAACATATTTCTTCCGGATAACCCATGCAGAGGAGGAAGGACTGGCAGAGTCACAATATGAATGGAGTACTCCTCAAGAGCACTCTAGTTGTAATCTTTCGGTTCCGCGAGGAACTTCTTCCATAAGCAGTTCATGATATTTGGAAGAAGGATATACCATGAACCTCGAGGACTATCGCAAAGGTTACTAATATCCTAAAGGAACGAGCAAACACTATCAACAGGAGCTAAGTGGAGTGAATCTCGAGTTCAGAAACCCGGGAATAGAATGCCTACTAACTAAGTGGCATCACGGGATGCTTTCGAGAATAATGGCCAGAATCATCACACTGGGGATGCAAGCATTGCTAGATTACTAAATGGTCCTCTAAGACACCTAGGGTCATAATAATAACTCCAACATATATGTCAAGGCAACAGAGTACCTCAACTCAACGATTAGTGTGGTTAATCTGGCCCAAAGGAACATCAAGAACGGAAAGAAGGGATTTGCAAATGCGTCAGATTATTTAGAAGCCTGGGATGACTCGGACATCATAACGGCTGTAAATGCTCAAAGGATTTGAGACATCCTGCAAAAATGGTGGCATAACCACTTAGAAGCACAATAACAAGGTTTTGAGGCCAGATATGAACATACGAAAGTAGTAGGAACTGAACTGAGGCTGGAAACCAACAAACCTATAAGTCTACGGATTAGTAACACGTGATCCTGATAGAAAGATGAGAAGCCTAGTTCTTAATCCCCGCAGAAAAGAAGAGGGTGACTCGGATCAGAAGGGCATAAGGTAAAGGAGTAAAAAGAGCCTTACGTTCCCATCCACAATCAATTCCCTTATATAACTAAAGCATTTCTAGACTCAACTTCGACCAGTTTGGCTTGGTAATCCTACAGGCAGTCAGGCTCTGATACCAAAGCTTTCAGGACCCCGATTCTAAGTCACACCGATCTAGCCTGTAGCACCTCATATCACTTTGTGGCCTCACGCACGGTATTCCCACGGGTGTCGCCTTACCATGGCCCGGGACCGTTTGCGCCTTTTGGCTCACGTATATGATAGTGTCGCTAGCATCCATATGACAAAGAACCCGGGCCGACATGGCTAGTCGTGAACCCAAAGTGGCACTAACTTACGGGGACAGGCATACATGAATCAACATCGAGCATGTCGGTCAGCAGCGTGCGAATCCGGGCTGTAGCACTGGGCTAACAGGACTCCGGGAACCCGGGCTGTAGCAGGCTAGGCAGGACTCCGGATGTCACTACGTGACATTTCCCCAAAGGGACAGACACAGGAACAAAGTGAATCACATGCCGGCCAGTCAAGTGTTCCGGAGCAGTAGTGCTGGGCTAGCAGGACTTCGGTGAACCGGGCTGTAGCGGACTACTATGGCTCATGGAAGCACAAGACTACATTTCCCCATAAGAGAGGCTACCAAGGATAAACAACTAGGTTGTCGGATCCCACACATACCAAGCATTTCAATCATACACACAATATGCTCGATATGTGCAAATACAACACGGCATCACAACAAGACTCTACGACTTAGAGTATTTATTCATTAGGCTCCGAGGAGCGAGATATTACAAACATGGGTCTTATGACCCAACATTCAGAGCATACAAGTCAAACACACGCGGAAGCTTAACATGTCAGAGTACAGACATCTACAAATGAAAAAGGCTGAGAAGCCTGACTATCTACAAGATCCTGCCGAGGGCACAAGATCGTAGCCGAGGTAAAAAGCTAAACGTCGAAGTCCACACGGAACTACTAGCGAGACTGACGTCTCTCTGCAAAACATAAAATGGGAAAACGTGAGTACAATTGTACCCATCAAGACTTACATCAGAACTATCTACATATGCATCAGTATGAAAAGGGGGTGGTGGAGTTTAACTGCAACAAGCCAGCTTTGACTCGGTGGCTATCCTGAACTACGACTGCAAGTAACTCTTTTGAGGTGGCGCACACGAGTCCACATATTCACCATATCAATACACCACTATGGATCTGCTCCCGTCTCCCTACGAGAACGCCATCCATAGCACTCACGCTTATCTTGCGCATTTTAGAGTATCCACTTTCACTTGTCTATGAACTGTACAGGCAACCCAGAAGTCCTTTACCAAATCGTGTTCACACACTTAGCTCTCAACAGTAGGACATGTTCACCACATTACAATTCATCCCCGATGAATCAGACCTGACACAACTCTAAGCAATAGCATGCATGACAAACAGGCATGAATGAGTAGGCACATCAGGGCTCAAACAACTCCTACTCATGCTAGTGGGTTTCATCTATTTACTGTGGCAATGACAGGTCATGCAGAGGAAAGGGGTTCAACTACCGCAGCATGTAACAATTGAATCGTTGTTGTCCTAATGCAGTAAAAGAGAGCAGAAGCGAGAGAGTGGGTTTGTATCGGAATGAACAAGGGGTTTTTTCTTGCCTGGCACTTCTGAAGATAGCATTGAGTCTTCATTAGTGTCAACGATCACAACGCCGAAACATCGTCTACCGAGAGGGGACAAATACCGGCAACAGAGAAGAAATACAATCAATGCAATGCACAATATGATGCATGATCATGACATGGCAATATGAATGTGTTTTGGGCTAATGCAAGCTAGAACAGATTGAGATGAGTCCATTTGAACCAAAGATTCAAATGCAAACCCATTTTATAGAGTCATATTAGTGCATTATCTTGTTTCATCTAAACAGCATGGTTAGGTTGCTCCAACATGCATGAAACCAGTACAGATGGATAGATTGGATTTTTCTGATCATTTTTCATATATAATTTGTTTCATTTGGAGTTATGGTTGAATTTCTATGAATTTTTGAAGTTGTAGTATTTTCGGGAATTTCCTGTATAAGAATAATTCCAGTAATTAAATTACTGCATCAGCACTACGTCAGGATGACGTCAGCAAGTCAACAGCGGCTGGTCCAGGTCAAACCTGACCAGTGGAGACCACTGGTCAGTGACTCAGCTAACTAACCGAGTTAGTTAGTGCTAATCTAACCCTAACTAGGCTGTTAGCAGGGCGGGGCCCAAATGTCAGTGAGTTTAGTGGCTAACTAAATTTTATTAGCATCTAACTAAAATCTAAACTAATCTAGCAGGGGCGGCCCCACCTGTCATTGACCCTGGGGGGTCAAATCCTCGGTCAACCGGGGCTAATCCACCGGCGACTCGACGCCGGCGAGGCCAGACGCGGCGGCGAGGTGCGGGATTCCTCCTCCGGCGACCAAATGGCCGGCGGAGGGCATCTACGTGATGCGGACGAACTCGCGCATCGAGTGGTGGTGGCGGTTGGGCCTGGGGTGGCCGGGGTTGTCGCCGGCGTCGTCCTTGGCGGTCGTCGGAGCTCGGGTGAGCTCGGGGTCGATGCTACGGTGGCCGGGGAGGCTCGTGCGGGGCACCTACATGCTCTACGTGGCGCGGGAAGGAAGTTGAGCACAACGGACGGACCGCTAGGTGGCCGGAGGCTCGTCGGCGGCGGTCACAGGCGGTGGCGCTTGCGGGCGAGCAAGGTGCGGCAGCTACGGCGCACGAGAGCGAGAACAGAGAGGGGGAAACAGTTCGGTGGCTCACGGCGGTTGCAGCAGGCGTCGAAGCGGGCTCGGGGAAGGCCGGACGGCAACGATTCGACAATGGGGATCCACGCCGGCCGACGATGAAGAAGAGGTCGGGGACGGCGTTTTGAGGCGTCTGGCGTCGAGTGGGTAGACGGGGAGGACGAGGGCGTCGAGGCGGAGGCCATGGACACGTCGGCGAGGCGAGCGGGGGCCTGTGGCCGTGGCTACGGCGAGCGGTGGTGACGGCGGCGCTCGGGTGTGTTCGCGAGAGAGCCAGGGAAGGGGATGGGTCGAGGAGGTGAGCGAGGGGTTCCAGGGGGTGCGTGGCGTCTCCAGCCAGCTCCAAGCGGTCGGCGGCAAGCAGGAGGATGCGTGGCGAGCTCGGCGGTGTCGCGGTGTCCCTGCTCTGCCTACTGGCAGAGGTAGGCGATGACTGGCACCAGGCCAGTGGGCTGGGCCGTGCTGGGCCAGGCCAGGTAAGCGCGAGGTAAGACTCCTTTTTCACTTCTGTTTTCTGTTTTCTTTTTCTGTTATTTGTTTTGATTTAGTTTTAAGCACTAAACCATTTTGCTTTCTTCTAATAATTTTGCAGGGACTAAAAGGATTATCCCAAAGCCCCTCACAATTTGTCAGAATTATTGGACACATATTCGATATATAGCAAATATAAATCCAATGCAAATAGTTATTGCATTAGCTTCAAATGCCCAAAATAAATATTTATGAGCTCCTAAAAATATTGGTTTGAATTTTAATTCTGGCCAATATTTTCATAGAGAAACATGAACATTTTCTTGGACCTATTTGAAGCAATTTTTATCTTGATCTTTTTCAGAAATGATTTCTGAGGCTTTCACATGTCCCCATTTCAAATTCATTGAAATTTAAACATGATGCACACATGACTAGCTAGCCTAGAGCAAACCAGAACTAGGGATGTGACAACAGTTTCCTCACGTGTGCCTCAGTTCACTGCTGAAGAGGCCAGCGTTGAAGAAATGGAAGAAGAAGATGTGGACATTGGTTGTACCACACCCGTGCTGAATGATGACTTTTGGGAAAGTCAGCACCCCAACTCTCCACTATTCACACATTTGCAACAAATTCCTCAGTCCCCAGTAACTACAGTACAAATGGGATCTGATGAACCACATGCCACATCGTCTGTCCATGAAGAGATTCTTGCCACTAGTGCTAAAGAAATTGTGAATGAAGAATTGAAGACTCAGGCTGTCACTGAAGAAGAAGTTGAAATTCCTCAGCTTGTGCAACCTGTGATTGCAATTCCTGAGGTGATGATGCAATTGACTGACACTCCTCAGCCCAAGCCAAAGGATCCATTCTCAAAGAAGCAGAAATTTAAGGCTGATGACTTCTTCGGCGAGCACGTGTTCTTCACTGACTATAATCCCTATGATTCTGCTCGTCTTAGAAGGAAGCGCTTCTGGACCGCCAGCCAGGCCAACTTCTATTATTCACTGCTCTTCAACAAGGATAAAGTCTTCGACCACGAGCATATTCCTCAAGTGGACATGGAATCACTGCCATGCTTCACTCCGGTCCTCAGCGTGCTTCATGACGCAGGCCTCCTCAACTTTTGCACATACATAGTTGATTGGAATGTAGAGCTCATTCTTCAATTCTACGCAACACTGCACATCACCGGAGATGCTGACGATGTGAACTCCTGGGTTTTGGACTGGATGACCGAAAACACTCACTATAAGGCATCGGCCTCTGAATTACTTCACGCCCTGCCCATTAGTCCTCCACCTAAAGGAGCTCGTTGCCTGTACCAAGAGCCCGAACTGACTGCCCACTATATGCAAGTTCTTATGAAGCCTCTGAAACTTGGTCAAGCCTCAAGGACCAAATTCCTCATGAAGGAATTGCAGTATGTACCAAGAACAGTCTATCGCATCCTGACGAAGACTATGAGTCCAATAAAAGGCCACGACTCCTCTGATGAGGAAATTGTTGGCATCATGAAGAATCTGGTATTCAACATCATTCATGGCATCCCTGTCAACTCTCATGCTTTCTTCATGAGGACTCTGGCAAATGTTGCACTTTCTCCATTTGAGCTGAAGCGTTATGCACCGTGGATTATGAGATTCCTCAGAACAAGGTCTTCACTCAACTATAAGGCTGATTTTCAGAATCACCTCAGCTACTTGCCCCCAATCGAAGTCCTCAAGCGGACCTATTCCTCAGCTGATGAAAAGGGCACGGCACCTGCTGTGATTGATGAAGGCATTCGTCCATTGGATGGTCAGTTTAGCAAAGCTACATCTTATTCCACCAATGATGACTCTGCCACTCATGATTCTGCTGCTAATGCATCCAAGCCAAATCCTCAAGCCACTGCTCCTCGTGTGATGACTGACCGTGAGCTTCTGCTTAGTCTTCACTAGAAGGTGGATCGAAACCATAAATGCGTTAAGCGTCAGTTTGGTTCTATTCTTCACAACATGACTGCTACACATAATGAGTGAAGAAAAACCATTACTACCTCCATGAAGTCTTCGGTCGCACCTGGGCTATCTTATCTCATCTGTATGGCGAAGAAGATCTGAAGCAAATGGGTCTCAAGGAAGATTTTGACTGGTCTGCTCCTCCATCGAAGAAATACAAGAAGGTCAAGGTTCGTTCCTTGGTGGTCAGCTCATATTCTTCATCGCGCGAAATCGACGAGCATGAAGACTTGGACGACACTGCGGCAGGCCCTACAACGACAAAACGACCCCAACAACGCTGGCGCTCCTCCATCAACTTGATATTGTTCAGGGGCATTAGTCCTCATTTTCAACCCTTTTGGTCATTCGATGACAAAGGGGGAGAAATTTGAGTTAGTCTTCAAGCGGGTCTATCTTATATGGGCATTTTTTTGGCAAGTTACAACTCTCGTTCTTTTGATGACTTTGCTGGATCGAGTTGTAAACTTAAACTCTATGGTGGCCTGATACTTTTGCTGAGCTTTTCTGCATGCTTATTCCTCATTAATGTTTATGCACGCATGCTGAATTACATCAGTCACCATATTTCATCATGCATTTCAAATTCTACATATTTTATGTCAAATGCGTGTATGAATTACAAGATATAGGGGGAGATCTCCATGATTCTACTCTTCAAGTGTGCATTGCTTCAAAAGAAAATTCCTCACTATGCACATCTTCAGGGGGAGTTCTTCTATATCTTGCAATCAAATTCCTCAATATCAGTATTTACACTTCATATGTTTATCCCCGTTGAAAACATAACCTATATTGTCATCAATCACCAAAAAGGGGGAGATTGTAAGTGCATCTAGTGCCCCTTAGTGATTTTGGTGTATTGAAGACTTATAGGTTAAGGGACTAATGTGTTTATGAGTGTACACAGGTCTATAAGTCTATGAGGAGTTTGATATTTACAGAGAAAGTCGACCCTAAAAATGAAGTTCTTCATCTGAAGACTTTGGATTTCTGAAGACTTTCTAAAGACTTTGAAAGTGAAGAAATTGGTGTAACCCTGAAGACTTGGTATTCATTCGAGGAACATGAAACGTGAATACTTTTGTTTTCATAGTTTATTTTTCTCTTTCTTGAGTCATAGGAATCACCGTACTGTTAAAGGGGGTCGAGGAAATACTAAGGAAAAATTTCCATGTGATGCTCAACTCAAAATCCTACACCCACCAATCCCTTCGAGTGAAGCCATTGGAAATCTCATACAGTTCAGTCATATTCTTCAGTGACAGAGACGAAGTTCTTCTGGTCTCTGAGGAATTTGTTCTGACTGAGGAGCTAGGAATTCGCCAGTGCGGATTGCCTACACAGTGAGGAACATGATAGCCTTTGAGAGTCAAATTTCCGACCGTTGCTGTTCTACGCGCCAGCTGTCCCAAAATATCTACCCACCTAACGGTCATATCATTGAAGGGCATTTATGTCTTATCATGTCAGGCTGCTCCCTAGGCTATAAATAGCCACCCCCTACAACCACTAGCTGGTTGGCTGCTCCAAGAGGAACTGACACTTGTCATTTGAGAGCATCCCATCCTCCAAGGACTTTGAGCGAAAATCATCAAGTGAGGAAAACCCAAACCCAAACACCTACAAACCCAAAGTGATTGAGCATCACTGAAGAGATTGATCCTGCGTGGATCCGATGCTTGTTACCTTTGAAGACTGTGCTTCTTCCAGACGGTTAGGCGTCATGGTCTAGAGCATCCAAGAGGAATTGTGGATCGCCGAGTGACCGAGTCTGTGAAGGTTTGGAAGTCACCTGAAGACTTACCACGAGTGATTGGGCGAGGTCTGTGTGACCTTAGCTCAAGGAGAATAAGGTGAGGACTATGTGTCCGGGACTGTGTATCCTCAGGTTTAAATACCTAGCCGCTCCAACCAGACGTACATCTGAGACAACAGTTGGAACTGGTCTACCAAATCATTGTCTTCACCAAGCTTATTGGTTCTTTTTCTTCAACTCTTTCATTTCCTCATAAATGTGTTGTGCACTTGTTCATATCTGTGTTTGAAGACTTTGACTGAAGACTTTCTCAATTTCCTCAGTTCAATTTCTTTGGTCTATTTGTCTTCATCCTGTGTTATCCTGTGTTTACGCTTTCTGTACTCTGTGCTCATCTTCATTTCATCATGATGACCATGCTTGTGTTCTGTTATGTTTACTTTTGAGTACTTATTCCGCTGCAAGTAGTTCTTCGCTAAGGAATTTCCTCACCCGCAAATTCCTCAGTGAAGAATTCATAAAAATCGCCTATTCACCCCCCTCTAGTCGATATAACGCACATTCAATTAGTATCAGAGCAAGGTACTCCCTTGTTCTGTGTGATTTTGGTTTAACCGCCTGGAGTTTTAGTTATGTCGATCGCAGGTATGATCAAAGTCTCAGCTGGGTGTCCTACCTTCGATGGGACAGACTACCCCTACTGGAAGAATAAGATGCATATGCATCTTGAGGCAATTGATAACGATCTCTGGTATGTTGTGGAAAATGGTGTTCCCTCAGTCTCACCTTCTCTGAATGCTACTGATGTGAAGAGATTCAAGCAACTCGATTCACAAGCAAAGAACATCATATGTGGCCATCTGAGCAAAGGGCAGTATGGAAGAGTGAGTGCTTTGGAAACTGCTAAGCTTATCTGGGATAGGCTGTCCAAAGTGAATGAAGGCGTCTCAACTCAACGTGACTCTCGTGTTGACGTTCTTCGCAATCTCTTCAACCGCTTCAAGAGACTCGACAATGAAAATGTTCAGCAAACCTTCGATCGCCTCACTGACATCTCAAATGAGCTTCAAGAAGAGGGCGAGTCAACGACCCATTGGGTGCACCAGGTCAAAGCCATCCTGCACTCATCGGATAACATTAATGCCGGCTCAGCGGTCCTAATGTTGGAGAAGAATTGCCGTTTTTTGCCTCTTAAACAAAAGCTAGGGCGACTTAAGCGCCACTGCAATGATATGGGGGAGCTGATGGCAGCCCTGATTAAATATGCTGACTCTGATAGTACCAAGGACCCCGAGTCTGATGATGAAAAGACGGGAAAGGGAAAGAAGAGTGGCAACACCAAGGGCCAGCATCATAACCCAGCGAGTCAGGGGGGCAATGGTAAGCGCAAGGCCGATAACAACTCCGATTTTGTGGCTAATACCAACGCAGAATAATGGTCAAGGTCGTAAGGGAAATCCAATTCCTCAGGCAGGAGGGTCAGGTATAAATCTTGAGCAGATGATGAATGAGCCTTGCCCAAAGCATGGTACGTGGGAAAGGCCGTCCAGTCACCTTTGGAAAGACTGCCAAATTATGAAGGAGTCTAAAAATTCAAATTTGTTCCAGAACAATCATGGGACGGGCGGCGGCTCAGGTTCCGGCTCTCATGGTCCGGGCGGCGGCGGCTCAAGTTACGGTGGTGGCGGTTCTAATTCCGGTTTCCAGGGTCACCCAAACAATCAAGGCAATCAGAGTGGTTATCATCAACAGTCCAGTCAGGGAAATCAGCAACAGCAATCTGGCCGAAGCAGTTGAATAGTGCGCAGTACCACGTCTTCACCACAAGTTTATGCAAGCGGTATCAGAAGCTCTATAAAAGGGCAGTGAACGCTGTTGAGCCGGCAGTTCCCCGTTACTTGCGATGGTTTGAGCAGCCCATTGTGTGGAGTCGTGAGGATCACCCGCCCCGGGTTGATAATCCGGGTCACTTGGCTTTGGTGGTGGCGCCTCAGGTTGGAGGATATAAATTCACTAAGGTACTCATGGACGGAGGTAGCAGTATCAATATCCTTTATCATGAAACTTTCCGTCGCATGGGATTGACTGATAAAAATCTTAAACCGTCGAACACTATCTTTCACGGTGTGGTGCCTGGTAAGTCGGCATACCCGGTTGGTAAAATAGCCCTAGAGGTTGCTTTTGGAGATGATTATGATTCCAGATCTGAGACATTGACCTTTGAAGTAGTCAAGATTCAGAGTCCGTATCACGCTCTGTTTGGACGGCCGGCTTATGCCAAGTTCACGGCACGTCCTTGTTATGTTTATCTACAACTCAAAATGCCGGGTCACAAGGGGACTATCACAGTGCATGGAAGCCGGAAGATAGCTTTGGAGTGTGAAGAAGGTGATGTGGCTTATGCTGAGTCTGTCTGCGCAACAGAGGAATTGAAGTTTTACAAAGATAATGTTGACCAGGCAGATATGACATCTTTGAAGAAACCAACTACGGAGCATGATCCAGTCTTGAAGTTTAAGTCGGCGGGTGACACCATGCTAGTTGATTTCGTTCCTGGCAATTCATCCAAGCAGTTCAACATCAGTGCTAATCTGGATCCGAAATAGGAAAGCGCGCTCGTCGAGTTCATCCGTGAGAATCGGGACATCTTTGCATGGGAACCTTCTGACATGCCGGGTGTACCGAGGGAACTCGCTGAGCACACTCTTAATATTGATCCGAAGTTTAAGCCGGTCAAGCAGTTTCTTCATCGTTTTAATGAAGAGAGGCATAAATCCATTGGTGAAGAAGTGGCCCGCCTCTTGGCGGCTGGGTTCATCGTTGAAGTTTTTCATCCGGAGTGGTTGGCGAACCCGGTGCTAGTGCTTAAAAAGAACGGAACTTGGCGTATGTGTGTGGATTACGCATATTCAAAAAAGGCTTGTCCAGCTGATCCTTTTGCTCTCCCTCGTATTGATCATATTATTGATGCTACAACGGGTTGTGAGCGTTTGAGCTTTTTGGATGCTTATTCTAGTTATCATCAGATCAAAATGGCAGTTAAGGACTAGGAGAAGACAACTTTCATTACTCCGTTTGGAGCCTTCTGCTATGTGTCCATGCATTTTGGGCTCAAGAGTGCCCCGGCGACTTACCAACGGTGTGTGCAAAATTGCCTTCATAGTCAAATCAGGCGTAATGTTCATGCTTATGTGGATGACATTGTGGTGATATCCAGAAAGAAGGAAACCCTCATTGATGATTTGAAGGAGACCTTTGATAATCTCCGGGTTTATAAGATGATGCTTAACCCGGCCAAGTGTGTTTTTGGGGTACCAGCTGGTAAGCTTTTGGGTTTTCTGGCTTCCAACAAAGGCATTGAAGCTAACCCAGAGAAGATCAAGGCCATTATTTCCTTGGCTAAGCCGGCATGTGTCAATGATGTTCAACGTCTGGCAGGTCGTATTGCGGCCTTAAGCCGATTCATAAGCCGGTTGGGTGAGAAGGCTATACTGCTGTACCAGATGATGAAGAAAACAGATCACTTTGTCTGGAGTGATGCTGCTAATCAAGCATTTGAGACTTGAAGAAACAGTTGGCTGAGCCGCCCGTTCTGGCTGCTCCCATTGATAAGGAGCCTTTGCTGTTATATGTGGCTGCCAATAGCTGAGCTGTTAGTGTTGCCATTGTGGTGGAAAGGAAGGAAACAGGCAAAGAATATCCGGTTCAACGGCCGGTTTACTATATCAGTGAGGTCCTTATTGAGTCCAAACAGAGATATCCACATTGGCAGAAGCTGGTGTATGGGGTTTTTATGGCTAGTCGGAAGCTTAAGCAGTATTTTCTGGGTTATCCTATCACTATGGTTAGTTCTGCCCCCTTAGGGGATATCATGCAAAACAGAGAAGCCACAAGTCGGGTAGCCAAGTGGGCCATTGAGCTTGGACCTCATGGTTTAAAGTATGTGGCCAGTACGACCATCAAGTCTCAAGCACTTGTGGATTTTATCAATGATTGGAGAGAATTGCAGATGCCTAAGGAGAAGCCAGATAACACATATTGGACTATTCACTTTGATGGGTCCAGACAGTTGGAAGGCTTGGGGGCTGGAGTTGTATTAACTTCCCCATGAGGTGATAAATTTTCTTATGTTCTCCGGCTGATGTTCCCTTGTACTAACAATGCAGATGAGTATGAGGCCTTGCTCCATGGTCTTCGGATGGCTAAGGAGATGAGCTTAAGCCGGGTGAGGTGTTTCGGCGACTCAGGTCTGGTGGCTCAGCAAGTTTCTGGCACTTGGGATTCTAAGGATCCACTCATGGCGGCTTATCGTCGAGAGGTTGATGCTATTGCGGGTCACTTTAAGGGTTATCAAGTTGAACATGTTGATCACAGGAAAAATAAGGCGGCTGATGCTTTAAGCCGGTTAGGGTCTCAACGTAAGCCGGTGCCTCCTAACACTTTCCTGGATATTCTGCATAACCCTTCTATCAAATTGCCTACAGAAGAAGATCTGGCTATTCCTGACCCGGAAGCACAATTGGTGGCAGCTCTTCATGCGATTCCTCATTGGAGAGTTCCATATTTGGCTTATATGACCCGGGGCGAGTTACCTGAGGATGAAACTTTGGCCATGCAGATAACCCGGAGGTCCAAGTCAATGTCTATTGTTCATGGAGAGTTGCATCATCGTAGTGTCACATGAGCGATTCAACGTTGTGTTTCTCCAGATGAGGGCCGTGAAATTCTGCGTGAAATTCATGAAGGCGATTGTGGCCATCATGCCGGTTCTAAGTATCTTGTGGATAAGGCTTTTTGCCACGGGTTTTATTGGCTGACGACTCACGCTGATGCTGAGGATCTAGTCAGTAAATGTGATGGTTGTCAGAAATTCTCCCGATGAGCTCATGTGCCAGCTCAAGAATTGAGGATGATTCCAATTACTTGGCAGTTCGCAGTCTGGGGGCTTGATATGGTTGGACCTTTCAAAAGATCCAAGGATAGAAAGACACACCTCCTGGTGGCAGTTGACAAATTTACAAAGTGGGTTGAAGCAGAGCCAGTCAGTAAATGTGATGCGGCAACAGCGGTTCAATTTATCAAAAAGGTGATTTTCCGTTTTGGCTTTCCGCACAGTATGATAACTGATAATGGCACTAATCTATCCAAGGGTGCTATGAAAGAATTTTGTCAACGTGAGCATATCCTGCTTGATGTATCATCAGTGGCTCACCCCCAGTCTAATGGTCAAGCCGAGAGAGCCAATCAAGAGATCCTGAGAGGCATCAAGCCCCAGCTTATGGTTCCCTTACAAAGGACGCCGAGTTGTTGGGCGGAAGAGTTACCTTTCACGGTATGGAGCATCAATACCACCCCCAACAGATCTATGGGTTACACGCCTTTCTTCATGGTCTACGGAGCAGAGGCGGTTCTCCCCAGTGACACCCGTCACGATTCGCCTCGTGTGGCGGCTTATGTTGAAGCTGATAATGAAAGAGCACGTCAGGATGCACTTGACTTATTAGATGAAGAGTGTGACCTTGCGGCGGCTCGTTCGGCGATTTACCAGCAAGATCTGTGCCGTTATCACAGCCGCCGGGTTAAGACCAGAACCTTTCAAGAAGGTGACTTGGTGCTCCGGCTTATTCAGGATCAAACTGATATGCATAAACTATCCCCACCTTGGGAAGGACCTTTTGTGGCCATCAAGAATCTGAATAATGGATCATACTACCTTGTCGATGTTCGAGACCACAAGGACTCACGCACGTCGGAGGAGGAGACCCATGGGCCGTGGAATATTGCTCATCTTCGGCCTTACTACACTTGAGCCGCCGGCTCTTACAATGTACATATCTTGACAATGTATATATTATGATGATTATAATAAAGATGGCACCCCTGCTAATGCAGGGCCTCTGTTTGTTTCAGCTCAAAGAATAATGAGTCTTTTTCATTACAAATGGTCACTTGGGGGCTTCCTGCTCATATTTGAAGCATAGCTGTGAATATCCCTCTTGATCGGCTCAGTGCCACACTTACGGTCACTTGGGGGCTTCCTGCTCATATTTGAAGCATAGCTGTGAATATCCCTCTTGATCGGCTCAATGCCACACTTATGGTCACTTGGGGGCTTCCTGCTCATATTTGAAGCATAGCTGTGAATATCCCTCTTGATCGGCTCAATGCCACACTTATGGTCACTTGGGGGCTTCCTGCTCATATTTGAAGCATAGCTGTGAATATCCCTCTTGATCGGCTCAATGCCACAAACCACTTGGGGGCTTCCTGCTCATTGAGCATAGCTGTGAATATCCCTCTTGGTCCGGCTCATACGCCATGGTTACAAAGCACGTGGGGGCTTCCTGTTCAAACATAGGTGTATTCACCAAAGAGAACATAGCGTTACTCCCCTCGTGAGAATATGTGGAGTTTATTAACCAGGTCTGGCGTTGGACGTTAAGTCGCGAGTATATGATGATATTAAATACTTGGAAGTATTGTCTTCTAAGTTTTGGGTTATCACCCTTACTGCATTGGTATGGTAAGCCGGCAGTTTTATCGCATATCACAAGTATGATATTTTTTTATATCTAATTACGGTTAAACCGGCCCTGCTTGTAAACTGTTTTAGTCACCAGTGGCTTTATCTTGGGTATTATGACCCGTCCCGCGGTAAACCGCCAGGGCACTTGTGATCTACTTCTGTGCAGGATAATGCTAAGTCTCATTTGCATAAATCAACGTCATCATGAGCATAAAATGATAGCTTTTCAAGTGGTGGAACAAACAGTGTTGCACAAAACACAAACGTGCATGATGGCACGACAGTGCAAAGTTTCACTAGCCTATTAGATGACTCAGTGAGCAAAAAAAATCAAGTGTTTTCAAAGGATCAAATATTTAAACCGCCCGGTGGTTCACTCTTCTTGGCCTTGACGACTTGAGGCTTGTGGATCATCCTTTTCTGGTTCTTCGTCCTCCTCCGCCATCTGGAAATTTGGGATGACCAATCGATACCACACAAGGCTTGAAATTCAGCTTCATCATCTATAAGTTCAGACGGTTCAACTTCAGGGGCGAAAGTATGCTTACGGATTGGGGGGATTAGATTCATCACTTTATAAGCCGGCATGGGCATCTTCTGATTCTCCATGTTATAAGCCGGCTGGTATCTTGATAGATCTGTTTCATTTGAAATCAAGCTGGCCAGGGGACGTATCTCCTTCACGCAGGCAGCAAAGTCTTTCTTCTCAAATGGAGTGCCATCTTCCGTCAAGCTTGGATACCCAGTAGCTATTTCGCTCGGGTCTAGCTCTGCTAGCCATGCCTTGGCCCGGCTTAAAGCTGTCACGGCACCGGCTCTTGTAGATGACCATTTCATCTCGTCAATCCTAGCAGGCAGAATAGAGAGTTCTTTCAAGACATCACTCAAGAGAGTAGGTGCTTGATTAATCAGAGAAATTGTGGCCAGTGCATGTTGAGTTCCGGTATATAGCTGTTCAACAAGTGTATAAACAACCTTGAGCTTCACAAGCATTTCTTGGCTAAGATTGCTTCTGCTGGGACCTGAGTAATAATTATGGATTGGTTAGAGGCGGTGTATACCATCAAGGAAGCGATCCACTTTTGATGCTAGTAAGGCGACTCACCAAAGATAGCAGAAACCATCTGGGTTACACGGTGTTTTAAACCGGTAAGTTCAGTGGTCACCTCTTGAAGAGCCGCCTCCGCCTTTTCAGCCCGCTGCGTCAAGGCAGTTTTTTCTTCAGCCCAGGCGGTTCTTTCAGCCTCAAAACTGGTTTTCAGCTTTTCCGTTTCCGCCACGCTAAATTGGAATTTTGAATCGGCTTTCCGGGTCTTAGATTCTTGATTCTCCAACCGGGTCTTTGCATCAGCCAATTGCGATTCAAGTTGAGAAGTGGCATCCTGTAGAAGCACAGAGTTGTAAACACATTCATATTTGGGTTACAGGAATATAAGTCCCAAGCCTTTTGCAAGCAACAAACACTTGGCACTTGCGGGTTAATGCTTGCTGAAAAATTCTTCATACAACGGCTTAGGTGAATAAGTCCCAAGCACTTTTGCAAGCAAAAGTACTTGGCCCTTGGGGACTAATGCATATTGCTTGCGTCTCCTTACTACTTAATGATGACTCATTTGTGCTGTAAACAATCACAGTCGGTTCATGGGGGCTACACAGGCAAGCTCTCTTTTATAAATAATGGTGAGCATGACCGGCTCATTCATGCTGATTAACCCGTCCCTTGGGGAATACGGATACATTGTTAATTGTTTAAAATCCGGTTCAACTCTAATGGTGAAAAAGGCCTTGGAAGGATTCTACCAAAGATGCTCAGGGTTATTTTAAGTCTACAACATATTCAATCCTATCATACCCAGTAGACTTGGGGGCTGGCAGGAGGTACATAACTTATTTAAGCAGGAATTCATACCTCATATTTTTGATGCATCTGCTTCACCATCTCGATTTCAAGATTGCGGCTGGTGTGTACTTGGTTGAGGTAGCCAGAGAGTACTTCGCTACTGCTCAATTGAGAATAATTGGCGACATCAAATATCACTTTCCGCTTTTCAATGAACTCCTGTTTGGTGGAGTGCTTAGCCAAGATAGTTGGATTTCCCGGTTCTTTGAAGATGGTGCCAGTGATCATAACATCTTCACTATGCTCTTCTGATGGTTTAAGTGGGCTTGATGATTCGGTGTTCAAAGAATTGATATTTGTGTGGTCATGGGAGAGATTAGGAATTTCTGGCGGAGCGTCATGGGTAGGTTCTTCTGGTTGTTTTTCAGAAGCGTCTGATGCTGGGACTTGCTGCTCCGGTTCAGCGACTTTAGGATCTTCAGCCGGCTTGGTCACCTTTGCCTTCTTACTAGGCTTTACTTGTCCACTGCATGAGTTATGACAAGTCAGTACAAGTATAAGAGCATAAGGAGGTAGAGAATAAAAATTAATTGTTGTTACCTAGGGGCAGTCTTGAAAGCCGGCAGCTGGGTCTGTGATGAGTCGCCGGAGGAAGAGCAAGAAGCCTCCTGGTAATTTGAATCGGAAGAATTAAGTGGCTGGCGAATGAGACCCGCCAGTCGATAAAACGAGTTTAAGTTTGGAAGGACCTCGTTTGAACTAGAGTATTCGGTATGCCAGAGGATAATTCTTTAGCTCCACTGGTCCGAGTCTGCCGCCGGTTCTCGTGCTGCTTTTGCTTCAAAAGAAAGTGAGGATCCAAATGAGCTAAGGGGTGTGAAAAGCTTACTTTCCGGGTTACTCATCAAATTTTCTGTCTTGGCAAAGGTGCTGAGCTGGAGGAAATAATAGTTACCCCTTCTTCAACTGCTGGGCTGGCCCCCGTGGCATCCTAATAATAATCAATGTCAATAAGATAATTGAAAAAGGAGCCAGGGGAGTCAAGGGCTACCTCCGACTCAGAGCTGCCATTCAGTTCAAACATCCCGGAAGCACTTGATTTCTTCTTAGTTTTCTTGGCGGTTTTCTTGGCAGCCCTGGACTTTTTGGTAGCTTCATGGTCATATGTCTTTTTCCAAAAATCCGATTCAGCCTGTGAAAGTTATCAAAGTTGGGTTAATAGAATATTTGAATGATGAGGCAAAAGTAAGTAATTTAGAGACTCACATCCGGTGGCGGGTTAAGCTTGCAGAAAGGATTCAGACCCACTTTGCTACAGTCTTCCGGATCTTCATTCAGAAGGGTCTTTGTCATTTCATTGATTGCCTCATCAGTTAAGCGCATAGAACTGTGCCACAGTGGATCCTTTATACCACCCGTGTAAGTACACATTAAGCCGGGCCGACGACTCAAGGGTATGATTCGCCAAGAAACCCAACACCAAACCAAGTCAATGCTAGTTAACCCATTTTCCAACAAAGCCTTGACCTTTGCAATGGTGGGGGCAAGTTTTGCATGTTCACCAGTGGCAAGCTTTTCAGGAAGACGATGCCTTTGGTCAAGACGCTGGGCACGATGACCCTTAGTGGATTCTTGTCAGCCGGAGAGGTATCTTTGCAGTAAAACCATCTCTGGTTCCAATCTTTGGGGTGACTCGGTAAACAGGCATACGGGAAGATAGCATCTCTTCTTCGTTGAATTGAGATTCCACCAAATTCCAAGTTGGATCCGTTCGTAAACTCGTTTTGGCGGTTCAAATAAAAATATTCCCTAAAGAGTTCAACACTGGGCTCATCTTGAAGGTATACTTCGTAGAAAACTTGAAAGTTGCAGATGTTTGACACGGAATTGGGTCCGATGTCTTGAGGATGAAGTTGAAAGAAGTGCAGAACGTCTTGGAAAAATTTAGAACCGGGCGGTGAGAAGCCCCGATTCATGTGATCAGTAAAAACAATGAACTCATCATCCTTTGGCTGAGGTTTTCCTTCGTATGGATTGGGGGCGCACCAATGCATGACATTTTTTGTTGGTAAATAGCCGATTTTGACAAAATCTTTGAGCGTGTTCTCAGTAACAATGGAGGGAACCCAATTACATGAAGTGACTGTCTTCGGCGGCATTGTGAAGAAAGAAGCCTAAAGAAAGGAAAATTTTGCCGGTTCAAGTTGATTCATTAAGCCAGAAGTAAAATGTTACAGTATATTGATGTCTACTGCACAACCTTCTTGTAGACGTTGTTGGGCCTCCAAGTTCAGAGGTTTGTAGGACAGTAGCAAATTTCCCTCAAGTGGATGACCTAAGGTTTATCAATCCGTGGGAGGCGTAGGATGAAGATGGTCTCTCTCAAGCAACCCTGCAACCAAATAACAAAGAGTCTCTTGTGTCCCCAACACACCCAATACAATGGTAAATTGTATAGGTGCACTAGTTCGGCGAAGAGATGGTGATACAAGTGCCATATGGATGGTAGATATAGGTTTTTGTAATATGAAAATATAAAAACAGCAAGGTAACAAGCGATAAAAGTGAGCGTAAACGGTATTGCAATGCTAGGAAACAAGGCCTAGAGTTCATACTTTCACTAGTGCAAGTTCTCTCAACAATAATAACATAATTGGATCATATAACTATCCCTCAACATGCAACAAAGAGTCACTACAAAGTCACTAATAGCGGAGAACAAACGAAGAGATTATTGTAGGGTACGAAACCACCTCAAAGTTATTCTTTCTGATCAATCTATTCAAGAGTTCGCACTAGAATAACACCTTAAGACACAAACCAACCAAAACCCTAATGTCACCTAGATACTCCAATGTCACCTCAAGTATCCGTGGGTATGATTATACGATATGCGTCACACAATCTCAGGTTCATCTATTCAACCAACACAAAGAACTTCAAAGAGTGCCCCAAAGTTTCTACCGGAGAGTCAAGACAAAAACGTGTGCCAACCCCTATGCATAAGTTCACAAGGTCACTGAACCCGCAAGTTGATCACCAAAACATACATCAAGTAGATCACGTGAATATCCCATTGTCACCACAGATAAGCACATGCAAGACATACATCAAGTGTTCTCAAATCCTTAAAGACTCAATCCGATAAGATAACTTCGAAGGGAAAACTCAATCCATTACAAGAGAGTAGAGGGGGAGAAACATCATAAGATCCAACTATAATAAGAAAGCTCGCGATACATCAAGATCGTGCCAAATCAAGAACAGGAGAGAGAGAGATCAAACACATAGCTACTGGTACATACCCTCAGCCCCGAGGGTGAACTACTCCCTCCTCGTCATGGAGAGCGCCGGGATGATGAAGATGGCCACCGATGAGGGATCCCCCCTCTGGCAGGGTGCCGGAACAGTCCAGCAGGGTGCCGGAATAGGGTACCGATCTAGGTTTTTGGTGGATACAGAGGCTTGGGGGCTAATGACATATGGCTAGTGATAACCGGTGATGTAAGCCGCCATGACAAGATTGGTATCTATCAAGAGTGAAATCTGCTAAGTGTTGAACAATCAGGTTTTGCAGACGGGAGCAAGTGATTTGGATCTAGCGCTGTGTGAAAAAAGAAAATAAATCAAAGCCTAAATATTGCAGCGGCGGATGAACTAGCACATAGGCAAGATTTCTGCATCTAAAGGGTATGTTCAGCGACTAAGACAAAGGATAGAAACAGATTCTGCATATTTTAAAGGCCATTTTTGGATCAAAGTAAGGATTAAACAGAAATGTGATGAAGAACGATGATGAACTCGTAAGAACTATAGAAACCCTAATGGAGATCTATGGCAGAGAAGATAAGGTACTTACTGGGTCCGATGAGAAAATGGAGGGGCGCCGCAGTTTCTCTGGTCCCGATCAGGTCGATGCAGCGGCCGAGGTCGAGGAAGACGATGAGCTTCGCGGTGGTGGCAGTGCTCAGGTGTGCAGATGCATCGCGAAGAAGAGGAGGAAGACGGGAAGGAAAAGAGGGGAAAATGAAAAGAGGGCTGCTTGACCCTATTTATAAGGAGAAGGGTAACAGGTGGGCGCGAAAAACGAGGAGGCCAAAGAATGATTATCCAGCCGCTCGGACGCCTCGATTTTCGGGATGGTTATTAAGGATAAGGATCTGTTAAATATATGATTTGGTGTTGTGCAAAATTAATGGGAGATGACGTCATGGCGGGTTTCCATAATTCCAGGAGATGACGTCATGGCGGGTTACAATCTCTCTCAAGGGCAAACACAGAAGGATTTTTCTAAAGTGTTAAAGATTTACATGAATAAGTTCAAATCAACCTGGGGCTTAATGTTGGGGATATGACTATTGGGTATGACCCTCCCAGGAGGGGCCGGGTTATCCCGATGGCGGTTCATCATAACAAAGCCCATGAGGACGTGGAAGATGGCGATTTATCAAGGAGACTTATTAGGGGCCCAAAGCCCGAAGGCGGCTTAAGGCCCATAAGTGTAAACCGCCACGTATGTATGACTTGGGTTGTAAGGTATGTATAGCTAGTCACCGAGCCGGACACGATTGTGTATGAGCCGGCCGGTTCTCCATGAGCCGCGGGGCGTCAACCTGTGTATATAAAGGGACGACCCGGCAGCGCTTTAGGGCAAGAGACAACAGATCGAAAGCTAGGTCAAGCGTAATCGCTCCCTGGTAATCGAGACATAAGCAATACCACCTCAAACTGGATTAGGCCTTTACCTTCACCGCAAGGGGCCGAACCAGTATAAAATCCTGTGTCCTTTGTCCCATTTAACCCCTTTAAGCTAACCTAGTGCAATGGCTCCACGAGTAAGTCCTTACACTAGGACATCTGCCGTGACAATTCCACGACACCATGTGTAGGATAATTTTCTCTAAATTCGTCAATTTGAGCAATTATTTCAGTAAACACATGGTTTTTTGCGGATGATACACACCTAAGACCATCTTCTAGATGCATCTATAAATACCATGAAGTGCTAACATAACCCAGACAATGGTTGAGCAATCGACATATATTCTTGAATGTGAAACCGGCTCATTTCAAATTTTAAGGTGAGAGTGCCTTAAAACTAATTCCCCACATGACATGTGCAGTGCACATAAAATCTGACGATTGTTGGGAATATTGCAACTTTCTTAGGGCCAACAGAATTATCAATAATTTTTCTAATCGTCGTCATACCATATTGATAAAGGAGGAAAAATTATTGTGTACAGAACAATATTGAGTATGAATTGATTCATACACTTAGTTTCTCACAACTATCGTGTCCCATAGACAAGATGTTGCAAATTATACTACCTGTAGTAGTACGATAATAGGCTAATGATATCTCAGGATAACTAGGAGAGTACACGAGATATCCAAAATATCTTGAAAATATCATTCTGCAAGCATATCATCAATGTAGAGGAGTTCATTCTCCTTTTGTTGTTCCAGAATTATTTTTGGTTGTCCATTTGAAGTATAACTTCAAACTTATCCCATTTAACTCATTTACCTTTACCAATGAGTTGGTGGTTTGATTCAACCTAATACTAGATAGTTTGGTAATTGTTGGTACAATATTTTGTACAACCACCCTTTGACAAACTTGATAGTTGTCCTCGTGATCATCTATTTAAATGATCCACTCTTTTCAGAGATATACACTCCATTTCTGCTTGTCTTTTTGTTTTCATTCGCTTTACGTTCAACTCCTCGTGGTTCTCTAACCAGAAAATTACTTAGTACTATAAGCACCAACACGAATTTCAGGTAATGGTATAGCACCCATTGGGGTGTACCAGATGATTCTTCACAAGAAGTTCATCATATTTTTACCATGAAATAAAGATGGTATTTCTTTTACCACCATATGAGAATGTAAAGTGCAGTAAGGACATACAATCAGATCAAGATCTGAGACTTATCACATAATCTCAACTTAGTGTTGATTTATAGACAACATAATTGTAAGCCTCACCGGACTTGAAGTCCTTAAGAAGAATGAATACTCATTCATGTGATGCTTATGAAAACACGTCTCTCCTTAAGGTGGCCCCAAAGGGAAATTGATATTCATCGTGCATTAAATACTCAACATGAGAACCGAGATATTGCGATGTCACATAAATGCAAATATGCACGTTTTAGCTATTTATTAATAGCCATGACATTTCTACAGGTGGAGTTTCTACGGAGAGAAGGTCACGGGTCGACATAACAAGTCATGTCTACAACCCACTATGTAAAATAATTACTCCCACCTAATATCATCTCATCGCATTTCCTTTCCAAAAAGGCCTGCCATATGTTGCATGAAATTCTCATGCATTACTTTACCTTCAGTAAATTAAGTAGGATGAATATGTTATGGCTAAATATAATCATGGTCATGGTGATTCTTAGTGACCCATAGGGTAAGCCTTCCACAAGAAGATAAATCGCCACTATGTGGTGTAGATCTTCAAATTAAATGTAGTCACCTCGGAAAGGATAAACCTTTAATTCCCATAAAACACATAGAGGTAATCAACCACCCAGTGGCACCTCACACTTATGGACAGTTTCAATCGATCATAGCCTCCACAACCATGTGTTATTAAAACACATGAGGGTAGTTACCAAAAAATGGAATAAACCTCTCAATTGTGCATGAATTAATTCGTTGCTATGATTACATATCATAAGTTGTGTACTCATGGAAGGTAATTACTAAAATATGCAAGTATTTTGCATAATTATCTACATAGCACAATATGTAGCATAGTCGCCAGTAATGCCTTGGATTCCTCTCCTGATGGAGTGTGTGACACTATAGTCACAACCAATGACAAATGCTATGAAATTGACAAGTATTTGGAAAAACATCCTAAAGGTAGGCACCAACGGTGTAGGCCTCATAATGGCTATGTCATAAGTTTTGTGCCTTCACTTTTGCTTTCAAAACATGGAGATAATCACTACTAAGTAGTGTAGACCTCACTCTTATGAAGCTTCTCACAACCTTATGTTAATTAAAAACACATCGAGGGTAATCACCAAATGGTGGTGTAGACCTCGTAGGTGCGAACACAATTAATTCGTTGCCATAATGCAATCCAAAAGTTGTGTGCAAAACTGAAGTTAGTCATTATGTCGGCATGACATAATATAGACCTCACAATAACATTGGATAATCAACAATTAAGCAGTAGGTACCATTTGTCAATTCCTTGTGACAAATGTAAATTTGACATAGTCAGGCATTGTCATACACTTCACTACCTTATGTTTCCCAAATTTGCAAGCAAGTTCCATATTCTATTTGAATATGAAATCAACATATTACTGTGCAACTGTATTACTCATGTAATGCAAATAAAATGCAGAAGTATAAACATACTTGTGCAACATATATGCGGACTTGAGCCTCAATAAAATGATGCATAATCAATTATTATGCAATTCAGCAAGACCTAAAGGTCCATCATGTATATTTGCTCTGAAGCCTAAGGCATAAAACGCAAATAACAATAATATTATGGTTAAAGTGCTAAAAACAGCAAGCCCGAGGGCTAAAAATGCAAAGTACAATTGGCTGATGGCTCCATTGTAATTTGCATAAGTATGAGGAATAAACCGCACAGTTTTATAAGCCTGAAGGATCAAATAGATACTCCGGGGAATTATACGGAATTTGCGTATAATATGACGGCTAATGTATAACAATGGCCAAGGAGATAGATTTCTCCTTCTCCTTGCAGTTACAAATCCCTGAGGGGAATTTTCCCCTAGCCACCGCCAGTGGCTTGGAGATCAAGGCCACGTCTGGCCGAAGGGTGCCACCCAACGGGGTATCGTCTGCTCACCACCGCCAAGAGGCCGCGGACACGAGCGCCCGCTTCTAAGCCGGAGCGCGTCGACTCGCACATCAAACCTTGCCTGGTCGCTTCTCTTGACGAAGTCGTGTCGGGATACAGATGCCGTTGCACTGCAACAGAACCGAGGGTCATGAGCGGAGGATGCCACTGTGAATTGATCATTGTCGCCACATACCAAGTAGTCCGCTGCTCTTGGTTGCTCCGTACCAGGCCGCTTCTTCCATGAAGATCTTTCAGTTCTTTCTTGGAGTGGCACGCGCTCGATCCGAGCGATTCGTACAAGCATATATGAATAAAAACTTCACAAAATTGATTAGTAGATCTTAATTGCATGAGCAACTTTCTCCTAATCAATTTATTGCACGAATGCATGCGAGCGAATGAATCCTTGTCTTTGCCGTGGACGGTACTGTGCATCGCCGTGTTCAGTGTCTAACTGTAGCGGCGCTGCCGTGCTTGTCGCTGGCCTCTTCATGTTGAGATGAGGCAATTCTAGTAGAAAAACACAACGGATCATAGAGAGTCTTCTTATTTCTTAATCACAAGAAGACAACAAATTTGCATTTGCACATCGATTTCTTGATGCATGCATGTCTTTGTCGTCGTCGTTCTGCCACAACCAGTCTCACTGCCGTCACTCCGCGCACCATCGCGATCGCGTACGCCTACCATACCACAGGCTGTACCTAGCCGCCATCCTAGACGGCGAGGCCGTTCGCGCTCGATGAAGCCACACCAAGCCTCGCTCCAGTTGGTGGAATACATGGAGAACCGCACCAGGATGCCGCGGTCGTGACCGCTGCTTCGGCTCGCGCAGAAGTCCTTCATGTCCCTGTCGTTGTTGCTTCATAACCGGGTCTGTGGGTAACCGCCGTCTCCTGAATAGCATTTTCCTCTCTCAGTGAAGAGCCTCATGCTGATAACGTATTGTAGAGCGAAAGCAAGAGAGACAAATGAAGCGTCCAAATGATTCACTCATTCCATTGCAACGTGGGAGACCCATTTATATACATGATGAACGAGTGTGTTTGGGAGACACCTTTCCCCAATAGACATCTCCTGGGTGGCATCCCTCCCATAAAATTGATTACAAGTTTTATTTCTCAACAAAATCTTCTCCTCCACCCACGGTTCCCTTGCACCCGTTTTTATCTCCCTATTTCCTTCTCAATCAATCTCCAGACCATCAGATCCCTAACAATCTCATGTCCAACCATCCATGGTGGCACTGGCGCCGATGTGCCGCTTCAAATGTTGCCGCTTGAGCCACTAGATAGGGATGGCCATCCACCCCACCGCCCTCCTCCATCAACCTTAACCCTGCTGGCGGCGCTTCCCACTCCTGCCATACAAGCCAGGACGACCACCCAAGTCCATGGCAAGAAGAAGAGGAACGTACATGCAACCTACCAACAACGGTTGGGAAAACACGCGTAACATGCATCATTGGAACTTTGTATTGAAGATCGGAGAGAAAGAAGAAGCCATCTAACTACTAGCTATGGACCCGTAGGTCTATGGTAAACTACTCACACATCATTGTAAGGCAACAAGGTTGATTTATAAGCCCTTCATGATCGATTCCCCTCCGGCAGAGTATTGGAAAATGCCTCCAGATGGGATCGTGGAAGAACAGCAGCTTGCGGTGGCGGAAAAAGTGTTTCAGGTGCCTCTCTATTGGTTTTGGAATATTTGTGAATTTATAGAAGTGGACTTAGGTCAATCGGAGTTGTGTGATATTCACGAGCTCAGGGGGCACACCCTACCCCCTAGGGCGCGCTCTGTGAGCTCGTGGCTCTCTCGTAAGTCTTCTAACCTCCTCCTGAACCTTCTAGGGTCCCTTCTGGTCTAGAAAAAATAACCGTAAAGTTTCATCGTGTTTGGACTTCAATTGATAATGATTTTCTAAAAAGCCAAGAACAAGCAAAAAACAACAATTGGCATTGGCACTGATTAATAGATTACTCCCAAAAATGATATAAAATAGCATATAAAGGCATATAAAGCATCCAAGATTGGTAATATAATAGCATGAAACAATCAAAAATTATAGACACATTGGAGATGTATCAGTGTTGTTGCTTTACTTTCTTGTTTCAATCTTAGCAATAATAATAATAGTTCATATGCTAGTCCCATGGGGATTAATGACTTCACATATAAGAAGTATAGTTGGTAAAATTTATTGGAAGTTAGCAAACATAGCATTGGTCATTGATACAATTCATGAAAGAATAATAAAGGAAGAGAGATTCACATATAAAAATACTATCTTGGACATCTTTTATGATTGTGAGCCCCCGTTAATTATTTTCAAGCTTGATCAAGTAGTTGATGTTGGACAAGGAAGACAACGTAATCGGTTATGTTTGCCTATATTTACACAGAAGTTATATTGTCATGGATCCTCTAACATGTGGTCCTTAGTCATAATCTTTTGCTAGCCAAAATTTCTTACTAAGTAGAGATACTACTTGTGCATCCAAAAGCTCTTAACCTAGTTTCTTGTCATGAGAGTCCATCATATCAACCTATGGATTGAATAAGATCCTTCAAGTAAGTTGTCATGGGTGCAAAGCAATAAAAAAATTCTCCTAAATATGTATGACCTTTTATTGTAAGGGAAAATAACCTTTGTATGAACTTTTGATGGTAACACACTAAAAGAGACAGACTGCATAATAAAGGTTGCTATCATAAGGGGCAATATAAAGTGGTGCTCCTTTGCATTAAGAGCTTGCATGTCCAAATGAAAAAGCGTATCAGAACCTCTGTTTCCTTCTGCAAGTTCCTATATATCTGTAGGATTGAGAAGAAGGGTCTAGAGGGGGAGGGGATTAGACCCTTAACAAGTAAAAGTGGTAGTTTTTAGATTCTTCAAGTTAAGGTTGAGTTTAGCACATGTTAAAGTGCACACGATACATTTTACACTAGCATAGCAAGAGTATAGGCAGTGGAAAGAGTAAAGCATGCAAGTACAAGAATGTAAAGGAGGTGGGAATTGAATGAGCAAACGCAATGAAGACACGGAGATTTTTGGCATGGTTATGATAGGATGTGCTATCGTACGTCCATGTTGATGGAGACTTCAACCCACTAAGGGTAACGGTTGGACAACTCCACGGAGGGCTCCACCCATGAAGGGTCCACGAAGAAGCAACCTTGTCTATTCCACCATGGCATATGTCCACGAAGGACTAGCCTCACTTGGGTAGATCTTCATGAAGTAGGCGATCTCCTTGCCCTTACAAACTCCTTGGTTCAACTCCACATGATTTTGGAGGCTCCCAAGTGACACCTAACCAATCTAGGAGACACCACTCTCCAAATGTGCTTCAAATGATAGTCTCCTCAACTCTCAATCTCTCTCACACAGATTCAACTTTGGTTGGAGAAGGATTGGAGTGGAAAGTAACATGAAGAGGCTAGAAATCAAGGTTCAAATTGTAGGAATGGAATATCTTGATCTCAACACATGAGCAGGTGGTTCTCTCTCAGAAAACGGATGGCAGAACTGGTGGTTCATTCTGATGGCTCTCTTACTGAGTAAGAGGGGGTGGACGGGTATAAATAGCCTCCACACGAAATCCAATCGTTACACACTTTTAACCAAACTCGGTGAAACCGACTGGAACTCTTGGTGAGACTGACATGTGCAAAAGATATGAACGTTGGAGGTCTCGATGGGACCGACTAGATCATCAGTGGGACCGAAGTGCAATGGCAAAGGTTGAACCACGTTTTGGTAATTCCGATTAGTTTCACTCAGTGATTCTGAGATGAAGTGATTTCATTATAGAACTTGGTCAGGCCATCTCAGTGGGACCGCGAGCGTTTTGGTCATACTGAAAAGCTAGGGTTTTGGCTGTGGTAGTAGTAGGGTCATCTCAGTGGGTCCGGAATGGATGTATTGGTGGGACTGAAATGATGAATTAGGGTTTTGGACAGATGTGATTTGGGAAAGTGATTGAGGGCTTTTGGAGCAATATCACTGAGCACTTTGATCAACGCCCTCATCAACAATACCTCACCCCCTTTTAATAGTATTGACTTTCCTAAGGGACTCAATATTATCTTGGATCACTAAACAAAAAATGTAGAGTCTTGGAGTAGCCAAATTTGTTCTTCACATTTTGAGGGGGTTCCACATCTTCTTTTCCTTGCCACACCACCATTGGACTTATCTGAAATATTCTAGATAGAATTATTAGTCCAGTGATATGTATGTTGACATTGATTACCAAAACACCCAAGGGAGCAAATGTGCTTTCACTATCTTTTCTTTTCAATATTTACTTTTATGCAAGAGTCAATAGTATTCATTCTTATTCCGACCTCAATTATTCTCCACTTGGCAAGCATCATGTGGTAGGGAAAGATCCAGGCACATATCACCACTGCAGGATGCTGCTAATGCGACACATGAATCAGAGCCCTTCGACCAAGCTATCTACAATGCATTAATTACAAACAGTGTTGTAATAAAACCATCACCAATAAGACAAATTGTGTGCGATGGCGGAGACATAAAGTACGATTCAGATTGGAGTTGTGTGTGCAATACGTGGCATACATTTGATCCATACGAAGTGTTTGCAATGAGCTAGAACAACAGAAATGGTCATCCATATCAAGGTGTGTGTGAGAGATAGCATACAACTCACTCGAATGAACTGTTTGCGATGATCCAGAAGAACACAAATGATTCGATGTAACAAGATGTGTGTGATACCCGGCAAATAGGTCGGTAATCAGAATTGTGTGCGATAATTATAGACAACACATATGACTCTTTTTTGTGAATTGTGAGCTCGACAGGGCACATAATTTAAGAAACCAACTGTGGGCGATAATGTAAAAGATCTCTGTCGAATACGTATTGCTAACCATCTGCGATGAGATTTATAGGGGAAACAGAGATAATGAATTAATATGAGCGAACGACAACAGAGATATACAGTCTGCTTAATTTAGCCCTTCTTCTTATTGTTGTTGGATGGCCCCGCGACATCGTCTTGGCGAGGACGCTTCTTGCCATTGACCGTTAGCTTTTCATCATCGCCGTTGTTGTCATTCTCGTTGATGTCCTCGTCGTCAACCTCCCTGTTCGACCATTCCTCCTCCTCCTCATCGTCGTCATCGTCTTCTTCATCCTCCGATGGTTCCATGTCCATACGATTGTCGTCTAGCGACTTGGGTGGTGGTGTCCCTTCCATGATCCGGATAAAATCAAGGTCAGGGCTCGACGCTGGACTCATCGAAGACGAGCGGGATGATTCCTAGGTTGACCTATCATCGGGCGCCAGACTGCTGGCGGAACTGTTGTCCCCGTTGTTGCTCGACATGGCTACAGTATGTATACAAACCATGATAAAGCGAGATTGCAGAGTGTGTGTAAGTGTGTAACGTGGCCTGTCAGGACGATGAAGATGGTGGAGACTAAAACATGGTATGAAGAAAAGAGAAATGTCAATTGAAGTGGAGGATTGACGGATTATTGTCAGGACGCCAATCCTAAGTCACACCGATCTAGCATGTAACACATCATATCACCTTGCGGCCTCACTTACGGTATTCCCACAGGTGCCACCTTACCTGGCCCGGGACCGTTTGCGCCTTTTGGCTCACGTACATGATAGTGTCGCTAGCATCCATATTACAAAGAACCCAGCTCGACATGACTAGTCGTAAACCCAAAGTGGCACTAACTTACAGGGACATGCATACATGACCCATCAACGAATGTGTCGGTCATCAGTGAGTGAATCCGGGCTGTAGCAGCAGGGCTAATAGGACTCCGGAGAATCCGGGCTGTAGCAGGCTAACAGGACTCCGGTAGACACCGCGTGACATTTCCCCGAAGGGATAGACACAGGAACAAAGAAGGACACATGCCGGCCAACCTAAGTGTTCCAGAGCAGTAGCAAGCTACCATGGCTCAGTGGAAGCACTAGGAGACATTTCTCGGTAAGAGAGGCTACCAAGGATAAACAACTAGGTTGTCGGATCCCACACATACCAAGCATTTCAAATCATACACACAATATGCTCGATATGTGCAAATACAACATGGCATCACAACAAAACTCTAAAACTCAAAGTATTTATTCATTAGGCTTTGAGGAGCCAAGTATTACAAACATGGGTCTCATGACCCAACATACAGAGCATACAAGCAACAAGCGGAAGCATAAACATGTTTGAGTACAGACAACTACAAATGAAAAAGGCTGAGAAGCCTGACTATCTGCAAGACCCTCCCAAGGGTACAAGATCGTAGCTGAGGTAACAAGCTAAACGTCGAAGTCCACGCAGGACTACAAGTGAGACTGAAGTCTCTCTGCAAAAACATAAATTAAGCAAACGTGAGTACAAATGTACCCAGGAAGACTTACATCAGAACTAGCTACATATGCATCAGTATCAATAAAGGGTGGTGGAGTTTGACTGCAGCAAGCCATCTTTGACTCGGTGGCTATCCTGAACTACGACTGCAAGTAACTCTTTTGAGGTGGCGCACACGATTCCACATATTCACCAAATCAATACACCACTATGGATCCGCTCCCGTCTTCCTACGAGAACGCCATCCATAGCACTCACGCTTATCTTGCGCATTTTAGAGTATCCACTTTCACTTGTCTATGAACTGTATAGGCAACCCAGAGGTCCTTTACCGCGGACGCGGCTATCCAAATAGATCATTTATAACCCTGCAGGGGTCTACTTCTTCACACACTCTCTCACCACTTATCGCCGTTTACACGACATGTACTCGGCAACCTTCAAGCGGAAGCCCAGCGAGGGTGTCGGCCACGACCTGACTACCCACACAAGTCCCTAGTCTAGGTTTATCTCCTATTCAGGTTCCATCCGCAGGGAGTCCGGCCGAGGTTTCCACATACGGCCCCGAATGCTGTGTGCAGGGTTCCCGAGGCACCAAACGGGCGTCCCGGTACACCGTGCCACGTGCCTACTGTTAGGGACATGCATAATAGGTAGGCCCATGAAGGGTCAAAGATCATAAAGCACGGGGTGCACATATCAGATGGGCCCAGAGCATCGCTGTCAGGACCCCGATCCTAAGTCACACCGATCTAGCATGTAACACATCATATCACTTTGCGGCCTCACGCACAGTATTCCCACGGGTGCCACGTTACCTGGCCCGGGACCTTTTGTGCCTTTTGGCTCACGTATATGATAGTGCCGCTAGCATCCATTTGACAGAGAACCCGGGACGACATGACTAGTCATAAACCCAAAGTGGCACTAACTTACAGGGACATGCTTACATGACCCAGCAACGAACGTGTCGGTCATCAGCGAGTGAATCCAGGCTGTAGCAGCTGGGCTAATAGGACTTCGGAGAATCCGGGATGTAGCAGGCTAACAGGACTCCGGTAAACACCGCGTGACATTTCCCCGAAGGGACAGACACAGGAACGAAGAAGGACACATGCCGGCCAGCCTAAGTGTTCCGGAGCAGTAGCAAGCTACCATGGCTCAGTGGAAGCACTAGGAGACATTTCCCCATAAGAGGCTACCAAGAATAAACAACTAGGTTGTCGGATCCCACACATACCAAGCATTTCAATAACATACACACAATATGCTCGATATGTGCAAATACAACATGGCATCACAACATAACTCTATGACTCGAAGTATTTATTCATTAGGCTCTGAGGAACCAAGTATTACAAACATGGGTCTCATGACCCAACATACAGAGCATACAAGCAATAAGCACCTGCAGAAGCTTAACTTGTCTGAGTACAGACAACTACAAATGAAAAGGGCTGAGAAGCATGACTATCTACAAGACCCTGCCGAGGGTACAAGATCGTAGCTGAGGTAACAAGCTAAGCGTCGAAGTCCACGCGGAACTACTAGTGAGACTGAAGTCTCTCTGCAAAAACATAAATTAAGCACACGTGAGTACAAATGTACCCAACAAGACTTACATCAGAACTATCTACATATGCATCAGTATCAACAAAAGGGGTGGTGGAGTTTAACAGCAGCAAGCCAGCTTTGACTCAGTGGCTATCCTGAACTATGACTGCAAGTAACTCTTTTGAGGTGGCGCACATGAGTCCACATATTCACCAAATCAATACACCACTATGGATCCGCTCCCGTCTCCCTACAAGAACGCCATCCATAGCACTCACGCTTATCTTGTGCATTTTAGAGTATCCACTTCAAGTTATCTATGAACTTTATAGGCAACCCAGAGGTCCTTTACCGTGGACGTGGCTATTCGAATAGATGATGTTAACCCTGTAGGGGTGTACTTCTTCACACACGCTCTCGCCACTTACCGCCATGTACACGTCATGTATCTTGGCAACCTTCAAGCGGAAGCCTGGCGAGGGTGTCGGCCATGACTTGACTAACCACACAAGTCCCTAGTCCAGGTTTATCGCCTATTAGGTTCCATCCGCAGGGAGTCCGGCCATGGTTTCCACATACGGCCCCAAACGATGTGTGCAGGGTTCCCGAGGCACCAAACGGGTGTCCCGGTACGCCGTGCCACGTGCTTACAGCAGCACAGCCCACCCCTTGGGTCAGCGCTGCGCACGGCCTCCAGCATACTACAAACACCAGAAACTACTTGCAACTCCCGGCCAGAGGACCTGGGCGGTTAATATGTCGAGAGGGTCCATTGGTTTCGGGCCCAACGCGTGGTAGTAGCTGTTCATGGATCACAAACACAGAACTCAGTTCCTGAGGACGGTTTCAATGAGACAACCCACCATGTACTCCTACATGGCCTCTCACCGCTACCTTTACCAAATCGTGTTCACACACTTAGCTCACACATAGTAGGACATGTTCATCACCATTCCAATTCATCCCCGATGAATCAGACCTGACTCAACTCTAAGCAGTAGGAGGCATGACAAACAAGCATGAATGAGTAGGCACATCAGGGCTCAAACAACTCCTACTCATGCTAGTGGGTTTCATCTATTTACTGTGGCAATACAGGTCATGCAGAGGAAAAGGGGTTTGAACTACCGCAACATGTAATAGATGACTCGTTGTTGTCCTAATGCAATAAAAAAGAGCAGGAGCGAGAGAGTGGGATTGTATCGGAATGAACAAGGGGTTTTTGCTTGCCTGGCACTTCTGAAGATAGTATAGCTCTTCATCGGTGTCATCGAACTCATCGTCGGAACACGTCTATCGAGAGGGGACAAATACCGGCAAACAAGGAAGAACACCATCAATGCAATGCACAATATGATGCATGATCATGACATGGCAATATGCTATGATTTGAGCTAATGCAACTAGCAGCGATTTAAATGAAGTTGGTTTGAACCGGTGGTTCAAATTCAAACTCCACATAAGACATTTAAAATGCCATAAGTTCAAATTGTCATAAACAATGGCTGTAAGTTGTTCAAACATGCATGACAATGCCATAAACAGATTCTTTGGATTTTTCTGATAATTTTCATATATAAATTATTTCATTTGGAGTTACGGATTATTTTCTATGATTTTTCAAGGTTTAGGTTATTTCTGAAAATAAATAAATCATTTAGATTTATTTAAAATCCAGAAAACATTACTGCGTCAGCAATACGTCACTGTGACATCAGCTGTCAACTGTGCGGCCAGGGTCAAACCTGACACGTGGGACCCATCAGTCAGTGACTCAGGGGTTAATTAAGGTAAAAACTAATCTTAACGAAAACTAATAATGGCCTGGGGCCCATTGGTCAGTGACCTAGGGTGATTAGTTGGGTCATTAGCAGCTAATGGTGGCGCCATGTCAGCTGTGCCGGCGGTTAGACGACGGCGATGATATGTCTCCAACGTATCTAAATTTTTTGATTGTTCCATGCTATTATATTATCCATCTAGGATGTTTTATATGCATTTACATGCTATTTTATATGATTTTTGGGACTAACCTATTAACCCAAAGCCGAGTGCCAGTTTCTGTTTTTCCTTGTTTTTGAGTATCGCAGAAAAGGAAAACCAAACGGAGTCCAATTGACCTGAAATTTCACGGAGATCATTTTTGGACCAGAAGAAGCCCACGGAGTATCGGAGATGGGCCAGAAGAGTCCCAAGGCACCCACGAGGGTGGGGGCGCGCCCTACCCCCTGGGCTTGCCCCCTACCTCGTGGCCACCTCGGAGACCCCCTGACTTGTTCCCGATGCCAATACCTCTTATATATATAGAAACCCCCAGAACATAACCTAGATCAGGAGCTCCGCTGCCGCAAGCCTCTGTAGCCACCAAAAACCTATCGGGACCCTGTTCCGGCACCCTGCCGGAGGGGGATCCCTCACCGACGGCCATCTTCATCATCCCGGCGCTCTCCATGACGAGGAGGGAGTAGTTTACCCTCGAGGTTGAGGGTATGTACCAGTAGCTATGTGTTTGATCTCTCTCTATCGTGTTCTTGATTCGGCACAATCTTGATGTATCGCGAGCTTTGTTATTATAGTTACATCTTATGATGGTTCTCCCCCTCTACTCTCTTGTAATGGAATGAGTTTTCCCTTCGAAGTTATCTTAGCAGATTGAGTCTTCAAGGATTTGAGAACACTTGATGTATGTCTTGCATGTGCTTATTTGTGGTGACAATGGGATATTCACGTGATCTACTTGATGTATGTTTTAGTGATCAACTTGCGGGTTCAGTGACCTTGTGAACTTATGCATAGGGGTTGGCACACGTTTTCGTTTAGACTCTCCGGTAGAAACTCTGGGCAATCTTTGTAAGTTCTTTGTGTTGGTTGAATAGATGAATCTGAGATTGTGTGATGTATATCGTATAATCATACCCACGGATACTTGAGGTGACATTGGAGTATCTAGGTGACATTAGGGTTTTGGTTGATTTGTGTCTTAAGGTGTTATTCTAGTACGAACTCTGTGATAGATTGAACGGAAAGAATAGCTTCATGTCATTTTACTACGGACTCTTGAATAGATTGATCAGAAAGGATAACTTTGAGGTGGTTTCGTACCGTACAATAATCTCTTCGTTTGTTCTCCGCTATTAGTGACTTTGGAGTGACTCTTTGTTGCATGTTGAGGGATAGTTATATGATCCAATTATGTTATTATTGTTGAGAGAACTTGCATTAGTGAAAGTATGAACCTTAGGCCTTGATTCAACGCATTGCAATACCGTTTGTGCTCACTTTTATCTTTAGTTACCTTGCTGTTTTTATATTTTCAGATTACAAAAACCTATATCTACCATCCATATTGCACTTGTATCACCATCTGTTCGCCAAACTAGTGCACCTATACAATTTACCATTGTATTGGGTGCGTTGGGGACACAAGAGACTCTTTGTTATTTGGTTGTAGGGTTGTTTGAGAGAGACCATCTTCATCCTATGCCTCCCATGGATTGATAAACCTTAGGTCATCCACTTGAGGGAAATTTGCGACTGTCCTACAAACCTCTGCACTTGGAGGCCCAACAACGTCTACAAGAAGAAGGTTGCGTAGTAGACATCAGGCGACGAACCAGAGCGGTGGTGGCTCACCGGAGTTGCTCTTGGGGCTGCCACTTGCTGTGATGAGGGCATCAGAATGGAGCCCTTGCTCGCCCGCATCCAGGGAAGCACACGGCTGGGCGTGGGGTGGCCTGGTTCACCGTCGGCGAGCTCATCCGCGGTGGCCGGAGCACGGGGATGAGGCAGGCGAGGCTGCAAGCCACGAGGCCGTCGGATGAAGTGCTCTACGGGCTCCTGGGAACTCCAGGAGTTTCACTACGCACCCATATGACACTGGAACGAGCCATGGCCGCATCAGCGACATCGCCGGCGGCAAGGAGCTTACGGGTGCGACGGGGAGTTAAGGTAGGGGTTGAGCGCGAGGAGGGGAACAGGGGGGAAATGGAGAGAGGCTCATGGCAAGGAGGATGGTGTAGACGGCGGGGCCGGGGACGCGTTAGTTGCCGCGAATCGACAATGAGGTAGCCGGAGGTCGGACGTTGAGGATGAGCTCGGGGACGACGGTACAGGGCTCCTGCGGTCGAATGGGTTGGTGCAGACGATGCAGAAGGCGATGGCGGTTCCTCTGGACGCGTCGGCAAGGCGAGGGGGAGGCAGTGGCTACGGCAACAGCAAGCGGCGGCGACGGCTATGCTCGGACGGCGCTTGGCTGCGAGAGAGAGGGGGCTAGAGGAGGGGATGAGGACGAGTGACGAGCGAGAGGGACCCGAGTGGCGCGTGGCGGCTCCTAGAGCCTCTCCTTCGTCGGCAGAAGCAGGAGGTGGCCTCGCGCGTGGACGCGCGCGGCGAGCACGCGCCCCTCATCCTCCTGGCGGGAGGTTGGGGATGACTAGCTGCTGCGGGTGGGCTGGGCCGCCAGGTGGCTGGACTGCCAGGTGGGCTGCGCAGGAGGTAAGCCCAGGTAGGTTTCCTTTCACTCTCTCTTTTCTTTTTGTTTTAGTTTTTCTATTTATTTGCTCTGTTTTGATTTAGTGAAAAATACTAAATCATTTCATAAAATCCTGGAAATATTTGTGGGCACTTTTAGAATTATTTCCAACAGCCCTCAAATGATATCAAGATTATTTGGACATTTAAAATACTTTATAGAATTTAAATGTCCAAATTGAAATACTTATTATTTAATTCAAAAATCTAGAGTGTCCTAGAGAAGTGTGCACCATTTTTGGCAGAGGTTCTAGACCAATTCAAAAATGATGAACAGTTATGAAGGGCATTTTGGGTTCATTGAAAAGATTTAATTTTGACCCTAGTTGAATTTCATTAGCTGCTAGGGTTTAACAGTCCCCATTTCAAATTCATTTGAATTTTAAACATGATGACATGATGATCAAGCAAAGACAACAGGGGCTGAGCTAGGGCTGTGACAACTCACCCCCACTAAACAAGAATCTCATCCCGAGATTCAAGACGTGAGGTAAGAAGACAGAGGGGACACAAGGCTAACACAATCTTCATGATCCAAACTGCATCTCTCGAGGACATTGAATCATCGCACCATATTGATCTTGACGTTTTTGCTTTGAGAACTCCATCCAACACGATTATGACAGAAAGAAACTCTACAGGAATCGATCTCCTCGAAGATCGAGCACTCAGGATCAACTCATGGAGTGAGACGTTGAAACATCTATTGAGTTGAGACACAAACCACACATCGAGAGCAATGGCAAGAGGTATATGACAATGGTTCGACTGGGTAGGCAAAAATGCTGTGCTTAATATGATGGTGCATGGTTTCAAGATAGCGAGGTAATAATTGCCATGGTTCCATAATGGGGCACCTTAGAGTAGGTGGCTCGTTGAATTATTCCCTTAAGTGGCAAAAAGAATTACTTTCGATATTTAGATGTCGGTGTACAAAAGTAGGGGCACACCTTTGTACCCCTTTACTTGTGCACGGGCAGTCGGAGCCGCGCGCCACGACCACACTAAGCAGGGCAAAGGAGGGGAGCCGGAGAGAAGCCGAAGCACAAGATGGCCAAGGCAACGCCAAGACTAGAAACACCGAAAAGCAAGAGGGCGAGGTGGACTTCCCCGGCAAGGCCCTTGCCGGGGCGGCCTCCACGGCCCCGGCAAGAGCCTTGCCGGGGCAACTTGCCCGACGCCAGCAGAGTGAGCCACCCTTGAGCCCACGGGTTCCAACCCAACCAACTGCATTGGAACTAGGGCTCGGGAGGCACCTCCATGGTGGCATGCAGATCTTTGTCAAGATCATAAACATATGAGATCAGATGAGAACCAGAAGACGGCGACCCATGGCGGGATCCTTGCCGAGGAGATCCACAAGACCCCCGGCAAGCGCCTTGCCGGGGACGACTGCGACGCCACGGCAAGACCCTTGCCGGGGCCCCGGCATGGCCCTTGCTGAGGGCGTCAGCGGGGCCACAGCCAGGCCCGCGTCGACCAAGACTCCACCGCCGTCCCCAAGCAGCTGCTAGCTCAACCAGCTGGGCAAGCACCTGCGTGGCGACGGGCGGCCTCTATGCCAACTCAGCAAGCACCTACGTGGTGGCATGCAGATCTTCGTGAAGACCCTACCACCGCGCCACCTCAGCTGCCTTCCTGCCTACATGGCTCCACATGCACCGCTGGCCTGGGCGCGTGTCGAAGCAAGGCGAGGCGGCAACGGACGGGACATGCCTCGTTCCCGTCCCCAATAAAGCTAAGGGACACCTAAGCTACACATTAAATGCGTCTTGTCCTGTAACATGAGTGACAAGCTCGCAATACTGTAGGCCTTTCCACCTCCTGTGTGCCACTGTGGCAGCCCCTTTCAACTATAAAAGGAGGCCCTTGGCATACTGGAGGGGGATTCGGCTCTTTTGAACTACACGACCACCATAGCTAGTTCGAGAGCTCAAGAACTCTCTCAAATACACACCAAAGCAGGACTAGGGTATTATGCATCCCTGCGGCCCGAACATGGGTAAACGATCCTTGTGTTGACTACTAATCCTGCTCTTCTTACAACCCCGCGCCCCGGCAACCGTAGTAGGGATTCTTGTGATCCCATAGGTGTCGTTTCCCACCGACATCTTTGGCGCGCCAGGTAGGGGGCGCAATTGTGAGAATCTGGTATAGTAGTTAGCCTAGCAGTTCTTCGTCGCCATGGCTCCCAAGAAGAAGACGATCACGACGATCGGCTCGTCGGGAGCCGAACAGCCCGTGCCAGCGCAGACGAGCAGCGGGCCGGTCGCGGACAGGACCCGGGCTGCAGTCCGCGAGCACCAGCATCGCTTTGGCAGTCAGAGCCTGGCGAGCGGCGTCGTTCGTACGCCAGGCGATGGGCCGCACGCCACCAAATCCAAAGACGGAGCTGGGCCCCCCGCAGGTGGCGCGGGGCCCTCCAGGAGTGTCGTTGTGCCACCCACGGGCGAAGCATCAACCTCCGAGATGCCCACGCCGGAACCCACATCACACTCTTCCTAGGGTTCGCGCGACGAGCAGCGCCACCACGCTGGAGACCCCGGACACCGCCGTGGGAAGAGCCCTGTGCATCGTCCGCGGGATCAAGGAGTCCAGCATGCTCACCGAAGTGCTGGCGAAAATGGCACGTAGCCGCTGGGCCATGGTAGGGCTCCTTCTAACGTAGTTAGAAGTCGAAGCGCGCCACGGTCCACGCAGCTATCACCACCACCCACGCAAGCGGAAGCTTTGGCACGCGCGCAGCTGCTCCTCGACTTCCCTCCTGCTGCGGAGAAGCTCGATGAGTGGAGAGCCACCATCCAGAGCCTCGTCGCTGTCGCCAATAAAGATGATCCACGACCGGCGGGGCCTTCGGGTCGACGCTTCGTCGAACCGCCGCATGCCAGCGGTGGAGGGGCCGGGGGTGCTGTGGCCACGGTGCACTCTCCTCCTCCACGCCAGCCACCGTGGGTGTCGGTCCGTCGTGATGACGCTTGTGATAATATTTCCATAGCGTCGTCCGACCCACGGACCCACCGCGACCAATGCCAAGTTCTTCGAGAACGAGCTCATGAAGATGCTCGAACCACTATCGAGCGCCGGCGTGATACACGCCACCAGTCGGACGAGCGGGCGGGACCCGCTATGGACCACCCAGCACCGGGGGGCTCCGGCGGCCTACCTTACAAGGTGGGCTGCCCAGCCTTTACCCGTGAGCTGCGGCAGTTCCACTGGCCGTCCCACCTGTCGGTGGAGAACGACACCTATGGGACCAACGAGGATCCCTACTACGGTTGCGGGGCGCTGGAACTAGTGAGGAGAGCAGGATCAACAGTCAGTGCAAACACGAGGGTCGTTTACCCAGGTTCGGGCCGCAGAGATGCGTAATACCCTAGTCCTGCTTTGGTGGTTGTATATCTGTGTTCTTGAGGAGCTTGAACTAGCTACAGGGAGCGTAACTTGTCCCAGGGTCCGAATCCTTCTCCTGGATGCCCTGGGTCTCCTTTTATAGGCCAAGGGATCGCCACAGTGGCACCAGGAGGTGGCATCGAGGTACTGTGGCTAAGCTTATCGCTAGCCATTACGGGACAAAGTACATTTAATGCGTGGCTTAGGTGTCCCCTCGCTTTATTGGGGACGGGGGTGAGGCCCGTCCCGTCCGTCGCCGCCCCTCCCCGCCTCGACACGCGCCTCGGCCATCGATGCATGCAGCGCCACGTAGGCAGGCAAGCAGCTGAGGTGGCGCGGTGGTGGAGCCTTCAAGAAGATCTACATGCCACCACGTAAGCACGTGACGAGTTGGCGAAGGAGCCCTTTGTTGACACGCAGGTGCCTACCCGGCTGGTGGGCTGGCAGCTGCATGGGACTGGAGGTGCAAAGCTTGGCGGGAGCGGGCTTAGCTGTGGCCTCGCGGACGCCCTCGGCAAGGGCCTTGCCGGGGCCCCCGGCAAGGGTCTTGTCGCGGCGTACGGTCATCCCCGGCAAGGATCTTGCCGGGGGCCTTGTGGATTCCCTCGGTAAGGATCTTGCCGAGGTTCGTCGTATCTTACTCTTCTGATCAAGAGTGTTTGTTCCTTGTCTTCACAAAGATCTGCATACCACCATGGAGGTGCCTCCCGAGCCCTGGCCCAACGCAGTTGAAACCGTGGGCTCAATGGTGGATCGCTCCGTTGGTGTTGGGGCGGGCTGCCCCGGCAAGGGTCTTGCCGGGGCCGCAGAGGCCGCCCCGGCAAGGACCTTGCCGGGGGAACCTGCTTCGTCCCTCTGCCCTCTGCGTCTTGGCCTTGGCGTTGCTTTGCTTTGTCTTGTGCTTCTGGTTCCACCTTGGTTCACCTCGCTCGCCTTGCCAACTCTGGCCTTGGCGCGTGGCTCCGACTGCCCGTGCACAAGTAAAGGGGTAAAAAAGGAGAGCCCCTACTTTTGTACACTGACAGGAGCCCCCGGGCCTGGGCCACACATAAGCGCAACACGTTGTTGGGCCAGGCCCAGAACGGTGCGCGGGCAGATGGGGCGGTTTTTTTACCATGGTGAAAATTTTCCGTCTGCTGCACTTCCCCACGACCCGTGCGCGATGTGGGGGTCGTGCGTGACGTGGGGGGTCATGCGTGGGGCGGTTCCCGCATGTATGCGTCACGTCGCAATTAATGGAAAAGGAGGCGGCCCGCGCCTTCCCTGCGAAGGGGGAGGGGCGCAAAGGCGCGGCCCATTTACTGAGTGGGGCCTGGTCGCGGTCTTCAAGGCTTCCATACCCCACGATCACGGGGTCGGGAAGGGTCGCTTCACCCGTCCCCTCGATTCTGCACGTTCGCCACGCGTCCCCCATGCGCTTGAGGTGTCAAGCGGTGGAGGTGGGAAACTGGGCCGTCGCTGGTTGGAGCAGCGGGTCGGTCCGGATTCCCTGCGCTCTTGGTGGCTTGGATTGGCCGAGCGGGGCGGCCGAACCCCGATCCCGCCCCTTTATAAGGAGAGGGAGGGGGGATGGCATTCCGCACTCTTCCATCTTTGCCTTTCCCTGCTTCTTCTTCTTCCTCTCACCCGCCATGGAGAAAGGGAACCCCGGTCCTTTGACGGTGGCGGCGAGGGTCGCCGCTCGACAGCGCGTCCCTCCTTCCCAAGAGCCCGTGGTGGCTGAGCCAACCGTGAGGGGAACGGGAAGGGGGCAAGGCCGTGGTCGTCATGGTGCTCGGGGAAGAGGAGGACGGGGCGGCGCATCGGCCTCGCTTCCGCCAGCGGCCCCTCCTCCGGTGGAGGGCCATGTCGGGCACAATCCCCGCGAGTTCTTCGCCAGGCTGCGCCATTCGCCTCGTTGTCGTCTTTGCCTTCCGACCCCATTCGCACGGGAGATGGAGCTGAATCCGCCGCAGGCGCTGCGGCTGCGCATGAGGGGCTGCGGGAACAGCGATACGTGGGCAGACGTCAAGTTCCCCGCCCCTCACATCATGTATCTTCGTCGAGGGTGGAAGACCTTTGCTCGCATCCACAGCCTAACGGAGTGGCTCACCCTCCAATTCAAGTTAATGGAGGGTGGCCTCCTCTCCGTCAAAGCCTTTGGGCACTTCGGGACTCGCGTAAGGTGTTGCGTGGAGAGCTCCTCCAATGGCGAAGACTCCTCCTCGAGCGAGAGTGACGAGGAGGGCAGCGGCAGCGACGAGGAGGGTAGCGGGCGGCAGGATGACAGGTCCGACTAGGTGTCGGGCGCGTCGCGCCGGGGCGGGTGCGGCAGCAGCAGCATCTGCACCTGGCCGCTCCTCCGGTGGAGTTTGCCGTGGGAGGGGCCAGCTCCTTGAACTTCTCGGGGTCGTCTCCTTGGGCGGCTGGCGTTGGGAGGCTGCGGAAGAGGAAGAGGGCGGGCGGCAAGGCCGTGAAGTCGGAGTACGCGGGCACCGACGCCTTCATTGCGTATTGGCGACCTTCCGCCTCGTCTTCCAGCTCTTCCTCCGGCGCCGCCATCACCAGCCAGCCTTTGGACGGCCACCGAGATGTTCTCTTGGTGTCTTCTGCCACCCGTAGCTCGCCTAGGCGCTCCTTTTGCCCCTTTTCTCTTCCTTGACCTGCCTCCCGAGGAGAGGGACAAGAAAGGGATTACGGGCACCTTGTCTTTTTTCAACTTGTAAGCCCATGGGCATTAGTAGAATTTAAAGCATGTAATCCCCCTTGCTCATGTTTTTCATTCCATATGAACTGTACCTGTATGGGATGTTTTTAATGAAAAAGGGATATTTGTCAGGTTTTTCGTTCGTGGGTGAAACCCACGACAAGGAGCGAATCCTTGTTACTGTTTAAGATAAACTTTTTCACCCGGCAACAGGCCTTGCCATCCCCCCACTTCGCTCGACCATTCTTGCGCTCTTGGCGGAGGCAGGGACGAAGCGGGCTTAGGCTCCTCGTTCCATTTCCTGGCTGCCGCGACTACAACCAAGTCCGAACCCAAGAGATAATTCTTGGGTATAGAAGAGGGGAGCACGGTAGTCTAAAAATAAAATGAGGTTTCATATATCCCAGTTCCATACCGAAATGCATGATGGAGGATAAAAAGACTTATCTGGATCTGCAGCCCCCGGCAACCTTTGGCTTGCCGTGGTTGGATCCTTGCACTTGCAGCCCCCGGCAACTTCGGTTTGCCGGGGCCAGGACACCGGTCCGTCCTCCTCCTTCCAAGTAGCTCGGCAGAAGTGCTCATGTGCCCTGCGAACCAAAGAGGACAGGAAAGAACAGAGAGACGCGTACTCGACCTCTAAGCTAGGGGTTAGCTGCTGCTAAGCACTATCAACCCTAACCGAGGAGGAGACTCGACCTAGCATGCATGCTATAACTTAGGGCGCCGGCGCTTCATTTATTTATGCTCAGGGTCTGCGCCTGGCTTTGTACCAAGGGTTACATGCCTTGTTGGCAAGTCTTGTACAAAAGGGTGGCTTGCCGGGAGGCCCGGCAAGCCGAGCCTTATGGGTTAAACTTGTGAAGATGCTCGATGTTCCAGGAGTTGCTCACTGGAATGGCATCTTCGGTCTCCAGGCGGACTGTGCTAGGCCTGGTGACTCGTGTTACCCGATAAGGGCCCTCCCACTTCGGCGTCAACTTGTTGGAATTCTTGGCCGACTGAACATGCCGAAGAACAAGGTCGCCTTCCTCAAAGCTCCGGGCATGGACCTTGCGGCTATGGTAGCGGCGCAAGGCTTGCTGGTAGCATGCTGCTCTCACAACCGCCCGGAGACGATCTTCCTCAAGGAACGTTGTGTCATCTTGCCGCAATCGCTCTTGCTCAAGCTCATCATAAGCGAGCACTCGAGGTGACCCGTATATGAGTTCCGTGGGGAGAACTGCTTCTGCCCCGTAGACCAGGGCAAATGGTGTCTGGCTGGTGGCTCGATTTGGCGTCGTCCTGATCGACCAAAGAACCGCTGGCAACTCATCAATCCAGCGCCTCCCACTCTTGCACAGCCTGTCAAAAGTCTTCGTCCTTAAGCCTCGCAGAACTTCAGCATTTGCTCTCTCCGCTTGGCCGTTGCTCCGTGGATGTGCCACGGAAGCAAAATAGACCTTGCTGCCGAGATCCTCAATGTACTGCATGAAGGTGTGGCTTGTGAACTGTGTGCCGTTGTCGGTGATAATCCTGTTGGGTACACCAAAACGGCAAACTAGTCCTTTGAAGAACTTGATGGCTGACTGTGCTGTCACCTTCCTCACCACTTCCACTTCTGGCCACTTTGTGAACTTGTCGATTGCAACGTACAAGTACTCAAAGCTCCCGATGGCACGAGGGAAGGGGACCAATATGTCGAGCCCCCAGACCGAGAAGGGACAGGAGAGAGGAATGGTTTGAAGGGCTTGCGCTGGTTGATGAAGCTTCTTTGAATGGAACTGGCACGCTTCACACTTGGTTACTAGCGCCGTCGCATCCTGGAGGGCAGTGGGCCAGAAGAAACCTTGCCGGAAAGCCTTGCCGGCAAGGGCCCTTGACCCTATGTGGGAGCCACATATACCTCCATGTATCTCTGCCAGCAGCTCTAGTCCTTCCTCCCGGGAGATGCACTTCAATTTCACCCCATTCGGCCTTTTTCTGTACAAGACGTTGTCAACGAATTGGTACATAGCAGACTGGCGGGCTACTCTGTCTGCCTCTTCCTGCTCCTTAGGAAGCTCTCCTGTCTGGAGGAATTGGGCGGTGTGCTGCGCCCATGCCGGGGCCTGTGGATCGACAGCAAGGACTAAAGGCATCCCTTCCGTCACGGGAGCGACTGTCTCTACGGCCATGGCCTGGGGCCCTGCTAGAGTCGGTCGCCCCGTGGCAGGATCGGCATCCACGGCAACATCTTCGCCAGCGGCTCCAGGGAGCTCGGTGGGGAAGTACTTGCCAAGGCCCAGCTTCCTCCGCTTGTTCAACCCAGTTGATGGTTCGACGGATGGTTGAGTTAACTGAAGCACAAAAGTACCTGGTTCCATAGGTAGCTTGAGGGCAGCACGCTTTGACAGGTAGTCGGCAATGTCATTCTTCGCGCTAGGGACATGCTCTGCTTGGATACCGTCAAAGCGTTCCTCCAGTTTCCTCACTTCATCCACGTAAGCCTCCATCAACGGACTTTGGTAATCCTTGTTGATCTGCCTGACGACGAGCTGCGAATCGCCCCTGACGATGAGCTTTCTGACCCCGAGGTCTGCCGCGATCCTGAGACCGGCAAGCAAACCCTCGTACTCGGCGGTGTTGTTAGTTGACATCTCCCGGGGAAAGCGCATTTGGATGACATACTTGAGGTGCTCTCCGGTGGGCGCAACAAGCAGTACACCAGCACCGGCGCCTTGCAGCAAAAAGGCCCCGTCAAAGTACATGATCCAGCTGCGGCTTGTTTCCTTGCTGGGGAGAGTGGTCTCCTGTACCTCTTCGTCGGGCATCGAGGTCCATTCTGCAACAAACTCCGCCAAGACTCTGCTCTGAATCATCGAGGTGCTTTCGAACTTCAAACCAAAACTTGACAGCTCCAGGGCCCATTCCACGATCCTCCCCGTTGCGTCTGGGTTATGCAGTATCCGTTGCAACGGGAGGCGGGTGACCATGGTGATCTCGTGCGCTTGGAAGTAATGGCGACGCTTCCTCGAGGCCATAAGGAGGCCAAAGAGCAGCTTCTGCACACCTGAGTACCTCGACCTAGCTCCCTGCAAGAGGGAGCTGACGAAGTAGACTGGGTGCTGCACCATTTTCATCTTCTGCGCTACTTCACCTAGTCGCGCGGGCCCTGTCGTTCTGGCGTTAGCCTTTGCCGGGGACTCAGCTTTGCCGGGACCGAGCCCTGCCGGGGAGGGTTCCGATTTGCCATCCGTTGACTCTGCCGCTGCCGCTGCTTCTTCGTCGATCTCTCTCTGCGCCACTAGTGCGGCGCTAACCACTTGATTCGTTGCCGCTAGGTACAGCAGCAACGGTTCTTGTGGTTTAGGCGCAACCAGCACTGGGGTAGAGGAGAGGTATTTCTTCAAATCTTGCAGCGCTGTCTCGGCCTCCGGGGTCCACTCCATTGGGCCCGCCTTCTTCAAGATCTTGAAAAAGGGAAGGGCACGCTCCGCGGACTTGGAGATGAATCTGCTCATGGCGGCAACGCAGCCAGCGAGCCGACGCATGTCTTTGATCCGCTTGGGTGCCTCAATCTGCTCGATGGCCTTGATCTTATCTGGGTTCGCCTCAATCCCGCGCTGCGACACAAAGAACCGGAGAAGCTTGTCGGAAGGGACACCGAAAACACACTTCTCAGGGTTTAGCTTGAGGTTGATCTTGCGCAGGTTTGCAAACGTCTCCTCCAGATCTTGCACAAGTGTTGCTTTGTCCTTGGTTTTGACCACTATGTCATCCATATAAGCTTCCATATTTCTATGTAGCTGGGGCTCAAAACCAATTTGGACTGCTCTTGCAAAGGTGGAGCCAGCACTCTTCAACCCGAAAAGGCATCCGTAAAAAGCAATACGTACCACATGGGGTGATGAATGCTGTCTTTTCCTCGTCTTCTTTTGTCATGAAGATCTGGTGGTACCCTGAGTAGGCGTCGAGGAATGATAGCAGATCACACCCGGCCGTGGAGTCAACAATCTGGTCGATGGGTGGCAACGGGAAGGGGTCCTTGGGACAAGCCTTATTAATATCTGTGTAATCGATACACAGCCTCCACTTCCCACTCGCCTTGCGCACCACTACCAGATTGGCCAACCACGTCGGATGGAGCACTCCTCTCACCAGTCCTGCTGCTTCTAACTTTCTGATCTCCTCTGTGATGAACTCTTGCCTCTCCAGAGCTTGCTTCCTAACCTTCTGCTTGACGGGCCGTGCATGAGGACAGACAGCAAGATGGTGCTCAATCACTTCCCTGGGAACGCCGGGGATGTCGGAGGCTTGCCATGCAAACACACCGACATTCTCCCGCAGGAAAGTGACGAGCTCGCTTTCCTATTTGCTGTTGAGGGTGGAGCTTATGGTGAAAGCCCCTTCCGTGCCATCCGCCTTGATGGACACCTTCTTGGTTTCTGGTGGCACAACTCTGGATTTCTTGCTCTTGCCGGTGGAGCTCTCTGGCACGTCCTCGACTGTAGCACCACACTCCGAAGAGGTGCGCTTGCCGGAGTGGGTGCAAAAGGTCTTGCCGGTCTTCTTCTTCCCTCCCGGGGCTTCAGCGGCAGGAGCAAGTGCCTTGACGGCAGATGCTGCAACTGCTTCCCGGTAGAGTAGGTCGGCGCAGATCAGCGCATCTTTCTTGTCGGAGGGGACGGTGATGATGTTCATCGGCCCGGGCATCTTCAACGTGTTGTAGGCGTAGTGGGAAGCCGCCATGAACTTGGCTAGTGCCGGGCGGCCGAGGATCCCATTGTAGGGCAAGGGGATCTCGGCTACATCAAAGACAATCCTCTCCGTCCTTAGTTCAACTCACTTCCAAATGTCACAGGCAATGTGACCTTTCCCTTTGGCTGGCTCCTTCCCGGGTTGACCCCCTGAAACGTGCCCGTTTCCTCGAGGTCTCCGTCAGGAATCTTCAGCCTCCTGATCACAACAGGTGATATTAAGTTCAGGCCGGCCCCGCCGTCGACCAGCATCTTGTTCACCTTGAGGTTGCGTATTGTTGGTGAGACCAACAACGGCAAACACCCGACCGCAGTTGTGCGGTCCGGGTGATCCTCGATGTCAAAGATGAGGGGCGTGCTGGACCACTTCAGCGGCTTCTGGGTGTCGAACGAGGGCTCCGCTATTGTAATCTCACGCGCCCACTGTTTGAGCTAGCGGAGGGAAGCATGCAGCAGGGCACCACCGTCGATGCACATGGCCTCTGTTGCCTTCTGGAACTCTTGCTCACCGGACTCGTCCTCCTCGTCATGATCATCGTCTTCTTGCTTCTTGTCACGGCCCCAAGCGGGCCTCTCTTGTTGGATATCCTTGCCGCGGCGACCTCCTTGGCCGCCACGCTTCTTGTCGGACCCCCCGACACCATCCTGACCCTTCTCCTTGTCCCGCCTTTCATACTCAGCCTTCTACTCTCGGCAAGCAGCTCGACTTGTCGGCAGTTCTGGAGGTCGTGGCCTTTGGTGCAGTGGATCTTGCAATACTGCTTGTCGGAGCCCCCTGGCTTATCGGCAGCCGCCAAGGCCCGGCAGGCGGTACACCCGGCAATCTCCTTGCCGGGGTCGTCTGCCTTGGCCTTCTTGGTGGCGCCGGTGTCGCCGGATTCCTCGACGGCAAGCACGGTCTTGCCCTTGCGTTTCTTATTGCGACGCCGGCGCTTCTTCGTCGGGGCGGCGGTGTCTCCGTCAGTAGAGTCGGTTTCCACGCCAGCGTCCTCGCCGGGGTACTTCCTTCCCTCCTCAGCCCAGGCGCACCTGTTGGCCAGAACATAAAGTTCGGCCACATCCCTAATCTTGTTCATTGCCAGTTCTTCGCGCATCTTGCGATTGCGCACGTTCTGGTGGAACGCACTAATCACAGCGGCGGGGTGAACGTCGGGGATGTTGTACTGGACCGGGCTAAACCTCTGGATGTATTGCGCAGGGTTTCTCCATCCTTCTAGGGAAAGATTTGCAAATCACTCGCCTGGCCGTGAGCTTGGTGGCCTCCAGTGAAGGCACCCATGAACTCATGACACAGGTCTGACCAAGAGGAAATGGAGTCCACCGGCAAGTGCATCAACCAAGACATGACGTTGGGCTTCAGCGCCAACGGGAAGTAATTGGCAAGCACCTTATCGTCGCGGGGCCCAGTAGCCTGCATCGCGATGGTGTAAATGCTGAGGAACTCCGACGAATGAGTCTTGCCGTTGTACTGCTCGCCGACATCAGGCTTGAACGTGCGGTGGGATGACCACTGGAACTGCCGCAGCTCACGGGTAAAGGATGGACAGCCCACCTGATAAGGTAGGCCGCGGGGCCTCCCGGAGCCGGGGATCTGCAGCGGGCCCTGCCCGCTTATCCGACTGGTGGAGTGTATCGCGCCGGTGCTCGATGGTGGTTCGAGCGTCTTCGTGAGCTCGCTCGCGAAGAACTTGGCACTGGTCGCGGTGGGTTCGCGGGTTGGACGACGCTATGGAGATATTATCTCAAGCGTCATCACGACGGGCTGACGCCCGCGGTGGTTGGCGTGGAGGAGGAGAGTGCACCGTGGCCGCAGCCCCTCCGGTCTTTCCTCCACCAGCATGCGGTGGCTCGACGGAGCGCCGACCCGAGGGCCCTGTTGGTCGCGGACCGTCTTTGTTGGCGATGGCGACGAGGCTCAGGATGGTGGCTCTCCATTCGTCAAGCTTGTCCGCAACAGGAGGGAAGTCGAGGAGCAGCTGTGCACGCGCCAAAGCTTCTGCTAGCGTGGGTGGTGGCGAAAGCTGTGTGGACCGTGGGGCGCTTCGACTTCTAACCACGTTAGAAGGAGCTCCGTCACGGCCCAACGGATGCGTGCCATTTTCGCCAGCGCTTCGGCGGGCACGTAGGCCCCCTTCGTCTCGTGGATGGAGCACAGGGATCTTCCCCCGACGGCGTCCAGGGTCACCAGCGTGGTGACGCTGCTCGTCGTGCACACCATGGGAAGAGCGCGCTGTGGGCGCCGGAATGGGTGTCAAAGAGGTCGCTGCGCCACCCGTGGGCGGCACAACAACGTTCTTGGAGGGCCCCGCACCGCCTGCGTGGGGCCTGCCCCCGTCTTGGGATCTGGCGGCGCGCGGCTCATCGTTCGGTGTACGAACGACGCCGCTCTCCAGGCTCCGACCGCCAGAGCGATGCTGATGCACGCGGGCTACGGCCCGAGTTCTGTCCGCGACCGGTCCGCTGCTCGCCCACACCGGATCGGGCTGCTTGGCTCCTGACGAGCCGATCGCCGTGGCTTTCTTCTTCTTGGGAGCCATGGTGATGAAGAACTGTGCTACTGGCTGTAAAACCAGATGCTCACTACTGCGCCCCCTACCTGGCGTGCAAAAGATGTCGGTGGAGAACGACACCTATGGGACCAACGAGGATTCCTACTACAGTTGCGGGGCGCTGGAAGTGGTGAGGAGAGCAGGATCAACAGTAACTGCAAACACGAGGGTCATTTACCCAGGTTTGGGCCGCAGAGATGCGTAATACCCTAGTCCTGCTTTGGTGGTTGTATATCTGTGTTCTTGAGGAGCTCGAACTAGCTATAGGGAGCATAACATGTCCCATGGTCCGAATCCTTTTCCTGGATGCCCTGGGTCTCCTTTTATAGGCCAAGGGATTGCCACAGTGGCACCAGGAGGTGGCATCGAGGTACTGTGGCAAAGCTTATCGCTAGCCATTACGGGACAAAGTGCATTTAATGCGTGGCTTAGGTCCCCTCGCTTTATTGGGGACGGGGGCGAGGCCCGTCCCGTCCGTCGCCGCCCCTCCCCGCCTCGACACGCGCCTTGGCCAGCAATGCATGCGGCGCCACGTAGGCAGGCAAGCAGCTGAGGTGGCGCGGTGGTGGAGCCTTCAAGAAGATCTGCATGCCACCACGTAAGCACATGATGAGTTGGCGAAGGAACCCTTCGTTGACACGCAGGTGCCTGCTCGGCTGGTGGGCTGGCAGCTGCATGGGACTCGCGGTGCAAAACTTGGCGGGTGCGGGCTTAGCTGTGGCCTCGCAGACGCCCTCGGCAAGGGCCTTGCCGGGGCCCCCGGCAAGGGTCTTGTCGCGGCGTACGGTCATCCCCGGCAAGGATCTTGCCGGGGGCCTTGTGGATTCCCTCGGTAAGGATCTTGCCGAGGTTCGTCGTATCTTACTCTTCTGATCAAGAGTGTTTGTTCCTTGTCTTCATAAAGATCTGCATACCACCATGGAGGTGCCTCCCGAGCCCTGGCCCAACGTAGTTGAAACCGTGGGCTCAAGGGTGGCTCGCTCCGTTGGTGTTGGGGCGGGCTGCCTCGGCAAGGGTCTTGCCGGGGCCGCAGAGGCCGCCGCGGCAAGGCCTTGCCGGGGGAACCTGCTTCGTCCCTCTGCCCTTTGCGTCTTGGCCTTGGCGTTGCTTTGCTTTGTCTTGTGCTTCTGGTTCCACCTTGGTTCACCTCCCTCGCCTTGCCAAGTGTGGCCGCGGCGCGTGGCTCCGACTGCCCGTGCACAAGTAAAGGGGTAAAAAAGGAGAGCCCCTACTTTTGTACAGCGACACCACCGCACGTTCAAACCCGATGTCGGCGAAAAGTATACTGGCAAGACCCATCCGTCAGAGTTCAGCATCTACACCATCACGATGCAGGCTGCCGGAGCTCGCGACGACAAGGTGCTTGCCAATTACTTCCCGTTGGCACTGAAGCCCAATGTCATGTCTTGGTTGATGCACTTGCCGGCAGATTCCATTTCTTCTTGGTCGGATCTGTGCCATGAGTTCGTTGGTGCCTTCACTGGAGCCCACCAAGCTCATGGCCAGGCCAGTGATCTGCATATCATTCCCCAGAAGGAAGGGGAAACCCTGCGCAAGTACATCCAGAGGTTCAGCCGGGTGCAGTACAACATCCCCGATGTTCATCCCGCCGCCGTGATCAGCGCATCCCATCAAAACGTGCGCGACCGCAAGATGCGCGAAGAGCTGGCGATGACCAAGGTTAAGGATGTGGCCGAACTCTATGTTCTGGCCGATAGGTGCGCCCTGGCTGAAGAGGGAAGGAAGTACCCCGGCGAGGACGCCGGCGCGGAAACCGACTCTACTGATGAAGACACCGCCGCCCCGACGAAGAAGGGCCGGCGTCGCAACAGGAAACGCAAGGGCAAGGCCGTGCTTGCCGTCGAGGGATCCGACAGCACGGGCGCCGCCAAGAAGGCCAAGGCAGACGACCCCAGCAAAGAAATCGCCGGGTGCGCCGCTTGCCGGGCCTTGGCGGTTGTCGACAAGCCAGGGGGCTTCGACAGGCAGTTCTGCAAGATCCACCGCATCAAGGGCCACGACCTCCAGAACTGTCGGCAAGTCGAGCTGCTTGCTGAGAAGCAAAAGGCCGAGTATGAGAGGAGGGACAAGGAGAAGGGTCAGGACGGTGCCGAGGGATCCGGCAAGAAGCGTGGCGGCCAAGGAGGCTGCCGTGGCAAGGACAACCAGCAAGAGAGGCCCACCCAGGGCCGTGACAAGAAGCAAGAAGACGATGATCATGACGAGGACGACGAGTCCGGCGAGCAGGAGTTCCAGAAGGCTACGGAGGCCATGTGCGTCGATGGTGGCGCCTCGCTGCATACTTCTCACCGCCAGCTCAAGCAGTGGGCGCGTGAGATTACAGCAGAGGAGCCGTCGTTCAACGCTCAGAAGCTGCTGAAGTGGTCCAGCACGCCCCTCATCTTTGCCGTCGAGGACCACCCTGACCGCACAACCGTGGTCGGGTGTTTGCCGTTGTTGGTCTCGCCAACGATACGCAACCTCAAGGTGAACAAGATGTTGGTTGACGGCGGGGCCGGTCTGAACTTGATCTCGCCCTTCGTGATCGAAAGGCTGCAAATTCCTGATGGAGACCTCGAGGAAACGGGCACGTTTCAAGGGGTCAATCCGGGGAGGAGTGCTACGTCTTGAGCTTGCGTTGGTTTTCCTTGAAGAGGAAAGGGTGATGCAGCACAGTATCGTATGTATTTCCTTCAGTTTTTGAGAACCAAGGTATCAATCCAGTAGGAAGTTCCTTCAAAGTTCCACGCACCTACACAAACAAACAAAGACCTCGCAACCAACGCAATAAAGGGTTTTTCAATCCCTTCACGGCCACTTGCGAAAGTGAGATCTGATAGAGATAATATGATAAGATAAATATATTTTTGGTATTTTATGATATAGATGCAAAAAGGTAAAGATGCAAATAAAAGTAGATTGAAAGCTTATATAATAAAAGATAGACCCGGGGGCCATAGGTTTCACTAGTGGCTTCTCTCAAGATAGCATAAGTATTACGGTGGGTGAACAAATTATTGTCGAGCAATTGATAGAAAAGCGAATAATTATGAGATTATCTAGGCATGATCATGTATATAGGCATCACGTCCGTGACAAGTAGACCGACTCCTGCCTGCATCTACTACTATTACTCCACACATCGACCGCTATCCAGCATGCATCTAGAGTATTAAGTTCATAAAGAATAGAGTAACGCATTAAGAAAGATGACATGATGTAGAGGGATAAACTCATGCAATATGATATAAACCCCATCTTTTTATCCTCGATGGCAACAATACAATACGTGCCTTGCAACCCTTTCTGTCACTGGGTAAGGACACCGCAAGATTGAACCCAAAGCTAAGCACTTCTCCCATGTCAAGAAAGATCAATCTACTAGGCCAAACCAAACTATTAATTCGAAGAGACTTGCAAAGATAACTCAATCATACATAAAAGAATTCAGAAGAGATTCAAATATTTCTCATAGATAAACTTGATCATAAACCCACAATTCATCAGATCTCGACAAACACACCGCAAAAAGAGTTTACATCGAATAGGTCTCCACGAGAGAGGGGGAGAACATTGTATTGAGATCCAAAAAGATAGAAGAAGCCATCTAGCTAATAACTATGGACCCGAAGGTCTGTGGTAAACTACTCACAACTCATCGGAAGGGCTATGGTGTTGATGTACAAGCCCTCCGTGATCGATTCCCCCTCCGGCGGAGCGCCGCCGAAGGCTCCAAGATGGGGTCTCGCGGATACAGAAGGTTATGGCGGTGGAAATTGTTTTTTGGTGGCTCTCTGGATGGTTTCAGGGTACGTAGGTATATATAGGAGGAAGAAGTAGGTCGGTGGCCGCTCGTGGGGCCCAGGAGACAGGGGCGCGCCCACCAGGGAAGGGCGCGCCCTCCACCCTCCTGGCCTCCTCGATCGCTTCTTGACGTGCACTCCAAGTCCTCTGGATCACGTTCGTTCTAAAAATCACGTTCCCGAAGTTTTTATTCCGTTTGGACTCCGTTTGATATTCCTTTTCTTCGAAATACTGAAATAGGCAAAAAAACAGCAATACGGGCTGGGCCTCCGGTTAGTAGGTTAGTCCCAAAAATGATATAAATGTGTAAAATAAAGCCCATAAACATCCAAAAGGGGTAATATAATAGCATGGAACAATCAAAAATTATAGATACGTTGGAGACGTATCAAGCATCCCCAAGCTTAATTCCTGCTCGTCCTCGAGTAGGTAAATGATAAAAACAGAATTTTTGATGTGGAATGCTACCTAGCATATTTCTCAATGTAATTTTCTTTATTGTGGCATGAATGTTCAGATCCAAATGATTCAAAATAAAAGTTCATATTGACATAGGAAATAATAATACTTCAAGCATACTAATAAAAGTAATCATGTCTTCTCAAAATAGCATGGCTAAAGAAAGTTATCCCTACAAAATCATATAGTCTGGCTAAGCTCTATCTTCATCACACAAAGTATTTAATCATGCACAACCCCGATGACAAGCCAAGCAATTGTTTCATACTTTAGTAATCTCAAACTTTTTCAATCTTTCACGCAATACATGAGCGTGAGCCATGGACATAACACTTATGTGGAATAGAATGGTGGTTGTGGAGAAGACAAAAAGGAGGAAGATAGTCTCACATCAACTAGGCGTATCAACGGCCTATGGAGATGCCCATTAATAGATATCAATGTGAGTGAGTAGGGATTGCCATGCAACGGATGCACCAGAGCTATAAATATATGAAAGCTCAACAAAAGAAACTAAGTGGGTGTGCATCCAACTCGCTTGCTCATGAAGATCTAGGGCATTTTGAGGAAGCCCATCATTGGAATATACAAGCCAAGTTCTATAATGAAAATTCCCACTAGTATATGAAAGTGACAACATAGGAGACTCTCTATCATGAAGATCATGGTGCTACTTTGAAGCACAAGTGTGGTAAAAAGCATAGTAGCATTGTCCCTTCTCTCTTTTCTCTCATTTGTTTTGGTGGGCTTCTTTGGCCTCTTTTTTTATTAAGTCCGGAATCTCATCCCGACTTGTGGGGGAATCATAGTCTCCATCATCCTTTCCTCACTGGGACAATGCTCTAATAATGAAGATCATCACACTTTTATTTATTTACAACTCAATACTTAGAACAAGATATGACTCTATATGAATGCCTCCAGCGGTGTAACGGCATATGCAATGAATCAAGAGTGACATGTATGAAATTATGAAGGTGGCTTTGCCACTAATACGATGCCAACTACATGATCATGCAAAGAGCAATATGACAATGATGATGCGTGTCATATGAACGGAACGGTGGAAAGTTGCATGGCAATATATCTCGGAATGGCTATGGAAATTCCATAATAGGTAGGTATGGTGGCTGTTTTGAGGAAGGTATATGGTGGGTGTATGGTACCGGCGAAAGTTGCACGACACAAGAGAGGCTAGCAATGGTGGAAGGGTGAGAGTGCGTATAATCCATGGACTCATCATTAGTCAAAAGAACTCATATACTTATTGCAAAAAATCTACAAGTCATCAAAAACCAAGCACTACGCGCATGCTCCTAGGGGGATAGATTGGTAGGAAAAGACCATCGCGCGTCCCCGACCACCACTCATAAGGAAGACAATCAATAAATAAATCGTGCTCCGACTTCATCACAAAGCGGTTCACCATACGTGCATGCTACGGGAATCACAAACTTCAACACAAGTATTCTTTAAATTCATAATTACCCAACTAGCATGACTCTAATATCACTACCTCCATATCTCAAAACAATTATCAAGTATCAAATTGATCATAGCATCCAATTCACTTTCTATGATAGTTTTTATTATACCCAACTTGGATGCCTACCATTCTAGGACCAATTTTATAACCATAGCAAATACCATGCTGTTCTAAGAGACTCTCAAAATAATATAAGTGAATCATGAGAGACTAGCAATTTCTACAAAATTAAGCCATTGCCGTGCTCTAAAAGATATAAGTGAAGCACAAGAGCAAAAACTATTTAGCTCAAAAGATATAAGTGAAGCTCATAGAGTATTCTAATAAATTATAATCAAGTGGGCTTCTCCCAAAAGGTGTGTACAGAAAGGATGATTGTGGAAAACTAAAAGGCAAAGACTAATATCATACAAGACGCTCCAAGCAAAACACATATCATGTGGTGAATAAAAATATAGCTCCAAGTAAAGTTACCGATAAACGAAGACGAAAGAGGGGATGCCTTCCCGGGGCATCCCCAAGCTCAGGATTTTGGCTATTCTTGGATATATTGGGGTGCATTGGGCATCCCCAAGCTTAGGTCTTGCCACTACTTATTCCATAGTTCATCAAATCTTTTACCCAAAACTTGAAAACTTCACAACACAAAACTCAACAGAAATCTCGTAAGCTCCATTAGTGAAAGAAAGCAAAACCACCACATAAGGTACTGTAATGAACTCATTCTTTATTTATATTGGTGTTAAACCTACTGTATTTCAACTTCTTTATGGTTTATAAACTATTTTACTAGCCATAGATGCATCAAAATAAGCAAACAACACTCGAAAAACAGAATCTGTCAAAAACAGAACAGTCTGTAGTAATCTGTAACTAACGCAAACTTCTGAACTCCAAAAATTCTACCAAAATAGGAAGACCTAGATAATTTGATTATTGATCTACTGCAATTGGAATCAGTATTTTATCACGTTCTGGTGATTTTAAACAATTGTTTTCGTGAACAGAAAGTTTCTGGAATTTTCAGCAACATCAAATATTCATCATCCAAGAAAATCCTATAGGTTCTACTTGGCACAAACACTAATTAAAACATAAAAGCACATCTAAACAGAAGGTATATGATAAATTTATTACTAAACATAACCAAAAACAAAAAACACAAATAAAATTGGGTTGCCTCCCAACTAGCGCTATCGTTTAAAGCCTTTTAGCTAGGCATTGATAATTTTAATGATGCTCACATGAAAGACAAGAATTGAAGCGCAAAGAGAGCATCATGAAACACGTGACAAACACATCTAAGTCTAACATAATTCCTATGCATAGGCATATTATAGGCAAACAAATCAAGGCAAGCAAAAACTAGCATTTGCAAGGAAGCGGAAAGAAATAATAGCAATCTCAACATAACGAGAGGTAATTTAGTAACATGAAAATTTCTACAACCATATTTTCCTCTCTCATAATAATTACATGTAGGATCATAAGCAAATTCAACAATATAGCTATCATAAAACATATTCTTAAGACGATCCACATGTATGCAAAGTTGACACTCTTCCAAAATAGTGGGATTACCATAAAATAAAGTCATGACCTCTCCAAACCCACTTTTCTCAAAAAATTCATAAGATTGAACATGCTCCAAATATGTGGGATCTAAAGTTGACACTCTTCCAAACCCACTTTCAATATTATTGCAAACACTATTATCAATCTCATATTCATCATGGGGCTTAAATAAATTTTCAAGATCATAAAAAGAATCACCCCAATCATGATCATTGCAACAAGTAGTAGACAAAGCAAAACTAGCATCCCCAAGCTTAGGGTTTTGCATATTATTAGCACAATTGACATCAAGAGAATTAATAGTAAAATCATTGCAATCATGCTTTTTATTGAAGGAACTAGCAAGTATGGGTGTAATAGCAACGATCTCATGTTTAACAAACGGAACTATAGCAAATTCTTGTTCATAAATATTGGCATCATGGCCACAAGAATAGCAAGCATCATGTTCATCAAGGGATATTTCAACCAAATCATCGGAATCATCATTATCTATAGATTCATGCCTATCATTATTTTCTTCCAAAGCAACGGTCATTCTTTCAATAAATTCTTGGACATAGACATTATGAGCAAAGTTTTCATTGCAGTATTTAAGTATGATGGAGTTTTCAGATTTGTTGAGAGTAAAATCATACTTTTCAATCAAAGAAGCAACTTCATGAGCACCCTTAAAAACGACAAATTCTTCAATTTGTTCGATATCATAGTAACTATAAACACCCTTTGCATAAGAAGATAAGATTTCATTATCATTGAACTCACATAGGTAGGGAAGGTGTTTTTTAGGATTCTTAGAGCAACAAGTAAAATCACAAATTTCACAAAGATTCCAAGCATCATTAAGAGGAGCAATTGGACTACTAAGGAAATCATTATTGTTGGTATTGGAAAAATCACACAATTTGGTATTATCTTGTGCCATGGCGACAAGCAATCCAACACACAAGCAAACAGAAAAGGCAAGAGAAAAAGAGAGGAGAAGATTGGGAAAGAGAGGGCAAATAAAACGGCAAGGGTGAAGTGGGGGAGAGGAAAACGAGAGGCAAATGGCAAATAATGTAAATGCGAGGGAGATGAGTTTGTGATGGGTACTTGGTATGTCTTGACTTGATGGAAGCTTCCCCGGCAACGGCGCCAGAAATCCTTCTTGCTACGTCTTGAGATTGCGTTGGTTTTCCTTGAAGAGGAAAGGGTGATGCAGCACATGTGGCGTAAGTATTTCCCTTAGTTTTTGAGAACCAAGGTATCAATCTAGTAGGAAGTTCCTTCAAAGTCCCACGCACCTACACGAACAAACAAAGAACTCGCAACCAACGCAATAGAGGGGTTGTCAATCCCTTCACGGCCACTTGCGAAAGTGAGATCTGATAGAGATAATATGATAAGATAAATATATTTTTGGTATTTTATAATATAGATGCAAAAAGGTAAAGATGCAAATAAAAGTAGATTGAAAGCTTATATAATAAAAGATAGACCCGGGGGCCATAGGTTTCACTAGTGGCTTCTCTCAAGATAGCATAAGTATTACGGTGGGTGAACAAATTATTGTCGAGCAATTGATAGAAAAGCGGATAATTATGAGATTATCTAGGCATGATCATGTATATAGGCATCACGTCCGTGACAAGTAGACCAACTCCTGCCTGCATCTACAACTATTACTCCACACATCGACCGCTATCCAGCATGCATCTAGAGTATTAAGTTCATAAAGAACAGAGTAACACAGTAAGAAAGATGACATGATGTAGAGGGATAAACTCATGCAATATGATATAAACCCCATCTTTTTATTCTCGATGGCAACAATACAATACGTGCCTTGCAACCCTTTCTGTCACTGGGTAAGGACACCTCAAGATTGAACCCAAAGCTAAGCACTTCTCCCATGGCAAGAAAGATCAATCTACTAGGCCAAACCAAACTATTAATTCGAAGAGACTTGCAAAGATAACTCAATCATACATAAAAGAATTCAGAAGAGATTCAAATATTTCTCATAGATAAACTAGATTTGAAACCCACAATTCATCGGATCTCGACAGATACACCGCAAAAAGAGTTTACATCGAATAGATCTCCACGAGAGAGGGGGAGAACATTGTATTGAGATCCAAAAAGAGAGAAGAAGCCATCTAGCTAATAACTATGGACCCGAAGGTCTGTGGTAAACTACTCACAACTCATCGGAAGGGCTATGGTGTTGATGTAGAAGCCCTCCGTGGTCGATTCCCCCTCCGGCGGAGCGCGGGCGAAGGCTCCAAGATGGGATCTCGCGGATACAGAAGGTTACGGCGGTGGAAATTGTTTTTCGGTGGCTCTCTGGATGGTTTCGGGGTACGTAGGTATATATAGGAGGAAGAAGTAGGTCGGTGGCCGCTCGTGGGGCCCAGAAGACAGGGGGCGCGCCCACCAAGGAAGGGCGCGCCCTCCACCCTCCTGGCCTCCTCGATCTCTTCTTGACGTGCACTCCAAGTCCTCTAGATCATGTTCGTTCCAAAAATCACGTTCCCGAAGGTTTTATTCCGTTTGGACTCCGTTTGATATTCCTTTTCTTCGAAATACTGAAATAGGCAACAAAAACAGCAATACGGGCTGGGCCTCCAGTTAGTAGGTTAGTCCCAAAAATGATATAAATGTGTAAAATAAAGCCCATAAACATCCAAAAGGGGTAATATAATAGCATGGAACAATCAAAAATTATAGATACGTTGGAGATGTATGAAGGAGCCAGCCGAAGGGGAAGGTCACACTGCCCGTGACGTTTGGAGGAGAGTTGAACTATAGGATGGAGAGGATCGTCTTTGATGTGGCCGAGATCCCCTTGCCCTACAAAGGGATCCTCGGCCGCCCGGCACTAGCCAAGTTCATGGCGGCGTCGCACTACGCCTACAAGATGCTGAAGATGCTCGGGCCGTTAACCATCATCTCCGTCCCCTCTGACAAGAAGGACGCGCTGATTTGCACCGACCAACTCTACTGGGAAGCAGTTGCAGCAGCTGCCGCCAAGGCACTTGCTCCTGCCGCTGAAGCCCCGAGACGGAAGAAGAAGCCCGACAAGACCTCTCCCACCCACTCCGGCAAGCGCACCTCTTCGGAGTGTTGTGCTACCATCGAGGACGTGCCAGAGAGCACCATCGGCAAGAGCAAGAAATCCAGAGCTGAGCCACCGTAGACCAAGAAGGTGTCCATTAGGGAGGATGGCACGGGAGGGGCTTTCACCATAAGCTCCACCCTCGACAGCAAATAGGAAGGCGCGCTCGTCACCTTCCTGCTGGCGAATGTCGGCGTGTTTGCATGGCAAGCATCCGACATCCCCGGTGTTCCCAGGGAGGTGATTGAGCACCACCTAGCTAGCTGTCCTCATGCGCGGCCCGTCAAGCAAAAGGTCAGGAAGCAGGCTCTGGAAAGGCAGGAGTTCATCACAGAGGAGATCAGGAAGTTGGAAGCAGCAGGTTTGGTGAGAGGAGTGCTCCATCCGACGTGGCTGGCCAATCCGATGATGGTGCGCAAGGCAAATGGGAAGTGGAGGCTGTGTATTGACTACACGGATATCAATAAGGCTTGTCCCAAGGACCCCTTCCCGTTGTCGCGCATCGACCAGATTGTTGACTCCATGGCCGGGTGTGATCTGTTGTCATTCCTCGACCCCTACTCGGGCTACCACCAGATCTTCATGACAAGAGAAGATGAAGAGAAGACAACATTCATCACCCCATGTGGTACGTATTGCTTTTTACGGATGCCTTTTGGGTTGAAGAGTGCTGGCTCGACGTTTGCAAGAGCGGTCCAAATTGGTTTTGAACCCCAGCTCCATAGAAATATGGAGGCATACATGGATGACATAGTGGTCAAAACCAAGGACAGGGCAACTCTTGTACAAGACCTGGAAGAGACGTTTGCCAACCTGCGCAAGATCAACCTCAAGCTGAACCCTGAGAAGTGTGTCTTCGGCGTCCCATCCGGCAAGCTTCTTGGGTTCTTTGTGTCGCAGCGCGGGATTGAGGCAAACCCAGACAAGATCAAGGCTACTGAACAGATTGAGGCGCCCAAGTGGACCAAGGATGTGCGTCGGCTCACTGGCTGCGTTGCCGCCATGAGCCGATTCATCTCCAAGTCCGCCGAGCGCTCTCTCCCCTTTTTCAAAATGTTGAAGAAGGCAGGCCCAATGGAGTGGACCCCAGAAGCCGAGGCGGCGTTGCAGGATCTGAAGAAATACCTTTCCTCCACGCCAGTACTGGTTGCGCCTAAACCACAAGAGCCATTGCTGCTGTATCTAGCGGCAACGAATCAGGTGGTCAAAGCTGCACTGGTGGCGCAGAGGGAGGTCGAGGAGGAGGCAGTGGCGATGGCAGAACCGGTGGATGGCAAGCCAGAGATTCCCCCGGCAGGGCCTGATGCCGGCAAGGCAAGGCCCCCCGCAGAGTCCGACGCCATCGGGGCAGTGCCTGCGCAGTCAAGTGAAATGGTGCAGAAGAAGAAGATGATGCAGCACCCGGTTTACTTTGTCAGCTCCCTCTTGCAGGGGGCTAGGTCGAGGTACTCCGGTGTGCAGAAATTGCTCTTCGGCCTCCTTATGGCCTCGAGGAAGCTGCGTCATTACTTCCAAGCCCACGATATCACCATCGTCACCCGCCTCCCGTTGCAACGGATACTGCACAACCCAGACGCAACCGGAAGGATTGTGGAGTGGGCCTTGGAATTGTCAAGCTTTGGGTTGAAGTTTGAAAGTACTTCAACCATCCAGAGCAGAGTCCTGGCGGAGTTCATTGCAGAATGGACCTCAACGCCTGACGAAGAGATCCCGGAGACCGCTCTCCCCGGCAAGGAAGCAAGCCGTGACTGGATCATGTACTTTGATGGGGCTTTCTCGCTGCAAGGCGCCGGTGCCAGTGCTGCTTGTCGCACCCACCGGAGAGCACCTCAAGTATGTGATCCATATGCACTTTCCCAGGGAGATGTCCACAAAGGGCTGCTTGCCAGTCTCAGGATCGTGGCGGACCTCGGGGTGAAAAAGCTCATCATCAAGGATGATTCACAGCTTGTCGTCAGACAAGTTAACAAGGATTATCAGAGTCCGTTGATGGAGGCCTATGTAGATGAGGTGAGGAAACTAGAGGAGCGCTTCGACGGTATACAAGCAGAGCACGTTCCCCGAGCGGAGAACAACATCGCTGACTACCTGTCAAAGCGCGCTGCATTCAAGCTACCTGTGGAACCAGGTACCTTTTTTGCTTCGGTTAACTCAACCATCCGTCGAGCCATCAACAGAACAGAACAAGCAGAGGAAGTCAGGCCCCGGCAAGTACTTTCCCGCCGAGCCCCCAGGGGCTGCTGGCAAGGGTGTTGTCGTGGATCCTGAGCCTGCCGAGGGACGGCTGGCTCCAGCAGGACGCCAAGCCCTGGCCGTAGAGATGGCTGCCCCCATGGCGGAAGAGATGCCTTTTGTCCTTGCCGTCGAGCCCCAGGCTCCAGCATGGGCACAACATACCGTCCATTTCCTCCAGATAGGGGAACTTCCTGAGGAGCAAGAAGAAGCGGAAAAAGTAGCCCGTCGGTCTGCCTTGTACTAGTTCGTCGATGAAGTCCTGTACAGAAGAAGACCGAACGGTGTGAAATTGAAGTGCATCCCCTGGGAGGAAGGACTGGAGCTGTTTGCAGAGATACATGGAGGAATATGTGGCTCCCACATAGGATCAAGGGCCCTTGCCGGCAAGGCCTTCCAGCAAGGCTTCTTCTGGCCCACAGCCCTTCAGGATGCAACGACACTAGTAACCAAGTGTGAAGTGTGTCAGTTCCATTCAAAGAAGCTTCATCAACCAGCTCAAGCCCTTCAAACAATCCCTCTCTCCTGGCCATTTTGGTTTGGGGGCGCGACATACTGGGCCCCTTCCCCCGTGTTGTCGGGGGCTTTCAGTACTTGTACCTTGCAATCGACAAGTTCACAAAGTGGCCGGAGGTTGAACCGGTGAGGAAGGTGACAACACAGTCAGCCGTCAAGTTCTTTAAGGGACTAGTCTGCCGTTTTGGTGTGCCAAACAGAGTCATCAGCGACAACGGCACGCAATTCACAAGCCACACCTTCATGCAATACATTCAAGATCTCGGTAGCAAGGTCTGTTTTGCTTCTGTGGCCCACCCCCGGAGCAACGGCCAAGCGAAGAGGGCAAATGCTGAAGTGTTGCTAGACCTGAGAACGAAGACTTTTGACAAGCTGCACAAGAGCGGAAGGCGCTGGATTGATGAGTTGCCGGCGGTTCTTTGGTCGGTCAGGACGACGCCAAATCGAGCCACCGGCCAGACATCCTTTGCCCTAGTATATGGGGCAGAAGCAGTTCTCCCCACGGAACTCATATACGGGTCACCTCGAGAGCTCGCTTATGATGAGCTTGAGCAAGAGCAGTTGCGGCAAGATGACGTAGCGCTCCTTGAGGAAGATCGTCTTCGGGCGGCTATGAGAGCAGCACGCTACCAGCAGGCCTTGCGCCGCTACCATAGCCGCAAGGTCCATGCCCGAAACTTTGAGGAAGGCGACCTTGTTCTTCGACGCGTTCAGTCGGCCAAGAATTCCAAGAAGTTGACGCCGAAGTGGGGAGGCCCTTATCGGGTAATACAAGTCACCAGGCCCGGCGCAGTCCGCCAGGAGACCGAAGATGCTGTCCCAGTGGGCAACTCCTGGAACATCGAGCATCTTCGCAAGTTTTACCCATAAGGCGCGGCTTGTCGGGCCTCCCGGCAAGCCACCTTTTGTACAAGATTTGCAGGCAAGGCATGTAACCCTCTGTACAAAGCCAGGCGCAGACCCTGATCATAAATAAGCGAAGCGCTGGCGCCCTAAGTTATAGCATGCATGCTAGGTTAAGTCTGTTCCTCGGTTAGGGTTGATAGTGCTTAGCGGCGACTAACCCCTAGCCTAGAGGTCGAGTGTGCGTCTTTCTGTCCTCTTTGGTTCGCAGGGCACGTGGACATATCTCTTGAGCTGCTTGGGAGGAAGAGGATGGACCGGTGCTCCGGCCCCGGCAAGCCAGACCGCCGGGGGCTAAAGACACAAGGATTCAACCACGGCAAGCCAAGGTTGCCGGGGGCTGCGGATTCAGATAAGTCTTTTATCCCCTGTTATGCACTTCCGTATAGAACTGGGACATATGAAACCTCATTTATATTCTTAAAACCACAGTGCTCCCCTTTTCCCGTACCCAAGAACTATCCCCTGGGTCGGAACTTGGTCGTAGTCGCGGTGGCAAGAGAAATGGACGAGGGGCCTAACCCTGCTTCGCCCTGCCTCCGCCAAGAGCGTGAGAATGGTCGACCAAGGCGGGGGGACGGCAAGGCCTGTTGCCGGGTAACAATGTTTATCTTAAAAGTAACAAGGATCCGTCCTTGGCATGGGCCTCGCTCACGCACAAAGAACCCAGCAAACAACCTTTTTCATTAAAAATGTCCCATACAGGTACAGTTCATACGGAATAAAAAACATGAGCAAGGGGATTACAAGTCTTAAAATTAACAAGTGCCCGTAGGCTTACAAACTAAAAAGAGATAAGGTGCCCATAATCCCTTTCTTGTTCCTCTCCTCAGGAGGTGAAACAAGACAGCAGGAGGGCGAAAGGAGCGCCTAGGCGAGGTACGAGAAGCAGAAGGCCCCAAGAGAACATCCCGGTGGCCATCCCGGAGAGAGGCTGGTGATGATGATGACGGGAGAAGAGCTGGAAGACGAGGCGGCAGGACCGGAAATACGCGACGAAGGCGTCGGTGCCCGCGTACTCCGACTTGAAGGCCCGCCACCCGCCTTCTTCGCCTTCTCCGGGCCTCCTACGCCAGCCGCCCCAGGAGGTGACTCCGAGAAGTCCAGGGGGGCCGATGCAGATACTGCTGCTGCCGACATCGCCCCGGGACGGCGAGTCCGATACCTAGTCGGACCCGTCATCCTCCCGCCTATTATCCTCGTCGTCGCTATTGCTGTCCTCCATGTCGCTCTCGCTCGAGGAGGAATCTTCATCATCGGAGGAGCTCTCCACGCAGCACTTTAGGCGAGTTCCAAGATCTCCGAAGACCTTGACGGAGAGCAGGCCGCCCTCCATTAACTTGAAGTAGAGGACGAGCCCCACCATCAGGCTGTGGATGCGAGCAAATGTCTTCCATCCACGACGGAGATACATAACATGCGGAGTGGGGAAGTCGACGTCGACCCGCGTACCGCCGGTCCCGCAGCCCCTCATGTGCAATCTGAGGGTCTGGGGCGGATCAAGCTCCATCTCCTCAGAAAAGGGGGTGGGGAGACGGAGACGACGACGCGGTGGCCGGCGCAGCCTGATGAAGATCTCGTGGGACCCCGACGTGACCCTCCATCGCGGGAGGCACCGCTGGCGGAGGCACGGCCGCCGCGCCACCTCGTCCCCCTCTCCCCTGACCGTCGCGGCGACCTCGGCTACGCCCCTCCCCCTTCCTCTCATGGCTGGCTCCGCCGCCACAGGTTCGTGGGAAGGAGGGACGCGCTGATGAGCAGCAACCCTCGATGCCACCGTCGAAGGCCCAGTGCCTCCTCTCGCCATGGCAGGTGGAAGAAAGAAGCAAAGATGAAGGAGGATGGATACTGAAGAATGTGGGATGGCGCCCTGCCTCCACTCTTTATAAAGGGGCGGGGTCAAGACTCGGCCGCCCCACTCAGCCAATCCAGCCAGCGGAGGCGCGGGGAGTTAGGACCGACCCGCTGCCCCAATCAGCGACGGCCCGGTTTCCCGCCTCCGCAGCTCGCCACTTGCATGAAGGACGCGTCGCGAGCGAGCAGGGTCGAAAGGACGGGTGACGCGACCGCTCCACGCCCCGTGATCAGGGGGCGTGGGCGCCTTGAAGACTGCGACCCGAGTCCATCCAGTAAATGAGCCGTGCCTCCATGCCTCCCTCTTTTTATGGGGAAGGTGCGAGCCGCCTCTTTACCGCGATGTGACGCATGCATGCAGAAACCGCCCCACGCATGCACCCCACATCACGCATCATCCTCCATGATGCGCGTTCAACGCGGGTCATGGAGAAGCGTAGCGGACGAAGAGTTACTGCGGTGAAAATCCGCCCCGCCTGCCCGCGCACCGTTCTGGGCCTGGCCCAATAACGTGTCGCGCTTATGTGTGGCCCAGGCCCGAGGGCTCCTGTCGGTGTACAAAAGTAGGGGCACACCTTTGTACCCCTTTACTTGTGCACGGGCAGTCGGAGCCGCATGCCACGGCCACACTAAGCAGGGCACAGGAGGGGAGCCAGAGAGAAGCCAAAGCACAAGATGGCCAAGGCAACGCCAAGACCAAAAACACCGAAAAGCAAGAGGGCGAGGTGGACTTCCCCGGCAAGGCCCTTGCCGGGGCGGCCTCCGCGGCCCCGGCAAGAGCCTTGCCGGGGCAACTTGCCTGGTGCCAGCAGAGTGAGCCACCCTTGAGCCCGCGGGTTCCAACCCAACCAACTGTGTTGGAACTAGGGCTCGGGAGGCACCTCCGTGGTGGCATGCAAATCTTTGTCAAGATCATAAACATATGAGATCAGATGAGAACCAGAAGACGGCGACCTCGGCGGGATCCTTGCCGAGGAGATCCACAAGACCCCCGGCAAGCGCCTTGCCAGGGATGACTGCGACGCCACGGCAAGACCCTTGCCGGGGCCCCGGCAAGGCCCTTGCCGAGGGCGTCAGCGGGGCCACAACTGTCACAGCCCCAGATCACCCCTTGCTTGATTTTTCTTGCCTCCATGCATCATGTTTAAATTCAAATGAAATTTGAATTGAGGAATTTTCAAAGCCTCAGAGACCTTTTAAAAAAGATCAACATTAAAATCTTCTCAAAGAAGCCTAAGAAAACGTTCCTGTTAAACCTTGAAAAATATTGGCAAGAATAAAATTCAAACCAATATTTTTGGAAGGTTTAACATATTTATTTTGGGCCTTTGAATTAATCCAATAAATATTTGAATTGGATCTATATTTGTTATATAATAAATATATGTTCAATAATTCTGGAAATTGTTGTGTAGCTTTGGATAAGTCCATTTGGTTTACACAATTATTTTCATGAATTTTGAAAATGGTTTGGTCTTTGAACTAAATCAAAACAAACTGAAAAAAATAGGAAAACAGAAAATAGAAATAAAAGAGAGAGAGAACGACTACCTGGCCCACCTACCTGTGGCCGGCCCAGCTCGCTGGCCCAGCCCACCTCCACCTCCCCTGTCGTCTTGCTCCCCAGGCCAGTAGGCAGGGCGTGTGGCCGCCGTGCGTGCACACGCGCCCCGGCCACCTCCTTCTTGCCACTCTCCCTCGACGCCCTGGCCTTCTCTGGTGACTCCACGCAGTCGCTTCGACCCTTCTCACTCTCCCTGTGCTCCTCCCCCCCTCTGTTTCTTTCTCCCGCGAATGCCCGAGCGCGCCGTCGCCACCGACGAGCACCACCGCGCCCAGAGCCACTGCCTCGCCTCGTAGATGTGCTCCGAAGCTTCGCCTCGACCCCCTCTTCCTCCCCACCGAGTCACGCCCCGCCAAACGCCCCGAAGCGTCGGCCCCGACCTCGTCTCCATCGTTCGGCTGCCGAGATCGCCGACGACCTCCCGCCTTCATCAGCTCCTCCCCGACCTCGCCGACCCGCTCGTCGTGACCGTGGTGAGCTGTTGGCCGTTTCCCCCCTCTCCGTTCTCTTCCTCGCATGCCGTGGCGACCGCACCAAGCTCGACCGCACCCGCCGCCGCTGGCGCCCGCCGCCGCTGGCGCCCGCCGCCGACGCGGCCCCGGCAACCAAACAGCCCGGGCGTCGTGTCCAACATGCTCGCCGCCTCGCGTAGTTGCCGTAGGTGCCATGAACGCGCTGCCACGGCCACTGCAGCCCCGTAGCCACAAACACCCGAACGCCAGCGCCGCCCCGAGCTCGTCTCCGGCGAGCTCCGTCCGTCCCCGCTGCTGCCGCATGCCGCTCTGGATGCGGGCGAGCCCCAGCTCCCCGCGCGTGCCCTCCTCTGCTCGATTGGGCGCCGGAGGAGCAATCCCGAGCCCTTCCGCCGCGTCTGCTGCCTCCGGCGGCTAAACGCCGGTGATTTAGCCCCGGTTGACCAGGGATTTGACCCCCCTGGGTCATTGACATGTGGGCCCCGGCCCCACTGACATTTTGGTTAGGTTTAACTTAAGGCTAATTAACTATATTAATTAGCTGAGTCGATGACATATGGGTCCCACTGTCAGGTTTGACCCGGACCAGCCCCTGTTGACTTGCTGACGTCACAGTGACGCAATGCTGACGCAGTATTACATTTTCTGGATTTATTTTTAATCAGGAAATCCCAGAAAATGTAGCAAACTTCTAAAAATCATAGAAAATAATCTATAACTCAGATTGAAAAGATTTATATATGAAAAATGATCAGAAAAATCCAATCTATCCATCTGTACTGGTTTCATGCATGTCTAGACAACTTAACCTTGCTGTTTAGTTCAAAACATGATAATGCACTATTTAAATTCATAAGATGAGTTTGGGGTTGAATCTTTGGTTCAAAATGGCTCAAACCCATCTGGTTGTAGTTGCATTAGCCCAACACACTCATTTTGCTATGTCATGATCATGCATCATATTGCGCATTGCATTGATTGTGTTTCCTTCTCTGTTGCCGGTAGTTGTCCCCTCTCGATAGCCGTGATTCCGAGATGAGTTCGATGACACCGATGAAGAACAATAATATCTTCAGAAGTGCCAGGCAAGCAAACCCCCTTGTTCATTCCGATACAATCCCACTCTCTCGCTCCTGCTCTCTTTTACTGCATTAGGACAACAACGATTCATCTGTTACTTGTTGCGGTAGTTGAACCCCTTATCCTCTGCATGACCTGTCATTGCCACAGTAAATAGATGAAACCCACTAGCATGAGTAGGAGTTGTTTGAGCCCTGATGTGCCTACTCATTCATGCTTGTTTGTCATGCCTGCTACTGCTTAGAGTTGAGTCGAGTCTGATTCATCGGGGATGAGTTGGAATGGTGATGAACATGTCCTACTGTGTGTGAACACGATTTGGTAAAGGTAGCGGTGAGAGGCCATGTAGGAGTACATGGTGGGTTGTCTCATTGAAGCCGTCCTCAGGAACTGAGTTCTGTGTTTGTGATCCATGATACAGTTACTACCATGCATTGGGCCCGAAACCAATGGACCCTCTCGGCTTCTTAATCACCCTTGTCCTCTGTCCAGGAGTTGCAAGTAGTTTCTGGTGTTTGTAGTATGCTGGAGGCCATGGGCAGCGCTGACCGGAGGGGTGGGCTCTGATGCGGTAGGCACGTGGCACGGTGTACCGGGCGCCCGTTTGGTGTCTCGGGAACCCTGCACACATCGTTTGGGGCCGTATGTGGAAACCTCGGCCGGACTCCCTGCGGATGGAACCTGAATAGGCGATAAACCTGGACTAGAGACTTGAGTATTTAGGTAGGTTGTGGCCCACACCCTCGCTGGGCTTCCGCTTGAAGGTTGCCAAGTACATGTCGTGTAAACGGCGGTAAGTGGTGAGAGCGTGTGTGTCGAAGTACACCCCTGCAGGGTTAATATGATCTATTCGAATAGCCGTGTCCGCGGTAAAGGACTTCTGGGTTGCCTATAACAGTTCATAGACAAGTGAAAGTGGATACTCTAAAATGCGCAAGATAAGCGTGAGTGCTATGGATGGCGTTCTCGTAGGGAGACGGGAGCGGATCCATAGTGGAGTATTGATATGGTGAATATGTGGACTCGTGTGCGCCACCTCGAAAGAGTTACTTGCAGTCGTAGTTTAGGATAGCCACCGAGTCAAAGCTGGCTTGCTACAGTTAAAACTCCACCACCCCTTTTGTTGATACCGATGCATATGTAGATAGTTCTGATGTAAGTCTTGCTGGGTACATTTGTACTCACGTTTGCTTATTTTATGTTTTGCAGAGAGACGTCAGTCTCGCTAGTAGTTCCGTGTGGACTTCGACGTTTAGCTTGATACCTCAGCTATGATCTTGTGCCCTCGGCAGGATCTAGTAAATAGTCAGGCTTCTCAGCCCTTTTCATTTGTACATGTCTGTACTCAGACATGTTAAGCTTCCACATGTGTTTGACTTGTATGCTCTGAATGCTGGGTCGAGAGACCCATGTTTGTAATATCTGGCTCTTCGGAGCCTAATGAATAAATACTCTGAGTCGTAGAGTCTTGTTGTGATGCCATGTTGTATTTGCACATATCGAGCATATTGTGTGTATGATTGAAATGCTTGGTATGTGTGGGATCCGACAACCTAGTTGTGTATCCTTGGTAGCCTCTCTTATGGGGAAATGTAGTCTTGTGCTCCATGAGCCATAGTAGTCCGCTACAGCCCGGTTCACCGGAGTCCTGCTAGCCCAGCACTACTGCTCCGGAACACCTTACTGGCCGGCATGTGATTCACTTCGTTCCTGTGTCTGTCCCTTCGGGGAAATGTCACGTGGTGACATCCGGAGTCCTTCCTAGCCTGCTACAGCCCGGGTTCCCGGAGTCCTGTTAGCCCAGTGCTACAGCCCGGATTCACACGCTGCTGACCGACATGCTCGATGTTGATTCATGTATGCCTGTCCCAGTAAGTTAGTGCCACTTTGGGTTCACAACTAGTCATGTCGGCCCGGGTTCTCTGTCATATGGATGCTAGCGACATTATCATATACATGAGCCAAAAGGCGCAAACGGTCCCGGGCCATGGTAAGGCGACACCCGTGGGAATACCGTGCGTGAGGCCGCAAAGTGATATGAGGTGTTACAGGCTAGATCGGTGTGACTTAGAATCGGGGTCCCGACAGCAGCCAGGCCCGCGTCGACCAAGACTCCACCATCGTCCCCAAGCAGCTGCTAGCTCAACCAGCTGGGCAAGCACCTGCGTGGCGACGGGCGGCCTCTACGCCAACTCAGCAAGCACCTACGTGGTGGCATGCAGATCTTCGTGAAGACCCTACCACCGTGCCACCTCAGCTGCCTGCCTGCCTATGTGGCTCCGCATGCTCCGCTGGCCTGGGCGCGTGTCGAAGCAAGGCGAGGCGGCAACGGACGAGACGGGCCTCGTTCCCGTCCCCAATAAAGCTAAGGGACACCTAAGCTACGCATTAAATGTGTCTTGTCCTATAACACGAGCGATAAGCTCACAGTACTGTAGGCCTTTCCACCTCCTGTGTGCCACTGTGGCAGCCCCTTTCGACTATAAAAGGAGGCCCTTGGCATAATGGAGGGGGATTCGGCTCTTTTGAACTACACGGCCACCATAGCTAGGTCGAGAGCTCAAGAACTCTCTCAAATACACACCAAAGCAGGACTAGGGTATTACGCATCCTAGCGGCCCGAACCTGGGTAAACGATCCTTGTGTTGACTGCTAATCCTGCTCTTCTTACAACCCCGCGCCCCGGCAACCGTAGTAGGGATTCTTGTGATCCCATAGGTGTCGTTTCCCACCGACATTAGATCATTGAAACTTTTTATACCAACCTAAGGCAATTCGCAATGGATCGTTTGGAAGAATTCAAAAGAATGGCATACTCAGTTTGGAAAGGAAACTACGGTTATAGGACAACTAGGCAAATGGAAGGGACATTCCAGTTGATACCAAGGATATAACCTAGTGAATGAGTGTTCTTTCAAGAACTTGAGCATTTCCATATTCATCAAGGTTTTACCAACATCTATAACAAAATCTTGGAAACACTCCATACTACCATGATGAATAGGGGTGGAGGATGCAGATACAAAGGAAGACAACACTCTCTCAGATTTCACCTTAGCGAGGCCAAGGAAACGAAATCTGGATGATCTACCGAGAGACATTTAGCACTCGCTTTTAATGTTTTCCTTGATGTACTAGATACCACGATCATGTTTAAAAACAGCAATATAGCCATCAAGTAAAGGTCGGACTTCGGGATACAAAGGATCCATAAGGAACAACTTCTAGAATAAGTCGCACGAAATCCTCATGGAGAAGATGGTCAAATAGCTAAATCAAGATACTAAAATGATAGATCTTCCGACTAGGTGTGTCGGCCAGAACATTAACCTTGTCGGGACCTACATCACAGATCTTGGAAAATTTCCAATCATCATATCTGTCTGAGATTCAGATCTGGTTGGTAACAGGATATTTCAGACAACATGTATGGAAAGGAAAGTTTGCAACACAACTCGACGAGGCGACGTTGCGAGATTCTCAGGATATGAACTATGGTATCAAGCTCCAAAATATTAGCAGGTTCTGCTACACACATGTGAACACGCTGTCCCAGACAAGCATGGCCACGTAGTAGTCGTATGATATAACATTACCGAGTTTAGGTTGGGAACCATCATCGAGGATAATGAAGTCCTAGCATAAGTCATGATTCTTAATAAAGAACTTCTTCTCCCTGAGCAAATCAATCAGTGTCTTGGTGTGCTAGGGAATACATATGGAGTGGAGGTAATTAATCTACCAAACCATATAATACATTCGCACATGCATAACTGACTTGGGATGGTTCCGAAGGAAGCAAAAATAAGCTTTCTCAAATTCACGGCGGCAACTTGCATCGAATGCACGTGAATTAGAGGAAGTCTCCTCTTTCATCCGAACATATACCTCGTGAACGGAACACAAAGGCATTGCTTACAAAGTTTCCAATGCTAGCTTTAATGTTCAACGCAAATCATGGAGGAGATAAAAATGTTGCTGATGGCTCAACAACAAGTCATCAAGATTCCTATGAAGAAGGAATTCCACAACTATGTGAACAAGGCGATAGCATTGGTCAGAACAAAAGATATAACGGAGTATGCTCTAGGAAAAACCACGAGTAAGACAACATTACGAACATCATTGGTTCTGATTTGATTTGAGGATAGCCCACAATCAAATCAAAGTTTTGATAAGACAATAGGTCCAACAACTGATCACAGGGACCAATCGATGAAGATATCATCTTTCTTCAACTAACACACAAACACAAGGATATCCCTTTGGAACGAACTAAGTTAGGCAAGCTTTTATCTTCCAACTCTCCAAGTTGTTATTTAGCTTAACCAACTAGCTCAATGGTATCGAACACAGATTCTTGAAGAAAGGGGTGGCTACAAGAAACCAACTTGATCACAAACTCAACATAGCGGTTAGGTGACAACCTGGTAACAGTTCCGAGAAGATATTCGGAAAATCACGAACCACCGATATGTTACTAAGCTCGAGAACAATCTTGATTTTCAGGGCAAGACGATGTGTCCAAGAGAGTGATGGATTGACACAATCCTATCTCATTGATCGAGGAGTGCACCAGGGAAAATGGACTAGGTAGCACGATCAATCTTAGAATGATGGTTCAGTAACCAACACGCTAAGAATGGAATTATCGTTCATTAAGTAGCAAGCAACACAGTTGCTAGGGGTATTGATTTCACACATCACGATTCACTTGTCAGCATTCCTGTTTCAATAACACGGGAACTGAGGAATGAACAATGATGGCAAGAACTATCACTGCGTCAAGAATTCATAAGAGGTGGTGCAATTCTCATGACATTCTTGACATAAGACGGTAATACTTCAGGGTAGAACAGAATCAAAAGCTGGGTTGGCATTTGATTTGCGGATTACAACTGCTTTGACCCAATCTTGGAGATGGATAAGTGTCGGAGTAAATGGCCACGGGTAGCCTAACCGACTGCCCCTGGCTCTTCCAAAAAATTATCAGGCCTTTGGGCCTTCAAGCACTCCAAGCATTGGGCCGCCTTCCCTGGCCGGCTACCTCTGAAGCCGACTCACGGAAGGCGACCCAGCCTCAGCAACCTCCCCCCAGGATAACCACGGGGTGGCCGACTCCAGGAAGCCGACCATAGAGGATGCTGACTTCCCGGAAGCCGGCCACGAAGAACGCCGACTCCAAGAAGCCGGCCAAGACCGCAACCACCAAAGATACGCCCACATAACAGTGACAAGACGGGGTGTGGCCACAGTGCGGCCCACTACCCCCGAAGCCCGAGGCAGGCATGGCCACAGGACGCCATACGGGATGGCCATCTCCCGTCCGGCTCGGCACTGTAGCCATGCTGGCCTCAAAATCACCCAGGACGGACGCCAGTACGGCCCATGGGCGGCGGGCCCCTTTAGCCAGAGAGAGGTGCGAAGGTGGCCCGGCCTCCCCCAGTCGGCCGAGGGCGTAGCCGGCCCCCAGAAGCCGGCTACCCCCTCCCTCGAAGTATGTGCCACATTAAGGAGACAAGACGAGGTAAGGCTACAGTGAGCACCCTCGAGGCGGCAAACTGTAGCCACGCTTACCTCGGCGAAGCCCTCGTCATCAGGGGCGAGGCTACAGTAAGCAGCCGCCGACAAGACCCTAGGCGGTGGGGCCGGCCTATCGACCAAGAGGCCGGCAGCCGGGGGGACCCACCAGTCGGCGGGCCCCAACAGCTGGTGGAGAAGCCGGCGAGCGTAGACACTGACGGCTGGGACCAGTGCCCAGCCGGATTACAATTGTACCCCCGGGGGGTAGGCCTATATAAACCCCCCGGGACACCCATGCAAAGGGTTGGCTCCCGAGCACTACACACACGCCAAAGGGAGAGAGAAGCAAGAGCTAGCCTTGTTCTTCTTCTCCCTTGAACCCAACAGCTCTAGGAGCGATTGTAGCTACTCTTCCTGATCCAGTGATCATGCGGAGACCCCGCAGAGCAGGACTAGGGGTGTTATCTCCTCGGAGAGCCCCGAACCTGGGTAAGATCCGCCGGCGTGCATGTCTTCGCCTCATCCCGTTTCCAGGCACCGGCGACGTCTTACTGGCACCCACTATGATAAGCCACCCGTTGGCATATGTCGCACCTACCACCCGATATTTGGTGCCCACCGTGGGTCCAGGTGCACCGTCGTCCAGAGACCTATTCTGGATGGGAACCCTCTTCGTCCCCCGCGAGCGCAGCCAGCCTGCTGCGCCCGATGGCGTTTGCTTCGACGCGCTGCAAGGCGTCGACGACGCCTGCGCAGCGAGCTGCCTCGCCGATCTTCTCGGCAAGACTCGCATCTCCGACGAGCCTATGTCCGATGCAGGCACGGCTACCCCGAGAGATGCCTCGTCAGCCTCCTCGACCAGCTTCACGTCTCTAGCGAGCTTGCTGCAGATGTGGAGTCGGTCGGCTACACCGACCCGATGCTCGTCGACTCCGACACGGCATCGCTCGATGCCTACCCCTCCGACGTGGTGGTCTTCGACGACCCTCTCCCTCGAGCTGACAGTGGCAGCAGCGCTGTCACCGAAGTGTTGGTCATCATCCACGTCGCCAACTCGGGCGAGAACGCCCACGACGCCCTGCAAGCGGCGATGCATGACCTCTCCGTCCCCATCCCGGCCGACGCCGACGCCGAGACCCTGGAGGCACGCCGCCTCGCCCTCATCGCGGAAGGCCAGAAGATAGCCTCCATGAGACGCCTCACCGAGGCCCACCAGCGCGAAGTGGACCGCGCCGCCTTCGGTACGCCGCCGCCTCGCGGCCCGAGCCGAGCCGGCTTCGTCCAGAAGCGCGGCGCGGCTATCGCTAGCATGCTGGGGGCAGATCGCCCCGTCTACGCCACCCCGCCCGAGAATCTGCGAGCCGCTCAGGCGGCTGCACAAGAGCTCAATGGGCTGGGAGCCGATGAGCTCCCTTACATGACAAGACGGATCCAGTAGCTGATCAACGCAGCTGCGGAACGGCACGAAGCCGGCGCTCGTGCTGATAGTCATCCCCCACGCCGGGAGCACGCCGCGACGTCCCGCTCGCCGACTGCGAGCGGCGCCCGCCAGAAGAAAGACAAGGAGCTGTGACACCCAAAATTTCATTTGGATTTTTCAAAAATTTTATTTGACTTGAGGGAGGTGATTTAAATTTTTCCTTCAAAAGAACCCTCCCTTTCAAAATATTTTTTTTGGCAAGAGTTTTATTTGGATTCACCCAAGACTTGATTTTTGGTCTTGGAGGTTTTCCCTTTTTATTTGTACTCAAAACCAAATGCTTTTCACTTAGGAAAATTTCTTTTGAAATCTTTTAAATGGCACTATGGTATTTTTGAGTGATCTTTCCCCCTTTTCAAAAATCCCGCTTGCCATGACCCAAGTGGAAATCCACTCTCCTAAACCTTCCCTCATCTTTGGATCATGATTTGCATCAAATCCAGCAAGTTGAACCTCCCCATATGATTATTTTTCCATTTAAATCTTATCAAAACAATTTCTGCCTTCTATTCTAGCTCTTGGAGATTTACAAAGGAGCTACCCTTTCTGTTTTGATTTTTGCCCCCTAACCAATTTCCCTTCCTAGTCCTTTGAACCCTCAACCAAGATCCATGAAGATCCACTGGGCTTCAGTTCAAATTTTTCAAACTATACTTGATGCAAGTTTGGACCAGATTTGTCAAATTTGATGAATTTCATTCAAATCTTTCTCCAAAAATTCTGAGTAAAATCAGGCAGCCTCTGGGTGCATTGAGAGGTCACCTCACCAAGTCCCAGCCCCAGGAAAAATTTTCTTCACACCAAATCATTTTGTCGAACACCTGCAGAGCATTGTCAATGTCAACTTCAGAGATTCAGAAATACAGTTCAGTGATCTACTGTCGTTTTCTTCAGAACATGTTCTCGATCTCGACAGTGTCGTGTTGACGCCTTGCTCCCCGTCCCCTCCCCCTTGTCCCTGCGCCGCACGAGCGCCTGGATGTTTGCGGGCGTCGGCGACGTGCTGGAGGAGGTGCGCCGCCCCGTGACCGACGCCAGCGGCGGCTTTGCGGCCGCCAGAGAGAGGCGCGGCGCAGACGGCGCCACCCAGCGCTGCCCAAGCCACCGGAGGCCGCCGCGTGGCCACCCACTCCCCAGTGCGCGCTGCCACCCTCGTCGTGAACCGCTGGGCGCGGAGCGCGCTCTCTGCCGCTGTCGTGCCCGTGCGGCCACCCCACCGTGGACCGGCGCCATTACGCCAAGACCGACCAGGATTAGCGGGGGAACGACACCAGTACACCTCACTGATGCTACCTGGCCACCTAAACCCCTCGCCAAGCCATTGCCTCGCCGTAATTGCTCGCCGGAGCAACCCCGTTCACGGCCACCCCCTCGATCCGCCTATAAATAGAGGTCCCGAGCTTCAACTCGAACCCACACCACCTCTGCACTCCACCAAGACCCTGCCTAGCCACTGGAAGAGCTCCGAGGGAGTCTCCTTCCTCGACTCCGGCTGCCGCGACCCGCCACGGGATCCAGCTCGATTCGCTCCCGTGCGTGCACCTCTGCCTCCCGTCTCTTGCCAGTAGCTCTCTAGTGCATCCCTCCTCCTGACCCGCGCTTCAATTCGGAGTTTGCAGCACACGACCGGAGTTCCCCACCATCGCCCGAGCCGCCGTCCGCCGGAGAAAGTGTCGCCGTCGACGTGGTGCTCCCCGTCGGTCGAGTCCACCACCCACCGACGCGGAAGGACATGCTGACGCTCTTGGTACACTCCGATCTCCCTGTCTCGCCGTGGTTCGACGCCGGCGACCACCACAGTCTTCGGGCGCCGGCGAACTTTTTAAACCTGACATGTGGGACCCCCCCCCCCCCTGTCAGCCTCTATTCTCTTCTCCCTCGAAACGTTTTCTGTTGGCGCCTTTGGGCAAATACGTTTTCCCTTTTGAGCTGGCGCGTTTCTTTCCGAAGCGTTTTCTGTTTTCTCAGTTAAGCCCCTGGAACTTTTCTGTTTCATTACAGATGAGTCCCTGGACAGAAACCCTTATAGCTTTTTAATAAAAAGTGATTTTTGAGTGATTCTTTTTCTGACAATCTTATAATTTTGTCTAGTTTTTTATGGGATTTATTTGGAAATTTTTTGGAACAACTTTTATGCACGCATTGGTTTTCACGTTAGTATGCTTCTTCGCTATACCGTAGGTTCCGGAAGAGGTGACGGAGCCGCGAACTTCGCCGAGCTAGACTCCGACTTCTCCGAACCAGGCAAGCATGTTTGAACCTTTGATATGATGGGTGTTTTGCATGTTTGCGTGAAAGGTTGTGCGTGGCATATGAGTATCGGTGAGTATCTCGTTGCTTGTGAGGCAACTACCCGTGTGTTCCAAAGTTACTGTGATCTCTGATGAGTGATGGCCTAATCATGTGGTGACATGAAGGGCAGCAAGGTGGTACTGTTGTAGCATACCAGCCTTGCTTCATCCGGCAAATTCCGACGTTAACGTGGACGGAGTCACGTTATCGTTCTTCCCCCTTCCGTGCTACCACTGGTTTTCTGCCAGAATGCGGTTTAGTAAGTTGGTAACCTCTTTCCGTGTACACACCAAACAGAGGGGCCGGGATGATGGTTCCATGGCCCTGGATTAAAGCCAGTCATCCGGTCAGGGGGCATGGGTGTTTCCGGTTGGGACCGAGAGGGGGGCACCCCTTAGAGCGCGCGTATAGAAATTTGATCCCATGCCACGCGAGGTTGTAGCCTCCCCGTCTCAAGGTTTTTCTTGAACGTTGCCGAGGGTGATTCCTGGCTTCGGAAATGTTGAATGGGTGTGTACTGGTTAGATGTGTTTCTTCCAAAACACCGTAAACGGAACTAGTCCCCGTGACTACTGAAATCCATTGGCTGTGGTTAAAGTACAAACTCTGCAGAGTCAAATCCTTCCGATTCATCGTATCCATGGTCCAGTAGCGTGATCAGCGTATCCATGTCTATGTCGTAACCTCGTGGTACATGCTTCTTTCCGGTGAGCGAGCACGAGTAGCGAACTTAGCTGAACGCTATTCCTGTGGATGGACTAACCCTGTTGTTTATCTCATGTCTGATTATTCTCTTGATATGATTTAAGATTCATGAGTTACTAAGTTATGAATATAAGCCCTTTATGTGATGTCGCTCAGACGTCTGACTGTGGCATGTTTGTCTCTTACTTTCAATATAAGCCCTTTATGTGATGTCGCTCAGACGTCCGACTGTGGCATGTCTGTCTTTTATTTTCTGTTATAAGCCCTTTATGTGGTGTCGTCCCGACGCCCGACTGCGGCATTATTATTCTTGCAGTTTCCTCTCGAGGAGTCATTCAGACCCTCGTTTGGCACCGGTATTATTATTCTTGCAGTTTCCTCTCGAGGAGTCATTCAGACCCTCGTTTGGCACCCAGTATTTATTTTGGGATTTCGGGAGGACTACCGCCCGACTTCTCTGTTATTTCCCCATGCATTATTGTCTCTATGTCTGAACGCACTTGTTATTCTGTTCATATGCTTCATGTTTACATTTGTTATATCTTACGTCCGAACTGACTTGCGAGTACTTTCATAGTACTCACCTGCCTTGTTGATTTGGCCAGATGTTGACGAAGGCGATCTCATGGATGAAGAGTTTGATAGTGAGTCCGACGCCTAGAGGAATCCCAGTCAGTCCTGTGCGATCCTGGATATTGGTCACTTGTATCATATACGCTTCCGCCACCCGCAATAAGTCTCCTCGAGCTTCACTCCAACGCTCGAAGAGTTGTTAGTTTTCAGGAGTCATATCACCCGCTCCGCTGTGATATTTCCACCACCGTTGTTATCGTGAGTTAGTAGTTATGCCACCCTATCCGCCGTTATGTTTATACGGCGTGCATGTAATAAATTGTTGAGCAGTCCCCGCTCAACCTTGTATTATATTCAGTACTCCTGGTATTTTTCTTCTGTGACCAAGATATTGTCTACCACTGAGAAGGAATTCTTCTTTACTGGTCCGTAAAAGGGATTGGTCTCTCAATAAATATTTTATTTAAAAACCAGTCGTGACAGGAGCCGGCTACCAGCCGCAGCCGGACTCGCATCACCATCGAGCGCGACGCGGAAGGCCGCCCTCGAGCGGTAGAACGCCAAGGGGATTTGCCTCCTCCCCTGCTTCGAAGAGAAAGACCTCTCACTCCGCCGCCTATCAAGCACCCGACTCTTGGCGACCGACTAGGCCGCCGAGAAGGAGTCGGCGAGAACGACGCCCGCCACCGGATCGACCGCCTTGCTCGATCCCTGGCTCTAGAAGAAGATGATGATGTCGGACCGCCATGCTTCGGCCCCCGCATCCGCGACGAGCCCTTCCCCAAAGGGTTCTCGCTCCCCAGAGACACGCCCAAGTACAACGGCTCAGTGAAGCCGGAAGATTGGCTCATCGACTACTCCACGGCTGTCAGCATAGCCAACGGCAATCGGCGCGTCGCCGTGAAGTACGTCCCCCTCATGCTGCAAGGCACGGCGCGCACATGGCTCAACAGCCTCAAGGCCTACAGCATCAACAGTTTGCTGGATTTCACGAAAGTCTTCGTCCGCAACTTCACCAGCACCTACAAGCGGCCTCCCAAGCCTCGCCAGCTCTCCCTCTGCATCCAAGGGCCCAACGAGTCGACCCACGACTACCTCACGAGGTGGGCCGAGCTCCGCAACTCCTGCGAGGGGGTGCACGAGGTTCAGGCCATCGAGTACTTCACCGCCGGGTGCCGAGAGGGCACCCTCCTCAAGAACCGTCTCCTCTGCGACGAGCCGGCTACCCTTGACGAGTTGCTGGTCATCGCGGACAAGTACGCCACGGCCGACTCCTCGATGAAGACCAAGCTTCGAGTAGACGCCTCGGGGAAGGTGATTGCTCCGGCTCCCAAGACGCCGGCTGGCGACCCCAATCGGCGCCCCTACCAGAATGATCACAAGCGCAAGGCCCCCATGCCGACTTCCACCAGTCGGCAGGTGGCCACAGTTGAAGATGAGCAGCCCGAAGAGCGGCCCGCTCCCAAGAAGAAGGGTGGCAGGCCGGCTTGCCAGCCGGCTTTCTCTTACAAGCAGACTCTCGACGCCCCCTGCAAGTTCCACAGCGGCGCGAAGCCGTCCAACCACACAACCCAAAAATGCCATTGGCTCACCCGCATCTCCAAGGGCGAAGGGTTGTTGCCGCCTCTGCCTCTCGGCCCGCCACCTCCAGCCCCTCAGCAGCCGGCGGCTCGGCCGGCAGTCGGAGCCATCCAAGACGAATTCCCTGAAGAGCACGCCGCCTACGTCGTCTTCACCAGTCAAGCCGATGACAAGCGTAGTCGGCGCCGACAGCATCAAGAAGTTAATGCAGTCGCCTCTAGCGCCCCCGAGTTCATGCACTGGTCAGAGAAGCCAATCAGCTGGAGCCAGGCCGACCACCCAGAGGTGATGCCGTCCCCTGGCTCCTATGCACTGGTCTTGGATGTTACCCTCGCGACGGAGAGGCGAGCTGCCCGATTCTCCCGCGTCCTGATAGATGGCGGAAGCAGTATCAATATACTGTACCGCGATACCATGGAGAAGCTGAACATCAAGGCGAAGCAGCTCATGCCAAGCCGAACCGTGTTCCATGGTATCGTCCCCGGCTTGTCTTGCTCCCCAATCGGCAAGATTAAAATGGATGTTCTCTTCAGAGACAAAGATCATTTTCGCCAAGAAGAAATCTGGTTCGAAGTAGTGGATCTGGAGAGCCCCTACCATGCTTTGCTTGGCCGACCTGCTCTGGCCAAGTTTATGGTTGTGCCCCACTACGCCTACCTGAAGATGAAGATGCCGAGCTCAAAGGGGATCATCACGGTAGCCGGCGATTACATGAAGTCCATCGAGTGTGCCATGGCCAGTAGCCGGCTGGCCGAGTCCCTCGTGGTGGCAGAAGAGAAGAAGATGCTGGAGCGGGTTGTGGCCATGGCCGGCAAGCAGCCGGCCCTGTCCCCCAACCCCAAAGATTGTGATGCGCAGGGCTCCTTCCAGCCTGCGAAAGAGACAAAGAAGATACCTCTGGACCCGAAGAACCCGGAGAGGTTCGCTGTCATTGGGGCGAACTTGGACAGTAAATAGGAAGGCGAGCTCGTCGACTTCCTCCGTGAGAATCGAGACATTTTTGCATGGTCCCCGAAGGACATGCCGGGTGTCCCGAAGGATTTCGCCGAGCACAAATTACATGTCCAACCTGATGCGAAGCCGGTCAAGCAACCCCTCCACCGACTGTCAAAAGAGAAGCGAAGAATCGTGGGAGAAGAGATAGCCCGGCTCCTTGCCGCTGGCTTTATCATGGAAGTGTTTTTTCCAGAGTGGCTTGCCAACCCAGTTCTGGTACTGAAGAAGAATAACAAGTGGCGTATGTGTATAGACTACACCAGCCTGAACAAGGCCTGCCCCAAGGATCCGTTTGCTTTGCGACGGATTGATCAAGTGATAGATTCCACAGCCGGATGCGAGCTGTTGAGTTTTTTGGATGCCTACTCAGGGTACCATCAGATCAAGTTGGACCCAGCTGACCGCCTGAAGACTGCCTTCATCACACCCTTTGAAGCTTTCTGCTACCTGACTATGACATTCGGCTTGAGGAATGCCGGTGCCACTTTTCAGCGTTGCATGCAGAAATGCCTCTTGAAACAACTCGGCAGAAATGCCCACGTCTATGTAGGCGACATTGTGGTGAAGACAGAGAAGCGCGGTACCCTGCTGGAAGATCTCAAAGAAACATTCGCCAACTTGCACCGATTCCAAATTAAGCTCAACCCCGAGAAGTGCGTGTTCGGAGTACCAGCCGGCCAGCTGCTAGGCTTCCTGGTCTCCGAACGCGGCATCGAGTGCAACCCCCTCAAGATCAAGGCCATCGAGAGGATGGAGATTCCCACCAAACTGCGAGATGTGCAGAAGTTCACCGGCTGCTTGGCCTCCCTGAATCGCTTTATCAGCCGACTAGGAGAGAAGGCTCTCCCCCTGTACCGACTCATGAAGAAGTCCACTCACTTCGAGTGGAATGACCAAGCCAACCAAGCCTTCCATGAGTTGAAGAAGATGCTGACCACTCCGCCTGTCCTGGCGGCGCCGACTGAGAAGGAGCCCATGCTCCTCTACATTGCCACGACCAGCCGAGTAGTCAGTACTATTGTTGTGGTCCAGCGCTTGGAAGAAGGCCGAGCCCAGCTCGTCCAGAGGCCGGTGTACTACATAAGCGAAGTGCTATCCAGCTCAAAGCAGAACTACCCGCACTACCAGAAGATGTGCTATGGGGTATACTTCGCCGCCAAGAAACTGAAGCCCTACTTCCAAGAGCACCCCATCACGGTCGTGTGCACCGCCCCGCTCGCCGAGATCATAGGCAGCCGGGATGCATCCGGCCGGGTGGCTAAATGGGCCATTGCACTGGCGCCCTACACGATCTTCTACCAACCCCGCACCGCCATCAAGTCCCAAGCGTTGGCCGACTTCCTCGTCGACTGGGCCGAGACCCAGTACCTATCGCCGGCTCCCGACTCTACCCATTGGCGGATGCACTTTGACGGGTCCAAGATGCACACCGGCTTGGGAGCCGGCATCGTCCTCACCTCTCCCAAAGGCGACAAGCTCAAGTACACGCTGCAGATCCACTACGAGGCGCTCGTACATGGGCTCCGGCTAGCCAAAGAGCTCAGCATACGCCAGATCCTATGTTACGGCGACTCAGACTTGGTGGTCCAGCAGTCGTCTGGCAACTGGGACTCCAAGGACGCGAACATGGCGAGCTATCGATTCCTCGTCCAGCAGATCAGCGGATACTTCAAAGGGTGCGAGTTCCTTCACGTGCCAAGGGCCGACAACGACCAAGCAGATGCCCTAGCACGGATCGGCTCCACCCGAGAAGCCATACCGTCTGGCGTCTCCCTCCAGCGCCTCCTCAAGCCGTCCATCAAGCCGTCTCCAGAGTCGGACTCTATCTTCGTACCGCCTGCGCCAGATGCAGCCGGATCCGACTGGAGGAACCCCGCAAGCGGCACGGGGACTTCGACAACTGGCCCGGGGACTGCGATAGTCGCACCCGGCCCGAGGACTTCAGAACCCAGCCCGGGGACTGCAACGACACAAGAAGCGGTGGCCGACTCCAATTCAACGCCACCCAACCCACCCACCCGAGTCATGGTGGCTACACTAACAGAAGAAGAAGTCACAGCTCCATCATGGGCCCAACCCATCCTCAAGTTCCTAGTCAGCAGAGAGCTACCGGCTGATGAGGTCTCAGCAAGACTAGTGCAACGACGAGCTGGAGCATATGCAATCATCAACAGAGAGCTTGTGAAGCGCAGTGTCACTGGAGTCTTCCAGCGCTGTGTCGAGCCAGAAAAAGGAGTGGCAATCCTCAAGGATATTCACCAAGGCGAATGCGGCCACCACGCAGCCTCAAGATCACTTGTGGCCAAGGCTTTCCACCATGGCTTCTTTTGGCCGACTGCCTTGGAAGATGCCAAAGAGATAGTCAAGAGCTGCAGAGGATGCCAAGTTTTCAGTTCCAAGCAACACCTGCCGGCTTCTGCACTCAAGACCATTCCCCTCACCTGGCCCTTTGCTGTCTGGGGACTGGACATGGTGGGCCCTTTCAAGACAGCCCACGGCGGCTTGACACATCTACTGGTTGCCGTGGACAAGTTCACCAAGTGGATCGAAGCGAAGCCAATCAAGAAGTTGAACGGGCCGACTGCCGTAACATTCATCACCGACATCACTACTCGGTATGGCGTGCCGCACAACATCATCACCGACAACGGCACGAACTTTGCCAAAGGAGCACTGGCACGTTTCTGCGCGACGCAGGGCATCCGACTGGACTTAGCGTCCGTTGCCCACCCGCAGTCAAACGGCCAGGTCGAGCGAGCAAATGGACTCATCCTCTCCGGCATCAAGCCTCGACTGGTTGTACCACTGGAGCGATCAGCCGGCTGCTGGCTCGATGAGCTGCCGGCTGTCCTCTGGAGTCTGCGCACTACACCCAACAAGTCAACCGGCTTCACTCCGTTCTTCCTTGTATATGGTGCCGAGGCTGTCATCCCAACCGACATCGAGTTCGACTCGCCTCGGATCACCATGTACACGGCGGAGGCCAAGGAAGCAAGAGAAGACAGCGTCAACCTACTGGAAGAAGGCCGGCTGTTAGCACTCAGTCGGTCCGCCATCAACCAGCAAGGGCTGTGCCGCTACCACAACCGCAAGGTCAAGCCAAGATCCTTCCAAGAGGGCGACCTTGTGCTCCGACTGATCCAGCGAACAGCCGGTCAGCACAAGCTCTCGGCCCCTTGGGAAGGCCCCTTCGTCGTCAGCAAGGCACTCGGCAATGACTCCTACTACTTGATCGACGCGCAAAAACCAAGAGCACGCAAGAGAGATGACTCTGGCAAGGAGTCGAAGTGACCATGGAACGCGAACCTCCTGAGAAGATTTTACAGTTGAAAGCAGTATGTGTCATGCTACCCTTTTGTATTAAGTACAAACCAACAGGCCCCCTGAACAGTACTCGGGGACTGCCTTTATTTTTCTATGAATGACGAGTGTCATATCCATGAATGTATCATTACATTTAAATTCTCGTCTGGCACCGGGTTCGACTAGTCGACCCGGGGACTGGCCGCCTTGAGCTATATTAAAAGTTCCACCAGAAGTCAGACAAGTAGTGTGCCGGCTCCCGAATCCTCTCTTGTTGAAAGTCGCAGCTCGAAGAACCGACTGTCCGACTAGCAAGAGACAAGGCAGAAAGGATGCCCACACGAAAAACGGCTAAGGACTAACGAACTTATATAGTGAAAAGACGGCCTCCAACCAGGCTTGCCAGCTGTCAGAACATTCGGCTGGCCGGCTTCCTAAACACTTAGCTCTAGTCCAGCAAAGCTAGAGTACTTGCCCCCCTCAATTGGCCAAGCACTCCTCCAGCTACAGATTGCAGAGCAACTGTTTGACTGGGGAGGCGGCAACCAAGGGAGGGCGGCAAAGGAAACAGCAGAAGGATGAAAAGCAAAGTATAAGGAAAAGCCAAATACATGCATAAGTTATATATACATATAAAAGCCCCCAACTGGCCGGCAATCGACATAGTTCGAATACACCCCCAGTGGGTGGAATTGTGCAGACTTAACAGAATATTGTTCCAAAAGTGACAAGACAGGAAAACAAAAGATGGCAGACTAGACTAGGGCGCGGTGCGGGAGACAGGCTGGTCGGTGGAGACGGCGTCGCCGGCTGAAGGAGTGGCCGCCTAGCGGGTCTCGGCTTGGTCACCACCAGTGGCAGGCGACGCACTCGCGCGTGACGTGGTGCTGGAGGCGCGGTCAGGCTGAGGCTGGTCGGCTGCTCCACCAGCCGGCTCGGCGTCTTCACCCTCCTCCTCCTCCTCCTCTTCGCCCTCATCGCTGGAGTCGATCTCCTCCGCTGAGTCTTCACCGTCTGCCGGGTTCAGCCCGAACCACTCCTCCGGCTGGGCGACACCGTTGTCATCTACCTCAGGGGCGAAGACGCTGGTGTCGGTGTAGTCGGCGATCGCCAAAGCCCGCCGGATGATAGCCGGCCGCGCCGGCTCCAGCTCCGTGTCGGCTTGCTGCCGCCAGGTAGCCAGCTGATCCAGGCTCAGGCCGGGGTACCAGGCCTTGACGCACTCCAGCGCCCGCCTGGCGCCGGACCGAGCTGCCGAGGCCTTCCAGGCTTCGAAGCGGCCGACTGCCACCTCCAGCCAGTCGGCAGTTCGACTGGGGGTGCGAGGAACCACTTGGCCGGGCCAGAGGGCGGCCAATACTTGCGCCCCGGCGCGCTGCAGCCGGCAGAGCAGTCGGTGAGCCGGCTGGAGACGGGCCTGGATCACCAAGAGCTGCTCCTCCAGCGAACGGCCAGCGGTTGGCGAAATCTCGAAGCCAGCCTGCCTTCGTGCTTGGCGGCGGGCCTCGATGATCTGGTTGGCGGCGGTAGAGTAGCCAGGGAAGTACTCTGGGCAAGAAAGAAAGAGAAAGAAGAGAAAACACCAAGTCAGAAAACGAGCCAAAAGCGGCAGATGGCAAGAAAGGACGAAGAAGTAGGCGGCTTACCGTCGACCAGATCTTTGATCTGACCATAGCCAGTGATCAGAGTTTGCCTTGCTTCAGCCCAGCCAGCCGCCTCCGTCTCGTACTCGGCCTGGAGGGCGGCTTCGCGGTCCTGCACCGCCTTCAGAGCCGCCTTGTGGCCCTCCTCCTGGTCGGCCAACTTCTTGGCCAGGCGGTCGCGTTCCTGCACCAAGGCGGCGAGCTCGGCATCCTTGGCACGAAGGGCAGTCTGAGACTCTCCCAGCTGTGCCCTCAGACCGGCGTTGGCCGCTGCAGAGATGGCAGAAAAAGAAGAAATAATAAGAGGAAGTCGTCAAGGAAGATCCGACCCGACTGCTCAGCAGTCGGCCTGAATCTCGGGGACTACACCCAGTGGGTGCGCTGACGCGCCCCCACGTGAGATAAAGAACAAAGCACTTACCCCAGCTCTCAGTAAGGCCGGCGGTCTTCTGGGTCAGCTCCCGAGCCTGGGAGTTGAAGGCGGCCGCATGAAGATTGTGGTAGTCCTGCAAGATAGACAGAAGATCGAAGTAAGAACAAGAATAGCAAAGCCAAATCCACTAAGAAGTTCCAAGCCGCCTGCTCAGCAGCCGACTCGGAACTCGGGGACTACACCCAGTGGGTGCGCTAACGCGCCCCCACGGAAGAAATCAAGATCAAGAAGAAGCAAGATAAGAAGACTAACCCGGATGGCCGCCCGCGTCGCAAGGAACTCGTCGGTGTATTGCCTCAGCGCCGTAGCCTGGGCTTGGAGCCGGGTCCGGACGTCCTGCGCGGCCACGTTCATCACGGCCGTCCCTCCACCCGGCGTCCACCCTGAGGTGGCGCTGGCCGCCTCCACATCCTGGGCCGACAAGCTGGAGCCCACGGCCGGCTGCGGCTCCGACGCCGCCTTCTGTGGCTCTGACGCGGCCTTCCCCGCGCGCCGACTCGGCGGCATCTGGACTGCCAGCTCGGTCCTCGCGGCAGGCTCGCCCCCCGCCGACTGCGCAGACGGCAGATCAGGCCGGCCGCCTTGAGCAGTCCCAGTCGGCGGGGTCAGCACCGGCGCCCTCTCCAGGATGACGACGTCGTCATCCCTCTCCAGCCCTGGCTGGTCGCCGCCGGCTCCTTCTGGCGAGGGCTCCGGGGCCCCAGGCGCTGCGACGCGCAGTGGGGTGACCAACAAGGCCCCCTCCGCCGTCGCCGCAGCTGCAGCCTCCGCTTGGGCCTTGGCTGCGGCGTCGGCGCGCGCCTTCTCCGCCTCCTCCTCCTGCGCCGCCTGGGCGGCGGCCGCCTTCTGTGCCTCCGCCTCCCGCGCCTCCTGCTCCTCCCGCGCCTCCCGCGCGTTCCGTTCTGTCGCCTCCTGAAGGTCGGCACGGGGGTCCACGCGGCGAGTGGTGCTCCCAGATCCCCTCGGCGACTCGATGACGGAGGCGGCAGCCGCCCGCTCAAGCGACAATGGAGCTCTGGTTGTTTGGAGGAAAAGACAAGGGTTCAGGAACCACCAGAGAAAAGAAAGAAAAAAGAGTACATGAAGGAGTTTGAACTTACGTCGACACCGTCTGCGGTTGCTTCACCGTCTTGCGGAAGCGAGCCGCCTTCGCGGCCGCCTCCTCCCGCCTGGTCACCACCGCCCCGCCCCTGGGCTTCTTCGTCCGACTGCCGAACAAACCCTGGGCGGCGCGACGCTTTTGCCCGCCGCCCCGAGCAGGCGGTGTAGCGGAGGAACCCACGCCGCGGCCAGATGCCGGCCGACGGCGCGGGACGACTTCGGCCTCGCCATCGTCCGGCCAGTCGTCGAAGGTGACTCCATGCCCGGAGCCGCCTGCTTCGCCACCGTCTTGGCCACCCCCCGGCTCAGTGTTGTCGTCCATGGCGGCCGCCCCCAAGTCGGGGTCCTCCAGATCGTGCTCCGTCCGGTCGGGGACGAATCGGCGCTCCGCGTCCGACCCGCTTGCGGGCCGAAGAAAAGGGCTCTGCCGAATACAAGCCGACTAGTCAGAGTTGGCCAAAGGAACTCGACGACAAAACTAAGAAAAGAGAAAGAGACAAGGAGAACATACCGTGGGCGGCGGGTTGGCCCGGCTATATGGCTCCTTGCCGAACTGCCACTCTTCGGAGAGTTTGCAGTTCGCGAGGTAGTTCACCATATAGGCCACCTCCTCGTGCGGCATGTCCTTGGTACACATCCGGCGTGGATCGAGCTGGCCGCTCATCTGACAGATCAGATGAGGGCGGCTCTGGAGCGGGAGTACCCGGCGCGTGACGAAGGCGGCCAGCAGGTCGGGCCCCGACAAGCCCTCCGACTGGGTCATCGCTTGCACTCGGGCGACGGCTGCGGATCCAGCCGGCGTCAGCGTCACGGCCCGGTAGGACCACTGGGGCCGCCTGCCCGCCGGTGGGCCGGCTACGTAAGCCGGCAGGTTGACGTAGTCGCCCTGCGGGGCGATGTTCCTGACGTAGAAGTACGACTTTTGCCATAACTTCACCGACTGGATCAGCGTGATGATGGGGAAGGGGTTGTCGGCAACCACCCTCCGCATCGTGATGAAGGCGCCAGTCTGAGCCGGCACGCCCTGCGAGCGCGTGCCCTCCCCCCAGAGCTCGAGGGTGGGGAGGACGCCGAGGTAGCCTTCGCACAAGGTGACGAAGGCAGACAACAGCACCACCGCGTTCGGGGTGAGGTGGTGCGGCTGGAGCTGGTAGAACTCGAGCCAGGAGCGAAAGAAGGCGCTCACGGGCAGGCCGATTCCGCGCAAGAAATGCGAGCGGAAGACCACCCGCTCGCCCTCCCGCGGCTCCGACGTATTCTCCTTCGCCGGCGCGAGACGGACCTCCACCTTGTCCGCGCTGGGCAGCCGCCGCGTCTTGCGGAGGAATTCGACGTGATCCTCTTGGACGTTGGAGGCGTCCCAATCCCCGCCGTACTGCTCCGTGGCGGGAGGCATGGTGAAAACGAGCGCGGCGGGGGAGGAACGAGTGGTGGAAGAGCGCGGCGGCGAGGCGCTGTTGCAAGAAAGGGCAGGAAGAAGAAGATGGTGGAAAGAGGAGGAGCGTGTGAGATCCTGCCGCTCTCCCCCCTCCCCCTACTTATAGCTTCGCCAGGTGAAGCCGGGGAGGCCGAACGTGCGGTGAGACGTGGGATTAACTGCACCCACTCCCCCCACGCCTCGCGATTATTACGCCCTAAAGGCGTGCCGAAACTGCCACAAAGAGACGTGGGGGCGGTTTCGGGCTGCAGAGAATCCGCGCCTGGGCCCGGGCGTGGACGTGGCGGGCCCCCGCCCTGCGGCAACGTCCCGTCGCGCGCGTGGGCTGGCAGGCTTTTTGGCCGAGAGAGGCCACGTGGTTCGCAGGCGGCAAGTGGCCGGCCCGCGGCCCGGTGCACGCGCTGGCGAGCTCCCGCCCTCCGACTCCGGAATTTTTGGCCAAGACGGCGCGCCTAACCAAAGCCGGCTCACAGCTGCCGACTTGTCAAGATAGGAAGCTGATCGAGCTTCTCAACTCCTACCCAACCTCGAAGCCCAATCAGCTTCAGGGACTACTGTCGGAGTAAATGGCCACGGGTAGCCTAACCGACTACCCCTGGCTCTTCCAAAAAATTATCAGGCCTTTGGGCCTTCAAGCACTCCAAGCATTGGGCCGCCTTCCCTGGCCAGCTACCTCTGAAGCCGACTCACGGAAGGCGACCCAACCTCAGCAACCTCCCCCCAGGATAACCACGGGGTGGCCGACTCCAGGAAGCCGACCATAGAGGATGCCGACTTCCCGGAAGCCGGCCACGAAGAACGCCGACTCCAAGAAGCCGGCCAAGACCGCAACCACCAAAGCTACGCCCACATAACGGTGACAAGACGGGGTGTGGCCACAGTGCGACCCACTACCCCCGAAGCCCGAGGCAGGCATGGCCACAGGACGCTGTACGGGACGGCCATCTCCCATCCGGCTCGGCACTGTAGCCATGCTAGCCTCAACATCACCCACGACGGACGCCAGTACGGCCCATGGGCGGCGGGCACCTTTAGCCAGAGAGAGGCGTGAAGGCGGCCCGGCCTCCCCCAGTCGGCCGAGGGCGTAGCCGGCCCCCAGAAGCCGGCTACCCCCTCCCTCGAAGCATGTGCCACATTAAGGAGACAAGACGAGGTAAGGCTACAGTGAGCACCCTCGAGGCGGCACACTGTAGCCACGCTTACCTCGGCGAAGCCCTCGTCATCAGGGGCGAGGCTACAGTAAGCAGCCGCCGACAAGACCCTAGGCGGTGGGGCGGCCTGTCGACCAAGAGGCCGGCAGCCGGTGGGACCCACCAGTCGGCGGGCCCCAACAGCTGGCGGAGAAGCCGGCGAGCGTAGACACTGACGGCTGGGACCAGTGCCCAGCCGGATTACAATTGTACCCCCGGGGGGTAGGCCTATATAAACCCCCCGGGACACCCATGCAAAGGGTTGGTTCCTGAGCACTACACACACGCCAAAGAGAGAGAGAAGCAAGAGCTAGCCTTGTTCTTCTTCTCCCTTGAACCCAACAGCTCTAGGAGCGATTGTAGCTACTCTTCCTGATCCAGTGATCATGCAGAGACCCCGCAGAGCAGGACTAGGGGTGTTATCTCCTCGAAGAGCCCCGAACCTGGGTAAGATCTGCCGGCGTGCATGTCTTCGCCTCATCCCGTTTCCAGGCACCGGCGACGTCTTACTGGCACCCACTATGATAAGCCACCCTTGGCATATGTCGCACCTACCACCCGACAATAAGGTACTGGAGTTTGTTTCTCCTAGTCATTCCGAGATAGAATGGCTTGACGGAACACAAGAATAATAGGCATCGCTGAACGAATGCACGCCTACTCTTGACTATCAATTGATAGACGAAGGTCAGAAAACAACTAAAGAGGGACAACTCAAAGGTACATACGATTTTCGAAGTTGTGGGTGCATAGATTAGCATGTCGAACGAGTTCAACATATTTCTTACGGATAACCCATGTAGAAAGGTAGAACTGGTAGAGTCACAACATAGAATCAAGAACTCATCAAGAGCACTCTGGTTGTGATATATCTTTCAGTTCAACGAGGAACTTCTGCCATAAGTAGTTCATGGTATTTGGAAGAGGAAAATACCACGGACCTCGAGGACTATCACAAAGGTTACTAATATCCTAAAGGAACTAGCAAACACTATCAACACGAGGTAAGTAGAGTGAATCTCGGGTTCAAAAACCCAGGAACAGAATGCCAACTAACTAAATGGCATCACGGGATGCTTTCAAGAATAATGGCCAGAATCGTCACACGGGGAATACAAAACATGGCTAGATTACTATGTGATCCTCTAAGACGCCTAGGGTCATCATAATAGCTCCAACTTATATACTAAGGCAATGAAGCACCTCAACTCACCGATTAGTGTGGTTAAACTGGCCCAAAGGGACATCGGGAATGGGAGGAAGGGATTTTCAAATGCATCAGACTAGTAAGAAACCTGGGATGACCCAGATAGCATAACGGCTGTAAATGCTAAAAAAGATTGGGACATTCTGCAAAAATGGTGGCATAACCACTCAGAATCACAATATCAAGGTTCCGAGATCAACTATCAACATACTGAAGTAGTAGAAACTGAACTGAGGCTTGGAACCAACAATCCTATAAGAGTCTACGGACTAGTAACACGTGAACCTGATAGAAAGAATAGAAAGCCTACTTCTTAATCCTCGTAGAAGAGAAGAGGATGACTCAGATCAGAAGGGCATAAGGTAAAGGAGTAAAAAGAGCCTTACGTTCCCTTTCACTATCAATTCCCTTGTATAACTAAAGCATTTCTAGACTCAACTTCAACCAGTTTGGCTTGGTAATCCTACAGGCAGTCAGGCTCTGATACCAAAGTTGTCAGGACCCCGATCCTAAGTCACACCGATCTAGCATGTAACACATCATATCACTTTGCGGCCCCACGCATGGTATTCCCACGGGTGCCACCTTACCTGGCCCGGGACCGTTTGCGCCTTTTGGCTCACGTATATGATAGTGCCGCTAGCATCCATATGACAGAGAACCTGGGCTGACATGACTAGTCGTAAACCCAAAGTGGCACTAACTTACAGGGACAGGCATACATGTCCCAACAACGAATGTGCCGGTCATCAGTGAGTGAATCCAGGCTATAGCAGCTGGGCTAATAGGACTTCGGAGAATCGGGGCTGTAGCAGGCTAACAGGACTCCGGTAGACATCGCGTGACATTTCCCTGAAGGGACAGACACAGGAACGAAGAAGGAAACATGCCGACCAGCCTAAGTGTTCCGGAGCAGTAGCAAGATACCATGGCTCCGTGGAAGCACTAGGAGACATTTCCCCATAAGAGAGGCTACCAAGAATAAACAACTAGGTTGTCGGATCCCACACATACCAAGCATTTCAATAACATACACACAATATGCTCGATATGTGCAAATACAACATGGCATCACAACATAACTCTATGACTCAAAGTATTTATTCATTAGGCTCCGAGGAGCCAAGTATTACAAACATGGGTCTCATGACCCAACATATAGAGCATACAAGCAATAAGCACATGCATAAGCTTAACTTGTCTGAGTACATACAACTACAAATGAAAAGGGCTGAGAAGCCTGACTATCTACAAGACCCTGCCGAGGGTACAAGATCGTAGCTGAGGTAACAAGCTAAACATCGAAGTCCACGTGGAATTACTAGTGAGACTGAAGTCTCTATGCAAAAACATAAATTAAGCAAACGTGAGTACAAATGTACCCAGCAAGACTTACATCAAAACTATCTACATATGCATCAGTATCAACAAATGGGGTGGTGGAGTTTAACAGCAGCAAGCCAGCTTTGACTCAGTGGCTATCCTGAACTACGACTACAAGTAACTCTTTTGAGGTGGCGCACACGAGTCCACATATTCACCAAATCAATACACCACTATGGATCCGCTCCCGTCTCCCTACGAGAACGCCATCCATAGCACTCACGCTTATCTTGCGCATTTTAGAGTATCCACTTCAAGTTATCTATGAACTATATAGGCAACCCAGAGGTCCTTTACCGCGGACGCGGCTATTCGAATAGATGATGTTAACCCTGCAGGGGTGTACTTCTTCACACACGCTCTCGCCACTTACTGCCATGTACAGGTCATGTATCTCGGCAACCTTCAAGCGGAAGCCTGGCGAGGGTGTCGGCCATGACCTGACTAACCACACAAGTCACTAGTCCAGGTTTATCGCCTATTCAGGTTCCATCCGCAGGGAGTCCGGCCGAGGTTTCCACATACGGCCCCGAACGATGTGTGCAGGGTTCCCGAGGCACCAAACGGGCGTCCCGGTACACCGTGCCACATGCCTACCGCATCATAGCCCACCCTTCGGGTCAGCGCTGCGCACGCCCTCCAGCATACTACAAACACCAGAAACTACTTGCAACTCCCGGACAGAGGACAGGGGCGGTTAATAAGTCTAGAGGGTCCATTGGTTTCGGGCCCAACGCGTGGTAGTAGATGTTCATGGATCACAAACACAGAACTTAGTTCCTGAGGACGGTTTCAATGAGACAACCCACCATGTACTCCTACATGACCTCTCACCGCTACCTTTACCAAATCGTGTTCACACACTTAGCTCACACACAGTAGGACATGTTCATCACCATTGCAATTCATCCCCGATGAATCAGACCCGACTCAACTCTAAACAGTAGCAGGCAGGACAAACAAGCATGAATGAGTAGGCACATCAGGGCTCAAACAACTCCTACTCATGCTAGTGTGTTTCATCTATTTACTGTGGCAATGACAGGTCATGTAGAGGAAAAGGGGTTCAACTACAGCATCATGTAACAGATGAATCGTTGTTGTCCTAATGCAATAAAAAAGAGCAGGAGCAAGAGAGTGGGATTGTATCGAAATGAACAAGGGGTTTTTGCTTGCCTGGCACTTCTGAAGATAGTATAGCTCTTCATCGGTGTCATCGAACTCATCATCGGAAGACATCTATCGAGAGGGGACAAATACCGGCAAACAAGGAAGAACACCATCAATGCAATGCACAATATGATGCATGATCATGACATGGCAATATGCTATGATTTGAGCTAATGCAACTAGCAGCGATTTGAATGAAGTTGGTTTGAACCGGTGGTTCAAATTCAAACTCCACATAAGACATTTAAAATGCCATAAGTTCAAATTGTCATAAACAGTGGTTGTAAGTTGTTCAAACATGCATGAAAATGCCATAAACAGATTCTTTGGATTTTTCTGATAATTTTTCATATATAAATTATTTCATTTGGAGTTACGGTTTATTTTCTATGATTTTTCAAGGTTTAGGTTATTTTCTGAAAATAAATAAATCATTTAGATTTATGTAAAATCCAGAAAACATTACTGCGTCAGCAATACGTCACTATGACGTCAGTGGTCAACTAGGCGGCCAGGGTCAAACCTGACACATGGGACCCATCAGTCAATGACTGAGGGGTTAATTAAGGTTAAAACTAATCTTAACCAAAACTAATAATGGCCTGGGGCCCACTGGTCAGTGACCCAGGGGTGATTAGTTGGGTCATTAGCAGCTAATGGTGGCGCCACGTCAGCTGCGCCCGGTTAGACAACGGCGACGAACCAGAGCGGCGGTAGCTCGACGGAGTTGCGCTTGGGGCTGCCGCTTGCTGCGATGAGGGCATCAGAAAGGAGCCCTTGCTCGCCCGCATCCAGGGAAGCACGCGGCTGGGCGTGGGGTGGCCTGGTTCATCGGCGGCGAGCTCATCCGCGGCGGCGAGAGCACGGGGATGAGGCAGGCGAGGCTCCAAGCCACGGGGCCGTCGGATGAAGTGCTCTACGGGCTCCTGGGAACTCCAGGAGTTCGACTACGCACCCAGATGCGACTGGAACGAGCCCTGGCCGCGTCGGCGACGTCACCGGCGGCAAGGAGCTTACGGGTGCAACGGGGAGTTAAGCTAGGGGTTGAGCACGAGGAGGGGAACAGTGGGGAAACAGAGAGAGGCTCACGACGAGGAGGATGGTGCAGACGGCGGGGCCGGGGATGCGTTGGTTGCCACGAATCAATGGTGAGGTAGGTGGTGTTCGGAGGTTGAGGATCAACTCGGGGACGACGCTACAGGGCTCCCTCGGTCGAATGGGTTGGTGCAGACGACGCAGAAGGCGATGGCGGTTCCTCTGGACGCGTCGACAAGGCGAGGGGGAGGCAGTGGCTACGGCAATAGCGAGCGGCGGCGACGACTATGGTCGGACGGCGCTCGGCAGCGAGAGAGGGGGGGCTAGAGGAGGGGACGAGGACAAGTGACGAGCGAGAGGGACCGGGGTGGCGCGTGGCGGCTCCTGGAGCCTCTCCTTCGTCGGCAGAAGCAGGAGGTGGCCTTGCGAGTGGACGTGCGCGGCGAGCACGCACCCCTCATCCTCCTGGCGGGAGGTTGGGGATGACTGGCTGCGGCGGGTGGGCTGGGCCGCCAGGTGGCTGGACTGCCAGGTGGGCTGCACAAGAGGTAAGCCGAGGTAGGTTTCCTTTCTCTCTCTCTTTTCTTTTTTTTCAGTTTTTCTATTTATTTGCTCTGTTCTAATTTAGTGAAAAATACTAAATCATTTCATCAAATCCTCGAAATATTTGTGGGCACTTTTAGAATTATTTCCAACAGCCCTCAAATGATATCAAGATTATTTGGACATTTACAATACTTTATAGAATTTAATTATCCAAATTCAAATACTTATGATTTAATTCAAAAATCCAGAGTGTCCTAGAGAAGTGTGCACCATTTTTGGCAGAGGTTCTAGACCAATTCAAAAATGATGAACATTTATGAAGGGCATTTTGGGTTCATTGAAAAGATTTAATTTTGACCCTAGTTGAATTTCATTTGCTGCTAGGGTTTAATAGTCCCCATTTCAAATTCATTTGAATTTTAAACATGAGAACATGATGATCAAGCAAAGACAACAGGGGCTGAGCTAGGGCTGTGACAATCGCTCGGAGAATCGACAAACCATCCACTCGGATGACCACCATTTCACTCGGACGACAACAACCACTCGGAGCATAGCACTCCACTCGACCAACTCATTCCACTCGGAGCACCTGATCTCACTCGGATATGCGAAGACCAACAGTCGACAAGGCACTCGAAGCATCATCTTAGTAGTAGGTTGAGTTATGGCATTAATGCCCCCACTTTGTAACATAGGAGGTGAGGGGGCCGGTGGCGCACTCTATATAAGCCAACCCCACCACTAGACTGGGGGCTCTTTTTCTTCCACCTCTCTCTCTCTTTTCGCCATTAGTCTTAGGACTACGGGGATCCGTTCTCCTCTCATTGTAATCTTCGGATACATACTAAGATAAAACAAAGCCTCTCCGGAGCACGAGACGTAGGGCTGTTATCTCCACCGTGAGAGGCCCGAACTCGCTAAAACCACTGTGTCACCCATATGCATCTCGATAGATCCTGCTCCTTTATCCTACCCCTCTCTTATTGTTGGAATTGTTCCCACGACAGTTGGCGCCCACCATGGGCCATGGCGTCTATCAAGCCATGATGCAGATGGTTATTTCTTCAACCACTGGTTTCATCTTCGCGTATTAACACGTTTTTTGTATTGTTCATCTTCACGACGAGCAAAGCATGGCAAGCAGAGGAAACAGACATCCATCCAAGCACATACTAGGAGAAACATCCACCTTTAGGTTGACTTGTCTCGCGTCTGCGTGAGCTGACCACCTGAATCAGCATTCTGGACATCGCCAATAGCAGCAACGACGGCGTGTAAGCAGGAAACCGACTGCGCCTCCATACACGGCCATCGACACCGATCGCTTCATCATCGTCTCCGACCTCGGCACCACCAACTGCGCCTCCAAACACGGCCACCCGCGTCGTCCTCCTCATTGTCGTCACGCACGACCGCCGGCATCGTCATCACGCACGGCCGCCAGTGCCATTCGCCTCGTCGTCGACTTCGGCCTCGTGTTCGCGGCTGCTCGGCGGTGACCTTCGCAGTAGAGGCACAGGCCCGGCGCCGTGTAGGCGCGCAGTGGTCCTTCCTCCGGCGCCGGTCGCCGGCGCCGGTCTCGGTGGCGGGGGTGCGCTGCGGCGATGGCCTACGAAACAGCCTCGATCCACAACCAATGGCCTTTCAGAATTAAAGGAATCAATGCCTGGTAAGTGCATGCATAATGTGGGCTGTTTCCTCAATCAATTAACTGCATGCAGGAAAGAGGGAAACGGAAGAACGAGGGATGAAGGTTTCCCTAAGGTAATCACCTCATTAAGCGGCTCATCAGGTGAGTATTTCCGGCGTCAGTTTCCTAATTACTGTAGCCAAAACTTCCGTTATGCCCGCGCGAGTAATTGGTGCATGCATGTGCAACCGCCCGACCATTAATTTCGTGGCTATGCTTGCTAACTGGCTAACTTGCAAGAGTGTTGGAATAAAAAAATTATTCGTAGCTATACTTGCTACTAACTCGCAGGGTTACTTGCCCCGTCGTCGTCCACCGACTGCAGTTCACTCGAACGGACGTTTTGTTCAGGCGAATAACATGATGACAAGCAGATGAGTTTTTCATTTGGATTACTAAACGTCCAGATTCATTTAGATGCATTTTATATACGACTAACGTGCAGTGACTCGGCCTCCTGCACACCGTCGCTCAACAAGTCACGCCAGCATCACTTGGACGCCCCGCGCATTGCAAGTCCGTGGAACGCGTCTAGTTCACCCGGACGCCCCACACCTCGCCACTCCATGAGATGCCTCTAGTTCACTCAGAGGCCCCGCGCATCCTCACTCCGCGGAACATGTCTACTTCACTCAGGCACCCTGTGCGTCGCCACTCTGCGGGACGCCTCTACTTTGCTCGGAGGCCCCGCGCATCGTCACTCCGCTGGATGCGTCTACTTCACCCGGACACCCCGCACATCGCCAATCAACGGGACGCCTTGTAACGCCCCGGATCCGATGCGCCAGGTGTCTGCCAGTTATTCGCCGTACTTGCCATGTCATGTGTTTGCGTGTTGCATTTTTCCATGTCATCATCTGCATTGCATCATCATGTTTTTCAAAACTTGCATCCAAGCATTTTCCCCGTTGTCCGTTTTGCAATCCGGCACTCCCACCTCCTCCGGCGCATCCCTCTTGTTTCTTTTCGTGAGCGGGTGTTGAACGTTCTCGGAATGGACCGAGTCTTGCCAAGTGGCCTTGGTATACCACCGGTAGACCACCTGTCAAGTTTCGTTCCATTTGGAGGTCGTTTGGTGCTCCAACGGTTAACCGGGTAACCGCAAAGTCCGTTTGTGTGTTGCAGAAAACCCCCTCTCTAAACAGCCGAAAACCCCTCTAAGTCTCCGCCATGCTCTCGGTCGTTCGATCACGATCGCGTGGGCAACAACCACACCCCGTTTGGACTCTCCTAGCTCCCCCTGCATATATATTTGCACCTCCCTCCGAAATTTCGCGGATGAAACCCTAGCCTCCTTCCACCTCGCGCCACCGGACAAAACCTCCCGCCCGGACATGTCCGCCCGTCAACTGCGCCGCCGCGCCCGGCGAATCCTCCGCCGCCACGTCACCCCGCGCCTCCTCTCTCTCCTCCCCGCCGCCGCGGCCCGCGGAGCCCATCCGGGGCCCGCGCGGGCCCGAGCCTCCGCCGCCGCCCCGAGGCGCTCGCCTCCGCCCGCGCCCGAGGCGACCCGCGCCTCCTCACGCCGCCTCGCCGCTGCCACCGCCCGCCGGCGCCGCCCCGGTGCGCCTCGCCGCCGCCGCACCTCGCCTCGCCTCCATGGCCGCCGTCGCCTTGCTCGTCCGCGCCCGCGCGCGCGCGCCTCCGTCCGCCGCCCGTCGCCGCCAACCGCCGCCGCCGGCGTCCCCCCTTCTCTCCCCGCCGGCGCCCCCTCTCCCCGAGCTCCGGCCCGAGCCCGAGCCGAACCCTAGCCCGATCCAGATCGGGTCAACGCCGAGGTTGACTTTTCCCCTCCCCCTCGATTTCTCCAAGTCCAGTAATTTTTACATTACATTCCTCTGTTCATTGCATCGTAACTCTCTGCATATAGTTCCGTTTCGTGTGTGTAATATATCAAAATGTTCGCCTCGAGATGCTCTTCATTTTGTTCCATTGCACCATGTTCATTTGAGTCCATCTTGATGCCGAAATATCTGGTGCAAGAGTGCTAGTTGCTGTTATCTGCTGTTACTTATCAGAACTTGGTGATTTGTTATTTTTGTTGCATTTAATCTGTGCATCTTATGGGCATGAGCTCTACATGTGTTTTGATGTATGCCATGCCATATTTACAGAGGTGTATGCCATGTATTTTTGTGATCTCTGTGGTGACTAGCACAAGCATGCAAACTAGGCTTCGTGATGTTTCTGATTTCAGGGACTTGGTAATTTTAATAAGTCTGTGACTGCTGATATTTTGTTGCTATGTATCCATGTGGCTACAGTGAGATCCATGCTTATTTTGATGATGTTCAGTAAGGATGTTTTGTAGATATAGTTTTGATCTATCCATCCATGCCCTTGTTTGCAATTATGGAGTGACATAGCATGACTCAATCTTGCTCTACTTTTGCTATAAAATGTTCCTGGCAGATTGTTTACGTGTGATTCAATTTTGCCAAGCTTGTTGTAGTTGTTTCATACATGATAGGTATTTTCTCTTGCCATGGATAGCTTCATAAACATGCCGTCTTTCTGTAGGTATGCTTGTTTTGTAATGCATTTCTTTGTGATGAGTGCATCAAGCTCACAAATATGCCCTCATGATGTCTGTTTCTGCCATGCTCTGTTTTCTGCTAAGTCTGAAACCTGATAACAAAACTTGCTCTGTTTACATGGGTGCCATCATGTCTTATGTACCCTTTTGGCTCATGTTCAGTAAGGGAATTTTGTTATATGCAATCATTAGATTCATTCCATGCCTTTGTTTGCTATGATCTTTTCCTATAGCATGTTGTTGCATAGCACTAAACATTGCAATCTGATGTTATTTCTGCCATGTCCAGTAATTTGTGCCAAGTCTGTGAACCTGTTATTATTTGCAATCTTGCCATGTCCTTTTGAGCATGTTCTAGTGATTTCTGGAGATATCTCAGTGCTCATGTTTTGTCATGCTTTACCTGTACATCACCTACATGCCTTTTGTTATCATGTTAAGGTGCTGTAGCATATTGTTTTGATGCTTGCAAGATGCCTAGTTGCTGTTTTGAACAGATTGTTGCTATATCTTGTTTGGACTGTATGTGTTGCACCGTTGCTCCGTTTGGAGCATGCTCTATATGAAACTTGCTTAGAATTGCATTTAGTTTCATATTATCATGTTGCATCCATGCCTTGAGTGTGTTTGTTTGATGTTTGAATGCATTTTGCATCAATGCCATGTTTACCTTGTTTTGCTCATATCTTCTAGACCGTAGCTCCGAATCTAATGAACTTTATATGTAACTTGACTAGAATTTCGTGTAGATCATCTTGGTGCATCTTAACTTGCTGTTTAACAACTTGAACATAAGGTTTATTCAGATCTGGACCAATTTCGAAATTTTGCATATGAGGACTTACCGGATTTGTTATATGTTGTTTCCGGCCTCATTTAAACTTGTTTTGTTGTGTTGTTCTTGTATGCATCATCCCTTGCCATGAGTAGCTTCATCTAGCCTTGTCATGAATCATACTTGGTTGAGCATCATGCCTTGTTCTTGTGTGGTGTGTTTACCATGTTGTGTGCTTCTTCTCGATAGTTCCCGTGTCGTTGCGATCGTGAGGATTCGTTCGTCTTCGTGGCTTCATCTTCTTCATGGACACGTTCTTCTTCCTAGCGGGATTTCAGGCAAGATGACCATCACCTTGGATCTCATTACTATCATTGCTATGCTAGTTGCTTCGTTCTATCGCTATGCTGCGCTACCTATCACTTGCTCCTCAAGCCTCCCAAATTGCCATGAACCTCTAACCTTTGTCACCCTTCCTAGCAAACCGTTGTTTGGCTATGTTACCGCTTTGCTCAGCCCCTCTTATAGCGCTGCTAGTTGCAGGTGAAGATGAAGATTGCTCCATGTTGGATTATGTTGATGTTGGGATATCACAATATCTCTTATATTATTAATGCATCTATATACTTGGTAAAGGGTGGAAGGCTCGGCCTTATGCCTGGTGTTTTGTTCCACTCTTGCCGCCCTAGTTTCTGTCATACCGGTGTTGTGTTCCTTGATTTTGCGTCCCTTATGCGGTTGGGTGATTTATGGGACCACCTTGACAGTTCGCTTTGAATAAAACTCTTCCAGCAAGGCCCAACCTTGGTTTTACATTTGCCTCACCTAGCCTTTTTCCCTTGGGAGTCGCGCTCTCGAGGGTCATCTTCATTTTACCCCCCCGGGCCAGTGCTTCTCCAAGTGCTGGTCCAAACCGAGCGATGTCCAGCGCCCCCTGGGCAACCAGGGTCTATGCCAACCCGACGTCTGGCTCATCCGGTGTGCCCTGAGAACGAGATATGTGCAGCTCCTATCGGGATTTGTCGGCACATCCGGGCGGTTTTGCTGGTTTTGTTTTACCATCGTCGAAATGTCTTGTAACCGGGATTCCGAGACTGATCGGGTCTTCCCGGGAGAAGGAATATCCTTCGTTGACCGTGAGAGCTTATAATGGGCTAAGTTGGGACACCCCTGCAGGGTATTATCTTTCGAAAGCCGTGCCTGCGGTTATGTGGCAGATGGGAATTTGTTAATATCCGGTTGTAGAGAACTTGACACTTGACCGTAATTTAAAATGCATCAACCGCATGTGTAGTCGTGATGGTCTCTTCTCGGCGGAGTCCGGGAGGTGAACACGGTCTCTGGGTTATGTTTGACGTAAGTAGGAGTTCAAGATCACTTCTTGATCATTACTAGTTGACGACCGTTCCACTGATTCTCTTCTCGCTCTTATGTGCGTAAGTTAGCCACCATACATGCTTAGTCGCTGCTGCAACCTCACCACTTTACCCCTTCCAGACCCCTTTAAGCTTTGCTAGTCTTGATACCCATGGTAATGGGATTGCTGAGTCCTCGTGGCTCACAGGTTACTACAACACCAGTTGCAGGTACAGGTTTTGCGATGATCATGACACGAGAGCGATGTTGCTTGTTTTGGATTTCTTCTTCTACTTCTTCGTCGATCAGGGGATAGGTTCCAGGCCGGCAGCCTGGGCTAGCAGGGTGGATGTCGTTTGAGCTCCTGTTTGTGTTTCATCCGTAGTCGGATGTTGATCTTATGTATGATGTATTGATGTATTCTTGTGGCATGTGTATGCCTTGTATGTATCCCCATCTATTTTGTAATGTTGATGTAATGATATCCACCTTGCAAAAGCGTGTCAATATGTGGTTCTATCCTTGGTGGGACCTTCGAGTCTCTTTAGGATAGTAACGCATATTGGGCGTGACAAGTTGGTATCAGAGCCTCGACCGACCCTAGGAGCCCCCCTTGTTTGATCGTGTAGTTTGGCCGTTGTTGAGTCTAAAAAAAATTCTGAGTCTAGCTATATCGGAGAGTAGGAATTCTTTGTACTCCTCAGCCCCTTCGTCACTCTGGTGAGAAATCTTGACGTAGGTGTTTCGACTTACTTCTCTTCCCCTTCAAATTTTTCTTCAGGATCACGTGGTTAGTTTTCGTTCGTTGTCCATCCTCTTTTCAATCCGGTGCATCTCTCTTCGAGTGTTTTCGATCCTCGTCATCTTTTGCTAGATTAATCCTCATCTCTTTTCAACCGATGTCGTTTTCCCTGTCCGAAGTTGTCCTTGTTTTTCCCACCCGCCCTCCCTTTTTCTTCTCGGAACCGGAGTCCGTAATCGAGTATCCATTCTACTCGTGAGAAATCTTTGCATTCTCTCCTCAATTATTTCAACCGGTGCTTTTCTCTTCAAAGCTATTCGTCGATTTCCCCTTCCAAGTTGCCGTTGTTTTTCCCGCCCTCCCACCCCTTTTATTCCCAGAGCTTGAGTCTCTTTCGAGCATCAATTTCATTCGTACGGAGCTTCTTCAGTTTTTCCTCAATTATTTCAACCGGTGAATTTTTGCCTCGTTCGACATTCTTCATCTCTTTTCTTTTCCGGTGGACTCAATTCAAGTTTTTTCGGTGTTGATCATATTCTTTTCCTTGGATCAAGTGTTTCCCGTTGCTCGTTCCCCTCTCGTCATTTAATCGTTCCGGAGTGATGAAGACATCTCAAGAGATTCGACTGTGTTCGAATTAATTCGAGGTTGTCACCTCATTCTAATATTCCAATTGTTCCGGTGCATCATCTATCTGATCAACAATCCTTTCTTAACCGTGTTTCTTTTTAGTGGGCCCTAACCCACAGGTCTTTTCCCAGGATCTTACCTGACTCTTCTAATTTTCCAGAGCTATTCTCAAATCCTTTTAGAAGTTTGACGCAAGTATGAATTTCATCAGTCAGACGCTTTTCCAATTTCAAATTATTTTCATTGTTGGTTCAACCTCTTCGCTTTTCATTCTCCCGGAGTATCTCAACAATTTTGGTGTTCTTTCTCGTCGTCATTTTCAACATTTGAGAACCGAAGAAGAATTTCTCTTAAATCTTGTCCGTGCTCCTAGAAATTCGCGGTGCTAACTCGATGTTATCCTATCAAATTGTTTCTAGTCGTGTAATTCTTTTCATCCATCCGGAGTATTTCAGGAGTTGCATTCTCTCTCGATCATCGGAAGGCCATCTGTTCAGAAGATTTCTTCGTCCCAAGCTTTCAAATCCGTTCTCCGATTATTCTATATTCATGCCTTTTCGTTCGTCTCCATATTCTTCCGGTGTTTCATTCAAGTATGCTTCTATCAGCTCGTGATCTCTTCTTTCAATTGCATCTTGATTCCCTCATGTATATTCGTGCTTTTCCTATTTTTCCTGGTGAGTCATCCTCCTTCGTCAGTCAATTTTTGAATTCTAACGGTGGTTCATTCTAGACTCTTGTCAAGTTCGATCAAATCCTTTGCTCTTCTAGACTCTTGTTGGTTCTGAGCCAGCAATTCCCTTGCACACCCAGCGAGTGTCTATGGGTGTCACTTAAACAAATTATTTCAGCACACATCAAATTTCATCGAGAAATTATTATGTTGGCTTGTGCTATTTTTCATACACAAGTTACGCGACCACTCGATTGCCCTATGCGCCAACTCCATCGCTACTCAGACTCGGTCACCGTACCGGTCCTAGCTTACTACAACACCGACCTTGTCGCTCTGTCCACTTCAAACACATCCGGCCAACCCCTCTGTGGAATCCTCGACATGGTATCAATGATATAGACCTTGTCAGGCATGAGACTGATAAGTCCCTTTTATAATTAAACTGCACACTTCACTCCTTGCGAGTTTGCCTCTTTTGAGCATCACTCAGAAGCTTCTCCTCATCTTTACTCGAGTCCAACTCGATGAATTACAAATTATCCATTCAAAACTATATTTCTCGTATTCCGGCATGTCCGTTGTCGAAGCCTATAGTATGCTCAGGGGCTATGCCGCACTCAGGAGCTGCAGCTCATTCGGAATGACACTCTCCTAAGTGGTCGAGTACTTCATCACCAGTCAGACCCTTCACCTCAACAAGTGCATTCGATCCGTCACTTTGACAAGTTTCATAATCACCCAGACACTTTGTGCGCCATCTTTGTTCCTACTCAGACTCGGTTGTCGCCCGGTCTTGTTGTGTCGCAGCCACACTACACCGACCTCGTCGCTACATCAGCTTCGAAAGCATCTAGATAACTCCTTAGAGGACCATTAGTGCCACTTGGCTGGACACGTAGTCCTTCACTCGGCCACCTCGCACAGCATCACTCGACTGCCCCGCGCGTCGCCACTCGGTTGTGCACGTCTTCACCACTCGGCCGCCCCACGCGTCGCCACTCGGTTGTGCACATCTTAACCAGTTGTCCGCCCCGCGCGTCGCCACTCTGTTGTGCATGTCTTCGCCACTCGACCGCTTCACGCGTCGCCACTCGGTTGTGCACGTCGTCATCACTCCGCCGCCCCGCGCGTCGCCTCTCGGTTGTACACGTCTTCACCTCTCGGCCGCCCTGTGCGTCACCACTCGGTTGTGCACGTCTTCACCACTCGGCCGCCCCGCGCGTCGCCACTCGGTCGTGCACATCTTCACTACTTGTCCGCCCCGCGCATCGCCACTCCGTTGTGCATGTCTTCGCCACTCGGCCGCTTCACGCGTCGCCACTCGGTTGTGCACGTCGTCATCACTCCGCCGCCCCGTGCGTCGCCTCTCGGTTGTACACGTCTTCACCTCTCGGCCGCCCTGCACGTCACCACTCGATTGTGCACGTCTTCACCACTCGGCCACCCCGCGCGTCACCACTTGGTTGGTCACCTCATCACCGCTCGGCCGCCCCGCGCGTCGCCAATCGGTTGGTCACCTCATCACTACTCGGTCGCTCTGCGCGTCACCACTCGGTTGGTCACCTCATCACCACTTGGCAGCCTCGTGCGTCACCATCAGTTGGACATATCTTCACCTGTACACCCCCAACACAGGAACGACTAAGTTACTCATATGATCAAACCTCATATCGCACTCTGTAGCAAGCTTACCTCTTTCGAGCATCATTCGGGGGCTGCGCACAGCCGTGGGTCATACCGTCCTTAGGGGTTATGCCCATTTGATCAACCTGTTGATCACATCAGTAATATTTTTTCTGACCATACATGCTCGGTCCGCCAAAGATCTATAAGGGTAGCACCGTCCACTCAGACGATCTCCCAAATCATTACCTAGAGTCATCTTCAGGACTGCAAAAGGGTGAAAACAACGCTCCTCTACGGATACACTTGGCCCTTATTCTAGGCTCCAAGGCGTTAGTTTCGCAAACTTGGACTCAGAGATGGCATGTGCTGGTGTTCCCCCGGGATAATGAGTGGCCTCTCTCCGGAGAGTCAGCCCACACACTAGCCTCGCCACTCGGGTTTCATGGCACGTCCACGTCAGACCACTAGTCTATCTCTTCCGGGAGACATACGAGTGCCACCAAGTTTTTCCTTGCAGTGAACATACCCTGATCAGTCGGGAAGCACGTCCACTCGGACAAATATCCCTTTCATGCAAAAATGTGAAAACGAACCTCCTTACGGATACAATGTACTTTTACAAATACACCTTTCATGCAAAAGCTAACGGTCAATGTAAGAAGTACTATTACAACGATTACTCCCTGGAGTATCGAGCTTTTTTCTACAGTCGGCAGTTTCAAGGCCGAATAAATTCGTCGTGCCGAGTGCACAATGATTCACTTGATTGATCCAGTTCCAGGTTGAATTTATTTACAGTGTCAAGTGCACAAAGATCAGTCCGACTAACTCAGCTCCAGACTGAGCTTATTTGCCATGCCAAGCGCTTGAAGATCCATCCGATTGACTCAATTTTAGACTAAAAGATATTTACCGTGTCGACTGCGTGGAGGTTTACCGGGAGACTTAAACCCTCTATCAGACTCATCTAGTCCGACAGAGGCTCGGGGACTACACCCAGTGGGTGCACTTAGCGCGCCCCCACTGGAAGAGAACTCAGAAAGAAACATTTTTGCTCGGTCAAGACCAGCTCCAGATCACTCAAGTACTAAACGACATCTAAGTCGAGGAGAAACATGCTAGACCAATTGTTGGATTTCGAGTTCCGGCAAAACCCTCAAGGTTCGAACACTGGGGTGCGCACAAAGATTCCCCCTACCGAATCACGCCCTCAACCTCACCGCGATCTCTAGGCTTAGCTCGACAAACTCGCAACACAAGAGACACAAGATTTATACTGGTTCGGGCCACTGTTGTGGTGTAATACCCTACTCCAGTGTGGTGTGGTGGATGGCCTCTCGGGCTGAGGATGAACAGTACAAGGGGAAGAACAACCTCCTGAGGTGAGGTGTTGTTGTGCTTGGTGGGTGTGAGTGGGTGAGGATTGCTCAAGATAAGATGCCTCCTACTATGGTGGCTAGCCCTATTTATAGAGGCCCTGGTCCTCTTCCCAAATATTGAGCGAGAAGGGATGCCACAACGGCCAATTTGAAAGGGGACAACTAGTACAAGCTATCCTGACAAAAGTAGTCTTCGCCTGCCAAAGGCTCTGGTGGTGACGCCACCTTGGGCTCCACGGTGACCTCCATCTTTTCGTCCTGCTGGTCTTGGTATCATTGCACCGATATGGAAACCTTTGCTTGATGCCTCGGAACTCCTCGCCTGCGCTTGCCTCCTTACCACCAAAGAGGAAACAAGGACAGTGCGCGCGCCGGTGCCCGCCTGGCGCCCGCCTGGTCTCGATCGTCATGGCTCACGTCATGAGAACCTCGTGAGGTTCGTCCTGCCTTGATCTCTCCTCCCCTCGCGAGCCAGCCTGGTGAGGCCGCTCGCGAGGAGGTCTTATGTCCTCCGCCTCGCGAGGCTTGGCCCCTCACGAGGGTCTCGAATGCTTGTTGGTGAAGATGGGCTGTACGGTCCTGCTCGCAGAGCCACGCCATGGGCCGTAGGCAGGCAAGTCTTGGGACCCCCGTTCCCAGAACGCCGAGAGTAGCCCCCGGGCCCAAGGTGCGCTCGGACTTGGCTTCGAGGCGAAGCCTAAGGGCAAGTGCGGAGCGCTGCGGGCCCCAATAGCCTACGGCCTTGGTCGACGCGTGGCGGTTGATTGGACGTGGGCGTCTCCGCTTCCCCACGCTGCCTCAGCAACTGCCCAACTTGACGAGTCCCTGCTGCATGCAAAGAAAAACCATCATTACCTCTTATCGTGGGGAGTGCTGGTTGGCCTTATCCTGCTATAAATGGGGAGGGGGGCAGAGCCCCCATCGCCCATCTCTTCCCATTCTGTTTGCTTCTCCCCGTTGCTCCATTGCCCGCAGCGACACCAATGGCGCCATCGAAGAGGTTCTCCGCCGCGGAGAAGGGGAAGGGCCACCTGGACCTAGTTCACCGCCTCCCAAGAGGAGGCGCGGTCTCCCTGCAAGCGCACCGCAACCCCTACCGTGGCCCCTCGCGGCCGCGCCGGTGCCTCTTAGCGTGGTGGGGCTCGCCCCGGTCATGGCATCCCTGTCGGCGAAGGGAGGCGCACCGTGGCTGCGCGGCCTCCTCGGCCGCGCTTCCACTCGGTAGAGGCGCTGCCAGAGTTCGTCGTGTGGTCGAAGAACCCGGCCGGCAACTGGCTTCAGCTCCCGCGCTTCTTCGCCGACGAGCTGCCGGCCGCAGGTCCAGGCGGGCTATGGCTGCAAGCGGACGGCTGCTGCAGGAGAGCTTCCTGGGTCGCAGTCGAGGTCTCCGTCGCGGGCAACACAGCCCTGGCCCGCGGCTGGGAGCCGTTTGCCCGTGCGCGCGGCCTGGGCGGGCGATGCACCCTCCACTTCAAGTACGATGACGACACGACCCTCTACGTGAAGGTGTTTGGGGAAGATGATCGCCGCGGCGGGTGCTGTCCTGAGGTCAACGACGGTGACGAGGTGCTTGGCCTTGGCGATGGTCGTGACGAGGATGAAGGCGAACCCGCCCCTAGTGCCGACCGCGTGTCGTCCAGCTACGACGGCTCTTTCTCAGGCAACAGCTCCAGCAGCGGTGGTTATGACTAGCCGCCGCACCGCTGCGCCCACTTCGAGGGTGGCAGCGGGTCGTCTCGTCGCCACGCTTTTGTGAAGCGCGAGGAGAGGTCTGGCTGAGCTCGGGACGACGCCTGGGACCTGTCCTCACGGCCCGCTGTGGGGGCGCGTCTACTTTTGTTTCATTCTTCCTTTCCTTCCTACATCAAGAGAGAGACGAGTGTGGGGCCCCAGGGGGGCGTGCAACAAAACTATGATTTCCCAGTTATTATGCTATGTTTATCGTTCCTGTGTTGTGTTGCAACATCGTCGTTTTATGTAGAGATAACTTAGCTTGTCGTGCTCGAAGTAGCCTCCACCTCGCGAGGTGCTTGCCTCCCAGTGCCTGGCGAGGTTTCCCTGGCCTGGTAGACACCTAAGAGCTGCAAAAAAATCATTAGGAGGCTTGTCATTTTCCCGAGCCTTGGCCGCGGGCGCCAATGGCTTTGACTCATCGCTTTGTATCGCGGTACCCGTGGGGCACGGATTGAGAGAGGTGCACCAGCTTGCGGGCTCGAACGAGGGTGCCTCGCGAAAAGCAAAAACGAGAAAACGCTCACAAGGGCACCTGTCCAGCCCCCTCGTGAGGTATGCGAGAGAGAGTATAGGCTAAACTGAAAACAGAAATAGAGGCAGAAGTCGACGGAACCAAACCAGCAAAGAACTCCAGAAGCAAACTTCAATTAAAGAGGGGCGAGCCAACTACGGAAACCAAATGAAAAGTCGCGTTCGGTGTCGGTGTCAAAACCGGCGGATCTCGAGTAGGGGGTCCCGAACTGTGCGTCTAGGATTGAAGGTAACAGGAGATGGGGGACAGGATGTTTACCCAGGTTCAGGCGCTTTCTATGGAGGTAATACCCTACTTCCTGCTTGATTGATCTTGATGAATATGAGTAGTACAAGAGTTGATCTACCATGAGATCGTAATGGCTAAACCCTAGAAGTCTAGCCTATGTGAATATGGTAATGAATATCTCTATTCGGACTATGCTCTCCGGTTTATATAGACACTGGAGAGATGTAGGGTTACATGAGGTCAGTTTACATAAGAGGGAATCTTCATAGTCGGTCGCCAAGCTTGCCTTCCATGCCAAGTAGAGTCCAATCCGGACATGGGTACAATCTTCGGCCCTCATGTCTTCACAGCCCATCAGTCCGTCCCAACGAATAACATGTCGGATGCCCGAGGACCCCTTAGTCCAGGACTCCCTCAGTAGCCCCTGAACCTGGCTTCAATGACGAGGAGTCCGGCGCGCTGATTTGTCTTCGGCATTGCAAGGAGGGTTCCCTCCTTCCGAACTCTAGAATAGTCTTCGAATGGAGTAAGTATATCCGGACCCGTGTATGTAATCGCAGAGAATACAATATTCCATAGGCCCGACCCGCTGACAACTGTTTTTGACATTGCATTACGTCTGCCCGGTTATTATTTCCAATCGTTGGCCAGCCCCTCGCCCCACGTCTCGGGACGTGGTTTTATCGGCACGTCTTGTCAAAGCAGGGATCGTGTCCCTTATTCACGGGATTTTAAATAATGTAGGCGTGGGTAACCCAACCGTCCCCCGGGTACAACTCTTTGAGGATAGGTAAGTTTCGTGACCCAAGAGGGGACGCTCAATATTCTAGGCCTTTATATAGGGACCCCGACTTGTCTTTCTCTTCTATGCTTGCTTCTTCCTCCACCCCAGCCACCTCGAGTTCTAGCCCTCGGGTTCCAATCACCACCAGCCCCAATCATGTCCGGGTCCAACCGTTCAGGCCGGTGGGTGGCCTCTTCTTTCACGGAGGAGGATATTGCGAAGCTCCGCGTGGCGAGGTATCTAACCCCAGAAATCCTTCATCGACTTCCCGCCGAGGAGTAGGTTATTCCCACCCCCAAATATGGCGAGGGTAGTATTTGTGTCCCACTTCCTCCATGGGTTAGGGTTCGCACTTAACCCCTTCGTCCGGGGGCTCATGTTCTACTATGGGCTAGATTTTCATGATCTGACTCCGGACTCTGTTCTTCTCATCTCGACATTCATCGTCACGTCTGAGGCCTTCCTCCAGACTCCTCCGCACTTTGGTTTGTGGCTCAAGACCTTCGGCGTGAGGCCGCAAGTGGCAAAGGACGAGCAGGCAGAGTGAGGCAGTGTTATAATAAGCAAGCTTTCCGGCACGGTTTGGTTTGAAGGATCTTTCGCCAAGTCTTCCGACCTATGGCAGCAGGGGTGCTTTTACGTCAACAAGCCGCGGGGCTCCAAGTGGGTAGCTACGCCTGCGTTCCGACCTGGCCCTCCAATTCAGCTCGCTTCATGGATCAATAAGGGATTAAACTGGGGATCCGCCAATGAAGTGCAGACTCTGCAAAGTCGCATCCGAAGCCTTACCGAGAAGGGCATCGATCTTGTGAACATTGTTCAAGTAATGCTAGTCCGCCGGACCTTGCCATGTCAATGGCGGCCTCTCCGTATGTGGGAGTTTAATCCAGAAGGGCGGCGGACTCTTCAACACTTCTTCGGCACCACGCACGAAGGAATGTGGAAATTATATTTCGGGGAACGAGAGCAATGACCGGACACCACCGAAGATGTTGGCCTCGACTATAATCATCCGGACACTGCGGTAAGTATCCAATTTCCGCACACCTTCCATCCAAGCATCTCTTGACAAGATATTGAACAGTCCGTCCCTATATAGGACTGGATAATTAAAGCGGTGTTAATCTGGTCTCCGGCGCCCCTTCCCAAAGACTCTGCGACTGCCCTGCTGACGAGAATGCTGATTCCGACACCGTACCAGGTGCCTGCAGAGGGGGGCGAGAGCGGGGAGCCCAGAGGTGATACCCACCCTGTGTTCGGGGGAATCAAAACCCTTTTGCCCAAGGGCAAAGGTACATCAAAAGCCCTCCATGGCAAAAAGAGGGCCGCTTCCAGAGGTCAGGAGGGGAAGCCTCCCAAGAGAGGAAAAATGCCATCGTCGGGCGGCTTGCGCCGAGCAAGCAATGTTGCCGCAGAGCTTTATGATGAGGATAAACCTCTGGCCAAACCATAAGTGCAGCAGGGTACTTTAATCATACCTCATTCCTTTCATATTACTGAAGTAATCTTCCGACATACGTACGTCCTCGCAGGTTAACACCTGGTGTTTCTCAATCGTCCTCCTCCTCGGGAGACCTTCTTCTAGAGATGATGGAGAGTGACACGCCTTCTCCGGCCTCCTCGCCCAACAGGGCGGATGATTCTGAGGTATCGTCCTGGGGGGCTCCTCCCGGTCGACAAGTAGTGCAGGAAACAGAGAAGGCATTACCCGAAAGTGGTGCCTCTGTCACTCAAGGCTCGGGAATCAAGCATGACGGCCCCGCACTATCCGGTTTACGGCCGGAGACAATTCAGGAGCCGAGTGAGCGGATTCCTTCAAAGGAATGCCGTACTCCGGCGGCGGTCTCCGGAGACCCAGAAGCGCCGGAAGTGCTGACGGACATGCTACAACAAGCGTCCGTTTCGGAGGAACACCGTGCCTTGATGGTTACGGTGGTCGAAAAGGTTCTATCCGCGAAGAGTGGGTTGAACGAGGCCTTCATGAGCCTCCTAAGGGGTTTTGAGGTTTGTGATGTAATTTTGCCAATGGAGTTTTATTGACAGAATGCACCTGTTGTATATGCAGTAGCCCCTAAGACTCGGATTGCCTTCCGAAGGAAGCGACCGAAGGAACGAAAAGATATGCTCAGGTACTAACCATGAATTTCCTTGGAATACAGGCTGCCTCCCTTCCTGCGCCTACCCGAAATACGGAGGTGGCCGAACTGCAGCGAAAGCTGGATATTGCGGAGGATGACGTTGCATTGATCAACAGGCGTCTTGACAACTCGCAGGGTATATATTTCGAGCATTCCTTACAACAATGTGCTTGTAATTTAAGCCTGACTCTAAAAAGAGTTTGATATGAAATGTGCATGAATGCAGATGGTGCCGCCGCCGTGGATGTCCTTCGGGCGGAGCTAGCCCGGGCCAAGGAGCAGGCCCGGCTTAGCAATGCGGCTGCCGAAAAGGCATCGGCTGAGTTGAAAGCCGAACAAGTTGCACGGCGCCAAGACAAGGAGCCACCATGGCGCACGAGTTAGAGGATGCGGCTGGCCGCTGTAAACATCTTGAGAAGGAAAATAAAGCCAAAATGGCTGAATCAGCTTTGCTCTGCCAGACGTTCATAACATCTGGCGTTGCTCCTGCAGCGGGTTTGGCACCTAGCGGTGCTTCCAGGACGTAATTCTTCTGTGCAGCAATGAGCATAATCCTCAAGTTACAGACCCAGTCCGTGTAATTTCTACCATCATCTTTCAACTTAGCTTTCTCTAGGAACGCATTAAAATTCAATGGAATAACAGCACGGGCCATTTATCTACAACAGCATAGACATGCAAAAAACTATCAGGTACTAAGTTCATGATAAATTAAAGTTCAATTAATCATATTACTTAAGAACTCCCACTTAGATAGACAGCCCTCTAATCATCTAAGTGATCACGTGATCCATATCAACTAAACCATGTCCGATCATCACGTGAGATGGAGTAGTTTTCAATGGTGAACATCACTATGTTGATCATATCCACTATATGATTCACACTCGACCTTTCGGTCTTAGTGTTCCGAGGCCATATCTGCATATGCTAGGCTCATCAAGTTTAACCCGAGTATTCTGCATGTGCAAAACTGGCTTGCACCCATTGTATGTGAACGTAGAGCTTATCACACCCGATCTTCACGTGGTGGTGTCTCGGCACGACGAACTGTAGCAACGGTGCATACTCAAGGAGAACACTTATACCTTGAAATTTAATGAGAGATCATCTTATAATGCTACCGCCGAACTAAGCAAAATAAGATGCATAAAGGATAAACATCACATGCAATCAATATAAGTGATATAATATGGCCATCATCATCTTGTGCCTTTGATCTCCATCTGCAAAGCACCGTCATGATCACCATCGTCACCGGCGCGACACCTTGATCTCCATTGTAGCATTGTTGTCGTCTTGCCAACTATTGCTTCTACGACTATCGCCACCGCTTAGTGATAAAGTAAAAACAATTACAGGGCGATTGCATTGCATACAATAAAGCGACGTTTTATTACAAAACATGATCATCTCATACAATAAAATATAACATCATGTCTTGACCATATCACATCACAACATGCCCTGAAAAAACAAGTTAGACGTCCTCTACTTTGTTGTTGCAAGTTTTACATGGCTGCTATGGGCTGAGCAAGAACCGTTCTTACCTACGCATCAAAACCTAACGATTTTTTGTCAAGTGTGATGTTTTAACCTTCAACAAGGACCGGGCGTAGTCACACTCGATGCAACTAAAGTTGGAGAAACAGACACCCACTAGCCACCTGTGTGCGAAGCATGTCGGTAGAACCAATCTCGCGTAAGTGTACGCATAATGTCGGTCTGAGTCGCTTCATCCAACAATACCGCCGAATCAAAGTATGACATGCTGGTTAGCAGTATGACTAGTATCTCCCACAACTCTTTGTGTTCTACTCGTGCATATAACATCTACGCATAGACCTGGCTCGGATGCCACTGTTGGGGAACGCAGTAATTTCAAAAAAATTCCTACGCACACGCAAGATAAATCTAGGTGATGCATAGCAACGAGAGGGGAGGGTGTTGTCCACGTACCCTCGTAGACCGTAAGCGGAAGCATTATGACAACGCAGTTGATGTAGTCGTATATCTTCACGATCCGACCGATCCTAGCACCGGAGGTACGACACCTCCGCGATCTGCACACGTTCAGCTCGGTGACTTCCCGCGAACTCTAGATCCAGCTGAGGTCGAGGGATAGTTTCGTTAGCACGACGGCATGGTGACGGTGATGATGAAGATACCGGCGCAGGGCTTCGCCTAAGCACTTCAACGATATGACCGAGGTGGAAATCTGTGGAGGGGGGCACCGCACACGGCTAAACAATCAACTTGTGTGTCTATGGGGTGCCCCCCTCCCCGTATATAAAGGAGTGGAGGAGGGGGAGGGCCGGCCCTCTCATGGCGCACCCAAGGGGGGATTCCTACTCCCGGTGAGATTAGGATTCCCCCTTCCCTAGTAGGAGTAGGAGAAGAAGGAAGGGGGAGAGAGGGAGAACGAAAGGGGGCTTGGGGGGGGGGGGCGCCCCCACCTTGGCCGCCTTCTCCTCTTTCCCACTAAGGACCATTAAGGCCCAATGACTCCTTGGGGGGGTTCCGGTAACCCCCCGGTACTCCGGTAAATGCCCAACACTACAAAAAGAGACACATCCATGACATTTTGGGCCGAACGAATTTTTTTTGTCATACTTATGACACTTCTATGACGATAATTGTGACAAAACCCGGTATCACCATAGATGTGGTGGGGTCCTACTTCTATGACAAACAATCATGACAGAAAATGGGCTTTTCATCCTGGGCGGGCCGGAGACGCAGCTGCATGACATTCTTTGGGCCGTCCATGACGGAAAAAACTATGGTAGAAGCGAGGGTGAGGAAAATATCGGGGTGTTCCCGGTTACGGTGGGTGGTCGGGGCCGAGCGATGCGTGTTTCTCTCTTACACGCATGCGTGTGGGTGCGAGGCATTGGGCTCTAACTAAACCCGAGCGAGGCGTTGGGCTCTAACTGAACCCGAGCGATTGCACTGCAGGCTACGCGTTACTGAGCCCGAGCGATCTATCGATGGCTATTAACTGAACCCGATCGAGCGATTCCTTCGCTACTGCTGCTAACTGAAGCCGATCGATGCTGCCTCTGGATGAACAGTGAGCATTGCTGGGGGGTTTGGATGAACAGTTCCCGGTGGGGGTGGATGAACAGGACCCTGTGGCGTTGCCTCTGGATGAACAGGACCCCGATCAATCGAGCCGGTTGGGGCTGGATGAACAAGACCCCGTGGAGGGCTGAATGAACAGGACCACCCCGTGGAGGGCAGGATGAACAGTAGACGGTGGAGGGCTGGATGAACAGTAGCCCTTGGAGGGGTGGTTGAACAGGAGCCCGTGGAGAGGGGTGGTTGAACAGTAGCCAATGGAGTAGCGTGCGGTGGAGGCTGGATGAACAGGAGCCCGTGGATGAACAGTCGTAGGTAGAGGCTGGAGGAGGTCGACGATGGATGAACAGTAGCCCGTGGAGCCTAGAGGGGGTCGACGGTGGAGATGAACAGTATCTCGTGGAGTCCCGTTTTGCGGTACGCCACACCCCTCCCGATGAACAGGACCCCCGTTTCGACCGTAGCACTCCAACACAAGCCTGTTTCCTCCGTTTTGCGGTACCCCACACCCCTCCCGATCAACAGGACCCCCGTTTCGACCGTAGGAGGTCCGTTTCCTCCGTTTTACGGTACGCCAGACCCCTCCCGATGAACAGGATCCCGTTTCGACCATGGCCGGTCGAACACAAGGCCGTTTCCTTTTTTCTGCGGTACGCCAGGCCTCGTTTCATCGGATGTTCCGTCCAAGCCGGTTGGCTCCCACGCGTTCCGTTGCCTCCCGATGAACACGACGCATTCCGTTGCCTCCCCATTAACACGACGACGTAGTTTCTCCGTTCCGACCCAGCCATGTACACGAGCCCTGGCCGTACGTATGGTGAGTAGGCGTTCAAGACCCTGCCCGTATGTACGTACGTGGCTGTATTTTCTTTCTTGCACACTGGCCGCTGTACGTACGTGTACATGCTACATGCGCGCCTCTACTACGACACTGCGCGCCTCTAGATCGACCAGTATGTACGTACACGTTCGCGACCAGAATGACAACGCTACGTATGCTTCGACCAGGTGGGTCCCGACTATCAGGCACTTCCTTGCCTGCGAAGATGTAGCTGGTGGGTCCCAATAGTCAGGGGCGAATCGTTTTTTTTGCCTGGACGCACTTCCTTGCGTGCGAAGATGTAGCTGGTGGGTCCCAGCAGTCAGGGGAAATGTGTTTTCACGAAATACGATGGCCCGTCCGGTGGGACCCCGCTGTCAGGTGGAGGAATAATTATTTTGCGCGTAATAAGGAGGCACTTCCTTGCTGTGGCCATGGACCCAGCTGTAAGCCTCTCCACGTCTGATGCAAGCCGTTCCTTGACCACGTTGACCATGCTGCGCCGAGAGCACCAGGGCGGTGGACGACGACGAGGCCTAGGAAGGGGATGACGCGGAGCCGGGGAAGACGCGGCAGCGGAAGCCCGCGCGGAGAGGAGTACGAGGGTTCACTGGTTCGGCTGCGGTGTGAGGCTGCCGTCGCCGCAGAATAATAGGGGGTGTGGGTGAGTGGAGGGATGGCCTGGCCAGCGATGGGAGTAGTAGAGGGCGGTGAGGCCTCCGCGGCAGCATAGCCGGCCACGGGAGGCAGGAGCAGGAGGCACGACCGGCGCTGGTTTGGGCGGCTGGAGCAAGAAGACCAGAGGTTGAAGAAGCACTACGGTCGTTGGATGGACATCGTACGGCCATTGGAGCTAGAATCGTGCATATTGACTAAGTTGACAAAGCCCTCCGTCCCCGTCAACTTAGTAGGCCCACAAGTCAGCCTGCCACAAGTCAGTGACGGTAACGTTTTTCGTGAAATACAGAGGCCCTTTTCGTGGGTCCCAGATGTCAGGTGGAGGAATCATTATTTTGTGCGTAATAAGGGGCATTTCCTTGCGTGCGGCCGTGGACCCAGCTGTAAGCCTCTCCACGTACAGTCCACTTAAGATGCATGTCGGTCGTTGACCACGTTGACCAGGCCGTGCCGAGAGCATCAGGGCAGTGGACGACGGCGAGGCCTAGGAAGGGAACGACACGGAGCCAGGGAAGACAAGGCAGTTGTTTCCCACGCGTAGGGCAGTACGACTGTACGAGGGTTTACTGGTTCGTCTGCCGTCGCCGGAGAATAACAACAAGTGTGGGTGAGTAGAGGGATGGCTAGGCCAGCGATGGGAGTACGATGGGGCGGTGAGGCCTGCGTGGCAGCACAGCACAGCCGACCGTACGATGTCCATCCAATAGTCACTGCTTGTGTGTCAACCTCTTTTTTAGGAAAGCCTCAATTCTATGGAAAAAATTACATCCCATCTGCCATTATTTCTAATAAGCCCATTTGCTAATTATTAAGGTTTTTTGGAGCCCATATTATTTTTGTTAGCATTACAGCCCATATTGTGGCCACGGTTAAAAAATTATACGAAATTTTGCATATTTCAGTGCGGTCCGAACTGTTTTTAATCCCAAAATTTCGAGTCACATTCAAACTGATTTTCAAAATAAATGTATATCAATATAAAATCCAACAAATTGTCCACGCATAAAAATCAATGCAATTTAAAATCTCGAAATGAGAAAAAGAAATTTGAAACTAATTGCCGGTTTGATGTGCTTTAAAAATGTACAACCCATTTCTCATTACTGATAGGCAATTTTCTCGGCCAGCCGAATGAAGCTCTCCTCGTATTGAAAGATTTGCAGCCCAACAGGCCTGACAAAGCGACTTACTTGGCAAATCACAAAAAAACTGGGATGTGGCCGTGGACCCAGCTGTCAGCCTCTCCATGTAAAGTACTCTTCCGATGGAAGTCGGTCATTGACCACATTGACCACGCCGCGCCGAGAGCACCAAGGCGGTGGACGACGGCGAGGCCTAGGAAGGGGACGACGCGGAGCCGGGGAAGACGCGGCAGTGGATGCTCACGCGGAGAGGAGTACGAGGGTTCACTGGTTCGGCTGCGGTCTGAGGCTGCCGTCGCCGCAGAATAACAGGGGGTGTGGGTGAGTGGAGGGATGGCCTGGCCAGCGGTGGGAGTAGTATGGGGGCGGTGAGGCCTCCGCGGCAGCACAGCCGGCCACGGGAGGCAGGAGCAGGCGACACGACCGGCGCTGCTTTGGGCGGCTAGAGCAAGAAGACCAGAGGTTGAAGAAGCACTATGGCCGTTGGATGGACATCGTACGGTCACTAGAGCTAGTTCATATTGACTAAGTTGACAAAGCCCTCTGTCCCCGTCAACTTAGTAGGCCCCCAAGTCAGCCACCCACTATGGTGGGTGTCATGACCGGATTTTCGGGATATTAATTTCCCAGAAAACGGCCTTTGTGCTCACCAGCCCCAGGATTACTGTTAGCTGATGAGGCACCAACTTGATACAAGAATTCCAAGCAAAGTACAAAATATGTAGTACAAGACCATTGTGGCCTAGGAGTACAACACTTGATTTCTAGTGGTTGATGGCGGAAGCGGTTTATGGTACATCTGCGTCTATGGGACTCCATTTCCCACAAGAACAGCTGACCAGGATAACTCCTATCTTTGCGAGGCTGCTATCGTCATTGCGTAGGTTCCGGGGCTGTCATCGCAATGCTTATCTCCAAGCAAGAAATCTGGCCAAGACAATAGCCAGGGACAAGCCAGTGAGTACGTTTGAATGTACTCGCAAACATTAAGAACACGGGTATAATATAACAAGGGGTAATCATACTCCGAAATATTTTATGATGATAACGTCTGCCATGAAGTAAACGAAAATCTGAGATGCACGCATGCGGGAAAAATATGAACATGCAATACGGGAGTAGGAATAGAATGCACTGATCGAGTGTCTGAAATGACTCCTCGAAAAGGTGCAAATAAATTAACAATGCCGCAGTCGGGCGTCTGAGCGACACCACATAAAGGGCTTATAAAGACTAATTAAATAACAAGCATGCCGCAGTCGGGCGTCTGAGCGACGCCACATAAAGGGCTTATAAACAATAAGTAAATGACAAGCATGCCGCAGTCGGGCGTCTGAGCGACGCCACATAAAGGGCTTATATAAGAATAATCACAGTGAACATCCAGGAGGTAGAACCGTCCCAGGGATACTCAATAATTCAAATAAAGTAAATGGTTAGTCCACAATAATAATGATCATAATCCATATGTGCCACAGTCATAAGCAATATCTAGTCTAGCCGTTTCTCCATCCAAAGACCGTCGCTAGATTCTAGTTTAGCCGTTTCTCCATCCGAATACCGTTACTATGATCCAGTTTATCCGTTTCTCCATCCGAAAACCGTCACTAGACCCATCTCAGACTGAAGCCCTTACTCATGAACATGGCTATCCAAATAGATATAACCTCTGCAGAGGGTGTACTCTTTTCCAACGAGTAACGGATTTATTTAGTCCCTCGGGACTAATTCCGCCTACGGCCTTTTAATTGAAAACACGCCTGACCTGCACACACCAGCTTAACTTACCGGTGTTTGGAATCACCCACAACACCTGTCAAGCCAAACTCTAAGTGGGGAGGCTACAACCTCGACGTAGCATGGGATCAAATTTATATACGCGCGCTCTAAGGGGTGCCCCCCTCTCGATCCCAACCGGAAACACCCATGCCCCCGGACCAGATGGCATGCCTACCGGTGGCCTCCGGTATCTTCCACCATGGCCTCTCTGTACGGTGTGTGCTTTGGTAAGGGGTTGACAACTTACTGAACCATACCCTACCTGCGGCAGGGACCAGTGGTAGTACAAAACAAGTAGGGAAAGTCACTGAACAAGACTCGACCTACGACCGACTCAGGTGGTCCAAGTATTCTCCGAAAGATTAGCATAACCAAAATGTTTCCAATCACAGACAGAATCACCGCTCACCAAGCCTCATCATGCCATACCGGACACACTCGTCCCGACGAGGAACTAGGGACAAGCTCGTGTCTACCCAAGACCACGACTCTCCCGGCTTCCTGCCGGTATGCATGAAAAGCTCGCGAGAATGATCACTATCACCAGCATAACCATTTCTAACAGTAAAGCATCTCCAAAAATGCACTCATGCGTGTGACTTTACCGTTACATAAAAATAACATAAGCTCCAAGTCAAAGTGGTGCTGTAACCGTATCAAAACACCTCACGAAAATATTATGCCAGTGTTCAGAATGCTTGCCTTCAAGAGTGTGCAAGGGGGTGCACTATTTGAAAGTTTTCTTCACTCTCCATTTCCTATTTTGAAAAATATTCAAATAACAAATATTTCAAACACAGTACAAAAAGTTGTCTCAAATATTTTTGGAATAAATCTTAAAATAAACTAGATGAAATTTGGGAGAGGTAGGAAAAAGGATCAACTCATTTGGTGTTTTATTTTAAAAGATATAGCCAGTCAAAGTTTGGTCAAATATCTGTTTAAAAAAAAACAGAAAAGGAAAACGTTTCGGGGGAGAATACGCTTTCGCAGCATAGGAGACGTACTCCGGGGTTTTACGCAACCACTTAAGCCAGCGTGGATGGCGCGGGGTCACTGACAGTGGGTCCAGGGGGCCCACTGGTCAGGTTTGACCATTCTCCCCTCTCCCTCCTCTTCCTCTGCCCGAACGGGGCGGGGCTCCGGCGATCGCCGTCGACGAACGGCGGTTCCTCGAGGGCACTTGAGGGCAGGGATGGACCCGCCAGACCGAGGTGGTCCTCTCGGTGGTCGCTGGGTCGACGGTGGTGGGAGGAGTCGCCGACTGCGAGCTCCGCGGCGGAGAGGGCTACGGGAGTGAAGTGGGTTTTGGGCTCCGGTGGTTTCCGATCGAGGCTGAGGCGCTGGGCAGCTCCGCAAGAGCAAGGGGAAGTGAGTGGTGGCGCTGGATGGGCGAGGGAGTGCCTGGTTGCGACGAATGGCACCGGAAGGCAGCGGCCGAACCGGCCGGAGTTGGGGGAGATGGACTCTTCCGGCCAATCCACTGCTTGGGGAGCTCTAGGGGGAAGGCCTGAGGTCGCCCGAGCGCTCGGAGGGGCTCGGGGCCTCCTTTTATAGGCGTTCGAGGCTGGTCCCGCGGCGGCCGTGGATAAGAACGCCGGCGACCGCGGTGCTATAGCTGCAGGGCGACGTGGCGGCGACGAGCGCGTGCCGACGAGCTTCAGGATAAGATCGAGCTGTTCACAGGGGCAGCTGGCGCGCGCGGGTGGCTTGGGCGGCGCCGACCATGGCAGGGGCTCGCTGCCGACGATGGCGTGCCGCCAAAAGCTCTGCCAGCGGCGCTGCAGGGCGCCAGGGGTGGCGTGGAGAGTGGGCGAGGATAGTGCGTGGTTCAGCAGGCGAGCGGGGGCTAGGGACGGGACGCGACGAGGGCGGCAGTGCGACGCGGCGGCTCAGTGCACGCGCGTGCAAAACATGCGCTCTGGGCGCGCCCAGAGCACGCATGGGACGTGCTCGATGAAATGCCAGGGCAGCCTAGAGTGCGAGGGTGGGGCTGGCAATTAACAGGACTAGGATAGGGATAGCTAGGAGTTTAGTGGACAAGGTTGCTGGGTCAGTTGAACAAGATCATAGTGCAAACTAGGAAACATGCCCAAAACTGACTGTGCACACCAAGTGTTCGACAGAATGCCAAGTGCATTTAGGCAACTCTTGGAATGGCCAAAATCTCCAGATCAAGGTCTCTCTAAGTAGGTGATGAAGGTAAGATCATTTGGGCAAAACCAGAAACTTGCTAGTGCAAGTTTTGCAAAACTACAGTTTTGGACAGGAAGAAAAAGGTCTCAATGCAAGCACTTAAAATCCTCCAATGGGTCCATTCTCCTGGACTTAAGGGTTTGGTAGGGAGGGCTACCAGCAGGAAAAAGCTTAGGGGCACTAGAGCAAAATAAAATAGGGTTGTAGTACAAATCACAAAACTGGACCAGAATGAAGAAGAGGTTGTTTCACTCAAATTTTTCAAAGAACAACACTGGGTTTTTTGCATGAAGTTGAATTATATGCATCTACTGACATCTCCAAACACTTGGAAGAATTTTTAAAGAAATATTTAAATATGTAGTAGTGCAAAAATGCCTACTGGACCAGATTTGGAAAGTTGATGTAGAGCTCAAAATCTCCAATAACCAACAAATATTTTTGCATAAAAGTGATGTGGAAATCTCACATGACATCCCCAAATTTTGGTGAAATTTTTAAAAGTATTTATCAAATGGTTGCAGTGCAACAGGCTCCAATTTATGGAAAAGTCATTTTAAAAGAGTAAAGCTCAAGCAAAAGCAAACCTTGCAATTAAATCCACTGATACAGAAATGTTTTATAGAGAGAGCATGCAAGTCCAACAATATTTTTGGAAAGTTTCCACTTGAGGTAAAAACCCATAATATAAAAAGGGAGAAATCTAGACAAATGGAAAAGTTTAATTTCCTGGCAAAATTTTAATTAATAAAACAAGGTCAAAAATTTGGGGTGTCACAGTGGGTCCCAGCTAGCTGGGGGTATTCATTTTTTTGTGCGTCATAAGGAGGCACTTCCTTGCGTGTGAAGGTATAGCTGGTGGGTCTGACCTGTCAGCTGGGGAACATTTTTTTGCGAAATACAGCGTGGGTCCTAGCTGTCAGGTGGAGGAATCATTATTTTGCACGTAATAAGGAGGCATTTCCTTGCGTGCGGCCGTGGACCCAGCTGTCAGCCTCTCCACGTACAGTCCACTTCCGATGGATGTCGTTCATTGACCATGTTGACCAGGCCGCGCCGAGAGCACCAGGAGGCGGGGGACACAATGTTTACCCAGGTTCGGGCCCTCTCGATGGAGGTAATACCCTACTTCCTGCTTGATTGATCTTGATGATATGAGTATTACAAGAGTTGATCTACCACGAGATCGTAGAGGCTAAACCCTAGAAGCTAGCCTATGATTATGATTGTTGTTGTCCTATGGACTAAACCCTCCTGTTTATAGACACCGGAGAGGGCTAGGGTTACACAGAGTCGGTTACAAGGGAGGAGATCTACATATCCGAATTGCCAAGCTTGCCTTCCACGCAAAGGAGAGTCCCACCCGGACATGGGACGAAGTCTTCAATCTTGTATCTTCATAGTCCAACAGTCCGGCCAAGGTATATAGTCTGGCTGTCCGAGGACCCCCTAATCCAGGACTCCCTCAGTAGCCCCTGAACCAGGCTTCAATGACGATGAGTCCGGCGCGCAGATTGTCTTCGGCATTGCAAGGCGGGTTCCTCCTCCGAATACTCCATAGAAGATTTTGAACACAAGGATCGTGTCCGGCTCTGCAAAACAAATTCCACATATCACCGTAGAGAGTATATTATTCCACTAATCTAATCTGCTGACAACTTTTCATAATGTGACGTCCTGCCGTGGCCCGGTCATTACGAACCGTTCTTCCCTGCCTGCCACTGCACGTGTTGCGAGGCAGTTTTATTGGCACGTCTTGTCGAAGCAGAGATCGTGTTCCCCTTATCACGGGATTCTCATCAATACGGATATGGGTAACCCAACTGCGCCTTCAATCGCGGCGCTTGGGGAATAAGCGATTTTATGGAGCAAGTTGGGAGGCGCACAGTTTCTACTGCCCTTATAAAGGGACAAGGACTCTTCTGTTTCACCCACGCCTTCTTCTTCCCTTCCCATCCATTCTCGGGCACTCGAGCTCCAGCGCCCAAGTTCTCATTTGCTCCGCAAAATCATTCCAAACATGTTCGGAGCGGGAGGCAAGTGGATGGTCTCCTCCGTTACGGAGGAGAACATTACAAAGCTCCGGGAAGACGGATACCTGACCGCAGACATCGCGCACCGGCTCCCAGACGTGGGGCAGATCGTCCCTACTCCAGAACCCCACGAGAGGTTTGTATTCCTTACCCACTTCGTCCGCGGGCTGGGATTTCCCCTCCACCCATTTGTCCGCGGGCTCATGTTCTACTACGGGCTGGACTTCCATGATCTGGCCCCCAATTTCATCCTCAACATCTCGGCGTTTATCGTCGTGTGCGAGGCCTTCCTCCCAATCAAGCCCCACTTCGGCCTGTGGCTGAAGACCTTCAACGTGAAGCCGAAGGTGGTGGTCGGCCAGCAAGCGGAGTGTGGAGGCACCATGGTGGGCAAAATGCCCAACGTCACCTGGCTCGAAGGATCCTATGTGGAGACCGTGAATGGGTGGCAATCGGGGTGGTTCTACATCACCGAGCCGCGCGACACCAACTGGGTGGCGGCCCCCAAATTTCGATCCGGCATCCCCATGCGGCTCACCTCCTGGAAAGAGAAGGGCCAATCCTGGGGTTCATCGGTGGAGCTGACCGGACACCAGAACTATGTTAAAAACATGATAAGCAAGAAAATCAAGCTTATCAACATGGTCCAGGTCATGCTCTCCCGCTGGATCCTTCCGTGTCAAAGACGGGCATTCAATATGTGGGAGTTCGACCCGGCCAAGCACCAGATGCTGCGATAGCTTTTCCACACGACGCACCAAGACGTCTGGAAGGTGCTGTTCAAGGCCGTCGAGGTACCTCCTCCCCTTACCGAGGATCGCGGACTCAGCGCAAAGCGCCCTGCCAATCCGGTAAGCTCTTTATATCTCATAAGATGTTCCTTTCCCGAGTATAATCATGTGAGGGATCTGAGCCTCCACACCATTTTAACAGGACTGGGTTGTGACAGCGGAGCGGATCGATTGTCCGGCCCCACTGCCCAAAGATCCAGCAAGGGCTCTCTTAACGGAGATGCTGGTTCCGGCGCCCTATGAGGCACCGAAGAAGAAGGCCAAGAAGAGGGCCGCGGGGACCAGGAAAGTTCTCCGGCGCAAGGTTGTATCGGACTCATCATCCGATAACACCGAGGCGCCCTCCTCCCACGAAAACGAGGAGGAGGAAGAGGAAAGTTCTCCCCCCAGCCGGGGGAGACAAGAAAAGGAAGGCCGCCCCATCTGGGGAGGCCGAAAGGTCCAAGAAGGGAAGGACCCTCCTTCCGGACTACTCCACAACAGCCGCTTACAGCGACGAGGAGTGGTTGCCCAGGGACAAGCCCCTAGCGAAGTCGTAAGTATCCGGATACGATAATAGTTCTAGTATCTTTTGTTTTATTGCTTCTTATCATGCCAAACATGATCATGCAGTCCATCCAAAGCCCATATCGACGTATCCTCCTCGGATGAGTCTTTGGGCCAGTCGGTGATGAACAGCGATTCACTCCCGACCGCCACCTCCCCCCCGCCCTACGGACGACATCGAGGTGTTGTCTCATAGGGCACTGAACCAAGCGGAGTTAGTTCTGGAGGCGCCCCAAGGCGACATCCCAGACGCTGGGCGCATGGGGGCAAGACTCCCATGGGCTCTAATGACGGGAGCAACAAGTTTGGCCCCCAGTCGAATACTACGCTGGAACCTCCAGTGGTTCCGGACTCTGTTAGGCGACCCCTCGCTAAGGGGGGCGAGCCGTCTGTGCCGATGGCCTTTGTCCATCCAGAGGCATCAGTACACTTGCTGGAAGCGCTTCGCGGCGCTTCGATTGATGAAGAGCACCGCACTATCATGAGTGCGGTGGTCAAGAAGGTTCGGTCCACCAAAAGCGGACTGACTGAAGCCTGTGCCAGCCTCCTAACAGGCTTTGAGGTAAGTAATCAAATTATGAGAAAATTTTACAGCATGGACAGTAGCCCCTGATGCTTTGTTTGGTGTTCGCAAAGAAAGGCCGAACAGAGGATCAAATAATAATCACAGGAGTCTAATCAGAATATGTCCATGTGAATAAGCAGGCTTCGCTGCTGGCCGCTGCCGCTCGTACTGCGGAGGTTTCCGCACTGAAGCGGGACCTTGAGCGGTCTGAGGAAGAGCTCGGCCTTACCAAGAGGCAGCTCGAAGAGAACAAAGGTAAGTGATACCCTGTCTGTATATTGATAAAGAAAAAAAGAAGGTGGTTGTTAGATCATAGGATCATCATGAATATTGCTAGGGGCCACGACCGAAGCGGCGGCCCTGAAGAAGGCGCTGTCCGAGGCCGAAGACAAAGCGGCCAAGGAGCGCACCGAGCGTGCGAAGCAAGAGGCCCGAATCGGCGAGGTACAGCAAGAGCTCCAGGATTTTGTCAAGAAATACGAGTCCTTGGAGCGTGACTCTAAGACGCAGGGGGTCCGAGCTTGCGAAGGCCCTAGAGAACGCACAAAATGCCAAGGCCGAAGCCCAAAAGGCCCTCCAGGAGATTCATGCAGTCAAGAAGATAGCGGCTGGTAAGGCATTCATTTTGCAAAGCAAGCATGTGAAGGAAACTTTCCTTTTACTTACCCGAATTCGGAGCTCTCCAGGAGCGTTCGCAGATCTACCCAGTAGTGTATCGGATGCCGCGGAGTTCTACCAGGCCAAGGAAGGGAGCTCGACGGAGAAGTTGTTCTGGTCTCAGTATACTGGGACCGAACATCCGATGCCCTTGAGAGACCAGTTGAAGCAACTGGTTGAGCTTCACAGGGCGGCCGAACTGGCCATGAAGGGTCTCATAGTCCGGATGTGGCCTGGCGAGCCCCTGCCTGGCAGCTACTTCGGCCTGGTAAAGCGGCTTGTGAATGCCTGCCCACGGTTTGAAGTCATAAAGCGGTCCATCTGCATTGAAGGTGCGCGCAGGGCCTTTGCCCGTGCGAAAGTGCACTGGGCAAAGATGAACGCCGAAAAGCTGGTGAAGGAGGGGCTGCCGGAGGGCAAGGAGCATCGCCACCCCGAAAAGAATTATGACAGGGTCCTGAAGGGTGCTCGCCTTGTGGCGGAGGAATGTGCTAAGGATGTAATATTTGAATGAATGTACTCATGTGATCCTGTAATGTGAAAACGAGTTCATGTGCGCTATATAATGCTTGTTGATTTAAAATATTACCTTCTGTGCGGCCGTTTATAAAATCTGAGAGTTGGCTAGCCGTCCGCTTCTGCCCCCATGTAACTAGTACTGAGGTGTTCGGGATAAACCTGATCACTCTTTATCCCAGTTTTGGGTCCTTCGAAGGAGGTTTTCAGCACAACGAACCAGGCAATCGGACTATAAAGCTTTATCACTCTCACTTAGCCATAGAAGTCTACAATTTTAAATTTTGGCGAAGCCCCTAGTATTCGGAAGGCCGAACTTGGGGCGCTATGTACGCCTAAATTGGACAAGACCGACTCCTCGCCCGAAGCGGAAAAAATCTTTAAGGATTTGAGACCTCTCAAACAGCGACCAGCTCTCGCCGCATCATGACAGTCAGTTTTTGGCTTTCTCTACTGAGGTGCTGGTCCGGAAGAATCGGGACACAATCGCAGTAGTTCTCCCAGTGCTACCTTAGCCGATATAGCGGAACGTAAGGTACCAAAACATGGGAGCCGGGCAAACCCAACGATTGACCCAAGACATGATTCGGAGCTGATGCATATAATGCTATAAGTTCGGGGTGCCGCACTGTCGAAAGTGTTCAGACTTTTCATGCCGTGTTATGGGGTACACTGAAGCCCCTGGCGCACTGGACGTATCAGAATGTACGGGTGCCATTTGTCGTAAATAAGCAGACAAGGAAAAAAGATGAAGGAATGCAATAATGAGCTAATGATGTACATTGTTATTTAAATGATACGTCAAAGCGTATGGATACAAGTAGTGCAATAAGTAAAAATAGGACTATTTGACATGTCCTATCCAAGGGCAAGCTGCGTGTGGGTATGTAAAACAGGTATATCGATCGTTATCAGAAACCACCTGGGGATTCCCTTGTACGCCAAATCTTCTTGCTTCCTTGGTGTTTCTTTCCCGTGACGGGTCCGATAATCAGACGGTCGGAGAGGGCCTTCAGAGAATAGGGGCCTGAAAGGAAGAAAATGTTAAAGATATACGGGTCTTGAGGCGGTTGAGCCGCATTGTGGGACGTGCCACAGCCGTGCCTCCGCCTATGTCCATGGTATCTTGAGTGCGTAATTATGTACGCACGGCACAAATTTCCTGGCTTGACTGGGAATAGGACGGAGGCCGAATTGCTAGGTGAGCTCTGAACGTGCCGGGCGATCCTGTTGCAGGGTACTCCGGACTCGCTTGAAGGTGTCCGGGGACTTTTTCGCTGAATTGGTGGTTTGTCTCAGAAGGCTGCTTTGCAGTTCTGCTGCGAGGGCCGCAGTGTGCTCCTCCGTACGGAGCGAGCGTTCTGTGTTTCCATTAATTGTTATAACCCCGCGAGGTCCTGGAATTTTGAGCTTGAGGTATGCATAATGCGGTACCGCATTGAATCTGGCGAATGCGGTTCGTCCGAGCAGTGCGTGATAGCCACTGCGGAAGGGGACGATATCGAAGATTAACTCCTCGCTTCGGAAGTTGTCCGGAGATCCGAAGACCACTTCCATTGTGATTGAGCCCGTGCAACAGGCCTCTACACCTGGTATGACACCTTTAAAGGTGGTTTTTGTGGGTTTGATCCTTGAGGGGTCTATACCCATTTTGCGCACTCTATCCTGATAGAGCAGGTTCAGGCTGCTGCCACCATCCATCAGGACTCGAGTGAGGTGAAATCCGTCAATGATGGGGTCAAGGACCAATGCGGCAGAACCGCCATGACGGATATTGGTTGGGTGGTCCCTGCGATCGAAAGTGATTGGACAAGAAGACCTGGGTTGAACTTTGGGGCGACTGGCTCCATCGCATAGACGTCCCTTAGTGCACGCTTCCATTCCCGCTTAGGAATATGGGTTGCGTATATCATGTTCACCGTTTTCACTTGCGGAGGAAATTTCTTCTGTCCTCCTGTGTTCGGCGGCTGGGGCTCCTCCTCATCGTCGCTATGCAGCCCCTTTTCCTTGTTTTCGGCATTCAACTTGCCGGCCTGTTTGAACACCCAGCATTCTCTGTTGGTGTGGCTGGCTGGTTTATCGGGGGTGCCGTGAATTTGACACGAGCGATCGAGTATGCGGTCCAAACTGGACAGGCCCGGATTGCTTCTTTTGAACGGCTTTTTCCGCTGACCGGATTTAGAGCCACTGAATCCGGCATTGACTGCCGTGTCTTTGGCGTTGTTGCCATTGTTGCGGCGCTTGTGACTGTTGCGACGTGGCCTGCCCTTGCTATCTTTGGCATCTGGATTGCCAGGATTTCTCGATGTGTTGTTGCTGCGAGCCAGCCAGCTGTCCTCGCCCGCACAAAAGCGGGTCATGAGTGTCATGAGGGCTGCCATGGACTTCGGCTTCTCTTGGCCGAGGTGTCGGGCGAGCCACTCGTCACGGATGTTATGCTTAAATGCCGCTAAGGCTTCGGCATCCGGAGAGTCGACAATTTGGTTCTTTTTAGTTAGGAACCGAGTCCAGAATTTCCTGGCTGATTCCCCTGGCTGTTGGGTTATGTGACTCAAGTCATCGGCATCCGGTGGTCGCACATAAGTGCCCTGGAAGTTGTTCAGGAATGCGTCTTCCAAATTCTCCCAACTGCCAATGGAGTTTGCCGGCAGGCTATTCAGCCAATGCCGAGCTGGCCCTTTGAGTTTTAGTGGGAGGTACTTGATGGCATGTAGATCGTCACCGCGGGCCATGTGGATCTGGAGGAGGGAATCTTCAATCCATACCGCGGGGTCTGTTGTACCATCATATGATTCAATGTTCACGGGTTAAAAACCTTCTGGGAATTCGTGATCCATTACTTCGTCAGTGAAGCATAGGGTGTGTGCGGCGCCTCTGGGCCGGGCTATGTCACGACGCAGTTCATACAAGTCTTGTCTGCTGTATTCGGCCCGGCCGGATTTGCTTTAAGTATATCCGGCATGACGGTCATCGTCACGCGTTGGGGCGCGCCCCCGTGATCCGTAGATCGATCTTGTATGTCCTGCTTTGTTTTCCAATACCTCTCGCAGGTCCTGCGTGTTGCCCTGGGCCATGGTGTTTTTGTTTGACTAGCGACGGGGCGCGGGCTGGACTTTGGGCTGATATGCCGCTTTGTCTCGGCCACAAGGTGGCCGGTCAGCCGCATCATATGCTGGTAGTGTAGGCTTTAATGCTTCCTCCTCGAGTTGGGGTAGCAACCTGCGCTTTGGGGAACTCTTGGTTGGGCGCTCGAGTTCGTATTCCTCAGCTGCCAGGACCTCAGTCCATCTATCCGCTAGCAGATCTTGGTCAGCTTGAAGCTGTTGTTGCTTTTTCTTCAGGCTTTTTGCTATGGCTATAAGCCGGCGCTTGAAGCGCTCCAGCTCGACGGGATCCTCCGGCACTATAAGGCTCACCTCATCTTCGGACAGGGGCATGTACCTGTCATCCTCTGATTCTCCGTCTGCTGCCTGTTCTTTAGGGCTAGCTTGCCCATCCTCCCGCTCGAAGTCTGGCTGGAGGGGATTGTCTTCGTCTTCGGCACTATCCGCAGCATTATTGTCTTTTTTGCCGGTATCGCTGCTTTTGCTATGGCGGGGCTTAGAGCGGCGCCGATGCTTAGATTGCTTCTCTAGGGGATTATCCTCCGTTGCCTAATTACCATCTCTTTCTTTGGGCGTGTCCACCATGTATATATCATATGATAAGGTGGCAGTCCAGCGCCCTGTGGGCGGTGGTTCCTGTTCTTCTCCTGCATCGTCGTCCATACCGTCGATGTCTTTGGAGTCGAAATCGAGCATGTCGGTTAAGTCGTCGACAGTGGCTATTAAGTGGGTGGTGGGTGGGGAATGAATTTCTTCATCGTCCGCTTCCCACTCAAGCCGGACATAGTTCGGCCAAGGGTCTCCTGACAAGGAGAGAGACCTCAATGAATTTAGCACGTCGCCCAAGGGCGAGTGCTGAAAGATATCCGCAGAGGTAAACTCCATGATCGGTGCCCAATCAGATTCGATAGGCACGGACACAGGCGGTTCGGAGCCTGTGACCGGGGACGAATCCAAGGGTCCGGCAACACAGGTCTCATAGGAGGTAAAGTCAGTATTCGGCTCTATCGCCGTTGAGTGTGCGGCCTCCATGGCGGGATCCATGCACCCGCCCTCGGACGGCGATCTGCTCCGGATTGAGGACCGGAGTAGCCACAGGTGTGATCTCCCGAACACCGTCCAACGGCAGAGCTAAGTCATGCTCGTCATGACCGTGCGGCGCACCTGACACGGGCTCGAATCCGTCGAAGGTCAAGTCTCCGCGGATGTCGGCAGTATAGTTTAAGTTTCCAAACCTGACCTGACGGCCAGGGGCGTAGCTTTCGATCTGCTCCAGATGGCCAAGCGAGTTGTCCCGCAGTACAAAGCCGCCGAATACGAAGATCTGTCCGGGGAGAAAAACCTCACCCTGGATCGCATCGTTACCGATGATCGATGGAGCCATCAAGCCTTTATCGTGACGGCACAGTGGAACTCTCAATGAAAGCAACAATGTCGGTGTCAAAACCGGCGGATCTCGGGTAGGGGTTCCCGAACTGTGCGTCTAAGGCGGACGGTAACAGGAGGCGGGGGACACAATGTTTACCCAGGTTCGGGCCCTCTCGATGGAGGTAATAACCTACTTCCTGCTTGATTGATCTTGATGATATGAGTATTACAAGAGTTGATCTACCACGAGATCGTAGAGGCTAAACCCTAGAAGCTAGCCTATGATTATGATTGTTGTTGTCCTACGGACTAAACCCTCCGGTTTATACAGACACCGGAGGGGGCTAGGGTTACACAGAGTCGGTTACAAGGGAGGAGATCTACATATCCGAATTGCCAAGCTTGCCTTCCACGCAAAGGAGAGTCCCACCCGGACACTGGACGAAGTCTTCAATCTTGTATTCATAGTCCAACAGTGCGGCCAAGGTATATAGTCCGGCTGTCCGAGGACCCCCTAATCCAGGACTCCCTCAACGGGTTCCTGGGATCCGGTGGGGGTGGGATCGCCGCTTCTCCCCGCGCTACCGGGTGCGGGATCTACAACAGGCGTCGCCGCTGGCGGGAGCCTCATCTTCTTGGCGCTGGGGTGAGCCGACTCCATTTTCCTCGAGGGCGTCGCGTCGCGCTCACGGATTTGAGCAGTGTAACGAATGACGAGCCTAGTTGTAGTGCGAGTGAAGAAGAAGGGGAGCTGGGGTTTTTCTGTAGTAGTGAGGAAGAAGGGGAGCTAGGGTTTTCTGTAGGAGTGAGGTGAGGAATTTGGGGTTACGAGTGGAGTGAGCTGCGTGATGTGGGTGGGAGTGAGGAGGAAGAAGAACACCCTGGTTTTTTTGGGGGGCGGTGTGCTGGGTCTGGGTAGCGCCTCTCATTCAGTAAATATATGGACTTTTGAATTGATTTTACTATTTACTAGGGTGGATGGGCTGTTTTGTCTTGGGCCCAGAGAAACAATTACTACTAGTACAGTGGAGACACTCTACAGCTACCCAGAAAAACAATTACTACTAGTAAAGTGGATACAATACCACTTCTGGCTCCTCCTAGGTCATCAAAACGTCTCCCTCTACTGAATGCCATTATACTTTTGTTCACCGACATGGGGGCCATGCAGTGCGCGGGCCCAAATGCCATCCACCAAATTAGAAGGCACTATGCAGGCGGAGAGTAACCCCGGTCATAGCGCGGCAATAACGAGCCATCGTATCACAAAACCCCACCTCCCCGCAGTCTAAGTTTGACGAACGAAGCAACCATCATTTCACTCTTCGCTGAATCCCCTTCTCCCTCACTATCTTCAAGAAAGGCAACACTCGCATCTGCCACTGTTCTTCTCTCCCAACGAAGGGAAGGTAAGCGGATCCGTGATGTTGGTATATTTTCGTTCAGAGAAAAAAAGAACTTTTGCAAAGCAGTAACCGATCCTCACTCTCTTTTTTGTTTCATTGTCATTGCGATTGTGTTTTCCTTTCAGTGGTCTCCTACTATTCGTCGGTTTCATGATGGACCAACGAGAACCATGCAAAGATCTGCCAATATTGGAGCAGACGTGGGAGGCTGATCCCCACGAGACAGAGAGCTCCAAGAAGATGGAGACAGCCACCGAGCCGACCCCAGATACGCTCAGGGCCACTACTGAGATGGTCAACACCCCATTTGAGGTTACAGCCCTCGTGGCACTGCAGGAGCAGTTTTCCCCTTCGAGGATGTGCCCCCCCCCCCCCGCTGAGCTGCCCAAGGTGATTTTCTTCTTTGCCGATCTCGATTGTGGTTTTTCATCTAAGTATGAGGTGATGAATAATGCAAAATTTTATTAGCTTCGATGCCATGCTATACATAGTGGTTTAAATAACTTGTGTTTCTTATACTGGAAAGTAATTCAAAATTTGTTTCTGTTTCAATTAGAGCCCTGATGCGGATAAGGATTGTGTGGTTGTACATGTCACTCGCTATGAGGCAGATGACCTGGATGTACGCAATGAGAAAACCGAGTTTTTAGGCTGTTGGATCCTGGAAGCCATTTGCGCTTGTACCAATGAAGAGTTGTATTCCAGCCTCACTGTTGTCAGGCGTGTTGTCCAGGGTGTACTGAAGCACAAGAAGTTCAAAGCTACTCCTTCGTTTGTGAGGCATACTGTTCTTGTGAAGCTTACGTAGGAAGATGACGTGGCATGCCTCCACAAACAAGTTTATAAGTGGCAAGGCCACAAGGTTGTCTTCATGAAGGTTCACCGGATAGAGCTGCTGCCGGACGTCCTCGATGATGTTCATGGCAAGGTCCGTCTTGTGTCCAGCCCAAATTAGATCGAGGCATGAAATACTTGCCCCAGCTAGTGTTTAATAGTAGTTTGGATTCTGTCTAATTACCTGATCCTTGCCTGTTATCGAGCCCTTTGGGGCTAGTACTCTGTTTTAATCCGTCTATGGGAACTGCTGCTACTTTTGTGTGCCCGTGAATCATCGTAATTGTTGCCGAAAAATATGCGTCCTCACTAGTTTTATCATACGAGCAGTGTGTTTTTTGATGAAATAGAGTACTTGTTCGAGAACTGTGCGCCGTTGTATACATAAGTACTTGTAAACACTGTTGGTGCTACCCCACTTGTAAGCAGTTGTGCAAAACACGGCACATTGGCTCAGCTCGCTTCAACACTAGGCTATCGACCAGCTAACAATCAACAATCTGCTGTCTGACATAGAAGCAACTATGTATCTTGTTACAGTGGTTCATGCAGTTAACTGAGGCCACAATGTAAATTCCAAACGTTCATACGCTAGTCCAGCATTCATGTGGAACACTCACATTAAACTCGGCTTCATAAAAAACTTGAAAAGGATAAGTTAAGCAATTTTATACATCTCAATGATTCATAGAACATAGCAAACATGTACTAGTTAATAGCAAAAGACAAAGTTGTGAGAAGGTTTACAAATCAGGAAAAAACAACCAAGGCTTCTCTGAGCAAAGGGCCTCCCGGCAGGCTTAAATTTCCTAGAGTTCACTCTGGTTTTTTCTTGTTGCCACCATCCAGGGTTAGGTTTTCTCATTCCAGAATAACCAATTATAATTGTGTTCTCAGCTGGAATGCTGAACTGAACCATGCAGTGTACTGACTAGCTGAAAGTCTTGTGCATTCCACTAAATTTAAGCGCCGCTATTTGCAGAAATAAGCAGACCACAATGCCTCTTGTCCGTGCACCTGTCCCAAAAACCTCCATGCAGCCGTGCCAGCTTGTCCTCGGTCCATGGATGAACTGGCAGAAAGTGCATTCCGGACTAGGATGCAAATGTTTTCGCTCGCCCCTGCACTGCAATTAGGAAGTAAAACGTACGAATCAGCTTCTTTTAGATTGCGTTGGTCATTCTACCTAGTAACTACCAATGTAGGAATACCTGGAAGACGGGTGGTTAGACGACGGCAACGAGGGATAGCCATCTCATTTTGCGCAGTTCTACTAAAACTGAGGTGTGTGCTTTTGATTGCGCGGATAGAAACGATACGGAGACAGACATCCCGAAATGATATGGAGACAGACATCCCTGTTTGCGCAAATACGAAATACGGTTATCTAAATAGTGACAGATATTTGCAGTGGCGTATGATTAACAGCAGCATCTATTGTGTTATAATTGCCACTAGATTGACAGTATGAAAGTGTCCTTAAGTAAGTAGCATCACATCACATCAACACTGCCACTAGATTAACATGCAGAACAATAGCATTAGTATTACTGTCATGAGAGTAGCACATGGTCAGTAAATGTGCAATCAAATTTGTGCAGTTCCACTAGGATGCAGCAATGTTAGCGGTGTGAGATTTAAGTCTAACTGCAAAAACACAATTCATGGGAAATAAATCAAGACGGAAGCACTTCATAAAATAGTGGTGGCATTGCTTCAATTTAGCGATGGCACTAGACCATTACTTATAGTGACATTAGGTGGCATTGCTTAATGCTTCATGTGATTTTACATTAACGGTAGCGATATGGGCATAGGGACAGCAGAGGCATAAAGTGGTGAGGCAGATGTGGTTGCCGAGAGCGGCAAGCACTCAGGCAACATGTCTGCATTTGTCCCATTTTTTATCTCCTCGGCGACATTTTCCTATGTGAGCACAGGAAATCTAGACCTGCTCATTCTCATTTGCGTTGTACCCCAACACCCGTCACTTTCTTTCCTTTTTCAACCAAGAGATAGGTCCACGTCCCCCCACCCTTCCCCATCCACCATGCTTTCTTCGTCTTCTCAACCAAGAGACCAGTTGGGTAGCTAGTATCTACTACTTTCCCCCGTTTCCTCTTAGAACCAAGTCCTATATTCATGCTACAACTTTCCCACTTTCTTCCCCGTTCGAACCAACTCTTAGAGTCGACTGTATGAACTAGCTTTACCTCTAATAATAGTAAAAGTCTAGGTGGATTTGGGACAGTGGACGGAAGTAGAAAAGATCCACACGAAGCCCAGTGGGGAGCTGGGGCAGTAGAGCAAGGCAGGTTTCGAAGGAATATATACCTGAGGGTCGTCGGCATGTGGCAAAGACGGCGTCGGGAGGCCGCATCTTGGCCACAATACCGCAGGGAGGAAGAAGGTGTCGGAGGCCCTCCGGAGCCGGCGCTCTCTCGGAGAGAACGACACAGCCGCCGATCAGTACGCGCGGGTAGCCGTTGGTCTCCTCCCTCGCCACTGACGACAGCATGAACAATGCACCTACACCCCTGCCCCGGTCGAGGTTGTCCGGCCGGATTTGTGACCAGCCGTGAGCTGAGAGAGAGTGTGGCCACCTATGTCTTGCTTAGATCTTAAGAGCATGAGAGAGTGAACGAGAGGAACCCTAGTAAAGCAAGCGCTAAGGCTCCTGCTTATATATATAGTGGAGTGATTTTGTTGTACCAGCTCCAAAAAAATGCGCTCCTACGTGTAACTGTAACATCCCAAATTTCCAATTTGGCATGTTATACATTAGGTCATCATGCATAGCATATTTTATTGCTTTCTCGTTAGCAATCCTCGAAATCCTAAGCAACTCAAGGACCTTCGGAGTGAGTTGGGGATTTTCCCGGTTTTTCATATTTGTGAACTGCTGCTACTTTTGTGTGCCCGTGAATCATCGTAATTGTTGCCGAAAAATATGCGTCCTCACTAGTTTTATCATACGAGCAGTGTGTTTTTTGATGAAATAGAGTACTCGTTCGAGAACTGTGCGCCGTTGTATACATAAGTACTTGTAAACACTGTTGGTGCTACCCCACTTGTAAGCAGTTGTGCAAAACACGGCACATTGGCTCAGCTCGCTTCAACACTAGGCTATCGACCAGCTAACAATCAACAATCTGCTGTCTGACATAGAAGCAACTATGTATCTTGTTACAGTGGTTCATGCAGTTAACTGAGGCCACAATGTAAATTCCAAACGTTCACACGCTAGTCCAGCATCCATGTGGAACACTCACATTAAACTCGGCTTCATAAAAAACTTGAAAAGGATAAGTTAAGCAATTTTATACATCTCAATGATTCATAGAACATAGCAAACATATACTAGTTAATAGCAAAAGACAAAGTTGTGAGAAGGTTTACAAATCAGGAAAAAACAACCAAGGCTTCTCTGAGCAAAGGGCCTCCCGGCAGGCTTAAATTTCCTGGAGTCCACTCTGGTTTTTTCTTGTTGCCACCATCCAGGGTTAGGTTTTCTCATTCCAGAATAACCAATTATAATTGTGTTCTCAGCTGGAATGCTGAACTGAACCATGCAGTGTACTGACTAGCTGAAAGTCTTGTGCATTCCACTAAATTTAAGCGCCGCTATTTGCAGAAATAAGCAGACCACAATGCCTCTTGTCCGCGCACCTGTCCTAAAAACCTCCATGCAGCCGTGCCAGCTTGTCCTCGGTCCATGGATGAACTGGAAGAAAGTGCATTCCGGACTAGGATGCAAATGTTTTCGCTCGCCCCTGCACTGCAATTAGGAAGTAAAACGTATGAATCAGCTTCTTTTAGATTGCGTTGGTCATTCTACCTAGTAACTACCAATGTAGGAATACCTGGAAGACGGGTGGTTAGACGACGGCAACGAGGGATAGCCATCTCATTTTGCGCAGTTCTACTAAAACTGAGGTGTGTGCTTTTGATTGCGCGGATAGAAACGATACGGAGACAGACATCCCGAAATGATATGGAGACAGACATCCCTGTTTGCGCAAATACGAAATACGGTTATCTAAATAGTGACAGATATTTGCAGTGGCGTATGATTAACAGCAGCATCTATTGTGTTATAATTGCCACTAGATTGACAGTATGAAAGTGTCCTTAAGTAAGTAGCATCACATCACATCAACACTGCCACTAGATTAACATGCAGAACAATAGCATTAGTATTACTGTCATGAGAGTAGCACATGGTCAGTAAATGTGCAATCAAATTTGTGCAGTTCCACTAGGATGCAGCAATGTTAGCGGTGTGAGATTTAAGTCTAACTGCAAAAACACAATTCATGGGAAATAAATCAAGACGGAAGCACTTCATAAAATAGTGGTGGCATTGCTTCAATTTATCGATGGCAATAGACCATTACTTATAGTGACATTAGGTGGCATTGCTTAATGCTTCATGTGATTTTACATTAACGGTAGCGATATGGGCATAGGGACAGCAGAGGCATAAAGTGGTGAGGCAGATGTGGTTGCCGAGAGCGGCAAGCACTCAGGCAGCATGTCTGCATTTGTCCCATTTTTTATCTCCTCGGCGACATTTTCCTATGTGAGCACAGGAAATCTAGACCTGCTCATTCTCATTTGCGTTGTACCCCAACACCCGTCACTTTCTTTCCTTTTTCAACCAAGAGATAGGTCCACGTCCCCCCACCCTTCGCCATCCACCATGCTTTCTTCGTCTTCTCAACCAAGAGACCAGTTGGGTAGCCAGTATCTACTACTTTCCCCCGTTTCCTCTTAGAACCAAGTCCTATATTCATGCTACAACTTTCCCACTTTCTTCCCTGTTTGAACCAACTCTTAGAGTCGACTGTATGAACTAGCTTTACCTCTAATAATAGTAAAAGTCTAGGTGGATTTGGGACAGTGGACGGAAGTAGAAAAGATCCACACGAAGCCCAGTGGGGAGCTGGGGCAGTAGAGCAAGGCAGGTTTCGAAGGAATATATACCTGAGGGTCGTCAGCATGTGGCAAAGACGGCGTCGGGAGGCCGCATCTTGGCCACAATACCGCAGGGAGGAAGAAGGGGTCGGAGGCCCTCCGGAGCCGGCGCTCTCTCGGAGAGAACGACACAGCCGCCGATCAGTACGCGCGGGTAGCCGTTGGTCTCCTCCCTCGCCACCGACGACAGCATGAACAATGCACCTACACCCCTGCCCCGGTCGAGGTTGTCCGGCCGGATTTGTGACCAGCCGTGAGCTGAGAGAGAGTGTGGCCACCTATGTCTTGCTTAGATCTTAAGAGCATGAGAGAGTGAACGAGAGGAACCCTAGTAAAGCAAGCGCTAAGGCTCCTGCTTATATATATAGTGGAGTGATTTTGTTGTACCAGCTCCAAAAAAATGCGCTCCTACGTGTAACTGTAACATCCCAAATTTCCAATTTGGAATGTTATACATTAGGTCATCATGCATAGCATATTTTATTGCTTTCTCGTTAGCAATCCTCGAAATCCTAAGCAACTCAAGGACCTTCGGAGTGAGTTGGGGATTTTCCCGGTTTTTCATATTTGTGAACTGCTGCTACTTTTGTGTGCCCGTGAATCATCGTAATTGTTGCCGAAAAATATGCGTCCTCACTAGTTTTATCATACGAGCAGTGTGTTTTTTGATGAAATAGAGTACTCGTTCGAGAACTGTGCGCCGTTGTATACATAAGTACTTGTAAACACTGTTGGTGCTACCCCACTTGTAAGCAGTTGTGCAAAACACGGCACATTGGCTCAGCTCGCTTCAACACTAGGCTATCGACCAGCTAACAATCAACAATCTGCTGTCTGACATAGAAGCAACTATGTATCTTGTTACAGTGGTTCATGCAGTTAACTGAGGCCACAATGTAAATTCCAAACGTTCACACGCTAGTCCAGCATCCATGTGGAACACTCACATTAAACTCGGCTTCATAAAAAACTTGAAAAGGATAAGTTAAGCAATTTTATACATCTCAATGATTCATAGAACATAGCAAACATATACTAGTTAATAGCAAAAGACAAAGTTGTGAGAAGGTTTACAAATCAGGAAAAAACAACCAAGGCTTCTCTGAGCAAAGGGCCTCCCGGCAGGCTTAAATTTCCTGGAGTCCACTCTGGTTTTTTCTTGTTGCCACCATCCAGGGTTAGGTTTTCTCATTCCAGAATAACCAATTATAATTGTGTTCTCAGCTGGAATGCTGAACTGAACCATGCAGTGTACTGACTAGCTGAAAGTCTTGTGCATTCCACTAAATTTAAGCGCCGCTATTTGCAGAAATAAGCAGACCACAATGCCTCTTGTCCGCGCACCTGTCCTAAAAACCTCCATGCAGCCGTGCCAGCTTGTCCTCGGTCCATGGATGAACTGGAAGAAAGTGCATTCCGGACTAGGATGCAAATGTTTTCGCTCGCCCCTGCACTGCAATTAGGAAGTAAAACGTATGAATCAGCTTCTTTTAGATTGCGTTGGTCATTCTACCTAGTAACTACCAATGTAGGAATACCTGGAAGACGGGTGGTTAGACGACGGCAACGAGGGATAGCCATCTCATTTTGCGCAGTTCTACTAAAACTGAGGTGTGTGCTTTTGATTGCGCGGATAGAAACGATACGGAGACAGACATCCCGAAATGATATGGAGACAGACATCCCTGTTTGCGCAAATACGAAATACGGTTATCTAAATAGTGACAGATATTTGCAGTGGCGTATGATTAACAGCAGCATCTATTGTGTTATAATTGCCACTAGATTGACAGTATGAAAGTGTCCTTAAGTAAGTAGCATCACATCACATCAACACTGCCACTAGATTAACATGCAGAACAATAGCATTAGTATTACTGTCATGAGAGTAGCACATGGTCAGTAAATGTGCAATCAAATTTGTGCAGTTCCACTAGGATGCAGCAATGTTAGCGGTGTGAGATTTAAGTCTAACTGCAAAAACACAATTCATGGGAAATAAATCAAGACGGAAGCACTTCATAAAATAGTGGTGGCATTGCTTCAATTTATCGATGGCAATAGACCATTACTTATAGTGACATTAGGTGGCATTGCTTAATGCTTCATGTGATTTTACATTAACGGTAGCGATATGGGCATAGGGACAGCAGAGGCATAAAGTGGTGAGGCAGATGTGGTTGCCGAGAGCGGCAAGCACTCAGGCAGCATGTCTGCATTTGTCCCATTTTTTATCTCCTCGGCGACATTTTCCTATGTGAGCACAGGAAATCTAGACCTGCTCATTCTCATTTGCGTTGTACCCCAACACCCGTCACTTTCTTTCCTTTTTCAACCAAGAGATAGGTCCACGTCCCCCCACCCTTCGCCACCCACCATGCTTTCTTCGTCTTCTCAACCAAGAGACCAGTTGGGTAGCCAGTATCTACTACTTTCCCCCGTTTCCTCTTAGAACCAAGTCCTATATTCATGCTACAACTTTCCCACTTTCTTCCCTGTTTGAACCAACTCTTAGAGTCGACTGTATGAACTAGCTTTACCTCTAATAATAGTAAAAGTCTAGGTGGATTTGGGACAGTGGACGGAAGTAGAAAAGATCCACACGAAGCCCAGTGGGGAGCTGGGGCAGTAGAGCAAGGCAGGTTTCGAAGGAATATATACCTGAGGGTCGTCAGCATGTGGCAAAGACGGCGTCGGGAGGCCGCATCTTGGCCACAATACCGCAGGGAGGAAGAAGGGGTCGGAGGCCCTCCGGAGCCGGCGCTCTCTCGGAGAGAACGACACAGCCGCCGATCAGTACGCGCGGGTAGCCGTTGGTCTCCTCCCTCGCCACCGACGACAGCATGAACAATGCACCTACACCCCTGCCCCGGTCGAGGTTGTCCGGCCGGATTTGTGACCAGCCGTGAGCTGAGAGAGAGTGTGGCCACCTATGTCTTGCTTAGATCTTAAGAGCATGAGAGAGTGAACGAGAGGAACCCTAGTAAAGCAAGCGCTAAGGCTCCTGCTTATATATATAGTGGAGTGATTTTGTTGTACCAGCTCCAAAAAAATGCGCTCCTACGTGTAACTGTAACATCCCAAATTTCCAATTTGGAATGTTATACATTAGGTCATCATGCATAGCATATTTTATTGCTTTCTCGTTAGCAATCCTCGAAATCCTAAGCAACTCAAGGACCTTCGGAGTGAGTTGGGGATTTTCCCGGTTTTTCATATTTGTGAACTGCTGCTACTTTTGTGTGCCCGTGAATCATCGTAATTGTTGCCGAAAAATATGCGTCCTCACTAGTTTTATCATACGAGCAGTGTGTTTTTTGATGAAATAGAGTACTCGTTCGAGAACTGTGCGCCGTTGTATACATAAGTACTTGTAAACACTGTTGGTGCTACCCCACTTGTAAGCAGTTGTGCAAAACACGGCACATTGGCTCAGCTCGCTTCAACACTAGGCTATCGACCAGCTAACAATCAACAATCTGCTGTCTGACATAGAAGCAACTATGTATCTTGTTACAGTGGTTCATGCAGTTAACTGAGGCCACAATGTAAATTCCAAACGTTCACACGCTAGTCCAGCATCCATGTGGAACACTCACATTAAACTCGGCTTCATAAAAAACTTGAAAAGGATAAGTTAAGCAATTTTATACATCTCAATGATTCATAGAACATAGCAAACATATACTCGTTAATAGCAAAAGACAAAGTTGTGAGAAGGTTTACAAATCAGGAAAAAACAACCAAGGCTTCTCTGAGCAAAGGGCCTCCCGGCAGGCTTAAATTTCCTAGAGTTCACTCTGGTTTTTTTTTGTTGCCACCATCCAGGGTTAGGTTTTCTCATTCCAGAATAACCAATTATAATTGTGTTCTCAGCTGGAATGCTGAACTGAACCATGCAGTGTACTGACTAGCTGAAAGTCTTGTGCATTCCACTAAATTTAAGCGCCGCTATTTGCAGAAATAAGCAGACCACAATGCCTCTTGTCCGCGCACCTGTCCCAAAAACCTCCATGCAGCCGTGCCAGCTTGTCCTCGGTCCATGGATGAACTGGAAGAAAGTGCATTCCGGACTAGGATGCAAATGTTTTCGCTCGCCCCTGCACTGCAATTAGGAAGTAAAACGTATGAATCAGCTTCTTTTAGATTGCGTTGGTCATTCTACCTAGTAACTACCAATGTAGGAATACCTGGAAGACGGGTGGTTAGACGACGGCAACGAGGGATAGCCATCTCATTTTGCGCAGTTCTACTAAAACTGAGGTGTGTGCTTTTGATTGCGCGGATAGAAACGATACGGAGACAGACATCCCGAAATGATATGGAGACAGACATCCCTGTTTGCGCAAATACGAAATACGGTTATCTAAATAGTGACAGATATTTGCAGTGGCGTATGATTAACAGCAGCATCTATTGTGTTATAATTGCCACTAGATTGACAGTATGAAAGTGTCCTTAAGTAAGTAGCATCACATCACATCAACACTGCCACTAGATTAACATGCAGAACAATAGCATTAGTATTACTGTCATGAGAGTAGCACATGGTCAGTAAATGTGCAATCAAATTTGTGCAGTTCCACTAGGATGCAGCAATGTTAGCGGTGTGAGATTTAAGTCTAACTGCAAAAACACAATTCATGGGAAATAAATCAAGACGGAAGCACTTCATAAAATAGTGGTGGCATTGCTTCAATTTATCGATGGCAATAGACCATTACTTATAGTGACATTAAGTGGCATTGCTTAATGCTTCATGTGATTTTACATTAACGGTAGCGATATGGGCATAGGGACAGCAGAGGCATAAAGTGGTGAGGCAGATGTGGTTGCCGAGAGCGGCAAGCACTCAGGCAGCATGTCTGCATTTGTCCCATTTTTTATCTCCTCGGCGACATTTTCCTATGTGAGCACAGGAAATCTAGACCTGCTCATTCTCATTTGCGTTGTACCCCAACACCCGTCACTTTCTTTCCTTTTTCAACCAAGAGATAGGTCCACGTCCCCCCACCCTTCGCCATCCACCATGCTTTCTTCGTCTTCTCAACCAAGAGACCAGTTGGGTAGCCAGTATCTACTACTTTCCCCCGTTTCCTCTTAGAACCAAGTCCTATATTCATGCTACAACTTTCCCACTTTCTTCCCTGTTTGAACCAACTCTTAGAGTCGACTGTATGAACTAGCTTTACCTCTAATAATAGTAAAAGTCTAGGTGGATTTGGGACAGTGGACGGAAGTAGAAAAGATCCACACGAAGCCCAGTGGGGAGCTGGGGCAGTAGAGCAAGGCAGGTTTCGAAGGAATATATACCTGAGGGTCGTCAGCATGTGGCAAAGACGGCGTCGGGAGGCCGCATCTTGGCCACAATACCGCAGGGAGGAAGAAGGGGTCGGAGGCCCTCCGGAGCCGGCGCTCTCTCGGAGAGAACGACACAGCCGCCGATCAGTACGCGCGGGTAGCCGTTGGTCTCCTCCCTCGCCACCGACGACAGCATGAACAATGCACCTACACCCCTGCCCCGGTCGAGGTTGTCCGGCCGGATTTGTGACCAGCCGTGAGCTGAGAGAGAGTGTGGCCACCTATGTCTTGCTTAGATCTTAAGAGCATGAGAGAGTGAACGAGAGGAACCCTAGTAAAGCAAGCGCTAAGGCTCCTGCTTATATATATAGTGGAGTGATTTTGTTGTACCAGCTCCAAAAAAATGCGCTCCTACGTGTAACTGTAACATCCCAAATTTCCAATTTGGAATGTTATACATTAGGTCATCATGCATAGCATATTTTATTGCTTTCTCGTTAGCAATCCTCGAAATCCTAAGCAACTCAAGGACCTTCGGAGTGAGTTGGGGATTTTCCCGGTTTTTCATATTTGTGAACTGCTGCTACTTTTGTGTGCCCGTGAATCATCGTAATTGTTGCCGAAAAATATGCGTCCTCACTAGTTTTATCATACGAGCAGTGTGTTTTTTGATGAAATAGAGTACTCGTTCGAGAACTGTGCGCCGTTGTATACATAAGTACTTGTAAACACTGTTGGTGCTACCCCACTTGTAAGCAGTTGTGCAAAACACGGCACATTGGCTCAGCTCGCTTCAACACTAGGCTGTCGACCAGCTAACAATCAACAATCTGCTGTCTGACATAGAAGCAACTATGTATCTTGTTACAGTGGTTCATGCAGTTAACTGAGGCCACAATGTAAATTCCAAACGTTCACACGCTAGTCCAGCATTCATGTGGAACACTCACATTAAACTCGGCTTCATAAAAAACTTGAAAAGGATAAGTTAAGCAATTTTATACATCTCAATGATTCATAGAACATAGCAAACATATACTAGTTAATAGCAAAAGACAAAGTTGTGAGAAGGTTTACAAATCAGGAAAAAACAACCAAGGCTTCTCTGAGCAAAGGGCCTCCCGGCAGGCTTAAATTTCCTGGAGTCCACTCTGGTTTTTTCTTGTTGCCACCATCCAGGGTTAGGTTTTCTCATTCCAGAATAACCAATTATAATTGTGTTCTCAGCTGGAATGCTGAACTGAACCATGCAGTGTACTGACTAGCTGAAAGTCTTGTGCATTCCACTAAATTTAAGCGCCGCTATTTGCAGAAATAAGCAGACCACAATGCCTCTTGTCCGTGCACCTGTCCCAAAAACCTCCATGCAGCCGTGCCAGCTTGTCCTCGGTCCATGGATGAACTGGAAGAAAGTGCATTCCGGACTAGGATGCAAATGTTTTCGCTCGCCCCTGCACTGCAATTAGGAAGTAAAACGTATGAATCAGCTTCTTTTAGATTGCGTTGGTCATTCTACCTAGTAACTACCAATGTAGGAATACCTGGAAGACGGGTGGTTAGACGACGGCAACGAGGGATAGCCATCTCATTTTGCGCAGTTCTACTAAAACTGAGGTGTGTGCTTTTGATTGCGCGGATAGAAACGATACGGAGACAGACATCCCGAAATGATATGGAGACAGACATCCCTGTTTGCGCAAATACGAAATACGGTTATCTAAATAGTGACAGATATTTGCAGTGGCGTATGATTAACAGCAGCATCTATTGTGTTATAATTGCCACTAGATTGACAGTATGAAAGTGTCCTTAAGTAAGTAGCATCACATCACATCAACACTGCCACTAGATTAACATGCAGAACAATAGCATTAGTATTACTGTCATGAGAGTAGCACATGGTCAGTAAATGTGCAATCAAATTTGTGCAGTTCCACTAGGATGCAGCAATGTTAGCGGTGTGAGATTTAAGTCTAACTGCAAAAACACAATTCATGGGAAATAAATCAAGACGGAAGCACTTCATAAAATAGTGGTGGCATTGCTTCAATTTATCGACGGCACTAGACCCTTACTTATAGTGACATTAGGTGGCATTGCTTAATGCTTCATGTGATTTTACATTAACGGTAGCGATATGGGCATAGGGACAGCAGAGGCATAAAGTGGTGAGGCAGATGTGGTTGCCGAGAGCGGCAAGCACTCAGGCAGCATGTCTGCATTTGTCCCATTTTTTATCTCCTCGGCGACATTTTCCTATGTGAGCACAGGAAATCTAGACCTGCTCATTCTCATTTGCGTTGTACCCCAACACCCGTCACTTTCTTTCCTTTTTCAACCAAGAGATAGGTCCACGTCCCCCCACCCTTCGCCATCCACCATGCTTTCTTCGTCTTCTCAACCAAGAGACCAGTTGGGTAGCCAGTATCTACTACTTTCCCCCGTTTCCTCTTAGAACCAAGTCCTATATTCATGCTACAACTTTCCCACTTTCTTCCCTGTTTGAACCAACTCTTAGAGTCGACTGTATGAACTAGCTTTACCTCTAATAATAGTAAAAGTCTAGGTGGATTTGGGACAGTGGACGGAAGTAGAAAAGATCCACACGAAGCCCAGTGGGGAGCTGGGGCAGTAGAGCAAGGCAGGTTTCGAAGGAATATATACCTGAGGGTCGTCAGCATGTGGCAAAGACGGCGTCGGGAGGCCGCATCTTGGCCACAATACCGCAGGGAGGAAGAAGGGGTCGGAGGCCCTCCGGAGCCGGCGCTCTCTCGGAGAGAACGACACAGCCGCCGATCAGTACGCGCGGGTAGCCGTTGGTCTCCTCCCTCGCCACCGACGACAGCATGAACAATGCACCTACACCCCTGCCCCGGTCGAGGTTGTCCGGCCGGATTTGTGACCAGCCGTGAGCTGAGAGAGAGTGTGGCCACCTATGTCTTGCTTAGATCTTAAGAGCATGAGAGAGTGAACGAGAGGAACCCTAGTAAAGCAAGCGCTAAGGCTCCTGCTTATAGATATAGTGGAGTGATTTTGTTGTACCAGCTCCAAAAAAATGCGCTCCTACGTGTAACTGTAACATCCCAAATTTCCAATTTGGAATGTTACACATTAGGTCATCATGCATAGAATATTTTATTGCTTTCTCGTTAGCAATCCTCGAAATCCTAAGCAACTCAAGGACCTTCGGAGTGAGTTGGGGATTTTCCCGGTTTTTCATATTTGATTTTTATCAAATATGAAACGAGGATTTTTGGTTTTATTTATTTTTCCTCGTCGCCCCTCGCCGCCCCGCCGCACCCCGGACACCCCACCGGAGCCCCGTCCCGAGCCTCGCCGGAGGTAGCCGAGCCGCCGTTCGCCGAGTCCGGTTTTTTTTCAAAAACCGTTCGGTTTATTTTTTTCTTTCCCGAAACCCTAGGTTTATTTTTTTATATAGATCGGTTTATTTTTTTCGGTTTAGTTAGTTAGTGAACGTTCGCCCAATCCGTTCATTTTAACGAACGTGTTCGTTGGTTAGTCGCAGTTAACGAACGTCCGTTCGTTTAACTGTTCGTCAGTTTTATTTTTCGTCGGATTATCCGCGATTTTTGATCTGTTTTTTTTAGTTTAACTTTTTGCTCGTTTATCGGAATCAGGCAATTCAAGCGCCTAGAGTTTCGTCTCCAAATTCTCTTTCCTTTTAACCAACTCAAACAAGTTTTTGCTACTGTAAAATTTGACCTAGATCCAGATTAGTAAACAAAGCTTGTTTCTTTCGCCGTTTGATTTTCGTTCCTTCGTTCGATTTGATTCTTTTTGTAAACCGGAGTTCTTAAGTTGAACCTTCTGGTTAGTTCTTTTATTTGAGTTTTGCTTGTGCATTAGGTGAGTGCTTATTGTATGCTTGTTTGTTTGCAATAGAGTACCCGGAGTGCGCCGCTTGCTACTTCGAATCTCTAGGTTTCACGGATCATCAGCAAGGCAAGTAACACTTTGATCATACCTCCTTACTACCCAGTTTTATTGCATTAGATCAACCCTCAAACATTGCATTGTTAGGATCTAATTAAATTGTGGGTATCGGGAAGTAGATGAGGTAGTACCTATTACCTGATTTATTATCAAACCCTTGGGAGTTACTTCTACGTTTGCTTATATTGGTATGCTATGCTCGTAGACGTGGATTGGGTTTGACTGATATCCATGACAATTGTGAGATTGTTAATTAATGGTTTACTTAAGGTGGCAACTAAAACTCACATCTGGGTGGATTGAGGCACCCGGGTATTCCAGTGATTGCCTGTTTGTTTTTATGGACCGCCACCCAGGCTCAAAGGGATCATGAGATTATTCATGCTAGAAACTTCCGTGTGCAGCTGCAAGCTATTATGGGCTCTAGCATAGTTGAGTAAGTTGTGGGAAGCCTTTCCATGATGGGCTAGCAGATGTAGGGGATTGTAGGTGTACCGGCCTATCTATCGGTTAAGGGGACCTCTTCGGAAAGACTGTGTCTCGGTCATCCGTTTATCAAACATCATGTAGTGCGAGAATCAAGCGGAGGCGATCGAGTCTTGTGGGGAAAAGTGCACAAACCTCTGCAGAGTGTATAAACTAATCGTGGTTAGCCGTGTCCCCGGTTATGGACGTTTTGAGTATCTAGTATCTGGATTATCATGTGAATCTCATCACCATGTTACTTTAATTAATTTTGTTGGGTTAAGGATGATACTTAATTGGGATTGAGATGCTGTCAACCATCTCAATGTTTCACAACCACCATGATAGTTAAATAAAATTTATTCCTTTGCTGTAGGGAAAAATTGGCTTTTTGCAAAACAGTAACCATAGAGCTTTCCACCAGCCAAATATGCATGTAGTGATAGCATCATTCTGTTCATTACTCTCTATGTGTTACATTGCCAGCATATTCCCTGTGCTGACCCGTTTCGGGCTGCAATGTTTCATGTTGCAGACTTTTCAGACGACGAGTAAGATGCCTTAGGTCGTGGTCTTATACTTAGTGATGCCGTTGGAGTTGATGGACTCACTTATCTTCCAAGTCTTCCGCTGTTATCGTATTTAGATTGGCCTTAAGTCATATCTACCATACTTATTTCTCTTTTGAGATACTCGTTGTAATAAGTGTGTGATTGCTACTCTGTTATAAATCCTCCATTTGTACTGTACGTGTCAGTATTACTGATCCAGGGATGACACTGGTGCACAGAAGCACAGACTGTTTGAGGTCTGGTCGCTACAAAGGTGGTATCAGAGCACACGCTGACTGTAGGACATGGCCACTAAGTTTAAACCCTAGAACACTACTCTCTTCTCATTTCTTACTCCTCTCCACTTTCTACTCTTTTAGGATGGTGGATGCAAGGAACAAGTTCATGCAACCAGATGAAGATACACCCTTTGGACGCCACTTGAAGGAAGTCACGAGACACCTAAACATTGGAATACCAAGCTTCACCGGAACCTACAACGCCACACTACCAGAAGAAGAGCGCTGGATGATTCAAGTTCAAGTTCCAGGAAGGACGTTCATGCCAGTCACTGAGCCTATAGAGTTTTCCTTTGATGCACCAACCTGGAGTCTAGGAAAGAGCATGGCAGCCCACATCACCATGGGACGCATTGGAGAAGTGTACCACAAGGAGCTTAAGGATACTATCTACCAGATTTGTGGACGCCGAGATGAACAATGGGAGATGATCAGCACCAGGAAGGATAGGTCAATTGCAGCTTTCATCCAGGCGTTAAACCAGCACATTCGTCGCCAGGAGAACCAAATGTGCGCAGGCATGATAGAACTGAAGAAGGCATTGACCAAGATCACGGAGCTGGAGGAAGAAATCAAGTCTACACGCGATGGATATGAGGAGGAAATCGCAACATTATTGGAGAAGAATGAAGACCTGATAAAGAAGATCGGAGTTTTCATGGGAGATCCAGCACCAGGAGAAGAAGACGACGATTCTACTTGCCCGGAGAACTACATCATCATCGACGACGCCGACTCGGACCCAAGTGAAGATGACTTTGTTGATGAAGCTGGAGCAGATATCATGGAGTCTTCGACCGATCAAAATTTCTAGTAGACCACCATATCAGTAGTAGTATTTTCCCCCATGTACATAGTATAGTCCAACCACGTAGTAACGATAGTTAGATCGATTGTATGCCTTGTTTGATTGAGTGATATTGATTGTGTTTGTCTCATGTGCATATGGGTAGTGTTTTCCCTCTAGACCTCATTCTATTCTATATTCTCATCTTTTCTAAACCTATCAGATGCCTCCGAGACGCGACACCGGATTTGTTTTTCCACCAGAGATCACTCAGTTGATTTAGCAGCAGAATGCCCTGATGCAAGTGTTAGTACAGAACCAAGGCAACAACAACAACAACAACCCACCACCACCTGTTGATCACTTAGCCCGTTTCTTGAGGTTAAATCCGTCGGTGTTTTCCAGTAGCACCGAGCCGATTGTTGCAGATGATTGGCTCCACAAGGTTGGAAGGGAGCTTGACCACTACAGGATGCACATATGCGGAAAGAGTGTGTTTTGCCGCACATCAGCTTGATGGACCCGTAGCATCATGGTGGGAGAATTACACAGCCACACACCCTATTGACACTGTCACCTGGGATCAGTTTCAGCAAGCTTTCCGTACTGCCCATGTTTCAGCAGGAGCTATGGCTATGAAGAAGCGTGAGTTTCGCAACCTACGCCAAGGAGGACGCACCATAGGCCAATATGTGGAGGACTTTAGTAAGTTAGCACGTTATGGCCCAGACGACGTTGCTACAGATGCAGCCAGGCAGGAGAAGTTTCTGGAAGGACTGAATGATGAGCTGAGCATGCAGTTAATGGTAGCAACCTTCAGCAACTACCAGGAGTTGGTAGATAGAGCTTTAATGATCGAAGGGAAGCAGCAGCAGATTGAAAGTCGCAAGAGGAAGTATGGACAAGGGAAGTACAATTCTGGAGCTCATCAGAAGCCACGTTTTACCCCGAATTCGGGAGTACCTTTTCAGCATACACATGGAGGAGGTTCGCACAACCACAGTGGACCCAAGAACGGTAATGGGAATGGAGCAAGCAACAGACAGAACCGTAACAACCCATCGACCCCAGCTAAGAGGGATATGAGCCAAGTCACTTGTTTCAAATGCCAGAAGACTGGACATTATGCTAATGATTGTCCGGAAGCTAAGAATGGAAATTGCAATGGAAGCTCTTGGAAGAAGCCTAAACCTTTCAATAAAGGACATGTGAACCACGTTTACGTGGAGGAGGTTGAAGCACAGCCTGATGCAGTAATAGGTAAGTTTTTGGTTAAGTCATTTACTGCACTCGTTCTTTTTGATACTGGTGCATCGCATTCATACATATCAAGGGGATTTGTGGATAAGTATAAACTGCCCACCAAGGTTCTTAAAACACCTATGTTAGTAAGTTCACCAGGAGCAGAGCATATGGCAAGCCAAGGATGTTTTCAGATGCCATTGGCCATAGGTAGGCATGTTTTCCCTCAGACTTGATAATCTTGGAGTCGCAAGGTTTGGATGTAATTTTGGGTATGGATTGGCTATCGATGTACGGAGGAAACATCGATTGCGCCAGTAAGACGATTTCACTTACCACCCCAGAAGGAAGAAGGATTAAGTATGTATCCCGGCATGTGCCGAAGAGGACTCAAGTAAATTCCTTATCAGGAGTTGTACAGGAGGAAGTACCAGTGGTGAAGGATTATCCCGAAGTATTTCCAGAGGAGTTGCCAGGCATGCCACCGGACAGAGACATTGAGTTTTTGATTGAACTTTTGCCAGGCACAGGGCCGATATCTAAGAGACCATACAGGATGCCCGCAAAGGATTTGGAGGAAATTAAGAAGCAGATTAAGGAGTTACTGGATAAAGGCTATATTCGCCCAAGTTCGTCACCTTGGGGATCACCAGTACTTCTAGTGGAGAAGAAGGATGGATCGCTAAGGATTGTTGTTGATTATCGAGGATTGAATGAAGTGACCATCAAGAACAAGTACCCTCTACCGATGATCAATGATTTGTTTGACCGCTTACAAGGAGCTAAGGTATTTTCCAAGATCGATCTAAGATCAGGATACCATCAGTTGAAGATTCGAGAGCAGGATATACCTAAGATGGATTTTACCACCAGGTATGGGCTATATGAGTATACCGTTATGTCATTTGGTCTGACTAACGCACCTGTCTATTTCATGAACCTGATGAACAAGGTGTTTATGGAGTTTTTGGATAAGTTTGTCGTGGTATTCATTGATGATATTTTATTCTACTCGAAGGATGAAGAAGAGCATAAGGAACATTTGCGTTTGGTACTTGAGAAGCTCAGAGAACATCAGTTATACGCCCAGTTCAGCAAATGTGAGTTTTGGTTGAAGGAACTTGGATTCCTCGGACATGTTATATCCGGAGAAGGAATAGTAGTAGACCCTATGAAAGTTGTCAGTGTGACAAATTGGGAATCACCCACGTCAGTTGGAGAGATCCGGAGTTTTCTTGGACTCGCAGGATAGTACCAGAGATTCATTAAGAATTTCTCAAAGATTGCAAAGCCCATGACTGAGCTATTGAAGAAAGACACCAAGTTCAATTGGACCGAGGATTGTGAAGCTAGTTTTCAGGAGTTGAAGGAATGTTTGGTTACATCACCAGTGTTGATTCTGCCAGATCAACGCAAGGATTATGAAGTTTATTGCGACGCTTCTCGTCAAGGACTTGGAGCAGTGCTTATGCAGGAAGGAAGAGTTGTTTCATATGCTTCACGACAGCTTAAACCCCATGAGATGAATTACGCTACGCATGATTTGGAGTTAGCAGCCGTAGTGCATGCGTTGAAGACATGGAGACATTTTCTCATCGGAAACCACTGTGAAGTGTACACGGATCACAAGAGTTTGAAATACATCTTCACGCAGAAGGAGTTGAATCTCAGGCAAAGGAGATGGTTGGAGCTCATAAAGGATTATGATATGAGATTGCATTATCACCCCGGAAAGGCTAACGTAGTAGCTGATGCATTGAGCCGCAAGAGTCATGTTAACACCCTCATGACAGGAGAGTTACCCCAGGAGTAAGCCTAGGATCTTCGCGAGCTATGTTTGGAAATAGTTCCGAGAGGCCATGTAGCAGCATTGGAGATTCAGTCTACCTTGATGGAAAAGATCAGAGAATCCCAGAAGACAGACAAAGAGATTGTGGAAATAAAGGAAAGGATGAGTAAAGGAAAAGCCAAAGGATTTCGCGAGGATGAGCACGATACCTTATGGTTTGAGGACCGCGTTTATGTGCCTAATGATCCGGAGATCAGGAAGTTGATCTTGCAAGAGGCCCATGATTCTCCGTATTCGATTCACCCAGGAAATACCAAGATGTATTTGGATTTGAAGGATACTTTCTGGTGGACCGGAATGAAGAAGGATATTGCGGAGTATGTAGCAGTTTGTGATGTATGTCAGAGCGTAAAGGTAGAGCATCAGAAGCCAGCAGGATTGCTACAGCCATTGCCAATACCCGAATGGAAGTGGGATAAACTAGGCATGGATTTTATCACAGGATTGCCCAGGACTCGTTCATGCTATGACTCGATATGGGTTGTAGTCGATCGTTTGACGAAGGTAGCTCATTTCATCCCAGTGAAGACCACTTACACAAGTGCTAAGTTGGCAAAGATATACATGACCAGAATCGTATGTCTGCATCGAGTTCCAAGGACCATTGTATCAGATAGAGGAACCCAGTTTACCTCAAAGTTTTGGAATCAGTTACACGAAACTTTCGGAACCAGGCAAGAATTTAGTACAACTTTTCATCCACAGACAGATGGACAGACCGAGAGAGTCAATCAGATTTTGGAGGACATGTTGAGAGCTTGTGCGCTAGATTATGGATCTAGTTGGGACGAAAATTTGCCGTATGCAGAGTTTTCTTACAACAACAGTTATCAAACCAGTTTGAAGATGGCCCCTTTCGAAGCTTTGTATGGAAGGAGGTGTAGAACACCCTTAATGTGGAACAAAATTGGAGACCGCCAGTTGTTTGGACCAGATTTGATTAAGGAATCAGAACAGAAGGTGAAATTGATTCGCGATAGACTCAAGGTAGCTCAATCCAGGCAGAAGAGTTATGCAGATTCTAAACGAAAGGAGACAGTTTACGAAGTCGGAGACAGAGTTTATCTTCGTGTGTCCCCACTTCGAGGAGTTAAGCGCTTCGGAGTTAAAGGAAAGTTAGCGCCACGTTTTATCGGACCATACAGAGTTTTGGAGAAAATGGGAGAAGTCGCTTACAAGTTGGAATTAACCGAAGGATTGTCAGGAGTTCATGATGTATTTCACGTTTCCTAGTTAAAGAAGTGCCACGTACAGATGGCTGAGATACCGCTGAGAGATACAGTGCCACTAGAAGCGATTCAGTTGGAAAGTGATTTGACTTATGAGGAGAAACCAGTCAAGATTCTCGAGTATGCCAGTCGAGTCACGCGCAGCAAGGTTATCAAGTTTTGCAAAGTTCAGTGGATCCACCACACCGAGGATGAAGCCACCTGGGAGCGAGAGGAAGATCTACGGAAGGACCACTCTCACCTATTTTCTAGCCAACCCGAATCTCGAGGGCGAGATTCATCTTAAGGGGGTAGGTTTGTAACATACCAAATTTCCAATTTGGAATGTTATACATTAGGTCATCATGCATAGCATATTTTATTGCTTTCTCATTAGCAATCCTCGAAATCCTAAGCAACTCAAGGACCTTCGGAGAGAGTTGGGGATTTTCCCGGTTTTTCATATTTGATTTTTATCAAATATGAAACGAGGATTTTTGGTTTTATTTAGTTTTCTCTCCGAAAAATATTTCATGTTAAAATAAATGAGAGGAGAAAATATGACTTCTCCAAAATAATTGAAATATTGGAGGAAAAATATTAAAATCAAATATTTGATTTTATTCGGATTTTATTTGCAATAGAAAAATTGCACGTTTCAAAAAACTGCATTTTTAGGGCCAAGAAATGTTCACCTCGTTCTAATTATTTTAATTAGACGGTGAAAATTTATTTTGGCATTTTTAGATTTTTATTTATTTTTCTAGGATTTTTCTAGGTTCGGCGGAATTATTAAAAAAACGCGCGAGCGCCGACTGGGCCGAAGCCCAGCCGCGCGGCCCAGCCCACCGCCCGAGCCGTCTCCCTCCCGGAGACCTAGCTCCTGCCGCCGCCCGAGTCCCGGTCGAGGCCGACTCCGCCGCCGCCCTTGCCCCCTCCCCCACGGCACCCCCTCCTTAAATACTCCCTGCCGCCGCCCCTCTCCCTCACCCCGTCCTGCCGCCCGAAGGAGCAGGAGCCCGCCGGACCCGAAGCTCGCCGCCGCCGAACGCCGCCGCCTCATCGCCCGTCGCCGCCCCGACGACGCCCGCACCCCGCCGCCCCGCCGCACCCGGACACCCCGCCGGAGCCCCGTCCCGAGCCTCGCCGGAGGTAGCCGAGCCGCCGTTCACCGAGTCTGGTTTTTTCTCAAAAACCGTTCGGTTCGTTTTTTTTTCTTTCCCGAAACCCTAGGTTTATTTTTTTATATAGATCGGTTTATTTTTTTCGGTTTAGTTAGTTAGTGAACGTTCGCCCGATCCGTTCGTTTTAACGAACGTGTTCGTCGGTTAGTCGCAGTTAACGAACGTCCGTTCGTTTAACTGTTCGGCAGTTTTATTTTCGTCGGATTATCCGCAATTTTCCCAGATCGCGATTTCTGATATGTTTTTCATTTTAGTTTAACTTTTCGCTCGTTTATCGGAATCAGGCGATTCAAGCCCCTAGAGTTTCGTCTCGAAATTCTCTTTCTGTTTAAACAACTCAAACAAGTTTTTGTTACTGTAAAATTTGACCTAGATCCAGATTAGTAAACGAAGCTTGTTTCTTTCGCCGTTTGATTTTCGTTGCTTCGTTCGATTTGATTCTTTTTGTAAACCGGAGTTCTTAAGTTGAACCTTCTGGTTAGTTCTTTTATTTGAGTTTTGCTTGTGTATTAGTTGAGTGCTTATTGTATGCTTGTTTGTTTGCGATAGAGTACCCGGAGTGCACCGCTTGCTACTTCGAATCTCTAGGTTTCACGGATCATCAGCAAGGCAAGTAACACTTTGATCATACCTCCTTACTACCCAGTTTTATTGCATTAGATCAACCCTCAAACATTGCATGGTTAGGATCTAATTAAATTGTGGTTATCAGGAAGTAGATGAGGTAGTACCTATTACCTGATTTATTATCAAACCCTTGGGAGTTACTTCTACGTTTGCTTATATTGCTATGCTATGCTCGTAGACGTGGATTGGGTTTGAGTGATATCCATGACAGTTGTGAGATTGTTAATTAATGGTTTACTTAAGGTGGCAACTAAAACTCACATCTGGGTGGATTGAGGCACCTGGGTATTCCAGTGATTGCCTGTTTGTTTTTATGGACCGCCACCCAGGCTCAAAGGGATCATGAGATTATTCATGCTAGAAACTTCCGTGTGCAGCCGCAAGCTATTATGGGCTCTAGCATAGTTGAGTAAGTTGTGGGAAACCTTTCCATGATGGGCTAGCAGATGTAGGGGATTGTAGGTGTACCGGCCTATCTATCGGTTAAGGGGACCTCTTCGGAAAGACTGTGTCTCGGTCATCCGTTTCTCAAACATCATGTAGTGCGAGAATCAAGCGGAGGCGATCGAGTCTTGTGGGGAAAAGTGCACAAACCTCTGCAGAGTGTGTAAACTAATCATGGTTAGCCGTGTCCCCGGTTATGGACGTTTTGAGTATCTAGTATCTGGATTATCATGTGAATCTCACACCATGTTACTTTAATTAATTTTGTTGGGTTAAGGATGATACTTAATTGGGATTGAGATGCTGTCAAGCATCTCAATGTTTCACAACCACCATGATAGTTAAATAAAATTTATTCCTTGCTATAGGGAAAAATTGGCTTTTTGCAAAACAGTAACCATAGAGCTTTCCACCAGCCAAATATGCATGTAGTGATAGCATCATTCTGTTCATTACTCTCTATGTGTTACATTGCCAGCATATTCCCTGTGCTGACCCGTTTCGGGCTGCAATGTTTCATGTTTCAGACTTTTCAGACGACGAGTAAGATGCCTTAGGTCGTGGTCTTATACTCAGTGATGCCGTTGGATTTGATGGACTCACTTATCTTCCAAGTCTTCCGCTGTTATCGTATTTAGATTGGCCTTAAGCCATATCTACCATACTTATTTCTCTTTTGAGATACTCGTTGTAATAAGTGTGTGATTGCTACTCTGTTACAAATCCTCCATTTGTACTGTGCGTGTCAGCATTATTGATCTAGGGATGACACTGGTGCACAGAAGCACAGACTGTTTGAGGTCTGGTCGCTACAGTACCCGCGAGTGGGTGTGAGAGAACTAGTGCGTGCGTGCGCCACTTCTCTTCATGAGAGTACAATATACTATGCCCAAAGAATGTTCGCCACAAGAGTAATAGTATAAGTGTTTGACATGTGAGCTAAAATAAAATGTGCGTGACGTCTTTTGTTGTTTAGACGTTCTGAGGGTAGGGTGTGAAGAGCACATATATGTGTGACGTCTACCTGCTGATAGACGGTGGGTGCGAGAGGAATCGGGAGGGTGCGTGTGCGTGAGAGAGAGGGGGGCACGTATCAATGCAATGCATGTGTCCATAAATCATTATCCGACAAACGTTCGCCATAAGCCTTTTCCTGACGAACGCCGTAAGAACTGTTAGATCGGCATCCGACAGTGTCAGTTTTGCCATGTCATTTTATAGAACAGCCACTCCTCCTACACACAAATCTTCCACGTGAGTGTTAGCAACTGTCGTATGCTCCCTCCGTTCCAAAATGCAGTGCATATAGCTTTATTGAAAATTCGAACCTCGCAAACTTTTACCTAGTTTTCGTGTACCAAATTGCACATGTAGAATACCCTGTATATATCATTTCATTCATCTTCGAGAGGTAACTATAAAGATGGGGGAGGAGTCTACAAAGAAAGACCATCGTATCACCTGCAGCAATTTCAACCATCCTTTGGTGTGGAGGAATATCATAGGAACTCTATATGATATGATTTTTATAGGATTTTTTCCTTTAGAGTCAATTGGTTCGTAGGAATAGATTCATGTACTCCACATTTCAAAGGAAATAAACATGATATCATTTGTAAGCTTTAGAGCCACTTGGTTCATATGAATGGATTCCTATACTCCCATAATTTCAAAGGAGAATAAACATTAGCGTATATTCAATAGAAAAGTTCCTATGATATGAACCAAATTACATCTCTTTTCTAATCCCTCCTCATAGGAATTGAGACACATGTCATCTCTAGATTCAATAGAAAAGTTCCTATGATGTCAACCAAATGACATCTCTTTTCCAATCCCTACTCATAGGAATTGAGATACTCCATGTCATCTCTTTCCCTACAACTTCCATGTATACATGCATCTTCTATTCCTAAATAGCTAGTACAACCCACTAGTAGCTTTTTTCCAAGACATGCAACTATGGCACAAGAACTATATAGTGTGCGAATAACTTGAAAGATGGTCGCTAGATGAAGCTAATCGACAGTGCAAAGATGGCAAATCCGAGCACTTTTGGCCGTTGGATATCATCAACATTCCACCAGATCTGCCACATGTACAATTTAGAAGACTCCATGGTTGAACTTAAGCATAATGCACAAACCTCAAAACACAAGCACTTCTCCTTTGTTCTAGAATCTTTCGTATCATAGTTAATTTTTTTTCTAAATGAATTGCCATTATTTGTTTTTTACTTTATGCTTTACAATGCACAACCCCATGAATCTTCAAATTTTATAAAACTAATTGATTTTGAATGAGATGAACTATAAGATCTAAACGAACATCTACATCATGCATATATGACTCAAAGCTTTACATGCTATAGTGTGTATTTATTCATAATTTGGTTTCGAAATCTCATGCGTTCAATGCATGTGTACCTTACTAGTTTTGAGTAGAGTAGAAAATTTCACGCGGCCCCGGGTATATCAAAATGCAGGGCCCATGCATCATTGCCTTTCGGTCGAACCTACGTCCACAATTTTTTGTACATAGTATATCTCCACTAGTCCCCGAACCCAAAATGTTGCCTCGTTCCCCTAAAACCAAGCGGCCCACACATATTTAAGGCGTCGACTCGAACTCAATCCCTCTCCCGTTTACTACGACGTGGCCCCACACGCCCTAGTAGTACTCCTACAAACCCTACCGCCGCACGCATCATCGATTTTCTTCAAGAGGACGAGGGAGAAGCCGATTTGTAGTGGAGGCGCTTTCAAAAAAAATGATCTGTAGTGGAGACCCCTACCCTAGGGTGCCCTAGGTAGCTGCCGCACGCATCATTGGTTTTCTCTTTTCTTTATGCTCTTGCGCCCTAGAGTGAAATGATGGTTGCTTCTTCCGTCCAGCTTAATGCAGGAACGGTGGGGCTTTGTGATTTGACCCCTCATCGCTCATTTTCTACTACTGCGGCGCTACGACCGGGGTGCCTCCAATTCCAACCGCTGCTCCAAACTGTAATTTGGTGCGTCGCACGTGGAACAAGACGGTGGATGAGCCACATGTCGGCCAAAAGGGTCCTGTTAAGTGTGTCACCATTTCGTGTGCGGACTGACCCTGCTTGAGTCGCTACACCAACACGACAGGTGTAGCCTACCACTTGGTTTTGCTCCTTGGTGAATCCCGACTATATTGATCTAAAAAGTTACATACTGAACTACCCTCTCCGTTTCGTTTTTGTTAGACGTCTCGGTTTATAGGGCGTGCATGTAGTTCTAGGTCATCCATTTGACTAACTTAATCTGAGTTACTATGTCACAAAAAGTATATCATTGGATTATTAAGCGGATGTAGTTTCTAAACATATACTATTCATCACATATATAGCCAGTTAAATTCTCAACCTAGAACGACGTGCATGCCATGTAAACCGATACGGAGGAAGTATAGTAGTAAAAATGAGGCGATTTTACCGAGCGATCGGCTGGGGAGCATGGCTGTCATGCGGTCCCACGTGTCATGATGTACCAAGGCGATGCGCGTGTCCCTCTTGAGGCAGAAGCAATACTATGTGGTTTGAGATGATGGCGAACCAAAGTGTGAAATAATGGTTGCTTCGTCCGTCTGAGAAGGTGCGGCATTGTGATTTGACGTCTCATTGCTCATTACTACTACTACTGGGGCGGTACGACTGGGGTGCGTCCCCCCTGCTGTTTTGCACTGTTATTTGGTGCTTGACACGTCGACCCGGTTGCTATATGTCCCACATATCGTCAATAGGATGTACAGAATTCATGAAAGCGAGAGTCGATGGAGGAGTACAAGACATGGCTTGGGTTTTTTCTGCTTCGCACGATCCATCGATACAAACCCGGACTAAAAAAAGGCGAGGGCGGGTCTTTTCTCGCGCTGCAGGCAGGGGAGTTTGGCATAGTCTGTTCGATGCAAGGAGGCGGGAAGGGAAACAAGCAAATAAAGGTTGAGCGACTTAGTTTTGGGAATATCTGATTTTATGGAGTACGTACCCACTAGGGTTTATAGGGCTCATCTAAAAAACATTTGTTTTTTCTGTTTTATAAGTCTCAATTCTACTACTAGTAGTAGTACCATCACATGTTGGATTTCGAGGTGCGTTAGATCACCCGATGCAAGCAGTGTCAAGAGAAAACTCACCAATGCATGTAGAAGTTCATGGAAATTTAGCGGTCATTCATGCATTCGTTCTAATTAATGCCTCGGTAAACATAACTTCTTGAGAAAAATGAGCGTACTAATTACTTGTGCAAACTAGGAGTACGAAATTAATTCGACCACTCACCGTCTACCTTGGTTGGAGAGATTTTGAAATTGAGCCATAAACTGGAAAGGAGGGAGTAGTAACTTTTGTCTCGATTACTATTTGTGGCCTTGTATAGATGCAAAATGTATTTTTTTATAGTGTCCTTGTATAAGTAAATGGAGGGAGTAGTAAAGGACATATATATTCCAAACAATATGATAATCTCTCTAACCAAGGTAGTAGGGACGAGGAGAAAATGGAGGGAGTAGTAAAATTTTCTCCTCGTCCTGCGAGACACCGCGCGCGTGGGCGAGGGAGCAGGCGTAAGGCATAGTAAGCAAGCTTCACCTCATCCTGCAAGCCACCGCGCCCGTGGGCAGGAGAGACAGCGTACTAAGCAAGCTTCTCCTCGTTCTGCGAGTTGACGGGACACATCAAAAGTACTCCAGTGTATAGAGCCTTGCCTCTAAGGTAGGCCCCACATGGTTTGCCTCTTTTTTAACATAACGCGTCAAGTCACAATTTGTTTGTTCACCCGTGGTAGACGATCCTCCCTCCATCTAGTGGACAACCAGTACATGTGTCAAGTTACCACGTGGGCTGCCTTTTCGTACAGAAATGAGCTCCACCGTGTACCCACGCGGGTGTGGTTGGGAAAGAGACGAGAGTACGTGCGTCGTGCGTGCACCTCTTCTCTTCGTGCACGTCCCCCACCTACGTGGGTGTGTGTGAGAGGGACTACAGAGATACAAACCTAGACATAATGCGCCGTCCATCCCCATGCCTCCGCCCAGTCCGACCACCAGTCACCACCACGCCCCACTCCTCCTCACCTTATCTCTCATCTTTCTCCCTCCATTTTTATATACAAGGCCACTATCAAAATTACAATTTGAAGATATACAAGGCCACTAACACTAATCGATGCAATATTAATGGTGTTTGCCTTGTAGTACTACTAGCAGAGGAGGACATTAATTATCCCTTGCATGCATGCGGGAGTGTGAGCCTTGGCTTGATGTGCATGAAAGAGAAGAATACACATTAATTTACACGGCAAACAAGGAAACAAGGTGGCTTGCAACATTGAGTTAGAAGACATTAATTTTTGCCTTAGTACCTATAATATGGGTTTGTGGAAGAAGCACTACGGTCGTTGGATGGACATCGTACGGCCATTGGAGCTAGAATCGTGCATATTGACTAAGTTGACAAAGCCCTCCGTCCCCGTCAACTTAGTAGGCCCACAAGTCAGCCTGCCACAAGTCAGTGACGGTAATGTTTTTTCGCAAAATACAGAGGCCCTTTCGGTGGGTCCCAGATGTCAGGTGGAGGAATCATTATTTTGCGCATAATAAGGGGCATTTCCTTGCGTGCGGCCGTGGACCCAGCTGTCAGCCTCTCCACGTACAGTCCACTTCAGATGCATGTCGGTCGTTGACCACGTTGACCAGGCCGTGCCGAGAGCACCAGGGCACTGGACGACCGCGAGGCCTAGGAAGGGAACGACACAGAGCCAGGGAAGACTCAGCAGTTGTTTCCCACGCGGAGGGGAGTACGACTGTACGAGGGTTTACTGGTTCGTCTGCCGTCGCCGGAGAATAACAACAAGTGTGGGTGAGTAGAGGGATGGCTAGGCCAGCGATGGGAGTACGGTGGGGCGGTGAGGCCTGCGTGGCAGCACAGCCGGTCGCGGGGAGGAGAGAGCAGGCAGTCCCGCCAGCGCTTGTTTGAGCGGTTGGAGCAGGAAAAGCAGAGATTGAAGAAGCACGACGGCCGTTGGATGGACATCCAACAGTAACTGCTTGCGCGTCAACCTTTTTTTAGGAAAGCCTCAAATCTGTGGAAAAAATTACATCCCATCTGCCATTATTTCTAATAATTTATAGCCCATTTGCTAATTATTAAGGTTTTTTGGAGCCCATATTCTTTTTGTTAGCATTACAGCCCATATTGTGGCCACGGTTAAAAAATTATACGAAATTTTGCATATTTCAGTGCGGTCCGAACTGTTTTTAATCCCGAATTTCGAGTCACATTCAAACTGATTTTAAAAATAAATGTATATCAATATAAAATCCAACAAATTGTCCATGCATAAAAATCAATGCAATTTAAAATCTCGAAATGAAAAAAAGAATTTGAAACTAATTGCCAGTTTGATGTGCTTTAAAAATGTACAACCCATTTCTCATTACTGATAGGCCATTTTCTCGGCCAGCCGAATGAAGCTCTCCTCGTATTGAAAGATTTGCAGCCCAACAGGCCTGACAAAGCGACTTACTTGGCAAATCACAAAAAAACTGGGTTGTGGCCGCAGACCCAGCGGTCAGCCTCTCCATGTAGAGTACTCTTCCGATGGAAGTCGGTCGTTGACCACACTGACCACGCCGCGCCGAGAGCACCAAGGCGGTGGACGACGGCGAGGCCTAGGAAGGGGACAACACGGAGCCGGGGAAGATGCGGCAGTGGATGCCCATGCGGAGAGGAGTACGAGGGTTCACTGGTTCGGCTGCGGTGTGAGGCTGCCGTCGCCGCAGAATAACAGGGGGTGTGGGTGGGTGGAGGGATGGCCTGGCCAGCGGTGGGAGTAGTATGGGGGCGGTGAGGCCTCCGCGGCAGCACAGCCGGCCACGGGAGGCAAGAGCAGGCGACACGACCGGCGCTGCTTTGGGCGGCTGGAGCAAGAAGACCAGAGGTTGAAGAAGCACTATGGCCGTTGGATGGACCTTGTACGGTCACTAGAGCTGGAATCTTTCATATTGACTAAGTTGACAAAGCCCTCTGTCCCCGTCAACTTAGTAGGCCCACAAGTCAGCCACCCACCATGGTGGGTCCCAGCTAGCAGGGGTTATTCATTTTTTTGTGCGTCATAAGGAGGCACTTCCTTGCGTGCAAAGATATAGCTAGCGGGTCTGACCTGTCAGCAGGGGGAACATTTTTTTCGTGAAATACAGCGTGGGTCCTAGCTGTCAGGTGGAGGAATCATTATTTTGCGCGTAATAAGGAGGCATTTCCTTGTGTGCGGCCGTGGACCCAACTGTCAGCCTCTCCACGTACAGTCCACTTCCGATGGATGTCGTTCATTGACCACGTTGACCAGGCCGCGCCGAGAGCACCAGGGCGGTGGACGACGGTGAGGCCTATGAAGGGAACGACACGGAGCCAGGGAAAGAGTACGAGGGTTTACTGGTTCGTCTGCCGTCCCCGGAGAATAACAGCAGGTGTGGGTGAGTAGAGGGATGGCTAGGCCAGCGATGGGAGTACGATGGGGCGGTGAGGCCTGCGCGGCAGCATAGCCGGCCGCGGGAGGAGGGAGCAGGCAGTCCCACCGGCGCTTGTTTGAGCGGCTGGAGCAGGAAAAGCAGAGATTGAAGAAGCACGACGGCCGTTGGATGGACATCCAACAGTCACTGCTCTCGTGTGCATTATTTCTAATAATGTACAGCCCATTTGCTAATTCTTAAGAATTGTTTTGGAGCCCATCTTCTTTTTGTTAGCATTACACCCCATATTGTGGCCACGGTTAAAAAGTATACGGTTTTTTGCATATTTCGGTGCAGTCAACTATTTTTAATCCCGAAATATCGATTCACATTCAAACTATTTTGAAAAATAATTTATATAAAATCCAAATAATTGTCCACGCATAAAAATCAATGGAATTTAAAATCTTGTAATGAAAAAAAATTTGAAACTAATTCCCGGTTTGATGTGTTTTAACAATGTACAACCCATTTTTAGGCAAACCGAATGAAACTCTCCTCGTCTTGAAAGATTTGCAGCCCAACAGGGCTGATAAAGCAAGTAGGCCTCGTTTGGGTATTTCTTTTAAAAAATAGAACTGGGCTTGCCATTTTCAGCAAGAAAAAAACACAACTGGGCTCATGATGTGGTAAACATAAATACAATCCTGGCTAGACGGGCCACAGCCCCCGCACAGCCCCGTTGTTACCCTGATCCGTCGCTAAAACTAGTATAAATAACAACTGCTTGTTCCTCAAAAAAACCTGCGCGACCTGCTGGGTCCCTGGTGTCAGCCGCTCGTAGCGTATTTCTCTCGTTTATTGACTACGTTGACAATGGCGTGAGCCCCAGATGTCCAACCATTAGGAGGAACCATATTTTTGGGCTTGTAATATAGAGGCACTTGCTTGCATACTGCCAAGACGCTGGTGGGTCCCCACTGTCATCCTCTCCACATACAGTCATCTCCTTGTTCCACTCAGTTGTTGACGACGTTGACAACGCAAGAGGGCGGCGCACCGCGCACGGCGAGCGAACCAAGGCCGCAAGGCGGAGGACGATGGCGAGGCCTCGGACGGAACGAACAGGAGCCGTGGAAGATGCACCGGTCCAGTCGCAGGCGGAGGGGAGTACGAGGGTTGACTGGTTCGGGTGCGGGTGCGTGTTGGGGCTGACGTCGGTGGAGAATAATGATACATCTCCAATGTATCTATAATTGTTGATTGTTCCATGCTATATTATATTCTGTTTTGGATGTTTAATGGGCTTTATTATACACTTTTATATTATTTTTGGGACTAACCTATTAACCGGATGCCCAGCCCAGATTGCTGTTTTTTGCCTATTTCAGTGTTTCGAAGGAAAAGGATATCAAACGGAGTCCAAACGGAATGAAACCTTCGGGAACGTGATTTTTGGAACAAACGTGATCCAGAGTACTTGGAGTCTACGTAAAGTAATCAACAAGGAAGGCACGAGGCAGGGGGCGCGCCTACCCCCCTAGGCGCGCCCTCCACCATCGTGGGCCCCTCGTTGCTCCGCCGACGTACTTCTTCCTCCTATATATACCCATGTACCCTGGAAACATCATATACGGAGCCAAAACCTATTTCCACCACCGCAACCTTCTGTACCCGTGAGATCCCATCTTGGGGCCTTTTCCGGCGCTCCGCCGGAGGGGGCATCGGTCACGGAGGGCTTCTACATCAACACCATAGCCTCTCCGATGATGTGTGAGTAGCTTACCTCAGACCTTTGGGTCCATAGTCATTAGCTAGATGGCTTCTTCTCTCTCTTTGGATCTCAATACAAATTTCTGCTCGATCTTCTTGGAGATCTATTCGATGTAATCTTCTTTTGCGGTGTGTTTGTCGAGATCCGATGAATTGTGGGTTTCTGATCAAGTTTATCTATGAACAATATTTGAATCTCCTTTGAATTCTTTTATGTATGATTGGTTATCTTTGCAAGTCTCTTCGAATTATCAGTTTGGTTTGGCCTACTAGATTGATCTTTCTTGCAACGGGAGAAGTGCTTAGCTTTGGGTTCAATCTTGCGGTGCTCGATCCCAGTGACAGAAAGGGAAATGACACGTATTGTATTGTTGCCATTGAGGATAAAAAGATGGGGTTTATATCATATTGCATGAGTTTATCCCTCTACATCATGTCATCTTACTTAAAGCATTACTCTGTTCTTATGAACTTAATACTCTAGATGCATGCTGGATAGCGGTCGATGTGTGGAGTAATAGTAGTAGATGCAGAAATGTTTCGGTCTACTTGTCGCGGACATGATGCCTATATACATGATCATACCTAGATATTCTCATAACTATGCTCAATTCTATCAATTGCTCAACATTAATTCATTTACCCACAGTAATACTTATGCTCTTGAGAGAAGCCACTAGTGAAACCTATGGCCCCCGGGTCTATTTTCTATCATATTAATCTCCCGTCAACAAGCTATTTTTGGCGTCGTTTATTTTACTTTGCATCTTTATTTCTTTTTATCATAAAAATACCAAAAATATTATCTTATCATATCTATCAGATCTCACTCTCGTAAGTGATCGTGAAGGGATTGACAACCCCTTTATCACGTTGGTTGCGAGGTTCATATTTGCTTGTGTAGGTGCGTGGGACTCGAGCGTGGTGTCCTACTGGATTGATACCTTGGTTCTCAAAAACTGTGGGAAATACTTACGCTACTTTACTACATCACCCTTTACTCTTCAAGGGAAAACCAACGCAGTGCTCAAGAGGTAGCAAGAAGGATTTCTGGCGCCGTTGCCGGGGAGGTTCACGCCAAGTCAAGTCAAGATTTGACTCCCGCCAACGAGCCATTTCTGGCGCCGTTGCTGGGGAGTCTACGCACAAGTCAAGACATACCAAGTACCCATCACAAACTCTTATTCCTCGCATTACATTATTTGCCATTCGCCTCTCGTTTTCCTCTCCCCCACTTCACCCTTCCCTTTTTATTCGCCTTCTTTTTCGTTTGCCTTTTTCTCGCCAGATCAATTGTTTGCTTGTGTTACCATGTGCCTTCTTTTTGCTTGCATCTTCGCTTGCTAAAAGTTTGTGGATCCTCATCCACTTGCTAATCTCTTTAAGAGATCCAATTATGATGAACCTATTGCTAGTGAGTTGAGTGCACTAGATTATCTTTATGAGGTTTTGCTTGAAATTCGTAAATCTGAAAATTGTGATGAAGTACTTTATGAAGCGATTCACGATAGATCTTTGAATAAAAATCATGATTGCAATGAGTCTACTATAAATTCTATTGATGTCAATTGTGCTAATAATATGCAAAACCCTAAGCTTGGGGATGCTAGTTTTGCTATGAACACTTCTTGTTGCAATGATCATGATTGGGGTGATTCTTCTTATAATCTTGAAAATTTATTTAAGCCCCATGATGGATATGAGATTGATAATAATGTTTGCAATATTATTGAAAGTGGGGTTGGAAGAGTGTCAACTTTAGATCCCACATATTTGGAGAATATTCAATCTTATGAAATTTTTGATAAAAGTGGGTTTGCAGAGGTCATGACTTTAGTTAATGATAATCCCACTATTTTGGAAGAGTGTCAACTTCGCATGAATGTGGATCGTGTTGAGAATATATTTTGTGATAGTTATTTTTTTGAATTTTCTTATGATCCCACATGTAATTATTATGAGTGAGGAAAATATGGTTGTAGAAATTTTCATGTTACTAAATTACCTCTCGTTATGTTGAGATTGCTATTGTTTCTTTGCTCTTCCTTGCATATGCTAGTTTTTGCTTGCTATGATAATTTGTTTGCCTATAAAATACCTATGAATAGGAATTATGTTAGACTTCAGTGAGTTTGTCACATGTTTTATGTTGCTCTCTTTGTGCTTCAATTCTTCTCTTTCATGTGAGCATCATTAAAATTATCAATGCCTAGCTAAAAGGCTTTAAACGATAGCGCTTGTTGGGAGGCAACCCAATTTTATTTTAGTTTTTGTTTTTTTGGTTCTGTTTAGGAATAAATCTTTGATCTGGCCTCTGGTTAGATGTGGTTTTGTGTTTTAATTAGTGTTTGGGCCAAGTTAAACCTATAGGATCTTCTCGGATGATAGTTATTTGATCTTGCTGAAAATTCCAGAAACTTTATGTTCATGAAAACAATTGTTAAAAATCACCAGAACGTGAATACTGATTCTGATTGCAGTAGATCAATAAACAAATTATCTAGGTCGTCCTATTTTGGTAGATTTTTCAGAGTTCCAGAAGTTTGCGTTAGTTACAGATTACTACAGACTGTTCTGTTTTTGACAGATTCTGTTTTTCGTGTGTTGTTTCCTTATTTTGATGAATCTATGGCCAGTAAAATAGTTTATAAACCATAGAAAAGCTGGAATACATTAATTTTAACACCAATATAAATAAATAATGAGTTCAATACAGTACCTTGAAGTGGTGTTTTGTTTTCTTTCGCTAACGGAGCTCTCGAGATTTTCTGTTGAGTTTTGTGTTGTGAAGTTTTCAAGTTTTGGGTAATAATTTGATGGATTATGGAACACGGAGTGGCAAGAGCCTAAGCTTGGGGATGCCCATGGCACCCCAAGGTAATCTAAGGACACCAAAAAGCCAAAGCTTGGGGATGCCCCGGAAGGCATCCCCTCTTTCGTCTACGTCCATCGGTAACTTTACTTGGAGCTATATTTTTATTCACCACATGATATGTGTTTTGCTTGGAGCGTCTTGTATGATTTGAGTATTTACTTTTTAGTTTGCCAATACCATCCTTGCTGTACACACCTTTTGAGAGACACACACATGATTTGGAATTTATTAGAATACTCTATGTGCTTCACTTATATCTTTTGAGCTATATAGTTTTTGCTCTAGTGCTTCACTTATATCTTTTAGAGCACGGTGATGGATTGTTTTATAGAAACTATTGTTCTCTCATGCTTCACTTATATTATTTTGAGAGTCCTACAAAACAGCATTGTAATTTGCTTTAATCATAAAAATTAGTCCTAATATAATAGGCATCCAAGATTAGTAAAAAAATCTTATGAGTGTGTTGAATACTATAAGAAGTTTGATGCTTGATAATTGTTTTGAGATATGAAGATGATGATATTAGAGTCATGCTAGTTGAGTGGTTATGAATTTGAGAAATACTTGTGTTAAAGTTTGTGATTCCCGTAGCATGCACGTATGGTGAACCGTTATGTGATGAAGTCGGAGCATGATTTATTTATTGATTGTCTTCCTTATGAGTGGCGGTCGGGGACAAGCGATGGTCTTTTCCTACCAATCTATCCCCCTAGGAGCATGCACGTAATACTTTGCTTTGCTAACTTGTAGATTTTTGCAACAAGTATATGAGTTCTTTATGACTAATGTTGAGTCCATCGATTATACGCACTCTCATCCTTCCACCATTGCTAGCCTCTCTAATACCGTGCACTTTTCGCCGGTACCATACACCCACCATATACCTTCCTCAAAACAGCCACCATACCTACCTATCATGGCATTTCCATAGCCATTCCGAGATATATTGCCATGCAACTTACGACTGTTTCGTTTACTATGACACGCTCCATCATTGTCATATTGCTTTGCATGATCATGTAGTTGACATCGTATTTGTGGCAAAGCCACCGTTCATAATTCTTTCATGTATGTCACTCTTGATTCATTGCATATCCCGGTACACCGCCAGAGGCATTCACATAGAGTCATAATTTGTTCTAAGTATTGAGTTGTAATTCTTGAGTTGTAAGTAAATAAAAGTGTGATGATCATCATTATTAGAGAATTTGTCCCAAGTGAGGAAAGGATGATGGAGACTATGATTCCCCCACAAGTTGGGATGAGACTCCGGACGAAAAAAAGAGAAAGGCCATAAAAAAAGAGAAGGCCCAAAAAAATGAGAGAAAAAGAGAGAAGGGACAATGCTACTATCCTTTTTCCACACTTGTGCTTCAAAGTAGCACCATGATCTTCATGATAGAGAGTCTCCTATAATATCACGTTCATATACTAGTGGGAATTTTTCATTATAGAACTTGGCTTGTATGTTCCAATGATGGGCTTCCTCCAAATGCCCTAGGTCTTCATGAGCAAGCGAGTTGGATGCACACCCACTTAGTTTCTTTTGTTGAGCTTTCATATACTTATAGCTCTAGTGCATCCGTTGCATGGCAATCCCTACTCACTCGCATTGATATCTATTAATGGGCATCTCCATAGCCCGTTGATACGCCTAGTTGATGTGAGACTATCTTCTCCTTTTTTTGTCTTCTCCACAACCACCATTCTATTCCACATATAGTGCTATGTCCATGGCTCACGCTCATGTATTGCGTGAAGATTGAAAAAGTTTGAGAACACCAAAAGTATGAAACAATTGCTTGGCTTGTCATAGGGGTTGTGCATGATTTAAATATTTTGTGCGGTGAAGATAGAGCATAGCCAGACTATATGATTTTGTAGGGATAACTTTCTTTGGCCATGTTATTTTGAGAAGACATAATTGCTTAGTTAGTATACTTGAAGTATTATTATTTTTATGTCAATATTAAACTCTTATCTTGAATCTTTCAGATTTGAATATTCATACCACAAATAAGAGAATTGCATTGAGAATTATGCTAAGTAGCATTCCACATCAAAAATTCTGTTTTTATCATTTACCTACTCGAGGATGAGCAGGAATTAAGCTTGCGGATGCTTGATACGTCTCCAACGTATCTATAATTTTTGATTGTTCCATGTTATATTATATTCTGTTTTGGATGTTTAATGGGCTTTATTATACACTTTTATATTATTTTTGGGACTAACCTATTAACCGGAGGCCCAGCCCAGATTGCTGTTTTTTTGCCTATTTTAGTGTTTTGAAGGAAAAGGATATCAAACGGTGTCCAAATGGAATGAAACCTTCGGGAACATGATTTTCGGAACAAACGTGATCCAGAGGACTTGGAGTCTATGTAAAGTAATCAACGAGGAAGGCACGAGGCAGGGGGCGCGCCCTCCACCCTCGTGGGCCCCTTGTTGCTCCACCGACGTACTTCTTCCGCTTATATATACCCATGTACCATGGAAACATCATATATGGAGCCAAAACCCTATTTCCGCCGCCGCAACCTTCTGTACCGTGAGATCCCATCTTGGGGCCTTTTCCGGTGCTCCGCCGGAGGGGGCATCGATCACGGAGGGCTTCTACATCAACACCATAGCCTCTCCGATGATGTCTGAGTAGTTTACCTCAGACCTTCGGGTCCATAGTTATTAGCTAGATGGCTTGTTCTCTCTCTTTGGATCTCAATACAAAGTTCTCCTCGATCTTCTTGGAGATCTATTCGATGTAATCTTCTTTTGCGGTGTGTTTGTCGAGATCTGATGAATTGTGGGTTTATGATCAAGTTTATCTATGAAGAATATTTGAATCTCCTCTGAATTCTTTTATGTATGATTGGTTATCTTTGCAAGTCTCTTCATATTGTCAGTTTGGTTTGGCCTACTAGATTGATCTTTCTTGCAATGGGAGAAGTGCTTAGCTTTGGGTTCAATCTTGCGGTGCTCAATCCCAGTGACAGAAAGGGAAACGACACGTATTGTATTGTTGCCATTGAGGATAAAAAGATGGGGTTTATATCATATTGCATGAGGTTATCCCTCTACATCATGTCATCTTACTTAAAGCATTACTCTATTCTTATGAACTTAATACTCTAGATGCATGCTGGATAGCGGTCGATGTGTGGAGTAATAGTAGTAGATGCAGAATCATTTCGGTCTACTTGTCGCGGACGTGATGCCTATATACATGATCATACCTAGATATTCTCATAACTATGCTCAGTTCTATCAATTGCTCGACAGTAATTCGTTTACCCACCGTAATACTTATGCTCTTGAGAGAAGCCACTAGTGAAACCTATGGCCCCCGGGTCTATTTTCTATCATATTAATATCCCGTCAAGAAGCTATTTCTGGCGCCGTTTATTTTACTTTGCATCTTTATTTATTTTTATCATAAAAATACCAAAAATATTATCTTATCATATCTATCAGATCTCACTCTCGTAAGTGATCGTGAAGGGATTGACAACCCCTTTATCGCGTTGGTTGCGAGGTTCTTATTTGTTTGGGTAGGTGCATGGGACTCGAGCGTGGTCTCCTACTGGATTGATACCTTAGTTCTCAAAAACCGAGGGAAATACTTACGCTACTTTACTGCATCACCCTTTCCTCTTCAAGGGAAAACCAATGCAGTGCTCAAGAGGTAGCAAATAACAGGACGTGTGGGGGAATAGAGGGAGGGACTGGCCAACGTTTGAGGGTACGTACGGTAGGGCGGCGGAGGTGCAGCCAGCCATGGGAGGCAGGAGCAGGTGGAGCCGACGGGGTGGTTTGGTTTGGGTGGCTGGAGGAAGAAGAAGACAAGAGATAGAAGATACACGATAGATGTTGGATGTCAATCCAACGGCTGGTAGGCACAATCGTTTGTTGACTGGCTAGTAAGTCGACACCACCTTAGATAGGCTATTTCCTCGCGGGTCCCAAATGTCAGAATCCAAATCTGTCACGGTCATGCAGTCCTTCCTATGGAAATTGACATCCCATTTGATGTGCTAGTTGGAAATAAGTTTGTGGGTGCTGGTGGGGGCTAATCACTTGGCTTCTATAATGCACAGTGAGCTCAAGCAGCCGGCGAGAGTGATGTTATTTCCCTTGGTTGGGATTTGTTAGTTGTGACAATATTTCACTCTAAATGAAACGACTGGCAAGCCATTTGCCTTGCTTCAAAGAAAACATGACAGTCACAGCCGAGTTGAAAAGGGCAAGAACATCTAACTCCAGCTTACAAACTGTACAAAAGCACGAGGGTTAATTGTTCATCAGGTTTACAAAAAAACCCAGGTTGAAAAGGGCAACAACATCTAACTCCAGCACTGTTTTTGGCAGTCACAGTCAAATGGATCGGTCAGGTCCATAGAATGAACATCCTGGGTCGTAAAATTTACTAGATTATGACCACAATATGTTGTAAATAGAAGCCCGGCACGTTCAGAAGCTCCTTTGCCCACCTGAAACTCCTTTTTTTGCTCTTCCACATACCCATCCGTCAAAACCATGATGCTCATAAACTTAAGCCTAATGGACAATAGTAACCTCGCATTCAGTAGGAAGAATGTGACAAATCTAGTGTTTGCACGGTTGGCTACATATCGTTCTAGCGTTATTGTCTTCACTCGAATCTCATGAGAAGTGAGAAAATCCCGATGCTTACGAATCCACCGATTGGTTATAACTTTCTTACCCCGTCCTGTTGCCTAAATAGACATGAAGATTGAAAACAGTTAAGTTCTAAAAAAAGAGTGTCGAAAGAGCAACAGCTGAACGGTTAATTCTAGTACACTATATGTGGGGTTCCAATGTGCGTGAAATTATCACCTTTATATCAACTTCTCCATACATGGAAAGCATTGCAGCAAGCCAATAATCTTGTTCAGATCAAAACTATTCATTTGTATATATAAGATCTTGACAGAATTCAGCACCATTGATAGGCCATCCATGGAGAAACTCTTCATTGAGCATAGAACATAATATTAGTACAAAATGTGTACTCCAAGATGACATATAACTTATGCGCAGAATTTAAAATGCAGCTTATGGTTACAAGTGTAGATGATAATGTAAAGTACTTGAAGAACTGTGGAGCCAAACACCATATTGAAATGAGTACAGAGATCATGTATTACACCCAAGGTCTCCAGTTTAGGCGCAGAGAGGACGGTTATTTGCAACGGTGAATAACTAGAAACAAGGATCAACCTTTGAAGTGAAGGGGCATCTTGGATGATGAGCTGCCTTCCGTCAAAACAAATTCCAATTCTTACAAGGTTAGGCGAATTTATTTGGAGACAACCGATTCTAACTATGAAAACAAGCACCAAGCACTCCAGGGCAGGGCAACTGTAGTGGATGATGCTGTGCAATGAGGCCTCCGATATACGAACCCGCACAAGTGAAAGTTTCTTGAGAAATGGCAGTTGAAGGTTTAGTACCAGATTGTCTAGTAGGTCGCACAGCGCAAAGGTGGCAGTGTGGAGAGAGGAGGAAAACCGCGAGATGGACATTGGTGCTGAGGGCACAGGTAGATGGCGTTCGGTATCTGGTAGGTGATTTCTAGGGGAATAGTAGAACTCAAGCAGCTGTAGTTCTATGAATTCAGGGGATTTCAGCCAGGCGTCCATCGTGCAGGGCATGGTATGCTTGCTCAGGTAGCATGACAGGATGCAGAGGCTTTGAATGGAGCCCTGGTGGGACGAGATGATGGCTCTGGGGATTTCAAAATCATTGAAGAGAGATAGCTGACGACAGTTGAGATTAAGGGGCACGGCGCGCCATAGAGGGCGCCACCGAATTGAGAGGACTTGGGTGTGGCAGCAATCCTTGGTGGGGAGAAGCGAGATGATCTCCCCAAGTACGGCGTCCGGGAGATCGCTGATGCGGTCCACCCGAGATTCTACTTGTGTCGGTGTCAAACCGGCGGATCTCGGGTAGGGGGTCCCGAACTGTGCGTCTAAGGCGGATGGTAACAGGAGGCGGGAGACACAATGTTTACCCAGGTTCGGGCCCTCTCGATGGAGGTAATACCCTACTTCCTGCTTGATTGATCTTGATGATTTGAGTATTACAAGAGTTGATCTACCACGAGATCGTAGAGGCTAAACCCTAGAAGCTAGCCTATGATTATGATTGTTGTTGTCCTATGGACTAAACCCTCCTGTTTATATAGACACCGGAGGGGGCTAGGGTTACACAGAGTCAGTTACAAGGGAGGAGATCTACATATCCGAATTGCCAAGCTTGCCTTCCACGCAAAGGAGAGTCCCACCCGGACACGGGACGAAGTCTTCAATCTTGTATCTTCATAGTCCAACAGTCCGGCCAAGTTATATAGTCTGGCTGTCCAAGGACCCCCTAATCCAGGACTCCCTCAGTAGCCCCTGAACCAGGCTTCCATGATGATGAGTCCGGCACGCAGATTGTCTTCGGCATTGCAAGGCGGGTTCCTCCTCCGAATACTCCATAGAAGATTTTGAACACAAGGATCGTGTCCGGCTCTGCAAAACAAATTCCACATACCACCGTAGAGAGTATATTATTCCACTAATCTAATCTGCTGACAACTTTTCATAATGTGACGTCCTGCCGTGGCCCGGTCATTACGAACCGTTCTTCCCTGCCTGCCACTGCACGTGTTGCGAGGCAGTTTTATTGCCACGTCTTGTCGAAGCAGAGATTGTGTTCCCCTTATCACGGGATTCTCATCAATACGGATATGGGTAACCCAACCGCGCCATCAATCGCGGCGCTTGCGGAATAAGCGATATTATGGGGCAAGTTGGGAGGCGCACAATTTCTACTACCCTTATAAAGGGACAAGGACTCTTCTGTTTCACCCACGCCTTCTTCTTCCCTTCCCATCCATTCTCGCGCACTCGAGCTCCAGCGCCCAAGTTCTCATTTTCTCCGCAAAACCATTCCAAACATGTTCGGAGCGGGAGGCAAGTGGATGGTCTCCTCCGTTACGGAGGAGAACATTACGAAGCTCCGGGAAGCCGGATACCTGACCGCAGACATCGCGCACCGGCTCCCAGACGCGGGGCAGATCGTCCCTACTCCAGAACCCCACGAGAGGTTTGTATTCCTTACCCACTTTGTCCGCGGGCTGGGATTTCCCCTCCACCCATTTGTCCGCGGGCTGGGATTTCCCCTCCACCCATTTGTCCGCGGGCTCATGTTCTACTACGGGCTGGACTTCCATGATCTTGCCCCCAATTTCATCTTCAACATCTCGGCATTTATCGTCGTGTGTGAGGCCTTCCTCCCAATCAAGCCCCACTTCGGCCTGTGGCTGAAGACGTTCAACGTGAAGCCGAAGGTGGTGGTCGGCCAGCAAGCAGAGTGCGGAGGCACCATGGTGGGCAAAATGCCCAACGTCACCTGGCTCGAAGGATCCTATGTGGAGACCGTGAAGGGGTGGCAATCGGGGTGGTTCTACATTACCGAGCCGCGCGAAACCAACTGGGTGGCGGCCCCCAAATTTCAATCCGGCATCCCCATGCGGCTCACCTCCTGGAAAGAGAAGGGCCTATCCTGGGATTCATCGGTGGAGCTGACCGGACTCCAGAACTGTGTTAAAAACATGATAAGCAAGAAAATCAAGCTTGTCAACGTGGTCCAGGTCATGCTCTCCCGCCGGATCCTTCCGTGTCAAAGACGGGCATTCAATATGTGGGAGTTCGACACGGCCAAGCACCAAACGCTGCGAGAGCTTTTCGACACGATGCACCAAGACGTCTGGAAGGTGCTGTTCAAGGCCGCCGAGGTACCTCCTCCCCTTACCGAGGATCGCGGACTCAGCGCAAAGCGCCCTGCCAATCCGGTAAGCTCTTTATATCTCATAAGATGTTCCTTTCCCGAGTATAATCATGTGAGGGATCTGAGCCTCCACACCATTTTAACAGGACTGGGTTGTGACAGCGGAGCGGATCGATTGTCCGGCCCCACTACCCGAAGATCCAGCAAGGGCTCTCTTAACGGAGATGCTGGTTCTGGCGCCCTATGAGGCACCGGACAAGAAGGCCAAGAAGAAGGTCGCGGGGACCAGGAAAGGTCTCCGGCGCAAGGTTGTATCGGACTCATCGTCCGATAACACCAAGGCGCCCTCCTCCCACGAAAACGAGGAGGAGGAAGAGGAAAGTTCTCCCCCCCCAGCCGGGGGAGACAACAAAAGGAAGGCCGCCCCATCTGGGGAGGCCGAAAGGTCCAAGAAGGGAAGGACCCTCCTTCCGGACTACTCCACAACAGCCGCTTACAGTGACGAGGAGTGGTTGCCTAGGGACAATCCACTGGCGAAGTCGTAAGTATCCGGATACGATAATAGTTCTAGTATGTTTTGTTTTATTGCTTCTTATCATGTCAAACATGATCATGCAGTCCATCCAAAGCCCATATCGACGTATCCTCCTCGGATGAGTCTTTGGGCCAGTCAGCGATGAACAGTGATTCACTCCCGACCGCCACCTCCCCCCGCCCTACGGACGACGTCGAGGTGTTGTCTCAAAGGGCACTGAACCAAGGGGAGTTAGTTCTGGAGGCGCCCCAGGGCGACATCCCAGACGCTGGGCGCATGGGGGCAAGACTCCCATGGGCTCTAATGACGGGGGCAACAAGTTTGGCCCCCAGTCGAATACTGTGCTGGAACCTCCAGTGGTTCCGGACTCTGTCAGGCGACCCCTCGCTAAGGGAGGCGAGCCGTCTGTGCCGATGGCCTTTGTCCATCCAGAGGCATCGGACAACTTGCTGGAAGCGCTTCACGGCGCTTCCATTGATGAAGAGCACCGCACTTTCATGAGTGCGGTGGTCGAGAAGGTTCGGTCCACCAAAAGCGGACTGACTGAAGCCTGTGCCAGCCTCCTAACAGGCTTTGAGGTAAGTAATCAAATTATGAGAAAATGTTACAACATAGACAGTAGCCCCTGATGCTCTGTTTGGTGTTCGCAAAGAAAGGCCGAACAGAGGATCAAATGATAATCACAGGAGTCTTATCAGAATATGTCCATGTGAATAAGCAGGCTTCGTTGCTGGCCGCTGCCGCTCGTACTGCGGAGGTCTCCGCACTGAAGCAGGATCTTGAGAGGTCCGAGGAAGAGCTCGGCCTTACCAAGAGGCAGTTCAAAGAGAACAAAGGTAAGTGATACCCCATCTATATATTGATAAAGAAAAAAAGAAGGTGGTTGTTAGATCATAGGATCATCATGAATTTGTCTAGGGGCCACGACCAAAGTGGCGGCCCTGAAGAAGGCGCTGTCCGAGGCCGAAGACAAAGCGGCCAAGGAGCGCACCGAGCGCGCGAAGCAAGAGGCCCGAGTCGGCGAGGTACAGCAAGAGCTCCAGGATTTTGTCAAGAAATACGAGTCCTTGGAGCGTGACTCTAAGACGCAGGGGTCCGAGCTAGCAAAGGCCCTCGAGAACGCACAAAATGCCAAGGCCGAAGCCCAAAAGGCCCTCCAGGAGATTCAGGCAGTCAAGAAGATAGCGGCGGGTAAGGCATTCATTATGCAAAGCAAGCATGTGAAGGAAACTTTCCTTTTACTTACCCGAATTCGGAGCTCTCCAGGAGCGTTCGCAGATCTACCCAGCAGTGTATCGGATGCCACGGAGCTCTACCAGGCCGAGGAAGGGAGCTCGACGGAGAAGTTGTTCTGGTCTCAGTATACTGGGACCGAACATCCGATGCCCTTGAGCGACCAGTTGAAGCAACTGGTCGAGCTTCACAGGGCAGCCGAACTGGCCATGACGGGTCTCATAGTCCGTATGTGGCCTGGCGAGCCCCTGCCTGGCAGCTACTTCGGCCTGGTAAAGCGGCTTGTGAATGCCTGCCCACGGTTTGAAGTCATAAAGCGGTCCGTCTGCATTGAAGGTGCACGCAGGGCCTTTGCCCGTGCGAAAGTGCACTGGGCGAAGATGGACGCCGAAAAGGTGGTGAAGGAGGGGCCGCCGGAGGGCAAGGAGCATCGCCACCCCGAAAAGAATTATGACAGTGTCCTGAAGGGTGCTCGCCTTGTGGCGGAGGAATGTGCTAAGGATGTAATATTTGAATGAATGTACTCATGTGATCCTGTAATGTGAAAACGAGTTCATGTGCGCTATATAATGCTTGTTGATTTAAAATATTACCTTCTGTGCGGCCGTTTATAAAATCTGAGAGTTGGCTAGTCGTCGACTTCTGCCCCCATGTAACTAGTACTGAGGTGTTCGGGATAAACCTGATCACTCTTTATCCCAGTTTTGGGTCCTTCGAAGGAGGTGTTCAGCACAACGAACCAGGCAATCGGACTATAAAGCTTTATCACTCTCACTTAGCCATAGAAGTCTACAATTTTAAATTTTGGCGAAGCCCCTAGTATTCGGAAGGCCGCACTTGGGGCGCTATGTATGCCTAAATCGGACAAGGCCGACTCCTCGCCCGAAGCGGAAAAAATCTTTAAGGATTTGAGACCTCTCAAACAGTGACCAGCTCTCGCCGCATCATGACAGTCAGTTTTTGGCTTTCTCTACTGAGGTGCTGGTCCGGAAGAACCGGGACACAATCGCAGTAGTTCTCCCAGTGCTACCTTAGCCAATATAGTGGAACGTAAGGTACCAAAACATGGGAGCCGAGCAAACCCAACTATTGACCCAAGACATGATTCGGAGCTGATGCATATAATGCTATAAGTTCGGGGTGCCGCACTGTCGAAAGCGTTCAGACTTTTCATGCCATGTTATGGGGTACACTGAAGCCCCTGGCGCACTGGGCGTATCAGAATGTACGAGTGCCATTTGTCGTAAATAAGCAGACAAGGAAAAAAGATGAAGGAATGCAATAATGAGCTAATGATGTACATTGTTATTTAAATGATACGTCAAAGCATATGTATACAAGTAGTGCAATAAGTAAAAATAGGACTATTTGACATGTCCTATCCAAGGGCAAGCTGCGTGTGGGTATGTAAAACATCTATATCGATCGTTATCAAAAACCACATGGGGATTCCCTTGTACGCCAAATCTTCCTGCTTCCTTTGTGTTTCTTTCCCGTGACGGATCCGATAATCAGACGATCGAAGAGGGCCTTCAGAGAATAGGGGCCTGAAAGGAAGAAAATGTTAAAGATATACGGGTCTTGAGGTGGTTGAGCCGCATTGTGGGACGTGCCATAGCCGTGCCTCCGCCTATGTCCGTGGTATCTTGAGTGCGTAATTATGTACGCGCGGCACAAATTTCGCGGCTTGACTGGGAATAGGACGGAGGACGAATTGCTAGGCGAGCTATGAACGTGCCGGGCGATCCTGTTGCAGGGTACTCTGGACTCGCTTGAAGGTGTCCGGGGGCTTTTTCGCCGAATTGGCGGTTTGTCTCAGAAGGCTGCTTTGCAGTTCTGCTGCGAGGGCCGCAGTGTGCTCCTCCGTACGGAGCGAGCGTTCTGTGTTTCCATTAACTGTTATAACCCTGCGAGGTCCTGGCATTTTGAGCTTGAGGTATGCATAATGCGGTACCGCATTGAATCTGGCGAATGCGGTTCGTCCGAGCAGTGCGTGATAGCCACTACGGAAGGGGACGATATCGAAGATTAACTCCTCGCTTCGGAAGTTGTCCGGAGATCCGAAGACCACTTCCAGTGTGATTGAGCCCGTGCAACAGGCCTCTACACCTGGTATGACACCTTTAAAGGTGGTTTTTGTGGGTTTGATCCTTGAGGGGTATATACCCATTTTGCGCACTGTATCCTGATAGAGCAGGTTCAAGCTGCTGCCACCATCCATCAGGACTCGAGTGAGGTGAAATCCGTCAATGATGGGGTCAAGGACCAATGCGGCAGAACCGCCATGACGGATACTGGTTGGGTGGTCCCTGCGATCGAAAGTGATTGGACAAGAAGACCTGGGTTGAACTTTGGGGCAACTGGCTCCATCGCATAGACGTCCCTTAGTGCACGCTTCCATTCCCACTTAGGAATATGGGTTGCGTATATCATGTTCACCGTTTTCACTTACGGAGGAAATTTCTTCTGTCCTCCTGTGTTCGGCGGCTGGGGCTCCTCCTCGTCGTTGCTATGCAGCCCCTTTTCCTTGTTTTCGGCATTCAACTTGCCGGCCTGTTTGAGCACCCAGCATTCTCTGTTGGTGTGGCTGGCTGGTTTATCGGGGGTGCCGTGAATTTGACACGAGCGATCGAGTATGCAGTCCAAACTGGACGGGCCCGGATTGCTTCTTTTGAACGGCTTTTTCCGCTGACCGGATTTAGAGCCACTGAATCCGGCATTGACTGCCGTGTCTTTGGCGTTGTTGCCATTGTTGCGGCGCTTGTGACTGTTGCGACGTGGCCTGCCCTTGCTATCTTTGGCATCTGGATTGCCAGGATTTCTCGATGTGTTGTTGCTGCGAGCCAGCCAGCTGTCCTCGCCCGCACAAAAGCGGGTCATGATTGTCGTGAGGGCTGCAATGGACTTCGGCTTCTCTTGGCCGAGGTGTCGGGCGAGCCACTCGTCGCGGATGTTATGCTTAAATGCCGCTAAGGCCTCGGCATCCGGACAGTCGACAATTTGGTTCTTTTTAATTAGGAACCGAGTCCAGAATTTCCTGGCTGATTCCCCTGGCTGTTGGGTTATGTGACTCAAGTCATCGGCATCCGGTGGTCGCACATAACTGCCCTGGAAGTTGTTCAGGAATGCGTCTTCCAAATTCTCCCAACTGCCAATGGAGTTTGCCGGCAGGCTATTCAGCCAATGCCGAGCTGGACCTTTGAGTTTTAGTGGGAGGTACTTGATGGCATGTAGATCGTCACCGCGGGCCATGTGGATGTGGAGGAGGAAATCTTCAATCCATACCGCGGGGTCTGTTGTACCATCATATGATTCAATGTTCACGGGTTTAAAACCTTCTGGGAATTCGTGATCCATTACTTCGTTAGTGAAGCATAGGGGGTGTGCGGCGCGTCTGGGCCGGGCTATGTCACGACGCAGTTCATACGAGTCTTGTCTGCTGTATTCGGCCCGGCCGGATTTGCTTTATGTATATCCGGCATGACGGTCGTCGTCACGCGTTGGGGCGCGCCCCCGTGATCCGTAGATCGATCTTGTATGTCCTTCTTTGTTTTCCAATACCTCTCGCAGGTCCTGCGTGTTGCCCTGGGCCTTGGTGTTTTTGTTTGACTGGCGATGGGGTGCGGACTGGACTTTGGGCTGATATGCCGCTTTGTCTCGGCCACGAGGTGGCCGGTCAGCCGCATCATACACTGGTAGTGTAGGCTTTAATGCTTCCTCCTCGAGTTGGGGTAGCAACCTGCGCTTTGGGTAACTCTTGGTTGGGCGCTCGAGTTCGTATTCCTCGGCTGCCAGGACCTCAGTCCATCTATCCGCTAGCAGATCTTGGTCAGCTTGAAGCTGTTGTTGCTTTTTCTTCAGGCTTTTTGCTGTGGCTATAAGCCGGCGCTTGAAGCGCTCCAGCTCGACGGGATCCTCCGGCACGATAAGGCTCACCTTGTCTTCGGAGAGGGGCATGTACCTATCATCCTTTGATTCTTCGTCTGCTGCCTGTTCTTTAGGGCTAGCTTGCCCATCCTCCTGCTCGAAGCCTGGCTGGAGGGGATTGTCTTCGTCTTCGGCACTATCCGCAGCGTTATTGTCTCTTGTGCCAGTATTGCTGCTTTTGCTGTGGCGGGGCTTAGAGCGGCGCCGATGACGCCGATGCTTAGATTGCTTCTCTAGGGGATTATCCTCCGTTGCCTTATTGCCATCTGTTTCTTTGGGGGTGTCCCCCGTGTATATATCATATGATAAGGTTGCAGTCCAGCGCCCTGTGGGCGGTGGTTCCTGTTCTTCTCCTGCATCGTCGTCCATACCGTCGATGTCTTTGGAGTCGAAATCGAGCATGTCGGTTAAGTCGTCGACAGTGGCTATTAAGTGGGTGGTGGGTGGGGAATGAATTTCTTCATCATCCGCTTCCCACTCAAGCCGGACATAGTTCGGCCAAGGGTCTCCTGACAAGGAGAGAGACATCAATGCATTTAGCACGTCGCCCAAGGGCAAGTGCTGAAAGATATCCGCGGAGGTAAACTCCATGATCCGTGCCCAATCAGATTCGATAGGCACGGACACAGGCGGTTCGGAGCCCGTGACCGGGGTCGAATCCAAGGGTCCGGCAACACAGGTCTCATAGGAGCTAAAGTCAGTATTCGGCTCTATCGCCGTTGAGTGTGCGGCCTCCATGGCGGGATCCATCCACCCGTCCTCGGACGGCGCGATCTGCTCCGGATTGAGGACCGGAGTAGCCACAGGTGTGATCTCCCGAACACCGTCCAACGGCAGAGCTAAGTCATGCTCGTCATGACCGTGCGGCGCACCTGACACGGGCTCGAATCCGTCGAAGATCAAGTCTCCTCGGATGTCAGCAGTATAGTTTAAGTTTCCAAACCTGACCTGACGGCCAGGGGCGTAGCTCTCGATCTGCTCCAGATGGCCAAGCGAGTTGTCCCACAGTACGAAGCCGCCAAATACGAAGATCTGTCCAGGGAGAAAAACCTCACCCTGGATCGCATCGTTACCGATGATCGAAGGAGCCATCAAGCCTTTATCATGACGGCACAGTGGAACTCTCAATGAAAGCACCAATGTCGGTGTCAAAACCGGCGGATCTCGGGTAGGGGTTCCCGAACTGTGCGTCTAAGGCGGAGGGTAACAGGAGGCGGGGGACACAATGTTTACCCAGGTTCGGGCCCTCTCCATGGAGGTAATAACATACTTCCTGCTTGATTGATCTTGATGATATGAGTATTACAGGAGTTGATCTACCACGAGATCGTAGAGGCTAAACCCTAGAAGCTAGCCTATGATTATGATTGTTGTTGTCCTACGGACTAAACCCTCTGGTTTATATAGACACCGGAGGGGGCTAGGGTTACACAGAGTCGGTTACAAGGGAGGAGATCTACATATCCGAGCCAAGCTTGCCTTCCATGCAAAGGAGAGTCCCACCCGGACACGGGACGAAGTCTTCAATCTTGTATCTTCATAGTCCAACAGTGCGGCCAAGGTATATAGTCCGGCTGTCCGAGGACCCCCTAATCCAGGACTCCCTCAATGGGTTCCTGGGATCCGGTGGAGGTGGGGTCGCCGCTTCTCCCCGCGCTGCCGGGTGCAGGATCTACAACAGGCGTCGCCACTGGCGAGAGCCTCATCTTCTTGGCGCTGGGGTGAGCCGACTCCATTTTCCTCGACGGCGTCGCGTCGCGCTCACGGATTTGAGCAGAGTAACGAATGACGAGCCTAGTTGTAGTGCGAGTGAAGAAGAAGGGGAGCTGGGGTTTTTCTGTAGTAGTGAGGAAGAAGGGGAGCTAGGGTTTTCTGTAGGAGTGAGGTGAGGAATTTGGGGGTACGAGTGGAGCGAGCTGACGTGATGTGGGTGGGAGTGTGCTGGGTCTGGGTAGCGCCTCTCATTCAGTAAATACATGGACTTTTGAATTGATTTTACTATTTACTAGGGTGGATGGGCTGTTTTGTCTTGGGCCCAGAGAAACCATTACTACTAGTACAGTGGAGACACTCTACAGCTACCCAGAAAAATAATTACTACTAGTAAAGTGGATACAATACCACTTCTGGCTCCTCCTAGGTCATCAAAACGTCTCCCTCTACTGAATGCCATTATACTTTTGTTCACCGATATGCGGGCCATGCAGCGCGCGGGCCCAAATGCCATCCACCAAATTAGAAGGCACTATGCAGGCGGAGAGTCACCCCGGTCATAGCGCGGCAATAACGAGCCATCGTATCACAAAACCCCACCTCCCCGCAGTCTAAGTTTGACGGACGAAGCAACCATCATTTCACTCTTCGCTGAATCCCCTTCTCCCTCACCGTCTTCAAGAAAGGCAACACTCGCATCTGCCACTGTTCTTCTCTCCCAACGAAGGGAAGGTAAGCGCATCCGTGATGTTGGTATATTTTTGTTCAGAGAAAAAAAGAACTTTTGCAAAGCAGTAACCGATCCTCACTCTCTTTTTTGTTTCATTGTCATTGCGATTGTGTTTTCCTTTCAGTGGTCTCCTAGTATTCGTCAGTTTCATGATGGACCAACGAGAACCAGGCAAAGATCTGCCAATATTGGAGCAGACGCAGGAGGCCGATCCCCACGAGACAGAGAGCTCCAAGAAGATGGAGGCAGCCACCGAGCCGACCCCAGATACGCTCAGGGCCACTACTGAGATGGTCAACACCCCATTTGAGGTTACAGCCCTCGTGGCACTGCAGGAGCAGTTTTCCCCCTTCGAGGATGTGTCCCCCCCCCCCCCCCCCGCTGAGCTGCCCAAGGTGATTTTCTTCTTTGCCGATCTCGATTGTGGTTTTTCATCTAAGTATGTGGTGATGAATAATGCAAAATTTTATTAGCTTCGATGCCATGCTATACATAGTGGTTTAAATAACTTGTGTTTCTTATACTGGAAAGTAATTCAAAATTTGTTTCTATTTCAATTAGAGCCTTGATGCAGATAAGGATTGTGTGGTTGTACATGTCAGTCACTATGAGGCGGATGACCTGAATGTACGCACTGGGAAAACCGAGTTTTTAGGCTGTTGGATCCTGGAAGCCATTTGCGCTTGTACCAATGAAGAGTTGTATTCCAGCCTCACTGTTGTCAGGCGTGTTGTCCAGGGTGTACTGAAGCACAAGAAGTTCAAAGTTACTCCTTTGTTTGTGAGGCATACTGTTCTTGTCAAGCTTACGCAGGAAGATGACGTGGCATGCCTCCACAAACAAGTTTATGAGTGGCAAGGCCGCAAGGTTGTCTTCATGAAGGTTCACAGGATTGAGCTGTTGCCGGACGTCCTCGATGATGTTCATGGCAAGGTCCGTCTTGTGTCCAGCCCAAATAAGATCGAGGCATGAAATACGTGCCCCAGCTACTGTTTAATAGTAGTTTGGATTCTGTTTAATTATCTGATCCTTGCCTGTTATCGAGCCCTTTGGGGCTAGTACTATGTCTTCATCCGTCTATGGGAACTGCTGCTACTTTTGTGTGCCCGTGAATCATCGTAATTGTTTCCGAAACAGATGCGTCCTCACTAGTTTTATCATATGAGCAGTGTGTGTTTTGATGAAATAGAGTACTCGTTCGAGAACTGTGCGCCGATGTATACATAAGTACTTGTAAACACTGTTGGTGCTATCCCACTTGTAAGCAGTTGTGCAAAACACGGCACATTGGCTCAGCTCGCTTCAACACTAGGCTATCGACCAGCTAACAATCAACAATCTGTTATCTGACATAGAAGTAACTATGTATCTTGTTATAGTGGTTCATGCAGTTAACTAAGGCCACAATGTAAATTCCAAACGTTCACACGCTAGTCCAGCATTCATGTGTAACACTCACATTAAACTCGGCTTCATAAAAAACTTGAAAAGCATAAGTTAAGCAATTTATACATCTCAATGATTCATAGAACATAACAAACATATACTAGTTAATAGCAAAAGACAAAGTTGTGAGAAGGTTTACAAATCAGGAAAAAACAAGCAAGGCTTCTCTGAGCAAAGGGCCTCCCGGCAGGCTTAAATTTGCTGGAGTTCACTCTGGTTTTTTCTTGTTGCCACCATCTAGGGTTAGGTTTTCTCGTTCCAGAATAACCAATTATAATTGTGTTCTCAGCTGGAATGCTGAACTGAAGCATGTAGTGTACTGACCAGCTGAAAGTCTTGTGCATTCCACTAAATTTAAGCGCCGCTATTTGCAGAAATAAGCAGACCACAATGCCTATTGTCCGCGCACCTGTCCCAAAAACCTCCATGCAGCCGTGCCAGCTTGTCCTCGGTCCATGGATGAACTGGAAGAAAGTGCATTCCGGACTAGGATGCAAATGTTTTTGCTCGTCCCTGCACTGCAATCAGGAAGTAAAACGTTTGAATCAGCTTCTTTTAGATTGCCTTGGTCATTCTACCTAGTAACTACCAATGTAGGAATACCTGGAAGACGGGTGGTGAGACGACGGCAACGAGGGATAGCCATCTCATTTTGTGCAGTTCTACTAAAACTGAGGTGTGTGCTTTTGATTGCGCGGATAGAAACGATACGGAGATAGACATCCCGAAATGATATGGAGACAGACATCCCTGTTTGTGCAAATACAAAATACGGTTATTTAAATAGTGACAGATATTTGCAGTGGCGTATGATTAACAGCAGCATCTATTGTGTTATAATTGGCACTAGATTGACAGTATGAAAGTGTCCTTAAGTAAGTAGCATCACATCACATCAACACTGCCACTAGATTAACATGCAGAACAATAGCATTAGTATTACTGTCATGAGAGTAGCACATGGTCCGTAAATGTGCAATCAAATTTGTGCAGTTCCTCTAGGATGAAGCAATGTTAGCGGTGTGAGATTTAAGTCTAACTGCAAAAACACAATTCATGGGAAATAAAGCAAGACGGAAGCACTTCATAAAATAGTGGTGGCATTGCTTCAATTTATCGACGGCACTAGACCATTACTTATAGTGACATTAGGTGGCATTGCTTAGTGCTTCATGTGATTTTACATTAACGGTAGTGATATGGGCGTAGGGACAGCAGAGGCATAAAGTGGTGAGGCAGATGTGGTTGCCGAGAGCGGCAAGCACTCAGGCAGCATGTCTGCATTTGTCCCATTTTTGATCTCCTCGGCGACATTTTCCTATGTGAGCACAGGAAATCTAGACCTGCTCATTCTCATTTGCGTTGTACCCCCAACACTCGTCACTTTCTTTCCTTTTTCAACCAAGAGATAGGTCCATGTCCCCCCACCCTTCGCCATCCACCATGCTTTCTTTGTCTTTTCAACCAAGAGACCGGTTGGGTAGCCAGTATCTACTACTTTCCCCTGTTTCCTCTTAGAACCAAGTCCTATATTAATGCTACAACTTTCCCACTTTCTTCCCTGTTTGAACCAACTCTTAGAGTCGACTGTATGAACTAGCTTTACCTCTAATAATAGTAAAAGTCTAGGTGGCTTTGGAACAGCGGACGGAAGTAGAAAAGATCCACACGAAGCCAAGTGGGGAGCTGGGGCAGTAGAGCAAGGCAGGTTTCGAAGGAATATATACCTGAGGGTCGTCGGCATGTGGCAAAGACGGCGTCGGGAGGCCGCATCTTAGCCACAATACCGCAGGGAGGAAGAAGGGGTCGGAGGCCCTCCGGAGCCGGCGCTCTCTCGGAGAGAACGGCACAGCCGCCGATCAGTACACGCGGGTAGCCGTTGGTCTCCTCCCTCGCCGCCGACGACAGCATGAACGATGCACCTACACCCCTGCCGCGGTCGAGGTTGTCCGGCCGGATTTGTGACCAGCCGTGAGCTGTGAGAGAGTGTGGCCACCTATGTCTTGCTTAGATCTGGAGAGCATGAGAGAGTGAACGAGAGGAACCCTAGTAAAGCAAGCGCTAAGGCTCCTTCTTATATATATAGTGGAGTGATTTTGTTGTACCAGCTTCAAAAAAATGCGCTCCTATGTGTACCCGCGAGTGGGTGTGAGAGAACTAGTGCGTGCGTGCGCCGCTTCTCTTCATGAGAGTACAATATACTATGCCCAAAGAATGTTCGCCACAAGAGTAATAGTATAAGTGTGTGACATGTGAGCTAAAATAAAATGTGTGTGATGTGTTTTGTTTTTTAGACGTTCTGAGGGTAGGGTGTGAAGAGCACATATGTGTGTGACGTCTACCTGCAGATAGACAGTGAGTGCGAGAGGAATCGGGAGGGTGCGTGTGCGTGAGAGAGAGGGGGCATGTATCAATGCAATGCATGTGTCCGTGAATCATTATCCGACAAACGTTCGCCACAAGCCTTTTCCTGACGAACGCCATAAGAACCGTTAGATCGGCATCCGACAGTGTCAGTTTTGCCATGTCATTTAACAGAACAGCCACTCCTCCTACACACAAATCTACCACTTGAGTGTTAGCAACTGCTGTATGCTCCCTCCGTTCCAAAATGCAGTGCATATAGCTTTATTGAACATTCGAACCTCGCAAACTTTTACCTAGTTTTCGTGTACCAAATTGCACATGTAGAATACCCTGTATATATCATTTCATTCATCTTCGAGAGGTAACTATAAAGATGGGGGAGGAGTCTACAAAGAAAGACCATCGTATCACCTGCAGCAATTTCAACCATCCTTTGGTGTGGAGGAATATCATAGGAACTCTATATGATATGATTTTTATAGGATTTTTTTCCTTTAGAGTCAATTGGTTCATAGGAATAGATTCATATACTCCACATTTCAAAGGAAATAAACATGATATCATTTCTATAGCTTTAGAGCCACTTGGTTTATATGAATGGATTCCTATACTCCCATAGTTTCAAAGGAAAATAAACATTAGCGTATATTCAGTAGAAAAGTTCCTATGATATGAACCAAATTACATCTCTTTTCTAATCCCTCCTCATAGGAATTGAGATACATGTCATCTCTAGATTCAATAGAAAAGTTCCTATGATGTCCACCAAATGACATCTCTTTTCCAATCCCTACTCATAGGAATTGAGATACTCCATGTCATCTCTTTCCCTACAACTTCCATGTATACATGCATCTTCTATTCCTAAATAGCTAGTACAACCCACTAGTAGCTTTTTTCCAAGACATGCAACTATGGCACAAGAACTATATAGTGTGCGAATAACTTGAAAGATGGTCGCTAGATGAAGCTAATCGACAGTGCAGAGATGGCAAATCCGAGCACTTTTGGCCGTTGGATATCATCAACATTCCACCAGATCTGCCACATGTACAATTTAGAAGACTCCATGGTTGAACTTAAGCATAATGCACAAACCTCAAAACACAAGCACTTCTCCTTTGTTCTAGAATCTTTCGTATCATAATTAATTTTTTTTCTAAAAGAATTGCTATTATTTGTTTTTTACTTTATGCTTTACAATGCACAACCCCATGAATCTTAACATTTTCTAAAACTAATTGATTTTGAATGAGATGAACTATAAGAACCAAACGAACATCTACATCATGCATATATGACTCAAAGCTTTACATGCTATAGTGTGTATTTATTCATAATTTGGTTTCGAAATCTCATGCGTTCAATGCATGTGTACCTTACTAGTTTTGAGTAGAGTAGAAAATTTCACGCGGCCCCGGGTATATCAAAATGCAGGGCCCATGCATCATTACCTTTCGGTCGAACCTACGTCCACAATTTTTTGTACGTACTATATCTCCACTGGTCCCCGAACCCAAAATGTTGCCTCGTTCCCCTAAAACCAAGCGGCCCACACATATTTAAGGCGTCGACTTGAACTCAATCCCTCTCCCGTTTACTATGACGTGGCCCCACACTCCCTAGTAGTACTCCTACAAACCCTACCGCCGCACGCATCATCGGTTTTCTTCAAGAGGACGAGGGAGAAGCCGATTTGTAGTGGAGGCGCTTTCAAAAAAATGATCTGTAGTGGAGACCCCTACCCTAGGGTGCCCTAGGTAGCTTCCGCACGCATCATTGGTTTTCTCTTTTCTTTATGCTCTTGCGCCCTAGAGTGAAATGATGGTTGCTTCTTCCGTCCAGCTTAATGTGGGAACGGTGGGGCTTTGTGATTTGACCCCTCATCGCTCATTTTCTACTACTGCGGCGCTACGACCGGGGTGCCTCCAATTCCAACTGCTGCTCCGAACTATAATTTGGTGCATCACACGTGGAACAAGACGGTGGATGAGCCACATGTCGGCCAAAGGGGTCCTGTTAAGTGTGTCGCCATTTCGTGTGCGGACTGACCCTGCTTGAGTCGCTACACCAACACGACAGGTGCAGCCTACCACTTGGTTTTGCTCCTTGGTGAATCCCGACTATACTGATCTAAAAAGTTACATACTGAACTACCCTCTCTGTCTCTTTTTGTTAGACGTCTCGGTTTATAGGGCGTGCACGTAGTTCTAGGTCATCCATTTGACTAACTTAATCTGAGTTACTATGTCACAGAAATTATATCATTGGATTATTAAGCGGATGTAGTTTCTAAACATATACTATACATCACATATATAGCCAGTTAAATTCTCAACCTAGAACGACGTGCATGCCATGTAAACCGATACGGAGGAAGTATAGTAGTAAAAATGAGGCGATTTTACCGAGCGATCGGCTGGGGAGCATGGCCTGTCATGCGGTCCCACGTGTCATGATGTACCAAGGCGATGCGCGTGTCCCTCTTGAGGCAGAAGCAATACTATGTGGTTTGAGATGATGGCGAACCGAAGTGTGAAATAATGGTTGCTTCGTCCGTCTGGGAAGGTGCGGCATTGTGATTTGACGTCTCATTGCTCATTACTACTACTACTGGGGCGGTACGACTGGGGTGCGTCCCCCTGCTGTTCTGCACTGTTATTTGGTGCTTGACACGTCGAACCGGTTGCTATATGTCCCACATGTCGGCGACAGGAACTATAGAATTCATGAAAGCGAGTGTCGACGGAGGAGTACAAGACACGGCTTGGGTTTTTGCTGCTTCGCGCGATCCATCGATACAAACCCGGACTAAAAAAAGGCGAGGGCGGGTCTTTTCTCGTGCTGCAGGCAGGGGAGTTTGGCATAGTCTGTTCGACGCAAGGAGGCGGGAAGGGAAACAAGCAAATAAAGGTTGAGCGACTTAGTTTTGGGAATATCTGATTTTACGGAGTACGTACCCACTAGGGTTTATAGGGCTCATCTAAAAAACATTTGTTTTTCCGTTTTATAAGTCTCAATTCTACTACTGGTAGTAGTACCATCACATGTTGGATTTCGAGGTGCGTTAGATCACCCGATGCAAGCAGTGTCAAGAGAAAACTCACCAATGCATGTAGAAGTTCATGGAAATTTAGCGGTCATTCATGCATTCATTCTAATTAATGCCTCGGTAAACATAACTTCTTGAGAAAAACGAGTGTACTAATTACTTGTGCAAACTAGGAGTACAAAATTAATTCGACCACTCACCGTCTACCTTGGTTGGAGAAATTTTGAAATTGAGCCATAAACTGGAAAGGAGGGAGTAGTAACTTTTGTCTCGATTACTATTTGTGGCCTTGTATAGATGCAAAATGTATTTTTTTATAGTGGCCTTGTATAAGTAAATGGAGGGAGTAGTAAAGGACATATATATTCCAAACAACATGATAATCTCTCTAACCAAGGTAGTAGGGACGAGGAGTAAACGGAGGGAGTAGTAAAATTTTCTCCATGTCCTGCGAGCCACCGCGCGCGTGGGCGAGGGAGTAGGCGTAAGGCGTAGTAAGCAAGCTTCACCTCATCCTGCGAGCCACGGCGCCCGTGGGCAGGAGAGACAGCGTACTAAGCAAGCTTCTCCTCATTCTGCGAGTTGACGGGACACATCAAAAGTACTCAAGTGCATAGAGCCTTGCCTCTAAGGTAGGCCCCACATGGTTTGCCTCTTTTTTAACATAACGCGTCGAGTTGAAATTTGTTTGTTCACCCGTGGTAGACGATCCTCCCTCCATCTAGTGGACAACCAGTACATGTGTCAAGTTACCACGTGGGCTGCCTTTTCGTACAGAAATGAGCTCCACCGTGTACCCACGCGGGTGTGGTTGGGAAAGAGACGAGAGTACGTGCGTCGTGCGTGCACCTCTTCTCTTCGTGCACGTCCCCCACCTACGTGGGTGTGTGTGAGAGGGACTACAGAGATACAAACCTAGACATAATGCGCCGTCCATCCCCATGCCTCCGCCCAGTCCGACCACCAGTCACCACCACGCCCCACTCCTCCTCACCTTATCTCTCATCTTTCTCCCTCCATTTTTATATACAAGGCCACTATCAAAATTACAATTTGAAGATATACAAGGCCACTAACACTAATCGATGCAATATTAATGGTGTTTGCCTTGTAGTACTACTAGCAGAGGAGGACATTAATTATCCCTTGCATGCATGCGGGAGTGTGAGCCTTGGCTTGATGTGCATGAAAGAGAAGAATACACATTAATTTACACGGCAAACAAGGAAACAAGGTGGCTTGCAACATTGAGTTAGAAGACATTAATTTTTGCCTTAGTACCTGTAATATGGGTTTGTGGAAGAAGCACTACGGTCGTTGGATGGACATCGTACGGCCATTGGAGCTAGAATCGTGCATATTGACTAAGTTGACAAAGCCCTCCGTCCCCGTCAACTTAGTAGGCCCACAAGTCAGCCTGCCACAAGTCAGTGACGGTAATGTTTTTTCGCAAAATACAGAGGCCCTTTCGGTGGGTCCCAGATGTCAGGTGGAGGAATCATTATTTTGCGCATAATAAGGGGCATTTCCTTGCGTGCGGCCGTGGACCCAGCTGTCAGCCTCTCCACGTACAGTCCACTTCAGATGCATGTCGGTCGTTGACCACGTTGACCAGGCCGTGCCGAGAGCACCAGGGCACTGGACGACCGCGAGGCCTAGGAAGGGAACGACACGGAGCCAGGGAAGACTCAGCAGTTGTTTCCCACGCGGAGGGGAGTACGACTGTACGAGGGTTTACTGGTTCGTCTGCCGTCGCCGGAGAATAACAACAAGTGTGGGTGAGTAGAGGGATGGCTAGGCCAGCAATGGGAGTACGGTGGGGCGGTGAGGCCTGCGTGGCAGCACAGCCGGTCGCGGGGAGGAGAGAGCAGGCAGTCCCGCCAGCGCTTGTTTGAGCGGTTGGAGCAGGAAAAGCAGAGATTGAAGAAGCACGACGGCCGTTGGATGGACATCCAACAGTAACTGCTTGCGCGTCAACCTTTTTTTAGGAAAGCCTCAAATCTGTGGAAAAAATTACATCCCATCTGCCATTATTTCTAATAATTTATAGCCCATTTGCTAATTATTAAGGTTTTTTGGAGCCCATATTCTTTTTGTTAGCATTACAGCCCATATTGTGGCCACGGTTAAAAAATTATACGAAATTTTGCATATTTCAGTGCGGTCCGAACTGTTTTTAATCCCGAATTTCGAGTCACATTCAAACTGATTTTAAAAATAAATGTATATCAATATAAAATCCAACAAATTGTCCATGCATAAAAATCAATGCAATTTAAAATCTCGAAATGAAAAAAAGAATTTGAAACTAATTGCCAGTTTGATGTGCTTTAAAAATGTACAACCCATTTCTCATTACTGATAGGCCATTTTCTCGGCCAGCCGAATGAAGCTCTCCTCGTATTGAAAGATTTGCAGCCCAACAGGCCTGACAAAGCGACTTACTTGGCAAATCACAAAAAAACTGGGTTGTGGCCGCGGACCCAGCGGTCAGCCTCTCCATGTAGAGTACTCTTCCGATGGAAGTCGGTCGTTGACCACACTGACCACGCCGCGCCGAGAGCACCAAGGCGGTGGACGACGGCGAGGCCTAGGAAGGGGACAACACGGAGCCGGGGAAGACGCGGCAGTGGATGCCCATGCGGAGAGGAGTACGAGGGTTCACTGGTTCGGCTGCGGTGTGAGGCTGCCGTCGCCGCAGAATAACAGGGGGTGTGGGTGGGTGGAGGGATGGCCTGGCCAGCGGTGGGAGTAGTATGGGGGCGGTGAGGCCTCCGCGGCAGCACAGCCGGCCACGGGAGGCAAGAGCAGGCGACACGACCGGCGCTGCTTTGGGCGGCTGGAGCAAGAAGACCAGAGGTTGAAGAAGCACTATGGCCGTTGGATGGACCTTGTACGGTCACTAGAGCTGGAATTCAAGCGCCTAGAGTTTCGTCTCCAAATTCTCTTTCCTTTTAACCAACTCAAACAAGTTTTTGCTACTGTAAAATTTGACCTAGATCCAGATTAGTAAACGAAGCTTGTTTCTTTCGCCGTTTGATTTTCGTTCCTTCGTTCGATTTGATTCTTTTTGTAAACCGGAGTTCTTAAGTTGAACCTTCTGGTTAGTTCTTTTATTTGAGTTTTGCTTGTGCATTAGGTGAGTGCTTATTGTATGCTTGTTTGTTTGCAATAGAGTACCCGGAGTGCGCCGCTTGCTACTTCGAATCTCTAGGTTTCACGGATCATCAGCAAGGCAAGTAACACTTTGATCATACCTCCTTACTACCCAGTTTTATTGCATTAGATCAACCCTCAAACATTGCATTGTTAGGATCTAATTAAATTGTGGGTATCGGGAAGTAGATGAGGTAGTACCTATTACCTGATTTATTATCAAACCCTTGGGAGTTACTTCTACGTTTGCTTATATTGGTATGCTATGCTCGTAGACGTGGATTGGGTTTGACTGATATCCATGACAATTGTGAGATTGTTAATTAATGGTTTACTTAAGGTGGCAACTAAAACTCACATCTGGGTGGATTGAGGCACCCGGGTATTCCAGTGATTGCCTGTTCGTTTTTATGGACCGCCACCCAGGCTCAAAGGGATCATGAGATTATTCATGCTAGAAACTTCCGTGTGCAGCTGCAAGCTATTATGGGCTCTAGCATAGTTGAGTAAGTTGTGGGAAGCCTTTCCATGATGGGCTAGCAGATGTAGGGGATTGTAGGTGTACCGGCCTATCTATCGGTTAAGGGGACCTCTTCGGAAAGACTGTGTCTCGGTCATCCGTTTATCAAACATCATGTAGTGCGAGAATCAAGCGGAGGCGATCGAGTCTTGTGGGGAAAAGTGCACAAACCTCTGCAGAGTGTATAAACTAATCGTGGTTAGCCGTGTCCCCGGTTATGGACGTTTTGAGTATCTAGTATCTGGATTATCATGTGAATCTCATCACCATGTTACTTTAATTAATTTTGTTGGGTTAAGGATGATACTTAATTGGGATTGAGATGCTGTCAACCATCTCAGTTTCACAACCACCATGATAGTTAAATAAAATTTATTCCTTTGCTGTAGGGAAAAATTGGCTTTTTGCAAAACAGTAACCATAGAGCTTTCCACCAGCCAAATATGCATGTAGTGATAGCATCATTCTGTTCATTACTCTCTATGTGTTACATTGCCAGCATATTCCCTGTGCTGACCCGTTTCGGGCTGCAATGTTTCATGTTGCAGACTTTTCAGACGACGAGTAAGATGCCTTAGGTCGTGGTCTTATACTTAGTGATGCCGTTGGAGTTGATGGACTCACTTATCTTCCAAGTCTTCCGCTGTTATCGTATTTAGATTGGCCTTAAGTCATATCTACCATACTTATTTCTCTTTTGAGATACTCGTTGTAATAAGTGTGTGATTGCTACTCTGTTATAAATCCTCCATTTGTACTGTACGTGTCAGTATTACTGATCCAGGGATGACACTGGTGCACAGAAGCACAGACTGTTTGAGGTCTGGTCGCTACAAAGGTGGTATCAGAGCACACGCTGACTGTAGGACATGGCCACTAAGTTTAAACCCTAGAACACTACTCTCTTCTCATTTCTTACTCCTCTCCACTTTCTACTCTTTTAGGATGGTGGATGCAAGGAACAAGTTCATGCAACCAGATGAAGATACACCCTTTGGACGCCACTTGAAGGAAGTCACGAGACACCTAAACATTGGAATACCAAGCTTCACCGGAACCTACAACGCCACACTACCAGAAGAAGAGCGCTGGATGATTCAAGTTCAAGTTCGAGGAAGGACGTTCATGCCAGTCACTGAGCCTATAGAGTTTTCCTTTGATGCACCAACCTGGAGTCTAGGAAAGAGCATGGCAGCCCACATCACCATGGGACGCATTGGAGAAGTGTACCACAAGGAGCTTAAGGATACTATCTACCAGATTTGTGGACGCCGAGATGAACAATGGGAGATGATCAGCACCAGGAAGGATAGGTCAATTGCAGCTTTCATCCAGGCGTTAAACCAGCACATTCGTCGCCAGGAGAACCAAATGTGCGCAGGCATGATAGAACTGAAGAAGGCATTGACCAAGATCACGGAGCTGGAGGAAGAAATCAAGTCTACACGCGATGGATATGAGGAGGAAATCGCAACATTATTGGAGAAGAATGAAGACCTGATAAAGAAGATCGGAGTTTTCATGGGAGATCCAGCACCAGGAGAAGAAGACGACGATTCTACTTGCCCGGAGAACTACATCATCATCGACGACGCCGACTCGGACCCAAGTGAAGATGACTTTGTTGATGAAGCTGGAGCAGATATCATGGAGTCTTCGACCGATCAAAATTTCTAGTAGACCACCATATCAGTAGTAGTATTTTCCCCCATGTACATAGTATAGTCCAACCACGTAGTAACGATAGTTAGATCGATTGTATGCCTTGTTTGATTGAGTGATATTGATTGTGTTTGTCTCATGTGCATATGGGTAGTGTTTTCCCTCTAGACCTCATTCTATTCTATATTCTCATCTTTTCTAAACCTATCAGATGCCTCCGAGACGCGACACCGGATTTGTTTTTCCACCAGAGATCACTCAGTTGATTTAGCAGCAGAATGCCCTGATGCAAGTGTTAGTACAGAACCAAGGCAACAACAACAACAACAACAACCCACCACCACCTGTTGATCACTTAGCCCGTTTCTTGAGGTTAAATCCGTCGGTGTTTTCCAGCAGCACCGAGCCGATTGTTGCAGATGATTGGCTCCACAAGGTTGGAAGGGAGCTGACCACTACAGGATGCACATATGCGGAAAGAGTGTGTTTTGCCGCACATCAGCTTGATGGACCCGTAGCATCGTGGTGGGAGAATTACACAGCCACACACCCTATTGACACTGTCACCTGGGATCAGTTTCAGCAAGCTTTCCGTACTGCCCATGTTTCAGCAGGAGCTATGGCTATGAAGAAGCGTGAGTTTCGCAACCTACGCCAAGGAGGACGCACCATAGGCCAATATGTGGAGGACTTTAGTAAGTTAGCACGTTATGGCCCAGACGACGTTGCTACAGATGCAGCCAGGCAGGAGAAGTTTCTGGAAGGACTGAATGATGAGCTGAGCATGCAGTTAATGGTAGCAACCTTCAGCAACTACCAGGAGTTGGTAGATAGAGCTTTAATGATCGAAGGGAAGCAGCAGCAGATTGAAAGTCGCAAGAGGAAGTATGGACAAGGGAAGTACAATTCTGGAGCTCATCAGAAGCCACGTTTTACCCCGAATTCGGGAGTACCTTTTCAGCATACACATGGAGGAGGTTCGCACAACCACAGTGGACCCAAGAACGGTAATGGGAATGGAGCAAGCAACAGACAGAACCGTAACAACCCATCGACCCCAGCTAAGAGGGATATGAGCCAAGTCACTTGTTTCAAATGCCAGAAGACTGGACATTATGCTAATGAATGTCCGGAAGCTAAGAATGGAAATGGCAATGGAAGCTCTGGGAAGAAGCCTAAACCTTTCAATAAAGGACATGTGAACCACGTTTACGTGGAGGAGGTTGAAGCACAGCCTGATGCAGTAATAGGTAAGTTTTTGGTTAAGTCATTTACTGCACTCGTTCTTTTTGATACTGGTGCATCGCATTCATACATATCAAGGGGATTTGTGGATAAGTATAAACTGCCCACCAAGGTTCTTAAAACACCTATGTTAGTAAGTTCACCAGGAGCAGAGCATATGGCAAGCCAAGGATGTTTTCAGATGCCATTGGCCATAGGTAGGCATGTTTTCCCTCAGACTTGATAATCTTGGAGTCGCAAGGTTTGGATGTAATTTTGGGTATGGATTGGCTATCGATGTACGGAGGAAACATCGATTGCGCCAGTAAGACGATTTCACTTACCACCCCAGAAGGAAGAAGGATTAAGTATGTATCCCGGCATGTGCCGAAGAGGACTCAAGTAAATTCCTTATCAGGAGTTGTACAGGAGGAAGTACCAGTGGTGAAGGATTATCCCGAAGTATTTCCAGAGGAGTTGCCAGGCATGCCACCGGACAGAGACATTGAGTTTTTGATTGAACTTTTGCCAAGCACAGGGCCGATATCTAAGAGACCATACAGGATGCCCGCAAAGGATTTGGAGGAAATTAAGAAGCAGATTAAGGAGTTACTGGATAAAGGCTATATTCGCCCAAGTTCGTCACCTTGGGGATCACCAGTACTTCTAGTGGAGAAGAAGGATGGATCGCTAAGGATGGTTGTTGATTATCGAGGATTGAATGAAGTGACCATCAAGAACAAGTACCCTCTACCGATGATCAATGATTTGTTTGACCGCTTACAAGGAGCTAAGGTATTTTCCAAGATCGATCTAAGATCAGGATACCATCAGTTGAAGATTCGAGAGCAGGATATACCTAAGATGGATTTTACCACCAGGTATGGGCTATATGAGTATACCGTTATGTCATTTGGTCTGACTAACGCACCTGTCTATTTCATGAACCTGATGAACAAGGTGTTTATGGAGTTTTTGGATAAGTTTGTCGTGGTATTCATTGATGATATTTTAGTCTACTCGAAGGATGAAGAAGAGCATAAGGAACATTTGCGTTTGGTACTTGAGAAGCTCAGAGAACATCAGTTATACGCCCAGTTCAGCAAATGTGAGTTTTGGTTGAAGGAACTTGGATTCCTCGGACATGTTATATCCGGAGAAGGAATAGTAGTAGACCCTATGAAAGTTGTCAGTGTGACAAATTGGGAATCACCCACGTCAGTTGGAGAGATCCGGAGTTTTCTTGGACTCGCAGGATAGTACCAGAGATTCATTAAGAATTTCTCAAAGATTGCAAAGCCCATGACTGAGCTATTGAAGAAAGACACCAAGTTCAATTGGACCGAGGATTGTGAAGCTAGTTTTCAGGAGTTGAAGGAATGTTTGGTTACATCACCAGTGTTGATTCTGCCAGATCAACGCAAGGATTATGAAGTTTATTGCGACGCTTCTCGTCAAGGACTTGGAGCAGTGCTTATGCAGGAAGGAAGAGTTGTTTCATATGCTTCACGACAGCTTAAACCCCATGAGATGGATTACGCTACGCATGATTTGGAGTTAGCAGCCGTAGTGCATGCGTTGAAGACATGGAGACATTTTCTCATCGGAAACCACTGTGAAGTGTACACGGATCACAAGAGTTTGAAATACATCTTCACGCAGAAGGAGTTGAATCTCAGGCAAAGGAGATGGTTGGAGCTCATAAAGGATTATGATATGAGATTGCATTATCACCCCGGAAAGGCTAACGTAGTAGCTGATGCATTGAGCCGCAAGAGTCATGTTAACACCCTCATGACAGGAGAGTTACCCCAGGAGTAAGCCTAGGATCTTCGCGAGCTATGTTTGGAAATAGTTCCGAGAGGCCATGTAGCAGCATTGGAGATTCAGTCTACCTTGATGGAAAAGATCAGAGAATCCCAGAAGACAGACAAAGAGATTGTGGAAATAAAGGAAAGGATGAGTAAAGGAAAAGCCAAAGGATTTCGCGAGGATGAGCACGATACCTTATGGTTTGAGGACCGCGTTTATGTGCCTAATGATCCGGAGATCAGGAAGTTGATCTTGCAAGAGGCCCATGATTCTCCGTATTCGATTCACCCAGGAAATACCAAGATGTATTTGGATTTGAAGGATACTTTCTGGTGGACCGGAATGAAGAAGGATATTGCGGAGTATGTAGCAGTTTGTGATGTATGTCAGAGCGTAAAGGTAGAGCATCAGAAGCCAGCAGGATTGCTACAGCCATTGCCAATACCCGAATGGAAGTGGGATAAACTAGGCATGGATTTTATCACAGGATTGCCCAGGACTCGTTCATGCTATGACTCGATATGGGTTGTAGTCGATCGTTTGACGAAGGTAGCTCATTTCATCCCAGTGAAGACCACTTACACAAGTGCTAAGTTGGCAAAGATATACATGACCAGAATCGTATGTCTGCATCGAGTTCCAAGGACCATTGTATCAGATAGAGGAACCCAGTTTACCTCAAAGTTTTGGAATCAGTTACACGAAACTTTCGGAACCAGGCAAGAATTTAGTACAACTTTTCATCCACAGACAGATGGACAGACCGAGAGAGTCAATCAGATTTTGGAGGACATGTTGAGAGCTTGTGCGCTAGATTATGGATCTAGTTGGGACGAAAATTTGCCGTATGCAGAGTTTTCTTACAACAACAGTTATCAAACCAGTTTGAAGATGGCCCCTTTCGAAGCTTTGTATGGAAGGAGGTGTAGAACACCCTTAATGTGGAACAAAATTGGAGACCGCCAGTTGTTTGGACCAGATTTGATTAAGGAATCAGAACAGAAGGTGAAATTGATTCGCGATAGACTCAAGGTAGCCCAATCCAGTCAGAAGAGTTATGCAGATTCTAAACGAAAGGAGACAGTTTACGAAGTCGGAGACAGAGTTTATCTTCGTGTGTCCCCACTTCGAGGAGTTAAGCGCTTCGGAGTTAAAGGAAAGTTAGCGCCACGTTTTATCGGACCATACAGAGTTTTGGAGAAAATGGGAGAAGTCGCTTACAAGTTGGAATTAACCGAAGGATTGTCAGGAGTTCATGATGTATTTCACGTTTCCTAGTTAAAGAAGTGCCACGTACAGATGGCTGAGATACCGCTGAGAGATACAGTGCCACTAGAAGCGATTCAGTTGGAAAGTGATTTGACTTATGAGGAGAAACCAGTCAAGATTCTCGAGTATGCCAGTCGAGTCACGCGCAGCAAGGTTATCAAGTTTTGCAAAGTTCAGTGGATCCACCACACCGAGGATGAAGCCACCTGGGAGCGAGAGGAAGATCTACGGAAGGACCACTCTCACCTATTTTCTAGCCAACCCGAATCTCGAGGGCGAGATTCATCTTAAGGGGGTAGGTTTGTAACATACCAAATTTCCAATTTGGAATGTTATACATTAGGTCATCATGCATAGCATATTTTATTGCTTTCTCGTTAGCAATCCTCGAAATCCTAAGCAACTCAAGGACCTTCGGAGAGAGTTGGGGATTTTCCCGGTTTTTCATATTTGATTTTTATCAAATATGAAACGAGGATTTTTGGTTTTATTTAGTTTTCTCTCCGAAAAATATTTCATGTTAAAATAAATGAGAGGAGAAAATATGACTTCTCCAAAATAATTGAAATATTGGAGGAAAAATATTAAAATCAAATATTTGATTTTATTCGGATTTTATTTGCAATAGAAAAATTGCACGTTTCAAAAAACTGCATTTTTAGGGCCAAGAAATGTTCACCTCGTTCTAATTATTTTAATTAGACGGTGAAAATTTATTTTGGCATTTTTAGATTTTTATTTATTTTTCTAGGATTTTTCTAGGTTCGGCGGAATTATTAAAAAAACGCGCGAGCGCCGACTGGGCCGAAGCCCAGCCGCGCGGCCCAGCCCACCGCCCGAGCCGTCTCCCTCCCGGAGACCTAGCTCCTGCCGCCGCCCGAGTCCCGGTCGAGGCCGACTCCGCCGCCGCCCTTGCCCCCTCCCCCACGGCACCCCCTCCTTAAATACTCCCTGCCGCCGCCCCTCTCCCTCACCCCGTCCTGCCGCCCGAAGGAGCAGGAGCCCGCCGGACCCGAAGCTCGCCGCCGCCGAACGCCGCCGCCTCATCGCCCGTCGCCGCCCCGACGACGCCCGCACCCCGCCGCCCCGCCGCACCCGGACACCCCGCCGGAGCCCCGTCCCGAGCCTCGCCGGAGGTAGCCGAGCCGCCGTTCACCGAGTCTGGTTTTTTCTCAAAAACCGTTCGGTTCGTTTTTTTTTCTTTCCCGAAACCCTAGGTTTATTTTTTTATATAGATCGGTTTATTTTTTTCGGTTTAGTTAGTTAGTGAACGTTCGCCCGATCCGTTCGTTTTAACGAACGTGTTCGTCGGTTAGTCGCAGTTAACGAACGTCCGTTCGTTTAACTGTTCGGCAGTTTTATTTTCGTCGGATTATCCGCAATTTTCCCAGATCGCGATTTCTGATATGTTTTTCGTTTTAGTTTAACTTTTCGCTCGTTTATCGGAATCAGGCGATTCAAGCCCCTAGAGTTTCGTCTCGAAATTCTCTTTCTGTTTAAACAACTCAAACAAGTTTTTGTTACTGTAAAATTTGACCTAGATCCAGATTAGTAAACGAAGCTTGTTTCTTTCGCCGTTTGATTTTCGTTGCTTCGTTCGATTTGATTCTTTTTGTAAACCGGAGTTCTTAAGTTGAACCTTCTGGTTAGTTCTTTTATTTGAGTTTTGCTTGTGCATTAGTTGAGTGCTTATTGTATGCTTGTTTGTTTGCGATAGAGTACCCGGAGTGCACCGCTTGCTACTTCGAATCTCTAGGTTTCACGGATCATCAGCAAGGCAAGTAACACTTTGATCATACCTCCTTACTACCCAGTTTTATTGCATTAGATCAACCCTCAAACATTGCATGGTTAGGATCTAATTAAATTGTGGTTATCAGGAAGTAGATGAGGTAGTACCTATTACCTAATTTATTATCAAACCCTTGGGAGTTACTTCTACGTTTGCTTATATTGCTATGCTATGCTCGTAGACGTGGATTGGGTTTGAGTGATATCCATGACAGTTGTGAGATTGTTAATTAATGGTTTACTTAAGGTGGCAACTAAAACTCACATCTGGGTGGATTGAGGCACCTGGGTATTCCAGTGATTGCCTGTTTATTTTTATGGACCGCCACCCAGGCTCAAAGGGATCATGAGATTATTCATGCTAGAAACTTCCGTGTGCAGCCGCAAGCTATTATGGGCTCTAGCATAGTTGAGTAAGTTGTGGGAAACCTTTCCATGATGGGCTAGCAGATGTAGGGGATTGTAGGTGTACCGGCCTATCTATCGGTTAAGGGGACCTCTTCGGAAAGACTGTGTCTCGGTCATCCGTTTCTCAAACATCATGTAGTGCGAGAATCAAGCGGAGGCGATCGAGTCTTGTGGGGAAAAGTGCACAAACCTCTGCAGAGTGTATAAACTAATCATGGTTAGCCGTGTCCCCGGTTATGGACGTTTTGAGTATCTAGTATCTGGATTATCATGTGAATCTCACACCATGTTACTTTAATTAATTTTGTTGGGTTAAGGATGATACTTAATTGGGATTGAGATGCTGTCAAGCATCTCAATGTTTCACAACCACCATGATAGTTAAATAAAATTTATTCCTTGCTATAGGGAAAAATTGGCTTTTTGCAAAACAGTAACCATAGAGCTTTCCACCAGCCAAATATGCATGTAGTGATAGCAACATTCTGTTCATTACTCTCTATGTGTTACATTGCCAGCATATTCCCTGTGCTGACCCGTTTCGGGCTGCAATGTTTCATGTTTCAGACTTTTCAGACGACGAGTAAGATGCCTTAGGTCGTGGTATTATACTCAGTGATGCCGTTGGATTTGATGGACTCACTTATCTTCCAAGTCTTCCGCTGTTATCGTATTTAGATTGGCCTTAAGCCATATCTACCATACTTATTTCTCTTTTGAGATACTCGTTGTAATAAGTGTGTGATTGCTACTCTGTTACAAATCCTCCATTTGTACTGTGCGTGTCAGCATTATTGATCTAGGGATGACACTGGTGCACAGAAGCACAGACTGTTTGAGGTCTGGTCGCTACAGTACCCGCGAGTGGGTGTGAGAGAACTAGTGCGTGCGTGCGCCACTTCTCTTCATGAGAGTACAATATACTATGCCCAAAGAATGTTCGCCACAAGAGTAATAGTATAAGTGTTTGACATGTGAGCTAAAATAAAATGTGCGTGACGTCTTTTGTTGTTTAGACGTTCTGAGGGTAGGGTGTGAAGAGCACATATATGTGTGACGTCTACCTGCTGATAGACGGTGGGTGCGAGAGGAATCGGGAGGGTGCGTGTGCGTGAGAGAGAGGGGGGCACGTATCAATGCAATGCATGTGTCCATAAATCATTATCCGACAAACGTTCGCCATAAGCCTTTTCCTGACGAACGCCGTAAGAACTGTTAGATCGGCATCCGACAGTGTCAGTTTTGCCATGTCATTTTATAGAACAGCCACTCCTCCTACACACAAATCTTCCACGTGAGTGTTAGCAACTGTCGTATGCTCCCTCCGTTCCAAAATGCAGTGCATATAGCTTTATTGAAAATTCGAACCTCGCAAACTTTTACCTAGTTTTCGTGTACCAAATTGCACATGTAGAATACCCTGTATATATCATTTCATTCATCTTCGAGAGGTAACTATAAAGATGGGGGAGGAGTCTACAAAGAAAGACCATCGTATCACCTGCAGCAATTTCAACCATCCTTTGGTGTGGAGGAATATCATAGGAACTCTATATGATATGATTTTTATAGGATTTTTTCCTTTAGAGTCAATTGGTTCGTAGGAATAGATTCATGTACTCCACATTTCAAAGGAAATAAACATGATATCATTTGTAAGCTTTAGAGCCACTTGGTTCATATGAATGGATTCCTATACTCCCATAATTTCAAAGGAGAATAAACATTAGCGTATATTCAATAGAAAAGTTCCTATGATATGAACCAAATTACATCTCTTTTCTAATCCCTCCTCATAGGAATTGAGACACATGTCATCTCTAGATTCAATAGAAAAGTTCCTATGATGTCAACCAAATGACATCTCTTTTCCAATCCCTACTCATAGGAATTGAGATACTCCATGTCATCTCTTTCCCTACAACTTCCATGTATACATGCATCTTCTATTCCTAAATAGCTAGTACAACCCACTAGTAGCTTTTTTCCAAGACATGCAACTATGGCACAAGAACTATATAGTGTGCGAATAACTTGAAAGATGGTCGCTAGATGAAGCTAATCGACAGTGCAAAGATGGCAAATCCGAGCACTTTTGGCCGTTGGATATCATCAACATTCCACCAGATCTGCCACATGTACAATTTAGAAGACTCCATGGTTGAACTTAAGCATAATGCACAAACCTCAAAACACAAGCACTTCTCCTTTGTTCTAGAATCTTTCGTATCATAGTTAATTTTTTTTTCTAAATGAATTGCCATTATTTGTTTTTTACTTTATGCTTTACAATGCACAACCCCATGAATCTTCAAATTTTATAAAACTAATTGATTTTGAATGAGATGAACTATAAGATCTAAACGAACATCTACATCATGCATATATGACTCAAAGCTTTACATGCTATAGTGTGTATTTATTCATAATTTGGTTTCGAAATCTCATGCGTTCAATGCATGTGTACCTTACTAGTTTTGAGTAGAGTAGAAAATTTCACGCGGCCCCGGGTATATCAAAATGCAGGGCCCATGCATCATTGCCTTTCGGTCGAACCTACGTCCACAATTTTTTGTACATAGTATATCTCCACTAGTCCCCGAACCCAAAATGTTGCCTCGTTCCCCTAAAACCAAGCGGCCCACACATATTTAAGGCGTCGACTCGAACTCAATCCCTCTCCCGTTTACTACGACGTGGCCCCACACGCCCTAGTAGTACTCCTACAAACCCTACCGCCGCACGCATCATCGATTTTCTTCAAGAGGACGAGGGAGAAGCCGATTTGTAGTGGAGGCGCTTTCAAAAAAAATGATCTGTAGTGGAGACCCCTACCCTAGGGTGCCCTAGGTAGCTGCCGCACGCATCATTGGTTTTCTCTTTTCTTTATGCTCTTGCGCCCTAGAGTGAAATGATGGTTGCTTCTTCCGTCCAGCTTAATGCAGGAACGGTGGGGCTTTGTGATTTGACCCCTCATCGCTCATTTTCTACTACTGCGGCGCTACGACCGGGGTGCCTCCAATTCCAACCGCTGCTCCAAACTGTAATTTGGTGCGTCGCACGTGGAACAAGACGGTGGATGAGCCACATGTCGGCCAAAAGGGTCCTGTTAAGTGTGTCGCCATTTCGTGTGCGGACTGACCCTGCTTGAGTCGCTACACCAACACGACAGGTGTAGCCTACCACTTGGTTTTGCTCCTTGGTGAATCCCGACTATATTGACCTAAAAAGTTACATACTGAACTACCCTCTCCGTTTTGTTTTTGTTAGACGTCTCGGTTTATAGGGCGTGCATGTAGTTCTAGGTCATCCATTTGACTAACTTAATCTGAGTTACTATGTCACAAAAAGTATATCATTGGATTATTAAGCGGATGTAGTTTCTAAACATATACTATTCATCACATATATAGCCAGTTAAATTCTCAACCTAGAACGACGTGCATGCCATGTAAACCGATACGGAGGAAGTATAGTAGTAAAAATGAGGCGATTTTACCGAGCGATCGGCTGGGGAGCATGGCTGTCATGCGGTCCCACGTGTCATGATGTACCAAGGCGATGCGCGTGTCCCTCTTGAGGCAGAAGCAATACTATGTGGTTTGAGATGATGGCGAACCAAAGTGTGAAATAATGGTTGCTTCGTCCGTCTGAGAAGGTGCGGCATTGTGATTTGACGTCTCATTGCTCATTACTACTACTACTGGGGCGGTACGACTGGGGTGCGTCCCCCCTGCTGTTTTGCACTGTTATTTGGTGCTTGACACGTCGACCCGGTTGCTATATGTCCCACATATCGTCAATAGGATGTACAGAATTCATGAAAGCGAGAGTCGATGGAGGAGTACAAGACATGGCTTGGGTTTTTTCTGCTTCGCACGATCCATCGATACAAACCCGGACTAAAAAAAGGCGAGGGCGGGTCTTTTCTCGCGCTGCAGGCAGGGGAGTTTGGCATAGTCTGTTCGATGCAAGGAGGCGGGAAGGGAAACAAGCAAATAAAGGTTGAGCGACTTAGTTTTGGGAATATCTGATTTTACGGAGTACGTACCCACTAGGGTTTATAGGGCTCATCTAAAAAACATTTGTTTTTTCTGTTTTATAAGTCTCAATTCTACTACTAGTAGTAGTACCATCACATGTTGGATTTCGAGGTGCGTTAGATCACCCGATGCAAGCAGTGTCAAGAGAAAACTCACCAATGCATGTAGAAGTTCATGGAAATTTAGCGGTCATTCATGCATTCGTTCTAATTAATGCCTCGGTAAACATAACTTCTTGAGAAAAATGAGCGTACTAATTACTTGTGCAAACTAGGAGTACGAAATTAATTCGACCACTCACCGTCTACCTTGGTTGGAGAGATTTTGAAATTGAGCCATAAACTGGAAAGGAGGGAGTAGTAACTTTTGTCTCGATTACTATTTGTGGCCTTGTATAGATGCAAAATGTATTTTTTTATAGTGTCCTTGTATAAGTAAATGGAGGGAGTAGTAAAGGACATATATATTCCAAACAATATGATAATCTCTCTAACCAAGGTAGTAGGGACGAGGAGAAAATGGAGGGAGTAGTAAAATTTTCTCCTCGTCCTGCGAGACACCGCGCGCGTGGGCGAGGGAGCAGGCGTAAGGCATAGTAAGCAAGCTTCACCTCATCCTGCAAGCCACCGCGCCCGTGGGCAGGAGAGACAGCGTACTAAGCAAGCTTCTCCTCGTTCTGCGAGTTGACGGGATACATCAAAAGTACTCCAGTGTATAGAGCCTTGCCTCTAAGGTAGGCCCCACATGGTTTGCCTCTTTTTTAACATAACGCGTCAAGTCACAATTTGTTTGTTCACCCGTGGTAGACGATCCTCCCTCCATCTAGTGGACAACCAGTACATGTGTCAAGTTACCACGTGGGCTGCCTTTTCGTACAGAAATGAGCTCCACCGTGTACCCGCGCGGGTGTGGTTGGGAAAGAGACGAGAGTACGTGCGCCGTGCGTGCACCTCTTCTCTTCGTGCACGTCCCCCACCTACGTGGGTGTGTGTGAGAGGGACTACAGAGATACAAACCTAGACATAATGCGCCCTCCATCCCCATGCCTCCGCCCAGTCCGACCACCAGTCACCACCACGCCCCACTCCTCCTCACCTTATCTCTCATCTTTCTCCCTCCATTTCTATATACAAGGCCACTATCAAAATTACAATTTGCAGATATAAAAGGCCAGTAACACTAATCGATGCAATATTAATGGTGTTTGCCTTGTAGTACTACTAGCAAAGGAGGACATTAATTGTCCCTTGCATGCATGCGGGAGTGTGAGCATTGGCTTGATGTGCATGAAAGTGAAGAATACACATTAATTTACACGGCAAACAAGGAAACAAGGTGGCTTGCAACATTGAGTTAGAAGATATTAATTTTTGCCTTGGTACCTTTAATATGGGTTTGTGGCCTTGTATACAAAAATGGAGTCCGATAAAATTCTCGAGATACCATTTATCCGATAAAATTTTCGAGAAATCATTAGTTTTTACAAAATGGGATTACTCCTGCATGGGTCAATCACAACAGGTGTTCTGTAAAAAATGCATCTTAATGTTCCGCGCAATGCACGGGCATGTTGCTAGTCCATGAAAACAACACATGGCAAAATTCCACGGTGAACGAGGGATTTGAATCTGTTGGGAGGGGCTGTTTGGATCTTGCCCGGGGTAGCCAAAATATTGGCGACCCTTTTGTCCACTGGTGCCTTTGCCACCGTTGAACGAGGAATGGCTCGGGTTCTCATGCATCCTCCAGCGCGCACGTTGGAGACGAGCTTGCACGAGCTGTGTTCTTTTTGTCCCACCACGCCGCCCGAGCCGCCCGCAGACTGACCGGCGACCCGCAAATTACGCCATCCAACCGTAGCCGCACACATTATGACAGAAAGTCAACCAACCGGACGAAATTCACGCAAACACGGCGATATTTCATATAAACGAACGACGGAAATCATATAAGATACCGGATTTTCATACAAACATGACGGATTTCATTACATTCAAATGAACTACGCGGTGCTAGTTCTAGACAGCACAGGTATATAATACCTGGCCTAAATGGTCGCCCGCCGATCGATTTGTGTTCCTCATGTCCGGCAGCACGATCACCGGACTACCGGGAGCCCCAGAGGTATATGCGGGGTCGACGAAGGTCCTCGCAACAAAAGGATCCGGCAAGACACTTGTTGTGTACGCTGGCGTCGCCTCCGTGGTGGCCTTCATGGGACCCAAGCGGCTGCGGCCTCCCGTGTTCTACTTCTCCTCGATGATGGCAGCGGACGCGGAGGCGCTGGCCACCGACTCGTCGCCCTCCACGCACCCGGCTTCTATCGCTGCTTGCACGACGCGGCCGCCGGCATGGGAGTCTCGGCCACAGAAACGGGAGACGCGGTACGAGGCGGCGGCGTGGACGGCAGCAACGACGCCCGTGCGCCGCTCCTTGTGGAGCTGGCCTGGAGCGGCGAGTTGTTGAACCGCGCGCCGGCTTGGGGCGGCAACTGGCTCCGTCGGGAGAGGGGAGGGAGGTGGATCAGCGAGCTGCATAGCTCGTATCCGGCAGGTTCGGCGGGCCACCCAGCCGACTTGGATGCGGAATAACTACTCTTCGTAAGCCATTGTAAGAGTGGACAAAATGGTGAAGGAGGAGATAGGGGAGCCGCGGAGGTGTGCGATTCTTGGCCGGCGTTTGGCCTCGTTTAAATAGGAGATTAAATAGACGGCGGACGGGAGGAGCTCGGCCGGCGTTGCATTTAATGTCGGCCCGGTCATGAACGGACGTGTGTCCAGAGTGGGTTTCTCGGCTTCCACACGGGCGGGTTTCATGGAGGCGTTTGAATGCGGCAAGGAGGCGTGTTCAGCCGGGCGTGCAGCAAGTGGCACCCTCGACTCTGACGTAGGACAGCGCGCCGTTCTTCCACTGACGTGTGGGCTCTTTGGTACATGGCCTGTATGTCAGTGACCCAATGCAGGCAGCGCACAGCAGAGGAACCTTTGGTGGGCCAAGGCGGTCAGAAGCGGGCATTTCATAAACCGATGATTGTTCATTGAGTGTGACGTCATCCTTTTCATGTAGATAAGCTTACTATGTGGATAGCCCGTTCGATACGTTGTGATTCATAAAGACCGCTACAAACATCAATGTTCTGCTTATCACAGATAAGATTGATTAATACATGTAACAATCCATGTCCTTAACAAAGGGTGCATGCACATATAGGTTGAGCGTGTGTCTTGCGTCGTGTGCTGTGTGCATGAAGGCGCGCGAGTGTTACGTGCGTGCAAGGGTACGTTTCAGTATTGCATGCATGTGCGCGTGCGTGCGTGTGTTCGTGAGTGCATGTGTACGCGCAGTGTTGCACGCCTGCATGCGTGCGTGTGTTCGTTATGTCTACGTGTCAGTGTTGCACGCCCGCATGCGTATGTGTCTTGCGTGCGTGCATGTGTACGTGCGGGGTGAGGCTACACATCAGTCGACTGACTTTTTCATCTCTGGTCATTAGATTTTCCAGCCGTTGGATACGAAATCAAGGGCCTGCAGTTTATCACCAAACTCCACCCCCCTGAGCCGCCAGCCACCACCGGCCGAACCGACGGCCCCCACCGCCCGCGGCCGGCCTGCGCCGCCACGCCGTCCCGCCCGCCCCGAAACCACTCCTCACCGCCGGTCCGCCACCGCACCGGCCATCCCTCTAGGCCCCCCCCCACGTCGAGCTTTTTCTCCGGCGATCCCCACCCCACCGCCCATCAACGCCCTCCCCACCGCCGGCGACTGCCAACCAGAGGTCTCATGACTTCGAGTACCCACTGACCACTAATTTATTACCATTTTTGTCCTTCATATACACGCTGACGGGTGGGCCCTATGGTAATGTGCGCTGCTGAATGTGGACCGTTTGACTGGTCAATTGATCATGTCATCAACAAATTACTGAGCTGTATGGTGAGCCAGTGACCATATGATCACCCTAAAATGTATTTTATTAACACAGTACAGACTCAAACTACCATTTCTTTCTTTCATATACGGGCTGGCAGGTGGGCCCCACGGTTATGCGCCCCGATGGTGCAACACAAGTTGCGCCACGTGGAATGTTTGGCTGGTCAATTGATTGTGTCATCAACAAAATACGGAGTTGTACGGGTGAGCCAATGATCGTATAATCATGACATGTATTTTTTTAACACGATACAGACGCAAGGGCTCATATATACGCACAAGCACTCACCGCTATAAGCGCACACACGCAGACCCTACCCCTATGAGCACCTTCGAGAGAGTGGTCCAGCATATGATCTTGAGATTTTACGAAGTCACCATCGGTGCCTCGTAGTCGAGTGTAACGTCTCCTCCCACTGAACGCACATCGCTTCAAATACAATGACCGTAAGTGTCGTCAACAAAATACGGAGCACACATCAAATGCAAAGTCCGTCAGTGTCATCAAGAAAATACGGAGACGTATCGTGAGCTAGATACCGTATGATCACCACGAGAATGTATACGGTGACTGTAATGAGCATATTCTGAACTCCAGTGATCGTATAGTGCTTTAGCTTGAAATACAGTGACCGTCATGCGTGAATGTGTCGTGGGCATGCATACTTTTAGAGGGCCGAGAGATAGTTTGTGTGCGTACGTGAAAGTGGTGTAGAAAGACGGGATGTCCGATGGAGACAAGGAGAGACATGCCCTTCGTTTCTCTTTCCCGTCACTAATATTTTAGGAGAATATATAAACATTCACAATGCAGAACAAATATTTTTGGATGCACCACGCAATTAACTTTCATGTATAACATTGTACTATTGTATATGCTTATTTTCTTAGTGGCCGATTGCGTATGTGGTGTGGTGGGCACATCATTTCTAGTTGTGGTGGGTCAACATGAGGAATCATGGGTCGGTTCCATGTTGTTAGTGTGAAGCACTTTATACATTTGTCACTTGCATGGATACATTCCAAATTGCTAGCTATGAAATAGAATACATGTCGAAATCAACATAAGGGGGGTTTCAAAGATTCGAATTCATAGGAAGTGCATTCATCTATTTGAACCTGAGATAATGGCATTTGTAAATCAGATGTAAAAGGGGGCATCAACCTTTGTTGTGCATTTGAACATGCTATATATATTCATACGCATTTCTAACTTTTTTTTGCAACCAAGGAGATTATATCTGGAACCATGCATGAACTGAGGTAAGTTGCATATTTTTTAATATATACTCGTGTACAATGTATATTCAAATGTACCACCTCCATTACAAAATAATCATAGCTTTAGGATTTTCAAGAGTAAAGATTTGGGAAGTTTGACAAATCCTGAATGTTCAATTCAAGAGAACCGAAAACGTTAATGCTTATGCTCCGAAATATTGAACGAAGCGACAAATAGGCCTCTGGTCACCCGAAACCGCGCGAGACTAATGTTTGGTGGTAGGAAATTATTGTCCTGACTCTGGCCCGTGTAGCCTATTGGCCCGATGTCCAAAGGTCTAAACCGGGGTAGGTTTGTAACTTCACCAAGACGCCAGTCTCAACCGCCTCCGAGAAGCATTCATACGCCGTGGGCGCCTAAACACCCATGCGCTCGGCCAAAATCTATCCCACCCACATTTGGGACACCTGAGATTAATGTCCTACCCCCAACCGGCAATATGTCCAAAATTTAAGATGGGGGCAAAGTTTGTAACTTTCCCCAAATTTCAAACAAGCGCGTCCCAAACCGAAACATTGTTCCCCCTTAGTTCCCCGCCTCCCTCCGTTTCCCCATTCATACTCTGTGGGTGCCAAAATGCCCTCTCCACCAGCCATGAAACCCCAACCTCCTCCGTCCTCCACTCCATAGCACCCAATCCACCGCCGCCGAACTCCATCATGCCGGAGCCGGTACCCCAACGTCGTCGTCCAACGCAACCGCAACCGCAACGCCCTCAAGGACTTAGCAGCTGAAGCCGAGGTAGAGCTGCCTCCACGACGCCGATGCCGACGTGCGCTGTACCAGAACCACTCCGACCATGCCGTCTTGCGCCTCATCGCTGCCGCTCCACTGTCGCAACCGTCCACCGCACCCGAGCTGTTCCCGCTACGCCGTCGTTCGCCGCCTCGGATCTGCTTCCCCGCCGCCGACAGACGGCCACCGCACCACACTCAACAACTTGGCCATGGGTTCGTCCAAGGCTGCACCGTCCTCCACAACTTCTTGTTTCAATTCAAGGTCAGCACAAGAAGATCGTTGGAAAAACAGAAGGAGGACACAGCACTACCAGCAGAAAGAGGTACTCCTCTTCCCTTATTCGTGCAAACCTTACGTCTCTGCTCACACCGTATTCATCCCATGAAAGAAACTAGTTGAGCGCTTCTTACTGCATCTTCTTCGTGATACTAAATGCACAAGGTTTCCTCCCTTTACTATTTCACCTTTGCTAGAGGTCAATAGCCCGTTTGGATGTCAATTCAGGGTCAGTCGAACCGCAATTAAAAGATGCAGCACCCGCTTAGGCGCGCGGAGCACCTAGTCCGCCTGTTCGCCGGGGAAGCGGCGCATCGGTGTCTATCATAGGGGTGTGGGGCGCAAGAGCTGCTTGCGCTCGATCTGGAGGTCGGTGGGGCTTGAATGGATTGCCGGGGGGCGGTGCCAAGCACGGCGGTGCGGTGAGGTCGAGGGGAGGGCACAGGCAGGGGACTGGGCCGGTGGTCGCTGCCGTTTCGAGGAAGATCTTCAACACTGACTGGTTGGAGGTAGATAAAGGCGATCTACCCGTTCATTGTACATCGGACGGTGCATAAAAAATGGACCGACCTATTTGTTTTCAGTCGAATGTTATTTCCATAGAATCCTGTAGTAATTTAGTGTGCCATGCATGTTGTAGAGCTATCATATGTCTCCCGTCATTTATTTCTCACCGACCTACTATCTGCTACCTTTACACTATACTAATTGTGCACACACTTCACCCAGACTCACACTATTGTTTTTTTATGCATGCATGGGTATTTCAGACTCTGACGCAATGTTGATGAATGCTGAAAGAAAAGACAGAAGTCGCTCTAGTGCAATTCAAAGATAAGCACTAAGCGTTTTAGCGCTCTAAAGGATGCAGTGTTAGCAGTTGGAGACAGTAAACATAGCTCTGCAGTTGATGATCTCAATTGCCACACACAACCATCCCAGGTGCTTGCTTTAACTTCGCGCTGTCAAATGTGGTTGCATGTTGCATATGGTGTCTAGCTTGTATTGCTTCCAATTTGGTTAAATTGCATCTTCTTACTTTACACATTATACCTTTGATAATGACATGCCTTCCTGTTTTTGATACATACTACATATGTCTATTAACCATGTTCGTACATGAAACTAATGCTCTTTTGTATCCCTCGTCAATCACTTATGATGAGACAGTCACCCGGGTGCGTTATTGTGAGATGCCATACTCGTTTAAAGAGTGCAGTGCCATCCTCCCCACATGATTCTCAAGAACAGCAACGCTAAATGAAGATAGTCAACGTAGCTCTCTAGTTGATGACCGCAATTCCCCCACACCACCATCACAGGTGCTTGCTCTAACTTTGCAGTGTGATATGTGGTTGCATGTTGCATACACTGTCTAGCTTGTAATGCTTCTAATTAGGGTAAATTGCATCTGCTTAGTTTACACATTATACCTGTGAATATGACATGCCTTCCTATTTTTGGTACACACTACATCTATGTGTTAGCCTTGTTCTTACATGAAACTACCTCTCTTCTATATCCTGCATCAATCACTTACGATGAGTCACCTTTATTCGTTGCATATTGCATATTATTTCTAGCCTGTTGCCATGTATTGCTTCTAATTTGGTCAAATACATTTGTTAGGGCACCCTTTTAATTTGGCAGAGTGATATTGGTTTCATCTTTCATATGGTTTCTAGCTTGCATTGATTCTAACAAGTTCAAGCACCTTGTGCTTAGTTTACACTTTATACATCATACCTGTCAATATGTCACGCCGTCCTGTTTTTCATACATATTCCATCCTCCTATCATGCGGCTGCCTTACATGAAAGTAGTGTTCGTCAGTATCATGCATCAATGAGTTCTGAAGAGCAAATTTTATTCCTTTTTCTTGTGGGTTTGATTTGACAAGGAAAAATCAAGAAAGAGGAAGGAAAAGAGTAAGGAAGGCGATGATGGTGGTCCTCTGCAGCAACGTAAATGGAGCATCTGTACCGATTCTCCTTGTACTGATAGTGCATTACAAGGTCCAAGTCTCCACTCCCCTACTCCACCATCCAAGGTGCTTGCTCTAACTTGGCAGTGTGATGTCTGGTTGCATGTTGCATATGGTGTCTAGCTTGTATTGCTCCTACTTAGTGTAAACTGCATTTGCTTAGCTTACACATGATACGTGTGAATATGACACGCTTTCCTGTTTTTGGTACATACTATATCTGTCTATCACACCATGTTCTTACATGAAACTACTCTTCTTGTGTATCCTACATCAGTCACTTATGATGGAACACCTTTAAGTTGGCAGTGTGATATTGGTTTGCGTCTTGAATATGATTTCTAGCATGTATTGCTTCTAGTTTGATGAACGCCACCTATGACGAGACAGTTTTAACTTGGCAGAGTGATATTGATTGCACCTTTCATATGGTGTCTAGTTTGCAGTGCTTCTAATTTGTTGAAGTGCCTTCTGCTTAGTTACCACATCATAAGTGTGAATATGTCAAGCCATCCATTTTTTTCGTACATATTCCATCCTCGTATCATGACTTTGCCTTTCATCAGAGTAGTGTTCGTCAGTATCATGCATCAATCAGTTCTGAAGAGCAAATTTTATTCCTTTTTCTTGTGGGTTTGACTTGACAAGGCAAAATCAAGAAAGAGGAAGGAAAAGAGGAAGGAAGGCGATGATGGTGGTCCTCTGCAGCAACGTAAACAGAGCATCTGTACCGATTCTCCTTGTACTGATAGTGCATTACAAGGTCCAAGTCTTCGCTCCCCTACTCCACCATCCAAGGTGCTTGCTCTAACTTGGCAGTGTGATATCTGGTTGCATGTTGCATATGGTTTCTAGCTTGTATTGCTCCTAATTAGTGTAAACTGCATCTGCTTAGCTTACACATGATACGTGTGAATATGACACGCTTTCCTGTTTTTGGTACATACTATATCTGTCTATCACACCATGTTCTTACATGAAACTACTCTTCTTGTGTATCCTGCATCAGCACTTATGATGGAACACTTTTAAGTTGGCAGTGTGATATTGGTTTGCATCTTGAATATGATTTCTAGCATGTATTGCTTCTAGTTTGATGAACACCACCTATGACGAGACAGTTTTAACTGGGCAGAGTGATATAGATTCCACCTTTCATATGGTGTCTAGTTTGCAGTGCTTCTAATTTGTTGAAGTGCCTTCTGATTAGTTACCACATCATAGGTGTGAATATGTCAAGCCGTCCATTTTTTTCGTACATATTCCATCCTCGTATCATGACTTTGCCTTTCATCAGAATAGTGTTCGTCAGTATCATGCATGAATGAGTTCTGAAGAGCGAATTATATTCCTTTTTCTTGTCAGTTTGACCTCACAATGGAAAATCTATAAAGCTGAAGGAAAATGGCAAGGCATTGGATGATGGTGGTCCTTCCGAGCAACTGAAATGGAGGTTCTCTATAGATTCTACTCCGCCATCCTCCCAACAAGATTCGCAAGACAACACAAGGCTAGACAGTTAATGTAGCTGTGTAGATGATGAGCACATCTCCCCTACTCCACCATCAAAGGTGCTTGCTCTAACTTGGCACTATTATATGTGGTTGCATGTTGCGTATGATGTCTAGCTTGTATTGCTTCTAACTTTTTTGAATTGCATCTGCTTACTTTACACATAATGCCTGTGAATATGACACGTGTTCCTGTTTCTAGAACATCATGTACATGATGAGCACATCTCCCCTACTCCACCATCACAGGTGCTTGCTCTAACTTGGCACTATTATATGTGGTTGCATGTTGCGTATGATGTCTAGCTTGTATTGCTTCTAACTTTGTTGAATTGCATCTGCTTACTTTACACATAATGCCTGTGAATATGACACGTGTTCCTGTTTCTAGAACATACGTCTACATGATGAGCACATCTCCCCTACTCCACCATCACAGGTGCTTGTTCTAACTTGGAACTGTTATATGTGGTTGCGTTTTCCGTATGATGTCTAGTTTGTATTGCTTCTGATTACGTTGAATTGCATCTGCGTAGCTTACAACTTATACCTACAACGATCACTTACCCATAAGACACATTTAACTTGGGACTGTGATGTAGGTTGCATCTTGCATTGTCTTCTAGCTTGTACTGCTTCTAACTTCTTGAAATGGCACTTACGACGAGACACTTTTTACCTGATAGAGTGATATTGGTTGCATGTTCATATGGTGCCTAGCTTTCATTTCTTCTAATTTTGTTGAAATGTCTTCCGCTTACTGTTTTTTCATACATATTCCATCCTCCTACCGTACGTGTGAATATGAAACGTTGTCTTTGTTTGTATATATTCCATCCTCCTATCCTGCGCTTGCCTTACATCAAAGTAGTGTTCGTCCGTATCATGCATCAACCAGTTATGCAGAGCTAATTTTATTCATCTTCTTGTGGTTTTGAGTTCATAAGGCAATATCAGAAAATAGGAAGGAAAAGAGTAAGCTAGGGGATGTTGGTGGTCCTCCGCACCGACGCAAACAGAGACTCTCTAGATTTGCCACTGCTACTGCTATTGAAGTTGAAGTCCCAAGTCTACATGATGAGTTCATCTCCCGTACTCCACCATCGCAGGTGCTAGCTCTAAGTTGATAGTGTGATAATTGGTTTCATGTTGCATATGTTGTCTAGCCTATATTTCTTTTATTTTGATTAAATTGCCCCTGCTGAGTTCATACGTTATACATGTGCATATGACATGGCGTTCTGTGTCTAGAATACACTGCATCTATCTATCATACCATGTTCTTACATCAAAGTACTGCTATTGTGTATCCCGCATCAGTCACTCATGATTGGACACTTTTAACATGGCAGTTTGATAGTGGTTGCATCTTGCATTGATTTCTATGTTGTACTGCTTCTAATGTTTCGAATTGCCACTTATGACAAGACACTTTTAACTTGGCAGATTAATATTGGTTGCATCTTTCATATGGTGTCTAGCTTGCATTACTTCTATTTTCTTGAAAATCCTTCTGCTTAGTTTACACATCGTAGCTGTGAATATGTCATGCCGTCCTGTTTTTCTTACATATTCCATCCTCATACGGTTGTCTTACATCAAAGTATTGCTTGTCTGTATCATGCATCAATGAGTTATGAAGAGCGATTTTTATTCTTTTGTGTTGTGGGTACGGCTTGACATGGCAAAATCAAAAAAGAGCAAGGAAAATAATATAGTAGGGAGTGGTGTTACTCGTCGGGTGAAACGGAAAAGGATCTGCCGTCCAGATTCTGCTGGTACTTATAGTGCAGTAGAAGGTCCAAGTCCACCGGCTAAATCTACAAACATAGTATCACCTGCTCCACCAGCTGCAGCATCCGCTTCAACTGTACCAACGTCTCAACGAGTTACTCGTTCGTTTGCTCCGGAACTGGCTAGTTCCCAAGCTGCCTTCACAGCTAACACTACTTCCGAAGCACTGCTGACACAACAGGACTTAGCAAGATTAGATGAACCTCATGAGCATCAACACCAAGATGGTACTTGACCGACTCAAGTTGCAGTTGCATGCTCCTTTATATGTACTCTCACAGTTTGATGTACACTGACACTTTCCATATTCGTTGTTGAACTAGCACCACGACGCAAGCGGAAACAAGCATCAGGGATAATGCTTGCCAGATTAACAAAATCTAAAGGAGGAAGAATGGAGATCCATTTTGAGGCAGGTTTAAAAAGGCCACGTGATGCTACAGAGTCAGCCAAGTTAGTATCAGAGGCAGCCGTTGCCGTTAGGTGTCATGCACGTATCCTCCCAACGTGGATCCAGTACAGGAATGAGAAAGACAATACCCAGTTTAACACCTTCCTTGACCATTTATCCGTAAGTAATGTTATTCATCGCAATTAGTAATATTGTATTGCTCTATCCCATACTTTCTAGCTTCCTCCTAATAAGACTCACATTCTTTTTTCAATAGATGAGGTTCAAGTTGGATCCGAAAGATGATGCAACTAAACAAGCATGCACTCATGTTTTTCAGTCTGCTCTGCGACAGTATCGGTACCACCTTAGAAAATCTCACTTTGAAGGCAAGGCTAACAATGAAATCGCCCAAACATCCCCAGTGGAATATATTACAGATGAAGACTGGACAGCCCTTGTTAAACACTGGTCTGATCCAAAGTATCAGGTAGGCTATATGTATTGGATCAGACCACATATTGAACTTGTATTTATGTATGTGCCTTACAAGTGTATCTTCTTCTAGGCTAACTGTTTGAAGAACAAGACCAACCTTTCTAAAGTGAAATTCCAACAGACAACAGGATCTCGTAGCTATATTGCACACTGCGAGGCTCTTGTAAATAGCTGCTACTTCCTTCTTTTTTCTGTGCCATATTATCGTATCTATATTGACTTGTTCCAAATACAGAGGAAAGCTTGTGCGGACCAAAAAGAACCTGAACCGAATGTAGTGCAAATCTTCAAGGATTGCCACACCAGCAAGATGAAGGGCATGAGCACACCAATTCAAGCCATTGTTGTAAGTCCTTATTCCTCCTGCCTTTGAATTGATTGGCACTGTGATGTGTTCATTTAACTACTTGGTTTGCAGCCAATTTCAGTTACTATGTTCACTTTTATACACAGCCGTCTCAACGTATCATTTCACCTTACATGGTTTAAAAGAGATGAAGGATATTCTTTTGGTCTTGATCTGTATTCTAATTGTTATGTTCACGTGCGCACACAATGATAAAATAGCATGTTTGTTTTATATCTGTTTGCCCATGATATGAATGATGTCATACTATGTTCATCCTACTTTAAACCATGTCTCTTTATCCTTAGATGTCAACGAATGTGAGGAAATAGACAATACAGTAGGCATGCTAGATGGACATATGTTCCGAAAGTGATTTTATTATGTAGTTGGCACTACAATACATGCTAATGTATTACAGTAGTTCACCAAAATAAGTTTGTATAAACGTGTAACCTACTTTGTTTGTTTTTTTCTCATTAGTAACTTATCTGGTACACTAATCTACAAGTTCTAACTTTCAGGAAGCTACGGAAAAATGATTGAACAGCCACAACCACCTGAAGGTGACGAGGCTACCACAGGCACAATGTCACCTCTTGCTGCAGTGCGTCAGTATCTCTCCACTAACAGTGCAAAAAGCACCTTCCTGCGTAATTCTGGGTTGGTTGTCAAGGTAACCTCGTCCAAATCGCCTACTGAACAAAATCTTCCTGCTAGGCAGAGTGATATATCTGTGCTCCAGACACAAGTCCAATCCCTAACGGACGTCATTTTAAAAACAAGAATAGTGGTTGAAAAATGTTGTCAAGATATGAATGGTTTTGAAACCAGACTATCAGACATTCGCTTCGTTGTTCAAGACCAATGGCGGAAAAAAGGAGAAGATCGTGCTGCTCCATCAGATTCTACAGCCTGAAACATTAGCACTCAGGTCAAATGATCTGTGCTTCTATACATCTGATGGTGCTTTTATCTGCAAGGATTGTAAACTTTATGCCAACAGGCCTTTTGTTGTGATACAACATTTATGATGCTGCCAAAGGCTGCAATAATTACGACGCTATTTTTGTATAGTGTAGGTTTATCTTAGTAATGTATTCGGCCGAAAGCTTCGTAGGAGCCCAACATGCCAACATTCGCCGGGCCCATTCCAATTGGGCTAAAAACGATTATGGGCCGAAATTTGCATGTAGCCCACTAAAAATATCTGGGCCTAAATCAGCATAAGATTTCATATTTTTCTGGTAGGCCTGTGCCCATGGTGGGCCTTTAACAAGCCTAAACATAATTTGGTCCCTCAGTAACAATAGGCCGTTTACAGGTGTAAATATCTTGAGCCCATAAAAAACATGGGCCTTTGAAAGACCGAAAGTGAGATTGAGCCCATTTACGATGCAGATCTTTCACAGGCCGAAATTCGGACGGGCCGCAAATGCGCCGACCTAATACACGGGCCTTTAACAGGCCGGAAGTTCGGTCGGGCTAGATTATCGTCATTTTTATATGGGCCGTTAGTGGGCCCGATGTGATGTTGGGCCACATATGGCCCATGGATTTCGTCCGACGTTAACAGGCAAAAAATCACAACAGGCCGAAAGTGGCCCAAATCTATAGTGGGCCTCTAACAGGCCGAATGTCAGACATGGCCGAATATGACCCAAATCCTTCACGGTCATTTATGGGCCGAAAGTTTCAATGGCCTATAAATGGGTCCAAATGAAGAAGGACCTTTAACAGGCCGAAAATACACCGGGCCGTAATTCGGCCCATATATTTAGCGGACTGTTAACGGGCCAGAAGTGACCATGGGCCGCGATGATGACAAGTTTAGGACAGGCCGTTGACGGGCCGATTTGACACTAGCCGTACGGGCCTTAACTGAGAATGTTGGGCCTTTAGCTGGGCCGGCCCATTATGGTCCGCAAAATCTCGCGGGCCTTTAGCTGGGCTGGCCCATTATGGCCCACAAAATCTCGTGGGCCTTTAGCTGCGCCGGCCCATTATGATACGCAAAATCTCGTGGACCTTTTGCTGGGCTGGCCCATTATGGACCGCAAAATCTTATGGGCCTTTAGTTGGGCCGGCCCATTTAAACTTTATGGGCCACTTTTGGGCCGGTCCACGTGTCAGCATATCATAGGCGCATCTCGCCCATTGGATGAGTGACACCTGTGCCAATGTGGAGCTGACACGTGTTTTCGTCAGCCAATCAGAATTTTACACGTGGAAAATCCCCATTGGTCAGGGCTGTTAACGGGTTACCGGATCCAAAACCGGACCCGATAGCTTAACGGCGTTCCGTTACGGTGGATGCCACGTGTTGGTCACCCTTGACGAAAGCACTTCTGTGACGCGCGATTTATCGTCATGGAAGTGGACACTTCCGTGATGATAATTTCGGTAATGTCATGGAACACTTCTACGACAGCACAGGTATGACTATCTTCATTCAGTCATAAATTTGTCATGGATGTACATGCATGATAGAAAAAGTGACCTACTGTGACAAACACGTATCATCACGGAAGTGTATTTTTTTGTAGTGCAAACTCACCCGGAATCATTCCGATGTCCAAACATAGCCTTCCAATATATCAATCTTTATGTCTCGACCATTTCGAGACTCCTCGTCATGTCCGTGATCACATCCGGGACAACGAACAACCTTCGGTACATCAAAACACATAAACTCATAATACCAATCGTCATCAAACATTAAGCGTATGGAACCTACGGGTTCGAGAACTATGTAGACATGACCGAGACTCATCTCCGGTCAATAACCAATAGCGGAACCTAGATGCTGATATTGGTTCCTACATATTCTTTGAAGATATTTATCGGTCAAACCGCATAACAATATACATTGTTCCCTTTTTCATCGGTATGTTACTTGCCCGAGATTCGATCGTCGGTATCTCAATACCTAGTTCAATCTCATTACTGTCAAGTCTCTTTACTCGTTCTGTAATGCATCATCCCGTAACTAACTCATTAGTCACATTGCTTGCAAGGCTTATAGTGATGTGCATTAACGAGAGGGCCCAGAGATACCTCTCCGACAATCGGAGTGACAAATCCTAATCTCGATCTATGCCAACTCAACAAACACCATCGGAGACACTTGTAGAGCATCTTTATAATCACCCAGTTACGTTGTGACGTTTGATAGCACACTAAGTGTTCCTCCGGTATTCGGGAGTTGCATAATCTCATAGTCATAGGAACTTATATAAGTTATGAAGAAAGCAATAGCAACAAACTAAACGATCATCCTGCTAAGCTAACGGATGGGTCAAGTAAATCACATCATTATCTAATGATGTGATCCGATTCATCAAATGATAACTCTTGTCCATGGCTAGGAAACTTAACCATCTTTGATCAACGAGCTAGTCAAGTAGAGGCATACTAGTGACACTATGTTTGTCTATGTATTCACACATGTACTAAGTTTCCGGTTAATACAATTCTAGCATGAATAATAAACATTTATCATGATATAAGGAAATATAAATAACAACTTTATTATTGACCCTAGGGCATATTTCCTTCAATATTCAGTACATTGTGCACATAAACAAAATGGTGTGATTAGATCTCTTCCCAAAGAGAGTCAAAATTGCATAGCCACTATTGCAGAATTGTGATGAGCCAAACTTTTGTTGGTTGTAACATGAAGTCTCACACACCGCATATTTAGTCTAAATGAGATCAAACGCATATAGCGCATACCCTTGCAGTTTGTACATGGAAATCAGTGAAGTACTTCCCATCTGCAGTAATTCGGTTGCATACCGATATCACCACCCAAGTGTACATCAAGGGCCTTCACATATATTTGGGATCTATGCGAGTAATAACTGTTGTATGATTGTTAATCCGTCACATAACTTAACCCTAGTGAGGGAGTTATTTGCAGCCCGTGCACTGATTACTTTTGCAATAAGGACATTTTCTAGCATTAGGGGGAGAAATGTACCACAAAGAATGCCAGGGGATGCATAAGAAATGTCGTAGACATTCCACATACTTAAGAATCTGAACTAGAGGTTCAGGTTATGTGAAAATTTCAAGATATTGCAAATAATATGCCATATACATTTACTTATGACAAAGGTGTCACTGAAGTCTAGTACCAGAATGAGTGGAGGTACCTAATGAAGGAAATATGCCCTAGAGGCAATAATAAAGTTGTTATTTATATTTCCTTATATCATGATAAATGTTTATTATTCATGCTAGAATTGTATTTACCGAAACTTGATACATGTGTGAATACATAGACAAAACAAAGTGTCCCTAGTATGCCTCTACTTGACTAGCTCGTTACTCAAAGATGGTTAAGTTTCCTGACGATAGACATGTGTTGTCATTTGATGAACGGGGTCACATCATTAGGAGAATGATGTGATGGACAAGACCCATCCGTTAGCTTAGCATAATGATCATTAATTTTTATTGCTATTGCTTTCTTCATGACTTATACATATTCCTTTGACTATGAGATTATGCAACTCCCGAGTACCGGAGGAATACCTTGTGTGCTATCAAACGTCACAACGTAACTAGGTGATCATAAAGATGCTCTACAGGTATCTCCGAAGGTGTTTGTTTGGTTGGCATAGATTGAGATTAGGATTTGTCACTCCGAGTATCGGAGAGGTATCTTTGGGCCCTCTCGGTAATGCACATCATGATAAGCCTTGCAAGCAATGTGACTCATGAGTTAGTTACGGGATGATGCATTATGGAACGAGTAAAGAGACTTGTCGGTAACGTGATTGAACTAGGTATGAGGATACCAACGATCGAATCTCGGGCAAGTAACATACCGATGACAAAGGGAATAACGTAAGTCGTCATTGTGGTTTGACCGATAAAAGATCTTCGTAGAATATGTAGGAACCAATATGAGCATCCAGGTTCCGCTGTTGGTTATTGATCATAGATGTGTCTCGGTCATGTCTACATAGTTCGCGTACCCGTAGAGTCCGCACGCTTAACATTCGATGACGATTTATATTATGAGTTATGTGTTTTGGTGACCGAAGATTGTTCGGAGTCCCGGATAAGATCACGAACATGACGAGGAGTCTCGAAATGGTCGAGAGGTAAAGATTGATATATTGGACGTGTTGGGGAACGTAGTAATTTCAAAAAAAATCCTACGCACACGCAAGATCATGGTGATGCATAGCAACAAGAGGAGAGAGTGTTGTCCACTTACCCTCGTACATCATACGTCTTCACGATCCGACCGATCCTAGTACCAAAAGTACGCCACCTCCGCGATCTGCACATGTTCAGCTCGGTGACGTCCCACGAACTCTCGATCCAGCTGAGTGTCGAGGGAGAGCTTCGTCAGCACGACGGTGTGATGACGGTGATGATGAAAAGCTACCGGCGCAGGGCTTCGCCTAAGCACTGCAACGATATGACCGAGGTGGATTATGGTGGAGGGGGGCACCGCACACGGCTAAGAGATCAATGATGAACTTATGTGTCCTAGGGTGCCCCCCTGCCCCTGTATATAAAGGAGCAAGGGGGGAGGCCGGCCGGCCCTTGGGGCGCGCCAAGGAGGGGAGGAGTCCTCCTCTTAGTAGGAGTAGGACTCCCCCTTTCCTAGTCCAACTAGGAGGAAGGGGGAAGAAGGAAGGGAGAGGAAGAGGAGAAGGAAAGGGGGGCGCGCCCCCCTCCCTAGTCCAATTTGGACTCCCTATAGGGAGGGCGCGCGGCTGCCCCTGGTGGGCTGCCTCCCCTCTTCCCTATGGCCCATGTAGGCCCAACTTTCCCCCGGGGGGTGGGAGGTTCCGTTAACCCTCCGGCACTCCAGTTTTCTCCGAAACCAGCCGGAACACTTCCGGTGTCCGAATATAGTCGTCCAATATATCAATCTTTATGTCTCGATCATTTCAAGTCTCCTCGTTATGTCGGTGATCATATCTGGGACTCCGAACTACCTTCGGTACATCAAAATACATAAACTCATAATACCGATCGTCATCGAACGTTAAGCGTGCGGACCCTACGGGTTCAAGAACTATGTAGACATGACCGAGACACATCTCCGGTTAATAACCAATAGCGAAACCTGGATGTTCATATTGGCTCCCATGTATTCTACGAAGATATTTATCGGTCAGACCGCATAACAACATACGTTGTTCCCTTTGTCATTGGTATGTTACTTGCCCGAGATTTGATCCTCGCTATCTCACTACCTAGTTCAATCTCGTTACCGGCAAGTCTCTTTAATCGTTCCGTAATGCATCATCCCATAACTAACTCATTAGTCACATTGCTTGCAAGGCTTATAGTGATGTGCATTACCGAGAGGGCCCAGAGATACCTCTCCGACAATCGGAGTGACAAATCCTAATCTCGATCTATGCCAACTCAACAAGTACCATCAGAGACACCTATAGAGCACCTTTATAATCACCGAGTTACGTTGTGACGTGTGATAACACACTAAGTGTTCCTCCGGTATTCGGGAGTTGCATAATCTCATAGTCATAGGAACATGTATAAGTCATGAAGAAAGCAATAGCAACATACTAAACGGTCAAGTGCTAAGCTAACATAATGGGTCAAGTCAATCACATCATTCTCTAATGATGTGATCCTTTTAATCAAATGACAACTCATGTCTATGGCTAGGAAACTTAACCATCTTTGATTCGACGAGCTAGTCAAGTAGAGGCATACTAGTGACACTCTGTTTGTCTATGTATTCACACATGTACTAAGTTTCTGGTTAATACAATTCTAGTATGAATAATAAACATTTATCATGATATAAGGAAATATAAATAACAACTTTATTATTGCCTCTAGGGCATATTTCCTTCAGTCTCCCACTTACACTAGAGTCAATAATCTAGATTACACAGTAATGATTCTAACACCCATGGAGTCTTGGTGCTGATCATGTTTTGCTCGTGGGAGAGGCTTAGTCAACGGGTCTGCAACATTCAGATCCGTATGTATCTTGCAAATATCTATGTCTCCCTCCTTCACTTGATCGCGGATGGAATTGAAGCGTCTCTTGATGTGCTTGGTTCTCTTGTGAAATCTGGATTCCTTTTCCAAGACAATTGCACCAGTATCGTCACAAAAGATTTTCATTGGACCCGATGCACTAGGTATGACACCTAGATCGGATATGAACTCCTTCATACAGACTCCTTCATTTGCTGCTTACGAAGCATCTATGTACTCCGCTTCACACGTAGATCCCGCCACGACGCTTTGCTTAGAACTGCACCAACTGACTGCTCCACCGTTCAATATAAATACGTATCCGGTTTGTGACTTAGAGTCATTCGGATCAGTGTCAAAGCTTGCATCGACGTAACCATTTACGACGAGCTCTTTGTCACCTCCATAAACGAGAAACATATCCTTAGCCCTTTTCAGTTATTTCAGGATGTTCTTGACTGCTGTCCAGTGATCCACTCCTGGATTACTTTGGTACCTCCCTGCTAAACTAATAGCAAGGCACACATCAGGTCTGGTACACATCATTGCATACATGATAGAACCTATGGCCGAAGCATAGGGAATGACTTTCATTTTCTCTCTATCTTCTGCAGTGGTCGGGTATTGAGTCTGACTCAACTTCACACCTTGTAACACAGGCAAGAACCCTTTCTTTGCTTGATCCATTTTGAACTTCTTCAAAACTTTGTCAAGGTATGTACTCTGTGAAAGTCCAATTAAGCGTCTTGATCTATCTCTATAGATCTTAATGCCCAATATATAAGCAGCTTCACCGAGGTCTTTCATTGGAAAACTCTTATTCAAGTATCCTTTTATGCTATCCAGAAATTCTATATCATTTCCAATCAACAATATGTCATCCACATATAATATTAGAAATGCTATAGAGCTCCCACTCACTTTCTTGTAAATACAGGCTTCTCCAAAAGTCTGTATAAAACCATATGCTTTGATATCACTATCAAAATGTTTATTCCAACTCCGAGATGCTTGCACCAGTCCATAAATGGATCGCTGGAGCTTGCACACTTTGTTAGCATCCTTTGGATCGATAAAACCTTCAGGTTGCATCATATACAACTCTTCTTCCAGAAATCCATTCAGGAATGTAGTCTTTACATCCATTTGCCAAATTTCATAATCATAAAATGTAGCAATTGCTAACATGATTCAGACGGACTTAAGCAATGCTACGGGTGAGAATATCTCATCATAGTCAATTCCTTGCACTTGTCGAAAACCTTTCGCAACAAGTCGAGCTTTGTAGACAGTAACATTACCATCAGCGTCAGTCTTCTTCTTGAAGATCCATTTATTCTCGATGGCTTGCCGATCATTGGGCAAGTCAACCAAAGTCCACACTTTGTTCTCATACATGGATCCCATCTCAGATTTCATGGCCTCAAGCCATTTCGCAGAATCTGGGCTCATCATCGCTTCCTCATAGTTCGTAGGTTCATCATGGTCAAGTAACATGACCTCCAGAACAGGATTACCGTACCACTCTGGTGCGGATCTTACTCTGGTTGACCAACGAGGTTCGGTAGTAACTTGATCTGAAGTTACATGATCATCATCATTAGCTTGCTCACTAATTGGTATAGGAGTCATAGGAACAGATTTCTGGGATGAACTACTTTCCAATAAGGGAGCAGGTACAATTACCTAATCAAGTTCTACTTTCCTCCCACTCACTTCTTTTGAGAGAAACTCCTTCTCTAGAAAGGATCCATTCTTAGCAACGAATGTCTTGCCTTCGGATATGTGATAGAAGGTGTACCCAACAGTCTCCTTTGGGTATCCTATGAAGACACATTTCTCCGAGTTGGGTTCGAGCTTATCAGGTTGAAGTTTTTTCACAGAAGCATTGCAGCCCCAAATTTTAAGAAACGACAACTTAGGTTTCTTGCCAAACCACAGTTCATAAGGTGTCGTCTCAACGGATTTAGATGGTGCCCTATTTAACGTGAATGCAGCCGTCTCTAAAGCATAACCCCAAAATGATAGCGGTAAATCAGTAAGAGACATCATAGATCGCACCATATCTAGTAAAGTACGATTACGACGTTCGGACACACCATTACGTTGTGGTGTTCCGGGTGGCGTGAGTTGCGAAACTATTCCACATTGTTTCAAATGAAGACCAAACTCGTAACTCAAATGTTCTCCTCCACGATCAGATCGTAGAAACTTTATTTTCTTGTTACGATGATTTTAAACTTCACTCTGAAATTCTTTGAACTTTTCAAATGTTTCAGACTTATGTTTCATCAAGTAGATATACCCATATCTGCTCAAATCATCTGTGAAGGTGAGAAAATAATGAAACCCGCCGCGAGCCTTGATATTCATCAGACCACATACATCAGTATGTATGATTTCCAACAAATCTGTTGCTCGCTCCATTGTTCCGGAGAACGGAGTTTTAGTCATCTTGCCCATGAGGCATGGTTCGCAAGTACCAAGTGATTCCAAAAGTCCATCAGAATCGAGTTTCTTCATGCGCTTTACACCAATATGACCCAAATGGCAGTGCCACAAAAAGTTGCACTATCATTATCAACTCTGCATCTTTTGGCTTCAACATTATGAATATGTGTATCACTACTATCGAGATTCAATAAAAATAGACCACTCTTCAAGGGTGCATGACCATAAAAGATATTACTCTTATAAATAGAACAACCATTATTCTCTGATTTAAATGAATAACCGTCTCGCATCAAACAAGATCCAGATAAAATGTTCATGCTCAACGCTGGCACCAAATAACAATTATTCAGGTCTAAAACTAATCTCGAAGGTGGATGTAGAGGTAGCGTGCCGACTGCGATCACATCGACTTTGGAACCATTTCCCACGCGCATCGTCACCTCCTCCTTAGCCAATCTTCGCTTAATCCGTAGTCCCTGTTTCGAGTTGCAAATATTAGCAACAGAACCAATATCAAATACCCAGGTACTACTGCGAGCATTTGTAAGGTACACATCAATAACATGTATATCACATATGTAACATCCCAAATTTTCAATTTGGAATGTTATACATTAGATCATCATTGCATAGCATATTTTATTGCATTTTGGCGAAATCCTCGAAAATCCTAAGCAACTCAAGCACCCTCGGAGAGAGTTGGGGATTTTTTGCGGTTTTCATATTTGATTTTTATCAAATGATGAAACGAGGATTTTTGGTTTTAATTATTTTTCTCTCCAAAAAATATTTCGTATTAAAATAAATGAGAGGAGAAAACATGACTTCTCCAAAATAATTGAAATATTGGAGGAAAAATATTAAATTCAAATATTTGATTTTATTTGCAATTTTAATTGCATTAAAAAAATTGCACATTTTCAAAACTGCATTTTTGGGCCAAGAAAATGTTCATCTCGTTCTAATTATTTTAATTAGACGATGAAATTTTGGTTTGGCATTTTTGGATTTTTATTTATTTTTCTATGATTTTTTTAGGTTTGGCGAAATTATTAGAAAAAACGCGCGAGCGCCGACTGGGCCGAAGCCCAACCGCGCGGCCCAGCCCGCCGCCCGAGCCGTCCTCGACCTGGAGACCGCCGCCGCCCGAGTCCCGCTCGTCGCCGCCGCGCCTTGCCCCTCCCCCAAGGCAGCACCCCCCCTCATATATACTCCCCACCCCGCCGCCGCCCTCACCTCACCCCGCCCCGTCCCGACGCCGCCGGAGCCCTGACGCCCGAAGCCGCCGCGCGAGGAGCCGCCGCCCGGAGCGCCGTACGCCGCCGCCTGTCGCCCCTTCGTCAACCCCGCCGCCTCCCGTCGCCTCCCCGCACCCCGCCGCACCCAAAGACCCCGCCGGAGCCCCGTCCCGCCCGCTGGAATACCTCGCCGGGGGTATAGCCGAGCTGCCGCCACCGTGCTGGGTTTTTTACAAAAAAGCCGTTCGTTTTTTTTCAAAACCCTAGATTTTTTTAAATAGATCGGTTTATTTTTTTCGGTTTAGTTAGTTAGTGAACGTTCACCGATCCGTTCGTTTTAACGAACGTGTTCGCTGGTTAGTCGCAGTTAACGAACGTCTGTTCATTTAACTGTTCGTCAGTTTTCTTTTTCGTCGGATTTTCCGCGATTATTCTAGATCGCGATTTCTGATCAGATTTTCGTTCTGGTATATCTTTTAGCTCGTTTATCAGAATCAGGTGATTCAAGCGCCTAGAGTTTCGTCTCGAAATTCTCTTTCCGTTTAACCTATTGAAATGAGTTTTTGCTACTGTAAAAAATTTGACTTAGATCCAGATTAGTAAATGAAGCTTGTTTCTTCCGCCATTTGACTTTCGTTGCTTCGTTTGATTCGATTCTATTTGCAAACCGGAGTTCTTAAGTTGAACTTTCTGGTTAGATCTTTATTTGAGTTTTACCTGTGCATTAGATGAGTGCTTATTGTTTGCTTGTTTGTTTGCGATACAGTACCCGGAGTGCGCCGCTTGCTACTTTGAATCTCTAGGTTTCACGGATCATCAGCAAGGCAAGTAACAATTTGATCATACTTCTTTTACTACCCAGTTTTATTGCATTAGACCAATCCTCAAACATTGCATGATTAGGATCTAATTAAATTGTGGGTATTGGGAAGTAGTTGAGGTAGTACCTATTACCTGTTTATTATCAAACCCTTGGGAGTTACTTCTACGTTTGCTTATATTGCTATGCTATGCTAGTAGACGTGGATTGGGTTTGAGTGTTACCATGATAGATGTGAGATTGTTAATTAATGGTTAACCTTAAGGTGGCAACTAAAACTCACATCTGGGTGGATTGAGGTACCTGGGTATTCCAGGATTGCCTGTTTTTCTTTTGGACCGCCACCCAGGTTCAAAGGGATCATGAGATTATTCATGCTAGAAACTTCCGTGTGCAGCCACAAGCTATTATGGGCTCTAGCATAGTTGACTAAGTTGTGTGAACTCTTACAGTGGTAGACTAGCGGATGTAGGGGAAAGTAGGTGTAACGGTCTACCCGTTCGTAAGGTGCAAACACTTCTGAAAGACTATGTCTCGGTCATCCGTTTCTCAAACATCATGTAGTGCGAGAATCAAGCGGAGGCGATCGAGTCTTGTGGGGAAAAGTGCGCAAACCTCTGCAGAGTGTATACACTAATCATGGTTAGCCGTGTCCCCGGTTATGGACATCTTGAGTATCTAGTTCTTGGATTATCATGTGAATCTCATCATGTTACTTTAATTAATTTTGTTGGGTTTGATGATGATACTTAATTGGGATTGAGAATGCTGTCAACCATTCTCAATGTTTAACAACCACCATGATAGTTAAATAGAATTTATTCCTTTGCAGTAGGGAAAAATTGGCTTTTCGCAAAACTGTAACCATAGAGCCTTCTACCAGCCATATATGCATGTAGTATAGCATTATTATGTTCATTACTCTCTATGTGTTACATTGCCAGCATATTCCATGTGCTGACCCGTTTTCGGGCTGCAACGTTTCATGTTGCAGACTTTTCAGACGACGAGTAAGGTGCCTTAGGTCGTGGTCTTATACTCAGTGATGCCGTTGGAGTTGATGGACTCACTTATCTTCCAAGTCTTCCGCTATTATCGTTTTAGATGGCCTTAAGCCATATTTGTCATACTTATTTCTCTCTTGAGATACTCGATGTAATAAGTGTGTGATTGCTACTCTGTTATAAATCCTCCAAGTACTGTGCGTGTCAGCATTACTGATCCAGGGATGACACTTGTGCACGGTAGATCAGACTATTTGAGGTCTGGTCGCTACAAAGGTGGTATCAGAGCACACGCTGACTGTAGGACACGACCACTAAGCTTAAACCCTAGAACACTACTCTCTTCTCATTTCTGACTCCTCTCCACTTTCTACTCTTTTAGGAATGGCGGATGCAAGGAACAAGTTCATGCAACCGGATAAAGATACACCTTTTGGACGACACTTGAAGGAAGTCAATAAGTACCTGAACATCGGAATACCAAGCTTCACCGGGACTTACAAAGCCACACTACCCAAAGAGGAGCGCTGGAAGATTCAAGTTCAAGTTCCAGGAAGGACGTTTACGCCAGTCACTGAGCCTATAGAGTTTTCCTTTGATGCACCAACCTGGAGTTTAGGGAAGAGCATGGCAGCCCACATCTCTATGGGACGCATTGGAGAAGTCTACCACAGGGAGCTTAAGGATACTATTTATCAGATTTGTGGATGCCGATATGAGCAATGGGAGATGATCAGCACCAAGAAGGATGGATCAATTGCAGCTTTCATCCAGGAGCAAAACCAACACATTCGTCGCCAGGAGAACCAGATGTGCGCAGACATAATAGATCTGAAGAAGGCATTGACCAAGATCACGGAGTTGGAGGAAGAACTCAAGCCTGCGCGCGATGGATATGAGGAGGAGATCGCCACGTTGTTGGAGAAGAATGACGACCTGATAAAGAAGATCGGAGTATTCATGGGAGACCCAGCACCAGGAGGAGAAGATAACGATTTTACTTGCCCGGATAACTACATCATCATCGACGACACCGACTCGGACCCCAGTGAAGATGACTTTGTTGATGAAGCTGGAGCAGATATCATGGAGTCTTCGACCGATTAAAATTTCTAGTAGACCCCCATAATCAGTAGTAGTATTTCCCCCATGTATATAGTATAGTCCGAGCACTTTTTAACGATAGTTAGATCGATTGTATGCCTTGTTTGATTGAGTGATATTGTTTGTGTTTGTCTCATGTGCATATGGGTAGTGTTTTCCCTCTAGACCTCATTCTATTCTAAATTCTCATCTTTTCTAAACCTATCAGATGCCTCCGAGACGCGACACCGGATTTGTTTTCCCACCGGAGATCACTCAGTTGATTCAGCAACAGAATGCCCTGATGCAAGTATTAGTACAGAACCAAGGAAACAACAACAACAACAATGACAACAACCCACCACCACCACCTGTTGATCACTTAGCCCGTTTCTTGAGGCTAAATTCACTGGTGTTTTCCAGCAGCACCGAGCCGATTGTTGCAGATGATTGGCTCCGCAAAGTTGGAAGGGAGTTGACCACTGCAGGATGCACAGATGCGGAGAGAGTGCGATTTGCCGCACATCAGCTTGATGGACCCGCAGCATCATGGTGGGAGAATTACACAGCCACACACCCTACTGACACTGTCACATGGGAGCAGTTTCAGCAAGCTTTCCGTACTGCCCATGTTTCAGCAGGAGCTATGGCCATGAAGAAGTGTGAGTTTCGCAACCTACGCCAAGGAGGACGCACCGTAGGCCAGTATGTGGAGGACTTTAGTAAGCTAGCATGTTATGCTCCAGATGACGTTGCTACAGATGCAGCCAAGCAGGAGAAGTTTCTGGAAGGACTGAATGATGAGCTGAGCATGCAGTTGATGGTAGCAACCTTCAACAACTACCAGGAGTTGGTAGATAGAGCTCTCATGATTGAAGGGAAGCAACAGCAAATTGAAAACCGTAAGAGGAAGTATGGACAAGGGAAGTACAATTCTGGAGCTCAGCAGAAGCCACGTTTTACCCCAAAATCGGGAGGACAGTTTCAGCATACCCATGGAGGAGGTAGTTCGCACAACCATAATGGCCCCAAGAATGGTAATGGGAATGGAGGAAGCAACGGCCAGAACCGTACCAACCCTTCAACCCCAGCTAAGAGAGACCTGAGCCAAGTCACTTGCTTTAAGTGCCAGAAGACTGGACATTATGCCAATGAATGTCCTGAAGCCCAGAATGGAAATGGCAATGGAAGCTCTGGGAAGAAGCCGAACCCTTTCAACAAAGGACATGTGAACCACGTTAGCGTGGAGGAAGTTGAAGCTCAGCCAGATGCAGTAATAGGTAAGTTTTTGGTTAAGTCATTTATTGCACTTGTTCTTTTTGATACTGGTGCATCGCATTCATACATATCAAGGGGATTTGTGGATAAGTTTAAGTTGCCCACCAAAGTTCTCAAAACACCTATGTTAGTAACCTCGCCAGGAGCAGAGTATATGGCAAGCCAAGGATGTTTTCAGATGCCATTGGCCATAGGTAGGCATGTTTTCCCCTCAGACCTAATAGTTTTGGAGTCGGAAGGATTGCATGTGATATTAGGCATGGATTGGTTATCGATGTATGGGGGAAACATCGATTGCGCCAGTAAGACGATTATGCTTACCACCCCAGAAGGGAGAAGGATTAAGTATGTATCCCGGCATGTGCCGAAGAGGACTCAAGTAAATTCCTTATCAGGAGTTGTACAGGAAGAAGTACCAGTGGTGAAGGATTACCCGGATGTATTTCAAGAAGAGTTGCCAGGCATGCCACCAGATAGAGACATAGAGTTTTTGATTGAACTTTTGCCAGGCACAGGGCCGATCTCTAAGAGACCGTACAGGATGCCCGCTAAGGATTTGGAAGAAATTAAGAAGCAGATTAAGGAGTTACTGGATAAATGCTATATTCGCCCAAGTTCTTCACCTTGGGGATCACCCGTACTTCTAGTGGAGAAGAAAGATGGATCGTTGAGGATGGTTGTTGATTATCGAGGATTGAATGAAGTGACCATCAAAAATAAGTACCCACTTCCGATGATCAATGATTTGTTTGACCGATTACAAGGAACTAAGGTATTTTCCAAGATCGATCTACGATCAGGATACCATCAATTAAAGATTCGAGAGCAGGATATACCTAAGACGGCTTTTACCACCAGGTATGGGCTATATGAGTATACCGTTATGTCATTTGGTCTGACTAACGCACCTGCCTATTTCATGAACCTGATGAACAAAGTGTTTATGGAGTTTTTGGATAAGTTCGTCGTAGTGTTCATTGATGACATTTTAGTCTACTCCAAGAATGAAGAGGAGCATAAGGAACACTTGCGTTTGGTACTTGAGAAGCTCAGAGAACATCAGTTATACGTCAAGTTCAGCAAATGTGAGTTTTGGTTGAAGGAAGTTGGATTCCTCGGACATGTTATATCTGGAGAAGGAATAGTAGTAGACCCCACCAAAGTCGACACTGTGACAAACTGGGAATCACCCGCATCAGTTGGAGAGATCCGGAGTTTTCTTGGACTTGCAGGATACTACCGGAGGTTCATTGAGAATTTCTCAAGGATTGCTAAGCCCATGACAGAGTTGTTAAAGAAGGACATCAAATTCAATTGGACTGAGGAATGTGAAGCTAGTTTCCAAGAGTTGAAGAAACATTTGGTTACATCACCAGTGTTGATTCTACCAGATCAACGCAAAGATTATGAAGTGTATTGCGACGCTTCACGTCGAGGACTTGGAGCCGTACTTATGCAGGAGGGAAGAGTTGTTTCATATGCCTCACGGCAACTTAAACCCCATGAGAAGAATTATGCCACCCATGATTTGGAGTTAGCAGCCGTAGTACATGCGTTGAAGACATGGAGACATTTTCTCATTGGAAATCACTGTGAGGTGTACACAGATCACAAGAGTTTGAAGTACATTTTCACGCAGAAGGAGTTGAATCTCAGGCAAAGGAGATAGTTGGAGCTCATTAAGGATTATGATATGAGATTGCATTATCACCCAGGGAAGGCTAACGTAGTAGCTGATGCGTTGAGCCGCAAGAGCCATGTTAACACCCTCATGACCGGAGAGTTACCGAAATTATTAGCCGAGGATCTTCGCGAGCTATGTTTGGAGATAGTTCCAAGAGGCTATTTAGCAACGTTGGAGATTCAGTCTACCCTGATGGAAAAGATCAGAGAAGCTCAGAAGACAGACAAGGAGATTGACGAGATAAAGGAAAGGATGAGCAAAGGAAAAGCCAAGGGATTTCGTGAGGATGAGCACGATACCTTATGGTTTGAGGACCGCGTTTATGTGCCCAGTGATCCGGAGATCAGGAAGTTGATCTTGCAAGAGGCCCATGATTCACCGTATTCGATTCACCCAGGAAATACCAAGATGTATTTGGATTTGAAGGATACTTTCTGGTGGACCAGAATGAAGAAAGATATTGCAGAGTATGTAGCAGTTTGTGATGTATGTCAGAGAGTGAAGGCAGAGCATCAGAAGCCAGCAGGATTGCTACAGCCATTGCCGATACCCGAATGGAAATGGGATAAACTAGGCATGGATTTTATCACGGGATTGCCCAGGACTCGTTCAGGCTATGACTCGATATGGGTTGTAGTCGTTGACGAAAGTAGCTCATTTCATCCTAGTGAAGACCACTTACACCAGTGCTAAGTTGGCAAAGATATACATGACCAGGATCGTATGTCTGCATGGAGTTCCAAGGACCATTGTATCAGATAGAGGAACCCAGTTTACTTCAAAGTTTTGGAATCAGTTACATGAAACTTTGGGTACCAGGCTAGAGTTCAGTACAGCCTTTCACCCACAGACAGACGGACAGACCGAGAGAGTCAATCAGATTTTGGAAGATATGCTGAGAGCTTGTGCGCTAGATTATGGATCTAGTTGGGACGACAATTTGCCGTATGCAGAGTTTTCTTACAACAACAGTTATCAATCCAGTTTGAAGATGGCCCCTTTTGAAGCTTTGTACGGAAGGAGGTGTAGAACACCCTTGTTGTGGAACGAAGTTGGAGACCGCCAGTTGTTTGGACCAGACTTGATTAAGGAATCAGAACAGAAGGTGAAATTGATTCGCGATAGGCTCAAGGTAGCCCAGTCCAAGCAGAAGAGTTATGCGGATTCTAAACGGAAGGAGACAGTTCACGAAGTCGGAGACAGAGTTTACCTACGAGTATCACCACTTCGAGGAGTTAAGCGCTTTGGAGTTAAAGGAAAGTTAGCGCCGCGTTTTGTAGGACCATACAAAATTTTGGAGCGTATGGGAGAAGTTGCTTACAAACTGGAATTGCCTGAAGTATTGTCAGGAGTTCATGATGTATTTCACGTTTCCTAGTTGAAGAAGTGCCACGCAGGGATGGCTGAGATACCACTGAGAGATACGGTGCCATTGGAAGCGATTCAGCTGGATAGTGACTTGACCTATGAGGAGAAACCAGTTAAGATTCTTGAGTATGCCAGCCGAGTCACCCGCAGCAAGGTTATCAAGTTTTGCAAAGTTTAGTGGAGTCACCATACCGAGGACGAAGCCACCTGGGAGCGAGAGGAAGATCTACGGAAGAACCACTCTCACCTATTTTCTAGCCAACCCGAACCTCGAGGGCGAGATTCATCTTAAGGGGGTAGGTTTGTAACATCCCAAATTTCCAATCTGGAATGTTATACATTAGATCATCATTGCATAGCATATTTTAATGCATTTTGGCGAAATCCTCGAAAATCCTAAGCAACTCAAGGACCCTCGGAGAGAGTTGGGGATTTTTCACGGTTTTCATATTTGATTTTTATCAAATGATGAAACGAGGATTTTTGGTTTTAATTATTTTTCTCTCCGAAAAATATTTTGTATTAAAATAAATGAGAGGAGAAAACATGACTTCTCCAAAATAATTGAAATATTGGAGGAAAAATATTAAAATCAAATATTTGATTTTATTCGGATTTTATTTGCAATTTTAATTCCATTAGAAAAATTGCACGTTTTCAAAACTGCATTTTTGGGCCAAGAAAATGTTCATCTCGTTCTAATTATTTTAATGAGACGGTGAAAATTTGTTTTGGCATTTTTGGATTTTTATTTATTTTTCTACGTTTTTTTTAGGTTTGGCGAAATTATTTATAAAACACGCGCGAGCGCCGACTGGGCCGAAGCCCAGCCCGACGCCCGAGCCGTCCCCGACCTGGAGACCGCCGCCGCCCGAGTCCCGCTCGTCGCCGCCGCCCCTTGCCCCTCCCCCAAGGCAGCACCCCGCCGCCGCCCTCACGTCACCCAGCCCCGTCCCGACGCCGCCGGAGCCCGAAGCCGCCGGAGCCCCGACGCCCGAAGCCGCCGCGCGAGGAGCCGCCGCCCGGAGCGCCGTACGCCGCCGCTCGTCGCCCCTTCGTCGACCCCGCCGCCTCCCGTCGCCTCCCCGCACCCCGCCGCACCCGAAGACCCCGCCGGAGCCCTGTCCCGCCCGCCGGAATACCTCGCCGGAGGTATAGCCGAGCCGCCGCCACCGTGCCGGTTTTTTTTAAACCGTTCGGTTTATTTATTTATTTTCGAAACCCTAGATTTTATTTTTTTTAAATAGATGGTTTATTTTTTTGGTTTAGTTAGTTAGTGAAAGTTCACCGATCCGTTCGTTTTAACGAACGTGTTCGCCGGTTAGTCGCAGTTAACGAACGTCCGTTCATTTAACTGTTCGTCAGTTTTCTTTTTCGTCGGATTTTCCGCGATTATTCCAGATCGCGATTTCTGATCAGATTTTCGTTCTGGTATATCTTTTAGCTCGTTTATCGGAATCAGGCGATTCAAGCGCCTAGAGTTTCGTCTCGAAATTCTCTTTCCGTTTAAGCTATTGAAACAAGTTTTTCCTACTGTAAAATTTGACTTAGGTCCAGATTAGTAAATGAAGCTTGTTTCTTTCGCCGTTTGACTTTCGTTGCTTCGTTTGATTCGATTCTTTTTGCAAACCCGAGTTCTTAAGTTGAACTTTCTGGTTAGATCTTTATTTGAGTTTTACCTATGCATTAGATGAGTGCTTATTGTTTGCTTGTTTGTTTGCGATAGAATACCCGGAGTGCGCCGCTTGCTACTTCGAATCTCTAGGTTTCACGGATCATCAGCAAGGCAAGTAACACTTTGATCATACTTCTTTTACTACCCAGTTTTATTGCATTAGACCAATCCTCAAACATTGCATGATTAGGATCTAATTAAATTGTGGGTATTGGGAAGTAGTTGAGGTAGTACCTATTACCTGTTTATTATCAAACCCTTGGGAGTTACTTCTACGTTTTCTTATATTGCTATGCTATGCTAGTAGACGTGGATTGGGTTTGAGTGTTACCATGACAGATGTGAGATTGTTAATTAATGGTTAACCTTAAGGTGGCAACTAAAACTCACATCTGGGTGGATTGAGGTACCTGGGTATTCCAGGATTGCCTGTTTTTCTTTTGGACCGCCACCCAGGTTCAAAGGGATCATGAGATTATTCATGCTAGAAACTTCCGTGTGCAGCCACAAGCTATTATGGGCTCTAGCATAGTTGACTAAGTTGTGTGAACTCTTACAGTGGTAGACTAGCAGATGTAGGGGAAAGTAGGTGTAACGGTCTACCCGTTCGTAAGGTGCAAACACTTCTGAAAGACTATGTCTCGGTCATCCGTTTCTCAAACATCATGTAGTGCGAGAATCAAGCGGAGGCGATCGAGTCTTGTGGGGAAAAGTGCGCAAACCTCTGCAGAGTGTATACACTAATCATGGTTAGCCGTGTCCCCGGTTATGGACATCTTGAGTATCTAGTTCTTGGATGTGAATCTCATCATGTTACTTTAATTAATTTTGTTGGGTTTGATGATGATACTTAATTGGGATTGAGAATGCTGTCAACCATTTTCAATGTTTAACAACCACCATGATAGTTAAATAGAATTTATTCCTTTGCAGTAGGGAAAAATTGGCTTTTCGCAAAACTGTAACCATAGAGCCTTCTACCAGCCATATATGCATGTAGTATAGCATTATTATGTTCATTACTCTCTATGTGTTACATTGCCAGCATATTCCATGTGCTGACCCGTTTTCGGGCTGCAACGTTTCATGTTGCAGACTTTTCAGACGACGAGTAAGGTGCCTTAGGTCGTGGTCTTATACTCAGTGATGCAAGGTTCTTATTTGTTTGTGTAGGTACGAGGGACTTGCGTGTGGCCTTATACTGATTGATACCTTGGTTCTCAAAAACTGAGGGAAATACTTACGCTACTTTGCTGCATCACCCTTTCCTCTTCAAGGGAAAACCAACGCAGTGCTCAAGAGGTAGAATGAAGGATTTCTTGCGCCATTGCCGGGGAGGCTTACACCAAGTAAAGTCAAGATTTGATCTCCCGACAATGAGCCATTTCTGGCGTCGTTGTCAGGGAGTCTACGCACAAGTCAAGACATACCAAGTACCCGTCACAAACTCTTATCCCTCGCATTACATTATTCGCCATTTTCCTCTCGTTTTCCTCTCCCCCACTTCACCCTTGACGTTTTATTTGCCTTCTTTTTTGTTCACCTCTTTCCTTCTTGTTCCTTGTGGTATTTGCTGTCATTATGTCTGAAACTGGGGAGGTTATCATTGATAAGGACAATAATAATAATGTGGGAAATTTTGATGCTTTTGATGATCCTCCTGAAGAACCTACTATCTTGCATACTAAAAAGTTTCGAATCGGTAGTGGTAATATTATTGGAAAAGGAGTTATTCAAGATTTCTTTACTTGTGCCGGTGCTTTGCCTACTATGGGTGGATCTATCCTCCATAGAACTAGTAGTCTCGCGGATGCTATATCTTTGCTCATAGTTGAACTTGGAAGACAGTTTATTCATATGCATCCTTGTATTCAAAAGATTTTTCTAGAATTTTCAAATATCGAGCATTCTTCTGTTAAGCGAGCAGCTACTATATTTTTGGCACATGAGTTTAGATTTTTAATGAAAGAAGCCAATGAATTTTTTGCGCATTATAGGGTGGACGCTGGTCGTCCTCCCATAGAAGCTATCCTTTTTAATCAAGAAGACTTAATGCGTTAACGATCTTTAGATCATGTCACTTACAATGAAAATCTTAGAAAGAAGGTTCCTACCGATGTACTAGTTGATAGAATTTCTGAACTCAATGATGATTCTGCGATTCAGAATAATGGGTTAGGTTTTTCTCATGAACAAAGGCTCATGACCTTTTGCCAAAAGAACGCATATAATGATGAATTGGTTGTGCAATATAAGGGGCCAAAGGAGGAACCCATACCTCCCGAGCTTGATCTTGGGGTCTTTTGTCCCATTAAATTTAGCCCTTATGATTATTTTTGCTTGCCACAAAGAAAACTTGCTGCTGAACGTAGAGAATATGAGAAGAGTTTACATGATTTGCCTTACCATTATTATGGCAATACTTAGATCTATCCTTGCTTTTATGCCTAGCTAGGGGCGACGATAGCGCTTGCTAGGAGGCAACCCAATTTTATTTTTGTTCCTTGCTTTTCGTTCCTGTTTAGCAATAAATTTTTGATCTAGCCTCTGGTTAGATGTGGTTTTATGTTTTATTTAGTGTTTGTGCCAAGTAAAGCCTATAGGATCTTCTTGGATGATAGTTATTTGATCTTGCTGAAAAAGTCAGAAACTTTCTCCTCACGAAAACAATTGTTTAAAATCACCAGAACGTGATAAAATACTGATTCCAATTGCAGTAGATCAATAAAAAAAATTAGGCCTTCCTATTTTGGTGGAATTTTCCGAGTTATAGAAATTTGCGTTAGATACAGATTACTACAGACTGTTATGTTTTTGACGGATTCTGTTTTCCATGTGTTGTTTGCTTATTTTGATGAATCTATGGCTAGTATCGGAGGTTATGAACCATAGAGAAGTTGGAATACAGTAGGTTTAACACCAATATAAATAAAGAATGAGTTCATTACAGTACCTTGAAGTGGTGGCTTGTTTTCTTTTGCTAACGGAGCTCATGAGATTTTCTGTTGAGTTTTGTGTTGTGAAGTTTTCAAGTTTTGGGTAAAAATTTGATGGATTATGGAACAAGGACTGGCAAGAGCCTAAGATTGGGGATGCCCATGGTACCCCAAGGTAATCTAAGGACACCAAAAAGCCAAAGCTTGGGGATGCCCCGGAAGGCATCCCCTCTTTCGTCTTCGTCCATCGGTAACTTTACTTGATGCTATATTTTTATTCACCACATGATATGTGTTTTGCTTGGAGCGTCTTGTATGATTTGATTCTTTGCTTTTTAGTTTACCACAATCATCCTTTCTGTACACACCTTTTGGGAGAGACACACATGATTCGAAATTTATTAAGAATACTCTATGTGCTTCACTTATATATTTTGAGCTACATAATTTTGCTCTAGTGCTTCACGTATATCTTTTAGAACACGGTGGTGGTTTTATTTTATAGAAATTATTGATCTCTCATGCTTCACTTATATTATTTTGAGAGTCCCTTAGAACAGCATGGTAATTTGCTTTGGCTATAAAATTAGACCTAATATGACAGGCATCCAAGATTAGTATAATAAAAACTTTCATATAAAGTGCATTGAATACTAAGAGAAGTTTGATACTTGATGATTGTTTTGAGATATGGAGGTAGTGATATTAAAGTTGTGCTAGTTGAGTAATTGTGAATTTGAGAAATACTTGTGTTGAAGTTTGCTAGTCCCGTAGCATGCACGTATGGTAACCGTTGTGTAACAAATTTGAAACATGAGGTGTTCTTTGATTGTCATCCTTATGAGTGGCGGTCGAGGACGAGCGATGGTCTTTTCCTACCAATCTATCCCCCTAGGAGCATGCACGTAGTGCTTGGTTTTTGATGACTTGTAGATTTGTGCAATAAGTATGTGAGTTCTTTATGAGTAATGTTGAGTCCATGGATTATACGCACTCTCACCCTTCCATCATTGCTAGCCTCTTCGGTACCGTGCATTGCCCTTTCTCACCTTGAGAGTTGGTGCAAACTTCGCCGGTGCATCCAAACCCTGTGATATGATACGCTCTATCACACATAAACCTCCTTATATCTTCCTTAAAACAGCCACCACACCTACCTATTATGGCATTTCCATAGCCATTCCGAGATATATTGCCATGCAACTTTCCACCGTTCCGTTTATTATGCCACGCTTCATCATTGTCGTATTGCCTTGCATGATCATGTAGTTGACATCGTATTTGTGGCAAAGCCACCATGCATATTATTTCATACATGTCACTCTTGATTCATTGCCCATCCCAGTACACCGCCGGAGGCATTCATATAGAGTCATACTTTGTTCTAGTATCGAGTTGTAATCATTGAGTTGTTAATAAATAGAAGTGTGATGATCATCATTAATAGAGCATTGTCCCAAAAAAAGAAAGGCCACAAAAAAATAAAAGTAAAATAAAAAGGGACAATGCTACTACCCTTTTTCCACACTTGTGCTTCAAAGTAGCACCATGATCTTTATGATAGAGAGTCTCTTGTTTTGTCACTTTCATATACTAGTGGGAATTTTTCATTATAGAACTTGGCTTTGAATATTCCAACAATGGGCTTCCTCAAATGCCCTAGGTCTTCGTGAGCAAGCAAGTTGGATGCACATCCACTTAGTTTCTTTTGTTGAGCTTTCATACATTCATAGCTCTAGTGCATCCGTTGCATGGCAATCCCTACTCCTTGCATTGACATCAATTGATGGGCATTTCCCTAGCCCGTTGATTAGCCGCGTCAATGTGAGACTTTCTCCTTTTTTGTCTTCTCCACATAACCCCCATCATCATACTCTATTCCACCCATAGTGCTATATCCATGGCTCATGCTCATATATTGTGTGAAAGTTGAAAAAAGTTTGAGATTACTAAAGTATGAAACAATTGCTTGGCTTGTCATCGGGGTTGTGCATGATGAGAGCATTCTTGTGCGACGAAAATGGAGCATGACCAAACTATATGATTTTGTAGGGATGAACTTTCTTCGGCCATGTTATTTTGAGAAGACATAATTCCTTAGTTAGTATGCTTGAAGTATTATTATTTTTATGTCAATATTAAACTTTTATCTTGAATCTTTCGGATCTGAACATTCATGTCACAATAAAGAAAATTACATTGAAGAATATGCTAGGTAGCATCCCACATCAAAAATTCTGTTTTTATCATTTACCTACTCGAGGACGAGCAGGAATTAAGCTTGGGGATGCTTGATACGTCTCCAACGTATCTATAATTTTTGATTGTTCCATGCTATTATATATTCTGTTTTGGATGTTTAATGGGTTTTATTATACACTTTTATATTATTTTTGGGACTAACCTACTAACCCAAGGCCCAATGCAAATTGCTGTTTTTTTTGCCTAGTTCAGTGTTTCGCAGAAAAGGAATATCAAACGGAATCCAAACGGAATGAAACCTTCGGGAGCATGATTTTTGGAACAAACGTGATCTAGAGGACTTGGAGTGGACGTCAAGAAACGAACAAGGAGGCCACGAGGCAGGGAGGCATGCCTGCCCCCCTGGGCACGCCCCCACCCTCGTGGGCCCCTCGTGGCTCCCCTGACCGACTTCCTTCGCCTATATATACTCATATACCCCGAAAACATCCAGGAGCACCACGAAACCCTATTTCCACCGCCGCAACTGTCGGATCACGGGTTCCGGCAAAACCCTCAAGGTTCGAACACTGGGGTGCGCACGAAGATTTCCCCCTACCGATCCACGTCCTAGCTTCGCTAAGGTCTCAAGGGCTAAATCGACGAACTCGCAACACAAAGGACACAAGATTTATACTGGTTCCGGCCACCGTTGTGGTGTAATACCCTCCTCCAGTGTGGTGGTGGTGGATTGACTCTTGGGCTGAAGATGAACAGTACAAGGGGAAGAGCAGCCTCCTGAGGTCGAGGTGTTCTTGTGCTTGGTGGGTGTGAGGATGAACTGAATGAGCTCGAGACTGGTTCTAGTGGGGTGAGGATCCGATGCCTCTGAATGAGTTATCTCCTACGGTGGTGGCTAGTCCTATTTATATAGGCCTTGGTCCTCTCCCCAAATATTGAGCGGGAAGGGAGCCAACAACGGCCAATTTGAAAGGGGACAGCTAGTACAACTTATTCTGACAAAAGCAGTCTTCGCCTGCAAAAGGCTCTGGTGGTGACGCCGCCTTGGGCTCCATGGTGACCTCCGACTTGTCGTCCTGCTGGTCTTGGACTCGTTGCACTGATATGGAAACATTTGCTTGACGCCTCGGTACTCCGCGCCTGCGCTTGCCTCCTTAGCACCAAAGAGGAAACAAGGACGCTGGGCGTGCTAGCGCCCGCCTGGTCTTGATCGTCATGGCTCACGTCACGAGAACCTCGCGAGGTTTGCTTGCCTTGATCTCTCCGCCCCTCGCGAGCCAACCTGGTGAGGCCGCTCCTGAGGGGGTCTTGTGTCGTCTGCCTCACGAGGGTCTTGAGCACTTGTTGGTGAAGATGGGTCGTACGAGCCCGCTCGCAGAGCCACGCCGTGGGCCGCAGGCAGGCAAGTTTGGGGACCCCCGTTCCCAGAATGCCGACAGTAGCCCCCGGGCCCAAGGCACGCTCGGGCTTGGCCTCGAGGCGAAGCCAAGGGTCAAGTGTGGAGCGCCACGGGCCCCAATAGCCTGTGGCCTTGGTCGACGTGTGGCGGCTGATTGGACGTGGGCATCTCCGCTTCCCCACGCTGCCTCGGCAACTACCCGACTTGACAAGTCCCTGCGACATGCAAGGGAAAACCATCATTACCTGTGATCGTGGGGGGGCGCTGGTTGGCCTTCCCCTGCTATAAATGGGGAGGGGGCAGAGCCCCCGTTGCCCGTCTCTCCCATCCCGCTTGCTTCTCTTCCTCCGCTCCATCGCAGACACCAATGGCGCCCATCCGAAGGTTTTCCACCGCGGAGAAAGCAAAGACTCCCCTCGACGGGCTGGCGCCGCTACCGCCGAAGAAGAGGCCGGTCCACCGCCGCGACATTGTCTTGAGGGTGGAGGTGATGAGGCCCAGGTGCGAACGGCCGCCTCCAGGGTATCCGCTGCCCTTGTACGCCCAAGCCGGGGGCTCAGGAGGAGGGAGCGACGAGCGGCGCCGCCCGCGCCGCGACCACGGCCGCCGCGCCGTGGTGACACGCGCCGTCGCCCCTGGGATCCATGCTGTAGACTCCTCTTGTGAACTCGTGTTGTGGGCAGCGATGCCTCCGCGCTCCTGGATACGCTTCCCGCGGTTCTTCTCCGACGTGATGCCGCCGAGGGGACCCCTCGAGCTCTGGCTGCAGCACGCTGACTGTGACACGCCGGCGACTGGAGCGGAAGTTGAGGCCGTCTCCTCGGGGAAGACCTTCATGACCCGAGGCTAGGGAGAGGTCTCCCGAGTGTGTCGTGCGGAGGGCGCCCTGGCGATCCACTTTGTTTACGACGGTGCCTCCATGCTGTTCTTCAAGGTCTTTGACGCAGAAGGTCACCATCTGGAGTGTTGCCCCAGGTGGGGTCATCAGGCTGGTGCCGCAGCTGGGGCAGGGCCTGCCGCCCGCATCGCCAGCGGCTCCTCTAGAAGCAGCGGTGACACTTGGGAATCCAGCGATTCTCCTGAGCTCTATGAGACCCTGGAGATGAGCGACGACGGCTACGTGCCCCCAAGATCCCGCCGAGCCTGAAACAGGCCTGCAACATCAGGCCGCCGCCGCTGCTGATCTGGATGAGGTTGGCGTCAGCCTCTGGTGGCCCACTGTTGATGATGGCGTCATCAACAGGGCGCGTGTAGTTAGGATTCCCTATGCTCTTGCCTTTTGTTCCCTGCGAGGAATCAAGAAATATCCCGTGGGGGTGTGTAAAGGTTTTGTAACGTCTCTTGTCAATATTGCCCTTATTATGAACTTGCGCGAGCGCGAGTCCTGCTTCAGCTCGGTCTCCCTTTCTGACCTCGTGACGACTTGGCGCTCTATGCTGACAGGTCCCGGTCCCCAGGCAGGCTGCAGCCGTCGCTGGTATGCCAGGTCGCGTGCCGTGGTCAAGGCCAGGAGGTGAGCGGCCCAAGGTCCAGTAAGAGTTCTTGAGGCGCGATGCTCAGGAGGTCCCCTTTAGCGCTCAAGCAGCCGTCGAGAGGTAAGAAAGGGGGGTGACATTGATGTAGCAGGGCTGCAGTTAGTATGGTTCGTGATCCTTAGCGGCTTAGCCAACCCGGGCTCGGGACTTATCTTGACGGTCCCGAGTCGATTCCTTGTGATGCGCTAGATTCGTGCGTATGTGTCCGTAGCATAGCTAGGCTAGGCCCGTACGAGCCTCCCCTCTTCTCCACGCTCTCCTTTGTGCCTTGCGTCCTCAGGTCCCGGCCCTCGAGCGAGCTCAGCCGCCGCTGGTATGTCAGGTCGCGTGCCATGGTCAAGGCCCCGGGGTGAAGGCTGGAAAGCCAGTAAGAGCTCCTGAGTCGCGATGCTCAGGATCCCCCCTTTTAATGCGCATGCGGATTGCCTGGGGGAAGAGGGAGCTCGCGGTGCCGACCGCCGTCATCCTCAGGAGATTCCTGCAAGCCAGCACAAGGAGAGACACAGTTTGCCATTATAGTTGCCGGTCCGCCGCTGGTTCCTCCGCGAGGAGACGAAGGCACTGAGGGCCTGGTGAGGTGACGTGCGTAGGGCATGCTGCGAACCAGAGCTCGACTGCTCAGGTTTGTCGACGTTGCAGGGACGGACCTGGGCACAGGCGTCGTGCCACCGTGAGTAGCCCCCGTGGCAGGTGAGAATCAAGCAGGTGCTAGCCATAGGTAGATTAAGCATGGAAAGCATACTGACTTAAGTAAATGCAGGGAAGATACATGCCACTGGATCAGGCCCGAGCGACTTGGGGATGATGCAGCCCGAGGGGCGCTCCCAGCAAGGTAAGCTAAAGACATGAAAAGGGATACATGCCACAGGGACGGACCCACGCGGCCTGGGAATGATGCAGCCTGGGGGCGCTCCCAGCTAAATAAACTTAGAAAATGTCACCTGGTTCTGTTGATGAAGGAGAGTTGGGGCAGCTGAAGGTACGCGGCAAAGGGGTCGCTCCTCATGAGCCACTAGGCCCCTGAGCCTCGAGAGGCTCTGGGGGTCCAGGCGGTTCCTTGAGGACCGTCTCCATCTCCATCAGGACGGCATGGTGCCTGGCCTCTTGAGTCACCAAGGCGCGCCACTGGTTGCGTTGATAGGCAGATGCCACGCTCGGCAGGCCGAAATGCATGGGAACGTAGCTGTGCGGTGGGCCCTCACAGCATCCCACGCGCGAAGGCCAGAAGAGCTCCTGAGACGCGGCCCTGTTGAGCCATGAGATGTCGATGCAAACGCGCAGCCCGACATCCTCGCCTGGATGGGGAGCTGCGCCTGGTGAGCGGCGGCCGCCGCGCATGGCCCTTGCGTCTTGCAGTTCTTGATTGGTCTTGGTGATGAACTCATGAGCGGTGGGCGCTCCTCGCCTTGTGTTCTCCTGAGGGAAACGTGCCGTGAAGCACGCCTCCAAGTGGTGCCCAAGCGCCTCCCTCGTGATGTTGGCAAGGTCTGAGGCCCTCCAAAAGAGAGCCCCCGAGCCTTGCCCGAGAAGGGCGTTGGGCGCGCTTTCCTATGCGATGGAGGGAGGCGCCCCAGGTGCGGGCGCCGATCCAGATGTGGCGCCGCTTGCTTGAGGCCCTGCACGGAGCAGCTACTTCTTCTTCTTAGGGGTGGCCTGAGGAGGGCGCTCACCCTTGCTGTCGGGGTCGTCGATTGCTATGGCTTGGAAGGCACACTCGAGGGAGCACACCGTGTCTCTTTCTTCACACAGGACAGTGATGATCCCGCCGCTTCCTGGCATCTTCAGGATGTTGTAGCCGTGGTGGGTCACTGCCATGAACTTGGCGAGGGCTGGACACCCAAGGATGGCGTTGTATGGCAGGCGAATGTGGGCGACGTCGAAGTCGATGAGCTCGGTAAGGTAGTTGTCGCGCTTCCCGAAGGTGACTGGGAGGCGGACCTGCCCTATCGGGGTGGTGGAGCCGTCAGTCACTCCTGAGAAAGGCTTGGTAGGCTGAAGCTGGTCATATGGCACTTGGAGGTTGTCGAACGTGTCGATGGACAGGACGTTGAGCCCCGCGTCGCCATCGATGAGGGTCTTGGTGACTTGCACGTTGCTGATGACTGGTGAACAATGCATCGGGAGGGCGCCAGTGGTAGCCGCGCACTTGAGCTAGTCCGCCAAGCTGAACGTGATGGCGCACTTGGACCATCTGAGCGGGCGCGTGGCCTCAAGCTTGGGGAGGACTGCATTCACTTCACGGGCAAATTGTTTGAAGATACGCTGTGAGGCCGGGGCTTGAGCTCCGCCCAAGATGCAGGCGATAGCACGCGGCTCCTAGAAGCCCCCATCCCCCTCGTCTTGATGGTGGTCGTCATTCCTTCTTGGTGGTGGCGGCAGTGGAGGAAGACCGGCGTTGCCCTGAGGACGATCCTCATGAGGCTGATCCCTCCAGGTGCCCTCGCGAGGCTGATCCTGCCAGCGGTCCTCATGAGGCCGGTCGCGCCACTCCTGGCGGGGCACGGTCATCCGAGCGTCCACCACCACGTCCTCCTCCTCGGCCGTAGCACCGGTCGTTGCGCTCGGGGCGTCGACCGAAGCGTCCTTCTTGAATGGCTCTGAGCTCCTGACAGTCGCTGGTGTTGTGGCCATGCAGGTTATGGAAGGCGCAGAACGGTCGGCTGCTGTTGGATGACTCAGGCTGGTCCCTGCCGCACTTCGTGTCTGGCTTCGCCGCGAGCACGGCCGCTCCCTTGCGCTTCACGTCCTTGGCCTTGGCTTTCTTCTCCTCCGGGTCCGCAGCCGGAAGCTCGAGGAGGGAGAGGCGCCCCTCCTCAGCTCTTGCGCACTTGGTCGCCATGTTGAATAGCTCCAGAGACGTGCACAGCTCCGCGTGGATGGCGAGCTCCTCCTTCATCTTGAGGTCGCGGACGCCATCAGAGAACGCAGAGATGATGGCCTCGTCCGTCACCTTGGGGATCTTGAGGCGAACGTTGTTGAAGCGCTAGATGTACTTCTGGAGGGTCTCTCTTGGTTGTTGCTTGACGCGGCATAGGTCACCCGCGGTCGGTGGGCGGTCGCGAGTGCCCTAGAAGTTGGCAACGAAACGGTCGCGCATCTCGCTCCAGGAAGAGATCGAGCCTGGAGGCAGGTTCAGGAGCCAAGAGCGGGCACCATACTTGAGAGCCATGGGGAACCAGTTCGCCATGACTTTCTCGTCACCGTTGGCCGCCTCGATGCTCAGCTCGTAGAGCTGCAGGAACTCCGCAGGGTCAGGGGTGCCATCGTTGCGAGGAGGCAGATCCGGCTTGAACTTGCCCGGCCAGGCGACGCTACGCAGCTCAGGGGTGAAGGCGCGGCAGCCTGCCGTCGTCACCGGGGCCCTATGCTGGTGGAGAACTTGTCCCTGATGCGGTCCGTGCACCATCATCGCAGGCGGCACGCGGTCTTGCCATGGTGGCGCAGGGAGCGCTCGGGCGTTTTCTCGTGGCCGAGGGACTTCGTCGCAGGTCGCGCCATGGGGCCGCGTGCCTGGGCGCCAAGACTCCGTCTTGGGGCAGAGGTGGTGGAGGCGCTCCATGGGCCACGCCGCCCGTGGCTGGCGGAGGGCGAGGCAGCGAGAGGGACGGCGCAGGGGAGCCCCCTGCGGCGCTGACAAGCACGGCGATGCGGTCGAGCCAGTCCTCGTAGAGGTCGTCGACGGGGCGTAGCGTAGGAGCTCGCGCGCCATGCACAGAGCGGCATGCGCGTCCACGGGAGCGCGACGAGCGTGGGATGATGAACCGGTCGGGGTCAGCGATGGAGTGGCAGTGTGGCCGTCCCACCGCACCGAGGGGTGCAGCGAGGATGCTTGCTGCTCATTCCCCGCCGGGCCGGTGGCGGCGTTGGCGGCAGGCGACAGAGAACGACGGGGTGGCCCGCCGACGGGAGCCGTCTGAGCAACGCGGGCGGCGAGGGCTGCCCGGCGCTTAGCGCGAGCGTGGCGCGTGTCCGCCATGGAGACGATGAAGCAACGGGACGCGGAGCGACAGAAGGGAAGCTTCGGCACACCCCCTACCTGGCGCGCCAAATGTCGGATCATGGGTTCCGGCAAAACCCTCAAGGTTCGAACACTGGGGTGCGCACGAAGATTTCCCCCTACCGATCCATGTCCTAGCTTCGCTAAGGTCTCAAGGGCTAACTCGACGAACTCGCAACACAAAGGACACAAGATTTATATTGGGCCACCGTTGTGGTGTAATACCCTACTCCAGTGTGGTGGTGGTGGATTGACTCTTGGGCTGAAGATGAATAGTACAAGGGGAAGAACAGCCTCCTGAGGTCGAGGTGTTCTTGTGCTTGGTGGGTGTGAGGATGAACTGAATGAGCTCGAGACTGGTTCTAGTGGGGTGAGGATCCGATGCCTCTGAATAAGTTATCTCCTACGGTGGTGGCTAGTCCTATTTATATAGGCCCTGGTCCTCTCCCCAAATATTGAGCGGGAAGGGAGCCAACAACGACCAATTTGAAAGGGGACGGCTAGTGCAGCTTATCCTGACAAAAGCAGTGTTCACCTGCAAAAGGCTCTGGTGGTGACGCCGCCTTGGGCTCCATGGTGACCTCCCTCTTGTCGTCCTGCTGGTCTTGGTCTCATTGCACTGATATGGAAACCTTTGTTTGACGCCTCGGTACTCCGCGCCTGCACTTGCGTCCTTAGCACCAAAGAGGAAACATGGACACTGGGCGTGCTGGTGCCCGCCTGGCACCCGCCTGGTCTTGATCATCATGGCTCACGTCAGGAGAACCTTACGAGGTTTGCGTTGCCTTGATCTCTCCGCCGCTCGCGAGCCAACCTGGTGAGGCCGCTCCTGAGGGGGTCTTGTGTCGTCTGCCTCGTGAGGCTTGGCCCCTCGAGAGGGTCTTGAGCACTTGTTTGTGAAGATGGGACGTACGGGCCCGCTCGCAGAACCACGCCGTGGGCCGCAGGCAGGCAAGTCTGGGGACCCCCGTTCCCAGAACACCGACAGCAACTCTTTGTACCCGTGAGATCCCATCTTGGGGCCTTTTCCTGCGCTCCGCCGGAGGGGCATCGATCACGGAGGGCTTCTACATCAACACCATAGCCTCTCCGATGATGTGTGAGTAGTTTACCTCACGGAGGGGCTAGATGGCTTCTTCTCTCTCTTTGGATCTCAATACAAAGTTCTCCTCGATCTTCTTGGAGATCTATTCGATCTAACTCTTTTTGCGGTGTGTTTGTCGAGATCCGATGAATTGTGGGTTTATGATCAAGATTATCTATGAACAATATTTGAATCTCCTATGAATTCTTTTATGTATGATTTGATATCTTTGCAAGTCTCTTCGAATTATCAATTTGGTTTGGCCTACTAGATTGATCTTTCTTGCAATGGGAGAAGTGCTTAGCTTTGGGTTCAATCATGCGGTGCTCGATCCCAGTGATAGAAGGGGAAACGAAACGTATTATATTGTTGCCATCGAGGATAAAAAGATGGGGTTTATATCATATTGCTTGAGTTCATCCCTCAACATCATGTCATCTTGCCTAATGCGTTACTCTGTTCTTATGAACTTAATAGTCTAGATGCATGCTCGATAGCGGTCGATGTGTGGAGTAATAGTAGTAGATGCAGAATCGTTTTGGTCTACTTGTCGCGGACGTGATGCCTATATACATGATCATGCCTAGATATTCTCATAACTATGCACTATTCTATCAATTGCTCGACAGTAATTTGTTCACCCACCGTAATACTTATGCTATCTTGAGAGAAGCCACTAGTGAAACCTATGGCCCCCGGGTCTATTCTCCATTATATTAATCTCCCGTCAACTAGCTATTTCTGTCGCCGTTTATTTTGCACCCTTTACTTTCAATCGTTATCATAAAAATACCAAAAATATTATCTTATCATCTCTATCAGATCTCACTTTTGGAAGTGGCCGTGAAGGGATTGACAACCCCTTTATCTCGTTGGTTGCACGGTTCTTATTTGTTTGTGTAGGTATGAGGGACTTGCGTGTGGCCTCCTACTGGATTGATACCTTGGTTCTCAAAAACTGAGGGAAATACTTACGCTACTTTGCTGCATCACCCTTTCCTTTTCAAGGGAAAACCAACGCAGTTCTCGAGAGGTAGCACAAGGCAGCGCCTGGGGTGCTCCGAGGGGAGCACAACCCACTAGGGCGCGCCCTGGTGGGTTGTGCCCACATCGGGTGCCCCCCGGACTGAAGGAAATATGCCCTAGAGGCAATAATAAAGTTGTTATTTTATATTTACTTATATCATGATATATGTTTATTATCCATGCTAGAATTGTATTAATCGGAAACTTGATACATGTGTGGGTACATAGACATAACACCGTGTCTCTAGTAAGCCTCTACTTGACTAGATCGTTAATCAAAGATGGTTAACTTTCCTGACCATAGACAAGTGTTGTCATTTGATGAACGGGATCGTTAAGTTTTATTGCTATTGCTTTCTTCATGACTTATACATATTCCTCTGACTATGAGATTATGCAACCCCCGAATACCGGAGGAACACCTTGTGTGCTATCAAACGTCGCAACATAACTAGGTGATTATAAGGATGCTCTACGGGTGTTTCCAAAGGTGTTTGTTGGGTTGGCATAGATCGAGATTAGGATTTGTCACTCCGAATATCGGAGAGGTATCTCTAGGCCGTCTCGGTAATGCACATCACTATAAGCCTTGCAATCAATGTGACTAATGAGTTAGTTACGGGATGATGCATTACGAAACGAGTAAAGAGACTTGCCGGTAACGAGATTGAACTAGGTATGAGGATACCGACGATCGAATCTCGGGCAAGTAACATACCGATGACAAAGGGAATGACATATGTTGTTATTGCGGTTTGACCGATAAAGATCTTCGTAGAATATGTAGGAACCAATATGAGCATCCAGGTTCCGCTATTGGTTATTGATCGGAGATGTGTCTCGGTCATGTCTACATAGTTCTCGAACCCGTAGGGTCCGCACGCTTAACGTTCGATGACGATTTGTATTTTGAGTTATGTGTTTTGGTGACCGAAGTTTGTTCGGAGTACCGGATGAGATCACGGACATGACGAGGAGTCTCAAAATGCTCAAGAGGTAAAGATTGATATATTGGAAGGTAGTATTCATACACCAAAAGGGTTCCTGAGTGTATCGGGTACATACCGGAGTACCGAAGGGGTTACCGGAACCCCCCAGGAAAAGATATGGGCCATATGGGCCATAGGAGGGAGGCTATCCAGCCCATAAGGGGCTGGCATGCCCCCCACAAGGGAGGAGGCCGAATTGGATTAGGGAAGGGGGCGCCCCCCTCCTTTCCTTCTCCTACTCCCTCTCCTTCCCCCTTTCCCCCTCCGGAAGAAGGAAAAAAGGGGGGCCGAATCCTACTAGGACTGAAGTCCTAGTAGGACTCCCCTCTCCCTGGCGCGACCCTTGGTGGCCGGCCTCCTCCTACCCTCCTTTATATACGGGGGCAGGGGGCACCCCAAAGGCACATCAATTTTTCTCTTAGCTGTGTGCGGTGCCCCCTCCAGAGTTTACTCCTCCGGTCAAAGCGTCGTAGTGCTTATGCGAAGCCCTGCGCGGATCACATCACCATCACCGTCACCATGCCGTTGTGCTGACGGAACTCTCCCTCGACCCTTTGCCGAATCAAGAGTTCGAGGGACATCATCGAGCTGAACATGTGCTGAACTCGGAGGTGCCGTACGTTCGGTACTTGGATCGGTTGGATCGTGAAGACATTCGACTACATCAACCGCGTTAACCTAATGCTTCCGCTTTCGGTCTACGAGGGTACGTGGACACACTCTCCCCCTCTCGTTGCTATGCATCTCCTAGATAGATCTTCCGTGAGCGTAGGAATTTTTTTGAAATTGCATGCTGCGTTCCCCAAAAGTGGCATCCGATCCAGGTTTATGTGTAGATGATATGCATGAGTAGAACACAACGAGTTGTGGGCGATAATAGTCATATAGCTTCCACCAACGTCTTACTTTGATTTGGCGGTATTGTTGGATGAAGCAGCCCGGACCAACATTACATGACCATGTTCATGAGACCGGTTCTACCGACGTGCTTTGCACACAGGTGGCTGGCGGGTGTCTATTTCTCCAACTTTAGTTGAATCGAGTTTGACTACGGCCGGTCCTTGTTGAATGTTAAAACAACACACTTGACAAAAAATTGTTGTGGTTTTGATGCGTAGGTAAGAACGGTTCTTGCTAGAAGCCCGTAGCAGCCACGTAAAACTTGCAACAACAAAGTAGAGGACGTCTAACTTGTTTTTGCAAGGCATGTTGTGATGTGATATGGTCAAGGCATGATGTGATATACGTTATTGTATGAGATGATCATGTTTTTTAAAAGTTATCAGCAACTGGCAGGAGCCTTATGGTTGTCTCTTTATTGTATCAAATGCAATCGCCATGTAATTGCTTTACTTTATTACTATGCGGTAGCGATAGTTGTAGAAGCAATAGTTGGCGAGACGACAACGATGCTACGATGGAGATCATGGTGTCAAGCCGGTGACGATGGAGATCATGACGGTGCTTTGGAGATGGAAATCAAAGGCACAAGATGATGATGGCCATATCATGTCACATATTTTGATTGCATGTGATGTTTATCTTTTATGCATCTTATTTTGCTTAGTACGGCGGTAGCATTATAAGATGATCCCTCACTAAATTTCAAGGTATAAGTGTTCTCCCTGAGTATGCACCGTTGCTACAGTTCATCGTGCCGAGACACCACGTGATGATCGGGTGTGATAAGCTCTACGTTCACATACAACGGGTGCAAGCCAGTTTTGCACGTGCAGAATACTCTGGTTAAACTTGACGAGCCTAGCATATGCAGATATGGCCTCGGAACATTGAGACCGAAAGGTTGAACGTGAATCAAATAGTAGATATGATCAACATAGAGATGTTCACCATTGAAAACTACTCCATCTCACGTGATCGGACATGGTTTAGTTGATATGGATCACGTGATCATTTTGATGACTAGAGGGATATCTATCTAAGTGGGAGTTCTTAAGTAATATGATTAATTGAACTTTAATTTATCATGAACTTAGTCCTGATAGTATTAGCATATCTATGTTGTAGATCAATAGCTCGCGTATAGCTCCACTGTTTTATTATGATTCCTAGAGAAAACTAAGTTGAAAGATGATAGTAGCAATGATGCCGACTGGGTCCGTGATCTGAGGATTATCCTCATTGCTGCACAGAAGTATTATGTCCTTGATGCACCACTAGGTGACGAACCTGTTGCAGGAGCAGATGCAAACGTTATGAATGTTTTGCAAGCCCGGTATGATGACTACTTGATAGTTTAGTGCACCTTGCTTTACGGTGTAGGACCGGGACTTGAAAATTGTTTTGAAACGCCACAGAGCATATGAGATTTTCCAAGAGTTGAAATTGGTATTTCAGACTCATGCCTGTGTCGAGAGGTATGAGACCTTTGACAAGTACTTTGCCTACAAGATGGAGGAGAATCAAGTGGGAGTTACAATCCAGTGAGCATGTACTCAGAATATCTGGGTACTAACAATCGCTTGAATCAAGTGGGAGTTAATCTTCCAGATAAGATAGTGATTGACAGAATTCTCTAGTCACTATCACAAAGCTACTAGAACTTTGTGATGAACTATAATTTGCAAGGGATGACGAAAATGATTCCCGAGCTCTTCGCGATGCTGAAATGGGCGAAGGTAGAAATCAAGAAAGAGCATCAAGTGTTGATGATTAACAAGACCACTTGTTTCAAGAAAAAGGGCAAGGGAAAGAAAGGGAACTTCAAGAAGAATGGCAAGCAAGTTGCCACTCCCATGAAGAAGCCCAAAGCTAGACCCAAGCCTGAAACTGAGTGCTTCTACTGCAAAGGAAATGCTCACTGGAAGTGCAACTGCCCTAGATACTTGGCGGATAAGAAGGATGGCAAAGTGAACAAAGGTATATTTGATATACATGTTATTGATGTGTACTTTACTAGTGTTCATAGTAACCCCTGGGTATTTGATACCGGTTAAGTTGCTAGGATTAGTAACTCAAAACAGGAGTTGCAGAATGAACAGAGACTAGTTATGGGTGAAGTTACGATGTGTGTTGGAAGTGATTCCAAGGTGGATAAGATCACCATCGCACACTCCCTCTACCTTCGGGATTAGTGTTGAACCTAAGTAAATGTTATTTGGTGTTTGCGTTGAGCCTAAATATGATTTGATCATGTTTATTGCAATACGGTATTCATACAACCTTCTATGGTCATACACCCAATGTGAATGGTTTATTGAATCTCGTTCGTAATGATACACATATTCATAATATTGATGACAAAATATGCAAAGTTGATAATGATAGCACAAATATTTGTGGCACTGCCGTTTAGGTCATATTGTTGTAAAGCGCATGAACAAACTCCATGCGAATGGATTTTTGGAATCACTTGATTATGAATCATTTGATTCTTGCAAACCATGCCTCATGGGCAAGATGACTGAGACTCCGTTCTCCGGAACAATGGAGCGAGCCACTGACTTATTAGTAATAATACATTCCGATGTATGCGGTCCGATGAGTGTTGAGGCTCGCGGCGGGTATCGCTATTTTCTAAACTTCACAGATGATTTAAGTAGATATGGGTATATCTACTTAATGAAACACAAGTCTAAAATATTTGAAAAGTTTAGAGAATTTCAGAGTGAAGTGGAGAATCATCGTAACAAGAAAATAAAATTTCTATGATCAGATCGCGGAGGCAAATATTTGAGTTACGAGTTTGGCCTTCAATTAAAAAATTGTGGAATTGTTTCACAACTCACGCCACCTGGAACACCTCAGCGTAATGGTGTGTCCGAATGTCATAACCGTACTTTATTAGATATGGTGCGATCTATGATGTCTCTTACCGATTTACCACAATCATTTTGGGGTTATGCATTAGAGATAGCTGCATTCACGTTAAACAGGGCACCATCTAAATCTGTTGAGATGACACCGTATGAACTATGGTTTGGCAAGAAACCTAAGCTGTCGTTTCTTAAAGTTTGGGGTTGCGATGCTTATGTGAAAAAGCTTCAGCCTGATAAGCTCGAACCCATATCGAAGAAGTGTGTCTTCGTAGGATACCCAAAATAAACCGTTGGGTACACCTTCTATCACAGATCCGAAGGCAAGATCTTTGTTGCTAAGAATGGATCCTTTCTAGAGAAGGAGTTTCTCTCGAAAGAAGTGAGTGGGAGGAAAGTAGAACTTGATGAGGTAGTTGTACCTTCTCTCGAATTGGAAAATGGTTCATCACAGAAATCAGTTCCAGTGATGCCTACACCAATTAGTGAGGCCTCGGAACACTGAGACCGAAAGTTCGAACGTGAATCATATAGTAGATATGATCAACATAGAGATGTTCAACATTGAAAACTACTCCATCTCACGTGATGATCGGACATGTTTTAGTTGATATGTATCACGTGATCATTTAGATGACTAGAGGGATGTCTTTCTAAGTGGGAGTTCTTAAGTAATATGATTAATTGAACTTTAATTTATCATGAACTTAATACCTGATAGTTTTCTACATATCTATGTTTTTGTAGGTCAATGGCCTGTGCTACCGTTTCCTTGAATTTTAATGCGTTCCTAGAGAAAGCTAAGTTGAAAGCCGATGGTGGAAACTACACGGACTGGGTCGGTAACTTGAGGATTATCCTCCTTGTTGCATAGAAGAATTACGTCCCGGAAGCACCGCTAGGTGCAAGACCCGCTGCAGGAGCAACTCCGGACGTTAAGAACGTCTGGCAGAGCAAATATGATGACTACTCAATAGTTCAGTGTGCCATGCTTTACGGCTTAGAATTGGGACTTCAAAGGTGTTTTGAACGTCATGGAGCATATGAGATGTTCCAAGAGTTGGAGTTAATATTTCAAGCAAATGCCCGAGTTGAGAGATATTTGCAACTCAAAACAGGGGCTACAAATTAAACGAAGATTGGCTAAGTACAAGGTGACGATGCGCGTGGGAAATGGTTCCAAAGTCGATGTGGTCGCCGTCGGCACGCTACCTCTACATCTACCTTCGGTATTAGTTTTAGACCTGAATAATTGTTATTTGGTGCTAGCGTTGAGCATGAACATTATATCTAGATCTTGTTTGATGCGAGACGGTTATTCATTTAAATCAGAGAATAATGGTTGTTCTATTTATATGAGTAATATCTTTTATGGTCATGCACCCTTGATGAGTGGTCTATTTTTGTTGAATCTCGATTGTAGTGATACACATATTCATAATATTGAAGCCAAAAGATGCAAAGTTAATAATGATAGTGCAACTTATTTGTGGCACTACCATTTAGGTCATATTGGTGTAAAGCGCATGATGAAACTCCATGCTGATGGGCTTTTGGAATCACTTGATGCTTGCAAACCATGCCTCATGGGCAAGATGACTAAGACTCTATTCTCCGGAACAATGGATCGAGCAACTGACTTATTGGAAATAATACATACTGATGTATGCAGTCCGATGAGTGTTGAGGCTCGTGGCGGGTGTCGTTATTTTCTGACCTACAGAGATGATTTAAGCAGATATGGGTATATCTACTTAATGAAACATAAGTCTGAAACATTTGAAAAGTTCAAAGAATTTCAGAGTGAAGTGGAAAATCATTGTAACAAGAAAATAAAGTTTCTATGATCTGATCGTGGAGGTGAATATTTGAGTTATGTGTTTGATCTTTATTTGAAACAATGTGGAATAGTTTCGCAACTCACGCCACCTGGAACACCACAGCGTAATGGTGTGTCCGAACGTCGTAACCGTACTTTATTGGATATGGTGCAATCTATGATGTCTCTTACCAATTTACCACTATGATTTCGGGGTTATGCTTTAGAGACGGCTGCATTCACGTTAAATAGGGCACCATCTAAATCCGTTGAGACGACACCATATGAACTGTGGTTTGGCAAGAAACCTAAGTTGTCATTTCTTAAAGTTTGGGGCTATGATGCTTATGTGAAAAAGCTGCAACCTGATAAGCTCGAACCCAAATCGGAGAAATGTGTCTTCATAGGATACCCAAAGGAGACTGTTGGGTACACCTTCTATCACAGATCCGAAGGCGAGATATTTATTACTAAGAATGGATCCTTTCTAGAGAAGGAGTTTCTCTCGAAAGAAGTGAGTGGGAGGAAAGTAGAACTTGATGAGGTAATTGTACTTTCTTCCGAATTGGAAAGTAGTTCATCACAGAAATCAGTTCCAGTGATGCCTACACCAATTAGTGAGGAATTTAATGATGATGATCATGAAACTTCAGATCAAGTTACTACCAAACCTCGTAGGTCAACAAGAGTACGTTTCGCACCAGAGTGGTGTGGTAATCCTGTTTTGGAAGTCATGTTACTAGACCATGACGAACCTACGAACTATGAGGAAGCAATGATGGGCCCAGATTCCGCGAAATGGCTTGAGGCCATGAAATCTGAGATGGGATCCATGTTTGAGAACAAAGTGTGGAATTTGGTTGACTTGCCCGATGATCGGCAAGCCATAGAGAATAAATGGATCTTCAAGAAGAAGACTGACGCTGACGGTAATGTTACTGTCTACAAAGCTCGACTTGTTGCGAAAAGTTTTTGACAAGTTCATGGAGTTGACTACGATGAGACCTTCTCACCCGTAGCGATGCTTAAGTCTGTCCAAATCATGTTAGCAATTGCCGCATTTTATGATTATGAAATTTGGCAAATGGATGTCAAAACTGCATTCCTTAATGGATTTCTTAAAGAAGAGTTGTATATGATGCAACCAGAAGGTTTTGTCAATCCTAAAGGTGCTAACAAAGTGTGCAAGCTCCAGCGATCCATTTATGGACTGGTGCAAGCCTCTCGGAGTTGGAATATACGCTTTGATAGTGTGATCAAAGCATATGATTTTATACAGACTTTCGGAGAAGCCTGTATTTACAAGAAAGCACTACAAAAAAAGACACATCCGTGACATTTTGGTCCGAACGAAAAAAAATTCTGTCGTACTTATGACACTTCTATGACGATAATTGTGACAAAACCCGGTATCATCATAGATGTGGTGGGCTCCTACTTCTATGACAAAAAATCATGACAGAAAATGGGTTTTTCCGTCCTAGGCAGGCCGGAGACGCAGCTGCATGACATTCTTTGGGCCATCCATGATGGAAAAAACCATGGTAGAAGCGAGGGCGAGGAAACTATCAGGGAGTTCGAGGTTACGGTGGGTGGTCGGGGGCCTAGCGATGCGCGTTTCTCTCGTACGTACGCGCGTGTGTGCGAGGCGTTGCGCTCTAACTGAACCCGAGCGAGGTGTTGGGCTCTAACTAAACCCGAGCGATTGCACTACAGGCTAGGCGTTACTGAACCCGAGCGATCGATCGATCCCTTGCTGTTAACTGAACCCGAGTGATTCCTTCGCTACTACTGCTAACTGAAGCCGATCATACACTGCTGCCTTCTTCCCTTGATGAACAGTGAGCGTTGTTGGGGGGGTTGGATGAACAATTCCTGGTGGGGGTTGGATGAACAGGACCCCGTGGTAGTAGAGGCCGTTGCCGCTAGATGAACAGGACCCCGATCGATCGAGCCGGTGGATGAACAGGACCCCGTGGAAGGCTGGTTGAACAATAGCCGGTGGAGGGCTGGTTGAACAGTAGCCCGCGGAGGGGTGGTTGAACAGGACCCCGTGGAGAGGGCTGGTTGAATAGTAGCCGGTGGAGGAGCGCGTGGTGGAGGCTGGATGAACAGGAGCCCGTGGATGAACAGTCGCAGGTGGAGGCTGGAGGAGGTCCACGGTGGATGAATAGTAGCCCGTGGAGCCTGGAGGAGGTCGACGGTGGAGATGAACAGTATCCCGTGGAGTCCTGTTTTGCGGTACGCCACACCCCTCTCGATGAACAGGACCCCCGTTTTGACTGTAGTGCTCCAACACAAGTCCGTTTCCTCCGTTTTGCAGTACGCCACACCCCTCTCGATCAACAGGATCCTGTTTCGACCGTGGCCGGTCGAACACAAGGCCGTTTCCTCCGTTCTACGGTACGCCAGGCCTCGTTTCCATCGGCCGTTCCGTCCAAGCCGGTTGGCTCCTGATGAACACGATGTTTTCCGACCCAGTCGGTTGCCTCCCGATGAATAGGACATTGTTTCTCCGTTCCAACCCAGTCGTTTCGCTGCCCGATGAACAGGACGATGTTGCTGCCGTCCGTTGCCTCTCAATGTACACAAGCCCTGGCCGTCCATATATATATGCGCGAGTACACGCTCGAGACCGCGCCCATATGTACGTACGTGGCCGTATTTTCTTTCGTGCACCCTGGCCACTGTACGTACGTGTACATGCTACGTGTGCGCCTCTACTACGACACGTGCCTTCCTTACACGGCCACGGTTCATCACTGCAGCCTGCAGACAGACCAATCGTATGTACATATACGTTCGCGACCAGAATGACAACGCTACGTACACTTCGACCAGGTGGGTCCCGACTGTCAGGCACTTCCTTGTGTGCGAAGATGTAGCTGGTGGGTCCCAGAAGTCAGGGGTGAATCAGTTTGTTTGCCCATAATATGGATGCAATTCCTTGCGTGCGAAGATGTAGCTGGTGGGTCCCAGCAGTTAGGGGGGAAACGTTTTTTTTCACGAAATACGGTGGCTCGTCCATGGGTCCCTGCTATCAGGTGGAGGAATCATTATTTTGCGCGTAATAAGGAGGCATTTCCTTGTGTGCGGCCGTGGACCCAGCTGTCAGCCTCTCCACGTACAGTACTCTTCCAATGGAAGTCGGTCGTTGACCACATTGACCACGCCGCGCCGAGAGCACCAAGGCGGTGGACGACGGCGAGGCCTAGGAAGGGTACGACGCGGAGCCAGGGAAGACGCGGCAGTGGACGCCCATGTGGAGAGGAGTACGAGGGTTCACTGGTTCGGCTGTGGCGTGAGGCTGCCGTCACTGCAGGGCCTGGCCATCAGTGGGAGTAGTAGGGGGCGGTGAGGCCTTCGCGGCACCACAGCCGGCCACGGGAGGCAGGAGCAGGCGGCACGACCGGCGCTGCTTTGGGCGGCTGGAGCAAGAAGACCAGAGGTTGAAGAAGCACTACGGCCGTTGGATGGACATCATACGGTCAGTGGAGCTAGAATCGTTCATATTGACTAAGTTGACAAAGCCCTCCGTCCCCGTCAACTTAGTAGGCCCACATGTCAGCCTCCCACTATGCTGGGTCCCAGCTAGTAGGGGGAGTATTCTTTTTTTTTGTGCGTAATAAGGAGGCACTTCCTTGCGTGCGAAGATATAGCTGGTGGGTCCGACCTGTCAGCGGGGGGAACGTTTTTTCACGAAATACAGAGGCCCTTCTGGTGGGTCCCAGATGTCAGGTGGAGGAATCACTATTTTGCGCTTAATAAGGAGGCATTTCCTTGTGTGCGGCCGTGGACCCAGCTGTCAGCCTCTCCACGTACAGTCCACGTCCAATGGATGTCGTTCGTTGACCATGTTGACCACGACGCTCCGAGAGCACCAGGGTGGTGGACGACGGCGAGGCCTAGGAAGGGAATGACACGGAGCCGGGGAAGACTCGGCAGTGGTTGCCCACGCGGTGGGGAGTACGAGGGTTTACTGGTCCGGCTGTCGTCGCCGGAAAATAACAGGAGGTGTGGGTGAGTAGAGGAATGGCCTGGGCAGCAATGGAGTAGGGTGGGGCGGTGCAGCCTATGCGGCAGCACAGCCGGCCACATGAGGCGGGAGCAGGCAGTCCCACCGGCGCTGGTTTGGGCGGCTGGAGCAAGAAGATCAGATATTGAAGAAGCAGCACGACCGTTGGATTAACATGCGGTTGGATAAACATAATGTATTAACAAAAATTATCTGTCAGCGATAGCACATGTCAGTGAGGGTGCGTTCCCTTGGTTGGGTTTGCGGTGTGCAGGAGTGACTGTGTGAGGGTGCGGTGCGACCGCGGCGTGCAGGAGCGACCGTGTGAGGGTGCGGTGCGACTACGACTGCCGTGCGCAAGTGGACCTCTTTTTCATTTTGAAAACTTTAGGCAATCTTGGCAAAAATGTGTGGCGAAGTATGGCAATGCAAGTAGATCCAAATAGGATAAGTACGTACGTACTAGGAGTACTAGTGTTAAAAAAGAAAGGCGAGGTTTTCCTTCGCGGGATTAATCGATACAAATCCTCGTTTGACATGTCAATTAATGCGTATTTTTTTCTCCAAAGCCCAAAGAGCTAACCATCTCACTCCTCATCGCTTGATTAATGCAGCGCCATGCAAACCAACCTTCTCACTTCCGCATGCATGCAAGGGTATATTAATGTCCTTGGTTGCTAGTACGAGGCAAACCCCATCAATTTTGCCTCGATTAGTGTTAGTGGCCTTTTGCAAATTGTAATTTTGATATACTGGCCTTGTGTACAAAAAATGGAGGTAGTAACTATTTGACTTCCTTCCCCATTGCGGTGACATCGATGATATCTCGAACATTGTGGTTTGGCGAAGTGCGTTCGATGGAGAACACCATTGAGGGAGACCATGGCAAGTCATTCGCAAGTGCCGCCTGCAAGCCGAGATAACTGCCTTATTTGCATCCAGGAAGTCCGTTGAACCAAAGGACGCGTAAATGTACTAGTACTATAGCGTCGTCCGTCCAGCTTAGTGCGGTGAGGTGGTTTCTCGAAGAAGATGATGGATAAGCAGAGTCAGCGAAGAGTGAAATGATGGTTGCTTCGTCCGTGCTTTGTGATTTGACGCCTCACTGCTTTGTGATTTGTGAGAGAAGGGACAGGGGAGTAGACTCTATGCTCTATACTGTACATGCAACCAAGCACGGGCAAAAGAGGAGAGACATTGCATTTTTCTATTCCTTCAATCAATCAATCAGGGAGCTTCGGTTCCATCTTTTTGGCTTTGGCAGCACCGTCCACAATGGTTCCCATCGATGCCAAAGCTATTTTCACATTTGGCTACACATTGTGGATGCCCTTAACCGTACCACTTGGTTTTGCTCCTGTGTGCTATCTATACAAATCTCAATTATATTGATCTAGAAAATTATAGAATCAAGATTAGTAAAAAGGAGGTGATTTTGCCGCGCAGATGGCGGGGGAGGTTTCTTATTTTTACAGGACGTTGGCCTGGCGGTTTGCTAACATGCGGTCCCACGTGTCAGTGCTTTACCAAGCCGATCCGTGTCCCACATGAGGCAGAACAACGGCAGAAGCAACACGTGGTTAACTTGAAGAAGATGAGGGAGAAGCGGATTCAGCAACGAGTGAAATGATGGTTGCTTCGTCCCTCCAACTTTTTTTTACTAACATTATTATTACTTGGTCCCTCCAACTTAACTGCGAGAAAGGTGCAACTTTGTGATTTGACGCCTCATTGCTCATTACTATGTCGGCGCCATGACTGGGGTGCTTCACCCCTGCTTCTCCGCACTATATTTCGGTATGGCACGTGGACCAGGTAGCTTGATGTCCCACATGTCGGCGAAAGGGACTAGAACATTTATAAAAGCGAGCGCTCCACTCTTACGATGGAGGAGTACACGAACAACGGCCCAGTGAACTGTCACTTGTACTGTACAGTACAATAGTTTTGCTGTTTCGCACGCTCCATCGATACAAACACAATTTAACAGGAAACGGTGGGATTTTTCCCGCGCGGTAGATCATACTGGCCATACATTTCGAAGGCAATTTTAATGTATGCAAACTGAATAATTAAGTAACAATATGATATCTAGTAAAACTAAAAACACATATGATTTATTGTGTTAGAGTGTAGTAGTAGTGCTGTACTGCATAGTTGTTAGATGTAACATGGGAGAACGTGTAGAGATGTAGTTTTGGAGGGCCTACAGAGAGAAAGCGTAATACGGTCACCGAACTTCAGAATACGCTCATTACGGTCACTATATACGTTTTGTGGTGATTATACGGTCACTTGCTCACCGTTCAGCATTGGATTGCACTCTGTTGACCGGCCAAATAGTCTGCGTGGCACCATGTTGACTAGTTAAATTGACCACGTTCCTTGTGGGTCCCACCTGTCAGTTCGCATAGGAAAAAAGGTCAGATAAACACAAATTTACGCAGGCACGACAAGACTCCAACCCATGCGTGGGAACCACCTGGTTGTGTATGTGTATGTCAGGGCCTGATGTGTGCGCATGCACGTGTAGGTTGAGCACTTGAGCGTGAGAGTGTGTTGGTCGGGTGGTGTGTGCATGCATGCGTGCATGCGTAGCTGCGTGTGTATGTGTGAGTGTTGCGTGTGTGCGTGGCTGCATGTGTTCGTGTGAGTGTTGCGTGCATGCAGTTCGTGTGCATGCGTGCGTGTGTGTATAATCACAACACCAGCTCCTGTGTGTTAAAACAGATAGCTCAGCATACCAATACAAGGCCACCTTGTCCGCTGTGCCTTTTTGCAAAATTGCCATAGTTTACTTCCTATCCGTCAGATATAAATCAGACGACCTATATTGCAGGATGGCATGCACACCATCATCACCAACTTTGTTTTTATAAGAGTGTAGATAGATGTAGATGTAGAGTAGATACAAGCCGACAGGTGGACCCAATGGTAGTGAGATAATGTGATGCAATACTATAGGTGCCACGTGGAGCGTTTAACTGGTCAACTAGTCGTGTCTTGAGCAAATACAGAGTTGTACGGTGAGCCCGTGACTATATAATAACCACAAAACATAAATGGTGACCGTAATGAGAGGATTCTGAAGTCCAATGTATGTATCGTGCTTTCGCTTCAAATACAATGATCGTCACTGTATATATCGCGAGAGAAATATGAAACATGCGTGAATGTGCTGGGGGCTTACTTTTAGAGGACCTGGAGATAGTTTGTGTGCGTATGTGAAAGGGGCATAGAGGGGGTGTATGTGATGGAGAGAGAGACGCTCTTCGTTTCTCTTTATTATGACTAACTTTATATATAGTATAAAAATATAAAAATTCACAGTGCGGAATAAATATCATTGTGGGCACCATGCAATGCAAATTAACGTTCATAGGCCTCCATATAACTTTGTAATGTTGTATATATTTAGAAATTCTAAAAAAATTGGCCTCACTTTATTCAAAAGGAATGTTGTATGCGAAATAAACGTGAAGAGAGGGATTTTTAGATCAATGGGGTACGTGATGTAACATCTGTGAATGTGTAGTTGATGTATTTGGCAAGGCCTAGAGAGGTATGTGTGTGTATTACATATTCGAGAGAGGCATGGATAGAGGGGCCGGCTGGGGGAGGGGCGTGGGAGAGATAGCACGAGAAATGAGAGAGGTCTAGAGAGAGAGAGACGAATATGATGTCACGGCGAAAGATTCCCTAGAGTGTGTATATGCAAGGGGGAGGGGATAGAGGCATGAGGAGAATTTTTTTTGTGGTGTCTGTGTTGGTATGTGTTGGTGTGAGAAGATAACGAGACCTAGGGGCAGAGGCTGTGTCACCGCGTGAGGTCCGGTGGGTCGAGGTGAGGCCCTTGGTTCGGTTCCGTCCTGCGCCACATTGGTCGTCCCGTGACGCATTTAGGGAGACCCATGGATGACTAGTCGTACAAGACAAAGGTAGTAGAATTGTGAAGGACTCTGTGTCCACTGACAAAGCCGACTGGGATTTGTAACCCTAGGTTCTCGGACTAAGGTAACCCCTTATCTCTGATATTACTCTTCATCCAACCTAACTTTAAGGGGCGTCCTACAGAATGCTCTTCTAGAATCATACTCGTCGATTAGGAAGAGAGGTGTGAGACAATGTGTGAGAGACATGCCTAAAGATAATGTGCGTACAGGAGACACGTAGGCAGGTCTATATATATATAAAGGGTCGATGGGGATTGTGCATGTGTATGCTTGTGAGAGGAAGAGTGCTTGTGGTAAAGGTTAGTGAAAATAGTCGTAAATGGTTACGAGAGGGAGGGAGGGTTATATCGAGAGCATGTCTGCGAGAAAGACACCTCGGGAGAGAGTGTGTGAGCATGTGTGAGAGACCACCGATGGAGAGTGAAACTACACATAAAAGACTGATGTACACATTGATTAAAGATATAAATTGTATCCAAATATTATGATGGGATCATGATATTTGCAATTCGCGTAAGGAACGGTCATTGATCCATCAGACATCTAGATTCTATCGAATTTGAGCATGTTTATGTTATTATTCGACAGAATTGATCCACATAGTTAGTATTTTGAACTCTAGACAATGCATCGCTTTAGCAATCGAATATAAATGTGAGTATAGTTCATGTTGTGTGTGTAATGCACATTATACATACGAAAGTTACACAATGAGCATTATAAATAGCTAGCTATGAACTAGCATACATTTGAATTCAACTTAAGGTGGTTTAAAAAAATCTAATTAAACATGAAGTCCATTCAATTATTTGAATTCGATATCATGGCATTTGTAAATCATACGTAAATTATGGGGGCACCAATATTTGCTCTGATTTTGTACATAATAGCATATATAGTCGTGTACAAAATAGATTCAAATTTAGCTCCTCCATTCCAAAATAATCGTAGTTATAGGATTTTCAAGTGTCAAAATTTCAAAAAGAAGCGGATAATTTAATGAGGTTTTCAAACATACAAAGTCAAATTTATTATTGTCTATTTAGGTCAATCCTCAAAGTTCAAGAGTACTCTAAACGTGAATGCTTCTGTTTCAAAATTTCGAACGAAGCACCAAAAGAGCCTCTACTCGCTCGAAACCGCGTGAGACCAATGTTTGGTAGTAGAAGGAAATTACTTTTCTAACTCCAACCCGTGAAACCTACCGGCCCGACGTCCAAATGTCTAAACCGGGGTAGGTTTGTAGCTTCATCTATACGCCACGCAACTGCCACCGAAAAACATTCATACACAATCGTCGCCTAAGCACATGAGCGCGGCCGAATTCGCTCCTGCCCACTATTTGGGACACCTGGGATTACCATCCTACCCCGGTCCGAAATTTAAGAGGGGGCAAAGTTTGTACTTACCCCAAATTTAAAACAAGCGCGTCCCATCTGTTCAAAAAAGCCAAAAACAAGCGCGTCCTAGACCGAAACATGGTTCTCCCTTAGCTCCCCCCCCCCCCCGTCCGATTCCCCATTCGTACTCCGTGGGCGCCAAAACTACCTCTCCACCAGCCGCGAAACCCCGACGTCCTCCATCTGCCACCCCATCCCACCCATCAACCGCCGCCCTCCTCCATCACGCCGGAGCTGATACCCCGACGTCGTCGTCCACCTCAACCTCAACGACAACACCCTACACGGCTAGTATTTGAAGCCGAGGCTGAGCCGTCCGTACCCGAGCCAGTTCAACCACGCCGTCCTGCGCCTCACCGCTGCCGCTCCAACTTCGCCACTGTCCACCGCACCGGAGTTGTTCCTGCTACACCGTCCTTCGCCGCCTCGGATCTGCTTCCCCTCCGCCGACATACGGCCACGGCAACACTGTCAACAATTTGGCCATGGGTTCGTCCAAGCCTGCACCTTCCTCCAAAACATCGGTTTCCCGGCAAAAAGAAGAAGATCAGCGCGAGATATGGAGGAGACCACACTGGCAACCGGAAATGGTACTCCTCTTCCCTTATTCGTGCAAATCTTATGTGTCTGGTTGCATGGTATTCATCCCACAGAAGACACTAGTTGACCGCTTCTTCTTGATACTTGATGTTCCTAGTAACTCGCGATGCACAAGGTTTCTCCTCATATACTATTTCACCTTAGCTAGAGGTCTGTTGCCCCCCTGGATTTCAATTCCTTGTCAGTTGATTCCCAATTAATGAAAGCATTCCCCGGCGTAACAGGCTCTAGTCCGCCTATTACACCAGGGAAGCAGCGCCTCGATGTTTATCTTAGGGGCGTGTGGGGCCTAGAGCTGTTGGCGCCCGATCTGGAGGTCAGCCGGGATTAAAGGGATGGCCTGGGGGCGCTGCCAAGTACGGCGGTGGTGTGAGGTCGAGGGGAGGGCCGGGTGGCAGAGGCAGGGGTCTGGGCCGGTGGTCGCTGGCGATTCGAGAAAGATCATCAACAGTGACTGGCGGGAGGTAGACGAAGGCCATCTGTCTGTTCCTTATAGATCGGACGGTTCATAAAAAAATCGACTGGCCTATTTATTTTCAGTTGACTGTTATCTTGATAGGACAACATGTGGTGGTGTGCTGGAGGAGTACCTGCATTTCCTGTGCTCATATATTACAAAATCATATGGAGTAGAATCTAATTTTGTTTGCCATGCAATGTTGTAGAGCTATAATATGTCTCCTGTCATTTATTTTTCAGCCATCTGCTATCTGCTACTTTTACAGTGCACTAGTTCTGCACACACTTCACCCATACTCTCACTATTGTGTTTTATGCAAGGTATTTCAGACTCTACTGCTATGAGAGAAGCAGAAAAGAAAATAGAGAAGTCGCTCCAGCATCGTATGCGGATAGGACAGACACGTCTCAGCCTTATAAAGGGTGCAATGTCAACAGATGGAGATGGTAAACGTAGCTCTACAGTTGATGACCTCGCTCGCAATGAACCACCATCCCAGGTGACTTCGCGGTGCCATATGTGGTTGCATGTTGCATATGGTGTCTAGCTTGTATTCTAAAGGCCGAAGTCGGTCTTTATTAAGATAAGGAAAGATATTTCTTACATGAACCACCATCCCGTGAGCACCTGAAGACAAATAGCTAGTTAGGGCACTGGCCGAGCCAGTGACAAGCCCAGCATAGACATGCATCACCTGGAAGCCAACTAAAAAGCCACGATGGTGGCGAAGTAGCCCGCCTCCCACCAGGCTCTCAGGTCCTAGATGATCATGCTCACCACTCCAGCCGGATGTCTAGCTTGTATTGCTTCCAATTTGGTTAAATTACATCTGCTTAGCTTACACACTATACCTTTGAATATGACATGCCTTCCTCTTTTTGGTACATACTAGTACATCTGTCTATTAACCATGTTCTTACATCAAACTAATGTTCTTGTGTATCCCTCATCAATCACTTATGATGAGGCAGATGAGGCAGTCAGGCCAGTGGACTACTGTGAGAAAAGATCCTCATTTAAAGAATGTAGCATCAGCCTCCCCACATGATTCTCAAGAAACAACAAGGCCAGATGAAGATAGTGAACGTAGCTCTATAGTTGATTACCGCATTTCCCCTACACTAGCATCACAGGTGCTTGCTCTAACTTGGCAGCTTGATATGTGGTTGCATGTTGCATATGGTGTCTAGATTATAATTCTTCCAATCTGGTTAAATTGCATGTGCTATTCTGCTTAGTTTATACATTATATCTGTTAATGTGACATGCCTTCCTGTTTTTAGTACATAGTACATCTATCTATTAAGCATGTCCTTACATAAAACTATTGTTTTTTTGGATCCCGCATCAATCAATATGACGAGACACCTTTAGTATATGCAGTGTGATATTAGTTGCATCTTTCATATGATTTATAGCATGCACTGCTTCTAATTTGTTGAAATGCCATTTATGATGGGACACTTTTAACTTGGTAGAGTCATATTGGTTGCATCTTTCATGTGGTGTCTAGCTTGCATTGCTTCTTATTTGTTGAAATGCTTTCTGCCTAGTTTACACAAACAGTTGTGAATATGCCATGCCGTCCTATTTTTCGTATTATTCCATCCTAGTATCATGTGTTTGCCTTACATCAAAGTGGTGATTGTCAGTATCATGCACGAATGAGTTCTGAAGAGTGAATTTAATTACTTTTTCTTGTCGGTTTTACTTGACAATTCAAAATCAATAAAGCGGAAGGAAGTTAGCAAGGCAGCGGATAAAGGTGCTCCTTCCAAACTGAGGGCCTCTACAGATTCTACTCCTCCATCCCCCCAAGATGATTTCCAAGACAACACATGCATAGACACTCAACGTAGCTGTGTTGATGATGTGCACGTCTCCCCTAGTGCACCATCACAGGTGCTCCCTCTAACTTGACACTGTTATATGTGGTTGCATGTTATGTATGATGTCTAGCTTGTATTGCTTCTAATTTTGTTGAATTCCATCTGCTTACTTTACACATTATACTTGTGAATAAGACACGTGTTCCTGTTTCTAGAACATACAATATCTGTCTATCACACCATGTTCTTACATCAAAGTACTACTGTTGTGTAACCTGCAACAATCACTTATCATAAGACACGTCTGACTTGGGAGTGTGATATAGGTTACATCTCGCATTCTTCTCTAGCTTGTACTACTTCTAATTTGTTAAAATGGAACTTATGATGAGATAATTTTAACTTGGTAGAGTGATATTCATTGCATCTTTCATATGGTGTCTAGCTTTCATTGCTTCTAATTTCTTGAAATGCCTTCTCCTTAGTTTACACATCATAAGCTGTGAATATGCAATGGCACTAATGACGAGAGACCTTTAACTTGGTAGTGTGATGTTGTTTGCATCTTGCATATGATTTATTTCTTGTACTGCTTCACATTTGTTTAAACGCCATTTATGATGAGACACTGCTAACTTGGCAGAGCGATATTTGTAGCATCTTTCATATGGTGTCTACCTTCCATTGCATTGCTTCTAATTTAGTGAAATGTCTTCTGCTTAGTTTACACATCATAGTTCTGGTTATCTCATGTCGTCCTGTTATTCGTACATATTACATCCTCCTATCATGTGGTGGTCTAACATCAAAGTTCAGTTCGTCTGTATCACGGATCAATTTGTTCTAAAGAACTAAACTGTTATTCATTTTTCTTGTCGGCTTGACTTAACATGGCACAGAGAAAGAGGAAGCAACACAGAATGACAGGGAAAGGGAAGCGGAAGAATCCTGTAGATTCTGCTGGTACTGATGGTGCAATAGATGGTCAAAGTCCAGCGGAAAATTGTACAAACATGGTATCCCATGCTACACGAGTTGCAGAACAAGCCAAACAGAAACAAATAGCTGCCACCAAACAAGCAGAGACAACCCTAGTTGTTGCAACACCTTCCACAGTACCACCAACTGCATGATTTACTCGTTGGTCAACTCAGCTAGCAGCACGTTCCCAAGCTCCCTTGTCACCTGACACTACTTCCGAAGCACTCTTGACACAAGATGAGTTGGCAAGATTAGATGAACTTTGTGAGCTTCAACAGCAAGAAGGTAGTTGCTGGAGTCAAGTTACAGTTGCATGCTTCTTTATATGTAGTCTCACAGTATGATGTACACTAACACTTCCTATGTTCGTTGTTGGACTAGCACCTAGGCGCAAGAGGAAACAAACATCAGGATAATGCTCGATAGGTTAACTAAATCTAGAGGAGGAAGAATGGAGATCCGTTTTGAGGCAGGTTTAAAAAGGCCACGTGATTCTACAGAGTCAGCCAAGTTAGTATCAGAGGCAGTAGTTGTCGTTAGGTGTCATGTACGTATCCTCCCAACATGGATTCAGTACAGGAATGACAAATAAGAAACCGAGTTCAACACCTATAGCAATCTGACCTCAAACGGTCGAATCTCTGTGTTCAGTGTCATCCCTGGATCGATAATGCTGACACACACAGTACTCGAAGGATTTATAACAGAGTAGCGATCACACACTTATTACATCGAATGTCTCAAAAGAGAACTTATTACAATAAATATGTCTTAAGGCCATCTAATACGATAATAGCGGAAGGCTTGGAAGATAAAGTGAGTCCATCAACTCCAACGGCATAGCTGAGTGCATGACAAACGACCTATCACACCTTACTCGTCGACTGAAAAGTCTGCAACATGATACGTTGCAGCCCGAAAACGGGTCAGCACATGGAATATGCTGGCAATATAACACAGTAGAGCAATGGACAGATAAATGCTATCACTACATGCATATATGGCTGATGGAGGCTCTAAGGTTATATGTTTCTACGAAAAGCCAATTTTTTCCGACAACAAAGGAATAAATTTTATTTAACTATCATGGTGGTTGAAACATTGAGAGTGGTACCCCATCTCAATCCCAATTAGAAAGTAATTACCAACCCAATAAATTAATTTAGAGTGATGAGATCAATCCAATAATTCAAGTACCAGATACTCAAGATGTCCATAACCGGGGACACGGCTAACCATGATTAGTTTGTACACTCAAGCAGAGGTTTGCGCACTTTTCCCCACAAGACTCGATCTCCTCCGTTGGATTTCTCGCACTTCATGGTGTTTGAGAAACGGATGACTGAGACACGGTCTTTCAGAAGCATTAACTCTAACCCCGGGTAGACAGTACCAACCTACATCCCCTACAGCTGCTAGCCTACCACTGGAAGAGGTCACGCAACATACTCAACTATGCCAGAGCCCGTAATGGCTTGCGGCTGCACACGGAAGTTTCTAGCATGAATAATCTTATGATCCCTTTGAGCCTGGGTGGCGTACCATAGGTTGATCACACGGTATAACCCCGGGATCTCCTAGGACAACACTGGTATAACCCCAGGTGCCCAAAACCAACAATCCACCCAGATGTGTATTAAAGTTGCCACCTTAAATTGAACCATTAATTAATAATCTCACATCTGTCATGGATTCACTCAAACCCAATCCACGTCTACAAGCATAGCATGGAAATATAAGCATAACGTAGAAGTAACTCCCAAGGGTTTGATAATAAAAGGCAATAGGTTCTACCTCATCATCTACTTCCCAATACCCACAAGTTAATCACATCCTAATCATGCAATGTTTGAGGATTGTAACTAATGCATAAAAACTGGGTATGAAAAGGGTATGATCAATGTGTTACTTGTCTTGCTGACGATCCGCAAAACCTAGTGACTCGTAGTAGCTGATACGTCTCCAACGTATCTATAATTTTTTATTGTTCCATGCTATATTATATTCTGTTTTGGATGTTTAATGGGCTTTATTATACACTTTTATATTATTTTTGGGACTAACCTATTAAACGGAGGCCCAGCCCAAATTGTTGTTTTTTTGCCTATTTCAGTGTTTCGCAGAAAAGGAATATCAAACGGAGTCCAAACGGAATGAAACCTTCGGGAATGTGATTTTCGAAACAAACGTGATCCAGAGGACTTGGAGTATATGTAAAGCAATCAACAATGAGAGCACGAGGCAGTGGGGCGCGCCCTCCACCCTCATGGGGCCCACGTTGCTCCACCGACGTAATTCTTCCTCCTATATATACCTACGTACCCCGAAAACATCATAACAGGAGCCAAAACCCTATTTCCACCGCCGCAACCTTCTGTACCCGTGAGATCCCATCTTGGGGACTCTTCCAGCGCACCCCCGGAGGGGGCGTTGATCACGGAGGGCTTCTACATCAACACCATAGCCTCTCCAATGATGTGTGAGTAGTTTACCTCAGACCTTCGGGTCCATAGTTATTAGCTAGATGGCTTCTTCTCTCTCTTTGGATCTCAATACAAAGTTCTCCTTGATCTTCTTGGAGATCTATTCGATGTAATCTTCTTTTGCGGTGTGTTTGTCGAGATCCGATGAATTGTAGGTTTATGATCACGATTATCTATGAACAATATTTGAATCTCCTCTGAATTCTTTTATGTATGATTGGTTATCTTTGCAAGTCTCTTCGAATTATCAGTTTGGTTTGGCCTACTAGATTGATCTTTCTTGCAATGGGAGAACTGCTTAGCTTTGGGATCAATCTTGCGGTGCTCGATCCCAGTGACAGAAAGGGAAATGACACGTATTGTATTGTTGCCATCGAGGATAAAAAGATGGGGTTTATATCATATTGCATGATTTTATCCCTCTACATCATGTCATCTTACTTAAAGCATTACTCTGTTCTTCTGAACTTAATACTCTAGATGCATGCTGGATAGCGGTCGATGTGTGGAGTAATAGTAGTAGATGTAGAATCGTTTTGGTCTACTTGTCGCGGACGTGATGCCTATATACATGATCATACCTAGATATTCTCATAACTATGCTCAATTCTATCAATTGCTCGATAGTAATTCGTTTACCCACCGTAATACTTATGCTCTTGAGATAAGCTACTAGTGAAAACTATGGCCCCTGGGTCTATTTTCCATCATATTAATCTTCCAACACTTAGCTATTTTTATTGCCATTTATTTTACTTTGCATCTTTATCATAAAAATACCAAAAAATATTATCTTATCATATCTATCAGATATCACTCTCGTAAGTGACCGTGAAGGGATTGACAACCCCTTTATCGCGTTGGTTGCGAGGTTCTTATTTGTTTGTGTAGGTGCGTGGGACTTGAGCGTGATCTCCTACTGGATTGATACCTTGGTTCTCAAAAACTGAGGGAAATACTTACGCTACTTTACTACATCACCCTTTCTCTTCAAGGGAAAACCAACGCAGTGCTCAAGAGGTAGCAAGAAGTATTTCTGGCGCCGTTGCCGGGGAGGCTTACGCAAAGTCAAGTCAAGATTTGAACTCCCAGCAACGAGCCATTTCTGGCGCCGTTGCCGGGGAGTCTACACACAAGTCAAGACATACCAAGTACCCATCACAAACTCTTATCCCTCGCATTACATTATTTTCCATTTGCCTCTCGTTTTCCTCTCCCCCACTTCACCTTGCCGTTTTATTCGCCCTCCTTCCGTTCGATCTTGTGTTACCATGTACCTTATTTTTGCTTGCATCTTTGCTTGCTAAAAGTTTATGGATCCTCATCCACTTGCTAATCTCTTTAAGAGAGCCAATTATGATGAACCAATTTCTAGTGATTTGAGTGCACTAGATTATCTTTATGAGGTTTTGCTTGAAATTCATGAATCTGAAATTTGTGATGAAGAAATTTATGAAGAGATTCACGATAGCTCCTTGAATAAAAAGCATGATTGCAATGATTTTACTATAAATTATCTTGCTGTCAATTGTGCTAATAATATGCAAAACCCTAAGCTTGGGGATGCTAGTTTTGCTATGTCTACTACTTATTGCAATGATCATGATTGGGGTGATTCTTCTTATGATCTTGAAAATTTATTTAAGCCCCATGATGAATATGAGATTGATAATAATGTTTCCAATATTATTGAAAGTTGGTTTGGAAGAGTGTCAACTTTAGATCCCACATATTTGGAGAATGTTCAATCTTATGGTATTTTTGATAAAAGTGGGTTTGGAGAGGTCATCACTTTAGCTAATGTTAATCCCACTATTTTGGAACAGTGTCAACTTTGCATGCATGTGGATTGTGTTGAAAATATTTTATGTGATAGCTATATTGTTGAATTTTCTTATGATCCTACATGTAATTATTATGAGAGAGGAAAATATGGTTGTAGAAATTTTCATGTTACTAAATTACCTCTTGTTATGTTGAGATTGCTATTGTTTCTTTCCGCTTACTTGCATTTGCTAGTTTTTGCTTGCCTTGCAAATTTGTTTGCTTATAATATGCCTATGAGTAGGAAGTATGTTAGACTTACATGTGTTTGTCACATGTTTTATGATGCTCTCTTTGCACTTCAATTCTTGTCTTTCAAGTGAGCATCATTAAAATTATCAATGCCTAGCTAAAAGGCTTTAAAGAAAAGCGCTTGTTGGGAGACAACCCAATTTTTTTACTTGCTGTTATTCAATAAATAATCCATCTAGCTTATGTTTAGATTGGTTTTTTGTTTTAATTAGTGTTTGTGCCAAGTTAAACCTATAGGATCTTCTTGGATGATAGTTATTTGATCTTGCTGAAAATTCCAGAAACTTTCTGTTCACGAAAACAATTGTTAAAAATCACCAGAACGTGATAAAATATTGATTCCAACTGCAGTAGATCAATAAACCAATTTTCTAGGTCTTCCTAGCTTGGTAGAGTTTTCTGAGTTCCAGAAGTTTGCGTTAGTTACAGATTACTACAGATTGTTCTGTTTTTGACAGATTCTGTTTTTCGCGTGTTGTTTGCTTATTTTGATGAATCTATGGCTAGTAAAAGAGTTTATAAACCATATAGAAGTTGGAATACAGTAGTTTTAACACCAATATAAATAAATAATGAGTTCATTAAAGTACCTTGAAGTGGTGTTTTGTTTTCTTTCGCTAACGGAGCTCACAAGATTTTCTGTTAAGTTTTGTGTTGTGAAGTTTTCAAGTTTTGGGTAAAAGATTTGATGGATTATGGAACAAGGAGTGGAAAGAGCCTAAGCTTGGGGATGCCCATGGCACACCAAGATAATCTGAGGACACCGAAGAGCCAAAGCTTGGGGATGCCCTGGAAGGCATCCCCTCTTTCGTCTTCGTCCATCGGTAACTTTACTTGGAGCTATATTTTTATTCACCACATGATATGTGTTTTGCTTGGAGCATCTTGTATGATTTGAGTCTTTGTTTTTTAGTTTACCACAATCATCCTTTATGTACACACCTTTTGAGAGAGACACACATGATTCGGAATTTATTAGAATACTTTATGTGCTTCACTTATATCTTTTGAGCTATATAGTTTTTGCTCTAGTGCTTCACTTATATCTTTTAGAGCACGGTGGTGGATTTGTTTTATAGAAACTATTGTTCTCTCATGCTTCACTTATATTATTTTGAGAGTCCTACAAAACAGCATGGTAATTTGCTTTAATTATGATAGGCATCCAAGATTAGTAAAAAAATCTTATGAGTGTGTTGAATACTATGAGAAGTTTGATGCTTGATAATTGTTTTGAGATATGAAGATGGTGATATTAGAGTCATGCTAGTTGATTAGTTGTGAATTTGAGGAATACTTGTGTTAAAGTTTGTGATTCTCGTAGCATGCACGTATGGTGAACCGTTATGTGATGAAGTCGGAGCATGATTTATTTATTGATTGTCTTCCTTATGAGTGGCGGTCGGGGATGAGCGATGGTCTTTTCCTACCAATCTATCCCCCTAGGAGCATACGCGTAATACTTTTCTTTGATAACTTATAGATTTTTGCAACAAGTATATGAGTTCTTTATGACTAACGTTGAGTCCATGGATTATACGCACTCTCTTCCTTCCACCATTTCTAGCCTCTCTAATACCGCGCACTTTTCGCCGGTATCATATACCTTCCTCAAAACAGCCACCATACCTACCTATCATGGAATTTCCATAGCCATTCCGAGATATATTGCCATGCAACTTACCACCGTTCCGTTTACTATGACACGCTCCATCATTGTCATAATTGCCTTGCATGATCATGTAGTTGACATCGTATTTGTGGCAAAGCCGCCATTTATAATTTTCATACATGTCACTCTTGATTCATTGCATATCCCGGTACACCGCCGGAGTCATCCACATAGAGTCATATTTTGTTCTAAGTTTTGAGTTGTAAAGTAAATAAAAGTGTGATGATCATCATTATTAGAGCATTGTCCCAAGTGAGGAAAGGGTGATGGAGACTATGATTCCCCCACAAGTCGGGATGAGACTCCGGACGAAAAAAAAGAGGCCATAAAAAAAGAGAAAAGGCCCAAATAAAAAAATGAGAGAAAAAGAGAGAAGGGACAATGCTACTATCCTTTTACCACACTTGTGCTTAAAAGTAGCACCATGATTTTCATGATAGAGAGTCTCCTCTGATATCACTTTCATATACTAGTGGGAATTTTTCATTATAGAACTTGGCTTGTATATTCCAATGATGGGCTTCCTCAAAATGCCCTAGGTCTTCGTGAGCAAGCGAGTTGGATGCACACCCACTTAGTTTCTTTTTGAGCTTTCATATACTTATAGCTCTAGTGCATCCGTTGCATGGCAATCCCTACTCACTCACATTGATATCTATTAATGGGCATCTCCATAGCCCGTTGATACGCCTAATTGATGTGAGACTATCTTCTCCTTTTTTGTCTTCTCCACAACCACCATTCTATTCCACATATAGTGCTATGTCCATGGCTCACGCTCATGTATTGCGTGAAGATTGAAAAAGTTTGAGAACACCAAAAGTATGAAACAATTGCTTGGTTGTCATCGGGGTTGTGCATGATTAAATACTTTGTGTGATGAAGATAGAGCATAGCCAGACTATATGATTTTGTAGGGATAACTTTCTTTGGCCATGTTATTTTGAGAAGACATAATTGCTTAGTTAGTATGCTTTAAGTATTATTATTTTTATGTCAATATTAAACTTTTGTCTTGAATCTTTTGGATCTGAATATTCATACCACAAATAAGAGAATTACATTGAAAATTATGCTAAGTAGCATTCCACATCAAAAATTCTGTTTTTATCATTTACCTACTCGAGGACGAGCAGGAATTAAGCTTGGGGATGCTTGATACGTCTCCAACGTATCTATAATTTTTTATTGTTCCATGCTATATTATATTCTGTTTTGGATGTTTAATGGGCTTTATTATACACTTTTATATTATTTTTGGGACTAACCTATTAACCGGAGGCCCTGCCCAAATTGCTGTTTTTTTTGCCTATTTCAGTGCTTCGCAGAAAAGGAATATCAAATGGAGTCCAAACGGAATGAAACCTTCGGGAACGTGATTTTGGAACAAACGTGATCCAGAGGACTTGGAGTCTACGTAAATCAATCAACGAGGAGAGCACGAGGTAGGGGGCGCGCCTACCCCCCTAGGTGCGCCCTCCACCCTCGTGGGGCCCACGTTGCTCCACCGATGTACTTCTTCCTCCTATATATACCTACGTACCCCGAAAACATCAGAACAGGAGCCAAAACCCTATTTCCACCGCCGCAACCTTCTGTACCCGTGAGATCCCATCTTGGGGCCTTTTCCGGCGCTCCGCCGGAGGGGGCATTGATCACGGAGGGCTTTTACATCAACACCATAGCCTCTCCGATGATGTGTGAGTAGTTTACCTCAGACCTTAGGGTCCATAGTAATTAGCTAGATGGCTTCTTCTCTCTCTTTGGATCTCAATACAAAGTTCTCCTTGATCTTCTTGGAGATCTATTCGATGTAATCTTCTTTTGCGGTGTGTTTGTTGAGATCCGATGAATTGTGGGTTTATGATCAAGATTATCTATGAACAATATTTGAATCTCCTCTGAATTCTTTTATGTGATTGGTTATCTTTGCAAGTCTCTTCGAATTATCAGTTTGGTTTGGCCTACTAGATTGGTCTTTCTTGCAATGGGAGAACTGCTTAGCTTTGGGTTCAATCTTGCGGTGCTCGATCCCAGTGACAGAAAGGGAAATGACACGTATTGTATTGTTGCCATCGATTATAAATAGATGGGGTTTATATCATATTGCATGAGTTTATCCCTCTACATCATGTCATCTTACTTAAAGCATTACTCTGTTCTTATGAACTTAATACTCTAGATGCATGCTGGATAGCGGTCGATGTGTGGAGTAATAGTAGTAGATGCAGAATCGTTTTGGTCTACTTGTCGCGGACGTGATGCCTATATACATGATCATACCTAGATATTCTCATAACTATGCTCAATTCTATCAATTCCTCGATAGTAATTCATTTACCACCGTAATACTTATGCTCTTGAGAGAAGCCACTAGTGAAAACTATGGCCCCGGGTCTGTTTTCCATCATATTAATCTTCCAACACTTAGCTATTTTTATTGCCGTTTATTTTACTTTGCATCTTTATCATAAAATTACCAAAAATATTATCTTATCATATCTATCAGATATCACTCTCGTAAGTGATCGTGAAGGGATTGACAACCCCTTTATCGCGTTGGTTGCGAGGTTGTTATTTGTTTGTGTAGGTGCATGGGACTTGAGCGTGATCTCCTACTGGATTGATACCTTGGTTCTCAAAAACTGAGGAAAATACTTACGCTACTTTACTGCATCACCCTTTCCTCTTCAAGGGAAAACCAACGCAGTGCTCAAGAGGTAGCAGTAGCACGCTTCACACTCCGGGAATTCTATCGCAAACAAACAATAGCATACATAAGCAATCAAGAAAAGAAGCACAGGTAAAACTCAGATAAGAAGATCTAACCAGAAAGTTCAACTGAAGAACTCTGGTTTGCAAAAAGAATCAAATCAAACGGAGCAACAAAACTCAAACTGCGAAAGAAACAAGATCCGATTACTAATCTGGACTAAAGTCAAATTTTACAGTACCAAAATCTTGTTCAAGTTGGTTAAACAGAAAGGGGGTTTCGAGACAAAGATCTAGGCGCTTGAATCGCCTGATTCTGATAAACGAGCGAAAAGATAAACTAAAACGAAGATCAGGGCAGAAATCGCGATCGAAAATAATCGCGGAAAAACCCTGGAAAAAGAAAAACTGACGAATAGGCTAACGAACGAACGTTCGCTGTCTGTGACTAACGGGTGAACAGCGTTCGTTAAAATGAATGTACGGACAAACGTCCGCTAAATAAATAAACCGACGGAAAAAACCGATCTAATAAAAAGAATGAGATCTAGGGTTTCGAAAGAAAACCAAACGGTTTTCTCGCAAAAACTGGCGGCGACGGCGGCTACCTCCGGCGACGGATGGCGAGGCGGCGGCGGGACGGTGGCGCGGCTCCGGCGGTTCGGGCGCGGGGCGGCAAGGCGGCGCTAGGCGGCGGCGGCGAGCGGGGTCGGCGGCGACGCGCGGCGCTGGCGGCGGCGGGCGGCGCTAGGGTTTCGGTGGGGCTGGGGCGACTTGGGCCTCGGCCTCGGGGGTGCGGCTTATAAAGCCCCGGGACAAGTGTCCTAGACGGACACGGCCCGGTAAGTCGGTTCGAACTTTTATTTTAAAATAAGTCCTGGCGCAGAAAAACTAACGAAAGAAATACTAAACGGACTCCACAAATCCTGGAATAAATTTTCGTGGTCCTCTAAAAATATGCCGGACAAAGTGAACATTTATTTGGGCCTCTAATGCAATTTTGAAAAACGTGTATTTTCCTAATTCAAATAAAATTGCAATAAAAATCCAAATAAAATTTATTTATTTGATTTTACTATTTTTCCTCCAATATTTCATTTTATTTGGAGAAGTCATATTATCTCCTCTCATATTTTAATACGAAATATTTTCGGAGAGAAAAATTATTTAAAACCAAAATAGTCCTTGTTTCAATATTATATAAAATTCAAATATGAAAAACGTGAAATCCCCAACTCTCTCCGTGGGTCCTTGAGTTGCTTAGGATTTCGAGGATCGCGAAACGAAAATGCAATAAAATATGATATGCATGAATGACCTATGTATAACATTCCAAATTGAAAATTTGGGATGTTACAAACCTACCCCCCTTAAGATGAATCTCGTCCCCGAGATTCGGGTTGGCTAGAAAATAGGTGTGGGTGGTCTTTGAGTAAATCATCCTCTCGTTCCCAAGTGGCTTCCTCCTCGGTATGGTGGCTCCACTGAACTTTGCAAAACTTGATAACCTTGCTGCGAGTATCTCGGCTGGCAAACTCGAGAATTTTGACAGGTTTCTCCTCATATGTCAAATCACTGTCCAACTGAATTGCTTCCAGGGGCACTGTATCTCTCAAAGGAATATCGGCCATCTCTGCATGGCACTTCTTCAACTGGGAAACATGAAACACATCATGAACTCCTGACAGTCCTTCGGGTAACTCCAACTTATAGGCAACCTCTCCCATGTGTTCCAAAACACGGTACGGTCCTACAAATCTCGGGGCTAACTTTACCTTAACTCCAAAACGTTTAACTCCTCTCAAGGGTGACACTCGCAGATATGCTCTGTCTCCGATTTCATAGGCTACCTCCTTGCGTTTCGAGTCTGCATAACTCTTCTGTCTGGACTGAGCTACCTTCAGTCTATCTCGAATCAGCTTAACCTTCTCTTCTGACTCTTTAATCAAATCCGGACCAAACAACTAACGGTCTCCTACTTCATCCCAGATCAACGGTGTTCTGTACCTCCTTCCATACAAAGCTTCAAAAGGTGCCATCTTCAAACTGGCCTGGTAACTGTTGTTGTATGAGAACTCTGCGTAGGGCAAATTACCGTCCCAACTAGATCCATAATCTAGCGCACAAGCTTTTAACATGTCCTCCAGAATCTGATTGACTCTCTCGGTCTGTCCATCTATCTGCGGGTGAAAAGCTGTACTGAATTCTAGCCTGGTACCCAAAGTCTGGTGTAGCTGGTGCCAAAACTTTGAAGTAAATTGTGTTCCTCTATCTGATATGATGGTCCTCGGAACTCCGTGCAGACATGTGATCCTGGTCATATATATCTTGGCCAACTTCGCACTGGTATAGGTGGTTTTTACTGGGATAAAGTGGGCTACTTTGGTCAAACGATCCACTACTAGCCAGATAGAATCATATCCCGATCGGTTCTTGGGCGATTCGGTGATAAAATCCATGCCAAGCTTATCCCACTTCCATTCGGGTATCGGCATAGGCTGCAGTAATCCTGCTGGCTTCTGATGTTCTGCCTTCACTCTCTGACATACATCACATACGGCTACATACTCGGCAATATCCTTCTTCATTCCAGTCCACCAGAAATGCTCCTTCAAATCCAAATACATCTTGGTGTTTCCGGGGTGTATCGAGTATGGCGAGTCATGAGCTTCCTGAAGTATCAACTTCCTTATCTCTGCATTATTGGGCACATAAACACGGTCCTCAAACCACAAGGTGTTGTGCTCATCCTCACGAAAACCTTTGGCTTTTCCATCACTCATCTTCTCCTTTATTTCAGCAATTTCTTTGTCATCCTTCTGAGCTTTTCGAATCTTTCCCAATAATGTTGACTGAACCTCCAATGCTGCAACAAAACCTCGAGGGACTATCTCGAAACGTAGCTCCCTGAGATCTTCTGCTAACTCCTTTGGCAATCCTCCGTTTACGAGGGTATTGACATAACTCTTCCGGCTCAAAGCGTCTGCTACGACATTGGCCTTTCCTGGATGATAGTGCAACTTCATATCATAATCCTTTATGAGCTCCAACCATCTCCTTTGCCTGAGGTTCAGCTCCTTCTGGGTAAAAATGTACTTCAAACTCTTGTGATTTGTGTACACATCGCAACGGTTTCCAATAAGAAAATGTCTCCAGGTCTTGAGCGCATGCACTACGGCTGCTAACTCCAAATCATGTGTGGCATAATTCAACTCATGCGGTCGAAGTTGTCTTGAGGCATAAGAAACAACTCTTCCGTCTTGCATAAGTACTCCTCCAAGTCCTAAGCGAGCGGCGTTGCAATACACTTGGAAATCCTTGCGTATATCCGGCAGAATCAGCACTGGGGCTATAGTCAAATGTTTCTTCAACTCCTGGAAACTTGCTTCACATTCTTCAGTCCAATGGAACTTGGTGTCCTTCTTCAACAATGTCGTCATAGGCTTTGCAATCTTGGAGAAATTCTCAATAAATCTCCGGTAGTATCCCGCGAGTCCAAGAAAACTGCGGATCTCTCCAACTGAGGTGGGTGCCAACCACTCAGTGACTGACTGGACCTTGGTGGGATCCACTGCTATACCTTCTCCTGATATAACATGTCCAATAAATCCAACTTCCTTCAACCAAAACTCACATTTGCTGAACTTGGCATATAACTGATGTTCCCTGAGCTTCTCGAGAACTAAACGCAAATGCTCCTTGTGTTCCTCTTCATTCTTCGAGTATACCAACATATCATCAATGAACACCACGACAAACTTATCCAAGAACACCTTGTTCATCATACTCATGAAATGGGCAGGGGCGTTAGTCAGTCCAAACGACATAACCGTATACTCATATAACCCATAGCTCGTGGTGAAAGCTGTTTTAGGTATATCCTTTTCTCGAATCTTCAGCTGGTGATATCCTGATCGCAGATCGATCTTTGAAAACACTTTAGCTCCTTGCAGCTGGTCGAACAAATCATTGATCATCACCAGTGGGTACTTGTTCTTGATCGTTACTTCATTCAATGCACGATAATCAACAACCATTCTTAACGATCCATCCTTCTTCTCAACCAAAAGCACTGGGGCTCCAATGTAACCTTTCTCCAACAACTCTTTAATCTGCTTCTTAATCTCCTCCAGATCATTTGCGGGCATCCGGTACGGTCTCTTTGATATTGGTCCGGTGCCTGGCAATAGCTCTCTCAAAAACTCGATGTCTCAATCTGGCGGCATGCCTGGTAACTCCTCTGGAAATACATTTGGGTAATCCTTCACTACATGCACTTCCTCCTGAACAACTCCCGTGAGAGAATTTACTTGAGTCCTCCTAGGCGCATGATGTGACGCCCGGATAATTAAGCTACAGTAAACCTCTGCTAATGATGCCACGTCACCTCGATACTGTTGCTCATCTCGTGTTAGTTCGAAACCAATTCAAATTCAAGCAAACCATAAAAAATTTCAAATATTAAAACTAAAATGTCTGGGGTGAGCCAAATAAATCCTAAGTAATAATGGTGGAGAAACCAACAATTTTAAAAGTATTTGAATGTGCTAAAATAAATAAAATAGCGACTGAAACAATAACTTAAATGCTTTTTTAATTAATAAATAATACAAGGTACTTTACCTTTGTCCCAAACTTTTTGTTAGAACAGTTGATTTTACAAATCTAATTTAGGAGTGGGTTTCAATTTTTGTAAAACTATAAACTATTAAATAAGTAAAAGAAAACAGAGACAAGAAAATAAATAAAAATAAAACAAAAGGAAGGAAAAAAACCTGCTGGGCCGTGGCCCAGCTGGCCACCGGGCCAACGAGGCCGGCCCAGCCGCGCCCCACCCCACTCTCCATATCCCCATCCCGGTCAAACCCTAACCCGTAACCCCCCACTCGCCCCCACTACGCTCTTCTCCCTCCCCCCCGATCCGATCTGGATCGGGGCTTACCTCACCGCCCCTGACGTCGCCCGTCGCCACCCCGCCGGCGCCCGTCGCTCCGACTCGCCGGGCCACCTCGCTGCTCGTCGAACGCCTCCCCGCTGCGCCCCGACTACCACGCCTCGCCGCCCGGCGCTGCCCGACGTCGTCTTCCCCGCGCCCGTCGCCGGATCGCCAAGCACCGCACCTCCTCATCACCACCTCGCCGGACTGCCCCACCGGAACAACGTCTCCAACCTCCTCCTCGAGCCCCGCTGCCATTTCTCTACGCTCAAACGGTGAGGCCCCCGGCCTCTCCTCCCTCTTCCCCCGTCACCCTATGCACGCGCTCAATGCTCTGCCGCCCTCATCGCGACCCCGCTGGTCGTCCTCGCCTGCAACTGCTATATGCTCGCTCTGTAACGCTGGCTGCTGTGCTGCTGCTTGCTCTGCCTGCTGCCTTCGTGCAGCTGCGCCCGGCCCTTGCCCCGTGACCACCGCTCCTTGGCATCGCCCGCTGTGTCCTTGACCCGCCAAGGCCGCGCCACTCATGCTCACCGCGCTCCGCCTCTACCGTGCTCCGCGTTGCTGGTTCGCCGGCCGCGCGCGCCCCGTGGCCTCCGCCGGCCGCCCCGCTGGATCCCGCAGCCCCGCGGCACCGCCCGAGTCTGTTCCCTCGGGCACGCGCCCGTTCGTGCGCCCGCGAGCCCCTGCGCCCGAACCGCCCAGCGCTCGTTCGGCTCCCTTGGGCCTATGACACGGGGCCCCACGCCCAGAACGTTAAAAAAGAATATATATATATATATATATGTATATAAATAAAAATGTTAATTAATTAATTAACTTAATTAATGAAGTTTAATTAACCTAATTATCTTAATTAACCAGTGTTAGAAAATCTAATTAGCTAACTATACTAATTAATCTGTTAGTGAGTTAATCAGTCGATGACATGCGGACCCCACATGTCAGTTTGACTAGGTCACCTGGTTAGTTGACTGCTAACATCACCCTAACATCATGCTGACGTCATAATTACATTTTTAATTAAATTAATTCTGTTAATTCTAAAAATAAATTAAATCTTTAAAAATTAATATAAAATAATCCGTAACTCGGATGAAAATACTTTGTACATGAAAGTTGCTCAGAACGACGAGACGAATCCGGATACGCATCCCATTTGTCTGCCACACATCCCTAGCATAGCAAACATGCAACTTTCCCCCTCCGGTTCATCTGTCCGAAAACGCGAAACACCGGGTATACCTTCCCGGATGTTCCCCCCTTCGCCGACATCGCCTAGTACCACGTTAGGGCATACCTAGCACCGCGTATTGCCTTGTTATGTTTTGCGATGCTTTGTTTGCTCCGTATTTACTATTTCGTCCCCTCTTCTTCTCCGGTAGACCCCGAGACCGACGCCGCCGCTACCCAGTACGACTACGGTGTTGACGACCCCTCCTTCTTGCCAGAGCAACCAGGCAAGCCCCCCCCCCCCCTGATCACTAGATATCGCCTATTCCTTCTCTCTATTGCTTGCATTAGAGTAGTGTAGCATGTTACTGCTTTCAATTAATCCTATTCTGCTGCATAGCCTGTCATTGTTGCTACAATTGTTGATACCTTTACCATCTATCCTAAATGCTTAGTATAGGATGCTAGTATTCCATAAGTGGCCCTACACCCTTGTCCGTCTGTCATGCTATACTACTAGGCCGTGATCACTTCAGGAGGTGATCACGGGCATACTATATACTTTACACTGTAGCATTACTTATGATACCGTTCGGAGATGGGGGCTGAAGGGGCAGGTGGCTCCATCCAGGTAGAGGTGGGCCTAGGTTCCCGACGGCCCCCGACTGTTACTTTGTGGCGGAGCAACAGGGCAGGTTGAGACCACCTAGGTGAGAGGTGGGCCTGGCCCTGGTCGGCGTCCGCGGTTACATTAAAATAACACGCTTCACGAGATCTTGGTATTTGATCTGAGTCTGGCCACTCGCCTATACGCACTAACTAACTACGCGGGAACAGTTATGGGCACTCGACGTCGTGGTATTAGCCGAAGCCTTCTTGACGTCAGCGACTGAGCGGCGCGCGTCGGGTTGGACCGCGTAACGCAACTTCCTTTGAAATGAAGGTTGCTAGGTCTGCTCACCGACCGCGTTCGCAACATGCAGGTGTGCAATTGGCGATGGGCCCAGACCCCTGCACGCATAGGATTTAGATCGGCGTGCTGACCTCTCTGTTGTGCCTAGGTGGGGCTGCGACGTGTTGATCTTCCGAGGTCGGGCATGATCCAGAAAAGTGTGTCCGGCCAAAGGGGATCGAGCGTGTTGGGTAATGTGGTGCACCCCTGCAGGGAAGTTTATCTATTCGAATAGCCGTGATCCTCGGTAATAGGACGACCCGGAGTTGTACCTTGACCTTATGACAACTAGAACCGGATACTTAATAAAACACATCCTTCCAAGTGCCAGATATAACCCGGTGATCGCTCTCATACAGGGCGATGAGGGGAGGATCGCCGGGTAGGATTATGCTATACGATGATACTTGGTGAACTTACCATCTACTCTCTTCTACATGCTGCAAGATGGAGGCTGCCAGAAGCGTAGTCTTTGACAAGACTAGCTATCCCTCTCTTATTCTGGCATTCTGCAGTTCAGTCCACCGATATTGCCCCTTTACACATATACCCATGCATATGTAGTGTAGATCCTTGCTTGCGAGTACTTTGGATGAGTACTCACAGTTGCTTTGCTCCCCCTTTTCCCCCCTTTCCTTTCTTTCTGGTTGTCGCAACCAGATGCTGGAGCCCAGGAGCCAGACGCCACCGTCGATGACGACTCCTTCTACACTGGAGGTGCCTACTACTATGTGCAGGCCGCTGGCGACGACCAGGAGTAGTTTAGGAGGATCCCAGGCAGGAGGCCTGTGCCTCTTTCGATCTGTATCCCAGTTTGTGCTAGCCTTCTTAAGGCAAACTTGTTTAACTTATGTCTATACTCAGATATTGTTGCTTCCGCTGACTAGTCTATGATCGAGCACTTGTATTCGAGCCCTCGAGGCCCCTGGCTTGTATTATGATGCTTGTATGACTTATTTTATTTTTAGAGTTGTGTTGTGATATCTTCCCGTGAGTCCCTGATCTTGATCGTACACGTTTGCGTGTATGATTAGTGTACGATTGGATTGGGGGGGCACAAGTTGGTATCAGAGCCGACTGCCTGTAGGAATCCCCCTTCCACACTCCTTGGCTGAAGTCGAGTCTAGACATTGCAAAACTTTTTACTAACATGGATGTGTGTCTTACGGGCTCACGTCGCCATTTGGGTGGTATTAGGATCTTTTACTCCTCGACCTATACTCTGGGACTCTGATCTCTCTTCTATTCGGGTTAAAATGAATTTACTAACTCTGACTCTAGGTTCTCGTAACTACTTCCTCCCAGAGAGCCCTTATCACAGAGGATCGCCTGCTGCACCAGAAGATTCTGAAGATACCCTCTGATGTTCTTGTGCCTGTCGTTTTTGCAATTTCCTATCACCGATATATCCCTATGGATAAACACATACACTCGTCATCCATACCTTCATTCCAAGATGCTCTTGATATTACTAGATACCACGGAATATTTTCCAATATCTCGAGAATCCTTTGTGCCTACTGTTAGCACTTCTCAGCGTGAATACACCTGCAAATAATTCCTCACACTTATTGAGGATTCGTTCATCCCCAGTTGATCATGTGTTTCACAAAATTCTTTGAAATGTTATCCGAGCTTTCGAGAATCCTCTACAGCCTATGGCTCTTGAAATTCTTGTCTGCCTACATTATGGTTAATTCCAAATGCCTAGCATTATTTATTGACATCCTTTGCCATCATTTTGAGACCGTTGATTCAATATGATGCGGATGCTCGCAATCATCAGTCGCAATTAGAATTCCTCCTTCTAGCTCAGACGTCATTTTTGAACATGAGCTGGTTCTCGACCAATCAATTGCCGTCGGTTGTACCCCTAAGTCTATTCGGCTTATCCATCCTTAATCAGAGCGTTTGCTTTTGATCCCTCGATTTGGAAAATATTAATTCCTTTACATTTGAGCTCTGAATTAGTCAGTTGTTTCTACAATCCGATCTCCTTGCATTCTCTCTTCTTCTGGTTGAGTACCGATGCTCACATCAGATCCCTTGAGGACCACTGGATCCTTTGTTGGATTTTGTCCGACAGCGTCCTTCATATTCAATCACTTCGGAAGTTCTTTCCCTGATACATAATGCCATTGGTAAATCCTATTCCCTGACTTGACCAACCATGCTTTGCTTTCGAGCTGGTGATATTTACTCTTGAAGCTTGTAGAGTATGTTTCTAAGATGCCCCGATGGGTTGAACCTATACCTTCTCTAAAACCTTGTGAACCTGAATGTTTTCACGAGTCATACTCTTTTGGTGCTTCGCCAGATACAATTTCAACACTACAACTTCTTCGAAGACGAGAAGTGAATGATAGGTTATGCATTAAAGAAGTGGGAGTCGACCTTGAACTTTGTGTTCATGCCCATGGACACGATGAAGATCCTATCATGGAAGCTTCTTGTAATAATAACTATTTCCTTCATAAATATCATCTGGTATCCGTGAATTGATCCTTTGCAACCGTGGTTCCGACCATGATTGTTCTTCTTTGATCCCATTTCTCGGACAAGTTAAAGCACTTGTCTTCTACAGATCAATATGCCTGCCCAACCTCTATCATGATCTACCTTCGAGTATTACCCCTGGTATCTCGAGGATATCATGCCATTGCACTACAAATTATGAACTTTCGATGAAGTACTACCTTTCCCTGTCTTTGTCACTTCATGGGTTCTAGGTTGTTTGTCAACCGAGAACACTGATAAGTGAATCGATTCCGCGCTCCGGTTCAATAACTAATTTTTGTTGATTACGAGTTTAATTATCGTGCTAAATCTTAACTGTGCTACTTGGTCTTTCTTTCTGGAGCACAATTCTCGATGATGAGCTAAGCTTATGTCGATCTTCCTCGCCATATCATTACGCCTCAAACAACGAGCTTGATTCCAATCTTTCGCTGCATCAGTCCTTTTGTTTGATGCAGTCGCTATTCGATTGCTTCTTCATGGAGCCTCTCGACAAAATTTGTCGTGATCATCATCATCCTTTTGGGTTCTTCCGGGATATCTATTGAATTCTTGATGAGAAATACCATCCTTGCCCCTCGATGATTAGTGTTATCATCGGCATCTTTATTGCCCTCCCTCCAACACAAACTTGTTCATGTTTCGTGTAGTACCTTGAGTTCCTTGCTATCCAGCTTTTGTTATGTTCTACCTTGGGGTATTACCATCTTTTACGTCAAGGATGTTGTGAGGATTGCTCCACCTCTTAAGAATTCATAAAATAGTGATACTTCTCACTATCACCATTCTTTCTTGGTTCCCGTGTTGATTCTAACCGGGATACCAACAAGTGAACGGTGTTGTTTGGATTCTGTACTTCTAGCAACCCTATTACTTTGAAGTTAATGGCCGACCATTCATTCTTAGGCTATTGGTTATTGAATCAACTTTCTAACATTCATCATGCTACCTAACACCATATTTCGGGTGCACCTTTCAACTAATGTTTTATTGTGTATGTTTTCCTCGAGCATAACTCATTATGTCATTTGATCCGACAAATGTTATCTCCTTGTTCACATAATTGTGGAAATCCATCTTTTGGAGATCTCGATGAATTGTCACTGAGACCATCAGCCACGTCCTCATCCTCTCCTTGGTTTAATGATGAATTCTCGTTTTGTAACTCACTCCCATAGTTCATTTCCCGAGAATCTTACATTGTCATCTCGTCAATTTGTGTTGCACCTTTTCTTCTCTGGCATCCTAAGTCGGAGGTATCCTGACACCAATCGGATCTGAACCTCGGCCAGATATGATGGTTGGAACATATTTCCAAGAGTTATAACATTGGTCTTTATATGACTCGTTAAGGTGATGTCATGCCTAGCACGCCTGACCGGAGGACCTATTATTATAATTTCCTTTTTAGCAAGGCTATCCATTCTTCCATGAGGAAATTGTAAAACTTATTCTACAAGTTGTTCCTGATGGATCCTTCATGTATCCGAAGTCTGACCTTTGCTTGAAGACCTTGTCAGTGCTATCTCGAAGCATGTCTGTGGTACTCCAATTTCCAACAAGAACATTTGAAGCCCAATGATAAATGTTTCCTGCTCAATTATCCAAACACCGCTGTATGGGTATTGTCATGAAATTTCTCTCACCTTACCCAAAGAGTTTTCTACATAATATCCTGTCATGGATATCTTGTTTTGCTTGTCCTTGGGAAGGATATACCCCTGAAATGTGTGTAAACACCTTTTCCTTTCCGTTGCTCTGTTTAATCTGATGATCACATTTTCCTTTCCATTGTTTGGATTAACGTTTCTTGTAATCTGACTTAGCTGAGCAGTGATAATTCCCTGCTTAGGGAAGCACCTCGTTGTGCCACTCTATCAGTAAGACCCTGTTACTATTGTTGATGACATTCCGGTAACCACCGATGGACGAGAACTTTGCCTATTGGTTCGCCTCGTTTCAACGAGCAGGAAAATGGTTCTCTTCGTCCCTCACCCTTGGTACCGATGTTGTTGCTGACATAACTGACAGACTATCCTCTGACATGCCCTGCTTATATGATCGTGCAAGACGTCACTGCCCTTCCTACTTTTAACCCACATGGTGGGCCCATAACCCACAGTTCCACAAGATTGAAACCTGACTCTCCTGTACACCCTATTGTCAAAGTTATTCCTCGTGCGTGGCCTTGTATGTAATTCACGAGCCACCTTCAAGTCTGATATCAGACACAATACTTATTCCCGTTGCTTTGAACCCCTTTCACACCCTGTAACAGGCATCGAACGATTGCCTGCCCGCTCGAAACTTCCTAGGATACCTCCTTACTTTGCTCTCGATATTTCCTTAATTTCAATTTAAGAATTACTTTCCGCCAACATCCCCGATGTTATCGACCAGATAGACAACCTTGCAGGGGTCCGTTCTTCTGGAATACCCACCCTTTATTCTTTCGTAAGTACGATGGAGTTCCCGAAGAAAGGGTGCCGACTTCATCACGATGACCTAAAGAAGAGAAATGAAGACATCAACGTAATGGATCGACCTCTTCGAGAAGAGCAATCAAGACCGAGAAGATCCGTTGGAATTTCGCAACCACAACTTTCCCCCTTACACTACTTCTTAAATCTCGGGACGAGATTTCTTGTAGTGGAGGAGAATTGTGACGCCCGGATAATTAAGCTACAGTGAACCTCTGCTAATGATGCCATGTCACCTCGATTACTGTTGCTAATCTCGCGTTAGTTCGAAACCAATTCAAATTCAAGCAAACAATAAATTTTTTCAAATGTTAAAACTAAAATGTCTGGGGTAAGCCAAATAAATCCTAAGTAATAATGGTGGAGAAACGAACAATTTTAAAAGTATTTGAATGCACTAAAATAAATAAAATAGCGACTAAAACAATAACTTAAATGTTTTTTAATTAATAAATAATACAAGGTACTTTACCTTTGTCCCAAACTTTTTGTGAGAACAGTTGATTTTACAAATCTAATTTAGGAGTGGGTTTCAATTTTTGTAAAACTATAAAGTATTCAATAAGTAAAAGAAAACAGAGAAAACAAAATAAATAAAAAGAAAAGGTGAAAATAAAACAAAAGAAAGGAAAAAAAACCCTGCTGGGCCGTGGCCCAGCTAGCCACCGGGCCAACCAGGCCGGCCCAGCGGCGCCCCACCTCACTCTCCATATCCCCATCCCGGTCAAACCCTAACCCGTAACCCCCCACTCGCCCCCCACTACGCTCTCCTCTCCGACTCGCCGGGCCACCTCGCCGCTCGTCGAACGCCTCCCCGCTGCGCCCCGACTACCACGCCTCGGCGCCCGGCGCTGCCTAGCACCGCGTATTGCCTTGTTATGTTTTTTGATGCTTTGTTTGCTCCGTATTTACTATTTCGTCCCCGTCTTCTTCTCCGGTAGACCCCGAGACCGACGCCGCCGCTACCCAGTACGACTACGGTGTTGACTACCCCTCCTTCTTGCCAGAGCAACCAGGCAAACCCCCCCTTTATCACTAGATATCGCCTATTCCTTCTCTCTACTGCTTGCATTAGAGTAGTGTAGCATGTTACTGATTTCGGTTAATCCTATTCTGCTGCATAGCCTGTCATTGTTGCTACCATTGTTGATACCTTTACCCGCTATCCTAAATGCTTAGTATAGGATGCTAGTATTCCATCAGTGGCCCTACACCCTTGTCCGTCTGCCATGCGATACTACTGGGCCGTGATCACTTCGGGAGGTGATCACGGGCATACTATATACTTTATACTGTTGCATTACATATGATACCGTTCGGAGATGGGGGCTGAAGGGGCAGGTGGCTCCATCCCGGTAGAGGTGGGCCTGGGTTCCCGACGGCCCCCGACTGTTACTTTGTGGCGGAGCGACAGGGCAGGTTGAGACCACCTAGGTGAGAGGTGGGCCTGGCCCTGGTCGGCGTCCGCAGTTACTTTAAAATAACACGCTTAACAAGATCTTGGTATTTGATCTGAGTCTGGCCACTGGCCTATACGCACTAACCAACTACGCAGGAACAGTTATGGGCACTCGACGTCGTGGTATCAGCCGAAGCCTTCTTGACATCAGCGACTGAGTGGCGCGCGCCGGGTTGGACCGCGTAACGCAACTTCCTTTGAAATGGAGGTTGCTAGGTCTGCTCACCGGCCGTGTTCGCAACATGCAGGTGTGCAATGGGCGATGGGCCCAGACCCCTGCGCGCATAGGATTTAGACCGGCGTGCTGACCTCTCTGTTGTGCCTAGGTGGGGCTGCGACGTGTTGATCTTCCGAGGCCGGGCATGACCCAGAAAAGTGTGTCCGGCCAAAGGGGATCGAGCGTGTTGGGTAATGTGGTGCACCCCTGCAGGGAAGTTTATCTATTCAAATAGCCGTGATCCTCGGTAACAGGACGACCCGGAGTTATACCTTGACCTTATGACAACTAGAACCGGATACTAATAAAACACACCCTTCCAAGTGCCAGATATAACCCGGTGATCGCTCTCACACAGGGCGACGAGGGGAGGATCGCCGGGTAGGATTATGCTATACGATGATACTTGGTGAACTTACCATCTACTCTCTTCTACATGCTGCAAGATGGAGGCTGCCAGAAGCGTAGTCTTCGACAGGACTAGCTATCCCTCTATTATTCTGGCATTCTGAAGTTCAGTCCACCGATATTGCCCCTTTACACATATACCCATGCATATGTAGTGTAGATCCTTGCTTGCGAGTACTTTGGATGAGTACTCACGGTTGCTTTGCTCCCCCTTTCCCCCCTTTCCTTTCTTTCTGGTTGTCGCAACCAGACGCTGGAGCCTAGGAGCCAGTTGCCACCATCGACGATGACTCCTTCTACACTGGAGGTGCCTACTACTACGTGCAGGCCGCTGACAACGACCAGGAGTAGTTTAGGAGGATCCCAGGCAGGAGGCCAGTGCCTCTTTCGATCTGTATCCCAGTTTGTGCTAGCCTTCTTAAGGCAAACTTGTTTAACTTATGTCTGTACTCAGATATTGTTGCTTCCGCTGACTCGTCTATGATCGAGCACTTGTATTCGAGCCCTCGAGGCCCCTGGCTTGTATTATGATGCTTGTATGACTTATTTTATTTTTAGAGTTGTGTTGTGATATCTTCCTGTGAGTCCCTGATCTTGATCGTACACGTTTGCGTGTATGATTAGTGTATGATTGAATTGGGGGTGGCACACATGCCTAGATACATACTCGATCCTTTTTCCCTCTAGGGTGGTGAGTAGAATAGACCTACTAGCGCAGTCAATGTTTCCTCCATACTTCGATAACCAATCCTTTCCCAGTATCACATCCAATCCTTGTGACTCCAGAATTATTAGGTCTGAGGGGAAAACGTGGCTACCAATGCTTAAAGGTAACCGATCACACCATCGGCTGGCCATATACTCTGCACCGGGTGAGCTTACTAGCAAGGGTGTCCTAAGGGCTAAGGTGGGTAACTTAAACATGTCCACAAATCCCCTTGAAATGTATGAATGCGATGCACCAGTATCAAACAAAAGAAGGGCGGTAAATGACTTAACCAAAAACTTACCGATAACTGCATCAGGATGTTCTTCAACCTCCTCCATGTTCACGTGGTTCACATGTCCCCTGTTGAAAGGGTTGGGCTTCTTCCCAGCGCTTCCATTGCCATTTCCATTCTTTAGTTCTGGACAATCATTGGCGTAGTGCCCAGTCTTCCCACACTTGAAACAGGTAATGTGACTTTGATCCTTCTTGGGGGGTGTGGGTGGGTTAGAGCGGTTCTGATTGCTGCCTGCTCCATTCCCGTTTCCATTCTTGGGGCCACTGTGGTTATGCGTACTTCCTCCATTGTGAGTGTGGCCTCCATGGTTATGGGTCAATCCTCCCGAATTCGGGGTGAAACGGGGCTTCTGCTGAGCTCATGAATTGTACTTCCCTTGTCCATACTTCTTTTTGCGGCTCTCAATCTGCTGTTGCTTCCCTTCCATCATAAGAGCCTTGTCTACCAGCTCCTGGTAGTTGTTAAATGTTGCCACCATCAATTGCATGCTCATCTCATCATTCAGCTCTTCCATAAACTTCTCCTGCTTCGCGGCATCTGTGGCCACATCATTAGGGGCATAACGAGATAGCTTACTAAACTCATCTACATACTGAGCCACAGTACAATTTCCTTGGCGCAAGTTGCGAAACTCACGCTTCTTCATGCTCATAGCTCCAGTTGAGACATGTGTTGTGCGGAATGCTTGCTGAAACTGATCCAAACTGATATTGGCTATAGGAAAAGTGGATGTATAATTCTCCCACCATGATGTTGCTAGTCCATCCAATTGGTGTGCGGCAAAACGCACCTTCTCAGCATCTGTGCATCCAGCGGTGGTCAACTTCCTTCCAATCTTGCGTAGCTAGTCATCCGCAACTATTGGCTCGGTGCTACTAGAAAACACCGGCGGCTGCAACGTCAGAAAGCGGGCTAAGCTGTCAACTGGAGGTGGTGCCGGTGGGTTGTTGTTGTTGTTGTTGTTGCCTTGGTTCTGGACTAATATCTGCATCAAGGCATTCTGCTGCTGGATCAACTGGGTGATCTCCGGTGGGAAGACAAATCCGGTGTCACGTCTCGGAGGCATCTGATGGATTTAGAGGGGAGAGTTTGGAATAGAAATGAGTTCTAGTGAGAAAGCACTACCCATATGCACATGAGAAAAACACAATCATATCATATCACTCAATCAATCAAGCAAGGGCATACAAATGGTCTAGAACTAACGTTACAAAAGTGCTCGGACTACTACTATATACAGGGGGGAATGCTACTAATCAGATGGTGGTCATTCTAGAAATTTTGATCGGTGGAAGACTCCGTGATATCCGCTCCAGCTTCGTCTTCATAATCATCATCACTACTATCAGGGTCGGAGTCAGTGTCGTCGATGATGATGTAGTCTTCTCCTCCTGGCGCGGGGTCTCCCAAGAATACTCCTATCTTTCTTATCAGGTCGTCATTCTCCTCCACGAGTATCGTCATTTCCTCCTCATATCCATTGTGTGTAGACTTGAGTTCCTCTTCTAGCTCGGTGATCCTAGTCATCGCCTTCTTCAAATCTAACATGCTTGAGCACATCTGGTTCTCCTGGTGTCGAATGTGCTGGTTTAACTCCTGGATGAAAGCTACAATGGACCTGTCCTTCCTGGTGCTGATCATCTCCCATTGCTCATCTCGGCGCCCACATATCTGGTAGATAGTGTCCTTCAGCTCCTGATTGTAGATTTCTCCAATACGTCCCATAGCAATGTGGGCTGCCATGCTCTTTCCTAGACTCCAGGTTGGTGCATCAAAGGAAAACTCTATGGGCTCCGTAACTGGCGTGAATGTCCTTCCTGGAACTTGAACTCGAATCATCCATCGCTCCTCTTCTGGTAGAGTGGCTGTGTAGGTCCCGGTGAAGCTTGGTATTCCGATGTTCAGGTACCTAGTGACTTCCTTCAAGTGTCGTCCAAAGGGTGTGTCTTCATCCGGTTGTGCAAACTTGTTCCTCGAGTCCGCCATCCTAAAGAGTAGAAGATGGAGAGGAGTCAGAAATGGGTAGAGAAGAGTGACCTATGGCTTTTCTTAATGGTCGTGTCCTACATTCAGCATGTGCTCTGATACCATCTTGTAGCGATACGACCTCAGACGGTCAAATCTCTGTGTTCAGTGTCATCCCTGGATCGGTAATGCTGACACACACAATACTCGAAGGATTTATAACAGAGTAGCAATCACACACTTATTACATTGAATGTCTCAAAAGAGAACTTATTACAATAAATATGGCTTAAGGCCATCTAATACGATAACAGCTGAAGGCTTGGAAGAAAAAGTGAGTCCATCAACTCCCACCGCATAGCTGAGTGCATGACAAACGACCTATCGCACCTTACTCGTCGGCTGAAAAGTCTGCAACATGATACGTTGCAGCCTGAAAACGGGTTAGCACATGGAATATGCTGGCAATATAACACAATAGAGCAATGAACAGATAAATGCTATCGCTACATGCATATATGGCTGATGGAGGCTCTAAGGTTATATGTTTTTGCGAAAAGCCAATTTTTCCCTACAACAAAGGAATAAATTTTATTTAACTATCTTGGTGGTTGAAACATTGAGAGTGGTACCCCCATCTCAATCCCAATTAGAAAGTAATTATCAACCCAACAAATTAATTTAGAGTGATGAGATCAATCCAATAATTCAAGTACCAGATACTCAAGATGTCCATAACCGGGGACACGGCTAACCATGATTAGTTTGTACACTCTGCAGAGGTTTGCGCACTTTTCCCCACAAGACTCGATCTCCTCCATTGGATTTCTCGCACTTCATGGTGTTTGGGAAACGGATGACCGAGACACGGTCTTTCAGAAGCATTAACTCTAACCCCGGGTAGACAGTACCAACCTACATCCCCTACATCTGCTAGCCTACCACTGGAAGAGGTCACGCAACATACTCAACTATGCCAGAGCCCATAATGGCTTGTGGCTGCACACGGAAGTTTCTAGCATGAATAATCTTATGATCCCTTTGAGCCTGGGTGGCGTACCATAGGATGATCACACGGTATAACCCCGGGATCTCCTAGGACAACACTGGTATAACCCCAGGTGCCCAAAACCAACAATCCACCCAGATGTGTATTAAAGTTGCCACCTTAAATTGAACCATTAATTAATAATCTCACATCTGTCATGGATTCACTCAAACCCAATGCACGTCTACGAGCATAGCATGGCAATATAAGCATAACGTAGAAGTAACTCCCAAGGGTTTGAAAATAACAGGCAATAGGTTCTACCTCATCATCTACTTCCCAATACCCACAAGTTAATCACATCCTAATCATGCAATGTTTGAGGATTTTAACTAATGCATAAAAACTGGGTATGAAAAGGGTATGATCAATGTGTTACTTGCCTTGCTGACGATCCGCAAAACCTAGTGACTCGTAGTAGCACGCTTCGCACTCCGGGAATTCTATGGCAAACAAACAATAGCATACATAAGCAATCAAGCAAATAAGCACAGGTAAAACTCAAATAAGAATATCTAACCAGAAAGTTCAACTGGAGAACTCCGGTTTGCAAAAAGAATCAAATCAAACGGAGCAACAAAACTCAAACTGCGAAAGAAACAAGGTCCGATTACTAATCTGGACTAAAGTCAAATTTTACAGTACCAAAATCTTGTTAAAGTTGGTTAAATAGAAAGAGGGTTTCAAGACGAAGATCTAGGCTCTTGAATCGCCTGATTCCGATAAACGAGCGAAAAGATAAACTAAAAACTAGATCAGGGCAGAAATCTCGATCGAAAATAATCGCGGAAAAACCCTGGAAAAAGAAAAACTGACGAACAGGCTAACGAACGAACGTTCGCTGTCTGTGACTAACGGGTGAACAGCGTTCATTAAAATGAACGTACGGATGAACGTCCGCTAAATAAATAAACCGACGGAAAAACCGATCTAATAAAAAAACGAGATCTAGGGTTTCGAAAGAAAACCGAACGGTTTTCTCGCGAAAACCGACGGCGGCGGCTACCTCCGGCGACGGACGGCGAGGCGGGGGTGGGATGGCGGCGCGGCTCCGGCTGGTCGGGCGCGGGGCGGCAAGGCGGCGCGGCGGCACGGCTAGGCGGCGGCGGCGAGTGTGGTCGGCGGCGGCGAGCGGGGTCTGCGGCGGTGGGCGGCGCTAGGGTTTTGGCGGGGCTGGGGCGACTTGGGCCTCGGCCTCGGGGGCACGGCTTATAAAGCCCCGGGCCAAGTGTCCTAGCTGGACACGGCCCGGTAAGTCGGTTCGAACTTTTTTTTCTAAATAAGTCCTGGCGCAGAAAAACTAACGAAAGAAATACTAAACGGACTCCAAAAATCGCGAAATAAATTTTCATGGTCCTCTAAAAATATTCCGGACAAAGTGAACATTTATTTGGGCCTCTAATGCCATTTTGAAAAACGCGTATTTTTTCTAATTCAAATAAAATTGCAATAAAATTTATTTATTTGATTTTAATATTTTTCCTCCAATATTTCATTTATTTTGGAGAAGTCATATTATCTCCTCTCATATATTTTAATACGAAATATTTTTGGAGAGAAAAATTATTTAAAACCAAAATGATCCTTGTTTCGATATTTGATAAAATTCAAATATGAAAAACGTGAAATCCCCAACTCTCTCCGTGGGTCCTTGAGTTGCTTAGGATTTCGAGGATCGCGAAACGAAAATGCAATAAAATATGATATGCATGAATGAATGACCTATGTATAACATTCCAAATTGAAAATTTGGGATGTTACAACACCTTCCTTGATCATTTATCTGTAAGTATGGTTATGTATGGAAACTAGTAATATTATCTTGCTCTGTCCCATACTTCCTAGGTTGCTGATAATGAGACTCCCATAATTTTCAATAGATGAGGTTCAAGTTGGATAGCCAAGATGATGTAACCAGACAAGCTTGCACCCATGTTTTTATGTCTGATGTGTGACAGTACCGGTATAACTTGAGGAAAACTCACTTTGAAGGCAAGGCTAATAGTGAACTTGCCCAAACATCTCCAGTGGAAAATATATCGGATGAAGACTGGAGAGGCATCGTTAAACACTAGTCTTATCCGAAGTATCAGGTACATTATATATATATATATATATATGTGATCAGATCACATGTTGAAGTCCTATTTACGCATGTGCCACACAAATCTATCTTCTTGTAGGTGAACTGTTCAAAGAACAAGGCCAACCGTACGAAAGTGAAATTCCAACAGCCGACAGGATCTCGTAGCTATATTGCACACTGCGAGGCTCTTGTAATTAGCTGTTGTTTCACTCTTTTTGTTGTACCATATTATCAGATCTATATTGACTTGTTCCAAATGCAGAGGAAAGCCCATAAGGACCAAAAAGTACCTGAACCAAATGTTGTAGAAATCTTCAAGGACTGTCACACCAGCAAGACGAAGGGCATGACTGCACCAGTCAAAGCCGTTGTTGTAAGTCCTTAATCCTCATGCCTTTTAACTACTACTTACTCTGACTCGTGCCTTGAACAGCATGGTTTGCAGCCAATGTCTATTACTCTTTTCAATTGTATACACAATTGTCTTAGCGTATCATTGCACCTTGCAAGGTTTAAAAGAGAGGAGTGATGTTCCTTTGATCTTGACCTGTAATCTAGTTCTGTGCTGGACTTGCCCACACAATGTTACAATTGCCTATTTGTCTGTTCTCAATTGTTTTGTGATATGAATGATGTCATACTATGCTTACCGTATTATAAAATTTGTCTCTTTATCCTTAGCTGTCAATACAATGTGAAGAAATAGACAATACATTAGCCATGGTACATGGTCATATGTTTGGAACCTGGTTTTATTATGTACTTTGCAGTAAAATACAACTAATATTTTACATGGGTTCACCAGAATAAGTTCTGTATATAGACCAAAGCTATTTTGTTTGGTTTTGCTGCCTCCTTAATATCTTCAGTTCTGGCCCTACTAATGTAAAAACTCAACTTTTCAGCAAGCTATGGGAAAAATGGTGGAACCGCCACCTTCTGAAGATGGCGAGGCAACTATAATCGCAATGTCAGCTCTTGCTGCAGTGGGTCAGTACTTGTCCACTAACAGTGCCAAAAGCATGTTCCTGCGTAATACTGGGTTGGTTGTTAAGGAAATCTCGTCCAAACTACCTCATGATCAAGATATGCAAGCTCAAAACAATGTTATATCTACGCTCCAGACACAAGTCCATTCCCTAAAAGAGACCCTTTGTGAAACAAGGACAGACATTGTTCGATGTCGTCAAGATATGCATGGTTTTGAAACCAGACTATCAGACATTTGCTATGTTGTTCAGGAGCCTAGGAGAAATGAAGGCGAAGGTTATGGTGCTCCATCAGACAATACAGCATGAAAACGTAACAGTCAGGTCAAATCAACTGAGCTTCTGAACTTCTGGTGGTGCATTTATCTGCCAGACTGTTAACTTTTATGCCAACCTTCCTTTTGTTTTATAGTTGTAATTTGTTTTGTTGTGATACAAAAAAATTTCTTAACGTGCAGGCACCGGCTGAAGAAAACAGCAAGCCATTTTTGTATAGTGTAGGGTGTTCCCTATATTTGCACTGGTGGCGATCTTTGATGCCCGCTGGATGTAATCTGTGCAACCGCCTTAATAGCCTAGCGTTAGTTTCGGGTTTATTTATTTCTAGTCTTCTTTTTCCCTGGTTTGCTAGTGGCGCAACAACCATGGGCCATATACGTACCATGGTAACCTTGACCCTGCTACGGGCTGTAGGATCCATGGGCCTCCAACGGGCCGTTGATAAATGGGCCTCTAACAGGGCCTTAGAATTGGTGGGCCTCGGGTCGTTGGATAAATGGGTCTACATGGGCCGTAAACAGGCGTAATTGGTATCGGCCCAGCACGATAACGGGCCGTTAACAGGCTGGAGGACAACAAAGGCTTAATTCTATCATAGGCATAACGGGTCGTTAATGGGCCAGAATATAGGACTGGCTGGAAATGGCGCAACGGGTTAATAGGCAGAAACGGGCCGACTCTTGCCACGGGCCAAATTTTGCCCATTAGGGGAACAGGCCAGTAACGGGCCGGAAGTAATCGAGGGCCGGAAAGGAGCCCAAGAACGTATGGGCCGTCAGTAGGCCGAAAGCTAACACGGGCTGGAAACGGCCCATGTGAATCATGGGCCGTCAACGGTCACAAAGAAATTTACGGTTCATTATGGGCTAGAGTCACCGTGGGCCTCTAAAGGGCATAAAGATACGAAGGCCTCATATGGCCCGAAAGACGCCATGGGCCATACATGGGCCGAAAGTGAAACGGGCTGGTGTTATATTCGACGGCCCACATGATGTTGTTGGGCCGATTTCGGCTAGGCCCTAACGGGTCGTGAGTTACTGGGCCGTAAAATGGGCTATTTGCAAAGAGACCGTTAACAGGCTTTTCATGGGCCAGCCTGCTAACTTTTGACCAAGTCAAACGGGCCGGCCTTCGTAAGCTAAATGGGCCAGTGGTGGGCCATCGCACGTGTCGACATATCATAGGCGCCTATCTGACCCACTGACGAGCTGACACGTGTTTCCTCCGGCCAATCAGAATTTTACATGTGGAAATTTCCCATTGGTCCGGGCTGTTAACGGGTTATCGGATCCAAAACCGGACCCGATAGCTTAACGGCGACCCGTTACGGTGGATGCCACGTGTCGGTCACCCTTGACGAAAGCACTTCTGTGACGCGTGATTTATCGTCATGGAAGTGGACTCTTCCATGATGATAATTTTGGTAATCTCATGGAACACTTCCACGACAGCACAGGTATGACTATCTTGATTCTGTCATAAAATCGTCATGGATGTACATGCATGACAGAAAACGTGACCTATTGTGACAAACACGTATCATCACGGAAGTGTATTTTTTCGTAGTGAAGTGAGTGGGAGCTCTATAGCATTTCTAATATTATATGTAGATGACATATTGTTGATTGGAAATGATACATAATTTTTGGATAGCATAAAAGGATACTTGAATAAGAATTTTTCAATGAAAGACCGCGGTGAAGCTGCTTATATATTGGGCATCAAGATCTATAGAGATAGATCAAGACGCTTAATTGGACTTTCACAAAGCACATACCTTGATAAAGTTTTGAAGAAGTTCAAAATGGATCAGTCAAAGAAAGGGTTCTTGCCTGTGTTACAAGGCACTGGTGCGCGTTGGTCCTAAACAAATGGTTTTTTACCCCTTTCCGCGACGGCATTTGGAACCATCGCCAAGTGAGTGTGTGCGATAGGGTGTCCTTCCCACACGACCCAAAAATCGTCGGGGATAGGCCCTCCTGGGACCTAGGCTGGGACCGTGTGCGATCGGGCGAGGCATCGAAACCCAATCATTTCCGTAGGTATGTACATCCCACACGGTGAATCCCAGAAATCATTTCTGTAGGTATGTACATCCCACACGGTGAATCCCAGAAATAATTTCCGTAGGTATGTACATCCCACACGGTAATCCGAGAAAATCATTTTTGTAGGTATGTACATCCCACACGGTGAATCCCAGAAAAACATTTCCGTTCGTATGTATATCACACACAGTCAATCCAAGGAATACGTTTCCGTTCTTATGTACATCCCACACAGTCAATCCAGGGAAAACGTTTCCGTTCGGACGTAAATCCCACACAGTTTTATGTGTAGGCTCGTGTGTGAAAGGTGTAACTATCACACACGGTCTTCCTTGGTTAACTGTTTGCTTTTATCAACTATATCACACACGATTTGATGAAGAAAACTGTGTGGCATTGGGCTATCCATCGCAACCGCTTTTATTGCTAGAACCGTTTGCAAAGGTCCATGACACATTTAGCAGGTTTATTAGTTTACAATTAATAATTCCAGTATTACGCAAATTCACATTTCATATCGAACAGCTGTTTGCCACTTTCATATCAGGCACATAAATATATTATAACATCACAGTACGGTAGCTACATGAAAACATCACAGTACAACATATAGCTAGTTCAACTTCATAAGAACAATATATTCATTTCCCTAATCGAGATCATCCAGGCTCGTCTTATCCACCTCTTCTTTCAGTTCAGTAAGAATCCGTTTTGCACGGGCCAACTGGGAAAGTGCCTCCTCCTTCGCCAACACCATCTTAGCAAAGTCTTTTTAAAAAAATCTGAGCCCATTCTCCACCTTCAACTTTTTATCCCGCATCTTGAAATATGCTTCAGCGTTGACAAGACTTTCTCTAAGCCTAGCTTTGTTCACTTCCTCATACATGCTCTAGAGCTTCGTTAGGCACATCTTCAAAGACTGTGGCCAGTCTTGATCAACCCACTCCAAGTAAGAACACTTCTGTTCATCCTATAATATTTAAAACTAGATCAGTAACAATTGTAGGGGAAATGGGTTTATAGCAACATAGAAAATCACCAATGCTTATTTTGAAAAACTGAAGAAACATGTTAATTATGACATATCTTCTCAAAAAGATCAATGTGCAAATGAAATAATTGGTACTGAGACAACAACCAAATTCAGGAACATCATAAGCTATAATTAACTACAATGACGCTACAAGTTCTTACTCATGTACAATAAATAACAAATTGAACATTTTATGAGGAAGGTAAATATAACTGCAACAGCATAGCGACAGTGTCTGGATGACAGCAAATTGAACTAATAGCACTAAGGTCGTCCACTATGTATGCCAAAACTGGTGTAAAGACAATTGTTGCTACATCTCGCACCGGTGCCCTGAACTGGCGAGCCGATGCAGCGGAAAAAAATCAGGGACCCAGACTCCGGAGCACGTAGTTGCTCCGATGCCCAGTTCCTTCGTGCCATAAAGATTTAGTATTTTACTGCTTGGCTGCTCGGATGTGTGGACCAAAGTTGGCTGCACAAACTGTTGGAGCGGTGCCAAATAATTTTCTAATGGCACCGCTGATGAGATGGCAACAATTTAAGATACTAGGTACAAACTGTGACACTATCTTAGGATGCGTTTGGTTGAAGGTGTGGTATGAATGGGTTGGGACCGTGACAGTTTCTGAATCACATCTAACAAATGATTTGTAACAACGGAAGAGGATCTAACCTTCTCTGCACATGCCAGAAACTTCCTCCCAGTGTCCATAGAATCAAACGCAAGTAGCTTCACACATGGAGATTGATGGTGACAACGAGCAGATAGATCTTCAACCACCCCGCTCCATTCGTTGCCACTGATGGTCTTAGGGAGCTACAAGAGGAAGAAACGACTCAAATCGACCTCCGGGTAAAAATCCTTCAGTCCAAGTCATTGCCCGAGAGAGAGAAGAGAGGCATACTCGGGTGGTGAAGGAGTAGTCACCGGAGGAGGAACCGCTGGAGATGTCTTTGAAGAAGACCATGGCGACCCCGACGGTAGGATGCGAGATGGCGAGAGTGGGGAAGTGGCTATAGCTTAGCAAGGAAGGAAGGAAGGAGGAAACATGGGAAATGTGACTTGTGGTCGGGGAGAAAAGGGGGTGTGGAAGGGGGAAGGGGGGCGCGGGTAGATATTTTGGCGGTAGGCCAAAATTTTGGAAATGTGGAGGGAAACTTTGCGCGCGGTGCCGCCGGACCATTCACTTTGAACGATTGTGTGCATCGCAAACGATTCTTCTGCTTTACGCGCATGGAATTAGTTTGATAATTCAAATTTTGGTCTCAAGGCATGGGCACATTCACTTTGAACGCGCGCGGTGCCGCCGGACCATTCACTTCGAACGAGTGCGTGCATTGCAAACGATTCTTCTGCTTTACGTGCATGGGATGAGTTTGATAATTCAAATTTTGGTGGAAATTTCCCCGGGTACGTCATTGCATAATTTAACATCGCTTGCTAATTTGGGCACACAAAAGAGCGTACAGCAGATAGACCACACTTACTGAATCGAGCAATTTTAGTAATTACACAGAGCCAGTTGACCTAAACATTGCTCTAACAAAAGACCAGCATTAAAAACAAAGCCTAAGTACGCATAATTAAAAATCCGCCGATGCGCCGGCCTATGCATCGCCGGTGTGAGATGAGACGTCGATGACTTGTCCTGGCGACATGCCGCCATTGGTGGACTCTGCGTCCCCCCTGCTGAAGTCGACCGCGTCCTCATCCTCGTCCTTGTCCTTGTCCTCGGCGCCGCCCCCAAGGTTGTAGTACTCGTAGTAGTGGCTGCGCCAGAGCTCGCGTTGGTACTCCACCGCCGATTCCTCGACGGACAGACTCTTCTCTACCTCGACCTCGGCTACGCGCAACTCCTCCTGGCGCTCCTTGATCTCCGCCTCCTCCTGCATCTCCAGCTCCCGCTCGGTGACCTCATGAGGAAGCAGGTGCTCCATGGCCACCGCCGCCTTTTCAGACGTGGGTTGCATGCTGGAGTCCGAGGTGGCCTGGAATATCTTGGCTTGTGCATCCTCGATCTTGGTGTGGATGGCCTCGACCCGGGCCAGGGCTACATCAGTGGCACGGATGGCAGCTCAAGCGCTCTCGACGTTTACAGCCGCCGTCGCAGCAGCTGCTGCAGCCGTCTCGGCTGCTGCAGCTGCCCTGTCGGCGGAAGCGGCCGCGCTCAATGAGGATGCGGTGGCACTCTCGGCGTAGGCGGCCGCGCTCTCGGCGCAGGCGGCGGCACTCGGGGGACGCGGCCATCGTACGGGCCTTCATGAAGCGTTTCCACGGCATCATCTTTGCAAGAAGGGGGTGCGGGAATGGGGATCGGGATTCGTGGATTCGGGGGTTGCCGGCACTAGACGAGACAAGCCGGCGAAGCTTAGGCAGGAGACTTAAATAGACCCAGATATTTTCATCGCAAACGGTTCCTAGAAAACAACTGTGTGTGATGTTGTAGATATTTTTTATAGCTGTGAAAGACGAATTTGGAATAAAGTGCCAACGGATAGTGTTTTAAATGAACGAGAAATTTTGTAGTACTAATACAACTGTCATGTCAAATTTTGGAGAATTTCAGGGGTCATTTGACCTTCTAAGACATTTAAGTGATTTTCTAGCCATTTAATGACCGTAATTGAAATTTGAACTACATGTACATGCAACAGCTAACCATAACGGTTTGAAAACTCATATTTCATGTACTTGTGTGCGATTTAATTCCATGTGCAGTAAATTCGAAGGAATTTCCAAACATATTGGTCTAACGGCTATGACACAATTAAGCATGGAGTGACATGGCATTTTAATTCCAAAAAAAATAAAAAAAATCAGAAACACATGAAACCTTGGTTGATGTAATGTCATGCCACCAAGATGATGTGGTAAAAAAAATTGGCATGTCTGACCAAAGTTTGGACACACACCCCTCACAAACCGGAGCAACTCACTAGAAGGCTCGTGGTTCCGAGAGGGAACAATACATGTTTGTTGACGAACGGGAGATAGCTTCCTCTTACGGCCTTCAAATTTTTTTCTACGTCTAACATGCACTACTACAAATGTAATGTGAAATTTTTGAAAATTCTAGGGGTCATTTGACCTTTTAAAGACATTTAAGTGATTTTCTAGCCATTTAATGACCGTAATTCAAATTTGAACTACATCTACATGCAACGCGTAACCGAAACGGTTTGAAAAATCATATTTGTGTACTTGTGTGCGAGTTAATTCCATGTGCAGTAAAATAGAAGGAATTTTCAAACATATTTGTATCACGACATGGACACATATGCATGAATACGTATGCATGGAGTGGCATGGCATTTTAATTCCAAAAAATCAGAAACACATGAAACCTTGGTTGATGTAATGTCATGCCACCAAGATGATGTGGTAAAGAAATTGGCATGTTTGATGAAAGTTTGGACACACACCCCTCACAAATTGGAGCAACTCGCTAGAAGGTTCGTGGTTCCGAGAGGGAACAATGCATGTTTGATGACGAACGGGAGATAGCTTCCTCTTATGGCCTTCAAAATTTTTCTATGTCTAACGTGCACTACTACAACTGTAATGTGAAATTTTGGAAAATTCTAGGGGTCATTTGACCTTTTAAAGACATTTAAGTGATTTTCTAACCATTTAATGACCGTAATTCAAATTTGAACAACATCTACATGAAACGCCTAACCAAGACGTTTTGAAAAATCATATATGTTTACTTGTGTGCGAGTTAATTCCATGTGCAGTAAATTAGAAGGAATTTTCAAACATATTGGTCTCACGGCATGGACACATGCATACGTATCCATGGAGTGACATGGCATTTTAATTCAAAAATAGAAAAATGATGAGAAACACATGAAACCTTGGTTGATGTAATGTCATGCCACCAAGATGATGTGGTAAAGAAATTGGCATGTTTGACGAACGTTTGGACATGCACCCCTCACAAACCGGAGCAACTCGCTAGAAGGTTCATGGTTCCGAGAGGGAACAATGCATGTTTCATGACGAACGGGAGATAGCTTCCTCTTACGGCCTTCAATTTTTTTCCGATGTTTAATGTGCACTAATACAACTTTCACGTGAAAATTTAGTAAATTTCTGGGGTCATTTGTGCTTTTAAAGACATTTAAGTGATTTTCTAACCATTTAATGACCGTAATTCAAATTTGAACTACATCTACATGCAACGGCTAACCATAACGGTTTGAAAAATCATATTTTTTGTGTATTTGTGTGCGAGTTAATTCCATGTGCAGTAAATTCGAAGGAATTTTCAAACATATTGGTGTCAAGGCATGGGCACATGCATGGAGTGCATGCCATGGCATTTTAATTCCAAAAAATTAAAAAATGATCAGAAAAACATGAAACCTTGCTTGATTTAATGTCATGCCACCAAGATGATGTGGTAAAAAAATTGGCATGTTTGACGAAAGTTTGGACACACACCCCTGACAAACAGGAGCACCTCGCTAGAAGGTTCATGGTTCTGAGAGGGAACAATGCATGTTTGATGACGAACGGGAGATATCTTCCTATTACGTCCTTGAAGTTTTTTCAACGTCTAACGTGCACTACTACAACTGTAATGTGAAATTTTGGAAATTCTAGGGGTCATTTGACCTTTCAAATAAATTTAAGTGATTTTCTAACCATTTAATGACCGTAATTCAAATTTGAACTACATCTACATGCAACTCCTAACCAAAACGGTTTGAAAAATCATATCTGTGTACTTGTGTGCGAATTAATTCCATGTGCAGTAAGTTAGAAGGAATTTTCAAACATATTGGTCTCACGACATGGACACATGCATACGTATGCATGGAGTGACATGGCATTTTAATTCAAAAAATAGAAAAATAATCAGAAACACATGAAACCTTGGTTGATGTAATGTCATGCCACCAAGATGATGTGGTAAAGAAATTGGCATGTTTGACGAACGTTTGGACACACGCCCCTCACAACCGGAGCAACTCGCTAGAAGGTTCGTGGTTCCGAGAGGGAACAATGCATGTTTGATGACGAACGGGAGATAGCTTCCTCTTACGGCCTTGAAATTTTTTCTTACGTTTAACATGCACTAATACAACTGTCATGTGAAAAATTGGTAAATTTCAGGGGTCATTCGACCTTCTAAAGACATTTATGTGATTTTCTAACCATTTAATGTCCGTAATTCAAATTTGAACTACATCTACATGCAACGCCTAACCAAAACGGTTTGAAAAATCATATTTTTGTGTACTTGTGTGCGAGTTAATTCCATGTGCAGTAAATTCAAATGAATTTTCAAACATATTGGTGTCAAGGCATGGGCACATGCATGGAGTGCATGCCATGGCATTTTAATTCCAAAAAATTAAAAAATGATCAGAAAAACATGAAAACGTTGCTTGATTTAATGTCATGGCATCAAGATGATGTGGTAAAAAATTGGCCTGTTTGACGAAAGTTTGGACACACACCCCTCACAAACCGGAGCAACTCACTAGAAGGTTCGTGGTTCTGAGAGGGAACAATGCATGTTTGCTGACGGACGGGAGATAGCTTCCTCTTACGGCCTTCAAATTTTTTCCTACATTTAACGTGCACTAATACAACTGTCATGTGAAAATTTGGAAATTTTCAGGGGTCATTTGACCTTTTAAAGACATTAAAGTGATTTTCTAACCATTTAATGACCGTAGTTCAAATTTGAACTACATCTACATGCAACACCTAACCAAAATGGTTTGAAAAATCATATTTTTGTGTACTTGTGTGCGAGTTAAAAAATCATCAGACGATGTAAATATCTGGTGTTCAAAAAAGAAAATGTAAAGATCTCGCAAGACAACCGGCCCCCACATGATTGGCACTCTATCTCGTGGCTCGAGGTTTGGTAGGTGATTGGCGGGGATCATTAATCAGACATGGTTCTGTATTGGAAACCGTCAGCTCTTATGTTCACACGCGGATTTGCTGCGGGAATTGTGTGTAATTCAAACTATAGTACTCGTAAATTCCGGCGACCGACGTGTGTACTGTCCCCGTCGATCTAGATTCCGGCCGCCAATAAATACTACCTTGCTCACGTCGTCCCGCCTTCATTCTCATCTACATCCTCACCTCGCTCGCCCTCTCTCTCAAATCTCTGCCATGGCGCCGCCGGTCTGCCAACGCGCCGACGAGGAGTCGCCGCCCCCCGAGGACGCTCACTCGATTAGCAGCGACGAGGACCCCTACGCGCCACCTGACGAGGTTGCGCCGGACCCCTCAACTTTGGATTGGTTTTGGGTCCAGTAAAATCTTTGTCTGTGGAAGTCGCTGCCGCCGGCTGAGAAAGCCAGGCAAGTGGCGTTCAAGAAGGAGATGGCGGAGGAGGAAGCCAACTACTAGGCGACTTGTGCAGCCCGTGATGCCGCCTGGAAAAAGGAGGTGGCGGAGCTTTGGGGGTGGGTGCGTCGTTGTGCCGAGGAGGTGTACGAAGACGGGTACTTCGCGAGGAAGGTCATAGGCGCTGGGCGCCTCGTCGCTACGTGGAGGTGGGCCGATAAGCTCCAGCGTGTGCTACCTCTTGAGCACTGCGTTGGTTTTCCCTTGAAGAGGAAAGGGTGATGCAGCAAATTAGCGTAAGTATTTCCCTCAGTTTTGAGAACCAAGGTATCAATCCAGTAGGAGGCCACGCACAAGTCCCTCGCACCTACACAAACAAATAAATCCTCGCAACCAACGCAATAAAGGGGTTGCCAATCCCTTCATGGTCACTTACGAGAGTGAGATCTGATAGATATGGTAAGATAATATTTTTGGTATTTTTATGATAAAGATGCAAAGTAAAATAAAAGGTAATAAAAATAGCGAAGTGTTGGAAGATTAATATGATAGAAAATAGACCCGGGGGCCATAGGTTTCACTAGTGGCTTCTTTCATGAGCATAAGTATTATGGTGGGTGAACAAATTACTGTTGAGCAATTGACAGAATTGAGCATAGTTATGAGAATATCTAGGTATGATCATGTATATAGGCATCACGTCCGAGACAAGTAGACCGACTCCTGCCTGCATCTACTACTATTACTCCACACATCGACCGCTATCCAGCATGCATCTAGAGTATTAAGTTCATAAGAACAGAGTAACGCTTTAAGTAAGATGACATGATGTAGAGGGATAAGATCATGCAATATGATATAAACCCCATCTTGTTATCCTCGACGGCAACAATACAATACGTGCCTTGCTGCCCCTACTGTCACTAGGAAAGGACACCGCAAGATTGAACCCAAAGCTAAGCACTTCTCCCATTGCAAGAAAGATCAATCTAGTAGGCCAAACCAAACTGATAATTCAAAGAGACTTGCAAAGATAACCAATCATACATAAAAGAATTCAGAGAAGATTCAAATATTGTTCATAGATAAACTTGATCATAAACCCACAATTCATCGGTCTCAACAAACACACCACAAAAGAAGATTACATCGAATAGATCTCCACGAGAGAGGGGGAGAACATTGTATTGAGATCCAAAAAGAGAGAAGAAGCCATCTAGCTAATAACTATGGACCCGAAGGTCTGAGGTAAACTACTCACACATCATCGGAGAGTCTATGGTGTTGATGTAGAAGCCCTCCATGATCGATGCCCCCTCCGGCGGAGCTCCGGAAAAGGCCCCAAGATGGGATCTCATGGGTACAGAAGGTTGCGGCGGTGGAATTAGGTTTTTGGCTCCGTATCTGGTAGTTTGGGGGTACGTAGGTATATATAGGAGGAAGAAGTACGTCGGTGCAGCAACGTGGGGCCCACGAGGGTGGAGGGTGTGCCCTGGGGGGGTACGTGCGCCCCCCTACCTCGTGCCTTCCTGGTTGATGTCTTGACGTAGGGTCCAAGTCCTCTAGATCACGTTCGTTCCGAAAATCACGTTCCCGAAGGTTTCATTCCGTTTGGACTCCGTTTGATATTCTTTTTCTGCGAAACTCTGAAATAGGAAAAAAACTGCAATTCTGGGATGGGCCTTCGGTTAATAGGTTAGTCCCAAAAATAATATAAAAGTGTATAATAAAACCCATTAATGTCCAAAACAGAAAATAATATAGCATGGAACAATCAAAAATTATAGATACGTTGGAGACGTATCAGCGTGCCACCGACAAGGAGCTCCGGTGGGCGCCCAACGAAATGGCAAGATCGGCCGCGCGCATCCGCCAGCAAGAGGCAGATCGGTCCGTCAAGCGCTGCGAGGCGGAGGAGTCAGAGTACTGCCTCCGCACTGGGAAGACGCAGCGCACCAGGGAGCTGCTGGCGAGGGGCTGCCGGAATACTGGCTCCAGGAGGGATTATTAGTTTTAGTATTGTTCGTTTTCAATTTTATACATTGTGCCTAGTAGTTATGTATCATCACGTATGTGTGATGACATTATATATATATATATATATATATATATATTCTATGATGATCTAATGAACAATTAATATATATATTATGAATTCCATTTTCTATCTGTTTTGGTATACTAATTTGAATCTAGTTGTTATCATCCACATATACAGAATGGAAAGCGTATATACACACATTGAAACAGAACATATAAGAATGGAAAACAGAGTACACACATTGAAACAGAGCAATAAACAGAGCAATACTATGATTCCTGTGAATACAAAGCTATCCACGTCAAAACAACTTTTCAAAATAAAACGCGTCCATGAGACCATGACCAGCAGCCCTTGCCTAGGGTAGCTCTTGGCTCTGCCTGAACTCGTGCAGGCATTCTTCCAAGCGGTCGACACGCTCGCGGTACATCTGGAGCACGATCTCGAGCTCCAAGTTGGCTATTTCATCAGAGATCACCAGCTCGAGGATGCGACGGCCATGTTCCTCTACTGTGCCTAGGTGGACACCTGGACCAAGGAGGCGGTCGAGCCTACGGACTAGCGCGTTGGCATCTAGCGGGCCGCGGACAAGGCGAACGGCGGCAGCCATGCGAACGGCACGGCGGGCGTCGGGTGCAAGTACGGCATGGCTGGCATCTGGTGCAAGTACAGCGTTGAGGGCCTCTGCCCACTCCTAGCGAGGAATGGGGGTACTGACGGGACGTGTACCCAGCTGCAATGCCGTGTCGACAGCAGGCAAGCACCGATGGATCCGCTCTTCCTATGCGGCGCGCCGCGCCTCTCGCTCTGCGGCGCTCCAACGGTCTCGCGCCTGGGGGGTAGGCGCGCCCCCCTACCTCGTGCCCTCCTGGTTGATGTCTTGACGTAGGGTCCAAGTCCTCTGGATCACGTTCGTTCCGAAAATCATGTTCCCGAAGGTTTCATTCTGTTTGGACTCCGTTTGATATTCTTTTTCTGCGGAACTCTGAAATAGGCAAAAAAACAGCAATTCTGGGCTGGGCCTCCGGTTAATAGGTTAGTCCCAAAAATAATATAAAAGGGTATAATAAAGCCCATTAATGTACAAAATAGAATATAATATAGCATGGAACAATCAACAATTATAGATACGTTGGAGACGTATCAAGCATCCCCAAGCTTAATTCCTGCTCATCCTCGAGTAGGTAAATGATAAAAATAGAATTTTTGATGTGGAATGCTACTTGGCATAATTTCAATGTAATTCTTCTTAATTGTGGTATGAATATTCAGATCCAAAAGATTCAAGATAAAAGTTCATATTGACATAAAAGTAATAATACTTCAAGCATACTAACTAAGCAATTATGTCCTCAAAAAATAACATGGCCAAAGAAAGTTCATCCCTACAAAAATCATATAGTTTAGTCATGCTCCCTTTTCATCACACAAGAATGCTCTCATCATGCACAACCCCGATGACAAGCCAAGCAATTGTTTCATACTTTAGTAATCTCAAACTTTTTCAACCTTCACGCAATACATGAGCGTGAGCCATGGATATAGCACTATGGGTGGAATAGAATATAATGATGGGGGTTATGTGGAGAAGACAAAAAAGGAGAAAGTCTTGCATCAATGCGGCTAATCAATGAGCTATGGAGATGCCCATCAATTGATGTTAATGCAAGGAGTAGGGATTGCCATGCAACGGATGCACTAGAGCTATAAATGTATGAAAGCTCAACAAAAGAAACAAAGTGGTTGTGCATCCAACTTGCTTGCTCACGAAGACCTAGGGCATTTGAGGAAGCCCATTGTTGGAATATACAAGCCAAGTTCTATAATGAAAAATTCCCACTAGTATATGAAAGTGACAAAACAAGAGACTCTCTATCATGAAGATTATAGTGCTACTTTGAAGCACAAGTGTGGTAAAAGGATAGTAACATTGTCCCTTCTCTCTTTTTCTCTCATTTTTTTTGGGCCTTCTTTTTTTATGGCCTTTCTCCCCTTTTTTTATTTTTTTCCCTCACTTGGGACAATGCTCTAAAAATGATGATCATCACACTTCTATTTATTTACAACTCGATACTAGAACAAAGTATGACTCTATATGAATGCCTCCGGCAGTGTACCGGGATATCCAATGAATCAAGAGTGACATGTATGAAAGAATTATGAATGGTGGCTTTGCCACAAATACTATGTCAACTACATGATCATGCAAAGCAATATGACAATGATGAACATGTCATGATAAACGGAATGGTGGAAAGTTGCATGGCAATATATCTCGGAATGGCTATCGAAATGCCATAATAGGTAGGTATGGTGGCTGTTTTGAGGAAGATATAAGGAGGTTTATGTGTGAAAGAGCGTATCATATCATGGGGTTTGGATGCACCGGCGAAGTTTGCACCAACTCTCAATGTGAGAAAGGGCAATGCACGGTACCGAAGAGGCTAGCAATGATGGAAAGGTGAGAGTGCGTATAATCCATGGACTCAACATTAGTCATAAAGAACTCACATACTTATTGCAAAAATCTACAAGTCGTCAAAAACCAAGCACTACGCGCATGCTCCTAGGGGGATAGATTGGTAGGAAAAGACCATCGCTCGTCCCCGACCGCCACTCATAAGGAGGACAATCAAAGAACACCTCATGTTTCAAATTTGTTACATAACGTTTACCATACGTGCATGCTACGGGACTTGCAAACTTCAACACAAGTATTTCTCAAATTCACAACTACTCAACTAGCACAACTTTAATATCACTACCTCCATATCTCAAAACAATCATCAAGCATCAAACTTCTCTTAGTATTCAACACACTCATAAGAAAGTTTTTTACTAATCTTGAATACCTAGCATATTAGGATTAAGCAAATTACCATGCTGCTTAAGACTCTCAAAATAATATAAGTGAAGCATGAGAGACAATAGTTTCTATAAAACAAATCCACCACCGTGCTCTAAAAGATATAAGTGAAGCACTAGAGCAAAAACTATATATAGCTCAAAAGATATAAGTGAAGCACATAGAGTATTCTAATCAATTCCGAATCATGTGTGTCTCTCATAAAAATGTGTGTACAGCAAATATGATTGTGGTAAACTAACAAACAAAGACTCAAATAATACAAGACGCTCCAAGCAAAACACATATCATGTGGTGAATAAAAATATAGCTCCAAGTAAGTTACCGATGGAAGTAGACAAAAGAGGGGATGCCTTCCGGGGCATCCCCAAGCTTTGGATTTTTGGTGTCCTTATATTATCTTGGGGTGCCATGGGCATCCCCAAGCTTAGACTCTTGCCACTCCTTGTTCCATAATCCATCAAATCTTTTACCCAAAACTTGAAAACTTCACAACACAAAACTTAACAGAAAATCTCGTGAGCTCCGTTAGCGAAAGAAAACAAAACACCACTTCAAGGTACTGTAATGAACTCATTCTTTATTTATATTGGTTTTAAACCTAATGTATTCCAACTTCTCTATGGTTTATAAACTATTTTACTGGCCATAGATTCATCAAAATAAGCAAACAACACACGAAAAACAGAATCTGTCAAAAACAGAATAGTCTGTAGTAATCTGTAACTAATGCAAACTTCTGGAACTCCAAACATTCAGCCAAAATAGGAAGTCCTATAAAATCTGTTTATTGATCAGTAGCAATTGGAATCAATATTTTATCACGTTCTTGTGATTTTTAACAATTATTTTCGTGAACAGAAAGTTTCTGGAATTTTCCGCAAGATCAAATAACTATCATCCAAGATCCTATAGGTTTAACTTGGCACAAACACTAATTAAAACATAAAAACACATATAACCAGAGGCTAGATCAAATATTTATTCCTCAACAGAAGCAAAAAGCAAAAAACTAAAAATAAAATTGGGTTGCCTCCCAACAAGCGCTATCGTTTAACGCCCCTAGCTAGGCATAAAAGCAAGGATAGATCTAGGTATTGCCATCTTTGGTCGGCAATCCATAAGTGGCTCTCATAATAGATTCATAAGGTAATTTTATTTTCTTTCTAGGGAAGTGTTCCATGCTTTTCCTTAACGGAAATTGGAATCTAATATTCCCTTTCTTCATATCAATAATTGCACCAATCGTTCTAAGGAAAGGTTTACCAAGAATAATAGGACATGAAGGATTGCAATCTATATCAAGGACAATAAAATCTACGGGCACATAATTCCTATTTGCAATAATAAGAACATCATTAATTCTTCCCATAGGTTTCTTAAGAGTGGAATCCGCAAGGTGCAAGTTTAGAGAACAATCATCAAAATCACGAAAACCTAACAAATGACACAAAGTCTTTGGAATCATGGAAACACTAGCACCCAAATCACACAAAGCATAGCATTCATGATATTTAATTTTAATTTTAATAGTAGGTTCCCACTCATCATAAAGTTTTCTAGGGATAGAAACTTCCAACTCAAGTTTTTCTTCATAAGATTGCATTAAAGCATCAACGATATGTTTAGTAAAAGCTTTGTGTTGAGTGTAAGCATGTGGAGAATTTAGCACGGCTTGCAACAAGGAAATACAATCTATCAAAGAGAAATTATCATAATTAAATTCCTTGAAATCCAAAATAGTGGGTTCATTAATATCTAGAGTTTTGATGTCTTCAATCCCACTTTTACCAATTTTTGCATCAAGATCAAAAACTCAGAATTTTTGGAATGCCTTCTAGGTAAAGGTGGATCATATTCAGTCCCATCATTATCAAGATTCATATTGCTAAACAAAGATTTAATAGGGGACACATCAATAACTTTTAGATCTTCATCTTTATTTTCATAGAAATTATAAGAACACACTTTCACAAAGCAATCTTTGTTAGCTCGCATCCTAGCGGTTCTTTCTTTGCACTCATCAATGGAAATTCTCATGGCTTTGAGAGACTCATTGATATCATGCTTAGGAGGAATAGATCTAAGTTTCAAACAATCAACATCAAGGGAAATTCTATCAACGTTCCTAGCCAATTCATCAACTTTAAGCAATTTTTCTTCAAGCAAAGCATTGAAATTCTTTTGCGAATTCATAAATTCATTAACACTAATCTCAAATTCGGAAGGCATCTTATTAAAATTTCCATAAGAATTGTTGTAGGAATTACCATAATTATTAGAGGAATTACTAGGGTACGGCCTAGGATTAAAGTTTCCTCTATACGCGTTGTTAACAAAATTATTCCTACCAACAAAATTCACATCCATAGATTCATTATTATTCTCAATAAAAGTAGACAAAGGCATATCATTAGGATCAGAAGAGACACTTTTATTAGCAATAATTTCATAAGTTCATCCATCTTTCCACTCAAAACATTAATTTCTTCTATCGCATGCACTTTTTTATTAGTAGATCTTTCGGTGTGCCATTGAGAATAATTAACCATAATATTATCTAGGAATTTAGTAGCTTCTCCTAATGTGATTTCCATAAAAGTGCCTCCCGCGGCCGAATCTAAAAGATTTCTAGAAGCAAAATTCAATCCGGCATAAAAAATTTGTATAATCATCCATAAATTCAAACCATGAGTAGGGCAATTACGTATCATTAATTTCATCCTCTCCCAAGATTGTGTAACATGTTCATGATCAAGTTGCTTAAAATTCATAATATCGTTTCTAAGAGAGATTATTTTAGCGGGAGGAAAATACTTAGAGATAAAAGCATCTTTGCACTTATTCCAAGAATCAATACTATTTTTAGGCAAAGACGAAAACCAAGCTTTAGCACGATCTCTAAGCAAAAAGGGAAATAGCTTTAGTTTAACAATATCATTATCCACATCTTTCTTCTTTTGCATATCACACAAATCAACGAAGCTATTTAGATGGGTAGCGGCATCTTCACTAGGAAGGCCGGCGAATTGATCTTTCATGACAAGATTCAACAAAGCAGCATTAATTTCACAAGATTCAGTATCGGTAAGAGGAGCAATCGGAGTGCTAAGGAAATCATTGTTGTTGGTATTGGTAAAGTCACACAATTTGTTGTTATCTTGAGCCATCGTGACAAGCGAGCAATCCAACACACAAGAAAACAAGAAGCAAGCGAAAAAGAGGCGAACGCGAAAGAGAGAGCGAATAAAACGGCAAGGGTGAAGTGGGGGAGAGGAAAATGAGAGGAAAATGGTAAATAATGTAACGCGGGAGATAAGGGTTTGTGATGGGTACTTGGTATGTAGACTTTTGCATAGACTCCCCGGCAACGGCGCCAGAAATCCTTCTTGCTACCTCTTGAGCACTGCGTTGGTTTTCCCTTGAAGAGGAAAGGGTGATGCAGCAAAGTAGCGTAAGTATTTCCCTCAGTTTTGAGAACCAAGGTATCAATCCAGTAGGAGGCCACGCACAAGTCCTCGCACCTACACAAACAAATAAATCCTCGCAACCAACGCAATAAAGGGGTTGTCAATCCCTTCATGGTCACTTATGAGAGTGAGATCTGATAGATATGATAAGATAATATTTTTGGTATTTATATGATAAAGATGCAAAGTAAAATAAAAGGTAATAAAAATAGCAAAGTGTTGGAAGATTAATATGATAGAAAATAGACCCGGGGGCCATAGGTTTCACTAGTGGCTTCTCTCATGAGCATAAGTATTATGGTGGGTGAACAAATTACTGTTGAGCAATTGACAGAATTGAGCATAGTTATGAGAATATCTAGGTATGATCATGTATATAGGCATCACGTCCGAGACAAGTAGACCGACTCCTGCTTGCATCTACTACTATTACTCCACACATCGACCGCTATCCAGCATGCATCTAGAGTATTAAGTTCATAAGAACAGAGTAACGCTTTAAGTAAGATGACATGATGTAGAGGGATAAACTCATGCAATATGATATAAACCCCATCTTGTTATCCTCGATGGCAACAATACAATATATGCCTTGCTGTCCCTACTGTCACTGGGAAAGGACATCGCAAGATTGAACCCAAAGCTAAGCACTTCTCCCATTGCAAGAAAGATCAATCTAGTAGGCCAAACCAAACTGATAATTCGAAGAGACTTGCAAAGATAACCAATCATACATAAAAGAATTCAGAGAAGATTCAAATATTGTTCATAGATAAACTTGATCATAAACCCACAATTCATCGGTCTCAATAAACACACCACAAAAGAAGATTACATCGAATAGATCTCCACGAGAGGGGGGAGAAGATTGTATTGAGATCCAAAAAGAGAGAAGAAGCCATCTAACTAATAACTATGGACCCGAAGGTCTGAGGTAAACTACTCACACATCATCGGAGAGGCTATGGTGTTGATGTAGAAGCCCTCCGTGATCGATGCCACCTCCGGGCGAAGCTCCGGAAAAGGCCCCAAGATGGGATCTCACGGGTACAGAAGGTTGTGGCGGTGGAATTAGGTTTTTGGCTCTGTATCTGGTAGTTTGGGGGCACGTAGGTATATATAGGAGGAAGAAGTACGTTGGTGGAGCAACATGGGGCCCATGAGGATGGAGGGCGCACCCTGGGGGGTAGGCGCGCCCCCCTACCTCGTGCCTTCCTGGTTGAGGTCTTGACGTAGGGTCCAAGTCCTCTAGATCACGTTCGTTCCGAAAATCACGTTCCCGAAGGTTTCGTTCCGTTTGGACTCTGTTTGATATTCTTTTTCTGCGAAACTCTAAAATAGGCAAAAAAACAGCAATTATGGGCTGGGCCTCTGGTTAATAGGTTAGTCCCAAAAATAATATAAAAATGTATAATAAAGCCCATTAATGTCCAAAACAGAAAATAATATAGCATGGAACAATCAAAAATTATAGATACGTTGGAGACGTATCAGCGTGCCACCGACGAGGAGCTCCGGTGGGCGCCCAACGAAATGGCAAGATCGGCTGCGCGCATCCGCCAGCAAGAGGCAGATCGGTACGTCAAGCGCTGCGATGCGGAGGAGTCGGAGTACTGCCTCCGCACTGGGAAGACGCCGCGCACCAGGGAGCTGCTGGCAAGGGGTTGCCGGAATACTGGCCCCAGGAGGGATTATTAGTTTTAGTATTGTTCGTTTTCAATTTTATGCATTGTACCTAGTAGTTAATTATCATCACGTATGTGTGATGATATTATATATATATATATTCTGTGATGATCTAATGAACAATTAATATATATATATATATATATATATTATGAATTCCCTTTTCTATCTGTTTTTGTATACTAATTTGAATCTAGCTGTTATCATCCACATATACAGAATGGAAAGCGTATATACACACATTGAAACAGAACATATAAGAATGGAAAACAGAGTACATACATTGAAAAAGAGCAATAAATAGAGCAATACTATGATTGCTGTGAATACAAAGCTAACCACGTCGAAACAACTTTTCAAAATAAAACGCGTCCATGAGACCATGACCAGCAGCCCTTGCCTAGGGTAGCTCTTTGCTCTGCCTGAACTCGTGCAGGCGTTCTTCCAAGCGGTCGACACGCTCGCGGTATATCTGGAGCGCGATCTCGAGCTCCAAGTTGGCTATTTCATCAGAGATCACCAGCTCGAGGATGCGACGGCCAGGTTCCTCTACTGCGCCCAGGTGGACACCTGGACCAAGGAGGCGGTCGAGCCTACGGACTAGCGCGTTGGCATCCAGCGGGCCGCGGACAAGTCGAACGGCGGCACCCATGCGAACGGCTCGGCGGGCGTCGGGTGCAAGTACGGCGTGGCCGGCATCTGGTGCAAGTACAGCGCTGAGGGCCTCTGCCCACTCCTGGCAAGGAATGGGGGTACTGACGGGACGTGTACCCAGCTACGATGCCGTGTCGACAGCAGGCAAGCGCCGATGGATCCGCTCTTGCTGTGCAGCGCGCCGCGCCTCTTGCTCTGCGGCACTCCAACGGTATCGCCGTGCGGCGAGCCGCAGCCTATCGGCACGGACGCGCCTAGCTTGCTCTGCGGCGAGCTGCAACCTGTCGGCGCTGACATGCCTATATTGATCCACGGCGCTCAAGCGCCATGCGCCAAAGGTCTGCTCAACCCTGGCGATGACGCGCATCACAGCATCGTCCATCGCGTTGCCGGGGAGCGCCTCGGCCTCGACGAGCCGTGGCGCCTCCTCGTTTTCCTTGTCGACGAGGTTGATGGCAGAGGCGGCGCTTTGGTGGGTTGGCATGCTTGGAAAAGGTGGATGTGCTACAGGCTACGCTTGTCGCCTCCGTGCATCGTGCGCCCCCATATGCGCAATATAGCAGGGTGGCGGGAAACAGGTGAGGAAATGGCGGGAAACGGTGGCGTGTTCATAAAACGCCATCAATTAATGGAAACTTAGCATCGAGCTAGCACAAGAAGTAGATGATGATCAGATGAACACGGACCACACTAGGGATCCCGTCGGTGATGCATTCATCAATCCCAAACAGTTGAATACTAGCAAGCGTTTGCCCACAACACACACGGCCTCTTCCATCACAAATAGGTCGGATGGATCAACTGTCTGCCACGTATCGCACATTGTCAACAAGTAATGCGGTAGACCTTCTTTAACATGTGTTAAAAAATAAAAAAATAAAAAACAAGGACCTCGAGGTTAAATTAGCTGAGGGAATGGGGCATTTCGGTCATTTGACCAAAATGACCCAACCCATCACCTAATTTAACATCGACACAACTTCCCATCCAGTCACCCATCTGATGGCTGCTCCAGCCTGAGCACACTTAACTTGATAGTTTTCTTACATGAGCTACTGGTGGAACAGCTAGTCCTTGCTGGTAGGAATGCCTCTTCGCGTCCTTATGGCGTATCCGGATGACCGCCCGCCCCACAATGGCCAATAGATGTTGTGTAGACAGAGCATATCACATACGTCTTATTAGAAGCAATCGTCTGCGTTATTATCGGTCTTCGCACACATTTCTGATTACAGACCTGTTTGCCGCGTATCACACACATCTTGTTATATTGAACCGTTTCTGTTCTCTTGCCTAATCACAAACAGTTCATCCGAGTGAACCATATGTTGTACATCGCACACACCTTGATCGGGCTGTCTGTTTCTTTTGTGTTGCCTAATCACAAACAGTTCATCCGAGTGAACCGTATGCTATACATCGCACACACCTTCATCTGGTTGACCGTTTCTTTTGTTCCTCCTCATCGCAAACAGTTAATTGAACTGAACCGTTGCCCTTCATCGCACACGCAACTAAAACTTGAACCGTGTTTGATGCATCCGTCATCACAAACGTTTTATACATTTCTGACGGTTTTCCTACACCACCGTTTGCGATCATTGCATCGCACATAGTTTCTCGAAGGGTCTCTGATCATAGTGTCGGGTTACCAGCATCCTGCAGTAGTGAGGTGTGAAATTGAGTCAGACTCAATGCCCGATCACTTCAGAAGAAAGAGAGAAAATGAAAGTCATTCCCTATGCCTCAGCCATAGGTTCTATCATGTATGCAATGCTATGTACCAGACCTGATGTGTGCCTTGCTATAAGTTTAGCAGGGAGGTACCAAAGTAATCCAGGAGTGGATCACTGGACAGTGGTCAACAACATCCTGAAGTACCTGAAAAGGACTAAGGATACGTTTCTCGTTTATAGGGGTGACAAAGAGCTCATCGTAAATGGTTACGTCGATGCTAGCTTTGACACTGATCCAGATGACTCTAAGTCACAAACCGGATACGTATTTATATTGAATGGTGGAGCTGTCAGTTGGTGCAGTTCCAAACAGAGCGTCGTGGCGGGATCAACGTGTGAAGCGGAGTACATAGCTGCTTCGGAAGCAGCAAATGAAGGAGTCCAGATGAAGGAGTTCATATCCGATCTAGGTGTAATACCTAGTGCATCGGGTCCAATCAAAATCTTTTGACAATACTGGAGCAATTGCCTTAGCGAAGGAATCCAGATTTCACAAGAGAACCAAACACATCAAGAGATGCTTCAATTCCATCCGTGATCAGGTCAAGGAGGGAGACATAGAGATTTGAAAAATACATACGGATCTGAATGTTGCAGACCTGTTGACTAAGCCTCTTCCACAAGCTAAACGTGATCAGGACCAAGACTCCATGGGTGTTAGAATCATTACAATGTAATCTAGATTATTGACTCTAGTGCAAGTGGGAGACTGAAGGAAATATGCCCTAGAGGCAATAATAAAGTTGTTATTTATATTTCCTTATATCATGATAAATGTTATTATTCATGCTAGAATTGTATTAACCGGAAACTTGATACATGTGTGAATACACAGACAACACAAAGTGTCCCTAGTATGCCTCTACTTGACTAGCTCGTTAATCAAAGATGGTTAAGTTTCCTGACCATAGACATGTGTTGTCATTTGATGAACGCGATCACATCATTAGAGAATGATGTGATGGACAAGACCCATCCGTTAGCTTAGCATAATGATCGTTTAGTTTTATTGCTATTGCTTTCTTCATGACTTATACATGTTCCTCTGACTATGAGAATATGCTATTCCCGAATACCGGAGGAACACCTTGTGTGCTGTCAAATGTCACAACGTAACTGGGTGATTATAAAGATGCTCTAAAGGTGTCTCCGAAGGTGTTTGTTGGGTTGGCATAGATCAAGATTAGGATTTGTCACTCCCTGTATCGGATAGGTATCTCTGGGCCCTCTCGGTAATGCGCATCACTATAAGCCTTGCAAGCAATGTGACTAATGAGTTAGTTGCGGGATGATGCATTATAGAACGAGTAAAGAGACTTGCCGGTAATGAGATGGAACTAGGTATGATGATGCCGACGATCGAATCTCGGGCAAGTAACATACCGATGACAAAGGGAATGACGTATGTTGTTATGCGGTTTGACCGATCAAGATCTTCGTAGAATATGTAGGAGCCAATATGAGCATCCAGGTTCAGCTATTGGTTATTGATCGGAGATGTTTCTTGGTCATGTCTACATAGTTCTCGAACCCGTAGGGTCCGCACGCTTAATGTTCGATGACGATTTGTATTATGAGTTATGTGTTTTGGTGACCGAAGTTTGTTCGGAGTCCCGGATGAGATCACGGACATGACGAGGAGTCTCGAAATTGTCAAGAAGTAAGGATTCATATATTGGAAGGTTGTATTCGGACATCGTAATGGTTCCAAGTGATTCGGGTATTTTACCGGAGTATCGAGGTGTTACCGGAACCCCCCAGGGAAGTGTTGGTCCAACATGGGCCTAAGGGATAGAGAGGGAAGCCCGCAGGCGTGGCCGCGCACCCCCTCCTAGGGAGTCTAAATAGGACAAGGAGGAGGGCGCGGCGCCCCCCTTCCCTTTCCCTCTCCCTCTCCTTCCTATTCCCTCCGGTGGAGAAAGGAAAAGGAGGGGGCGAATCCTACTTGGACTAGGAGTCTAAGTAGGACTCCCCCCATGGCGCGCCCCTCCTGGTTGTCGGCCTCTCTCCCCCCTCCTTTATATACGTGGGCAGGGGGCACCCCAAAGGCACATCAATTGTTCTCTTAGCCGTGTGCGGTGCCCCCCTCCAGAGTTTACTCATCCGGTCATAGCGTCGTAGTGCTTAGGCGAAGCCCTGCGCGGATCACATCACCAACACCGTCACCACGCCATCGTGCTGATGGAACTCTCCCTCGACCCTCTAGTGGATCAAGAGTTTGAGGGATGTCATCAAGCTGAACGTGTACTGAACACGGAGGTGTCGTATGTTCAGTACTTGGATCGGTTGGATCGTGAAGACGTTCGACTACATCAACCTTGTTAACCTAACGCTTCCGCTTTCGGTCTACGAGGTTACGTGGACACACTCTCCCCTCTCGTTGCTATGCATCTCCTAGATAGATCTTGCGTGAGCGTAGGAATTTTTTTGAAATTGCATGCTGCGTTCCCCAACAGTTACTACCGAACCTCGTAGGTCAACCGGAGTACGGTCCACACCAGAGTGGTACGGTAATCCTGTTCTGGAAGTCATGTTACTAGACCATGACGAACCTATGAACTATGAGGAAACGATGATGAGCCCAGATTCCGCAAAATGGCTTGAAGCCATGAAATCTGAGATGGGATACATGTATGAGAACAAAGTGTGGACTTTGGTTGACTTGCCCGATGATCGTCAAGCCATAGAGAATAAATGGATCTTCAAGAGGAAGACGGACGCTGATAGTAGTGTTACTATCTACAAAGCTCGACTTGTCGAAAAAGGTTTTTGACTAGGACGAGCAGGAGTTAAGCTTGGGGATGCTGATACGTCTCCAACGTATCTATAATTTTTTATTGTTCCATGCTCTTATGTTATCAATCTTGGATGTTTTATAATCATTTTATAGTCATTTTATATCATTTTTGGTACTAACCTGTTGACATAGTGCCAAGTGCCAGTTGCTGTTTTCTGCATGTTTTTTACATCACAGGAAATCAATACCAAACGGAGTCCAAATGCAACGAAACTTCACGGAGATTTTTTATGGACCGGAAGACACCCAATGGGCCAAGGCAGCGCCTGAGGGGGTGCTCTGGTGGGTTGTGCCCACCTCTGCTGCCCCCCGGACCGCCTCTTTGCTCTATAAATACCCCAATATTCCAGAAACCCTGGGGGATTCGACGAAAATCAATTATAGCCACCGCAGAGTCCAGAACCGCCGGATCCAATCTAGACACCATCATGGAGGGGTTCACCACTTCCATTGGTGCCTCTCTGATGATGCATGAGTAATTCTTTGTAGACCTTTGGGTCCGTAGTTAGTAGCTAGATGGCTTCCTCTCTCTCTCTTGATTATCAATACAATGGTCTCTTGGAGATCCATATGATGTAACTCTTTTTGCGGTGTGTTTGTTGGGATCGGATGAACTTTGAGTTTATGATCAGATCTATATTTTTATATCCATGAAAGTTATTTGAGTTTCTTTGATCTCTTATATGCATGATTTCTTATAGCCTCGTATTTCTTCTCCGATATTTGGGTTTTGTTTGGCCAACTTGATCTATTTATCTTGCAATGGGAAGAGGTGCTTTGTAGTGGGTTTGATCTTATGGTGCTTGATCCCAGTGACAGAAGGGGAACCGACACGTATGTATCGTTGCTACTAAGGATAAAATGATGGGGTCTATTTCTACATAAATAGATCTTGTCTACATCATGTCATCGTTCTTATTGCATTACTCCATTTCTCCATGAACTTAATACACTAGATGCATGCTGGATAGCGATCAATGTGTGGAGTAATAGTAGTAGATGCAGGCAGGAGTCGGTCTACTAATCTTGGACGTGATGCCTATATAATGATCATTGACTGGATGTCGTCATGTTTATTTGAACTTCTATCAATTGCCCAACAGTAATTTGTTTACCCACCGTTTGTTATTTTATCGAGAGAAGCCACTAGTGAATCCTACAGCCCACAGGTCTCCTTCTCTTATTATTTGACTTTGCGATCTACTTTTCCTTTGCTTTTATTTTCAGATCTATTAAACCAAAAATACAAAAATACCTTTCTGCATTTTATTCTTATTTATTACATTTGGCGTTTGATCTATCAATCTACTACAATTTATTTCACGTTTGTTTACTTATCTTGAGGCGCCGCTACCCGGAAGGGATTGACAACCCCTTTTACACGTCGGGTTGCGAGTATTTGTTATTTGTGTGCAGGGATTGTTTACGTTGTGTTGCTTGGTTCTCCTACTAGTTCGATAACCTTGGTCTCATCACTAAGGGAAATACCTATCGCCGATGTGCTGCATCATCCCTTCCTCTTTGGGGAAATACCGACGTAGCTTCAAGCCGCATCAAAAGGAATTTCTGGCGCCGTTGCCCGGGAGGATCTTCAACATATACCAGGTTCCTAATCACAAATCTCATCTCCTCGCAATTTACATTATTTGACATTTGCCTCTCGTTTTCCTCTCCCACACTTCACAAAAATTTGCCGTTTTATTCGCCATCTTTTTCGCTAGCCGTTTTCTTGCCGGATCTATTTTTTGAGTGCAATCTTGTTGCGTAGTCATCATTACTCAAGAGAACACCAAGTTGTGTGATTTCTCAAATACCAAGAACAATGATTTTATTGGCACTCCGATTGCTCCTCCCGCCACTAGTGCGGAGTCTTGTGATATTAATACTGCTTTGTTGAATCTTGTTATGAAAGATCAATTTTCCGGTACTCCTAATGAGGATGCCGCGTCCCATCTTAATACCTTCATGGAATTATGCGATATGCAAAATAAAAAATATGTGGACAATGATGTTGCGAAGATGAAACTATTTCCGTTCTCTTTGCGTGATTCTGCAAAAAATTGGTTCTCTTCTTTGCCTCGCAATAGTATCGAGTCTTGGAATAAGTGCAAAGATGTTTATATCACTAAGTATTTTCCCAGATCATGAATTTCAAGCAACTTGAACATGAGTATGTTGCACAATCTTGGGAAAGGATGAAAATGATGCTAAGGAATTGCCCAACTCATGGGTTAAATCTTTGGATGATCGTACAAAAATTTTATGCGGGGTTGAATTTTATTTCTCGTAACCTTTTAGATTCCACCATGGGTGGTACTTTTATGGAAATTACTTTGGGTGAAGCCACCAAATTTCTTGATAATATTATGGCAAATTATTCACAATCGCACACCGAAAGAGCTCCTACTAGTAAAAAAGTTAATTCGGTTGAAGAAATTTCTTCTTTGAGTGAAAAATTTGATGCTCTTATGAAATTGGTTGCTAGTAAAAGTGCTCCTATTGATTTTAATGATATGCCTTTGTCTACTTTGATTGAGCAAAATAGTGATGCCATAGATGTGAATTTTATCTCGCGAAATAATTTCAATAACAATGCTTATAGAGGTAATTTTAGTCCTACGCCTTTTCCAAGTAATTCCTCTAACAATTATGGTAATTCCTATGGAAATTAATCTTACAATAATAATAGGAACACCTCTGATCTTGAGAATAATATTAAATAATTTATCAACATGCAAAAAGTTTTAAACACTTGCATAGAATAAAAGTTGAATAAGATTGATGATTTGTCTAGAAGTGTTGATAGAATTTCTCATGATGTGGAAAATCTTAAGATGAAAATTTTTGTGCCTAAGGTTGATGAATCAATTAAAGCTCTCTATGTTTCTATGGATGAAAGTAAGAAAAGAACCGCTATGCTTAGAGCTAAAAGAGAATTTTTAGAAAAAGTGTTTTCTAGTGATTACTTTCGTAAAAGTGATGAAGATCTTAAAATGATTGGTGTTTCTTCTATTGATTCCTTGTTTAGTAATGCTAATATTGATGAAAAAGGGACTGGAGAAGAGTCAATTTTAGCTAGAAGGCGTCCCGACAATTCGGAGGGTGAAAAAATCTTGTTGAGAAAATTGATGAAAGTGGGTTTGAAGAGGTCAAAACTTTAACTAGTGATGCACCCACTCTTTTGGATTACAAAGACTTTAATTATGATAGTTGCTCTTTGATTGATTTTATTTCTTTGTTGCAATCCATTATAAATTCACCCCATGCCTATGAACAAAACAAAGCTTTTACTAAACATATTGTTGATGCTATGATGAAAGCTCTTGAAGAAAAATTGGAATTAGAAGTTTCAATTCCTAGAAAATTACATGATGAATGGGAACCTACTATAAAATTAAAGATTAAAAATTATGAGTATTTTGCTTTGTGTGACTTGGGTGCTAGTGTTTCTACAATTCTGGAATCTTTATGTGATGTGCTTGGTCTTACCGATATTGAAGAACGCTCTTTAAATTTACACTTGGCAGATTCTACTATTAAAATGCCTATGGGAAGAATTAATGATGTTCTTATTCTTTCAAATAGGAATTATGTGCCCATAGACTTTATTGTTCTTGATATTGATTGCAATCCGTCTTGTCCAATTATTCTTGGTAGACCGTTTTTACGCACTATCAGTGTCGTGATTGATATGAAAGAAGGCAATATTAAGTTCCAATTTCCTTTGAGGAAGGGTATGGAAAACTTCCCTAGAACAAGAATTAGGCCACCATATGAATCAATCATGAGATCATCTTATGGATCTCGGAACAAAGATGACAAAATTTAGATCTTTGCTTTATGCCTAGCTAAGGGCGTAAAACTATAGCGCTTGTTGGGAGGCAACCCAATGAATGATATTTTTTGCTTTTTGTTTTCTGTTCTTGAGTGTTTGCACAATTATGCTACTGTTATGATTGTGTTTTTTGAGTTTTAATTAGTGTTTGTGCCAAGTAAAGCCTTTCGGAGCTTCTTGGGTGATAGTTGTTTGATGTTGCTGAAAAACAGAAACTTTTGTGCTCACGAAAACAATTCTTATTTTTTACCAGAGCATGATAAAATACCAATTCCTTTTGCAGAAGATTAATATACAAATTTCTCAGGTCATCCTAATTTTTCAGAATTTTTGGAGTTTCAGAAGTATTCGAAATAGTCAGATTGCTACAGACTGTTCTGTTTTTGACAGATTCTGTTTTCTTTGCGTTGTGTGCTTGTTTGGATGGCTCTATGGTTTTCTTTGATGAGTTTTTGCCATAGAAAAGTTAGAATATAGTACATATAATGCAAGAACAAAATATGAATTGGTTTTCTACAATACTTATAGTAGTGATCAGCTTTCTTATACTAACGGATCTCACGAAGATTTTGTTGAGTTTTGTGTGATTGATTTCAAGTTTTGGGTTATCTTACGATGGATGAAGGAATAAGGAGTAAGAAGAGCCTAAGCTTGGGGATGCCCCGGCATCCCAAGCTATCATCCAAAAGAGAGCAAGCAACTAAGCTTGGGGATGCCCCGAGGGGCATCCCCACTTTCTTCTAACGACCATCGGTATTTTACTCAAAGCTATATTTTTATTCATCACATACTATGTGTTTTGCTTGGAGCGTCTTGTATGATAAGAGTTTTTGTTTGTTTTATTTTTTGTTTTAAGTCTTGATTCATTGCTGGACACACCTAGTTGAGAGAACCAAAATTATGTCATGACTTGTTAAAATTGCTCTCTATGCTTCACTTAATTTTTTTATGTGCTTCACTTATATATTTTTTAGCACGGTGTGCTTTAGTATTTTTGAAGAAATGCTCTCTTGATTCACTTATATTTATTTGAGATTTAGTAAAGATTTCAAGAAATTCTCTCTTGCTTCACTTAAATTAATTTGAGAGAAAGAAATATTATGGTCATGATCTTCACTTATATTTGTTTGAGATTATCAAAAGCAACATATGAAAATTAGTTCCAAAGTCATAGATATCCAAGAAGGATATAATAAAAACTTTCATGAAGATCATTAGACAAAATAAACTTGATTCTTAGTAATAGTTTTGAGATATGATGATGTGATATGTGAGTCATGTTGATGAGTAATTATGCTTTAGTAAGAATATTGGTGTTAAGGTTTGTGATTCCCTATGCAAGCACGAAAGTCAATAATTATGCAATGAAATTATATCCTACTTGTGGTGCATTATTCGGTGTTAATTATGCTTAATGCTCGCTTATGAGATTATTCGTTTCTTGGTTGGTCGCTTCTCAATCTTTTGCTAGCCTTCATTTTGCACTAAGTATGATCACTACTTGTGCATCCAAAATCCTTTAAACCAGTTTTGCCACATGAGTCCACTGTATCTGCCTATATGCGGTATTCTTTTGCCGTTCTAAGCAAATTTGTATGTGCCATCTCTAATTTTCAAAATAAATTTCTCTTTTGTGTGTTCGTACCGCTCGCGGAGCGGTGAGGGGTGGCTAATATTTTCCATGATAGATGTGTTATTCTCACGATGAGTGTTTATTCACTTGTCATTGCACGAGAGTAAGGCAAAGGTATTAGGGATGCCCAGTCCCAAAATGAAAAATGAATTTACTTTATGTTGTCAAATAATAAATTCCTTGGAAAGTGTTGGTATGGAGGGCACCCATGGATACGGCTAGCCATGGAAAGTGAAAGTATGGTGGAAAAAGGAATAAACTTATTTTTCTGTTTGGGAACCACCTATGATATCTCTAGCATGGAAAGTGTTGGGAACTCTAAGTCATATTCATTGGTGGGAAAGGTACACCTCCCAAAATGTTTTTATCTCTAAGTTTTTCGCTTTGAGCTCTGGCACCTCTACAAATCCCTACTTCCCTCTGCGAAGGGCCTTTCTTTTACTTTATGCAATTTTTATTTTTGAATTTGAGTCTCCATCTTCTCTTATAAAAGCACCAACTAGGAGGCACTATGATCGTACTTGAGCATTGGGTGTAGTTAATATGCGAGTGTGTTTCATGAATGGATCAATGATTGAGCATAATGGGCTAGGGATAGCTTATTTAGCATTGATATTTTGAAAGACATGGTTGCTTGCTGATATGCTAGAGTATTTAAGTTATCATGTCAAAACTAGACAATTGCTTTGAATCACATAAAAGTACAAATGTCCATGCTATAAAGAAAAGAATATGATGACATGTTAGGCAGCATTCCACATCAAAAATTCTGTTTTTATCACTTACCTACTCGAGGACGAGCAGGAGTTAAGCTTGGCGATGCTAATATGTCTCCAACGTATCTATAATTTTTTATTGTTACATGTTGTTATATTATCAATCTTGGATGTTTTATAATCATTTTATATCATTTTTTGGTACTAACCTATTGACATAGTGCCAAGTGCTAGTTGCTATTTTCTGCATGTTTTTTACATCGCAGGAAATCAATACCAAACAGAGTCCAAATGCAATGAAACTTCACGGAGATTTTTTATGGACCAAAAGACACCCAATGGGCCAAGGCATCGCCTAGGGGGGTGCTCTGAGGAGAGCACAACCCACCAGGGCGCGCCAGGAGGCCCAGGCGCGCCCTGGTGGGTTGTGCCCACCTCGGTTGCCCCCTGGACCGCCTCTTTGCTCTATAAATACCCCAATATTCCAGAAACCCTAGGGGAGTCGACGAAAATCAATTCCAGCCGCCGCAGAGTCCAGAACCACCAGATCCAATCTAGACACCATCACGGAGGGGTTCACCACTTCCATTGGTGCCTCCCCGATGATGCGTGAGTAGTGGCTAGATGGCTTCCTCTCTCTCTCTCTCTCTCTCTCTCTCTCTTGATTATCAATACAATGGTCTCTTGGAGATCCATATGATGTAACTCTTTTTGCGGTGTGTTTGTTGGGATCGGATGAACTTTGAGTTTATGATCAGATCTATCTTTTTATATCCATGAAAGTTATTTGAGTTTCTTTGATATCTTATATGCATGATTTCTTATAGCCTCGTATTTCTTCTCCGATATTTGGGTTTTGTTTGGCCAACTTGATATATTTATCTTGCAATGGGAAGAGGTGCTTTGTAGTGGGTTCGATCTTACGGTGCTTGATCCCAGTGACAGAAGGGGAACCGACACGTATGTATCGTTGCTACTAAGGATAAAACGATGGGGTCTATTTCTACATAAATAGATCTTGTTTACATCATGTCATCATTCTTATTGCATTACTCCGTTTATCCATGAACTTAATACACTAGATGCATGCTGGATAGCGATCGATGTGTGGAGTAATAGTAGTAGATGCAGGCAGGAGTCGGTCTACTAATCTTGGACGTGATGCCTATATAATGATCATTGCCTGGATATCGTCATGTTTATTTGAACTTCTATCAATTGCCCAACAGTAATTTGTTTACCCACCGTTTGTTATTTTATCGAGAGAAGCCACTAGTGAAACCTACGGCCCCCAGGTCTCTTTCTCATATTATTTGCCTTTGCTATCTACTTTTCCTTTGCTTTTATTTTCAGATCTATTAAACCAAAAATACAAAAATACCTTGCTGCGTTTTATTCTTATTTATTTTCTTTAGCGTTCGATCTATCAATCTACTACAATTTATTTCACGTTTGTTTGCCTATCTGCAGGCGCCGCTACCCGGAAGGGATTGACAACCCCTTTTACACGTCCGGTTGCAAGTATTTGTTATTTGTGTGCAGGGGTTGTTTACGTTGTGTTGCTTGGTTCTCCTACTAGTTCGATAACCTTGGTCTCATCACTGAGGGAAATACCTACCGCCGATGTGCTGCATCATCCCTTCCTCTTTGGGGAAATACCGACGTAGCTTCAAGCCGCATCAGCAACTGGCAGGATCCTTATGGTTGTCGCTTTATTGTATGAAATGCGATCGCCATGTAATTGCTTTACTTTATCACTATGCGTTAGCGATAGTTGTAGAAGCAATAGTTGGCGAGACGACAACGATGCTACGATGGAGATCAAGGTGTCAAGCCGATGACGATGGAGATCATGACGGTGCTTTGGAGATGGAGATCAAAGGCACAAGATGGTGATGGCCATATCATGTCACATATTTTTGATTGCATGTGATGTTTATTTTTTATGCATCTTATTTTGCTTAGTACGGCGGTAGCATTATAAGATGATCCCTCACTAAAATTTCAAGGTATAAGTGTTCTCCCTGAGTATGCACCATTGCGACAGTTCGTCATGCCGAGACACCACGTGATGATCGAGTGTGATAAGCTCTACATTCACATACAATGGGTGCAAGACAGTTTTGCACGAGCGGAATACTCGGGTTAAACTTGACGAGCCTAGCATGTACAGACATGGCCTGGGAACACTAAGACCGAAAGGTCGAACGTGAATCATATAGTAGATATGATCAACATAGAGATGTTCACCATTGAAAACTACTCCATCTCACGTGATGATCGGACATGGTTTAGTTGATATGGATCACGTGATCATTTAGATGACTCGAGGGATGTCTATCTAAGTGGGAGTTCTTAAGTAATATGATTAATTGAACTTAAATTTATCATGAACTTAGTCCTGATAGTTTTTGCATATCTATGTTGTAGATCAATGGCCCATGCTACCACTCCCTTGAATTTTAATGCGTTCCTAGAGAAAGCTAAGTTGAAAGATGATGGTAGCAACTACACGGGCTGGCTCCGTAACTTGAGGAATATCCTCATTGCTAGACAGAAGAATTACTTCCTTGATGCACCGCTAGGTGCAAGGCCTGCTGCAGGAGCAATTCCGGACGTTATGAACGTCCGGCAAGCTAAATTTGATGACTGCTCGATAGTTCAGTGTATCATGCTTTACGGCTTAGAATCGGGACTTCAAAGACGTTTTGAACATCATGGACCATATGAGATGTTCCAGGAGTTGAAGTTAATATTTCAAGCAAAGGCCCGAGTTGAGAGATATGAAGTCTCCAACAAGTTCTATAGCTGCAAGATGAAGGAGAATATTTCTGTCAATGAACACATACTCAGAATGTCTGGGTACCATAACCTCTTGACTCAGCTGGGAGTTAATCTTCCGGATGATAGTGTTATTGACAGAGTTCTCTAATCACCGCCACCAAGCTATAAAGGCTTCGTGATGAACTATAATATGCAAGGGATGGAGAAGACTATTCCCGGGCTCTTCGCAATGCTCAAGGCTGCGGATGTAGAAATCAAGAAGGAGCATGAAGTGTTGATGGTTAACAAGACCACTAGTTTCAAGAAAAGGGGCAAAGGAAAGAAGGGGAACTTCAAGAAGAATAGCAAGCAAGTTGCTGCTCCCGGGAAGAAGCCCAAGTCTGGACCTAAGCCTGAAACTGAGTGCTTCTACTGCAAAGGGACTGGTCACTGGAAGCGGAACTTCCCCAAGTATTTGGCGGATAAGAAGGATGGCCAAGTGAAAGGTATATTTGATATACAAGTTATTGATGTGTACCTTACTATTGCTCATAGTAGCGCCTGGGTATTTGATACTGGTTCTATTGCTCATATTTGCAACTCGAAACAGGGGCTACGGATTAAACAAAGATTGGCTAAGGACAAGGGGACGATGCGCATCGGAAATGGTTCCAAGGTCGATGTGATAAGGATAAAGTTTTGAAGAAGTTCAAAATGGATTAGTCAAAGAAAGGGTTCTTGCCTGTGTTACAAGGTGTGAAGTTGAGTCAGACTCAATGCCCGACCACTTCAGAAGATAAAGAGAAAATGAAAGTCATTCCCTATACCTCAGCCATAGGTTCAATCATGTATGCAATGCTATGTACCAGACCTGATGTGTGCCTTGCTATAAGTTTAGCAGGGAGGTACCAAAGTAATCCAGGAGTGGATCACTGGACAGTGGTCAACAACATCCTGAAGTACCTGAAAAGGACTAAGGATACGTTTCTCGTTTATAGGGGTGACAAAGAGCTCATCGTAAATGGTTACGTCGATGCTAGCTTTGACACTGATCCAGATGACTCTAAGTCACAAACCGGATACGTATTTATATTGAATGGTGGACGTGTGTTGTCATTTGATGAACGGGATCACATCATTAGGAGAATGATGTGATGGACAAGACCCATCGGTTAGCTTAGCATAATGATTGTTAAGTTTTATTTCTATTGCTTTCTTCATGACTTATACATATTCCTTTGACTATGAGATTATGTAACTCCCGAATACCGGAGGAATACCTTGTGTGCTATCAAACGTCACAACATAACTGGGTGATCATAAAGATGCTCTAAAGGTGTCTCCGAAGGTGTTTGTTGGGTTGGCATAGATCAAGATTAGGATTTGTCACTCCCTGTATCGGATAGGTATCTCTGGGCCCTCTCGGTAATGCGCATCACTATAAGCCTTGGAAGCAATGTGACTAATGAGCTAGCTGCGGGATGATGCATTACGGAACGAGTAAAGAGAATTTTCGGTAACGAGATTGAACTAGGTATGAGGACACCGACGATCGAATCTCGGGCAAGTAACATACCGATGACAAAGGGAATAACTTATGTTGTCATTGTGGTTTGACCAATAAAAGATCTTCGTAGAATATGTAGGAACCAATATGAGCATCCAGGTTCTATTGTTGGTTATTGATCGGAGATGTGTCTCGGTCATGTCTACATAGTTCTCGAACCCATAGAGTCCGCACGCTTAACGTTCGATGACGGTTTATATTATGAGTTATGTTTATTGGTGACTGAAGATTGTTCGGAGTCCCGGATGAGATCACGGACATGACGAGGAGTCTCGAAATGGTCGAGAGGTAGAGATTAATATATTGGATGATAGTATTCGGACACCGGAATAGTTTCAGAGTGTTTCGGATATTTATCGGAGTACCGAGGGGTTACCGGAACCCCCAGGGGAAAGTAATGGGCCACAAGGGCCATAAGGGGAGAGAGAGGGCAGCCCACAAGGGGTGGTGCACGCCCCCCCCATGGACAGTCCGAATTGGACAAGGGGAGGGGGCGCGGCCCCCTTCCTTCTCCCTCTCCCTCTCCTTCCCCCTTTCCCCCTCCGAAAGAAGGAACGGGTGGGGCGACTAGGACTAGGAGTCCTAGTGGGTTTCCCCCCACTTGGCGCGCCCCCTAGGGCGGGCCTCCTCCCCTCTCCTCCTTTATATACGGGGGCAGGGGGCACCCCAAAGCACATCAATTGTTTCTTAGCCGTGTGCGGTTCCCCCCTCCACCGTTTACTCCTCCAGTCATATTGTCATAGTGCTTAGGCGAAGCCCTGCGCGGATCACATCACCATCACCGTCACCACACCGTCATGCTGACGAAACTCTCCCTCGACACTTTGCTGGATCAAGAGTTCGAGGGACGTCATCAAGCTGAACGTGTGCTGAACTCAGAGGTGTCGTACGTTCGGTACTTGATTGGTTGGATCACGAAGACGTTCGACTACATCAACCGCGTTAAACTAATGCTTCCGCTTTCGGTCTACGAGGGTACGTGGACACACTCTCCCCCTCTCGTTGCTATGCATCTCCTAGATAGATCTTGCGTGATCGTAGGAATTTTTTTGAAATTGCATGCTACGTTCCCAACACCAATAACCACTCGTATCCCCAGATGGGAACAAGAGGGGGAGAATTCTGGTCACATGAGATTAAGTTCTCATATGTTTCCACAGAAATAGAGAAAATGGTCTCCTCCATTAGTAAATGTGATTCAACCTAGGTTTAATGACACAAGATGGGTGCGCGTCATCCAGAGCCCAACACATATGTCCACACTTTTTTTGGTGATGGGACATCGAAACACCTTGACTCTGTTGTTATGGGAAAACACAAGGAGTTAAGTGGCGTAATGAGAATTCCACAAATGATGTTGATTCATGAGAATCACATATGAAAAGTCTACATATATTGACATAAAATTCTTCTTGAGAATTACTGAAATCCTTTTTGGCCCTGAACCAAAATCCATGGAGAGTGTTGTTTACACTTATATTGGTTCAAATGAAAGAAAGCAATTTAGGAAGATTAGCACTCACTCATCAAAAGAGAGGTGTTTACGATAGTAAAACCTGCTCCTCATAAGTATCTTCCGTAGAGAAGAGAAATGATTTTTCATTTGGAAACGAAAATAGATGAGGTGGTGAGAAAGCGAGGCTTGTAGCACAAGGGTTTTCACAGAGACCCGTATCGGTTATGATGCAGCATACCTTCTCGGTATGAGCGGAATTATGTTTTGATACTAATTGGCAGTATAAATACATGCAGCTGATGTATGTAGTGGCTACATACTCGCACAGATCATTTAGTTCAGTTATACATATTGAAGTCATTGAAAGGGCTTAATATTCTGAATCCAATGATAAATCACAACATGTTTGTGTGAAGCTTTAGAAGTCATTCTATGATCAGAAGAGGTCAGGGAGTTGTGTGGTACAACCGACTAAGTGAGCTACTCCTTGATAAGGATTACTCTAATGCTAATTATTGTTGATGTGTATTCATGAAGATATCATGAATTGGATTTACATCATCTTAGTGATGTGGATGATCTTATCATCAATGTCTATACCAGACATATGAGATACGCACAATCATTTTAAAATGATATTTGGGTCAAACCAAATGATGCTAAGTTTATAGTTGAGCATATTCCCTCGGGAATAAATGTATATCATTCTTCATATATCTAGAAATATTGGATATATCAAAGACACATGTGGTCATATTATACCTGACATGGGATACAAGCCCATTTAGAACGAGGGGAGATGGTGAAGTGATAGTGGACCTAAAGTTCCATATTTGAATACCATCAGAGCACTCATATATCTTGCAAAATACGCCAGGCCTGACAATATATTTGTTGCAATATATTGAGAGTGCAATCCCCAATAAAGGTATAATGGTTGATATAAGGTATATCCTCAGATATTTCCAAGACACAAAAGGTCCTGATTAATTCGATCTGGAAAATCAAGATGGCACCATGGTGTGGCATCGTGATAGTGGCTAATAACCCGATCCCAACGGTGTCATATCAAAGACTGGATTTACTGGAAGAGTATTCTGAGGGGAGCCTTCAGAATAGACTTCAAATGGGTCCTTCCAGAGATCATTCTGCTGTAATTATTTTATTCGAAGCATTACAAGATGTGTATGGCTTCGCAGAATGACTGCCTACATGTGAAATCATGTGGATATTCATTGAAATATCAATGTCACTTGTATTACTTACGAGTTATATTTATCCTCGCTAATTACAAAAATGTAGGAGTATAATCTGCAAACAAAATATTGTGATATTCGCAATGTCTGTACCAACGTTTATATTCCAGAATCAGGTTTGTGGAATTGGTATGAGACAACATTGATGTTTGCAAAGTTCAAGGGGAGTAAAAATCCCAAGTTATAACATGTTGGTGATCTTCAGATCATTCATATTGTACTCCTTTTCTCTTTATGAGTTTTCCATGATGTTTCTTATATAAGGTTTTTAACGAGACAATATAAATACAAGTGCGGATATATGCCATATTGGTTTCTCCTTATATTTTTTCCACTTGGTTTTCAAGGAGTTTTCGATGGCATATTATCATAAGGTTTCTCCTCAATTTTTCCCACAGGGTTATTGTAGGAGTTTTCAGTTTGCAATATACAGATGACGAATTGATCAAGGGGGGTGAGAAATAAAACATGTGATCAATTATATGGGAGGGATGCCTCCCAGGAGGTGTCTGTTGGGGGAAAGGGTGTCTCCCCAACACACCCCTTCATCATGTATATAAGTGGGTCTCCCACGTTGCAATGGAATGAGCGAATCATTTGAACTCTTCATTTGTCTTATGCTTTCGCTCTACAACAGAATTGATACCGTACGGGGCTCGGATTCCTTTTACTCATGGGACGAGGAGGGGCTACGTTGCGGAAGTGCCGATGAACAAATAATACAGGGGCTGGGTGGGGAAATACGGATGCGAGAGCAGAAAGAGTCCACACCGATTCGGCAGGTGTTCGTATTTATTTCCCTAGATTGTTTTTTTCATAGATTTCCTAGATAGATTGGATCGATCCCCTTTTTAAAGAGTCCATGTTGATTCAGCAGGTGTCTGTATTTCTTTTCCGGATTGATTCCCCTTTTAAAATCTCGACCGTTAATTTTATGGTTAAGACAAAATTAAAGGATATGGAGAACTAAGAAAGCTTCCTCCTTTTAGTATTATATATATAGCAAAAGAGCCTGTGTGTTGCAACAGGAAAAAAATAACACTCATCCCTAATCCAAGAATCATGACTCAAGACCTCAATAGGTCCACGTCCTTTATTTGAACATGACATCAATGCCCACACAACCACAACGCGTTTGAATGTGTCAATCCTAATGCATCTCTATTTTTCAGCATAAGATCAGAAATTTGCTTTTTTCTGTGAGGTTTTGCCGTCGGGTGCATGTGTGGTTATAGATGGTTTCTTTCGTCTCTAATTTGGTTTTGCTGAGTTGTTCATTTTCTATCTGGATCTACAGCGATACAAAATAAAGACGGTTCATGCACTATTTATTAAGGTTGCATCCAAAACAACATTTTAAAAACGTTTAACGGGTAAAATAACATAATATTCAGATTCTACACATTTTTGATCAAATTTCATATATAACACATTAAAATTGGAGTTACTGGTTAAAAGCTATGACTATTCTTAAAAACATATGATATGAATTGCGGGTTGAATTTAGGAAACAGCAAAGGGCTCTTTGCAAAACATAAAATGTTTTCTCTGAGTCACTTAAAACAGTAGTGCAGATTAGTTATAAAAAACTACGAGGGTTTCTGCAAAACGAAACGTGGTTATCACTTAAAACTATACCGCAGCTTAATTACTAGTAACTATAGGAGGTTTTCTGAAAAATTACCCAACAGACGACCAGAAGCATTCCCTGCTTTATTACTAGCTTTACTTTATTTATTACTAGATGATACCCCGCGCGTTGCCGCGGAAATACCAGTAAGCAATTTGGTGTGGATATAGGAATTTTTTTCTCAAAAATGAATAGATGAGGATACTGCAAATACAAAATACATATTTTCAATCAAGATAATCTTGGGTTACTCCCCCCAAAAGGAAAAATGTTAATCATGTGCTATACGGAACCAAACTGAATAAATAATTTCTTATGAAAGAGCAACAATTCTTATTGTGCGACGAAAGAATATAATTAATTAAATTGCAAGAGAATGACTACTATAGCCAGGGATGTTTTTTTTGGTGAAAGTGCTTGAGCAAGTTTGTAATTTTGATGGTCACTTATGGCTGGTCTAAAAAAGGTAGCCAAACAGAACATAAGAGTTGTGCACCTAAAAAGGGAAGAGATAGAGTTGTTAGTCTACTGAAGTAAATCCTGAAACAACACAAATTGGCAAACTTAAGAGAAGAGCAAACAACATGAAAATTTAATAACTCGGTTTGATATATAAATCATGGTAAAGCACAATTAGGGTTTAGAGTGTCATAGCACCAAAACTAAATATACAGGCATGCTACAAATAGAGTTTATGAGACCTCAAGACACAATATGATAATGAGCAATCTTAGGAAGAGGGGTTTGAGGAAAGGCTTAAGAACTGGCATACCAGAAAGTGGAACTGGAGTACACTGCATATTGAACAAAAAGGTAAAGATGTCCCCTTGGTCTCAAATAATGATTCAAATAAATGAATGGTCACAATGCTTCAATTTCTATCCTACCAATATGTGTGAAAGACATAATGATCAATAAGCCTCATGCATGAAGAGCTACGGAAACTACATAAGAAAATAATGTAAAGGTCAGAAGAACATACACCTTCATCTTGCACCATGACTTATAGTTCAAAATAATTCAAATTGTTTTGCCTTTGTAAAATAAATAAAGGTTACAAAAAATCAGTATTTATGAGAACAAAATTTCATGAAAAGCCACATCTTCAGCTTCAACATGGGATTATGTCACAGTTGCATGGGATTATGTCAGAGTTGCACTGGCACATTCTACTTTACATCTGCTTTCAATGCTCAAGGCAATTCAGTGAGAAAGTTCAGAAAATACTATGATTGTGAACTGCCTTCTGTGGGTTAGAACACAATATCCAATAAACATTAATTATTCTGTTGTAGTCAAATACCAGGAAAACATATGAGAAACTGATGATATAAGTAATATTCTGACCTCTACTGAGCTTTTATACCCAAAATTTGTTGACCAAAAGATACATTCGGTGTAGAGGTTGTGGATGACATCATTCTCTGAGTGCTACTGTTAGTAGCATTTTCTAAAAGAACACGGTACAATCATTTGCATAACAAATCTCCGATGCAGTATCTAGTCTCTATTATCTCTGTCAAGAGACCATAAATATTCGATTGCTAGCAGCACGACCTCATTATTCTGCACAAAGATTTAGTTTGAGGTAAAACAAAAGGGTACCAATTGCACGCGCATAGTTAAAGAATATGAAAGAAAAATAAAAGTTAAGATTAGTAATCGATCTAAGAGAACACGGTAGAATTAAAACAAAAACTGCAGTATGTTTGAGACGAATTGGCATTTTTGTACAGATTACCTGACAGGCGTTGACCGTTCATATGGGGGCCTATAGTTGAATCGGCTCTTGTGGATACATGACCTGACGAACATATATGCAACCTGACAGAGTCGTCAATGCGACAGCTGTGATCGCCGGGGCTTGGGGTAGGAAGACTGCTAGGGCCGGTGAAGATGGATGAACGTGTGTCTATCATCAACAGGCCTCACCATCAATCAACTATTCCGCCCGTGTGAGACGGCCATGCGTACTCGTGTGTGTGCCATCTTGCAGCCTCGGCAGTAGAGTAAGACATGGTCCCGTCACGCATCTGGTCGGACGGCATGGGACGGAACATATCGTCCGCCCATACAGCGCTATCTCACGCAAGACTAAAGCCACGACCAGAGCAATCCTGTTCATCCATCAGCCGTCAGATTGAAAATAGTAAGAAAAACAATACGGCAAGAAGAACTCGTTAGGGAATCATGTGGGTAGGCAGCGGGAGCACCATTGAAACTTATCAATCCGGGGGTTGTCGAGCCAAGCGCGAAGACCTATCCATTGGCTACCAGGCGAGCGAGCGGCTGCCCTGTGGCTGTTGTCGACCGCTGCTACCACTGATTGGTGCGGGTGGGGTGCCAGCGAGAGTAGATAAGGACGTGGAGAGATGAAGATGGAAGGATCAAGAGAGGAGCGGGATACAGCTGTTAGTGGATTTTTATTGTTTGGGAATCCAGAGTAATGGGGCGTAACCCTCTCAGCGACGCGCCACATCGGAACCCGGTGTGGTGGAAAATAGGCAAGGGCCGGGCCGTCACCCCCAAGTGGCGCGTCGTATCTTGATCCGGATACGGTGGCAAGTGAGCGAGGATCGGGTCGTCGCATCCTTAGTGGCGCGCTACATCGGCGCCCGGATGTAGTGGAAAATGAGTAAGGGTCTTCGCATTTGACTCGACGAGTGCGAAGTGTAAGGAAGCTAGCCGAGCCTAGGAGGATTCGCTTAGGTAGCTGAAACGTAGGGTCTCTGACACGGAAGCTTCGGGAGCTAGTTGATGCAGCGGTGAGGAGAGGTGTTGATATCCTTTGCGTCCAAGAAACCAAATGGAGAGGACAGAATGCGAAGGAGGTGGAGGATACCGGCTTCAAGCTGTGGTACACGGGGACGGCTGCAAACAGAAATGGCGTAGGCATCTTGATCAACAAGAGCCTCAAGTATGGAGTGGTAGACGTCAAGAGACGTGGGGACCGGATTATCCTGGTCAAGCTGGTAGTTGAGGACTTGGTTCTCAATGTTATCAGCGCGTATGCCCCGCAAGTAGGCCACAATGAGAACACCAAGAGGGAGTTCTGGGAAGGCTTGGAAGACATGGTTAGGAGTGTACCGATTGGTGAGAAGCTCTTCATAGGAGGAGACCTCAATGGCCACGTGGGTACATCTAACACAGGTTTTGAAGGGGCGCATGGGGGCTTTGGCTATGGCATCAGGAATCAAGAAGGAGAAGATGTCTTAAGCTTTGCTCTAGCCTACAACATGATTGTAGCTAACACCCTCTTTAGAAAGAGAGAATCACATCTGGTGACTTTTAGTAGTGGCCAACACTCTAGCCAGATTGATTTTATTATCCTCTCAAGAAGAGAAGATAGGCGTGCGTGCCTAGACTGTAAGGTGATACCTGGAGAGAGTGTTGTACCCCAGCATAAGCTGGTGGTTGTTGACTTTCGCTTTCGGATTCGTGTCCAGCGGGATAAGCGTGCCAAAGTCGCTAGAACGAAGTGGTGGAAGCTCAAGGGGGAGGTAGCTCAGGTGTTCAAGGAAAGGGTCATTAAGGAGGGCCCTTGGAAGGAAGGAGGGGATGCGGATAATGTGTGGATGAAGATGGCGACTTACATTCGTAAGGTGGCCTCGAGGGAGTTTGGAGTGTCCAGGGGAAGGAGAAGCGAAGATAAAGATACCTGGTGGTGGAATGATGATGTCCAGAAGGCGATTAAAGAGAAGAAAGATTGCTTTAGACGCCTATACCTGGATAGGAGTGCAGACAAGATAGAGAAGTACAAGATGGCGAAGAAGGCCGCAAAGCGAGCTGTTGGTGAAGCAAGGGGTCGGGCATATGAGGACCTCTACCAACGGTTAGGCACGAAGGAAGGTGAAAGGGACATCTATAAGATGGCTAAGATCCGAGAGAGGAAGACGAGGGATATTGGCCAAGTCAAATGCATCAAGGACGGAGCAGGCCAACTCTTGGTGAAGGACGAGGAGAGTAAGCATAGATGGCGGGAGTACTTCGACAAGCTGTTCCATGGGGAGAATGAGAGTTCTACCATTGAAATGGACGACTCCTTTGATGAGACCAGCATGCGTTTTGTGCGGCGAATCCATGAGTCTGAGGTGAAGGAGGCTTTAAAAAGGATGAAAGGAGGCAAGGCGATGGGCCCTGATTGTATCCCCATTGAGGTGTGGAAAGGTCTTGGGGACATAGCGATAGTATGGCTAACCAAGCTTTTCAACCTCATTTTTCGGGCAAACAAGATGCCAGAAGAATGGAGACGGAGTATATTAGTACCAATCTTCAAGAACAAGGGGGATGTTCAGAGTTGTACTAATTACCGTGGAATTAAGCTGATGAGCCATACAATGAAGCTATGGGAGAGAGTCATTGAGCACCGCTTAAGAAGAGTGACAAGCGTGACTAAAAATCAGTTTGGTTTCATGCCTGGGAGGTCGACCATGGAAGCCATTTTCTTGGTACGACAACTTATAGAGAGATATAGGGAGCAAAAGAAGGACTTGCATATGGTGTTCATTGACTTGAAGAAGGCCTATGATAAGATACCACGGAATGTCATGTGGTGGGCCTTGAAAAAACACAAAGTCCCGGCAAAGTACATTACCCTCATCAAGGACATGTACGATAATGTTGTGACAAGTGTTCGAACAAGTGATGTCGACCCCGATGACTTCCCGATTAAGATAGGACTGCATCAGCGGTCAGCTTTGAGCCCTTATCTTTTTGCATTGGTGATGGATGAGGTCACAAGGGATATACAAGGAGATATCCCATGGTGTATGCTCTTTGCGGATGATGTGGTGCTAGTTGACGATAGTCGGACGGGGGTAAATAGGAAGTTAGAGTTATGGAGACGAACCTTGGAATTGAAAGGGTTTAGGCTTAGTAGAACTAAAACCGAGTACATGATGTGCGGTTTCAGTACTACTAGGTGTGAGGAGGAGGAGGTTAGCCTTGATGGCCAGGTGGTACCTCGGAAGGACACCTTTCGGTATTTGGGGTCAATGTTGCAGGAGGATGGGGGTATTGGTGAAGATGTGAACCATCGAATCAAAGCCGGATGGATGAAGTGGCGCCAAGCTTCTGGCATTCTCTGTGACAAGAGAGTGCCACAAAAGCTAAAAGGCAAGTTCTACAGGACGGCGGTTCGACCCGCAATGTTGTATGGCGCGGAGTGTTGGCCGACTAAAAGGCGACATGTTCAACAGTTAGGTGTGACGGAAATGCGTATGTTGAGATGGATGTGTGGCCACACGAGGAAGGATCGAGTCCGGAATGATGATATACGAGATAGAGTTGGGGTAGCACCAATTGAGGAGAAGCTTGTCCAACATCGTCTGAGATGGTTTGGGCATATTCAGCGCATGCCTCCAGAAGCTCCAGTGCATAGCGGACGGCTAAAGCGTGCGGAGAATGTCAAGATAGGGCGGGGTCGACCGAATTTGACATGGGAGGAGTCCGTTAAGAGAGACCTGAAGGATTGGAGTATCACCAAAGAGCTAGCTATGGACAGGGGTGCGTGGAAGCTTGCTATCCATGTGCCAGAGCCATGAGTTGGTTGGGAGATTTTATGGGTTTCACCTCTAGCCTACCCCAACTTGTTTGGGACTAAAGGCTTTGTTGTTGTTGTTGTTGTTGTTGGAATCCAGAGTAACCGTGGTCCATTGAATTGAAGAGAAAAAAGAGCCTCGCCAGTTACGGAAGGCGAAAGCGGTCGCTTCTGTTACCAGCCGACGACTACACGCGAAAGAAAGAAATATATTGCATCACATGATTGGTTGGTACCTGATGACATGGCATGCTGAGTTGGACCATTTGCATGTTAAGAGAATACTATGTAGTGGGAAGCAACTTCCTAAGAATGATAGATTAGATAAGAGAGATAGAGATTAGGGGTATAGAGTGGCGGTTGAGTTCTGCTCTGTATCCTTTCAACTCTGTCCCAGGGAAGCTAATGTTGTTGCAAACGAATTAGCCACACCTTTTTGTAACGAGTGGATGGAAGATGCTCCTAGTGAGCTACTTCCTCTGTTGATTAAGGATGTCAACCTGGTTACTACTAGTTATGAAGAGGAAATCCTGTTGTACAAAATACATCAATTGGTCCAAAGTACACCGGAAAGGTAAGCTTTTCCAATGCACCCAGAATAAAAAATTAAGACAAGACAGACCAATACTAAAAGGTATTCCTGGTTTCTTCTATCTGCCGAACAATTCCTAGCATAAGCTCTTCACTCTTCAACAAATATCTTTTCTTTAGCTTGTTCAAGTCTTATATTCTGTAACTTCTCGCTGAGTTCCAGACAGCAGCAAACGAATCAAAGTTAGACCGCGAGAAAACCAATGCAGCTCGTTACAGAAACAAAATCATTCAGGTAGGTGGCAGGCACCAATATGTACAACCCTAGGCCAGACGCTACAGCAAGCTGTCTGAACAAATAGCACAGGTAGACCAAGCCACATCAATAATTATAACCATGATTCATTGACTTTGCAAATAGTCTTTACAGCATGAGTGCCGTAGATTTGGGAACTAACATCTGCATGACTAGTTCAGAACCTACAATGTACTCCCTCCGTCCCATAATATAAGAACGTTTTTCAAGCTAACATAGTTTGAAAACCATTCTTATATTATGAGACAGAGGGAGTACTATCTATCAGCTCCGATTGACCACAATAAAAGTTGATTCAACTCAACATCTTTTGTGGAGCCAGTGATACGAACATGTTGATAGGCTGATTGGCTCTAGAGTGCAGCATTAACGGTGTTGTCAATTTGTAGGGGCTGTTTCGATTGATGCCATCATGCGCCCCACCAAAAAATTGGCATTGACCAAGCCCCTGGTACTCATTTGGATGGATGCCAAAATTTTGGTGCGCCCAAGCCCTTTACAGTCTGCTAGTTCATTTTCTTCCAACCTTTTGGCAATCAGTGGGCGGTCAAAATGATCGCCGATTATTTGGCAAGCCAACGGTTGGCAAGGCCAGCATTGGCTCAAACCAAACAGCCCCGTAATGCATCAAGAGGATGATTAATGCTATTTAGCATACATAGAATTGTTACTCATGAAGTGTAAACAACATGCAGTAGTATTCAACATTTGTCCTCACTCATGTGATAGTGTGAACACAAACATGATACTATAAATTATCATATTCTGGCGGCTCTGATAGATCCGGAAGGAACCAAAAATAGATAAGTATAAAACTTTAGGGCATGTACAATGGTTGATAAGATAGTCTTATCTTAAGTCTTGCATGTAATTTAGAGATGTCAAAAAAAGATGTCTACAATAGGTCATTTCTTAGCCTTATCTTCAATAACTAGCTATTCCTAAAAACGTGGTGAGACATATTGTGCTAAGAGATCATCTCTTGTCTTCTCTTAAATAAGAGAAGACAAGCCTTTTCTTACGAGTTCTCTCTCCTCCACCTCATCATTTATCCTACGTGTCACTCCTAAAATAGCACCATTGTACATGCCCTTACAGTAATTTTTTGCCTCTCCAAAGTCATAACAAATATATTTCAACAGCATGACTTCCTTTTATTAGCCGAGCAAACTACATAGATCGTGCTTACCAAATCTAGTGACAATTTGAGAGCACATGGCAAATTGTACATGTTTAACACCCAACTGGACGCCAGTAAAACAGACAAATCACGGGTCTAAAACAGATGCCAAAAGTATAATCACAGATTACTATTTGAATTAGAACTCATCATTTGCAGAACTGACCAGCCCGTTTAGAGAGTGTCTTGCTATGGTTTTGCATAGTAAACCACAGTTCACATGATTGATTAGTCACTGAGTTTTAGATTTTGTTATCTTAATTTGATGTGCTAATTTGCCAAGCAACAAAACACCTTACTTCGTTGAATTTCAAAATCTACAAGAACACAAATAACAATAACAAGTAATACTTTCCTAGCTAATACTACCAAGTGGTAACATTTCACATTAATGGTGAGGCCAAGAGTAAATACTGGCAGAGATGAACATGAGGCAATGTTACCTTCTGATGGCATGCTGGTCCAAGTATCGGGTGAACGGGCTGGGAACAAAGGAGTAGCCAGGAAATGATCTCCAGTGGGCCATGTCAGTGGAGCATTTCTCTTCTTCTTCTTCAAAGATGTAGAGACTGGTTGACCCCAGCACTTCCTTCTTCATGTCAATCTCAATCAGCCAGAAAAGTTTATTACCACCATTCAACCGGAAGGAAACAACATCAGGCTTAACCAAGCTGATGGTAGGGAACTCTGGTAGCACATGCGGAAGACGCTTGTCAAAATCAAGAGCAGCCCAGAACTTGATGTCTTCCATGGTGAAACATTTCATCCATTTCTTTTCCCTTAAGTTGGTGAAAGTCCATACTGTGATAGTGAAAGCAGAATAAGAACTGGCACACACACTGCAGCCAGCACGATCACCAACACATATGAGGTTAATCAAGCCGGACTCAGAGACACAGACACGACGGGCCGGGTCAGGATACCCTGGGTCAATGCACAGACGATTGGAATCCAGACCATCAGGTAAGGGGACGTAGCACGGGGGCTTCGTCCGCTTGTCAATGACACCGACAAAAAGCAAGCCCAGGTAGCAATCCGCCCAGCACAGGTAACAACCACCATAGGGGACGACGGCGTCCGTTTGCCACGAACCACACAGCAGGTTTGGGATGTCATCGCCGTCAGGTAAGGGCATATTTTCAACGCTCCAATTCATGTCGCCCTCCTCCTCCCCAGGTTTACGGTGTAGCACGCAGAGCTGGCCGCCAAATGTGAGCTGCGCCACCACGAACTCCCCCTTGCCACGGCAAAGGAGGCCAATGTCATCACGCCACATAGATCGCAGCTGCTGGAGACGGTACGGGTGGAAGTACAAATCCACGTCCGGGTTCTTGTCCCCACCATCGAAGCAAGGCGGGAGTCGCATGAGACAAGGAGACTTCTCTGAGCCAGAGGCTGTGTAGAGGAAATAGTCTATGGGGTAATAGTAGAATGCCGGACAGCTATCTCCAACGAAGGGGGCATACGCCTGGAAAAGTATGGAGCGGCCGTGAGCCGCGATGATGAACGGCTGACTCACCTGGCTCAACGACGCCGTCATGAATCGCTCGGGCCAGTGGAGGTAGAGACGGGACACAGCGGGCGGTTCAGCAACCCTGAGAGAGACGGCGATGCTTATGTTGGTGCAGGTGGAGGAGATCGCCGATTGCGTGCCGTCCATTACCTCCTCCGCAACAGCCTCACCAGCGTACGCCTTGTAGTGGACGAAGCGATCTAGCATCACCCAGCGAGGCTGAGGGCGGGAGAGCTCCGCACCGGGTGGCGGATGAAGACGCCGACGAGCTTCCATGTCGCACGGAACAGGAAGCTGACGGAAGGTCAGTTCGGATCTAGGGTTCAGGATCTAGGGTTCGTCTCGAGACTCGAGAGGAAGGTCTCGTTTCTTTTCTTTTTGATGATGATTCAGCGGAGAGGGGAAGAATGCCTTCCGCTGTTGGTTGCGGCGGCCTGCGGGAGTTCCTTTCTGAAGGCACATGGCGGTGCCGGGCCGTTTCATGGGCCAAAGTCTCGGTGTGTCTTAACTGTCGGCAACAGAGACAATCCTCCGGGAGCCCCCCTATTTGGCGCGTGAGGCACCCTCGCGTCGTTTTCGTTTTTTCTTTCTTTTTTTAATTCTGTTTTTATTTCTATGTTAAAAAAAATCGGGATCACAACAAGTTCTAATTTTCTTTAAACAGAGAATTATTAAAAACAATTCTTTAATTCAAAAAATGTTCGTGATTTATAAAAGAACGAACATATTTCTAATTTTAGCGAACATTTTTTTATTTTGACGAATAATTTTTATGAGCATTTTTTAATACTTATGTACAATTTTTTGTATCCGATCCGATGAACATTTTTTGAACTAGATGAACAAGTATTCAAGAATTTTTTGAAAAATGATGAACGCATTTTTAATTCAATGGACACTTTTTGAGTTTGATGAAAATTTTCTAAAAACAGTGAAAAATAATAATTTGATGAACATATTCTTAGTTCGATGAGCGAATTTGAATTGTGATGAACATTTTTAAAACCCGATGAACCAAAAATTGAGTCCGATGAACATTATTTGCATTCTTGAACATTTCTTTACATGGTTGAACAGTTTTTGAGTTTTCTGAACAAAAAATATTCATGGATTTAAAAATAAAAATCGCAAAAAAAGTAATGATAAAAAGGAAAATATAAAATAAAGAAAAAAAGAAAAACGAAAGGAAAAAACGAAAATAAATAAAAAGGAAAAAAATAAAAAAAATAGAAGATAAAAATGAAAAAGATAAAGATAAAAAGGGTAGAGAAAACATTAAAAAAACTTCCCAAAACCGGTGAGGAATAAACTACTTAATGGGCCGGCCTATACGAATGATCGGGAGCTCATGGGTGCGTGCTATGTCGTTAGCGCACGAGACAGGCCATTTGGTACAGGGCGCACACCCCCCTGTACACTTGGTTTTATAGCGGGCCGGCCCATCTTGCTTTCCTGTTTCTTAAAAATTCCCCAAAAAAAGGTGCGCCAGCCGCGACTCGAACTACGCCCCTTCGTTTAGGTAGCCATCACACCATCCAGTTGAACCAGATAACTACATGTGGCATGGTTGTTCTTTTTATTTTCTTTATCTATAAACGCAGAAAAGGCAGTTGTTTTCCCTGTTTCATTTTCTATCTTTGTTTTTTTCTCTTTCTTATTAAAATGAGTGAACTTTTTTTAAGGTGACCAAATTTTCGCAAAATCGGTGCACTTTTTTCAAGTTCAATGAACTTTTCTCAAATTCGATGAACTTTTAAAAAAACGATGAACCTTTTTTCAAATTGATGAACTTTTGTCAATCTCGATGAACTGTTTTTTTTGAAAATTGGTGAAACTTTTTTTGAAAATCGGTGAACTTTTTTTAAAATCAGTGAACTCTTTTTGAAAATCGGTGAACTTTTTTCAAAGTCGATGAACTTTTTTTGAAAACCGATGAACTTTTTCAGTTTTATGAAACTTTGAATCGGTGAACGTTTTTAAATACATGAACTTTTTTTCTAATTTGCGATTTTTTTTAAATATGTGGAACATTCAAATTTTGTTCATATTTCTTTTCAAAAGAAATCCTGTTTTTCTAAAAAGCGCGTCTAAAGTTAGTTCTTAGAGGTTTCGTGTTGCAATCTATCAATAAGAGCTTAATAGGTCTATTGGTTGGCCACCAAGCTTTGGAGCTAACTGGCGCAGGACCGAATCCTATCAAGATTTAGTTTCTCGGAGCTCTCAGCGCGCGACCCGCGCGCCAAATAGGAGCTGCCCAATCCGTCGGCGGCAAATATAGTCATGGATTCGCTGAAGCAAGCGTCCACTTGGGTCGGCCCACGTACGGGATTCGCGTGATTTTTCGTTAACTGTTGTTCCCTCGTTGTTTCGGGAGCTCCAATTTCGCGCGTCGGGCGCTGGCAAACAACCCAGCGCGCACCCACTCCCCTCCCGCTCGCCCCTCATGGGCTGCTCCACAAGCATGGTTGGGTGCCCCAGTTTCTTTATTCCATTTTTTTCTTTTTTTTGTTTCGGTTTTTTCTTCTTTAAAACAACTTGGAGTATATTTTTTTTCAAAATTTTAAGGAAAAAATGATTTTTGGGAAAATGTTTCAGAAATCATAACATGTTCGTGATTTTAAAAAAGGTTCATGATTTTTTCCTCAAAAAAAAGGTTCATGATTTTGAAAAAAAACGTACACATACTGAAAATATGTTCGTGAATTCAAAATATGTACATAAATTTCAAACAAAGTTCGCTAATTCAAAATTTGGTGAACATTGTTTGAACCTGGTGAACAAAAATTGTATTCAAGAAAATTCTTTGTTGAAAAATGGGTTGACAAATTTTGTATTCAATGTCGTTTCGGGCGATTCCTATATGCGCCAGTTTTTATTGTTTCTGCGAGCGACGCTTGAAGCCGCGTTAGCTGGGCTCGGCCCATGTTTTCTGTTTGGTTCGTCGCCTCCCTAACCCCCCGTCTATCTGTTTCTCCTTTGCTTCTTCTCCCAACCCCGCAGCAGTGCCTTCTTCCCGCAGAGGCGACGAACCCTAATCCAACGACTCGATAGTGTATCAATCTGGTCCACTTCCTCCTGCAGCGACGACTACTTCCCGTCACATGTTTCCCTTCGATTCTTTCATGATGGCTTCCCCTGGTTTGTCCCCTTCGAACCCTAATCTTTTTTTTGCATGTTTTGTGTTGCTGCTATGTGTGATGAACTAGTTATGCGTGCATCCAGCCTTGTGTAGTCATGGATGCCCATCAGGTCCCTAGGGTTTGTGGTCAATTTTTGTCCTCTTTTAGGGTTTGTGCTGCTGCTTTATGTGAATCCATCTGCTCCCTATCGTTTATAGTACTCTTAGTTGTGTGTGCATTTGGTCGCTAGTGTTTGTGGTCAATTTTCGCCCTCTCTAGGGTTTGTACTGCTTCTGCTGCGTGTGAATCCATCTACTCCATAGGATTTTGTAGTACTACGTGTGAATCATTCACTCAAGTATGCCCATTTGTTTCTAGTTCCTTTTGTTCCTTTTTAAGGAATTTATGCCCTAGGTGTTTGCGGTCAAATTCCCCTTGGTACTCTAGGGTTTGTTGTCAAATTTATCCCCTAACCTTATTGATGTTATACCAATTTCCCCTGTTCCACCTCTGTTACGCAGAAGTTTTTTTGATCTGTTACTTTTGTGAGCAGCTTATTGAATTGCCTTTTGTGGTCTATGATTCATGTTTAGTTATACTTATTCTTTTTTAGGGTTGTCTGATGTATGAAAGCTTCCTAGTTAGTGTTCAATGTTAGTTGTTGTTGGTCAGATGATGCTCACTTTTTTGTACACAACCTGATTTTGCAGCTAAAGAAGGTATCAGAGATGGCCAAGTCAAAGAACCGTGGCTTTCGACACGCCTCTTTACTCACCCACTGTCAAAGTGCGGAGGAAGCCCTCGAACTCTGTCGGTCTAGGCTCTCTTAATTCTCCATCAGAGGAATTAAACATATCTCACAAAATTCAGTGAGCGGTATCTGACGGTTTCAGAGTATAAATTAAACCGCACCTCAGGACGTTCGAGCCTATTCAGGAAATGAAAGTTTTGCACAAAAGAATTTGTAAGGATGTGGTGTTGGTCACACTCATCTGCGAGGAAGTTGGTCAATCCGGCATTTGCAACAAACTGTGCGAACTCTTGGTAGAACCCGGCTTCATTCATGAAATCATTGTGCGACCATTCGCACAGCCGGACCTCCATCCAACACGGAGTGTTAATGTCACCATCTGATGATTCACCAGTGACTCCCTTGACATTCCTCTTAGAGGAACTCCTTCGGAAGAGGTACATCTTCCTAAGAACAAATTTCTGAAAAAGTTTGGACGACAAAATGATATCAACAAAACTTCACAAAATTGGTATCAACTACTCATATGGATGTCTAGAGGCTATATCAAGCATTCAAACTACTTAGAACTCAAAGAATTCAACATGCAAACTCATTTACATCAGCACCAAGAGTAGCTAATTACTCAAAATATAAACCACTAAAGCAAAAACTAGTTGGAGAAATGGAGGAGTCATATACCAAGTAGCAATCCCCCCAAATAGTTTCGGAAACGGAGCTCCGAGCAAAGAGATCCAAATTCATGAGTTTTGGAGCAAGAACACGAGAGATAGAGCTACATAGTTTTTTTTCTGGAGGTAGGTGATGAAGTGAGCTAAAGGGATAAGTGAGGGGGCCTTGTGGGGCCCACTACCCACCAGGGCGCACTAGGTGGGTGTGGCGCGCCCTGGTGCCTAGTGGACACCTAGGGCACCCCCATGTGGTGTTTTCAGTACAAAAAATTCTCAAATATTCGGAAAAAATCATGTTAAAATTTCAGGTCATTCTGAGCACTTTTTATCCTGTGGATAATTTATAAAACGGGATATTCATGGCATTTTATTGTATTTAACTAAAAATAACTGAAAATATAAAGTGGGTACAGAAGGTTGTGCCTACTAGATTCATCAACTACACGCCTCTCGAAATTAATCTATTAATAAGGTTGATCAAGTCTTATTAACAACCACTTTCGATTAGCATGAACCCGAAGAGCTTTCGTAAAACACTAAGTTACCTCAACGGGAATAAGCATCTCCCCAAGAATAAGTGTTCCATATTTCTTAATGACAGTAGGTAGGGGGGTTGAAAACTTCCGATAGTAATTGTTGGAGTCTTTTCAATAACATTAATACCATTCACTTGAAATTGTTTCTTTGGAAAGTGTACCGTATGCTCATTACCATTTATATGAAAAGTGAACTTGCTTTTGTTGCAATCAATAAGAGCCCCTACAGTGTTCAAAAAGTGTCTACCAAGGATAATCGACATGTTGTCGTCCTCGGGCATATCGAGTATAACAAAGTCTGTTAAGATAGTTACATTTCAACCACAACAGGCACATCCTCAAAGACACCGATAGGTATGGCAGTTGATTTTGTCAGCCATTTGTAATGATATTTCAGTGGGTCTGAGTTTATTCAAATCAAGTCTTTTGTATAAAGAAAAAGACATAAGACTAACACTAGCTCCTAAATTACATAGAGCAGTTTTGACATAACTTCTTTTGATGGAACATGGTATAGTTGGTATTCCTGGGTCTCCTAGTTTTTTGGTACTCCATCCTTAAAAGAATAATTAGCAAGCATGGTGGATATTTTGCTTCAGGTATTTTTCTTTTATTAGTGACAATATCTTTCATATATTTAGCATAAGGGGCCATCTTTAAAATATCAGTCAAACGGGTACGCGGAAAGACTGGCCTAAGCATTTCAGCAAATCGTTCAAATTCTTCCTCATCTTTTTTCTTAGAATGTTTAGGTGGAAAGGGCATGGGTTTCTGAACCCATGGTTCTCTTTATTTACCATGTTTTTAGCAACAAAGTCTCTCTTATCATAACGTTTATTTTTAGATGGTGGGTTATCAAGATCAACAACAGGTTCTATTTCAACATCATTATCTGGTTCTTTATCATTGTATGGTTGAGCATCTACATGAACATCATCATTGTCATTATCATTATCACTAGGTGAATGTTCATTACCAGATTGAGTTTCAGCATCAGAAATAGAAATATCATTGTCATCATCAGAAGGTTTTTCTACCTCAGGTTCACTAGAAGCATGCAAAGTCCTATCATTTTTCTTTTTCTTTTTCCTTTTAGATGGACTAGGTGCATCAATACTAATTCTTTTAGAGTCCTGTTCAATTCTTTTAGGGTGACCTTCAGGATAAAGTGGTTCCTGAGTCATTGTATCTCCTCTAGCATTACCCTAACAGCATGATCATTCATATTATTATTCATTTCATTCACCAGTGATCTATATCTATTTATTCACCAGTGATAAATAGATATAATTCCCAAGTGACTCAACAAATATAGCTATGCTCCCCGGCAACGGTGCCAGAAAAAGGTCTCGATAACCCACAAGTATAGGGGATCGCAACAGTTTTCGAGGGTAGAGTATTCAACCCAAATTTATTGATTCGACACAAGGGGAGCGGAAGAATATTTGCAAGTATTAATAGTTGAGTTGTCAATTCAACCACACTTGAAGACTAAATATCTGCAGCAAAGTGATCAATAGCACAGTAATATGATATTTTTGGTAGTGATAGCATGTTGGGGAACCTAGCATGCAATTTCAAAAAATTTCCTACGATCACGCAAGATCTATCTAGGAGATGCATAGCAACGAGAGGGGGAGAGTGTGTCCACGTACCCTCGTAGACCGAAAGCGGAAGTGTTAGGTCAACGCGGTTGATGTAGTCGAACGTCTTCATGATCCAACCGATCTAGTACCAAACATACGGCACCTCCGAGTTCAGCACACGTTCAGCTCGATGACGTCAGTCGAATTCTTGATCCAGCAGAGGGTCAAGGGAGAGTTTCGTCAGCACGACGGCGTGGTGACGGTGATGGTGATGTGGTCCATGCAGGGCTTCGCCTAAGCACTACGACGCTATGACCGGAGGAGTAAACTGTGGAGGGGGGAACGGGCACCACACACGGCTAAAAGAATAACTGTTGTGCTATGGGGTGCCCCCTGCCCCTGTATATAAAGGAGGAGGGGAGAGGCGGCCGACCAGGAGGGGGCGCGCCAAGGGGGGAGTCCCACTAGGACTCCACTCTTAGTAGGATTCGGCCCCCTTCTTTTCCTTCTTATGGAGGGGGACAAGGGGGAACACTACAAAAAAAATACACTTCCGTGATGATACGTGTTTGTCACAGTAGGTCGCATTTTTTGTCATGCATGTACATCCATGACAAATTTATGACAGAATGAAGATAGTCATACCTGTGCTTTCATAGAAGTGTTCCATGACATTACCAAAATTATCATCACGGAAGTGTCCACTTCCATGACGATAAATCGCGCGTCACAGAAGTGCTTTCGTCAAGGGTGACCGACACGTGGCATCCACCGTAACGGAACGTCGTTAAGCTATCGGGTCCGGTTATGGATCCAATAACCCGTTAACAGCCCCGACCAATGGGGATTTTCCACATGTAAAATTCTGATTGGCTGACGGAAACACGTGTCAGCTCCGCGTTGGCACAGGTGTCACTCATCCAATGGGCGAGATGCGTGTATGATATGTTGACACGTGGACCGGCCCAAAAGTGGCCCGTAAAGTTTAAATGGGCCGGCCCAACTAAAGGCCCATAAGATTTTGCGGTCCATAATGGGCCATCCCAGCAAAAGGCCCATAAGATTTTGCGTATCATAATGGGCCGGCCCAGCTAAAGGCCCACGAGATTTTGCGGGCCATAATGGGCCGGCCCAGCTAAAGGCCCGCGAGATTTTGCGGACCATAATGGGCCGGCCCAGCTAAAGGCCCAACATTCTCAGTTAAGGCCCGTACGGCTAGTGTCAAATCAGCCCGTCAACGGCCTGTCCTAAACTTGTCATCATCGCGGCCCATGGTCACTTCTGGCCCGTTAATAGTCCGCTAAGTATATGGGCCGAATTACGGCCCGGTGTATTTCCAGCCTGTTAAAGGTCCTGCTTCATTTGGGCCCATTTACAGGCCATTGAAACTTTCGGCCCATAAACATCCGTGAAGGATTTGGGTCATATTCGGCCATGTCTGACATTCGGCCTGTTAGAGGCCCACTATAGATTTGGGCCACTTTCGTCCTGTTGTGATTTTCGGCCTGTTAACATCGGACGAAATCCATGGGCCATATGTGGCCCAACGTCACATCGGGCCCATTAACGGCCCATATAAAAATGATGATAATCTAGCCCGACCGAACTTCCGGCCTGTTAAAGGCCCATGTATTAGGTCGGCGCATTTACGTCCCGTCCGAATTTCGGCCTGTGAAAGATCTGCATCGTAAATGGGCCAATCTCACTTTCGGCCTTTTAAAGGCCCATATTTTTTATGGGCTCAAGATATTTACACCTGTAAACGGCCTATTGTTACTGAGGGCCCAAATTATGTTTAGGCCTGTTAAAGGCCCACTATGGGCACAGGCCTACCAGAAAAATATGAAATCTTATGTTGATTTAGGCCCAGATATTTTTAGTGGGCTATATGCAAATTTCGGCCCATAATCGTTTTTAGCCCAATTGGAATGGGCCCAACGATGTTGGCATGTTGGGCTCCTATGAAGCTTTCGGCCGAATACATTACTAAGATAAACCTACACTATACAAAAATAGCATCATAATTATTGCAGCCTTTGGCAGCATCATAAATGATGTATCACAACAAAAGGCCTGTTGGCGTAAAGTTTACAGTCCTTGCAGATAAAAGCACCATCAGATGTATAGAAGCACAGATCATTTGACCTGAGTGCTAATGTTTCAGGCTTAGAATCTGATGGAGCAGCACGATCTTCACCTTTTTTCCGCCATTGCTCTTGAACAACGAAGTGAATGTCTGATAGTCTGGTTTCAAAACCATTCATATCTTGACGACATTTGTGAACCACTATTCTTGTTTCCAAAACGACATCCATTAGGGATTGGACTTGTGTCTGGAGCACAGATATATCACTCTGTCTAGCAGGAAGATTTTGTTCAATAGGCGATTTGGACGAGGTTACCTTGACAACCAACCTAGAATTACGCAGGAAGGTGCTTTTTGCACTGTTAGTGGAGATATACTGATGCACTGCAGCAAGAGGTGACATTGTGCCTGTGGTAGCCTCGTCACCTTCAGGTGGTTGTGGATGTTCAATCATTTTTTCCATAGCTTCCTGAAAGTTTGAACTTGTAGATTAGTGTACCAGATAAGTTACTAATGAGACAAAAACAAACAAAGTAGGTTACACGTTTATACATAACTTATTTTGGTGAACTACTGTAATACATTAGCATGTATTGTAGTGCCAACTACATAATAAAATCACTTTCGGAACATATGTCCATGTAGCATGCCTACTGTATTGTCTATTTCCTCACATTCGTTGACATCTAAGGATAAAGAGACATGGTTTAAAGTAGGATGAACATAGTATGACATCATTCATATCATGGGCAAACAGATATAAAACAAACAGGCTATTTTATCATTGTGTGCGCACGTGAACATAACAACTAGAATACAGATCAAGACCAAAAGAATATCCTTCATCTCTTTTAAACCATGTAAGGTGAAATGATACGTTAAGACAACTGTGTATAAAAGTGAACAGAGTAACTGACATTGGCTGCAAACCAAGTAGTTAAATGAACACATCACAATACCAATTAGTTCAAAGGCAGGAGGAGTAAGGACTTACAATAGCGGCTTGAACTGGTGTGCTCATGCCCTTCATCTTGCTGGTGTGGCAATCCTTGAAGATTTGCACTGCATTCAGTTCAGGTTCTTTTTGGTCCGCACAGGCTTTCCTCTGTATTTGGAACAAGTCAATATAGATACGATAATATGACACAGAAAAAAGAAGGAAGTAGCAGCTATTTACAAGAGCCTCGCAGTGTGCAATATAGCTACGAGATCCTGTTGTCTGTTGGAGTTTCACTTTAGAACGGTTGGTCTTGTTTTTCAAACAGTTAGCCTAGAAGAAGATACACTTGTAAGGCACATACATAAATACAAGTTCAATATGTGGTCTGATCAAATACATATAGCCTACCTGATACTTTGGATCAGACTAGTGTTTAACGAGGGTTGTCCAGTCTTCATCTGTAATATATTCCACTGGAGATGTTTGGGCGATTTCATTGTTAGCCTTGCCTTCAAAGTGAGATTTTCTAAGGTGGTACCGATACTGTCGCAGAGCAGACTGAAAAACATGAGTGCATGCTTGTTTAGTTGCATCATCTTTCGGATCCAACTTGAACCTCATCTGTTGAAAAAAGAATGTGAGTCTTATTAGGAGGAAGCTAGAAAGTATGGGACAGAGCAATACAATATTACTAATTGCGATGAATAACATTACTTACGGATAAATGGTCAAGGAAGGTGTTAAACTGGGTATTGTCTTTCTCATTCCTGTACTGGATCCACGTTGGGAGGATACGTGCATGACACCTAACGGCAACGGCTGCCTCTGATACTAACTTGGCTGACTCTGTAGCATCACGTGGCCTTTTTAAACCTGCCTCAAAATGGATCTCCATTCTTCCTCCTTTAGATTTTGTTAATCTGTCAAGCATTATCCCTGATGTCTGTTTCCGCTTGCGTCGTGGTGCTAGTTCAACAACGAATATGGAAAGTGTTAGTGTACATCAAACTGTGAGAGTACATATAAAGGAGCATGCAACTGCAACTTGACTCGGTCAGGTACCGTCTTGGTGTTGATGCTCATGAGGTTCATCTGATCTTGCCAAGTCCTGTTGTGTCAACAGTGCTTCAGAAGTAGTGTTAGGTGTGAAGGCAGCTTGGGAACTGACCAGTTCCGGAGCAAACGAATGAGTAACTCGTTGAGATGCTGGTATAGTTGAAGCGGATGCTGCAGCTGGTGGAGCAGGTGATACTGTGTTTGTAGATTTAGTCGGTGGACTTGGACCTTCTACTACACTATAAGTACCAGCAGAATCTGGACGGCAGATCCTTTTCCGTTTCACCCGACGAGTAACACCACTCCCTACTATATTATTTTCCTTGCTCTTTTTTGACTTTGCCATGTCAAGTCGTACCCACAACACAAAAGAATAAAATTGCTCTTCAGAACTCATTGATGCATGATACAGACAAGCAATACTTTGATGTAAGACAACCGTATGAGGATGGAATATGTAAGAAAAACAGGACGGCATGAGATGTTCACAGCTACGATGTGTAAACTAAGCAGAAGGATTTTCAAGAAAATAGAAGTAATGCAAGCTAGACACCATATGAAAGATGCAACCAATATTACTCTGCCAAGTTAAAAGTGTCTTGTCATAAGTGGCAATTCGAAAAATTAGAAGCAGTACGACGTAGAAATCAATGCAAGATGCAACCACTATCAAACTGCCATGTTAAAAGTGTCCAATCATGAGTGACTGATGCGGGATACACAACAACAGTACTTTGATGTAAGAACATGGTATGATAGATAGATGCAGTGTATTCTAGACAAAGAACGCCATGTCATATGCACATGTATAACGTATGAACTCAGCAGGTGCAATTTAATCAAAATAGAAGAAATACAGGCTAGACAACATATGCAACATGAAACCAATTATCACACTGTCAACTTAGAGCAAGCACCTACGATGGTGGAGTACGGGAGATGAACTGATCATGTAGACTTGGGACTTCAACTTCATTAGCAGTAGCACTGGCAAATCTAGAGAGTCTCTGCTTGCGTCGGTGCGGAGGACCACCAACATCCCCTAACTTACTCTTTTCCTTCCTATTTTCTGATACTGCCTTATGAAGTCAAAACCACAAGAAGATAAATAAAATTAGCTCTGCATAACTGGTTGATGCATGATACAGACGAACACTACTTTGATGTAAGGCAAGCACAGGATAGGAGGATGGACTATATACAAAAAAAGACAGCGTTTCATATTCACACGTACGATGGGAGGATGGAATATGTATGAAAAAATAGTAAGCGGAAGGCATTTCAATTTCAACAAAATTAGAAGAAATGAAAGCTAGGCACCATATGAACATGCAACCAATATCACTCTATCAGGTAAAAAGTGTCTCGTCGTAAGTGCCATTTCAAGAAATTAGAAGTAGTACAAGATAGAAGACAATGCAAGATGCAACCTACATCACAGTCCCAAGTTAAATGTGTCTTATGGGTAAGTGATCATTGCAGGTATAAGTTGTAAGCTACGCAGATGCAATTCAACATAATCAGAAGCAATACAAACTAGACATCATACGGAAAACGCAACCACATATAACAATTCCAAGTTAGAGCAAGCACCTGTGATGGTGGAGTAGGGGAGATGTGCTCATCATGTACACGTATGTTCTAGAAACAGGAACACGTGTCATATTCACAGGCATTATGTGTAAAGTAAGCAGATGCAATTCAACAAAGTTAGATGCAATACAAGCTAGACATCATACGCAACATGCAACCACATATAATAGTGCCAAGTTAGAGCAAGCACCTGTGATGGTGGAGTAGGGGAGATGTGCTCATCATGTACACGTATGTTCTAGAAACAGGAACACGTGTCATATTCACAGGCATTATGTGTAAAGTAAGCAGATGCAATTCAACAAAGTTAGAAGCAATACAAGCTAGACATCATACGCAACATGCAACCACATATAATAGTGCCAAGTTAGAGCAAGAACCTGTGATGGTGGAGTAGGGGAGATGTGCTCATCATCTACATAGCTACGTTGACTGTCTAGCCTTGCGTTGTCTTGCGAATCTTGTTGGGAGGATGGCGGAGTAGAATCTGTAGAGAACCTCCGTTTCAGTTGCTCGGAAGGACCACCATCATCCAATGCCTTGCCAATTTCCTTTAGCTTTATTGATTTTGCATTGTGAGGTCAAACCGACAAGAAAAAGGAATATAATTCGCTCTTTAGAACTCATTCATGCATGATACCGACGAACACTACTGTGATGAAAGGCAAAGTCATGATACGAGGATGGAATATGTACAAAAAAATGGACAGCTTGACATATTCACACCTATGACGTGGTAACTAAGCAGAAGGCACTTCAACAAATTAGAAGCACTGCAAACTAGACACCATATGAAAGGTGCAATCAATATCACTGTGCCAAGTTAAAACTGTCTCGTCATAGGTGGCGTTCATCAAACTAGAAGCAATACATGCTAGAAATCATATTCAAGACGCAAACCAATATCACACTGCCAACTTAAAGGTGTTCCATCATAAGTGACTGATGCAGGATACACAAGAAGAGTAGTTTCATGTAAGAACATGGTGTGATGGACAGATATAGTATGTACCAAAAACAGGAAAGCGTCTCATATTCACACGTATCATGTGTAAGCTAAGCAGATGCAGTTTACACTAATTAGGAGCAATACAAGCTAGACACCATATGCAACATGCAACCAGATATCACACTGCCAAGTTAGAGCAAGCACCTTGGATGGTGGAGTAGGGGAGCGGAGACTTGGACCTTGTAATGCACTATCAGTACAAGGAGAATCGGTATAGATGCTCCGTTTACGTTGCTGCAGAGGACCACCATCATCGCCTTCCTTACTCTTTTCCTTCCTCTTTCTTGATTTTGCCTTGTCAAGTCAAACCCACAAGAAAAAGGAATAAAATTTGCTCTTCAGAACTCATTGATGCATGATACTGACGAACACTACTCTGATGAAAGGCAAAGTCATGATACGAGGATGGAATATGTATGAAAAATAGGACGGTGTGACATATTGACATGTATGATGTATAGAGTGTAAACTAAGCACAAGGTGCTTGAACTTGTTAGAATCAATGCAAGCTAGAAACCATATGAAAGATGAAACCAATATCACTCTGCCAAATTAAAAGGGTGCCCTAACAAATGTATTTGACCAAATTAGAAGCAATACATGGCAACAGGCTAGAAATAATATGCAATATGCAACGAATAAAGGTGACTCATCGTAAGTGATTGATGCAGGATACAGAAGAGAGGTAGTTTCATGTAAGAACAAGGTTAACACATAGATGTAGTGTGTACCAAAAATAGGAAGGCATGTCATATTCACAGGTATAATGTGTAAACTAAGCAGATGCAATTTACCCTAATTAGAAGCATTACAAGCTAGACACCGTATGCAACATGCAACCACATATCACACTGCGAAGTTAAAGCAAGCACCTGTGATGGTGGTGTGGGGGAATTGCAGTCATCAACTAGAGAGCTACGTTGACTATCTTCATTTAGCCTTGTTGTTTCTTGAGAATCATGTGGGGAGGATGACACTGCACTCTTTAAACGAGTATGGCGTCTCACAGTAACCCACCCGGGTGATTGTCTCATCATAAGTGATTGACGAGGGATACAAAAGAGCATTAGTTTGATGTAGGAACATGGTTAATAGACATATGTAGTATGTATCAAAAACAGGAAGGCATGTCATTATCAAAGGTATAATGTGTAAAGTAAGCAGATGCAATTTAACCAAATTGGAAGCAATACAAGCTAGACACCATATGCAACATGCAACCACATTTGACAGCGTGAAGTTAAGCAAGCACCTGGGATGGTTGTGTGTGGCAATTGAGATCATCAACTGCAGAGCTACGTTTACTGTCTCCAACTGCTGACACTGCATCCTTTAGAGCGCTGAAACGCTTAGTGCTTATCTTCAAATTACACTGGAGCGACTTCTGTCTTTTCTTTTCAGCATTCATCAACACTGCGTCAGAGTCTGAAATACCCATGCATAAAAAACAATAGTGTGAGTATGGGTGAAGTGTGTGCACAATTAGTACAGTGTAAAGGTAGCAGATAGCAGGTCGGTGAGAAATAAATGACGGGAGACATATGATAGCTCTACAACATGCATGGCACACTAAATTACTACAGGATTCTATGAAAATAACATTTGACTGAAAACAAATAGGTCAGTCCATTTTTTCTGCACCATCCGATGTACAAAGAACGGGCAGATCGCCTTCATCTACCTCCAGCCAGTCAGTGTTGACGATCTTCCTTGAAACGGCAGCGACCACCGGCCTAGTCCCCTGCCTGCGCCCTCCCCTCGACCTCACCGCACCGCCGTGCTTGGCACCGCCCCCCGGCAATCCATTCAAGCCCCGCCGACCTCCAGATCGGGCGCAAGCAGCTCCTGTGCCTCACACCCCTATGATAGACACCGATGCGCCGCTTCCCTGGCGAATAGGCGGACTAGGTGCTCCGCGCGCCTAAGCCGGTGCTGCTTCTTCTAATTGTGGTTCGACTGACCCTGAATTGAAATCCAGGCGGGCTACGGACCTCTAGCAAAGGTGAAATAGTAAAGGGAGGAAACCTTGTGCATTTAGTATCACGAAGAAGATGCAGTAAGAAGTGCTCACCTAGTTTCTTTCGTGGGATGAATATGGTATGAGCAGAGACGTAAGGTTTGCACGAATAAGGGAAGAGGAGTACCTCTTTCTGCTGGCAGTGCTGTGTCCTCCTTCTGTTTTTCCAACAATCTTCTTGTGGTTCGCCGGAAACGAGAAGTTGTGGAGGACGGTGCAGCCTTGGACGAACCCATGGCCAAGTTGTTGAGTGTGGTGCGGTGGCCGTCTGTCGGCGGCGGGGAAGCAGGTCCGAGGCGGCGAACGACGGCGTAGCGGGAATAGCTCCGGTGCGGTGGACGGTTGTGACAGTGGAGCGGCAGCAGTGAGGCGCAGGACGGCGTGGTCGGAGTGGTTCTGGTACGGCGCACGTCGGCGTCGGCGTCGTGGAGGCAGCTCTACCTCGGCTTCAGCTGCTAAGTCCTTGAGGGCGTTGCGATTGCGGTTGCGTTGGACGACGACGTCGGGGTACCGGCTCCGGCGTGATGGAGTTGGGCGGCGGTGGATTGGGCGCTATGGGGTGGAGGTCGGAGGAGGCTGGGGTTTCGCGGCTGGTGGAGAGGGTGTTTTGGCGCCCACGGAGTATGAATGGGGAAACGGAGGGAGGCGGGGAACTAAGGGGGAACAATGTTTCGGTTTGGGACGCGCTTGTTTGAAATTTGGGGAAAGTTACAAACTTTGCCCCCATCTAAAATTTTGGACATATTATGGGTTGGGGGTAGGACAGTAATCTCAGGTGTCCCAAATGTGGGCGGGATAGATTTCGGCCGAGCGCATGGGTGTTTAGGCGCCCACGGTGTATGAATGCTTCTCGGAGGTAGTTGAGACTGGCGTCTTGGTGAAGTTACAAACCTACCCCAGTTTAGACCTTTGGACATCGGGCCGATAGGCTACACGGGCAGAGTTAGGACAGTAATTTCCTACCACCAAACATTAGTCTCCCGTGGTTTCGGGTGACCAGAGGCCTATTTGGCGCTTCGTTCAATATTTGGGAGCAGAAGCATTAACGTTTTCGGTTCTCTTGAATTGAACATTCAGGATTTGTCAAACTTCACAAATCTTTACTCTTGAAAATCCTAAAGCTACGATTATTTTGGAATGGAGGTGGTACATTTGAATATACATTGTACACGAGTATATATTAAAAAATATGCAACTTACCTCAGTTCATGCATGATTCCAGATATAATCTCCTTGGTTGCAAAAAAGAAAGTTAGACATGCGTATGAATATATATAGCATGTTCAAATGCACAACAAAGATGATGCCCCCTTTTACATCTGATTTACAAATGCCATTATCCCGGGTTCAAATATATGAATGCACTTCCTATGAATTTGAATCTTCGAAACCCCCTTTATGTTGAATTCGACATGTATTCTATTTCATAGCTAGCAATTTGGAATGTATCCATGCAAGTGACAAATGTATAAAGTGCTTCACACTAACAACATGGAGTGCACTAATTAATGTTTATATATGAATTGCAAAAGCATCCATTGCCTGTATTTCAAACCGCTCTCACTCTATGGATCGATAATATGAAATAAACACATGCACATGCTAGAATTCAATAGAGTATGGGTGTCCGATAGACCGATTTTCGTCCATACGCAATTTGCAAAAATCATGATCTCATCCAAAAATAATAATGCCATTTATATTTTAATTTAATGCGTAGAACCGCCTTTTACACGTAGATGCACTATGCCTCGGCCTGTTCTCACAAACGCGCTATATCTCTCTCTATCTACCGCATAAGTGCACACACTTTATATGCATCGGCATTTCTCTTTCACACATGCTCACAATCTCTCTCGGGGTGTCGGGGAGTCTCACGCACATGCTCTCTCTGTACCTCTCTCTCTCTTTCTGACTACTATGTACCACTCTCTTCACTAATCTCAGTTGGAAAACACTATTTCTCTCACATGCATATATACACACGCACGGTCTCTACTAGCCCTCTATACGCACATATATGTGCCTATGTGTCTCCCGCACGCACATTATCTTTAGGCCTCTCTCGCACACATTGCCCCCCCCCAGACACACCTCTCTCTTAGTAGTTGGAAGATATTATTCCATCATATCATTCAGTAGGATATCCCTGACTGTTAGGCTGGATGGTAATACGAGGCAAAGTTTTACCCTAGTTCGGACCCTTGCAGTTGAGGCAAAAGCCTACTCCTGGTACTGTATATTAGTGATAGGGGTGTGTACAAAGTACACGTGAATACCAGGCATTGTGCGTGTGTGTATATTATCGACGAACTAGCCCCCAAGCTTCTATAACATACTGGAGGCCTAGGGTTACAAATCATATATAGTCGGCTTATCACCAGCGGGGATAGAGTCCTCCGCGACTCTGGTAGCTAGCTTCGTGTTGTACGCCGAGTCCTCCACATGGGTCTTCGTATAACGCGTCTCGATCCAACCTATGTGGCGCAGGATGGAACCGACCCATGAGTCCTCATGTTGACCCACCACAACTAGAAATGATGTGCCCACCACACCACACACGCAATCGGCCACTAAGAAAATAAGCATATACAATAGTACAATGTTATACATGGAAGTTAATTGCATGGTGCATCCAAAAATATTTGTTCTGCATTGTGAATGTTTATATATTCTCCTAAAATATTAATGACGGGAAAGAGAAATGAAGGGCATATCTCTCCTTGTCTCCACCGGACATCCCCTCTTTCTACACCACTTTCACGTACGCACACAAACTATCTCTCGGCCCTCTAAAAGTATGCATGCCCACGACACATTCACACATGACGGTCACTGTATTTCAAGCTAAAGCACTATACGGTCACTAGAGTTCAGAATATGCTCATTACGGTCACTGTATACATTCTCGTGGTGATCATACGGTATCTAGCTCACGATACGTCTCCGTATTTTCTTGATGACACTGACGGACTTTGCATTTGATGTGTGCTCCGTATTTTGTTAACGACACTTACAGTCATTGTATTTGAAGCGAAAGCACGATATGATCACTGGACTTCAGAATAAGCTCATCACGGTCACCACATACATTTTGTCGTGCTAACCAACATGTGGTTGGATGGTTAGGAGGACAGTGGTTTCTCGAGCCCACCAGGGTTAAAGTCCCGGTGCTCGCATTTATCCTGGGTTAATTTCAGTATTTTCCGGCGATGTGCGTTCAGTGGGAGGAGATGTTCCACTCGACTACGAGGCACCTATGGTGACTTCGTAAAATCTCAAGATCATATGCTGTCCCACTCTCTCGAAGGTGCTCATAGGGGTAGGGTCTGTGTGCGCTTATAGCGGTGAGTGCTTGCGCGTATATACGAGCCCTTGCGTCTGTACCGTGTTAAGAAAATACATGTCATGATTATACAGTCACTGGCTCACCCGTACAACTCCGTATTTTGTTGATGACACAATCAATTGACCAGTCAAACGTTCCACGTGGCGCAACTAGTGTTGCACCATTGTGACGCCCGGATAATTAAGCCACAGTAATTCCTTACTAATGATGCCACGTCATCATGATTACTGTTGTTAAACTCGCGTTGGTTCGAAACCGGTTCAAATTTCAAATTCAAATCAAAGTCAAAATTCAAAATTGCCAAACATGGAAACTAAAATGTTCAAAGTGTGGCAAATAATCCTTGGATATTTGTCATGTTGGAACCAACCTCTTTTGAATTCCAAAATGCCCCTGAAATTAATTTTTGGACCAGCAACAATTAAATTGGCCTTTTCAATTTCTAAAAAATGGTTAGACAACTCCTTCTGACCCCATACTTTTTTGTTCCATCTCAATATATTGTGTTAGATTTATGTGCCAAGTTTTGTTCATAACAAAACTCATTTTGTACAACAAGGAAAATGCAAAAGGAAAAGAGAAAATGGAAAACAGAAAAGAAAAGGAGGAGAACCTAAGCTACTGGGCTTGTTAGCCCACCTAACTAAAGGCCAGGCCACACAGCCCACCCCGCACCCTGTATAACCCCTCCCCGAAACCCTAGCTACTCACCCGATCCACCACTTCCCCCCGTTCCCACTCCCTCCCACGATCGGGATCGGGGGCACGACCCCATCGTGCTCGCCCCTCGACCCCGACGCCCGCGTTGACCGCCATCGCCGACCCCGCCGCTGATCCTTGACGCCGATGCCCCGCGGCCCACCTCGCCCGAGAACCCCCCCTTGCCCGACGACCCGTCCTCCTCCCCGGACCCCTCCCACTCGACTAGTTCTGGATCGGGGAGGGGCTCGATCCCGCGCCTCCCATCGCCGCCGTGCTCCGCCACCGACGCCGCCGCTCGGTCCCCCCCCATGCCGGACCGCCTCCTCGACCCCGCCCCGCCTCTCCATCGCCGGCGCCAACGCCTCACCGCCGCATCACGACGACCGTCCCGGAGATCTTCCTCGCCGGTTGACCTGGAGCCACGCCGTCCCCTTCCCTCCAACGTCGGTGAGGGCCTCACACCCTCCTCTCTCTGTCGCGAACGCACTCCGACGCTCGCTCCAGGTCACCGCCCGCCTGCGCCGCCCTCTCCCGCTCGCAGAGGCCTGCGCTCGCCCGTGCCCGGTTTCGGCCACTTCTGCACGCCGTCGTCGTCGTGGGTTCCGGCAACCCCCGCGTCGCCAGCCACCGCGGACCGACGCGCGCCGTCGCCCCTGACCCGTAGCCGCTCACGGCTGACCAAAGGGTCACCGGAGCGGCGAGTCCGGCGACCCACCGCCGCCCTCTGTACCCATCGCTGGCGTGCCCCTGCGCGAGTCACTGCCAAGTGGGCCCTGTTGGGTTAGCCACTAACCACCACCACTAACCAGGGCCTAACCACCGCCCACTGACAGCCCGGGCCCGCACACTTTTTAACTTAATTAAAATAGGGTTAAAACCATGTTTAAATCTCCAGAGTATGACATGTGGCCCCCCTGTTAATTAAGCTGATTTTAAATAAATCTAGTAACTAACAGCCACTGACATGTGGGTCCCATTGGCCCTGTTGACCAGTCAATGTTGACTTGCTCAACTGTTGACTGTGCTTCGCTGACTCAGCACCCCTGGCCCACTGTCAGCCTCTGGGTTGAATAGCCGGGTACAGTTGTGGGTGCATTTAGCTTTTTATCCTTTATTTTTGAATTATTATTAATTCCAGGAATTTCAGGAAAATGTTTTAAACTTTAAAAAATCATTTAAAATAATCCATAACTCGGATGAAAATGTTTTCTACATGAAAGTTGCTCAGAAAAACGAGACGAATCCGAATACGCAGTACGTTACCTGTCAGATGCCTCTAACTATCTGAACATGGAACTTTCCCCCTCCGGTCATCTGTCTGACACAGGACCGGAACCAGGAATACATTCCCGGTTGAATTCCCCCTTCACCTTTATCGTGTAGCCATACGTTAGGTCCCACCCGGCACATCATATTGCCATGTTATGCTTTGTGATGCTATGTTTGCTTTATATTTATTGTTTCTTCCCCCTCTTCTCTCTGGTAGACCCCGAGACAGATGTTGCCCCTGTGATCGACTACATCGACGACGAACCCTTCTCTTGCCAGAGCAACCAGGCAAGCCCCCCCTTTGATCATCCCGATATCGCCCATTCCATTCTGTCATGCTTGCATTAGATTTTGCTACTGTTATTGTTTGCTCCTATTCTGATGCATAGCCTGCTTTTGTAACCTGCTTATTGTTACCTACCTGCTTATCCTAAACTGCTTAGTATAGGTTGGTTAGTGATCCATCAGTGACCCCCACCTTGTCCTTGTTGCCCCTGCTTCATCATCGAAGACCCGATCAACGGGATCGAAGACCAGGCCCCGACATCGCACATCACTTTCCCCTTAGTTGCTCGACACTACTAGGTTACTATCGAGTGCCGAGGGTGAGACCTCTACAGCACTTCTGATGTTAACCCTGTAGTGTAGCTATTCGGTCGTGGTCATCGAGGGTGATTCCGCCTTAACCACTTCCGATACGACTCTGTCGTGCAACCCCTCAAGTGTGAACCTCGGGGGTGGTTCCTCTTACGTTCACCTTGATGATTACATCGAGTGGAATTCACCGGGGGTGATTCCTCGGGTTTTCCCCTTGATGTTTGGACACACGGATACTTGGACTTTACCATTGTTACTTGGAAAGGCGGGTCGACCCTGAGGGGTACCCGCGAGTGATGTGGAGATGGGTTGACCTGGAGGGTGCCCGCGAGATAATTACGAGGCATGGCCGGGCATTCCTAGCCCTTGCCGCAAGTCCTCGAGACGGGGCAACCGGGTCACATCTTTCGTGAGTCTCTGCTTGTTACCGCGTGTTCCTAATCCACTACGATTTGGATATTTGATCCGAGGGGCCTCTGGCCTGATAGCACTAACCATCACATGGGCGTAGTATGGGCGTTCTGCGTCGTATACATCAGCCGAAGCTTAATAGACGTCAGCGACTGAGCGGCGCGCGCCGGGTTGGACTGCGTAAGCACCTGCCTTGTTGAAGGAGGTAGCTAGGCCTGCTCACCGGCCACCCACGCAACGTGCAGGAGTTCCCGGGGCGATGGCCCATGACCCCTGGGGGCATAGGTTTAGTCCGGCATGCTGGCCTCTCTATTAAGCCTAGGTCGGGTTGCGGCGTATTGTTTGGCCGAGGCCGGGCATGACCCAGGAAAGTGTGTCCGGCCGGAGCTAATCGAGCGTGGTGGGTAAGTTGGTGCACCCCTGCAGGGAAGAAAACATCTATCGATAGCCTGTCCTACGGTAACGGACACTTGGAGTTGTATCCCGATCGATAGAACTAGAACTGGATACTTGTGATGAGACATGGATATGAGAAATGGATAGTATGGCTCTGGGATTGCTTTCTCGCAGGGAGTCGAGAAAGGATCTCTGGTCGAGGATGATAACACTACTACTACTTTACTTTATGCTACTCTACTCCCTCCTGTTGCTGCAAGATGGTGGTTTCCAGAAGATGCTAGTCTTTGATAGGACTAGGTTCTCCCCTCTATTCTGGCATTTCTGCAGCCCAGTCCACATATACAACCTTCCTTTGATAATGTTGCATATGTAGTGTAGATCCTTGCTTGTGAGTACTTTGGATAAGTACTCACGGTTGCTTTACTTCTCCTTTTCCCCCCTTTATTCTTCTTTCCGGTTGATGCAATTAGATGTCGGAGCCCAGGAGCCAGATGCCACCGCCGATGCCTGCTACTACGTGGAGACCGCTGACGACTAGGAGTAGTTAGGAGGCTCCCAGGCAGGAGGCCTTGCCTTTTCAATCGATGTTGCTTTTGTGCTAGCCTTCTTAAGGCAAACTTGTTTAACTTATGTCTATACTTAGATATTGTTGCTTCTGCTGACTCTTGTGTTTTCGAGCTGATGTATTCGAGCCCTCGAGGCCCATGGCTTGTAATATAAGGGTTGTATTATTTTATTTGTGTCTAGAGTTGTGTTATGATATCTTCCCGTGAGTCCCTAATCTTGATCGTACACATTTGCGTGTATGATTAGTGTACGATTGAATCGGGGGCGTCACAACCATCGGGGCGCGTGACCGTGGGGCCCACCTGTCAGCCCGTATATGAAAGAAAGAAATGGTAGTTTGAGTCTATACTGTGTTAATAAAATACATTTTAGGGTGATCATACGGTCACTGGCTCACCATACAGCTCCGTAATTTGTTGATGACACGATCAATTGACCAGTCAAACGGTCCACATTCAGCAGCGCACATTACCATAGGGCCCACCCGTCAGCGCGTATATGAAGGACAAAAGTGGTAATAAATTAGTGGTCGGTGGGTACTCGAAGTCGTGAAACCTCTGGTTGGCAGTCGGCGGCGGTGGGGGGGCGTTGATTGGGCGGTGGGGTGGGGATCGCCGGAGAAAAAGCTCGGCGCGGGGGGGGGGGGCTAGAGGGATGGCCGGTGCGGCGGCGGACCGGCGGTGAGGAGTGGTTTCGGGGCGGTGCGGCCCGGCCGCGGGCGGCGGGGGCTGGCGGTTCGGCCGGTGGTGGCTGGCGGCTCAGGGGGGTGGAGTTTGATGATAAACTGCAGGCCCTTGATTTCGTATCCAACGGCTGGAAAATCTAATGACCAGAGATGAAAAAGTCAGTCGACTGACGTGTAGCCTCACCCCGCACGTACACATGCACGCACGCAAGACATGCACGCATGCAGGCGTGCAACACTAACACATACACATAACGAACACACGCACGCATGCAGGCATGCAACACTGACGCGTACACATGCACTCACGAACACACGCACGTACGCACACATGCATGCAACATTGAAACGTACCCTTGCACGCACGCAACACTCGCACGCCTGCATGCACATAGCACACGACGCAAGACACACACTCAACCTATACGTGCATGTACCCTTTGTTAAGGACATGGATTGTTATGGGTATTAATCAATCTTATCTGTGATAAGCAGAACACTGATGTTTGTAGCGGTCTTTATGAATCACAACATATCGAATGGGCTATCAACATAGTAGGCTTATCTACATGCAAAGGATGACGTCACACTCAATGAACAATCATCGGTTTATGAAATGCCCGCTTCTGACCACCCTAGCCCACCAAAGGTTCCTCTGTTGTGCGCTGCCTGCGTTGGGTCACTGACATGCAGGCCATGTACCCAAAGAGCCCACACGTCAGTGGAAGAACAGCGCGCTGTCCTACGTCAGAGTCGAGGGCGCCACTCGCTGCACGCCCGGCTGAACACGCCTCCTTGCCGCATTCAAACGCCTCCATGAAACCCGCCCGTGTGGAAGCCGAGAAACCCAGTCTGGACACACGTCCGTTCATGACCGGGCTGGCATTAAACGCAACACCGGCCAAGCTCCTCCCGTCCGCCGTCTATTTAATCTCCTATTTAAACGAGGCCAAACGCCGGCCAAGAATCGCACACCTCCGCCGCTCCCCTATCTCCTCCTTCACCATTTTGTCCACTCTTACAATGGCTTACGAAGAGTAGTTATTCCGCATCCAGGCCGGCTGGGTGGCCCGCCGAGCCCGCCGGATACGAGCTATGCAGCTCGCTGATCCACCTCCCTCCCCTCACCCAACGGAGCCAGTTGCCGCCCCAAGCCGGCGCGCGGTTCAGCAACTCGCCGCTCCAGGCCAGCTCGACGAGGAGCGGCGCACGGGCGTCGTTGCTGCCGTCCACGCCACCGCCTCGTACCGTGTCTCCCGTTTCTGTGGCCAAGACTCCCATGCCGGCGGCCGCGCCGTGCAAGCAGCGATAGAAGCTGGGTGCGTGGAGAGCGACGAGTCGGTGGCCAACGCCTCCGCGTCTGCCGCCATCATCGAGGAGAAGTAGAACACGGGAGGCCGCCGCCGCTTGGGTCCCATGAAGGCCACCACAGAGGCGACGCCGGCGTACACAACAGGTGTCTTGCCGGATCCTTTTGTTGCGAGGACCTTCGTCGACCCCGCATATACCTCCGGGGCTCCCGGCAGTCCGGTGATAGTGCTGCCGGACATGAGGAACACAAATCGATCGGTGGGTTACCATTTAGGCCAGGTATTATATACCTGTGATGTCTAGAACTAGCACCGCGTAGTTCATTTGAATGTAATGAAATCCGTCATGTTTGTATGAAAATCCGGTATCTTATATGATTTCCGTTGTTGTTTATATGAAATATCGCCGTGTTTGCGTGAATTTCGTCCGGTTGGTTAACTTGTTGTCATAATGTGTGCGGCTACGGTTGGATGGCGTAATTTGTGGGTCGCCAGTTGGTCTGCGGGCGGCTCGGCGGCGTGGTGGGACAAAAAGAACACAACTCGTGCGAGCTCGTCTCCAACGTGCGCGCTGGAGGATGCATGAGAACCCGAGCCATTCCTCGTTCATCGGTGGCAAAGGCACCGATGGACAAAAGGGTCGCCAATATTTTGGCTACCCCGGGCAAGATCCAAACAGCCCCTCCCAACAGATTCAAATCCCTCGTTCGCCGTGGAATTTTGCCATGTGTTGTTTTCATGGACTAGCAAGATGCCCGTGCATTGCACGGAACATCAAGATGCATTTTTTTACAAAACACCTGTTGTGATTGACCCATGCAGGAGTAATCCCATTTTGTAAAAACTAATGATTGCTCGAGAATTTTATCAGATAAATGGTATCTCGAGAATTTTATCGGACTCCATTTTTGTATACAAGGACACAAACCCATATTACAGGTACCAAGGCAAAAAATAATGTCTTCTAGCTCAATGTTGCGAGCCACCTTGTTTCCTTGTTTGCCGTGTAAATTAATGTGTATTCTTCTCTTTCATGCACATCAAGCCAATGCTCACACTCCCGCATGCATGCAAGGGATAATTAATGTCCTCCTTTGCTAGTAGTACTACGAGGCAAACACCATTAATATTGCATCGATTAGTGTTAGTGGCCTTGTATATCTGCAAATTGTAATTTTGATAGTGGCCTTGTATATAAAAATGGAGGGAGAAAGATGAGAGATAAGGTGAGGAGGAGTGGGGCGTGGTGGTGACTGGTGGTCGGACTGGGCGGAGGCATGGGGATGGACGACGCGTTATGTCCAGGTTTGCATCTCTATAGTCCCTCTCACACACAACCACGTAGGTGGGGTACGTGCACGAAGAGAAGAGGTGCACACACGGCGCACGTACTCCCGTCTCTTTCCCAACCACACCCACGCGGGTACACGGTGGAGCTCATTTCTGTACGAAAAGGCAGCCCACGTGGTAACTTGACACGTGTACTGGTTGTCCACTAGATGGAGGGAGGATCGTCTACCACGGGTGAACAAACAAATAGAGACTTGACGTGTTATGTTAAAAAAGAGGCAAACCATGTGGGGCCTACCTTAGAGGCAAGGCTCTATACACTGGAGTACTTTTGATGTGTCCCGTCAACTCGCAGAACGAGAAGAAGCTTGCTTAGTACGCCGTCTCCCCCACCCACGGGCGCGGTGGCTCGCAGGATGAGGTGAAGCTTGCTTAGTATGCCTTACGCCCGCTCCCTCGCCCACGCGCGCGGTGGCTCGTAGGACGAGGAGAAAATTTTACTACTCCCTCCGTTTACTCCTCGTCCCTACTACCTTGGTTAGAGAGATTATCATATTGTTTGGAATATATATGTCCTTTAGTACTCCCTCCATTTACTTATACAAGGCCACTATAGAAAAATACATTTTGCATCTATACAAGGCCACAAATAGTAATCGAGACAAAAGTTACTACTCCCTCCTTTCCAGTTTATGGCTCAATTTCAAAATCTCTCCAACCAAGGTAGACAGTGAGTGGTCGAATTAATTTCGTACTCCTAGTTTGCACAAGTAATTAGTACGCTCGTTTTTCTCAAGAAGTTATGTTTACCGAGGCATTAATTAGAACGAATGCATGAATGACCACTAAATTTCCATGAACTTCTACATGCATTGGTGAGTTTTCTCTTGACACTGCTTGCATCGGGTGATCTAACGCACCTCGAAATCCAACATGTGATGGTACTACTACTAGTAGTAGAATTGAGACTTATAAAACGGAAAAACGGATGTTTTTTAGATGAGCCCTATAAACCCTAGTGGGTACGTACTCTGTAAAATCAGATTTTCCCAAAACTAAGTCGCTCAACCTTTATTTGCTTGTTTCCCTTCTTGCCTCATTGCCTCGAACAGACTATGCCAAACTTCCCTGCCTGCCGCGCGGGAAAAGACCCGCCCTCGCCTTTTTTAGTCCGGGTTTGTATCGATGGATCGCGCGAAGCAGCAAAAACCCAAGTCGTGTCTTGTACTCCTCCATCGACGCTTGCTTTCATGAATTCTGTACTTCCTGTCGCCGACATGTGGGACACATAGCAACCGGGTCGACGTGTCAAGCACCAAATAACAGTGCAGAACAGCAGGGGGGATGCACCCCAGTCGTACCGCCCCAGTAGTAGTACTAATGAGCAATGAGACATCAAATCACAATGCCGCACCTTCCCAGACGGACGAAGCAACCATTATTTCACACTTCGGTTCGCCATCATCTGAAACCACGTAGTATTGCTTCTGCCTCAAGAGGGACATGCGCATCGCCTTGGTACATCATGACATGTGGGACCGCATGATAGGCCATGCTCCCCCGCCGATCGCTCGGTAAAATCACCTCATTTTTACTACTACACTTCATCTGTATCGGTTTACATGGCATGCACGTCATTCTAGGTTGAGAATTTAACTGGCTATATATGTGATGAACAGTATATGTTTAGAAACTACATCCACTTAATAATCCAATGATATACTTTTTGTGACATAGTAACTCAGATTTAGTTAGTCAAATGGATGACCTAGAACTACGTGCACGCCCTATAAACCGAGACATCTAAAAAACGAGACGGAGAGGGTAGTTCAGTACATATCTTTTTAGATCAATATAGTCGGGATTCACCAAGGAGCAAAACCAAGTGGTAGGCTGCACCTGTCGTGTTGGCGTAGCGACTCAAGCAGGGTCAGTCCGCACACGAAATGGCGACACACTTAACAGGACCCCTTTGGCCGACATGTGGCTCATCCACCGTCTTGTTCCACGTGCGATGCACCAAATTACAGTTCGGAGCAGCGGTTGGAATTGGAGGCACCCCGGTCGTAGTGCCGCAGTAGTAGAAAATGAGCGATGAGGGGTCAAATCACAAAGCCCCACCTTTCCCGCATTAAGCTGGACGGATGAAGCAACCATCATTTCACTCTAGGGCGCAAGAGCATAAAGAAAAGAGAAAACTAATGATGTGTGTGGCAGCTACCTAGGGCACCCTAGGGTAGGGGTCTCCACTACAGATCATTTTTTTGAAAGCGCCTCCACTACAAATCGGCTTCTCCCTCATCCTCTTGAGAAAACCGATGATGCGTGCGGCGGTAGGGTTTGTAGGAGTACTACTAGGGCGTGCAGGGCCACATCATAGTAAATGGGAGAGGGATTGAGTTCTAGTCGACGCCTTAAATATGTGTGGGCCGTTTGCTTTTAGGGGAATGAGGCAGCATTTTGGGTTCGGGGACCAGTGGAGATATAGTACGTACAAACAATTGTGGACGTAGGTTCGACCGAAAGGCAATGATGCATGGGCCCTACATTTTGATATACCCGGGGCCGCGTGAAATTTGCTACTCTACTCAAAGCTAGTAAGGTACACATGCATTGAACGCATGAGATTTCGAAACCAAATTATGAATAAATACACACTATAGCATGTAAAGCTTTGAGTCATATATGCATGATGTAGATGTTCGTTTAGTTCTTATAGCTAATCTCATTCAAAATCAATTAGTTTTATAAAAATGTTAAGATTCATGGGGTTGTGCATTGTAAAGCATAAAGTAAAAAACAAACAATGGCAATTCATTTAGAAAAAAAATCAATTATGATACGGAAGATTCTGGAACAAAGGAGAAGTGCTTGCATTTTGTGGTTTGTGCATTATGCTTAAGTTCAACCATGGAGTCTTCTAAATTGTACAAGTGGCAGATCTAGTGGAATGTTGATGATATCCAATGACCAGTAGTGCTCGGATTTGCCATCTCTGCACTGTCGGATTAGCTTCATCCAGCGACCATCTTTCAAGTTATTCGCACACTATATAGTTCTTGTGCCATAGCTGCATGTCTTGGAAAAAAGCTACTAGTGGATTGTACTAGCTATTTAGGAATAGAAGATGTATACATGGAAGTTGTACGGAAAGAGATGACATGGAGTATCTCAATTCCTATGAGTAGGGATTGGAAAAGAGATGTCATTTGGTTGACATCATAGGAACTTTTCTATTGAATCTAGAGATGACATGTATCTCAATTCCTATGAGGAGGGATTAGAAAAGAGATGTAATTTGGTTCATATCATAGGAACTTTTCTATTGAATATACGCTAATGTTTATTTTCCTTTGAAATTATGGGAGTATAGGAATCCATTCATATGAACCAAGTGGCTCTAAAGCTATAGAAATGATATCATGTTTATTTCCTTTGAAATGTGGAGTATATGAATCTATTCCTATGAACCAATTGGCTCTAAAGGAAAAAAATCCTATAAAAATTATATCATATAGAGTTCCTATGATATTCCTCCACACCAAAGGATGGTTGAAATTGCTGCAGGTGATACGATGGTCTTTCTTTGTAGACTCCTCCCCCATCTTTATAGTTACCTCTCGGAGATGAATGAAATGATATATACAGGGTATTCTACATGTGCAATTTGGTACACGAAAACTCGGTAAAAGTTTGTGAGGTTCGAATTTTCAATAAAGCTATATGCACTGCATTTTGGAGCGGAGGGAGCATACGGCAGTTGCTAACACTCACGTGGAAGATTTGTGTGTAGGAGTGGCTGTTCTGTTAAATGACATGGCAAAACTGACACTGTCGGGTGCCGATCTAACGGTTCTTACGGCATTCATCAGGAAAAGGCTTGTGGCGAACATTTGTCGGATAATGATTTACGGACACATGCATTGCAATGATACGTGCCCCCTCTCTCTCATGCACACGCACCCTCCCGGGTCCTCTCGCACCCACCGTCTATCTGCAGGTAGACGTCACACACATATGTGCTCTTCACACCCTACCCTCAGAACTTCTAAAAAACAAAAGACGTCGCGCACATTTTATTTTAGCTCACACGTCACACACTTATACTATTACTCTTGTGGCGAACGTTCTTTGGGCATAGTATATTGTACTCTCACGAAGAGAAGCGGTGCACGCACGCACTAGTTCTCTCACACCCACTCGCGGGTACACATGGGAGCGCATTTTTTTTGAAGCTGGTACAACAAAATCACTCCACTATATATATAAGCAGGAGCCTTAGCGCTTGCTTTACTAGGGTTCCTCTCGTTCACTCTCTCATGCTCTCCAGATCTAAGCAAGACATAGGTGGCCACACTCTCTCTCAGCTCACGGCTTGTCACAAATCCGGCCGGACAACCTCGACCGGGGCAGGGGTGTAGGTGCATCGTTCACGCTGTCATCGGCAGCAAGGGAGGAGACCAACGGCTGCCCGCGCGTCCCGTTCGGCGGACGTGTCGTTCTCTCCGAGAGAGCGCTGGCTCCGGAGGGCCTCCGACCCCTTCTTCCTCCCTGCGGTATTGTGGCCAAGATGCGGCCTCCCGACGCCGTCTTTTCCACATGCTGACGACCCTCAGGTATATATTCCTTCGAAACCTGCCTTGCTCTACTGCCCCAGCTCCCCACTTGGCTTCGTGTGGATCTTTTTCTACTTCCGTCCGCTGTTCCAAAGCCACCTAGACTTTTACTATTATTAGAGGTAAAGCTAGTTCATACAGTCGACTCTAAGAGTTGGTTCAAACAGGGAAGAAAGTGGGAAAGCTGTAGCATGAATCTAGGACTTGGTTCTAAGAGGAAACGGGGGAAAGTAGTAGATATTGGCTACCCAACCGGTCTCTTGGTTGAAAAGACGAAGAAAGCATGGTGGATGGCGAAGGGTGGGGGGAAGTGGACCTATCTCTTGGTTGAAAAAAGGAAAGAAAGTGACGGTGTTGGGGGACAACGCAAATGAGAATGAGCAGGTCTAGATTTCCTGTGCTCACATAGGAAAATGTCGCCGAGGAGATAAAAAATGGGACAAATGCAGACATGCTGCCTGAGTGTTTGCCGCTCTCGGCAACCACATCTGCCTCACCACTTTATGCCTCTGCTGTCCCTACGCCCATATCGCTACCGTTAATGTAAAATCACATGAAGCATTAAGCAATGCCACCTAATGTCACTATAAGTAGTGGTCTAGTGCCTTCGATAAATTGAAGCAATGCCACCACCATTTTATGAAGTGCTTCCGTCTTGCTTTATTTCCCATGAATTGTGTTTTTGTAGTTACACTTAAATCTCACACCGCTAACATTGCTTCATCCCAGTGGAACTGCACAAATTTGATTGCACATTTACCGACCATGTGCTACTCTCATGACAGTAATACTAATGCTATTGTTCTGCATGTTAATCTAGTGGCAGTGTTGATGTGATGTGATGCTACTTACTTAAGGACACTTTCATACTGTCAATCTAGTGCCAATTATAACACAATAGATGCTGTTGTTAATCATACGCCACTGCAAATATCAGTCACTGTTTAAATAACCGTATTTCGTATTTGCGCAAACAGGGATGTCTGTCTCCATATCGTTTCGGGGTGTCTATCTCCGTATCGTTTCTATCCACGCAATCAAAAGCACACACCTCAGTTTTAGTAGAACTGTGCAAAATGAGATGGCTATCCCTCGTTGCTGTCCTCTAACCACCCGTCTTCCAGGTATTCCTACATTGGTAGTTACTAGGTAGAATGACCAACGCAATATAAAAGAAGTTGATTCGTATGTTTAGTTCCTGATTGCAGTGTAGGGACGAGCGAAAACAACTGCATCCTAGTCCAGAATGCACTTTCTACCAGTTCATCCATGGACCGAGGACTAGCTGGCACGGCTGCACGACGGTTTTTTGGACAGGTGCGCGGACAAGAGGCATTGTGGTCTGCTTATTTCTGCAAATAGCGGTGCTTAAATTTAGTGGAATGCACAAGAATTTCAGGTGGTCAATACACTACATGGTTTAGTTCAGCATTCCAGCTGAGAACACAATTATAATTGGTTATTCTGGAATGAGAGAACCTAACCCTGGATGGTGGCACAAGAAATAACCAGAGTGAATTCCAGGAAATTTAAGCCTGCCGGGAGGCCCTTTGCTCAGAGAAGCCTTGCTTGTTTTTTCCTGATTTGTAAACCTTCTCACAACTTTGTCTTTTGTTGTGAACTAGTATATGTTTGTTATGTTCTATGAATCATTGAGATGTATAAAATTGCTTAACTTATGTTTTTCAAGTTTTTTATGAAGCTGAGTTTAATTTGAGTGTTCCACATGAACGCTGGACTAGCATGTGAACGTTTGGAATTTACATTGTGGCCTCAGTTAACTGCATGAACCACTGTAACAAGATACATAGTTGCTTATATGTCAGACAGCAGATTGTTGATTGTTAGCTGGTTGATAGCCTAGTGTTGAAGCGAGTTGAGCCAGTGTGTCGTGTTTTGCACAACTGCTTACAAGTGGGGTAACACCAACAGTGTTTACAAGTACTTATGTATACGTCGGTGCACAGTCTCAAACTAGTACTCTATTTCATCAAAACACACACTGCTCGTATGATAAAACTAGTGAGGACGCATCTGTTTCGGCAACAATTATGATGATTCACGGGCACACAAAAGTAGCAGCAGCTCCCATAGACGGATTCAAACAGAGTACTAGTCCCAGAGGGCTCGATAACAGGCAAGGTTCAGATAATTAGACAGAATCCAAACTACTATTAAACACTAGCTGGGGCAAGTATTTCATGCCTCGTTCTAATTTGGGCTGGACACAAGACGGACCTTGCCATGAACATCATCGAGGACGTCCGGCAGCAGCTCAATCCTGTGAACCTTCATGAAGACAACCTTGTGGCCTTGCCACTCATAAACTTGTTTGTGGAGGCATGCCACGTCATCTTCCTGCGTAAGCTTGACAAGAACAGTATGCCTCACAAACGAAGGAGTAGCTTTGAACTTCTTGTGCTTCAGTACACCCTGGACAACACGCCTGACAACAGTGAGGCTGGAATACAACTCTTCATTGGTATAAGTGCAAATGGCTTCCAGGATCCAACAACCTAAAAACTTTGTTTTCCCAGTGCATATATTCAGGTCATCCGCCTCATAGCGAGTGACATGTACAACCACACAATCCTTGTCTGCATCAGGGCTCTAATAGAAACAGAAACAAATTCTGAATTACTTTCCAGTATAAGAAGCACAAGTTATTTAAACCACTATGTATAGCATGGCATCAAAGCTAATAAAATTTTGCATTATTCATCACCACATACTTAGATGAAAAACCACAATCGAGATCGGCAAAGAAGAAAATCACCTTGGGCAGCTCAGCGGGGGGGGGGGGGGGGGGACACATCCTCGAAGGGGGAAAACTGCTCCTGCAGTGCCACGGGGGCTGTAACCTCAAACGGGGCGTTGACCATCTCAGTAGTGGCCGTGAGCATATCTGGGGTCGGCTCGGTGGCTACCTCCATCTTCTTGGAGCTCTCTGTCTCGTGGGGATCAGCCTCCCGCGTCTGCTCCAATATCGGCAGATCTTTGCCTGGTTCTCCTTGGTCCATCATGAAACTGACGAATACTAGGAGATCACTGAAAGGAAAACTCAATCGCAATGACAATGAAACAAAAAAGAGAGTGAGGATCGGTTACTGCTTTGCAAAAGTTCTTTTTTTTCTCTGAACGAAAATATACCAACATCACGGATCCGCTTACCTTCCCTTCGTCGGGAGAGAAGAACAGTGGCAGATGCGAGTGTTGCCTTTCTTGAAGACAGTGAAGGAGAAGGGGATTCAACGAAGAGTGAAATGATGGTTGCTTCGTCCGTCAAACTTAGACTGCGGGGAGGTGGGGTTTTGTGATACGACGGCTCGTTATTGCCGAGCTACGACCGGGGTGACTCTCCGCCCGCATACTGCCTTCTAATTTGGTGGATGGCATTTGGGCCCGCGCGCTGCATGGCCCGCATGTTGGTGAACAAAAGTATAATGACGTTCAGTAGAGGGAGACGTTTCGATGACCTAGGAGGAGCCAGAAGTGGTATTGTATCCACTGTACTAGTAGTAATTGTTTTTCTGGGTAGCTGTAGAGTGTCTCCACTGTACTAGTAGAAATTGTTTCTCTAGGCCCAAGACAAAATAGCCCATTGATAACCCACAAGTATAGGGGATCAATTGTAGCATCCTTCGATAAGTAAGAGTGTCGAACCCAACGAGGATCTAAAGGTAGAACAAATATTCCCTCAAGTTCTATCGACCACCGATACAACTCTACGCACGCTTAACGTTCGCTTTACCTAGAACAAGTATGAAACTAGAAGTACTTTGTAGGTGTTTTTGGATAGGTTTGCAAGAATATAAAGATCACGTAAATAAAAGCTAGGGGCTGTTTAGATAAAGACGCAACTAAATTAGTTTTAGTAAAGAGCTTTTTGTTACGAGAAAGTTATTTGTCCCTAGGCAATCGATAACTAGACCGGTAATCACTATTGCAATTCTATATGAGGGAGAGGCATAAGCTAACATACTTTCTCCACTTGGATCATATGCACTTATGATTGGAACTCTAGCAAGCATCCGCAACTACTAAAGATCATTAAGGTGAAACCCAACCATAGCATTAAAGTATCAAGTCCCCTTTATCCCATACGCAAACAACCTACTTACTCGGGTCTGTGCTTCCGTCACTCACGCCACCCACCATAAGCAAATCATGAACATATTGCAAACCCTACAGCGGGGATCCCTCACGCTTGCGCGACACGGAGAGCACCATAAGACAACACCAATAATAAAACATGCAACTCAAACCAATCTTGATCATCAAATAACCCATAGGACAAAACAGATCTACTCAAACATCATAGGATAGCCATACATCATTGGGAAATAATGTATAGTGTTGAGCACCATGTTTAAGTAGAGATTACAGCGGGTAAGAGAGAGGTTACACCGCTGCATAGAGGGGGGAAGAGTTGGTGATGATGGCGGTGAAGTTGTTGGTGAAGATTGCGGTGATGATGATGATGGCCACGGCAGCGTTCCGGCGCCACCGGAAGAGAAGGGGAGAGGGGGCCCCTTCGTATTCTTCTTCCTTGACCTCCTCCCTAGATGGGAGAAGGGTTTCCCCTCTGGTCCTTGGCCTCCATGGCGTGGGAGGGGCGAGAGCCCCTCCGAGATTGGATCTGTCTCTCTGTCTCTCTCTATTTTTGCGTTCTCTTCTGCTGCCCTTTCACCGTTTCGTATATATATGGAGGTCCGTAACTCCGATTGGACTGAAATCTTCGCCGTGATTTTTTACTGAAAATTAGCTTTCTTGCGGCCGAAGAAGGGCATCAACCGCCTTACGGGTGGCCCACGAGGGTCAGGGGCGCACCCAGGGGGGACAGGCGCGCCCCCCTGCCTCGTGGCCACCTTGGGCACCGTCTCGCATTGATTCTTCTTCCGGAATTTTCCAAAAATATTCTTCGTCCGTTTTTATCCCGTTTGGATTCCGTTTGATATGGGGTTTCTGCGAAACATAAAACATGCAACAAACAGGAACTGGCATTTGGCACTGGATCAATATGTTAGTCCCAAAAATAGTATAAAAAGTTGCCAAAAAGTATATGAAAGTTGTATAATATTGGCATGGAACAATAAAAAATTATAGATACGACGGAGACGTATCAGCATCCCCAAGCTTAATTCCTGCTCTTCCTCGAGTAGGTAAATGATAAAAAAGATAATTTTTGATGTGGAATGCTACCTAGCATAATCTTGATCATGTATCTAATCATGGCATGAATATTAAGACACGAGTGATTCAAAGCAATAGTCTATCATTTGACATTAAGACAATAATACTTCAAGCATACCAACCAAGCAATTATGTCTTATTGAAATAACATAGCCAAAGAAAGCTCATCCCTACAAATCATATAGTCTGGCTATGCTCCATCTTCACCACACAAAGCATTCAAATCATGCACAACCCCGATGACAAGCCAAGCAATTGTTTCATACTTTTGATGTTCTCAAACCTTTTCAACTTTCACGCAATACATGAGCGCAAGCCATGGACATAGCACTATAGGTGGAATAGAATATGATGATGGGGGTTATGTGGAGAAGACAAAAAGGGAGAAAGTCTCACATCGACGCGGCTAATCAACGGGCTATGGAGATGCCCATCAATTGATGTTAATGTGAGGAGTAGGGATTGCCATGCAACGGATGCACTAGAGCTATAAGTATATGAAAGCTCAAACTGAAACTAAGTGGGTGTGCATCCAACTTGCTTGCTCATGAAGACCTAGGGCATTTGAGGAAGCCCATCGTTGGAATTTACAAGCCAAGTTCTATAATAAAAATTCCCACTAGTATATGAAAGTGATAACTCAAGAGACTCTCTATATGAAAAACATGGTGCTACTTTGAAGCACAAGTGTGGTAAAAGGATAGTAACATTGCCCCTTCTCTCTTTTTCTCTCATTTTTTTTATTTTCTCCTTTTTTTTAAAATATTTTTTTCGGCCGGAGTCTCATCCCGACTTGTGGGGGAATCATAGTCTCCATCATCCTTTCCTCACTGGGGCAATGCTCTAATAATGATGATCATCACACTTTTATTTACTTACAACTCAATATTACAACTCGATACTAGAACAAAGATATGACTCTATATGAATGCCTCCGGCGGTGTACCGGGATGTGCAATGATCTAGCATAGCAATGACATCAAAAAACGGACAAGCCATGAAAACATCATGCTAGCTATCTTACGATCATGCAAAGCAATATGACAATAAATGCTCAAGTCATGTATATGATGATGATGGAAGTTGCATGGCAATATATCTCAGAATGGCTATGGAAATGCCATAATAGGTAGGTATGGTGGCTGTTTTGAGGAAGATATAAGGAGGTTTGTGTGTGATAGAGCGTATCGTATCACGGGGTTTGGATGCACCAGCGAAGTTTGCACCAACTCTCGAGGTGAGAAAGGGCAATGCACGGTACCGAAGAGGCTAGCAATGATGGAAGGGTGAGAGTGCGTATAATCCATGGACTCAGCATTAGTCATAAAGAAATCATATACTTATTGCAAAAGTTTATTAGCCCTCGAGGCAAAGTACTACTACGCATGCCCCTAGGGGGATAGATTGGTAGGAAAAGACCATCGCTCGTCCCCGACTGCCATTCATAAGGAAAGCAATCAAAGAACACCTCATGCTCCAACTTCGTTACATAACGGTTCACCATACGTGCATGCTACGGGACTTGCAAACGTCAACACAAGTATTTCTCAGTTTCACAATTACTCAACTAGCACGACTCTAATATCACCACTTTATATCGCAAAACTATTGCAAGGAATCAAACATATCATATTTAGTAATCTACAAGTTTTATGTAGGATTTTATGACTAACCATGTGAATGACCAGTTCCTGTCATCTCTCTAAATAGATATAAGTGAAGCAAGAGAGTTTAATTCTTTCTACAAAAGATATGCCCATGCTCTATCAAATATAAGTGAAGCAAAAGAGCATTCTACAAATGGCGGCTGTCTAAGTGAAGAGAAACAGGCAATCCAAACTTCAAATGATATACGTGAAGCACATGAAGCATTCTATAAAGCCATACTCAAAAGATATAAGTGAAGTGCAAAGAGCATTCTATAAATCAACCAAGGACTATCTCATACCAGCATGGTGCATAAAAGAAAAATGAAAACTAAAGCAAAAGACGCTCCAAGATTGCACATATCGCATGAACGAAACGAATCCGAAAACATACCGATACTTGTTGAAGAAAGAGGGGATGCCTTCCGGGGCATCCCCAAGCTTAGACGCTTGAGTCTCCTTGAATATTTACTTGGGGTTCCTCGGGCATCCCCAAGCTTGAGCTCTTGCCTCTCTTCCTTCTTCTCACATCGAAACCTTCTCGATCATCGAACACTTCATCCACACAAAACTTCAACAGAAAACTCGGTAAGATCCGTTAGCATAATAAAGCAAATCACTACTCTAAGTACTGTTGCAAACCAATTCATATTTTGTTTTTGCATTGTGTCTACTGTAATATAACTTTTTCATGGCTTAATCCACTGATATAAAGCGATAGTTTCATCAAAACAAGCAAACTATGCATCAAAAACAGAATCTGTCTAAAACAGAACAGTCTGTAATAATCTGAATATTCACCATACTTATGATACTTGAAAAATTCTGCCAAAATTAGGGAAAATAAACAATTTTTAAATAAATACAATGCAAAAAGAATCAGAACCATTTGACGTTCCAGTAAAAAATTAAACATCGCGCACTACAGCCAAAGTTTCTGTCCTGCACCGTACAAACCAACAAGCATTGTAAACATCCTAAAGGCAAACCTTGGCACATTATTTTTATTCTTAAACTTTATAAAAGCACACAACAGAAATAAATGACTCTCTAAAACTTCCGGGTTGTCTCCCTGGCAGCGCTTTCTTTAAAGCCATTAAGCTAGGCATATAGTGCTCAAGTAGTGAATCCACCCGGATCCCAAGGTATATCAAAGCCAATTTTAATTAGCAATGATTTGTGATTTAGTAGTGAGCACAAAACAACATATATCAAGCAATGACGAAGTTTAACTCTCTTCCTATGCATCGACATGTCATAAAAGAATAATTCATGCACACCTAGTAAAGGCCAATGCATAGTATAAACAGTTTCTTGCAATTTTGTCATGTGGGAAACATAGAGAGGTGGAGATATAGTTCCTCTCTCATAATAATTGCAAGTAGGAGCAGCAAGCACATGCATATTATATTCATCAAAATCATCATGTGCAACGGTATAAGGCAACCCATCAATATAATCCTTAATAAGGGCAAACTTCTCCGATATAGTGTAGTCGGGAGAATTCAAAAAGATAATAGGACTATCATGTGTGGGTGCAATAGCAACAATTTAATTTTTAACATATAGAACTATAGCAAGTTCATCTCCATAAGAATATTTCATATTGGCATCTTGGCCACAAGCATAGCAAGCATCATCAAAAAGGGATATTTCAAGAGAATCAACGGGATCATAACAATCATCATAGCAATCATCCTTAGGTAAGCACGAAGGGAAATTAAACAATGTATGAGTTGAAGAGTTACTCTCATTAGAAGGTGGGCACGGGTAGCTAATCCGATCTTCCTCCTTTTGTTCTTCGCTCTCCTCCTCATCTTTTTCATCCAATGAGCTCACAGTTTCATCAATTTCTTCTTCCATAGACTCCTGCAAAAATATTAGTCTCTTCTTGGACAGCGGAGTAGTCCTCAATATATGGTTCAACATAGGCATTAGAAGCATAATTATCATAGCAATATTTAAGTATGGCAAAATTGTCAGATTTGTAAAGAGTAGCATCATATGTTTCAATCAAAGAAGCAATTTCATAAGAACCCTTAAAAGCAACAAATTCTTCAATTTGTTGAATATCATAGTAATTATAAACACCCTTAGCATACGAAGATAAGATTCCATTATCAATAAACTCACATTGGTAGGGAAGGTGTTTCTTAGGGTTTTCAGAACAACAAGTAACATCATAAATTTCACATAAATTCCAAGCATAGCATTGCAAACGATGAATTTGACCCAGTAAAAGTTTCCCTTTTTCGGATATACGGTGTCACACATAACACGCATGCTCATCTAAAGATTTGCCCTCAACTAAGCTAGTTGGGGTTTCAGCACGAGCACAAAGGGATCGAAGATGATCCACGTAAAAAGCTTCAGGAGTGTGATAGATTTTGAGTGGTTCTTCAACCATTGGTTCAGTAGGTACAACTAATTTTTTTGGTATTTTGCGTTTCCTACCCATCATTCAAAGAGCTCATCAGTTTCATCAATTAGTTGTTTTCTATCCTTAGTTATGGGTAGGAAACGCAAAATACCAAAAAAATTAGTTGTACCTACTGAACCAATGGTTGAAGAACCACTCAAAATCTATCACACTCCTGAAGCTTTTTACGTGGATCATCTTCGATCCCTTTGTGCTCGTGCTGAAACCCCAACTAGCTTAGTTGAGGGCAAATCTTTAGATGAGCATGCGTGTTATGTGCGACACCGTATATCCGAAAAAGGGAAACTTTTACTGGGTCAAATTCATCGTTTGCAATGCTATGCTTGGAATTTATGTGAAATTTATGATGTTACTTGTTGTTCTGAAAACCCTAAGAAACACCTTCCCTACCAATGTGAGTTTACTGATAATTGAATCTTATCTTCGTATGCTAAGGGTGTTTATAATTACTATGATATTCAACAAATTGAAGAATTTGTTGCTTTTAAGGGTTCTTATGAAATTGCTTCTTTGATTGAAACATATGATGCTACTCTTTACAAATCTGACAATTTGCCATACTTAAATATTGCTATGATAATTATGCTTCTAATGCCTATGTTGAACCATATATTGAGGACTACTCCGTTGTCCAAGAAGAGACTAATATTTTTGCAGGAGTCTATGGAAGAAGAAATTGATGAAACTGTGAGCTCATTGGATGAAAAAGATGAGGAGGAGAGCGAAGAACAAAAGGAGGAAGATCGGATTAGCTATCCATGCCCACCTTCTAATGAGAGTAACTCTTCAACTCATACATTGTTTAATTTCCCTTCGTGCTTACCGAAGGATGATTGCTATGATGCTTGTTATGATCCCGTTGATTCTCTTGAAATATCCCTTTTTGATGATGCTTGCTATGCTTGTGGCCAAGATGCCAATATGAATTATTCTTATGGAGATGAACTTGCTATAGTTCTATATGTTAAAAATGAAATTGTTGCTATTGCACCCACACATGATAGTCCTATTATCTTTTTGAATTCTCCCGACTACACTATATCGGAGAAGTTAGCCCTTATTAAGGATTATATTGATGGGTTGCCTTATACCGTTGCACATGATGATTTTGATGAATATAATATGCATGTGCTTGCTGCTCCTACTTGCAATTATTATGAGAGAGGAACTATATCTCCACCTCTCTATGTTTCCCACATGACAAAATTGCAAGAAACTGTTTATACTATGCATTGGCCTTTACTAGGTGTGCATGAATTATTCTTTTATGACATGCCGATGCATAGGAAGAGAGTTAAACTTCGTCATTGCTTGATATATGTTGGTTTGTGCTCACTACTAAATTACAAATCATTGCTAATTAAAATTGGCTTTGATATACCTTGGGATCCGGGTGGATTCACTACTTGAGCACTATATGCCTAGCTTAATGGCTTTAAAGAAAGCGCTGCCAGGGAGACAACCCGGAAGTTTTAGAGAGTCATTTATTTCTGTTGAGTGCTTTAATATAGTTTAAAAACAACAAAAATAAAGAGGGGAACCCAAAACTTTTCAAAAGGGAAAGTGAAAGTGAGAAAAACAAGCATTGTTGAAGTGGGAGAGCTCCTTGAACTTTGTTCATGCTCACGGCAACTTTGTGAATATTGATTACAGAAACTTTTCGAAAAAAATAATTATCCCCTTGTACAATTCCATTGTATTATAAAAATAATGTGCCAAGGTTAGCCTTTAGGATGTTTACAATGCTTGTTGGCTTGTGCGGTGCAGGACAGAAACTTTGGCTGTAGTGCGTGATTTTTCATTTTTTACTAGAACGTCAAATGGTTCTGATTCTTTTTGCAATGTCTTTCTATACAAATTGTTTAATTTTTTAATTTTGGCAGAATTTTTCAAGTATCAGAAGTATGGTGAATGTTCAGATTATTACAGACTGTTCTGTTTTAGACAGATTCTGTTTTTGATGCATAGTTTGCTTGTTTTGATGAATCTATCAATTTATATCAGTGGATTAAGCCATGAAAAAGTTATACTACAGTAGACACAATGCAAAAACAAAATATGAATTGGTTTGCAACAGTACTTAGAGTGGTGATTTGCTTTATTATACTAATGGATCTTACCGAGTTTTTTGTTGATGTTTTTGTGTGGATGAAGTGTTGGATGATCGAGAAGGTCTCGATGTGAGAAGAAGGAAGAGAGGCAAGAGCTCAAGCTTGGGGATGCCCGAGGCACCCCAAGTAAATATTCAAGGAGACTCAAGCGTCTAAGCTTGGGGATGCCCCGGAAGGCATCCACTCTTTCTTCAACAAGTATCGGTATGTTTTTGGATTCGTTTCGTTCATGCGATATGTGCAAATCTTGGAGCGTCTTTTGCATTTAGTTTTCACCTTTCTTTTATGCACCATGCTGGTATGAGATAGTCCTTGGTTGATTTATAGAATGCTCTTTGCACTTCACTTATATCTTTTGAGTATGGCTTTATAGAATGCTTCATGTGCTTCACTTATATCATTTGAAGTTTGGATTGCCTGTTTCTCTTTACATAGACAATCACCATTTGTAGAATGCTCTTTTGCTTCAATTATATTTGTTAGAGCGTGGGCATATCTTTTGTAGAAAGAATTAAACTCTCGTGCTTCACTTATATCTATTTAGAGAGATGACAGGAACTGGTCATTCACATGGTTAGTCATAAAACCCTACATAAAACTTGTAGATCACTGAATATGATATGTTTGATTCCTTGCAATAGTTTTGCGATATAAAGGTGGTGATATTAGAGTCGTGCTAGTTGAGTAATTGTAAAATTGAGAAATACTTGTGTTGAGGTTTGCAAGTCCTGTAGCATGCACGTATGGTGAACCGTTATGTAACGAAGTTGGAGCATGAGGTGTTCATTGATTGTCTTCCTTATGAGTGGCGGTCGGGGACGAGCGATGGTCTTTTCCTACCAATCTATCCCCCTAGGAGCAGGCGCGTAGTACTTTATTTCGATGACTAATAGATTTTTGCAATAAGTATGTGAGTTCTTTATGACTAATGTTGAGTCCATGGATTATACGCACTCTCACCCTTCCATCATTGCTAGCCTCTTCGGTACCGTGCATTGCCCTTTCTCACCTCGAGAGTTGGTGCAAACTTCGCCGTGCATCCAAACCCCGTGATACGATACGCTCTATCACACATAAACCTCCTTATATCTTCCTCAAAATAGCCACCATACCTACTTATCATGGCATTTCCATAGCCATTCCGAGATATATTGCCATGCAACTTCCATCATCATCATATAAATGACTTGAGCATTTATTGTCATATTGCTTTGCATGATCGTAAGATAGCTAGTATGATGTTTGCATGGCTTTTCCGTTTTTTGGTGTCATTGCTATGCTAGATCATTGCACATCCCGGTACACCGCCGGAGGCATTCATATAGAGTCATATCTTTGTTCTAGATATCGAGTTGTAATATTGAGTTGTAAGTAAATAAAAGTGTGATGATCATCATTATTAGAGCATTGCCCGAGTGAGGAAAGGATGATGGAGACTATGATTCCCCCACAAGTCGGGATGAGACTCCGAACGAAAAAAAAGAGAAAGTCCAAAAAAAGAGAAGGCCCAAAAAAAGAGAAAAAAAAGAAAACAAAAAATGAGAGAAAAAAAAGAGAAGGGGCAATGTTACTATCCTTTTACCGCACTTGTGCTTCAAAGTAGCACCATGTTCTTCATATAGAGAGCTTTTGAGTTCTCACTTTCATATACTAGTGGGAATTTTCATTATAGAACTTGGCTTGTATATTCCAACGATGGGCCTCCTTAAATGCCCTAGGTCTTCATGAGCAAGCAAGTTGGATGCACACCCACTTAGTTTCAGTTTGAGCTTTCATACACTTATAGCTCTAGTGCATCCGTTGCATGTGAATCCCTACTCCTCACATTGACATCAACTGATGGGCATCTCCATAGCCCGTTGATTAGTCGCGTCGATGTGAGACTTTCTCCTTTTTTGTCTTCTCCACATAACCCCCATCATCATATTCTATTCCACCTATAGTGCTATGTCCATGGCTCACGCTCTATAACATCCCAAATTTTCAATTTGGAATGTTATACATTAGATCATCTTGCATATCATATTTTATTGCATTCTCGTTCGCAATCCTCGAAATCCTAAGCAACTCAAGGACCCTCGGAGAGAGTTGGGGATTTTCCCAGTTTTCATATTTTATTTTTATCAAATAATGAAAACGAGGATTTTTGGTTTTAATTATTTTTCAGTTCGAAAAATATTTCATATTAAAATATATGAGAGGGGAAAATATGACTTCTCCAAAATAATTTAAATATTGGAGGAAAAAATATTCAAATCAAATATTCGATTTTATTTGGATTTTATTGCAATTTTATTTGCATTAGAAAAATTGCACGTTTTCAAAATTGAATTTTAGGGCCAAGAAAATGTTCATCTCGTTCTAATTATTTTAATTAGACAGTGAAAATTTGTTTTGGCATTTTTAGATTTTTATTTATTTTCCTATGATTTATTTAAGTTCGGCGAAATTTATTTAAAAAAAATCCCGCGGACCGAACTGGGCCGAAGGCCCAGCCGGCCCACCTGCCCGCGCCGCCTCGCCCGAATCGTGGCCGAGCCGGACTCCCGCCGGAGTCCGGGACGAAGCCGCCGCCTCCGCCCGGGGTCGCCCCCTTTTCCAAGTCGGACGCGCCCCCCGACTCCTATAAGTACCCCACCCCGCCGCCACCTTGTTCCCCACCCCGACCCCGCCGCCCGCGCCACCGAACACCGCCGCCCGACGCCTCCCGTCGACCCCGCCGCCACCCGCAGCCCCGCCGCCCCACGCCGCCTCCCGAACCCCGCCCGAGCCTCGCCGGATCCCGCCGGACCCAAGGTAGCTGCCGCGCCGGTTTTCGCCGGAAAACCGTGCAGTTTTTTTAGAAACCCCGGTTTTTTTAATAGATCGGTTTAGTTTTTTTCCGGTTTAGTTATTTAGCGAGCGTTCGCTCATCCGTTCGTTTTAACGAACGCGTTCTTCGTTTAGTTATAGTTAACAAACGTTCGCTCGATAAACTGTTCGTCAGTTTTCTTTTTCGTCGGATTTTCCGTGATTATTCCAGATCACGATTTCTGATCTGATTTTCGTTTTAGTTTATCTTTTCGCTCGTTTATCGGAATCAGGCGATTCAAGCGCCTAGAGTTTCGTCTCGAAACCCTCTTTCTGTTTAACCAACTTGAACAAGTTTTTGCTATTGTAAAATTTGACTTAGGTCCAGATTAGTAAACGAAGCTTGTTTCTTTCGCCAGTTGAGTTTCGTTGCTTCGTTCGATTTGATTCTTTTTGCAAACCGGAGTTCTTAAGTTGAACTTTCTGGTGAGATCTCTTATTTTAGTTTTATTCGTGCCCCCTTGCTTGATTGCTTATGTATGTATTGTTTGTTTGCGATAGAGTACCCGGAGTGCGAAGCGTGCTACTACGAGTCTCTAGGTTTCACGGATCATCAGCAAGGCAAGTAACACTTTGATCATACCTATTTACCACCCAGTTTTATTGCATTAGATCAATGCTCAAACAATTGCATGATTAGGATCTGATTAATATGTGGGTTTTGGGAAGTAGATGAGGTAGTACCTATTGCCCTGTTTATTATCAAACCTTTGGGAGTTACTTCTACGTTTGCTTGTATTGCTATGCTATGCTCGTAGACGTGGATTGGGTTTGAGAGATTTCCATGACAGATGTGAGATTGTTAATTAATGGTTCAACTTAAGGTGGCAACTTTAATCTACATCTGGGTGGATTGAGGCACCTGGGGAATCCACTGTTGCCTGTATTTTTGGATATCCCGGGGTACCCGTGTGATCATCCTATGGACCGCCACCCAGGCTCAAAGGGATCATAAGATTATTCATGCTAGAAACTTCCGTGTGCAGCCACATGCTATTATGGGCTCTAGCATAGTTGAGTAGGTTACATGACCTCTTGAAGAGGTGGGCTAGCAGATGTAGGGGAAAGTAGGTGTAACGGTCCACCCGGAGTAAAGAGTAGTGTTTCTGAAAGACTGTGTCTCGGTCATCCGTTTCTCAAACACCATGTAGTGCGAGAAATCAAGCGGAAGCGATCGAGTCTTGTGGGGAAAAATGCACAAACCTCTACAGTGTATAAACTAATCATGGTTAGCCGTGTCCCCGGTTATGGACATCTTGAGTATCTAGTTCTTGGATTATCATGTGAATCTCATCACTATGTTACTTTAATTTAATTGATTGGGTTAATCACGTTCTTAATTGGGATTGAGTTGGAGGTACCTTCTCAATGTTTAACAACCACCATGATAGTTAAATAAAATTTATTCCTTTGCAGTAGGGAAAAATTGGCTTTTTGCAAAACTGTAACCATAGAGCTTTCCACCAGCCAAATATGCATGTAGTGATAGCATTATTCTGTTCATTACCCTCTATGTGTTACATTGCCAGCATATTCCATGTGCTGACCCGTTTTCGGGCTGCAACGTATCATGTTGTAGACTTTTCAGACGACGAGTAAGGAGCCTTAGGTCGTGGTCTTATACTCAGTGATGTTGTTGGAGTTGATGGACTCACTTTATCTTCCAAGCCTTCCGCTCTTATTGTATTTAGATGGCCTTAAGCCATATTTATTGTAATAAGTTCTCTCTTGAACTATTCGATGTAATAAGTGTGTGATTGCTACTCTGTTATAAATCCTTGAAAGTACTATGCGTGTCAGCATTACCGATCCAGGGATGACACTGATGCACGGAGACTAGACTGTTTGAGGTCTGGTCGCTACATGCTCATGTATTGCGTGAAAGTTGAAAAGGTTTGAGAAACGTCAAAAGTATGAAACAATTGCTTGGCTTGTCATCGGGGTTGTGCATGATGTGAATATTTTGTGTGGTGAAGATGGAGCATAGCCAGACTATATGATTTTGTAGGGATGAGCTTTCTTTGGCTATGTTATTTCAATAAGACATGATTGCTTGGTTGGTATGCTTGAAGTATTATTGTCTTTATGTCAAAGGATAGACTATTGCTTTGAATCACTCGTGTCTTAATATTCATGCCATGATTAGACATAAGATCAAGATTATGCTAGGTAGCATTCCACATAAAAAAGTATCTCTTTTATCATTTACCTACTCGAGGACGAGCAGGAATTAAGCTTGGGGATGCTGATACGTCTCCGTCGTATCTATAATTTTTGATTGTTCCATGCCAATATTATTCAACTTTCATATACTTTTTGGCAACTTTTTATACTATTTTTGGGACTAACATATTGATCCAGTGCGCAGTGCCAGTTCCTGTTTGTTGCATGTTTTATGTTTCGCAGAATATCCATATCAAACGAAATCCAAACGGGATAAAAACGGGCGGAACTTATTTTTGGAATATTTGGAAAATTCTGAAAGAAAAATCCACGCGAGACGGTGCTCGAGGTGGCCACGAGGCAGGGGGCGCGCCCCTGACCCTCATGGGCCACCCGTAAGGCGGTTGATGCCCTTCTTCGGCCGCAAGAAAGCTAATTTTTGGTAAAAAAATCACGGCGAAGGTTTCAGTCCAATCGGAGTTACGGATCTCCATATATATACGAAACGGTGAAAGGGCAGCAGGACAAAACACAGAAACAGAGAGAGACAGAGAGATAGATCCAATCTCGGAGGGGCTCTCGCCCCTACCACACCATGGAGGCCAAGGACCAGAGGGGAAACCCTTCTCCCATCTAGGGAGGAGGTCAAGGAAGAAGAAGACGAAGGGCCCCCCTCTCCCCTTCTCTTCCGGTGGCGCCGGAACGCCGCCGTGGCCATCATCATCACCGCAATCTTCACCAACAACTTCACCGCCATCATCACCAACTCTTCCCCCCTCTATGCAGCGGTGTAACCTCTCTCTTACCCACTGTAATCTCTACTTAAACATGGTGCTCAACGCTATATATTATTTCCCAATGATGTATGGCTATCCTATGATGTTTGAGTAGATCCGTTTTATCCTATGGGCTATTTGATGATCAAGATTGGTTTGAGTTGCATGTTTTATTATTGGTGCTGTCCTATGGTGCTCTCCGTGTCGCGCAAGCGTGAGGGATTCCCGCTGTAGGGTTTGCAATATGTTCATGATTTGCTTATGGTGGGTGGCGTGAGTGACAGAAGCACAGACCCGAGTAAGTAGGTTGTTTGCATATGGGATAAAGGGGACTTGATGCTTTAATGCTATGGTTGGGTTTTACCTTAATGATCTTTAGTAGTTGCGGATGCTTGCTAGAGTTCCAATCATAAGTGCATATGATCCAAGTAGAGAAAGTATGTTAGCTTATGCCTCTCCCTCAAATAAAATTGCAATAGTGATTACCGGTCTAGTTATCGATTGCCTAGGGACAAACAACTTTCTCGTGACAAAAAGCTCTCTACTAAAACTAATTTAGTTGTTTCTTTATCTAAACAGCCTCTAACTTTTATTTACTCGCTCTTTACTTTCTTGCAAACCTATCCAAACAACACCTACAAAGTACTTCTAGTTTCATACTTGTTTCCGGTAAAGCGAACGTCGAGTGTGCGTAGAGTTGTATCGGTGGTCGATAGAACTTGAGGGAATATTTGTTCTACCTTTGGCTCCTCGTTGGGTTCGACACTCTTACTTATCGAAAGAGGCTACAATTGATCCCCTATACTTGTGGGTTATCAACGGAAACCTCACACCGCAGCCAAACCAGTGAACCCTCGTACTCCTCTCCGCGCGGGCTTCCGCTGCCGCGTCTTCCCCGGCTCCGCGTTGTCCCCTTCCTAGGCCTCGCCATCGTACACCGCCCTGGTGCTCTCGGCGCGGCGTGGTTAACGTGGTCAAGGAACGGCTTCCATCGGACATGGACTGTACATGGAGAGGCTGACAGCTGGGTCCACGGCCGCAGCAAGGAAGTGCCTCCTTATTACGCGCAAAATAATTATTCCTCCAGCTGACAGCGGGGACCCACCGGATGGGCCACCATATTTCGCGAAAAAAACGTTCCCCCTGACTGTTGGGACCCACCAGCTACATCTTCACACGCAAGGAAGTGCGTCCGGGCAAAAAAACGATTCGCCCCCTGACTGCTGGGACCCACCAGCTACATCTTCGCAGGCAAGGAAGTGCCTGACAGTCGGGACCCACCTGGTCGAAGCATACGTAGCATTGTCATTCTGGTCGCGAACGTGTACGTACATACTGGTCGATGTAGAGGCGCGCACGTGTCGTAGTAGAGGCGCGCACGTGTCGTAGTAGAGGCGCGCACGTGTCGTAGTAGAGGCGCGCACGTAACATGTACACGTACGTACATCGGCAAGTGTGCAAGAAAGAAAATACAGCCACATACGTACATACGGGCAGGGTCTCAAACGCCTACTCGCGCATACGTACGGCCAGGGCTCGTGTACATGGCTGGGTCGGAACGGAGAAACTGCGTCGTCGTCGTGTTCACGGGGAGCCAACCGGCTGGGTCAGAATGGAGCGTCGTCGTGTTCATCGGGAGGGCTTGGACGGAACAGCCGATGGAAACGAGGCCTGGCGTACCGCATAACGGAGGAAACGACCTTGTGTTCGACCGGCCATGGTCGAAACGGGATCCTGTTCATCGGGAGGGGTCTGGCGTACCGCAAAACGGAGGAAACGGACCTCCTACGGTCGAAACGGGGGCCTGTTGATCGGGAGGGGTGTGGCGTACCGCAAAACGGAGGAAACAGACTTGTGTTGGAGCGCTACGGTCGAAACGGGGGTCCTGTTCATCGGGAGGGGTGTGGCGTACCGCAAAACGGGACTCCACAGGATACTGTTCATCTCCACTATCGACCCCCTCCAGCCTCCACGGGCTACTGTTCATCCACCGTCGACCTCCTCCAGCCTCCACCCACGACTGTTCATCCACGGGCTCCTGTTCATCCAGCCTCCACCGCGCGCTACTCCACCGGCTACTGTTCAACCAGCCCTCTCTACGGGCTCCTATTCAACCACCCCTCCACGGGCTACTGTTCATCCAACCCTCCACCGTCTACTGTTCATCCAGCCCTCCACGGGGTGGTCCTGTTCATCCAGCCCTCCACGGGGTCCTGTTCATCCAGCCCCAACCGGCTCGATCGATCGGGGTCCTGTTCATCCAGAGGCAACACCACGGGGTCCTGTTCATCCACCCCCATCGGGAACTGTTCATCCAAGCCCCCCCAGCAACGCTCACTGTTCATCCAGAGGCAACACCACGGGGTCCTGTTCATCCACCCCCACCGGGAACTGTTCATCCAAACCCCCCAGCAACGCTCACTGTTCATCCAGAGGCAGCATCGATCGGCTTCAGTTAGCAGCAGTAGCGAAGGAATCGCTCGATCGGGTTCAGTTAACAGCCATCAATCGGTCGCTCGGGTTCAGTAACGCGTAGCCTGGAGTGCAATCGCTTGGGTTTAGTTAGAGCCCAACGCCTCGCTCGGGTTCAGTTAGAGCCCAACGCCTCGCACCCACGCGCGTGCATGTAGGAGAGAAACGCGCATCTCTTGGCCCCGACCACCCACCGTAACCAGGAACACCCTGATATTTTCCTCGCCCTCGCTTCTACCACGGTTTTTTCTGTCATGGACGGCCCAAAGAATGTCATGCAGCTGCGTCCCCGGCCCGCCCAGGACGAAAAGCCCATTTTCTGTCATGATTTTTTGTCATAGAAGTAGAACCCCACCACATCTATGATGATACCGGGTTTTGTCACAATTATCATCATAGAAGTGTCATAAGTATGACAAATTTTTTTTCGTTCGGCCCAAAATGTCACGGATGTGTCTTTTTTTTGTAGTGGAAGGACAGGGAAGAGGAGAAGGAAACGGGGGCACGCCCCCTCCCCCTAGTCCAATTCAGACTCCCCATGGGAGGGGGGCGCAGCCACCCCTTCTGGGCTTCCTCCCACTACTAGGGAAAACCCTAGTAGTAGCCCGGGTTTAATGCCCACTAGTAGCACGGGCTGCCGCGCTACTAATAAGGCGCTACAGCTATTACTTAGCAGTAGCGCGTGCGACACGCGCTACTGCTAAGACACATAGCGGCAGCGCTTGTTCTCTCCCGCGCTGCTGCTAATCTAGCTAGTTGCAGCGTGTTTACTATCCATCGCTACTAGTATTCTTTTTTTCATTTTTTTATTTTTAGTGTATTTATACGCCGTTATACAAATTTTGGTACAATACCAATTATGAGGTTTATATCATTATGTCCATAACAGTGTGTCAAATGAAGGTGGATTAGGTTCAAGTGGAGGCAATATGTGGTGCATGTCAAAAGTATACTACTAATCCAAACTTGATCTAGTTTGGACTAGTAGTATGTGGCACCCCGCTCAGAGAAACCGGAACGCCCCGTATTCCGGCCCAGAGATCGAGGAGAAGTCTCTGGAATACGACACTGCTTGACATAGAACAAATCAGCTCTTATTACAAGAATAATAATTACATGGGTCTGATGTTACAACAATCACATCAGCATGGCGACACTACGCCTGCGATACTACTCTTGCTCTATGCTAGCAGCGGAACAACTAGTAGCAGCGGAAAACTTCTAGCAGCGGAACAACGACGAAGGTGGTGAATCTCCACTCCGTAGGGACTCTGGCTGGGACACGATCTAGCTCGCATGAACGGAAACCACGACAAGCAATCAAGCAATCACGGCATCACCTTCAATCTGGCATGACACGCCAGGTCAGTACATTGAATGTACTTGCAAGCTCACAACAACCATAAACATCAAGGCAAGACAATAACATAGCATTAAGCAGGTTAACTAATTAACAACTACCATGATAAAGCAACTACTAAGCATGGTATGAACTGATACAATACTGATAAATCACCATCTCAGATCTCCATAACCATATCTCTCTTGGCTAACCGGCCAAGCAATATACCATCTCGATCACCTCGTGATCAAATCCAAACAGTGATCATTCCGCGATCACAACCACGACCAACACTTGGTCTCAAACGTCATCATCAACATCCTGCCAATCTGTACTGCTCAACATATCAACATATCCACATATAAATCACCTATAAGTCATTCCGTCATGTGAGTGTTGATCGAACGGTGGGACCTAAAACGAACCCATGCCCATGATCGAGGACGCGGCTATCGATAGTTTAAACAAACACACTCTGCAGAGGTAGCGCACTTTACCCACACCATGAAACCCATGGCCTCGCACTCCCATTCGGGTGGACCAACGGCGTTCCGACAAAACCGATCTACTGCCATGACACTCTCCCGGCCACTCCGACTCACTCCCCACTGGGCTAGTCCTGGGTGGCCCTGTGTCTACCAAAGACACAACGACCACCGTCGTGGCCAAAACGTCCCTCACGGGGACCGGATCCATAACAACAACAACGGTCACAAAAGGTTATGTCTGCTTACCGGGCCAGGGTACGCATGCCCATAACCTTCCCTCGTTGGAGGCACCGGCGAGAGGCACGACAATAGACCGCATTAGGGCCTTCCCATAAAAGGCAAATGTGGTTGCACTGGAAAGAGCCTGGTTCGGTGGCACCTGACCAACTTAATGATGGAATTTAATCCCAAAATATAGTAGTAATGACTGATACTCCGATATCATCTACCAACCTATAATCCAATTCATAGCAATATCCAACAAATAATCCAAGCATAATCTCATCATCTCAAAATACTCCAAGGGTAGCACAACATTACTGTCATGATGAATCCAAAAACAATAATCCTACTACTCCAATAACAAGAATAAAGCTATTCGGCTAAGATCCACATGTAAACATCATCTCCGAAAATAATACTCCAAGCAACAGAACATCAACTAGCATCATGAAAATAATCATACTAACCACTAATAATCCAAAGGCAGCATGATATCCAAAGTAATACTCCAAAATATAATAACAGATACCATCATGAAAAATAAACATAATAGCCACTAAGAATCCAAAGGCACATGTCATCCACATAATCATCAAAATATTAATCCTAGAACTCCAAGCAATATCATGGCAATATCAAGATCAAACAATACTCCGAGAAATGCCATGAACAAATCATACATAGCTAACACAATATTTTAAACAAGTTTTAATAAAGAAACCATGTCACTGCATTGCAATCATGCAAATGGAGGGTGTGGCTTGCCTGGGGTGGAAGAAATCACCGGGAGAAAGTGTGAGAAGCTCGCGGAACGAATCGCCGGAAAACGTTCTCTCTCGAAGGAGGCTGATTAAGCGCAAGGGCAAAATGGTCATTTTCAGAATGTCAAAACATGGTGAAAATGATTCCATCAGAACGGGCTCGACGAAACGAAGAAGTGGGCTTTGGATTCACCTCATTTGGAGTTGCGAGCAAAAAGTTATGATAGTTTTTCTGCCAGGGACCTCTTTGTAAAGAAAAAATTCACAATCTGGGCCTGGACAAAAAAACAGAAAGCACAATCAGCGAAATACGCTTTCACTGAACTGAAAACGCATTCGGGGCCAAAGAAGAATGGGAACGCGTTTTCCAGAGGCGAAAACGTATTCACAGAAATACGTTTTCACTTAAAACACGCGGGCCCGGGCTGGTCAGAGATGTGAGGCTTACGGGTGGGGCCGACCACTTATCCACGTCACCGCTAGGCTGGGTCAACGCGGAGTGGCTGACGTGTGGGTCCCACGCGCGGGGTGTCATCATCTTCATCTCCCTCGCGCTCGCCCGTGGACCAGAGGGAGGCCGCCGGCGTCGACTCTCGTCCGAGCGGCTCGGGTCGACTCAGGCGACGCCCCGGCCACCGAAATGACCAGCGCGGGGAGGCACATCCGCATGGGCTCTTCACGCGCGTCGGCGAGAGCTGGAGGAAGCAGGGCCTCAGCCACGGCGGACAAGAGCTTCGGGCGCCATCGAACTTGAGGCTACGGGGCTCTGGCAGAGGAGGGGAACGGCGAGGGAGCTACGCCATGGTCTGGTAGGTGCTCTGGTGGAGGAGGAAGTGGGAGAGGGGCTCGGCTCCGGGCGAATTTAGGATGAGGAGGCCCGCGGCCATGGCGGCAATGGTGGAGCAGGAGCGCTCCAGTGGCTCGGGCGGATGGATGGGGAGGTGTAGTGGAGCGAGTGGAGGCTGGTGAGGTGCTCGGGAGGGCTCGGGGGTGGCTATTTATAGCCGGGCGAGGGAGATGGGCTCGGGTGCCGCCGGGCACGTCCGGCCGAGGCTCTGGCGACGGCCAGCGAGCACGGGAGGGCGCGGGAACACGACGAGCTATTCATTCAGAGCTCACGGCGGGGGGGGGGGGGGTAGGCGACGCCGGAGAGCAGAGGAAGAGGCCGAGCACCATTAAAACATGTCGAGGCACTATGCTCCCGTGGGCGTTCGGCGGCGAGCGTCGGTGGGCGTCGGTGAGGAAGCTGCCGGAGGGGGAGAGGGGTCCAGGGGGGACGGTGACGATCCAGGCTAGCTGTTGGACACGCTCACGCGCGCGAATACGACTAGAGGAGGAGGGGCCGAAGCACAAACAGCCACTGGGCGCGGCCACTACACACAGAGCGCGTGCACAGTGATGCCATTAACGTGGTCACCGCGTGCACTGGCATGTAGCAGGGGAGAGAGGCTTCAACATGTTATCTAGTTGTAAGTTCATCCAGGGTAGGTTTAAACTCCGGTGGTAGCTCGGTTAAAAGTGATCTGGTTAACTAGTAAGAACCCTCTGAAGTTTACTGCAGTAAACTTGGGTGGGCACTAGTGATCAACAGGAAGGGTTTTGGATCCAATGGAGTTGTCTGCGAGGTTGAGGTAAAGAAGGGCTTTCATCCTGGTAACTTGGAGAAGATTTGGACCAAGATAAATCATAGTTCCTTTGCAACTGCCAAATCTGGTCCAGAAATGAGATTTGGATGATGCACTCAAATGGTGTGGCCACTTGAGCTCAAATTTTTCAAGGATTCATGATTTGATCATATAAAGATGTTGTATAAGTTTCATACCAATTGGATTCACCAAAATGGTACTTGCTTCACAAACATCCTTGCTGACCAGAAACTTGCAAAATTTCTAGAGGAATACTGGCTTGATGAACCATGCCCAAAATGGGTGGAGGTAGGTTATATGGATAATAGAAGGCCTATAAAAATTGGCAGCCATAATGGAGCAAGATAAAATATACTTGCTTCATAAACTGAAATTTTGGGCAGAATCAAAGAATTGAAGATGAGCTCACATGGAGGCATGACATGAGCTCTAATTTGGTGGAGGGCTATGATATGATGATATGATGGATCATGCAAAATGGCAACTCATTTGGATATGCCTAGCTTGCACCTCCTTCACAAAGCTTCTTTCTGGATAGAAACTTTGAAAAATCATAATTAAATAATTACTAGGCAAATGAGGTTGCACTTTGGCATGTGGCAATGATATGGACAGGAAAAGGTGTCCAAAGAGTTTGAGGTCAATTGGGAAAAGGAAAATAGCACTTGCTTCACAATGTGCCATTTAGGGCAGAATAGGAAATGAGTTATTTGAGCAAGATGATAAACATGACAAATGAAATATTTTTCCATATTTGAGAAAGATATGACCCAAACAATTTATGAGAATTATTTGGGAATTTTAGGAGTGATGGAAATAAAGGTTGCTTCACAACCTAGGGCAGACAGGGTTATTCCTTTAATAGAAAAAGGAATATTCCCTAGAAAAAGATTTTAGGGTTTGGTCAAGCAGTGGAGTGACATGATCTTGGCAAGGTTTTGAGGATTATGAGCCACTTGGGAGGGAAAAAGAGGATGATTTCCCAGGTGACAAGGCCACAGAACCACTCCAAAAAGAAAAACAGAGCAAAAACCAATAAATCAAAAAGAAAAAGAAAAGGGCCAAAATCCAGGCTGTTACATAGTACTTTCGATGTGCACCACATGTTGCCTCCACTTGAATCTAATCGGCCAGCACAAGCTATTTAATCATCATCATAGTCATTACCACCAACAGTATTTATTTAATCACCATAGTCATAGTGTAGCACATCATCATCTTCAAACTCATTCTAGCTAGCTAATCACCACCAACACTAGATGCGGTAGCTATCTAATCACCACCAACACTAGCTAATAATAATCATCATAGTCATTACCACCAACACTAGCTATTTAATCATCATAGTCATAGTGTAGCACATCATCATCTTCAAACTCATTTCTAGCTAGCTAATCACTCCTGCTGCTCTCTCTCAGGTAAAATAACATAAAACATGTGTAGCTCTCCTCCTTCATCAAGTTGGAGCATGCAGATGAACCTGTCTCCTAATCATGGGCTGCGCTTCTGATTGCTGCCCCCTAGTACTTCTCTGCACTCCTCCATCACAAATTTGGTCCAGTCTTTCACTATTAAGCATTCCTCACTATTAGAAATCCTGAATGCACTAAAGTGCATTGTAGGATATCTTGGCTATAAGCTAACAATACTCATGGTACCTTTAGTCTCGATCCCATGAGGCACAACATTCATCGGGAGTCCCTATTGAAGAACATCGTATAGTAACATACTTAGTAATGAAGTTTAGCTTAAAAATAGATGCACTGAGGACAAATAGTAAAAATCTTACCATCTTTCCTAAATAGATGTGACCGTAGTTCATTACGAACACTATTGGTCGCACGTTTTCAGTACTAACATTTCTAAGTGCAGGAAGAAAATCTGTCTTGACAGTATCAAGATCCTCAAGCCATGAAACATAATGACTTAGCTCCTCACAGTTTAGTTCAGCCCCGAGACAGTAGTAGGTCCTGTCTACCAAGCGCTGGACATGTTTGCTTGAACGGAAATAAGCTGACAATAGAAATTAGTTGTCAACTATTTTTGAATAAACAATATCACAGACATAAATATGGTTGAGAAACTCACATAATGGTATAACTGGAGGCGTCTGCACATCGACCCAGATGTCGATATTACCTTCAATATCATCTTCCGGACGAATATCAAAGGTGATAACCATATCAGGCTCAAATGCATAAGTCTTGCATAGTGCTCGCCAAGTTTTGCATCCAAAATAGGTGTAGTCGTCTATGTTGTATAATTTTGCATGGAAAATAAAACCATGCTCGGTCTTCAAGTAAACTTTCTTTACCTCCATAGTATGACTGAAACCTATCTTATCAAAGACAAAAACTCTTGCATGGCAGGGGATACGCTAGTAGAATAGTAAAAAAATTAAATTATAAGTTGAAGCAAATGAAGCAGATGTCATGCTTAATTACAAAAAAAGACTTGTCGTTGTGACTTACTGTATCCACTTCGAAGTTCACGTCCAGCTTGATGCTGAAGCGCCTATCATCATCTAGGAAGATTCCGTCGCACAGGCCGCGCTCGTCTTCGCAGTATTTGCAAATACCGAAATCCTTTTCGTTGTCAGACATTTCCTATGTTCATAGTTGAAACATTAATTGAAAATCGATCGAAGACAACTACCAGGATACTCAAAATATCTTATAGGACTCATATTGACATGAGAATTCAATAAGCAAAACCAAATCATAAAATAAATAAGTATTCAAATTAGCATGCATTCAATAAGCAAAAGTAAATCATCTCATGCGTCCATACATCGTCGAATATTATCACTAATACATCCCGAATAGTATCATACATATAACATCACTAATACAACTAAAACCCTAGCGCACGACGGGTACCGGCGCGGGCGGTGGACACCCAAAGAGAAGGAACCATCACAGGATCATAGCTCCAGTGAGATCCCTGGAGAACCTGCCAGGTATTGGAGAACCTGTGCTCCAACGCAAACAAGTAGCGACGGACCTGCGCGTCCTCCTCACTGACACGGTGACGCACCACCTCCGCGGGGTCCTTGAGCCTCTGGACCGTCACTGGCCCACGCGACCGCCACCAAAGAAGGTTCGGGTCAACGACAGGCTGGCTCCTCACCAACATGCGCCCCCCGGTAGGTAGCGCCTCCCAGTACCACCCTGGCGGAGCCCAGTCCCGGACATGGCCCATCTGGTGACGCAGGTGTCCTCCGCCGACTCGACGACGAGGATGCGGGATAGGCATCATCGACGTTGATGCGGGAAAATTGCTTTAACTAAAAAAATAACAACAAATGTGACATGTTCAACTAGTTCTATTAATTCAACTAGTTCTTACGATTAAATCTAGTCAATTAATTCTATACCTAATAAAACGAACAATCACATAAAAAAGGCCTATGCTTTGCAGGAATGTTGACTCCTTCCCGGTGCGGCAAATTCCGGGCACTCGATATGTCCTAGTTTGTAGCACAAGTCATGCCGAAATTCACGGAAAATATCGGCATGACTTTTACTAAAAAGTGGACAAATCGAGAACCTAAAATTTGCCGGAACGAAAATGAATCAACATTCCGGCAAAACATAGGCCACTCGACTTCATTCCCTGGAAACAACAAAGCCACTTGGGCACAATCGAACCACTTCAATAATGGAATATGCAAATGAACATCAATGACATACATCATATAACAACAATCTTGTGTTTTCTTTACATAGCAACAATTAGTTTAACCAAGTTTTTGAAAGAAAAACAATTCTGTTTTTCATTTTTTGAATGAAATTACTGTTTAGGCATTTTCATAAAAATTTGCCCTAGCTAATTTCCTAAAAAGATTGCTAATCATTTTTCCTAAATGCTAAAAAATGCCTACTGCCGTAAACAAATCTAGGGTTCATATGAACACCTAGGGTTCATATGAACATCAACACAGCATCAACACATATATGAATTGCCCTAGCAGAGAGAGAGGAGGGTAGGAGAGAGGAGAGGCAGAGCCTTACGGTGACTGCGGCGAGGGAGGGGCAGGCGGCGTCGAGGACGGGGTCGGGGCTCGGGCACGCGGCGGAGGGCGGCGTCGATGTCGGGGTCGGGGGCGGCGTCGAGGGTGTGCGGTGGGCGGCGGCTGTGGTGAGGTTGAGGGCGGCGGTGGTGAGGTCGAGAGCGGCAGGGCGACGGTGGTGATGGAGCAGTTGGGGGAGAGGGGGAAGTGGAGGGGAAGGACTTAGCGAAATTTTGAGCCCGCGCGGCCGGGGGTTAAGTCAAACTAGCAGTAGCGCGTTTTGTCGGAACGCGCTATAGCTAAGTTAGCTATAGCGTGTCAAGCGAAACGCGCTCCAGCTATTCCTTTCTGTTTTATAATATCAATAGCGCTTTGCCCTGGAAAACCGCTACTGCTAAGTCTAAGCATGTAAAAACTTCAAAAATATACATTGGTCATCATTGATCTTTTTGTGTAGAATCTAAATAGTCAACATGAATCCTCACAGTACCTGTATAGGCACTGGTGAAGATTCATATTGCAGCCACAAATCCTACACATATAGTTCAATGAAGACCAAGTGCTTGAGATAGTTTGAGAAGTAACATATTTAAGGTGGTAAACACCTTGTTCGCTTAGCAATATGGGACTAAACTTAATTAGGTGCAATACTTAGCAGTAGCGTGTTTTGAACAAAAACGTTGCTACTAAGTACTTTAGCAGTAGCGCGTCCTCGGAAGGGCGCTACTACTATATCTTGGCTGGGGGCAATGCCGTAGCAATTATAGTAGTAGCGCTTGTTTCACCTAGACCGCTACTGCTACCGTGCTATTAGCAGCGCGGTTTTCTGAAGCTCGCTACTGCTAATTAGCAGTAGCGTCTATTTTTAAACCGCGCTGCTGCTAAGATTCTGTGTATAAGGTTTTCCCTAGTAGTGTCCCCTCTCCCCTATGGCCCATGTAGGCCCAACAATTCCTCGGGGGGTTCCGGTAACACCTCGATACTCTGAAATATATCTAAATCTTTATGAAACCATTCCGGTGTCCAAATATCATCGTCCAATATATCAATCTTTACCTCTCGACCATTTAGAGACTCCTCGTCATGTCCGTGATCTCTTCCGGGACTCCGAACAATCTTCGGTCACCAAAACACATAACTCATAATACAAATCGTCATCGAACGTTAAGCGTGCGGACCCTACGGGTGCGAGAACTACGTAGACATGACCGAGACACATCTCCGGTCAATAACCAATAGCGGAACCTGGATGCTCATATTGGTTCCTACATCTTCTACGAAGATCTTTATTGGTCAAACTGCAACAACAACATACGTTATTCCCTTTGTCATCGGTATGTTACTTGCCGAGATTCGATCGTCGGTATCCTCATACCTAGTTCAATCTTGTTACCAGCAAGTCTATTTACTCGTTCTGTAATACATCATACCGCAACTAGCTCATTAGTCAATTGCTTGCAAGGCTTATAGTGATGTGCATTACCGAGAGGGCATAGAGATACCTCTCCAATACTCGGAGTGACAAATCCTAATCTTGGTCTATGCCAACCCAACAAACACCTTCAGAGACACATTTAGAGCATCTTTATAATCACCCAGTTACGTTGTGACGTTTGATAGCACATGATACGTCTCCAACGTATCTATAATGTTTGATTGTTCCATGCTATTATATTATCTCTTTTGGATGTTTAATGGGCTTTATTATGCACTTTTATATTATTTTTGGGACTAACCTACTAACCAAAGGCCCAGTGCAAATTGCTGTTTTTTTGTGCCTATTTCAGTGTTTCGCAGAAAAGGGATATCAAACGGAATCCAAACGGAATAAAACCTTCGGCAGAGTTATTTTTGGAACAAACACAATCCAGGAGACTTGGAGTGGACGTCAAGGAAGAAACGAGGCGGCCACGAGGTAGGGAGGCATGCCCAGGGGGGTAGGCGCACCCCCCACCCTCATGGGCCCCTCGTGGCTCCACCGACCTACTTCTTTCGCCTATATATACTCATATACCCTGAAAACATCCGAGAGCACCACGAAACCCTATTTCCACCGCTGCAACCTTCTGTACCCATGAGATCCCATCTTGGGTCCTTTTCCGGCGCTCCGCCGGAGGGGGAATCGATCACGAAGGGCTTCTACATCAACACCATAGCCTCTTCGATTATGTGTGAGTAGTTTACCACAGACCTTCGGGTCCATAGTTATTAGCTAGATGGCTTCTTCTCTCTCTTTGGATCTCAATACAAAGTTCCCCACGATTCTCTCAGAGATCTATTCGATGTAATTCTTTTTGCGGTGTGTTTGTCGAGATCCGATGAATTGTGGGTCTATGATCAAGATTATCTATGAACAATATTTGGTACTTCTCTGAATTCTTATATGTATGATTTCATATCTTTGTAAGTCTCTTCGAATTATCAGTTTGGTTTGGCCTACTATATTGATCTTTCTTGCAATGGGAGAAGTGCTTAGCTTTGTGTTCAATCTTGCGGTGTCCTTTCCCAGTGACAGTAGGGGCAGCAAGGCACGTATTGTATTGTTGCCATCGAGGATAAAAAGATGGGGTTTATATCATATTGCTTGAGTTTATCCCTCTACGTCATGTCATCTTGCCTAATGCGTTACTCTGTTCTTATGAACTTAATACTCTAGATGCATGCTGGATAGCGGTCGATGTGTGGAGCAATAGTAGTAGATGCAGAATCGTTTCGGTCTACTTGTCGCGGATGTGATGCCTATATACATGATCATGCCTAGATATTCTCATAACTATGCGCTTTTCTATCAATTGCTCGACAGTAATTTGTTCACCCACCGTAGATTATGCTATCTTGAGAGAAGCCACTAGTGAAACCTATGGCCCCCTGGTCTATCTTCCATCATATTATTTTCCTATCAATTTGCAATTTCTGCCGCCGTTTATTTTGCAATCTTTACTTTCCAATCTATATCATAAAAATACCAAAAATATTTATCTTATTATCTCTATCAGATCTCACTTTTGCAAGTGGTCGTGAAGGGATTGACAACCCCTTTATCACGTTGGTTGCAAGGTTCTTATCTGTTTGTGCAGGTACAAGGCGACTTGTGTGTAATCTCCTACTGGATTGATACCTTGGTTCTCAAAAGTTGAGGGAAATACTTACGCTACTTTGCTGCATCACCCTTTCCTCTTCAAGGGAAAACCAACGCATGCTCAAGAGGTAGCAAGAAGGATTTCTGGCGCCGTTGCCGGGGAGGCTTACGCCAAGTCAAGTCAAGATTTGATCTCCCAGCAACTAGCCATTTCTTCCCGTATGTCTTTTTTTTGTGTTTCCATGTGCCTTCTATTTGCTTGCATCTTTGCTTGGTAAAAATCTATTGATATGGATCCACTTAAAGTGTTCTACTCTGATCATCTTTGATCTATTTGTGCTCGTGCTGAAACCCCAACTAGTTTAGTTGAGGGAAAATCTTTAGATGAGCATGCTCATTTTGTGCGTCATCGTTTGTCTGAAAAGGGGAAGCTCTTATGGTATCAAATAAATAGTTTGCTATGCTATGCTTGGAATCTTTGTGAACTTTATGATTTGACTTGTTGCTCTAAGAACCCTAAAAAACACCTTCCCTACCTATGTGAGTTTAATGATAATGAAATCTTGTCTTCTTATGGAAAGGGTGTTTATAGTTACTATGATATCGAACAAATTGAAGAATTTGTCGTTTTAAGGGTGCTCATGAAGTTGTTTCTTTGATTGAAAAGTATGATATTACTCTCTACAAATCTGAAAATTCCGACATACTTAAATATTGCTATGAAAACTATGCTCATAATGCCTATGTTAAGGAATTTATTGAGAGAATGACCGTTGCTTTGGAAGAAAATGATGATATGCACGAATCTATAGATAATTATGATTCTGATGATTTGATTGAAATATCCCTTGATGAACATGATGCTTGCTATTCTTGTGGCCATGATGCCAATATTTATGAACGCGAATTTTCTATAGTTCCTTATGTTAAACATGAGATCGTTGCTATTGCACCCATACTTGATAGTTCCTTCGATGAAAAGCATGATTGCAGTAATCTTATTATAAATTCTCTTGATGTCAATTGTGCTAATAATATGCAAAACCCTAAGCTTGGGGATGCTAGTTTTGCTATGTCTACTATTTGTTGCAATGATCATGATTGGGGTGATTCTTCTTATGATCTTGAAAATTTATTTAAGCCCCATGATGAATATGAGATTGATAATAGTGTTTGCAATATTATTAAAAGTGGGTTTGGAAGAGTGTCAACTTTAGATCCCACATATTTGGAGAATGTTCAATCTTATGAAATTTTTGATAAGAGTGGGTTTGGAGAGGTCATGACTTTAGTTAATGTCAATCCCACTATTTTGAAAGAGTGTCAACTTTGCATACATGTGGATCATGTTAATAATATGTTTTGTGATATCTATATTGTTGAATTTTCTTATGATCCTACATGAAATTATTATGAGAGAGGAAAATATGGTTGTAGAAATTTTCATGTCACTAAATTTCCTCTTGTTATGTTGAGATTGCTATTGTTTCTTCTTCTTACTTGCATATGCTAGATCTTGCTTGTCTTGCTAATTTGTTTTCCTATAAAATTCCTATGCATAGGAAGTATGTTAGACTTAGATGTGTTTGACACGTGTTTCATGATGCTCTCTTTGCGCTTCAATTCTTGTCTTTCATGTGAGCATCATCGAAATCTCAATGCCTAGCTAGGGGCGTTAAACGATAGCGCTTGTTGGGAGGCAACCCAATTTTATTTTTGTTTCTGTTTAGTAATAAATAATTCATCTAGACTCTGGTTAGATGTGGTTTTATGTTTTAATTAGTGTTTGTGCCAAGTAGAACCTTTGGGAAGACCTGGGTGAAGTCTTTATGATCTTGCTGTAAAAAACAGAAACTTTAGCGCTCATGAGATTAGCTGCCATGTTTTACTGGAGAGTGATTTTAGGTTGATTCTTTTGAAGATGATTAATAGACAAATTCCTCAAGTCTACCAATTTATTTCAGAATTTTTGGAGTTACAGAATTATACATTTGATACAGATTACTACAGACTGTTCTGTTTTTGACAGATTCTGTTTTTCGTGTGTTGTTTGCTTCTTTTGATGAATCTATGGCTAGTATCGGGGGGTATGAACCATATAGAAGTTAGAATACAGTAGGTTTAACACCAATATAAATAAATAATGAGTTCATTACATTACCTTAAAGTGGTGATTTGTTTTCTTATACTAACGGAGCTCATGAGATTTTCTGTTGAGTTTTGTGTTGTGAAGTTTTCAAGTTTTTGGGTAAAGATTTGATGGATTATGGAATAAGGAGTGGCAAGAGCCTAAGCTTGGGGATGCCCAAGGCAACCCAAGGTAAAATTCAAGGACAACCAAAAGCCTAAGCTTGGGGATGCCCCGGAAGGCATCCCCTCTTTCGTCTTCGTCTATCGGTAACTTTACTTGAGGCTATATTTTTATTCACCACATGATATGTGTTTTGCTTGGAGCGTCTTGTATGATTTGAGTCTTTTATTTTTAGTTTACCACAATCATACTTGCAGTACACACCTTTTTGGAGAGACACACATGAATCAGAATTTATTAGAATCCTCTATGTGCTTCACTTTTATCTTTTGAGCTGGATAATTTTGCTCTAGTGCTTCACTTATATCTTTTAGAGCACGGTGGTGGTTTTATTTTATAGAAATTATTGATCTATCATGCTTCACTTATATTATTTTGAGAGTCTTTTATAAAAGCATGATAATTTGCTTTGGTTATAAAATTAGTCCTAATATGATGAGCATCCAAGATGGGTATAATAAAAACTATCATATAAAGTGCATTGAATACTATGAGAAGTTTGATACTTGATAATTGTTTTGAGATATGAAGATGGTGATATTAGAGTCATGCTAGTTGAGTAGTTGTGAATTGGAGAAATACTTGGTCTAAAGTTTGTAATTCCCGTAGCATGCACGTATGGTGAACCGTTATGTGATGAAGTCGGAGCACGATTTATTTATTGATTGTCTTCTTTATGAGTGGCGGTCAGGGACGAGCGATGGTCTTTTCCTATCAATCTATTCCCCTATGAGCATGCGCATAGTACTTCGTTTCGATAACTAATAGATTTTTGCAATAAGTATGTGAGTTCTTTATGACTAATGTTGAGTCCATGGATTATACGCACTCTCACCCTTCCACCATTGCTAGCCTCTCTAATACCGCGCACCTTTCGCCAGTATCATACACCCACCATATACCTTCCTCAAAAAAGCCACCATACCTACCTATTATGGCATTTCCATAGCCATTCCGAGATATATTGCCATGCAACTTTCCACCGTTCCGTTTATTATGACACGTTTCATCATTGTCATATTGCTTTGCATGATCATGTAGTTGACATCATATTTGTGGCAAAGCCACCTTCATAATTCTTTCATACATGTCACTCTTGATTCATTGCATATCCCGGTACACCGCCGGAGGCATTCACATAGAGTCATATTTTGTTCTAAATATTGATTTGTAATTCTTGAGTTGTAAGTAAATAAAAGTGTGATGATCATCATTATTAGAGCATTGTCCCAAGTGAGGAAAGGATGATGGAGACTGTGATTCCCCCACAAGTCGGGATGAGACTCCGGACGAAAAAGAAAAAAAAGAAAAAAAAAGGCCATAAAAAGAGAGAGAAAAAGGCCCAAATAAAAAATGAGAGAAAAAGAGAGAAGGGACAATGTTACTATCCTTTTACCACACTTGTGCTTCAAAGTAGCACCATGATCTTCATGATAGAGAGTCACCTATGTTGTCACTTTCATATACTAGTGGGAATTTTACATTATAGAACTTGGCTTGTATATTTTAATGATGGGCTTCCTCAAAATGCCCTAGGTCTTCGTGAGCAAGCGAGTTGGATGCACACCCACTTAGTTTCTTTTGTTGAGCTTTCATACACTTATAGCTCTAGTGCATCCGTTGCATGACAATCCCTACTCACTCACATTGATATCTATTGATGGGCATCTCCATAGCCCGTTGATACGCCTAGTTGATGTGAGACTATCTTCTCCTTTTTTGTCTTCTCCACAACCACCATTCTATTCCACATATAGTGCTATGTCGATGGCTCACACTCATGTATTGCGTGAAGATTGAAAAAGTTTGAGAACATCAAAAGTATGAAACAATTGCTTGGCTTGTCATCGGGGTTGTGCACGATTTAAATATTTTGTGTGATGAAGATAGAGCATAGCCAGACTATATGATTTTGTAGGGATAACTTTCTTTGGCCATGTTATTTTGTGAAGACATGATTGCTTTGTTAGTATGCTTGAAGTATTATTATTTTTATGTCAATATTAAACTTTTATCTTGAATCTTTCAGATCTAAACATTAATGCCACAATAAAGAAAATTACATTGAGAATTATGCTAGGTAGCATTCCACATCAAAAATTCTGTTTTTATCATTTACCTACTCGAGGACGAGCTGGAATTAAGCTTGGGGATGCTTGATATGTCTCCAACGTATCTATAATTTTTTATTGTTCCATGCTATTATATTATCTAGTTTGGATGTTTAATGGGCTTTATTATGCACTTTTATATTATTTTTGGGAATAACCTACTAACCAAAGGCCCAGTGCAAATTGCTGTTTTTTTTGCCTATTTCAGTGTTTCGCAGAAAAGGAATATCAAACGGAACCCAAACGGAATGAAACCTTCGGGAGAGTTATTTTTGGAACAAACGCAATCCAGGAGACTTGGAGTGGGGGTCAAGGAAGAAACAAGGCGGCCACGAGGTAGGGAGGCGCGCCCAGGGGGTAGGCGCGCCCCCACCCTCGTGGGCCCCTCGTGGCTCCACCGACCTACTTCTTTCGCCTATATATACTCATATACCCTGAAAACATCCGAGAGCACCACGAAACCCTATTTCTACCGCCGCAACCTTCTGTACCCGTGAGATCCCATCTTGGGGCCTTTTCCGGCGCTCCGCCGGAGGGGGAATCGATCACGGAGGGCTTCTACATCAACACCATAGCCTCTCCGATGATGTTTGAGTAGTTTACCATAGACCTTCAGGTCCATAGTTATTAGCTAGATGGCTTCTTCTCTCTCTTTGGATCTCAATACAAAGTTCTCCTCTATTCTCTTGAAGATCTATTCGATGCAATTCTTTTTGCGGTGTGTTTGTCGAGATCCGATGAATTGTGGGTGTATGATCAAGATTATCTATGAACAATATTTGGTTCTTCTCTGAATTCTTATATGTGTGATTTGATATCTTTGCAAGTCTCTTTGAATTATCAGTTGGGTTTGGCCTACTAGATTGATCTTTCTTGCAATGGGAGAAGTGCTTAGCTTTGGGTTCAATCTTGCGGTGTCCTTTCCCAGTGACAGCAGGGGCAGCAAGACACGTATTGTATTGTTGCCATCGAGGATAAAAAGATGGGGTTTATATCATATTGCTTGAGTTTATCCCTCTACATCATGTCATCTTGCCTAATGCGTTACTCTGTTCTTATGAACTTAATACTCTAGATGCATGCTGGATAGCGGTCGATGTGTGGAGTAATAGTAGTAGATGCAGAATCATTTCGGTCTACTTGTCGCGGACGTGATGCCTATATACATGATCATGCCTAGATATTCTCATAACTATGCACTTTTCTATCAATCGCTCGATAGTAATTTGTTCACCCACCGTAGAATATGCTATCTTGAGAGAAGCCACTAGTGAAACCTATGGCCCCCGGGTCTATCTTCCATCATATTATTTTCCTATCAATTTGCTATTTCTACCGCCGTTTATTTTGCAATCTTTACTTTCCAATCTATATCATAAAAATACCAAAAATATTTATCTTATTATCTCTATCAGATCTCACTTTTGCAAGTGGTTGTGAAGGGATTGACAACCCCTTTATCGCGTTGGTTGCAAGGTTCTTATTTGTTTGTGCAGGTACAAGGCGACTTGCGTGTAACCTCCTACTAGATTGATACCTTGGTTCTCAAAAACTGAGGGAAATACTTACGCTACTTTTCTGCATCACCCTTTCCTCTTCAAGGGAAAACCAACGCATGCTCAAGAGGTAGCAGCACACAAGGTGTTCCTCCGGTGTTCAGGAGTTGCATAATATCATAGTCAGAGGAATATGTATAAGTCATGAAGAAAGCAATAGCAATAAAACTTAATGATCATTATGCTAAGCTAACGGATGGGTCTTGTCCATCACATCATTCTCCTAATGATGTGATCCCGTTCATCAAATGACAACACATGTCCATGGTCAGGAAACTTAACCATCTTTGATTAACGAGCTAGTCTAGAAGAGGCATACTAGGGACACTTTGATTTGTCTATGTATTCACACATGTATCAAGTTTCCGGTTAATACAATTCTAGCATGAATAATAAACATTTATCATGATATAAGGAAATATAAAATAACAACTTTATTATTGCCTCTAGGGCATATTTCCTTCAGTCTCCCACTTGCACTACAGTCAATAATCTAGTTCACATCGCCATGTGATTTAACACTAATAGTTCACATATTTATGTGACTAACACCCATAGTTCACATCACCATGTGATCAACACCCAAAGGGTTTACTAGAGTCAATAATCTAGTTCACATCGCTATGTGATTAACATCCAAAGAGTACTAAGGTGTGATCATGTTTTGCTTGTGAGAGAAGTTTAGTCAATGGGTCTGCCACATTCAGATCCGTATGTATTTTGCAATTTTCTATGTCTGCAATGCTCTGCATAGAGCTACTCTAGCTAATTGCTCCCACTTTCAATATGCCTATATACATGATCATGCCTAGATATTCTCATAACTATGCGCTTTTCTATCAATTGCTCCAATATGCTTGCATCAACATAACTCTTTACGACGAACTCTTTATCACCTCCATAACCGAGAAATATATCCTTAGTTTTCTAAGGATAATTTTTGTCAGGACCCCGATTCCAAGTCACACCGATCTAGCCTGTAACACCTCATATAACATTGCGGCCTCACGCACGGTACTCCCACGGGTGTCGCCTTACCATGGCCCGGGACCGTTTGCGCCTTTTGGCTCACGTATATGATAATGTCGCTAGCATTCATATGACAGAGAACCCGGGCCGACATGGCTAGTCGTGAACCCAAAGCGGCACTAACGTATGGGGACAGGCATACATGAATCAACATCGAACGTGTCGGTCAGCAGCGTGTGAATCCGGGCTGTAGCACCGGGCTAACAGGACTCCGGGAACCCGGGCTGTAGCAGGCTAGGCAGGACTCCGGATGTCACCGCGTGACATTTCCCCGGAGGGACAGACACAGGAACGATATGACTCACATGCCGGCCAGTCAAGTGTCCAGAGCAGTAGTGCTGGGCTAGCAGGACTCCGGTGAACCGGGCTGTAGCGGACTACTATGGCTCAAGGAGGCACTAGACTACATTTCCTCATAAGAGAGGCCGCTAAAGATAAACAACTAGATTGTCGGATCCCACACATACCAAGCATTTCAAACATACACACAATATGCTCGATATGTGCAAATACAACATGGCATCACAACAAAACTCTACAACTCAAGTACTTTATTTAAAGGGCTCCGGAGAGCCTTACATAACTTGTTCATACAGATAGGGGTCACATGACCCGACACTCAAGTCATACAATCATACAAGCACATGCTGAAGCAAACTGTCTGGGTACAGACACTAGAAAGAAAGAAAGAAGGCTTGACGAAGCCTGTCTATCTACATAGGCCCTTCACAAGCCTAGATCACCACCTGGGTGGCGCGTCACTCGTCGTCGTCGAGTTCTACGTAGAACCCGTCAGAAGGGGCGGGGTTGTCGTCTGAAACAGTAATTAAAGCAACATGAGTACAAAGGTACTCAGCAAGTCTTACAACAGATCCTATTATACATGCTCATTCTCAAGAAGGTAGTGGGGTTATTGCAGCAAGCCAGCTTTCACTCTTGGCTAAGCTATCCTACGATACACCACTTGTGAAATAGTTTTCGCACACGAGTCCACTAATCACCATCTCAATACTCCACCGTGGATCCTCCCTCGTCATCCAACGAGAGGGCCATCCGCGGTACTCACACTTATCTTGAGGCTTTTAGTAGTATCCATTTACTTGTCTATGAACTGCATAAGCGACCAAGTAGTCCTTTACCGCGGACGCGGCTATTCGAATAGTTTCATACCCTGCAGGGGTGTACTTCGTCACACACGCTCTCACCACTTATCGTCGCTACACGACGTGTACTCGGCAACCTTCAAGCAGAAGCCCAACGTGGGTGTCGGCAACAGCCTACCTAAACACTCGAGTCTCTAGTCCAGGTTTATCGCCTATTTAGGTTCCATCCGCAGGGAGTCCGGCCGAGGTTTCCACATACGGCCCCAAACGATGTGTGCAGGGTTCCCGGACACCAAACGGGCGACTCGGTACACCGTGCCACGAGCCTACCGCATCACAGCCCACCCCTTGGTCAGCGCTGTCCACGGCCTCCAGCTTACTACAAACACCAGAAACTACGTGCAACTCCTGGACAGAGGACAAGGGTGATTAAGAAGCCGAGGGGGTCCATTGGTTTCGGGCCCAATGTGTGGTAGTAGCTGAATCTTAAATCATGCATACAGATCTCAGTTCTTAGGGACGGTCTCAATGAAACAACCCACCATGTACTCCTACATGGCCTCCCATCGATACCTTTACCAAATCGTGTTCAACACTTCACTCTCTTTACCCACACACACACTTTCACTCTAGTTCATCACCCTGATGAGCCAGACCTGACACAACTCTAAGCATAGCAAGCATAGCATTGTAGGAACACAACATGGCTCAATCAACTCCTACACATGCTAGTGGGTTTCATCTAGTTACTGTGGCAATGACAGGTCATGCAAAGGAAAGTGGGTTCAACTACCGCAACACACAGCAGTTTGAATCGCGTTGTCTTAATGCAGTAAACGAGAGCAGAAGCGAGAAGATGGGTTTGTATCGAAATGATCAATGGGTTGCTTGCCTGACAGAGTGGTGGTGGGATACTGCCCTTCAGTTGGATACTCGTGAATATCCTCGGAGGCAGGACCTACCACAATGAACACATCGAAGCACAATCAACATCAAGCAAGTGCAACAATATGATGCATGCATGGGACATGGCAAAATGGATGTATTGGGCTAATGCAACTAAGGCCAGAAGGGTTTGGACTAATTTGAATCAAAGATTCAAATTCCAAGTTCATAAATGGCCCATATTAGTGCCTTATCTTGTTCTGTATAAAACAGTAGGTTAACTTGCTTAATCATGCATGAAACCAGTACAGATGGATAGAATGGATTTTTCTGATCATTTTTCATATATAAATCTTTTCATTCTGAGCTATAGATTATTTTCTATGATTTTTTGAAGTTTGTGATAATTTCTGGAATTTCCAATATAAGAATAATTCCAGTAAAAGCTTTACTGCGTCAGCCTGACGTCCGTGTGACGTCAGCAGGTCAACGGGGTCGTCCAGGTCAAACCTGATGTGTGGGTCCCCTGTGTCAGTGACACTGTTAGGTAATTAGTTAATTAGGATTAGTTTTAACTCTAACTCAGATTAGTTAGCAGGCGGGCCCCACTCGTCAGTGACCCTGGGGGGGTTGACCTGTGGTCAAACCACGTTGACTCGCCGGCGTTTAGCCGCCGGCGACGTCCAGACGCAGCGGTGGAGTGCGGGATCCCCCTCCGGCGACCAAAAGGACGGCGGAGAGTACCTATGTGTAGCTGGGGGCGAACCGCGTCGACTGGTGGTGGTAGTGGAGCTCGGGGTCGCCGGAATCGACGCCGGCGACGAGCCGTGCGGCTGCCGGGGTACGGGCGTAGTTGGAACCGTAGCTAGAGAGCGCGGCGAGGAACGTGCGAGGGTGCTACGGGTTCCTGGCGTTGCGGTGAAGCTAATGGCTACGGTGGTGCGGCCGTTAGATGGCCGGAGCCTCGTCGGCGACGAGCTCGTGCGGCGGCGCGTTCGGGTGAGCTTCGTGCGGTGGCTACAACGCTCGAGAGAGAGAGAGGAGAGGATGGGAAGGTGGCCATGCTCATGGCGGTTGCGACGGAGCAGACGGCGAGGTCGGAGACGAGCTGTAGCAGTGGCGACGGCGGAGGGGATCTCCGACGGTGAGCGGCGAAGGCGAGGTCGGTGACGGAGCTTCGGGGCAAACGAGCGCTCGGGGCTCGGCTTGCTCGAAGGAGTGGGCGAGGGCGGTGCTGTAGGACACGTTAGTACGGCGCGAGGTCGACGGTGGCCGCGGTTACTCCGGTGAGGTGGCTGCGGCGGCGTCGGCCATGGTGGGGAGAAGGCGAGGGAGAGGCGATGGGGGAGAATGGCAATGTCCAGGGGCTCGGGGCGCGTCGAGAGAGGTCGGCCAGCTCATCCGCGGCGAGGGCGGCAAGCTGCTGGCGCCGTGGCGAGCTCACGCTCGCCGGCGTCAGCTCTCTGCCTGCTCTGGCGAGAGCAGGCAGCTGACTGGCGCGGGCCAGCACAGTGCTGGGCCGCCAGGTGGGCTGCCAGGTAAGTCTTCTGCCTTCTGTTCTTTCTCTTTTTTATTTATTTCTATACTGTGTTTTGAAATAGTAAAAATACTATTTCATTTGGAAAAATCCTGGAAATATTCTGAGGCACCTTTGAGATTATTCCCAACAGCCTAGAAATACCTTCAAGATTATTTGGGCATTTGAAAATATTTATAGCATTTAAAATGCCCAAATGCAAATACTTATGGCTTGTGCAAAAATCCAAGATGGCCTCCAAAAATATGAAACCATTTTTCGCAGAGGTTTTAGCCAAGACCAAAGGGGGTGAACATTTATGGAGGGCATTTCAGGTTCATTGGAAAAAATTTAGTAAACCCTAGTTGTTCCAGGGGGGGGGTGCTGGGGGTTTCTGGCATCCCCATTTCAGGTTTCTGTGAAATGTAGCCATGATGCAACACTCTAATGCATGAACTAACTAGGATGTGACAACTCACCCCCACTCAAAAGAATCTCGTCCCGAGATTTAGGATCCGTTGGGAAGAAGGTGGGGTACTCAAGTCGAAGACGATCCTCCCTTTCCCAAGTAGCTTCTTTCTCGGAATGGTGTGACCATTGAACTTTGAGAAACTTGATGTTTCGGCGTCGAGTGGTACGCTCGGCTTGATCAAGGATTCGAACGGGATACTCCCGATATGTGAGATTATCTTGGAGATCAAGCGTTTCGTGGTCCACTCCACGGATAGGATCCGAGAAGCAACGCCTGAGTTGGGAAACGTGGAAGACGTCATGAACCTTGGAAAGATGCGGGGGTAGTTCCAATTGGTAGGCAACTTCTCCTCGCTTGGAAAGAATGCGAAAGGGTCCAATGTAGCGAGGGGCCAATTTGCCTTTGATACCGAATCGGTGGGTTCCCTTTAAAGGGGTCACCCGGAGGTAAGCCTTCTCGTCAGCCTCAAAAATCATAGCCTTATGTTTGCGATCATAATGGCTCTTTTGGCGAGATTGGGCTGTTTTCAATTTCTCACGAATAATGCGAACCTGCTCTTCTGCTTCCTGAATCATATCCGGGCCGAAGAGTTGTCTTTCCCCGGTTTCTGACCAGTTAAGAGGCGTTCGACATTTTCGTCCATAGAGAACCTCGAAAGGGGATTTGCCCAAACTAGCTTGGTAACTATTGTTATAAGCGAACTCGGTGAATGGAAGGCATTTCTCCCAATCCATGCCGAAGGAGATGACAGAAGCTCGGAGCATATCCTCCAGAATTTGATTAACTCGCTCTACCTGACCACTTGATTGAGGGTGAAAGGCGGTGCTAAAAGAGAGACGAGTTCCCATAGCATTTTGGAAACTTTCCCAAAATCGAGAGGTGAAGAGACTTCCACGGTCTGAGTTAATTTCCAATGGAACACCATGCAGAGACACTATTCGGGAGATGTACAAGTCTGCTAGCTGGCTAGCGGTTATACTCTCACGAACAGGTAGGAAGTGGGCTACTTTGGACAGACGATCGACAACAACGAAGATAGCATTGTTTCCCCTCTTGGTCCTGGGAAACCCAGTAATGAAATCCATACCGATTTTATCCCATTTCCATTCAGGAATAGCCAGAGGCTGAAGGGTGCCAGCAGGCCGTTGATGCTCTGCTTTAACTCGACGGCAAACGTCGCAATTAGCAATGTATTGAGCAATTTCTCTCTTCATCCTAGTCCACCAAAACCTCTGGCGTAGGTCTTGATACATTTTAGTACTACCGTGATGAATGGTGAGAGGAGATTCATGAGCTTCCTTAAGGATCAATCGCCTCAGGTTGCGCACCTTAGGAACCACTAGGCGGTCTCCAAAGAACACGACACCTTGGTCATCAACGGAGAAACAATCCGCAACTCCTTTCTTGATGTTTCTCTTAATACGGGAGATTCCCGGATCTACCTTCTGAGCTTTAATGATCTGATCCGTAAGGGTAGGTTTCGCCACCAGGGTGGATAGAAATCCTTGAGGAACAATGTGAAGGTTAAGCTTACAGAATTCCTCGTGGAGAAGTGGTTGACTTTGTTGTAACATCAAGTTGTTACAATAGGATTTACGGCTTAGCGCATCAGCCATGACGTTGGCTTTGCCCGGGGTGTAAGTAATTCCTAAGTCGTAGTCTGAGATCAACTAGACCCAACGTCTTTGCCTGAGATTCAGATCCGGTTGGGTGAAAATGTATTTCAGACTCTGGTGGTCGGTGAAAATCTCGCAACGGTTACCGAGAAGGTAATGTCGCCATGTTTTGAGTGCATGGACTACGGCTGCAAGCTCTAGATCATGTGTGGGATAATTATCCTCATGTGGACGCAACTGCCGGGAAGCGTAAGCAATCACATGACGGTCTTGCATGAGTATGCAACCTAGTCCTTGTCGCGAGGCGTCGCAATAGATAACAAAGTCCTTCAAAAAATCTGGTGGTACGAGTACGGGAGCAGATGTCAGGCGTCTTTTCAGTTCCTGAAAGCTGAACTCGCACTGTGGGGTCCACTCGAACCTTTTATCTTTCTTGAGGAGTTCGGTTAGAGGTTTAGCAACCTTGGAGAAATTTTCGACGAAGCGGCGGCAGTAGCTCGCTAAGCCAAGGAAACTCCGAACTTGCTTGACCGTTTCAGGGGGAGTCCAGTCAAGGATGGCTTGAACTCGTTCGGGATTGACAGCAATACCCTTACCAGAGATCACGTGGCCTAGATAGGTCACTTCTGGCAACCAGAATTCACACTTGGAGAATTTGGCATAAAGGCGATGCTCTCGAAGTTTCGTTAGCACTAGCCTTAGATGCTCGGCATGTTCTGCCTCGTTCTTGGAGTAGATGAGTATATCATCGAGGTATACTACGACGAATTTATCCAAATACTCCATGAAGATTGAGTTCATTAACCGAGAGAAGGTGGCTGGAGCATTGGTTAACCTGAAGGACATGACTGTATACTCGTATTGGCCATAACGAGTAACAAAGGCCGTTTTAGGAATGTCCCCGTTCTTGATTTTGATTTGATGGTAGCCCAACCTCAAATCCATTTTAGAGAAGACTGAGGATCCAGCGAGCTGATCATACAGGTCGTTGATCCTGGGAAGCGGATACTTGTTCTTGATTGTGACTAGGTTGACGGGTCGGTAATCTACAACCATACGATCCGTACCATCCTTCTTCTTGACGAAGAGGACGGGGCAAGCCCACGGAGAAGAACTAGGACGGATGAAACCCTTTTTCAAGGACTCATCGAGTTGTTTCTTAAGCTCGGCTAGCTCTAGGGGTGCCATCTTATAGGGTCTTCTGGAGATTGGGACGGTTCCTGGAACAAGGTCTATCACAAACTCAACATCCCTGTCAGGTGGAATACCTGGCAGTTCTTCAGGGAAGACATCCGGAAAGTCACGGACTACCGGCACATCTTCGAGGTCTGGGAGAGGGTTGGCATTTAGTGAGTAGAGCTGACGCTTAGACACTCGGGTCAAAACATTAACTGTCTTGCCCGACGGATGGGTGAGTTGAACAGTCCTAGTAGAGCAATCAATCTTGGCATAATGGGCTGACATCCAGTCCATACCCAAGATGATGTTTATGTCCGAGGACTTGAGAGCTATTAGTGATGCAAGGAAGACCAGTCTGTCAACAAGAATTTCATTTCCATGGCTTATCTTAGAGGTTTGCCACTTAGAACCAGGGGTTTGGATTACCATGGAAGTAGGCATGTCACAGAATGTGGTGTTGTGTAATCGAGCATAGCTCTCAGAGATAAATGAATGAGATGCTCCAGTATCGAAAAGAACAGTTGCCGGATGGCGATTAACAAGGAGCGTACCAAGGACGACGTTGGGATCCTCATGAGTTTCTTCAGCTGAAACATAGTTGACACGGCCACGTGCAGTGGTGGCTGGCTTGGCGTAGTAAGTCTTTCCTGCTGGCTTACCACGGCCAACGGACTGTCCAGGTTGATTGAGGTTGTTTCGGGGGCACTCGCGCAAATAGTGACCCGTTTCTCCACACTTGAAGCATGTCACAATATTGGGGCGTGGAGCAGCATTAGCAGCGGGGCCACCATAAACCTTAGGCGGTGCATGCTGCTGGTTGGGGCGAGGCGCCTCGAAGGATGGCCTCGGAGTGAACCTGGGTGGCAAAGCAGTATTCGGAATCCAGACCCGGCGCTTCTGGGATCCTGAGCCAGATGAGGAACCAAAGTCACGAGAGTGCTTGCGTGCAGCGTCATAGTCAGTTTGTCCTGTCTCGGCACTGATGGCCTTATTGACCAACTTCTGGAAAGAGGTGCACTCATGCAGACGGAGATCGCGGCGAAGCTCGGGGCTAAGTCCCTTGCGGAACCTTGCCTGCTTCTTGGCGTCGGTGGATACCTCTTCAGGAGCATAGCGTGCTAGATTTCCAAACTCACGGCTGTAAGCATCCACGGTCAGTCTGCCTTGGGTGAAGTTGCAGAATTCTTCCCGCTTACGATCTATGAGACCCTCCGGAATGTGATGCTCACGGAAAGCCTCACTGAATTCAGCCCAAGTAGTGATTTGGCCAGCTGGGCGCATAGCCTCAAAGTTCTCCCACCAAAGGCTAGCAGGGCCTTCGAGGTGATAGGCAGCATAGGTAACCTTATCAGCTTCGGCTACGTTGGCAGAACGTAGCTTATGGGTGATGCTGCGAAGCCAATCATCCGCATCAAGGGGCTCGACGGAGTGGTTGAACTTCGGTGGGTACAGCTTGATAAAGTCATTGATGGACACCAGGTCGTTCCTCTGGTGACGTGCAGTATTCTGCTCAATTCGCTCTAGCAAGCGGTTAGTCTCACGCTTGTTTCTTTCTGCCTCCAGCATAACTTCGGCCAGTGAAGGCGGTTGAGGCAAATCCTCCGCCCTGGCTGCATTGGCTTCACCCTGCGCCTGGACAGCAGGGTTGTTGCGGGTGTTAACCATCCTAGGAGAAACAAAGCAACGGTTTAGACGAGGATGGCTAAATCTTGATAGGGAAATGCGGAATGTAATGGATAACACGGAATGCAGAGATGACCATCAGTATGACATGGTAACATAGCAACATACATATACCAACGGTCATATACGCCATACATAGCTTAGTACAAGCCCAGGCCAAGGTACAACTACGATGAAAGACGATACATCTCATCAGAGGCATTCCAAGCTCCTATACATTATTTTTCTACACCTCCGGAACGTGATACACACCAAGTCGTATCCCACAAGACACGCAGGACTGTGGAGATTACAACTGTTACATTACTAGTGAAACTACTACAAACTCAGACGTCCCCGTAGTAATCCTCATAGAAGTCACCACCATGTCCTGGAAGCTGAACATGATCATCTGGAAACAGTCGGTCATGTGGAGCTTGCGGTCCATAGGGACTCGGGTGTGGCCTTGGTCCAACAAACGGTGGCAGACGAGGTCCACGAGGAGGGGTGATGCCTCCTACATCACGCCATTCCATACATTCTGGCAGGCCAGATCGCACGGGGTATATGTCCCTCATGTCCATGAACCCAGCTTGCACGGCAGGTGCAAACCGTGTCAGTGTGGCCCAGTGATCAGCACGAGCATTAAAGAGCTCCATCCGCAAGGCACGATTCTCACGGTCCTTGTCCTCAAGCATCTCGGTGGTGGTACGGAGTAGTGAGCCCTCATGGGTGGAATCACAGTAAGTGGCCTGGTAGTACCCCTGTGCCCCAGGGAGTGCTGCTGGCATATAGCAGAAGTCGGTGTTCTGAAGCAAGGCAGTTCTGGCTCGCATGATAGTCATCATTGAGTAAGCTGCATCCTGCACAGACATCTCGATAGTAACCCCAAGTCCATAAGAGCAATGGAGGGGTTCAGTGGCTCCAGGATAAGATGGGTAGATCCTGACTGTGCAAAGATACTGACTTTGATTAAAGTCTCGGAACTGCTCCTCGACGGTATACTCGGGATACCAACGATAGCCTGTCTCAACCATCACTCGGATCAACATGGCCGTGTGACCAGGTACGCCGATGCACCGGGTCAGACGAACCACTTGGTTCTGGGAACGGGTGGCCATCTGAAAGCACGAAATAATGCAAGGCATTAGTATTTCTAGGAGAATTTGGACAGCATAACGGCTGTAAATGCTCGAAAAGGATTTGAGACATTCGCAACAGTTTGCAATACCACTCAACAACATCATGTCAAGGTTCTGGTTCAACCGACAACATACTAGGGTAGTAGAAACTGATCCGAAGCATGGAACCAACAATCCTATAAGTTACTACGGATTAGTAACACGTGAACCTGATAGAGAGGAGAGAGCCTAGTCCTTAACCCGCGTAGAATGAGAAGAGTATGACTCAGATCAGAGGGCATGAGGTAAAGGAGTAAAAGCACCTTACGTTCCCTCCCACAATGAATTCCCCTACATATAACTAAAGCATTTCTAGACTCGACATCGACCAGTTTGGCTTATCGCACCTACAGGCAGCCTGGCTCTGATGCCAACGCTGTCAGGACCCCGATTCCAAGTCACACCGATCTAGCCTGTAACACCTCATATAACATTGCGGCCTCACGCACGGTACTCCCACGGGTGTCGCCTTACCATGGCCCGGGACCGTTTGCGCCTTTTGGCTCACGTATATGATAATGTCGCTAGCATTCATATGACAGAGAACCCGGGCCGACATGGCTAGTCGTGAACCCAAAGCGGCACTAACGTATGGGGACAGGCATACATGAATCAACATCGAACGTGTCGGTCAGCAGCGTGTGAATCCGGGCTGTAGCACCGGGCTAACAGGACTCCGGGAACCCGGGCTGTAGCAGGCTAGGCAGGACTCCGGATGTCACCGCGTGACATTTCCCCGAAGGGACAGACACAGGAACGATATGACTCACATGCCGGCCAGTCAAGTGTCCAGAGCAGTAGTGCTGGGCTAGCAGGACTCCGGTGAACCGGGTTGTAGCGGACTACTATGGCTCAAGGAGACACTAGACTACATTTCCTCATAAGAGAGGCTGCTAAAGATAAACAACTAGATTGTCGGATCCCACACATACCAAGCATTTCAAACATACACACAATATGCTCGATATGTGCAAATACAACATGGCATCACAACAAAACTCTACAACTCAAGTACTATATTTAAATGGCTCCGGAGAGCCTTACATAACTTGTTCATACAGATAGGGGTCACATGACCCGACACTCAAGTCATACAATCATACAAGCACATGCGGAAGCAAACTGTCTGGGTACAGACACTAGAAAGAAAGAAAGAAGGCTTGACGAAGCCTGTCTATCTACATAGGCCCTTCACAAGCCTAGATCACCACCTGGGTGGCGCGTCACTCGTCGTCGTCGAGTTCTACGTAGAACCCGTCAGAAGGGGCGGGGTTGTCGTCTGAAACAGTAATTAAAGCAACATGAGTACAAAGGTACTCAGCAAGTCTTACAACAGATCCTATTATACATGCTCATTCTCAAGAAGGTAGTGGGGTTATTGCAGCAAGCCAGCTTTCACTCTTGGCTAAGCTATCCTACGATACACCACTTGTGAAATAGTTTTCGCACACGAGTCCACTAATCACCATCTCAATACTCCACCGTGGATCCTCCCTCGTCATCCAACGAGAGGGCCATCCGCGGTACTCACACTTATCTTGAGGCTTTTAGTAGTATCCATTTACTTGTCTATGAACTGCATAAGCGACCAAGTAGTCCTTTACCGCGGACGCGGCTATTCGAATAGTTTCATACCCTGCAGGGGTGTACTTCGTCACACACGCTCTCACCACTTATCGTCGCTACACGACGTGTACTCGGCAACCTTCAAGCGGAAGCCCAACGTGGGTGTCGGCCACAGCCTACCTAAACACTCGAGTCTCTAGTCCAGGTTTATCGCCTATTTAGGTTCCATCCGCAGGGAGTCCGGCCGAGGTTTCCACATACGGCCCCAAACGATGTGTGCAGGGTTCCCGGACACCAAACGGGCGACTCGGTACACCATGCCACGAGCCTACCGCATCACAGCCCACCCCTTGGTCAGCGCTGTCCACGGCCTCCAGCTTACTACAAACACCAGAAACTACGTGCAACTCCTGGACAGAGGACAAGGGTGATTAAGAAGCCGAGGGGGTCCATTGGTTTCGGGCCCAATGTGTGGTAGTAGCTGAATCTTAAATCACGCATACAGATCTCAGTTCTTAGGGACGGTCTCAATGAAACAACCCACCATGTACTCCTACATGGCCTCCCATCGATACCTTTACCAAATCGTGTTCAACACTTCACTCTCTTTACCCACACACACACTTCCACTCTAGTTCATCACCCTAATGAGCCAGACCTGACACAACTCTAAGCATAGCAAGCATAGCATTGTAGGAACACAACATGGCTCAATCAACTCCTACACATGCTAGTGGGTTTCATCTAGTTACTGTGGCAATGACAGGTCATGCAAAGGAAAGTGGGTTCAACTACCGCAACACACAGCAGTTTGAATCGCGTTGTCTTAATGCAGTAAACGAGAGCAGAAGCGAGAAGATGGGTTTGTATCGAAATGATCAATGGGTTGCTTGCCTGACAGAGTGGTGGTGGGATACTGCCCTTCAGTTGGATACTCGTGAATATCCTCGGAGGCAGGACCTACCACAATGAACACATCGAAGCACAATCAACATCAAGCAAGTGCAACAATATGATGCATGCATGGGACATGGCAAAATGGATGTATTGGGCTAATGCAACTAAGGCCAGAAGGGTTTGGACTAATTTGAATCAAAGATTCAAATTCCAAGTTCATAAATGGCCCATATTAGTGCCTTATCTTGTTCTGTATAAAACAGTAGGTTAACTTGCTTAATCATGCATGAAACCAGTACAGATGGATAGAATGGATTTTTCTGATCATTTGTCATATATAAATCTTTTCATTCTGAGCTATAGATTATTTTCTATGATTTTTTGAAGTTTGTGATAATTTCTGGAATTTCCAATATAAGAATAATTCCAGTAAAAGCTTTACTGCGTCAGCCTGACGTCAGTGTGACGTGAGCAGGTCAACGGGGTCGTCCAGGTCAAACCTGACGTGTGGGTCCCCTGTGTCAGTGACACTGTTAGGTAATTAGTTAATTAGGATTAGTTTTAACTCTAACTCAGATTAGTTAGCAGGCGGGCCCCACTCGTCAGTGACCCTGGGGGGTTGACCTGTGGTCAAACCACGTTGACTCGCCGGCGTTTAGCCGCCGGCGACGTCCAGACGCGGCGGTGGAGTGTGGGATCCCCCTCCGGCGACCAAAAGGACGGCGGAGAGTACCTATGTGTAGCTGGGGGCGAACCGCGTCGACTGGTGGTTGTAGTGGAGCTCGGGGTCGCCGGAATCAACGCCGGCGACGAGCCGTGCGGCTGCCGGGGTACGGGCGTAGTCGGAACCGTAGCTAGAGAGCGCGGCGAGGAACGTGCGAGGGTGCTACGGGTTCCTGGCGTTGCGGTGAAGCTAATGGCTACGGTGGTGCGGCCGTTAGATGGCCGGAGCCTCGTCGGCGACAAGCTCGTGCGGCGGCGCGTTCGGGTGAGCTTCGTGCGGTGGCTACAGCGCTCGAGAGAGAGAGAGGAGAGGATGGGAAGGTGGCCATGCTCACGGCGGTTGCGACGGAGCAGACGGCGAGGTCGGAGACGAGCTGTAGCAGTGGCGACGGCGGAGGGGATCTCCGACGGTGAGCGGCGAAGGCGAGGTCGGTGACGGTGTTGGGGCAAACGAGCGCTCGGGGCTCGGCTTGCTCAAAGGAGTGGGCGAGGGCGGTGCTGTAGGACACGTTAGTACGGCGCGAGGTCGACGGTGGCCGCGGTTACTCCGGTGAGGTGGCTGCGGCGGCGTCGGCCATGGTGGGGAGAAGGCGAGGGAGAGGCGATGGGGGAGAATGGCAATGTCCAGGGGCTCGGGGCGCGTCGAGAGAGGTCGGCCAGCTCATCCGCGGCGAGGGCGGCAAGCTGCTGGCGCCGTGGCGAGCTCACGCTCGCCGGCGTCAGCTCTCTGCCTGCTCTGGCGAGAGCAGGCAGCTGACTGGCGCGGGCCAGCACAGTGCTGGGCCGCCAGGTGGGCTGCCAGGTAAGTCTTCTGCCTTCTGTTCTTTCTCTTTTTTATTTATTTCTGTACTGTGTTTTGAAATAGTAAAAATACTATTTCATTTGGAAAAATCCTGGAAATATTCTGAGGCACCTTTGAGATTATTCCCAACAGCCTAGAAATACCTTCAAGATTATTTGGGCATTTGAAAATATTTATAGCATTTAAAATGCCCAAATGCAAATACTTATGGCTTGTGCAAAAATCCAAGATGGCCTCCAAAAATATGAAACCATTTTTGGCAGAGGTTTTAGCCAAGACCAAAGGGGGTGAACATTTATGGAGGGCATTTCAGGTTCATTGGAAAAAATTTAGTAAACCCTAGTTGTTCCAGGGGGGGTGCTGGGGGTTTCTGGCATCCCCATTTCAGGTTTCTGTGAAATGTAGCCATGATGCAACACTCTAATGCATGAACTAACTAGGATGTGACAATTTTGACCGCTGTCTAGTGATCTACTCTTGGATCACTATTGTACCCCTTTTCCAAACTCATGGCAAGGTACACAATAGGTCTGGTATACAGCGTGGCATAATTTATAGAACATATGGCTGAGGCATAGGGAATGACTTTCATCCTCTTTCTATCTTCTGCCGAGGTCGGGTTTTGAGTCTTACTCAACTTCATACCTTACAACTCAGGCAAGAAACTCCTTCTTTGACTGATCCATTTTGAACTCCTTCAAAACCTTATCAAGGTATGTACTAATCGAAAGTCTTATCAAGCGTCTTGATCTATCTCAATAGATCTTGATGCCCAATATGTAAGCAGCTTCACCGAGGTCTTTCATTGGAAAACTCCTTTCAAACACTCCTTTATGATTTCCAGAAAATTCTACATCATTTCCGATCAACAATATGTCATTCACATATACTTATCATAAAGGTTGTAGTGCTCCCACTCACTTTCTTGTAAATACAGGCTTCACCACAAGTCTGTATAAAACTATATGCTTTGATCACCTTATCAAAGCGTATATTCCAACTCCGAGATGCTTGCACGAGTCCATAGATGGGTCGCTGGAGTTTGCACACTTTGTTAGCACCTTAGGATCGACAAAACCTTCTGGTTGCATCATATACAACTCTTCTTTAAGAAATCCATTAAGGAATGCAGGTTTGACATCCATTTGCCAAATTTCATAATCATAAAATGCGGCAATTGCTAACATGATTCGGACGGACTTAAGCATCGCTAGGGTGAGAAGGTCTGATCGTAGTTAACTCCTTGAACTTGTTGAAAACCTTTCACAACAAGTTGAGCTTTGTAGACAGTAACATTACCGTCAGCGTCAGTCTTCTTCTTGAAGATCCATTTATTCTCTATGGCTTGCCGATCATCGGGTAAGTCAACCAAAGTCCACACTTTGTTCTCATACGTGGATCCCATCTCAGATTTCATGGCCTCAAGCCATTTCGCGGAATCTGGGCTCATCATCGCTTCCTCATAGTTCGTAGGTTCGTCATGGTCTAGTAACATGACTTCCACAATAGGATTACCGTACCACTCTCGTGCGGAACGTACTCTGGTTGACCTACTAGGTTCGGTAGTAACTTGATCTGAAGTTTCATGATCATCATCATTAACTTCCTCACTAATTGGTGTAGGCATCATTGGAACTGATTTCTATGATGAACTACTTTCCAATTCGGGAGAAGGTACAATTACCTCATCAAGTTCTACTTTCCTCCCACTCACTTCTTTCGAGAGAAACTCCTTCTCTAGAAAGAATCCATTCTTAGCAACAAAAATCTTGCCTTTGGATCTGTGATAGAAGGTGTACCCAACAGTTTCTTTTGGGTATCCTATGAAGACGCACTTCTCCAATTTGGGTTTGAGCTTATCAGGCTGAAGCTTTTTCACATAAGCATCGCAACCCAAACTTTAAGAAACGACAACTTAGGTTTCTTGCCCAACCACAATTCATACGGTGTCGTCTCAACGGATTTAGACGATGCCCTATTTAACGTGAATGCATCTGTCTCTAATGCATAACCCCAAAACGATAGTGGCAAATCGGTAAGAGACATCATAGATCGCACCATATCTAATAATGTACTGTTACGATGTTCGGACACACCATTACGCTGTGGTGTTCCAGGTGGCGTGAGCTGTGAAACTATTTCACATTGTTTTAAATGATGGCCAAACTCATAACTCAAATATTCGCCTCCGTGATCAGATCGTAGAAACTTTATTTTCTTGTTACGATGATTCTCCACTTCACTCTGAAATTCTTTGAACTTTTCAAATGTTTCAGACTTGTGTTTCATCAAGCAGATATACCCATATCCACTCAAATCATCTGTGCAGGTCAGAAAATAATGATACCCGCCGCGTGCCTCAATACTCATCGGATTTCATACATCAGATGTATTATTTCCAATAATTATTGGTTCGCTCCATTGTTCCAGAGAACAGAGTTTTAGTCATCTTGCCCATGAGGCATGATTCCAAAAGTCCATCTGTTATGGAGTTTCTTCATGCGCTTTACACCAATATGACTTAAACGGCAGTGCCACAAATATGTTGCACTATCAATATCAACTTTGCATCTTTTGGCATCAATATTATGAATATGTGTATCACTACGATCGAGATTCAATAAACCATTTACATTGGGTGTATGACCGTAGCAGGTTTTATTCATGTAAATAGAACAACAATTATTCTCTGACTTAAATGAATAACCGTATCGCAACAAACATGATCCAATCATATTCATGCTCAACGCAAACACCAAATAACATTTATTTAGGTCCAACACTAATCCCGAAGGTAGAGGGAGTGTGTGATGGTGATCTTATCAACCTTGGAATCTCTTCCAACACACATCGTCACCTCGCCCTTAACTAGTCTCTGTTCATTTAGCAACTCGTGTTTTGAGTTACTAATCTTAGCAACTGGACTGGTATCAAATACCCTGGGGTTACTATGAACACTAGTAAAGTACACATCAATAACATGTATATCAAATATACCTTTGTTCACTTTGCCATCCTTCTTATCCGCCAAGTATCTAGGGCAGTTCCACTTCTAGTGACCATTTCCTTTGCAGTAGAAGCACTCAGTTTCAGGCGTGGGTCTAGCTTTGGGCTTCTTCATGGGAGTGGCAACTTGCTTGCCATTCTTCTTGAAGTTCCCTTTCTTTCCTTTGCCCTTTTTCTTGGAACTAGTGTTCTTGTTAATCATCAACACTTGATGCTATTTCTTGATTTCTACCTTCGCCGATTTCAGCATCGCGAAGAGCTCGGGAATCATTTTTGTCATCCCTTGCGTATTATAGTTCATCACGAAGTTCTAGTAATTTGGTTATAGTGACTAGAGAACTCTGTCAATCACTATATTACTTGGAAGATTAACTCCCACTTGATTCAAGCGATTGTAGTACCCAGACATTCTGAGCACATGCTCACTAGTTGAGCTATTCTCCTCCATCTTGTAGGCTAAGTACTTGTCAAAAGGTCTCATACCTCTCGACACGGGCATGAGTATGAAATACCAATTTCAACTCTTGGAACATCTCATATGCTCTGTGGCATTTCAAAACATTTTTTGAAGTCCCGGTTCTAAGCCATAAAGCATGGTGCACTAAACTATCAAGTAGTCATCATACCGAGCTTAAAAAACGTTCATAACGTCTGCATCTGCTCCTGCAACAGGTTCATCACCTAGTGGTGCATCAAGGACATAATTCTTCTGTGCAGCAATGGGGATAATCCTCAAGTTACGGACCCAGTCCGTGTAGTTGCTACCATCATCTTTCAACTTAGCTTTCTCTAGGAATGCATTAAAATTCAAGGGAAGGGTAGCACGGGCCATTGATCTACAACAACATAGATATGCAAAAACTATCAGGACTAAGTTCATGAAAAATTAAAGTTCAATTAATCATATTACTTAAGAACTCCCACTTAGATAGACATCCCTCTAGTCATCTAAATGAACACGTGATCCATATCAACTAAACCATGTTCGATCATCACGTGAGATGGAGTAGCTTTCAATGGTGAACATCTCTATGTTGATCATATCTACTATATGATCATGTTCGACCTTTTGGTCTCATTGTTCCGAGGCTATATCTGCATATGCCAGGCTCGTCAAGTTTAACCCGAGTATTTTGCATGTGCAAAACTGGCTTGCACCCGTTGTATGTGAACATAGAGCTTATCACACCCGATCATCACATGATGTCTCGGCACGACGAACTGTGGGAACGATGCATACTCATGGAGAACACTTATACCTTGAAATTTAGTGAGGGATCATCTTATAATGCTACCGCTGTACTCAGCAAAATAAGATGCATAAAAGATAAACATCACGTGAAATCAAAATATGTGACATGATATGGCCATCATCATCTTGTGCCCTTGATCTCCATCTCCAAAGCACCATTATGATCTCCATCGTCACTGACTTGACACCTTGATCTCCATCGTAGCGTCGTTGTCGTCTCGCCAACTATTGCTTCTACAACTATCGCTACCGCATAGTGATAAAGTAAAGCAATTACATGGCAATTGCATTTCATACAATAAAGCGACAACCATAAGGCTCCTGCCAGTTGCCGATAACTTTCACAAAACATGGTCATCTCATACAATAACGTATATCACATCATGCCTTGACCATATCACATCACAACATGCCCCGCAAAAACAAGTTAGACGTCATCTAATTTGTTGTTGCAAGTTTTACGTGGCTACTACGGGCTTCTAGCAAGAACCGTTCTTACCTACGCATCAAAACCACAACGATTTTTCGTCAAGTAAGGGCTGGCTCGCCTTCTAGTGAGCCTGTGCAGCAGACTGCTGGCATGCCTATCGTCATTTCACATAGCTACTAGCACGCCCCCCGGTGAAACTGCCTAGCGAACATGTGCATGCCTCGGACTCCCAGTCTGCCTGTGCGGCAAACTGCTAGCATGTGTCTTGTCAATTCACGGATGCCCGTACGGCACACGGGACGCGTGGCAACACGTAATATATTTATTTTTCCTTTTTGATGATTTATTCTATCGCTTTATTGCTTAACCGAATCACGGCACGTACATTGTTGGTCTAACACACACGGTTCGACTAAAAGAGTCCGTTTGCGATATTGGTTGCTAATTATTGATAATTTCCTGTCTATAAGAAGATTATATCAAAACTTGTGTCAAATTTGAAAAATATATATTATATTACAGTCTATTGGTGTCCATACAACACCATGATAAGTTTCATGAATTTCAACTTAGTTTTGGATTTACTAGATTTTAAAATCAAGATTATCGATGTTTAAAATTTCTTGCATGGGGACTAAACATGCAACCACGGACACGTACATATGAATTTCCAATCCATTTTGGTGCACAATCACGGGTCTCATGTAGCTCTAATTTGATTATTGCACATTAAATCCCTAGGAAATCAATCAATGTACATATAGAGGAGATTCGTCACATCGTGCACTTATAGAGGAGATTCGTAGGTTGGCTGGAAGTGATGCTAGGGAGATCTCTTTTACTCGTTGTAGCCGCCTGCAGAACATGATTAGTCATGAGCTGGCCACCTATGGCCGTAACACTCCGCACACAGCAGTTTGGCTTACTGCCGGGATGGATTTTGTTGTAGACCTGGCTCTCGCTGAGAAGCCTCCTTGAGTAATGAGAATTCATTTTTCCCTGCAAAAAAATCAATCAATGTATAAAAACGGACAAATGTTATCTATTTTTTTTTCAATTTTTAACACTAAACTCCTTTGGTCATATGGTAGATGATCAATATATATATACATCTGGGCTATTCTGTTTCGCGTAACAAAATATTATTCTGTTACCCTACTTGAACTGATAGTTTCAGGCGGTTGTACTGATGTTTTTCATCACGTTGAACTGATCGTCTTTTCGTCGGAATGGGGCGTGTAATATATCGTTGGAAAGATCTTGACATCTACATTACAAATATATATGTTTTTTTGCAAAATCATCACGGTTTAAGAGCAGTTTTGAAAAACCCATTTTTTTCAAAACGGAAAACGTGAATCGTATTTTGGACTCAATTTTCAAACAGTTTGTCGGAATTTAGCAAATAAGATGGCGTTGGAAAGCTGGAAAAAAATCTGCATCTTCCATATATCTACTGTTTTTTCAAATTATATACAATTTAAAAGTAATTTGAAAAATGGTGAAATTATGGATGAAACGTATTTTCGCATTTGTTTGCAAACGGTTTGTCAGATTGATGCAAATGATACGGCGTTGGAAAGCTATGGAAAATGCGCAAATTTTTGTATAGAAATGTTTTTCTAATTCCTTGCGGTTTAAAAACGAATTCGAATACGGTCAAATTTGATTTTGAACATGATTTTTTTAAAAAGTTTGTCGAAATGGGCCAAATAATATACCGTTGGATAGCTATCGAAAATGCAAAACTTAGCCATGTTGAACGTTTTCTCAAATTAGCAATCGTTGATGAGTAATTTTGAATACGGTGAGACACGTCGTGATGTTTTTCCGTTAAAAAAAGCAGAGTACTTGTACTGAACTATGTATGTGTGTACTAATTTATTTTTCACAGAGTATTTTTGAAAGGTTCCAAAAAGAGAGTACTTGAATGGATGTCCGTATGGATTTGTGCTGAGCGTGTTTTCATAGACTAGACTTTTACCCTGTTTTTTCGGTATATGATTTTCCTCGTAACGTTTCAATGGTACACGATATCATAGTCACCGAACTTGCATGGCTTATATGTTGAACTGAATCATATTCTTTTGAAAAGAATTTTTTCATGTGTTTATTTTTTTGAACTCAACTTTTTTTGCAACGATGTGTTGGACTATGTTTGTACTGATTTATGTGTGTGTTTGTACTGATATATTTTTTCATAGATTATTTTTGAATAGTTTCGAAAAAATAGTACTTGAACTGATGCCCATATAGATTTGTACTGAGCGTGTTTTCACAGAGTAGATTTTACTTTTTATCTTTTGATATGGTTTTCCTCGGTTTACGGTATCATAGTCCTCGAACTTGCATTGTATATACTATGAATGATATTTTCTCATAAAGAAAAGAGAAAAAAATCATGTGTTTCTTTTTGCAACGATGTTTTGGACTTCTCTCGTCTCAACTACTGTTTTCCATTAACATAGGTTTATCATTTGATAAAAAAAGTTCTTACTAAACAAAATGTTTTGAAATTTTTCACCGACAACACATGAACTTCTGAGTTCTCCCGATCATACAATATAATACATAGAATAGATCATAATAACATTTATCACAAAAAAAAGTGTTGAGCGGTCACTGCTCCATGTATGAAGATAGTGTGTCCATTGCCCAATGCTTCAACATCTTCATCAACCTGTCACACAACACAGTAAATAGTGTGAGCACAAAATAATACAAGTGAATAGATTATTTCGACTTATATGACTAGATTATTTGAACTACCTCGGGGTTGATCATGAACTTATAGAAGTAAAATAAAAAATATTTTAATTTTAAATGTGCTTTCTCATCCGAGTTGACGGTGTCATCATCACTAAACTTGCATAGTTTATATAGTTTCACTGACTGAAGTTCTTCCCGAGAAAAGTTTGTGTTTTGAACTTATATGCTAGTGACACATTTTTAGTAACGATGGAAGAGCTTGAACAATCCATAGACAGGAGAATTAAGAGCCTTAACAATCCATAGACGGGAGAATTAAGTTTTTTTTAACGATTTTTTGGACTTCTCACGTTTTGCATCTTGAACTTTTCCCATTTGAATTTTCCGATTCTTAATTTTTAATTTATGGTACTGATGGTACTAGAGAGTTTGTACTTCTCAAAAAATAATCACTCGATGTTCTTTTAGTTTTAGTTTTTAATTTTCTTTATCATCCTTATCCTTACTGTCAACGTCATCACCATCATACCTTTATGGTTTATATAGTTGAACGGACTTACAATTTTACCATTCCTTCTTTTAAAAACTTATGTTTTCTTCTCCAAAGCTTCCTACCTGACGAGAATCAGAAATTATTTAGTTTTTACATTCGTACTTCCAAGTGTCTTTAATGACATTTTCACATTTTTACTTTGTTTTACCTCATCAAACAGGCGCACAACACATTTGAAGAAACAAAATACGAATCTTAGAAGCACAAGGGGGATAACCATTGCACAAGACTTCATATGTGCCTCCATCATAGAAAGCTAGACTGAATTTTGCCAAGTTCTAAGGATGAACAAATGAATCATACAGAATATTGTCAAAACCCCGCATTTTTTCTCACTGAAACAAACTTCTGTACTTGCATACAACCCTCTCTGAACTTGGACGGCACCTACTGCTTAACTTGGACGATGACCATTTCTCAACTCGAATGGAGGTTGTCGTTGCTTTTTAACCATGAATGCTTCTAAAGACACTGGGAATTGCTTCAAAACTGCTTTATACTTTTTAACATGAGTGTTCTCTCAGCTGGGACAAGAAGCAATGCATACATCATATTTTTATTCTGCAAGAACAAAACACTCCAATAATTAACAACTAATCTATCAGTACATGCAGAACAATTTTAGTTTTGAGAACAAACTTCCATTGACGTGTCAAACTCTGAATCTGTATAGAGGACAGGATGTGTCTCAGGCTACTTAGAATATTTATGAAAAATTGGCAACAGGACCAGCCTCGACATTTTCCACTTGTAAGATAAACATAAAATAGAAGTACTAGCACTGAACTAGTAGGATTACCTAAAACTAGGTATTTCCAGTTTGAGCAGAAGAATCTATGAAACCAGATTGCATGTCCAACCACAAACCAAGACTAATATGTACTGTTTTGCTTAGTCTGGGATGGACTATAAGATTTTACAAAGCCACTTAATTACCTTGAGTGCACACATGATTTTTGGGGATTTCCTCAAGATTATGCACAATAAAGCATACGGACTGAAAAGAATAGACAAGCTGAACTGTAAACCAAAATAAATGGCCACTGGGTTCCCCATATAGCAACTAAAACTCAGTACAACTACACCTTTTATTGCTGCACTACTACTTAAAACAAGTTAAATCAATAAAAAAACTGAACTAACAAACTTCTACTTCATATCATTTGTGCATGTCCATGGCGACAGTGTGCAACTGTTGAGCATGTAGCTGATGTGCGGGATGCAAATGCCCCTTAGTGGTGGACGCAAATGCTCGTGTGCTGGACGCAAGTTCAGCATATATATGTCCCTGTATGAACTTACATATTTCCATTTCTTTCTTTACACATATAAAAGTCAGTGCTTTTTTGTAGAATGAACACCTACTATTTTTACCAATTGAACTATTTAAAGCATTGAAAAGTGAACTTTTATTGAGTTGTTTTACATAGCTAACAGTGGACAAAGATAAAGATTATGAGTTTCCTTAAACATAATCAAAACAAGCATTTGAATTGGTTATGTACCTCCACTCAAAGAGAGCTTGGACTTGCTACTATTCTTTCTCTAACTGCCGATTGTAGATTGATGTCAAGCATTACAACAAGTACCCGTCCCCCTTTTGTGCTAAACAATCAAAATCGTCGCGCATAGGGAAGCACCAGCAGCATTTCAAGCATTTTCAAGCAGAGTAAAAATACATTAATATTTCAGCAATTCAAGCTACAGCTAACATTAGCAGGAATTCAAGCGAAAGAAGAGACAGAGGTTACGGGAGAGAGCAGAACATGAGAGACCTTAGCTAGAGCATAGTGGAGGTTGGGAAAGGAGGCAAACTCCTGAGCTGCGGTGTGGAACGACTCGACGCTGTGTCATTGAACGACCCATGGTGGTAGCAGTGAATGGTGCCGTGCCATCGTGTAGGGCTAGCACCGAGGCTAGCACGCAGAGGATCCTGCCTGCGGCGGCTCGTCGGACCTGAGTGGCGGTGAAGAGAACACGATGGCCCCACAATGTGGACCTGGGTGGACGCAAAGAGGGCCGGGGTTGCGGACGAGGCTCAGCGGGGATTCTTGGGGTGGCGGTGAACGGACATACGTGGCGGAGGAGAACGGACTGGGGTGGCGGAGGTGAATGGCCTAGGGGCGGCGGTGAATGGACATCGATGGCGGAGGTGAACAGCCTGCACGTTGAGGCTGTGGAGGGCGACGCCGGATATGGGGTCGGGGCGCAGAGCAAGTCGCCGGCGCGAGTGCTTCTCCGGGATGGGGGGCGCGGGGCTTCGGGTCGCCGGGGTTTGGGGCTACCGGAGTTGGGGTGCTGGGCTTGGGGGCGCCTAGGTCACGGTCGTCAGGGCTGGCTGGCGCCGGGGCTGGGGGGGCACGGGCGCGTGGGTAGCAGGAGGTGGGAGGTTAGGGAAGGGGCGGGGGGCACGGGGCGGGGGGCGGCGGTGCACGGTGACGGGGCGGGGGATGGCAGCGCACGGCGGCGGGGCGGGGGGTGGCGGCGTGCGGCGTCGGTGCGAGGGGTGGCGGCGGGCAGGTGGTGGTGGCGCACTGTAGGAGGAGATGGGGATCGGGAAGGATGGAACTAGCTATTCTTTTTTCTTTTCGATCGGGCCGGTTCGAGCTGGTGGGCTGGGTCGGGGAGAGGGAAGGGGGAGATGGTGTCGCCGCTCCTTATATGGCCGAGGGTAACAGAATATTACCAGAATATTATTCTGTTACCAGTAACAGAATATTATTCTTTTTTTTTGATATTAGAGTAGGAGACCTATTCAAAATGGAGCAGTACATTCAGAGAGCATAAGATGTCGAAGGCTGCTCGGCACGTTCGCAATCAAAACTTGCTCTCCCGAGCTCCTGGTCAGCGCGGCCAGTCCATGAGCCAAAGTATTCCTGCTCCTCTTCACGCACTGAACACTGCAGGCAGAGAAAGCGGCCATAGAGTTCTTGATGTCCATTATTAGACCGTAGTTAGGGGAACAAGTGGGCCTCGTTTCCAGTAGTTCGTTCGCAATCAGTTGATTATCCGTCTCAATGATCACGCGGCCATTAAACATTTCTGCCATGGATTGCAATCCTGTCAGAAATGGCTCGAGCTTCCGCCTCTTCAACGCTTCGGCACAATGGCAATTTCTTGCAAACTGATTTGAGGACCGAGCCTTGGTAGTCTCGCCCGACTGCGCCACCCGCGCTTTCTCCTGTCTCTGCTAGATATGTTGCGTCCGTGTTGATCTTAATTGTACCTCGTACTGGCGGGATCCACTTTTCTTCAGGGCGTTCAGCTGCATGCACAAAATGTGCAGTATTCAGAGTTCCGTTCCGGCTGAAGTTTTTTGCAGTCTTTCCACTCGTCCATTCAGCTGATGCCTCTGCCATTCTTAATTCTTCCTCATAATTTTTCAGAAACTGCACTGAGCTACTGATTGTCTCTCTGCCGTTATTTCGCACGCAGTCCTCCCTGAGATGCCAGCATCGCCAGATTAACATCAGGATCTTGGCGCGCGTTTCCTCGCTTTCTAAGTCCAGCATTACTTGCAGCCAGTTTTCACCTGTGAACCAGAACTTGTTTTCAGCAGGTAAGCTCCAAACCTCTCTCATAGCAGCTCTTAATGCTCTGCTCTTGGTACACATAATCACTGCATGATATTCATTTTCTGTCCCATGTCCACAAATGTTGCAGGTAGCATCCAACTCAAGGGTTCTCTTCCATTTGTTCTCTTTTGTTGCTAGGGTGTTTGTAGCTACCCTCCATCCAAAGATTCGTATTTTCCCCGGCACCTTGGATTTCCAGATTAGATCCCATATGCTCCGATCATTTGGGTCCCTTGTCGAGCTAGAGGGGTTTTGAGCTAGTTGTGGAAGTCCCATCGTTGCGAGTTTGTAGGCGCTTCTGACCGAAAAATCGTCGTTTCTCTCGTAATGCCATGCTATGCAGTCCTCCACGTCCGAGGATGGGATGTGAATTTTGCAAATCTTGTCTGCATCAAAAGGGTGGAAAATTTGCCTTATTAATTCTTCGTTCCACTCCTTTCTATCCATGTGATGAGTTGGTTAACCCATCTGATCCGAGATCTCCTTATGAATGCTGCTGTCATGAGTCCCTCTCTTCGTGGGATCCATTGGTCGCGTTTTATTTGGATCTTCTGGCCATTTCCCACTCTCCATATTAGACCCTTTTTCAGAAGCTCGAGGCCAAACTCTATTGCTCTCCAAACTGGGGAAGCATCAGTCGCAAACACTGTGTCCAGAAGGTTACCATGAGGGTAATATTTGGACTTAAGAACTCTCGCGCAAAGGCTGTTTGGATTCTGGATCAGCCGCCACCCTTGCTTGGCAAGGAGCGCTTGGTTAAATAAGTGCATATCTCTGAAACCAATGCCCCCTGCCCTTTTCGGTTTTGTCATTCGTTCCCAAGACATCCAGTGTACCTTTCTGTGACCTTCTTCATCGCCCCACCAAAAATCCCTAATCATTTTCTCGTACTTCTCGCAGAAGCCTTTAGAGAGCATGAAGACGCTCATGGTGAATGTTGGGAGGGCCTGGGCCACAGACTTCACATGGACCTCCTTGGCTTCATAGGACATAAACTTCTCCGACCAATCACTACATCTTTTCCCAAACCTATCCATGATTGGTTGGAATTGTTCCTCCTTCATTCTTCCTTCCGGAGTAGGCAGGCCCAAATACTTGCTCTCAAAAGTTTCCGAATGTACACCAAGGATGGCCTTTATTTCCTCTCTTGTTTGGTCAGGGCACACTTCACTGAATAGAAGAGAGCATTTGCTCACACTTAGTAGCTGTCTAGTACATTTTTGGAAGGATGTGAGGACTCTCTTGATGGCTTCAGCTTGCTCCGGAATAACCTTGAAGAAAATTAAGCTGTCATCCGCGAACAAGAGATTAGAAATACCTGGGCTGTTTCTCGCAATCTTTATTGGTGTGAGATTGTTCTCTGCCATTTCCTTCCTTAACAAATGCACTAGACCGTCCGCCACAAAAAGAAATAGGTATGGGCTGAGTGGATCGCCTTGCCTCAAACCCCTAGATGGCCCGAAAAGTTCCAGAAGCTCCCCATTACATCTCACTGAGTATTTAACCGACCGAACACATTGCATCACCCAATCAGTCCACTTTTTGCAGAATCCCGATTTTCGCAGAACTCCTTCCAAGAAGCTCCAGTCAACTCTGTCATAAGCTTTGGCAAGGTCTAGCTTGTATGCGCAGTAGTTGTCTCTCGCATTCCGACAGTGTTGGATTTTGTGAAAGCATTCAAACGCAATGATGGCGTTATCCGTTATCATTCTTCCAGGGAGAAATGCACTCTGGGTCTCGGAGATAATTTCATCCAAAATGGGACGCAGCCGGTTGACCAGACATTTCGAGATGACCTTATAGATGACATTACATAAGCTTATCGGACGGTAATCCTTCAAAGATTGAGGGTCCTTTCCTTTTGGGATCAGCACAATCACCGTGTCGTTTATTCCATCTGGAAAAACACCCTTTTCGAAAAAGTCCAGGACACCAAGCACAACCTCATCCTTTAACTCCCCCCAGTTTCTTTGGAAAAACCGTGCCGGGAAACCATCGGGTCCGGGTGCTTTTAAAGGGCCAATTTGGAATAACGCATCACTGACCTCTGAAGCAGAGAAGGGTTTTATAAGCATCTCATTCATGTCCTCACTGACCCGTTCGGACACAAGCTCCAAGACTTCTGTAGGATCCACCCCTTCCTCTTTCTCATATAGGTTTCTGAAAAAAAATTGCCATTTCATGTATACTGCTCATGTTTTCCACCCACTCACCATTTTCATCTTTCAACTTCATGATCGAGTTTTTCTTTTTCCTCCAAGTTGCTTTCCGCTGGAACCATTTTGTGTTTCTATCGCCTTCTCTCAGATAAGTAGCTCTCGATCTCTGTCTCCACATAATTTCCTCTCTCAGGAGCATCTCATCTAGTTCCTCTGTTAATTTTATCTCTTCTCTTTGTCGCCCAGCCGTGTTCGGAGAGTTCCAAAGTCGGCTAATCATTTTCCGAATCTCCGCTGTCTTCCTAATGACCGACCCAAAATCCCGTTCTGCCCAGCTCCGTAGTTCCTTTTGCATCTGCTGAAGCTTCACGCATATTTTCTGAAGGTCGTCCGCCGGCCCTTTCATGTTCCATGTCGCAACTATGGTTGGCTGTAGCGTCTCCTTCCTTTCCCACATTTGTTCATATCTAAACAGACTCTTCTTTCTCTCATCCACCGGTCTCCATTCAGTTCTGCTCCCCACTCGAAGAAGGATCGGCAAGTGTTCTGATCTTGATGAGCATATATGCTCTAGAGATGCATTTTTGAAGTAGTCAGACCACTCCGGGGAAGCCACACTCCTGTCCAATCTAGCACGTACATTGTCTGCGCCCTTCTGTTTGTTGTTATACGTCCCCCCGGTCCTTTGAAACCCAAATCGGAAAGGTTGCAATCGGAGAGAACATTGCGAAAATTTTCCATATATCTTTCCGATTTCTTTGATGCTGAATAATGTTCTGACTGCCACATAGTTTCGTTGAAGTCTCCCATCATCAACCATGGGAGCTTACTAGTGTCCTTGATTCTTCTCAACAAAGTCCACATCAGGTGTCGCTCATGTGCTTTTGGTTCACCATAGACAAAAGTACCACGCCATTGGAGCCCATTCGGATTTAGGCGAATTAACACATCGATGTATCTCGCCCCTACGGAAATTTTCTTTATTTCGACATTCTCATCATAAAAGAGCGCAATGCCGGCACCTTTTCTGATGCCGGGTTGCGTGATACAATGGCGGAGGCCTAGCCTCCACTTGAGGTTGCTGACATACTTATTGCTTTGCCGTGTCTCAGGGAGGAAGACGAGCTTGGGCTTATACGTATGCACTAGGCACACGAGTTCTTGAACTGTGCGAGGCTGCCCCAGACCTCGACAGTTCCAGCTGAGGATTGTCATGGCTCCTGGCGGGCGCCATCATTAGCACCCACCAGTTTACCGGGAGCCCCTGTTCCGGTTGCTTCCAAACCGCCCGCATTGCCCAGATCCTTCCCATCCTCTTCTTCAGCGGTGCTTTTGATCTTTTTCTTCTGATCCTTGCTATCCTCGTCCTTCTCTGTCTCTGCTGATTCTTTATTTTCATTCTCTCTATCACCCCTCTTCTCCGGAATAGTCAACACCTGATCTGCACCTTCTAATGTCATCTTGTTAACTTTCAGGCCTCTGTTCCTAGCAGTAGCAGTTTCAGGAAAGGCCGGCACCAGTGTTGGAGTAGGGGCGTCGGTCGCTGCATTCGCGTAACGGGCCACAGGCCCGAACCCCGGTGGGAAGAGCAGGTCTTCCACATCTGCATTTCCAGCGTGCTGCTCCTCTCCAGTTTTCTGACATGGTATGGGCGGGGTGCCATCACCCATATTCTCAGTTTCAGTCTGCACACTTGCTAGGACTTGTGGCATCTTGGCCTGTCCCCCAGCTTCTACCTCGTCTCCTGCCTGCATAAGGACAGAGGGCGCCACCTGCAACAGAGAGTCAGGGCCCCCATCTGATACTTTGATTGCGCTGACAGCCGCGATAGCCGCTTGCACCAGCGGGTTAGCAAGGACCTCCTCTGAGATCCTCTCTTTCTCCTGTCCCGTCAGACTAGCTGTGTCCCCTCGGAACACTTCCTTCCCAAAAATGAGGAGCCGCCTAGCACTACTCGCAACCGGAGCGACATATCCTCCCTTACTGTTACTCTTTTTGAAAGGGGAGGCGCGCATTGTTGCCGTGTACCTCATCTCTTGGAGGTCCGCCGGCAACTTACAATCGCGTTGGCCATGCCCAAGAAAACCACAGTACCCACAAAACCTAGGAACTCTTTCATATTTCACCTCTAAAAAGAACAACTCATTCCTAGGTTTGTCATGTGACGTGATTTTGTTCCGGAGAGGTTCGTCCACATCTTTCACTCTAACTCTTATGAAATCACCCCAAATCTTACCACTCCTGTTCGTGTCCACCTCGATGACCTCACCAAGCATGGCCCCAAGCTTCCATGCCACCCCTTCGTCCAACATGATCGGGGGGACATCGTGGATGCGCGCCCAAATGGGCATGTAGGAAACCTCCACATCGCCCGGCGGGGTGCTGCCGTCGTACGCCACCATCAAAAAGGCATCTCCATTGTACGTCCACGGGCCGTTGTCAAGGATGAATCTCCGGTCCCCCTCTCGCTCGAACTCGAGGAGGAAGCGATTGTTCTTGAGAGGCTTGTAGTCGAGGTGGCCGCGGAGCCCCCACTTGTTCTTCAGGTTGCCGAAGAGACCCTCATTGCTATAGGGAAAAGGCGAGAAGTAGAGCCCTACAGCAATCCAACGAGTTCTCATGGCGGCCCTCTCTTTGCTGAGGTCGAGCTCGACCACGCCCTCCTTCCTCTTCCCCAGGTCAACTGGGAACCTCGGGACGATGGTGTCGCCGCCAGCACCAAGCCTCCGCAGAGATGCCCTCCCCCCTGCGAGCGGGAGGAGTCACCCCGAAGAAGCACCCGCGCCGTGTTGCTGCCGTCGCCGGCGCGGTGCCTCTCCCTCGACCTCCACGATGGCCTTATTCTTTTGGTTCTCCTGACCAGCCATTGGCAAAGGTTGGGGGCTTGCAGACGGTGTTTTTGTGATCTGTGTGACTGCTCCTTCGCATTCCAATCCTTTTATGCATGCCCGTCCCTGATCAGCTTCTTGTTGTGTTGTATCTTCCCGAGAGATTTTTGATTCTTTCCCTTCTTGTTGATCTCCTTCCACCATGGTTGATATTGTGATCCCGCCGCCCTTATCTGGGGGATCCTTCGATGGTGAGCCCCCTGTCCCTGGTGATTTCTGAACACGCTCAAGATCTCCTAGGCCATGCCTCAGATTATCTCTCATCACTTGCATCCTTTCTCTGATTCTCCTAATCGCCCCTTCCTTCGTATCAGCGATCTGCCGCCCCGGGATCTTCCGCTCTCCTTCATGGGCTTTCCTTTTCTCCGCGATCTGTTTGATCGTTTTCCTGGTTCTGAGCCATGCCTCTCGCAAACCCAACGGGTCTATCTCCTTCCCCGCTTTCGATCCGCCTTCTCCCGGCGATTTGCTCTCGATTAGTACCTGGGATCTTGCCGGCGGCAAGATCTTCTCTCTCTCGCTCAGGAGTCGCCTCCCGGTCGCCCCGACAGGGGGTCCGTGATTTCCGCTCGTCATACTTAACATTTTGGAGCCTAGGTCACGGTCGTCAGGGCTGGCTGGCGCCGGGGCTGGGGGGGCACGGGCGCGTGGGTAGCAGGAGGTGGGAGGTTAGGAAGGGGCTCGGGGCACGGGGCGGGGGGCGGTGGTGCACGGTGACGGGGCGGGGGATGGCAGCGCACAGCGGCGGGGCGGGGGGTGGCGGCGTGCGGCGTCGGTGCGAGGGGTGGCGGCGGGCAGGTGGTGGTGGCGCACTGTAGGAGGAGATGGGGATCGGGAAGGATGGAACTAGCTATTCTTTTTTCTTTTCGATCGGGCCGGTTCGAGCTGGTGGGCTGGGTCAGGGAGAGGGAAGGGGGAGATGGTGTCGCGCATCGCTCCTTATAGGGCCGAGGGTAACAGAATATTATTCTGTTACCAGTAACAGAATAGCCCTGTCCTATATATATATTTTTTCTACAAGTAGTGGTAGTTACCATCACTTGTGTTTTGTATATTGTATGTAGTATCTGTCGAAACCGAGAGTATGTACGTGTAGTATGTAGTATATAACAATGTTTAGGTAGTATATATAATAATTTTTAGGTAGTATGTACCATATTTAGAGTATGCTCTTTTTTACTTACAAATATGTACGTATTTCACAAATATAACAAAAACTATGTGCTCATGTGCAAATTTTTCGTGTAACTTGTTTTGAAATATCTTAGATATAGTATATGAATATATTTAAAATAATAAAATAGTATATATAATACCACATGGTAGTATATGAAATACGTGGGGTAACTATCCCTGTGTGGTGGGATGATTTTTCCTTATATAATATATATAAATATATAAATATATATATATACCTGCTAAAGTATGTAATTTAGCGTATGCTCCGGCCTAGCGTTGCGCGCGTCTAATTAGCCTGGCCCGAACCAGCCTGCGCGGCCTGCATGCTACCCACCCTGTACACACTAGATCCATCGTAATGCAATTACTACCCCGTACACACTAGATCCATCGTAATGCAATTACTACCGATTGGCTCCATTCCAAACTGTAATAAGAAATAGTAATTAATTAAGGGCACCATTAGCAATCAGACTACTGATAGTTTGCAACTCACTAGTACAAAACAGGGCTTTCGTCACAGGGCAATATTCACATTAGTCCCGGTTCAGTCACGAACCAGGACTAATGTGAGCATTGGTCCCGGTTCGTGCGGCTAAGGCATTAGTCCCGGTTCACCTGGGCCCTTTAGTCCCGGTTGGTGCCACGAACCGGGACTAAAGGGTGCGATGCCCATTAGTACCGGTTGGTGGCACCAACCGGGACTAAAGATTAGTCCTTTAGTCCCGGTTGGTGCCACCAACCGGTACTAATGGGCTTTGAGGCATTAGTACCGGTTCATGGCACGAACCAGTACTAAAGGGCCCATCAAACTCTCCCCCCGGACCGCCTTTTCAGTTTTAGAAAAAACAAAAGAAAATGATGGAAATGTCAAAAAAATAAAATAAAATAAGTTTCCCATGTGATATGTGGTCTAGTTGTTGGGAAAATTAACAAATATGAATTTCGACTTTATTTGCAAAATCTCTCTGGAATTTCTTTAAATGGGCATAACTTTTGCATACGAACTCGGATGAAAAAGTTTTTTATATGAAAAATCATCTACTCGAAAAGTTACATCCGAATTTAACCGGGGGAACTCTGTTAAACATTTTCAAAATCCTCAAAAACCTAACAGAAAAAAAGATACGGGGCTTTTAAGATCTGGAGAGGCAAACAATTTCAAAAAAATTCAAATTGTGGTCAAACTGTGGTCAAACAATGGTCAAACTAATTATTCTAGAATATTAGTGTTACTAAATAATTATTTCAGTTTTTTTGAATTTTGGTCAAATCTGGTCAAACTGTGGTCAAACAATGGTCAAACTAATTATTCCAGAAATATTAGTGTTACTAAATAATAATTATTGTTTTTTAAAACAATAGTTTGAAACTCAAACAGTGAAATGTGTCACTTCATGCTCAAGCTAAATTCCTGAGGGTTAATAGAATTGACATCTTAATATTGTCAGGAAAACAACAAGTACAGACTTGGAAACGAGGGAGAATAGAACCCGGAAGTTAAGCGTGCTCAGGCTGGAGTAGTGAGAGGATGGGTGACCGTCCGGGAAGTTAGATGATTTGGAATGATGAGGGGTGATTAGAGATTAGAGGATAAATTGAGCAGTGATGAGGGGTGGTGATTAGAGATTAGAGGTTAAAATAATTCAGAAATTTGAAAATCAAAAAAAAAAAAATTCGCAAATTTTTTTTTAAAAAAAAAATCATAAAATTTAACACCAACCGGGACTAAAGGTGGAGCTCCAGGCTGCGTCCACGTGGACGGCCTTTAGTCCCGGTTCAAAAACCGGGACTAAAACCGGGACTAAAGGCCCTTACCAACCGGGACAAAAGCCCCCTTTTCTACTAGTGACTATCAGACCAGTCCAAGGCCGTTGGATCAGAAGCAGCACGTACGCTCGATCTGGTAGTCCGCTTGTTTGATTAGATGCTTCTGATCCCTAGTTTGTTGCTGCTTCCTAATTGCTTCCGCAATGCACGCCCTGCATCCCCGCATCTCTCTCCAGCCGAATCTTCCTCCGTAATATTTGTTACTTCCTTGCATGGTTCCCTCAAAATCATGGAAACATGACGCCTAATTCTTTCCAAGTTTGTTTCCTAACGAGTGCTTCCATAAACCAGGGTAATAACTACTTCCAGAAATCACGTGACTACATGTTCTTGATTTTCGCATCAGGCTATTTGCTTCCTCATGAAGCAGATCTTGATTCCATTTTTATTTAAATTTGCTTCCATTTGTGTGGATGTTCTTTGACATCATAAAAAATGTTTTTCCAGTGTAATGCAAAATTAAACGTGCATACATTTATCAATGAATTTGCGCCCATGGTGAACTAAACTTGCTACGGTTAATAGAAATTTGTTTTCTACCTAATCGAAAAAATCAACCAACTACAGGATTGCACCACCAAAATAAGACGTTCTTTCTATAAAAATAACCATTATCATGAGTACAAATAACACATGCTTCAAGCATATTATAGGGATGTGATTCCAAGAAATACAAATATGCTTTGCTTTCATCATCTAAAAATCATTCTACCAACACTACAAACTATTCTTCATAATCTAGTCATTTTCTCTCTCAAAGTAGTGTCATGTGTATTGTTTTATTTGTTTTTAGGTATGACTCCATGTGTTATGACTACCGATTGTTGGCTTACTAGACGTTTAGTTGCTTTGTACATAGCTTGTAGGATTCCTGCCTACTATGTCGCACCGCCGGTACGGTCCCGTCCAAGCCCCTTCCTGCTCTGCTCCATCTAGCGTGTCCAGCCTAGCCTCGATGACCTTCTTTTGTCCCACAAATCTGTGGGTTTTGACATCGCGAGCCACAAGAGTCCGCTGAGGAACAGAGAGGCCGGCACCTTCGAGGGTATGGCACCCTTGACCTTCGACAGTCGAGTGTGCATATTGCTTGTTTGGTTGCAGCACGATGACAAAACAATGAGCAATGAAATGCTTGATCTCATGTCGCACGCCATGCCCCATCGACGACCGTGACATGCTCACAATCAGTAAAGCAAGATCTTCCGCTCAAGTTAGTCCTGCAGGAATTTAGGAAGCATGTGTAGTTTGATTTCGGTACAAACATGACGCCTCCAAAATAATATGAAACATGGAAATGAAGCAAACTAAACAAGCTGTAGAAGCACAATTGTGAAGTACATGAAGCAAACCATACACTATTAAGAAGCACAACCATGGTGCATATATGAAGCAAACTATGCACCGTGAAGAAGCACAACCATGATACAAATGAATCATGAAAATTGGATACATCGTATTCATGTAATCTCAACATAATTTCTACATAGTGGAAGCACATATAAGAAAAATGGGGTGCAAAAAATCTCTGCACAGTCATTCAAATTAAGACAAGCGGTGATATGCATCTTGTCCATAATATGTGTGAAATTTAGGAAACATGATTTAATTGTTCATTAAGTAAAAACATGATACCTACAAAAACGTGCACGGATTGGCACAAAGCAGAACTGAACATGATGTAGAAGCACAAGTATGATATGTATGAAGCAAAGTGGACTCAGTGTAGAAGCATTGGCATGATAAATATGAAGCAGAGTTTAAACAACAATGGTGTAGTAGTACCATATGTATGTATGAAACATGAAAAGCTGAAAGCATTGTACAGATGCAATCTCGACATACTTTGTATATAACCAGGATAGTCATGATAAGGTTGGATAAGGATGGTATATATGGCGGATTCACGCGACCAGCAGCGTGTGTTCCGTTCACCAACTTTGAACATAGACAACAAAGAGGGAAAAAAGAGCGACAAAAATCTACTCACTTCTCACTCATATTGCAGCCAAAATTGAGAAGCACATGTACGTATATACATACCAAATTCAGAGAAATTACTCTGATTTAGTCATATAATACTGTAACGCCCCGGACACACCCGCCGGTGGTCGTTACTCCTGTCGGGATCTAGACTGGCCTCACAGATCAATACTAGTCTTTTCTGCACACTTTGTCCTCACTCGTGCGCACCCGGGAGCAACTTCCCGGTCGGTCACCCATCGTGAAACTACTCCAAGCTGAGCACGCTTAACTTTGGAGTTCTGTCCGAATGGGCTCCCGGAAAAGAAGGAATTCCTTATTGATATGAGTAGTCTATCATCCCTAATAAGCCAGGCTATCACATACACCCACACTCAGAGGAACCGACGTCCTCGTCGGGCCACAGGAACGTTCCCTCTTGGCACATACGTCTGTGCATCCATTCCAGTACATGTGCCATGCCGTGTGCCACGACGGGTCACAAACGTCATGAACAACATGACCGCGCACCTGTCCGCAAACATCCGTGTAACCGTGAGGGTCGGCTCTGATACCAACTTGTAACGCCCCGGACACACCCGCCGGTGGTCGTTACTCCTGTCGGGATCTAGACTGGCCTCACAGATCAATACTAGTCTTTTCTGCACACTTTGTCCTCACTCGTGCGCACCCGGGAGCAACTTCCCGGTCGGTCACCCATCGTGAAACTACTCCAAGCTGAGCACGCTTAACTTTGGAGTTCTGTCCGAATGGGCTCCCGGAAAAGAAGGAATTCCTTATTGATATGAGTAGTCTATCATCCCTAATAAGCCAGGCTATCACAAATACACAATGGTGTGGCCAAAATAATAAATCAGTTATACAAATACACATTGGAGGTGGACAATATTCATGAACAAACACTCCTGACATACAAATATGTTAGAAATCAGAGAGGGCTATATCAAGATTTCCTAGAATTACCTAGGTCAGATGAGGATTCTGCCTACAGAGGAGATGGGGGGCGACTCCAGCAAGGTTCCTCGCATGATGGATTCGTTTGGAAACCGAGACGAAGATCCACCGCGGTGGCCTGGAAGCGGGGGGATCCAAAGCGAGTGTAGATGACCGGGACGACCATGGACTGCGAGCTCGCTCATCATGCTCGTCGTGGCTACTGCCGGCCAAAACAATCGTGTGGGATGGCGCACCTGCGAGGTGAGTCTCTCATGGGAATAGGGGAGGCTGGTTCATGGCCACGAGAACAAGGGCGGGGCAGCCGGGGACGAGATTGGCGAGCTCCGGAGCAGGCGACGGGTATGGGGACGGGTGGGTTTGGGCAGGTGAGATTAATGCGGGAGTAGTTATGGGAGGAAAATCAGGCTGTTTTGGAAACTAATCAAAGGATTTCGGACGCAATCTCGACCGTGAAATGAAAGCAGCATCGATGGTGTGCGATCAGTCTGACAAACGTCTTCTATCAGATGCCTGGTAGGAAGCGTTTCCCATTAAGTAATGCCACCTACCTCATACAAACTAGATCCATCGTAATGTAGTTACCATCAAGAAATTAAATTTACCATCCATTTATAAATTGTACCCTCGCACCAAGAATAAACAATTAAACGTATGCTACAAAGATTACCTCCATATAATTTTGAAAATAGTGACAGGACTAGCAATCCAATTTTTATTATTTAGTGAGATGGTGGCCACACAGTAATCCAATTAATACTATTACTATGCTTCCAATGTTTCGTTACTATTCACATACAAATACTAATTATGTAACCACAAGTACCAAAACGGTGGCGGGGTGTGAGCTAGTAACCAAACTAATATGATTACTATATTTTTGATAGCACTTTACTAGCAGGTGAAACAAAATACTAGTAGTAAAAGTATTCTCATGCATATGCAGCCCATGTAGAAAAGTAATTTTAGTTGGAATAGTAGTAGCATGCAGCCTGTAATTTTATAGTGGTGTTACGATGTTTACCAAAAATTTTACTAGCGGAATTAGGCAGGATGGGGGACTCATGCATGCAACCAGTAACCGTTTACGAGATCAATAGTTAGTGTTACGATCAAATACAAAATAAGGTGGATGGCGATCGTTCGGATGCGTAATTAGACCGACGCGCAGGATGAGGCATAATGCGCTCACGCGCGCGCGCGCGCACACACACATATATATATATGATTGAGTATTCGTCACCCGGGGTGAGGAATAGTCACCCTGCGTGAGGAATAGTTATTCCTCACCCCCCACTATTTGACCACCAATGCACCGTAATTTTACGTTTCATAAGTTTTGTCATATTTCTGACGTAAAAGGAGACCGTAATAAATATATAATTGCCGTAAAAATATTTTATGTTATGTAAATTTACAAACGTAAAAATATAGTGTAAAATATACATAAACTCCAATTTTTCTTGTCTTATGACCTATATTTTTATTTTCTTATATCAGATTTTACGTAGTGAATCAATAGGAATGTAACTATTTGAATTCCAAATGTAATTTAATTATGAACTGATCGTAAGATTACCTCTGACGAAGAATAATTTATTCTGCACCCTAGGTGATGAATAGTAACACTATATATATATATATAGGGAAAATACATCCTACCAGTAGGTGATAGTTACCTCTGCTCCCGTTGCCGTCAGATCTAGTCACGAAGTGGGTATTGATTAACGGGTTTGGATTGTGAAGCTAGTTGGTTGTTTTTCTTTTTTGAAATTAGATTTACTAGTCATCCCTATTTTTGTGGCCATCGGGTGCCGATGTATAACTACCTCCGATATATAGAGCCCTTCCCAAAACCAGTCGTCAACACCATGTTCGACAGGAGATGAGGAGACGTAGGTATTAATGTTAATTCTTGTTGTTTTTCATCCTATCCCACACGTATTCATGCATGATTGATCAACCACTGATATGATCTCTCGCATTGTAGGTTTGAGCATCCATTTGCTTCTACTTGATCGATTCTCCGGCGACATGGACAAAGTATGTGGCCGTCGGCGGCCTAGATCCGAGCTGCCAACACGACGCGATGACGACGTTCTACTCCAAGCTCCCTGTTCACGGCATATTGTTCAGATATTTTGCAGGAGCTATGTCTCTAGATTGTGCTCTGCAGCATCGGCCGGCCAATCGTCATCTTCATACTCTCCAACGCCACCGTCAGCTTGACAAAGATTAGTGCCCAGAACCCTCCGTGAAATTCTCCTTTTCTTGTTGAGTGGATGAAGATCTTGCCGATGGCTTCAATTGAATAGACACAATCCGGAGGAGGTTACTAGAGCCCTTCATGGAGATCCTTTTTTCGCGTAGATCTGAATGCTAGCACGGCTAGAAATCATGTATGCATGCAAGATGTACCCACTAGACCGTGTAATGCCTATCAAATGCATGATCAACTGGAAGTATAAAATAAAATTTATTTTAGAATGTACTTTATACTCGCTAGCTGCTATATACTACATACTTTATACTAGTGTTTTGAAACCGAGACGAAGATCCGCCGCGGTGGCCTGGAAGCGGGGGGATCCGAAGCGAGTGTAGATGACCGGGACGACCATGGACCGCGAGCTCGCTCATCATGCTCGTCGTGGCTACTGCCGGCCAAAACAATCGTGTGGGACGGCGCAACTGCGAGGTGAGTCTCTCATGGGAATAGGGGAGGCTGGTTCATGGCCACGAGAACAAGGACGGGGCGGCCGGGGACGAGATTGGGAGCTCCGGAGCAGGCGACTGGTATGGGGATGGGTGGGTTTGGGTAGGTGAGATTAATGCGGGAGTAGTTATGGGAGGAAAATCAGGCTCTTTTGGAAACTAATCAAAGGATTTCGGACGCAATCTCGACCGTGAAATGAAAGAAGCATCGATGGTGTGCGATCAGTCTGACAAACATCTGCTACCAGATGCCTGGTTGGAAGCGTTTCCCATTAAGTAATGCCACCTACCTCATACAAACTAGATCCATCGTAATGTAGTTACCATCAAGAAATTAAATTTACCATCCATTTATAAATTGTACCCTCGCACCAAGAATAAACAGTTAAACGTATGCTACAAAGATTACCTCCATATAATTTTGAAAATAGTGACAGGACTAACAATCCAATTTATATTATTTAGTGAGATGGTGGCCACACAGTAATCCAATTAATACTATTACTATGGTTCCAATGATTCGTTACTATTCACATACAAATACTAATTATGTAACCACATGTACCAAAACGGTGGCGGGGTGTGAACTAGTAACCAAACTAATATGATTACTATATTTTTGATAGCACTTTACTAGCAGGTGGAACAAAATACTAGTAGTAAAAGTATTCTCATGCATATGCAGCCCATGTAGAAAAGTAACTTTAGTTGGAATAGTAGTAGCATGGAGCGTGTAATTTTATAGTGGTGTTACGATGTTTACCAAAAATTTTACTAGCCGAATTAGGCAGGATGGGGGACTCATGCATGCAACCAGTAACCGTTTTACGAGATCAATAGTTAGTGTTACGATCAAATACAAAATAAGGTGGATGGCGATTGTTCAGATGCGTAATTAGACCGACGCGCAGGATAAGGCATAATGCGCTCGCGCGCGCGCTCTCGCGCGCGCGCACACACACACACACACACACACACACACACACACACACATATATATATATATATATATATATATATATATATATATATATATATATATATATATATATATATATATAAGATTGACTATTCGTCACCCGGGATGAGGAATGGTCACCCTGGGTGATGAATAGTTATTCCTCACCCCCCTCTATTTGACCACCAATGCATTGTAATTTTACGTTTCATAAGTTTTGTCGTATTTCTGACATAAAAGGAGACCGTAAGAAAATATATAATTGTCGTAAAAATATTTCATGTTATGTAAAATTACAAACGTAAAAACATAGTGTAAAATATGTTGGAAATATGCCCTAGAGGCAATAATAAAATGGTTATTATTATATTTCCTTGGTCATGATAATTGTCTATTGTTCATGCTATAATTGTGTTATCCGGAAATCGTAATACATGTGTGAATACATAGACCACAACATGTCCCTAGTGAGCCTTTAGTTGACTAGCTCGTTGATCAACAGATAGTCATGGTTTCCTGACTATGGACATTGGATGTCATTGATAACGGGATCACATCATTAGGAGAATGATGTGATGGACAAGACCCAATCCTAAGCATAGCACAAAGATCGTGTAGTTCGTTTGCTAGAGCTTTTCCAATGTCAAGTATCATTTCCTTAGACCATGAGATCGTGCAACTCCCGGATGCCGTAGGAGTGCTTTGGGTGTACCAAACGTCACAACGTAACTGGGTGACTATAAAGGTGCACTACGGGTATCTCCGAAAGTGTCTGTTGGGTTGGCACAGATCGAGACTGGGATTTGTCACTCCGTATGACGGAGAAGTATCTCTGGGACCACTCGGTAATGCATCATCATAATGAGCTCAATGTGACCAAGTGTCTGGTCACGGGATCATGCATTACGGTACGAGTAAAGTGACTTGCCGGTAACGAGATTGAACGAGGTATTGGGATACCGACGATCGAATCTGGGGCAAGTAACGTACCGATTGACAAAAGGAATTGTATACGGGATTGATTGAATCCTCGACATCATGGTTCATCCGATGAGATCATCATGGAATATGTGGGAGCCAACATGGGTACCCAGATCCCGTTGTTGGTTATTGACCGGAGAGTCGTCTCGGTCATGTCTGCATGTCTCCCGAACCCGTAGGGTCTACACACTTAAGGTTCGGTGACGCTAGGGTTGTAGAGATATTAGTATGCAGAAACCCGAAAGTTGTTCGGAGTCCCGGATGAGATCCCGGACGTCACGAGGAGTTCCGGAATGGTCCGGAGGTGAAGAATTATATATAGGAAGTCCAGTTTCGGCCATCGGGAAAGTTTCGGGGGTTATCGGTATTGTACCGGGACCACCGGAAGGGTCCCGGGGGTCCACCGGGTGGGGCCACCTATCCCGGAGGGCCCCATGGGCTGAAGTGGGAGGGGAACCAGCCCCTGGTGGGCTGGTGTGCCCCCCATGGGCCTCCCCCTGCGCCTAGGGTTGGAAACCCTAGGGATGGGGGCGCCCCACCTGACTTGGGGGGGAAGTCCCCCCCCCTTGGCCGCCGCCCCCCCATGTAGATGGGATCCCAGGGCCGGCACCCCCCAGGGGGCCTATATAAAGGGGGGAGGGAGGGCAGCTGTACCCTAGCCCCTGGCGCCTCCCTCTCCCTCCCGTGACACCTTCCCTCCCGCTTGCGCTTGGCGAAGCCCTGCCGGGATCCCCGCTACTTCCACCACCACGCCGTCGTGCTGCTGGATCTCCATCAACCTCTCCTTCCCCCTTGCTGGATCAAGAAGGAGGAGACGTCACTGCTCCGTACGTGTGTTGAACGCGGAGGTGTCGTCCGTTCGGCGCTCGGTCATTGGTGATTTGGATCACGACGAGTACGACTCCATCAACCCCGTTCACTAGAACGCTTCCGCTCGCGATCTACAAGGGTATGTAGATGCACTCCTTCCTTATCGTTGCTAGTAAACTCCATAGATGGATCTTGGTGATGCGTAGAAAATTTTAAAATTCTGCAACGATTCCCAACAAAATATACATAAACTCCAATTTTTCTTGTCTTATGACCTATATTTTTATTTTCTTATACCAAATTTTACGTAGTGAATCAATAGGAATGTAACTATTTGAATTCCAAATGTAATTTAATTATGAACTGATCGTAAGATTACCTCGGACGAAGAATAATTTATTCTGCACCCTAGGTGATGAATAGTAACACTATATATATATATATATATATATATATATATATATATATATATATATATATATATATATATAGGGAAAATACATCCTGCCAGTAGGTGGTAGTTACCTCTGCTCCCGTTGCCGTCAGATCTAGTCACGAAGTGGGTATTGATTAACGGGTTTGGATTGTGAAGCTAGTTGGTTGTTTTTCTTTTTTGAAATTATATTTACTAGTCATCCCTATTTTTGTGGCCATCGGGTCCCGATGTATAACTACCTCCGATATATAGAGCCCTTCCCAAAAGCAGTCGTCAACACCATGTTCGACAGGAGATGAGGAGACGTAGGTATTAATGTTAATTCTTGTTGTTTTTCATCCTATCCCACACGTATTCATGCATGATTGATCAACCACTGATATGATCTCTCGCATTGTAGGTTTGAGCCTCCATTTGCTTCTACTTGATCGATTCTCCGACGACATGGACAAAGTATGTGGCCGTCGGCGGCCTAGATCCGAGCTGCCAACACGACGCGATGACGACGTTCTACTCCAAGCTCCCTGTTCACGGCATATTGTTCAGATATTTTACAAGAGCTATGTCTCTAGATTGTGCTCTGCAGCATCGGCCGGCCAATCGTCATCTTCATACTCTCCAACGCCACCGTCAGCTTGACAAAGATTAGTGCCCAGAACCCTCCGTGAAATTCTCCTTTTCTTGTTGAGTGGATGAAGATCTTGCCGATGGCTTCAATTGAATAGACACAATCGGGAGGAGGTTACTAGAGCCCTTCACGGAGATCCTTTTTTCGCATAGATTTGAATGCTAGCACGGCTTTGTTCCATGGCTGAAATCATGTATGCATGCAAGATGTACCCACTAGACCGTGTAATGCCTATCAAATGCATGATCAACTGGAAGTATAAAATAAAATTTATTTTAGAATGTACTTTATACTCGCTAGCTGCTATATACTCCATACTTTATACTAGTGTTTTGAAACCGAGACGAAGATCCGCCGCGGTGGCCTGGAAGCGGGGGGATCCAAAGCGAGTGTAGATGACCGGGATGACCATGGACTGCGAGCTCGCTCATCATGCTCGTCATGGCTACTGCCGGCCAAAACAATCGTGTGGGACGGCGCACCTGCGAGGTGAGTCTCTCATGGGAATAGGGGAGGCTGGTTCATGGCCACGAGAACAAGGACGGGGCGGCCGGGGACGAGATTGGGAGCTCCAGAGCAGGCAACGGGTATGGGGACGGGTGGGTTTGGGCAGGTGAGATTAATGCGGGAGTAGTTATGGGAGGAAAATCAGGCTGTTTTGAAAACTAATCAAAGGATTTCGGACGCAATCTCGACCGTGAAATGAAAGAAGCATCGATGGTGTGCGATCAGTCTGACAAACGTCTGCTATCAGATGCCTGATAGGAAGCGTTTCCCATTAAGTAATGCCACCTACCTCATACAAACTAGATCCATCGTAATGTAGTTACCATCAAGAAATTAAATTTACCATCCATTTATAAATTGTACCCTCGCACCAAGAATAAACAATTAAACGTATGCTACAAAGATTACCTCCATATAATTTTGAAAATAGTGACAGGACTAGCAATACAATTTTTATTATTTAGTGAGATGGTGGCCACACAGTAATCCAATTAATACTATTACTATGCTTCCAATGATTCGTTACTATTCACATACAAATACTAATTATGTAACCACAAGTACCAAAACGGTGGCGGGGTGTGAGCTAGTAACCAAACTAATATGATTATTATATTTTTGATAGCACTTTACTAGCAGGTGAAACAAAATACTAGTAGTAAAAGTATTCTCATGAATATGCAGCCCATGTAGAAAAGTAACTTTAGTTGGAATAGTAGTAGCATGCAGCCTGTAATTTTATAGTGGTGTAACGATGTTTACCAAAAATTTTACTAGCGGAATTAGGCAGGATGGGGGACTCATGCATGCAACCAGTAACCGTTTACGAGATCAATAGTTAGTGTTACAATCAGATACAAAATAAGGTGGATGGCGATCGTTCGGATGCGTAATTAGACCGACGCGCAGGATAAGGCATAATGCACTCACGCGCGCGCGCACACACACACAGCAATAGTCACCCTGGATGAGGAATAGTTATTCCTCACCCCTCACTATTTGACCACCAATGCACTGTAATTTTACGTTTAATAAGTTTTGTCATATTTCTGACGTAAAAGGAGACCGTAATAAATATATAATTGCCGTAAAAATATTTTATGTTATGTAAATTTACAAACGTAAAAATATAGTGTAAAATATACATAAACTCCAATTTTTCTTGTCTTATGACCTATATTTTTATTTTCTTATACCAAATTTTACGTAGTGAATCAATAGGAATGTAACTATTTGAATTCCAAATGTAATTTAATTATGAACTGATCGTAAGATTACCTCTGACGAAGAATAATTTATTCTGCACCCTAGGTGATGAATAGTAACACTATATATATATATAGGGAAAATACATCCTACCAGTAGGTGGTAGTTACCTCTGCTCCCGTTGCCGTCAGATCTAGTCACGAAGTGGGTATTGATTAACGGGTTTGGATTGTGAAGCTAGTTGGTTGTTTTTCTTTTTTGAAATTAGATTTACTAGTCATCCCTATTTTTGTGGCCATCGGGTGCCGATGTATAACTACCTCCGATATATAGAGCCCTTCCCAAAACCAGTCGTCAACACCATGTTCGACAGGAGATGAGGAGACGTAGGTATTAATGTTAATTCTTGTTGTTTTTCATCCTATCCCACACGTATTCATGCATGATTGATCAACCACTGATATGATCTCTCGCATTGTAGGTTTGAGCATCCATTTGCTTCTACTTGATCGATTCTCCGGCGACATGGACAAAGTATGTGGCCGTCGGCGGCCTAGATCCGAGCTGCCAACACGACGCGATGACGACGTTCTACTCCAAGCTCCCTGTTCACGGCATATTGTTCAGATATTTTGCAGGAGCTATGTCTCTAGATTGTGCTCTGCAGCATCGGCCGGCCAATCGTCATCTTCATACTCTCCAACGCCACCGTCAGCTTGACAAAGATTAGTGCCCAGAACCCTCCGTGAAATTCTCCTTTTCTTGTTGAGTGGATGAAGATCTTGCCGATGGCTTCAATTGAATAGACACAATCAGGAGGAGGTTACTAGAGCCCTTCACGGAGATCCTTTTTTCGCGTAGATCTGAATGCTAGCACGGCTTTGTTCCATGGCTCAAATCATGTATGCATGCAAGATGTACCCACTAGACCGTGTAATGCCTATCAAATGCATGATCAACTGGAAGTATAAAATAAAATTTATTTTAGAATGTACTTTATACTCGCTAGCTGCTATATACTACATACTTTATACTAGTGTTTTGAAACCGAGACGAAGATCCGCCGCGGTGGCCTGGAAGCGGGGGGATCCGTAGCGAGTGTAGATGACCGGGACGACCATGGACTGCGAGCTCGCTCATCATGCTCGTCGTGGCTACTGCCGGCCAAAACAATCATGTGGGACGGCGCACCTGCGAGGTGAGTCTCTCATGGGAATAGGGGAGGCTGGTTCATGGCCACGAGAACAAGGACGGGGCGGCCGGGGACGAGATTGGGAGCTCCGGAGCAGGCGACGGGTATGGGGACGGGTGGGTTTGGGCAGGTAAGATTAATGCGGGAGTAGTTATGGGAAGAAAATCAGGCTGTTTTGGAAACTAATCAAAGGATTTCGGACGCAATCTCGACAGTGAAATGAAAGAAGCATCGATGGTGTGCGATCAGTCTGACAAACGTCTGCTATCAGGTGCCTGGTAGGAAGCGTTTCCCATTAAGTAATGCCACCTACCTCATACAAACTAGATCCATCGTAATGTAGTTACCATCAAGAAATTAAATTTACCATCCATTTATAAATTGTACCCTCGCACCAAGAATAAACAATTAAACGTATGCTACAAAGGTTACCTCCATATAATTTTGAAAATAGTGACAGGACTAGCAATCCAATTTTTATTATTTAGTGAGATGGTGGCCACACAGTAATCCAATTAATACTATTACTATGCTTCCAATGATTCGTTACTATTCACATACAAATACTAATTATGTAACCACAAGTACCAAAACGGTGGCGGGGTGTGAGCTAGGAACCAAACTAATATGATTACTATATTTTTGATAGCACTTTACTAGCAGGTGGAACAAAATACTAGTAGTAAAAGTATTCTCATGCATATGCAGCCCATGTAGAAAAGTAACTTTAGTTGGAATAGTAGTAGCATGGAGCCGGTTATTTTATAGTGGTGTTACGATGTTTACCAAAAATTTTACTAGCGGAATTAGGCAGGATGGGGGACTCATGGATGCAACCAGTAACCGTTTTACGAGATCAATAGTTAGTGTTATGATCAAATACAAAATAAGTTGGATGGCGATCGTTCAGATGCGTAATTAGACCGACGCGCAGGATAAGGCATAATGCGCTCACACACACACGCGCGCGCGCACACACACACACACACACACACACACACACACACACACACACACACACACACACACATATATATATATATATATGATTGACTATTCGTCACCCGGGGTGAGGAATAGTCACCCTGGCTGAGGAATAGTTATTCCTCACCCCCCTCTATTTGACCACCAATGCACTGTAATTTTACGTTTCATAAGTTTTGTCGTATTTCTGACGTAAAAGGAGACCGTAAGAAAATATATAATTGTCGTAAAAATATTTTATGTTATGTAAAATTACAAACGTAAAAATATAGTGTAAAATATACATAAACTCCAATTTTTCTTGTCTTATGACCTATATTTTTATTTTCTTATACCAAATTTTACGTAGTGAATCAATAGGAATGTAACTATTTGAATTCCAAATGTAATTTAATTATGAACTGATCGTAAGTTACCTCTGACGAAGAATAATTTATTCTGCACCCTAGGTGATGAATAGTAACACTATATATATAGGGAAAATACATCCTGCCAGTAGGTAGTAGTTACCTCTGCTCCCGTTCCCGTCAGATCTAGTCACGAAGTGGGTATTGATTTAACGGGTTTGGATTGTGAAGCTAGTTGGTTGTTTTTCTTTTTTGAAATTAGATTTACTAGTCATCCCTATTTTTGTGGCCATCGGGTGCCGATGTATAACTACCTCCGATATATAGAGCCCTTCCCAAAAGCAGTCGTCAACACCATGTTCGACAGGAGATGAGGAGACGTAGGTATTAATGTTAATTCTTGTTGTTTTTCATCCTATCCCACACGTATTCATGCATGATTGATCAACCACTGATATGATCTCTCGTATTGTAGGTTTGAGCCTCCATTTGCTTCTACTTGATTGATTCTCCGGCGACATGGACAAAGTATGTGGCCGTCGGCGGCCTAGATCCGAGCTGCCAACACGACGCGATGACGACGTTCTACTCCAAGCTCCCTGTTCATGGCATATTGTTTAGATATTTTGCAGGAGCTACATCTCTAGATTGTGCTCTGCAGCATCGGCCGGCCGTTCGTCATCTTCATACTCTCCAACGCCACCGTCAGCTTGACGAAGATTGGTGCCCAGAACCCTCCGTGAAATTCTCCTTTTCTTGTTGAGTGGATGAAGATCTTGCCGATGGCTTCAATTGAATAGACACAATCCGGAGGAGGTTACTAGAGCCCTTCACGGAGATCCTTTTTTCACGTAGATCTGAATGCTAGCACGGCTATGTTCCATGGCTGAAATCATGTATGCATGCAAGATGTACCCACTAGACCGTGTAATGCCTATCAAATGCATGATCAACTGGAAGTATAAAATAAAATTTATTTTAGAATGTACTTTATACTCGCTAGCTGCTACATACTACATACTTTATACTAGTGTTTTGAAATACTAGATACTCGCCGGGGGCGGCACACGATCGATATACTTCATACTCTCATTTTATATATCATATAATCCATATTTTTTTACTTGCTTAATACTACATGCTACATACTTCATACTCCATATTACGGGAACATGGCGTGTGGACGCCGACGACCTATCGCATCATCCCTGCTATGGTAGCGACATATGAGTAACGAGAATGGGCAACTGCTTCACTCAGCGGCGACAGCGGTGATGAAAGGTTATGCCTAGCCCTGCGTGCGACTTCTCCGGCAAGGTGGCAGGCCCAACGACGAACAGATGCGCGTAGACGGCTGCTCCAGCATGGTGAACGCCAAGAACGATGATGAACAGGATCAGGATGGCTGCACGCATCTGCCATCTGCTCCAACATAGCGAACAATGGCAACGATTTTCTATATATACACCTGCGCTGACTTCACCGGCAGCTTGTCATCGGCATCCATGGGCTGCCTTCTTGCTTTCCTATAAGGCACAGGGACATAATCTTCCTAACGGCGGACGGATCGTCACGCTCGGGACAGAAGCTAGTGAGCTGCATGCACAAAACCATAGATCAATGTTAGCTACTCCCTATGATGCATGTGTGACATCACATATGCATCATGTACATACATGTCATGCGTACTTCTTAAGTAATGATTAAATACATCAGCTAGATGTACGTACATACAGTATTGTTAATTATGTTCACAATATTCATTATATGTGTATACTACTCCATACTCCTTCCGTATACATATTTCATACTACTACCACTCCTTTTTTTAGGATACTACCAGTCCTTTTACATACTACTACATACACGCTACTACAAAAAACTACTTTTTTACATGATCATTCCACTGATACTAATTAGATTGGGCATGGTCGTGGCTCCATCATTCATGGAACAAAATATACTCTATACTCTGAAAATCCATTATCTAATAAAAATAGTATATTGGGTTCTCGTTAGTGGAAAAACTATATATACTTCACACTACATGCTCCTTATTCAGCTTTAGAGGAACTACATACTACATACTCATTTTCTATAAACTATATACCCATACTCTTTTTACTTATTTGGGAGGATATACTCCATACTCTATATACTACATACTCGGTTCCTTCAAAAAAATACCACATACACATTTTGTATAAACTATATACTCATACTATTTTTTATTTGAGAGGATATACTCAATACTCTACGTACTATATACTTGGTTCCTCAACAGAAAAAACATACTACATACTCTTTCTATACACTATATACCCATACTCTTTTTTTTAGAAGATATACTCCATACTCTACATACTAAATATTTGGTTCCTAAAAACAACATACTACATATTCATTTTTTTATAAACTACTACATACTCTTATTTTAATTATTTGAGAGGATATACTTCATACTCTGCATGCCTTTTATAGGAATATCCCTACTCTGCATGCTCGGTGTGCATGAATAATGCGTACTTGATGTATAAGCTAGGAACCTATTATCCATCCAACCGGCCGGGTGATTAGGCGAAAGATTATAAGGTTGTTGACGGGAGGTGCGCTACTACCGAACTAATTAATTATTTTTTAGGATAAGTACCTTCCCACCTAAAAAGCAGGGATTGCTTTCTCCAACTTCAAAGTACTTACGACAGCTAGCAGGTTAGAGGGTTCTGCCCACAATCGATACCCAGCGCACCTGGTTGCCTCGCTGCTACGTTCGGGGACACGTGGAGGCTAATGAAGTAGGTGGTAATTACCACTGCTTGTAGATAAAATTTGTCATATATATATATAGTGTGTTACTATTCATCACCCAGGGTGCAGAATAAATTATTCTTCACCCGAGGTAACCTTCCGATCATTTCATAAATAAATTACATTTTAAATACAAATAGTTACATTCATATTGATTTACTGCATAAAATTTGGCATAACAAAAAAAATATAGGTCAAAAATTATATTTTATGTATATTTTACACTATGTTTTTACATTTGTAATTTTACATAACATAAAAAATATTTACGACAATTATAGGTTTTCTTACGTTCCCTTTTTATGTCTAAAATAAGACAAAATTTACGAAACGTAAAATTACGGTGTATAGATGTTAAAATATAGGTGGGTGAAGAATAACTATTCCTCACCCATGCTGACGAATAGTCAATCCCTATATATAGTGTTAAACACTATTCTGATCACGGGATCAGAATATTATTCTGATCACAACATGAACTTCCTGGGTTACACGCGTGAACTTCCCTTTGTAGGAACCCGACCTTCGGGCTATCTTCGCAACCGTGCCTCTCCGCGTGAATTATTCTTGTTAGTCATGTTCTATGTGATATAAGTGTAATCTGCAAACAGTTTTTAGCAACTAAATGCCCGTTTTAAATAGGAATCTCGCTCGTTGGCGGATTTTTCTCTCGAGTCGTGATGAACTCGCGTTTTTTCAATTTTACTCCCTGAGTTGTTCGACCTGAACTTCCCCATGTGCTAGGTTGAACTTCCGCCAACATTACCCAAATGGGGCTTGCTATATACCATTGGAAAGCTATGAACACGAGTATCATGACCCAAGTTAAAGTTTTGGCAAAATGTAAGCAGTTTAAGAGAAGTTTTGAAAATCGCTTTTTCTTCATACAAAAAACGTGAATCATATTTTTGACCGCATTTGTAAACCGTTTATCGGAATGAGGCAAGTAATATGGCCTTGGAAAGCTGCTGCAAAACCGCTCCTTCCACATGTTGAAAGTTTTCTCTAATTCCCAAAGGCTAAAGAGTAATTTGGAAAATCGTAAAATTTCACAAACCGAACAGGCGAGTTCGTATTTTCGATGTAATTTCTAAACGGCTACTCCAATTTAGGCAAATGATATGGCGTTGGAAAGCTTATGAAAATGCGCTACTTTCCCATGTTTCATTTTTTTCGTAATTTTGAATGGTTAAAAGTAATTCAGAAAACGGTACAAGTTCCACCGAGTTCGTATTTTTGAGCTAATGTTTTAAACGTACGGCCGATTGCAGCAAATGATATGGCGTTGGAAAGCTTGAGGAAATGCGAAATTTTTGGTATGTATTGTTTATCCCAATTCCTTACTGTTTTAAGTCAATTTTGAAAATGGATAAAAATGTATTTTCGTCGTAATTTCTACAAACTTTATCGGAAGCTACGGAAAATGCGAAACTTTTTCATGTTGGTGGTTTCCTCTGGTTCCTAGCCGTTTTCAAGTAATTTAAAAAACAGCGGGATCATTCGTTCTGCCTTTATCGCGAAACAGATTCTTTGAAAATGCACCGCCTGAAGAACTTGAATTCTTGGCATGTCTACTTGAACTTCACTCTATTTTTCACGTGTTTTTTTACCGTAGCTCACCATCCACTCACCGGAACACTCAACGGAATTGAGCAAGTGATATACCGGTGGAAAGCTGCCGTAAACACGCAACTTTCCCGTGTTGATCGTTTTTTCATACTCGCGACGATTTTAAAAGTTTTTCATTTGAAATTCATTCACTGTAGTAGTTGAACTTCCTGCTGTTTTCACGTTGAACTTCTGTGACGTATTTTCGTTTGTAATTTTCTCATCCATTCGTTAGTGTTACACAAATGATAATCCTTTTGTACAAACCTCTCTCATAATAATTTTTTTAGCTTTCTCCGACGGAGGACTTGAACATATAACAACAAAACTTTTAGCCTTTGATTTTATTATTATTTTTTAATACAAAATGCACACCGTGTAGTACGTGCACTTCTGGTAGTTATCAATCTGAACTTCTCTCGGTTACGTGAATATATCTGAGTTTTTATGAATTTTTAATCTGATTTTCTTAATCCTTTTTATGAATTTTGAAGCTCTCTATTTTTAAAAGTCGCACTTCTTGTTATTTTATCTTTGAACTTCTTGTTTCCATTCTTTAATAACAAGGAAAATCTGAGTTTTTTATAATCATCGAACTTCTCCATCTTTTTAATATGGACTTCCTGGTTTTATTTCTTAATCCTTTTTTATGAAATTTTGAAGCGCTCTATTTTTAAAAGTTGAACTTCTTGTTTTTTATTTTTGAACTTCTTGTTTCCATTCTTTAATAATGAGGAAAATCTGAGTTTTCTATAATCATCGAACTTCTCCTTATTTTTAATGTGGACTTCCTGGTTTTATTTCTTTAATCCTTTTTATGAAATTTTGAAGCGCTCTATTTTTAAAAGTTGAACTTCTTGTTTCCATTCAATAAACATCGAACTTCCCGTTGTTTTCACTTTGAACTTTTACCATGTATTTTTGTTCGTAATTTCTCACCCGTTCATCGGAGTTGCACAAATGATATATAATGCCGATTACCTCTCTCACAAGAAGTTTTTGAACTTCCCCGTGCTGAGCACCTGAACTTCTAGCAGCGAAATTTTTATACTTTAACTTTTTATTCTATTTTCTCATATGAAAACACACACCATGCAGCACATGAACTTCTGACCGTTTTCAATTTGAACTTCTCTGTAAAAAATTTGTTCCTAACTCCTAAAGCACTCGTCAAATTTGAGCAAATGATAGCATTGGAAAGCATTTTTTAACAAATCATGACTAGTTAAGAGCATATTTTGAACATGCTAAGACTTGTTTTGAAGGATATACACAAAACATTCAAATTATATTATGGGAATAATGCACATAATACACAGTTGGAAAGATTATGTTTGAGAAGAAAAAAAATTCATCAATTTTTTCCAAATTCGTCGCCGTTTATGGGTAGTTTTCAAAATGCCAAAAATAGCATCGATTTTTTTTACCTTGTAAATTCTATGTTTTTGTAAACTTCGGACTTCTCTCCTATTTTAATTTGAACTTCTTAGTTTTATTTCTAGAAAATTGAAAATTAATTTTTGTAAGTAAACATTGAACAACTTTTTTTCTTGAATTGAATTAAATACATTTTTTTCTAGAAACGAGAAGAATTTGAGTTTTCTGCATACATCGAGTTGCTCCATTATTTTAGTTTGAACTTCTTGCTTTTATTCTTTTAATAACAAGAAAAATCTGAGTGTTTAACTTGTTTGTTACAAAAAATGAATTTCCTGGTTTTATTCTTCTAATAATGAGAAAAAACTAAAATTTTAATAAACATCGAACTTCACCATTTTTTAAATTTGAACTTCTTAGATTTATTTGTCATCGTTTATGAGCAACTTTAAGAATGCCAAAAATGATGTTTTTGTTCTTTTTTGTTTTTTGCGGATGTAAATCCTAGGTTTTAATAACCTTTGAATATCGGTCTTATTTTTATTTGAACTTCTTAATTTTGATTCTTAGAAAAATATGATTTTTAAACGAACATCAAACAACTTTTAAGAAATTGGACTTCATGCTTTTATTCTTTGAAAAATTTGAGTTTTCTGTACATATCGAACTGCCCTGTTTTTAAAATTAAATTGCTTGATTTATTTTTTAGTAACAACGAAAATCTGTTTTATATCAAAGTGCTCTATTTTTGTAATTTGGACTTCCTTGTTTATTTCTTTCAAGTACGGGAAGATCCTAATTTTGTAATAAATATTTGAACCAGCCCGTTATTTCAATTTGAACTTCTAGAGTTTTTTGTTTTAGAAAGAGTAAAAATCCCTTTTTACGAATTTTGCACTGCTCATGTTTTAAAAGATTTTTTTCCAAAATCGCTGCTTTTATGGGTATTTTTAAATGCCAAAATATTGCATCGATTCTTTTAACTTGTAAATTCTAGTTTTTTTATAAACTTTGAAATTTTATGTTATTTTAATTTGAACTTCTTAGTTTATTTTGAGAAAATAAAAAACATTTTTAAGTAAACATCGAACCACATTTTTTGAATTGAATTAAATACACTTTTTTGGAACAAGAAGAATCTGAGTTTTTTGTACATATTAAGCTGCTTCGTTATTTTAAATTGAACTTCTTAATTTTGTTCTTTACTAACGTGTGAAATCTGAGTTTTTTATAAACATTGAACTACTTCGTTATTTAAACTTGAGCTTCTTGGTTTTATTTTTTAGTAAAGGAAAAAAAATCCTAGGTTCGTAATAACATCGAAACGGTCCGTTATTTTTAATTTGAACTTCTATGTTTTTACTTAAACTTCTATGTTTATTTAAAAAAAGGTCAATTCCTTTTTTGTAGAGAAAATGAACTCTTTTCTTTAATTTAATTTGATCTTCTTACTTTTTTTAGAAACGAGGAAAATTCATATTTTAAAAAATGAAATTTCTATCTTTTTTAGTTTAACTAGTTTGGTTTGTTGTTAGAAATGGGAAAATCTTTTTTTTATAAACGTAAAACTGTTCTTTTTTTATTTGAACTTCTCTGTTTCATTTTTAGAAACGGGGAAATACATGTTTTTTTTACAATTTGAACTTCAATTTTTTTTACAATTTGGACTTTGCGAAATTTTCTCGATGGGCATCAAATCAAGTTTATAAGCCAAATACATAAACAATCAAAAAACATCTTCAAGTAACGGGATATGTTCCATGTGACTGGGAAAGCACCTCTTATCATTTCTTTAATGATGAACAACATCAAGTTCAAACAAAAAAACGAAGACAACAGCAGTGTCTAATCTCTCACATAAATTTCTCTCTCGCACTCAAGCTGAACAACAGCAGCAGCGCACCAACAGCAACCAAACGACGCGGGAGAAGGTTCTACTCCAATGTGCCATGCAGTTTTTTCATCCGGGAGGGGAGGATGTTACATCAGAAGGAAGAAGTTCAGCACGTGGCAGAGAGAAGGTCATTTTTGGTCGAAGACGACGGTGGGGAAGAGCTTGGCCAGAGATGCGTGAGAGGGATGAAGAAACTCGACGTCTGGTGGCGGCTCTGCCTCCCCTACTCCCGTAGGATGCAGAGTAATAGGAGCTGCATGTCGAGGCAGCGGCGTGATGGAGGGGGTCGCGCCGGGGAGCATGACGGCGGGATCACCACGACCACGCAGAGGGACCTCGAGGCCAGGAGGATGCAGTCGTGGACCCGTCGCGCTCAGGGATGGAGGAGCTCGCCGGAGACAGCACTGCCTCCATGAGTGTGAGATGGATCCTGAAGGAGTCCTCCTGTTGATGTAGCAGGAGGTGGACTGCAGCGACCCACTTGTGTTGCTGACACATGTGCGAGGACGAGTGAGCAGTAGGTTGCAGTGGCAGGTCAGCATCTACAGAACCTGTGGGCGCCGACGCTGGGAGGCGCGCGCCGGGAAGGTGCCGGGCAGCGGGGTGCGGGCCGGCGACAACGGGGGGCGCGTCAGGTACAGGGGGGCGACGGCACGCCAGGAGGAGGTGGGGGTGGCGACCTCGCGCCGGAGAGGGCGGGGCCCGCAGCGCGCCAGGAAGTAGGCGGTGGCGGCGGCCTCACGTCAGAAGAGGTGGGGGCGGCAGCACGCCAGGAGGAGGCGGGGCCGGCGGCACCCCTGGAAGGAGGCGGGGGTGGGAGGTGCGCCGGAGCAGGGTGGGCGGCGGCCAGAGGTTAGGGGATGGTGGTGGAGCGACGAGGTGATAACGGGTCGGGGCGTTTGGGTTTTTTCTTTCGCTCGCGGGATCTCAGTAAGATGCGGTCGGGCCCTTATAGGGCTGGCTGTGATCCAAATAACAATTCTAATCCCAGGATTAGAAGACGATATATATATATATATATATATATATATATATATATATTATTCTGTTACCCTAGTTGAACTGATGGTTTCAAGCGGTTGTACTGATGATTTCAAAGCGGTTGAACTGATCGTCTTCTTTAGTTCATTTTTTTTGCAATTTTTTTATTGAAACGGGGCGTGTAATATATTGTTGGAAAGCTCTTGACAACTATATTTCAGGTATATTGAACGTTTTTGCAAAATCATTATGGTTTAAGAGCAGTTTTTCAAAAAACCTTTTTTTTTGAAAACCGAAAACGTGAATCGTATTTTGGACTCAATTTTCAAACGGTTTGTCGGAATTGAGCAAATAAGATGGCGTTGAAAAGCTGGTGAAAATACGCATCTTTCATATATATCTTGTTTTTTCTAATTCTATATGATTTAAAAGTAATTTGGAAAATGATGAAATTCTGGGCGAAACATATTTTCGCGATTTTTTTGCAAACGGTTTGTCGGATTGACGCAAATGATACGGCGTTGAAAAGCTACGGAAAATGAGCAACTTTTTCATATTGAAATGTTTTCTAATTCCTCACGGTTTAAAAAAAATTCAAATATGGTCAAATTTGATTTCAAACGTGTTTTTTTTTAAGTTTGTCGAAATGAGGCAAACAATATATCCTTGGAAAGATATCGAAAATACAAAACTTAGTCATGTTGAACATTTTCTCAAATTCGCAACCGTTCAAGAGTAATTTGGATTACGGTGAGACACGTCGTTCTGTTTTTCGTCAGAAAAAACAGGGTACTTGTACTGATCTACGTGTGTGTTTGTACTGATGTATTTTTCATAAAGTAATTTTGAAAGGTTCCAAAAAAGAGTACTTGAACAGATGTCCATATGGATTTGTATTGAGCATGTTTTTGCAGACTTTTCTCTATTTTTTCTGTATGGTTTTCCTCGTAACTTTTCAACGGTTCAGGATATCATCGTCCCCGAACTTGCATGGTTTATACCGTTGAACTGAATGACATTTTTTTAAAAGAAAATGTGTGTTATGTTTTTTTTGACTAATTTTTTTCAACGATGTTCTGGACTTCTCTCATTTTACGACTTGAACTTTTGCTATTTGAATTTCCGTGGGGTTTCTTTTTTTAGCTTTTTTCCCAAACTTATCTAGGACGTCGTGTTGAACTTGTAACTTTTTAATTTGTGAACTTGTTGTGTTTTTACAATTCCAAAGCTAGCAAAAAAAATTCTAAGTTACTGACTCATTTCAGGATATCAGAGATAAAAATTGCCATCACCAAAATCAAGCATTAATCCGATCAAAGAGATGAAATACATTGACTTAACTTCCAAAAGTAATACATGTTCTACGGCCGATGTAAAGACATGTAGAAGAATATTTCTTAGCAAAATGAACTATAGACAGTCGGGATTAGTACAAAATGAACTACCAGTACTGTAGATATTAGCAAATTTGAACTTTTGTGTTTGTACTGATCGTTTTTTCAGGGATGAGACGTCATTTTTTTAACTCGCATAATAAAACAGTGGACTTATATGTGAGGATGTTTTGAACGGCCTCCTATCAAGACATGGACTTATAGAACTGAACCTTTTTTGGGATTACAATTTTAGATTTGTTTTCTCGTCCAAACTGACAACACCATCAGGTCTGAATTTGCATGGTTTCACTAGTTGAACTGATGGATGTTTTCTTTTTGTTTTGTTCAAACTCGAACATTTTTTGCAATGAAGGTATGTACTTCCTTTTTTTTGCAACTTGAAATTTTTTCATGATTTTTGTAATAAATATTTGTACTTCTTTTTTGTTTTGTTCAATGAAGAAAACAATGATCATTTGAACTAATTGGACAATAACATGTGAGCTTACAGTAATTTATCACTCGAACTTGTAGAAATAGATATAAGAAATTTGTACGGCCTCCGCACCATTGCATTGGTGTACTCCGGCGCGAGGAACAAATCCTGCCATATTTGATACATACACATGCATCCTAGTTGACATTTGTTCTATGGAATGTCGATGCCATTTATTGATTCCAAAAAAGATAGCAAGATGGCACATGGATTTAAGATGTACTTAAACCGAAACAATCCATATTTTCTGGAGAAATTGCAGAGCAGCACAACAAAGGTTACATGTTTTCTATAGTTGAGAGAAACAAGTTCATATTATCAACAGTACACCCACCACGCCAAGTTCTTAACTGAACATATGCATTTGTTTCGGAGATGGTGTTACATCCTGTGATATAAATGAAAATTACAGCAAAACAAAAAACCTGCAAGAGAAGCATTTTGCCAAACCAAAAGATAATTGAACCATTGGATCTTGAGCCGATGTACTGCATGCACTTCTTTGTTTGTACGGGATGCACCTCTCTTTTGTGGTTCATATACTGAAGATCCTTCAATTCAGTTATCAACACACCGCAACAGTCATGCTTGCCACCTATCTTTTGGATGCACTCCCTTGTCATTTTCTATTGCTAATTAGAGCACATCAGGAGCACCGACTCATGTGCGAATGTGTAGCTCGCTTCAGACTAGACAGTACTCTAGCAATACCTGTGCAATTGAGCAACAAGTTCAGAACAGGAGAAGCAACCAGGAATCATTCGCACGAAGAGTACTAAATAAAAATAAGAATTGCACTGATCTAAAGTTAGTTTTAAACTGAGGGTGTCACTTTGGTGTGTGATCATTTCTTGTGAACATTCAATTAAACATGTTTGGTGTCACTTGATGCAAGAAGGTGGTGTCAATCAAACAATAGCTTTATTTGGCAACAAAGAAACATCAAGAAGGATATTTCATTTCTTGTAAGCAAATCAACAAAAACCTTATTTCACAACAAGTAGAGATGAAGTAGCATCACCAGTACATATAGGAGACTCATAGGCGAACTCTTAATATACAAGCAAAATAGGACACTAGCTTTGTTTCCACACTTGTAAAAGCATCAGCAATGCAACCAACAGCAGTACAGAATCAGCCATTACACGAGTTCGATAATGCCACAACATGAAAAGAGGAATGGGGAAGGCCAGACCTCGTCGTTGTGTCATTGAACGGCCTCAGCTATCGACCGTGAACGGACTGTGGCGCCGGCGGTGAACACCACATTGGAAGAATGCTCATGGGTGCACCTGCCTCTACTCATGAGCGCCTGCATCAATGTGGGTTCAGCATTCTGAACTACTGCAACACTAGCCACCCGCATCAGAATAACCTTTTGGTGCAAAACTATTGTACAATAAAAACACTCGGTTTTATTTTGCACACACACACATAGTACTGTCATATGTGTTTTTCACAAACTGATGATAGTTCACATACTAAACTGGCACACCTAGTTTGTGTTTCAGGAAATAAAATAGATGTCCTCGAGGTGAGTTTATGAGGGAGGGTCCAGAGCCTCAGTATGATCCGGACCACGGCTGGAGCTGCGGATGGTAGTGAAGCTCCACATCCTCCGTCATCGGTGAGCTCCGACCATTGATCACACGACGGAGGAAGCCATGTACTGATGAGAATTCACATATTGAACTGGCACAGCTAGTTTGTGTTTCAGGAAATAAAATAGATGATAGTTCGTTTATGATGATGATATTTCAGCATTTCTTCCCATGGCAGAAAATCACCTGAATCTTAAAAAGGACTGGAAATCACAAAATAAAATGCATTCAAGTAGCAAAATTAGGAAGGGATCAGATAACACATTTTAATTTGAGCAACTTCTTAGTGGGACATCACTTACAACTGCAGCGCTGGTTAACAATTGTTAGACATATTGATTGCTCAAATATAACGTAGGACTGAGAATTCGTGTTTGTTCAGCATGAATTTTGAGAACTAATTAATCCCTAGAGGCTGGATGATCTTCTATAGGAGTAATTACTTGTTCTATGATCTCTGTCTTGATGAGATGTAAAGACTAGGTTCAGTTCCAAAAAAGTTATTTAGCTTTCACTATGGTTTACTGGCCTTTGCTGTGCATTTCCAAGATCAAATGAAGTGTCAAATGACCTGTTTTCACCAGTGTTGATGTGGCTGTTGTATTTCCCATTAAGTATGACGAGCTGACTGAAGAACATTTCTGTACTACTGTATTCAACTTTGAAGCTAAATGAAAATTGGTACATAGTTTATGACAGTATGTTACGCTCAAATTACAGCAAGATAATCAGATGAAAATACACTTTTGGATCTGATAACAAATACGAGCAATTTGGTGTTGTTCTGCCTGTCATTACAACTACCATTTTTACAAGAAAACCAAAATCATGTGGTCCTATGGTTTGATCTTTAACATGCAGGTTGGCTTGTACATGCTGAGATGAGTTATCTAATAGATCATGGCAGCACATGCTGAGACTTCAATATCTAACCATCAAGCCTGAGCATTATCATGTGCATTGACTTATACTACAATATCATGTAATAGTACATTTTCATCAACTCGATATTCATCGGTACTAGTATGCGTGGACAATAAGTTCAGATTTGTAGCAGCACACGCACGAAACTTACCGATTTTTTCACTGGACTTGCAGAACTTTGAAACTTGAACTTCACAAAACCGGCGACCCCTCCCTTGAGCTAGCTGTATCCTGGCCGCGACCACCACCTGGATCCAGGACGAGGTGACCACCTGGAGCTGCCCAGGCTACCCGGTGGTGGGGATCCAGCGGGGGCCTGTTCTGTGGCGAGCATGGTGGCTTGTTGGCCTTGGCGGCCTACGCGCTCGATGGTGGTATACGATAGGCGGAGCGCGGTGGAGGGAGTGAAGGGAGGGCCGGACAAGGAGAAGGATCGCAGACGGACAGGAGAAGGGTCGCGAACGGAGGGAGGCGGGTGGATGGACGCGACCAGCATCCGATGGAGGGAGTTGCCGATGCTGTGGGGTGGAGGGATCTGCATCACCGGTCGTGGTGCGCGTCGTCGGGAGGAACTGCGAGGGGCGTCGCCGTGGAGTGGGGGGTGCGGTGCGCGTCACCGGAGTAGGCGTCGCGCATTGCCGGGAGGTGGGGAGGCGTATCACCGGGACTTGGGGGAGGCGCGTGGCCAGAAGGTGGGGGAGGCGCGGCGCGTGGACGGGAGGTGGAAGGGGGCGGCACGTCGGCGGGAGGTGGAAGGGGTGGCGCGTCGGCGGGAGCTAGAAGGGGCGGCGCGTCGGCGGGAGCTGGAGGGCGCGGTGATGGGGCAGGGTGTGGCAGGGCGGCGAGGTAAGGGGTGGCGGCGCGCTGGAGGATTTGGGATCGGGAGGGAGGTGGGCGGGTTCGGGAATGGTCGGTCGTGTGTACTGGTTCGGGCCGGTGGGCTGGATTCGGGACATCGAGTCGCGCGCCGCATAGGGGGTGACAGAATAATATTCTGTCACGGGTAACAGAATAATATAACCACTATTCTGATCACGGGATCAGAATAATATTTTGATCACAATCTGAACTTCCCGAGTAACGCACCTGAATTTCCCTGTGTACGAACCCAAACTTCGGTCTATCTTCACAACCGTGACTTCCCTCGTGAATTATTCCGGCCGGTTGTGTTGCCTGGGATGTGACTGTAATCCAGATACCCATACCTGCATCTAAATGCTCGTTTTTATTCGTAATTTTGCATTTTGGCTGATTCACTCTCGGGGCGGATGAACCTGTGTCTATTTACAAGTTTAATGCGTTCATTGGATGTTCAAGAACCTCTAACATGATGGGAATTTGGTGTAGGTACGAGTTTCGTGGACAATTTGTCGTTAATTTCAACGAATTTGATTCCGGGTTCTGTGTTCTTCGTCCGCGGGAGTGGTTCCGCGGCTTCAGTGGATTTGTTGTTTTTATTTGAATATAGAGGGCGGATTTGATTGCAGTAGTGAGATTGGACCGTTCATGCGTTGTTAATTTGATCGGGCAGGCGAATACACCCCTGAAATCGGGCGATTGGATCTCGTGTCCGCCCCTGTTGGTTCCGGTTCTTTGATGAGACAGCTTGGTGGCTTTGTCGTTTTGATGTTTGGGCGTAGTAGGATGTCGTTCGAGGTCGCGGACTGAGAAGGTGTAGTCACCCAAGTGATTAAATCTAAAAAACAAATTCGATAGCGTGTATTTTTCCAATGATTCTACTGTCTGTCTTACGAATTGGACTTCTGCACCTTTTGTGCTAGAACTTCCGTCGTTTTTATGCATGTTTTTACTTCCGTCGTTTTTGTTTTTCAGAGTACTCATAATGCGTAAATGTGGAGCTGGTCCATAGACACACAAATCATCCATTTTATATTTATTCTGTCTTTCGGATTAGTTTTTTTGGATCATCCACATTCTGTGGTATTAGTTGGACTTCTATGGTACCAGTGATTGAACTTCCTGGTTTCCACATTGCAAGGCGGTGCAGCATCTCGCTCTATTTTTTCTTTTTTCTTTTTGTTTTTTTGTAATTTTCAAATTTCTAATTTGGGTTTGAGTTTGTTCCGTGGGCAACTATGGGATTATTCCCAAATATAAATGCATATCTTACTTATTTTTTGTAACATGATTGCATACTTCGAACAGTGGTAGAACTTCAGTATGTGTTTAACGTGAAACTTACAAGATCTTTGCCCAAGTATGCATGCACTTTTTCCAGATCATGTAAGGGTCGTTGTAGAAGCTGGACTTCTATGTTGTTTATAGGTGAACTTCTGCTTTTCCTTCTTTGCAAAGTAATAAAGCAAGTCCTTTGTATTTCCTTCTTTTTTATGTTACTTTTCATTCTTTGCATTGGTTTCGATTTTTTGACTTAGTCCCATGAACAACCATGTAATTGGCCGATGGATATGCGTATTTTTTTATTTTTCTAGTATGTTTTTGTACTTATAATAGTTGTTGTTCTTCACTGAATAACTATCCTAAACTTCTGTGTGATAATTGTTTTTAACATGTTAATTTGAGGTTGTTATTTTTTGGATTTAAATATTTTGTAGACATTGAAATCGGCATTGCGCGTATTGACAAATGCGGTAGCGCGAGGCCGAGCAGTGGGGAGGGGGGAGGGACCCCCTCCCCTCCCCCTGCGAGGCTGAGATAGGAACGAGCCAGAGCAGGCGACGACGCGGCGTGCCACGTCGTCGCATGTGGAGGCGAGTCCGTCACATCCGTGACCCCACTATCTATCTTAGGGTTTTTAGGGTTTAGGGTGCGTGCGGTGGGGGTGGAAACAGAATAACCGCATTGCGTCCTGTCAAATCCTAGCGCGCAGCAATGCGGTAGCGCGAGGCCGAGCAGGGGCCCCCCCTCTCCCCCCTGCGAGGCCGAGACAGGAACGAGACGGAGCAGGCGACGACACGACGTGTCGCGTCGTCGCATGCGGAGGCAAGTCCGTCACATCCGTGACCCCACTATCTATCTTAGGGTTTTTAGGGTTTAGGGTGCGTGCGGTGGGGGTGGAAACAGAATAACCGCATTGCGTCCTGTCAAATCCTAGCACGCAGCAATGCGGTAGCGCGAGGCCGAGCAGGGGGGAGGGGGGTCGAGACCCCCTCCCCTCCCCTGCGAGGCCGAGACAGGAACGAGCTGGAGCAGGCGACGATGCGGCGTGCCGCGTCGTCGCATGCGGAGGCGAGTCCGTCACATCCGTGACCCCACAATCTATCTTAGGGTTTTTAGGGTTTATGGTGCGTGCGGTGGGGGTGGAAACAGAATAACCGCATTGCGTCCTGTCAAATCCTAGCGCGCAGCAATGCGGTAGCGCGAGGCCGAGCAGGGGGGACCCCCTCCCCCCTGCGAGGCCGAGACAGGAACGAGCCGGAGCAGGCGACGACACGACGTGCCGCGTCGTCGCATGCGGAGGCGAGTCCGTCACATCCGTGACCCCACTATCTATCTTAGGGTTTTTAGGGTTTAGGGTGCGTGCGGTGGGGGTGGAAATAGAATAACCGCATTGCGTCCTGTCAAATCCTACCGCGCAGCAATGCCGTAGCGCGATGCCGAGCAGGGGGGAGGGGGGTCGGGACCCCCTCCCCTCCCCCTGCGAGGCCGAGACAGGAACGAGCCGGAGCAGGCGACGACGCGGCGTGCCGCGTCGTCGCATGCGGAGGCGAGTCCGTCACATCCGTGACCCCACTATCTATATTAGGGTTTTTAGGGTTTAGGGTGCGTGCGGTGGGGGTGCAAACAAAATAACCGCATTGCGTCCTGTCAAATCCTAGCGCGCAGCAATGCGGTAGCGTGAGGCCAAACAGGGGGGAGGGGGTCAGGACCCGCCCTCCCCTCCCCCTGCGAGGCCGAGACAGGAACGAGCCGGAGCAGGCGACGACGCGGCGTGCCGCGTCGTCGCATGCGGAGGCGAGTCCGTCACATCCGTGACCCCACTATCTATCTTAGGGTTTTTAGGGTTTAGGGTGCGTGTGGTGGGGGTGGAAACAGAATAACCTGCATTGCGTCCTGTCAAATCCTAGTGCGCAGTAATGTGGTAGCGTGAGGCCGAGCAGGGGGGGTCGGGACCCCCCTCCCACCCCCCTGCGAGGCCGAGACAGGAACGAGCCGGAGCAGGCGACGACGCGGCGTGCCACTTCTTCGCATGCGGAGGCGAGTCCGTCACATCCGTGACCCCACTATCTATCATAGGGTTTTTAGGGTTTAGGGTGCGTGCGGTGGGGGTGGAAACAGAATAACCGCATTGCGTCCTGTCAAATCCTAGCACGCAGCAATGCGGTAGCGCGAGGCCGAGCAGGGGGGACCCCCCTCTCTCCCCCCTACGAGGCCGAGACAGGAACGAGCCGGAGCAGGCGACGACACGGCGTGCCGCGTCGTCGCATGCGGAGGCGAGTCCGTCACATCCGTGACCCCACTATCTATCTTAGGGTTTTTAGGGTTTAGGGTGCGTGCGGTGGGGGTGGAAACAGAATAACCGCGTTGCGTCCTGTCAAATCCTAGCGCGCAGCAATGCGGTAGCGCGAGGCCGAGTAGGGGGGGACCCCCCTCCCCCCTGCGAGGCCAAGATAGGAACGAGCCGGAGCAGGCGACGACACGGCGTGCCGCGTCGTCGCATGTGGAGGCGAGTCCGTCACATCCGTGACCCCACTATCTATCTTAGGGTTTTTAGGGTTTAGGGTGCGTGCGGTGGGGGTGGAAATAGAATAACCGCTTTGCGTCCTGTGAAATCCTACAGCACAGCAATGCCGTAGCGCGAGGCCGAGCAGGGGGGAGGGGGGGTCGGAACCCCCTCCCCTCCCCCTGCGAGGCCAAGACAGGAACGAGCCGGAGCAGGCGACGACACGGCGTGCCGCGTCGTCGCATGCGGAGGCGAGTCCGTAACATCCGTGACGCCACTATCTATCTTAGGGTTTTTAGGCTTTAGGGTGCGTGCGGTGGGGGTGGAAATAGAATAACCGCATTGCGTCCTGTCAAATCCTAGCGCGCAACAATGCGGTAGCGCGAAGCCGAGCAGGGGGGGTCGGGACCCCCTCCCCTCCCCCTGCGAGGCCGAGATAGGAACGAGCCGGAGCAGGCGACGACGCGGCATGCCACGTCGTCGCATGCGGAGGCGAGTCCGTCACATCCATGACCCCACTATCTATCTTAGGGTTTTTAGGGTTTAGGGTGCATGCGGTGGGGGTGGAAACAGAATAACCGCATTGCGTCCTGTCAAATCCTAGCGCGCACCAATGCGGTAGCGTTAGGAGGCCGAGACAGGAACGAGCCGGAGCAGGCGACGACATGGCGTGCCGCGTCGTCGCATGCGGAGGCGAATCCGTCACATCCGTGACCCCACTATCTATCTGTTGGGGATCGTAGCAGAAATCAAAAAATTTCTACGCATCACCAAGATCCATCTATGGAGTTTACTAGCAACGAGAGGGAAGGAGTGCATCTACATACCCTTGTAGATCGCGAGCGGAAGCGTTCAAGTGAACGGGGTTGATGGAGTCGTACTCGTCGTGATCCAAATCACCGATGATCCTAGCGCCGAACGGACGGCACCTCCGCGTTCAACACACGTACGGAGCGGGGACGTCTCCTCCTTCCTGATCCAGCAAGGGGGGAGGAGAGGTTGATGGAGATCCAGCAGCACGACGGCGTGGTGGTGGAAGTAGCGGGGATCCCGGCAGGGCTTCGCCAAGCGCAAGCGGGAGGGAGAGGGAGGCGCCAGGGGCTAGGGTACTGCTGCCCTTCCTTCCCCCCACTATATATAGTCCCCCTGGAGGGGGGCGCTGGCCCTGGGGATCCCATCTACATGGGGGGGCGGCGGCCAAGGGGGAACTTGCCCCCCAAGTCAGGTGGGGCGCCCCCACCCCCAGGGTTTCCAACCCTAGGCGTAGGGGGAGGCCCAAGGGGGGGCGCCCCAGCCCACTAGGGGCGGGTTCCCTTCCCACTTCAGCCCATGGGGCCCTCCGGGGCAGGTGGCCCCACCCGGTGGACCCCCGGGACCCTTCCGATGGTCCCGGTACAATACCGGTGACCCCCAAAACTTTCCCGGTGGCCAAAACTGGACTTCCTATATATAATTCTTCACCTCCGGACCATTCCGGAACTCCTCGTGACATCCCGGATCTCATCCGGGACTCCGAACAACTTTCGGATTTCCGCATACTAATATCTCTACAACCCTAGCGTCATCGAACCTTAAGTGTGTAGACCCTACGGGTTCGGGAGACATGCAGACATGACCGAGACGACTCTTCGGTCAATAACCAACAACGGGATCTGGATACCCATGTTGGCTCCCACATGTTCCACGATGATCTCATCGGATGAAGCACGATGTCGAGGATTCAATCAATCCCGTATACAATTCCCTTTGTCAATCGGTACGTTACTTGCCCGAGATTCGATCGTCGGTATCCCAATACCTCGTTCAATCTTGTTACCGGCAAGTCACTTTACTAGTACCGTAATGCATGATCCCGTGACCAACCACTTGGTCACTTTGAGCTCATTATGATGATGCATTACCGAGTGGGCCCTGAGATACCTCTCCATCATACGGAGTGACAAATCCCAGTCTCGATCCGTGTCAACCCAACAGACACTTTCAGAGATACCTGTAGTGTACCTTTATAGTCACCCAGTTACGTTGTGACGTTTGGTACACCCAAAGCACACCTACGGCATCCGGGAGTTACACGATCTCATGGTCTAAGGAAATGATACTTGACATTGGAAAAGCTCTAGCAAACGAACTACACGATCTTTGTGCTATGCTTAGGATTGGGTCTTGTCCATCACATCATTCTCCTAATGATGTGATCCCGTTATCAATGACATCCAATGTCCATAGTCAGGAAACCATGACTATCTGTTGATCAACAAGCTAGTCAACTAGAGGCTCACTAGGGACATGTTGTGGTCTATGTATTCACACATGTATTACGATTTCCGGATAACACAATTATAGCATGAAAAATAGACAATTATCATGAACAAGGAAATATAATAATAACCATTTTATTATTGCCTCTAGGGCATATTTCCAACAGTCTCCCACTTGCACTAGAGTCAATAATCTAGTTACATTGTGATGAATCGAACACCCATAGAGTTCTGGTGTTGATCATGTTTTGTTCTAGGGAGATGTTTAGTCAACGGATCTGCTACATTCAGGTCCGTATGTACTTTACAAATATCTATGTCTCCATTTTGAACACTTTCACGAATGGAGTTGAAGCGATGCTTGATATGCCTGGTCTTCCTGTGAAACCTGGGCTCCTTGGCAAGGGCAATAGATCCAGTGTTGTCACAGAAGAGAGTCATCGGGCCCGACGCATTGGGAATCACCCTAGGTCGGTAATGAACTCCTTCATCCAGATTGCTTCTTGTGCTGCCTCTGAGGCCGCCATGTATTCCGCTTCACATGTAGATCCCGCCACGACGCTTTGCTTGCAACTGCACCAGCTTACTGCCCCTCCATTCAAAATATACACGTATCCGGTTTGTGACTTAGAGTCATCCAGATCTGTGTCGAAGCTAGCATCGACATAACCCTTTACGACGAGCTCTTCGTCACCTCCATAAACGAGAATCATATCCTTAGTCCTTTTCAGGTACTTCAGGATTTCTTGACCGCTGTCCAGTGTTCCATGCCGGGATTACTTTGGTACCTTCCTACCAAACTTACGGCAAGGTTTACATCAGGTCTGGTACACAGCATGGCATACATAATAGACCCTATGGCCGAGGCATAGGGGATGACACTCATCTTTTCTCTATCTTCTGCCGTGGTCGGGCATTGAGCCGTGCTCAATTGCACACCTTGCAATACAGGCAAGAACCCCTTCTTGGACTGATCCATATTGAACTTCTTCAATATCTTGTCAAGGTACGTACTTTGTGAAAGACCAATGAGGCGTCTTGATCTATCTCTATAGATCTTGATGCCTAATATATAAGCAGCTTCTCCAAGGTCCTTCATTGAAAAACACTTGTTCAAGTAGGCCTTTATGCTTCCCAAGAATTCTATATCATTTCCCATCAACAGTATGTCATCCACATATAATATGAGAAATGCTACAGAGCTCCCACTCACTTTCTTGTAAACACAGGCTTCTCCATAAGTCTGTGTAAACCCAAACGCTTTGATCATCTCATCAAATCGAATGTTCCAACTCCGAGATGCTTGCACCAGCCCATAGATGGAGTGCTGGAGCTTGCATACCTTGTTAGCATTCTTAGGATTGACAAAACCTTCCGGCTGCATCATATACAATTCTTCCTTAAGAAAGCCGTTAAGGAATGCCGTTTTGACGTCCATTTGCCATATCTCATAATCATAGAATGCGGCAATTGCTAACATGATTCGGACGGACTTCAGCTTCGCTACGGGTGAGAAAGTCTCATCGTAGTCAACCCCTTGAACTTGTCGATAACCCTTAGCGACAAGTCGAGCCTTATAGATGGTCACATTACCATCCGCGTCTGTCTTCTTCTTAAAGATCCATTTGTTTTCTATCGCTCGCCGATCATTGGGCAAGTCAGTCAAAGTCCATACTTCGTTTTCATACATGGATCCTATCTCGGATTTCATGGCTTCTAGCCATTTGTTGGAATCTGGGCCCGCCAGTGCTTCTTCATAGTTCGAAGGTTCACCGTTGTCTAACAACATGATTTCCAGGACAGGGTTGCCGTACCACTCTGGTGCGGAACGTGTCCTTGTGGACCTACGAAGTTCAGCAGTAACTTGATCCGAAGCTTCATGATCATCATCATTAACTTCCTCCCCAGTCGGTGTAGGCACCACAGGAACATCTTCCTGCGCTGCGCTACTTTCCGGTTCGGAAGGGGTGACTATCACCTCATCAAGTTCCACTTCCCTCCCACTTATTTCTTTCGAGAGAAACTCTTTCTCCAGAAAGGACCCGTTCTTGGCAACAAAGATCTTGCCTTCGGATCTGAGGTAGAAGGTATACCCAATGGTTTCCTTGGGGTATCCTATGAAGACGCATTTCTCCGACTTGGGTTCGAGCTTTTCAGGTTGAAGTTTCTTGACATAAGCATCGCATCCCCAAACTTTTAGAAACGACAGCTTAGGTTTCTTCCCAAACCATAATTCATACGGTGTCGTCTCAACGGATTTTGACGGAGCCCTATTTAAAGTGAATGCGGCAGTCTCTAAAGCATAGCCCCAAAATGAGAGCGGTAGATCGGTAAGAGACATCATAGATCACACCATATCCAATAGAGTGCGATTACGACGTTCGGACACACCATTTCGCTGAGGTGTTCCAGGCGGCCTGAGTTGTGAAACTATTCCACATGTCCTTAAGTGTGTGCCAAATTCGTGACTCAAATATTCTCCTCCACGATCTGATCGTAAGAACTTTATTTTCCTGTCACGTTGATTCTCAACCTCACTCTGAAATTCCTTGAACTTTTCAAAGGTTTCAGACTTGTGTTTCATTAGGTAGACATACCCATATCTACTCAAGTCATCAGTGAGAGTGAGAACATAACGATAGCCGCCGCGAGCCTCAACACTCATTGGACCGCACACATCAGTATGTATGATTTCCAATAAGTTGGTTGCTCGCTCCATTGTTCCGGAGAACGGAGTCTTGGTCATCTTACGCATGAGGCATGGTTCGCATGTGTCAAATGATTCGTAATCAAGAGACTCCAAAAGTCCATCTGCATGGAGCTTCTTCATGCGCTTGACACCAATGTGACCAAGGCGGCAGTGCCACAAGTATGTGGGACTATCGTTATCAACTTTACATCTTTTGGTATTCACACTATGAATATGTGTAACATCACGTTCGAGATTCATTAAGAATAAACCATTGACCAGCGGGGCATGACCATAAAACATATCTCTCATATAAATAGAACAACCATTATTCTCGGATTTAAATGAGTAGCCATCTCGCATTAAACAAGATCCTAATACAATGTTCATGCTCAAAGCTGGCACTAAATAACAATTATTGAGGTTTAAAACTAATCCCGTAGGTAAATGCAGAGGTAGCGTGCCGACGACGATCACATCGACCTTGGAACCATTCCCGACGCGCATCATCACCTCGTCCTTCGCCAGTCTCCGTTTATTCCGCAGCTCCTGTTTTGAGTTACAAATATGAGCAACCGCACCGGTATCAAATACCCAGGAGCTACTACGAGTACTGGTAAGGTACACATCAATTACATGTATATCACATATACCTTTGGTGTTGCCGGCCTTCTTGTCCGCTAAGTATTTGGGGCAGTTCCGCTTCCAGTGACCACTTCCCTTGCAATAAAAGCACTCAGTCTCAGGCTTGGGTCCATTCTTTGGCTTCTTCCCGGCAACTGCCTTACCAGGCGCGGCAACTACCTTGCCGTCCTTCTTGAAGTTCTTCTTACCCTTGCCTTTCTTGAACTTAGTGGTTTTATTCACCATCAACACTTGATGTTCCTTTCTGATCTCCACCTCCGCTGATTTCAGCATTGAATATACCTCAGGAATGGTCTTTTCCATCCCCTGCATATTGAAGTTCATCACAAAGCTCTTGTAGCTCGGTGGAAGCGACTGAAGGATTCTGTCAATGACCGCGTCATCCGGGAGATTAACTCCCAGCTGAGACAAGCGGTTGTGTAACCTAGACATTTTGAGTATGTGCTCACTGACAGAACTATTTTCCTCCATTTTACAACTGAAGAACTTGTCGGAGACTTCATATCTCTCGACTCGGGCATGAGCTTGGAAAACCATTTTCAGCTCTTCGAACATCTCATATGCTCTGTGTTTCTCAAAACGCTTTTGGAGCCCCGGTTCTAAGCTGTAAAGCATGCCACACTGAACGAGGGAGTAATCATCAGCACGTGACTGCTAAGCGTTCATAACGTCTTGGTTCTCTGGGATGGGTGCTTCACCTAGCGGTGCTTCTAGGACATAATCTTTCTTGGCAGCTATGAGGATGATCCTCAGGTTCCGGACCCAGTCCGTATAGTTGCTGCCATCATCTTTCAGCTTGGTTTTATCTAGGAACGCGTTGAAGTTGAGGGCAACATGGGCCATTTGATCTACAAGACATATTGTAAAGATTTTAGACTAAGTTCATGATAATTAAGTTCATCTAATCAAATTATTCAATGAACTCCCACTCAGATAGACATCCCTCTAGTCATCTAAGTGAAACATGATCTGAGTCAACTAGGCCGTGTCCGATCATCACGTGAGACGGACTAGTCAATATCGGTGAACATCTTCATGTTGATCGTATCTTCTATACGACTCATGATCGACCTTTCGGTCTTCCGTGTTCCGAGGCCATGTCTGTACATGCTAGGCTCGTCAATTCAACCTAAGTGTATTGCGTGTGTTCCAAGACCATGTCTGTACATGCTAGGCTCGTCAACACCCGTTGTATGCGAACGTTAGAATCTATCACACCCGATCATCATGTGGTGCTTCGAAACAACGAACCTTCGCAACGGTGCACAGTTAGGGGGAACACTTTCTTGAAATTATTATAAGGGATCATCTTACTTACTACCGTCGTTCTAAGCAAATAAGATGTAAAACATGATAAACATCACATGCAATCAAATAGTGACATGATATGGCCAATATCATTTTGCTCCTTTGATCTCCATCTTCGGGGCGCCATGATCATCTTCGTCACCGGCATGACACCATGATCTCCATCATCGTGTCTTCATGAAGTTGTCACGCCAATGATTACTTCTACTTCTATGGTTAACGTGTTTAGCAATAAAGTAAAGTAATTTACATGGCGTTATTCAATGACACGCAGGTCATACAAAAAATAAAGACAACTCCTATGGCTCCTGCCGGTTGTCATACTCATCGACATGCAAGTCGTGATTCCTATTACAAGAACATGATCAATCTCATACATCACATATATCTCATTCATCACATCCTTTTGGCCATATCACATCACAAGGCACATGCTGCAAAAACAAGTTAGACGTCCTCTAATTGTTGTTGCATGTTTTTACATGGCTTCTATAGGTTTCTAGAAAGAACGTTTCTTACCTACGTAAAACCACAACGTGATATGCCAATTTATATTTACCCTTCATAAGGACCCTTTTCATCGAATCCGTTCCGACTAAAGTGGGAGAGACAGACACCCGCTAGCCACCTTATGAAACTAGTGCATGTCAGTCGGTGGAACCTGTCTCACGTAAGCGTACGTGTAAGGTCGGTCCGGGAAGCTTCATCCCACGATGCCGCCGAAACAAGATAAGACTAGTAGTGGCAAGAAAAATTGACAACATCTACGCCCACAACTGCTTTGTGTTCTATTCGTGCATAGAAACTACGCATAGGCCTGGCTCATGATGCCACTGTTGGGGATCGTAGCAGAAATCAAAAATTTTCTACGCATCACCAAGATCCATCTATGGAGTTTACTAGCAACAAGAGGGAAGGAGTGCATCTACATACCCTTGTAGATCGCGAGCGGAAGCGTTCAAGTGAACGGGGTTGATGGAGTCGTACTCGTCGTGATCCAAATCACCGATGATCCTAGCGCCGAACGGACGGCACCTCCACGTTCAACACACGTACGGAGCGGGGGAGTCTCCTCCTTCTTGATCCAGCAAGGGGGAAGGAGAGGTTGATGGAGATCCAGCAGCACTGCGGCGTGGTGGTGGAAGTAGCGGGGATCCCGGCAGGGCTTCGCCAAGCGCAAGCGGGAGGGAGAGGTGTCACGGGAGGGAGAGGGAGGCGCCAGGGGCTAGGGTACTGCTGCCCTCCCTCCCCCCACTATATATAGGCCCCCTGGGGGGGCGCCAGCCCTGGGGATCCCATCTACATGGGGGGGGCGGCGGCCAAGGGGGGAACTTGCCCCCCAAGTCAGGTGGGGCGCCCCCACCCCCAGGGTTTCCAACCCTAGGCGCAGGGGGAGGCCCAAGGGGGGCGCCCCAGCCCACTAGGGGCTGGTTCCCTTCCCACTTCAGCCCATGGGGCCCTCCGGGGCAGGTGGCCACACCCGGTGGACCCCCGGGACCCTTTCGGTGGTCCCGGTACAATACCGGTGACCCCCGAAACTTTCCCGGTGACCGAAACTGGACTTCCTATATATAATTCTTCACCTCCGAACCATTCCGGAACTCCTCGTGACGTCCGGGATCTCATCGGGGACTCCGAACAACTTTCGTATTTCCGCATACTAATATCTCTACAACCCTAGCGTCACCGAACCTTAAGTGTGTAGACCCTACGGGTTCAGGAGACATGCAGACATGACCGAGACGACTCTCCGGTCAATAACCAACAACGGGATCTGGATACCCATGTTGGCTCCCACATGTTCCATGATGATCTCATCGGATGAACCACGATGTCGAGGATTCAATCAATCCCGTATACAATTCCCTTTGTCAATCGGTACGTTACTTGCCCGAGATTCGATCGTCGGTATCCCAATACCTCGTTCAATCTCGTTACCGGCAAGTCACTTTACTCGTACCGTAATGCATGATCCCGTGACCAACCACTTGGTCACTTTGAGCTCATTATGATGATGCATTACCGAGTGGGCCCAGAGATACCTCTCCGTCATACGGAGTGACAAATCCCAGTCTCGATCCGTGTCAACCCAACAGACACTTTCAGAGATACCTGTAGTGTACCTTTATAGTCACCCAGTTATATTGTGACGTTTGGTACACCCAAAGCACTCCTACGGCATCCGGGATTTACACGATCTCATGGTCTAAGGAAATGATACTTGACATTGGAAAAGCTCTAGCAAACGAACTACACGATCTTTGTGCTATGCTTAGGATTGGGTCATGTCCATCACATGATTCTCCTAATGATGTGATCCCGTTATCAATGACATCCAATGTCCATAGTCAGCAAACCATGACTATCTGTTGATCAACGAGCTAGTCAACTAGAGGCTCACTAGGGACATGTTGTGGTCTATGTATTCACACATGTATTACGATTTCCGGATAACACAATTATAGCATGAACAATAGACAATTATCCTGAACAAGGAAATATAATAATAACCATTTTATTATTGCCTCTAGGGCATATTTCCAACACTATCTTAGGGTTTTTAGGGTTTGGGGTGCGTGCGCTGGGGGTGGAAATAGAATAACCGCATTGCGTCCTGTCAAATCCTAGCGCGCAGCAATGCCGTAGCGCGAGGCCGAGCAGGGGGAAGGGGGGTCGGGACCCCCTCCCCTCCCCCTGCGAGGCCAAGACAGGAACGAGCCGGAGCAGGCGACGATGCGGCGTGCCGCGTCGTCGCATGCGGAGGCAAGTCCGTCACATCCGTGAGCCCACTATCTATCTTAGGGTTTTTAGGGTTTAGGGTGCGTGCGGTGGGGGTGGAAACAGAATAACCGCATTGCGTCCTGTCAAATCCTAGCACGCAGCAATGCGGTAGCGCAAGGCCAAGCAGGGGGGGGGGGGTCAAGACCCGCCCTCCCCTCCCCCTGCGAGGCCGAGACATGAACGAGCCGGAGCAGGCGACGACGCGGCGTGCCCGTCGTTGCATGCGGAGGCGAATCCGTCAAATCCGTGACCCCACTATCTATCTTAGGGGTTTTAGGGTTTACGGTGCGTGCGGTGGGGGTGGAAACAGAATAACCGCATTGCGTCCTGTCAAATCCTAGCACGCCGCAATGCGGTAGCGCGAGGCCAAGCAGGGGGGGCCCCCTCCCCCTGCGAGGCCGAGACAGGAACGAGCCGGAGTAGGCGACGACCCGGCGTGCCGCGTCGTCGCATGCGGAGGCAAGTCCGTCACATCCTAGCGCGTAGCAATGGGGTAGCGCGAGGCCGAGCAGGGGGGACCACCCCTCCCCCCCTGCGAGGCCAAGACAGGAATGAGCCGGAGTAGGCGACAACACGGCGTGCCGCGTCGTCGCATGCGGAGGCGAGTCCATCACATCCGTGACCCCACTATATATCTTAGGGTTTTTAGGGTTTAGGGTGCGTGCGGTGGGGGTGGAAATAGAATAACCGCATTGCGTCCTGTCAAATCCTAGTGCACAGCAATGCGGTAGCGCGAGGCCGAGCAGGGGGGACCCCCTCCCCCCTGCGAGGCCGAGACAGGAACGAGCCGGAGCAGGCGACGACACGACTTGCCGCGTCGTCGCATCTGGAGGCGAGTCCGTCACATCCGTGACCCCACTATCTATCTTAGGGTTTTTAGGGTTTAGGGTGCGTGCGGTGGGGGTGGAAACAGAATAACCGCATTGCGTCATGTCAAATCCTAGCGTGCAGCAATACAATAGCGCGAGGCCGAGCAGGGGGGAGGGGGGGGTCGGGACCCCCGCCCCTCCCCCTGTGAGGCCGATACAGGAACGAGCCGGAGCAGGCGACAACGCGGCATGCCGCGTCGTCGCATGCGGAGGCGAGTCCGTCACATCCATGACCCCACTATCTATCTTAGGATTTTTAGGGTTTAGGATGCGTGCGGTAGGGTTGGAAACCGAATAAACGCATTGCGTGCTGTCAAATCCAAGCGCGCAGCAATGCGGTAGCGCGAGGCCGAGCAGGGGGCGAGGGGGGGTTAGGACCCGCCCTCCCTTCCCCCTGCGAGGCCGATACCAGAACGAGCTGGAGCAGGCGACGACGCGGCGTGCCGCGTCGTCGCATGCGGAGGCGAGTCCGTCACATCCGTGACCCCACTATCTATTTTAGGGTTTTTAGGGTTTAGGGTGCGTGCGGTGGGGGTGGAAACAGAATAACCGCATTGCGTCCTATCAAATCCAAGCGCGCAGCAATGCGGTAGCGCGAGGCCGAGCTGGGGGGACCCCCTCCCCCCTACGAGGCCGAGACAGGAACGGGCCGGAGCAGGCGACGACATGGCGTGCCGCGTCGTCGCATGCGGAGGCGAGTCCGTCACATCCGTGAGCCCACTATCAATCTAAGGGTTTTTAGGGTTTAGGGTGCGTGCGTTGGGGGTGGAAATAGAATAACCGCATTGCGTCCTCTCAAATCCTAGCACGCAGCAATGCGGTAGCGCGAGGCCAAGCAGGGGGAGGGGGGTCAGGACCCGCCCTCCCCTCCCCCTGCGAGGCCGAGACATGAACGAGCCGGAGCAGGCGACGACGCGGCGTGCCCGTCGTCGCATGCGGAGGCGAGTCCGTCAGATCCGTGACCCCACTATCTATCTTAGGGTTTTTAGGGTTTAGGGTGCGTGCCGTGGGGGTGGAAACAGAATAACCGCATTCCGTCCTGTCAAATCCTAGCGCGCAGCAATGCGGTAGCGCGAGGCCGAGCAGGGGGGAGGGGCGGTCGGGACCCCCTCCCCTCCCCTGCGAGGCCGAGACAGGAACGAGCCGGAGCAGGCGACGACGCGGCGTGGCACGTCGTCGCATGTGGAGGCGAGTCCGTCACATCCGTGACCCCACTATCTATCTTAGGGTTTTTAGGGTTTAGGGTGCGTGCGGTGGGGGTGGAAACAGAATAACCGCATTGCGTCCTGTCAAATCCTAGCGCGCAGCAATGCGGTAGCGCGAGGCCGAGCAGGGGGGACCCCCTCCCCCTGTGAGGCCGAGACAGGAATGAGCCGGAGTAGGCGATGACACGGCGTGCCGCGTCGTCGCATGCGGAGGCGAGTCCGTCACATCCGTGACCCCACTATCTATCTTATGGTTTTTAGGGTTTAGGGTGCGTGCCGTGGGGGTGGAAACAGAAAAACCGCATTGCGTCCTGTCAAATCCTAGCGCACAGCAATGCGGTAGCGCGAGGCCGAGCAGGGGGGAGGGGGGGTCGGGACCCCCTCCCCTCCCCTGTGATGCCGAGACAGGAACAAGCCGGAGCAGGCGACGACGCGGCGTGCCGCGTCGTCGCATGTGGAGGCGAGTCCGTCACATCCGTGACCCCACTATCTATCTTAGGGTTTTTAGGGTTTAGGGTGCGTGCGGCGGGGGTGGAAATAGAATAACCGCATTCCATCCTGTCAAATCCTAGCGCATAGCAATGCGGTAGCGCGAGGCCGAACAGGGGGGGACCTCCCCTACCCCCCTGCGAGGCCGAGACAGGAACGAGCCGGAGCAGGCGACGACACGACTTGCCGCGTCGTCGCATCTGGAGGCGAGTCCGTCACATCCGTGACCCCACTATCTATCTTAGGGTTTTTAGGGTTTAGGGTGCGTGCGGTGGGGGTGGAAACAGAATAACCGCATTGCGTCATGTCAAATCCTAGCGTGCAGCAATACAATAGCGCGAGGCCGAGCAGGGGGGACCCCCTCCCCCCTGCGAGGCCGAGACAGGAACGAGCCGGAGCAGGCGACGACACGACTTGCCGCGTCGTCGCATCTGGAGGCGAGTCCGTCACATCCGTGACCCCACTATCTATCTTAGGGTTTTTAGGGTTTAGGGTGCGTGCGGTGGGGGTGGAAACAGAATAACCGCATTGCGTCATGTCAAATCCTAGCGTGCAGCAATACAATAGCGCGAGGCCGAGCAGGGGGGAGGGGGGGGGGTCGGGACCCCCGCCCCTCCCCCTGTGAGGCCGATACAGGAACGAGCCGGAGCAGGCGACAACGCGGCGTGCCGCGTCGTCGCATGCGGAGGCGAGTCCGTCACATCCATGACCCCACTATCTATCTTAGGATTTTTAGGGTTTAGGATGCGTGCGGTAGGGTTGGAAACCGAATAAACGCATTGCGTGCTGTCAAATCCAAGCGCGCAGCAATGCGGTAGCGCGAGGCCGAGCAGGGGGCGAGGGGGGGTCAGGACCCGCCCTCCCTTCCCCCTGCGAGGCCGATACAAGAACGAGCTGGAGCAGGCGACGACGCGGCGTGCCGCGTCGTCGCATGCGGAGGCGAGTCCGTCACATCCGTGACCCCACTATCTATCTTAGGGTTTTTAGGGTTTAGGGTGCGTGCGGTGGGGGTTGAAACAGAATAACCGCATTGCGTCCTATCAAATCCTAGCGCGCAGCAATGCGGTAGCGCGAGGCCGAGCTGGGGGGACCCCCTCCCCCCTACGAGGCCGAGACAGGAACGGGCCGGAGCAGGCGACGACATGGCGTGCCGCGTCGTCGCATGCGGAGGCGAGTCCGTCACATCCGTGAGCCCACTATCAATCTAAGGGTTTTTAGGGTTTAGGGTGCGTGCGGTGGGGGTGGAAATAGAATAACCGCATTGCGTCCTCTCAAATCCTAGCACGCAGCAATGCGGTAGCGCGAGGCCAAGCAGGGGGAGGGGGGTCAGGACCCGCCCTCCCCTCCCCCTGCGAGGCCGAGACATGAACGAGCCGGAGCAGGCGACGACGCGGCGTGCCCGTCGTCGCATGCGGAGGCGAGTCCGTCAGATCCGTGACCCCACTATCTATCTTAGGGTTTTTAGGGTTTAGGGTGCGTGCCGTGGGGGTGGAAACAGAATAACCGCATTCCGTCCTGTCAAATCCTAGCGCGCAGCAATGCGGTAGCGCGAGGCCGAGCAGGGGGGAGGGGCGGTCGGGACCCCCTCCCCTCCCCTGCGAGGCCGAGACAGGAACGAGCCGGAGCAGGCGACGACGCGGCGTGGCACGTCGTCGCATGTGGAGGCGAGTCCGTCACATCCGTGACCCCACTATCTATCTTAGGGTTTTTAGGGTTTAGGGTGCGTGCGGTGGGGGTGGAAACAGAATAACCGCATTGCGTCCTGTCAAATCCTAGCGCGCAGCAATGCGGTAGCGCGAGGCCGAGCAGGGGGGACCCCCTCCCCCTGTGAGGCCGAGACAGGAATGAGCCGGAGTAGGCGATGACACGGCGTGCCGCGTCGTCGCATGCGGAGGCGAGTCCGTCACATCCGTGACCCCACTATCTATCTTATGGTTTTTAGGGTTTAGGGTGCGTGCCGTGGGGGTGGAAACAGAAAAACCGCATTGCGTCCTGTCAAATCCTAGCGCACAGCAATGCGGTAGCGCGAGGCCGAGCAGGGGGGAGGGGGGGTCGGGACCCCCTCCCCTCCCCTGTGAGGCCGAGACAGGAACAAGCCGGAGCAGGCGACGACGCGGCGTGCCGCGTCGTCGCATGTGGAGGCGAGTCCGTCACATCCGTGACCCCACTATCTATCTTAGGGTTTTTAGGGTTTAGGGTGCGTGCGGCGGGGGTGGAAATAGAATAACCGCATTCCATCCTGTCAAATCCTAGCGCATAGCAATGCGGTAGCGCGAGGCCGAACAGGGGGGGACCTCCCCTACCCCCCTGCGAGGCCGAGACAGGAACGAGCCGGAGCAGGCGACGACACGGCGTGCCGCGTCGTCGCATGCGGAGGCGAGTCCGTCACATCCGTGATCCCACTATCTATCTTAGGGTTTTTAGCGTTTAGGGTGCGTGTGGTGGGGGTGGAAACAGAATAACCGCATTGCGTCCTATCAAATCCTAGTGCGTAGCAATGCGGTAGCGCGAGGCCGAGCAGGGGGACCCCCCTCCCCCCTGCGAGGCCGAGACAGGAATGAGCCGGAGCAGGCGATGACGCGGCGTGCCACGTCGTCGCATGTGGAGGCGAGTCCGTCACATCCGTGACCCCACTATCTATCTTAGGGTTTTTAGAGTTTAGGGTGCGTGCGGTGGGGGTGGAAACAGAATAACCGCATTGCATCCTGTCAAATCCTAGCGCGCAGCAATGCGGTAGCGCGAGGCCGAGCAGGGGGGACCCCCCTCCCCCCTGCGAGGCCATGACAGGAACGAGCCGGAGTAGGAGACCACACGGCGTGCCGCGTCGTCGCATGCGGAGGCGAGTCCGTCACATCCGTGACCCCACTATCTATCTTAGGGTTTTTAGGGTTTAGGGTGCGTGCCGTGGGGGTGGAAACAGAATAACCGCATTACGTCCTGTCAAATCCTAGCGCGCAGCAATGCGGTAGCGCGAGGCCGAGCAGGGGGGAGGGGCGGTCGGGACCCCCTCCCCTCCCCTGCGAGGCCGAGACAGAGCAGGCGAAACCGCGGCGTGCCGCGTCGTCGCATGCGGAGGCGAGTCCGTCACATCCGTGACCCCACTATCTATCTTACGGTTTTTAGGGTTTAGGGTGCATGCGGTGGGGGTGGAAACAGAATAACCGCATTCTGTCCTGTCAAATCCTAGCACGTAACAATGCGGTAGCGCGAGCTCGAGCAGGGGGGACCTCCCCTCCACACCTGCGAGGCCGAGACAGGAACGAGCCGGAGCAGGCGACGACACGGCGTGCCGCGTCGTCGCATGCGGAGGCGAGTCCGTCACATCCGTGACCCCACTATCTATCTTAGGGTTTAGGGTGCGTGCGGTGGGGGTGGAAACAGAATAACCGCATTGCGTCCTGTCAAATCCTAGCGCGCAGCAATGCCGTAGCGTGAGGCCGAGCAGGGGGACCCCCCTCCCCCCCTGCGAGGCCGAGACAGGAACGAGCGGGAGCAGGCGACGACACCGCGTGCCGCGTCATCGCATCCGGAGGCGAGTCCATCACATCCGTGACCCCACTATCTATCTGAGGGTTTTTAGGGTTTAGGGTGCATGCGGTGGGGGTGGAAACAGAATAACCGCATTGCGTCCTGTCAAATACTAGCGCGCAGCAATGCGGTAGCGCGAGGCCGAGCAGGGGGAGGGGGGTCGGGACCCCCTCCCCTCCCCCTGCGAGGCCGAGACAGGAACGAGCCGGAGCAGACGACGACGCGGCGTGCCACGTCGTCGCATGTGGAGGCGAGTCCGTCAAATCCATGACCCCACTATCTATCTTAGGGTTTTTAGGGTTTAGGGTGCGTGCGGTGGGGGTGGAAACAGAATAACCACATTGCGTCCTGTCAAATCCTAGCGCGCAGCAATGCGGTAGCGCGAGGCCGAGCAGGGGGGACCCCCTCCCCCCTGCGAGGCCGAGACAGGAACGAATCGGAGGAGGCGACGACACGGCGTGCCGCGTCGTCGCATGCGGAGGCGAGTCCGTCACATCCGTGACCTCACTATCTATCTTAGGGTTTTTAGGGTTTAGGGTGCGTGCCGTGGGGGTGGAAACAGAATAACCGCATTGCGTCCTGTCAAATCCTAGAGCACAGCAATGCGGTAGCGCGAGGCCTAGCAGGGGGAGGGGGGGTCGGGACCCACCTCCCCTCCCCTGTGAGGCCGAGACAGGAACAAGCTGGAGCAGGCGACGACGCGGCGTGCCGCGTCGTCGCATGCGGAGGCGAGTCCGTCACATCCGTGACCCCACTATCTATCTTAGGGTTTTTAGGGTTTAGGGTGCGTGCGGTGGGGGTGGAAACAGAATAACCGCATTCCATCCTGTCAAATCCTAGCGCATCGCAATGTGGTAGCGCGAGGCCGAACAGGGGGGACCTCCCCCCTGCGAGGCCGATACAGGAACGAGCCGGAGCAGGCGACGACACGGCGTGCCGCGTCGTCGCATCCGGAGGCGAGTCTGTCATATCCGTGATCCCACTATCTATCTTAGGGTTTTTAGGGTTTAGGGTGCGTGCGGTGGGGGTGGAAACAGAATAACCGCGTTGCGTCCTGTCAAATCCTAGCGCGCAGCAATGCGGTAGCGCGAGGCCGAGTAGGGGGGGACCCCCTCCCCCCTGCGAGGCCGAGATAGGAACGAGCCGGAGCAGGCGACGACACGGCGTGCCGCGTCGTCTCATGCGGAGGCGAGTCCGTCGCATCCGTGACCCCACTATCTATCTTAGGGTTTTTAGGGTTTAGGGTGCGTGCGGTGGGGGTGGAAACAGAATAACCGCGTTGCGTCCTGTCAAATACTAGCGCGCAGCAATGCGGTAGCACGAGGCCGAGCAGGGGGAGGGGGGTCGGGACCCCCTCCCCTCCCCCTGCGAGGCCGAGACAGGAACGAGCCGGAGCAGACGACGACGCGGCGTGCCACGTCGTCGCATGTGGAGGCGAGTCCGTCAAATCCATGACCCCACTATCTATCTTAGGGTATTTAGGGTTTAGGGCGCGTGCGGTGGGTGTGGAAACTGAATAACGACATTGCGTCCTGTCAAATCCTAGCGCGAGGCCGAGTAGGGGGGGACCCCCCTCCCCCCTGCGAGGCCGAGGCAGGAACGAGCCGGAGTAGGCGACGACACGGCGTGCCGCGTCGTCTCATGCGGAGGCGAGTCCGTCACATCCGTGACCCCACTATCTATCTTAGGGTTTTTAGGGTTTAGGGTGCGTGCCGTGGGGGTGGAAACAGAATAACCGCATTGCGTCCTATCAAATCCTAGCGCGCAGGAATGCGGTAGCGCGAGGCCGAGCAGGGGGAAGGGGGTCGGGACCCCCCTCCCCTCTCCCTGCGAGGCCGAGACAGGAACGAGCCGGAGCAGGCAACGACGCGGCGTGCCACGTCGTCGCATGTGGAGGCGAGTCTGTCACATCCGTGACCCCACTGTCTATCTTAGGGTTTTTAGGGTCTAGGGTGCGTGCGGTGGGGGTGGAAACAGAATAACCATATTGCGTCCTGTCAAATCCTAGCGCGCAACAATGTAGTAGCGCGAGGCCGAGCAGGGGGGACACCCCTCCCCCCTGCGACGCCGAGACAGAAACGAGACGGAGTAGGCGACGACACGGTGTGCCGCGTCGTCGCATGCGGAGGCGAGTCCGTCACATCTGTGACCCCACTATCTATCTTAGGGTTTTTAGGGTTTAGGGTGCGTGCCGTGGGGGTGGAAACAGAATAACCGCATTGCGTCCTGTCGAATCCTAGAGCGCAGCAATGCGGTAGCGCGAGGCCGAGCAGGGGGGAGGGGGGGGGGTCGGGACCCCCTCCCCTCCCCTGCGAGGCCGAGACAGGAACGAGCCGGAGCAGGCGACGACGTGGCGTGCTGCGTCGTCGCATGCGGAGGCGAGTCCGTCACATCCGTGTCCCCACTATCTATCTCAGGGTTTTTAGGGTTTAGGGTGCGTGCGGTGGGGGTGGAAACAGAATAACTGCATTCCGTCCTGTCAAATCCTAGCGCGTAGCAATGCGGTAGCGCGAGGTCGAGCAGGGGGGACCTTCCCTCCCCCCATGCGAGGCCGAGACAGGAACGTGCTGGAAAAGGCGACGACACGGCGTGCCGCGTCATCGCATCCGGAGGCGAGTCCGTCACATCCATGACCCCACTATCTATCTTAGCGTTTTTAGGGTTTAGGATGCGTGCGGTGGGGGTGGAAATAGAATAACCACATTGCATCCTATCAAATCCTATCGCGCAGCAATGCGGTAGCGCGAGGCCGAGCAGGGGGACCCCCTCCCCCCTGCGAGGCCGAGACAGGAACGAGCCAGAGCAGGCGACGACACCGCGTGCCGCGTCGTCGCATTCGGAGGCGAGTCCGTCACATCCGTGACCCCACTATCTATCTTAGGGTTTTTAGGGTTTAGGGTCCGTGCTGTGGGGGTGGAAATAGAATAACCGCATTGCGTCCTGTCAAATCCTAGCGCGCGGCAATGCGGTAGCACGAGGCCGAGCAGGGGGGAGGGGGGTCGGGACCCCCTCCCCTCCCCCTGCGAGGCCGAGACAGGAACGAGCCGGAGCAGGCGACGACGCGGCGTGCCACGTCGTCGCATGTGGAGGCGAGTCCGTCACATCCGTGACCCCACTATCTATCTTAGGGTTTTTATGGTTTAGGGTGCGTGCGGTGGGGGTGGAAACAGAATAACCGCATTGCGTCCTGTCAAATCCTAGCGCGCAGCAATGCGGTAGCGCGAGGACGAGCAGGGGGGACCCCCTCCCCCCTGCGAGGCCGAGACATTAACGAGCCGGAGTAGGCGACGACACAGCGTGCCGCGTCATCGCATGCGGAGGCGAGTCCGTCACATCCGTGACCCCACTATCTATCTTAGGGTTTTTAGGGTTTAGGGTGCGTGCCGTGGGGGTGGAAACAAAATAACCGCATTGCGTCCCGTCAAATCCTAGCGCGCAGCAATGCGGTAGCGCGAGTCCGAGCAGGGGGGTGGGGGGTCAGGACCCCCCTCCCCTCCCCTGCGAGGCCGAGACAGGAACGAGCCGGAGTAGGCGACGACGTGGCGTTCCGCGTGGTCGCTTGCGGAGCCGAGTCCGTCACATCCGTGATCCCACTATCTATCTTAGGGTTTTGAGGGTTTAGGGTGCGTGCGGTGGGGGTGGAAACAGAATAACCGCATTCCGTCCTGTCAAATCCTAGCGCGTGGCAATGCGGTTGCGCGAGGTCGAGCAGGGGGACCTCCCCTCCCCCCCTGCGAGGCCGAGACAGGAATGAGCCGGAGCAGGCGATGACGCGGCGTGCCACGTCGTCGCATGCGGAGGCGAGTCCGTCACATCCGTGACCCCACTATCTATCTTAGGGTTTTTAGGGTTTAGGGTGCGTGCGGTGGGGGTGGAAACAGAATAACTGCATTGCGTCCTATCAAATCCTAGCTCGCAGCAATGCGGTAGCGTGAGGCCGAGCAGGGGGGACCCCCTCCCCCCTGCCAGGCCGAGATAGGAACGAGCCGAAGCAGGCGACGACACGGCGTGCCGCGTCGTCGCATCCGGAGGCGAGTCCGTCACACCCGCGACGCCACTTTCTATCTTAGGCTTTTTATGGTTTAGGGTGCGTGCGGTGGGGGTGGAAAGAGAATAACCGCATTGCGTCCGGTCAAATCCTAACGCGCAACAATGTGGTAGCGCGAGGCCGAGTAGGGGGGACCCCTTCCCCCCTGCGAGGCCGAGACAGGAACGAGCCGGAGTAGGCGACGACACGGCGTGCCGCGTCGTCGCATGCGGAGGCGAGTCCGTCACATCCGTGACCCCACTATCTATCTTAGGGTTTTTAGGGTTTAGGGTGCGTGCGGTGGGGGTGGAAACAGAATAACCGCATTGCGTCCTGTCAAATCCTAGCGCGCAGCAATGCGGTAGCGCGAGGCCGAGCAGGGGGGACCCCCCTCCCCCCTGCGAGGCCAAGACAGGAATGAGCCGGAGTAGGAGACGAGACGGCGTGCCGCGTCGTCGCATGCAGAGGCGAGTCCGTCACATCCGTGACCCCACTATCTATCTTAGGGTTTTTAGGGTTTAGGGTGCGTGCGGTGGGGGTGGAAACAGAATAACTGCATTCCGTCCTGTCAAATCCTAGCGAGTAACAATGTGGTAGTGCGAGGCCGAACAGGGGGGACCTCCCCCCTGCGAGGCCGATACAGGAACGAGCCGGAGCAGGCGACGACATGGCGTGCCGCGTCGTCGCATGCGGAGGCGAGTCTGTCATATCCGTGATCCCACTATCTATCTTAGGGTTTTTAGGGTTTAGGGTGCGTGCGGTGGGGGTGGAAACAGAATAACCGCATTGTGTCCTAATAAATCCTAGCGCGTAGCAATGCGGTAGCGCGAGGCCGAGCAGGGGGACCCCCTCCCCCCTGCGAGGTCGAGACATGAATGAGCCGGAGCAGGCGATGACGCGGCGTGCCACGTCGTCGCATGTGGAGGCGAGTCCGTCACATCCGTGACCCCACTATCTATCTTAGGGTTTTTAGAGTTTAGGGTGCGTGCAGTGGGGGTGGAAAAAAAATAACCGCATTGCGTCATGTAAAATCCTAGCGCGCAACTATGCGGTAGCGCGAGGCCGAGCAGGGGGGACCCCCTCCCCCCTGCGAGGCCGAGACAGGAACGAGCCGGAGTAGGAGACGACACGGCGTGCCGCGTCGCCGCATGCGGAGGCGAGTCCGTCACATCCGTGACCCCACTATCTATCTTAGGGTTTTTAGGGTTTAGGGTGCGTGCCGTGGGGGTGGAAACAGAATAAACGCATTGCGTCCTGTCAAATCCTAGCGCGCAGCAATGCGGTAGCGCGAGGCCGAGCAGGGGGGAGGGGCGGTCGAGACCCCCTCCCCTCCCCTGCGAGGCCGAGACAGAGCAGGCGACAACGCGGCGTGCCGCGTCGTCGCATGCGGAGGCGAGTCCGTCACATCCGTGACCCCACTATCTATCTTAGGGTTTTAGGGTTTAGGGTGCGTGCGGTGGGGGTGGAAACAGAATAACCGCATTCCGTCCTGTCAAATCCTAGCGCGTAGCAATGTGGTAGCGCGAGCTCGAGCAGGGGGGGACCTCCCCTCCCCCCTGCGAGGCCGAGACAGGAACGAGCCCGAGCAGGCGACGACACGGCGTGCCGCGTCGTCGCATGCGGATGCGAGTCCGTCACATCCGTGACCCCACTATATATCTTAGGGTTTAGGGTGCGTGCGGTGGGGGTGGAAACAGAATAACTGCATTGCGTCCTGTCAAATCCTAGCGCGCAGCAATGCGGTAGCATGAGGCCGAGCAGGGGGACCCCCTCCCCCCTGCGAGGCCGAGACAGGAACGAGCCGGAGCAGGCGACGACACCGTGTGCCGCGTCATCGCATCCGGAGGCGAGTCCGTGACATCCGTGACCCCACTATCTATCTTAGGGTTTTTAGGGTTTAGGGTGCGTGCGGTGGGGGTGGAAATAGAATAACCGCATTGCGTCCTGTCAAATCCTAGCGCGCAGCAATGCGGTAGCGCGAGGCCGAGCAGGGGGAGGGGGGTCGGGACCCCCCTCCCCCTGCTAGGCCGAGACAGGAACGAGCCGGAGCAGGCGACGACGCGGCGTGCCACGTCGTCGCATGTGGAGGCGAGTCCGTCAAATCCATGACCCCACTATCTATCTTAGGGTATTTAGGGTTTAGGGCGCGTGCGGTGGGGGTGGAAACAGAATAACCGCATTGCGTCCTGTCAAATCCTAGCGCAGCCATGCGGTAGCGCGAGGACGAGCAGGGGGGACCCCCTCCCCCCTGCGAGGCCGAGACATTAACGAGCCGGAGTAGGCGACGACACAGCGTGCCGCGTCATCGCATGCGGAGGCGAGTCCGTCACATCCGTGACCCCACTATCTATCTTAGGGTTTTTATGGTTTAGGGTGCGTGCCGTGGGGGTGGAAACAAAATAACCGCATTGCGTCCCGTCAAATCCTAGCGCGCAGCAATGCGGTAGCGCGAGTCCGAGCAGGGGGGTGGGGGGTCAGGACCCCCCTCTCCTCCCCTGCGAGGCCGGGACAGGAACGAGCCGGAGCAGGCGACGACGTGGCGTTCCGCGTGGTCGCTTGCGGAGCCGAGTCCGTCACATCCGTGATCCCACTATCTATCTTAGGGTTTTTAGGGTTTAGGGTGCGTGCGGTGGGGGTGGAAACAGAATAACCGCATTCCGTCCTGTCAAATCCTAGCGCGTGAAAATGCGGTTGCGCGAGGTCGAGCAGGGGGACCTCCCCTCCCCCCCTGCGAGGCCGAGACAGGAACGAGCCGGAGTAGGCGACGACGTGGCGTGCCGCGTCGTCGCATACGGAGGCGAGTCCGTCACATCCGTGACCCCACTATCTATCTTAGGGTTTTTAGGGTTTAGGGTGCGTGCGGTGGGGGTGGAAACAGAATAACTGCATTGCGTCCTGTCAAATCCTAGCTCGCAGCAATGCGGTAGCGTGAGGCCGAGCAGGGGGGACCCCCCTCCCCCCTGCCAGGCCGAGACAGGAACGAGCCGAAGCAGGCGACGACACGGCGTGCCGCGTCGTCGCATCCGGAGGCGAGTCCGTCACACCCGCGACGCCACTTTCTATCTTAGGCTTTTTATGGTTTAGGGTGCGTGCGGTGGGGGTGGAAAGAGAATAACCGCATTGCGTCCGGTCAAATCCTAACGCGCAACAATGTGGTAGCGCGAGGCCGAGTAGGGGGGACCCCTTCCCCCCTGCGAGGCCGAGACAGGAACGAGCCGGAGTAGGCGACGACACGGCGTGCCGCATCGTCGCACGCGGAGGCGAGTCCGTCACATCCGTGACCCCACTATCTATCTTAGGGTTTTTAGGGTTTAGGGTGCGTGCGGTGGGGGTGGAAACAGAATAACCGCATTGCATCCTGTCAAATCCTAGCGCGCAGCAATGCGGTAGCGCGAGGCCGAGCAGGGGGACCCCCCTCCCCCCGCGAGGCCAAGACAGGAATGAGCCGGAGTAGGAGACGAGACGGCGTGCCGCGTCGTCGCATGCAGAGGCGAGTCCGTCACATCCGTGACCCCACTATCTATCTTAGGGTTTTTAGGGTTTAGGGTGCGTGCGGTGGGGGTGGAAACAGAATAACTGCATTCCGTCCTGTCAAATCCTAGCGAGTAGCAATGCGGTAGCGCGAGGTCGAGCAGGGGGGACCTTCCCTCCCCCCTCCCCTCCGCTGCGAGGCCGAGACAGGAACGAGCCGGAACAGGCGACGACACGGCCGCGTCATCGCATCCGGAGGCGATTCCGTCACATCCGTGACCCCACTATCTATCTTAGGGTTTTTATGGTTTAGGGTGCGTGCGGTGGGGGTGGAAACAGAATAACCGCATTCCATCCTGTCAAATCCTAGCGCATAGCAATGTGGTAGCGCGAGGCCGAACAGGGGGGGACCTCCCCTCCCCCTGCGAGGCCGAGACAGGAACGAGCCGGAGCATACGACGACACGGCGTGCCGCGTCATCGCATGCGGAGGCGAGTCTGTCATATCCGTGATCCCACTATCTATCTTAGGGATTTTATGGTTTAGGCTGCGTGCGGTGGGGTTGGAAACAGAATAACCGCATTGTGTCCTATCAAATCCTAGCGTGTAGCAATGCGGTAGCGCGAGGCCGAGCACGGGGACCCCCCTCCCCCCTGCGAGGCCGAGACAGCAATGAGCCGGAGCAGGCGATGACGCGGCGTGCCACGTCGTCGCATGTGGAGGCGAGTCCGTCACATCTGTGACCCCACTATCTATCTTAGGGTTTTTAGAGTTTAGGGTGCGTGCAGTGGGGGTGGAAACAGAATAACCGCATTGCGTCCTGTCAAATCCTAGCGCGCAGCAATGCGGTAGCGCGAGGCCGAGCAGGGGGGACCCCCCTCCCCCCTGCGAGGCCGAGAAAGGAACGAGCCGGAGTAGGCGACGACACGGTGTGCCGCGTCGTCGCATGCGGAGGCGAGTCCGTCACATCTATGACCCCACTATCTATCTTAGGGTTTTTAGGGTTTAGGGTGCATGCCGTGGGGGTGGAAACAGAATAACCGCATTGCGTCGTGTCAAATCCTAGCGCGCAGCAATGCGGTAGCGCGAGGCCGAGCAGGGGGGGTCGGGACCCCCTCCCCTCCCCTGCGAGGCCGAGACAGGAACGAGGCGGAGCAGGTGACGACGTGGCGTGCTGCGTCGTCGCATGCGGAGGCGAGTCCGTCACATCCGTGTCCCCACTATCTATCTCAGGGTTTTTAGGGTTTAGGGTGCGTGCGGTGGGGGTGGAAACAGAATAACTGCATTCCGTCCTGTCAAATCCTAGCGCGTAGCAATGCGGTAGCGCGAGGTCGAGCAGGGGGGACCTCCCCTCCCCCCATGCGAGGCCGAGACAGGAACGTGCTGGAAAAGGCGACGACACGGCGTGCCGCGTCATCGCATGCGGAGGCGAGTCCGTCACATCCGTGACCCCACTATCTATCTTAGGGTTTTTAGGGTTTAGGGTGCGTGCGGTGGGGGTGGAAATAGAATAACCACATTGCATCCTATCAAATCCTAGGGCGTAGCAATGCGGTAGCGCGAGGCCGAGCAGGGGGACCCCCTCCCCCCTGCGAGGCCGAGACAGGAACGAGCCAGAGCAGGCGACGACACCGCGTGCCGCGTCGTCGCATCCGGAGGCGAGTCCGTCACATCCGTGACCCCACAATCTATCTTAGGGTTTTTAGGGTTTAGGGTGCGTGCTGTGGGGGTGGAAACAGAATAACCGCATTGCGTCCTGTCAAATCCTAGCGCGCGGCAATGCGGTAGCGCGAGGCCGAGCAGGGGGGAGGGGGGTCGGGACCCCCCTCCCCTCCCCCTGCGAGGCCGAGACAGGAACGAGCCGGAGCAGGCGACGACGCGGCGTGCCACGTCGTCGCATGTGGAGGCGAGTCCGTCACATCCGTGACCCCACTATCTATCTTAGGGTTTTTAGGGTTAAGGGTGTGTGCGGTGGGGGTGGAAACAGAATAACTGCATTCTGTCCTGTCAAATCCTAGCGAGTAGCAATGCGGTAGCGCGAGGTCGAGCAGGGGGGACCTCCCCTCCCCCCTCCCCTCCGCTGCGAGGCCGAGACAGGAACGAGCCGGAGCAGGCGACGACACGGCCGCGTCATCGCATCCGGAGGCGATTCCGTCAGATCCGTGACCCCACTATCTATCTTAGGGTTTTTATGGTTTAGGGTGCGTGCGGTGGGGGTGGAAACCGAATAACCGCATTCCATCCTGTCAAATCCTAGCGCATAGCAATGTGGTAGCGCGAGGCCGAACAGGGGGGGACCTCCCCTCCCCCCCTGCGAGGCCGAGACAGGAACGAGCCGGAGCAGGCGACGACACGGCGTGACGCGTCGTCGCATGCGGAGGCGAGTCTGTCATATCCGTGATCCCACTATCTATCTTAGGGATTTTATGGTTTAGGGTGCGTGCGGTGGGGTTGGAAACAGAATAACCGCATTGTGTCCTATCAAATCCTAGCGCGTAGCAATGCGGTAGCGCGAGGCCGAGCAGGGGGACCCCCCTCCCCCCTGCGAGGCCGAGACAGGAATGAGCCGGAGCAGGCGATGACGCGGCGTGCCACGTCGTCGCATGTGGAGGCGAGTCCGTCACATCCGTGACCCCACTATCTATCTTAGGGTTTTTAGAGTTTAGGGTGCGTGCAGTGGGGGTGGAAACAGAATAACCGCATTGCGTCCTGTCAAATCCTAGCGCGCAGCAATGCGGTAGCGCGAGGCCGAGCAGGGGGGACCCCCTCCCCTCTGCGAGGCCGAGAAAGGAAAGAGCCGGAGTAGGCGACGACACGGTGTGCCGCGTCGTCGCATGCGGAGGCGAGTCCGTCACATCTATGACCCCACTATCTATCTTAGGGTTTTTAGGGTTTAGGGTGCGTGCCGTGGGGGTGGAAACAGAATAACCGCATTGCGTCGTGTCAAATCCTAGCGCGCAGCAATGCGGTAGCGCGAGGCCAAGCAGGGGGGGGGGGTCGGGACCCCCTCCCCTCCCCTGCGAGGCCGAGACAGGAACGAGCCGGAGCAGGCGACGACGTGGCGTGCTGCGTCGTCGCATGCGGAGGCGAGTCCGTCACATCCGTGTCCCCACTATCTATCTCAGGATTTTTAGGGTTTAGGGTGCGTGCGGTGGGGGTGGAAACAGAATAACTGCATTCCGTCCTGTCAAATCCTAGCGCGTAGCAATGCGGTAGCGCGAGGTCGAGCAGGGGGGACTTCCCCTCCCCCCATGCGAGGCCGAGAGAGGAACGTGCTGGAAAAGGCGACGACACGGCGTGCCGCGTCATCGCATGCGGAGGCGAGTCCGTCACATCCGTGACCCCACTATCTATCTTAGGGTTTTTAGGGTTTAGGGTGCGTGCGGTGGGGGTGGAAATAGAATAACCACATTGCATCCTATCAAATCCTAGCGCGCAGCAATGCGGTAGCGCGAGGCCGAGCAGGGGGACCCCCTCCCCCTGCGAGGCCGAGACAGGAACGAGCCAGAGCAGGCGACGACACCGCGTGCCGCGTCGTCGCATCCGGAGGCGAGTCCGTCACATCCGTGACCCCACAATCTATCTTAGGGTTTTTAGGGTTTAGGGTGCGTGCTGTGGGGGTGGAAACAGAATAACCGCATTGCGTCCTGTCAAATCCTAGCGCGCGGCAATGCGGTAGCGCGAGGCCGAGCAGGGGGAGGGGGGTCGGGACCCCCCTCCCCTCCCCCTGCGAGGCCGAGACAGGAACGGGCCGGAGCAGGCGACGACGCGGCGTGCCACGTCGTCGCATGTGGAGGCGAGTCCGTCACATCCGTGACCCCACTATCTATCTTAGGGTTTAGGGTGCGTGCGGTGGGGGTGGAAACAGAATAACTGCATTCCGTCCTGTCAAATCCTAGCGAGTAGCAATGCGGTAGCGCGAGGTCGAGCAGGGGGGGACCTCCCCTCCCCCCTCCCCTCCGCTGCGAGGCCGAGACAGGAACGAGCCGGAGCAGGCGACGACACGGCCGCGTCATCGCATCCGGAGGCGATTCCGTCACATCCGTGACCCCACTATCTATCTTAGGGTTTTTATGGTTTAGGGTGCGTGCGGTGGGGGTGGAAACAGAATAACCGCATTCCATCCTGTCAAATCCTAGCGCATAGCAATGTGGTAGCGCGAGGCCGAACAGGGGGGGACCTCCCTTCCCCCCCTGCGAGGCCGAGACAGGAACGAGCCGGAGCAGGCGACGACACGGCGTGCCGCGTCGTCGCATGCGGAGGCGAGTCTGTCATATCCGTGATCCCACTATCTATCTTAGGGATTTTATGGTTTAGGGTGCGTGCGGTGGGGTTGGAAACAAAATAACCGCATTGTGTCCTATCAAATCCTAGCGCGTAGCAATGCGGTAGCGCGAGGCCGAGCAGGGGGACCCCCCTCACCCCTGCGAGGCCGAGACAGGAATGAGCCGGAGCAGGCGATGACGCGGCGTGCCACGTCGTCGCATGTGGAGGCGAGTCCGTCACATCCGTGACCCCACTATCTATCTTAGGGTTTTTAGAGTTTAGGGTGCGTGCAGTGGGGGTGGAAACAGAATAACCGCATTGCGTCTTGTCAAATCCTAGCGCGCAGCAATGCGGTAGCGCGAGGCCGAGCAGGGGGGACCCCCCTCCCCCCTGCGAGGCCGAGAAAGGAACGAGCCAGAGTAGGCGACGACACGGTGTGCCGCGTCGTCGCATGCGGAGGCGAGTCCGTCACATCTATGACCCCACTATCTATCTTAGGGTTTTTAGGGTTTAGGGTGCGTGCCGTGGGGGTGGAAACAGAATAACCGCATTGCGTCGTGTCAAATCCTAGCGCGCAGCAATGCGGTAGCGCGAGGCCGAGCAGGGGGGGGGGGGTCGGGACCCCCTCCCCTCCCCTGCGAGGCCGAGACAGGAACGAGCCGGAGCAGGCGACGACGTGGCGTGCTGCGTCGTCGCTTGCGGAGGCGAGTCCGTCACATCCGTGTCCCCACTATCTATCTCAGGGTCTTTAGGGTTTAGGGTGCGAGCGGTGGGGGTGGAAACAGAATAACTGCATTCCGTCCTGTCAAATCCTAGCGCGTAGCAATGCGGTAGCGCGAGGTCGAGCAGGGGGGACCTCCCCTCCCCCCATGCGAGGCCGAGACAGGAGCGTGCTGGAAAAGGCGACGACACGGCATGCCGCGTCATCGCATGCGGAGGCGAGTCCGTCACATCCGTGACCCCACTATCTATCTTAGGGTTTTTAGGGTTTAGGGTGCGTGCGGTGGGGGTGGAAATAGAATAACCACATTGCATCCTATCAAATCCTAGGGCGCAGCAATGCGGTAGCGCGAGGCCGAGCAGGGGGACCCCCTCCCCCCTGCGAGGCCGAGACAGGAACGAGCCAGAGCAGGCGACGACACCGCGTGCCGCGTCGTCGCATCCGGAGGCGAGTCCGTCACATCCGTGACCCCACAATCTATCTTAGGGTTTTTAGGGTTTAGGGTGCGTGCTGTGGGGGTGGAAACAGAATAACCGCATTGCGTCCTGTCAAATCCTAGCGCGCGGCAATGCGGTAGCGCGAGGCCGAGCAGGGGGAGGGGGGTCGGGACCCCCCTCCCCTCCCCCTGCGAGGCCGAGACAGGAACGGGCCGGAGCAGGCGACGACGCGGCGTGCCACGTCGTCGCATGTGGAGGCGAGTCCGTCACATCCGTGACCCCACTATCTATCTTAGGGTTTAGGGTGCGTGCGGTGGGGGTGGAAACAGAATAACTGCATTCCGTCCTGTCAAATCCTAGCGAGTAGCAATGCGGTAGCGCGAGGTCGAGCAGGGGGGGACCTCCCCTCGCCCCTCCCCTCCGCTGCGAGGCCGAGACAGGAACGAGCCGGAGCAGGCGACGACACGGCCGCGTCATCGCATCCGGAGGCGATTCCGTCACATCCGTGACCCCACTATCTATCTTCGGGTTTTTATGGTTTAGGGTGCGTGCGGTGGGGGTGGAAACAGAATAACCGCATTCCATCCTGTCAAATCCTAGCGCATAGCAATGTGGTAGCGCGAGGCCGAACAGGGGGGGACCTCCCTTCCCCCCTGCGAGGCCGAGACAGGAACGAGCCGGAGCAGGCGACGACACGGCGTGCCGCGTCGTCGCATGCGGAGGCGAGTCTGTCATATCCGTGATCCCACTATCTATCTTAGGGATTTTATGGTTTAGGGTGCGTGCGGTGGGGTTGGAAACAAAATAACCGCATTGTGTCCTATCAAATCCTAGCGCGTAGCAATGCGGTAGCGCGAGGCCGAGCAGGGGGACCCCCCTCCCCCCTGCGAGGCCGAGACAGGAATGAGCCGGAGCAGGCGATGACGCGGCGTGCCACGTTGTCGCATGTGGAGGCGAGTCCGTCACATCCGTGACCCCACTATCTATCTTAGGGTTTTTAGAGTTTAGGGTGCGTGCAGTGGGGGTGGAAACAGAATAACCGCATTGCGTCTTGTCAAATCCTAGCGCGCAGCAATGCGGTAGCGCGAGGCCGAGCAGGGGGGACCCCCTCCCCCCTGCGAGGCCGAGAAAGGAACGAGCCAGAGTAGGCGACGACACGGTGTGCCGCGTCGTCGCATGCGGAGGCGAGTCCGTCACATCTATGACCCCACTATCTATCTTAGGGTTTTTAGGGTTTAGGGTGCGTGCCGTGGGGGTGGAAACAGAATAACCGCATTGCGTCGTGTCAAATCCTAGCGCGCAGCAATGCGGTAGCGCGAGGCCGAGCAGGGGGGGGTCGGGACCCCCTCCCCTCCCCTGCGAGGCCGAGACAGGAACGAGCCGGAGCAGGCGACGACGTGGCGTGCTGCGTCGTCGCTTGCGGAGGCGAGTCCGTCACATCCGTGTCCCCACTATCTATCTCAGGGTCTTTAGGGTTTAGGGTGCGAGCGGTGGGGGTGGAAACAGAATAACTGCATTCCGTCCTGTCAAATCCTAGCGCGTAGCAATGCGGTAGCGCGAGGTCGAGCAGGGGGGACCTCCCCTCCCCCCATGCGAGGCCGAGACAGGAGCGTGCTGGAAAAGGCGACGACACGGCATGCCGCGTCATCGCATGCGGAGGCGAGTCCGTCACATCCGTGACCCCACTATCTATCTTAGGGTTTTTAGGGTTTAGGGTGCGTGCGGTGGGGGTGGAAATAGAATAACCACATTGCATCCTATCAAATCCTAGCGCGCAGCAATGCGGTAGCGCGAGGCCGAGCAGGGGCACCCCCTCCCCCCTGCGAGGCCGAGACAGGAACGAGCCAGAGCAGGCGACGACACCGCGTGCCGCGTCGTCGCATCCGGAGGCGAGTCCGTCACATCCGTGACCCCACAATCTATCTTAGGGTTTTTAGGGTTTAGGGTGCGTGCTGTGGGGGTGGAAACAGAATAACCGCATTGCGTCCTGTCAAATCCTAGCGCGCGGCAATGCGGTAGCGCGAGGCCGAGCAGGGGGGAGGGGGGTCGGGACCCCCATCCCCTCCCCCTGCGAGGCCGAGACAGGAACGAGCCGGAGCAGGCGACGACGCGGCGTGCCACGTCGTCGCATGTGGAGGCGAGTCCGTCACATCCGTGACCCCACTATCTATCTTAGGGTTTTTAGGGTTTAGGGTGCGTGCGGTGGGGGTGGAAACAGAATAACCGCATTGCGTCCTGTCAAATCCTAGCGCGCAGCAATGCGGTAGCGCGAGGACGAGCAGGGGGACCCCCTCCCCCCTGCGAGCCGAGACATTAACGAGCCGGAGTAGGCGACGACACAGCGTGCCGCGTCATCGCATGCGGAGGCGAGTCCGTCACATCCGTGACCCCACTATCTATCTTAGGGTTTAGGGTGCGTGCCGTGGGGGTGGAAACAGAATAACCGCATTGCGTCCCGTCAAATCCTAGCGCGCAGCAATGCGGTAGCGCGAGTCCGAGCAGGGGGGTGGGGGGGGGGTCAGGACCCCCCTCCCCTCCCTTGCGAGGCCGAGACAGGAACGAGCCGGAGCAGGGGACGACGTGGCGTTTTGCGTGGTCGCTTGCGGAGGCAAGTCCGTCACATCCGTGATCCCACTATCTATCTTAGGGTATTTAGGGTTTAGGGTGCGTGCGGTGGGGGTGGAAACAGAATAACTGCATTCCGTCCTGTCAAATCCTAGCGCGTGGCAATGCGGTTGCGCGAGGTCGAGCAGGGGGACCTCCCCTCCCCCCTGCGAGGCCGAGACAGGAACGAGCCGGAGTAGGCGACGACGTGGCGTGCCGCGTCGTCGCATGCGGAGGCGAGTCCGTCACATCCGTGACCCCACTATCTATCTTAGGGTTTTTAGGGTTTAGGGTGCGTGCGGTGGGGGTGGAAACAGAATAACTGCATTGCGTCCTGTCAAATCCTAGCTCGCAGCAATGCGGTAGCCTGAGGCCGAGCAGGGGGGACCCCCCTCCCCCTGCCAGGCCGAGACAGGAACGAGCCGAAGCAGGCGACGACACGGCGTGCTGCGTCGTCGCATCCGGAGGCGAGTCCGTCACACCCGCGACGCCACTTTCTATCTTAGGCTTTTTATGGTTTAGGGTGCGTGCGGTGGGGGTGGAAAGAGAATAACCGCATTGCGTCCGGTAAAATCCTAACGCGCAACAATGTGGTAGCGCGAGGCCGAGTAGGGGGACCCCCTCCCCCTGCGAGGCCGAGACAGGAACGAGCCGGAGTAGGCGACGACACGGTGTGCCACGTCGTCGCATGCGGAGGCGAGTCCGTCACATCCGTGACCCCACTATCTATCTTAGGGTTTTTAGGGTTTAGGGTGCGTGCGGTGGGGGTGGAAATAGAATAACCGCATTGCGTCCTGTCAAATCCTAGCGCGCAACAATGCGGTAGCGCGAGGCCGAGCAGGGGGGACCCCCTTCCCCCTGCGAGGCCGAGACAGGAATGAGCCGGTGTAGGAGACGAGACGGCGTGCCGCGTCGTCGCATGCGGAGGCGAGTCCGTCACATCCGTGACCCCACTATCTATCTTAGGGTTTTTAGGGTTTAGGGTGCGTGCGGTGGGGGTGGAAACAGAATAACTGCATTCCGTCCTGTCAAATCCTAGCGAGTAGCAATGCGGTAGCGCGAGGTGGAGCAGGGGGGACCTCCCCTCCCCCTCCCCTCCGCTGCGAGGCCGAGACAGGAACGAGCCGGAGGAGGCGATGACACGGCCGCGTCATCGCATCCGGAGGCGATTCCGTCAGATCCGTGACCCCACTATCTATCTTAGGGTTTTTATGGTTTAGGGTGCGTGCGGTGGGGGTGGAAATAGAATAACCGCATTCCGTCCTGTCAAATTCTAGCGCGTAGCAATGCGGTAGCGCGAGCTCGAGCAGGGGGGGACCTCCCCTCCCCCCTGCGAGGCCGAGACAGGAACGAGCCCGAGCAGGCGACGACACGGCGTGCCGCGTCGTCGCATGCGGAGGCGAGTCCGTCACATCCGTGTCCCCATTATCTATCTTAGGGTTTAGGGTGCGTGCGGTGGGGGTGGAAACAGAATAACTGCATTGCGTCCTGTCAAATCCTAGCGCGCAGCAATGCGGTAGCGCGAGGCCGAGCAGGGGGACCTCCTCCCCCCTTCGAGGCCGAGACAGGAACGAGCCGGAGCAGGCGACGACACCGTGTGCCGCGTCATCGCATCCGGAGGCGAGTCCGTCACATCCGTGACCCCACTATCTATCTTAGGGTTTTTAGGGTTTAGGGTGCGTGCGGTGGGGGTGGAAATAGAATAACCGCATTGCGTCCTGTCAAATCCTAGCGCGCAGCAATGCGGTAGCGCGAGGCCGAGCAGGGGGAGGGGGGTCCCGACCCCCTCCCCTCCCCCTGGGAGGCCGAGACAGGAACGAGCCGGAGCAGGCGACGACGCGGCGTGCCACGTCGTCGCATGTGGAGGCGAGTCCGTCAAATCCATGACCCCACTATCTATCTTAGGGTTTTTAGGGTTTAGGGTGCGTGCGGTGGGGGTGGAAACAGAATAACCGCATTGCGTCGTGTCAAATCCTAGCGCGCAGCAATGCGGTAGCGCGAGGCCGAGCAGGGGGGACCCCCTCCCCCTGCGAGGCCGAGACAGGAACGAGCCGGAGTAGGCGACGACACGGCGTGCCGCGTCGTCGCATGCGGAGGCGAGTCCGTCACATCCGTGACCCCACTATCTATCTTAGGGTTTTTAGGGTTTAGGGTGCGTGCCGTGGGGGTGGAAACAGAATAACCACATTGCGTCCTGTCAAATCCTAGCGCGCAGGAATGCGGTAGCGCGAGGCCGAGAAGGGGGAGGGGGTCGGGACCCCCCTCCCCGCTCCCTGCGAGGCCGAGACAGGAACGAGCCGGAGCAGGCGACAACGCGGTGTGCCACGTCGTCACATGTGGAGGCGAGTCCGTCACATCCGTGACCCCACTATCTATCTTAGGGTTTTTAGGGTTTCGGGTGCGTGCGGTGGGGGTGGAAACAGAATAACCGCATTGCGTCCTGTCAAATCCTAGCGCGCAGCAATGCGGTAGCGCGAGGCCGAGCAGGGGGGAGGGGGGTCGGGACCCCTTCCGCGACCTGCGACGCCGAGACAGGAACGAGCCGGAGTAGGCGACGACACGGTGTGCCGCGTCGTCGCATGCGGAGGCGAGTCCGTCACATCTGTGACCCCACTATCTATCTTAGGGTTTTTAGTGTTTAGGGTGCGTGCCATGGGGGTGGAAACAGAATAACCGCATTGCGTCCTGTCAAATCCTAGCGCGCAGCAATGCGGTAGCGCGAGGCCGAGCAGGGGGGGAGGGGGGTCGGGACCCCCCTCTCCTCCCCTGCGAGGCCGAGACAGCAAGGAGCCGGAGCAGACGACGACGTGGTGTGCCGCGTCGTCGCATCCGGAGGCGAGTCCGTCACACCCGCGACGCCACTTTCTATCTTAGGGTTTTTAGGGTTTAGGGTGCGTGCGGTGGGGGTGGAAACAGAATAACCGCATTCCGTCCTGTCAAATCCTAGCGCGTAGCAATGCGGTAGCGCGGGGTTGAGCAGGGGGGACCTCCCCTCCCCCCTGCGAGGCAGAGACAGGAACGTGCCGGAAAGGCGACGACACGGCGTGCTGCGTCATCGCATGCGGGGGCGAGTCCGTCACATCCGTGACCGGACTATCTATCTTAGGGTTTTTAGGGTTTAGGGTGCGTGCGGTGGGGGTGGAAACAGAATAACCGCATTGCGTCCTATCAAATCCTAGCGCGCAGCAATGCGGTAGCGCGAGGCTGAGCAGGGGGACCCCCCTCCCCCCTGCGAGGCCGGGACAGGAATGAGCCGGAGCAGGCGACGACACCACATGCCGCGTCGTCGCATCCGGAGGCGAGTCCGTCACATCCGTGACCCCACTATCTATCTTAGGGTTTTTAGGGTTTAGGGTGCGTGCGGTGGGGGTGGAAACAGAATAACGGCATTGCGTCCTGTCAAATCCTAGCGCGCAGCAATGCGGTAGCGTGAGGCCGAGCAGGGGGGATCCCCCCTCTCCTCTGCGAGGCCGAGACAGGAACGAGCCGAAGCAGGCGACGACACGGCGTCCCGCGTCATCGCATCCGGAGGCGAGTCCGTCACACCCGCGACGCCACTTTCTATGGTTTAGGCTGCGTGCGGTGGGGGTGGAAAGAGAATAACCGCATTGTGTCTGGTCAAATCCTAGCGCGCAACTATGTGGTAGCGCGAGGCCGAGCAGGGGGGACCCCCTCCCCCCTGCGAGGCAGAGACAGGAACGAGCCGGAGTAGGCGACGACACGGCGTGCCGCGTCGTCGCCTGCGGAGGCGAGTCCGTCACATCCGTGACCCCACTATCTATCTTAGGGTTTTTAGGGTTTAGGGTGCGTGCGGTGGGGGTGGAAACAGAATAACCGCATTGCGTCCTGTCAAATCATAGCGCGCAGCAATGCGGTAGCGCGAGGCCAAGCAGGGGGGACCCCCTCCCCCCCTGCAAGGCCGAGACAGGAACGAGCCGGAGCAGGCGACGACACAGCGTGCCGCGTCGTCGCATCCGGAGGCGAGTCCGTCACATCCGTGACCCCACTATCTATCTTAGGGTTTTTAGGGTTTAGGGTGCGTGCGGTGGGGGTGGAAACAGAATAACCGCATTGCGTCCTGTCAAATCCTAGCGCGCAGCAATGCGGTAGCGCGAGGCCGAGCAGGGGGGAGGGGGGTCGGGACCCCCTCCCCTCCCCCTGCGAGGCCGAGACAGGAACGAGCCGGAGCAGGCAACGAAGCGGCGTGCCGCGTCGTCGCATGCGGAGGCGAGTCCGTCACATCCGTGACCCCACTATCTATCTTAGGGTTGTTAGGGTTTAGGGTGCGTGCGGTGGGGGTGGAAACAGAATAACCGCATTGCGTCCTGTCAAATCCTAGCACGCAGCAATGCGGTAGCGCGAGGCCAAGCAGGGGGGAGGGGGGGGGGGGTCAGGACCCGCCCTCCCGTCCCCCTGCGAGGCCGAGACAGGAACGAGCCGGAGCAGGCGACGACGCAGCGTGCCGCGTCATCGCGTACGGAGGCGAGTACGTCAGATCCGTGAACCCACTATCTATCTTGGGGTTTTTAGGGTTTAGGGTGCGTGCGGTGGTGGTGGAAACAGAATAACCGCATTGCATCCTATCAAATCCGAGCGCGTAGCAATGCGGTAGCGCGATGCCGAGCAGGGGGGTCGGGACCCCCCTCTCCCCCTGCGAGGCCGAGACAGGAACGAGCCGGAGAAGGCGACGATGCAGCGTGCCACGTCGTCGCATGTGGAGGCGAGTCCCTCACATCCGTGACCGCACTATCTATCTTAGGGTTTTTAGGGTTTAGGGTGCATGCAGTGGGGGTGGAAACAGAATAACCGCATTGCGTCCTGTCAAATCCTAGCGCGCAGCAATGCCGTAGCACGAGGCCGAGCAGGGGGGACCCCCTCCCCCCTGCGAGGCCGAGACAGGAACGAGCCGGAGGAAGCGACGACACGGCGTGCCGCGTTGTCGCATGCGGAGGCGAGTCCGTCACTTTCGTGACCCCAATATCTATCTTAGGGTTTTTAGGGTTTTGGGTGCGTGCGGTGGGGGTGGAAACAGAATAACCGCATTGCGTCCTCTCAAATCCTAGCGCGCAACAATGCGGTAGCGCGAGGCCGAGCAGGGGGGAGGGGGGGTCGGGACCCCCCTCCCCTCCCCTGCGAGGCAGAGACAGGAACCAGCCGGAGCAGGCGACGACGCGGCGTGCCGCGTCGTCGCATGCGGAGGCGAGTCCATCACATCTGTGACCCCACTATCTATCTTAGGGTTTTTAGGGTTTAGGGTGCGTGCGGTGGGGGTGGAAACAGAATAAACGCATTGCGTCCTGTCAAATCCTAGCGCGCAGCAATGCGGTAGCGCGAGGCCGAGCAGGGGGGACCCCCTCCCCCCTGCGAGGCCGAGACAGGAACGAGCCGGAGCAGGCGACGACACGTCGTGCCGCGTCGTCGCATGCGGAGGCGAGTCCGTCACATCCGTGACCCCACTATCTATCTTAGGGTTTTTAGGGTTTAGGGTGCGTGCGGTGGGGGTGGAAACAGAATAACCGCATTGCGTCCTGTCAAATCCTAGCGCGCAGCAATGCGGTGGCGCGAGGCCGAGTAGGGACGACCCCCTCCCCCCTGCGAGGCCGAGACAGGAACGAGCCGGAGCAGGCGACGACATGGCGTGCCGCGTCGTCGCATGCGGAGGCGAGTCTGTCACATCCATGACCCCACTATCTATCATAGGGTTTTAAGGGTTTAGGGTGCGTGCGGTGGGGTTGGAAATAGAATAACCGCACTGCATCCTGTCAAATCCTAGCGCGCAGCAATGCCGTAGCGCGAGGCCGAGCAGGGGGAGGGGGGTCGTGACCCCCTCCCCTCCCCCTACGCGGCCGAGACAGGAACGAGCCGGAGCAGGCGATGACGCGGCATGCTGCATCATCGTATGCGGAGGCGAGTCCATCACATCCGTGACCCCAATATCTATCTTAGGGTTGTTAGGGTTTAGGGTGCGTGCGTTGGGTGGAAACAGAATAACCGCATTGCGTCCTGTCAAATCCTAGCACGCAGCAATGCGGTAGCGCGAGGCCAAGCAGGGGGGAGGGGGGTCAGGACCCGCCCTCCCCTCCCCCTGCGAGGCCGAGACAGGAACGAGCCGGAGCAGGCAACGACGCGGCGTGCCGCGTCCTCGCGTGCGGAGGCGAGTATGTCAGATCCGTGACCCCACTATCTATCTTAGGGTTTTTAGGGTTTAGGGTGCGTGCGGTGGGGGTGGAAACAGAATAACCGCATTAAGTCCTGTCAAATCCTAGCGCGTGGCAATGCGGTAGCGCGAGGTCGAGCAGGGGGGACCTCCCCTCCCCCCTGCGAGGCCGAGGTAGGAACGAGCCGGAGCAGGCGATGACACGGCGTGCCGCGTTGTCGCATGCGGAGGCGAGTCCGTCACATCCGTCACCCCACTATCTATCTTAGGGTTTTTAGGGTTTAGGGTGCGTGCGGTGGGGGTGGAAACAGAATAACTGCATTGCGTTCTGTCAAATCCTAGCGCGCAGCAATGCGGTAGCGTGAGGCCGAGCAGGGGGGATCCCCCCTCCCCCCCTGCGAGGCCGAGACAGGAACGAGCTGAAGCAGGCGACGACACGGCGTGCCGCATCGTCGCATCCGGAGGCGAGTCCGTCACACCCGCGACGCCCCTTTCTATCTTAGGGTTTTTATGGTTTAGGGTGCGTGCGGTGGGGGTGGAAAGAGAATAACCGCATTGTGTCCGGTCAAATCCTAGCGCGCAACAATGTGGTAGCGCGAGGCTGAGCAGGGGGGACCCCCTCCCCCCTGCGAGGCGAGACAGGAACGAGCCGGAGTTGGCGACGACACGGCGTGCCGCGTCGTCGCCTGCGGAGGCGAGTCCGTCACATCCGTGACCCCACTATCTATCTTAGGGTTTTTAGGGTTTAGGGTGCGTGCGGTGGGGGTGGAAACAGAATAACCGCATTGCGTCCTGTCAAATCCTAGCGCGCAGCAATGCGGTAGCGCGGGGCCAAGCAGGGGGGACCCCCTCCCCCCTGCAAGGCCGAGACAGGAACGAGCCGGAGCAGGCGACGACACAGCGTGCCGCATCGTCGCATCCGGAGGCGAGTCCGTCACATCCGTGACCCCACTATCTATCTTAGGGTTTTTAGGGTTTAGGGTGCGTGCGGTGGGGGTGGAAACAGAATAACCGCATTGCGTCCTGTCAAATCCTAGCGCGCAGCAATGCGGTAGCGCGAGGCCGAGCAGGGGGGAGGGGGGTCGGGACCCCCTCCCCTCCCCCTGCGAGGCCGAGACAGGAACGAGCCGGAGCAGGCAACGAAGCGGCGTGCCGCGTCGTCGCATGCGGAGGCGAGTCCGTCACATCCGTGACCCCACTATCTATCTTAGGGTTGTTAGGGTTTAGGGTGCGTGCGGTGGGGGTGGAAACAGAATAACCGCATTGCGTCCTGTCAAATCCTAGCACGCAGCAATGCGGTAGCGCGAGGCCAAGCAGGGGGGAGGGGGGGGGGTCAGGACCCGCCCTCCCGTCCCCCTGCGAGGCCGAGACAGGAACGAGCCGGAGCAGGCGACGACGCAGCGTGCCGCGTCATCGCGTACGGAGGCGAGTACGTCAGATCCGTGAACCCACTATCTATCTTGGGGTTTTTAGGGTTTAGGGTGCGTGCGGTGGTGGTGGAAACAGAATAACCGCATTGCATCCTATCAAATCCGAGCGCGTAGCAATGCGGTAGCGCGATGCCGAGCAGGGGGGTCGGGACCCCCCTCTCCCCCTGCGAGGCCGAGACAGGAACGAGCCGGAGAAGGCGACGATGCAGCGTGCCACGTCGTCGCATGTGGAGGCGAGTCCCTCACATCCGTGACCGCACTATCTATCTTAGGGTTTTTAGGGTTTAGGGTGCATGCAGTGGGGGTGGAAACAGAATAACCGCATTGCGTCCTGTCAAATCCTAGCGCGCAGCAATGCCGTAGCACGAGGCCGAGCAGGGGGGACCCCCTCCCCCCTGCGAGGCCGAGACAGGAACGAGCCGGAGGAAGCGACGACACGGCGTGCCGCGTTGTCGCATGCGGAGGCGAGTCCGTCACTTTCGTGACCCCAATATCTATCTTAGGGTTTTTAGGGTTTTGGGTGCGTGCGGTGGGGGTGGAAACAGAATAACCGCATTGCGTCCTCTCAAATCCTAGCGCGCAACAATGCGGTAGCGCGAGGCCGAGCAGGGGGGAGGGGGGGTCGGGACCCCCCTCCCCTCCCCTGCGAGGCAGAGACAGGAACCAGCCGGAGCAGGCGACGACGCGGCGTGCCGCGTCGTCGCATGCGGAGGCGAGTCCATCACATCTGTGACCCCACTATCTATCTTAGGGTTTTTAGGGTTTAGGGTGCGTGCGGTGGGGGTGGAAACAGAATAAACGCATTGCGTCCTGTCAAATCCTAGCGCGCAGCAATGCGGTAGCGCGAGGCCGAGCAGGGGGGACCCCCTCCCCCCTGCGAGGCCGAGACAGGAACGAGCCGGAGCAGGCGACGACACGTCGTGCCGCGTCGTCGCATGCGGAGGCGAGTCCGTCACATCCGTGACCCCACTATCTATCTTAGGGTTTTTAGGGTTTAGGGTGCGTGCGGTGGGGGTGGAAACAGAATAACCGCATTGCGTCCTGTCAAATCCTAGCGCGCAGCAATGCGGTGGCGCGAGGCCGAGTAGGGGCGACCCCCTCCCCCCTGCGAGGCCGAGACAGGAACGAGCCGGAGCAGGCGACGACATGGCGTGCCGCGTCGTCGCATGCGGAGGCGAGTCTGTCACATCCATGACCCCACTATCTATCATAGGGTTTTAAGGGTTTAGGGTGCGTGCGGTGGGGTTGGAAATAGAATAACCGCACTGCATCCTGTCAAATCCTAGCGCGCAGCAATGCCGTAGCGCGAGGCCGAGCAGGGGGAGGGGGGTCGTGACCCCCTCCCCTCCCCCTACGCGGCCGAGACAGGAACGAGCCGGAGCAGGCGATGACGCGGCATGCTGCATCATCGTATGCGGAGGCGAGTCCATCACATCCGTGACCCCAATATCTATCTTAGGGTTGTTAGGGTTTAGGGTGCGTGCGTTGGGTGGAAACAGAATAACCGCATTGCGTCCTGTCAAATCCTAGCACGCAGCAATGCGGTAGCGCGAGGCCAAGCAGGGGGGAGGGGGGTCAGGACCCGCCCTCCCCTCCCCCTGCGAGGCCGAGACAGGAACGAGCCGGAGCAGGCAACGACGCGGCGTGCCGCGTCCTCGCGTGCGGAGGCGAGTATGTCAGATCCGTGACCCCACTATCTATCTTAGGGTTTTTAGGGTTTAGGGTGCGTGCGGTGGGGGTGGAAACAGAATAACCGCATTAAGTCCTGTCAAATCCTAGCGCGTGGCAATGCGGTAGCGCGAGGTCGAGCAGGGGGGACCTCCCCTCCCCCCTGCGAGGCCGAGGTAGGAACGAGCCGGAGCAGGCGATGACACGGCGTGCCGCGTCGTCGCATGCGGAGCCGAGTCCGTCACATCCGTCACCCCACTATCTATCTTAGGGTTTTTAGGGTTTAGGGTGCGTGCGGTGGGGGTGGAAACAGAATAACTGCATTGCGTTCTGTCAAATCCTAGCGCGCAGCAATGCGGTAGCGTGAGGCCGAGCAGGGGGGATCCCCCCTCCCCCCCTGCGAGGCCGAGACAGGAACGAGCTGAAGCAGGCGACGACACGGCGTGCCGCATCGTCGCATCCGGAGGCGAGTCCGTCACACCCGCGACGCCCCTTTCTATCTTAGGGTTTTTATGGTTTAGGGTGCGTGCGGTGGGGGTGGAAAGAGAATAACCGCATTGTGTCCGGTCAAATCCTAGCGCGCAACAATGTGGTAGCGCGAGGCTGAGCAGGGGGGACCCCCTCCCCCCTGCGAGGCGAGACAGGAACGAGCCGGAGTTGGCGACGACACGGCGTGCCGCGTCGTCGCCTGCGGAGGCGAGTCCGTCACATCCGTGACCCCACTATCTATCTTAGGGTTTTTAGGGTTTAGGGTGCGTGCGGTGGGGGTGGAAACAGAATAACCGCATTGCGTCCTGTCAAATCCTAGCGCGCAGCAATGCGGTAGCGCGGGGCCAAGCAGGGGGGACCCCCTCCCCCCTGCAAGGCCGAGACAGGAACGAGCCGGAGCAGGCGACGACACAGCGTGCCGCATCGTCGCATCCGGAGGCGAGTCCGTCACATCCGTGACCCCACTATCTATCTTAGGGTTTTTAGGGTTTAGGGTGCGTGCGGTGGGGGTGGAAACAGAATAACCGCATTGCGTCCTGTCAAATCCTAGCGCGCAGCAATGCGGTAGCGCGAGGCCGAGCAGGGGGGAGGGGGGTCGGGACCCGGTCCCCTCCCCCTGCGAGGCCGAGACAGGAACGAGCCGGAGGAGGCAACGACGCGGCGTGCCGCGTCGTCGCATGCGGAGGCGAGTCCGTCACATCCGTGACCCCACAATCTATCTTAGGGTTGTTAGGGTTTAGGGTGCGTGCGTCCTGTCAAATCCTAGCGCGCAGCAATGCGGTAGCGCGAGGCCGAGCAGGGGGGACCCCCTCCCCCCTGCGAGGCCGAGACAGGAACGAGCCGGAGCAGGCGACGACACGTCGTGCCGCGTCGTCGCATGCGGAGGCGAGTCCGACACATCCGTGACCGCACTATCTATCTTAGGGTTTTAAGGGTTTAGGGTGCGTGCGGTGGGTGTGGAAACAGAATAACCGCATTTCGTCCTGTCAAATCCTAGCGTGCAGCAATGCGGTAGCGCGAGGCCGAGTAGGGGGGGCCCCCTCCCCCCTGCGAGGCCGAGACAGGAACGAGCCGGAGCAGGCGACGACTTGGCGTGCCGCGTCGTCACATGCGGAGGCGAGTCCGTCACTTCCGTGACCCCACTATCTATCTTAGGGTTTTTAGGGTTTAGGATGCGTGCGGTGGGGGTGGAAACAGAATAACCGCATTGCGTTCTGTCAAATCCTAGCGCGCAGCAATGCGGTAGCGCGAGGCCGAGCAGGGGGACCCCCTCCCCCCTGCGAGGCCGAGACAAGAACGAGCCGGAGCAGGCGACGACATGGCGTGCCGCGTCGTCGCATGCGGAGGCGAGTCCGTCAAATCCATGACCCCACTATCTATCTTAGGGTTTTTAGTGTTTAGGGTGCATGCGGTGGGGGTGGAAATAGAATAACCGCATTGCGTCCTGTCAAATCCTAGCGCGTAGCAATGCCGTAGCGCGAGGCGGAGTAGGGGGGGAGGGGGGTCGGGACCCCCTCCCCTCCCCCTGCGAGGCCGAGACAGGAACGAGCCGGAGTAGGCGACGACGCGGCGTGCTGCGTCGTCGCATGCGGAGGGGAGTCCGTCACATCCGTGACCCCACTATCTATCTTAGGGTTGTTAGGGTTTAGGGTGCGTGCGTCTGGTGGAAACAGAATAACCGCATTGCGTCCTGTCAAATCCTAGCACGCAGCAATGCGGTAGCGCGAGGCCAAGCAGGGGGAGGGGGGTCAGGACCCGCCCTCCCCTCCCCCTGCAAGGCCGAGACAGGAACGAGCCGGAGCAGGCGACGACGCGGCGTGCCGCATCATCGCGTGCGGAGGCGAGTACGTCAGATCCGTGACCCCAATATCTATCTTAGGGTTTTTAGGGTTTAGGGTGCGTGCGGTGGGGGTGGAAACAGAATAACCGCATTGGGTCCTGTTAAATCCTAGCGCGCAGCAATGCGGTAGCGCCAGGCCGAGCAGGGGGGACCCCCTCCCCCCTGCGAGGCCGAGACAGGAATGAGCCGGAGTAGGCGACGACACGGCGTGCCGCGTCGTCGCATGCGGAGGCGAGTCCGTCACTTCCATGACCCCACTATCTATCTTAGAGTTTTTAGGGTTTTGGGTGCGTGCGGTGGGGGTGGAAATAGAATAACCGCATTGCGTCCTGTCAAATCCTAGCGCGCAGCAATGCGGTAGCGCGAGGCCAAGAAGGGGGGGAGGTGGGTCGGGACCCCCTCTCCTCCCCTGCGAGGCCGAGACAGGAACAAGCCGGAGCAGGCGACGACGCGGCGTGCCGCATCATTGCATGCGGAGGCGAGTCCGTCACATCCATGACCCCAGTATCTATCTTAGGGTTTTTAGGGTTTTGGGTGCGTGCGGTGGGGGTGGAAACAGAATAACCGCATTGCGTGCTATCAAATCCAAGCGCGCAGCAATGCGGTAGCGCGAGGCCGAGCCGGGGGGAGGGGGGGTCATGACCCGCCCTCCCCTCCTCTGCGAGACCGATACAGGAACAAGCCGGAGCAGGCGACGACGCTGCGTGCCGCGTCGTCGCATGCGGAGACGAGTCCGTAAGATTCGTGACCCCACTATCTATCTTAGGGTTTTTAGGTTTAGGGTGCGTGCGGTGGGGGTGGAAACAGAATAACCGCATTGCGTCTTGTCAAATACTAGCGTGCAGCAATGCGGTAGCGCGAGGCCAAGCAGGGGGGAGAGGGGGTCGGGACCCCCCTCCCCTCCCCCTGCGAGGCTGAGACAGGAACGAGCCGGAGCAGGCGACGATGCAGCGTGCCACGTCGTCGCATGTGGAGGCGAGTCCGTCACATCCGTGATCGCACTATCTATCTTAGGGTTTTAAGGGTTTAGGTTGCGTGCGGTGGGGGTGGAAACAGAATAACCGCATTGCGTCCTGTGAAATCCTAGCGCGCAGCAATGCGGTAGCGCGAGGCCGAGCAGGGGGGAGGGGGGTCGGGACCCCCTCCCCTCCCCCTGTGAGGCCGAGAGAGGAACGAGCCGGACCAGGCGACGACGCGGCGTGCCGAGTCATTGCATGCGGAGGCGAGTCCGTCACATCCATGACCCCAGTATCTATCTTAGGGTTTTTAGGGTTTTGGGTGCGTGCGGTGGGGGTGGAAACAGAATAACCATATTGCATGCTGTCAAATCCAAGCGCGCAGCAATGCGGTAGCGCGAAGCCGAGCCAGGGGGAGGGGGGGGGGTCAGGACCCGCCCTCCCCTCCTCTGCGAGACCGATACAGGAACAAGCCGGAGCAGGCGACGACGCTGCGTGCCGCGTCGTCGCATGCGGAGGCGAGTCCGTCAGATCCGTGACCCCACTATCTATCTTAGGGTTTTTAGGGTTTAGGGTGCGTGCGGTGGGGGTGGAAACAGAATAACCGCATTGCGTCTTGTCAAATACTAGCGTGCAGCAATGCGGTAGCGCGAGGCCAAGCAGGGGGGAGAGGGGGTCGGGACACCCCTCCCCTCCCCCTGCGAGGCTGAGACACGAACGAGCCGGAGCAGGCGACGATGCAGCGTGCCACGTCGTCGCATGTGGAGGTGAGTCCGTCACATCCTTGACCCCACTATCTATCTTAGGGTTGTTAGGGTTTAGGGTGCGTGCGGTGGGGGTGGAAACAGAATAACCGCATTGCGTCCTGTCAAATCCTAGCACGCAGCAATGCGGTAGCGCGAGGCCGAGTAGGGGGGGACCCCCTCCCCCCTGCGAGGCCGAGACAGGAACGAGCCGGAGTAGGCGACGACACGGCGTGCCGCGTCGTCGCATGCGGAGGCGAGTCCGTCACTTCCGTGACCCCATTATCTATCTTAGGGTTTTTAAGGTTTTGGGTGTGTGCGGTGGGGGTGGAAATAGAATAACCGCATTGCATCCTGTCAAATCCTAGCGCGCAGCAATGCGGTAGCGCGAGGCCGAGCAGGGGGGACCCCCCTCCCCCCTGCGAGGCCGAGACAGGAACGAGCCGGAGCAGGCGACGACACGGTGTGCCGCGTGGTCGCATGCGGAGGCGAGTCCGTCACATCCGTAACCCCACTATCTATCTTAGGGTTTTTATGGTTTATGGTGCGTGCGGTGGGGGTGGAAACAGAATAACCGCATTGCGTCCTGTCAAATCCAAGCGCGCAGCAATGCGGTAGCGCGAGGCCGAGCAGGGGGGACCCCCTCCCCCCTGTGAGGCCGAGACAGGAATGAGCGGGAGTAGGCGACGACACGGCGTGCCGCGTTGTCGGATGCGGAGGCGAGTCCGTCACATCCGTGACCCCACTATCTATCTTAGGGTTTTTAGGGTTTAGGGTGCGTGCGGTGGGGGTGGAAACAGAATAACCGCATTGCGTCCTGTCAAATCCTAGCGCGCAGCAATGCGGTAGCGCGAGGCCGAGCAGGGGGGAGGGGGGTCGGGACCCCTCCCCTCCCCCTGCGAGGCCGAGACAGGAACGAGCCGGACCAGGCGACGACGCGGCGTGCCGCATCATTGCATGCGGAGGCGAGTCCGTCACATCCTTGACCCCAGTATCTATCTTAGGGTTTTTAGGGTTTTGGGTGCGTGCGGTGGGGATGGAAACAGAATAACCGCATTGCATGCTGTCAAATCCAAGCGCGCAGCAATGCGGTAGCGCCAGGCCGAGCCGGGGGGGGGGGGGGTTAGGACCCGCCCTCCCCTCCTCTGCGAGACCGATACAGGAACAAGTCGGAGCAGGCGACGACGCTTCGTGTCGCTTCGTCGCATGGGGAGACGAGTCCGTCAGATCCGTGACCCCACTATCTATCTTAGGGTTTTTAGGGTTTAGGGTGCGTGCGGTGGGGGTGGAAACAGAATAACCGCATTGCGTCTTGTCAAATACTAGCGTGCAGCAATGCGGTAGTGCGAGGCCAAGCAGGGGGAGAGGGGGTCGGGACCCCCCTCCCCTCCCCCTGCGAGGCTGAGACAGGAACGAGCCGGAGCAGGCGACGATGCAGCGTGCCACGTCGTCGCATGTGGAGGCGAGTCCGTCACATCCGTGACCGCACTATCTATCTTAGGGTTGTTAGGGCTTAGGGTGCGTGCGGTGGGGGTGGAAACAGAATAACCGCATTGCGTCCTGTCAAATCCTAGCACGCAGCAATGCGGTAGCGCGAGGCCGAGCAGGGGGGAGGGGGGTCGGGACCCCTCCCCTCCCCCTGCGAGGCCGAGACAGGAACGAGCCGGACCAGGCGACGACGCGGCGTGCCGCGTCGTCGCATGCGGAGGCGAGTCCGTCACATCCATGACCCCAGTATCTATCTTAGGGTTTTTAGGGTTTTGGGTGCGTGCGGTGGGGGTGGAAACAGAATAACCGCATTGCGTCTTGTCAAATACTAGCGTGCAGCAATGCGGTAGCGCGAGGCCAAGCAGGGGGGAGAGGGGGTCGGGACCCCCCTCCCCTCCCCCTGCGAGGCTGAGACAGGAACGAGCCGGAGCAGGCGACGATGCAGCGTGCCATGTCGTCGCATGTGGAGGCGAGTCCGTCACATCCGTGATCGCACTATCTATTTTAGGGTTTTAAGGGTTTAGGTTGCGTGCGGTGGGGGTGGAAACAGAATAACCGCATTGCGTCCTGTGAAATCCTAACGCGCAGCAATGCGGTAGCGCGAGGCCGAGCAGGGGGGAGGGGGGTCGGGACCCCCTCCCCTCCCCCTGTGAGGCCGAGAGAGGAACGAGCCGGACCAGGCGACGACGCGGCGTGCCGAGTCATTGCATGCGGAGGCGAGTCCGTCACATCCATGACCCCAGTATCTATCTTAGGGTTTTTAGGGTTTTGGGTGCGTGCGGTGGGGGTGGAAACAGAATAACCATATTGCATGCTGTCAAATCCAAGCGTGCAGCAATGCGGTAGCGCGAAGCCGAGCCAGGGGGAGGGGGGGGGGGTCAGGACCCGCCCTCCCCTCCTCTGCGAGACCGATACAGGAACAAGCCGGAGCAGGCGACGACGCTGCGTGCCGCGTCGTCGCATGCGGAGGCGAGTCCGTCAGATCCGTGACCCCACTATCTATCTTAGGGTTTTTAGGGTTTAGGGTGCGTGCGGTGGGGGTGGAAACAGAATAACCGCATTGCGTCTTGTCAAATACAAGCGTGCAGCAATGCGGTAGCGCGAGGCCAAGCAGGGGGGAGAGGGGGTCGGGACACCCCTCCCCTCCCCCTGCGAGGCTGAGACACGAACGAGCCGGAGCAGGCGACGATGCAGCGTGCCACGTCGTCGCATGTGGAGGTGAGTCCGTCACATCCTTGACCCCACTATCTATCTTAGGGTTGTTAGGGTTTAGGGTGCGTGCGGTGGGGGTGGAAACAGAATAACCGCATTGCGTCCTGTCAAATCCTAGCACGCAGCAATGCGGTAGCGCGAGGCCGAGTAGGGGGGACCCCCTCCCCCCTGCGAGGCCGAGACAGGAACGAGCCGGAGTAGGCGACGACACGGCGTGCCGCGTCGTCGCATGCGGAGGCGAGTCCGTCACTTCCGTGACCCCATTATCTATCTTAGGGTTTTTAAGGTTTTGGGTGTGTGCGGTGGGGGTGGAAATAGAATAACCGCATTGCATCCTATCAAATCCTAGCGCGCAGCAATGCGGTAGCGCGAGGCCGAGCAGGGGGGACCCCCCTCCCCCCTGCGAGGCCGAGACAGGAACGAGCCGGAGCAGGCGACGACACGGTGTGCCGCGTCGTCGCATGCGGAGGCGAGTCCGTCACATCCGTAACCCCACTATCTATCTTAGGGTTTTTATGGTTTATGGTGCGTGCGGTGGGGGTGGAAACAGAATAACCGCATTGCGTCCTGTCAAATCCAAGCGCGCAGCAATGCGGTAGCGCGAGGCCGAGCAGGGGGGACCCCCTCCCCCCTGTGAGGCCGAGACAGGAATGAGCGGGAGTAGGCGACGACACGGCGTGCCGCGTTGTCGGATGCGGAGGCGAGTCCGTCACATCCGTGACCCCACTATCTATCTTAGGGTTTTTAGGGTTTAGGGTGCGTGCGGTGGGGGTGGAAACAGAATAACCGCATTGCGTCCTGTCAAATCCTAGCGCGCAGCAATGCGGTAGCGCGAGGCCGAGCAGGGGGGAGGGGGGTCGGGACCCCTCCCCTCCCCCTGCGAGGCCGAGACAGGAACGAGCCGGACCAGGCGACGACGCGGCGTGCCGCATCATTGCATGCGGAGGCGAGTCCGTCACATCCTTGACCCCAGTATCTATCTTAGGGTTTTTAGGGTTTTGGGTGCGTGCGGTGGGGATGGAAACAGAATAACCGCATTGCATGCTGTCAAGTCCAAGCGCGCAGCAATGCGGTAGCGCCAGGCCGAGCCGGGGGGGGGGGGTTAGGACCCGCCCTCCCCTCCTCTGCGAGACCGATACAGGAACAAGTCGGAGCAGGCGACGACGCTTCGTGTCGCTTCGTCGCATGGGGAGACGAGTCCGTCAGATCCGTGACCCCACTATCTATCTTAGGGTTTTTAGGGTTTAGGGTGCGTGCGGTGGGGGTGGAAACAGAATAACCGCATTGCGTCTTGTCAAATACTAGCGTGCAGCAATGCGGTAGTGCGAGGCCAAGCAGGGGGAGAGGGGGTCGGGACCCCCCTCCCCTCCCCCTGCGAGGCTGAGACAGGAACGAGCCGGAGCAGGCGACGATGCAGCGTGCCACGTCGTCGCATGTGGAGGCGAGTCCGTCACATCCGTGACCGCACTATCTATCTTAGGGTGCGTGCGGTGGGGGTGGAAACAGAATAACCGCATTGCGTCCTGTCAAATCCTAGCGCGCAACAATGCGGTAGCGCGAGGCCGAGCAGGGGGGAGGGGGGTCGGGACCCCTCCCCTCCCCCTGCGAGGCCGAGACAGGAACGAGCCGGACCAGGCGACGACGCGGCGTGCCGCATCATTGCATGCGGAGGCGAGTCCGTCACATCCATGACCCCAGTATCTATCTTAGGGTTTTTAGGGTTTAGGGTGCGTGCGGTGGGGGTGGAAACAGAATAACCGCATTGCGTCTTGTCAAATACTAGCGTGCAGCAATGCGGTAGCGCGAGCCCAAGCAGGGGGGAGAGGGGGTCGGGACCCCCCTCCCCTCCCCCTGCGAGGCTGAGACAGGAACGAGCCGGAGCAGGCGACGATGCAGCGTGCCACGTCGTCGCATGTGGAGGCGAGTCCGTCACATCCGTGATCGCACTATCTATCTTAGGGTTTTCAGGGTTTAGGTTGCGTGCGGTGGGGGTGGAAACAGAATAACCGCATTGCGTCCTGTGAAATCCTAACGCGCAGCAATGCGGTAGCGCGAGGCCGAGCAGGGGGGAGGGGGGTCGGGACCCCCTCCCCTCCCCCTGTGAGGCCGAGAGAGGAACGAGCCGGACCAGGCGACGACGCGGCGTGCCGAGTCATTGCATGCGGAGGCGAGTCCGTCACATCCATGACCCCAGTATCTATCTTAGGGTTTTTAGGGTTTTGGGTGCGTGCGGTGGGGGTGGAAACAGAATAACCATATTGCATGCTGTCAAATCCAAGCGTGCAGCAATGCGGTAGCGCGAAGCCGAGCCAGGGGGAGGGGGGGGTCAGGACCCGCCCTCCCCTCCTCTGCGAGACCGATACAGGAACAAGCCGGAGCAGGCGACGACACTGCGTGCCGCGTCGTCGCATGCGGAGGCGAGTCCGTCAGATCCGTGACCCCACTATCTATCTTAGGGTTTTTAGGGTTTAGGGTCCGTGCGGTGGGGGTGGAAACAGAATAACCGCATTGCGTCTTGTCAAATACAAGCGTGCAGCAATGCGGTAGCGCGAGGCCAAGCAGGGGGGAGAGGGGGTCGGGACCCCCCTCCCCTCCCCCTGCGAGGCTGAGACACGAACGAGCCGGAGCAGGCGACGATGCAGCGTGCCACGTCGTCGCATGTGGAGGTGAGTCCGTCACATCCTTGACCCCACTATCTATCTTAGGGTTGTTAGGGTTTAGGGTGCGTGCGGTGGGGGTGGAAACAGAATAACCGCATTGCGGTAGCGCGAGGCCGAGTAGGGGGGGACCCCCTCCCCCCTGCGAGGCCGAGACAGGAACGAGCCGGAGTAGGCGACGACACGGCGTGCCGCGTCGTCGCATGCGGAGGCGAGTCCGTCACTTCCGTGACCCCATTATCTATCTTAGGGTTTTTAGGGTTTTGGGTGTGTGCGGTGGGGGTGGAAATAGAATAACCGCATTGCATCCTGTCAAATCCTAGCGCGCAGCAATGCGGTAGCGCGAGGCCGAGCAGGGGGGAGCCCCCTCCCCCCTGCGAGGCCGAGACAGGAACGAGCCGGAGCAGGCGACGACACGGTGTGCCGCGTCGTCGCATGCGGAGGCGAGTCCGTCACATCCGTAACCCCACTATCTATCTTAGGGTTTTTATGGTTTATGGTGCGTGCGGTGGGGGTGGAAACAGAATAACCGCATTGCGTCCTGTCAAATCCAAGCGCGCAGCAATGCGGTAGCGCGAGGCCGAGCAGGGGGGACCCCCTCCCCCCTGCGAGGCCGAGACAGGAATGAGCGGGAGTAGGCGACGACACGGCGTGCCGCGTTGTCGGATGCGGAGGCGAGTCCGTCACATCCGTGACCCCACTATCTATCTTAGGGTTTTTAGGGTTTAGGGTGCGTGCGGTGGGGGTGGAAACAGAATAACCGCATTGCGTCCTGTCAAATCCTAGCGCGCAGCAATGCGGTAGCGCGAGGCCGAGCAGGGGGGAGGGGGGTCGGGACCCCTCCCCTCCCCCTGCGAGGCCGAGACAGGAACGAGCCGGACCAGGCGACGACGCGGCGTGCCGCATCATTGCATGCGGAGGCGAGTCCGTCACATCCTTGACCCCAGTATCTATCTTAGGGTTTTTAGGGTTTTGGGTGCGTGCGGTGGGGATGGAAACAGAATAACCGCATTGCATGCTGTCAAATCCAAGCGCGCAGCAATGCGGTAGCGCCAGGCCGAGCCGGGGGGGGGGGGGGGGGTTAGGACCCGCCCTCCCCTCCTCTGCGAGACCGATACAGGAACAAGTCGGAGCAGGCGACGACGCTTCGTGTCGCTTCGTCGCATGGGGAGACGAGTCCGTCAGATCCGTGACCCCACTATCTATCTTAGGGTTTTTAGGGTTTAGGGTGCGTGCGGTGGGGGTGGAAACAGAATAACCGCATTGCGTCTTGTCAAATACTAGCGTGCAGCAATGCGGTAGTGCGAGGCCAAGCAGGGGGAGAGGGGGTCGGGACCCCCCTCCCCTCCCCCTGCGAGGCTGAGACAGGAACGAGCCGGAGCAGGCGACGATGCAGCGTGCCACGTCGTCGCATGTGGAGGCGAGTCCGTCACATCCGTGACCGCACTATCTATCTTAGGGTTTTAAGGGCTTAGGTACGTGCGGTGGGGGTGGAAACAGAATAACCGCATTGCGTCCTGTCAAATCCTAGCGCGCAACAATGCGGTAGCGCGAGGCCGAGCAGGGGGGAGGGGGGTCGGGACCCCTCCCCTCCCCCTGCGAGGCCGAGACAGGAACGAGCCGGACCAGGCGACGACGCGGCGTGCCGCATCATTGCATGCGGAGGCGAGTCCGTCACATCCATGACCCCAGTATCTATCTTAGGGTTTTTAGGGTTTTGGGTGCGTGCGGTGGGGGTGGAAACAGAATAACCGCATTGCATGCTGTCAAATCCAAGCGCGCAGCAATGCGGTAGCGCGAGGCCGAGCCGGGGGGAGGGTTGGTCAGGACCCGCCCTCCCCTCCTCTGCGAGACCGATACAGGAACAAGCCGGAGCAGGCGACGACGCTATGTGCCGCGTCGTGGCATGGGGAGGCGAGTCCGTCACATCCGTGACCGCACTATCTATCTTAGGGTTTCAAGGGTTTAGGGTGCGTGCGGTGGGGGTGGAAACAGAATAACCGCATTGCGTCCTGTCAAATCCTAGCGCGCAACAATGCGGTAGCGCGAGGCCGAGCAGGAGGGGACCCCCTCCCCCCTGCGAGCCGAGACAGGAACGAGCCGGACTAGGCGACCACACGGCGTGCCGCGTCGTCGCATGCGGAGGCGAGTCCGTCACTTCCGTGACCCCACTATCTATCTTAGGGTTTTTAGGGTTTTGGGTGCGTGCGGTGGGGGTGGAAATAGAATAACCGCATTGCGTCCTGTCAAATCCTAGCGCGCAGCAATGCGGTAGCGCGAGGCCGAGAAGGGGGGAGGGGGGGGGGGGGTCGGGACCCCCTCCCCTCCCCTGCGAGGCCGAGAAAGGAACAAGCCGGAGCAGGCGTCGACGCGGCGGAGGTGAGTTCGTCACATCCGTGACCCCACTATCTATCTTAAGGTTTTCAGGGTTTAGGGTGCGTGCAGTGGGGGTGGAAACAGAATAACCGCATTACATCTTGTCAAATACTAGCGTGCAGCAATGTGGTAGCGCGAGGCCAAGCAGGGGGGAGAGGGGGTCGGGACCCCCCTCCCCTCCCCCTGCGAGGCTGAGACAGGAACGAGCCGGAGCAGGCGACGATGCAGCGTGCCACGTCGTCGCATGTGGAGGCGAGTCCGTCACATCCGTGACCGCACTATCTATCTTAGGGTTTTAAGGGTTTAGGGTGCGTGCGGTGGGGGTGGAAACAGAATAACCGCATTGCGTCCTGTCAAATCCTAGCGCGCAGCAATGCGGTAGCGCGAGGCCGAGCAGGGAGGGACCCCCTCCCCCCTGCGAGCCGAGACAGGAACGAGTCGGAGTAGGCGACGACACGGCGTGCCGCGTCGTCGCATGCGGAGGCGAGTCCGTCACATCCGTGACCCCACTATCTATCTTAGGGTTTTTAAGGTTTAGGGTGCGTGCGGTGGGGGTGGAAACAGAATAACCGCATTGCGTCCTGTCAAATCCAAGCGCGCAGCAATGCGGTAGCGCGAGGCCGAGCAGGGGGGAGGGGGGTCGGGACCCCCCTCTCCCCCTGCGAGGCCGAGACAGGAACGAGCCGGAGCAGGCGACGATGCAGCGTGCCACGTCGTCGCATGTGGAGGCGAGTCCGTCACATCCGTGACCGCACTATATATCTTAGGGTTTTAAGGGTTTAGGGTGCGTGCGGTGGGGGTAGAAACGGAATAACCGCATTGCGTCCTGTCAAATCCTAGCGCGCAGCAATGCGGTAGCGCGAGGCCGAGCAGGGGGGGACCCCCTCCCCCCTGCGAGGCCGAGACAGGAACGAGCCGGAGTAGGCGATGACACGGCGTGCCGCGTCGTCGCATGCGGAGGCGAGTCCGTCACTTCCGTGACCCCATTATCTATCTTAGGGTTTTTAGGGTTTTGGGTGCGTGCGGTGGGGGTGGAAATAGAATAACCGCATTGCGTCCTGTAAAATCCTAGCGCACAGCAATGCGGTAGCGCGAGGCCGAGCAGGGGGGAGGAGGGTCGGGACCCCCTCCCCTCCCCTGCGAGGCCGAGACAGGAACAAGCCGGAGCAGGCGACAACGCGGCGTGCCGCGTCGTCGCATGCGGAGGTGAGTTCGTCACATCCGTGACCCCACTATCTATCTTAAGGTTTTTAGGGTTTAGGGTGCGTGCGGTAGGGGTGGAAACAGAATAACCGCATTGCGTCCTGTCAAATCCTAGCGCGCAACAATGCGGTAGCGCGAGGCCGAGCAGGGGGGACCCCCCTCCCCCCTGCGAGGCCGAGACAGGAACGAGCCAGAGCAGGCGACGACACGGCGTGCCGCGTCGTCGCATGCGGAGGTGAGTCCGTCACATCCGTGACCCCACTATCTATCTTAGGGTTTTTATGGTTTAGGGTGCGTGCGGTGGGGGTGGAAAAAGAATAACCGCATTGCGTCCTGTCAAATCCTAGCGCGCAGCAATGCGGTAGCGCGAGGCCGAGCAGGGGGACCCCCTCCCCCCTGCGAGGCCGAGACAGGAACGAGCCGGAGCAGGCGACGACACGGCGTGCCGCATGGTCGCATGCGGAGGCGAGTCCGTCACATCCGTGACCCCACTATCTATCTTAGGGTTTTTAGGGTTTAGGGTGCGTGCGGTGGGGGTGGAAACAGAATAACCGCATTGCGTCCTGTCAAATCCTAGCGCAGCAATGCGGTAGCGCGAGGCCGAGCAGGGGGGAGGGGGGTCGGGACCCCCTCCCCTCCCCCTGCGAGGCCGAGACAGGAACGAGCCGGACCAGGCGACGAAGCTGCGTGCCGGATCATTGCATGCGGAGGCGAGTCCGTCACATCCATGACCGCAGTATCTATCTTAGGGTTTTTAGGGTTTAGGGTGCGTGCGGTGGGGGTGGAAACGGAATAACCGCATTGCGTGCTGTCAAATCCAAGCGCGCAGCAATGCGGTAGCGCGAGGCCGAGCAGGGGGGAGGGGGGGGGTCAGGACCCGCCCTCCCCTCCTCTGCGAGGCCGATACAGGAACAAGCCTGAGCAGGCGACGACGCTGCGTGCCGCGTCGTCGCATGCGGAGGCGAGTCCGTCAGATCCATGACCCCACTATCTATCTTAGGGTTTTTAGGGTTTAGGGTGCGTGCGGTGGGGGTGGAAACAGAATAACCGCATTGCGTCCTGTCAAATCCTAGCGCGCAGCAATGCGGTAGTGCGAGGCCGAGCAGGGAGGGACCCCCTCCCCCCTGCGAGCCGAGACAGGAACGAGTCGCAGTAGGCGACGACACGGCGTGCCGCGTCGTCGTATGCGGAGGCGAGTCCGTCACTTCCGTGACCCCACTATCTATCTTAGGGTTTTTAGGGTTTTGGGTGCGTGCGGTGGGGGTGGAAATAGAATAACCGCATTGCGTCCTGTCAAATCCTAGCGCGCAGCAATGCGGTAGCGCGAGGCCGAGAAGTCGCATGCGGAGGCGAGTCCGTCACATCCGTGACCCCACTATCTATCTTAGGGTTTTTAAGGTTTAGGGTGCGTGCGGTGGGGGTGGAAACAGAATAACCGCATTGCGTCCTGTCAAATCCAAGCGCGCAGCAATGCGGTAGCGCGAGGCCGAGCAGGGGGGAGGGGGGTCGGGACCCCCCTCTCCCCCTGCGAGGCCGAGACAGGAACGAGCCGGAGCAGGCGACGATGCAGCGTGCCACGTCGTCGCATGTGGAGGCGAGTCCGTCACATCCGTGACCGCACTATATATCTTAGGGTTTTAAGGGTTTAGGGTGCGTGCGGTGGGGGTGGAAACGGAATAACCGCATTGCGTCCTGTCAAATCCTAGCGCGCAGCAATGCGGTAGCGCGAGGCCGAGCAGGGGGGACCCCCTCCCCCCTGCGAGGCCGAGACAGGAACGAGCCGGAGTAGGCGATGACACGGCGTGCCGCGTCGTCGCATGCGGAGGCGAGTCCGTCACTTCCGTGACCCCATTATCTATCTTAGGGTTTTTAGGGTTTTGGGTGCGTGCGGTGGGGGTGGAAATAGAATAACCGCATTGCGTCCTGTAAAATCCTAGCGCACAGCAATGCGGTAGCGCGAGGCCGAGCAGGGGGGAGGAGGGTCGGGACCCCCTCCCCTCCCCTGCGAGGCCGAGACAGGAACAAGCCGGAGCAGGCGACAACGCGGCGTGCCGCGTCGTCGCATGCGGAGGTGAGTTCGTCACATCCGTGACCCCACTATCTATCTTAAGGTTTTTAGGGTTTAGGATGCGTGCGGTAGGGGTGGAAACAGAATAACCGCATTGCGTCCTGTCAAATCCTAGCGCGCAACAATGCGGTAGCGCGAGGCCGAGCAGGGGGGACCCCCCTCCCCCCTGCGAGGCCGAGACAGGAACGAGCCAGAGCAGGCGACGACACGGCGTGCCGCGTCGTCGCATGCGGAGGTGAGTCCGTCACATCCGTGACCCCACTATCTATCTTAGGGTTTTTATGGTTTAGGGTGCGTGCGGTGGGGGTGGAAACAGAATAACCGCATTGCGTCCTGTCAAATCCTAGCGCGCAGCAATGCGGTAGCGCGAGGCCGAGCAGGGGGACCCCCTCCCCCCTGCGAGGCCGAGACAGGAACGAGCCGGAGCAGGCGACGACACGGCGTGCCGCATGGTCGCATGCGGAGGCGAGTCCGTCACATCCGTGACCCCACTATCTATCTTAGGGTTTTTAGGGTTTAGGGTGCGTGCGGTGGGGGTGGAAACAGAATAACCGCATTGCGTCCTGTCAAATCCTAGCGCAGCAATGCGGTAGCGCGAGGCCGAGCAGGGGGGAGGGGGGTCGGGACCCCCTCCCCTCCCCCTGCGAGGCCGAGACAGGAACGAGCCGGACCAGGCGACGACGCTGCGTGCCGGATCATTGCATGCGGAGGCGAGTCCGTCACATCCATGACCGCAGTATCTATCTTAGGGTTTTTAGGGTTTAGGGTGCGTGCGGTGGGGGTGGAAACGGAATAACCGCATTGCGTGCTGTCAAATCCAAGCGCGCAGCAATGCGGTAGCGCGAGGCCGAGCAGGGGGGGGGGGTCAGGACCCGCCCTCCCCTCCTCTGCGAGGCCGATACAGGAACAAGCCTGAGCAGGCGACGACGCTGCGTGCCGCGTCGTCGCATGCGGAGGCGAGTCCGTCAGATCCATGACCCCACTATCTATCTTAGGGTTTTTAGGGTTTAGGGTGCGTGTGGTGGGGGTGGAAACAGAATAACCGCATTGCATCCTGTCAAATCCTAGCGCGCAGCAATGCGGTAGCGCGAGGCCGAGCAGGGGGACCCCCTCCCCCCTGCGAGGCCGAGACAGGAACGAGCCGGAGCAGGCGACGACACGGCGTGCCGCATGGTCGCATGCGGAGGCGAGTCCGTCACATCCGTGACCCCACTATCTATCTTAGGGTTTTTAGGGTTTAGGGTGCGTGCGGTGGGGGTGGAAACAGAATAACCGCATTGCGTCCTGTCAAATCCTAGCGCAGCAATGCGGTAGCGCGAGGCCGAGCAGGGGGGAGGGGGGTCGGGACCCCCTCCCCTCCCCCTGCGAGGCCGAGACAGGAACGAGCCGGACCAGGCGACGACGCTGCGTGCCGGATCATTGCATGCGGAGGCGAGTCCGTCACATCCATGACCGCAGTATCTATCTTAGGGTTTTTAGGGTTTAGGGTGCGTGCGGTGGGGGTGGAAACGGAATAACCGCATTGCGTGCTGTCAAATCCAAGCGCGCAGCAATGCGGTAGCGCGAGGCTGAGCAGGGGGGAGGGGGGGGGGGGTCAGGACCCGCCCTCCCCTCCTCTGCGAGGCCGATACAGGAACAAGCCTGAGCAGGCGACGACGCTGCGTGCCGCGTCGTCGCATGCGGAGGCGAGTCCGTCAGATCCATGACCCCACTATCTATCTTAGGGTTTTTAGGGTTTAGGGTGCGTGCGGTGGGGGTGGAAACAGAATAACCGCATTGCGTCCTGTCAAATCCTAGCGCGCAGCAATGCGGTAGCGCGAGGCCGAGCAGGGAGGGACCCCCTCCCCCCTGCGAGCCGAGACAGGAACGAGTCGGAGTAGGCGACGACACGGCGTGCCGCGTCGTCGTATGCGGAGGCGAGTCCGTCACTTCCGTGACCCCACTATCTATCTTAGGGTTTTTAGGGTTTTGGGTGCGTGCGGTGGGGGTGGAAATAGAATAACCGCATTGCGTCCTGTCAAATCCTAGCGTGCAGCAATGCGGTAGCGCGAGGCCGAGAAGGGGGGAGGGGGGTCGGGACCCCCTCCCCTCCCCTGCGAGGGCGAGACAGGAACAAGCCGGAGCAGGCGACGACGCGGCGTGCCGCGTCGTCGCATGCGGAGGCGAGTCCGTCACATCCGTGACCCCACTATCTATCTTAGGGTTTGTAAGGTTTAGGGTGCGTGCGGTGGGGGAGGAAACAGAATAACCGCATTGCGTCCTGTCAAATCCAAGCGCGCAGCAATGCGGTAGCGCGAGGCCGAGCAGGGGGGAGGGGGGTCGGGACCCCCCTCTCCCCCTGCGAGGCCGAGACAGGAACGAGCCGGAGCAGGCGACGATGCAGCGTGCCACGTCGTTGCATGTGGAGGCGAGTCCGTCACATCCGTGACCGCACTATATATCTTAGGGTTTTAAGGGTTTAGGGTGCGTGCGGTGGGGGTGGAAACGGAATAACCGCATTGCGTCCTGTCAAATCCTAGCGCGCAGCAATGCGGTAGCGCGAGGCCGAGCAGGGGGGGACCCCCTCCCCCCTGCGAGGCCGAGACAGGAACGAGCCGGAGTAGGCGATGACACGGCGTGCCGCGTCGTCGCATGCGGAGGCGAGTCCGTCACTTCCGTGACCCCATTATCTATCTTAGGGTTTTTAGGGTTTTGGGTGCGTGCGGTGGGGGTGGAAATAGAATAACCGCATTGCGTCCTGTAAAATCCTAGCGCACAGCAATGCGGCAGCGCGAGGCCGAGCAGGGGGGAGGAGGGTCGGGACCCCCTCCCCTCCCCTGCGAGGCCGAGACAGGAACAAGCCGGAGCAGGCGACAACGCGGCGTGCCGCGTCGTCGCATGCGGAGGTGAGTTCGTCACATCCGTGACCCCACTATCTATCTTATGGTTTTTAGGGTTTAGGGTGCGTGCGGTAGGGGTGGAAACAGAATAACCGCATTGCGTCCTGTCAAATCCTAGCGCGCAACAATGCGGTAGCGCGAGGCCGAGCAGGGGGGACCCCCCTCCCCCCTGCGAGGCCGAGACAGGAACGAGCCAGAGCAGGCGACGACACGGCGTGCCGCGTCGTCGCATGCGGAGGTGAGTCCGTCACATCCGTGACCCCACTATCTATCTTAGGGTTTTTATGGTTTAGGGTGCGTGCGGTGGGGGTGGAAACAGAATAACCGCATTGCGTCCTGTCAAATCCTAGCGCGCAGCAATGCGGTAGCGCGAGGCCGAGCAGGGGGACCCCCTCCCCCCTGCGAGGCCGAGACAGGAACGAGCCGGAGCAGGCGACGACACGGCGTGCCGCATGGTCGCATGCGGAGGCGAGTCCGTCACATCCGTGACCCCACTATCTATCTTAGGGTTTTTAGGGTTTAGGGTGCGTGCGGTGGGGGTGGAAACAGAATAACCGCATTGCGTCCTGTCAAATCCTAGCGCAGCAATGCGGTAGCGCGAGGCCGAGCAGGGGAGAGGGGGGTCGGGACCCCCTCCCCTCCCCCTGCGAGGCCGAGACAGGAACGAGCCGGACCAGGCGACGACGCTGCGTGCCGGATCATTGCATGCGGAGGCGAGTCCGTCACATCCATGACCGCAGTATCTATCTTAGGGTTTTTAGGGTTTAGGGTGCGTGCGGTGGGGGTGGAAACGGAATAACCGCATTGCGTGCTGTCAAATCCAAGCGCGCAGCAATGCGGTAGCGCGAGGCCGAGCAGGGGGGAGGGGGGGTCAGGACCCGCCCTCCCCTCCTCTGCGAGGCCGATACAGGAACAAGCCTGAGCAGGCGACGACGCTGCGTGCCGCGTCGTCGCATGTGGAGGCGAGTCCGTCAGATCCATGACCCCACTATCTATCTTAGGGTTTTTAGGGTTTAGGGTGCGTGCGGTGGGGGTGGAAACAGAATAACCGCATTGCGTCTTGTGAAATTCTAGCGTGCAGCAATGTGGTAGCGCGAGGCCAAGCAGGGGGGAGAGGGGGTCGGGACCCCCCTCCCCTCCCCCTGCGAGGCTGAGACAGGAACGAGCCGGAGCAGGCGACGATGCAGCGTGCCACGTCGTCGCATGTGGAAGCGAGTCCGTCACATCCGTGACCGCACTATCTATCTTAGGGTTTTAAGGGTTTAGGGTGCGTGTGGTGGGGGTGGAAACAGAATAACCGCATTGCGTCCTGTCAAATCCTAGCGCGCAGCAATGCGGTAGCGCGAGGCCGAGCAGGGGGGACCCCCCTCCCCCTGCGAGGCCGAGACAGGAACGAGCCGGAGCAGGCGACGACACGGCGTGCCGCGTCGTCGCATGCGGAGGCGAGACCGTCACATCCGTAACCCAACAATCTATCTTAGGGTTTTTATGGTTTAGGGTGCGTGCGGTGGGGGAGGAAACAGAATAACCGCATTGCGTCCTGTCAAATCCTAGCGCGCAGCAATGCGGTAGCGCGAGGCCGAGCTGGGGGGACCCCTCCCCCCTGCGAGGCCGAGACAGGAATGAGCCGGAGCAGGCGACGACACGGCGTGCCGCGTTGTCGCATGCGGAGGCGAGTCCGTCACATCCGTGACCCCACTATCTATCTTAGGGTTTTTAGGGTTTAAGGTGCGTGCGGTGGGGGTGGAAAGAGAATAACCGCATTGCGTCCTGTCAAATCCTAGCGCGCAGCAATGCGGTAGCGCGAGGCCGAGCTGGGGGGAGGGGGGTCGGGAGCCCCTCCCCTCCCCCTGTGAGGCCGAGCAGAGGGGAGGGGGGGTCAGGAGCCGCCCTCCCCTCCTCTGCGAGGCCGATACAGGAACAAGCCGGAGCAGGCGACGACGCTGCGTGCCGCGTCGTCGCATGCGGAGGCGAGTCCGTCAGATTCGTGACCCCACTATCTATCTTAGGGTTTTTAGGGTTTAGGTGCGTGCGGTGGGGGTGGAAACAGAATAACCGCATTGCGTCTTGTCAAATACTAGCGTGCAGCAATGCGGTAGCGCGAGGCCAAGCAGGGGGGAGAGGGGGTCGGGACCCCCCTCCCCTCCCCCTCAGAAGCTGAGACAGGAACGAGCCGGAGCAGGCGACGATGCAGCGTGCCACGTCGTCGCATGTGGAGGCGAGTCCGTCACATCCGTGACCGCACTATCCATCTCAGGGTTTTAAGGGTTTAGGGTGTGTGCGGTGGGGGTGGAAACAGAATAACCGCATTGCGTCCTATCAAATCCTAGCGCGCAGCAATGCGGTAGCGCGAGGCCGAGCAGGGGGGACCCCCTCCCCCCTGCGAGCCGAGACAGGAACGAGCCGGAGTCGGCGACGACACGGCGTGCCGCGTCGTCGCATGCGGAGGCGAGTCCGTCACTTCCGTGACCCCACTATCTATCTTAGGGTTTTTAGGGTTTTGGGTGCGTGCGGTGGGGGTGGAAATAGAATAACCGCATTGCGTCCTGTCAAATCCTAGCGCGCAGCAATGCGGTAGCGCGAGGCCGAGAAGGAGGGGAGGGGGGGTCGGGACCCCCTCCCCTCCCCTGCGAGGCCGAGACAGGAACAAGCCGGAGCAGGCGACGATGCGGCGTGCCGCGTCGTCGCATGCAGAGGTGAGTTCGTCACATCCGTGACCCCACTATCTATCTTAAGGTTTTTAGGGTTTAGGGTGCGTGCGGTAGGGGTGGAAACAGAATAACCGCATTGCGTCCTGTCAAATCCTAGCGCGCAGCAATGCGGTAGCGCGAGGCCGAGCAGGGGGGACCCCCCTCCCCCCTGCGAGGCCGAGACAGGAACGAGCCAGAGCAGGCGACGACACGGCGTGCCGCGTCGTCGCATGCGGAGGCGAGTCCGTCACATCCGTGACCCCACTATCTATCTTAGGGTTTTTATGGTTTAGGGTGCGTGCGGTGGGGGTGGAAACAGAATAACCGCATTGCGTCCTGTGAAATCCTAGCGCGCAGCAATGCGGTAGCGCGAGGCCGAGCAGGGGGGAGGGGTGTCGGGACCCCCTCCCCTCCCCCTGCGAGGCCGAGACAGGAACGAGCTGGACCAGGCGATGACGCGGCGTGCCGCATCATTGCATGCGGAGGCGAGTCCGTCACATCCATGACCCCAGTATCTATCTTAGGGTTTTTAGGGTTTAGGGTGCGTGCGGTGGGGGTGGAAACGGAATAACCGCATTGCGTGCTGTCAAATCCAAGCGCGCAGCAATGCGGTAGCGCGAGGCCGAGCAGGGGGGAGGGGGGGGGGTCAGGACCCGCCCTCCCCTCCTCTGCGAAGCCGATACAGGAACAAGCCGGAGCAGGCGACGACGCTGCGTGCCGCGTCGTCGCATGCGGAGGCGAGTCCGTAAGATCCGTGACCCCACTATCTACCTTAGGGTTTTTAGGGTTTAGGGTGCGTGCGGTGGGGGTGGAAACAGAATAACCGCATTGCGTCTTGTCAAATACTAGCGTGCAGCACTGCGGTAGCGCGAGGCCAAGCAGGGGGGAGAGGGGGTCGCGACCCCCCTCCCCTCCCCCTGCGAGGCTGAGACAGGAACGAGCCGGAGCAGGCGACGATGCAGCGTGCCACGTCGTCGCATGTGGAAGCGAGTCCGTCACATCCGTGACCGCACTATCTATCTTAGGGTTTTAAGGGTTTAGGGTGCGTGCGGTGGGGGTGGAAACAGAATAACCGCATTGCGTCCTGTCAAATCCTAGCGCGCAGCAATGCGGTAGCGCGAGGCCGAGCAGGGGGGACCCCCTCCCCCCTGCGAGGCCAAGACAGGAACAAGCCGGAGCAGGCGACGACACGGCGTGCCGCGTCGTCGCATACGGAGGCGAGGCCGTCACTTCCGTGACCCCATTATCTATCTTAGGGTTTTTTAGGGTTTTGGGTGCGTGCGGTGGGGGTGGAAATAGAATAACCGCATTGCGTCCTGTCAAATCCTAGCGCGCAGCAATGCGGTAGCGCGAGGCCTAGCAAGGGGAGCCCCTCCCCCCTACGAGGCCAAGACAGGAACGATCCGAAGCAGGCGACGACACGGCGTGCCGCGTCGTCGCATGCGGAGGCGAGTCCGTCATATCCGTGACCCCACTATCTATCTTAGGGGTTTTAGGGTTTAGGGTGAGTGCGGTGGGGGTGGAAACAGAATAACCGCATTGCGTCCTGTCAAATCCTAGCGGGCAACACCTCGGTAGCGCGAGGCCGAGCAAGGGGGACCCCTCTCCCTCCCTGCGAGGCCGAGACAGGAACGAGCCAGAGCAGGCGACGACACGGCGTGCCGCGTCGTCACATGCGGAGGCGAGTCCATCACATCCGTGACCCCACTATCTATCTTAGGGTTTTTAGGGTTTAGGGTGCGTGCCGTGGGGGTGGAAACAGAATAACCGCATTGCGTCCTGTCAAATCCTAGCGGGCAACAACTCGGTAGCACGAGGTCGAGCAAGGGGGACCCCTCTCCCCCCTGCGAGGCCGAGACAGGAACGAGCCAGAGCAGGCGACGAGACGGCGTGCCGCGTCGTCACATGCGGAGGCGAGTCCATCACATCCGTGACCCCACTATCTATCTTAGGGTTTTTAGGGTTTAGGGTGCGTGCGGTGGGGGTGGAAACAGAATAACCGCATTGCGTCCTGTCAAATCCTAGCGCGCAGCAATGCGGTAGTGCGAGGCCGAGCAGGGGGGAGGGGGGTCGGGACCCCGTCCCCTCCCCCTGCGAGGCGGAGAGAGGAACGAGCCGTAGCAGGCGACGACGCGGCGTGCCGCGTCATCGCATGCGGAGGCGAGTCGTCACATCCATGACCCCACTATATATCTTAGGGTTTTTAGGGTTTAGGGTGCGTGCGGTGGGGGTGGAAACAGAATAACCGGATTGCGTCTTGTCAAATCGTAGCACAGCAATGCGGTAGCGCGAGCCGAGCAGGGGGGACCCCCTCTCCCCCTGCGAGGCCAAGACAGGAACGAGCCGGAGCAGGCGACGATGCAGCATGCCACATCGTCGCATGTGGAGGCGAGTCCGTCACATCCGTGACCGCACTATCTATCTTAGGGTTTTAAGGGTTTAGGGTGCGTGCGGTGGGGGTGGAAACAGAATAACCGCATTGCGTCCTGTCAAATCCTAGCGCCCAGCAATGCGGTAGCGCGAGGCCGAGCAGGGGGGACCCCCTCCCCGCTGCGAGGCCGAGACAGTAACGAGCCGGCGTAGGCGACGACACGGCGTGCCGCGTCGTCGCATGCGGAGGCGAGTCCGTCACTTCCGTGACCCCACTATCTATCTCAGGGTTTTTAGGGTTTTGGGTGCGTGCGGTGGGGGTGGAAATAGAATAACTGCATTGCGTCCTGTCAAATCCAAGCGCGCAGCAATGCGGTAGCGCGAGGCCGAGCAGGGGGGAGGGGGGGGGGGTCAGGACCCGCCCTCCCCTCCTCTGCGAGGCCGATACAGGAACAAGCCGGAGCAGGCGACGACGCTGCGTGCCGCGTCGTCGCATGCGGAGGCGAGTCCGTCAGATCCAGGACCCCACTATCTATCTTAGGGTTTTTAGGGTTTAGGGTGCGTGCGGTGGGGGTGGAAACAGAATAACCGCATTGCGTCTTGTCAAATACTAGCGTGCAACAATGCGGTAGCGCGAGGCCAAGCAGGGGGGAGAGGGGGTCGGGACCCCCCTCCCCTCCCCCTGCGAGGCTGAGACAGGAACGAGCCGGAGCAGGCGACGATGCGACGTGCCACGTCGTCGCATGTGGAGGCGAGTCCGTCACATCCGTGACCCCACTATCTATCTTAGGGTTTTTAGGGTTTAGGGTGCGTGCGGTGGGGGTGGAAACAGAATAACCGGATTGCGTCTTGTCAAATCCTAGCACAGCAATGCGGTAGCGCGAGCCGAGCAGGGGGGGACCCCCTCTCCCCCTGCGAGGCCAAAACAGGAACGAGCCGGAGCAGGCGACGATGCAGCGTGCCACATCGTCGCATGTGGAGGCGAGTCCGTCACATCCGTGACCGCACTATCTATCTTAGGGTTTTAAGGGTTTAGGGTGCGTGCGGTGGGGGTGGAAACAGAATAACCGCATTGCGTCCTGTCAAATCCTAGCGCCCAGCAATGCGGTAGCGCGAGGCCGAGCAGGGGGGACCCCCTCCCCGCTGCGAGGCCGAGACAGTAACGAGCCGGAGTAGGCGACGACACGGCGTGCCGCGTCGTCGCATGCGGAGGCGAGTCCGTCACTTCCGTGACCCCACTATCTATCTCAGGGTTTTTAGGGTTTTGGGTGCGTGCGGTGGGGGTGGAAATAGAATAACCACATTGCGTCCTGTCAAATCCAAGCGCGCAGCAATGCGGTAGCGCGAGGCCGAGCAGGGGGGAGGGGGGGTCAGGACCCGCCCTCCCCTCCTCTGCGAGGCCGATACAGGAACAAGCCGGAGCAGGCGACGACGCTGCGTGCCGCGTCGTCGCATGCGGAGGCGAGTCCGTCAGATCCAGGACCCCACTATCTATCTTAGGGTTTTTAGGGTTTAGGGTGCGTGCGGTGGGGGTGGAAACAGAATAACCGCATTGCGTCTTGTATAATACTAGCGTGCAACAATGCGGTAGCGCGAGGCCAAGCAGGGGGGAGAGGGGGTCGGGACCCCCCTCCCCTCCCCCTGCGAGGCTGAGACAGGAACGAGCCGGAGCAGGCGACGACGCGACGTGCCACGTCGTCGCATGTGGAGGCGAGTCCGTCACATCCGTGACCCCACTATCTATCTTAGGGTTTTTAGGGTTTAGGGTGCGTGCGGTGGGGGTGGAAACAGAATAACCGCATTGCGCCCGGTCAAATCCTAGCGCGCAGCAATGCGGTAGCGCGAGGCCGAGCAGGAGGGAGAGGGGTCGGGACCCCCCTCCCCTCCTCTGCGAGACCGATACAGGAACAAGCCGGAGCAGGCGACGACGCTGCGTGCCGCGTCGTCGCATGCGGAGGCGAGTCCGTCAGATCCGTGACCCCACTATCTATCTTAGGGTTTTTAGGGTTTAGGGTGCGTGCGGTGGGGGTGGAAACAGAATAACCGCATTGCGTCTTGTCAAATACTAGCGTGCAGCAATGCGGTAGCGCGAGGCCAAGCAGGGGGGAGAGGGGGTCGGGACCCCCCTCCCCTCCCCCTGCGAGGCTGAGACAGGAACGAGCCGGAGCAGGCGACGACGCGACGTGCCACGTCGTCGCATGGGGAGGCGAGTCCGTCACATCCGTGACCCCACTATCTATCTTAGGGTTTTAAGGGTTTAGGGTGCGTGCGGTGGGGGTGGAAACAGAATAACCGCATTGCGTCCTGTCAAATCCTAGCGCGCAACAATGCGGTAGCGCGAGGCCGAGCAGGGGGGACCCCCCTCCCCCCTGCAAGGCCGAGACAGGAACGAGCCAGAGCAGGCGACGACACGGCGTGCCGCGTCGTCGCATGCGGAGGTGAGTCCGTCACATCCGTGACCCCACTATCTATCTTAGGGTTTTTATGGTTTAGGGTGCGTGCGGTGGGGGTGGAAACAGAATAACCGCATTGCGTCCTGTCAAATCCTAGCGCGCAGCAATGCGGTAGCGCGAGGCCGAGCAGGGGGACCCCCTCCCCCCTGCGAGGCCGAGACAGGAACGAGCCGGAGCAGGCGACGACACGGCGTGCCGCATGGTCGCATGCGGAGGCGAGTCCGTCACATCCGTGACCCCACTATCTATCTTAGGGTTTTTAGGGTTTAGGGTGCGTGCGGTGGGGGTGGAAACAGAATAACTGCATTGCGTCCTGTCAAATCCTAGCGCAGCAATGCGGTAGCGCGAGGCCGAGCAGGGGGGAGGGGGGTCGGGACCCCCTCCCCTCCCCCTGCGAGGCCGAGACAGGAACGAGCCGGACCAGGCGACGACGCTGCGTGCCGGATCATTGCATGCGGAGGCGAGTCCGTCACATCCATGACCGCAGTATCTATCTTAGGGTTTTTAGGGTTTAGGGTGCGTGCGGTGGGGGTGGAAACGGAATAACCGCATTGCGTGCTGTCAAATCCAAGCGCGCAGCAATGCGGTAGCGCGAGGCCGAGCAGGGGGGAGGGGGGGGGTCAGGACCCGCCCTCCCCTCCTCTGCGAGGCCGATACAGGAACAAGCCTGAGCAGGCGACGACGCTGCGTGCCGCGTCGTCGCATGCGGAGGCGAGTCCGTCAGATCCATGACCCCACTATCTATCTTAGGGTTTTTAGGGTTTAGGGTGCGTGCGGTGGGGGTGGAAACAGAATAACCGCATTGCGTCTTGTCAAATACTAGCGTGCAGCACTGCGGTAGCGCGAGGCCAAGCAGGGGGGAGAGGGGGTCGGGACCCCCCTCCCCTCCCCCTGCGAGGCTGAGACAGGAACGAGCCGGAGCAGGCGACGATGCAGCGTGCCACGTCGTCGCATGTGGAAGCGAGTCCGTCACATCCGTGACCGCACTATCTATCTTAGGGTTTTAAGGGTTTAGGGTGCGTGCGGTGGGGGTGGAAACAGAATAACCGCATTGCGTCCTGTCAAATCCTAGCGCGCAGCAATGCGGTAGCGCGAGGCCGAGCAGGGGGGACCCCCTCCCCCCTGCGAGGCCAAGACAGGAACAAGCCGGAGCAGGCGACGACACGGCGTGCCGCGTCGTCGCATACGGAGGCGAGGCCGTCACTTCCGTGACCCCATTATCTATCTTAGGGTTTTTTAGGGTTTTGGGTGCGTGCGGTGGGGGTGGAAATAGAATAACCGCATTGCGTCCTGTCAAATCCTAGCGCGCAGCAATGCGGTAGCGCGAGGCCTAGCAAGGGGAGCCCCTCCCCCCTACGAGGCCAAGACAGGAACGATCCGAAGCAGGCGACGACACGGCGTGCCGCGTCGTCGCATGCGGAGGCGAGTCCGTCATATCCGTGACCCCACTATCTATCTTAGGGGTTTTAGGGTTTAGGGTGAGTGCGGTGGGGGTGGAAACAGAATAACCGCATTGCGTCCTGTCAAATCCTAGCGCGCAGCAATGCGGTAGCGCGAGGCCGAGCTGGGGGGACCCCTCCCCCCTGCGAGGCCGAGACAGGAATGAGCCGGAGCAGGCGACGACACGGCGTGCCGCGTTGTCGCATGCGGAGGCGAGTCCGTCACATCCGTGACCCCACTATCTATCTTAGGGTTTTTAGGGTTTAAGGTGCGTGCGGTGGGGGTGGAAAGAGAATAACCGCATTGCGTCCTGTCAAATCCTAGCGCGCAGCAATGCGGTAGCGCGAGGCCGAGCAGGGGGGAGGGGGGTCGGGAGCCCCTCCCCTCCCCCTGTGAGGCCGAGCAGAGGGGAGGGGGGGTCAGGAGCCGCCCTCCCCTCCTCTGCGAGGCCGATATAGGAACAAGCCGGAGCAGGCGACGACGCTGCGTGCCGCGTCGTCGCATGCGGAGGCGAGTCCGTCAGATCCGTGACCCCACTATCTATCTTAGGGTTTTTAGGGTTTAGGTGCGTGCGGTGGGGGTGGAAACAGAATAACCGCATTGCGTCTTGTCAAATACTAGCGTGCAGCAATGCGGTAGCGCGAGGCCAAGCAGGGGGGAGAGGGGGTCGGGACCCCCCTCCCCTCCCCCTCTGAGGCTGAGACAGGAACGAGCCGGAGCAGGCGACGATGCAGCGTGCCACGTCGTCGCATGTGGAGGCGAGTCCGTCACATCCGTGACCGCACTATCCATCTTAGGGTTTTAAGGGTTTAGGGTGTGTGCGGTGGGGGTGGAAACAGAATAACCGCATTGCGTCCTATCAAATCCTAGCGCGCAGCAATGCGGTAGCGCGAGGCCGAGCAGGGGGGACCCCCTCCCCCCTGCGAGCCGAAACAGGAACGAGCCGGAGTCGGCGACGACACGGCGTGCCGCGTCGTCGCATGCGGAGGCGAGTCCGTCACTTCCGTGACCCCACTATCTATCTTAGGGTTTTTAGGGTTTTGGGTGCGTGCGGTGGGGGTGGAAATAGAATAACCGCATTGCGTCCTGTCAAATCGTAGCGCGCAGCAATGCGGTAGCGCGAGGCCGAGAAGGAGGGGAGGGGGGGTCGAGACCCCCTCCCCTCCCCTGCGAGGCCGAGACAGGAACAAGCCGGAGCAGGCGACGATGCGGCGTGCCGCGTCGTCGCATGCAGAGGTGAGTTCGTCACATCCGTGACCCCACTATCTATCTTAAGGTTTTTAGGGTTTAGGGTGCGTGCGGTAGGGGTGGAAACAGAATAACCGCATTGCGTCCTGTCAAATCCTAGCGCGCAGCAATGCGGTAGCGCGAGGCCGAGCAGGGGGGACCCCCCTCCCCCCTGCGAGGCCGAGACAGGAACGAGCCAGAGCAGGCGACGACACGGCGTGCCGCGTCGTCGCATGCGGAGGCGAGTCCGTCACATCCGTGACCCCACTATCTATCTTAGGGTTTTTATGGTTTAGGGTGCGTGCGGTGGGGGTGGAAACAGAATAACCGCATTGCGTCCTGTGAAATCCTAGCGCGCAGCAATGCGGTAGCGCGAGGCCGAGCAGGGGGGAGGGGGGTCGGGACCCCCTCCCCTCCCCCTGCGAGGCCGAGACAGGAACGAGCTGGACCAGGCGATGACGCGGCGTGCCGCATCATTGCATGCGGAGGCGAGTCCGTCACATCCATGACCCCAGTATCTATCTTAGGGTTTTTAGGGTTTAGGGTGCGTGCGGTGGGGGTGGAAACGGAATAACCGCATTGCGTGCTGTCAAATCCAAGCGCGCAGCAATGCGGTAGCGCGAGGTCGAGCAGGGGGGAGGGGGGGGGGGGTCAGGACCCGCCCTCCCCTCCTCTGCGAAGCCGATACAGGAACTAGCCGGAGCAGGCGACGACGCTGCGTGCCGCGTCGTCGCATGCGGAGGCGAGTCCGTAAGATCCGTGACCCCACTATCTACCTTAGGGTTTTTAGGGTTTAGGGTGCGTGCGGTGGGGGTGGAAACAGAATAACCGCATTGCGTCTTGTCAAATACTAGCGTGCAGCACTGCGGTAGCGCAAGGCCAAGCAGGGGGGAGAGGGGGTCGGGACCCCCCTCCCCTCCCCCTGCGAGGCTGAGACAGGAACGAGGCGGAGCAGGCGACGATGCAGCGTGCCACGTCGTCGCATGTGGAAGCGAGTCCGTCACATCCGTGACCGCACTATCTATCTTAGGGTTTTAAGGGTTTAGGGTGCGTGCGGTGGGGGTGGAAACAGAATAACCGCATTGCGTCCTGTCAAATCCTAGCGCGCAGCAATGCGGTAGCGCGAGGCCGAGCAGGGGGGACCCCCTCCCCCCTGCGAGGCCAAGACAGGAACAAGCCGGAGCAGGCGACGACACGGCGTGCCGCGTCGTCGCATACGGAGGCGAGGCCGTCACTTCCGTGACCCCATTATCTATCTTAGGGTTTTTTAGGGTTTTGGGTGCGTGCGGTGGGGGTGGAAATAGAATAACCGCATTGCGTCCTGTCAAATCCTAGCGCGCAGCAATGCGGTAGCGCGAGGCCTAGCAAGGGGAGCCCCTCCCCCCTACGAGGCCAAGACAGGAACGATCCGAAGCAGGCGACGACACGGCGTGCCGCGTCGTCGCATGCGGAGGCGAGTCCGTCATATCCGTGACCCCACTATCTATCTTAGGGGTTTTAGGGTTTAGGGTGAGTGCGGTGGGGGTGGAAACAGAATAACCGCATTGCGTCCTGTCAAATCCTAGCGGGCAACACCTCGGTAGCGCGAGGCCGAGCAAGGGGGACCCCTCTCCCTCCCTGCGAGGCCGAGACAGGAACGAGCCAGAGCAGGCGACGACACGGCGTGCCGCGTCGTCACATGCGGAGGCGAGTCCATCACATCCGTGACCCCACTATCTATCTTAGGGTTTTTAGGGTTTAGGGTGCGTGCCGTGGGGGTGGAAACAGAATAACCGCATTGCGTCCTGTCAAATCCTAGCGGGCAACAACTCGGTAGCACGAGGTCGAGCAAGGGGGACCCCTCTCCCCCCTGCGAGGCCGAGACAGGAACGAGCCAGAGCAGGCGACGAGACGGCGTGCCGCGTCGTCACATGCGGAGGCGAGTCCATCACATCCGTGACCCCACTATCTATCTTAGGGTTTTTAGGGTTTAGGGTGCGTGCGGTGGGGGTGGAAACAGAATAACCGCATTGCGTCCTGTCAAATCCTAGCGCGCAGCAATGCGGTAATGCGAGGCCGAGCAGGGGGGAGGGGGGGTCGGGACCCCGTCCCCTCCCCCTGCGAGGCGGAGAGAGGAACGAGCCGTAGCAGGCGACGACGCGGCGTGCCGCGTCATCGCATGCGGAGGCGAGTCGTCACATCCATGACCCCACTATATATCTTAGGGTTTTTAGGGTTTAGGGTGCGTGCGGTGGGGGTGGAAACAGAATAACCGGATTGCGTCTTGTCAAATCCTAGCACAGCAATGCGGTAGCGCGAGCCGAGCAGGGGGGACCCCCTCTCCCCCTGCGAGGCCAAGACAGGAACGAGCCGGAGCAGGCGACGATGCAGCATGCCACATCGTCGCATGTGGAGGCGAGTCCGTCACATCCGTGACCGCACTATCTATCTTAGGGTTTTAAGGGTTTAGGGTGCGTGCGGTGGGGGTGGAAACAGAATAACCGCATTGCGTCCTGTCAAATCCTAGCGCCCAGCAATGCGGTAGCGCGAGGCCGAGCAGGGGGGACTCCCTCCCCGCTGCGAGGCCGAGACAGTAACGAGCCGGCGTAGGCGACGACACGGCGTGCCGCGTCGTCGCATGCGGAGGCGAGTCCGTCACTTCCGTGACCCCACTATCTATCTCAGGGTTTTTAGGGTTTTGGGTGCGTGCGGTGGGGGTGGAAATAGAATAACCGCATTGCGTCCTGTCAAATCCAAGCGCGCAGCAATGCGGTAGCGCGAGGCCGAGCAGGGGGGAGGGGGGGGGTCAGGACCCGCCCTCCCCTCCTCTGCGAGGCCGATACAGGAACAAGCCGGAGCAGGCGACGACGCTGCGTGCCGCGTCGTCGCATGCGGAGGCGAGTCCGTCAGATCCAGGACCCCACTATCTATCTTAGGGTTTTTAGGGTTTAGGGTGCGTGCGGTGGGGGTGGAAACAGAATAACCGCATTGCGTCTTGTCAAATACTAGCGTGCAACAATGCGGTAGCGCGAGGCCAAGCAGGGGGGAGAGGGGGTCGGGACCCCCCTCCCCTCCCCCTGCGAGGCTGAGACAGGAACGAGCCGGAGCAGGCGACGACGCGACGTGCCACGTCGTCGCATGTGGAGGCGAGTCCGTCACATCCGTGACCCCACTATCTATCTTAGGGTTTTTAGGGTTTAGGGTGCGTGCGGTGGGGGTGGAAACAGAATAACCGGATTGCGTCTTGTCAAATCCTAGCACAGCAATGCGGTAGCGCGAGCCGAGCAGGGGGGGACCCCCTCTCCCCCTGCGAGGCCAAAACAGGAACGAGCCGGAGCAGGCGACGATGCAGCGTGCCACATCGTCGCATGTGGAGGCGAGTCCGTCACATCCGTGACCGCACTATCTATCTTAGGGTTTTAAGGGTTTAGGGTGCGTGCGGTGGGGGTGGAAACAGAATAACCGCATTGCGTCCTGTCAAATCCTAGCGCCCAGCAATGCGGTAGCGCGAGGCCGAGCAGGGGGGACCCCCTCCCCGCTGCGAGGCCGAGACAGTAACGAGCCGGAGTAGGCGACGACACGGCGTGCCGCGTCGTCGCATGCGGAGGCGAGTCCGTCACTTCCGTGACCCCACTATCTATCTCAGGGTTTTTAGGGTTTTGGGTGCGTGCGGTGGGGGTGGAAATAGAATAACCACATTGCGTCCTGTCAAATCCAAGCGCGCAGCAATGCGGTAGCGCGAGGCCGAGCAGGGGGGAGGGGGGGGTCAGGACCCGCCCTCCCCTCCTCTGCGAGGCCGATACAGGAACAAGCCGGAGCAGGCGACGACGCTGCGTGCCGCGTCGTCGCATGCGGAGGCGAGTCCGTCAGATCCAGGACCCCACTATCTATCTTAGGGTTTTTAGGGTTTAGGGTGCGTGCGGTGGGGGTGGAAACAGAATAACCGCATTGCGTCCTGTCAAATCCTAGCGCCCAGCAATGCGGTAGCGCGAGGCCGAGCAGGGGGGACCCCCTCCCCGCTGCGAGGCCGAGACAGTAACGAGCCGGGGTAGGCGACGACACGGCGTGCCGCGTCGTCGCATGCGGAGGCGAGTCCGTCACTTCCGTGACCCCACAATCTATCTCAGGGTTTTTAGGGTTTTGGGTGCGTGCGGTGGGGGTGGAAATAGAATAACCGCATTGCGTCCTGTCAAATCCAAGCGCGCAGCAATGCGGTAGCGCGAGGCCGAGCAGGGGGGAGGGGGGGGGGGTCAGGACCCGCCCTCCCCTCCTCTGCGAGGCCGATACAGGAACAAGCCGGAGCAGGCGACGACGCTGCGTGCCGCGTCGTCGCATGCGGAGGCGAGTCCGTCAGATCCAGGACCCCACTATCTATCTTAGGGTTTTTAGGGTTTAGGGTGCGTGCGGTGGGGGTGGAAACAGAATAACCGCATTGCGTCTTGTCAAATACTAGCGTGCAACAATGCGGTAGCGCGAGGCCAAGCAGGGGGGAGAGGGGGTCGGGACCCCCCTCCCCTCCCCCTGCGAGGCTGAGACAGGAACGAGCCGGAGCAGGCGACGACGCGACGTGCCACGTCGTCGCATGTGGAGGCGAGTCCGTCACATCCGTGACCCCACTATCTATCTTAGGGTTTTTAGGGTTTAGGGTGCGTGCGGTGGGGGTGGAAACAGAATAACCGGATTGCGTCTTGTCAAATCCTAGCACAGCAATGCGGTAGCGCGAGCCGAGCAGGGGGGGACCCCCTCTCCCCCTGCGAGGCCAAAACAGGAACGAGCCGGAGCAGGCGACGATGCAGCGTGCCACATCGTCGCATGTGGAGGCGAGTCCGTCACATCCGTGACCGCACTATCTATCTTAGGGTTTTAAGGGTTTAGGGTGCGTGCGGTGGGGGTGGAAACAGAATAACCGCATTGCGTCCTGTCAAATCCTAGCGCCCAGCAATGCGGTAGCGCGAGGCCGAGCAGGGGGGACCCCCTCCCCGCTACGAGGCCGAGACAGTAACGAGCCGGAGTAGGCGACGACACGGCGTGCCGCGTCGTCGCATGCGGAGGCGAGTCCGTCACTTCCGTGACCCCACTATCTATCTCAGGGTTTTTAGGGTTTTGGGTGCGTGCGGTGGGGGTGGAAATAGAATAACCACATTGCGTCCTGTCAAATCCAAGCGCGCAGCAATGCGGTAGCGCGAGGCCGAGCAGGGGGGAGGGGGGGGTCAGGACCCGCCCTCCCCTCCTCTGCGAGGCCGATACAGGAACAAGCCGGAGCAGGCGACGACGCTGCGTGCCGCGTCGTCGCATGCGGAGGCGAGTCCGTCAGATCCAGGACCCCACTATCTATCTTAGGGTTTTTAGGGTTTAGGGTGCGTGCGGTGGGGGTGGAAACAGAATAACCGCATTGCGTCTTGTATAATACTAGCGTGCAACAATGCGGTAGCGCGAGGCCAAGCAGGGGGGAGAGGGGGTCGGGACCCCCCTCCCCTCCCCCTGCGAGGCTGAGACAGGAACGAGCCGGAGCAGGCGACGACGCGACGTGCCACGTCGTCGCATGTGGAGGCGAGTCCGTCACATCCGTGACCCCACTATCTATCTTAGGGTTTTTAGGGTTTAGGGTGCGTGCGGTGGGGGTGGAAACAGAATAACCGCATTGCGCCCGGTCAAATCCTAGCGCGCAGCAATGCGGTAGCGCGAGGCCGAGCAGGAGGGAGAGGGGTCGGGACCCCCCTCCCCTCCTCTGCGAGACCGATACAGGAACAAGCCGGAGCAGGCGACGACGCTGCGTGCCGCGTCGTCGCATGCGGAGGCGAGTCCGTCAGATCCGTGACCCCACTATCTATCTTAGGGTTTTTAGGGTTTAGGGTGCGTGCGGTGGGGGTGGAAACAGAATAACCGCATTGCGTCTTGTCAAATACTAGCGTGCAGCAATGCGGTAGCGCGAGGCCAAGCAGGGGGGAGAGGGGGTCGGGACCCCCCTCCCCTCCCCCTGCGAGGCTGAGACAGGAACGAGCCGGAGCAGGCGACGACGCGACGTGCCACGTCGTCGCATGTGGAGGCGAGTCCGTCACATCCGTGACCCCACTATCTATCTTAGGGTTTTAAGGGTTTAGGGTGCGTGCGGTGGGGGTGGAAACAGAATAACCGCATTGCGTCCTGTCAAATCCTAGCGCGCAACAATGCGGTAGCGCGAGGCCGAGCAGGGGGGACCCCCGTCCCCCCTGCAAGGCCGAGACAGGAACGAGCCAGAGCAGGCGACGACACGGCGTGCCGCGTCGTCGCATGCGGAGGTGAGTCCGTCACATCCGTGACCCCACTATCTATCTTAGGGTTTTTATGGTTTAGGGTGCGTGCGGTGGGGGTGGAAACAGAATAACCGCATTGCGTCCTGTCAAATCCTAGCGCGCAGCAATGCGGTAGCGCGAGGCCGAGCAGGGGGACCCCCTCCCCCCTGCGAGGCCGAGACAGGAACGAGCCGGAGCAGGCGACGACACGGCGTGTCGCATGGTCGCATGCGGAGGCGAGTCCGTCACATCCGTGACCCCACTATCTATCTTAGGGTTTTTAGGGTTTAGGGTGCGTGCGGTGGGGGTGGAAACAGAATAACCGCATTGCGTTCTGTCAAATCCTAGCGCAGCAATGCGGTAGCGCGAGGCCGAGCAGGGGGGAGGGGGGTCGGGACCCCCCCCTCCCCCTGCGAGGCCGAGACAGGAACGAGCCGGACCAGGCGACGACGCTGCGTGCCGGATCATTGCATGCGGAGGCGAGTCCGTCACATCCATGACCGCAGTATCTATCTTAGGGTTTTTAGGGTTTAGGGTGCGTGCGGTGGGGGTGGAAACGGAATAACCGCATTGCGTGCTGTCAAATCCAAGCGCGCAGCAATGCGGTAGCGCGAGGCCGAGCAGGGGGGAGGGGGGGTCAGGACCCGCCCTCCCCTCCTCTGCGAGGCCGATACAGGAACAAGCCTGAGCAGGCGACGACGCTGCGTGCCGCGTCGTCGCATGCGGAGGCGAGTCCGTCAGATCCATGACCCCACTATCTATCTTAGGGTTTTTAGGGTTTAGGGTGCGTGCGGTGGGGGTGGAAACAGAATAACCGCATTGCGTCTTGTCAAATTCTAGCGTGCAGCAATGTGGTAGCGCGAGGCCAAGCAGGGGGGAGAGGGGGTCGGGACCCCCCTCCCCTCCCCCTGCGAGGCTGAGACAGGAACGAGCCGGAGCAGGCGACGATGCAGCGTGCCACGTCGTCGCATGTGGAAGCGAGTCCGTCACATCCGTGACCGCACTATCTATCTTAGGGTTTTAAGGGTTTAGGGTGCGTGTGGTGGGGGTGGAAACAGAATAACCGCATTGCGTCCTGTCAAATCCTAGCGCGCAGCAATGCGGTAGCGCGAGGCCGAGCAGGGGGGACCCCCCTCCCCCTGCGAGGCCGAGACAGGAACGAGCCGGAGCAGGCGACGACACGGCGTGCCGCGTCGTCGCATGCGGAGGCGAGACCGTCACATCCGTAACCCAACAATCTATCTTAGGGTTTTTATGGTTTAGGGTGCGTGCGGTGGGGGAGGAAACAGAATAACCGCATTGCGTCCTGTCAAATCCTAGCGCGCAGCAATGCGGTAGCGCGAGGCCGAGCTGGGGGGACCCCTCCCCCCTGCGAGGCCGAGACAGGAATGAGCCGGAGCAGGCGACGACACGGCGTGCCGCGTTGTCGCATGCGGAGGGGAGTCCGTCACATCCGTGACCCCACTATCTATCTTAGGGTTTTTAGGGTTTAAGGTGCGTGCGGTGGGGGTGGAAAGAGAATAACCGCATTGCGTCCTGTCAAATCCTAGCGCGCAGCAATGCGGTAGCGCGAGGCCGAGCAGGGGGGAGGGGGGTCGGGAGCCCCTCCCCTCCCCCTGTGAGGCCGAGCAGAGGGGAGGGGGGGTCAGGAGCCGCCCTCCCCTCCTCTGCGAGGCCGATACAGGAACAAGCCGGAGCAGGCGACGACGCTGCGTGCCGCGTCGTCGCATGCGGAGGCGAGTCCGTCAGATCCGTGACCCCACTATCTATCTTAGGGTTTTTAGGGTTTAGGTGCGTGCGGTGGGGGTGGAAACAGAATAACCGCATTGCGTCTTGTCAAATACTAGCGTGCAGCAATGCGGTAGCGCGAGGCCAAGCAGGGGGGAGAGGGGGTCGGGACCCCCCTCCCCTCCCCCTCTGAGGCTGAGACAGGAACGAGCCGGAGCAGGCGACGATGCAGCGTGCCACGTCGTCGCATGTGGAGGCGAGTCCGTCACATCCGTGACCGCACTATCCATCTTAGGGTTTTAAGGGTTTAGGGTGTGTGCGGTGGGGGTGGAAACAGAATAACCGCATTGCGTCCTATCAAATCCTAGCGCGCAGCAATGCGGTAGCGCGAGGCCGAGCAGGGGGGACCCCCTCCCCCCTGCGAGCCGAGACAGGAACGAGCCGGAGTCGGCGACGACACGGCGTGCCGCGTCGTCGCATGCGGAGGCGAGTCCGTCACTTCCGTGACCCCACTATCTATCTTAGGGTTTTTAGGGTTTTGGGTGCGTGCGGTGGGGGTGGAAATAGAATAACCGCATTGCGTCCTGTCAAATCCTAGCGCGCAGCAATGCGGTAGCGCGAGGCCGAGAAGGAGGGGAGGGGGGGTCGGGACCCCCTCCCCTCCCCTGCGAGGCCGAGACAGGAACAAGCCGGAGCAGGCGACGATGCGGCGTGCCGCGTCGTCGCATGCAGAGGTGAGTTTGTCACATCCGTGACCCCACTATCTATCTTAAGGTTTTTAGGGTTTAGGGTGCGTGCGGTAGGGGTGGAAACAGAATAACCGCATTGCGTCCTGTCAAATCCTAGCGCGCAGCAATGCGGTAGCGCGAGGCCGAGCAGGGGGGACCCCCCTCCCCCCTGCGAGGCCGAGACAGGAACGAGCCAGAGCAGGCGACGACACGGCGTGCCGCGTCGTCGCATGCGGAGGCGAGTCCGTCACATCCGTGACCCCATTATCTATCTTAGGGTTTTTATGGTTTAGGGTGCGTGCGGTGGGGGTGGAAACAGAATAACCGCATTGCGTCCTGTGAAATCCTAGCGCGCAGCAATGCGGTAGCGCGAGGCCGAGCAGGGGGGAGGGGGGTCGGGACCCCCTCCCCTCCCCCTGCGAGGCCGAGACAGGAACGAGCTGGACCAGGCGATGACGCGGCGTGCCGCATCATTGCATGCGGAGGCGAGTCCGTCACATCCATGACCCCAGTATCTATCTTAGGGTTTTTAGGGTTTAGGGTGCGTGCGGTGGGGGTGGAAACGGAATAACCGCATTGCGTGCTGTCAAATCCAAGCGCGCAGCAATGCGGTAGCGCGAGGCCGAGCAGGGGGGAGGGGGGGGGGGTCAGGACCCGCCCTCCCCTCCTCTGCGAAGCCGATACAGGAACAAGCCGGAGCAGGCGACGACGCTGCGTGCCGCGTCGTCGCATGCGGAGGCGAGTCCGTAAGATCCGTGACCCCACTATCTACCTTAGGGTTTTTAGGGTTTAGGGTGCGTGCGGTGGGGGTGGAAACAGAATAACCGCATTGCGTCTTGTCAAATACTAGCGTGCAGCACTGCGGTAGCGCGAGGCCAAGCAGGGGGGAGAGGGGGTCGGGACCCCCCTCCCCTCCCCCTGCGAGGCTGAGACAGGAACGAGCCGGAGCAGGCGACGATGCAGCGTGCCACGTCGTCGCATGTGGAAGCGAGTCCGTCACATCCGTGACCGCACTATCTATCTTAGGGTTTTAAGGGTTTAGGGTGCGTGCGGTGGGGGTGGAAACAGAATAACCGCATTGCGTCCTGTCAAATCCTAGCGCGCAGCAATGCGGTAGCGCGAGGCCGAGCAGGGGGGACCCCCTCCCCCCTGCGAGGCCAAGACAGGAACAAGCCGGAGCAGGCGACGACACGGCGTGCCGCGTCGTCGCATACGGAGGCGAGGCCGTCACTTCCGTGACCCCATTATCTATCTTAGGGTTTTTTAGGGTTTTGGGTGCGTGCGGTGGGGGTGGAAATAGAATAACCGCATTGCGTCCTGTCAAATCCTAGCGCGCAGCAATGCGGTAGCGCGAGGCCTAGCAAGGGGAGCCCCTCCCCCCTACGAGGCCAAGACAGGAACGATCCGAAGCAGGCGACGACACGGCGTGCCGCGTCGTCGCATGCGGAGGCGAGTCCGTCATATCCGTGACCCCACTATCTATCTTAGGGGTTTTAGGGTTTAGGGTGAGTGCGGTGGGGGTGGAAACAGAATAACCGCATTGCGTCCTGTCAAATCCTAGCGCGCAGCAATGCGGTAGCGCGAGGCCGAGCTGGGGGGACCCCTCCCCCCTGCGAGGCCGAGACAGGAATGAGCCGGAGCAGGCGACGACACGGCGTGCCGCGTTGTCGCATGCGGAGGCGAGTCCGTCACATCCGTGACCCCACTATCTATCTTAGGGTTTTTAGGGTTTAAGGTGCGTGCGGTGGGGGTGGAAAGAGAATAACCGCATTGCGTCCTGTCAAATCCTAGCGCGCAGCAATGCGGTAGCGCGAGGCCGAGCAGGGGGGAGGGGGGTCGGGAGCCCCTCCCCTCCCCCTGTGAGGCCGAGCAGAGGGGAGGGGGGGTCAGGAGCCGCCCTCCCCTCCTCTGCGAGGCCGATACAGGAACAAGCCGGAGCAGGTGACGACGCTGCGTGCCGCGTCGTCGCATGCGGAGGCGAGTCCGTCAGATCCGTGACCCCACTATCTATCTTAGGGTTTTTAGGGTTTAGGTGCGTGCGGTGGGGGTGGAAACAGAATAACCGCATTGCGTCTTGTCAAATACTAGCGTGCAGCAATGCGGTAGCGCGAGGCCAAGCAGGGGGGAGAGGGGGTCGGGACCCCCCTCCCCTCCCCCTCTGAGGCTGAGACAGGAACGAGCCGGAGCAGGCGACGATGCAGCGTGCCACGTCGTCGCATGTGGAGGCGAGTCCGTCACATCCGTGACCGCACTATCCATCTTAGGGTTTTAAGGGTTTAGGGTGTGTGCGGTGGGGGTGGAAACAGAATAACCGCATTGCGTCCTATCAAATCCTAGCGCGCAGCAATGCGGTAGCGCGAGGCCGAGCAGGGGGGACCCCCTCCCCCCTGCGAGCCGAGACAGGAACGAGCCGGAGTCGGCGACGACACGGCGTGCCGCGTCGTCGCATGCGGAGGCGAGTCCGTCACTTCCGTGACCCCACTATCTATCTTAGGGTTTTTAGGGTTTTGGGTGCGTGCGGTGGGGGTGGAAATAGAATAACCGCATTGCGTCCTGTCAAATCCTAGCGCGCAGCAATGCGGTAGCGCGAGGCCGAGAAGGAGGGGAGGGGGGGTCGGGACCCCCTCCCCTCCCCTGCGAGGCCGAGACAGGAACAAGCCGGAGCAGGCGACGATGCGGCGTGCCGCGTCGTCGCATGCAGAGGTGAGTTCGTCACATCCGTGACCCCACTATCTATCTTAAGGTTTTTAGGGTTTAGGGTGCGTGCGGTAGGGGTGGAAACAGAATAACCGCATTGCGTCCTGTCAAATCCTAGCGCGCAGCAATGCGGTAGCGCGAGGCCGAGCAGGGGGGACCCCCCTCCCCCCTGCGAGGCCGAGACAGGAACGAGCCAGAGCAGGCGACGACACGGCGTGCCGCGTCGTCGCATGCGGAGGCGAGTCCGTCACATCCGTGACCCCACTATCTATCTTAGGGTTTTTATGGTTTAGGGTGCGTGCGGTGGGGGTGGAAACAGAATAACCGCATTGCGTCCTGTGAAATCCTAGCGCGCAGCAATGCGGTAGCGCGAGGCCGAGCAGGGGGGAGGGGGGTCGGGACCCCCTCCCCTCCCCCTGCGAGGCCGAGACAGGAACGAGCTGGACCAGGCGATGACGCGGCGTGCCGCATCATTGCATGCGGAGGCGAGTCCGTCACATCCATGACCCCAGTATCTATCTTAGGGTTTTTAGGGTTTAGGGTGCGTGCGGTGGGGGTGGAAACGGAATAACCGCATTGCGTGCTGTCAAATCCAAGCGCGCAGCAATGCGGTAGCGCGAGGCCGAGCAGGGGGGAGGGGGGGGGGTCAGGACCCGCCCTCCCCTCCTCTGCGAAGCCGATACAGGAACAAGCCGGAGCAGGCGACGACGCTGCGTGCCGCGTCGTCGCATGCGGAGGCGAGTCCGTAAGATCCGTGACCCCACTATCTACCTTAGGGTTTTTAGGGTTTAGGGTGCGTGCGGTGGGGGTGGAAACAGAATAACCGCATTGCGTCTTGTCAAATACTAGCGTGCAGCACTGCGGTAGCGCGAGGCCAAGCAGGGGGGAGAGGGGGTCGGGACCCCCCTCCCCTCCCCCTGCGAGGCTGAGACAGGAACGAGCCGGAGCAGGCGACGATGCAGCGTGCCACGTCGTCGCATGTGGAAGCGAGTCCGTCACATCCGTGACCGCACTATCTATCTTAGGGTTTTAAGGGTTTAGGGTGCGTGCGGTGGGGGTGGAAACAGAATAACCGCATTGCGTCCTGTCAAATCCTAGCGCGCAGCAATGCGGTAGCGCGAGGCCGAGCAGGGGGGACCCCCTCCCCCCTGCGAGGCCAAGACAGGAACAAGCCGGAGCAGGCGACGACACGGCGTGCCGCGTCGTCGCATACGGAGGCGAGGCCGTCACTTCCGTGACCCCATTATCTATCTTAGGGTTTTTTAGGGTTTTGGGTGCGTGCGGTGGGGGTGGAAATAGAATAACCGCATTGCGTCCTGTCAAATCCTAGCGCGCAGCAATGCGGTAGCGCGAGGCCTAGCAAGGGGAGCCCCTCCCCCCTACGAGGCCAAGACAAGAACGATCCGAAGCAGGCGACGACACGGCGTGCCGCGTCGTCGCATGCGGAGGCGAGTCCGTCATATCCGTGACCCCACTATCTATCTTAGGGGTTTTAGGGTTTAGGGTGAGTGCGGTGGGGGTGGAAACAGAATAACCGCATTGCGTCCTGTCAAATCCTAGCGGGCAACACCTCGGTAGCGCGAGGCCGAGCAAGGGGGACCCCTCTCCCTCCCTGCGAGGCCGAGACAGGAACGAGCCAGAGCAGGCGACGACACGGCGTGCCGCGTCGTCACATGCGGAGGCGAGTCCATCACATCCGTGACCCCACTATCTATCTTAGGGTTTTTAGGGTTTAGGGTGCGTGCCGTGGGGGTGGAAACAGAATAACCGCATTGCGTCCTGTCAAATCCTAGCGGGCAACAACTCGGTAGCACGAGGTCGAGCAAGGGGGACCCCTCTCCCCCCTGCGAGGCCGAGACAGGAACGAGCCAGAGCAGGCGACGAGACGGCGTGCCGCGTCGTCACATGCGGAGGCGAGTCCATCACATCCGTGACCCCACTATCTATCTTAGGGTTTTTAGGGTTTAGGGTGCGTGCGGTGGGGGTGGAAACAGAATAACCGCATTGCGTCCTGTCAAATCCTAGCGCGCAGCAATGCGGTAGTGCGAGGCCGAGCAGGGGGGAGGGGGGGTCGGGACCCCGTCCCCTCCCCCTGCGAGGCGGAGAGAGGAACGAGCCGTAGCAGGCGACGACGCGGCGTGCCGCGTCATCGCATGCGGAGGCGAGTCGTCACATCCATGACCCCACTATATATCTTAGGGTTTTTAGGGTTTAGGGTGCGTGCGGTGGGGGTGGAAACAGAATAACCGGATTGCGTCTTGTCAAATCCTAGCACAGCAATGCGGTAGCGCGAGCCGAGCAGGGGGGACCCCCTCTCCCCCTGCGAGGCCAAGACAGGAACGAGCCGGAGCAGGCGACGATGCAGCATGCCACATCGTCGCATGTGGAGGCGAGTCCGTCACATCCGTGACCGCACTATCTATCTTAGGGTTTTAAGGGTTTAGGGTGCGTGCGGTGGGGGTGGAAACAGAATAACCGCATTGCGTCCTGTCAAATCCTAGCGCCCAGCAATGCGGTAGCGCGAGGCCGAGCAGGGGGGACCCCCTCCCCGCTGCGAGGCCGAGACAGTAACGAGCCGGCGTAGGCGACGACACGGCGTGCCGCGTCGTCGCATGCGGAGGCGAGTCCGTCACTTCCGTGACCCCACTATCTATCTCAGGGTTTTTAGGGTTTTGGGTGCGTGCGGTGGGGGTGGAAATAGAATAACCGCATTGCGTCCTGTCAAATCCAAGCGCGCAGCAATGCGGTAGCGCGAGGCCGAGAAGGGGGGAGGGGGGTCGGGACCCCCCTCCCCTCCCCTGCGAGGCCGAGACAGGAACAAGCCGGAGCAGGCGACGACGCGGCGTGCCGCGTCGTCGCATGCGGAGGCGAGTCCGTCACATCCGTGACCCCACTATCTATCTTAGGGGTTTTAAGGTTTAGGGTGCGTGCGGTGGGGGTGGAAACAGAATAACCGCATTGCGTCCTGTCAAATCCAAGCGCGCAGCAATGCGGTAGCGCGAGGCCGAGCAGGGGGGAGGGGGGTCGGGACCCCCCTCTCCCCCTGCGAGGCCGAGACAGGAACGAGCCGGAGCAGGCGACGATGCAGCGTGCCACGTCGTCGCATGTGGAGGCGAGTCCGTCACATCCGTGACCGCACTATATATCTTAGGGTTTTAAGGGTTTAGGGTGCGTGCGGTGGGGGTGGAAACGGAATAACCGCATTGCGTCCTGTCAAATCATAGCGCGCAGCAATGCGGTAGCGCGAGGCCGAGCAGGGGGGGACCCCCTCCCCCCTGCGAGCCGAGACAGGAACGAGCCGGAGTAGGCGATGACACGGCGTGCCGCGTCGTCGCATGCGGAGGCGAGTCCGTCACTTCCGTGACCCCATTATCTATCTTAGGGTTTTTAGGGTTTTGGGTGCGTGCGGTGGGGGTGGAAATAGAATAACCGCATTGCGTCCTGTAAAATCCTAGCGCACAGCAATGCGGTAGCGCGAGGCCGAGCAGGGGGGAGGAGGGTCGGGACCCCCTCCCCTCCCCTGCGAGGCCGAGACAGGAACAAGCCGGAGCAGGCGACAACGCGGCGTGCCGCGTCGTCGCATGCGGAGGTGAGTTCGTCACATCCGTGACCCCACTATCTATCTTAAGGTTTTTAGGGTTTAGGGTGCGTGCGGTAGGGGTGGAAACAGAATAACCGCATTGCGTCCTGTCAAATCCTAGCGCGCAACAATGCGGTAGCGCGAGGCCGAGCAGGGGGGACCCCCCTCCCCCCTGCGAGGCCGAGACAGGAACGAGCCAGAGCAGGCGACGACACGGCGTGCCGCGTCGTCGCATGCGGAGGTGAGTCCGTCACATCCGTGACCCCACTATCTATCTTAGGGTTTTTATGGTTTAGGGTGCGTGCGGTGGGGGTGGAAACAGAATAACCGCATTGCGTCCTGTCAAATCCTAGCGCGCAGCAATGCGGTAACGCGAGGCCGAGCAGGGGGACCCCCTCCCCCCTGCGAGGCCGAGACAGGAACGAGCCGGAGCAGGCGACGACACGGCGTGCCGCATGGTCGCATGCGGAGGCGAGTCCGTCACATCCGTGACCCCACTATCTATCTTAGGGTTTTTAGGGTTTAGGGTGCGTGCGGTGGGGGTGGAAACAGAATAACCGCATTGCGTCCTGTCAAATCCTAGCGCAGCAATGCGGTAGCGCGAGGCCGAGCAGGGGGGAGGGGGGTCGGGACCCCCTCCCCTCCCCCTGCGAGGCCGAGACAGGAACGAGCCGGACCAGGCGACGACGCGGCGTGCCGGATCATTGCATGCGGAGGCGAGTCCGTCACATCCATGACCGCAGTATCTATCTTAGGGTTTTTAGGGTTTAGGGTGCGTGCGGTGGGGGTGGAAACGGAATAACCGCATTGCGTGCTGTCAAATCCAAGCGCGCAGCAATGCGGTAGCGCAAGGCCGAGCAGGGGGTAGGGGGGGGTCAGGACCCGCCCTCCCCTCCTCTGCGAGGCCGATACAGGAACAAGCCTGAGCAGGCGACGACGCTGCGTGCCGCGTCGTCGCATGCGGAGGCAAGTCCGTCAGATCCATGACCCCACTATCTATCTTAGGGTTTTTAGGGTTTAGGGTGCGTGCGGTGGGGGTGGAAACAGAATAACCGCATTGCGTCTTGTCAAATTCTAGCGTGCAGCAATGCGGTAGCGCGAGGCCAAGCAGGGGGGAGAGGGGGTCGGGACCCCCCTCCCCTCCCCCTGCGAGGCTGAGACAGGAACGAGCCGGAGCAGGCGACGATGCAGCGTGCCACGTCGTCGCATGTGGAAGCGAGTCCGTCACATCCGTGACCGCACTATCTATCTTAGGGTTTTAAGGGTTTAGGGTGCGTGTGGTGGGGGTGGAAACAGAATAACCGCATTGCGTCCTGTCAAATCCTAGCGCGCAGCAATGCGGTAGCGCGAGGCCGAGCAGGGGGGACCCCCTTCCCCCTGCGAGGCCGAGACAGGAACGAGCCGGAGCAGGCGATGACACGGCGTGCCGCGTCGTCGCATGCGGAGGCGAGACCGTCACATCCGTAACCCAACAATCTATCTTAGGGTTTTTATGGTTTATGGTGCGTGCGGTGGGGGAGGAAACAGAATAACCGCATTGCGTCCTGTCAAATCCTAGCGCGCAGCAATGCGGTAGCGCGAGGCCGAGCTGGGGGGACCCCTCCCCCCTGCGAGGCCGAGACAGGAATGAGCCGGAGCAGGCGACGACACGGCGTGCCGCGTTGTCGCATGCGGAGGCGAGTCCGTCACATCCGTGACCCCACTATCTATCTTAGGGTTTTTAAGGTTTAGGGTGCGTGCGGTGGGGGTGGAAACAGAATAACCGCATTGCGTCCTGTCAAATCCTAGCGCGCAGCAATGCGGTAGCGCGAGGCCGAGCAGGGGGGAGGGGGGGTCGGGACCCCCTCCCCTCCCCCTGTGAGGCCGAGCAGAGGGGAGGGGGGGTCAGGAGCCGCCCTCCCCTCCTCTGCGAGGCTGATACAGGAACAAGCCGGAGCAGGCGACGACGCTGCGTGCCGCGTCGTCGCATGCGGAGGCGAGTCCGTCAGATCCGTGACCCCACTATCTATCTTAGGGTTTTCAGGGTTTAGGTGCGTGCGATGGGGGTGGAAACAGAATAACCGCATTGCGTCTTGTCAAATACTAGCGTGCAGCAATGCGGTAGCGCGAGGCCAAGCAGGGGGGAGAGGGGGTCGGGACCCCCCTCCCCTCCCCCTGCGAGGCTGAGACAGGAACGAGCCAGAGCAGGCGACGATGCAGCGTGCCACGTCGTCGCATGTGGAGGCGAGTCCGTCACATCCGTGACCGCACTATCCATCTTAGGGTTTTAAGGGTTTAGGGTGTGTGCGGTGGGGGTGGAAACAGAATAACCGCATTGCGTCCTGTCAAATCCTAGCGCGCAGCAATGTGGTAGCGCGAGGGCGAGCAGGGGGGACCCCCTCCCCCCTGCGAGCCGAGACAGGAACGAGCCGGAGTAGGCGACGACACGGCGTGCCGCGTCGTCGCATGCGGAGGCGAGGCCGTCACTTCCGTGACCCCACTATCTATCTTAGGGTTTTTCGGGTTTTGGGTGCGTGCGGTGGGGGTGGAAATAGAATAACCGCATTGCGTCCTGTCAAATCCTAGCGCGCAGCAATGCGGTAGCGCGAGGCCCAGCAAGGGGAGCCCCTCCCCCCTACGAGGCCAAGACAGGAACGAGCCGAAGCAGGCGACGACACGGCGTGCCGCGTCGTCGCATGCGGAGGCGAGTCCGTCACATCCGTGACCCCACTATCTATCTTAGGGGTTTTAGGGTTTAGGGTGAGTGCGGTGGGGGTGGAAACAGAATAACCGCATTGCGTCCTGTCAAATCCTAGCGGGCAACACCTCGGTAGCGCGAGGCCGAGCAAGGGGGACCCCTCTCCCTCCCTGCGAGGCCGAGACAGGAACGAGCCAGAGCAGGCAACGACACGGCGTGCCGCATCGTCACATGCGGAGGCGAGTCCATCACATCCGTGACCCCACTATCTATCTTAGGGTTTTTAGGGTTTAGGGTGCGTGCCGTGGGGGTGGAAACAGAATAACCGCATTGCGTCCTGTCAAATCCTAGCGGGCAACAACTCGGTAGCACGAGGTCGAGCAAGGGGGACCCCTCTCCCCACCTGCGAGGCAGAGACAGGAACGAGCCAGAGCAGGCGACGACACGGCGTGCCGCGTCGTCACATGCGGAGGCGAGTCCATCACATCCGTGACCCCACTATCTATCTTAGGGTTTTTAGGGTTTAGGGTGCGTGCGGTGGGGGTGGAAACAGAATAACCGCATTGCGTCCTGTCAAATCCTAGCACGCAGCAATGCGGTAGTGCGAGGCCGAGCAGGGGGGAGGGGGGGTCGGGACCCCGTCCCCTCCCCCTGCGAGGCGGAGAGAGGAACGAGCCGTAGCAGGCGACGACGCGGCGTGCCGCGTCATCGCATGCGGAGGCGAGTCGTCACATCCATGACCCCACTATATATCTTAGGGTTTTTAGGGTTTAGGGTGCGTGCGGTGGGGGTGGAAACAGAATAACCGGATTGCGTCTTGTCAAATCCTAGCACAGCAATGCGGTAGCGCGAGCCGAGCAGGGGGGGACCCCCTCTCCCCCTGCGAGGCCAAGACAGGAACGAGCCGGAGCAGGCGACGATGCAGCGTGCCACATCGTCGCATGTGGAGGCGAGTCCGTCACATCCGTGACCGCACTATCTATCTTAGGGTTTTAAGGGTTTAGGGTGCGTGCGGTGGGGGTGGAAACAGAATAGCCGCATTGCGTCCTGTCAAATCCTAGCGCCCAGCAATGCGGTAGCGCGAGGCCGAGCAGGGGGGACCCCCTCCCCGCTGCGAGGCCGAGACAGTAACGAGCCGGCGTAGGCGACGACACGGCGTGCCGCGTCGTCGCATGCGGAGGCGAGTCCGTCACTTCCGTGACCCCACTATCTATCTCAGGGTTTTTAGGGTTTTGGGTGGGTGCGGTGGGGGTGGAAATAGAATAACCGCATTGCGTCCTGTCAAATCCAAGCGCGCAGCAATGCGGTAGCGCGAGGCCGAGCAGGGGGGAGGGGGGGTCAGGACCCGCCCTCCCCTCCTCTACGAGGCCGATACAGGAACAAGCCGGAGCAGGCGACGACGCTGCGTGCCGCGTCGTCGCATGCGGAGGCGAGTCAGTCAGATCCAGGACCCCACTATCTATCTTAGGGTTTTTAGGGTTTAGGGTGCGTGCGGTGGGGGTGGAAACAGAATAACCGCATTGCGTCTTGTCAAATACTAGCGTGCAACAATGCGGTAGCGCGAGGCCAAGCAGGGGGGAGAGGGGGTCGGGACCCCCCTCCCCTCCCCCTGCGAGGCTGAGACAGGAACGAGCCGGAGCAGGCGACGACGCGACGTGCCACGTCGTCGCATGTGGAGGCGAGTCCGTCACATCCGTGACCCCACTATCTATCTTAGGGTTTTTAGGGTTTAGGGTGCGTGCGGTGGGGTGGAAACAGAATAACCGCATTGCGCCCGGTCAAATCCTAGCGCGCAGCAATGCGGTAGCGCGAGGCCGAGCAGGGGGGAGAGGGGTCGGGACCCCCCTCCCCTCCCCCTGCGAGGCCGAGACAGGAACGAGCCAGAGCAGGCGACGATGCGGCGTGCCACGTCGTTGCATGTGGAGGCGAGTCCATCACATCCGTGACCCCACTATCTATCTTAGAGTTTTTAGGGTTTAGGGTGCGTGCGGTGTGGGTGGAAACAGAATAACCGCATTGCGTCCTGTCAAATCCTAGCGCGCAGCAATGCGGTAGCGCGAGGCCGAGCAGGGGGGACCCCCTCCCCCTGCGAGGCCGAGACAGGAACGAGCCGGAGTAGGCGACGACACGGCGTGCCGCGTCGTCGCATGCGGAGGCGAGTCCGTCACATCCGTGACCCCACTATCTATCTTAGGGTTTTTAGTGTTTAGGGTGCGTGCGGTGGGGGTGGAAACAAAATAACGGCATTATGTCCTGTCAAATCCTAGCACGCAGCAATGCGGTAGCGCGAGGCCGAGTAGGGGGGACCCCCTCCCCCCTGCGAGGCCGAGACAGGAACGAGCCGGAGCAGGCGACGACGCGGCCTGCCACGTCTTCGCATCTGGAGGCGAGTCCGTCACATCCGTGACCCCACTATCTATCTTAGGGTTTTTAGGGTTTAGGGTGCGTGCGGTGGGGTTGGAAACAGAATAACCGCATTGGATCCTGTCAAATCCTAGCGCGCAGCAATGCGGTAGCGCGAGGCCCAGCAGGGGGGACCCCCTCCCCCCTGCGAGGCCAAGACAGGAACAAGCCGGAGCAGGCGACGACACGGCGTGCCGGGTCGTCGCATGCGGAGGCGAGTCCGTCACTTCCGTGACCCCATTATCTATCTTAGGGTTTTTTAGGGTTTTGGGTGCGTGCGGTGGGGGTGGAAATAGAATAACCGCATTGCGTCCTGTCAAATCCTAGCGCGCAGCAATGCGGTAGCGCGAGGCCCAGCAAGGGGACCCCCTCCCACCTACGAGGCCAAGACAGGAACGAGCCGAAGCAGGCGACGACAAGGCGTGCCGCGTCGTCGCATGCGGAGGCGAGTCCGTCACATCCGTGACCCCACTATCTACCTTAGGGGTTTTAGGGTTTAGGGTGAGTGCGGTGGGGGTGGAAACAGAATAACCGCATTGCGTCCTGTCAAATCCTAGCGGGCAACACCTCGGTAGCGCGAGGCCGAGCAAGGGGGACCCCTCTCCCCCCCTGCGAGGCCGAGACAGGAACGAGCCAGAGCAGGCGACGACACGGCGTGCCGCGTCGTCACATGCGGAGGCGAGTCCATCACATCCGTGACCCCACTATCTATCTTAGGGTTTTAGGGTTTAGGGTGCGTGCGGTGGGGGTGGAAACAGAATAATCGCATTGCGTCCTGTCAAATCCTAGCGCGCAGCAATGCGGTAGCGCGAGGCCGAGAAGGGGGGAGGGGGGTCGGGACCCCGTCCCCTCCCCCTGCGAGGCGGAGAGAGGAACGAGCCGGAGCAGGCGACGACGCGGCGTGCCGCGTCATCGCATGCGGAGGCGAGTCCATCACATCCATTACCCCACTATATATCTTAGGGTTTTTAGGGTTTAGGGTGCGTGCGGTGGGGGTGGAAACAGAATAACCGGATTGCGTCCTGTCGAATCCTAGCGCGCAGCAATGCGGTAGCGCGAGCCGAGCAGGGGGGGACCCCCTCTCCCCGTGCGAGGCCGAGACAGGAACGAGCCGGAGCAGGGGACGATGCAGCGTGCCACGTCGTCGCATGTGGAGGCGAGTCCGTCACATCCGTGACCGCACTATCTATCTTAGGGGTTTAAGGGTTTAGGGTGCGTGCGGTGGGGGTGGAAACAGAAGAACCGCATTGCGTCCTGTCAAATCCTAGCGCGCAGCAATGCGGTAGCGCGAGGCCGAGCAGGGGGGACCCCCTCCCCGCTGCGAGGCCGAGACAGTAACGAGCCGGAGTAGGCGACGACACGGCGTGCCGCGTCGTCGCATGCGGAGGCGAGTCCGTCACTTCCGTGACCCCACTATCTATCTTAGCGTTTTTAGGGTTTTGGGTGCGTGCGGTGGGGGTGGAAATAGAATAACCGCATTGCGTCCTGTCAAATCCAAGCGCGCAGCAATGCGGTAGCGCGAGGCCGAGCAGGGGGGAGGGGGGGGGGGTCAGGACCCGCCCTCCCCTCCTCTGCGAGGCCGATACAGGAACAAGCCGGAGCAGGCGACGACGCTGCGTGCCGCGTCGTCGCATGCGGAGGCGAGTCCGTCAGATCCGTGACCCCACTATCTATCTTAGGGTTTTTAGGGTTTAGGCTGCGTGCGGTGGGGGTGGAAACAGAATAACCGCATTGCGTCTTGTCAAATACTAGCGTGCAGCAATGCGGTAGCGCGAGGCCAAGCAGGGGGAGAGGGGGTTGGGACCCCCCTCCCCTCCCCCTGCGAGGCTGAGAGAGGAACGAGCCGGAGCAGGCGACGACGCGACGTGCCACGTCGTCGCATGTGGAGGCGAGTCCGTCACATCCGTGACCCCACTATCTATCTTAGGGTTTTTAGGGTTTAGGGTGCGTGCGGTGGGGGTGGAAACAGAATAACCGCATTGCGCCCGGTCAAATCCTAGCGCGCAGCAATGCGGTAGCGCGAGGCCGAGCAGGGGGGAGAGGGGGTCGGGACCCCCCTCCCCTCCCCCTGCGAGGCCGAGACAGGAACGAGCCGGAGCTGGCGACGATGCGGCGTGCCACGTCGTTGCATGTGGAGGCGAGTCTATCACATCCGTGACCCCACTATCTATCTTAGAGTTTTTAGGGTTTAGGGTGCGTGCGGTGGGGGTGGAAACAGAATAACCGCATTGCGTCCTGTCAAATCCTAGCGCGCAGCAATGCGGTAGCGCGAGGCCGAGCAGGGCGGACCCCCCTCCCCCTGCGAGGCCGAGACAGGAACGAGCCGAACTAGGCGACGACACGGCGTGCCGCGTCGTCGCATGCGGAGGCGAGTCCGTCACATCCGTGACCCCACTATCTATCTTAGGGTTTTTAGTGTTTAGGGTGCGCGCGGTGGGGGTGGAAACAAAATAACTGCATTGCGTCCTATCAAATCCTAGCACGCAACAATGCGGTAGCGCGAGGCCGAGTAGGGGGGACCCCCTCCCCCCTGCGAGGCCGAGACAGGAACGAGCCGGAGCAGGCGACGACGCGGCCTGCCACGTCTTCGCATCCGGAGGCGAGTCCGTCACATCCGTGACCCCACTATCTATCTTAGGGTTTTTAGGGTTTAGGGTGCGTGCGGTGGGGTTGGAAACAGAATAACCGCATTGGATCCTGTCAAATCCTAGCGCGCAGCAATGCGGTAGCGCGAGGCCCAGCAGGGGGGACCCCCTCCCCCCTGCGAGGCCAAGACAGGAACAAGCCGGAGCAGGCGACGACACGGCGTGCCGCGTCGTCGCATGCGGAGGCGAGTCCGTCACTTCCGTGACCCCATTATCTATCTTAGGGTTTTGGGTGCGTGCGGTGGGGGTGGAAATAGAATAACCGCATTGCGTCCTGTCAAATCCTAGCACGCAGCAATGCGGTAGCGCGAGGCCCAGCAAGGGGACCCCCTCCCCCCTACGAGGCCAAGACAGGAACGAGCCGAAGCAGGCGACGACAAGGCGTGCCGCGTCGTCGCATGCGGAGGCGAGTCCGTCACATCCGTGACCCCACTATCTATCTTAGGGGTTTTAGGGTTTAGGGTGAGTGCGGTGGGGGTGGAAACAGAATAACCGCATTGCGTCCTGTCAAATCCTAGCGGGCAACACCTCGGTAGCGCGAGGCCGAGCAAGGGGGACCCCTCTCCCCCCCTGCGAGGCCGAGACAGGAACGAGCCAGAGCAGGAGACGACACGGCGTGCCGCGTCGTCACATGCGGAGGCGAGTCCATCACATCCGTGACCCCACTATCTATCTTAGGGTTTTAGGGTTTAGGGTGCGTGCGGTGGGGGTGGAAACAGAATAATCGCATTGCGTCCTGTCAAATCCTAGCGCGCAGCAATGCGGTAGCGCGAGGCCGAGAAGGGGGGAGGGGGGTCGGGACCCCGTCCCCTCCCCCTGCGAGGCGGAGAGAGGAACGAGCCGGAGCAGGCGACGACGCGGCGTGCCGCGTCATCGCATGCGGAGGCGAGTCCGTCACATCCATGACCCCACTATATATCTTAGGGTTTTTAGGGTTTAGGGTGCGTGCGGTGGGGGTGGAAACAGAATAACCGGATTGCGTCCTGTCGAATCCTAGCGCGCAGCAATGCGGTAGCGCGAGCCGAGCAGGGGGGGACCCCCTCTCCCCGTGCGAGGCCGAGACAGGAACGAGCCGGAGCAGGCGACGATGCAGCGTGCCACGTCGTCGCATGTGGAGGCGAGTCCGTCACATCCGTGACCGCACTATCTATCTTAGGGGTTTAAGGGTTTAGGGTGCGTGCGGTGGGGGTGGAAACAGAAGAACCGCATTGCGTCCTGTCAAATCCTAGCGCGCAGCAATGCGGTAGCGCGAGGCCGAGCAGGGGGGACCCCCTCCCCACTGCGAGGCCGAGACAGTAACGAGCCGGAGTAGGCGACGACACGGCGTGCCGCGTCGTCGCATGCGGAGGCGAGTCCGTCAGTTCCGTGACCCCACTATCTATCTTAGGGTTTTTAGGGTTTTGGGTGCGTGCGGTGGGGGTGGAAATAGAATAACCGCATTGCGTCCTGTCAAATCCAAGCGCGCAGCAATGCGGTAGCGCGAGGCCGAGCAGGGGGGAGGGGGGGTCAGGACCCGCCCTCCCCTCCTCTGCGAGGCCGATACAGGAACAAGCCGGAGCAGGCGACGACGCTGCGTGCCGCGTCGTCGCATGCGGAGGCGAGTCCGTCAGATCCGTGACCCCACTATCTATCTTAGGGTTTTAAGGGTTTAGGCTGCGTGCGGTGGGGGTGGAAACAGAATAACCGCATTGCGTCTTGTCAAATACTAGCGTGCAGCAATGCGGTAGCGCGAGGCCAAGCAGGGGGGAGAGGGGGTTGGGACCCCCCTCCCCTCCCCCTGCGAGGCTGAGACAGGAACGAGCCGGAGCAGGCGACGACGCGACGTGCCACGTCGTCGCATGTGGAGGCGAGTCCGTCACATCCGTGACCCCACTATCTATCTTAGGGTTTTTAGGGTTTAGGGTGCGTGCGGTGGGGGTGGAAACAGAATAACCGCATTGCGCCCGGTCAAATCCTAGCGCGCAGCAATGCGGTAGCGCGAGGCCGAGCAGGGGGGAGAGGGGGTCGGGACCCCCCTCCCCTCCCCCTGCGAGGCCGAGACAGGAACGAGCCGGAGCTGGCGACGATGCGGCGTGCCACGTCGTTGCATGTGGAGGCGAGTCTATGACATCCGTGACCCCACTATCTATCTTAGAGTTTTTAGGGTTTAGGGTGCGTGCGGTGGGGGTGGAAACAGAATAACCGCATTGCGTCCTGTCAAATCCTAGCGCGCAGCAATGCGGTAGCGCGAGACCGAGCAGGGCGGACCCCCCTCCCCCTGCGAGGCCGAGACAGGAACGAGCCGAAGTAGGCGACGACACGGCGTGCCGCGTCGTCGCATGCGGAGGCGAGTCCGTCACATCCGTGACCCCACTATCTATCTTAGGGTTTTTAGTGTTTAGGGTGCGTGCGGTGGGGGTGGAAACAGAATAACTGCATTGCGTCCTATCAAATCCTAGCACGCAACAATGCGGTAGCGCGAGGCCGAGTAGGGGGGAACCCCTCCCCCCCTGCGAGGCCGAGACAGGAACGAGCCGGAGCAGGCGACGACGCGGCCTGCCGCGTCGTCGCATCCGGAGGCGAGTCCGTCACATCCGTGACCCCACTATCTATCTTAGGGTTTTTAGGGTTTAGGGTGCGTGCGGTGGGGTTGGAAACAGAATAACCGCATTGCATCCTGTCAAATCCTAGCGCGCAGCAATGCGGTAGCGCGAGGCCCGGCAGGGGGGACCCCCCTGCGAGGCCAAGACAGGAACGAGCCGGAGCAGGCGACGACATGGCGTGCCGCGTCGTCGCATGCGGAGGCGAGTCCGTCACATCCGTGACCCCACTATCTATCTTAGGGTTTTTAGGGTTTAGGGTGCGTGCGGTGGGGGTGGAAACAGAATAACCGCATTGCGTCCTGTCAAATCCTAGCGCGCAACAACGCGGTAGCGCGAGGCCGAGCAAGGGGGACCCCTCTCCCCCCTGCGAGGCCGAGACAGGAACGAGCCAGCGCAGGCGATGACACGGCGTGCCGCGTCGTCACATGCGGAGGCGAGTCCATCACATCCGTGACCCCACTATCTATCTTAGGGTTTTTATGGTTTAGGGTGCGTGCGGTGGGGGTGGAAACAGAATAACCGCATTGCGTCCTGTCAAATCCTAGCGCGCAGCATTGCGGTAGCGCGAGGCCGAGCAGGGGGGAGGGGGGATCGGGACCCCCTCCCCTCCCCCTACGAGGCGGAGAGAGGAACGAGCCGGAGCAGGCGACGACATGGCGTGCCGCGTCATCGCATGCGGAGGCGAGTCTGTCACATCCATGACCCCACTATATATCTTAGGGTTTTTAGGGTTTAGGGTGCGTGCGGTGGGGGTGGAAACAGAATAACCGGATTGCGTCCTGTCAATTCCTACCGCGCAGCAATGCGGTAGCGCGGGGCCGAGCAGGGGGGACCCCCTCTCCCCCAGCGAGGCCGAGACAGGAATGAGCCGGAGCAGGCGACGATGCGGCGTGCCACGTCGTTGCATGTGGAGGCGAGTCCGTCACATCCGTGACCCCACTATCTATCTTAGAGTTTTTAGGGTTTAGGGTGCGTGCGGTGGGGGTGGAAACAGAATAACCGCATTGCGTCCTGTCAAATCCTAGCGCGCAGCAATGCGGTAGCGCGAGGCCGAGCAGGGGGGACCCCCCACCCCCTGCGAGGCCGAGACAGGAACGAGCCGGAGTAGGCGACGACACGGCGTGCCGCGTCGTCGCATGCGGAGGCGAGTCCGTCACATCCGTGACCCCACTATCTATCTTAGGGTTTTTAGTGTTTAGGGTGCGTGCGGTGGGAGTGGAAACAGAATAACTGCATTGCGTCCTATCAAATCCTAGCACGCAGCAATGCGGTAGCGCGAGGCCGAGTAGGGGGGACCCCCTCCCCCCCTGCGAGGCCGAGACAGGAATGAGCCGGAGCAGGCGACGACGCAGCCTGCCGCGTCGTCGCATCCGGAGGCGAGTCCGTTACATCCGTGACCCCACTATCTATCTTAGGGTTTTTAGGGTTTAGGGTGCGTGCGGTGGGGTTGGAAACAGAATAACCGCATTGCGTCTTGTCAAACCCTAGCGCGCAGCAATGCGGTAGCGCGAGGCCGAGCAGGGGGAGCGGGGGTCGGGACCCCCTCCCTCCCCCTGCGAGGCGGAGACAGGACGAGCCTGTGAAGGCGACGACGCGGCGTGCCGCGTCATCGCATGCGGAGGCGAGTCCGTCACATCCATGACCCCACTATCTATCTTAGGGTTTTTAGGGTTTAGGGTGCATGCGGTGGGGGTGGAAACAGAATAACCGCATTGCGCCCTGTCAAATCCTAGCGCGCAGCAATGCGGTAGCGCGAGGCCGAGCAGGGGGGGACCCCCTCCCCCCTGCGAGGCCGAGACAGGAACCAGCCGGAGTAGGCGACCACTCGGCATGCCGCGTCGTCGCATGCGGAGGCGAGTCCGTCACTTCCGTGACCCCACTATCTATCTTAGGGTTTTTAGGGTTTTGGGTGCGTGCGGTGGGGGTGGAAATAGAATAACCGCATTGCGTCCTGTCAAATCCTAGCGCGCAGCAATGCGGTAGCGCGAGGCCGAGCAGGGGGGAGGGGGGTCGGGACCCCCGCCCCTCCCCTGCGAGGCCGAGACAGGAACAAGCCGGAGCAGGCGACGACGCGGCGTGCCGCGTCGTCGCATGCGGAGGCGAGTCCGTCACATCCGTGACCCCACTATCTATCTTAGGGTTTTTAGGGTTTAGGGTGCGTGCGGTGGGGGTGGAAACAGAATAACCGCATTGCGTCCTGTCAAATCCTAGCGCGCAGCAATGCGGTAGCGCGAGGCCGAGCATGGGGGAGGGGTGGGGGTCGGGACCCCCCTCTCCCCCTGCGAGGCCGAGACAGGAACGAGCCGGAGCAGGCGACGATGCAGCGTGCCAGGTCGTCGCATGTGGAGGCGAGTCCGTCACATCCGTGACCGCACTATCTATCTTAGGGTTTTAAGGGTTTAGGGTGCGTGCGGTGGGGGTGGAAACAGAATAACCGTATTGCGTCCTGTCAAATCCTAGCGCGCAGCAATGCGGTAGCGCGAGGCCGAGCAGGGGGACCCCCTCCCCCCTGCGAGGCCGAGACAGGAACGAGCCAGAGTAGGCGACGACACGGCGTGCCGCGTCGTTGCATGCGGAGGCGAGTCCGTCACTTCCGTGACCCCACTATCTATCTTAGGGTTTTTAGGGTTTTGGGTGCGTGCGGTGGGTGTGGAAATAGAATAACCGCATTGCGTCCTGTCAAATCCTAGCGCGCAGCAATGCGGTAGTGCGAGGCCGAGCAGGGGGGTGGGGGGTCGGGACCCCCTCCCCTCCCCTGCGACGCAGAGACAGGAACAAGCTGGAGCAGGCGATGATGCAGCGTGCCACGTCGTCGCATGTGGAGGCGAGTCCGTCACATCCGTGACCGCACTATCTATCTTAGGGTTTTAAGGGTTTAGGGTGCGTGCGGTGGGGGTGGAACAGAATAATCGCATTGCGTCCTGTCAAATCCTAGCGCGCAGCAATCCGGTAGCGCGAGGCCGAGCAGGGGGGACCCCCTCCCCCCTGCGAGGCCGAGCCAGGAACGAGCCGGAGTAGGCGACGACACGGCGTGCCGCGCCGTCGCATGCGGAGGCGAGTCCGTCACTTCCGTGACCCCACTATCCATCTTAGGGTTTTTATGGTTTTGGGTGCGTGCGGTGGGGGTGGAAATAGAATAACCGCATGGCGTCCATTCAAATCCTAGCGCGCAGCAATGCGGTATCGCGAGGCCAAGCAGGGGGGTCGGGACCCCCCTCCCCTCCCCTGCGAGACCGAGAGAGGAACAAGCCGGAGCAGGCGACGACGCGGCGTGCCGCGTCGTCGCATGCGGAGGCTAGTTCGTCACGTCCGTGACCCCACTATCTATCTTAGGGTTTTTATGGTTTAGGGTGCGTGCGGTGGGGGTGGAAACAGAATAACCGGATTGCGTCCTGTCAAATCCTAGCGCGCAGCAATGCGGTAGCGCGAGGCCGAGCAGGGGGGACCCCCTCTCCCCCAGCAAGGCCGAGACAGGAACGAGCCGGAGCAGGCGACGATGCAGCGTGCCACGTCGTGGCATGTGGAGGCGAGTTCGTCACATCCGTGACCGCACTATCTATGTTAGGGTATTAAGGGTTTAGGGTGCGTGCGGTGGGGGTGGAAACAGAATAACCGCATTGCGTCCTGTCAAATCCTAGCGCGCAGCAATGCGGTAGAGCGAGGCCGAGCAGGGGGGACCCCCTCCCCGCTGCGAGGCCGAGACAGTAACAAGCCGGAGTAGGCGATGACACGGCATGCCGCGTCGTCGCATGCGGAGGCGAGTCCGTCACTTCCGTGACCCCACTATCTATCTTAGGGTTTTTAGGGTTTTGGGTGCGTGCGGTGGGGGTGGAAATAGAATAACCGCATTGCGTCCTGTCAAATCCTAGCACGCAGCAATGCGGTAGCGCGAGGCCGAGCAGGGGGGGAGGGGGGTCGGGACCCCCTCCCCTCCCCTGCGAGGCAGAGACAGGAACAAGCCGGAGCAGGCGACGATGCAGCGTGCCACGTCGTCGCATGTGGGGGCGAGTCCGTCACATCCGTGACCGCACTATCTATCTTAGGGTTTTAAGGGTTTAGGGTGCGTGCGGTGGGGGTGGAAACAGAATAACCGCATTGCGTCCTGTCAAATCCTAGCGCGTAGCAATGCGGTAGCGCGAAGCCGAGCAGGGGGGACCCCCTCCCCCCTGCGAGGCCGAGACAGGAACGAGCCGGAGTAGGCGACGACACGGCGTGCCGCGCCGTCGCATGCGGAGGCGAGTCCGTCACTTCCGTGACCCCACTATCCATCTTAGGGTTTTTAGGGTTTTGGGTGCGTGCGGTGGGGGTGGAAATAGAATAACCGCATTGCGTCCTGTCAAATCCTAGCGCGCAGCAATGCGGTAGCGCGAGGCCGAGCAGGGGGGGAGGGGGGTCGGGACCCCCCTCCCCTCCCCTGCGAGGCCGAGACAGGAACAAGCCGGAGCAGGCGACGATGCAGCGTGCCACGTCGTCACATGTGGAGGCGAGTCCGTCACATCCGTGACCGCACTATCTATCTTAGGGTTTTAAGGGTTTAGGGTGCGTGCGGTGGGGGTGGAAACAGAATAACCGCATTGCGTCCTGTCAAATCCTAGCGCGCATTAATGCGGTAGCGCGAGGCCGAGCAGGGGGGGAACCCCTCTCCCCCTGCGAGGCCGAGACAAGAATGAGCCGGAGATGGCGACGATGCAGCGTGCCACGTCGTCGCATGTGGAGGCGAGTCCGTCACATCCGTGATTGCACTATCTATCTTAGGGTTTTAAGGATTTAGGGTGCGTGCGGTGGGGGTGGAAACAGAATAACCGCATTGCGTCCTGTCAAATCCTAGCGCGCAGCAATGCGGTAGCGCGAGGCCGAGCAGGGGGGACCCCCTCCCCTCCCCTGCGAGGCCGAGACAGGAACAAGCCGGAGCAGGCGACGATGCGGCGTGCCGCGTCGTCGCATGCGGAGGCGAGTCCGTCACATCCGTGACCCCACTATCTATCTTAGGGTTTTCAGGGTTTAGGGTGCGTGCGGTGGGGGTGGAAACAGAATAACCGCATTGCGTCCTGTCAAATCCTAGCGCGCAGCAATGCGGTAGCGCGAGGCCGAGCATGGGGGAGGGGGGGGGGGTCGGGACCCCCCCTCTCCCCCTGCGATGTCGAGACAGGAACGAGCCGGAGCAGGCGACGATGCAGCGTGCCAGGTCGTCGCATGTGGAGGCGAGTCCGTCACATCCGTGACAGCACTATCTATCTTAGGGTTTTAAGGGTTTAGGGTGCGTGCGGTGGGGGTGGAAACAGAATAACCGTATTGCGTCCTGTCAAATCCTAGCGCGTAGCAATGCGGTAGCGCGAGGCCGAGCAGGGGGGAGGGGGATCGGGACCCCCTCCCCTCCCCCTACGAGGCGGAGAGAGGAACGAGCCGGAGCAGGCGACGACATGGCGTGCCGCGTCATCGCATGCGGAGGCGAGTCTGTCACATCCATGACCCCACTATATATCTTAGGGTTTTTAGGGTTTAGGGTGCGTGCGGTGGGGGTGGAAACAGAATAACCGGATTGCGTCCTGTCAATTCCTACCGCGCAGCAATGCGGTAGCGCGGGGCCGAGCAGGGGGGACCCCCTCTCCCCCAGCGAGGCCGAGACAGGAATGAGCCGGAGCAGGCGACGATGCGGCGTGCCACGTCGTTGCATGTGGAGGCGAGTCCGTCACATCCGTGACCCCACTATCTATCTTAGAGTTTTTAGGGTTTAGGGTGCGTGCGGTGGGGGTGGAAACAGAATAACCGCATTGCGTCCTGTCAAATCCTAGCGCGCAGCAATGCGGTAGCGCGAGGCCGAGCAGGGGGGACCCCCCACCCCCTGCGAGGCCGAGACAGGAACGAGCCGGAGTAGGCGACGACACGGCGTGCCGCGTCGTCGCATGCGGAGGCGAGTCCGTCACATACGTGACCCCACTATTTATCTTAGGGTTTTTAGTGTTTAGGGTGCGTGCGGTGGGAGTGGAAACAGAATAACTGCATTGCGTCCTATCAAATCCTAGCACGCAGCAATGCGGTAGCGCGAGGCCGAGTAGGGGGACCCCCTCCCCCCCTGCGAGGCCGAGACAGGAACGAGCCGGAGCAGGCGACGACGCAGCCTGCCGCGTCGTCGCATCCGGAGGCGAGTCCGTTACATCCGTGACCCCACTATCTATCTTAGGGTTTTTAGGGTTTAGGGTGCGTGCGGTGGGGTTGGAAACAGAATAACCGCATTGCGTCTTGTCAAACCCTAGCGCGCAGCAATGCGGTAGCGCGAGGCCGAGCAGGGGGAGGGGGGGTCGGGACCCCCTCCCCTCCCCCTGCGAGGCGGAGACAGGACGAGCCTGTGAAGGCGACGACGCGGCGTGCCGCGTCATCGCATGCGGAGGCGAGTCCGTCACATCCATGACCCCACTATCTATCTTAGGGTTTTTAGGGTTTAGGGTGCATGCGGTGGGGGTGGAAACAGAATAACCGCATTGCGCCCTGTGAAATCCTAGCGCGCAGCAATGCGGTAGCGCGAGGCCGAGCAGGGGGGGACCCCCTCCCCCCTGCGAGGCCGAGACAGGAACCAGCCGGAGTAGGCGACCACACGGCATGCCGCGTCGTCGCATGCGGAGGCGAGTCCGTCACTTCCGTGACCCCACTATCTATCTTAAGGTTTTTAGGGTTTTGGGTGCGTGCGGTGGGGGTGGAAATAGAATAACCGCATTGCGTCCTGTCAAATCCTAGCGCGCAGCAATGCGGTAGCGCGAGGCCGAGCAGGGGTGAGGGGGGTCGTGACCCCCTCCCCTCCCCTGCGAGGCCGAGACAGGAACAAGCCGGAGCAGGCGACGACGCGGCGTGCCGCGTCGTCGCATGCGGAGGCGAGTCCGTCACATCCGTGACCCCACTATCTATCTTAGGGTTTAGGGTGTGTGCGGTGGGGGTGGAAACAGAATAACCGCATTGCGTCCTGTCAAATCCTAGCGCGCAGCAATGCGGTAGCGCGAGGCCGAGCATGGGGGAGGGGTGGGGGTCGGGACCCCCCCTCTCCCCCTACGAGGCCGAGACAGGAACGAGCCGGAGCAGGCGACGATGCAGCGTGCCAGGTCATCGCATGTGGAGGCGAGTCCGTCACATCCGTGACCGCACTATCTATCTTAGGGTTTTAAGGGTTTAGGGTGCGTGCGGTGGGGGTGGAAACAGAATAACCGTATTGCGTCCTGTCAAATCCTAGCGCGCAGCAATGCGGTAGCGTGAGGCCGAGCAGGGGGGACCCCCTCCCCCCTGCGAGGCCGAGACAGGAACGAGCCGGAGTAGGCGACGACACGGCGTGCCGCGTCGTTGCATGCGGAGGCGAGTCCGTCACTTCCGTGACCCCACTATCTATCTTAGGGTTTTTAGGGTTTTGGGTGCGTGCGGTGGGTGTGGAAATAGAATAACCGCATTGCGTCCTGTCAAATCCTAGCGCGCAGCAATGCGGTAGCGCGAGGCCGAGCAGGGGGGTGGGGGGGTCGGGACCCCCTCCCCTCCCCTGCGACGCAGAGACAGGAACAAGCTGGAGCAGGCGATGATGCAGCGTGCCACGTCGTCGCATGTGGAGGCGAGTCCGTCACATCCGTGACCGCACTATCTATCTTAGGGTTTTAAGGGTTTAGGGTGCGTGCGGTGGGGGTGGAACAGAATAATCGCATTGCGTCCTGTCAAATCCTAGCGCGCAGCAATCCGGTAGCGCGAGGCCGAGCAGGGGGGACCCCCTCCCCCCTGTGAGGCCGAGCCAGGAACGAGCCGGAGTAGGCGACGACACGGCGTGCCGCGCCGTCGCATGCGGAGGCGAGTCCGTCACTTCCGTGACCCCACTATCCATCTTAGGGTTTTTACGGTTTTGGGTGCGTGCGGTGGGGGTGGAAATAGAATAACCGCATGGCGTCCATTCAAATCCTAGCGCGTAGCAATGCGGTATCGCGAGGCCAAGCAGGGGGGGTCGGGACCCCCCTCCCCTCCCCTGCGAGACCGAGACAGGAACAAGCCGGAGCAGGCGACGACGCGGCGTGCCGCGTCGTCGCATGCGGAGGCTAGTCCGTCACGTCCGTGACCCCACTATCTATCTTAGGGTTTTTATGGTTTAGGGTGCGTGCGGTGGGGGTGGAAACAGAATAACCGGATTGCGTCCTGTCAAATCCTAGCGCGCAGCAATGCGGTAGCGCGAGGCCGAGCAGGGGGGACCCCCTCTCCCCCAGGGAGGCCGAGACAGGAACGAGCCGGAGCAGGCGACGATGCAGCGTGCCACGTCGTGGCATGTGGAGGCAAGTCCGTCACATCCGTGACCGCACTATCTATCTTAGGGTATTAAGGGTTTAGGGTGCGTGCGGTGGGGGTGGAAACAGAATAACCGCATTGCGTCCTGTCAAATCCTAGCGCGCAGCAATGCGGTAGAGCGAGGCCGAGCAGGGGGGACCCCCTCCCCGCTGCGAGGCCGAGACAGTAACAAGCCGGAGTAGGCGACGACACGGCATGCCGCGTCGTCGCATGCGGAGGCGAGTCCGTCACTTCCGTGACCCCACTATCTATCTTAGGGTTTTTAGGGTTTTGGGTGCGTGCGGTGGGGGTGGAAATAGAATAACCGCATTGCGTCCTGTCAAATCCTAGCACGCAGCAATGCGGTAGCGCGAGGCCGAGCAGGGGGGGAGGGGGGTCGGGACCCCCTCCCCTCCCCTGCGAGGCAGAGACAGGAACAAGCCGGAGCAGGCGACGATGCAGCGTGCCACGTCGTCGCATGTGGGGGCGAGTCCGTCACATCCGTGACCGCACTATCTATCTTAGGGTTTTAAGGGTTTAGGGTGCGTGCGGTGGGGGTGGAAACAGAATAACCGCATTGCATCCTGTCAAATCCTAGCGCGTAGCAATGCGGTAGCGCGAAGCCGAGCAGGGGGGACCCCCTCCCCCCTGCGAGGCCGAGACAGGAACGAGCCGGAGTAGGCGACGACACGGCGTGCCGCGCCGTCGCATGCGGAGGCGAGTCCGTCACTTCCGTGACCCCACTATCCATCTTAGGGTTTTTAGGGTTTTGGGTGCGTGCGGTGGGGGTGGAAATAGAATAACCGCATTGCGTCCTGTCAAATCCTAGCGCGCAGCAATGCGGTAGCGCGAGGCCGAGCAGGGGGGGAGGGGGGTCGGGACCCCCTCCCCTCCCCTGCGAGGCTGAGACAGGAACAAGCCGGAGCAGGCGACGATGCAGCGTGCCACGTCGTCACATGTGAAGGCGAGTCCGTCACATCCGTGACCGCACTATCTATCTTAGGGTTTTAAGGGTTTAGGGTGCGTGCGGTGGGGGTGGAAACAGAATAACCGCATTGCGTCCAGTCAAATCCTAGCGCGCAGGAATGCGGTAGCGCGAGGCCGAGCAGGGGGGGACCCCCTCTCCCCCTGCGAGGCCGAGACAAGAATGAGCCGGAGATGGCGACGATGCAGCGTGCCACGTCGTCGCATGTGGAGGCGAGTCCGTCACATCCGTGATTGCACTATCTATCTTAGGGTTTTAAGGATTTAGGGTGCGTGCGGTGGGGGTGGAAACAGAATAACCGCATTGCGTCCTGTCAAATCCTAGCGCGCAGCAATGCGGTAGCGCGAGGCCGAGCAGGGAGGGACCCCCTCCCCTCCCCTGCGAGGCCGAGACAGGAACAAGCCGGAGCAGGCGACGATGCGGCGTGCCGCGTCGTCGCATGCGGAGGCGAGTCCGTCACATCCGTGACCCCACTATCTATCTTAGGGTTTTCAGGGTTTAGGGTGCGTGCGGTGGGGGTGGAAACAGAATAACCGCATTGCGTCCTATCAAATCCTAGCGCGCAGCAATGCGGTAGCGCGAGGCCGAGCATGGGGGAGGGGGGGTCGGGACCCCCCCTCTCCCCCTGCGATGTCGAGACAGGAACGAGCCGGAGCAGGCGACGATGCAGCGTGCCAGGTCGTCGCATGTGGAGGCGAGTCCGTCACATCCGTGACCGCACTATCTATCTTAGGGTTTTAAGGGTTTAGGGTGCGTGCGGTGGGGGTGGAAACAGAATAACCGTATTGCGTCCTGTCAAATCCTAGCGCGCAGCAATGCGGTAGCGCGAGGCCGAGCAGGGGGGACCCCCTCCCCCCTGCAAGGCCGAGACAGGAACGGGCCGGAGTAGGCGACGACACGGCGTGCCGCGTCGTTGCATGCGGAGGCGAGTCCGTCACTTCCGTGACCCCACTATCTATCTTAGGGTTTTTAGGGTTTTGGGTGCGTGCGGTGGGTGTGGAAATAGAATAACCGCATTGCGTCCTGTCAAATCCTAGCGCGCAGCAATGCGGTAGCGCGAGGCCGAGCAGGGGGGTGGGGGGTGTCGGGACCCCCTCCCTCCCCTGCGAGGCAGAGACAGGAACAAGCTGGAGCAGGCGACGATGCAGCGTGCCACGTCGTCGCATGTGGAGGCGAGTCCGTCACATCCGTGACCGCACTATCTATCTTAGGGTTTTAAGGGTTTAGGGTGCGTGCGGTGGGGGTGGAAACAGAATAACCGCATTGCGTCCTGTCAAATCCTAGCGCGCAGCAATGCGGCAGCGCGAGGCTGAGCAGGGGGGACCCCCTCCCCCCTGCGAGGCCGAGACAGGAACGAGCCGGAGTAGGCGACGACACGGCGTGCCGCGCCGTCGCATGCGGAGGCGAGTCCGTCACTTCCGTGACCCCACTATCCATCTTAGGGTTTTTAGGGTTTTGGGTGCGTGCGGTGGGGGTGGAAATAGAATAACCACATGGCGTCCTGTCAAATCCTAGCGCGCAGCAATGCGGTAGCGCGAGGCCAAGCAGGGGGGGTCGGGACCCCCCTCCCCTCCCCTGCGAGACCGAGACAGGAACAAGCCGGAGCAGGCGACGCGTCGTCGCATGCGGAGGCTAGTCCGTCACGTCCGTGACCCCACTATCTATCTTAGGGTTTTTAGGGTTTAGGGTGCGTGCGGTCGGGGTGGAAACAGAATAACCGGATTGCGTCCTGTCAAATCCTAGCGCGCAGCAATGCGGTATCGCGAGGCTGAGATGGGGGGACCCCCTCTCCCCCAGCGAGGCCGAGACAGGAACGAGCCGGAGCAGGCGATGATGCAACGTGCCACGTCGTGGCATGTGGAGGCGAGTCCGTCACATCCGTGACCGCACTATCTATCTTATGGTATTAAGGGTTTAGGGTGCGTGCGGTGGGGGTGGAAACAGAATAACCGCATTGCGTCCTGTCAAATCCTAGCGCGCAGCAATGCGGTAGAGCGAGGCCGAGCAGGGGGGACCCCCTCCCCGCTGCGAGGCCGAGACAGTAACAAGCCGGAGTAGGCGACGACACGGCATGCCGCGTCGTCGCATGCGGAGGCGAGTCCGTCACTTCCGTGACCCCACTATCTATCTTAGGGTTTTTAGGGTTTAGGGTGCGTGCGGTGGGGGTGGAAATAGAATAACCGCATTGCGTCCTGTCAAATCCTAGCGCGCAGCAATGCGGTAGCGCGAGGCCGAGCAGGGGGGGAGGGGGGTCGGGACCCCCTCCTCTCCCCTGCGAGGCAGAGACAGGAACAAGCCGGAGCAGGCGACGATGCAGCGTGCCACGTCGTCGCATGTGGAGGTGAGTCCGTCACATCCGTGACCGCACTATCTATCTTAGGGTTTTAAGGGTTTAGGGTGCGTGCGGTGGGGGTGGAAACAGAATAAGCGCATTGCATCCTGTCAAATCCTAGCGCGCAGCAATGCGGCAGCGCGAGGCCGAGCAGGGGGGACCCCCTCCCCCCTGCGAGGCCGAGACAGGAACGAGCCGGAGTAGGCGACGACACGGCGTGCCGCGCCGTCGCATGCGGAGGCGAGTCCGTCACTTCCGTGACCCCACTATCCATCTTAGGGTTTTTAGGGTTTTGGGTGCGTGCGGTGGGGGTGGAAATAGAATAACCGCATTGCGTCCTGTCAAATCCTAGCGCGCAGCAATGCGGTAGCGCGAGGCCGAGCAGGGGGGAGGGGGGTCGGGACCCCCCTCCCCTCCCCTGCGAGGCCGAGACAGGAACAAGCCGTAGCAGGCGACGATGCAGCGTGCCACGTCGTCGCATGTGGAGGCGAGTCCGTCACATCCGTGACCGCACTATCTATCTTAGGGTTTTAAGGGTTTAGGGTGCGTGCGGTGGGGGTGGAAACAGAATAACCGCATTGCGTCCTGTCAAATCCTAGCGCGCAGGAATGCGGTAGCGCGAGGCCGAGCAGGGGGGGCCCCCTCTCCCCCTGCGAGGCCGAGACAAGAATGAGCCGGAGATGGCGACGATGCAGCGTGCCACGTCGTCGCATGTGGAGGCGAGTCCGTCACATCCGTGATTGCACTATCTATCTTAGGGTTTTAAGGATTTAGGGTGCGTGCGGTGGGGGTGGAAACAGAATAACCGCATTGCGTCCTGTCAAATCCTAGCGCGCAGCAATGCGGTAGCGCGAGGCCGAGCAGGGGGGGACCCCCTCCCCTCCCCTGCGAGGCCGAGACAGGAACAAGCCGGAGCAGGCGACGATGCGGCGTGCCGCGTCGTCGCATGCGGAGGCGAGTCCGTCACATCCGTGACCCCACTATCTATCTTAGGGTTTTCAGGGTTTAGGGTGCGTGCGGTGGGGGTGGAAACAGAATAACCGCATTGCGTCCTATCAAATTCTAGCGCGCAGCAATGCGGTAGCGCGAGGCCGAGCATGGGGGAGGGGGGGGGTCGGGACCCCCCCTCTCCCCCTGCGATGTCGAGACAGGAACGAGCCGGAGCAGGCGACGATGCAGCGTGCCAGGTCGTCGCATGTGGAGGCGAGTCTGTCACATCCGTGACCGCACTATCTATCTTAGGGTTTTAAGGGTTTAGGGTGCGTGCGGTGGGGGTGGAAACAGAATAACCGTATTGCGTCCTGTCAAATCCTAGCGCGCAGCAATGCGGTAGCGCGAGGCCGAGCAGGGGGGGAGGGGGGTCGGGACCCCCTCCTCTCCCCTGCGAGGCAGAGACAGGAACAAGCCGGAGCAGGCGACGATGCAGCGTGCCACGTCGTCGCATGTGGAGGTGAGTCCGTCACATCCGTGACCGCACTATCTATCTTAGGGTTTTAAGGGTTTAGGGTGCGTGCGGTGGGGGTGGAAACAGAATAAGCGCATTGCATCCTGTCAAATCCTAGCGCGCAGCAATGCGGCAGCGCGAGGCCGAGCAGGGGGGACCCCCTCCCCCCTGCGAGGCCGAGACAGGAACGAGCCGGAGTAGGCGACGACACGGCGTGCCGCGCCGTCGCATGCGGAGGCGAGTCCGTCACTTCCGTGACCCCACTATCCATCTTAGGGTTTTTAGGGTTTTGGGTGCGTGCGGTGGGGGTGGAAATAGAATAACCGCATTGCGTCCTGTCAAATCCTAGCGCGCAGCAATGCGGTAGCGCGAGGCCGAGCAGGGGGGAGGGGGGTCGGGACCCCCCTCCCCTCCCCTGCGAGGCCGAGACAGGAACAAGCCGTAGCAGGCGACGATGCAGCGTGCCACGTCGTCGCATGTGGAGGCGAGTCCGTCACATCCGTGACCGCACTATCTATCTTAGGGTTTTAAGGGTTTAGGGTGCGTGCGGTGGGGGTGGAAACAGAATAACCGCATTGCGTCCTGTCAAATCCTAGCGCGCAGGAATGCGGTAGCGCGAGGCCGAGCAGGGGGGGCCCCCTCTCCCCCTGCGAGGCCGAGACAAGAATGAGCCGGAGATGGCGACGATGCAGCGTGCCACGTCGTCGCATGTGGAGGCGAGTCCGTCACATCCGTGATTGCACTATCTATCTTAGGGTTTTAAGGATTTAGGGTGCGTGCGGTGGGGGTGGAAACAGAATAACCGCATTGCGTCCTGTCAAATCCTAGCGCGCAGCAATGCGGTAGCGCGAGGCCGAGCAGGGGGGGACCCCCTCCCCTCCCCTGCGAGGCCGAGACAGGAACAAGCCGGAGCAGGCGACGATGCGGCGTGCCGCGTCGTCGCATGCGGAGGCGAGTCCGTCACATCCGTGACCCCACTATCTATCTTAGGGTTTTCAGGGTTTAGGGTGCGTGCGGTGGGGGTGGAAACAGAATAACCGCATTGCGTCCTATCAAATTCTAGCGCGCAGCAATGCGGTAGCGCGAGGCCGAGCATGGGGGAGGGGGGGGGGTCGGGACCCCCCCTCTCCCCCTGCGATGTCGAGACAGGAACGAGCCGGAGCAGGCGACGATGCAGCGTGCCAGGTCGTCGCATGTGGAGGCGAGTCTGTCACATCCGTGACCGCACTATCTATCTTAGGGTTTTAAGGGTTTAGGGTGCGTGCGGTGGGGGTGGAAACAGAATAACCGTATTGCGTCCTGTCAAATCCTAGCGCGCAGCAATGCGGTAGCGCGAGGCCGAGCAGGGGGGACCCCCTCCCCCCTGCGAGGCCGAGACAGGAACGAGCCGGAGTAGGCGACGACACGGCGTGCCGCGTCGTTGCATGCGGAGGCGAGTCCGTCACTTCCGTGACCCCACTATCTATCTTAGGGTTTTTAGGGTTTTGGGTGCGTGCGGTGGGTGTGGAAATAGAATAACCGCATTGCGTCCTGTCAAATCCTAGCGCGCAGCAATGCGGTAGCGCGAGGCCGAGCAGGGGGGTGGGGGGGTCGGGACCCCATCCCTCCCCTGCGAGGCAGAGACAGGAACAAGCTGGAGCAGGCGACGATGCAGCGTGCCACGTCGTCGCATGTGGAGGCGAGTCCGTCACATCCGTGACCGCACTATCTATCTTAGGGTTTTAAGGGTTTAGGGTGCGTGCGGTGGGGGTGGAAACAGAATAACCGCATTGCGTCCTGTCAAATCCTAGCGCGCAGCAATGCGGCAGCGCGAGGCCGAGCAGGGGGGACCCCCTCCCCCCTGCGAGGCCGAGACAGGAACGAGCCGGAGTAGGCGACGACACGGCGTGCCGCGCCGTCGCATGCGGAGGCGAGTCCGTCACTTCCGTGACCCCACTATCCATCTTAGGGTTTTTAGGGTTTTGGGTGCGTGCGGTGGGGGTGGAAATAGAATAACCGCATGGCGTCCTGTCAAATCCTAGCGCGCAGCAATGCGGTAGCGCGAGGCCAAGCAGGGGGGGTCGGGACCCCCCTCCCCTCCCCTGCGAGACCGAGACAGGAACAAGCCGGAGCAGGCGACGCGTCGTCGCATGCGGAGGCTAGTCCGTCACGTCCGTGACCCCACTATCTATCTTAGGGTTTTTAGGGTTTAGGGTGCGTGCGGTCGGGGTGGAAACAGAATAACCGGATTGCGTCCTGTCAAATCCTAGCGCGCAGCAATGCGGTATCGCGAGGCCGAGATGGGGGGACCCCGTCTCCCCCAGCGAGGCCGAGACAGGAACGAGCCGGAGCAGGCGATGATGCAGCGTGCCACATCGTGGCATGTGGAGGCGAGTCCGTCACATCCGTGACCGCACTATCTATCTTAGGGTATTAAGGGTTTAGGGTGCGTGCGGTGGGGGTGGAAACAGAATAACCGCATTGCGTCCTGTCAAATCCTAGCGCGCAGCAATGCGGTAGAGCGAGGCCGAGCAGGGGGGACCCCCTCCCCGCTGCGAGGCCGAGACAGTAACGAGCAAGAGTAGGCGACGACACGGCATGCCGCGTCGTCGCATGCGGAGGCGAGTCCGTCACTTCCGTGACCCCACTATCTATCTTAGGGTTTTTAGGGTTTAGGGTGCGTGCGGTGGGGGTGGAAATAGAATAACCGCATTGCGTCCTGTCAAATCCTAGCGCGCAGCAATGCGGTAGCGCGAGGCCGAGCAGGGGGGGAGGGGGGTCGGGACCCCCTCCCCTCCCCTGCGAGGCAGAGACAGGAACAAGCCGGAGCAGGCGATGATGCAGCGTGCCACGTCGTCGCATGTGGAGGTGAGTCCGTCACATCCGTGACCGCACTATCTATCTTAGGGTTTTAAGGGTTTAGGGTGCGTGCGGTGGGGGTGGAAACAGAATAAGCGCATTGCATCCTGTCAAATCCTAGCGCGCAGCAATGCGGCAGCGCGAGGCCGAGCAGGGGGGACCCCCTCCCCCCTGCGAGGCCGAGACAGGAACGAGCCGGAGTAGGCGACGACACGGCGTGCCGCGCCGTCGCATGCGGAGGCGAGTCCGTCACTTCCGTGACCCCACTATCCATCTTAGGGTTTTTAGGGTTTTGGGTGCGTGCGGTGGGGGTGGAAATAGAATAACCGCATTGCGTCCTGACAAATCCTAGCGCGCAGCAATGCGGTAGCGCGAGGCCGAGCAGGGGGGAGGGGGGTCGGGACCCCCTCCCCTCCCCTGCGAGGCCGAGACAGGAACAAGCCGTAGCAGGCGACGATGCAGCGTGCCACGTCGTCGCATGTGGAGGCGAGTCCGTCACATCCGTGACCGCACTATCTATCTTAGGGTTTTAAGGGTTTAGGGTGCGTGCGGTGGGGGTGGAAACAGAATAACCGCATTGCGTCCTATCAAATCCTAGCGCGCAGCAATGTGGTAGAGCGAGGCCGAGCAGGGGGGACCCCCTCCCCGCTGCGAGGCCGAGACAGTAACGAGCCGGAGTAGGCGACGACATGGCGTGCCGCGTCGTCGCATGCGGAGGCGAGTCCGTCACTTGCGTGACCCCACTATCTATCTTAGGGTTTTTAGAGTTTTGGGTGCGTGCGGTGGGGTTGAAAATAGAATAACCGCATTGCGCCTGTCAAATCCTAGCGCGCAGCAATGCGGTAGCGCGAGGCCGAGCAGGGGGGGAGGGGGGGTCGGGACCCCATCCCCTCCCCTGCGAGGCAGAGACAGGAACAAGCCGGAGCAGGCGACGATGCAGCGTGCCACGTCGTCGCATGTGGAGGCGACTCCGTCACATCCGTGATCGCACTATCTATCTTAGGGTTTTAAGTGTTTAGGGTGCGTGCGGTGGGGGTGGAAACAGAATAACCGCATTGCGTCCTGTCAAATCCTAGCGTGCAGCAATGCGGTGGTGCGAGGCCGAGCAGGGGGGACCCCCTCCCCCCTGCGAGGCCGAGACAGGAACGAGCCGGAGTAGGCGACGACACGGCGTGCCGCGCCGTCGCATGCGGAGGCGAATCCGTCACTTCCGTGACCCTACTATCCTTCTTAGGGTTTTTAGGGTTTTGGGTGCGTGCGGTGGGGGTGGAAATAGAATAACCGCATTGCGTCCTGTCAAATCCTAGCGCGCAGCAATGCGGTAACGCGAGGCCGAGCAGGGGGGGAGGGGGTTCGGGACCCCTCTCCCCTCCCCTGCGAGGCCGAGCCGCGTCGTCGCATGCGGAGGCTAGTCCGTCACGTCCCTGACCCCACTATCTATCTTAGGGTTTTTAGGGTTTAGGGTGCCTGTGGTGGGGGTGGAAACATAATAACCGCATTGCGTCCTGTCAAATCCTAGCGCGCAGCAATGCGGTAGCGCGAGGCCGAGCAGGGGGGGCCCCCTCTCCCCCAGTGAGGCTGAGACAGGAACGAGCCGGAGCAGGCGACGATGCAGCGTGCCACGTCGTCGCATGTGGGGGCGAGTCCGTCACATCCGTGACCGCACTATCTATCTTATGGTTTTAAGGGTTTAGGGTGCGTGCGGTGGGGGTGGAAACAGAATAACCGCATTGCGTCCTGTCAAATCCTAGCGCGCAGCAATGCGGTAGAGCGAGGCCGAGCAGGGGGGACCCCTCCCCCCTGCGAGGCCGAGACAGGAACGAGCCGGAGTAGGCGACGACACGGCGTGCCGCGCCGTCGCATGCGGAGGCGAGTCCGTCACTTCCGTGACCCCACTATCCATCTTAGGGTTTTTAGAGTTTTGGGTGCGTGCGGTGGGGGTGGAAATAGAATAACCGCATTGCGTCCTGTCAAATCCTAGCGCGCAGCAATGCGGTAGCGCGAGGCCGAGCAGGGGGGAGGGGGGTCGGGACCCCCTCCCCTCCCCTGCGAGGCCGAGACAGGAACAAGCCGGAGCAGGCGACAACGCGGCGTGCCGCGTCGTCGCATGCGAAGGCTAGTCCGTCACGTCCGTGACCCCACTATCTATCTTAGGGTTTTTAGGGTTTAGGGTGTGTGCGGTGGGGGTGGAAACGGAATAACCGGATTGCGTCCTGTCAAATCCTAGCACGCAGCAATGCGGTAGCGCGAGGCCGAGCAGAGGGGGCCCCCTCTCCCCCAGCGAGGCCGAGACAGGAACGAGTCGGAGCAGGCGACGATGCAGCGTGCCACGTCGTCGCATGTGGAGGCGAGTCCGTCACATCCGTGACCGCACTATCTATCTTAGGGTTTTAAGGGTTTAGGGTGCGTGCGGTGGGGGTGGAAACAGAATAACCGCATTGCGTCCTGTCAAATCCTAGCGCGCAGCAATGCGGTAGAGCGAGGCTGAGCAGGGGGGACCCCCTCCCCGCTGCGAGGCCGAGACAGTAACGAGCCGGAGTAGGCGATGACACGGCGTGCCGCGTCGTCGCATGCGGAGGCGAGTCCGTCACATCCGTGACCCCACTATCTATCTTAGGATTTTTAGGGTTTAGGGTGCGTGCGGTGGGGGTGGAAATAGAATAACCGCATTGCGTCCTGTCAAATCCTAGCGCGCAGCAATGCGGTAGCGCGAGGCCGAGCAGGGGGTTCGGGACCCCTCTCCCCTCCCCTGCGAGGCCGAGCCGCGTCGTCGCATGCGGAGGCTAGTCCGTCACGTCCGTGACCCCACTATCTATCTCAGGGTTTTTAGGGTTTAGGGTGCCTGTGGTGGGGGTGGAAACATAATAACCGCATTGCGTCCTGTCAAATCCTAGCGCGCAGCAATGCGGTAGCGCGAGGCCGAGCAGGGGGGCCCCCCTCTCCCCCAGTGAGGCTGAGACAGGAACGAGCCGGAGCAGGCGACGATGCAGCGTGCCACGTCGTCGCATGTGGGGGCGAGTCCGTCACATCCGTGACCGCACTATCTATCTTATGGTTTTAAGGGTTTAGGGTGCGTGCGGTGGGGGTGGAAACAGAATAACCGCATTGCGTCCTGTCAAATCCTAGCGCGCAGCAATGCGGTAGAGCGAGGCCGAGCAGGGGGGACCCCTCCCCCCTGCGAGGCCGAGACAGGAACGAGCCGGAGTAGGCGACGACACGGCGTGCCGCGCCGTCGCATGCGGAGGCGAGTCCGTCACTTCCGTGACCCCACTATCCATCTTAGGGTTTTTAGGGTTTTGGGTGCGTGCGGTGGGGTGGAAATAGAATAACCGCATTGCGTCCTGTCAAATCCTAGCGCGCAGCAATGCGGTAGCGCGAGGCCGAGCAGGGGGGAGGGGGGTCGGGACCCCCCTCCCCTCCCCTGCGAGGCCGAGACAGGAACAAGCCGGAGCAGGCGACAACGCGGCGTGCCGCGTCGTCGCATGCGAAGGCTAGTCCGTCACGTCCGTGACCCCACTATCTATCTTAGGGTTTTTAGGGTTTAGGGTGTGTGCGGTGGGGGTGGAAACGGAATAACCGGATTGCGTCCTGTCAAATCCTAGCACGCAGCAATGCGGTAGCGCGAGGCCGAGCAGAGGGGGCCCCCTCTCCCCAGCGAGGCCGAGACAGGAACGAGTCGGAGCAGGCGACGATGCAGCGTGCCACGTCGTCGCATGTGGAGGCGAGTCCGTCACATCCGTGACCGCACTATCTATCTTAGGGTTTTAAGGGTTTAGGGTGCGTGCGGTGGGGGTGGAAACAGAATAACCGCATTGCGTCCTGTCAAATCCTAGCGCGCAGCAATGCGGTAGAGCGAGGCTGAGCAGGGGGGACCCCCTCCCCGCTGCGAGGCCGAGACAGTAACGAGCCGGAGTAGGCGATGACACGGCGTGCCGCGTCGTCGCATGCGGAGGCGAGTCCGTCACATCCGTGACCCCACTATCTATCTTAGGATTTTTAGGGTTTAGGGTGCGTGCGGTGGGGGTGGAAATAGAATAACCGCATTGCGTCCTGTCAAATCCTAGCGCGCAGCAATGCGGTAGCGCGAGGCCGAGCAGGGGGTTCGGGACCCCTCTCCCCTCCCCTGCGAGGCCGAGCCGCGTCGTCGCATGCGGAGGCTAGTCCGTCACGTCCGTGACCCCACTATCTATCTCAGGGTTTTTAGGGTTTAGGGTGCCTGTGGTGGGGGTGGAAACATAATAACCGCATTGCGTCCTGTCAAATCCTAGCGCGCAGCAATGCGGTAGCGCGAGGCCGAGCAGGGGGGCCCCCCTCTCCCCCAGTGAGGCTGAGACAGGAACGAGCCGGAGCAGGCGACGATGCAGCGTGCCACGTCGTCGCATGTGGGGGCGAGTCCGTCACATCCGTGACCGCACTATCTATCTTATGGTTTTAAGGGTTTAGGGTGCGTGCGGTGGGGGTGGAAACAGAATAACCGCATTGCGTCCTGTCAAATCCTAGCGCGCAGCAATGCGGTAGAGCGAGGCCGAGCAGGGGGGACCCCTCCCCCCTGCGAGGCCGAGACAGGAACGAGCCGGAGTAGGCGACGACACGGCGTGCCGCGCCGTCGCATGCGGAGGCGAGTCCGTCACTTCCGTGACCCCACTATCCATCTTAGGGTTTTTAGGGTTTTGGGTGCGTGCGGTGGGGTGGAAATAGAATAACCGCATTGCGTCCTGTCAAATCCTAGCGCGCAGCAATGCGGTAGCGCGAGGCCGAGCAGGGGGGAGGGGGGTCGGGACCCCCCTCCCCTCCCCTGCGAGGCCGAGACAGGAACAAGCCGGAGCAGGCGACAACGCGGCGTGCCGCGTCGTCGCATGCGAAGGCTAGTCCGTCACGTCCGTGACCCCACTATCTATCTTAGGGTTTTTAGGGTTTAGGGTGTGTGCGGTGGGGGTGGAAACGGAATAACCGGATTGCGTCCTGTCAAATCCTAGCACGCAGCAATGCGGTAGCGCGAGGCCGAGCAGAGGGGGCCCCCTCTCCCCAGCGAGGCCGAGACAGGAACGAGTCGGAGCAGGCGACGATGCAGCGTGCCACGTCGTCGCATGTGGAGGCGAGTCCGTCACATCCGTGACCGCACTATCTATCTTAGGGTTTTAAGGGTTTAGGGTGCGTGCGGTGGGGGTGGAAACAGAATAACCGCATTGCGTCCTGTCAAATCCTAGCGCGCAGCAATGCGGTAGAGCGAGGCTGAGCAGGGGGGACCCCCTCCCCGCTGCGAGGCCGAGACAGTAACGAGCCGGAGTAGGCGATGACACGGCGTGCCGCGTCGTCGCATGCGGAGGCGAGTCCGTCACATCCGTGACCCCACTATCTATCTTAGGATTTTTAGGGTTTAGGGTGCGTGCGGTGGGGGTGGAAACAGAATAACCGCATTGCGTCCTGTCAAATCCTAGCGCGCAGCAATGCGGTAGCGCGAGGCCGAGCAGGGGGGGAGGGGGTTCGGGACCCCTCTCCCCTCCCCTGCGAGGCCGAGCCGCGTCGTCGCATGCGGAGGCTAGTCCGTCACGTCCGTGACCCCACTAGTTATCTTAGGGTTTTTAGGGTTTAGGGTGCCTGTGGTGGGGGTGGAAACATAATAACCGCATTGCGTCCTGTCAAATCCTAGCGCGCAGCAATGCGGTAGCGCGAGGCCGAGCAGGGGGGGCCCCCTCTCCCCCAGTGAGGCTGAGACAGGAACGAGCCAGAGCAGGCGACGATGCAGCGTGCCACGTCGTCGCATGTGGGGGCGAGTCCGTCACATCCGTGACCGCACTATCTATCTTATGGTTTTAAGGGTTTAGGGTGCGTGCGGTGGGGGTGGAAACAGAATAACCGCATTGCGTCCTGTCAAATCCTAGCGCGCAGCAATGCGGTAGAGCGAGGCCGAGCAGGGGGGACCCCTCCCCCCTGCGAGGCCGAGACAGGAACGAGCCGGAGTAGGCGACGACACGGCGTGCCGCGCCGTCGCATGCGGAGGCGAGTCCGTCACTTCCGTGACCCCACTATCCATCTTAGGGTTTTTAGGGTTTTGGGTGCGTGCGGTGGGGTGGAAATAGAATAACCGCATTGCGTCCTGTCAAATCCTAGCGCGCAGCAATGCGGTAGCGCGAGGCCGAGCAGGGGGGAGGGGGGTCGGGACCCCCCTCCCCTCTCCTGCGAGGCCGAGACAGGAACAAGGCGGAGCAGGCGACAACGCGGCGTGCCGCGTCGTCGCATGCGAAGGCTAGTCCGTCACGTCCGTGACCCCACTATCTATCTTAGGGTTTTTAGGTTTTAGGGTGTGTGCGGTGGGGGTGGAAACGGAATAACCGGATTGCGTCCTGTCAAATCCTAGCACGCAGCAATGCGGTAGCGCGAGGCCGAGCAGAGGGGGCCCCCTCTCCCCAAGCGAGGCCGAGACAGGAACGAGTCGGAGCAGGCGACGATGCAGCGTGCCACGTCGTCGTATGTGGAGGCGAGTCCGTCACATCCGTGACCGCACTATCTATCTTAGGGTTTTAAGGGTTTAGGGTGCGTGCGGTGGGGGTGGAAACAGAATAACCGCATTGCGTCCTGTCAAATCCTAGCGCGCAGCAATGCGGTAGAGCGAGGCTGAGCAGGGGGGACCCCCTCCCCGCTGCGAGGCCGAGACAGTAACGAGCCGGAGTAGGCGATGACACGGCGTGCCGCGTCGTCGCATGCGGAGGCGAGTCCGTCACTTCCGTGACCCCACTATCTATATAGGGTTTTTAGGGTTTTGGGTGCGTGCGGTGGGGGTGGAAATAGAATGACCGCATTGCGTCCTGTCAAATCCTAGCACGCAGCAATGCGGTAGCGCGAGGCCGAGCAGGAGGGGAGGGGGGGTCGGGACCCCCCTCCCCTCCCTTGCGAGGCCGAGACAGGAACAAGCCGGAGCAGGCGACGACGCGGCGTGCCGCGTCGTCGCATGCGGAGCCGAGTCCGTCACATCCGTGACCCCACTATCTATCTTAGGATTTTTAGGGTTTAGGGTGCGTGCGGTGGGGGTGGAAACAGAATAACCGCATTGCGTCCTGTCAAATCCTAGCGCGCAGCAATGCGGTAGCGCGAGGCCGAGCAGGGGCGAGAGGGGGTCGGGACCCCCTCCCCTCCCCCTGCGAGGCCGAGACAGGAACGAGCCGGAGCAGGCGACGATGCGGCGTGCCACGTCGTTGCATGTGGAGGCGAGTCCATCACATCCGTGACCCCGCTATCTATCTTAGAGTTTTTAAAGTTTAGGGTGCGTGCGGTGGGGGTGGAAACAGAATAACCGCATTGCGTCCTGTCAAATCCGAGCGCGCAGCAATGCGGTCGCGCGAGGCCGAGCAGGGGGGACCCCCCTACCCCTGCGAGGCCGAGACAGGAACGAGCCGGAGTAGGCGACGACACAGCGTGCCGCGTCGTCGCATGCGGAGGCGAGTCCGTCACATCCGTGACCCCACTATCTATCTTAGGGTTTTTAGTGTTTAGGGTGCGTGCGGTGGGGGTGGAAACAGAATAACCGCATTGCGTCCTGTCAAATCCTAGCGCGCAGCAATGCGGTAGAGCGAGGCCGAGTAGGGGGGACCCCTCCCCCCTGCGAGGCCGAGACAGGAACGAGCCGGAGTAGGCGACGACACGGCGTGCCGCGTCGTCGCATGCGGAGGCGAGTCCATCCCTTCCGTGACCCCACTATCTATCTTAGGGTTTTTAGGGGTTTAGGTGCGTGCGGTGGGGGTGGAAATAGAATAGCCGCATTGCGTCCTGTCAAATCCTAGCGCGCAGCAATGCGGTAGCGCGAGGCTGAGCAGGGGGGAGGGGGGGTCGGGACCCCATCCCCTCACCTGCGAGGCAGAGACAGGAACAAGCCGGAGCAGGCGACGATGCAGCGTGCCACGTCGTCGCATGTGGAGGCGAGTCCGTCACATCCGTGACCGCACTATCTATCTTAGGGTTTTAAGGGTTTAGGGTGCGTGCGGTGGGGGTGGAAACAGAATAACCGCATTGGGTCCTGTCAAATCCTAGCGCGCAGCAATGCGGTAACGCGAGGCCGAGCAGGGGGGGACCCCCTCCCCCCTGCGAGGCCGAGACAGGAACGAGCCGGAGTAGGCGACGACACGGCGTGCCGCGCCGTCGCATGCGGAGGCGAGTCCGTCACTTCCGTGACCCCACTATCCATCTTAGGGTTTTTAGGGTTTTGGGTGCGTGCGGTGGGGGTGGAAATAGAATAACCGCATTGCGTCCTGTCAAATCCTAGCGCGCAGCAATGCGGTAGCGCGAGGCCGAGCAGGGGGGAGGGGTCGGGACCCCCTCCCCTCCCCTGCGAGGCCGAGACAGGAACAAGACGGAGCAGGCGACAACGCGGCGTGCCGCGTCGTCGCATGCGAAGGCTAGTCCGTCACGTCCGTGACCCCACTATCTATCTTAGGGTTTTTAGGGTTTAGGGTGTGTGCGGTGGGGGTGGAAACAGAATAACCGGATTGCGTCCTGTCAAATCCTAGCACGCAGCAATGCGGTAGCGCGAGGCCGAGCAGGGGGGGCCCCCTCTCCCCCAGCGAGGCCGAGACAGGAACGAGTCGGAGCAGGCGACGATGCAGCGTGCCACGTCGTCGCATGTGGAGGCGAGTCCGGCACATCCGTGACCGCACTATCTATCTTAGGGTTTTAAGGGTTTAGGGTGCGTGCGGTGGGGGTGGAAACAGAATAACCGCATTGCGTCCTGTCAAATCCTAGCGCGCAGCAATGCGGTAGAGCGAGGCTGAGCAGGGGGGACCCCCTCCCCGCTGCGAGGCCGAGACAGTAACGAGCCGGAGTAGGCGATGACACGGCGTGCCGCGTCGTCGCATGCGGAGGCGAGTCCGTCACTTCCGTGACCCCACTATCTATATAGGGTTTTTAGGGTTTTGGGTGCGTGCGGTGGGGGTGGAAATAGAATGACCGCATTGCGTCCTGTCAAATCCTAGCACGCAGCAATGCGGTAGCGTGAGGCCGAGCAGGAGGGGAGGGGGGTCGGGACCCCCCTCCCCTCCCCTGCGAGGCCGAGACAGGAACAAGCCGGAGCAGGCGACGACGCGGCGTGCCGCGTCGTCGCATGCGGAGGCGAGTCCGTCACATCCGTGACCCCACTATCTATCTTAGGATTTTTAGGGTTTAGGGTGCGTGCGGTGGGGGTGGAAACAGAATAACCGCATTGCGTCCTGTCAAATCCTAGCGCGCAGCAATGCGGTAGCGCGAGGCCGAGCAGGGGGGAGAGGGGGTCGGGACCCCCCTCCCCTCCCCCTGCGAGGCCGAGACAGGAACGAGCCGGAGCAGGCGACGATGCGGCGTGCCACGTCGTTGCATGTGGAGGCGAGTCCATCACATCCGTGACCCCACTATCTATCTTAGAGTTTTTAGGGTTTAGGGTGCGTGCGGTGGGGGTGGAAACAGAATAACCGCATTGCGTCCTGTCAAATCCGAGCGCGCAGCAATGCGGTCGCGCGAGGCCGAGCAGGGGGGACCCCCCTACCCCTGCGAGGCCGAGACAGGAACGAGCCGGAGTAGGCGACGACACAGCGTGCCGCGTCGTCGCATGCGGAGGCGAGTCCGTCACATCCGTGACCCCACTATCTATCTTAGGGTTTTTAGTGTTTAGGGTGCGTGCGGTGGGGGTGGAAACAGAATAACCGCATTGCGTCCTGTCAAATCCTAGCGCGCAGCAATGCGGTAGAGCGAGGCCGAGCAGGGGGGACCCCCTCCCCCCCGCGAGGCCGAGACAGGAACGAGTCGGAGCAGGCGACGATGAAGCGTGCCACGTCGTCGCATGTGGAGGCGAGTCCGTCACATCCGTGACCGCACTATCTATCTTAGGGTTTTAAGGGTTTAGGGTGCGTGCTGTGGGGCTGGAAACAGAATAACCGCATTGCGTCCTGTCAAATCCTAGCGCGCAGCAATGCGGTAGAGCGAGGCTTAGCAGGGGGGACCCCCTCCCCGCTGCGAGGCCGAGACAGTAACGAGCCAGAGTAGGTGATGACACGGCGTGCCGCGTCGTCGCATGCAGAGGCGAGTCCGTCACTTCCGTGACCCCACTATCTATATAGGGTTTTTAGGGTTTTGGGTGCGTGCGGTGGGGGTGGAAATAGAATGATCGCATTGCGTCCTGTCAAATCCTAGCACGCAGCAATGCGGTAGCGCGAGGCCGAGCAGGAGGGGAGGGGGGGTCGGGACCCCCCTCCCCTCCCCTGCGAGGCCGAGACAGGAACAAGCCGGAGCAGGCGACGACGCGGCGTGCCGCGTCGTCGCATGCGGAGGCGAGTCCGTCACATCCGTGACCCCACTATCTATCTTAGGATTTTTAGGGTTTAGGGTGCGTGCGGTGGGGGTGGAAACAGAATAACCGCATTGCGTCCTCTCAAATCCTAGCGCGCAGCAATGCGGTAGCGCGAGGCCGAGCAGGGGGGAGAGGGGGTCGGGACCCCCCTCCCCTCCCCCTGCGAGGCCGAGACAGGAACGAGCCGGAGCAGGCGACGATGCGGCGTGCCACGTCGTTGCATGTGGAGGCGAGTCCATCACATCCGTGACCCCACTATCTATCTTAGAGTTTTTAGGGTTTAGGGTGCGTGCGGTGGGGGTGGAAACAGAATAACCGCATTGCGTCCTGTCAAATCCGAGCGCGCAGCAATGCGGTCGCGCGAGGCCGAGCAGGGGGGACCCCCCTACCCCTGCGAGGCCGAGACAGGAATGAGCCGGAGTAGGCGACGACACAGCGTGCCGCGTCGTCGCATGCGGAGGCGAGTCCATCACATCCGTGACCCCACTATCTATCTTAGGGTTTTTAGTGTTTAGGGTGCGTGCGGTGGGGGTGGAAACAGAATAACCGCATTGCGTCCTGTCAAATCCTAGCGCGCAGCAATGCAGTAGAGCGAGGCCGAGCAGGGGGGACCCCCTCCCCCCTGCGAGGCTGAGACAGGAACGAGCCGGAGTAGGCGACGACCCGGCGTGCCGCGTCGTCGCATGCGGAGGCGAGTCCGTCCCTTCCGTGACCCCACTATCTATCTTAGGGTTTTTAGGGTTTTGGGTGCGTGCGGTGGGGGTGGAAATAGAATAACCGCATTGCGTCCTGTCAAATCCTAGCGCGCAGCAATGCGGTAGCGCGAGGCCGAGCAGGGGGGAGGGGGGGTCGGGACCCCATCCCCTCCCCTGCGAGGCAGAGACAGGAACAAGCCGGAGCAGGCGACGATGCAGCGTGCCACGTCGTCGCATGTGGAGGCGAGTCCGTCACATCCGTGACCGCACTATCTATCTTAGGGTTTTAAGGGTTTAGGGTGCGTGCGGTGGGGGTGGAAACAGAATAACCGCATTGCGTCCTGTCAAATCCTCGCGCACAACAATGCGGTAGCGCGAGGCCGCGCAGGGGGGACACCCTCCCCCCTGCGAGGCCGAGACAGGAACGAGCCGGAGTAGGCGACGACACGGCGTGCCGCGCCGTCGCATGCGGAGGCGAGTCCATTACTTCCGTGACCCCACTATCCATCTTAGGGTTTTTTAGGGTTTTGGGTGCGTGCGGTGGGGGTGGAAATAGAATAACCGCATTGCGTCCTGTCAAATCCTAGCGCGCAGCAATGCGGTAGCGCGAGGCCGAGCAGGGGGAGGGGGGTCGGGACCCCCCCTCCCCTGCGAGGCCGAGACAGGAACAAGCCGGAGCAGGCGACAACGCGGCGTGCCGCGTCGTCGCATGCGAAGCCTAGTCCGTCACGTCCGTGACCCCACTATCTATCTTAGGGTTTTTAGGGTTTAGGGTGCGTGCGGTGGGGGTGGAAACAGAATAACCGGATTGCGTCCTGTCAAATCCTAGCGCGCAGCAATGCGGTAGCGCGAGGCCGAGCAGGGGGGGCCCCCTCTCCCCCAGCGAGGCCGAGACAGGAACGAGTCGGAGCAGGCGACGATGCAGCGTGCCACGTCGTCGCATGTGGAGGCGAGTCCGTCACATCCGTGACCGCACTATCTATCTTAGGGTTTTAAGGGTTTAGGGTGCGTGCGGTGGGGGTGGAAACAGAATAACCGCATTGCGTCCATTCAAATCCTAGCGCGCAGCAATGCGGTAGAGCGAGGCTGAGCAGGGGGGACCCCCTCCCCGCTGCGAGGCCGAGACAGTAACGAGCCGGAGTAGGCGACGACACGGCGTGCCGCGTCGTCGCATGCGGAGGCGAGTCCGTCACTTCCGTGACCCCACTATCTATCTTAGGGTTTTTAGGGTTTTGAGTGCGTGCGGTGGGGGTGGAAATAGAATGACCGCATTGCGTCCTGTCAAATCCTAGCACGCAGCAATGCGGTAGCGCGAGGCCGAGCAGGAGGGGGGGTCGGGACCCCCCTCCCCTCACCTGTGAGGCCGAGACAGGAACACGCCGCGTCGTCGCATGCGGAGGCGAGTCCGTCACATCCGTGACCCCACTATCTATCTTAGGATTTTTAGGGTTTAGGGTGCGTGCGGTGGGGGTGGAAACAGAATAACCGCATTGCGTCCTGTCAAATCCTAGCGCGCAGCAATGCGGTAGCGCGAGGCCGAGCAGGGGGGAGAGGGGGTCGGGACCCCCCTCCCCTCCCCCTGCGAGGCCGAGACAGGAACGAGCCGGAGCAGGCGACGATGCGGCGTGCCACGTCGTTGCATGTGGAGGCGAGTCCATCACATCCGTGACCCCACTATCTATCTTAGAGTTTTTAGGGTTTAGGGTGCGTGCGGTGGGGGTGGAAACAGAATAACCGCATTGCGTGCTGTCAAATCCGAGCGCGCAGCAATGCGGTCGCGCGAGGCCGAGCAGGGGGGACCCCCCTACCCCTGCGAGGCCGAGACAGGAACGAGCCGGAGTAGGCGACGACACAGCGTGCCGCGTCGTCGCATGCGGAGGCGAGTCCGTCACATCCATGACCCCACTATCTATCTTAGGGTTTTTAGTGTTTAGGGTGCGTGCGGTGGGGGTGGAAACAGAATAACCGCATTGCGTCCTGTCAAATCCTAGCGCGCAGCAATGCGGTAGAGCGAGGCCGAGCAGGGGGACCCCCTCCCCCCTGCGAGGCCGAGACAGGAACGAGCCGGAGTAGGCGACGACACGGCGTGCCGCGTCGTCGCATGCGGAGGCGAGTCCATCCCTTCCGTGACCCCACTATCTATCTTAGGGTTTTTAGGGTTTTGGGTGCGTGCGGTGGGGGTGGAAATAGAATAACCGCATTGCGTCCTGTCAAATCCTAGCGCGCAGCAATGCGGTAGCGCGAGGCCGAGCAGGGGGGAGGGGGGGTCGGGACCCCATCCCATCCCCTGCGAGGCAGAGACAGGAACAAGCCGGAGCAGGCGACGATGCAGCGTGCCACGTCGTCGCATGTGGAGGCGAGTACGTCACGTCCGTGACCGCACTATCTATCTTAGGGTTTTAAGGGTTTAGGGTGCGTGCGGTGGGGGTGGAAACAGAATAACCGCATTGCGTCCTGTCAAATCCTAGCGCGCAGCAATGCGGTAGCGCGAGGCCGAGCAGGGGGGACCCCCCCCCTGCGAGGCCGAGACAGGAACAAGCCGGAGTAGGCGACGACACGGCGTGCCGCGCCGTCGCATGCGGAGGCGAGTCCGTCACTTCCGTGACCCCACTATCCATCTTAGGGTTTTTAGGGTTTTGGGTGCGTGCGGTGGGGGTGGAAATAGAATAACCGCATTGCGTCCTGTCAAATCCTAGCGCGCAGCAATGCGGTAGCGCGAGGCCGAGCAGGGGGGAGGGGGGTCGGGACCCCCCTCCTCTCCCCTACAAGGCCGAGACAGGAACAAGCCGGAGCAGGCGACGACGCGGCGTGCCGCGTCGTCGCATGCGAAGGCTATTCCGTCACGTCCGTGACCCCACTATCTATCTTAGGGTTTTTAGGGTTTAGGGTGCGTGCGGTGGGGGTGGAAACAGAATAACCGGATTGCGTCCTGTCAAATCCTAGCGCGCAGCAATGCGGTAGCGCGAGGCCGAGCAGGGGGCCCCCTCTCCCCCAGCGAGGCCGAGACAGGAACGAGTCGGAGCAGGCGACGATGCAGCGTGCCACGTCGTCGCATGTGGAGGCGAGTCCGTCACATCCGTGACCGCACTATCTATCTTAGGGTTTTAAGGGTTTAGGGTGCGTGTGGTGGGGGTGGAAACAGAATAACCGCATTGCGTCTTGTCAAATCCTAGCGCGCAGCAATGCGGTAGAGCGAGGCTGAGCAGGGGGGACCCCCTCCCCGCTGCGAGGCCGAGACAGTAACGAGCCGGAGTAGGCGACGACACGGCGTGCCGCATCGTCGCATGCGGAGGCGAGTCCGTCACTTCCGTGACCCCACTATCTATCTTAGGGTTTTTAGGGTTTTGGGTGCGTGCGGTGGGGGTGGAAATAGAATAACCGCATTGCGTCCTGTCAAATCCTAGCACGCAGCAATGCGGTAGCGCGAGGCCGAGAAGGAGGGGAGGGGGGTCCCGACCCCCCTCCCCTCCCCTGCGAGGCCGAGACAGGAACAAGCCGGAGCAGGCGACGACGCGGCGTGCCGCGTCGTCGCATGCGGAGGCGAGTCCGTCACATCCGTGACCCCACTATCTATCTTAGGATTTTTAGGGTTTAGGGTGCGTGCGGTGGGGGTGGAAACAGAATAACCGCGTTGCGTCCTGTCAAATCCTAGCGCGCAGCAATGCGGTCGCGCGAGGCCGAGCAGGGGGGACCCCCTACCCCTGCGAGGCCGAGACAGGAACGAGCCGGAGTAGGCGACGATACAGCGTGCCGCGTCGTCGCATGCGGAAGCGAGTCCGTCACATCCGTGACCCCACTATCTATCTTAGGGTTTTTAGTGTTTAGGGTGCGTGCGGTGGGGGTGGAAACAGAATAACTGCATTAAGTCTTGTGAAATCCTAGCGCGCAGCAATGCGGTAGCGCGAGGCCGGGGGGTCGGGACCCCCCTCCCCTCCCCTGCGAGGCCGAGACAGAAACGAACCGGAGCAGGCGACGACGCGGCGTGCCGCGTCGTCGCATGCGGAGGCGAGTCCGTCACATCCGTGACCCCACTATCTATCTTAGGGTTTTTAGGGCTTAGGGTGCGTGCGGTGGGGTTGGAAACAGAATAACCGCATTGCGTCTTGTCAAATCCTAGCGCGCAGCAATGCGGTAGCGGGAGGCCCAGCAGGGGGGACCCCGTCCCCCCTGCGAGGCCAAGACAGGAACGAGCCGGAGCAGGCGACGACACGGCGTGCCGCGTCATCGCATGCGGAGGCGAGTCCGTCACATCCGTGACCCCACTATCTATCTTAGGGTTTTTAGGGTTTAGGGTGCGTGCGGTGGGGGTGGAAACAGAATAACCGCATTGCGTCCTGTCAAATCCGAGCGCGCAGCAATGCGGTCGCGCGAGGCCGAGCAGGGGGGACCCCCCTACCCCTGCGAGGCCGAGACAGGAACGAGCCGGAGTAGGCGACGACACAGCGTGCCGCGTCGTCGCATGCGGAGGCGAGTCCGTCACATCCATGACCCCACTATCTATCTTAGGGTTTTTAGTGTTTAGGGTGCGTGCGGTGGGGGTGGAAACAGAATAACCGCATTGCGTCCTGTCAAATCCTAGCGCGCAGCAATGCGGTAGAGCGAGGCCGAGCAGGGGGACCCCCTCCCCCCTGCGAGGCCGAGACAGGAACGAGCCGGAGTAGGCGACGACACGGCGTGCCGCGTCGTCGCATGCGGAGGCGAGTCCATCCCTTCCGTGACCCCACTATCTATCTTAGGGTTTTTAGGGTTTTGGGTGCGTGCGGTGGGGGTGGAAATAGAATAACCGCATTGCGTCCTGTCAAATCCTAGCGCGCAGCAATGCGGTAGCGCGAGGCCGAGCAGGGGGGAGGGGGGGTCGGGACCCCATCCCATCCCCTGCGAGGCAGAGACAGGAACAAGCCGGAGCAGGCGACGATGCAGCGTGCCACGTCGTCGCATGTGGAGGCGAGTACGTCACGTCCGTGACCGCACTATCTATCTTAGGGTTTTAAGGGTTTAGGGTGCGTGCGGTGGGGGTGGAAACAGAATAACCGCATTGCGTCCTGTCAAATCCTAGCGCGCAGCAATGCGGTAGCGCGAGGCCGAGCAGGGGGGACCCCCCCCTGCGAGGCCGAGACAGGAACAAGCCGGAGTAGGCGACGACACGGCGTGCCGCGCCGTCGCATGCGGAGGCGAGTCCGTCACTTCCGTGACCCCACTATCCATCTTAGGGTTTTTAGGGTTTTGGGTGCGTGCGGTGGGGGTGGAAATAGAATAACCGCATTGCGTCCTGTCAAATCCTAGCGCGCAGCAATGCGGTAGCGCGAGGCCGAGCAGGGGGGAGGGGGGTCGGGACCCCCTCCTCTCCCCTACAAGGCCGAGACAGGAACAAGCCGGAGCAGGCGACGACGCGGCGTGCCGCGTCGTCGCATGCGAAGGCTATTCCGTCACGTCCGTGACCCCACTATCTATCTTAGGGTTTTTAGGGTTTAGGGTGCGTGCGGTGGGGGTGGAAACAGAATAACCGGATTGCGTCCTGTCAAATCCTAGCGCGCAGCAATGCGGTAGCGCGAGGCCGAGCAGGGGGCCCCCTCTCCCCCAGCGAGGCCGAGACAGGAACGAGTCGGAGCAGGCGACGATGCAGCGTGCCACGTCGTCGCATGTGGAGGCGAGTCCGTCACATCCGTGACCGCACTATCTATCTTAGGGTTTTAAGGGTTTAGGGTGCGTGTGGTGGGGGTGGAAACAGAATAACCGCATTGCGTCTTGTCAAATCCTAGCGCGCAGCAATGCGGTAGAGCGAGGCTGAGCAGGGGGGACCCCCTCCCCGCTGCGAGGCCGAGACAGTAACGAGCCGGAGTAGGCGACGACACGGCGTGCCGCATCGTCGCATGCGGAGGCGAGTCCGTCACTTCCGTGACCCCACTATCTATCTTAGGGTTTTTAGGGTTTTGGGTGCGTGCGGTGGGGGTGGAAATAGAATAACCGCATTGCGTCCTGTCAAATCCTAGCACGCAGCAATGCGGTAGCGCGAGGCCGAGAAGGAGGGGAGGGGGGTCGGGACCCCCCTCCCCTCCCCTGCGAGGCCGAGACAGGAACAAGCCGGAGCAGGCGACGACGCGGCGTGCCGCGTCGTCGCATGCGGAGGCGAGTCCGTCACATCCGTGACCCCACTATCTATCTTAGGATTTTTAGGGTTTAGGGTGCGTGCGGTGGGGGTGGAAACAGAATAACCGCGTTGCGTCCTGTCAAATCCTAGCGCGCAGCAATGCGGTCGCGCGAGGCCGAGCAGGGGGGACCCCCTACCCCTGCGAGGCCGAGACAGGAACGAGCCGGAGTAGGCGACGATACAGCGTGCCGCGTCGTCGCATGCGGAAGCGAGTCCGTCACATCCGTGACCCCACTATCTATCTTAGGGTTTTTAGTGTTTAGGGTGCGTGCGGTGGGGGTGGAAACAGAATAACTGCATTAAGTCTTGTGAAATCCTAGCGCGCAGCAATGCGGTAGCGCGAGGCCGGGGGGTCGGGACCCCCCTCCCCTCCCCTGCGAGGCCGAGACAGAAACGAACCGGAGCAGGCGACGACGCGGCGTGCCGCGTCGTCGCATGCGGAGGCGAGTCCGTCACATCCGTGACCCCACTATCTATCTTAGGGTTTTTAGGGCTTAGGGTGCGTGCGGTGGGGTTGGAAACAGAATAACCGCATTGCGTCTTGTCAAATCCTAGCGCGCAGCAATGCGGTAGCGGGAGGCCCAGCAGGGGGGACCCCGTCCCCCCTGCGAGGCCAAGACAGGAACGAGCCGGAGCAGGCGACGACACGGCGTGCCGCGTCGTCGCATGCGGAGGCGAGTCCGTCACATCCGTGACCCCACTATCTATCTTAGGGTTTTTAGGGTTTAGGGTGCGTGCGGTGGGGGTGGAAACAGAATAACCGCATTGCGTCCTGTCAAATCCTAGTGCGCAACAATGCGGTAGCGCGAGGACGAGCAAGGGGGACCCCTCTCCCCCCCTGCGAGGCCGAGACAGGAACGAGCCAGAGCAGGCGACGACACGGCGTACCGCGTCGTCACATGCGGAGGCGAGTCCGTCACATCCGTGACCCCACTATCTATCTTAGGGTTTTTAGGGTTTAGGGTGCGTGCGGTGGGGGTGGAAACAGAATAACCGCATTGCGTCTTGTCAAATCCGAGCGCTCAGCAATGCGGTAGCGCGAGGCCGAGCAGGGGGGAGAGGGGGTCGGGACCCCCCTCCCCTCCCCCTGCGAGGCGGAGACAGGACGAGCCGGAGCAAGCGACGACGCGGCGTGCCGCGTCATCGCTTGCGGAGGCGAGTCTGTCACATCCATGACCCCACTATCTATCTTAGTGTTTTTAGGGTTTAGGGTGCGTGCGGTGGGGGTGGAAACAGAATAACCGCATTGCGTCCTGTCAAATCCTAGCGCGCAGCAATGCGGTAGCGCGAGGCCGAGCAGGGGGGACCCCCTCTCCCCCTGCGAGGCCGAGACAGGAATGAGCCGGAGCAGGCGACGATGCAGCGTGCCACGTCGTCGAATGTGGAGGCGAGTCTGTCACATCCGTGACTGCACTATCTATCTTAGGGTTTCAAGTATTTAGGGTGCGTGCGGTGGGGGTGGAAACAGAATAACCGCATTGCGTCCTGTCAAATCCTAGCGCGCCGCAATGCGGTAGCGCGAGGCCGAGCAGGGGGGGACCCCCTCCCCCCTGCGAGGCCGAGACAGGAACGAGCCGGAGTAGGCGACGACACGGCGTGCCGCGTCGTCGCATGCGGGGGCGAGTCCGTCACTTCCTTGACCCCACTATCTATCTTAGGGTTTTTAGGGTTTTGGGTGCGTGCGGTGGGGGTGGAAATAGAATAACCTCATTGCGTCCTGTCAAATCCTAGCGCGCAGCAATGCGGTAGCGCGAGGCCGAGCAGGGGGGAGGGGGGTCGGGACCCCCTCCCCTGCCCTGCGAGGCAGAGACAGGAACAAGCCGGAGCAGGCGACGATGCAGCGTGCCACGTCGTCGCATGTGGAGGCGAGTCCGTCACATCCGTGACCGCACTATCTATCTTAGGGTTCTAAGGGTTTAGGGTGCGTGCGGTGGGGGTGGAAACAGAATAACCGCATTGCGTCCTGTCAAATCCTAGCGCGCAGCAATGCGGTAGCGCGAGGCCGAGCAGGGGGGGACCCCCTCCCCCCTGCGAGGCCGAGAGAGGAACGAGCCGGAGTAGGCGACGACACGACGTGCCGCGTCGTCGCATGCGGAGGCGAGTCCGTCACTTCCGTGACCCCACTATCTATCTTAGGGTTTTTAGGGTTTTGGGTGCGTGCGGTGGGGGTGGAAATAGAATAACCGCATTGCGTCCTGTCAAATCCTAGCGCGCAGCAATGCGGTAGCGCGAGGCCGAGCAGGGGGGAGGGGGGTCGGGACCCCTCCCCTCCCCTGCGAGGAAGAGACAGGAACAAGCCGGAGCAGGCGACGATGCAGCGTGCCACGTCCTCGCATGTGGAGGCGAGTCCGTCACATCCGTGACCGCACTATCTATCTTAGGGTTTTAAGGGTTTAGGGTGCGTGCGGTGGGGGTGGAAACAGAATAACCGCATTGCGTCCTGTCAAATCCTAGCGCGCAGCAATGCGGTAGCGCGAGGCCGAGCAGGGGGGACCCCCTCCCCCCTGCGAGGCCGAGACAGGAATGAGCCGGAGTAGGCGACGACACGACGTGCCGCGCCGTCGCATGCGGAGGCGAGTCCGTCACTTCTGTGACCCCACTATCTATCTTAGGGTTTTTAGGGTTTAGGGTGCGTGCGGTGGGGGTGGAAACAGAATAACCGCATTGCGTCCTGTCAAATCCTAGCGCGCAGCAATGCGGTAGTGAGGCCGAGCAGGGGGGAGAGGGGGTCGGGACCCCCTCCCCTCCCCCTGCGAGGCCGAGACAGGAACGAGCCGGAGCAGGCGACGATGCGGCGTGCCACGTCGTTGCATGTGGAGGCGAGTCCATCACATCTCTGACCCCACTATCTATCTTAGAGTTTTTAGGGTTTAGGGTGCGTGCGGTGGGGGTGGAAACAGAATAACCGCATTGCGTCCTGTCAAATCCTAGCGCGCAGCAATGCGGTAGCGCGAGGCCGAGCAGGCGGGACCCCCATACCCCTGCGAGGCCGAGACAGGAATGAGCCGGAGTAGGCGACGACACGGCGTGCCGCGTCGTCGCATGCGGAGGCGAGTCCCTCACTTCTGTGACCCCACTATCTATCTAAGGGTTTTCAGTGTTTAGGGTGCGTGCGGTGGGGGTGGAAACAGAATAACTGCATTGCGTCCTGTCAAATCCTAGTGCGCAGCAATTCGGTAGCGCGAGGCCGAGCAGGGGGGAGGGGGGTCGGGACCCCCCTCCCCTCCCCTGCGAGGCCGAGACAGGAACGAGCCGGAGCAGGCGACGACGCGGCGTGCCGTGTCATCGCATGCGGAGGCGAGTCCGTCACATCCGTGACCCCACTATCTATCTTAGGGTTTTTACGGTTTAGGGTGCGTGCGGTGGGGTTGGAAACAGAATAACCGCATTGCGTCCAGTCAAATCCTAGCGCGCAGCAATGCGGTAGCGCGAGGCCCAGCAGGGGGGACCCGTTCCCCCCTGCGAGGCCAAGGCAGGAACGAGCCGGAGCAGGCGAGGACACGGCGTGCCGCGTCGTCGCATGCGGAGGCGAGTATGTCACATCCGTGACCCCACTATCTATCTTAGGGTTTTTAGGGTTTAGGGTGCGTGCAGTGGGGGTGGAAACAGAATAACCGCATTGCGTCCTGTCAAATCATAGCGCGCAGCAATGCGGTAGCGCGAGGCCGAGCAGGGGGGACCCCCTACCCCTGCGAGAATGAGACAGGAACGAGCCGGAGTAGGCGACGACACGGCGTGCCGCGTCGTCGCATGCGGAGGCGAGTCCGTCACATCCGTGACCCCACTATCTATCTAAGGGTTTTCAGTGTTTAGGGTGCGTGCGGTGGGGGTGGAAACAGAATAACTGCATTGCGTCCTGTCAAATCCTAGCGCGCAGCAATGCGGTAGCGCGAGGCCGAGCAGGGGGGGAGGGGGGTCGGGACGCCCCTCCCCTCCCCTGCGAGGCCGAGACAGGAACGAGCCGGAGCAGGCGACGACACGGCGTGCCGCGTCGTCGCATGCGGAGGCGAGTCCGTCACATCCGTGACCCCACTATCTGTCTTAGGGTTTTTAGGGTTTAGGGTGCGTGCGGTGGGGTTGGAAACAGAATAACCGCATTGCCTCCTGTCAAACCCTAGCGCGCAGCAATGCGGTAGCGCGAGGACCAGCAGGGGGGACCCCCTCCCCCCTGCGAGGCCGAGGCAGGAACGAGCCGGAGCAGGCGACCACATGGCGTGCCGCGTCGTCGCATGCGGAGGCGAGTCCGTCACATCCGTGACCCAACTATCTATCTTAGAGTTTTTAGGGTTTAGGGTGCGTGCAGTGGGGGTGGAAACAGAATAACCGCATTGCGTCCTGTCAAATCCTAGCGCGCAACAATGCGGTAGCGCGAGGCCGAGCAAGGGGGACCCCTCTCCCCCCCTGCGAGGCCGAGACTGGAACGAGCCAGAGCAGGCGACGACACGGCGTGCCGCGTCGTCACATGCGGAGGCGAGTCCGTCACATTCGTGACCCCACTATCTATCTTAGGGTTTTTAGGGTTTAGGGTGCGTGCGGTGGGGGTGGAAACAGAATAACCGCATTGCGTCCTGTCAAATCCTAGCGCGCAGCAATGCGGTAGCGCGAGGCCGAGCAGGGGGGAGGGGGGGTCGGGACCCCCTCCCCTCCCCCTGCGAGGCGAAGACAGGAACGAGCCGGAGCAGGGGATGACGTGGGGTGCCGCGTCATCGCGTGCGGAGGCGAGTCCGTCACATCCATGACCCCACTATCTATCTTAGGGTTTTTAGGGTTTAGGGTGCGTGCGGTGGGGGTGGAAACAGAATAACCAGATTGCGTCCTTTTAAATCCTAGTGCGCAGCAATGCGGTAGCGCGAGGCCGAGCAGGGGGGACCCCCTCTAACCCTGCGAGGCCGAGACAGGAACGGGCCGGAGCAGGCGACGACGCGACGTGCCGCGTCGTCGCATGTGGAGGCGAGTCCGTCACATCCGTGACTGCACTATCGATCTTAGGGTTTTAAGGGTTTAGGGTGCGTGCGGTGGGGGTGGAAACAGAATAACCGCATTGCGTCCTGTCAAATCCTAGCGCGCAGCAATGCGGTAGCGCGAGGCCGAGCAGGGGGGACCCCCTCCCCCTGCGAGGCCGAGACAGGAACGAGCCGGAGCAGGCGACGACATGGCGTGCCGCGTCGTCGCATGCGGAGGCGAGTCCGTCACATCCGTGACCCCACTATCTATCTTAGGGTTTTTAGGGTTTAGGGTGCGTGCGGTGGGGGTGGAAACAGAATAACCGCATTGCGTCCTGTCAAATCCTAGCGCGCAGCAATGCGGTAGCGCGAGGCCGAGCAGGGGGGGACCCCCTACCCCTGCGTGGCCGAGACAGGAACGACCCGGAGTAGGCGACGACACGGCGTGCCGCGTCGTCGCATGCGGAGGCGAGTCCGTCACTTCCGCGACCCCACTATCTATCTAAGGGTTTTCAGTGTTTAGGGTGCGTGCGGTGGGGGTGGAAACAGAATAACTGCATTGCGTCCTGTCAAATCCTAGCGCGCAGCAATGCGGTAGCGCGAGGCCGAGCAGGGGGGAGGGGGGTTGGGACCCCCTCCCCTCCCCTGCGAGGCCGAGACAGGAACGAGCCGGAGCAGGCGACGACGCGGCGTGCCGCGTCGTCGCATGCGGAGGCGAGTCCGTCACATCCGTGACCCCACTATCTATCTTAGGGTTTTTAGGGTTTAGGGTGCGTGCGGTGGGGTTGGAAACAGAATAACCGCATTGCGTCCTGTCAAATCCTAGCGCGCAGCAATGCGGTAGCGCGAGGCCCAGCAGGGGGGACCCCCTCCCCCCTGCGAGGCCAAGGCAGGAACGAGCTGGAGCAGGCGACCACACGGCGTGCCGCGTCGTCTCATGCGGAGGCGAGTCCGTCACATCCGTGACCCCACTATCTATCTTAGGGTTTTTAGGGTTTAGGGTGCGTGCAGTGGGGGTGGAAACAGAATAACCGCATTGCGTCCTGTCAAATACTAGCGCGCAACAATGCGGTAGCGCGAGGCCGAGCAAGGGGGGCGTGGGGGTCGGAGGTCGGGACCCCCTCCCCTCCCCTGCGAGGCCGAGATAGGAACGAGCCGGAGTAGGCGACGATACGGCGTGCCGCGTCGTCGCATGCGGAGGCGAGTCCGTCACTTCCGCGACCCCACTATCTATCTAAGGGTTTTCAGTGTTTAGGGTGCGTGCGGTGGGGGTTGAAACAGAATAACTGCATTGCGTCTTGTCAAATCCTAGCGCGCAGCAATGCGGTAGCGCGAGGCCGAGCAGGGGGGAGGGGGGTCGGGACCCCCCTCCCCTCCCCTGCGAGGCCGAGACAGGAACGAGTCGGAGCAGGCGACGACGCGGCGTGCCGCGTCGTCGCATGCGGAGGCGAGTCCGTCACATCGATGACCCCACAATCTATCTTAGGGTTTTTAGGGTTTAGGGTGCGTGCGGTGGGGTTGGAAATAGAATAACCGCATTGCGTCCTGTCAAATCCTAGCGCGCAGCAATGCGGTAGCGCAAGGCCCAGCAGGGGGACCACCTCCCCCCTGCGAGGCCAAGGCAGGAACGAGCCGGAGCAGGCGACCACACGGCGTGCCGCGTCGTCGCATGCGGAGGCGAGTCCGTCATATCCGTGACCCCACTATCTATCTTAGGGTTTTTAGGGTTTAGGGTGCGTGTAGTGGGGGTGGAAACAGAATAACCGCATTGCGTCCTGTCAAATACTAGCGCGCAACAATGCGGTAGCGCGAGGCCGAGCAAGGGGGGCGGGGGGGTCGGGGGTCGGGACCCCCTCCCCTCCCCTGCGAGGCCGAGATAGGAACGAGCCGGAGTAGGCGACGACACGGCGTGCCGCGTCGTCGCATGCGGAGGCGAGTCCGTCACTTCCGCGACCCCACTGTCTATCTAAGGGTTTTCAGTGTTTAGGGTGCGTGCGGTGGGGGTGGAAACAGAATAACTGCATTGCGTCCTGTCAAATCCTAGCGCGCAGCAATGCGGTGGCGCGAGGCCGAGCAGGGGGGAGGGGGGGTCGAGACCCCCCTCCCCTCCCCTGCGAGGCCAAGACAGGAACGAGCCGGAGCAGGCGACGACGCGGCGTGCCGCGTCGTCGCATGCGGAGGCGAGTCCGTCACATCCGTGACCCCACTATCTATCTTAGAGTTTTTAGGGTTTAGGGTGCGTGCGGTGGGGTTGGAAACAGAATAACCGCATTGCGTCCTGTCAAAGCCTAGCGCGCAGCAATGCGGTAGCGCGAGGCCCAGCAGGGGGGACCCCCCCTGCGAGGCCAAGGCAGGAACGAGCCGGAGCAGGCGACCACACGGCGTGCCGCGTCGTCGCATGCGGAGGCGAGTCCGTCACATCCGTGACCCCACTATCTATCTTAGGGTTTTTAGGGTTTAGGGTGCGTGCAGTGGGGGTGGAAACAGAATAACCGCATTGCGTCCTGTCAAATACTAGCGCGCAACAATGCGGTAGCGCGAGGCCGAGCAAGGGGGACCCCTCTCCCCCCCTGCGAGGCCGAGACAGGAACGAGCCAGAGCAGGCGACGACACGGCGTGCCGCGTCGTCACATGCGGAGGCGAGTCCGTCACATCCGTGACCCCACTATCTATCTTAGGGTTTTTAGGGTTTAGGGTGCGTGCGGTGGGGGTGGAAACAGAATAACCGCATTGCGTCCTGTCAAATCCTAGCGCGCAGCAATGCGGTAGCGCGAGGCCGAGCAGGGGGAGGGGGGTCGGGACCCCCTCCCCACCCCCTGCGAGGCGGAGACAGGAACGAGCCGGAGCAGGCGATGACGTGGGGTGCCGCGTCATCGCATGCGGAGGCGAGTCCGTCACATCCATGACCCCACTATCTATCTTAGGGTTTTTAGGGTTTAGGGTGCGTGCGGTGGGGGTGGAAACAGAATAACCAGATTGCGTCCTGTCAAGTCCTGTTGCGCAGCAATGCGGTAGCGCGAGGCCGAGCAGGGGGGACCCCCTCTCACCCTGCGAGGCCGAGACAGGAACGAGCCGGAGCAGGCGACGACGCGACGTGCCGCGTCGTCGCATGTGGAGGCGAGTCCGTCACATCCGTGACTGCACTATCGATCTTAGGGTTTTAAGGGTTTAGAGTGCGTGCGGTGGGGGTGGAAACAGAATAACCGCATTGCGTCCTGTCAAATCCTAGCGCGCAGCAATGCGGTAGCGCGAGGCCGAGCAGGGGGGACCCCCTCCCTCTGCGAGGCCGAGACAGGAACGAGCCGGAGCAGGCGACGACATCGCGTGCCGCGTCATCGCATGCGGAGGCGAGTCCGTCACATCCGTGACCCCTCTATCTATCTTAGAGTTTTTAGGGTTTAGGGTGCGTGCGGTGGGGTTGGAAACAGATAAACCGCATTGCGTCCTGTCAAATCCTAGCGCGCAGCAATGCGGTAGCGCGAGGCCCAACAGGGGGGACCCCCCCTGCGAGGCCAAGGCAGGAACGAGCCGGAGCAGGCGACCACACGGCGTGCCGCGTCGTCGCATGCGGAGGCGAGTCCGTCACATCCGTGACCCCACTATCTATCTTAGGGTTTTTAGGGTTTAGGGTGCGTGCAGTGGGGGTGGAAACAGAATAACCGCATTGCGTCCTGTCAAATACTAGCGCGCAACAATGCGGTAGCGCGAGGCCGAGCAAGGGGGACCCCTCCCCCCCCTGCAGGGCCGAGAAAGGAACGAGCCGGAGCAGGCGACGACGCGGCGTGCCGCGTCGTCGCATGCGGAGGCGAGTCCGCCACATCCGTGACCCCACTATCTATCTTAGGGTTGTTAGGGTTTAGGGTGCGTGCGGTGCGGGTGGAAACAGAATAACCGCATTGCGTCCTATCAAATCCTAGCACGCAGCAATGCGGTAGCGCGAGGCCAAGCAGGGGGAGGGGGGGTCAGGACCCGCCCTCCCCTCCCCCTGCGAGGCCGAGACAGGAACGAGCCGGAGCAGGCGAGGATGCGGCGTGGCGCGTCGTCGCGCGCGGAGGCGAGTCCGTCACATCCGTGACCCCACTATATATCTTAGGGTTTTTAGGGTTTAGGGTGCGTGCGGTGGGGGTGGAAACAGAATAACCGCATTGCGTCCTGTCAAAACCTAGCACGCAGCAATGCAGTAGCGCGAGGCCAAGTAGGGGGGAGGGGGGTCAGGACCCGCCCTGCCCTCCCCCTGCGAGGCCGAGACAGGAACGAGCCGGAGCAGGCGAGGATGCGGCGTGCCGCGTCGTCGCGTGCGGAGACGAGTACGTCAGATCCGTGATCCCACTATCTATCTTAGGGTTTTTAGGGTTTAGGGTGCGTGCGGTGGTGGTGGAAACAGAATAACCGCATTGCGTCCTGTCAAATCCTAGCGCGCAGCAATGCGGTAGCGCGAGGCCGAGCAGGGGAGGAGGGGGGGTCGGGACCCCCCTCCCCCCTGCGAGGCCGAGACAGGAACGAGCCGGAGCAAGCGACGATGCAGCGTGCCACGTCGTCGCATGTGGAGGCGAGTCCGTCACATCCGTGACCGCACTATCTATCTTAAGGTTTTTAGGGTTTAGGGTGCATGCGGTGGGGGTGGAAACAGAATAACCGCATTGCGTCCTGTCAAATCCTAGCGCGGAGCAATGCGGTAGCACGAGGCCGAGCAGGGGGGACCCCCTCCCCCCTGGGAGGCCGAGACAGGAACGAGCCGGTGGAAGCGACGAGACGGCGTGCCGCGTTGTCGCATCCGGAGGCGAGTCCGTCACTTTCGTGACCCCACTATCTATCTTAGTGTTTTTAGGGTTTTGGGTGCGTGCGGTGGGGGTGGAAACAGAATAACCGCATTGCGTCCTGTCAAATCCTAGCGCGCAACAATGCGGTAGCGCGAGGCCGAGCAGGGGGAGGGGCGGTCGGGACCCCCCTCCCCTCCCCTGCGAGGCCGAGACAGGAACAAGCCGGAGCAGGCGACGACGCGGCGTGCCGCGTCGTCGCATGCGGAGGCGAGTCCATCACATCCCTGACCCCACTATCTATCTTAGGGTTTTTAGGATTTAGGGTGCGTGCGGTGGGGGTGGAAACAGAATAACCGCATTGCGTCCTGTCAAATCTTAGCGCGCAGCAATGCGGTAGCGCGAGGCCGAGCAGGGGGGACCCCCCTCGCCCCTGCGAGGCCGAGACAGGAACGAGCCGGAGCAGGCGACGACATGGTGTGCCGCGTCGTCGTACGTGGAGGCGAGTCCTTCACATCCATGACCCCACTATCTATCTTAGGGTTTTTAGGGTTTAGGGTGCGTGCAGTGGGGGTGGAAATAGAATAACCGCGTTGCGTCCTGTCAAATCCTAGCGCGCAGCAATGCCGTAGCGCGAGGCCGAGCAGGGGGGGAGGGGGTCGGGACCCCCTCCCCTGCCCCTGCGAGGCCGAGACAGGAACGAGCCGGAGCAGGCGACGACGCGGCGTGCTGCGTCGTCGCATGCGGAGGCGAGTCTGTCACATCCGTGACCCCACTATCTATCTTAGGTTGTTAGGGTTTAGGGTGCGTGCGTTGGGTGGAAACAGAATAACCGCATTGCGTCCTGTCAAATCCTAGCACGCAGCAATGCGGTAGCGCGAGGCCAAGCAGGGGGGAGGGGGGTCAGGACCCGCCCTCCCTCCCCCTGCGAGGCCGAGACAGGAACGAGTCGGAGCAGGCCACGATGCAGCGTGCCACGTCGTCGCATGTGGAGGCGAGTCCGTTACATCCGTGACCGCACTATCTATCTTAGGGTTTTAAGGGTTTAGGGTGCGTGCGGTGGGGGTGGAAACAGAATAACCGCTTTGCGTCCTGTCAAATCCTAGCGCGCAGCAATGCGGTAGCGTGAGGCCGAGCAGGGGGGGCGGGGGGGGGGGGGGTCGGGGGTCGGGACCCCCTCCCCTCCCCTGCGAGGCCGAGATAGGAACGAGCCGGAGTAGGCGACGACACGGCGGGCCGCGTAGTCGCATGCGGAGGCGAGTCCGTCACTTCCGTGACCCCACTATCTATCTTAGGGTTTTTAGGGTTTTGGGTGCGTGCGGTGGGGGTGGAAATAGAATAACCGCATTGCGTCCTGTCAAATCCTAGCGCGTAGCAATGCGGTAGCGCGAGGCCGAGCAGGGGGGACGGGGGGTCGGGACCACCCTCCCCTCCCCTGCGAGGCCGAGATAGGAACAAGCCGGAATAGGCGACGACGCGGCGTGCCGCGTCGTCGCATGCGGAGGCGAGTCCGTCACATCCGTGACCGCACTATCTATCTTAGGGTTTTAAGGGTTTAGGGTGCGTGCGGTGTGGGTGGAAACAGAATAACCGCTTTGCGTCCTGTCAAATCCTAGCGCGCAGCAATGCGGTAGCGCGAGGCCGAGCAGGGGGGCCGGGGGGGGGGGGTCGGGACCCCCTCCCCTCCCCTGCGAGGCCGAGATAGGAACGAGCCGGAGTAGGCGACGACACGGCGTGCCGCGTCGTCGCATGCGGAGGCGAGTCCGTCACTTCCGCGACCCCACTATCTATCTTAGGGTTTTTAGGGTTTTGGGTGCGTGCGGAGGGGGTGGAAATATAATAACCGCATTGCGTCCTGTCAAATCCTAGCGCGTAGAAATGCGGTAGCGCGAGGCCAGGCAGGGGGGAGGGAGGGTCGGGACCCCACTCCCCTCCCCTGCGAGGCTGAGACAGGAACAAGCCGGAGCAGGCGACGACGCGGCACACCGCGTCGTCGCATGCGGAGGCGAGTCCGTCACATCCGTTACCCCACTATCTATCTTAGGGTTTTTAGGGTTTAGGGTGCGTGCGGTCGGGGTGGAAACAGAATAACCGCATTGCGTCCTGTCAAATCCTAGCGCGTAGTAATGCGGTAGCGCGAGGTCGAGCAGGGGGGACGTCCCCTCCCCCCCTGCGAGGCCGAGTCAGGAACGAGCCGGAGCAGGCGACGACACGGCGTGCCGCGTCGTCGCATGCGGAGGCGAGTCCGACACATCCGCGACCCCACTATCTATCTTAGGGTTCTTAGGGTTAGGGTGCGTGCGGTGGGGGTGGAAACAGAATAACTGCATTGCGTCCTGTCAAATCCTAGCGCGCAGCAATGCGGTAGCGCGAGGCCGAGCAGGGGGGACCCCCTCCCCCCTGCGAGGCCGAGACAGGACCGAGCCGAAGCAGGCGACGACACGGCGTGCCGCGTCGTCGCCTCCGGAGGCGAGTCCGTCACACCCGTGACCCCACTTTCTATCTTAGGGTTTTTAGGGTTTAGGGTGCGTGCGGTGGGGGTGGAAAGAGAATAACCGCATTGCATCCGGTCAAATCCTAGTGCGCAACAATGTGGTAGCGCGAGGCCGAGCAGGGGGGACCCCCCTCCCCCCTGCGAGGCCGAGATAGGAACGAGCCGGAGTAGGCGACGACATGGCGTGCCGCGTCATCGCATGCGGAGGCGAGTCCGTCACATCCGTGACCCCACTATCTATCTTAGTGTTTTTAGGGTTTAGGGTGCGTGCGGTGGCGGTGGAAACAGAATAACCGCATTACGTCCTGTCAAATCCTAGCGCGCAGCAATGCGGTAGCACGAGGCCGAGCAGGGGGGACCCCCCTCCCCCCCTGCGAGGCCGAGACAGGAACGAGCCGGAGCAGGTGACGACACGGCGTGCCGCGTCATCGCTTCCGGAGGCGAGTCCGTCACATCCGTGACCCCACTATCTATCTTAGGGTTTTTAGGGTTTAGGGTGCGTGCGGTGGCGGTGGAAACAGAATAACCGCATTACGTCCTGTCAAATCCTAGCACGCAGCAGTGCGGTAGCGTGAGGCCGAGCAGGGGGAGGGGGGTCGGGACCCCCTCCCCTGCCTCTGCGAGGCCGAGACAGGAACGAGTCGGAGCAGGTGACGACGCGGCGTGCCGCATCGTCGCATGCGGAGGCGAGTCCATCACATCCATGACCCCACTATCTATCTTCGGGTTTTTAGGGTTTAGGTGCGTGCGGTGGGGGTGGAAACAGAATAACCGCATTCCGTCCTGTGAAATCCTAGCGCGTAGCAATGCGGTAACGCGAGGTCGAGCTGGGGGGACCTCCCCTCCCGCCTGCGAGGCCGAGACAGGAACGAGCCGGAGCAGGCGACGACACGGCGTGCCGCGTCGTTGCATCCGGAGGCGAGTCCGTCACATCCGTGACCCCACTATCTATCTTAGGGTTTATAGGGTTTAGGGTGCGTGCGGTGGGGGTGGAAACAGAATAACCGCATTACGTCCTGTCAAATCCTAGCACGCAGCAAAGCGCTAGCGCGAGGCCGAGCAGGGGGAGGGGGGTCGGGACCCTCTCCCCTGCCTCTGCGAGGCCGAGACAGGAACGAGTCGGAGCAGGCGACGACGCGGCGTGCCGCATCATCGCATGCGGAGGCGAGTCCGTCACATCCATGACCCCACTATCTATCTTAGGGTTTTTAGGGTTTAGGGTGCGTGCGGTGGGGGTGGAAACCGAATAACCGCATTGCGTGCTGTCAAATACAAGCGCGCAGCAATGCGGTAGCGCGAGGCCGAGCAGGGGGGAGGGGTGTCAGGACCCTCCCTCCCCTCCCCCTGCGAGGCCGATACAGGAACGAGCCGGAGCAGGCGACGACGCGGCGTGCCGCGTGGTCGCATGCGGAGGCAAGTCCGTCACATCCGTGACCCCATTACCTATCTTAGGGTTTTTAGGGTTTAGGGTGCGTGCGGTGGGGGTGGAAACAGAATAACCGCATTGCGTCCTATCAGGGGGGACCCCCTCCCCCCTGCGAGGCCGAGACAGGAACGAGCCGGAGCAGGCGACGACATGGCGTGCCGCGTCGTCGCATGCGGAGGCGAGTCCGTCACATCCGTGACCCCACTATCTATCTTAGGGCTTTTATGGTTTAGCGTGTGTGTGGTGGGGGTGGAAATAAAATAACCGCATTGCGTCCTGTCAAATCCTAGCGCGCAGCAATGCCGTAGCGCGAGGCCGAGCAGGGAGGGAGGGGGGTCGGGACCCCCTCCCCTCCCCTGCGAGGCCGAGACAGGAACGAGCCGGAGCAGGCGACGACGCGGCGTGCCGCGTCGTCGCATGCGGAGGCGAGTCCGTCACATCCGTGACGCCACTATCTATCTTAGGGTTGTTAGGGTTTAGGGTGCGTGCGGTGGGGGTGGAAACGGAATAACCGCATTGCGTCCAGTCAAATCCTAGCACGCAGCAATGCGGTAGCGCGAGGCCAAGCAGGGGGAGGGGGGTCAGGACCCGCCCTCCCCTCCCCCTGCGAGGCCAAGACAGGAACGAGCCGGAGCAGGCGACGGCGCGGCGTGCCGCGTCGTCGCGTGCAGAGGCGAGTACGTCAGATCCGTGACCCCACTATCTATCTTAGGGTTTTTAGGGTTTAGGGTGCGTGCGGTGGTGGTGGAAACAGAATAACCACATTGCGTCCTCTCAAATCCTAGCGCGCAGCAATGCGGTAGCGCAAGGCCGAGCAGGGGAGGAAGGGGGGGTCGGGACACCCCTCCCCCCTGCGAGGCCGAGACAGGAACGAGCCGGAGCAAGCGACGATGCAGCATGCCACGTCGTCGCATGTGGAGGCGAGTCTGTCACATCCGTGACCGCACTATCTATCTTAGGGATTTTAGGGTTTAGGGTGCATGCGGTGGGGGTGGAAACAGAATAACCGCATTGCGTCCTGTCAAATCCTAGCGCGCAGCAATGCGGTAGCACGAGGCCGAGCAGGGGGGACCCCCTCCCGCCTGCGAGGCCGAGACAGGAACGAGCCGGAGGAAGCGACGACACGGCGTGCCGCGTTGTCGCATCCGGAGGCGAGTCCGTCACTTTTGTGACCCCACTATCTATCTTAGGGTTTTTAGGGTTTTGGGTGCGTGCGGTGGGGGTGGAAACAGAATAACCGCATTGCGTCCTGTCAAATCCTAGCGCGCAACAATGCGGTAGCGCGAGGCCGAGCAGGGGGGAGGGGGGTCGGGACCCCCCTCCCCTCCCCTGCGAGGCCGAGACAGGAACAAGCCGGAGCCCGCGTCGTCGCATGCGGAGGCGAGTCCATCACATCCGTGACCCCACTATCTATCTTAGGGTTTTTAGGATTTAGGGTGCGTGCGGTGGGGGTGGAAATAGAATAACCGCATTGCGTCCTGTCAAATCCTACCGCGCAGCAATGCCGTAGCGCGAGGCCGAGCAGGGGGGGAGGGGGGTCGGGACCCCCTCCCCTGCCCCTGCGAGGCCGAGACAGGAACGAGCCGGAGCAGGCGACGACGCGGCGTGCTGCGTCGTCGCATGCGGAGGCGAGTCCGTCACATCCGTGACCCCACTATCTATCTTAGGGTTGTTAGGGTTTAGGGTGGGTGCGTTGGGTGGAAACAGAATAACCGCATTGCGTCCTGTCAAATCCTAGCGCGCAGCAATGCGGTAGCGCGAGGCCGAGCAGGGGGGACCCCCCTCCCCCCTGCGAGGCCGAGACAGGACCGCGCCGAAGCAGGCGACGACACGGCGTGCCGCGCCGTCGCATCCGGAGGCGAGTCCGTCACACCCGTGACCCCACTTTATATCTTAGGTTTTTAGGGTTTAGGATGCGTGCGGTGGGGGTGGAAAGAGAATAACCGCATTGCGTCCGGTCAAATCCTAGCGCGCAACAATGTGGTAGCGCGAGGCCGAGCAGGGGGGACCCCCCTCCCCCCTGCGAGGCCCGGATAGGAACGAGCCGGAGTAGGCGACGACACGGCGTGCCGCGTCATCGCATGCGGAGGCGAGTCCGTCACATCCGTGACCCCACTATCTATCTTAGTGTTTTTAGGGTTTAGGGTGCGTGCGGTGGGGGTGGAAACAGAATAACCGCATTGCGTCCTGTCAATTCCTAGCGCGCAGCAATGCGGTAGCGCGAGGCCGAGCAGGGGGGACCCCTCTCCCCCCTAAGAGGCCGAGACAGGAACGAGCCGGAGCAGGTGACGACACGGCGTGCCGCGTCGTCGCATCCGGAGGCGAGTCCGTCACATCCGTGACCCCACTATCTATCTTAGGGTTCTTAGGGTTTAGGGTGCGTGCGGTGGCGGTGGAAACAGAATAACTGCATTACGTCCTGTCAAATCCTAGCACACAGCAATGCGGTAGCGTGAGGCCGAGCAGGGGGGAGGGGGGTCGGGACCCCCTCCCCTGCCTCTGCGAGGCCGAGACAGGAACGAGTCGGAGCAGGCGACGACGCGGCGTGCCGCATCGTCGCATGCGGAGGCGAGTCCGTCACATCCAGGACCCCACTATCTATCTTAGGGTTTTTAGGGTTTAGGTGCGTGCGGTGGGGGTGGAAACAGAATAACCGCATTCCGTCCTATGAAATCATAGCGCGTAGCAATGCGGTAACGCGAGGTCGAGCAGGGGGACCTCCCCTCCCCCCCTGCGAGGCCGAAACAGGAACGAGCCGGAGCAGGCGACGACACGGCGTGCCGCGTCGTCGCATGCGGAGGCGAGTCCGTCACATCCGTGACCTCACTATCTATCTTAGGGTTTTTAGGGTTTAGGGTGCGTGCGGTGGGGGTGGAAACAGAATAAGTGCATTGCGTCCTGTCAAATCCTAGCGCGCAGCAATGCGGTAGCGCGAGGCCGAGCAGGTGGGACCCCCTCCCCCCTGCGAGGCCGAGACAGGAACGAGCCGGAGCAGGCGACGACACGGCGTGCCGCGTCGTCGCATCCGGAGGTGAGTCCGTCACATCCGTGACCCCACTATCTATCTTAGGGTTTATAGGGTTTAGGGTGCGTGCGGTGGGGGTGGAAACAGAATAACCGCATTACGTCCTGTCAAATCCTAGCACGCAGCAATGCGCTAGCGCGAGGCCGAGCAGGGGGAGGGGGGTCGGGACCCCCTCCCCTGCCTCTGCGAGGCCGAGACAGGAACGAGTCGGAGCAGGCGACGGCGCGGCGTGCCGCATCGTCGCATGCGGAGGCGAGTCCGTCACATCCATGACCCCACTATCTATCTTAGGGTTTTTAGGGTTTTGGGTGCGTGCGGTGGGGGTGGAAACCGAATAACCGCATTGCGTGCTGTCAAATCCAAGCGCGCAGCAATGCGGTAGCGCGAGGCCGAGCAGGGGGGAGGGGGGTCAGGACCCTCCCTCCCCTCCCCCTGCGAGGCCGATATAGGAATGAGCCGGAGCAGGCGACGACGCGGCACGCCGCGTCGTCGCATGCGGAGGCGAGTCCGTCACATCCGTGACCCCACTATCTATCTTAGGGTTTTTAGGGTTTAGGGTGCGTGCGGTGGGGGTGGAAATAGAATAACCGCATTGCGTCCTATCAGGGGGACCCCCTCCCCCCTGCGTGGCCAAGCAGGGGGGACCCCTTCCCCCCTGCGAGGCCGAGACAGGAATGAGCCGGAGCAGGCGACGACATGGCGTGCCGCGTCATCGCATGCGGAGGCGAGTCCGTCACATCCGTGACCCCACTATCTATCTTAGGGCTTTTAGGGTTTAGTGTGTGTGCGGTGGGGGTGGAAATAAAATAACCGCATTGCGTCCTGTCAAATCCTAGCGCGCAGCAATGCCGTAGCGCGAGGCCGAGCAGGGAGGGAGGGGGGTCGGGACCCCTCCCCTCCCCTGCGAGGCCGAGACAGGAACGAGCCGGAGCAGGCGACGACGCGGCGTGCCGCGTCGTCGCATGCGGAGGCGAGTCCGTCACATCCGTGACCCCTCTATCTATCTTAGGGTTGTTAGGGTTCAGGGTGCGTGCGGTGGGGGTGGAAACAGAATAACCGCATTGCGTCCAGTCAAATCCTAGCACGCAGCAATGCGGTAGCGCGAGGCCAAGCAGGGGGGAGGGGGGTCAGGACCGGCCCTCCCCTCCCCCTGCGAGGCCAAGACAGGAACGAGCCAGAGCAGGCGACGACGCGGCGTGCCGCGTGGTCGCGTGCGGAGGCGAGTACGTCAGATCCGTGACCCCACTATCTATCTTAGGGTTTTTAGGGTTTAGGGTGCGTGCGGTGGTGGTGGAAACAGAATAACCGCATTGCGTCCTCTCAAATCCTAGCGCGCAGCAATGCGGTAGCGCGAGGCCGAGCAGGGGAGGGAGGGGGGGTCAGGACCCCCTCCCCCCTGCGAGGCCGAGACAGGAACGAGCCGGAGCAAGCAACGATGCAGCGTGCCACGTCGTCGCATGTGGAGGCGAGTCCGTCACATCCGTGACCGCACTATCTATCTTAGGGTTTTTAGGGTTTAGGGTGCATGCGATGGGGGTCGAAACAGAATAACCGCATTGCGTCCTGTCAAATCCTAGCGCGCAGCAATGCGGTAGCACGAGGCCGAGCAGGGGGGACCCCCTCCCCCCTGCGAGGCCGAGACAGGAACGAGCCGGAGGAAGCGACGACACGGCGTGCCGCGTTGTCGCATCCGGAGGCGAGTCCGTCACTTTCGTGACCCCACTATCTATCTTAGGGTTTTTAGGGTTTTGGGTGCGTGCGGTGGGGGTGGAAACAGAATAACCGCATTGCGTCCTGTCAAATCCTAGCGCGCAACAATGCGGTAGCGCGAGGCCGAGCAGGGGGGAGGGGGGTCGGGACCCCCCTCCCCTCCCCTGCGAGGCCGAGACAGGAACAAGCCGGAGCAGGCGACGACGCGGCGTGCCACGTCGTCGCATGCGGAGGCGAGTCCATCACATCCGTGACCCCACTATCTATTTGAGGGTTTTTAGGATTTAGGGTGCGTGCGGTGGGGGTGGAAACAGAATAACCGCATTGCGTCCTGTCAAATCATAGCGCGCAACAATGCGGTAGCGCGAGGCCGAGCAGGGGGGACCCCCCTCGCCCCTGCGAGGCCGAGACAGGAATGAGCCGGAGCAGGCGACGACATGGCGTGCCGCGTCGTCGCATGTGGAGGCGAGTCCGTCACATCCATGACCCCACTATATATCTTAGGGTTTTTAGGGTTTAGGGTGCGTGCGGTGGGGGTGGAAATAGAATAACCGCATTGCGTCCTGTCAAACCCTAGCGCGCAGCAATGCCGTTGCGCGAGGCCGAGCAGGGGGGAGGGGGGTCGGGACCCCCTCCCCTGCCCCTGCGAGGCCGAGACAGGAACGAGCCGGAGCAGGCGACGACGCGGCGTGCTGCGTCGTCGCATGCGGAGGCGAGTCCGTCACATCCGTGACCCCACTATCTATCTTAGGGTTGTTAGGGTTTAGGGTGCGTGCGTTGGGTGGAAACGGAATAACCGCATTGCGTCCTGTCAAATCCTAGCACGCAGCAATGCGGTAGCGCGAGGCCAAGCAGGGGGGAGGGGGGTCAGGACCCGCCCTCCCCTCCCCCTGCGAGGCCGAGACAGGAACGAGCCGGAGCAGGCCACGATGCAGCGTGCCACGTCGTCGCATGTGGAGGCGAGTCCGTTACATCCGTGACCGCACTATCTATCTTAGGGTTTTAAGGGTTTAGGGTGCGTGCGGTGGGGGTGGAAACAGAATAACCGCTTTGCGTCCTGTCAAATCCTAGCGCGCAGCAATGCGGTAGCGCGAGGCCGAGCAGGGGGGGGTCGGGACCCCCCCTCTCCCCCTGCGAGGCCGAGACAGGAACGAGCCGGAGCAGGCCACAATGCATCGTACACGTCGTCGCATGCGGAGGCGAGTCCATCACTTCCGCGACCCCACTATCTATCTTAGGGTTTTTAGGGTTTTGGGTGCGTGCGGTGGGGGTGGAAATAGAATAACCGCATTGCGTCCTGTCAAATCCTAGCGCGTAGCAATGCGGTAGCGCGAGGCCGAGCAGGGGGGCGGGGGGGGGGGGGTCGGGACCCCATCCCCTCCCCTGCGAGGCCGAGACAGGAACGAGCCGGAGTAGGCGACAATGCATCGTACACGTCGTCGCATGCGGAGGCGAGTCCATCACTTCCGCGACCCCACTATCTATCTTAGGGTTTTTAGGGTTTTGGGTGCGTGCGGTGGGGGTGGAAATAGAATAACCGCATTGCGTCCTGTCAAATCCTAGCGCGTAGCAATGCGGTAGCGCGAGGCCGAGCAGGGGGGCGGGGGGGAGGGGAGTCGGGACCCCCCTCCCCTCCCCTGCGAGGGTTTTTAGGGTTTAGGGTGCGTGCGGTGGGGGTGGAAACAGAATAACCGCATTGCGTCCTGTCAAATCCTAGCCCGCAGCAATGCGGTAGCGCGAGGCCGAGCAGGGGGGACCCCCTCCCCCCTGCGAGGCCGAGACAGGAACGAGCCGGAGCAGGCGACGACACGGCGTGCCGCGTCGTCGCATCCGGAGGGGAGTCCGTCACATCCGTGACCCAACTATCTATCTTAGGGTTTATAGGGTTTAGGGTGCGTGCGGTGGGGGTGGAAACAGAATAACCGCATTACGTCCTGTCAAATGCTAGCACGCAGCAATGCGCTAGCGCGAGGCCGAGCAGGGGTGAGGGCGGTCGAGACCCCCTCCCCTGCCTCTGCGAGGCCGAGACAGGAACGAGTCGGAGCAGGCGACGACGCGGCGTGCCGCATCGTCGCATCCGGAGGCGAGTCCGTCACATCCATGACCCCACTATCTATCTTAGGGTTTTTAGGGTTTAGGGTGCGTGCGGTGGGGGTGGAAACGGAATAACCGCATTGCGTGCTGTAAAACCCAAGCGCGCAGCAATGCGGTAGCGCGAGGCCGAGCAGGGGGGACCCCCTCCCCCCTGCGAGGCCGAGACAGGAACGAGCCGGAGCAGGCGACGACATGGCGCGCCGCGTCGTCGCATGCGGAGGCGAGTCCGTCACATCCGTGAGCCCACTATCTATCTTAGGGTTTTTAGGGTTTAGGGTGCGTGCGGTGGGGGTGGAAATAAAATAACCGCATTGCGTCCTGTCAAATCCTAGCGCGCAGCAATGACGTAGCGCGAGGCCGAGCAGGGGGGAGGGGGGTCGGGACCCCCTCCCCTCCCCCTGCGAGGCCGAGACAGGAACGAGCTGGAGCAGGCGACGACGCGGCGTGCCGCGTCGTCGCATGCGGAGGCGAGTCCGTCACATCCGTGACCCCACTATCTATCTTAGGGTTGTTAGGGTTTAGGGTGCGTGCGGTGGGGGTGGAAACAGAATAACCGCATTGCGTCCTGTCAAATCCTAGCACGGAGCAATGCGGTAGCGCGAGGCCAAGCAGGGGGGGAGGGGGGTTCAGGACCCGCCCTCCCCTCCCCCTGCGAGGCCGAGACAGGAATGAGCCGGAGCAGGCGACGACGCGGCGTGCCGCGTCGTCGCGTGCGGAGGCGAGTATGTCAGATCCGTGACCCCACTATCTATCTTAGGGTTTTTAGGGTTTAGGGTGCATGCTGTGGTGGTGGAAACAGAATAACCGCATTGCGTCCTGTCAAATCCTAGCGCGCAGCAATGCGGTAGCGCGAGGCCGAACAAGGGAGGAGGGGGGGATCAGGACCCCCCTCCCCCCCTGCGAGGCCGAGACAGGAACGAGCCGGAGCAAGCGAAGATGCAGCGTGCCACGTCGTCGCATGTGGAGGCGAGTCCGTCACATCCGTGACCGCACTATCTATCTTAGGGTTTTTAGGGTTTAGGGTGCGTGCGGTGGTGGTGGAAACAGAATAACCGCATTGCGTCCTCTCAAATCCTAGCGCGCAGCAATGCGGTAGAGCGAGGCCGAGCAGGGGAGGGAGGGGGGGGGGTCGGGACCCCCCTCCCCCCTGCGAGGCCGAGACAGGAACGAGCCGGAGCAAGCAACGATGCAGCGTGCCACGTCGTCGCATGTGGAGGCGAGTCCGTCACATCCGTGACCGCACTATCTATCTTAGGGTTTTTAGGGTTTAGGGTGCATGCGATGGGGGTGGAAACAGAATAACCGCATTGCGTCCTGTCAAATCCTAGCGCGCAGCAATGCGGTAGCACGAGGCCGAGCAGGGGGTACCCCCTCCCCCTGCGAGGCCGAGACAGGAACGAGTCAGAGGTAGCGACGACACGGCGTGCCGCGTTGTCGCATCCGAAGGCGAGTCCGTCACTTTCGTGACCCCACTATCTATCTTAGGGTTTTTAGGGTTTTGGGTGCGTGCGGTGGGGGTGGAAACAGAATAACCGCTTTGCGTCCTGTCAAATCCTAGCGCGCAACAATGCGGTAGCGCGAGGCCGAGCAGGGGGACCCCCCTCCCCTCCCCTGCGAGGCCGAGACAGGAACAAGCCGGAGCAGGCGACGACGCGGCGTGCCACGTCGTCGCATGCGGAGGCGAGTCCATCACATCCGTGACCCCACTATCTATCTTAGGGTTTTTAGGATTTAGGGTGCGTGCGGTGGGGGTGGAAACAGAATAACCGCATTGCGTCCTGTCAAATCATAGCGCGCAACAATGCGGTAGCGCGAGGCCGAGCAGGGGGGACCCCCCTCGCCCCTGCGAGGCCGAGACAGGAATGAGCCGGAGCAGGCGACGACATGGCGTGCCGCGTCGTCGCATGTGGAGGCGAGTCCGTCACATCCATGACCCCACTATATATCTTAGGCTTTTTAGGGTTTAGGGTGCGTGCGGTGGGGGTGGAAATAGAATAACCGCATTGCGTCCGATCAAACCCTAGCGCAGCAATGCCGTAGCGCGAGGCCGAGTAGGGGGGAGGGGGGTCGGGACCCCCTCCCCTGCCCCTGCGAGGCCGAGACAGGAACGAGCCGGAGCAGGCGACGACGCGGCGTGCTGCGTCGTCGCATGCGGAGGCGAGTCCGTCACATCCGTGACCCCACTATCTATCTTAGGGTTGTTAGGGTTTAGGGTGCGTGCGTTGGGTGGAAACAGAATAACCGCATTGCCTCCTGTCAAATCCTAGCACGCAGCAATGCGGTAGCGCGAGGCCAAGCAGGGGGGAGGAGGGTCAGGACCCGCCCTCCCCTCCCCCTGCGAGGCCGAGACAGGAACGAGCCGGAGCAGGCCACGATGCAGCGTGCCACGTCGTCGCATGTGGAGGCGAGTCCGTTACATCCGTGACCGCACTATCTATGTTAGGGTTTTTAGGGTTTAGGGTGCGTGCGGTGGGGGTGGAAACAGAATAACCGCATTGCGTCCTGTCAAATCCTAGCGCGCAGCAATGCGGTAGCGCGAGGCCGAGCAGGGGGGACCCCCTCCCCCCTGCGAGGCCGAGACAGGAACGAGTCGGAGCAGGCGACGACACGGCGTGCCGCGTCGTCACATCCGGAGGGGAGTCCGTCATATCCGTGACCCCCCTATCTATCTTAGGGTTTATAGGGTTTAGGGTGCGTTCGGTGGGGGTGGAAACAGAATAACCGCATTACGTCCTGTCAAATGCTAGCACGCAGCAATGCGCTAGCGCGAGGCCGAGCAGGGGTGAGGGGGTCGAGACCCCCTCCCCTGCCTCTGCGAGGCCGAGACAGGAACGAGTCGGAGCAGGCGACGACGCGGCGTGCCGCATCGTCGCATGCGGAGGCGAGTCCGTCACATCCATGACCCCACTATCTATCTTAGGGTTTTTAGGGTTTAGGGTGAGTTCGGTGGGGGTGGAAACGGAATAACCGCATTGCGTGCTGTAAAATCCAAGCGCGCAGCAATGCGGTAGCGCGAGGCCGAGCAGGGGGGACCGCCTCCCCCTGCGAGGCCGAGACAGGAACGAGCCGGAGCAGGCGACGACATGGCGTGCCGCGTCGTCGCATGCGGAGGCGAGTCCGTCACATCCGTGAGCCCACTATCTATCTTAGGGTTTTTAGGGTTTAGGGTGCGTGCGGTGGGGGTTGAAATAAAATAACCGCATTGCGTCCTGTCAAATCCTAGCGCGCAGCAATGCCGTAGCGCGAGGCCGAGCAGGGGGGAGGGGGGTCGGGACCCCCTCCCCTCCCCCTGCGAGGCCGAGACAGGAACGAGCTGGAGCAGGCGACGACGCGGCGTGCCGCGTCGTCGCATGCGGAGGCGAGTCCGTCACATCCGTGACCCCACTATCTATCTTAGGGTTGTTAGGGTTTAGGGTGCGTGCGGTGGGGGTGGAAACAGAATAACCGCATTGCGTCCTGTCAAATCCTAGCACGGAGCAATGCGGTAGCGCGAGGCCAAGCAGGGGGGGAGGGGGGTTCAGGACCCGCCCTCCCCTCCCCCTGCGAGGCCGAGACAGGAATGAGCCGGAGCAGGCGACGACGCGGCGTGCCGCGTCGTCGCGTGCGGAGGCGAGTATGTCAGATCCGTGACCCCACTATCTATCTTAGGGTTTTTAGGGTTTAGGGTGCATGCTGTGGTGGTGGAAACAGAATAACCGCATTGCGTCCTGTCAAATCCTAGCGCGCAGCAATGCGGTAGCGCGAGGCCGAACAAGGGAGGAGGGGGGGATCAGGACCCCCCTCCCCCCTGCGAGGCCGAGACAGGAACGAGCCGGAGCAAGCGAAGATGCAGCGTGCCACGTCGTCGCATGTGGAGGCGAGTCCGTCACATCCGTGACCGCACTATCTATCTTAGGGTTTTTAGGGTTTAGGGTGCGTGCGGTGGTGGTGGAAACAGAATAACCGCATTGCGTCCTCTCAAATCCTAGCGCGCAGCAATGCGGTAGAGCGAGGCCGAGCAGGGGAGGGAGGGGGGGGTCGGGACCCCCCTCCCCCCTGCGAGGCCGAGACAGGAACGAGCCGGAGCAAGCAACGATGCAGCGTGCCACGTCGTCGCATGTGGAGGCGAGTCCGTCACATCCGTGACCGCACTATCTATCTTAGGGTTTTTAGGGTTTAGGGTGCATGCGATGGGGGTGGAAACAGAATAACCGCATTGCGTCCTGTCAAATCCTAGCGCGCAGCAATGCGGTAGCACGAGGCCGAGCAGGGGGTACCCCCTCCCCCTGCGAGGCCGAGACAGGAACGAGTCAGAGGTAGCGACGACACGGCGTGCCGCGTTGTCGCATCCGAAGGCGAGTCCGTCACTTTCGTGACCCCACTATCTATCTTAGGGTTTTTAGGGTTTTGGGTGCGTGCGGTGGGGGTGGAAACAGAATAACCGCTTTGCGTCCTGTCAAATCCTAGCGCGCAACAATGCGGTAGCGCGAGGCCGAGCAGGGGGACCCCCCTCCCCTCCCCTGCGAGGCCGAGACAGGAACAAGCCGGAGCAGGCGACGACGCGGCGTGCCACGTCGTCGCATGCGGAGGCGAGTCCATCACATCCGTGACCCCACTATCTATCTTAGGGTTTTTAGGATTTAGGGTGCGTGCGGTGGGGGTGGAAACAGAATAACCGCATTGCGTCCTGTCAAATCATAGCGCGCAACAATGCGGTAGCGCGAGGCCGAGCAGGGGGGACCCCCCTCGCCCCTGCGAGGCCGAGACAGGAATGAGCCGGAGCAGGCGACGACATGGCGTGCCGCGTCGTCGCATGTGGAGGCGAGTCCGTCACATCCATGACCCCACTATATATCTTAGGCTTTTTAGGGTTTAGGGTGCGTGCGGTGGGGGTGGAAATAGAATAACCGCATTGCGTCCGATCAAACCCTAGCGCAGCAATGCCGTAGCGCGAGGCCGAGTAGGGGGGAGGGGGGTCGGGACCCCCTCCCCTGCCCCTGCGAGGCCGAGACAGGAACGAGCCGGAGCAGGCGACGACGCGGCGTGCTGCGTCGTCGCATGCGGAGGCGAGTCCGTCACATCCGTGACCCCACTATCTATCTTAGGGTTGTTAGGGTTTAGGGTGCGTGCGTTGGGTGGAAACAGAATAACCGCATTGCCTCCTGTCAAATCCTAGCACGCAGCAATGCGGTAGCGCGAGGCCAAGCAGGGGGGAGGAGGGTCAGGACCCGCCCTCCCCTCCCCCTGCGAGGCCGAGACAGGAACGAGCCGGAGCAGGCCACGATGCAGCGTGCCACGTCGTCGCATGTGGAGGCGAGTCCGTTACATCCGTGACCGCACTATCTATGTTAGGGTTTTTAGGGTTTAGGGTGCGTGCGGTGGGGGTGGAAACAGAATAACCGCATTGCGTCCTGTCAAATCCTAGCGCGCAGCAATGCGGTAGCGCGAGGCCGAGCAGGGGGGACCCCCTCCCCCCTGCGAGGCCGAGACAGGAACGAGTCGGAGCAGGCGACGACACGGCGTGCCGCGTCGTCGCATCCGGAGGGGAGTCCGTCATATCCGTGACCCCCCTATCTATCTTAGGGTTTATAGGGTTTAGGGTGCGTTCGGTGGGGGTGGAAACAGAATAACCGCATTACGTCCTGTCAAATGCTAGCACGCAGCAATGCGCTAGCGCGAGGCCGAGCAGGGGTGAGGGGGTCGAGACCCCCTCCCCTGCCTCTGCGAGGCCGAGACAGGAACGAGTCGGAGCAGGCGACGACGCGGCGTGCCGCATCGTCGCATGCGGAGGCGAGTCCGTCACATCCATGACCCCACTATCTATCTTAGGGTTTTTAGGGTTTAGGGTGAGTTCGGTGGGGGTGGAAACGGAATAACCGCATTGCGTGCTGTAAAATCCAAGCGCGCAGCAATGCGGTAGCGCGAGGCCGAGCAGGGGGGACCGCCTCCCCCCTGCGAGGCCGAGACAGGAACGAGCCGGAGCAGGCGATGACATGGCGTGCCGCGTCGTCGCATGCGGAGGCGAGTCCGTCACATCCGTGAGCCCACTATCTATCTTAGGGTTTTTAGGGTTTAGGGTGCGTGCGGTGGGGGTGGAAATAAAATAACCGCATTGCGTCCTGTCAAATCCTAGCGCGCAGCAATGCCATAGCGCGAGGCCGAGCAGGGGGGAGGGGGGTCGGGACCCCCTCCCCTCCCCCCGCGAGGCCGAGACAGGAACGAGCTGGAGCAGGCGACGACGCGGCGTGCCGCGTCATCGCATGCGGAGGCGAGTCCGTCACATCCGTGACCCCACTATCTATCTTAGGGTTGTTAGGGTTTAGGGTGCGTGCGGTGGGGGTGGAAACAGAATAACCGCATTGCGTCCTGTCAAATCCTAGCACGCAGCAATGCGGTAGCGCGAGGCCAAGCAGGGGGGAGGGGGGTTCAGGACCCGCCCTCCCCTCCCCCTGCGAGGCCGAGACAGGAATGAGCCGGAGCAGGCGACGACGCGGCGTGCCGCGTCGTCGCGTGCGGAGGCGAGTACGTCAGATCCGTGACCCCACTATCTATCTTAGGGTTTTTAGGGTTTAGGGTGCATGCCGTGGTAGTGGAAACAGAATAACCGCATTGCGTCCTGTCAAATCCTAGCGCGCAGCAATGCGGTAGCGCGAGGCCGAACAAGGGAGGAGGGGGGGATCAGGACCCCCCTCCCCCCTGCGAGGCCGAGACAGGAACGAGCCGGAGCAAGCGAAGATGCAGCGTGCCACGTCGTCGCATGTGGAGGCGAGTCCGTCACATCCGTGACCGCACTATCTATCTTAGGGTTTTTAGGGTTTAGGGTGCGTGCGGTGGTGGTGGAAACAGAATAACCGCATTGCGTCCTCTCAAATCCTAGCGCGCAGCAATGCGGTAGAGCGAGGCCGAGCAGGGGAGGGAGGGGGGGGGTCGGGACCCCCCTCCCCCCTGCGAGGCCGAGACAGGAACGAGCCGGAGCAAGCAACGATGCAGCGTGCCACGTCGTCGCATGTGGAGGCGAGTCCGTCACATCCGTGACCGCACTATCTATCTTAGGGTTTTTAGGGTTTAGGGTGCATGCGATGGGGGTGGAAACAGAATAACCGCATTGCGTCCTGTCAAATCCTAGCGCGCAGCAATGCGGTAGCACGAGGCCGAGCAGGGGGTACCCCCTCCCCCTGCGAGGCCGAGACAGGAACGAGTCAGAGGTAGCGACGACACGGCGTGCCGCGTTGTCGCATCCGAAGGCGAGTCCGTCACTTTCGTGACCCCACTATCTATCTTAGGGTTTTTAGGGTTTTGGGTGCGTGCGGTGGGGGTGGAAACAGAATAACCGCTTTGCGTCCTGTCAAATCCTAGCGCGCAACAATGCGGTAGCGCGAGGCCGAGCAGGGGGACCCCCCTCCCCTCCCCTGCGAGGCCGAGACAGGAACAAGCCGGAGCAGGCGACGACGCGGCGTGCCACGTCGTCGCATGCGGAGGCGAGTCCATCACATCCGTGACCCCACTATCTATCTTAGGGTTTTTAGGATTTAGGGTGCGTGCGGTGGGGGTGGAAACAGAATAACCGCATTGCGTCCTGTCAAATCATAGCGCGCAACAATGCGGTAGCGCGAGGCCGAGCAGGGGGGACCCCCCTCGCCCCTGCGAGGCCGAGACAGGAATGAGCCGGAGCAGGCGACGACATGGCGTGCCGCGTCGTCGCATGTGGAGGCGAGTCCGTCACATCCATGACCCCACTATATATCTTAGGCTTTTTAGGGTTTAGGGTGCGTGCGGTGGGGGTGGAAATAGAATAACCGCATTGCGTCCGATCAAACCCTAGCGCAGCAATGCCGTAGCGCGAGGCCGAGTAGGGGGGAGGGGGGTCGGGACCCCCTCCCCTGCCCCTGCGAGGCCGAGACAGGAACGAGCCGGAGCAGGCGACGACGCGGCGTGCTGCGTCGTCGCATGCGGAGGCGAGTCCGTCACATCCGTGACCCCACTATCTATCTTAGGGTTGTTAGGGTTTAGGGTGCGTGCGTTGGGTGGAAACAGAATAACCGCATTGCCTCCTGTCAAATCCTAGCACGCAGCAATGCGGTAGCGCGAGGCCAAGCAGGGGGGAGGAGGGTCAGGACCCGCCCTCCCCTCCCCCTGCGAGGCCGAGACAGGAACGAGCCGGAGCAGGCCACGATGCAGCGTGCCACGTCGTCGCATGTGGAGGCGAGTCCGTTACATCCGTGACCGCACTATCTATGTTAGGGTTTTTAGGGTTTAGGGTGCGTGCGGTGGGGGTGGAAACAGAATAACCGCATTGCGTCCTGTCAAATCCTAGCGCGCAGCAATGCGGTAGCGCGAGGCCGAGCAGGGGGGACCCCCTCCCCCCTGCGAGGCCGAGACAGGAACGAGTCGGAGCAGGCGACGACACGGCGTGCCGCGTCGTCGCATCCGGAGGGGAGTCCGTCATATCCGTGACCCCCCTATCTATCTTAGGGTTTATAGGGTTTAGGGTGCGTTCGGTGGGGGTGGAAACAGAATAACCGCATTACGTCCTGTCAAATGCTAGCACGCAGCAATGCGCTAGCGCGAGGCCGAGCAGGGGTGAGGGGGTCGAGACCCCCTCCCCTGCCTCTGCGAGGCCGAGACAGGAACGAGTCGGAGCAGGCGACGACGCGGCGTGCCGCATCGTCGCATGCGGAGGCGAGTCCGTCACATCCATGACCCCACTATCTATCTTAGGGTTTTTAGGGTTTAGGGTGAGTTCGGTGGGGGTGGAAACGGAATAACCGCATTGCGTGCTGTAAAATCCAAGCGCGCAGCAATGCGGTAGCGCGAGGCCGAGCAGGGGGGACCGCCTCCCCCCTGCGAGGCCGAGACAGGAACGAGCCGGAGCAGGCGATGACATGGCGTGCCGCGTCGTCGCATGCGGAGGCGAGTCCGTCACATCCGTGAGCCCACTATCTATCTTAGGGTTTTTAGGGTTTAGGGTGCGTGCGGTGGGGGTGGAAATAAAATAACCGCATTGCGTCCTGTCAAATCCTAGCGCGCAGCAATGCCATAGCGCGAGGCCGAGCAGGGGGGAGGGGGGTCGGGACCCCCTCCCCTCCCCCCGCGAGGCCGAGACAGGAACGAGCTGGAGCAGGCGACGACGCGGCGTGCCGCGTCATCGCATGCGGAGGCGAGTCCGTCACATCCGTGACCCCACTATCTATCTTAGGGTTGTTAGGGTTTAGGGTGCGTGCGGTGGGGGTGGAAACAGAATAACCGCATTGCGTCCTGTCAAATCCTAGCACGCAGCAATGCGGTAGCGCGAGGCCAAGCAGGGGGGAGGGGGGTTCAGGACCCGCCCTCCCCTCCCCCTGCGAGGCCGAGACAGGAATGAGCCGGAGCAGGCGACGACGCGGCGTGCCGCGTCGTCGCGTGCGGAGGCGAGTACGTCAGATCCGTGACCCCACTATCTATCTTAGGGTTTTTAGGGTTTAGGGTGCATGCCGTGGTAGTGGAAACAGAATAACCGCATTGCGTCCTGTCAAATCCTAGCGCGCAACAATGCGGTAGCGCGAGGCCGAACAAGGGAGGAGGGGGGGATCGGGACCCCCTCCCCACCTGCGGGGCCGAGACAGGAATGAGCCGGAGCAAGCGAAGATGCAGCGTGCCACGTCGTCGCATGTGGAGGCGAGTCCGTCACATCCGTGACCGCACTATCTATCTTAGGGTTTTTAGGGTTTAGGGAACATGCGGTGGGGGTGGAAACAGAATAACCGCATTGCGTCCTGTCAAATCCTAGCGCGCAGCAATGCGGTAGCACGAGGCCGAGCAGGGGGGACCCCCTCCCCCCTGCGAGGCCGAGACAGGAACGAGCCGGAGGAAGTGACGACACGGCGAGCCGCGTTGTCGCATCCGGAGGCGAGTCCGTCACTTTCGTGACCGCACTATCTATCTTAGGGTTTTTAGGGTTTTGGGTGCGTGCGGTGGGGGTGGAAACAGATTAACCGCATTGTGTCCTGTCAAATCCTAGCGCGCAACAATGCGGTAGCGCGAGGCCGAGCAGGGGGGAGGGGGGTCGGGACCCCCCTCCCCTCCCCTGCGAGGCCGAGACAAGAACAAGCCGGAGCAGGCACGCCGCGTCGTCGCATGCGGAGGCGAGTCCATTACATCCGTGACCCCACTATCTATCTTAGGGTTTTTAGGATTTAGGGTGCGTGCGGTGGGGGTGGAAACAGAATAACCGCATTGCGTCTTGTCAAATCCTAGCGCGCAGCAATGCGGTAGCGCGAGGCCGAGCAGGGGGGACCCCCCTCCCCCATGCGAGGCCGAGACAGGAACGAGCCGGAGCAGGCGACGACACGGCGTGCCGCGTCGTCGCATCCGGAGGGGAGTCCGTCATATCCGTGACCCCCTATCTATCTTAGGGTTTTTAGGATTTAGGGTGCGTGCGGTGGGGGTGGAAACAGAATAACCGCATTGCGTCCTGTCAAATCATAGCGCGCAACAATGCGGTAGCGCGAGGCCGAGCAGGGGGGACCCCCCTCGCCCCTGCGAGGCCGAGACAGGAATGAGCCGGAGCAGGCGACGACATGGCGTGCCGCGTCGTCGCATGTGGAGGCGAGTCCGTCACATCCATGACCCCACTATATATCTTAGGCTTTTTAGGGTTTAGGGTGCGTGCGGTGGGGGTGGAAATAGAATAACCGCATTGCGTCCGATCAAACCCTAGCGCAGCAATGCCGTAGCGCGAGGCCGAGTAGGGGGAGGGGGGTCGGGACCCCCTCCCCTGCCCCTGCGAGGCCGAGACAGGAACGAGCCGGAGCAGGCGACGACGCGGCGTGCTGCGTCGTCGCATGCGGAGGCGAGTCCGTCACATCCGTGACCCCACTATCTATCTTAGGGTTGTTAGGGTTTAGTGTGCGTGCGTTGGGTGGAAACAGAATAACCGCATTGCCTCCTGTCAAATCCTAGCACGCAGCAATGCGGTAGCGCGAGGCCAAGCAGGGGGGAGGGGGGTCAGGACCCGCCCTCCCCTCCCCCTGCGAGGCCGAGACAGGAACGAGCCGGAGCAGGCCACGATGCAGCGTGCCACGTCGTCGCATGTGGAGGCGAGTCCGTTACATCCGTGACCGCACTATCTATCTTAGGGTTTTAAGGGTTTAGAGTGCGTGCGGTGGGGGTGGAAACAGAATAACCGCTTTGCGTCCTGTCAAATTCTAGCGCGCAGCAATGCGGTAGCGCGAGGCCGAGCAGGGGGGGGTCGGGACCCCCCCTCTCCCCCTGCGAGGCCGAGACAGGAACGAGCCGGAGCAGGCCACAATGCAGCGTGCCACGTCGTCGCATGTGGAGGCGAGTCCGTTACATCCGTGACCGCACTATCTATGTTAGGGTTTTTAGGGTTTAGGGTGCGTGCGGTGGGGGTGGAAACAGAATAACCGCATTGCGTCCTGTCAAATCCTAGCGCGCAGCAATGCGGTAGCGCGAGGCCGAGCAGGGGGGACCCCCTCCCCCCTGCGAGGCCGAGACAGGAACGAGTCGGAGCAGGCGACGACACGGCGTGCCGCGTCGTCGCATCCGGAGGGGAGTCCGTCATATCCGTGACCCCCCTATCTATCTTAGGGTTTATAGGGTTTAGGGTGCGTGCGGTGGGGGTGGAAACAGAATAACCGCATTACGTCCTGTCAAATGCTAGCACGCAGCAATGCGCTAGCGCGAGGCCGAGCAGGGGTGAGGGGGGTCGAGACCCCCTCCCCTGCCTCTGCGAGGCCGAGACAGGAACGAGTCGGAGCAGGCGACGACGCGGCGTGCCGCATCGTCGCATGCGGAGGCGAGTCCGTCACATCCATGACCCCACTATCTATCTTAGGGTTTTTAGGGTTTAGGGTGAGTTCGGTGGGGGTGGAAACGGAATAACCGCATTGCGTGCTGTAAAATCCAAGCGCGCAGCAATGCGGTAGCGCGAGGCCGAGCAGGGGGGACCGCCTCCCCCTGCGAGGCCGAGACAGGAACGAGCCGGAGCAGGCGACGACATGGCGTGCCGCGTCGTCGCATGCGGAGGCGAGTCCGTCACATCCGTGAGCCCACTATCTATCTTAGGGTTTTTAGGGTTTAGGGTGCGTGCGGTGGGGGTTGAAATAAAATAACCGCATTGCGTCCTGTCAAATCCTAGCGCGCAGCAATGCCGTAGCGCGAGGCCGAGCAGGGGGGAGGGGGGTCGGGACCCCCTCCCCTCCCCCTGCGAGGCCGAGACAGGAACGAGCTGGAGCAGGCGACGACGCGGCGTGCCGCGTCGTCGCATGCGGAGGCGAGTCCGTCACATCCGTGACCCCACTATCTATCTTAGGGTTGTTAGGGTTTAGGGTGCGTGCGGTGGGGGTGGAAACAGAATAACCGCATTGCGTCCTGTCAAATCCTAGCACGCAGCAATGCGGTAGCGCGAGGCCAAGCAGGGGGGAGGGGGGTTCAGGACCCGCCCTCCCCTCCCCCTGCGAGGCCGAGACAGGAATGAGCCGGAGCAGGCGACGACGCGGCGTGCCGCGTCGTCGCGTGCGGAGGCGAGTACGTCAGATCCGTGACCCCACTATCTATCCTAGGGTTTTTAGGGTTTAGGTTGCATGCCGTGGTAGTGGAAACAGAATAACCGCATTGCGTCCTGTCAAATCCTAGCGCGCAGCAATGCGGTAGCGCGAGGCCGAACAAGGGAGGAGGGGGGATCGGGACCCCCTCCCCACCTGCGAGGCCGAGACAGGAATGAGCCGGAGCAAGCGAAGATGCAGCGTGCCACGTCGTCGCATGTGGAGGCGAGTCCGTCACATCCGTGACCGCACTATCTATCTTAGGGTTTTTAGGGTTTAGGGAACATGCGGTGGGGGTGGAAACAGAATAACCGCATTGCGTCCTGTCAAATCCTAGCGCGCAGCAATGCGGTAGCACGAGGCCGAGCAGGGGGGACCCCCTCCCCCCTGCGAGGCCGAGACAGGAACGAGCCGGAGGAAGTGACGACACGGCGTGCCGCGTTGTCGCATCCGGAGGCGAGTCCGTCACTTTCGTGACCCCACTATCTATCTTAGGGTTTTTAGGGTTTTGGGTGCGTGCGGTGGGGGTGGAAACAGATTAACCGCATTGTGTCCTGTCAAATCCTAGCGCGCAACAATGCGGTAGCGCGAGGCCGAGCAGGGGGGAGGGGGGTCGGGACCCCCCTCCCCTCCCCTGCGAGGCCGAGACAAGAACAAGCCGGAGCAGGCACGCCGCGTCGTCGCATGCGGAGGCGGGTCCATTACATCCGTGACCCCACTATCTATCTTAGGGTTTTTAGGATTTAGGGTGCGTGCGGTGGGGGTGGAAACAGAATAACCGCATTGCGTCTTGTCAAATCCTAGCGCGCAGCAATGCGGTAGCGCGAGGCCGAGCAGGGGGGACCCCCCTCCCCCATGCGAGGCCGAGACAGGAACGAGCCGGAGCAGGCGACGACACGGCGTGCCGCGTCGTCGCATCCGGAGGGGAGTCCGTCATATCCGTGACCCCCTATCTATCTTAGGGTTTATAGGGTTTAGGGTGCGTGCGGTGGGGGTGGAAACAGAATAACCGCATTACGTCCTGTCAAATGCTAGCACGCAGCAATGCGCTAGCGCGAGGCCGAGCAGGGGTGAGGGGGGTCGAGACCCCCTCCCCTGCCTCTGCGAGGCCGAGACAGGAACGAGTCGGAGCAGGCGACGACGCGGCGTGCCGCATCGTCGCATGCGGAGGCGAGTCCGTCACATCCATGACCCCACTATCTATCTTAGGGTTTTTAGGGTTTAGGGTGCGTTCGGTGGGGGTGGAAACGGAATAACCGCATTGCGTGCTGTAAAATCCAAGCGCGCAGCAATGCGGTAGCGCGAGGCCGAGCAGGGGGGACCGCCTCCCCCCTGCGAGGCCGAGACAGGAACGAGCCGGAGCAGGCGACGACATGGCGTGCCGCGTCGTCGCATGCGGAGGCGAGTCCGTCACATCCGTGAGCCCACTATCTATCTTAGGGTTTTTAGGGTTTAGTGTGCGTGCGGTGGGGGTGGAAATAAAATAACCGCATAGCGTCCTGTCAAATCCTAGCGCGCAGCAATGCCGTAGCGCGAGGCCGAGCAGGGGGGAGGGGGGTCGGGACCCCCTCCCCTCCCCCTGCGAGGCCGAGACAGGAACGAGCTGGAGCAGGCGACGACGCGGCGTGCCGCGTCGTCGCATGCGGAGGCGAGTCCGTCACATCCGTGACCCCACTATCTATCTTAGGGTTGTTAGGGTTTAGGGTGCGTGCGGTGGGGGTGGAAACAGAATAACCGCATTGCGTCCTGTCAAATCCTAGCACGCAGCAATGCGGTAGCGCGAGGCTAAGCAGGGGGGAGGGGGGTTCAGGACCCGCCCTCCCCTCCCCCTGCGAGGCCGAGACAGGAATGAGCCGGAGCAGGCGACGACGCGGCGTGCCGCGTCGTCGCGTGCGGAGGCGAGTACGTCAGATCCGTGACCCCACTATCTATCTTAGGGTTTTTAGGGTTTAGGGTGCATGCCGTGGTAGTGGAAACAGAATAACCGCATTGCGTCCTGTCAAATCCTAGCGCGCAGCAATGCGGTAGCGCGAGGCCGAACAAGGGAGGAGGGGGGGATCGGGACCCCCCTCCCCACCTGCGAGGCCGAGACAGGAATGAGCCGGAGCAAGCGAAGATGCAGCGTGCCACGTCGTCGCATGTGGAGGCGAGTCCGTCACATCCGTGACCGCACTATCTATCTTAGGGTTTTTAGGGTTTAGGGAACATGCGGTGGGGGTGGAAACAGAATAACCGCATTGCGCCCTGTCAAATCCTAGCGCGCAGCAATGCGGTAGCACGAGGCCGAGCAGGGGGGACCCCCTCCCCCCTGCGAGGCCGAGACAGGAACGAGCCGGAGGAAGTGACGACACGGCGTGCCGCGTTGTCGCATCCGGAGGCGAGTCCGTCACTTTCGTGACCCCACTATCTATCTTAGGGTTTTTAGGGTTTTGGGTGCGTGCGGTGGGGGTGGAAACAGATTAACCGCATTGTGTCCTGTCAAATCCTAGCGCGCAACAATGCGGTAGCGCGAGGCCGAGCAGGGGGGAGGGGGGTCGGGACCCCCCTCCCCTCCCCTGCGAGGCCGAGACAAGAACAAGCCGGAGCAGGCACGCCGCGTCGTCGCATGCTGAGGCGAGTCCATCACATCCGTGACCCCACTATCTATCTTAGGGTTTTTAGGATTTAGGGTGCGTGCGGTGGGGGTGGAAACAGAATAACCGCATTGCGTCTTGTCAAATCCTAGCGCGCAGCAATGCGGTAGCGCGAGGCCGAGCAGGGGGGACCCCCCTCCCCCATGCGAGGCCGAGACAGGAACGAGCCGGAGCAGGCGACGACACGGCGTGCCGCGTCGTCCCATGCGGAGGCGAGTCCGTCACAACCATGACCCCACTATCTATCTTAGGGTTTTTAGGGTTTAGGGTGCGTGCGGTGGGGGTGGAAACAGAATAACCGCATTACGTCCTGTCAAATGCTAGCACGCAGCAATGCGCTAGCGCGAGGCCGAGCAGGGGTAGGGGGTCGAGACCCCCTCCACTGCCTCTGCGAGGCCGAGACAGGAACGAGTCGGAGCAGGCGACGACGCGGCGTGCCGCATCGTCGCATGCGGAGTCGAGTCCGTCACATCCATGGCCCCACTATCTATCTTAGGGTTTTTAGGGTTTAGGGTGCATGCCGTGGTGGTGGAAACAGAATAACCGCATTGCGTCCTGTCAAATCCTAGCGCGCAGCAATGCGGTAGCACGAGGCCGAGCAGGGGGGACCCCCTCCCCCCTGCGAGGCCGAGACAGGAACGAGCCGGAGGAAGTGACGACACGGCGTGCCGCGTTGTCGCATCCGGAGGCGAGTCCGTCACTTTCGTGACCCCACTATCTATCTTAGGGTTTTTAGGCTTTAGGGTTCGTGCGGTGGGGGTGGAAACAGAATAACCGCATTGCGTCTTGTCAAATCCTAGCGCGCAGCAATGCGGTAGCGCGAGGCCGAGCAGGGGGGACCCCCCTCCCCCATGCGAGGCCGAGACAGGAACGAGCCGGAGCAGGCGACGACACGTCGTGCCGCGTCGTCCCATGCGGAGGCGAGTCCGTCACATCCGTGACCGCACTATCTATCTTAGGGTTTTTAGGGTTTAGGGTGCGTGCGGTGGGGGTGGAAACTGAATAACCGCATTGCGTCCTATCAAATCCTAGCGCGCAGCAATTCGGTAGCGCGAGGCCGAGCAGGGGGGACCCCCCTCGCCCCTGCGAGGCCGAGACAGGAACGAGCCGGAGCAGGCGACGACATGGTGTGCCGCGTCGTCGCATGTGGAGGCGAGTCCGTCACATCCATGACCCCACTATCTATCTTAGGGTTTTTAGGGTTTAGGGTGCGTGCGGTGGGGGTGGAAATAGAATAACCGCATTGCGTCCTGTCAAATCCTAGCGCGCAGCAATGCCGTAGCGCGAGGCCGAGCAGGGGGAGGGGGGTCGGGACCCCCTCGCCTGCCCCTGCGAGGCCGAGACAGGAACGAGCCGGAGCAGGCGACGACGCGGCGTGCTGCGTCGTCGCATGCGGAGGCGAGTCCGTCACATCCGTGACCCCACTATCTATCTTAGGGCTGTTAGCGTTTAGGGTGCGTGCGTTGGGTGTAAACAGAATAACCGCATTGCATCCTGTCAAATCCTAGCACGCAGCAATGCCGTAGCGCGAGGCCAAGCAGGGGGGGAGGGGGGTCAGGACCCATCCTCCCCTCCCCCTGCGAGGCCGAGACAGGAACGAGCCGGAGCAGGCGACGACGCGGCGTGCCGCGTCGTCGCGTGCGGAGGCGAGTACGTCAGATCCGTGACCCCACTATCTATCTTAGGGTTTTTAGGGTTTAGGGTGCGTGCGGTGGGGGTGGAAACAGAATAACCCCCCCTCCCCCCTACTCGGCCTCGCGCTACCGCATTGTTGCGCGCTAGGATTTGACAGGACGCAATGCGGTTATTCTGTTTCCACCCCCACCGCACGCACCCAAAACCCTAAAAACCCTAAGATAGATAGTGGGGTCACGAAAGTGACGGACTCGCCTCCGGATGCGACAACGCGGCACGCCGTGTCGTTACTTCCTCCGGCTCGTTCCTGTCTCGGCCTCGCAGGGGGGAGGGGGTCCCCCCTGCTCGGCCTCGTGCTACCGCATTGCTGCGCCCTAGGATTTGACAGGACGCAATGTGGTTATTCTGTTTCCACCCCCACCGGATGCACCCTAAACCCTAAAAGCCCTAAGATAGATAGTGCGGTCACGGATGAGACGGACTCGCCTCCACATGCGATGACCTGGCACGCTGCATCGTCGCTTGCTCCAGCTCGTTCCTGTCTCGGCCTCGCAGGGGGAAGGGGGTCCCGACCCCCCTCCCCCCTGCTCGGCCTCGCGCTATCGCATGGCTGTGCGCTAGGATTTGACAGGACGCAATGCGGTTATTCTGTTTCCACCACCACCGCACGCACTCTAAACCCTAAAAACCCTAAGATAGATAGTGGTGTCACGGATCTGACGTACTCACCTCCGCACGCGAAGACGCGGCAGGCCGCGAGGCCGAGACAGGAACGAGGCCGAGCAGGCGACAATGCAGCGTGCCACGTCGTCGCATGTGGAGGCGAGTCCGTTACATCCGTGACCGCACTATCTATCTTAGGGTTTTAAGGGTTTAGGGTGCGTGCGGTGTGGGTGGAAACAGAATAACCGCATTGCGTCCTGTCAAATCCTAGCGCGCAGTAATGCGGTAGCGCGAGGCCGAGCAGGGGGGACCCCCTTCCGCCGCGAGGCCGAGACTGGAACGAGCCGGAGTACGCGACGGCACGGGGTGCCGCGTCGTCGCATGCGGAGGCGAGTCCGTAACTTCCGTGACCCCACTATCTATCTTAGGGTTTTTAGGGTTTTGGGTGCGTGCGGTGGGGGTGGAAATAGAATAACCGCATTGCGTCCTGTCAAATCCTAGCGCGCAGCAATGCGGTAGCGCGAGGCCGAGAAGTGGGGAGGGGGGGTCGGGACCCCCATCCCCTCCCCTGTGAGGCCGAGACAGGAACAAGCAGGAGCAGGCGACGACGCCGCGTGCCGCGTCGTCGCATGCGGAGGCGAGTCCGTCACATCCGTGACCCCACTATCTATGTAAGGGTTTTTAGGGTTTAGGGTGCGTGCGGTGGGGGTGGAAACAGAATAACCGCATTGCCTCCTGACAAATCCTAGCGCGCAGCAATGCGGTAGCGCGAGGCCGAGCAGGGGGGGACCCCCTCCCCCCTGCGAGGCCGAGACAGGAACGAGCCGGAGTAGGCGACGACACGGCGTGCCGCGTCGTCGCATGCGGAGGCGAGTCCGTCACTTCCGTGACCCCACTATCTATCTTAGGGTTTTTAGGGTTTTGGGTGCGTGCGGTGGGGGTGGAAATAGAATAACCGCATTGCGTCCTGTCAAATCCTAGCGCGCAACAATGCGGTAGCCCGAGGCCGAGCAGGTGGGGAGGGGGGTCGGGACCCCCCTCCCTCCCCTGCGAGGCCGAGACAGGAACAAGCCGGAGCAGGCGACGACGTGGCGTGCCGCGTCGTCGCATGCGGAGGCGAGTCCGTCACATCCGTGACCCCACTATCTATCTTAGGGTTTTTAGGGTTTAGGGTGCGTGCGGTGGGGGTGGAAACAGAATAACCTCATTGCGTCCTGTCAAATCCTAGCGCGCAGCAATGCGGTAGCGCGACGCCGAGCAGGGGGGACCCCTCCCCTCCCCTGCGAGGCCGAGAGAGGAACGAGCCGGAGCAGGCGACGACGCGGCGTGCCGCGTCGTCGCTTGCGGAGGCGAGTCCGTCACATCCGTGACCCCATTATCTATCTTAGGGTTTTTAGGGTTTAGGGTGCGTGCGGTGGGGGTGGAAACAGAATAACCGCATTCCGTCCTGTCAAATCCTAGCGCGTAGCAATGCGGTAGCGTGAGGCCGAGCAGGGGGGGACACCCTCCCCCCTGCGAGGCCGAGACAGGAACGAGCCGGAGCAGGCGACGACATGGCGTGCCGCGTCGTCGCATGCGGAGGCGAGTCCGTCACATCCGTGTCCCCACTATCTATCTTAGGGTTTTTAGGGTTTAGGGTGCGTGCGGTGGGGGTGGAAATAGAATAACCGCATTGCGTCCTGTCAAATCCTAGCGCGCAGCAATGCCGTAGCGCGAGGCCGAGCAGGGGGGACCCCCTTCCGCCTGCGAGGCCGAGACAGGAACGAGCCAGAGTAGGCGACGACACGGCGTGCCGCGTCGTCGCATGCGGAGGCGAGTCCGTCACTTCCGTGACCCCACTATCTATCTTAGGGTTTTTAGGGTTTTGGGTGCGTGCGGTGGGGGTGGAAATAGAATAACCGCATTGCGTCCTGTCAAATCCTAGCGCGCAGCAATGCTGTAGCGCGAGGCCGAGCAGTGGGGAGGGGGGGTCGGGACCCCCATCCCCTCCCCTGCGAGGCCGAGACAGGAACAAGCAGGAGCAGGCGACGACGCCGCGTGCCGCGTCGTCGCATGCGGAGGCGAGTCCGTCACATCCGTGACCCCACTATCTATGTAAGGGTTTCTAGGGTTTAGGGTGCGTGCGGTGGGGGTGGAAACAGAATAACCGCATTGCATCCTGACAAATCCTTGCGCGGAGATATGCGGTAGCGCAAGGCCGAGCAGGGGGGACCCCCTCCCCCCTGCGAGGCCGAGACAGGAACGAGCCGGAGGAGGCGACGACACGGCATGCCGCATCGTCGCATGCGGAGGCGAGTCCGTCACTTCCGTGACCCCACTATCTATCTTATGGTTTTTCGGGTTTTGGGTGCGTGCGGTGGGGGTGGAAATAGAATAACCGCATTGCGTCCTGTCAAATCATAGCGCGCAGCAATGCGGTAGCCCGAGGCCGAGCAGGTGGGGAGGGGGGTCGGGACCCCCCTCCCTCCCCTGCGAGGCCGAGACAGGAACAAGCCGGAGCAGGCGACGACGTGGCGTGCCGCGTCATTGCATGCGGAGGCGAGTCCGTCACATCCGTGACCCCACTATCTATCTTAGGGTTTTTAGGGTTTAGGGTGCGTGCGGTGGGGGTGGAAACAGAATAACCGCATTGCGTCCTGTCAAATCCTAGCGCGCAGCAATGCGGTAGCGCGAGGCCGAGCAAGGGGGACACCCTCCCCCCTGCGAGGCCGAGACAGGAACGAGCCGGAGCAGGCGACGACATGGCGTGCCGCATCGTCGTGTGCGGAGGCGAGTCCGTCACATCCGTGACCCCACTATCTATCTTAGGGTTTTTAGGATTTAGGGTGCGTGCGGTGGGGGTGGAAATAGAATAACCGCATTGCGTCCTGTCAAATCCTAGCGCGCAGCAATGCCGTAGCGCGAGGCCGAGCAGGGGGGGAGGGGGGTCGGGACCCCCTCCCCTCCCCCTGCGAGGCCGAGACAGGAACGAGCCGGAGCAAACGACGACGCGGCGTGCCGCGTCGTCGCATGCGGAGGCGAGTCCGTCACATCCGTGACCCCACTATCTATCTTAGGGTTGTTAGGGTTTAGGGTGCGTGCGGTGGGGGTGGAAACAGAATAACCGCATTGCGTCCTGTCAAATCCTAGCACGCAGCAATGCGGTAGCGCGAGGCCAAGCAGGGGGGAGGGGGGTCAGGACCCGCCCTGCCCTCCCCCTGCGAGGCCGAGACAGGAACGAGCCGGAGCAGGCGATGACGTGGCGTGCCGCGTCTTCGCGTGCGGAGCTGAGTACGTCAGATCCGTGACCCCACTATCTATCTTAGGGTTTTTAGGGTTTAGAGTGCGTGCGGTGGTGGTGGAAACAGAATAACCGCATTGCGTCCTGTCAAATCCTAGCGCGCAGCAATGCCGTAGCGCGAGGCCGAGCAGGGGGGACCCCCTTCCGCCTGCGAGGCCGAGACAGGAACGAGCCAGAGTAGGCGACGACACGGCGTGCCGCGTCGTCGCATGCGGAGGCGAGTCCGTCACTTCCGTGACCCCACTATCTATCTTAGGGTTTTTAGGGTTTTGGGTGCGTGCGGTGGGGGTGGAAATAGAATAACCGCATTGCGTCCTGTCAAATCCTAGCGCGCAGCAATGCGGTAGCGCGAGGCCGAGCAGTGGGGAGGGGGGGTCGGGACCCCCATCCCCTCCCCTGCGAGGCCGAGACAGGAACAAGCAGGAGCAGGCGACGACGCCGCGTGCCGCGTCGTCGCATGCGGAGGCGAGTCCGTCACATCCGTGACCCCACTATCTATGTAAGGGTTTCTAGGGTTTAGGGTGCGTGCGGTGGGGGTGGAAACAGAATAACCGCATTGCATCCTGACAAATCCTTGCGCGGAGATATGCGGTAGCGCAAGGCCGAGCAGGGGGGACCCCCTCCCCCCTGCGAGGCCGAGACAGGAACGAGCCGGAGGAGGCGACGACACGGCGTGCCGCGTCGTCGCATGCGGAGGCGAGTCCGTCACTTCCGTGACCCCACTATCTATCTTATGGTTTTTCGGGTTTTGGGTGCGTGCGGTGGGGGTGGAAATAGAATAACCGCATTGCGTCCTGTCAAATCATAGCGCGCAGCAATGCGGTAGCCCGAGGCCGAGAAGGTGGGGAGGGGGGTCGGGACCCCCCTCCCTCCCCTGCGAGGCCGAGACAGGAACAAGCCGGAGCAGGCGACGACGTGGCGTGCCGCGTCATTGCATGCGGAGGCGAGTCCGTCACATCCGTGACCCCACTATCTATCTTAGGGTTTTTAGGGTTTAGGGTGCGTGCGGTGGGGGTGGAAACAGAATAACCGCATTGCGTCCTGTCAAATCCTAGCGCGCAGCAATGCGGTAGCGCGAGGCCGAGCAAGGGGGACACCCTCCCCCCTGCGAGGCCGAGACAGGAACGAGCCGGAGCAGGCGACGACATGGCGTGCCGCATCGTCGCGTGCGGAGGCGAGTCCGTCACATCCGTGACCCCACTATCTATCTTAGGGTTTTTAGGGTTTAGGGTGCGTGCGGTGGGGGTGGAAATAGAATAACCGCATTGCGTCCTGTCAAATCCTAGCGCGCAGCAATGCCGTAGCGCGAGGCCGAGCAGGGGGAGAGGGGGGTCGGGACCCCCTCCCCTCCCCCTGCGAGGCCGAGCCAGGAACGAGCCGGAGCAGGCGACGACGCGGCGTGCCGCGTCGTCGCATGCGGAGGCGAGTCCGTCACATCCGTGACCCCACTATCTATCTTAGGGTTGTTAGGGTTTAGGGTGCGTGCGGTGGGGGTGGAAACAGAATAACCGCATTGCGTCCTGTCAAATCCTAGCACGCAGCAATGCGGTAGCGCGAGGCCAAGCAGGGGGGAGGGGGGTCAGGACCCGCCCTGCCCTCCCCCTGCGAGGCCGAGACAGGAACGAGCCGGAGCAGGCGATGACGTGGCGTGCCGCGTCTTCGCGTGCGGAGCTGAGTACGTCAGATCCGTGACCCCACTATCTATCTTAGGGTTTTTAGGGTTTAGAGTGCGTGCGGTGGTGGTGGAAACAGAATAACCGCATTGCGTCCTGTCAAATCCTAGCGCGCAGTAATGCGGTAGCGCGAGGCCGAGCAGGGGGGAGGGGGGGTCGGGACCCCCTTCCCCCTGCGAGGCCGAGACAGGAACGAGCCGGAGCAAGCGACGATGCAGCGTGCCAGGTCGTCGCATGTGGAGGCGAGTCCGTCACATCCGTGACCGCACTATCTATCTTAGGGTTTTTAGGGTATAGGGTGCTTGCGGTGGGGGTGGAAACAGAATAACCACATTGCGTCCTGTCAAATCCTAGCGCGCAGCAATGCGGTAGCACGAGGCCGAGCAGGGGGGGGACCCCCTCCCCCCTGCGAGGCCGAGATAGGAACGAGCCGGAGGAAGCAACGACACGGCGTGCCGCGTTGTCGCATCCGGAGGCGAGTCCGTCACTTTCGTGACCCCACTATCTATCTTAGGGTTTTGAGGGTTTTGGGTGCGTGCGGTGGGGGTGGAAACAGAATAACCGCATTGCGTCCTGTCAAATCCTAGCGCGCAACAATGCGGTAGCGCGAGGCCGAGTAGGGGGGAGGGGGGTCGGGACCCCCTCTGTGGCACCCAAGTTTTTATTTGGATTTTTTTTGAAAAGATTTTATTTGACTTGAGGGGAGTGATTTAAAATTTTTTCTTCAAGAGAATTCTCCCTCTCATATATTTTCTTTATGGCAAAAATTTTATTTGGATTCACCCAAGATCTGCCTTTGACCTTGGGAGTTCTTGCTCTTCATTTGGACTCAAGACAAAAATGTTTTTTTTTCATTTGGGAAAAGAACTTTTGAAAACCTTTTTCTGAATTTGCACTATGGCTTTTGGAAGGTACTTTGCCACTTTCAACTATTCCTTCTTGCCATGGCATAAGTGCAAATCCTTTCTCCTAAACACCCCCTCACCTCTGGATCATGATTTACATCAAATCCAGCAAGTTGAACCTCCCCATGTATTTATTTTCCATTCAAATTCTATTCAAATATTTTCTGCCTTCTATTCTACCTCTTGGAGATTTACAAAGGAACTCCATTTTCTGTTTGGACTTTTACCACCAAACTTCTTTCCCCTCCTAGTCCTTTGAACCCTCAACCTAGAACCATGAAGATCCACTGGTCTCCAGTTCAAAATTGTCAAACTACATCAGCTGCAAGTTTGGACCAGATTTGGCAAATTTGGTGAAATTCATTCAAAACCTTCTCCAAAAATTCCAAATAGATTTATGCAGCGCCTGGGTGCTTTGAGTGGTCATCTCACCAAGTTACAGCTCCAGCAAAATTTACCTCTTTACCAAAACCTACTATCGAACACCTGCAATGCATGGTCACTGTCAAGTTTCAGTAACTTCAGAGTTTCAGTTCAGTGCTTGCTGTCGTTTTCTTCAGAAACGGGCATCGATCTCGCCAGTACCGCCGCGTCGCCTTGCTCCTCGTCCTCGCCCACTTGTTCCTGCACCGCACGAGCGCCTGGCACCTTGCGGGCGTCGGCGACGGGCAGCAGGAGGTGCGCCGCCCCGTGACCGACGCCGGCGGCGGCTTTGCGGACGCCAGCGGGAGACACGGCGCCGACGACTCCACCCAGCGCCGCCCAAACCACTGGAGCCCGCCGCGTGGCCGTCCACTCCCCCGAATGCGCTGCTGCTCTCGTCGTGAACCGCAGGGCGCGGAGCGCGCTCTCTGCCGCCGTTGAGCCCGTGCGGTCACCTCACCGTGGGGCAGATGCCATTACGCCAGGGCCAGCTCCGTTTAGCTGCAAAATGAGTCCCGTAACATCCACCGATGCTGCCCGACCGCTCAAACCCTCTGCCAACCCACTGCTCCGCCGTAATCGCTCGCCGGAGATTCTCCGTTCACGGCCACCCCGTCGATCTGCCTATAAATAGAGGTCCCGAGCTTCAACTCGAGCACCCACCAGCCCTGCACTTCCTCTAGAGCACGCCTAGCCACTGGAAGAGCCCCGAGGAGGTCTCCTTCCTCGACTCCGGCCGCCGCGACCCGCCACGGGATCCAGCCCGATTCGCCCCCGTGTGTGCTCCGCAGCCTCCATTCTCTTGCCAGTAACTTCACCATGCATCTCTCGTTCTGACCCGCACTTCAATTTGAAGCTTGCAGCCCTCCACCGGAGTTCCCCATCCTCACCCGAGCCGCCGTCCGCCGGAGATAGTGTCGCCGTCGACGTGGTGCTCCCCGTTGGACGAGTCCACCACCCACCGACGCGGAAGAAGACACCGAAGCTCTTGGTACCCTCCGTTTCTCCTAACTCGCCGTGGTTCGACGCCGGCGTTCACCGCCGTCTTCGGGCGCCGGCGAGCCTTTTCAAACCTGACATGCGGGCCCCGCGTGTCAGCCTATGTTCTATTTCCCCGAACCGTTTTCTGTTGACGCCTTCGGGCAAAATACGTCTTCTCTCTTGCGCTTGCGCATTTCCAAACGAACCGTTTTCTGTTTTCTCAGTTAAAACCCTGGAACTTTTCTGTTTCATTACAGAAAGGTCCCTGGACAGAAACCTTTATAACTTTTTAATGAAAAGGTATTTTTGAGTGATTCTTTTTGTGACATTCTTAAAATTTTGTCTAGTTTTTTATGGGATTTATTTGGGAAATATTTGGCAAAGTTTCTGTGCATGTGTTGGTTTTCACGTTAGTACCCGTTTCGTGATTGCCGTAGGTTCCGGGAGAGGTGACGGAGCCGCGAACTTCGCCGAGCTAGATTCCGACTTCTCCGAACCAGGCAAGCATGTTTGGACATTTGATATGGCAGAAGTTTTGCATGTTCATGTGAAAGTTTGTGTGTGGCATATGAGTGTCGGTAAATATCTCGTTGCTCGTAAGGCAACGACCCGGTTGTTCCGAAGTTGCGATGACCTCTGATGAGAGGTGGCCTAATCATGTAGTGACATGAAGGGCAGCAAGGTGGTACTGTTGTAGCATGCCAGCCTTGCGTCATCCGACTTTCTTTGACGTTAACATGGTTGGAGCCACGTTATCGATCTTTTCCCGCATGTTCCAAAGTTGCGATGACCTCTGATGAGAGGTGGCCTAATCATGTGGTGACATGAAGGGCAGCAAGGTGGTACTGTTGTAGCATGCCAGCCTTGTGTCATCCGACTTTTTTGACGTTAACATGGTTGGAGCCGTGTTATCGTCCCTTCCCCTTTCCGTGCTACCACATGTCTCATTGCCAGGATACGGTTTAGTAAGTTGGTAACCTCTTTCCGTGTACACACCAAACAGAGAGGCCGGGATGATGGTACCTTGGCCCAGGATTAAAGCCAGTCATTCGGTCAGGGGGCATGGGTGTTTCCGGTTGGGACCGAGAGGGGGGGCACCCCCTTATAGCGCGCGTATAGAAATTTGATCCCATGCTACGCGAGGTTGTAGCCTCCCCGACTCAAGGTTTTTCTTGAATGTTGCCGAGGGTGATCCCTGGCTTCGGATGGTTGAATTGGGTGTGTACTGGTTAGACGTGTTCCTTCCAGAACACCGTAGACGGAACTAGTCCCCGTGACTACTGAAATCCGTTGGCTGTGGTTAAGTACAAACTCTGCAGAGTCAATTCTTTCCAAATCATCGTATCCATGATCAGTAGTGTATACATTATATCCATATCTATCCATGTGAAAAACTTGTCCCCGGTGAACAAGCTCAAGTGGTAAAATCTCAGGTTTTATTGTTATTCCAGTGGATGGACAAGCTTTATTTTGTGTCTCATGCTTGTGATAATTTATGTCTCCGAGCTGTTGTAATAATGAAATGTGATATAAGCCCTTTAGGTGACGTTGCGCAGACGTCCGACTGTGGCGTGTACTCGTTTCTCACTTTCGATATAAGCCCTTTATGTGATGTCACTCAGACGTCCGACTGCGGCATGCACTGCCTTTACTTTCTGTTATAAGCCCTTTATGTGGTGTCGCCCCGACGCCCGACTGTGGCATTATCATTCCGCATTTTCCGCTCGAGGAGTCTTTCAGACACTCGTTTGGCACCTGTATTATTATTCCGCATTTTCCGCTCGAGGAGTCTTTCAGACACTTGTTTGGCACCTGCATTATTATTCCGCATTTTCCGCTCGAGGAGTCTTTCAGACACTCGTTTGGCACCTGTATTATTATTCCGCATTTTCCTCTCGAGGAGTCTTTTAGACACTCGTTTGGCACCCGTATTACTATTCGGCAGTTTCCGCTCGAGGCGTCATTCAGACCCTCGCTTGGCACCCAGTATTTATTATCTCTATGTCTGATCGCACTGGTTAACTTATTCATGTGTTTCATGTTTGCATTTGTTATACCTTATGTCCGAACTGTCTTGCGAGTACTTTCATAGTACTCACCTGGCTTGTTGATTTGGCCAGATGTTGACGAAGGCGATCTCTTGGATGAAGAGTTTGATAGCGCGTCCGATGCCTAGAGGAGTCCCAGTCAGTCCTGCGCGATCCCGGATTTTGGTCACTTGTATTGTATTCGCTTCCGCCACCCGCAATAAGTCTTCTCAAGTCTCACTCCGACGCTCGAAGAGCTGTAGTCTTCTGGAGACATATCACTCGCCTCGCGGTGATATCTCCACCTTCGTCATTATCGTGAGTTAGTAGTCTGCCACCCTATCCACCGTATTGTTTTATCGGCGTGCATGTAATAAATTGTTGGGCAGTCTCTGCTCAACTTTGTATTATATTTAGTACTCCCGGTATTTTTTTCTGTGACCAATGTATTGTCTATCAGTGAGAAGGAATTCTTCCTCGCTGGTCCGTAACAGGGATTGGTTTCTCAATAATTATTTTATTGAAAAACCGGTCGTGACACCGTCCCCTCCCCTGCGAGGCCGAGCAGGGGGGAGGAGGGGTCGGGACCCCCTCCCCTCCCTTGCGAGGCCGAGACAGGAACAAGCCGGAGCAGGTGACGACGCGGCACGCCGCGTCGTCGCATGCGGAGGCGAGTCCATCACATCCGTGACCCCACTATCTATCTTAGGGTTTTTAGGGTTTAGGGTGCGTGTGGTGGGGGTGGAAACAGAATAACCGCACTGCGTCCTGTAAAATCCTAGCACGCAGCAATGCGGTAGCGCGAGGCCGAGCAGGGGGACCCCCCTCCCCCCTGCGAGGCCGAGACAGGAACGAGCCGGAGCAGGCGACGACACGTCGTGCCGCGTCGTCGCATGCGGAGGCGAGTCCGTCACGTCCGTGACCCCACTATCTATCTTAGGGTTTTTAGGGTTTAGGGTGCGTGCGGTGGGGGTGGAAACAGAATAACCGCATTGCGTCCTGTCAAATCCTAGCGCGCAGCAATTCGGTAGCGCGAGGCCGAGCAGGGGGGACCCCCCCCTGCGAGGCCGAGACAGGAATGAGCCGGAGCAGGCGACGACATGGCGTGCCGCGTCGTCGAATGTGTAGGCGAGTCCGTCACATCCATGACCCCACTATCTATCTTAGGGTTTTTAGGGTTTAGGGTGCGTGCGGTGGGGGTGGAAATAGAATAACTACATTGCGTCCTGTCAAACATAGCGCGCAGCAATGCCGTAGCGCGAGGCCGAGCAGGGGGGAGGGGGGTCGGGAGCCCCCTCTCCCCCTGCGAGGCCGAGATAGGAACGAGCCGGAGTAGGCGACGATGCAGCGTGCCACGTCGTCGCATGTGGAGGCGAGTCCGTCACATCCGTGACCGCACTATCTATCTTAGGGTTTTAAGGGTTTAGGGTGCATGCGGTGGGGGTGGAAACAGAATAACCGCATTGCGACCTATCAAATCCTAGCGCGCAGCAATGCGGTAGCGCGAGGCTGAGCAGGGGGACCCCCTCCCCCTGCGAGGCCGAGACAGGAATGAGCCGGAGTAGGCGACGACACGGCGTGCCGCGTCGTCGCATGCGGAGGCGAGTCCGTCACTTCTGTGACCCCACTATCTATCTTAGGGTTTTTAGGGTTTTGGGTGCGTGCGGTGGGGGTGGAAATAGAATAACGGCATTGCGTCCTGTCAAATCCTAGCGCGCAGCAATGCGGTAGCGCGAGGCCGAGCAGGGGGGAGGGGGGTCGGGACCCCCTCCCCTCCCATGCGAGGCCGAGACAGGAACAAGCCGGAGCAGGCGACGACGCGGCGTGCCGCGTCGTCGCATGCGGAGGCGAGTCCGTCACATCCGTGACCCCACTATCTATCTTAGGGTTTTAAGGGTTTAGGGTGCGTGCGGTGGGGGTGGAAACAGAATAACCGCATTGCGACCTGTCAAATCCTAGCGCGCAGCAATGCGGTAGCGCGAGGCCGAGCAGGGGGACCCCCTTCCCCCCTGTGAGGCCGAGACTGGAACAAGCCGGAGTAGGCGACGACACGGCGTGCCGCGTCGTCGCATGCGGAGGCGAGTCCGTCACTTCCGTGACCCCACTATCTATCTTAGGGTTTTTAGGGTTTTGGGTGCGTGCGGTGGGGGTGGAAATAGAATAACTGCTTTGCGTCCTGTCAAGTCCTACCGCGCAGCAATGCGGTAGCGCTAGGCCGAGCAGGGGGAGGGGGGGTCGGGACCCCCTCCCCTCCCCTGCGAGGTCGAGACAGGAACAAGCCGGAGCAGGCGACGACGCGGCGTGCCGCGTCGTCGCATGCGGAGGCGAGTCCGTCACATCCGTGACCCCACTATCCATCTTAGGGTTTTTAGGGTTTAGGGTGCGTGCGGTGGGGGTGGAAACAGAATAACTGCATTGCGTCCTGTCAAATCCTAGCGCGCAACAATGCGGTAGCGCGAGGCCGAGAAGGGGGGAGGGAGGTTGGGACCCCCCCCTCTCCCCTTGCGAGGCCGAGACAGGAACGAGCCGGAGCAGGCGACGATGCAGCGTGCCACGTCGTCGCATGTGGAGGCGAGTCCGTCACATCCGTGACCGCACTATCTATCTTAGGGTTTTAAGGGTTTAGGGTGCGTGCGGTGGGGGTGGAAACACAATAACCGCATTGCGTCCTGACAAATCCTAGCGCGCAGCAATGCGGTAGCGCGAGGCCGAGCAGGGGGGGACCCCCTCCCCCCTGCGAGGCCGAAACAGGAACGAGCCGGAGTAGGCGGCGACACGGCGTGCCGCGTCGTCGCATGCGTAGGCGAGTCCGTCACTTCCGTGACCCCACTATCTATCTTAGGGTTTTTAGGGTTTTGGGTGCGTGCGGTGGGGGTGGAAATAGAATAACCGCATTGTGTCCTGTCAAATCCTAGCGCGCAGCAATTTGGTAGCACGAGGCCGAGCAGGGGGGACCCCCTCCCCCCTGCGAGGCCGATACAAGAACGAGCCGGAGTAGGCGACGACGCGGCGTGCCGCGTCGTCGCATGCGGAGGCGAGTCCGTCACATCCGTGACCCCACTATCTATCTTAGGGTTTTTAGGGTCTAGGCTGCGTGCGGTGGGGGTGGAAACAGAATAACCGCATTGCGTCTGTCAAATCCTAGCGCGCAGCAATGCGGTAGCACGAGGCCGAGCAGGGGGGGACCCCCTCCCCCCTGCGAGGCCGAGACAGGCACGAGCCGGAGGAAGCGACGACACGGCGTGCCACGTTGTCGCATCCGGAGGCGAGTCCGTCACTTTCGTGACCCCACTATCTATCTGTGGGTTTTTAGGGTTTTGGGTGCGTGCGGTGGGGGTGGAAACAGAATAACCGCATTGCGTCCTGTCAAATCCTAGCGCGTAACAATGCGGTAGCGCGAGGCCGAGCAGGGGGGAGGGGGGTCGGGACCCCCTCCCCACCCTTGCGAGGCCGAGCAGAGGGGAGGGGGGTCGGGACCCCCTCCCCTGCGAGGCCGAGACAGGAACGAGCCGGAGCAGGCAACGAGGCGGCGTGCCGCGTCGTCGCATGCGGAGGCGAGTCCATCACATCAGTGACCCCACTATCTATCTTAGGGTTTTTAGGGTTTAGGTTGCGTGCGGTGGGGGGTGGAAACAGAATAACCGCATTGCGTCCTGTCAAATCCTAGAGCGCAGCAATGCGGTAGCGCGAGGCCGAGCAGGGGGACCCCCCTCCCCCTGCGAGGCCGAGACAGGAAGGAGCCGGAGCAGGCGACGACACGTCGTGCCGCGTCGTCGCATGCGGAGGCGAGTCCGTCACTTCTGTGACCCCACTATCTATCTTAGGGTTTTTAGGGTTTTGGGTGCGTGCGGTGGGGGTGGAAATAGAATAATGGCATTGCGTCCTGTCAAATCCTAGCGCGCAGCAATGCGGTAGCGCGAGGCCGAGCAGGGGGGAGGGGGGTCGGGACCGCCTCCCCTCCCATGCGAGGCCGAGACAGGAACAAGCCGGAGCAGGCGACGACGCGGCGTGCCGCGTCGTCGCATGCGGAGGCGAGTCCGTCACATCTGTGACCCCACTATCTATCTTAGGGTTTTAAGGGTTTAGGGTGCGTGCGGTGGGGGTGGAAACAGAATAACCGCACTGCGACCTGTCAAATCCTAGCGCGCAGCAATGCGGTAGCGCGAGGCCGAGCAGGGGGACCCCCTTCCCCCCTGTGAGGCCGAGACTGGAACAAGCCGGAGTAGGCGACGACACGGCGTGCCGCGTCGTCGCATGCGGAGGCGAGTCCGTCACTTCCGTGACCCCACTATCTATCTTAGGGTTTTTAGGGTTTTGGGTGCGTGCGGTGGGGGTGGAAATAGAATAACTGCTTTGCGTCCTGTCAAGTCCTACCGCGCAGCAATGCGGTAGCGCTAGGCCGAGCAGGGGGAGGGGGGGTCGGGACCCCCTCCCCTCCCCTGCGAGGTCGAGACAGGAACAAGCCGGAGCAGGCGACGACGCGGCGTGCCGCGTCGTCGCATGCGGAGGCGAGTCCGTCACATCCGTGACCCCACTATCCATCTTAGGGTTTTTAGGGTTTAGGGTGCGTGCGGTGGGGGTGGAAACAGAATAACTGCATTGCGTCCTGTCAAATCCTAGCGCGCAACAATGCGGTAGCGCGAGGCCGAGAAGGGGGGAGGGGGGTTGGGACCCCCCCCTCTCCCCTTGCGAGGCCGAGACAGGAACGAGCCGGAGCAGGCGACGATGCAGCGTGCCACGTCGTCGCATGTGGAGGCGAGTCCGTCACATCCGTGACCGCACTATCTATCTTAGGGTTTTAAGGGTTTAGGGTGCGTGCGGTGGGGGTGGAAACACAATAACCGCATTGCGTCCTGACAAATCCTAGCGCGCAGCAATGCGGTAGCGCGAGGCCGAGCAGGGGGGGACCCCCTCCCCCCTGCGAGGCCGAAACAGGAACGAGCCGGAGTAGGCGGCGACACGGCGTGCCGCGTCGTCGCATGCGGAGGCGAGTCCGTCACTTCCGTGACCCCACTATCTATCTTAGGGTTTTTAGGGTTTTGGGTGCGTGCGGTGGGGGTGGAAATAGAATAACCGCATTGTGTCCTGTCAAATCCTAGCGCGCAGCAATTTGGTAGCACGAGGCCGAGCAGGGGGGACCCCCTCCCCCCTGCGAGGCCGATACAAGAACGAGCCGGAGTAGGCGACGACACGGCGTGCCGCGTCGTCGCATGCGGAGGCGAGTCCGTCACATCCGTGACCCCACTATCTATCTTAGGGTTTTTAGGGTCTAGGCTGCGTGCGGTGGGGGTGGAAACAGAATAACCGCATTGCGTCTGTCAAATCCTAGCGCGCAGCAATGCGGTAGCACGAGGCCGAGCAGGGGGGGACCCCCTCCCCCCTGCGAGGCCGAGACAGGAACGAGCCGGAGGAAGCGACGACACGGCGTGCCACGTTGTCGCATCCGGAGGCGAGTCCGTCACTTTCGTGACCCCACTATCTATCTGTGGGTTTTTAGGGTTTTGGGTGCGTGCGGTGGGGGTGGAAACAGAATAACCGCATTGCGTCCTGTCAAATCCTAGCGCGTAACAATGCGGTAGCGCGAGGCCGAGCAGGGGGGAGGGGGGTCGGGACCCCCTCCCCACCCTTGCGAGGCCGAGCAGGGGGGAGGGGGGTCGGGACCCCCTCCCCTGCGAGGCCGAGACAGGAACGAGCCGGAGCAGGCAACGAGGCGGCGTGCCGCGTCGTCGCATGCGGAGGCGAGTCCATCACATCAGTGACCCCACTATCTATCTTAGGGTTTTTAGGGTTTAGGTTGCGTGCGGTGGGGGGTGGAAACAGAATAACCGCATTGCGTCCTGTCAAATCCTAGAGCGCAGCAATGCGGTAGCGCGAGGCCGAGCAGGGGGACCCCCCTCCCCCTGCGAGGCCGAGACAGGAAGGAGCCGGAGCAGGCGACGACACGTCGTGCCGCGTCGTCGCATGCGGAGGCGAGTCCGTCACTTCTGTGACCCCACTATCTATCTTAGGGTTTTTAGGGTTTTGGGTGCGTGCGGTGGGGGTGGAAATAGAATAATGGCATTGCGTCCTGTCAAATCCTAGCGCGCAGCAATGCGGTAGCGCGAGGCCGAGCAGGGGGGAGGGGGGTCGGGACCCCCTCCCCTCCCATGCGAGGCCGAGACAGGAACAAGCCGGAGCAGGCGACGACGCGGCGTGCCGCGTCGTCGCATCCGGAGGCGAGTCCGTCACATCCGTGACCCCACTATCTATCTTAGGGTTTTAAGGGTTTAGGGTGCGTGCGGTGGGGGTGGAAACAGAATAACCGCATTGCGACCTGTCAAATCCTAGCGCGCAGCAATGCGGTAGCGCGAGGCCGAGCAGGGGGACCCCCTTCCCCCCTGTGAGGCCGAGACTGGAACAAGCCGGAGTAGGCGACGACACGGCGTGCCGCGTCGTCGCATGCGGAGGCGAGTCCGTCACTTCCGTGACCCCACTATCTATCTTAGGGTTTTTAGGGTTTTGGGTGCGTGCGGTGGGGGTGGAAATAGAATAACTGCTTTGCGTCCTGTCAAGTCCTACCGCGCAGCAATGCGGTAGCGCTAGGCCGAGCAGGGGGAGGGGGGGTCGGGACCCCCTCCCCTCCCCTGCGAGGTCGAGACAGGAACAAGCCGGAGCAGGCGACGACGCGGCGTGCCGCGTCGTCGCATGCGGAGGCGAGTCCGTCACATCCGTGACCCCACTATCCATCTTAGGGTTTTTAGGGTTTAGGGTGCGTGCGGTGGGGGTGGAAACAGAATAACTGCATTGCGTCCTGTCAAATCCTAGCGCGCAACAATGCGGTAGCGCGAGGCCGAGAAGGGGGGAGGGGGGTTGGGACCCCCCCCTCTCCCCTTGCGAGGCCGAGACAGGAACGAGCCGGAGCAGGCGACGATGCAGCGTGCCACGTCGTCGCATGTGGAGGCGAGTCCGTCACATCCGTGACCACACTATCTATCTTAGGGTTTTAAGGGTTTAGGGTGCGTGCGGTGGGGGTGGAAACACAATAACCGCATTGCGTCCTGACAAATCCTAGCGCGCAGCAATGCGGTAGCGCGAGGCCGAGCAGGGGGGGACCCCCTCCCCCCTGCGAGGCCGAAACAGGAACGAGCCGGAGTAGGCGGCGACACGGCGTGCCGCGTCGTCGCATGCGGAGGCGAGTCCGTCACTTCCGTGACCCCACTATCTATCTTAGGGTTTTTAGGGTTTTGGGTGCGTGCGGTGGGGGTGGAAATAGAATAACCGCATTGTGTCCTGTCAAATCCTAGCGCGCAGCAATTTGGTAGCACGAGGCCGAGCAGGGGGGACCCCCTCCCCCCTGCGAGGCCGATACAAGAACGAGCCGGAGTAGGCGACGACGCGGCGTGCCGCGTCGTCGCATGCGGAGGCGAGTCCATCACATCCGTGACCCCACTATCTATCTTAGGGTTTTTAGGGTCTAGGCTGCGTGCGGTGGGGGTGGAAACAGAATAACCACATTGCGTCTGTCAAATCCTAGCGCGCAGCAATGCGGTAGCACGAGGCCGAGCAGGGGGGGACCCCCTCCCCCCTGCGAGGCCGAGACAGGAACGAGCCGGAGGAAGCGACGACACGGCGTGCCACGTTGTCGCATCCGGAGGCGAGTCCGTCACTTTCGTGACCCCACTATCTATCTGTGGGTTTTTAGGGTTTTGGGTGCGTGCGGTGGGGGTGGAAACAGAATAACCGCATTGCGTCCTGTCAAATCCTAGCGCGTAACAATGCGGTAGCGCGAGGCCGAGCAGGGGGGAGGGGGGTCGGGACCCCCTCCCCACCCTTGCGAGGCCGAGCAGGGGGGAGGGGGGTCGGGACCCCCTCCCCTGCGAGGCCGAGACAGGAACGAGCCGGAGCAGGCAACGAGGCGGCGTGCCGCGTCGTCGCATGCGGAGGCGAGTCCATCACATCAGTGACCCCACTATCTATCTTAGGGTTTTTAGGGTTTAGGTTGCGTGCGGTGGGGGGTGGAAACAGAATAACCGCATTGCGTCCTGTCAAATCCTAGAGCGCAGCAATGCGGTAGCGCGAGGCCGAGCAGGGGGACCCCCCTCCCCCTGCGAGGCCGAGACAGGAACGAGCCGGAGCAGGCGACGACACGTCGTGCCGCGTCGTCGCATGCGGAGGCGAGTCCGTCACGTCCGTGACCCCACTATCTATCTTAGGGTTTTTAGGGTTTATGGTGCGTGCGGTGGGGGTGGAAACAGAATAACCGCATTGCGTCCTGTCAAATCCTAGCGCGCAGCAATTCGGTAGCGCGAGGCCGAGCAGGGACCCCCTCCCCCCTGCGAGGCCGAGACAGGAACGAGCCGGAGCAGGCGACGACGTGGCGTGCCGCGTCGTCGAATGTGGAGGCGAGTCCGTCACATCCATGACCCCACTATCTATCTTAGGGTTTTTAGGGTTTAGGGTGCGTGCGGTGGCGGTGGAAATAGAATAACCGCATTGCGTCCTGTCAAATCATAGCGCACAGCAATGCCGTAGCACGAGGACGAGCAAGGGGGAGGGGGGTCGGGACCCCCTCCCCCCCTGCGAGGCCGAGACAGGAACGAGCCGGAGGAGGCGACGACGCGGCGTGCTGCGTCGTCGCAGGCGGAGGCGAGTCCGTCACATCCGTGACCCCACTATCTATCTTAGGGTTGTTAGGGTTTAGGGTGCGTGCGTTGGGTGGAAACAGAATAACAGCATTGCGTCCTGTCAAATCCTAGCACGCAGCAATGCGGTAGCGCAAGGCCAAGCAGGGGGGAGGGGGGTCAGGACCCGCCCTCCCCTCCCCCTGTAAGGCCGAGACAGGAACGAGCCGGAGCAGGCGACGACGCGGCGTGCCGCGTCGTCGCATGCGGAGGCGAGTACGTCACATCCGTGACCCCACTATCTATCTTAGGGTTTTTAGGGTTTAGGGTGCGTGCGGTGGGGGTGGAAACAGAATAACCGCATTGCGTCCTGTCAAATCCTAGCGCGCAGCAATGCGGTAGTGCGAGGCCGAGAAGAGGGGGAGGGGGGTCGGGACCCCCCCTCTCCCCCTACGAGGCCGAGATAGGAAAGAGCCCGAGCAGGCGACGATGCAGCGTGCCACGTCGTCGCATGTGGAGGCGAGTCCGTCACATCTGTGACCGCACTATCTATCTTAGGGTTTTAAGGGTTTAGGGTGCATGCGGTGGGGGTGGAAACAGAATAACCGCATTGCGACCTGTCAAATCCTAGCGCGCAGCAATGCGGTAGCGCGAGGCCGAGCAGGGGGACCCCCTTCCCCCCTGCGAGGCCGAGACAGGAACAAGCCGGAGTAGGCGACGACACGGCGTGCCGCGTCGTCGCATGCCGAGGCTAGTCCGTCACTTCCGTGACCCCACTATCTATCTTAGGGTTTTTAGGGTTTTGGGTGCGTGCGGTGGGGGTGGAAATAGAATAACTGCTTTGCGTCCTGTCAAATCCTACCGCGCAGCAATGCGGTAGCGCTAGGCCGAGCAGGGGGAGGGGGGGTCGGGACCCCCTCCCCTCCCCTGCGAGGCCGAGACAGGAACAAGCCGGAGCAGGCGACGACGCGGCGTGCCGCGTCGTCGCATGCGGAGGCGAGTCCGTCACATCCGTGACCCCACTATCCATCTTAGGGTTTTTAGGGTTTAGGGTGCGTGCGGTGGGGGTGGAAACAGAATAACTGCATTGCGTCCTGTCAAATCCTAGCGCGCAACAATGCGGTAGCGCGAGGCCGAGCAGGGGGAGGGGGGGTCGGGACCCCCCCTCTCCCCTTGCGAGGCCGAGACAGGAACGAGCCGGAGCAGGCGACGATGCAGCGTGCCACGTCGTCGCATGTGGAGGCGAGTCCGTCACATCCGTGACCGCACTATCTATCTTAGGGTTTTATGGGTTTAGGGTGCGTGCGGTGGGGGTGGAAACACAATAACCGCATTGCGTCCTGACAAATCCTAGCGCGCAGCAATGCGGTAGCGCGAGGCCGAGCAGGGGGGACCCCCTCCCCCCTGCGAGGCCGAAACAGGAACGAGCCGGAGTAGGCGGCGACACGGCGTGCCGCGTCGTCGCATGCAGAGGCGAGTCCGTCACTTCCGTGACCCCACTATCTATCTTAGGGTTTTTAGGGTTTTGGGTGCGTGCGGTGGGGGTGGAAATAGAATAACCGCATTGTGTCCTGTCAAATCCTAGCGCGCAGCAATTCGGTAGCACGAGGCCGAGCAGGGGGGACCCCCTCCCCCCTGCGAGGCCGATACAAGAACGAGCCGGAGTAGGCGACGACGCGGCGTGCCGCGTCGTCGCATGAGGAGGCGAGTCCGTCACATCCGTGACCCCACTATCTATCTTAGGGTTTTTAGGGTCTAGGGTGCGTGCGGTGGGGGTGGAAACAGAATAACCGCATTGCGTCCTGTCAAATCCTAGCGCGCAGCAATGCGGTAGCACGAGGCCGAGCAGGGGGGGACCCCCTCCCCCCTGCGAGGCCGAGACAGGAACGAGCCGGAGGAAGCGACGACACGGCGTGCCACGTTGTCGCATCCGGAGGCGAGTCCGTCACTTTCGTGACCCCACTATCTATCTGTGGGTTTTTAGGGTTTTGGGTGCGTGCGGTGGGGGTGGAAACAGAATAACCGCATTGCGTCCTGTCAAATCCCAGCGCACAACAATGCGGTAGCGCGAGGCCGAGCAGGGGGGAGGGGGGTCGGGACCCCCTCCCCACCCTTGCGAGGCCGAGCAGGGGGGAGGGGGGTCGGGACCCCCTCCCCTCCCCTGCGAGGCCGAGACAGGAACGAGTCGGAGCAGGCGACGAGGCGGCGTGCCGCGTCGTCGCATGCGGAGGCGAGTCCATCACATCCGTGACCCCACTATCTATCTTAGGGTTTTTAGGGTTTAGGTTGCGTGCGGTGGGGGGTGGAAACAGAATAACCGCATTGCGTCCTGGCAAATCCTAGCGCGCAGCAATGCGGTAGCGGGAGGCCGAGCAGGGGGACCCCCTCCCCCCTGCGTGGCCGAGACAGGAACGAGCCGGAGCAGGCGACGACCCGTTGTGCCGCGTCGTCGCATGCGAAGGCGAGTCCGTCACGTCCGTGACCCCATTATCTATCTTAGGGTTTTTAGGGTTTAGGGTGCGTGCGGTGGGGGTGGAAACAGAATAACCGCATTGCGTCCTGTCAAATCCTAGCGCGCAGCAATTCGGTAGCGCGAGGCTGAGCAGGGACCCCCCTCCCCCCTGCGAGGCCGAGACAGGAACGAGCCGGAGCAGGCGACGACATGGCGTGCTGCGTCGTCGAATGTGGAGGCGAGTCCGTCACATCCATGACCCCACTATCTATCTTAGGGTTTTTAGGGTTTAGGGTGCGTGCGGTGGGGGTGGAAATAGAATAACCGTATTGCGTCCTGTCAAATCATAGCGCGCAGCAATGCCGTAGCGCGAGGCCGAGCAGGGGGGAGGGGGTCGGGACCCCTCCCCTCCCCCTGCGAGGCCGAGACAGGAATGAGCCGGAGCAGGCGACGACGCGGCGTGCTGCGTCGTCGCATGCGGAGGCGAGTCCGTCACATCCGTGACCCCACTATCTATCTTAGGGTTGTTAGGGTTTAGGGTGCGTGCATTGGGTGGAAACAGAATAACCGCATTGTGTCCTGTCAAATCCTAGCACGCAGCAATGCGGTAGCGCGAGGCCAAGCAGGGGAAGGGGGGTCAGGACCCGCCCTCCCCTCCCCCTGCGAGGCCGAGACAAGAATGAGCCGGAGCAGGCGACGACGCGGCGTGCCGCGTCGTCGCATGCGGAGGCGAGTACGTCACATCCGTGACCCCACTATCTATCTTAGGGTTTTTAGGGTTTTGGGTGCGTGCGGTGGGGGTGGAAATAGAATAACTGCATTGCGTCCTGTCAAATCCTAGCGCGCAGCAATGCGGTAGCGCGAGGCCGAGCAGAGGGGGAGGGGGGTCGGGACCCCCCCCTCTCCCCCTGCGAGGCCGAGATAGGAAAGAGCCGGAGCAGGCGACGATGCAGCGTGCCACGTCGTCGCATGTGGAGGCGAGTCCGTCACATCCGTGACCGCACTATCTATCTTAGGGTTTTAAGGGTTTAGGGTGCAAGCGGTGGGGGTGGAAACAGAATAACCGCATTACGACCTGTCAAATCCTAGCGCGCAGCAATGCGGTAGCGCGAGGCCGAGCAGGGGGGACCCCCTCCCCCCTGCGAGGCCGAGACAGGAACGAGCCGGAGTAGGCGACGACATCGCGTGCCGCGTCGTCGCATGCGGAGGCGAGTCCGTCACTTCCGTGACCCCACTATCTATCTTAGGGTTTTTAGGGTTTTGGGTGCATGCGGTGGGGGTGGAAATAGAATAACTACTTTGCGTCCTGTCAAATCCAAGCGCGCAGCAATGCGGTAGCGCTAGGCTGAGCAGGGGGGAGGGGGGTCGGGACCCCCTCCCCTCCCCTGCGAGGCCGAGACAGGAACAAGCCGGAGCATGCGACGACGCGGCGTGCCGCGTCGTCGCATGCGGAGGCGAGTCCGTCACCTCCGTGACCCCACTATCTATCCTAGGGTTTTTAGGGTTTAGGGTGCGTGCGGTGGGGGTGGAAACAGAATAACTGCTTTGCGTCCTGTCAAATCCTAGCGCGCAGCAATGCGGTAGCGCGAGGCCGAGCGGGGGGGGGAGGGGGGGTCGGGACCCCCCTCTCCCCTTGCGAGGCCGAGACAGGAACGAGCCGGAGTAGGCGACGATGCAGCGTGCCACGTCGTCGCATGTGGAGGCGAGTCCGTCACATCCGTGACCGCACTATCTATCTTAGGGTTTTAAGGGTTTAGGGTGCGTGCGGTGGGGGTGGAAACACAATAACCGCATTGCGTCCTGATAAATCCTAGCGCGCAGCAATACGGTAGCGCGAGGCCGAGCAGGGGGGGACCCCCTCCCCCCTGCGAGGCCGAGACAGGAACGAGCCGGAGTAGGCGGCGACACGGCGTGCCGCGTCGTCGCATGCGGAGGCGAGTCCGTCACTTCCGTGACCCCACTATCTATCTTAGGGTTTTTAGGGTTTTGGGTGCGTGCGGTGGGGGTGGAAATAGAATAACCGCATTGTGTCCTGTCAAATCCTAGCGCGCAGCAATTCGGTAGCACGAGGCCGAGCAGGGGGGACCCCCTCCCCCCTGCGAGGCCGATACACGAACGAGCCGGAGTAGGCGACGACGCGGCGTGCCGCGTCGTCGCATGCGGAGGCGAGTCCGTCACATCCGTGACCCCACTATCTATCTTAGGGTTTTTAGGGTCTAGGGTGCGTGCGGTGGGGGTGGAAACAGAATAACCGCATTGCGTCCTGTCAAATCCTAGCGCGCAGCAATGCGGTAGCACGAGGCCGAGCAGGGGGGGACCTGTCGTGGAATTGTCACGGCAGATGTCCTCGAGCTAGGACTTAGTCGTGGAGCCATCGCAGCTAGGAAACTTGAAGGGGTTATGCGGGACAAGGAACACGAGGGTTTATACTGGTTCGGCCCCTTACGGTGAAGGTAAAGCCTACGTCCAGTTCGAGGTGTTGTTGATTTGGGTTACAATCTCTAGGGAGCTAAACAGCTATGCCCGGCTCTCGGAGAGATTGTCGTCGTCGGCAAACCGCTGCCGGGTCGTCCCTTTATATAGGGAGGCTGACGCCCAGCAGCCCTTAGAGTCCCGGCCGGCTCATAAGAGTGTCCGGCTCGGGCTCTAAAACAATACTTGCCTTACACTACAAGTCTACTATAACAATGATTGTAACTACGGGCTTTAAGCCATATCCGGGTCTCAGCCCATCTCTAGCCCATTATCCTGAAACTTAGCTCCGGGCTTCTGGTAATGATCCTTGGAGTAACCCGGCCCTCCTGGCGGGTGACCCCCAGGTCTATATCCTCAACATTAGGCCCCAGATTGACTTGAGCCGGCTCGTGTCAATCTTCAGCTCCGCAGTCAGAAAAAAATCTCCGGCTTATCATTCATGTGAAGGTCATAACCCGGAGTGACGTCATCCTTCGGACTCCGGGTAATCCGCCGTGACGTCATCCTCCACTAAGTCCGTTTGTCACTCCGCTAGATCCGCAACGGATCTTTGCTTTTACTGACCTTCCGAGAATCGAGGCGCCGTGAGGGGGGAGATAACCACGCCGTGGCCTCTTCAAATCCCGCGCCCGCTTATGACTCGGCCTTATAAATAGGCCGGCCCGTCACTCTCTTCTTCAAATTCTCCTTCTTCCTCGCACTGCCATTCCTCTGCCCGAGCTTCTGCCGCCGCCGCCGTCGCACCCCTGGTCTTCCTCAACCCGGCCGCTGCATCAACCTGACTCGGACCAGATAACGTCGGCGACCTCCGCTCTTCTCCAGCTCCGGTGAGTCCCCTCTGCCTTACTAGCATAGATCTAGGACAGAGTTCATCTGTGTTCTTCATGTTCATCACTGTTACCGCAAGTTTCGGTAACCCCTGTAGCCACTGCCCCCGTTGATCCTTAGGCTTGTGTAGAACCACCGCGGTAGATATCTGAGGTTCATTTCTTCTGCAAGAACACCTCTTGTTACTGCATAAGGACTGGGTTCCATCTCAAGAACCTCCCCTGCTTCTGTTTTTTAGGTCTAGAAAACTTTCTCCGCTCCGACTACTTTGATCCAAAAAAGTTACTGTAATATGTGAAATCTGTTTACCACACTTAGTAAAAACTGCAGTCCTTGAATCTTAGCAGCTTATATTTCCGACTTAGAGAAAACACGCACCGTAGAACTTTCTGGTTTAAAGAGAATCATGCTCTGTAGTATCTTCCGACTTAACCGCAGTAAGCCGTAGACGACCAACTTATCCTAAAAGCCCCGACGGCTTAGATAACCCACCGTATCAATACATACCATTAGTCCCCTTCATAAGCCGTCATTGTAACTTGAATGATATACTCCGGCTTATAATTAACCCGGACACTTTTCTCTTCCTCGTAGACCACCAACCGTCACCATGCCTCCCAAGGCTCCCATCACTTGCAACTGGATGAAATCCAGCGTCACCGAAGAGACCCTGGCCAACTTCGTTAAGTCCGGATATCTGCCTAAGAAGGAAGTGATGTCCTACCGTGCCCCTGACCCGTCCGAAGAAAGGCCACAGCCGAGAGACGGGGAGGTAGTGATCTTTGCCGACCATATGAGCCGGGGCTTCGCACCGCCCGGCTCAAAATTCTTCCGGGACGTGCTCAACTTCTTTGATCTTCGGCCTCAGGATATAGGACCCAATTCCATATCCAACATCTGCAACTTCCAAGTTTTTTGTGAAGTATATCTTGGAGAAGAGCCGAGTCTGCTGCTCTTCAGAGAGCTGTTCTATTTGGACCGCCAAACCGAGTGCGCAAACGGTCCAAGTCTAGAGTTAGGCGGCATCTCCATCCAACGGCGCAGGGATTGTCTGTTCCCTTACGCAGAACCGCCAAGTCACCCCAAGGACTGGAACATGACTTGGTTCTACTGCCAAGACACGTCCCCGGCTGATGAGAGCCCGCTGCCCGGCTTTCGCCCAACGCGCCTGGAGCCAACTCATCCATTATCCGACAAACTGACTGCCGCAGAACGCCAGACTCTGCTTCCAACGATCAACAAGATCAAAGCCCTGCTAGGCAATGGTCTGAACGGAATTGACCTGGTCCGGGTCTGGATCTCATGGCGGGTGATCCCATTGAGCCGCCGCCCCGGCTTAATGTGTGAGTACACCGGGCGAAAGGATGACCCGCAGAGGCACAGTCGCAATGATCTTCCAGAAGACGTTGCTGAAGAAGAGACCAAGGCTCTTTTAAACGAGAGCTTGGCAGACTGTGGAAGAACCGGGCTAGCCCCGTTCTGCAAGACCAATCCAGCCCCAGTGGTAAGCCGCTGACTTTAACCTTTCCATTTTGTTTTACCTGTCATCTTACTAAGAACTCATTACTGTATTTCTCAGGCTGATGATAAATTCTGGCGGGTCAAGTATGACCACGAGGCGGCCAAGAAGGCCAGGAAGGCGAAGAAAGCCGCCAAGAGAGCCGCCCCTCGCAAAAAGGGAAACAGACCCACTGCTTCGGAGCTGCTGCAATTAAGCGATAGCTCCGAGTCAGAGGTAACCCTTAAATCTTTTAAATTCTTGCAGTATATGTTGTCTGATGCTGTCCGCCTTATCAACACTTGCTTATTGACAGGATGACACCGGCGCCAGTAACCCGGCGGTCGAAGAGGTAACATCACTTTCCTCCGGCTCGGAGCCTTTACCACAGCTGAATGTCCGAAGGGTAACCCGGAAAGTAAGCTTTTCCCATCCATTAGCTCACCGAGACCCTCAATTTCTTTTGAAGCAGCAGGTTCACGAGAGCCGGCGTCACACCCGGGCCCGCAAGGACACCGACCTCTCCACTGGGTTACCCGACGCAACGAGAAAACGCCGCACTGAGGTTTTTTCTCACCTGTACCCTTTTCATCCGTTGGCGTGTGTCATCCTCAGCCACTCAACTCTTCTGACTCCAATTACCAGGAGACCTCCCCCTCCTCGGGTGACTCCATGCAGTCAAGTCTGCCGGCCTTCAAGACCGCCCCCGGGTAACAACAATCTCCTTACATTATCTGTCTGTACTTACCCTTTGTATGCCTAACACTTCTGCCTTTTCAGTGCCCAGGCAAAGCTCACCAAAAGAGTAAAGAAGACCAGGTCAGCCGGAGTGCCCGACTTGCCTGAGCCGGAGACGACGGCTCAAGAGCCGCCAGTCGCCTCCGCCCCTGAAGCCACCATTCCCATGGATACGGCGCCTGAAGCCCCTGCCCCGACCACCAAGACAATGACCGAAACATTAGCTAACCCGGAGGCCTCCGGCTCAGCCCCACCAGCTAACGACCCGGACGTGGTAATTACCCGGACGGAGTTTGTTGAGCCGGGGAGGCCGACCGCGCTGGCCAAATGCTCCGCGAGGGGGGAGTTGCTACAACCCCACCGGGTGAATCTGGATCTCTCCAGCTACACCGACTTAAGTATTGGAGAACTCGTCTCAGGCTATATCAGCCAGGTTCACAAGAGCCGGGACGCCGAGATCGCCATGGTCAACCAGATCCAACACAAATCTGAGGTAACCTTCTGCTGTTCTCTTACTTTCCGCATAGTGATCCTTGCCATTCTAGCCCCCAAGTCTAGGACTTATACTTGAATATGTTGTAGACTTTAGATTCCGGCTTACTGAACTGAGCCGGCCGTACATAGATAGATACGTTCAATATGCATTAGCCCCCAAGTGCCAAGTGTCTTTGCTTGGAAAGCACTTGGGACTTTATAGGATGACTGTTGATAACCCGGAAATATATGCAGGCTGTTGGCAAGAAATTAGAGTCAGACCTGGCGGATCTCAAGAGCCGGCTGAAGGCACAAGAGATGGAGACCCGGAAGGCAAATGCCAAGTTTGTCTCCAGCATCGCCGCTCAGGAGAAGTTGAAGACTGAATTCGACGCTGAGCGGAAGGCCTGGGCTGAGGAGAAACCTGCACTGGTGACCCGGGCAGAACAGGCGGAGAAGGCCCTTACTGAGAAGACCGCTGAGCTCTCCGGTCTAAAGCGCCAAGTGTCCCAAATGGTAGCTGCCATCTTCGGTAAGTCGCCTCACCGGCTTTCATTCACGTTGGAATGTTTACATCTCTTAACTCATCCTTACCACCGGGTCATCTGATGTTGTTAAACAGGTTCCAGAAGCGCCAACTTGAACCAGAGCGTGGTCACCAAGTTAAAGGCCGTGTACACCCTGGTGGAACAGCTCTACACCGGGTCACAGCGGGCTTTAGCTGTGGTGGCCCTGTCGAATGAAGTGCCGACTCATCTGGCCGAAGTCCTGCGCCGGCTCGCAGTTCTGCCGCAGCGGATCCAGGAGCTACGATGAGCATCCGCGAGATCCGGAGCAATCGCCGCACTGACCCGGGCCAAAGCCTTCTTGCCGGAGCTAGACCCGGCAGACATCACCCTGGGTTATCCCAGCCTGAAAGAAGACGGCTCAGCGTTCGACCAGAAGGACTTCGCGGCTTGTGTGAAGGCTGTGCGCCCGGTGGCCACCATCATCGGGAACGACACCGATTTAACCAAGTATCAGCCGGGATACAACGCGGAGAATCAGAGGATTCCAACCCCTCGCTATGAAGCCATCAATCTGATTCCTCCGGCTCGCCAGCACACCTTCGCCCCGGAGATTAACCCGGACGGGTTAATTGACGAAGAAGCTCAGTTCGAAGCTCTCAGTGGCATCAACTGGAAGTCGTCGACCTTCGAAGCCTTGGGATCAGCCGGAGCAGAAGATGAACCGGGGACTTCGACTCAGCAGGCGTCATAAACCGGCTAGCAGCTCACCAAACAACGCTCCAACCTTGAAACTTTGAAAGATTTTTGTAATAGAATAGGTGCAACAATTTATCTCTGCCGTGCCCTCGTGCACGTAATGAATGCTGAAATCCTTTGAAGTCATTCTTTTTGATGCTCCTCCGGGTTATAATTATCCTTCGTACTTCTCAACCTTTCTTAAAAAAGTACCTTTAAGTATCTGCATAAGAAGGCCAATCACACGTCACAAGGCGGCTTACCGCCCTGAGAATCAGGTGTCTGAGATGGGTAACCCGGAAATTCAAACCAAAAAGACTGGTCTTTAACTATATTCTGAACACAGCCGTGATAACACACTCAACAGCTTGTAAGCATACTTCTGGGTTAAATAACCTGGGTAGCACGGTTAATATTTGAACTCGAATTTACTTGTCTTGATGACATCCATGATGCTCAACTAACAAGATAAACCAAAATTAAGCCGGCAAGTGAAGCCCGGCAGTACATACTTTGACATGATTAGAGTAAACTTGTGGTAAAATGTAAAAATTTAAGGACTTCCGGTTCGAATACGACCAGAACCTCGGTCCAAAGGGGTTAAGCTAAGATTCGGATACGATCATATAGCCCCTAGTGGGTTCGGCGATGCCAATCAAGAGGGTATCGACAGCTATGTTCTCTTGGGTTCGAATACGACCCATGTTTGAACAGGAAGCCCCCAAGTGATTCTGAAAATTGTTTAACGACGCTGATTCGAATACGATCCGCGTCGGTTCTCAGAGGGGTTACACCATTATTCAAATATGACCAAAGGCAACCTCCCAATGAGCTCGGCACTTTGCCGATCAAATGGGTATCGACAGCTATGTTCTCTTTGGTTCGAATACGACCCATGTGTGAACAGGAAGCCCCCAAGTGACTCTATTGCTTACAGCTAGATTCGAAGACGATCATAATCCGGATCTTCTGTAAGTCAGCATGTAAAAAACCACACCCATATTTGGGAGAGAGCAAAGGACAGAGGTCCTGCTTTATTACTTTATCATAATATATACATGGCTGAGATAAATATGTACATCACAAGAGCCGGTAGCTCAAGTGTAGTAAGGCCGAAGCTGAGCTATGTTCCACGGCCGACGGGTCTCCTCCTTAGATTTACGCGAGTCCTTATGCTCCCGGATATCAATGAGGTAATATGACCCGTTGTGCAAGTTCTTTCTGACCACAAAAGGCCCTTCCCAAGGCGGGGATAACTTGTGTGCATCTGTTTGATCCTGGATGAGTCGGAGCACAAGGTCGCCTTCTTGGAAGACTCGGGATTTGACCCGGCGGCTATGATAACGGCGCAGGTCCTGTTGGTAAATCGCTGAACGGGCGGCTGCCACATCACGCTGTTCGTCCAACAAGTCCAGAGCATCTTGGCGCGCCTGTTCATTATCCGTCTCAACATAAGCCGCCACACGAGGTGAATCATGACGGATGTCGCTGGGGAGAACTGCTTCTGCTCCATAAACCATGAAGAAAGGCGTGAAACCTGTAGACCTGTTAGGAGTAGTGTTGATTCTCCACAAGACGGAGGGCAACTCCTCCACCCAACAACCCGGCGTCCGTTGCAAAGGGACCGAGAGCCGGGGTTTGATGCCCTTCAGAATCTCCTGGTTAGCTCTCTCAGCTTGACCATTGGATTGGGGGTGTGCCACTGAAGAAACATCAAGCCGGATATGCTCTCTGTGACAAAACTCCTCCATAGCGCCTTTGGACAGATTCGCGCCATTGTCTGTTATGATGCTGTGTGGAAAGCCGAAGCGGAAGATCACCTTTTTCATAAACTGAACCGCCGTGGCTGCATCACACTTGCTAACCGGCTCAGCTTCCACCCACTTCGTGAATTTGTCCACTGCCACCAAGAGGTGGGTCTTCTTATCCTTGGACCGTTTAAAAGGCCCGACCATATCAAGCCCCCAGACCGCAAAGGGCCAAGTGATCGGGATCATAATCAATTCCTGAGCCGGCACATGAGCCCGTCGTGAGAACCTTTGGCAGCCATCGCATTTACTGACCAAGTCCTCTGCATCAGCGTGAGCCGTCAGCCAATAAAAACCATGACGGAAAGCCTTGGCCACAAGAGATTTCGAACCGGCATGATGGCCACAATCCCCTTCATGGATTTCGCGCAAGATCTCTTGACCTTCCTCAGGGGAGATACAACGCTGGAATGCCCCTGAAATACTGCGATGATGCAACTCGCCATCGATAACAATCATTGACTTAGCCCGCCGGGTTATTTGCCTGGCCAGAATTTCATCCTCAGGCAACTCTCCCCGGGTTATATAAGCCAGGTATGGTATTGTCCAGTCTGGTATGATATGCAGAGCCGCCACCAGTCGTGCCTCCGGGTCAGGGATAGCCAAGTCCTCCTCTGTAGGCAACTTAACCGAAGGGTTATATAGGACATCCAGGAAAGTGTTAGGCGGCACCGGCTTTCGCTGAGAGCCTAGCCGGCTTAACGCGTCAGCCGCCTCGTTCCGCCTGCGATCGATATGCTCCACTTGGTATCCCTGGAAGTGCCCGGCAATGGCATCAACCTCGCGGCGATAAGCCGCCATTTAGAGGATCCTTAGAATCCCAGGTGCCAGATACTTGTTGAGCCACCAAGTCCGAGTCACCAAAACACCTCACCCGGCTTAAGCTCATTTCCTTAGCCACCCGAAGACCGTGGAGCAAAGCCTCGTATTCCGCCGCATTATTAGTGCAAGGAAACATCAACCGTAGCACATAATGGAACTTGTCACCTTTAGGGGAAGCCAAGACAACACCAGCCCCCGAGCCCTCCAGCTGCCTGGACCCATCAAAGTGAATAGTCCAATAAGTGTTATCCGGCTTTTGCTCGGGTACTTGTGACTCTGTCCAATCATTGATGAAATCCACCCAGGCCTGAGACTTGACAGCAGTGCGTGGCACATATTTAAGGTCATGTGGTCCAAGCTCTATAGCCCACTTAGCAATTCTCCCTGTAGCCTCTCTGTTTTGGATAATATCACCAAGAGGGGCGGAACTGACCACAGTAATGGGATGACCCTGAAAATAATGCTTAAGCTTCCGGCTCGCCATAAACACCCCATACACGAGCTTCTGCCAATGTGGATACCTCTGCTTGGACTCAATGAGCACCTCACTGATATAATAAACCGGCCGCTGAACCGGATGCTCCTTTCCCGCCTCCTTGCGCTCCACCACAATAGCCACGCTGACGGCTCGTGCGTTTGCCGCCACGTACAGCAGCAAGGGCTCCTTATCAACCGGAGCAGCAAGGACAGGGGGCTCTGCCAGTTGCTTTTTCAAATCCTCAAAAGCGGTATTAGCTGCATCATTCCAGATGAAGTTGTCAGTTTTCTTCATCAACTGATATAAGGGCATAGCCTTCTCACCCAACCGACTTATAAACCGGCTTAAAGCAGCGATGCGACCCGCCAAACGCTGAACGTCATTTATGCACGCCGGCTTAACCAAGGAAGTGACGGCCTTGATCTTCTCCGGGTTAGCCTCAATGCCTCTGTCAGAAACCAAGAAACCCAATAGCTTGCCCGCAGGAACACCAAAAACACATTTGGCCGGGTTAAGCATCATCTTGTAGACCCGGAGATTATCGAAGGTTTCCCTTAAGTCATCTATCAGGGTTTCCTCCTTGATGGACTTAACCACAATATCGTCCACGTACGCGTGAACATTGCGCCCGATCTGTTTATGGAGAAAATTCTGTACACAACGCTGGTAAGTCGCCTGCGCACACTTGAGCCCAAAGGGCATAGAGACATAGCAGAAGGCTCCAAAGGGAGTGATGAACGCCGTCTTTTCCTGGTCCTTAACTGCCATCTTAATCTGATGATACCCGGAATAAGCATCCAAGAAACTTAAGCGTGCACAACCTGCCGTAGCATCAATGATTTGATCGATACGGGGGAGAGCAAAAGGATCAGCCGGGCACGCCTTGTTCAAGTCCGTGTAGTCCAGACACATCCGCCAGGTGCCATTCTTTTTAAGTACAAGCACCGGGTTAGCCAACCACTATGGGTGAAAAACCTCAACAATGAACCCGGCCGCCACAAGCCGGGCCACTTCTTCACCAATAGCCTTCCGCCTCTCTTCATTGAACCGTCGAAGGAACTGTCTGACCGGCTTAAATTTTGGATCAACATTGAGAGTGTGCTCAGCGAGTTCTCTAGGTACACCTGGCATGTCAGAAGGTTTCCATGCAAAGATGTCCCTATTCTCACGGATGAACTCGATGAGCGCGCCTTCCTATTTCGGGTCCAGATTTGCACTGATGCTGAACTGCTGAGACGAGTCACCTGGAACAAAATCAACAAGTTTAGTCTCATCAGCTGATTTAAACTTCATTGCTGGTTCATTCTCCGTGGTTGGCTTTTTCAGAGAGGTCATATCTGTTGGGTCAACATTGTCTTTATAAAATTTCAACTCTTCTGTGGCACAAACAGACTCTGCATAAGCCGCGTCACCTTCCTCACACTCCAGAGCCACTTTCCGGCTGCCGTGAACCGTAATGGTCCCGTTGTGACCCGGCATCTTGAGTTGTAAGTACACATAACACGGCCGTGCCATGAACTTGGCGTAAGCTGGCCGCCCGAATATAGCATGGTATGGACTTCTTATCTTGACCACCTCAAAGGTCAACTTTTCCACCCTGTAGTTGTTCTCATCACCGAAGGCCACTTCCAGTTCGATCTTGCCGACTGGATAAGCCGATTTACCAGGTACTACACCATGGAAGATAGTATTTGACTGTCTGAGGTTCTTATCAACTAGCCCCATACGACGGAAAGTCTCATAATATAGGATGTTGATGCTGCTGCCTCCATCCATGAGTACCTTTGTGAACTTATAGCCTCCCACTTGAGGAGCCACTACTAAGGCCAGGTGGCCCGGGTTATCCACCCGGGGAGGGTGATCCTCCCTACTCCACACTATGGGCTGCTCCGACCACCGCAAGTAGCGTGGAACCGCCGGCTCAACAGCATTGACAGCCCTCTTGTGAAGCTTCTCGTCTCGTTTGCACAAACTAGTGGTGAACACGTGATACTGTCCACCGCTAAGTTGCTTCGGGTTGGTCTGATAGCCCCCTGTTGCTGTTGATGACCCTGACCAGACTGTTGATTGAAGCCCCCTTGATCGTTCTGGGGACCGGAATTTGACCCGCCGCCCGGGCCATGAAAGCCGCCAGCGCCGGAGCCGCCTGCGCCTGGGCCGCCTGCGCCTAGGCCGTTGTAGTTTTTAAAGGCCTTCATGATAGCACAATCCTTCCACAGATGAGTCGCTGGCTTCTCTCGAGCCATGTCTCGGACAAGGTTCATTCAACAGCTGCTCCAGAGAAGGTCCTGACCCGCCGCCTCGGGGAGGGGGCCTCCCCTTGCGTCGCTGGTTGTTGCCTTGGGTGTTGGCTACGAACTCCAGGCTGCCATCGGCCTTGCGCTTGCCTCCTCCTTGATTCCCCGGGTTAAACTGAGGGCCCTTGCCATTGCCGTTCTTCTTTCCCTTCCCTGTCCTTTCATCATCTGAAGGGGGATCCTTGGTACCATCGGAATCCGCGTATTTGACAAGAGCCGCCATTAGCGTACCCATATCCGTGCAGTCACGTTTAAGCCGCCCAAGCTTCATCTTTAGGGGCACAAAACGACAGTTCTGCTCTAACATCAAGACTGCAGAGCCGGCGTCCATCTTATCTGATGAATGTATGATCTCCTTGACCCGGCGAACCCAATGGGTCGTGGACTCACCCTCCTGCTGCTTACAGTTAGTCAAATCCACAATCGACATAGACTGCCTACAGGTATCCTTGAAGTTTTGAATGAACCGGGCCTTCAGCTCAGTCCAAGACCCAATGGAGTTCGGTGGCAGCCCTTTTAACCACGTGCGGGCAGTTCCATCTAACATCATGGTGAAATACTTGGCCATGGCCGCCTCGCTGACCTCTAGCAGTTCCATAGCCATCTCATAACTTTCAATCCAGGCCGCAGGCTGTAAGTCAGCTGTATAATTAGGCACCTTCCTAGGGCCCTTGAAATCCTTAGGTAGACGTTCATTACGGATGGCCGGCACCAAACAAGGGACACCCCCGGTCCTGGTAGAAATACCCACATCAATGGACGCCGTTGGATAAGCCGGGGGGGTCTGATAAGCCGCCAATTGCGGCACCTACTCCTCCTCTTGCCGTGCTTGGTCTGCGGCGTAGAAGGTTCCAACATGAGCCGGGCCATGGCCAGGGGGCGGGTCATGGCGTCGGACATTACTTGAGCCGGTCGCCGAGACCATGTGCCGGCTGTAACTCGGGCTCTGGCCTGGGCGAGGAGTTGAGTGGATCCGGTCCCGGCTGTAGGAGTATGCCTCTTGCTGTGCTAGAGCCGTCTGCAGGAGTTCTCTGACCCGGCGGGTCTCAATAGCCGTCGGAGAGTCGCCATCGACGGGCAGAGCCGCCAGCCGTGCCGCTGCGGCGATCATGTTCTCCAGCGGGTTATTATAATGGCCCCGGGGTATTGGTACATACTGAGGTGGGGCGGGGGGCCCCTGGGGAGGTCCCATCACTCGTGGTTTAACAAGGGGTCCAGACCCGGGTGTTACGACCCCTGGCGGGTGACAGGACCCTGCACCTGGCGTGTTGAAGAGGTTGCGCGGATCGTAGACCGGCGGGAGTCGAGATTGAGCCTTTTGATGCCTCCTTCTCATGACCTCATTGGCCGCGTTCTGATCCATTGTGAGTTGGAAGGACTGCGCCTGAATCAGTTGAGTCTGGGCATCGAGAGCCGCCCGTTCCGCAGCCAGCCTGATTCCTTCTGCTGCAAGATCCTCTTTGGCTCTTATCAAATCTAGTTTCAACTGTGCCACCTCCGCATCATGCTGGGCTTGATCCGCCGGGTCAACCGTGGCGGTTAACAGGGCCGTCATCTTGTCCGTGAGATCCATCAGCACCTGGGCCGGAGAAGGCACCGGGTTTCCCAATCCAGCAGCGGGGTTCTGAACGGGCTGTGCACCAGCCATAAAAACTCCAACCTGACTCGGCGGCTCAAAGAGGTCCGGAATACTGTTGCCATCGGAATAACTCATGAGCCTGCCATCTTGAAGTTGGTACAACGAGTTTGACTCATCCGTGGCCGACTCGCCGTCAGAGCCGGCGGCCGCCTCATCCCCAGTCCCAGATGGATCCGTGGGCCCTCCGTGGATGCATCCTACAAAAGCGCGTTTTAAGGCAGGCCGGGCCCGGGCGGGTCGCGCGCCCTGAGCCGTTTCGATGAGGTCGGCGCGGAGGTCCGGCTCGGGGCCCGGTTCTCCAATCTTGCCGATGAAGACATGAATTCCACCGAAGGGGACCCGGTACCCGTACTCCGCTGAGCCGGCGTCGGGGCCCCAGTCCGCATTGTCGACGTAGAGCTTGCCGCGACGACTCTTGGTCATCCGGCCCACAGCGTATACCTTGAGCCCTTCGAAGCTGCCCTTCAAGAACTCAAATCCGCCGTGCGCTGGCCCCACGGTGGGCGCCAACTGTCGTGGAATTGTCACGGCAGATGTCCTCGAGCTAGGACTTAGTCGTGGAGCCATCGCAGCTAGGAAACTTGAAGGGGTTATGCGGGACAAGGAACACAAGGGTTTATACTGGTTCGGCCCCTTACGGTGAAGGTAAAGCCTACGTCCAGTTCGAGGTGTTATTGATTAGGGTTACAATCTCCAGGGAGCTAAACAGCTATGCCCGGCTCTCGGAGAGATTGTCGTCGTCGGCAAACCGCTGCCGGGTCGTCCCTTTATATAGGGAGGCTGACGCCCAGCAGCCCTTAGAGTCCCGGCCGGCTCATAAGAGTGTCCGGCTCGGGCTCTAAAACAATACTTGCCTTACACTACAAGTCTACTATAACAATGATTGTAACTACGGGCTTTAAGCCATATCCGGGTCTCAGCCCATCTCTAGCCCATTATCCTGAAACTTAGCTCCGGGCTTCTGGTAATGATCCTTGGAGTAACCTGGCCCTCCTGGTGGGTGACCCCCAGGTCTATATCCTCAACAGGACCCCCTCCCCCCTGCGAGGCCGAGACAGGAACGAGCCGGAGGAAGCGAAGACACGGCGTGCCACGTTGTCGCATCTAGAGGCGAGTCCGTCACTTTCGTGACCCCACTATCTATCTTAGGGTTTTTAGGGTTTTGGGTGCATGCGGTGGGGGTGGAAACAGAATAACCGCATTGCGACCTGTCAAATCCTAGCGCGCAGCAATGCGGTAGCGCGAGGCCGAGCAGGGGGGACCCCCCTCCCCCCTGCGAGGCCGAGACAGGAACGAGCCGGAGTAGGCGACGACACGGCGTGCCGCGTCGTCGCATGCGGAGGCGAGTCCGTCACTTCTGTGACCCCACTATCTATCTTAGGGTTTTTAGGGTTTTGGGTGCGTGCGGTGGGGGTGGAAATAGAATAACTGCTTTGCGTCCTGTCAAATCCTAGCGCGCAGCAATGCGGTAGCGCTAGGCCGAGCAGGGGGGAGGGGGGGTCGGGACCCCCTCCCCTCCCCTGCGAGGCCGAGACAGGAACAAGCCGGAGCATGCGACGACGCGGCGTGCCGCGTCGTCGCATGCGGAGGCGAGTCTGTCACCTCCGTGACCCCACTATCTATCTTAGGGTTTTTAGGGTTTAGGGTGCGTGCGGTGGGGGTGGAAACAGAATAACTGCATTGCGTCCTGTCAAATCCTAGCGAGCAGCAATGCGGTAGCGCGAGGCCGAGCATGGGGGGAGGGGGGGTCGGGACCCCCCTCTCCTCTTGCGAGGCCGAGACAGGAACGAGCCGGAGCAGGCGACGATGCAGCGTGCCACGTCGTCGCATGTGGAGGCGAGTCCGTCACATCCGTGACCGCACTATCTATCTTAGGGTTTTAAGGGTTTAGGGTGCGTGCGGTGGGGGTGGAAACACAATAATCCCATTGCGTCCTGATAAATCCTAGCGCGCAGCAATGCGGTAGCGCGAGGCCGAGCAGGGGGGGACCCCCTCCCCCCTGCGAGGCCGAGACAGGAACGAGCCGGAGTAGGCGGCGACACGGCGTGCCGCGTCGTCACATGCGGAGGCGAGTCCGTCACTTCCGTGACCCCACTATCTATCTTAGGGTTTTTAGGGTTTTGGGTGCGTGCGGTGGGGGTGGAAATAGAATAACCGCATTGTGTCCTGTCAAATCCTAGCGCGCAGCAATTCGGTAGCACGAGGCCGAGCAGGGGGGGACCCCCTCCCCCCTGGGAGGCCGATACAAGAACGAGCCGGAGTAGGCGACGACGCGGCGTGCCGCGTCGTCGCATGCGGAGGCGAGTCCGACACATCCGTGACCCCACTATCTATCTTAGGGTTTTTAGGGTCTAGGGTGCGTGCGGTGGGGGTGGAAACAGAATAACCGCATTGCGTCCTGTCAAATCCTAGCGCGCAGCAATGCGGTAGCACGAGGCCGAGCAGGGGGGGACCCCCTCCCCCCTGCGAGGCCGAGACAGGAACGAGCCGGAGGAAGCGACGACACGGCGTGCCACGTTGTCGCATCCGGAGGCGAGTCCGTCACTTTCGTGACCCCACTATCTATCTTAGGGTTTTTAGGGTTTTGGGTGCGTGCGGTGGGGGTGGAAACAGAATAACCGCATTGCGTCCTGTCAAATCCTAGCGCGCAACAATGCGGTAGCGCGAGGCCGAGAAGGGGGAGGGGGGTCGGGACCCCCTCCCCACCCTTGCGAGGCCGAGATAGGAAAGAGCCGGAGCAAGCGACGATGCAGCGTGCCACGTCGTCGCATGTGGAGGCGAGTCCGTCACATCCGTGACCGCACTATCTATCTTAGGGTTTTAAGGGTTTAGGGTGCATGCGGTGGGGGTGGAAACAGAATAACCGCATTGTGACCTGTCAAATCCTAGCGCGCAGCAATGCGGTAGCGCGAGGCCGAGCAGGGGGGACCCCCCTCCCCCCTGCGAGGCCGAGACAGGAACGAGCCGGAGTAGGCGACGACACGGCGTGCCGCGTCGTTGCATGCGGAGGCGAGTCCGTCACTTCCGTGACCCCACTATCTATCTTAGGGTTTTTAGAGTTTTGGGTGCGTGCGGTGGGGGTGGAAATAGAATAACTGCTTTGCGTCCCGTCAAATCCTAGCGCGCAGCAATGCGGTAGCGCTAGGCCGAGCAGGGGGGGGGGGGGTCGGGACCCCCTCCCCTTCCCTGCGAGGCCGAGACAGGAACAAGCCGGAGCAGGCGACGACATTCCGTCCTGTCAAATCCTAGCGCGTAGCAATGCGGTAGCGCGAGGTCGAGCAGGGGGGACCTCCCCTCCCCCCTGCGAGGCCGAGACAAGAACGAGCCGGAGGAGGCGACGACACGGCGTGCCGCGTCGTCGCATGCGGAGGCGAGTCTGTCACCTCCGTGACCCCACTATCTATCTTAGGGTTTTTAGGGTTTAGGGTGCGTGCGGTGGGGGTGGAAACAGAATAACTGCATTGCGTCCTATCAAATCCTAGCGCGCAGCAATGCGGTAGCGCGAGGCCGAGCATGGGGGGAGGGCGGGTCGGGACCCCCCTCTCCTCTTGCGAGGCCGAGACAGGAACGAGCCGGAGCAGGCAACGATGCAGCGTGCCACGTCGTCGCATGTGGAGGCGAGTCCGTCACATCCGTGACCGCACTATCTATCTTAGGGTTTTAAGGGTTTAGGGTGCGTGCGGTGGGGGTGGAAACAGAATAACCGCATTGCGTCCTGACAAATCCTAGCGCGCAGCAATGCGGTAGCGCGAGGCCGAGCAGGGGGGACCCCCTCCCCCCTGCTCGGCCGAGACAGGAACGAGCCGGAGTAGGCGACGACACGGCGTGCCGCGTCGTCGCATGCGGAGGCGAGTCCGTCACTTCCGTGACCCCACTATCTATCTTAGGGTTTTTAGGGTTTTGGGTGCGTGCGGTGGGGGTGGAAATAGAATAACCGCATTTCGTCCTGTCAAATCCTAGCGCGCAGCAATGCGGTAGCGCGAGGCCGAGCAGGGGGGAGGGGGGGTCAGGACCCCCTGCCCTCCCCTGCGAGGCCGAGACAGGAACAAGCCGGAGCAGGCGACGACGCGGCGTGCCGCGTCGTCGCATGCGGAGGCGAGTCCGTCACATCCGTGACCCCACTATCTATCTTAGGGTTTTTAGGGTTTAGGGTGCGTGCGGTGGGGGTGGAAACAGAATAACCGCATTGCGTCCTGTCAAATCCTAGCGCGCAGCAATGCGGTAGCGCGAGGCCGAGCAGGGGGGACCCCCCTCCCCCCTGCGAGGCCGAGACAGGAACGAGCCGGAGCAGGCGACGACACGGCGTGCCGCGTCGTCGCATGCGGAGGCGAGTCCGTCACTTCTGTGACCCCACTATCTATCTTAGGGTTTTTAGGGTTTTGGGTGCGTGCGGTGGGGGTGGAAATAGAATAACTGCTTTGCGTCCTGTCAAATCCTAGCGCGCAGCAATGCGGTAGAGCTAGGCCGAGCAGGGGGGAGGGGGGTCGGGACCCCCTCCCCTCCCCTGCGAGGCCGAGACAGGAACAAGCCGGAGCATGCGACGACGCGGCGTGCCGCGTCGTCGCATGCGGAGGCGAGTCTGTCACCTCCGTGACCCCACTATCTATCTTAGGGTTTTTAGGGTTTAGGGTGCGTGCGGTGGGGGTGGAAACAGAATAACTGCATTGCGTCCTATCAAATCCTAGCGCGCAGCAATGCGGTAGCGCGAGGCCGAGCATGGGGGGAGGGCGGGTCGGGACCCCCCTCTCCTCTTGCGAGGCCGAGACAGGAACGAGCCGGAGCAGGCAACGATGCAGCGTGCCACGTCGTCGCATGTGGAGGCGAGTCCGTCACATCCGTGACCGCACTATCTATCTTAGGGTTTTAAGGGTTTAGGGTGGGTGCGGTGGGGGTGGAAACACAATAATCGCATTGCGTCCTGATAAATCCTAGCGCGCAGCAATGCGGTAGCGCGAGGCCGAGCCGGGGGGGACCCCCTCCCCCCCTGCGAGGCCGAGAGAGGAACGAGCCGGAGTAGGCGGCGACACGGCGTGCCGCGTCGTCGCATGCGGAGGCGAGTCCGTCACTTCCGTGACCCCACTATCTATCTTAGGGTTTTTAGGGTTTTGGGTGCGTGCGGTGGGGGTGGAAATAGAATAACCGCATTGTGTCCTGTCAAATCCTAGCGCGCAGCAATTCGGTAGCACGAGGCCGAGCAGGGGGGACCCCCTCCCCCCTGGGAGGCCGATACAAGAACGAGCCGGAGTAGGCGACGACGCGGCGTGCCGCGTCGTCGCATGCGGAGGCGAGTCCGTCACATCCGTGACCCCACTATCTATCTTAGGGTTTTTAGGGTCTAGGGTGCGTGCGGTGGGGGTGGAAACAGAATAACCGCATTGCGTCCTGTCAAATCCTAGCGCGCAGCAATGCGGTAGCACGAGGCCGAGCAGGGGGGACCCCCTCGCCCCTGCGAGGCCGAGACAGGAACGAGCCGGAGGAAGCGACGACACGGCGTGCCACGTTGTCGCATCCGGAGGCGAGTCCGTCACTTTCGTGACCCCACTATCTATCTTAGGGTTTTTAGGGTTTTGGGTGCGTGCGGTGGGGGTGGAAACAGAATAACCGCATTGCGTCCTGTCAAATCCTAGCGCGCAACAATGCGGTAGCGCGAGGCCGAGCAGGGGGGAGGGGGGTCGGGACCCCCTCCCCACCCTTGCGAGGCCGAGATAGGAAAGAGCCGGAGCAGGCGACGATGCAGCGTGCCACGTCGTCGCATGTGGAGGCGAGTCCGTCACATCCGTGACCGCACTATCTATCTTAGGGTTTTTAGGGTTTAGGGTGCGTGCGGCGGGGGTGGAAAAAGAATAACCGCATTGCGTCCTGTCAAATCCTAGCGCGCAGCAATGCGGTAGCGCGAGGCCGAGCAGGGGGACCCCCCTCCCCCCTGCGAGGCCGAGACAGGAACGAGCCGGAGTAGGCGACGACACGGCGTGCCGCGTCGTCGCATGCGGAGGCGAGTCCGTCACTTCTGTGACCCCACTATCTATCTTAGGGTTTTTAGGGTTTTGGGTGCGTGCGGTGGGGGTGGAAATAGAATAACTGCTTTGCGTCCTGTCAAATCCTAGCGCGCAGCAATGCGGTAGCGCTAGGCCGAGCAGGGGGGAGGGGGGGTCGGGACCCCCTCCCCTCCCCTGCGAGGCCGAGACAGGAACAAGCCGGAGCATGCGACGACGCGGCGTGTCGCGTCGTCGCATGCGGAGGCGAGTCTGTCACCTCCGTGACCCCACTATCTATCTTAGGGTTTTTATGGTTTAGGGTGCGTGCGGTGGGGGTGGAAACAGAATAACTGCATTGCGTCCTGTCAAATCCTAGCGCGCAGCAATGCGGTAGCACGAGGCCGAGCATGGGGGGAGGGGGGGTCGGGACCCCCCTCTCCTCTTGCGAGGCCGAGACAGGAACGAGCCGGAGCAGGCGACGACGCAGCGTGCCACGTCGTCGCATGTGGAGGCGAGTCCGTCACATCCGTGACCGCACTATCTATCTTAGGGTTTTAAGGGTTTAGGGTGCGTGCGGTGGGGGTGGAAACACAATAATCGCATTGCGTCCTGATAAATCCTAGCGCGCAGCAATGCGGTAGCGCGAGGCCGAGCAGGGGGGGACCCCCTCCCCCCTGCGAGGCCGAGACAGGAACGAGCCGGAGTAGGCGGCGACACGGCGTGCCGCGTCGTCGCATGCGGAGGCGAGTCCGTCATTTCCGTGACCCCACTATCTATCTTAGGATTTTTAGGGTTTTGGGTGCGTGCGGTGGGGGTGGAAATAGAATAACCGCATTGTGTCCTGTCAAATCCTAGCGCGCAGCAATTCGGTAGCACGAGGCCGAGCAGGGGGGGACCCCCTCCCCCCTGGGAGGCCGATACAAGAACGAGCCGGAGTAGGCGACGACGCGGCGTGCCGCGTCGTCGCATGCGGAGGCGAGTCCGTCACATCCGTGACCCCACTATCTATCTTAGGGTTTTTAGGGTTTTGGGTGCGTGCGGTGGGGGTGGAAATAGAATAACTGCTTTGCGTCCTGTCAAATCCTAGCGCGCAGCAATGCGGTAGCACGAGGCCGAGCAGGGGGGAGGGGGGTCGGGACCCCCTCACCTCCCCTGCGACGCCGAGACAGGAACAAGCCGGAGCAGGCGACGACGCGGCGTGCCGTGTCGTCGCATGCGGAGGCGAGTCCGTCACATCCGTGACCCCAGTATCTATCTTAGGGTTTTTAGGGTTTAGGGTGCGTGCGGTGGGGGTGGAAATAGAATAACTGCATTGCGTCCTGTCAAATCCTAGCGTGCAGCAATGCGGTAGCGCCAGGCCGAGCAGGGGGGAGGGGGGGGGTCGGGACCCCCTCTCTCCCCTTGCGAGGCCAAGACAGGAACGAGCCGGAGCAGGCGACGATGCAGCGTGCCACTTCGTCGCATGTGGAGGCGAGTCCGTCACATCCGTGACCGCACTATCTATCTTAGGGTTTTAAGGGATTAGGGTGCGTGCGGTGGGGGTGGAAACAGAATAACCGCATTGCGTCCTGACAAATCCTAGCGCGCAGCAATGCGGTAGCGCGAGGCCGAGCAGGGGGGACCCCCTACCCCCTGGGAGGCCGAGACAGGAACGAGCCGGAGTAGGCGACAACACGGCGTGCCGCGTCATCGCATGCGGAGGCGAGTCCGTCACTTCCGTGACCCCACTATCTATCTTAGGGTTTTTAGGGTTTTGGGTGCGTGCGGTGGGGGTGGAAATAGAATAACCGCATTGCGTCCTGTCAAATCCTAGCGCGCAGCAATGCGGTAGCGCGAGGCCGAGCAGGGGGGAGGGGGGTCAGGACCCCCTCCCCTCCCCTGTGAGGCCGAGACAGGAACAAGCCGGAGCAGGCGACGACGCGGCGTGCCGCGTCGTCGCATGCGGAGGCGAGTCCGTCACATCCGTGACCCCACTATCTATCTTAGGGTTTTTAGGGTTTAGGGTGCGTGCGGTGGGGGTGGAAACAGAATAACCGCATTGCGTCCTGTCAAATCCTAGCGCGCAGCAATGCGGTAGCGCGAGACCGAGCAGGGGGGACCCCCTCCCCCCTGCGAGGCCGAGAGAGGAACGAGCCGGAGTAGGCGACGACACGGCGTGCCGCGTCGTCGCATGCGGAGGCGAGTCCGTCACTTCCGTGACCCCACTATCTATCTTAGGGTTTTTAGGGTTTTGGGTGCGTGCGGTGGGGGTGGAAATAGAATAACTGCTTTGCGTCCTGTCAAATCCTAGCGCGCAGCAATGCGGTAGCGCTAGGCCGAGCAGGGGGAGGGGGGTCGGGACCCCCTCCCCTCCCCTGCGACGCCGAGATAGGAACAAGCTGGAGCAGGCGACGACGCGGCGTGCCGTGTCGTCGCATGCGGAGGCGAGTCCGTCACATCCGTGACCCCACTATCTATCTTAGGGTTTTTAGGGTTTAGGGTGCGTGCGGTGGGGGTGGAAATAGAATAACTGCATTGCATCCTGTCAAATCCTAGCGTGCAGCAATGCGGTAGCGCCAGGCTGAGCAGGGGGGGAGGGGGGCTCGGGACCCCCTCTCTCCCCTTGCGAGGCCGAGACAGGAACGAGCCGGAGCAGGCGACGATGCAGCGTGCCACTTCGTCGCATGTGGAGGCGAGTCCGTCACATCCGTGACCGCACTATCTATCTTAGGGTTTTAAGGGTTTAGGGTGCGTGCGGTGGGGGTGGAAACAGAATAACCGCATTGCGTCCTGACAAATCCTAGCGCGCAGCAATGCGGTAGCGCGAGGCCGAGCAGGGGGGACCCCCTACCCCCTGGGTGTAACGCCCACGATGCGGCTATATCTCCCACGTGTCGAGGCACGACTTAGAGGCATAACCGCATAGTGGTTTTGTCGCAAGAAGGGTCATCTTCGCAAAATCCCATGTAATGAACAAGAATGGGATAAAGAGTTGGCTTACAATCGCCACTTCACACAATACATAATTATCATTCATACATCATCCAAAATACAATCATATAGACCGACTACGGCCAAAATCCAGATGAAAATAAGACAACCCCAAGTGCTAGATCCCCGATCGTCCCAACAGGGCTCCACTACTGATCATCAGGAAAAGACACATAGTAACGACCACGTTCCTCGTCGAACTCCCACTTGAGATCGACGCCATCGTCTGCACTGGCAGCGTCGGCACCTGCAACTGGTGTTGGAAGTATCTGTGAGTCACGGGGTCTCAGCAATCTCACACCCGCGAGATCAAGACTATTTAAGCTTATAGGACAAGGAGATGTAAAGAGGTGGAGCTGCAGCGGCAAAAGCATATATGGTGGCTAACTTGCGCAAATGAGAGCGAGAAGAGAAGCAATGGGACGGGCGTCATCTAACAATGACCCAGAAGAGGTCCTGAACACCTACTTACGTCATACATAACACAGACCGTGTTCACTTCCCGGACTCCGCCGAGAAGAGACCATCACGGCTACACACGCACTTGGTGTATTTTAATTGGGTCAAGTGACAAGTTATCTACAACCGGACATTAACAAATTCCCATCTGCCTCATAACCGCGGGCACGGCTTTCGAAAGATAATACCCTGCAGGGGTGTCCCAACTTAGCCCATCATAAGCTCTCACGGTCAACGAAGGATATACCTTCTTCCGGAAAGACCCGATCAGTCTCGGAATCCCGGTTTACAAGACATCTCGACAATGGTAAAACAAGACCAGCAAAGCCTCCCGAATGTGCCGACAAATCCCGATAGGAGCTGCACATATCTCGTTCTCAGGGCACACCGGATTGTCCAAGCTTCCGATAGGCCAGACCAAAGTTGCCCCTGGTGGCCACCGGCGACTGACAGTTTGGACCAATACTCAGAGGAGCACTGGCCCGGGGGTTTAAAATAAAGATGACCCTCGGGCTCTAGAAAACCCGGGGAAAAAGGTATAGGTCGCAAATGGTAAAACCAAGGTTGGGCCTTGCTGGAGGAGTTTTATTCAAGGCGAACTGTCAAGGGGGTCCCATAAATCACCCGACCGCGTAAGGAACGCAAACTCAAGGAACATCATCCCGGTATAACAGTAACTAGGGCGGCAAGAGTGGAACAAAACACCAGGCATAAGGCCGAGCCTTCCACCCTTAACCAAAATATATAGATGCATTAATTAAATAAGAGATATTGTGATATCCCAACATGTCCATGTTCCGATATGGAACAACTTCAACTTCACCTGCAGCTAGCAACGCTATAAGAGGGGCTGAGCAAAAGCGGTACATAGCCAAACAACGGTTTGCTAGGAAAAGATGGATAGGGGCTGACAAGGCTGAAATAGGAGACATGATATAGCAAGTGATAGGTAGCGAGCATGGCAATAGAGCGAACAACTAGTATAGCAAAGATAGAAGTGATTTCGAGGGGTGGTCATCTTGCCTGCAAGGTTCTCAGAGTTGTCGAAAGCTTGATCCTCGTAAGCGTACTCGACAGGTTCCTCGTTCACGAACTCGTCTCCCGGCTCTACCCAAGACAAGAACACAAGCAAACGGTACCACAATCAACACGAGAAATGCGCAAGCAACATGATGCAAAACATGTATGATATGCAAGATATGATATGCGATGCATATGCGTGCTCCGGAAGGAAAATGATGAACATGGCAGTAACTTGGCAAACCAAGCATGCCACTGGAAAGATGAGATGATTTCGGTCGAAATCGATATAAAGATCACCGGAATCGGATGCACGGTTTGCAAATGGCAAGCAAAACAAGAATGACACTAATCTGCGATAAACAGCAAGATAGCACTTCAAATGCAACAAGTAACAATGCTACAGCACCCCAACATAGCAACAAAGCACATGGCAGTAATCTACAGGAGATGCTTGACAAAAGATGAACACTGAGCTACGGCTAGTTCACAACATAACAAGCTCAAACAAGCATGGCAAAAGTGCAAAAGATTATAGGTTCACAGACTTGGTGAAAAACTGGACATGGCAGAAATCAGCATCAGGTAGCAATGTTGAGAGCACGAAATCAACATGCTACAGCAACTTAACATTGCAAAACAAGGCATAGTAGTGTTCTACTAAATGCACATGACAAAAGTCCCTTACTGACCATAAGCCAAGAAGGACCAGAAGATCTGATGGCAAGCATGTAAACATAGCAAGTTTCGTTATCAGGTTTCAGACTTAGCAGAAAACAGAGCATGGCAGAAATATTAATATGTAGGCCTCTTTGTGAGCTTGAAGCACTCACTACAGAGCAATGCATGACAAACCAAGCATACCTACAACAATATGGCATGTTTATGAAGCTATCCATGGCAAGAACAATTGCATACCATGTATGGATCAACTACAATAAGCTTGGCAAAAATGCATGTCATGTTAAGAATCTGCCAGAAATATTTTATAGCAAAAGTAGAGCAAGATTGAGTCATGCTATAGTACTCTAAAATTGCAAAACATTGCAGGAATGGATCAATTACAACTATAGATACAAAACATCCTTACTGAACATCTCCAAAATATGTATGGATCTCTCTGTAGCATCAAGTTTTCATGTCAATAAAATTACAGCACACGAGGACTTAGAGAAATCACTAAGTCCCTGAAATCAGAAATATTACGGGGCCTACTTTGCATGCTTGTGCTAGTCACCACATAGATCACAAAAATACATGGACTATACCACTGGAAATATGGCATGGCATACTTCAAAACACATGTTGAGCTCATGCTCAAAAGATGCACAGAATAAATGATACGAAAATGACAAATCTCCAAGTTCTGATAAGAACCAGAGAATAACAACAACTAGCCCTCTTCCAACGAAGATTTGGGCATCAAGATGACCTCTCATGAAAATGATGCAATTGAACAAAATGAAGAGCATCACGAGACGAACAATTTGGCATATTATACGCACGAATGGGAGCTAATGCACAAAGTTATCGCATCGGGAACAGGAGCATATACTGAAAAGTTTCTGGGACTTGGAAAAAAATAACGGGATCTCGGGGGAAAAAGTCAACGCCTCACCACAGAGAGATCGATCCAGATCTCGATCGGGGCTGGGCCGCCGGTGGGAGGAAGAGGCGCCGGAGGGCGATGGCGAGGTAGGGCCGGAGGGAGGAGGAGCGGGGCGGCGGCGCCGGTCGCCGGAGGAGGAGAGGACGGCGGGGTCGGCGGGCTCCGGGCGGCGGGGCACGGGCGCCGGCGGCGGGGCACGGGCGCCGGCGGCGGGCGGCGGGGGCCGGGGCGCGCGGCGGCGGGGCGCCGGCGACGGGCGTCGGGGAGGCGGAGCGGCGGCGGGCGTGCGGGCGGCGGACGGCGCGGGCCTGGAGGGCCGGCGACGGGCCTGCGGGCCGGCGGCGGGGCGAGACGGAGGCGGGCCACGTGGCGCTCGCGGGTTGGCCGGGCGGCGCGGCGGACGTGTCCGGCGCGGGCGGACGCGTCCGGCGCGGCGCGGAGGAAGAGGGTTAGGGCTTGGTCTGCAAATGTATATCGGGATGTCCACCTATAAATAGGTAGAGGGAGCTAGGAGACTCCAAATGAGGTGCGGTTTTCGCCCACACGATCGTGATCGAACGACCTAGAGCATGGAAGAGAGTTTGGTGGGTTTTGGGCGGGTTTTGGAGGGGGTTTTTGCTGGACAATCAAATGGACATTGCGGAGGCCCGGTTAACCGTTGGAGTACCAAACGACCTCCGAATGGAACGAAACTTGACCGGTAGATTCCGGGTGGTATATTAAAGCCACTTGTCAAGCCTCGGTCCACTCCGAGAAAGTTTGACACACGCACACGAAAGAAAACTAGAGGGGTGCACCGGAGGAGATAGGAGCGCCGGATTGGAAAACGGACAACGGGGAAAATGCTCGGATGCATGAGACGAACACGTATGCGAATGCAATGCACATGATGATATGATATGAAAATGCATGATATGACAAAATACAAAACGAAAGACAAAACCCAACAACGGAGGGAAAAACATATCACATAGCCGGAAATGGCAAGAGTCGGAGTTACAAATATGGCAAGTTACATGCGGGGTGTTACACTGGGAGGCCGAGACAGGAACGAGCCGGAGTAGGCGACAACACGGCGTGCCGCGTCATCGCATGCGGAGGCGAGTCCGTCACTTCCGTGACCCCACTATCTATCTTAGGGTTTTTAGGGTTTTGGGTGCGTGCGGTGGGGGTGGAAATAGAATAACCGCATTGCGTCCTGTCAAATCCTAGCGCGCAGCAATGCGGTAGCGCGAGGCCGAGCAGGGGGGAGGGGGGGTCAGGACCCCCTCCCTCCCCTGTGAGGCCGAGACAGGAACAAGTCGGAGCAGGCGACGACGCGGCGTTCCGCGTCGTCGCATGCGGAAGCGAGTCCGTCACATCCGTGACCCCACTATCTATCTTAGGGTTTTTAGGGTTTAGGGTGCGTGCGGTGGGGGTGGAAACAGAATAACCGCATTGCGTCCTGTCAAATCCTAGCGCGCAGCAATGCGGTAGCGCGAGGCCGAGCAGGGGGGACCCCCCTCCCCTCCCCTGCGAGGCCGAGACAGGAACGAGGCGGAGCAGGCGACGACGCGGCGTGCCGTGTCGTCGCATGTGGAGGCGAGTCCGTCACATCCGTGACCCCACTATCTATCTGTTGCGGAACGTAGTAATTTCAAAAAAATTTCCTACGCACACGCAAGATCATGGTGATGCATAGCAACGGGAGGGGAGAGTGTTGTCCACGTACCCTCGTAGACCGACAGCGGAAGCGTTATCACAACGCGGTTGATGTAGTCGTACGTCTTCACGATCCGACCGATCAAGTACCGAACGTACGGCACCTCCGAGTTCTACACACGTTCAGCTCGATGACGTCCCTCGAACTCCGATCCAGCCGAGTGCTGAGGGAGAGTTTCGTCAGCACGACGGCGTGGTGACGATGATGATGTTCCACCGACGCAGGGCTTCGCCTAAGCTCCGCAACGGTATTATCAAGGTGTAATTTGGTGGAGGGGGGCACCGCACACGGCTAAGAGATCTCAAGGATCAATTGTTGTGTCTATGGGGTGCTCCCCTGCCCCCGTATATAAAGGAGCAAGGAGGAGGCAGCCGGCCAAGGGAGAGGCGCGCCAAAGGGGGGAGTCCTACTCCCACCGGGAGTAGGACTCCTCCTTTCCTTGTGGGAGTAGGAGAAGGGAAGGGGGAAGGAGAAAGAAGGAAGGGGCACCCCCCTCCCTAGTCCAATTCGGACTAGCCCATGGGGAGGGGTGCGGCCACCCTTTGGGGTCTTTCTCTCCTTTCCCGTATGGCCCATTAAGGCCCAATACGAATTCCCGTAACTCTCCGGTACTCCGAAAAATACCCGAATCACTCGGAACCTTTTCGAAGTCCGAATATAGTCGTCCAATATATCGATCTTTACGTCTCGACCATTTCGAGACTCCTCGTCATGTCCCCGATCTCATCCGGGACTCCGAACTCCTTCGGTACATCAACATACATAAACTCATAATAAAACTGTCATCGTAACTTTAAGCGTGCGGACCCTTCGGGTTCGAGAACTACGTAGACATGACCGAGACACCTCTCCGGTCAATAACCAATAGCGGGATGCCCATATTGGCTCCCACATATTCTACGAAGATCTTTATCGGTCAGACCGCATAACCACATACGTTGTTCCCTTTGTCATCGGTATGTTACTTGCCCGAGATTCGATCGTCGGTATCTCGATACCTAGTTCAATCTCGTTACCGGCAAGTATCTTTACTCGTTCCATAATACATCATCCCGTAACTAACTCATTAGTCACAATGCTTGCAAGGCTTATAGTGATGTGCATTACCGAGTGGGCCCAGAGATACCTCTCCGATAATCGGAGTGACAAATCCTAATCTCGAAATACGCCAACCCAACAAGTACCTTTGGAGACACCTGTAGAGCACCTTTATAATCACCCAGTTACGTTGTGACGTTTGGTAGCACACAAAGTGTTCCTCCGGTAAACGGGAGTTGCATAATCTCATAGTCATAGGAACATGTATAAGTCATGAAGAAAGCAATAGCAACATACTAAACGATCGGGTGCTAAGCTAACGTAATGGGTCATGTCAATCACGTCATTCTCCTAATGAGGTGATCCCGTTAATCAAATGACAACTCATGTCTATGGCTAGGAAACATAACCATCTTTGATTAACGAGCTAGTTAAGCAGAGGCATACTAGTGACACTCTGTTTGTCTATGTATTCACACATGTATTATGTTTCCGGTTAATACAATTCTAGCATGAATAATAAACATTTATCATGATATAAGGAAATATATATAATACTTTATTTATTGCCTCTAGGGCATATTTCCTTCAGTCTCCCACTTGCACTAGAGTCAATAATCTAGTTCACATCGCTATGTGATTTAACATCAATAATTCACATCACCATGTGATTAACACCCATAGTTCACATCTCTATGTGACCAACACTCAAAGGGTTTACTAGAGTCAATAATCTAGTTCACATCGCTATGTGATTAACACCCAAAGAGTACTAAGGTGTGATCATGTTTTGATTGTGAGATAATTTTAGTCAACGGGTCTGTCATATTCAGATCCGTAAGTATTTTGCAAATTTCTATGTCTACAATGCTCTGCACGGAGCTACTCTAGCTAATTGCTCCCACTTTCAATATGTATCTAGACCGAGACTTAGAGTCATCTAGATTTAGTGTCAAAACTTGCATCGACGTAACACTTTACGACGAACCTTTTGTCACTTCCATAATCGAGAAACATATCCTTATTCCACTAAGGATAATTTTGACCGCTGTCCAGTGATCTACTCCTAGATCACTATTGTACTCCTTTGCCAAAATCAGTGTAGGGTATACAATATATCTGGTACACAGCATGGCATACTTTATAGAACCTATGGCCAAGGCATAGGGAATGACTTTCATTCTCTTTCTATCTTCTGCCGTGGTCGGGCTTTGAGTCTTACTCAATTTCACACCTTGTAACACAGGCAAGAACTCTTTCTTTTGACTGTTCTATTTTGAACTACAAAATCTTGTTAAGGTATGTACTCATTGAAAAAACTTATCAAGCGTTTTGATCTATCTCTATAGATCTTGATGCTCAATATGTAAGCAGCTTCACCGAGGTCTATCTTTGAAAAACTTCTTTCAAACACTCCTTTATGCTTTGCAGAATAATTCTACATTATTTCCGATCAACAATATGTCATTCACATATACTTATCAGAAATGCTGTAGTGCTCCCACTCACTTTCTTGTAAATACAGGCTTCACCGCAAGTCTGTATAACACTATATTCTTTGATAAACTTATCAAAGTGTATATTCCAACTCCGAGATGCTTGCACCAGTCCATAGATGGATCGGTGGAGCTTGCATATTTTGTTAGCACCTTTAGGACTGACAAAACCTTCTGGTTGCATCATATACAACTCTTCTTTAATAAATCCATTAAGGAATGTAGTTTTGTTTATCCATTTGCCATATTTCATAAAATGCGGCAATTGCTAACATGATTCAGACAGACTTAAGCATAGATACGAGTGAGAAACTCTCATCGTAGTCAACATCTTGAACTTGTCGAAAACCTTTTTGCGACAATTCTAGCTTTGTAGATAGTGACACTACTATCAACATCCGTCTTCCTCTTAAAGATCCATTTATTCTCAATGATTCGCCGATCATTGGGCAAGTCAATCAAAGTCCATACTTTGTTCTTATACATGGATCTCATCTCAGATTTCATGGCCTCAAGCCATTTTGCGGAATCTGGGCTCATCATCGCTTCCTCATAGTTCGTAGGTTCGACATGGTCTAGTAACATAACCTCCAGAAGAGGATTACCATACCACTCTGGTGCGGATCTTACTCTGCTTTACCTACGAGGTTTGGTAGTAACTTGATCTGAAGTTACATGATCATCATCATTAACTTCCTCACTAATTGGTGTAGGAGTCACGGGAACAGATTTCTGTGATGAACTACTTTCCAATAAGGGAGCAGGTACAGTTACCTCATCAAGTTCTACTTTCCTCCCACTCACATCTTTCGAGAGAAACTCCTTCTCTAGAAAGGATCCATACTAAGCAACGAATGTCTTGCCTTCGGATCTGTGATAGAAGGTGTACCCAACTGTCTCCTTTGGGTATCCTATGAAGACACATTTCTCCGATTTAGGTTTGAGCTTATCAGGATGAAACTTTTTCACATAAGCATCGCAACCCCAAACTTTAAGAAACGACAACTTTGGTTTCTTGCCAAACCACAGTTCATAAGGCGTCGTCTCAACGGATTTTGATGGTGCCCTATTTAACGTGAATGTCGCTGTCTCTAATGCATAACCCCAAAACGATAGTGGTAAATTGGTAAGAGACATCATAGATTGCACTATATCCAATAAAGTACGGTTATGACGTTCGGACACACCATTATGCTGTGGTGTTCAAGGTGGCGTGAGTAGTGAAACTATTTCACATTGTTTTAACTGAAGGCCAAACTCGTAACTAAAATACTCTTCTCCACGATCAAATCGTAGAAACTTTATTTTCTTGTTACGATGATTTTCGCTTCACTCTGAAATTATATGAACTTTTCAAATGTTTCAGACTTCTGTTTCATTAAGTAGATATACCCATATCTGCTCAAATCATCTATGAAGGTCAGAAAATAATGATACCTGCTACGAGCCTCAATATTCATTGGACCACATACATCCGTATGTATGATTTCCAACAAATCTGTTGCTCTCTCCATAGTTCCTGAGAACGACGTTTTAGTCATCTTGCCCATGAGGCACGGTTCGCAAGCATCAAGTGATTCATAATCAAGTGATTCCAAAACCCCATCAGTATGGAGTTTCTTCATGCGCTTTACACCAATATGACCTAAACGGCAGTGCCACAAATAGTTTGCACTATCATTATTAACTTTGCTTCTTTTGGCTTCAATATTATGATTATATGTATCACTACGATCGAGATCCAACAAACCATTTTCGTTGGTGTGTATGACCATAGAAGGTTTTTATTCATGTAAACAGAACAACAATTGTCCTCTAACTTAAATGAATAACCGTATTGCAATAAACATGATCAAATCATATTCATGCTCAACGCAAACACCAAATAACACTTATTTAGTTTCAACACTAATCCCGAAAGTATAGGGAGTGTGCGATGATGTTCATATCAATCTTGGAACTACTTCCAACACACATCGTCACCTCGCCTTTTACTAGTCTCTGTTTATTCTGCAACTCCCGTTTTCGAGTTACTACTCTTTAGCAACTGAACTAGTATCAAATACTGAGGGGTTGCTATAAACATTAGTAAGTACACATCAATAACATGTATATCCAATATACCTTTGTTCACTTTGCCATCCTTCTTATCCACCAAATACTTGGGGCAGTTCCGCCTCCAGTGACCAGTCCCTTTGCAGTAGAAGCACTTAGTCTCAGGCTTAGGTACAGACTTGGGCTTCTTCACTTGAGTAGCAACTTGCTTGCCATTCTTTTTGAAGTTCCCCTTCTTCCCTTTGCCCTTTTCTTGAAACTAGTGGTCTCGTCAACCATCAACACTTGATGTTTTTCATGATTTCTACCTTCGTCGATTTCAGCATCACGAAGAGCTCGGGAATTACTTTCGTCATCCCTTGCATACTATAGTTCATCACGAAGTTCTACTAACTTGGTGATGGTGACTAGAGAATTCTGTCAATCACTATTTTATCTGGAAGATAAACTCCCACTTGATTCAAGCGATTGTAGTACCCAGACAATCTGAGTACATGCTCACTAGTTGAGCGATTCTCCTCCATCTTTTGCTATAGAACTTGTTGGAGATTTCATATCTCTCAACTCGGGTATTTGCTTGAAATATTAACTTCAACTCCTGGAACATCTTATATGTTCCATGACGTTCAAAACATCTTTGAAGTCCCGATTCTAAGCTGTTAAGCATGGTGCACTAAACTATCAAGTAGTCATCATATTGAGCTAGCCAAACGTTCATAACGTCTGCATCTGCTCCTGCAATAGGTCTGTCACCTAGCGGTGCATCAAGGACATAATTTTTCTGTGCAGCAATGAGGATAATCCTCAGATCACGGATCCAATCCGCATCATTGCTACTAACATCTTTCAACATAATTTTTCTCTAGGAACATATCAAAAATAAACAGGGAAGCAACAACGCGAGCTATTGATCTACAACATAATTTGCAAAATACTATCAGGACTAAGTTTATGATAAATTTAAGTTCAATTAATCATATTACTTAAGAACTCCCACGTAGATAGACATCCCTCTAATCATCTAAGTGATTACGTGATCCAAAGCAACTAAACCATGTCCGATTAACACGTGAGATGGAATAGTTTCAATGGTGAACATCACTATGTTGATCATATCTTCTATATGATTCACGCTCGACCTTTCGGTCTCTGTGTTCCGAGGCCATATCTGTACATATGCTAGGCTCATCAAGTTTAACCTGAGTATTCCGCGTGTGCAACTGTTTTGCACCCGTTGTATTTGAACGTAGAGCCTATCACACCCGATTAACACGTGGTGTCTCAGCACGAAGAACTTTCGCAACGGTGCATACTTAGGGAGAACACTTTTGTCTTGAAATTTTAGTGAGAGATCATCTTATAATGCTACCGTCAAACAAAGCAAGATAAGATGCATAAAGGATTAACATCACATGCAATCAATATAAGTGATATGATATGGCCATCATCATCTTGTGCTTGTGATCTCCATCTCCGAAGCACCGTGCTTGTGATCTCCATCTCCGAAGCACCGTCATGATCACCATCGTCACCGGCTCGACACCTTGATCTCCATCGTAGTATCGTTGTCGTCTCGCCTACTTATTGATTTTACGACTATTGCTACCGCTTAGTGATAAAGTAAAACTATTACATGGCGATTGCATCTCATACAATAAAGCGACAACCATATGGCTCCTGCCAGTTGCCGATAACTTGATTACAAAACATGATCATCTCATACAACACATTATATCACATCATGTCTTGACCATATCACATCACAACATGCCCTGCAAAAACAAGTTAGACGTCCTCTACTTTGTTGTTGCAAGTTTTACGTGGCTGCTACGGGCTTAGCAAGAACCGTTCTTACCTATGCATCAAAACCACAACGATAGTTTGTCAAGTTGGTGCTATTTTAACCTTCGCAAGGACCGGGCGTAGCCACACTCGGTTCAACTAAAGTGAGAGAGACAGACACCCGCCAGTCACCTTTAAGCAACGAGTGCTCCAAACGGTGAAACCAGTCTCGCATAAGCGTACGCGTAATGTCGGTCCGGGCCGCTTCATCTCACAATACCGCTGAACCAAAGTATGACATGCTGGTAAGCAGTATGACTTATATCGCCCACAACTCATTTGTGTTCTACTCGTGCATAGCATCAACGCATAAAAACAGGCTCGGATGCCACTGTTGGGGAACGTAGTAATTTCAAAAAAATTTCCTACGCACACGCAAGATCATGGTGATGCATAGCAACGGGAGGGGAGAGTGTTGTCCACGTACCCTCGTAGACCGACAGCGGAAGCGTTATCACAACGCGGTTGATGTAGTCGTACGTCTTCACGATCCGACCGATCAAGTACCGAACGTACGGCACCTCCGAGTTCTACACACGTTCAGCTCGATGACGTCCCTCGAACTCCGATCCAGCCGAGTGCTGAGGGAGAGTTTCGTCAGCACGACGGCGTGGTGACGATGATGATGTTCCACCGACGCAGGGCTTCGCCTAAGCTCCGCAACGGTATTATCAAGGTGTAATTTGGTGGAGGGGGGCACCGCACACGGCTAAGAGATCTCAAGGATCAATTGTTGTGTCTATGGGGTGCTCCCCTGCCCCCGTATATAAAGGAGCAAGGAGGAGGCAGCCGGCCAAGGGAGAGGCGCGCCAAAGGGGGGAGTCCTACTCCCACCGGGAGTAGGACTCCTCCTTTCCTTGTGGGAGTAGGAGAAGGGAAGGGGGAAGGAGAAAGAAGGAAGGGGGCGCCCCCCTCCCTAGTCCAATTCGGACTAGCCCATGGGGAGGGGTGCGGCCACCCTTTGGGGTCTTTCTCTCCTTTCCCGTATGGCCCATTAAGGCCCAATACGAATTCCCGTAACTCTCCGGTACTCCGAAAAATACCCGAATCACTCGGAACCTTTCCGAAGTCCGAATATAGTCGTCCAATATATCGATCTTTACGTCTCGACCATTTCGAGACTCCTCGTCATGTCCCCGATCTCATCCGGGACTCCGAACTCCTTCGGTACATCAACATACATAAACTCATAATAAAACTGTCATCGTAACTTTAAGCGTGCGGACCCTTCGGGTTCGAGAACTATGTAGACATGACCGAGACACCTCTCCGGTCAATAACCAATAGCGGGACCTGGATGCCCATATTGTCTCCCACATATTCTACGAAGATCTTTGTCGGTCAGACCGCATAACAACATACGTTGTTCCCTTTGTCATCGGTATGTTACTTGCCCGAGATTCGATCGTCGGTATCTCGATACCTAGTTCAATCTCGTTACCGGCAAGTCTCTTTACTCGTTCCATAATACATCATACCTTAACTAACTCATTAGTCACAATGCTTGCAAGGCTTATAGTGATGTGCATTACCGAGTGGGCCCAGAGATACCTCTCCGACAATCGGAGTGACAAATCCTAATCTCGAAATACGCCAACCCAACAAGTACCTTTGGAGACACCTGTAGAGCACCTTTATAATCACCCAGTTACGTTGTGACGTTTGGTAGCACACAAAGTGTTCCTCCGGTAAACAGGAGTTGCATAATCTCATAGTCATAGGAACATGTATAAGTCATGAAGAAAGCAATAGCAACATACTAAACGATCGGGTGCTAAGCTAACGTAATGGGTCATGTCAATCACGTCATTCTCCTAATGAGGTGATCCCGTTAATCAAATGACAACTCATGTCTATGGCTAGGAAACATAACCATCTTTGATTAACGAGCTAGTTAAGCAGAGGCATACTAGTGACACTCTGTTTGTCTATGTATTGACACATGTATTATGTTTCCGGTTAATACAATTCTAGCATGAATAATAAACATTTATCATGATATAAGGAAATATATATAATACTTTATTTATTGCCTCTAGGGCATATTTCCTTCACTATCTTAGGGTTTTTAGGGTTTAGGGTGCGTGCGGTGGGGGTGGAAACAGAATAACCGCATTCCGTCCTGTCAAATCCTAGCGCGTAGCAATGCGGTAGCGCGAGGTCGAGCAGGGGGGACCTCCCCTCCCCCCTGCGAGGCCGAGACAGTAACGAGCCGGAGCAGGCGACGACACGGTGTGCCGCGTCGTCGCATGCGGAAGCGAGTCCGTCACATCCGTGACCCCACTATCTATCTTAGGGTTTTTAGGGTTTAGGGTGCGTGCGGTGGGGGTGGAAACAGAATAACTGCATTGCGTCCTGTAAAATCCTAGCGCGCAGCAATGCGGTAGCGCGAGGCCGAGCAGGGGGGACCCCCCTCCCCCCCAGCGAGGCCGAGACAGGAACAAGCCGGAGCAGGCGACGACATGGCATGCCGCGTCGTCGCATGCGGAGGCGAGTCCGTCACATCCGTGAGCCAACTATCTATCTTAGGGTTTTTAGGGTTTAGGGTGCGTGCGGTGGGGGTGGAAACAGAATAACCGCATTGCGTCCTGACAAATCCTAGCGCGCAGCAATGCGGTAGCGCGAGGCCGAGCAGGGGGGACCCCCTCCCCCCTGGGATGCCGAGACAGGAATGAGCCGGAGTAGGCGACAACACGGCGTGCCGCGTCGTCGCATGCGGAGGCGAGTCCGTCTCTTCCGTGACCCCACTATCTATCTTAGGGTTTTTAAGGTTTTGGGTGCGTGCGGTGGGGGTGGAAATCGAATAACCGCATTGCGTCCTGTCAAATCCTAGCGCGCAGCAATGCGGTAGCGCGAGGCCGAGCAGGGGGGAGGGGGGTCAGGACCCCCTCCCCTCCCCTGTGAGGCTGAGACAGGAACAAGCCGGAGCAGGCGACGACGCGGCGTGCCGCGTCGTCGCATGCGGAGGTGAGTCCGTCAAATCCGTGACCCCACTATCTCTCTAAGGGTTTTTAGGGTTTAGGGTGCGTGCGGTGGGGGTGGAAACAGAATAACCGCATTGCGTCCTGTCAAATCCTAGCGCGCAGCAATGCGGTAGCGCGAGGCCGAGCAGGGGGGACCCCCCTTCCATTCCCCTGCGAGGCCAAGACAGGAACGAGCCGGAGCAGGCGACGACGCGGCGTGCCGTGTCGTCGCATGTGGAGGCGAGTCCGTCACATCCGTGACCCCACTATCTATCTTAGGGTTTTTAGGGTTTAGGGTGCGTGCGGTGGGGGTGGAAACAGAATAACCGCATTCCGTCCTGTCAAATCCTAGCGCGTAGCAATGCGGTAGCGCGAGGTCGAGCAGGGGGGACCTCCCCTCCCCCCTGCGAGGCCGAGACAGGAACGAGCCGGAGCAGGCGACGACACGGCATGCCGCGTCGTCGCATGCGGAAGCGAGTCCGTCACATCCGTGACCCAACTATCTATCTTAGGGTTTTTAGGGTTTAGGGTGCGTGCGGTGGGGGTGGAAACAGAATAACTGCATTGCGTCCTGTCAAATCCTAGCGCGCAGCAATGCGGTAGCGCGAGGCAGAGCAGGGGGGACCCCCCTCCCCCCCAGCGAGGCCGAGACAGGAACGAGCCGGAGCAGGCGACGACATGGCGTGCCACGTCGTCGCATGCGGAGGCGAGTCCGTCACATCCGTGAGCCCACTATCTATCTTAGGGTTTTTAGGGTTTAGGGTGCGTGCGGTGGGGGTGGAAACAGAATAACCGCATTGCGTCCTGTCAAATCCTAGCGCGCAGCAATGCGATAGCGCGAGGCCGAGCAGGGGGGACCCCCCTCCCCCCCAGCGAGGCCGAGACAGGAACAAGCCGGAGCAGGCGACGACATGGCATGCCGCGTCGTCGCATGCGGAGGCGAGTCCGTCACATCCTAGCGCGTAGCAATGCGGTAGCGCGAGGCCGAGCAGGGGGGACCACCCCTCCCTGTTGCGAGGCCAAGACAGGAATGAGCCGGAGTAGGCGAAGACACGGCGTGCCGCGTCGTCGCATGCGGAGGCGAGTCCGTCACATCCGTGACCCCACTATCTATCTTAAGGTTTTTAGGGTTTAGGGTGCGGGCGGTGGGGGTGGAAATAGAATAAACGCATTGCGTCCTGTCAAATCCTAGCGCGCAGCAATGCGGTAGCGCGAGGCCTAGCAGGGGGACCCCCCTCCCCCTGCGAGGCCGACACAGGAACGAGCCGGAGCAGGCGACGACACGGCGTGCCGCGTCGTCGCATCTGGAGGCGAGTCCGTCACATCCGTGACCCCACTATCTATCTTAGGGTTTTTAGGGTGCGTGCGGTGGGGGTGGAAACAGAATAACCGCATTCCGTCCTGTCAAATCCTAGCGCGTAGCAATGCGGTAGCACGAGGTCGAGCAGGGGGGACCTCCCCTCCCCCCTGCGAGGCCGAGACAGTAACGAGCCGGAGCAGGCGACGACACGGTGTGCCGCGTCGTCGCATGCGGAAGCGAGTCCGTCACATCCGTGACCCCACTATCTATCTTAGGGTTTTTAGGGTTTAGGGTGCGTGCGGTGGGGGTGGAAACAGAATAACTGCATTGCGTCCTGTAAAATCCTAGCGCGCAGCAATGCGGTAGCGCGAGGCCGAGCAGGGGGGACCCCCCTCCCCCCCAGCGAGGCCGAGACAGGAACAAGCCGGAGCAGGCGACGACATGGCATGCCGCGTCGTCGCATGCGGAGGCGAGTCCGTCACATCCGTGAGCCAACTATCTATCTTAGGGTTTTTAGGGTTTAGGGTGCGTGCGGTGGGGGTGGAAACAGAATAACCGCATTGCGTCCTAACAAATCCTAGCGCGCAGCAATGCGGTAGCGCGAGGCCGAGCAGGGGGGACCCCCTCCCCCCTGGGATGCCGAGACGGGAATGAGCCGGAGTAGGCGACAACACGGCGTGCCGCATCGTCGCATGCGGAGGCGAGTCCGTCACTTCCGTGACCCCACTATCTATCTTAGGGTTTTTAAGGTTTTGGGTGCGTGCGGTGGGGGTGGAAATCGAATAACCGCATTGCGTCCTGTCAAATCCTAGCGCGCAGCAATGCGGTAGCGCGAGGCCGAGCAGGGGGGAGGGGGGTCAGGACCCCCTCCCCTCCCCTGTGAGGCTGAGACAGGAACAAGCCGGAGCAGGCGACGACGCGGCGTGCCGCGTCGTCGCATGCGGAGGTGAGTCCGTCACATCCGTGACCCCACTATCTCTCTAAGGGTTTTTAGGGTTTAGGGTGCGTGCGGTGGGGGTGGAAACAGAATAACCGCATTGCGTCCTGTCAAATCCTAGCGCGCAGCAATGCGGTAGCGCGAGGCCGAGCAGGGGGGACCCCCCTTCCATTCCCCTGCGAGGCCGAGACAGGAACGAGCCGGAGCAGGCGACGACGCGGCGTGCCGTGTCGTCGCATGTGGAGGCGAGTCCGTCACATCCGTGACCCCACTATCTATCTTAGGCTTTTTAGGGTTTAGGGTGCGTGCGGTGGGGGTGGAAACAGAATAACCGCATTCCGTCCTGTCAAATCCTAGCGCGTAGCAATGCGGTAGCGCGAGGTCGAGCAGGGGGGACCTCCCCTCCCCCCTGCGAGGCCGAGACAGGAACGAGCCGGAGCAGGCGACGACACGGCGTGCCGCGTCGTCGCATGCGGAAGCGAGTCCGTCACATCCGTGACCCAACTATCTATCTTAGGGTTTTTAGGGTTTAGGGTGCGTGCGGTGGGGGTGGAAACAGAATAACTGCATTGCGTCCTGTCAAATCCTAGCGCGCAGCAATGCGGTAGCGCGAGGCCGAGCAGGGGGGACCCCCCTCCCCCCCAGCGAGGCCGAGACAGGAACGAGCCGGAGCAGGCGACGACATGGCGTGCCACGTCGTCGCATGCGGAGGCGAGTCCGTCACATCCGTGAGCCCACTATCTATCTTAGGGTTTTTAGGGTTTAGGGTGCGTGCGGTGGGGGTGGAAACAGAATAACCGCATTGCGTCCTGTCAAATCCTAGCGCGCAGCAATGCGATAGCGCGAGGCCGAGCAGGGGGGACCCCCCTCCCCCCCAGCGAGGCCGAGACAGGAACAAGCCGGAGCAGGCGACGACATGGCATGCCGCGTCGTCGCATGCGGAGGCGAGTCCGTCACATCCTACCGCGTAGCAATGCGGTAGCGCGAGGCCGAGCAGGGGGGACCACCCCTCCCCGTTGCGAGGCCAAGACAGGAATGAGCCGGAGTAGGCGAAGACACGGCGTGCCGCGTCGTCGCATGCGGAGGCGAGTCCGTCACATCCGTGACCCCACTATCTATCTTAGGGTTTTTAGGGTTTAGGGTGCGGGCGGTGGGGGTGGAAATAGAATAAACGCATTGCGTCCTGTCAAATCCTAGCGCGCAGCAATGCGGTAGCGCGAGGCCGAGCAGGGGGACCCCCCTCCCCCTGCGAGGCCGACACAGGAACGAGCCGGAGCAGGCGACGACACGGCGTGCCGCGTCGTCGCATCTGGAGGCGAGTCCGTCACATCCGTGACCCCACTATCTATCTTAGGGTTTTTAGGGTTTAGGGTGCGTGCGGTGGGGGTGGAAACAGAATAACCTCATAGCGTCATGTCAAATCCTAGCGCGCAGCAATACGGTAGCGCGAGGCCGAGCAGGGGGGAGGGTGGGTCGGGACCCCCTCCCCTCCCCCTGTGAGGCCGAGACGGGAACGAGCCGGAGCAGGCGACGACGCGGCGTGCCGCGTCGTCGCATGCGGAGGCGAGTCCGTCACATCCATGACCCCACTATCTATCTTAGGGTTTTTGGGGTTTAGGGTGCGTGCGGTGGGGGTGGAAACCGAATAATTGCATTGCATGCTGTCAAATCCAAGCGCGCAGCAATGCGGTAGCGCGAGGCCGAGGAGGGGGGTCAGGACCCGCCCTCCCCTCCCCCTGCGAGGCCGATACAAGAACGAGCCGGAGCAGGCGTCGACGCGGCGTGCCGCGTCGTCGCATGTGGAGGCGAGTCCGTCACATCCGTGACCCCACTATCTATCTTAGGGTTTTTAGTGTCTAGGGTGCGTGCGGTGGGGGTGGAAACAGAATAACCGCATTGCGTCCTATCAAATCCTAGCGCGCAGCAATGCGGTAGCGCGAGGCCGAGCAGGGGGACCCCCCTCCCCCCTGCGAGGCCGAGACAGGAACGAGCCGGAGCAGGCGACGACATGGCATGCCGCGTCGTCGCATGCGGAGGCGAGTCCGTCACATCAATGAGCCCACTATCTATCTTAGGGTTTTTAGGGTTTAGGGTGCGTGCGGTGGGGGTGGAAACAGAATAACCGCATTGCGTCCTGTCAAATCCTAGCGTGCAGCAATGCGGTAGCGCGAGGCCGAGCAGGGGGACCCCCTCCCCCCTGCGAGGCGGAGACAGGAACGAGCCGGAGCAGGCGACGACACCGCGTGCCGTGTCATCGCATCCGGAGGCGAGTCCGTCACATCCGTGACCCCACCATCTATCTTAGGGTTTTTAGGGTTTAGGGTGCGTGCGGTGGGGGTGGAAACAGAATAACCGCATTGCGTCCTGACAAATCCTAGTGCGCAGCAATGCGACAGCGCGAGGCCGAGCAGGGGGAGGGGGTCGGGACCCCCTCCCCTCCCCCTGCGAGGCCGAGACAGGAACGAGCCGGAGCAGGCGGCGACGCGGCGTGCCACATCGTCGCATGTGGAGGCGAGTCCGTCAAATCCATGACCCCACTATCTATCTTAGGATTTTTAGGGTTTAGGGTGCGTGCGGTGGGGGTGGAAACAGAATAACCGCATTGCGTCCTGTCAAATCCTAGCGCGCAGCAATGCGATAGCGCGAGGCCGAGCAGGGGGGACCCCCCTCCCCCCCAGCGAGGCCGAGACAGGAACAAGCCGGAGCAGGCGACGACATGGCATGCCGCGTCGTCGCATGCGGAGGCGAGTCCGTCACATCCTACCGCGTAGCAATGCGGTAGCGCGAGGCCGAGCAGGGGGGACCACCCCTCCCCGTTGCGAGGCCAAGACAGGAATGAGCCGGAGTAGGCGAAGACACGGCGTGCCGCGTCGTCGCATGCGGAGGCGAGTCCGTCACATCCGTGACCCCACTATCTATCTTAGGGTTTTTAGGGTTTAGGGTGCGGGCGGTGGGGGTGGAAATAGAATAAACGCATTGCGTCCTGTCAAATCCTAGCGCGCAGCAATGCGGTAGCGCGAGGCCGAGCAGGGGGACCCCCCTCCCCCTGCGAGGCCGACACAGGAACGAGCCGGAGCAGGCGACGACACGGCGTGCCGCGTCGTCGCATCTGGAGGCGAGTCCGTCACATCCGTGACCCCACTATCTATCTTAGGGTTTTTAGGGTTTAGGGTGCGTGCGGTGGGGGTGGAAACAGAATAACCTCATAGCGTCATGTCAAATCCTAGCGCGCAGCAATACGGTAGCGCGAGGCCGAGCAGGGGGGAGGGTGGGTCGGGACCCCCTCCCCTCCCCCTGTGAGGCCGAGACGGGAACGAGCCGGAGCAGGCGACGACGCGGCGTGCCGCATCGTCGCATGCGGAGGCGAGTCCGTCACATCCATGACCCCACTATCTATCTTAGGGTTTTTAGGGTTTAGGGTGCGTGCGGTGGGGGTGGAAACCGAATAATTGCATTGCATGCTGTCAAATCCAAGCGCGCAGCAATGCGGTAGCGCGAGGCCGAGGAGGGGGGTCAGGACCCGCCCTCCCCTCCCCCTGCGAGGCCGATACAAGAACGAGCCGGAGCAGGCGTCGACGCGGCGTGCCGCGTCGTCGCATGTGGAGGCGAGTCCGTCACATCCGTGACCCCACTATCTATCTTAGGGTTTTTAGTGTCTAGGGTGCGTGCGGTGGGGGTGGAAACAGAATAACCGCATTGCGTCCTATCAAATCCTAGCGCGCAGCAATGCGGTAGCGCGAGGCCGAGCAGGGGGACCCCCCTCCCCCCTGCGAGGCCGAGACAGGAACGAGCCGGAGCAGGCGACGACATGGCATGCCGCGTCGTCGCATGCGGAGGCGAGTCCGTCACATCAATGAGCCCACTATCTATCTTAGGGTTTTTAGGGTTTAGGGTGCGTGCGGTGGGGGTGGAAACAGAATAACCGCATTGCGTCCTGTCAAATCCTAGCGTGCAGCAATGCGGTAGCGCGAGGCCGAGCAGGGGGACCCCCTCCCCCCTGCGAGGCGGAGACAGGAACGAGCCGGAGCAGGCGACGACACCGCGTGCCGTGTCATCGCATCCGGAGGCGAGTCCGTCACATCCGTGACCCCACCATTTATCTTAGGGTTTTTAGGGTTTAGGGTGCGTGCGGTGGGGGTGGAAACAGAATAACCGCATTGCGTCCTGACAAATCCTAGTGCGCAGCAATGCGACAGCGCGAGGCCGAGCAGGGGGAGGGGGTCGGGACCCCCTCCCCTCCCCCTGCGAGGCCGAGACAGGAACGAGCCGGAGCAGGCGGCGACGCGGCGTGCCACATCGTCGCATGTGGAGGCGAGTCCGTCAAATCCATGACCCCACTATCTATCTTAGGGTTTTTAGGGTTTAGGGTGCGTGCGGTGGGGGTGGAAACAGAATAACCGCATTGCGTCCTGTCAAATCCTAGCGCGCAGCAATGCGGTAGCGCGAGGCCGAGCAGGGGGGGACCACCCTCCCCCCTTCGAGGCCGAGACAGGAACGAGCCGGAGTAGGCGACGACACGGCGTGTCGCGTCGTCGCATGTGGAGGCGAGTCCGTCACGTCCGTGACCCCACTATCTATCTTAGGGTTTTTAGGGTTTAGGTTGCGTGCCGTGGGGGTGGAAAAAGAATAACGACATTGCGTCCTGTCAAATCCTAGCGCACAGCAATGCGGTAGCGCGAGGCCAAGCAGGGGGGAGGGGGGGTCGGGACCCCCCTCCCCTCCCCTGTGAGGCCGAGACAGGAACAAGCCGGAGCAGGCGACGACGCGGCGTGCCGAGTCGTCGCATGCGGAGGCGAGTCTGTCACATCCGTGATCCCACTATCTATCTTAGGGTTTTTAGGGTTTAGGGTGCGTGCGGTGGGGTTGGAAACAGAATAACCGCATTGCGTCCTATCAAGTCCTAGCGCGTAGCAATGCAGTAGCGCGAGGCCGAGCACGGGGACCCCCTCCCGCCCTGCGAGGCCGAGGCAGGAATGAGCCGGAGCAGGCGATGAAGCGGCGTACCACATCGTCGCATGTGGAGGCGAGTCCGTCACATCCGTGACCCCACTATCTATCTTAGGGTTTTTAGAGTTTAGGGTGCGGGCGGTGGGGGTGGAAACAGAATAACCGCATTGCGTCCTGTCAAATCCTAGCACGCAGCAATGCGGTAGCGCGAGGCCGAGCAGGGGGGACCCCCTCCCCCCTGCGAGGCCGAGACAGGAACGAGCCGGAGTAGGAGACGACACAGCGTGCCGCGTCGTCGCATGCGGAGGCGAGTCCGTCACATCCGTGACCCCACTATCTATCTTAGGGTTTTTAGGTTTTAGGGTGCGTGCCGTGGGGGTGGAAACAGAATAACCGCATTGCGTCCTGTCAAATCCTAGCACGCAGCAAGGCGGTAGCGCGAGGCCGAGCAGGTGGGACCCCCTCCCCCCTGCGAGGCTGAGACAGGAACGAGCCGAAGCAGGCGACGACACGACGTGCCGCGTCCTCGCATCCGGAGGCGAGTCCGTCACACCCGTGACCCCACTTTCTATCTTAGGGTTTTTAGGGTTTAGGGTGCGTGCGGTGGGGGTGGAAAGAGAATAACCGCATTGCGTCCGGTCAAATCCTAGCGCGCAACAATGTGGTAGCGCGAGGCCTAGCAGGGGGGACCCCCCTCCCCCTGCGAGGCCGAGACAGGAACGAGCCGGAGTAGGCGACGAAACGGCGTGCCGCGTCGTCGCATGCGGAGCCGACTCCGTCACATCCGTGACCCCACTATCTATCTTAGGGTTTTTAGGGTTTAGGGTGCATGCGGTGGGGGTGGAAACAGAATAACCGCATTGCGTCCTGTCAAATCCTAGCGCGCAGCAATGTGGTAGCGCGAGGCCGAGCAGGTGGGGAGGGGGGTCGGGACCCCCCTCCCCTCCCCTGCGAGGCCGAGACAGGAACAAGCCGGAGCAGGCGACGACGCGGCGTGCCGCGTCGTCGCATGCGGAGGCGAGTCCGTCACATCCGTGACCCCACTATCTATCTGACGGTGTCGCATGCGGAGGCGAGTCCTTCACATCCATGACCCCACTCTCTATCTTAGGGTTTTTAGGGTTTAGGGTGCGTGCGGTGGGGGTGGAAACAGAATTACCGCATTCCGTCCTGTCAAATCCTAGCGCGTAGCAATGCGGTAGCGCGAGGTCGAGCAGGGGGGACCTCCCCTCCCCCCTGCGAGGCCGAGACAGTAACGAGCCGGAGCAGGCGACGACACGGTGTGCCGCGTCGTCGCATGCGGAAGCGAGTCCGTCACATCCGTGACCCCACTATCTATCTTAGGGTTTTTAGGGTTTAGGGTGCGTGCGGTGGGGGTGGAAACAGAATAACTGCATTGCGTCCTGTAAAATCCTAGCGCGCAGCAATGCGGTAGCGCGAGGCCGAGTAGGGGGGACCCCCCTCCCCCCCAGCGAGGCCGAGACAGGAACAAGCCGGAGCAGGCGACGACATGGCATGCCGCGTCGTCGCATGCGGAGGCGAGTCCGTCACATCCGTGAGCCAACTATCTATCTTAGGGTTTTTAGGGTTTAGGGTGCGTGCGGTGGGGGTGGAAACAGAATAACCGCATTGCGTCCTGACAAATCCTAGCGCGCAGCAATGCGGTAGCGCGAGGCCGAGCAGGGGGGACCCCCTCCCCCCTGGGATGCCGAGACAGGAATGAGCCGGAGTAGGCGACAACACGGCGTGCCGCGTCGTCGCATGCGGAGGCGAGTCCGTCACTTCCGTGACCCCACTATCTATCTTAGGGTTTTTAAGGTTTTGGGTGCGTGCGGTGGGGGTGGAAATCGAATAACCGCATTGCGTCCTGTCAAATCCTAGCGCGCAGCAATGCGGTAGCGCGAGGCCGAGCAGGGGGAGGGGGGTCAGGACCCCCTCCCCTACCCTGTGAGGCTGAGACAGGAACAAGCCGGAGCAGGCGACGACGCGGCGTGCCGTGTCGTCGCATGTGGAGGCGAGTCCGTCACATCCGTGACCCCACTATCTATCTTAGGGTTTTTAGGGTTTAGGGTGCGTGCGGTGGGGGTGGAAACAGAATAACCGCATTCCGTCCTGTCAAATCCTAGCGCGTAGCAATGCGGTAGCGCGAGGTCGAGCAGGGGGGACCTCCCCTCCCCCCTGCGAGGCCGAGACAGGAACGAGCCGGAGCAGGCGACGACACGGCGTGCCGCGTCGTCGCATGCGGAAGCGAGTCCGTCACATCCGTGACCCAACTATCTATCTTAGGGTTTTTAGGGTTTAGGGTGCGTGCGGTGGGGGTGGAAACAGAATAACTGCATTGCGTCCTGTCAAATCCTAGCGCGCAGCAATGCGGTAGCGCGAGGCCGAGCAGGGGGGACCCCCCTCCCCCCCAGCGAGGCCGAGACAGGAACGAGCCGGAGCAGGCGACGACATGGCGTGCCACGTCGTCGCATGCGGAGGCGAGTCCGTCACATCCGTGAGCCCACTATCTATCTTAGGGTTTTTAGGGTTTAGGGTGCGTGAGGTGGGGGTGGAAACAGAATAACCGCATTGCGTCCTGTCAAATCCTAGCGCGCAGCAATGCGATAGCGCGAGGCCGAGCAGGGGGGACCCCCCTCCCCCCCAGCGAGGCCGAGACAGGAACAAGCCGGAGCAGGCGACGACATGGCATGTCGCGTCGTCGCATGCGGAGGCGAGTCCGTCACATCCTAGCGCGTAGCAATGCGGTAGCGCGAGGCCGAGCAGGGGGGACCACCCCTCCCCGTTGCAAGGCCAAGACAGGAATGAGCCGGAGTAGGCGAAGACACGGCGTGCCGCGTCGTCGCATGCGGAGGCGAGTCCGTCACATCCGTGACCCCACTATCTATCTTATGGTTTTTAGGGTTTAGGGTGCGTGCGGTGGGGGTGGAAATAGAATAAACGCTTTGCGTCCTGTCAAATCCTAGCGCGCAGCAATGCGGTAGCGCGAGGCCGAGCAGGGGGACCCCCCTCCCCCTGCGAGGCCGACACAGGAACGAGCCGGAGCAGGCGACGACACGGCGTGCCCCGTCGTCGCATCTGGAGGCGAGTCCGTCACATCCGTGACCCCACTATCTATCTTAGGGTTTTTAGGGTTTAGGGTGCGTGCGGTGGGGGTGGAAACAGAATAACCGCATAGCGTCATGTCAAATCCTAGCGCGCAGCAATACGGTAGCGCGAGGCCGAGCAGGGGGGAGGGTGGGTCGGGACCCCCTCCCCTCCCCCTGTGAGGCCGAGACGGGAACGAGCCGGAGCAGGCGACGACGCGGCGTGCCGCGTCGTCGCATGCGGAGGCGAGTCCGTCACATCCATGACCCCACTATCTATCTTAGGGTTTTTAGGGTTTAGGGTGCGTGCGGTGGGGGTGGAAACCGAATAATTGCATTGCATTCTGTCAAATCCAAGCGCGCATCAATGCGGTAGCGCGAGGCCGAGGAGGGGGGTCAGGACCCGCCCTCCCCTCCCCCTGCGAGGCCGATACAAGAACGAGCCGGAGCAGGCGTCGACGCGGCGTGCCGCGTCGTCGCATGTGGAGGCGAGTCCGTCACATCCGTGACCCCACTATCTATCTTAGGGTTTTTAGTGTCTAGGGTGCGTGCGGTGGGGGTGGAAACAGAATAACCGCATTGCGTCCTATCAAATCCTAGCGCGCAGCAATGCGGTAGCGCGAGGCCGAGCAGGGGGACCCCCCTCCCCCCTGCGAGGCCGAGACAGGAACGAGCCGGAGCAGGCGACGACATGGCATGCCGCGTCGTCGCATGCGGAGGCGAGTCCGTCACATCCATGAGCCCACTATCTATCTTAGGGTTTTTAGGGTTTAGGGTGCGTGCGGTGGGGGTGGAAACAGAATAACCGCATTGCGTCCTGTCAAATCCTAGCGTGCAGCAATGCGGTAGCGCGAGGCCGAGCAGGGGGACCCCCTCCCCCCTACGAGGCGGAGACAGGAACGAGCCGGAGCAGGCGACGACACCGCGTGCCGTGTCATCGCATCCGGAGGCGAGTCCGTCACATCCGTGACCCCACCATCTATCTTAGGGTTTTTAGGGTTTAGGGTGCTTGCGGTGGGGGTGGAAACAGAATAACCGCATTGCGTCCTGACAAATCCTAGCGCGCAGCAATGCGGTAGCGCGAGGCCGAGCAGGGGGAGGGGGGTCAGGACCCCCTCCCCTCCCCTGTGAGGCTGAGACAGGAACAAGCCGGAGCAGGCGACGACGCGGCGTGCCGTGTCGTCGCATGTGGAGGCGAGTCCGTCACATCCGTGACCCCACTATCTATCTTAGGGTTTTTAGGGTTTAGGGTGCGTGCGGTGGGGGTGGAAACAGAATAACCGCATTCCGTCCTATCAAATCCTAGCGCGTAGCAATGCGGTAGCGCGAGGTCGAGCAGGGGGGACCTCCCCTCCCCCCTGCGAGGCCGAGACAGGAACGAGCCGGAGCAGGCGACGACACGGCGTGCCGCGTCGTCGCATGCGGAAGCGAGTCCGTCACATCCGTGACCCAACTATCTATCTTAGGGTTTTTAGGGTTTAGGGTGCGTGCGGTGGGGGTGGAAACAGAATAACTGCATTGCGTCCTGTCAAATCCTAGCGCGCAGCAATGCGGTAGCGCGAGGCCGAGCAGGGGGGACCCCCCTCCCCCCTAGCGAGGCCGAGACAGGAACGAGCCGGAGCAGGCGACGACATGGCGTGCCACGTCGTCGCATGCGGAGGCGAGTCCGTCACATCCGTGAGCCCACTATCTATCTTAGGGTTTTTAGGGTTTAGGGTGCGTGCGGTGGGGGTGGAAACAGAATAACCGCATTGCGTCCTGTCAAATCCTAGCGCGCAGCAATGCGATAGCGCGAGGCCGAGCAGGGGGGACCCCCCTCCCCCCCAGCGAGGCCGAGACAGGAACAAGCCGGAGCAGGCGACGACATGGCATGTCGCGTCGTCGCTTGCGGAGGCGAGTCCGTCACATCCTAGCGCGTAGCAATGCGGTAGCGCGAGGCCGAGCAGGGGGGACCACCCCTCCCCGTTGCGAGGCCAAGACAGGAATGAGCCGGAGTAGGCGAAGACACGGCGTGCCGCGTCGTCGCATGCGGAGGCGAGTCCGTCACATCCGTGACCCCACTATCTATCTTATGGTTTTTAGGGTTTAGGGTGCGTGCGGTGGGGGTGGAAATAGAATAAACGCTTTGCGTCCTGTCAAATCCTAGCGCGCAGCAATGCGGTAGCGCGAGCCCGAGCAGGGGGACCCCCCTCCCCCTGCGAGGCCGACACAGGAACGAGCCGGAGCAGGCGACGACACGGCGTGCCCCGTCGTCGCATCTGGAGGCGAGTCCGTCACATCCGTGACCCCACTATCTATCTTAGGGTTTTTAGGGTTTAGGGTGCGTGCGGTGGGGGTGGAAACAGAATAACCGCATAGCGTCATGTCAAATCCTAGCGCGCAGCAATACGGTAGCGCGAGGCCGAGCATGGGGGAGGGTGGGTCGGGACCCCCTCCCCTCCCCCTGTGAGGCCGAGACGGGAACGAGCCGGAGCAGGCGACGACGCGGCGTGCCGCGTCGTCGCATGCGGAGGCGAGTCCGTCACATCCATGACCCCACTATCTATCTTAGGGTTTTTAGGGTTTAGGGTGCGTGCGGTGGGGGTGGAAACCGAATAATTGCATTGCATGCTGTCAAATCCAAGCGCGCAGCAATGCGGTAGCGCGAGGCCGAGGAGGGGGGTCAGGACCCGCCCTCCCCTCCCCCTGCGAGGCCGATACAAGAACGAGCCGGAGCAGGCGTCGACGCGGCGTGCCGCGTCGTCGCATGTGGAGGCGAGTCCGTCACATCCGTGACCCCACTATCTATCTTAGGGTTTTTAGTGTCTAGGGTGCGTGCGGTGGGGGTGGAAACAGAATAACCGCATTGCGTCCTATCAAATCCTAGCGCGCAGCAATGCGGTAGCGCGAGGCCGAGCAGGGGGACCCCCCTCCCCCCTGCGAGGCCGAGACAGGAACGAGCCGGAGCAGGCGACGACATGGCATGCCGCGTCGTCGCATGCGGAGGCGAGTCCGTCACATCCATGAGCCCACTATCTATCTTAGGGTTTTTAGGGTTTAGGGTGCGTGCGGTGGGGGTGGAAACAGAATAACCGCATTGCGTCCTGTCAAATCCTAGCGTGCAGCAATGCGGTAGCGCGAGGCCGAGCAGGGGGACCCCCTCCCCCCTGCGAGGCGGAGACAGGAACGAGCCGGAGCAGGCGACGACACCGCGTGCCGTGTCATCGCATCCGGAGGCGAGTCCGTCACATCCGTGACCCCACCATCTATCTTAGGGTTTTTAGGGTTTAGGGTGCGTGCGGTGGGGGTGGAAACAGAATAACCGCATTGCGTCCTGACAAATCCTAGTGCGCAGCAACGCGACAGCGCGAGGCCGAGCAGGGGGAGGGGGTCGGGACCCCCTCCCCTCCCCCTGCGAGGCCGAGACAGGAACGAGCCGGAGCAGGCGGCGACGCGGCGTGCCACATCGTCGCATGTGGAGGCGAGTCCGTCAAATCCATGACCCCACTATCTATCTTAGGGTTTTTAGGGTTTAGGGTGCGTGCGGTGGGGGTGGAAACAGAATAACCGCATTGCGTCCTGTCAAATCCTAGCGCGCAGCAATGCGGTAGCGCGAGGCCGAGCAGGGGGGGACCACCCTCCCCCCTTCGAGGCCGAGACAGGAACAAGCCGGAGTAGGCGACGACACGGCGCGTCGCGTCGTCGCATGTGGAGGCGAGTCCGTCACATCCGTGACCCCACTATCTATCTTAGGGTTTTTAGGGTTTAGGTTGCGTGCCGTGGGGGTGGAAAAAGAATAATGGCATTGCGTCCTGTCAAATGCTAGCGCACAGCAATGCGGTAGCGCGAGGCCAAGCAGGGGGGAGGGGGGGTCGGGACCCCCCTCCCCTCCCCTGTGAGGCCGAGACAGGAACAAGCTGGAGCAGGCGACGACGCGGCGTGCCGAGTCGTCGCATGCGGAGGCGAGTCTGTCACATCCGTGATCCCACTATCTATCTTAGGGTTTTTAGGGTTTAGGGTGCGTGCGGTGGGGTTGGAAACAGAATAACCGCATTGCGTCCTATCAAGTCCTAGCGCGTAGCAATGCAGTAGCGCGAGGCCGAGCACGGGGACCCCCTCCCGGCCTGCGAGGCCGAGGCAGGAATGAGCCGGAGCAGGCGATGACGCGGCGTGCCACATCGTCGCATGTGGAGGCGAGTCCGTCACATCCGTGACCCCACTATCTATCTTAGGGTTTTTAGAGTTTAGGGTGCGGGCGGTGGGGGTGGAAACAGAATAACCGCATTGCGTCCTGTCAAATCCTAGCACGCAGCAATGCGGTAGCGCGAGGCCGAGCAGGGGGGACCCCCTCCCCCCTGCGAGGCCGAGACAGGAACGAGCCGGAGTAGGAGACGACACAGCGTGCCGCGTCGTCGCATGCGGAGGCGAGTCCGTCACATCCGTGACCCCACTATCTATCTTAGGGTTTTTAGGTTTTAGGGTGCGTGCCGTGGGGGTGGAAACAGAATAACCGCATTGCGTCCTGTCAAATCCTAGCACGCAGCAAGGCGGTAGCGCGAGGCCGAGCAGGTGGGACCCCCTCCCCCCTGCGAGGCTGAGACAGGAACGAGCCGAAGCAGGCGACGACACGACGTGCCGCGTGCTCGCATCCGGAGGCGAGTCCGTCACACCCGTGACCCCACTTTCTATCTTAGGGTTTTTAGGGTTTAGGGTGCGTGCGGTGGGGGTGGAAAGAGAATAACCGCATTGCGTCCGGTCAAATCCTAGCGCGCAACAATGTGGTAGCGCGAGGCCTAGCAGGGGGGACCCCCCTCCCCCTGCGAGGCCGAGACAGGAACGAGCCGGAGTAGGCGACGAAACGGCGTGCCGCGTCGTCGCATGCGGAGCCGACTCCGTCACATCCGTGACCCCACTATCTATCTTAGGGTTTTTAGGGTTTAGGGTGCATGCGGTGGGGGTGGAAACAGAATAACCGCATTGCGTCCTGTCAAATCCTAGCGCGCAGCAATGTGGTAGCGCGAGGCCGAGCAGGTGGGGAGGGGGGTCGGGACCCCCCTCCCCTCCCCTGCGAGGCCGAGACAGGAACAAGCCGGAGCAGGCGACGACGCGGCGTGCCGCGTCGTCGCATGCGGAGGCGAGTCCGTCACATCCGTGACCCCACTATCTATCTGACGGTGTCGCATGCGGAGGCGAGTCCTTCACATCCATGACCCCACTATCTATCTTAGGGTTTTTAGGGTTTAGGGTGCGTGCGGTGGGGGTGGAAACAGAATTACCGCATTCCGTCCTGTCAAATCCTAGCGCGCAGCAATGCGGTAGCGCGAGGACGAGCAGGGGGGACCCCCTCCCCCCTGCGAGGCCGAGACAGGAGCGAGCCGGAGCAGGCGACGACATTGCATGCCGCGTCGTCGCATGCGGAGGCGAGTCCGTCACATCCATGACCCCACTTTCTATCTTAGGGTTTTTAGGGTTTAGGGTGCGTGCGGTGGGGGTGGAAACAGAATAACCGCATTGCGTCCTGTCAAATCCTAGCGCGCAGCAATGCCGTAGCGCGAGGCCGAGCAGGGGGGACCCCCGTCCCCCCCTGCGAGGCCGAGACAGGAACGAGCCGGAGCAGGCGAGGACCCGGCGTGCCGCGTCGTCGCATCCGGAGGCGAGTCCGTCACATCCGTGACCCCACTATCTATTTTAGGGTTTTTAGGGTTTAGAGTGCGTGCGGTGGGGGTGGAAACAGAATAACCGCATTACGTCCTGTCAAATCCTAGCACGCAGCAATGCGGTAGCGTGAGGCCGAGCAGGGGGAGGGGGGTCGGGACCCCCTCCCCTGCCTCTGCGAGGCCGAGACAGGAACGAGTCAGAACAGGCGACGACGCGGCGTGTCGCATCGTCGCATGCGCAGGCGAGTCCGTCACATCCATGACCCCACTATCTATCTTAAGTTTTTTAGGGTTTAGGGTGCGTGCGGTGGGGTGGAAACAGAATAACCGCATTCCGTCTTGTCAAATGTTAGCACGTAGCAATGCGGTAGCGTGAGGTCGAGTAGGGGGACCTCCCCTCCCCCCTGCGAGGCCGAGACAGGAACGAGCCGGAGCAGGCGACGACACGGCGTGCCGCGTCGTCGCATGCGGAGGCGAGTCCGTCACATCCGTGACCCGACTATCTATCTTAGGGTTTTTAGGGTTTAGGGTGCGTGCGGTGGGGGTGGAAACCGAATAACTACATTGCGTCCTGTCAAATCCTAGCGCGCAGCAATGCGGTAACGCGAGGCCGAGCAGGTGGGACCCCCTCCCCCCTGCGAGGCCGAGACAGGAACTTGCCGAAGCAGGCGACGACACGACGTGCCGCGTCGTCGCATCCGGAGGCGAGTCCGTCACACCCGTGACCCCACTTTCTACCTTAGGGTTTTTAGGGTTTAGGGTGCGTGCGGTGGGGGTGGAAACAGAATAACCGCATTGCGTCCGGTCAAATCCTAGCGCGCAACAATGTGGTAGCGCGAGGCCGAGCAGGGGGGACCCCCCTCCCCCTGCGAGGCCGAGACAGGAACGAGCCGGAGCAGGCGACGACATGGCGTGCCGCCTCGTCGCATGTGGAGGCGAGTCCGTCACATCCGTGAACCCACTATCTATCTTAGGGTTTTTAGGGTTTACGGTGCATGCGGTGGGGGTGGAAACAGAATAACTGCATTGCGTCCTATCAAATCCTAGCGCGCAGCAATGCGGTAGCGCGAGGCCGAGACAGGAACGAGCCGGAGCAGGCGACGACATGGCGTGCCGCGTCGTCGCATGCGGAGGCGAGTCCGTCACATCTGTGACCCCACTATCTATTTTAGGGTTTTTAGGGTTTAGAGTGCGTGCGGTGGGGGTGGAAACAGAATAACCGCATTACGTCCTGTCAAATCCTAGCACGCAGCAATGCGGTAGCGTGAGGCCGAGCAGGGGGAGGGGGGTCGGGACCCCCTCCCCTGCCTCTGCGAGGCCGAGACAGGAACGAGTCAGAACAGGCGACGACGCGGCGTGTCGCATCGTCGCATGCGCAGGCGAGTCCGTCACATCCATGACCCCACTATCTATCTTAAGGTTTTTAGGGTTTAGGGTGCGTGCGGTGGGGTGGAAACAGAATAACCGCATTCCGTCTTGTCAAATGCTAGCACGTAGCAATGCGGTAGCGTGAGGTCGAGCAGGGGGACCTCCCCTCCCCCCTGCGAGGCCGAGACAGGAACGAGCCGGAGCAGGCGACGACACGGCGTGCCGCGTCGTCGCATGCGGAGGCGAGTCCGTCACATCCGTGACCCCACTATCTATCTTAGGGTTTTTAGGGTTTAGGGTGCGTGCGGTGGGGGTGGAAACCGAATAACTACATTGCGTCCTGTCAAATCCTAGCGCGCAACAATGCGGTAACGCGAGGCCGAGCAGGTGGGACCCCCTCCCCCCTGCGAGGCCGAGACAGGAACTTGCCGAAGCAGGCGACGACACGACGTGCCGCGTCGTCGCATCCGGAGGCGAGTCCGTCACACCCGTGACCCCACTTTCTACCTTAGGGTTTTTAGGGTTTAGGGTGCGTGCGGTGGGGGTGGAAAGAGAATAACCGCATTGCGTCCGGTCAAATCCTAGCGCGCAACAATGTGGTAGCGCGAGGCCGAGCAGGGGGGACCCCCCTCCCCCTGCGAGGCCGAGACAGGAACGAGCCGGAGTAGGCGACGACACGGCGTGCCGCGTCATCGCATGCGGAGGCGAGTCCGTCACATCCGTGACCCCACTATCTATCTTAGGGTTTTTAGGGTTTAGGGTGCATGTAGTGGGGGTGGAAACTGAATAACTGCATTGCGTCCTATCAAATCCTAGCGCGCAGCAATGCGGTAGCGCGAGGCCGAGACAGGAACGAGCCGGAGCAGGCGACGACATGGCGTGCCGCGTCGTCGCATGCGGAGGCGAGTCCGTCACATCCGTGACCCCACTATCTATCTTAGGGTTTTTAGGGTTTGGGGTGCGTGCGGTGGGGGTGGAAATAGAATAACCGCATTGCGTCCTGTCAAATCCTAGCGCGCAGCAATGCGGTAGCGCGAGGCCGAGCAGGGGGGAGGGGGGTCGGGACCCCCTCCCCTCCCCCTGCGAGGCAGAGACAGGAACGAGCCGGAGAAGGCGACGACGCGGCGTGCCGCGTCGTCGCAAGCGGAGGCGAGTCCGTCACATCCGTGACCCCACAATCTATCTTAGGGTAGTTAGGGTTTAGGGTGCGTGCGGTGGTGGTGGAAATAGAATAACCGCATTGCGTCCTGTCAAATCCTAGCGCGCAGCAATGTGGTAGCGCGAGTCCGAGCAGGGGGGAGGGGGGTCGGGACCCCCCTCTCCCCCTGCGTGGCCGAGAGAGGAACGAGCCGGAGCAAGCGACGATGCAGCGTGCCACGTTGTCGCTTGTGGAGGCGAGTCCGTCACATCCGTGACCGCACTATCTATCTTAGGGTTTTTAGGGGTTAGGGTGCATGCGGTGGGGGTGGAAACAGAATAACCGCATTGCGTCCTGTCAAATCCTAGCGCGTAGCAACGCGGTAGCACGAGGCCGAGCAGGGGGGACCCCCTCCCCCCTGCGAGGCCGAGACAGGAACGAGCCGGAGGAAGCGACGACACGGCGTGCCGCGTTGTCGCATCCGGAGGCGAGTCCGTCACTTTCGTGACCCCACTATCTATCTTAGGGTTTTTAGGTTTTTGGGTGCGTGCGGTGGGGGTGGAAATAGAATAACCGCATTGCGTCCTGTCAAATCCTAGCGCGCAACAATGCGGTAGCGCGAGGCCGAGCATGGGGGAGGGGGGTCGGGACCCCCCTCCCCTCCCCAGCGAGGCCGAGACAGGAACGAGCCGGAGCAGGCGACGACGAGGCGTGCCGCGTTATTGCGTGCGGAGGCGAGTACATCAGATCCGTGACCCCACTATCTATCTTAGGGTTTTTAGGGTTTAGGGTGCGTGCGGTGGGGGTGGAAACAGAATAACCGCATTGCGTCCTCTCAAATCCTAGCGCGCAGCAATGCGGTAGCGCGAGGCCAAGCAGGCGGGAGGGGGGTCGGGACCCCCCCTCTCCCCCTACGAGGCCGAGACAGGAACGAGCCGGACAGGCGACGATGCAGCGTGCCCCGTCGTCGCATGTGGAGGCGAGTCCGTCATATCCGTGACGGCACTATCTATCTTAGGGTTTTAAGGGTTTAGGGTGCGTGCGGTGGGGGTGGAAACAGAATAACCGCATTGCGTCCTGTCAAATCCTAGCGCGCAGCAATGCGGTAGCGCGAGGCCGAGCAGGGGGGGACCCCCTCCCCCCTGCGAGGCCGAGACAGGAACGAGCCGGAGTAGGAGACGACACGGCGTGCCGCGTCGTCGCATTCGGAGGCGAGTCCGTCACTTCCGTGACCCCACTATCTATCTTAGGGTTTTGGGTGCGTGCGTGGGGGTGGAAATAGAATAACCGCATTGCGTCCTGTCAAATCCTAGCGCGCAGCAATGCGGTAGCGCGAGGCCGAGCAGGGGGGAGGGGGGGTCGGGACCCCCCTCCCCTCCCCTGCGAGGCCGAGACAGGAACAAGCCGGAGCAGGCGACGACGCGGCTTTCCGCGTCGTCGCATGCGGAGGCGAGTCCGTCACATCCGTGACCCCACTATCTATCTTAGGGTTTTTAGGGTTTAGGGTGCGTGCGGTGGGGGTGGAAACAGAATAACCGCATTGCGTCCGGTCAAATCCTAGCGCGCAGCAATGTGGTAGCGCGAGGCCGAGCAGGGGGTACCCCCTCCCCCTGCGAGGCCGAGACAGGAACGAGCCGGAGTAGGCGACGACACGGCGTGCCGCGTCGTCGCATGCGGAGGCGAGTCCGTCACATCCGTGACCCCACTATCTATCTTAGGGTTTTTAGGGTTTAGGGTGTATGCGGTGGGGGTGGAAACAGAATAACTGCATTGCGTCCTATCAAATCCTAGCGCGCAGCAATGCGGTAGCGCGAGGCCGAGACAGGAACGAGCCGGAGCAGGCGACGACATGGCGTGTCGCGTCGTCGCATGCGGAGGCGAGTCCGTCACATCCGTGACCCCACTATCTATCTTAGGGTTTTTAGGGTCTAGGGTGCGTGCGGTGGGGGTGGAAATAGAATAACCGCATTGCGTCCTGTCAAATCCTAGCGCGCAGCAATGCCGTAGCGCGAGGCCGAGCAGGGGGGAGGGGGGTCGGGACCCCCTCCCCTCCCCCTGCGAGGCCGAGACAGGAACGAGCCGGAGCAGGCAACGACGCGGCGTGCCGCGTCGTCGCATGCGGAGGCGAGTCCGTCACATCCGTGACCCCACAATCTATCTTAGGGTTGTTAGGGTTTAGGGTGCGTGCGGTGGTGGTGGAAATAGAATAACCGCATTGCGTCCTGTCAAATCCTAGCGCGCAGCAATGTGGTAGCGCGAGTCCGAGCAGGGGGGAGGGGGGGTCGGGACCCCCCTCTCCCCCTGCGAGGCCGAGAGAGGAACGATCCGGAGCAAGCGACGATGCAGCGTGCCACGTTGTCGCTTGTGGAGGCGAGTCCGTCACATCCGTGACCGCACTATCTATCTTAGGGTTTTTAGGGGTTAGGGTGCATGCGGTGGGGGTGGAAATAGAATAACCGCATTGCGTCCTGTCAAATCCTAGCACGCAGCAACGCGGTAGCACGAGGCCGAGCAGGGGGGACCCCCTCCCCCCTGCGAGGCCGAGACAGGAACGAGCCGGAGGAAGCGACGACATGGCGTGCCCCGTTGTCGCATCCGGAGGCGAGTCCGTCACTTTCGTGACCCCACTATCTATCTTAGGGTTTTTAGGTTTTTGGGTGCGTGCGGTGGGGGTGGAAATAGAATAACCACATTGCGTCCTGTCAAATCCTAGCGCGCAACAATGCGGTAGCGCGAGGCCGAGCATGGGGGAGGGGGGTCGGGACCCCCCTCCCCTCCCCTGCGAGGCCGAGACAGGAACAAGCCGGAGCAGGCGACGACGCGGCGTGCCGCGTCGTCGCATGCGGAGGCGAGTCCATCACATCCGTGACCCCACTACCTATCTTAGGGTTTTTAGGGTTTAGGGTGCGTGTGGTGGGGGTGGAAATAGAATAACCGCATTGCGTCCTGTCAAATCCTAGCGCGCAGCAATGCGGTAGCGCGAGGCCGAGAAGGGGGGACCCCCCTCCCCCCTGCGAGGCCGAGACAGGAGCGAGCCGGAGCAGGCGTCGACACGTCGTGCCGCGTCGTCGCATGCGGAGGCGAGTCCGTCACATCCGTGACCCCACTATCTGTCTTAGGGTTTAGGGTGCGTGCGGTGGGGGTGGAAACAGAATAACCGCATTGCGTCCTGTCAAATCCTAGCGCGCAGCAATTCGGTAGCGCGAGGCCGAGCAGGGGGGACCCCCCTCCCCCCTGCGAGGCCGAGACAGGAACGAGCCGGAGCAGGCGACGACATGGCGTGCCGCCTCGTCGCATGTGGAGGCGAGTCCGTCACATCCATGACCCCACTATCTATCTTAGGGTTTTTAGGGTTTAGGGTGCGTGCGGTGGGGGGTGGAAATAGAATAACCGCATTGCGTCCTGTCAAATCCTAGCGCGCAGCAATGCCGTAGCGCGAGGCCGAGTAGGGGGGAGGGTGTAACGCCCACGATGCGGCTATATCTCCCACGTGTCGGGGCACGACTTAGAGGCATAACCGCATAGTGGTTTTGTCGCAAGAAGGGTCATCTTCACACAATCCCATGTAAAGAACAAGAATGGGATAAAGAGTTGGCTTACAATCGCCACTTCACACAATACAAAAATATCATTCATACATCATCCAAAATACAATCATATAGACCGAGTACGGTCAAAATCCAGATGAAAATAAGACAACCCCAAATGCTAGATCCCCGATCGTCCCAACTGGGCTCCACTACTGATCATCAGGAAAAGACACATAGTAACGACCACGTTCCTCGTCGAACTCCCACTTGAGATCGACGCCATCGTCTGCACTGGCATCGTCGGCACCTGCAACTGGTGTTGGAAGTTTCTGTGAGTCACGGGGACTCAGCAATCTCACACCCGCGAGATCAAGACTATTTAAGCTTATAGGACAAAGAGGTGCAAAGAGGTGGAGCTGCAGCGGCAAAAATATATATGGTGGCTAACTTGCGCAAATGAGAGCGAGAAGAGAAGCAATGGAACGAGCGTCATTTGGCAATGACCCAGAAGAGGTCCTGAACACCTACTTACGTCAAACATAACACAGACCGTGTTCACTTCCCGGACTCCGCCGAGAAGAGACCATCACGGCTACACACGCACTTGGTGTATTTTAATTGGGTCAAGTGACAAGTTATCTACAACCGGACATTAACAAATTCCCATCTGCCTCATAACCGCGGGCACGGCTTTCGAAAGATATTACCCTGCAGGGGTGTCCCAACTTAGCCCATCATAAGCTCTCACGGTCAACGAAGGATAAACCTTCTCCCGGAACGACCCGATCAGTCTCGGAATCCCGGTTTACAAGACATCTCGACCATGGTAAAACAAGACCAGCAAAGCCACCCGAATGTGCCGACAAATCCCGATAGGAGCTGCACATATCTCGTTCTCAGGGCACACCGGATGAGACATCCTACGAGTAAAACCAGACCTCGAGTTTCCAGGAGGTGGCCCCGCAGTCTGCTCAGTTTGGACCAACACTCGAAGGAGCACTGGCCCGGGGGGTTAAAATAAGATGACCCTCGGGCTCGCGAAAACCCGGGGGAAAAGGCTTAGGTAGCAACTGGTAAAACCAAGGTTGGGCCATGCTGGAGGAGTTTTATTCAAGGCGAACTGTCAAGGGGGTCCCATAAATCACCCGACCGTGTAAGGAACGCAAACTCAAAGAACATAATCCCGGTATAACAGTAACTAGGGCGGCAAGAGTGGAACAAAACACCAGGCATAAGGCCGAGCCTTCCACCCTTTACCAAAATATATAGATGCATTAATTAAATAAGAGATATTGTGATATCCCAACATATCCATGTTCCGACGTGGAACAAACTTCAACTTCACCTGCAACTAGCAACGCTATAATAGGGGCTGAGCAAAAGCGGTAACATAGCCAAACAACGGTTTGCTAGGAAAGGATGGTTAGGGGCTGACATGGCTGAAATAGGAGACATGATATAGCAAGAGATAGGTAGCGAGCATGGCAATAGAGCGAAACAACTAGCATAGCAAAGATAGAAGTGATTTCGAGGGGTGGTCATCTTGCCTGCAAGATTCTCAGAGTTGTCGAAAGCTTGATCCTCGTAAGTGTACTCGACAGGTTCCTCGTTCACGAACTCGTCTCCCGGCTCTACCCAAGACAAGAATACAAACAAATGGAACCACAATCAACAACGAGGAATGCGCAAGCAACATGATGCAAGACATGTATGATATGCAGGTTATGATATGTGATGCATATGCGTGCTCCGGAAGGAAAATGATGAACATGGCAGTAACTTGACAAACCAAGCATGCCACTGGAAAGATGAGATGATTTCGGTCGAAATCGATATAAGGATCACCGGAATCGGATGCACGGTTTGCAAATGGCAAGCAAAACAAGAATGACAATAATCTGCGATAAACAGCAAGATAGCACTTAAAATGCAACAAGCAACAATGCTACAGCACCCCAACATGGCAACAAAGCAAATGGTAGTAATCTAAAGGAAATGCTTGACAAAAGATGAACACTGAGCTACTGCTAGTTCACAACATATCAAGCTCAAACAAGCATGACAATAGTGCAAAAGATTACAGGTTCACAGACTTAGTGAAAAACTGGACATGGCAGAAATCAGCATCAGGTAGCAATGTTCAGAGCACGAAATCAACATGCTACAGGAACTTAACATAGCAAAACAAGGCATGGTAGTGTTCTACTAATGCACATGACAAAAGTCCTTTACTGACCATAACCCAAAAAGGACCAGAAGAGATGATGGCAAGCATGTAAACATAGCAAGTTTCGTTGTCAGGTTTCAGACTTAGCAGAAAACAGAGCATGGCAGAAATATTAATATGTAGGCCTCTTTGAGAGCTTGATGCACTCACTACAGAGAAATGCATGACAAACCAAGCATACCTACAGCACGATGGCATGTTTATGAAGCTATCCATGGCAAGAACAATTGCATAGCATGTATGGATCAACTACAATAAGCTTGGCAAAAATGCATGTCATGTTAAGAATCTGCCAGAAATATTTTATAGCAAAAGTAGAGCAAGATTGAGTCATGCTACGGTGCTCTAAAATTGCAAACAATTGCAGGAATGGATCAATTACAACTATAGCTACAAAACATCCTTACTGAACATCTCCAAAATATGCATGGATCTCTCTCTAGCATCAAGTTTACATGGCAACAAAATTACAGCAGACAAAGACTTAGAGAAATCACCAAGTCCCTGAAATCAGAAATATTACGGGACCTACTTTGCATGCTTGTGCTAGTCACCACATAGATCAAAAAAATACATGGACTATACCACTGGAAAGATGGCATGGCATACTTCAAAACACATGTAGAGCTCATGCTCAAAAGATGCACAGAATAAAAGATACAAAAATGACAAATCTCCAAGTTCTGTTATGAACCAGAGATTAACAGCAACTAGCCCTCTTCCAACGAAGATTTGGGCATCAAGATGACCTCTAATGAACATGATGCAATTGAACAAAATGAAGAGCATCAAGAGACGAACAATTTGACATATTATACGCGTGAATCGGAGCTACATGCAAGAAGTTACGGCATCGGGAACATAGGCACTTGCTGAGAAAAAATGAGGACTTGGCGAAAAAAACTAGGGTTTCGGGAGTCAACCTCCGTTGACCCAGATGGGATCGGGCCGGCGTCGTCTCGGGCTCGGGCGCGGCCGAGGCGGCGGCGCGGCTTGCCGGCGGGAGGAGAAGGGAGGAGGCCGGCGACGGGAGAGGACGAGGGGGCGCAGGGGAGCGGCGGCGGCGGCCGGTGGCGGGGCACCCGAGGGCGGCGGCGGCGGCAACTTGGCGGCGGCGGGGCCGACCGGCGTCGGGCGGCGCGGGGAGCACGGCCGGCGAGGGGAGCACCCGAGGCGGCGGCGCACCCGAGGCGAGCGGCGGCGGCGAGGAAGGCCGGCGCGGAGGCGCGCGCGCGGGCCCGTGGGCCGGCGGCGGGCCTGGCGGGCCGCGGCGGTGGAAGGCCGGCGACGCGCGCTGACGTGGCGTCGCGTGATTCGTCCGCCGGCGCGGGCGGATGTGTCCGGCGCGGGCGGACGTTGTCCGGCGGCGCGAGGGATTTTTGCTAGGGTTAGACTGCGATTCCGTTTTCGGGATGCCCACGTATAAATAGGTAGAGGGAGCTAGGAGGCTCCAAATGAGGTGCGGTTTTCGCCCACACGATCGTGATCGAACGACCTAGAGCATGGAAGAGAGTTTGGTGGGTTTTGGGCTGGTTTTGGAGGGGTTTTTTACTGGATACTCAAATGGACATTGCGGAGGCCCGGTTAACCGTTGGAGTACCAAACGACCTCCGAATGGAACGAAACTTGACCGGTAGACTCCGGGTGGTATATTAAGACCACTTGACAAGCCTCGGTCCATTCCGAGAAAGTTTGACACACGCACACGAAAGAAAACAAGAGGGGTGCACCGGAGGAGATAGGAGCGCCGGATTGGAAAACGGACAACGGGGAAAATGCTCGGATGCACAAGACGAACACGTATGCGCATGCAATGCACATGATGACATGATATGAAAATGCATGACATGACAAAATACAAAACGAAAGACAAAACCCAACAACGGAGGGAAAACATATCACATAGCCGGAAATGGCAAGAGTCGGAGTTACAATTATGGCAAGTTACATGCGGGGTGTTACAGAGGGGGGTCGGGACACCCTCCCCTCCCCCTGCGAGGCCGAGACAGGAACGAGCCGGAGCAGGCGACGACGCGGCGTGCTGCATCGTCGCATGCGGAGGCGAGTCCGTCATATCTGTGACCCCACTATCTATCTTAGGGTTGTTAGGGTTTAGGGTGCGTGCGTTGGGTGGAAACAGAATAACCGCATTGCGTCCTGTCAAATCCTAGCACGCAGCAATGCGGTAGCGCGAGGCCAAGCAGGGGGGAGGGGGGTCAGGACCCGCCCTCCCCTCCCCCTGCGAGGCCGAGACAGGAACGAGCCGGAGCAGGCGACGACGAGGCGTGCCGCGTCATCGCGTGCGGAGGCGAGTACATCAGATCCGTGACCCCACTATCTATCTTAGGGTTTTTAGAGTTTAGGGTGCGTGCGGTGGGGGTGGAAACAGAATAATCGCATTGCGTCCTGTCAAATCCTAGCGCGTAGCAATGCGGTAGCGCGAGGCCGAGCAGGCGGGAGGGGGGTCGGGACCCCCCCTCTCCCCCTACGAGGCCGAGACAGGAACGAGCCGGAGCAGGCGACGATGCAGCGTGCCCCGTCGTCGCATGTGGAGGCGAGTCCGTCATATCCGTGACGGCACTATCTATCTTAGGGTTTTAAGGGTTTAGGGTGCGTGCGGTGGGGGTGGAAACAGAATAACCGCATTGCGTCCTGTCAAATCCTAGCGCGCAGCAATGCGGTAGCGCGAGGCCGAGCAGGGGGGGACCCCCTCCCCCCTGCGAGGCCGAGACAGGAACGAGCCGGAGTAGGAGACGACACGGCGTGCCGCGTCGTCGCATGCGGAGGCGAGCCGTCACTTCCGTGACCCCACTATCTATCTTAGGGTTTTGGGTGCGCGCGGTGGGGGTGGAAATAGAATAACCGCATTGCGTCCTGTCAAATCCTAGCGCGCAGCAATGCGGTAGCGCGAGGCCGAGCAGGGGGGAGGGGGGGTCGGGACCCCCCTCCCCTCCCCTGCGAGGCCGAGACAGGAACAAGCCGGAGATGGCGACGAAGCGGCTTTCCGCGTCGTCGCATGCGGAGGCGAGTCCGTCACATCCGTGACCCCACTATCTATCTGAGGGTTTTTAGGGTTTAGGGTGCGTGCGGTGGGGGTGGAAACAGAATAACCGCATTGCGTCCTGTCAAATCCTAGCGCGCAGCAATGCGGTAGCGCGAGGCCGAGCAGGGAGGGAGGGGGGTCGGGACCCCCCCTCTCCCCCTGCGAGGCCGAGACAGGAATGAGCCGAAGCAGGCGACGATGCAGCGTGCCACGTCGTCGCATGTGGAGGCGAGTCCGTCACATCCGTGACCCCACTATCTATCTTAGGGTTTTTAGGGTTTAGGGTGCGTGCGGTGGGGGTGGAAACAGAAAAACCGCATTGCGTCCTGTCAAATCCTAGCGCGCAGCAATGCGGTAGCGCGAGTCCGAGCAGGGGGGACCCCCCTTCCCCCCTGCGAGGCCGAGACAGGAACAAGCCGGAGCAGGCGATGACACGGCGTGCCGCGTCGTCGCATGCGGAGGCGAGTCCGTAACATCCGTGACCCCACTATCTATCTTATGGTTTTTAGGGTTTAGGTTGCGTGCGGTGGGGGTGGAAACAGAATAACCGCATTGCGTCCTGTCAAATCCTACCGCACAGCAACGCGGTAGCCCGAGGCCGAGCAGGGGGACCCCCTCCCCCTGCGAGGCCGAGACAGGAATGAGCCGGAGTAGGGGACGACACGGCGTGCCGCGTCGTCGCATGTGGAGGCGAGTCCGTCACTTCCGTGACCCCACTATCTATCATAGGGTTTTTAGGGTTTTGGGTGCGTGCGGTGGGGGTGGAAACAGAATAACCGCATTGCGTCCGGTCAAATCCTAGCGCGCAGCAATGTGCTAGCGCGAGGCCGAGCAGGGGGTACCCCCTCCCCCTGCGAGGCCGAGACAGGAACGAGCCGGAGTAGGCGACGACACGGCGTGCCGCGTCGTCGCATGCGGAGGCGAGTCCGTCACATCCGTGACCCCACTATCTATCTTAGGGTTTTTAGGGTTTAGGGTGTATGCGGTGGGGGTGGAAACAGAATAACTGCATTGCGTCCTATCAAATCCTAGCGCGCAGCAATGCGGTAGCGCAAGGCCGAGACAGGAACGAGCCGGAGCAGGCGACGACATGGCGTGCCGCGTCGTCGCATGCGGAGGCGAGTCCGTCACATCCGTGACCCCACTATCTATCTTACGGTTTTTAGGGTTTAGGGTGCGTGCGGTTGGGGTGGAAATAGAATAACCGCATTGCGTCCTGTCAAATCCTAGCGCGCAGCAATGCCGTAGCGCGAGGCCGAGCAGGGGGGAGGGGGGTCGGGACCCCCTCCCCTCCCCCTGCGAGGCCGAGACAGGAACGAGCCGGAGCAGGCAACGACGCGGCGTGCCGCGTCGTCGCATGCGGAGGCGAGTCCGTCACATCCGTGACCCCACAATCTATCTTAGGGTTGTTAGGGTTGAGGGTGCGTGCGGTGGTGGTGGAAATAGAATAACCGCATTGCGTCCTGTCAAATCCTAGCGCGCAGCAATGTGGTAGCGCGAGTCCGAGCAGGGGGGAGGGGGGTCGGGACCCCCCTCTCCCCCTGCGAGGCCGAGAGAGGAACGAGCCGGAGCAAGCGACGATGCAGCGTGCCACGTTGTCGCTTGTGGAGGCGAGTCCGTCACATCCGTGACCGCACTATCTATCTTAGGGTTTTTAGGGGTTAGGGTGCATGCGGTGGGGGTGGAAATAGAATAACCGCATTGCGTCCTGTCAAATCCTAGCACGCAGCAACGCGGTAGCACGAGGCCGAGCAGGGGGACCCCCTCCCCCCTGCGAGGCCGAGACAGGAACGAGCCGGAGGAAGCGACGACATGGCGTGCCGCGTTGTCGCATCCGGAGGCGAGTCCGTCACTTTCGTGACCCCACTATCTATCTTAGGGTTTTTAGGTTTTTGGGTGCGTGCGGTGGGGGTGGAAATAGAATAACCGCATTGCGTCATGTCAAATCCTAGCGCGCAACAATGCGGTAGCGCGAGGCCGAGCATGGGGGAGGGGGGTCGGGACCCCCCCTCCCCTGCGAGGCCGAGACAGGAACAAGCCGGAGCCGGCGACGACGCGGCGTGCCGCGTCGTCGCATGCGGAGGCGAGTCCATCACATCCGTGACCCCACTACCTATCTTAGGGTTTTTAGGGTTTAGGGTGCGTGTGGTGGGGTGGAAATAGAATAACCGCATTGCGTCCTGTCAAATCCTAGCGCGCAGCAATGCGGTAGCGCGAGGCCGAGCAGGGGGGACCCCCCTCCCCCCTGCGAGGCCGAGACAGGAGCGAGCCGGAGCAGGCGTCGACACGTCGTGCCGTGTCGTCGCATGCGGAGGCGAGTCCGTCACATCCGTGACCCCACTATCTATCTTAGGGTTTAGGGTGCGTGCGGTGGGGGTGGAAACAGAATAACCGCATTGCGTCCTGTCAAATCCTAGCGCGCAGCAATTCGGTAGCGCGAGGCCGAGCAGGGGGGACCCCCCTCCCCCCTGCGAGGCCGAGACAGGAACGAGCCGGAGCAGGCGACAACATGGCGTGCCGCCTCGTCGCATGTGGAGGCGAGTCCGTCACATCCATGACCCCACTATCTATCTTAGGGTTTTTAGGGTTTAGGGTGCGTGCGGTGGGGGTGGAAATAGAATAACCGCATTGCGTCCTGTCAAATCCTAGCGCGCAGCAATGCCGTAGCGCGAGGCCGAGTAGGGGGGAGGGGGGTCGGGACACCCTCCCCTCCCCCTGCGAGGCCGAGACAGGAACGAGCCGGAGCAGGCGACGACGCAGCGTGCTGCATCGTCGCATGCGGAGGCGAGTCCGTCACATCTGTGACCCCACTATCTATCTTAGGGTTGTTAGGGTTTAGGGTGCGTGCGTTGGGTGGAAACAGAATAACCGCATTGCGTCCTGTCAAATCCTAGCACGCAGCAATGCGGTAGCGCGAGGCCAAGCAGGGGGGAGGGGGGTCAGGACCCGCCCTCCCCTCCCCCTGCGAGGCCGAGACAGGAACGAGCCGGAGCAGGCGACGACGAGGCGTGCCGCGTCATCGCGTGCGGAGGCGAGTACATCAGATCCGTGACCCCACTATCTATCTTAGGGTTTTTAGAGTTTAGGGTGCGTGCGGTGGGGGTGGAAACAGAATAATCGCATTGCGTCCTGTCAAATCCTAGCGCGCAGCAATGCGGTAGCACGAGGCCGAGCAGGCGGGAGGGGGGTCGGGACCCCCCCTCTCCCCCTACGAGGCCGAGACAGGAACGAGCCGGAGCAGGCGACGATGCAGCGTGCCCCGTCGTCGCATGTGGAGGCCAGTCCGTCATATCCGTGACGGCACTATCTATCTTAGGGTTTTAAGGGTTTAGGGTGCGTGCGGTGGGGGTGGAAACAGAATAACCGCATTGCGTCCTGTCAAATCCTAGCGCGCAGCAATGCGGTAGCGCGAGGCCGAGCAGGGGGGGACCCCCTCCCCCCTGCGAGGCCGAGACAGGAACGAGCCGGAGTAGCAGACGACACGGCGTGCCGCGTCGTCGCATGCGGAGGCGAGCCGTCACTTCCGTGACCCCACTATCTATCTTAGGGTTTTGGGTGCGTGCGGTGGGGGTGGAAATAGAATAACCGCATTGCGTCCTGTCAAATCCTAGCGCGCAGCAATGCGGTAGCGCGAGGCCGAGCAGGGGGGAGGGGGGTCGGGACCCCCCTCCCCTCCCCTGCGAGGCCGAGACAGGAACAAGCCGGAGCAGGCGACGACGCGGCTTTCCGCGTCGTCGCATGCGGAGGCGAGTCCGTCACATCCGTGACCCCACTATCTATCTTAGGGTTTTTAGGGTTTAGGGTGCGTGCGGTGGGGGTGGAAACAGAATAACCGCATTGCGTCCTGTCAAATCCTAGCGCGCAGCAATGCGGTAGCGCGAGGCCGAGCAGGGGGGGAGGGGGGTCGGGACCCCCCCTCTCCCCCTGCGAGGCCGAGACAGGAATGAGCCGGAGCAGGCGACGATGCAGCGTGCCACGTCGTCGCATGTGGAGGCGAGTCCGTCACATCCGTGAACCCACTATCTATCTTAGGGTTTTTAGGGTTTAGGGTGCGTGCGGTGGGGGTGGAAACAGAGAAACCGCATTGCGTCCTGTCAAATCCTAGCGCGCAGCAATGCGGTAGCGCGAGGCCGAGCAGGGGGGACCCCCCTCCCCCCCTGCGAGGCCGAGACAGGAACGAGCCGGAGCAGGCGATGACACGGCGTGCCGCGTCGTCGCATGCGGAGGCTAGTCCGTAACATCCGTGACCCCACTATCTATCTTAGGGTTTTTAGGGTTTAGGTTGCGTGCGGTGGGGGTGGAAACAGAATAACCGCATTGCGTCCTGTCAAATCCTACCGCACAGCAACGCGGTAGCCCGAGGCCGAGCAGGGGGACCCCCTCCCCCTGCGAGGCCGAGACAGGAACGAGCCGGAGCAGGCGACAACATGGCGTGCCGCCTCGTCGCATGTGGAGGCGAGTCCGTCACATCCATGACCCCACTATCTATCTTAGGGTTTTTAGGGTTTAGGGTGCGTGCGGTGGGGGTGGAAATAGAATAACCGCATTGCGTCCTGTCAAATCCTAGCGCGCAGCAATGCCGTAGCGCGAGGCCGAGTAGGGGGGAGGGGGGTCGGGACACCCTCCCCTCCCCCTGCGAGGCCGAGACAGGAACGAGCCGGAGCAGGCGACGACGCAGCGTGCTGCATCGTCGCATGCGGAGGCGAGTCCGTCACATCTGTGACCCCACTATCTATCTTAGGGTTGTTAGGGTTTAGGGTGCGTGCGTTGGGTGGAAACAGAATAACCGCATTGCGTCCTGTCAAATCCTAGCACGCAGCAATGCGGTAGCGCGAGGCCAAGCAGGGGGGAGGGGGGTCAGGACCCGCCCTCCCCTCCCCCTGCGAGGCCGAGACAGGAACGAGCCGGAGCAGGCGACGACGAGGCGTGCCGCGTCATCGCGTGCGGAGGCGAGTACATCAGATCCGTGACCCCACTATCTATCTTAGGGTTTTTAGAGTTTAGGGTGCGTGCGGTGGGGGTGGAAACAGAATAATCGCATTGCGTCCTGTCAAATCCTAGCGCGCAGCAATGCGGTAGCACGAGGCCGAGCAGGCGGGAGGGGGGTCGGGACCCCCCCTCTCCCCCTACGAGGCCGAGACAGGAACGAGCCGGAGCAGGCGACGATGCAGCGTGCCCCGTCGTCGCATGTGGAGGCCAGTCCGTCATATCCGTGACGGCACTATCTATCTTAGGGTTTTAAGGGTTTAGGGTGCGTGCGGTGGGGGTGGAAACAGAATAACCGCATTGCGTCCTGTCAAATCCTAGCGCGCAGCAATGCGGTAGCGCGAGGCCGAGCAGGGGGGGACCCCCTCCCCCCTGCGAGGCCGAGACAGGAACGAGCCGGAGTAGCAGACGACACGGCGTGCCGCGTCGTCGCATGCGGAGGCGAGCCGTCACTTCCGTGACCCCACTATCTATCTTAGGGTTTTGGGTGCGTGCGGTGGGGGTGGAAATAGAATAACCGCATTGCGTCCTGTCAAATCCTAGCGCGCAGCAATGCGGTAGCGCGAGGCCGAGCAGGGGGGAGGGGGGTCGGGACCCCCCTCCCCTCCCCTGCGAGGCCGAGACAGGAACAAGCCGGAGCAGGCGACGACGCGGCTTTCCGCGTCGTCGCATGCGGAGGCGAGTCCGTCACATCCGTGACCCCACTATCTATCTTAGGGTTTTTAGGGTTTAGGGTGCGTGCGGTGGGGGTGGAAACAGAATAACCGCATTGCGTCCTGTCAAATCCTAGCGCGCAGCAATGCGGTAGCGCGAGGCCGAGCAGGGGGGGAGGGGGGTCGGGACCCCCCCTCTCCCCCTGCGAGGCCGAGACAGGAATGAGCCGGAGCAGGCGACGATGCAGCGTGCCACGTCGTCGCATGTGGAGGCGAGTCCGTCACATCCGTGAACCCACTATCTATCTTAGGGTTTTTAGGGTTTAGGGTGCGTGCGGTGGGGGTGGAAACAGAGAAACCGCATTGCGTCCTGTCAAATCCTAGCGCGCAGCAATGCGGTAGCGCGAGGCCGAGCAGGGGGGACCCCCCTCCCCCCCTGCGAGGCCGAGACAGGAACGAGCCGGAGCAGGCGATGACACGGCGTGCCGCGTCGTCGCATGCGGAGGCTAGTCCGTAACATCCGTGACCCCACTATCTATCTTAGGGTTTTTAGGGTTTAGGTTGCGTGCGGTGGGGGTGGAAACAGAATAACCGCATTGCGTCCTGTCAAATCCTACCGCACAGCAACGCGGTAGCCCGAGGCCGAGCAGGGGGACCCCCTCCCCCTGCGAGGCCGAGACAGGAACGAGCCGGAGCAGGCGACAACATGGCGTGCCGCCTCGTCGCATGTGGAGGCGAGTCCGTCACATCCATGACCCCACTATCTATCTTAGGGTTTTTAGGGTTTAGGGTGCGTGCGGTGGGGGTGGAAATAGAATAACCGCATTGCGTCCTGTCAAATCCTAGCGCGCAGCAATGCCGTAGCGCGAGGCCGAGTAGGGGGGAGGGGGGTCGGGACACCCTCCCCTCCCCCTGCGAGGCCGAGACAGGAACGAGCCGGAGCAGGCGACGACGCAGCGTGCTGCATCGTCGCATGCGGAGGCGAGTCCGTCACATCTGTGACCCCACTATCTATCTTAGGGTTGTTAGGGTTTAGGGTGCGTGCGTTGGGTGGAAACAGAATAACCGCATTGCGTCCTGTCAAATCCTAGCACGCAGCAATGCGGTAGCGCGAGGCCAAGCAGGGGGGAGGGGGGTCAGGACCCGCCCTCCCCTCCCCCTGCGAGGCCGAGACAGGAACGAGCCGGAGCAGGCGACGACGAGGCGTGCCGCGTCATCGCGTGCGGAGGCGAGTACATCAGATCCGTGACCCCACTATCTATCTTAGGGTTTTTAGAGTTTAGGGTGCGTGCGGTGGGGGTGGAAACAGAATAATCGCATTGCGTCCTGTCAAATCCTAGCGCGCAGCAATGCGGTAGCACGAGGCCGAGCAGGCGGGAGGGGGGTCGGGACCCCCCCTCTCCCCCTACGAGGCCGAGACAGGAACGAGCCGGAGCAGGCGACGATGCAGCGTGCCCCGTCGTCGCATGTGGAGGCCAGTCCGTCATATCCGTGACGGCACTATCTATCTTAGGGTTTTAAGGGTTTAGGGTGCGTGCGGTGGGGGTGGAAACAGAATAACCGCATTGCGTCCTGTCAAATCCTAGCGCGCAGCAATGCGGTAGCGCGAGGCCGAGCAGGGGGGGACCCCCTCCCCCCTGCGAGGCCGAGACAGGAACGAGCCGGAGTAGCAGACGACACGGCGTGCCGCGTCGTCGCATGCGGAGGCGAGCCGTCACTTCCGTGACCCCACTATCTATCTTAGGGTTTTGGGTGCGTGCGGTGGGGGTGGAAATAGAATAACCGCATTGCGTCCTGTCAAATCCTAGCGCGCAGCAATGCGGTAGCGCGAGGCCGAGCAGGGGGGAGGGGGGTCGGGACCCCCCTCCCCTCCCCTGCGAGGCCGAGACAGGAACAAGCCGGAGCAGGCGACGACGCGGCTTTCCGCGTCGTCGCATGCGGAGGCGAGTCCGTCACATCCGTGACCCCACTATCTATCTTAGGGTTTTTAGGGTTTAGGGTGCGTGCGGTGGGGGTGGAAACAGAATAACCGCATTGCGTCCTGTCAAATCCTAGCGCGCAGCAATGCGGTAGCGCGAGGCCGAGCAGGGGGGGAGGGGGGTCGGGACCCCCCCTCTCCCCCTGCGAGGCCGAGACAGGAATGAGCCGGAGCAGGCGACGATGCAGCGTGCCACGTCGTCGCATGTGGAGGCGAGTCCGTCACATCCGTGAACCCACTATCTATCTTAGGGTTTTTAGGGTTTAGGGTGCGTGCGGTGGGGGTGGAAACAGAGAAACCGCATTGCGTCCTGTCAAATCCTAGCGCGCAGCAATGCGGTAGCGCGAGGCCGAGCAGGGGGACCCCCCTCCCCCCCTCCGAGGCCGAGACAGGAACGAGCCGGAGCAGGCGATGACACGGCGTGCCGCGTCGTCGCATGCGGAGGCTAGTCCGTAACATCCGTGACCCCACTATCTATCTTAGGGTTTTTAGGGTTTAGGTTGCGTGCGGTGGGGGTGGAAACAGAATAACCGCATTGCGTCCTGTCAAATCCTACCGCACAGCAACGCGGTAGCCCGAGGCCGAGCAGGGGGACCCCCTCCCCCTGCGAGGCCGAGACAGGAATGAGCCGGAGCAGGCGACGACACGGCGTGCCGCGTTGTCGCATGCGGAGGCGAGTCCGTCACATCCGTGACCCCACTATCTATCTTAGGGTTTTTAGGGTTTAGGGTGCGTGCGGTGGGGGTGGAAACAGAATAACCGCATTGTGTCCTGTCAAATCCTAGCGCGCAGAAATGCGGTAGCGCGAGGCCGAGCCGGGGGGGACCCCCTCCCCCCTGCGAGGCCGAGACAGGAACGAGCCGGAGTAGGGGACGACACGGCGTGCCGCGTCGTCGCATGTGGAGGCGAGTCCGTCACTTCCGTGACCCCACTATCTATCATAGGGTTTTTAGGGTTTTGGGTGCGTGCGGTGGGGGTGGAAATAGAATAACCGCATTGCGTCCTGTCAAATCCTAGCGCGCAGCAATGCGGTAGCGCGAGGCCGAGCAGGGGGAGGGGGGTCGGGACCCCCCTCCCCTCCCCTGCGAGGCCGAGACAGGAACAAGCCGCAGCAGGCGTCGTCGCATGCGGAGGCGAGTCCGTCACATCCGTGACCCCACTATCTATCTTAGGGTTTTTAGGGTTTAGGGTGCGTGCGGTGGGGGTGGAAACAGAATAACCGCATTGCGTCCTGTCAAATCCTAGCTCGCAACAATGCGGTAGCGCGAGGCCGAGCAGGGGGGTCGGGGGGGGGGGGTCGGGACCCCCCCTCTCCCCCTGCGAGGCCGAGACAGGAACGAGCCGGAGCAGGCGACGATGCAGCGTGCCACGTCGTCGCATGTGGAGGCGAGTCCTTCACATCCGTGACCGCACTATCTATCTTAGGGTTATAAGGGTTTAGGGTGCGTGCGGTGGGGGTGGAAACAGAATAACCGCATTGTGTCCTGACAAATCCTAGCACGCAGCAATGCGGTAGCGCGAGGCCGAGCAAGGGGGGACCCCCTCCCCCCTGCGAGGCCGAGACAGGAACGAGTCGGAGTAGGCGACGACACGGCGTGCCGCATCGTCGCATGCGGAGGCGAGTCCGTCACTTCCGTGACCCCACTATCCATCTTAGGGTTTTTAGGGTTTTGGGTGCGTGCGGTGGGGGTGGAAATAGAATAACCGCATTGCGTCCAGTCAAATCCTAGCGCGCAGCAATGCGGTAGCGCGAGGCCGAGCAGGGGGGAGGGGGGTCGGGACCCCCTCCCCTCCCCTGCGAGGCCGAGACAGGAACAAGCCGGAGCAGGCGACGACGCGGCGTGCCGCGTCGTCGCATGGGGAGGCGAGTCCGTCACATCCGTGACCCCACTATCTATCTTAGGGTTTTTAGGGTTTAGGGTGCGTGCGGTGGGGCTGGAAACAGAATAACCGCATTGCGTCCTGTCAAATCCTAGCGCACAGCAATGCGGTAGCGCGAGGCCGAGCAGGGGGGACCCCCCTCCCCCCTGCGAGGCCGAGACAGGAACGAGCCGGAGCAGGCGATGACACGGCGTGCCGCGTCGTCGCATGCGGAGGCGAGTCCGTCACATCCGTGACCCCACTATCTATCTTAGGGTTTTTAGGGTCTAGGTTGCGTGCGGTGGGGGTGGAAACAGAATAACCGCATTGCGTCCTGTCAAATCCTACGGCGCAGCAACGAGGTAGCGCGAGGCCGAGCAGGGGGGACCCCCTCCCCCCTGCGAGGCCGAGACAGGAACAAGCCGGAGCAGGCGACGACGCGGCTTTCCGCGTCGTCGCATGCGGAGGCGAGTCCGTCACATCCGTGACCCCACTATCTATCTTAGGGTTTTTAGGGTTTAGGGTGCGTGCGGTGGGGGTGGAAACAGAATAACCGCATTGCGTCCGGTCAAATCCTAGCGCGCAGCAATGTGGTAGCGCGAGGCCGAGCAGGGGGGACCCCCTCCCCTGCGAGGCCGAGACAGGAACGAGCCGGAGTAGGCGACGACACGGCGTGCCGCGTCGTCGCATGCGGAGGCGAGTCCGTCACATCCGTGACCCCACTATCTATCTTAGGGTTTTTAGGGTTTAGGGTGCATGCGGTGGGGGTGGAAACAGAATAACTGCATTGCGTCCTATCAAATCCTAGCGCGCAGCAATGCGGTAGCGCGAGGCCGAGACAGGAACGAGCCGGAGCAGGCGACGACATGGCGTGCCGCGTCGTCGCATGCGGAGGTGAGTCCGTCACATCCGTGACCCCACTATCTATCTTAGGGTTTTTAGGGTTTAGGGTGCGTGCGGTGGGGGTGGAAATAGAATAACCGCATTGCGTCCTGTCAAATCCTAGCGCGCAGCAATGCGGTAGCGCGAGGCCGAGCAGGGGGGACCCCCCTCCCCCCTGCGAGGCCGAGACAGGAGCGAGCCGGAGCAGGCGTCGACATGTCGTGCCGCGTCGTCGCATCCGGAGGCGAGTCCGTCACATCCGTGACCCCACTATCTATCTTAGGGTTTAGGGTGCGTGCGGTGGGGGTGGAAACAGAATAACCGCATTGCGTCCTGTCAAATCCTAGCGCGCAGCAATTCGGTAGCGCGAGGCCGAGCAGGGGGACCCCCCTCCCCCTGCGAGGCCGAGACAGGAACGAGCCGGAGCAGGCGACGACATGGCGTGCCGCCTCGTCGCATGTGGAGGTGAGTCCGTCACATCCATGACCCCACTATCTATCTTAGGGTTTTTAGGGTTTAGGGTGCGTGCGGTGGTGGTGGAAATAGAATAACCGCATTGCGTCCTGTCAAATCCTAGCGCGCAGCAATGCCGTAACGCGAGGCCGAGTAGGGGGGAGGGGGGTCGGGACACCCTCCCCTCCCCCTGTGAGGCCGAGACAGGAACGAGCCGGAGCAGGCGACGACGCGGCGTGCTGCGTCGTCGCATGCGGAGGCGAGTCCATCACATCTGTGACCCCACTATCTATCTTAGGGTTGTTAGGGTTTAGGGTGCGTGCGTTGGGTGGAAACAGAATAACCGCATTGCGTCCTGTCAAATCCTAGCGCGCAGCAATGCCGTAACGCGAGGCCGAGTAGGGGGGAGGGGGGTCGGGACACCCTCCCCTCCCCCTGCGAGGCCGAGACAGGAACGAGCCGGAGCAGGCGACGACGCGGCGTGCCGCGTCATCGCGTGCGGAGGCGAGTACATCAGATCCGTGACCCCAGTATCTATCTTAGGGTTTTTCATGGTTTAGGGTGCGTGCGGTGGGGGTGGAAACAGAATAACCGCATTGCGTCCTGTCAAATCCTAGCGCGCAGCAATGCGGTAGCGCGAGGCCGAGCAGGCGGGAGGGGGGTCGGGACCCCCCTCTCCCCCTACGAGGCCGAGACAGGAACGAGCCGGAGCAGGCGACGACGGCACTATCTATCTTAGGGTTTTAAGGGTTTAGGGTGCGTGCGGTGGGGGTGGAAAGAGAATAACCGCATTGCGTCCTGTCAAATCCTAGCGCGCAGCAATGCGGTAGCGCGAGGCCGAGCAGGGGGGACCCCCTCCCCCCTGCGAGGCCGAGACAGGAACGAGCCGGAGTAGGAGACGACACGGCGTGCCGCGTCGTCGCATGCGGAGGCGAGTCCGTCACTTCCGTGACCCCACTATCTATCTTAGGGTTTTGGGTGCGTGCGGTGGGGGTGGAAATAGAATAACCGCATTGCGTCCTGTCAAATCCTAGCGCGCAGCAATGCGGTAGCGCGAGGCCGAGCAGGGGGGAGGGGGGTCGGGACCCCCCTCCCCTCCCCTGCGAGGCCGAGACAGGAACAAGCCGGAGCAGGCGACGACGCGGCTTTCCGCGTCGTCGCATGCGGAGGCGAGTCCGTCACATCCGTGACCCCACTATCTATCTTAGGGTTTTTAGGGTTTAGGGTGCGTGCGGTGGGGGTGGAAATAGAATAACCGCATTGCGTCCTGTCAAATCCTAGCTCGCAGCAATGCGGTAGCGCGAGGCCGAGCAGGGGGGAGGGGGGTCGAGACCCCCCCTCTCCCCCTGCGAGGCCAAGACAGGAATGAGCCGGAGCAGGCGACGATGCAGCGTGCCACGTCGTCGCATGTGGAGGCGAGTCTGTCACATTCGTGACCGCACTATCTATCTTAGGGTTTTAAGGGTTTAGAGTGCGTGCGGTGGGGGTGGAAACAGAATAACCGCATTGCATCCTGACAAATCCTAGCGCGCAGCAATGCGGTAGCGGGAGACCGATCAGGGGGGGACCCCCTCCCCCCTACGAGGCCGAGAGAGGAACTAGCCGGAGTAGGCGACGACACGGCGTGCCGCGTCGTCGCATGCGGAGGCGAGTCCATCACTTCCGTGACCCCACTATCTATCTTAGGGTTTTTAGGGTTTTGGGTGCGTGCGGTGGGGGTGGAAATAGAATAACCGCATTGCGTCCAGTCAAATCCTAGCGCGCAGCAATGCGGTAGCGCGAGGCCGAGCAGGGGGAGGGTGGTCGGGACCCCCCTCCCCTCCCCTGCGAGGCCGAGACAGGAACAAGCCGGAGCAGGCGACGACGCGGCACGCCGCGTCGTCGCATGCGGAGGCGAGTCCGTCACATCCGTGACCCCACTATCTATCTTAGGGTTTTTAGGGTTTAGGGTGCGTGCGGTGGGGGTGGAAACAGAAAAACCGCATTGCGTCCTGTCAAATCCTAGCGCGCAGCAATGCGGTAGCGCGAGGCCGAGCAGGGGGGCCCCCCTCCCCCCCTGCGAGGCCGAGACAGGAACGAGCCGGAGCAGGCGATGACACGGCGTGCCGCGTCGTCGCATGCGGAGGCGAGTCCGTAACATCCGTGACCCCACTATCTATCTTAGGGTTTTTAGGGTTTAGGTTGCGTGCGGTGGGGGTGGAAACAGAATAACCGCATTGCGTCCTGTCAAATCCTACCGCGCAGCAACGCGGTAGCCCGAGGCCGAGCAGGGGGGACCCCCTCCCCCCTGCGAGGCCGAGACAGGAATGAGCTGGAGCAGGCGACGACATGGCGTGCCGCGTTGTCGCATGCGGAGGCGAGTCCGTCACATCCGTGACCCCACTATCTATCTTAGGGTTTTTAGGGTTTAGGGTGCGTGCGGTGGGGGTGGAAACAGAATAACCGCATTGCGTCCTGTCAAATCCTAGCGCGCAGCAATGCGGTAGCACGAGGCCGAGCCGGGGGGACCCCCTCCCCCCTGCGAGGCCGAGACAGGAACGAGCCGGAGTAGGGGACGACACGGCGTGCCGCGTCGTCGCATGTGGAGGCGAGTCCGTCACTTCCGTGACCCCACTATCTATCATAGGGTTTTTAGGGTTTTGGGTGCGTGCGGTGGGGGTGGAAATAGAATAACTGCATTGCGTCCTGTCAAATCCTAGCGCGCAGCAATGCGGTAGTGCGAGGCCGAGCAGGGGGGAGGGGGGGTCGGGACCCCCCTCCACTCCCCTGCGAGGCCGAGACAGGAACAAGCCGCAGCAGGCGTCGTCGCATGCGGAGGCGAGTCCGTCACATCCGTGACCCCACTATCTATCTTAGGGTTTTTAGGGTTTAGGGTGCGTGCGGTGGGGGTGGAAACAGAATAACCGCATTGCGTCCTGTCAAATCCTAGCGCGCAACAATGCGGTAGCGCGAGGCCGAGCAGGGGGGAGGGGGGGTCGGGACCCCCCCCTCTCCCCCTACGAGGCCGAGACAGGAACGAGCCGGAGCAGGCGACGATGCAGCGTGCCATGTCGTCGCATGTGGAGGCGAGTCCGTTATATCCGTGACGGCACTATCTATCTTAGCGTTTTAAGGATTTAGGGTGCGTGCGGTGGGGGTGGAAACAGAATAACCGCATTGCGTCCTGTCAAATCCTAGCGCGCAGCAATGCGGTAGCGCGAGGCCGAGCAGGGGGGACCCCCTCCCCCCTGCGAGGCCGAGACAGGAACGAGCCGGAGTAGGAGACGACACGGCGTGCCGCGTCGTCGCATGCGGAGGCGAGTCCGTCACTTCCGTGACCCCACTATCTATCTTAGGGTTTTGGGTGCGTGCGGTGGGGGTGGAAATAGAATAACCGCATTGCGTCCTGTCAAATCCTAGCGCGCAGCAATGCGGTAGCGCGAGGCCGAGCAGGGGGGAGGGGGGTCGGGACCCCCCTCCCCTCCCCTGCGAGGCCGAGACAGGAACAAGCCGGAGCAGGCGACGACGCGGCTTTCCGCGTCGTCGCATGCGGAGGCGAGTCCGTCACATCCGTGACCCCACTATCTATCTTAGGGTTTTTAGGGTTTAGGGTGCGTGCGGTGGGGGTGGAAATAGAATAACCGCATTGCGTCCTGTCAAATCCTAGCTCGCAGCAATGCGGTAGCGCGAGGCCGAGCAGGGGGGAGGGGGGTCGAGACCCCCCCTCTCCCCCTGCGAGGCCAAGACAGGAATGAGCCGGAGCAGGCGACGATGCAGCGTGCCACGTCGTCGCATGTGGAGGCGAGTCTGTCACATTCGTGACCGCACTATCTATCTTAGGGTTTTAAGGGTTTAGAGTGCGTGCGGTGGGGGTGGAAACAGAATAACCGCATTGCGTCCTGACAAATCCTAGCGCGCAGCAATGCGGTAGCGGGAGACCGATCAGGGGGGGACCCCCTCCCCCCTACGAGGCCGAGAGAGGAACTAGCCGGAGTAGGCGACGACACGGCGTGCCGCGTCGTCGCATGCGGAGGCGAGTCCATCACTTCCGTGACCCCACTATCTATCTTAGGGTTTTTAGGGTTTTGGGTGCGTGCGGTGGGGGTGGAAATAGAATAACCGCATTGCGTCCAGTCAAATCCTAGCGCGCAGCAATGCGGTAGCGCGAGGCCGAGCAGGGGGAGGGTGGTCGGGACCCCCCTCCCCTCCCCTGCGAGGCCGAGACAGGAACAAGCCGGAGCAGGCGACGACGCGGCACGCCGCGTCGTCGCATGCGGAGGCGAGTCCGTCACATCCGTGACCCCACTATCTATCTTAGGGTTTTTAGGGTTTAGGGTGCGTGCGGTGGGGGTGGAAACAGAAAAACCGCATTGCGTCCTGTCAAATCCTAGCGCGCAGCAATGCGGTAGCGCGAGGCCGAGCAGGGGGGCCCCCCTCCCCCCCTGCGAGGCCGAGACAGGAACGAGCCGGAGCAGGCGATGACACGGCGTGCCGCGTCGTCGCATGCGGAGGCGAGTCCGTAACATCCGTGACCCCACTATCTATCTTAGGGTTTTTAGGGTTTAGGTTGCGTGCGGTGGGGGTGGAAACAGAATAACCGCATTGCGTCCTGTCAAATCCTACCGCGCAGCAACGCGGTAGCCCGAGGCCGAGCAGGGGGGACCCCCTCCCCCCTGCGAGGCCGAGACAGGAATGAGCTGGAGCAGGCGACGACATGGCGTGCCGCGTTGTCGCATGCGGAGGCGAGTCCGTCACATCCGTGACCCCACTATCTATCTTAGGGTTTTTAGGGTTTAGGGTGCGTGCGGTGGGGGTGGAAACAGAATAACCGCATTGCGTCCTGTCAAATCCTAGCGCGCAGCAATGCGGTAGCACGAGGCCGAGCCGGGGGGACCCCCTCCCCCCTGCGAGGCCGAGACAGGAACGAGCCGGAGTAGGGGACGACACGGCGTGCCGCGTCGTCGCATGTGGAGGCGAGTCCGTCACTTCCGTGACCCCACTATCTATCATAGGGTTTTTAGGGTTTTGGGTGCGTGCGGTGGGGGTGGAAATAGAATAACTGCATTGCGTCCTGTCAAATCCTAGCGCGCAGCAATGCGGTAGTGCGAGGCCGAGCAGGGGGGAGGGGGGGTCGGGACCCCCCTCCACTCCCCTGCGAGGCCGAGACAGGAACAAGCCGCAGCAGGCGTCGTCGCATGCGGAGGCGAGTCCGTCACATCCGTGACCCCACTATCTATCTTAGGGTTTTTAGGGTTTAGGGTGCGTGCGGTGGGGGTGTAAACAGAATAACCGCATTGCGTCCTGTCAAATCCTAGCGCGCAACAATGCGGTAGCGCGAGGCCGAGCAGGGGGGAGGGGGGGTCGGGACCCCCCCCCTCTCCCCCTACGAGGCCGAGACAGGAACGAGCCGGAGCAGGCGACGATGCAGCGTGCCATGTCGTCGCATGTGGAGGCGAGTCCGTTATATCCGTGACGGCACTATCTATCTTAGCGTTTTAAGGATTTAGGGTGCGTGCGGTGGGGGTGGAAACAGAATAACCGCATTGCGTCCTGTCAAATCCTAGCGCGCAGCAATGCGGTAGCGCGAGGCCGAGCAGGGGGGGACCCCCTCCCCCCTGGGAGGCCGAGACAGGAACGAGCCGGAGTAGGAGACGACACGGCGTGCCGCGTCGTCGCATGCGGAGGCGAGTCCGTCACTTCCGTGACCCCACTATCTATCTTAGGGTTTTGGGTGCGTGCGGTGGGGGTGGAAATAGAATAACCGCATTGCGTCCTGTCAAATCCTAGCACGCAGCAATGCGGTAGCGCGAGGCCGAGCAGGGGGGAGGGGGGGTCGGGACCACCCTCCCCTCCCCTGCGAGGCCGAGACAGGAACAAGCCGGAGGAGGCGACGACGCGGCTTTCCGCGTCGTCGCATGCGGAGGCGAGTCCATCACATCCGTGACCCCACTATCTATCTTAGGGTTATTAGGGTTTAGGGTGCGTGCGGTGGGGGTGGAAACAGAATAACCGCATTGCGTCCTATCAAATCCTAGCGCGCAGCAATGCGGTAGCGCGAGGCCGAGCAGGCGGGAGGGGGGTCGGGACCCCCTCTCTCCCCCTGCGAGGCCGAGACAGGAATGAGCCGGAGCAGGCGACGATGCAGCGTGCCACGTCGTCGCATGTGGAGGCGAGTCCGTCACATCCGTGACCGCACTATATATCTTAGGGTTTTAAGGGTTTAGGGTGCGTACGGTGGGGGTGGAATAGAATAACCGCATTGCGTCCTGTCAAATCCTAGCGCGCAGTAATGCGGTAGCGCGAGGCCGAGCAGGGGGAGGGGGGTCGGGACCCCCCTCCCCTCCCATGCGAGGCCGAGACAGGAACAAGCCGGAGCAGGCGTCGTCGCATGCGGAGGCGAGTCCGTCACATCCGTGACCCCACTATCTATTTTAGGGTTTTTAGGGTTTAGGGTGCGTGCGGTGGGGGTGGAAACAGAATAACCGCATTGCGTCCTGTCAAATCCTAGCGCGCAGCAATGCGGTAGCGCGAGGCCGAGCAGGGGGGAGGGGGGTCGGGACCCCCCCTCTCCCCCTGCGAGGACGAGACAGGAACAAGCCGGAGCAGGCGACGATGCAGCGTGCCACGTCGTCGCATGTGGAGGCGAGTCCGTCACATCCGTGACCGCACTATCTATCTTACGGTTTTAAGGGTTTAGGGTGCGTGCGGTGGGGGTGGAAACAGAATAACCGCATTGCGTCCTGACAAATCCTAGCGCGCAGCAATGCGGTAGCGCGAGGCCGAGCAGGGGGGATCCCCTCCCCCCTGCGAGGCCGAGACAGGAACGAGCTGGAGTAGACGACGACACGGCGTGCCGCGTCGTCGCATGCGGAGGCGAGTCCGTCACTTCCGTGACCCCACTATCTATCTTAGGGTTTTGAGGGTTTTGGGTGCGTGCAGTGGGGGTGGAAATAGAATAACCGCATTGCGTCCAGTCAAATCCTAGCGCCCAGCAATGCGGTAGCGCGAGGCCGAGTAGGGGGGAGGGGGGTCGGGACCCCCCTCCCCTCCCCTGCGAGGCCGAGACAGGAACAAGCCGGAGCAGGCGACGACGCGGTGTGCCGCGTCATCGCATGCGGAGGCGAGTCCGTCACATCCGTGACCCCACTATCTATCTTAGGGTTTTTAGGGTTTATGGTGCGTGCGGTGGGGGTGGAAACAGAATAACCGCATTGCGTCCTGTCAAATCCTAGCGCACAGTAATGCGTTAGTGCGAGGCCGAGCAGGGGGGACCCCCCTCCCCCCCTGCGAGGCCGAGACAGGAACGAGCCGGAGCAGGCGATGACACGGCATTTTTCTACCCCATTTACATATAAAGTTTATTTAAATCCGAGCTACGGTTATTTAGTTATGAATTAAATCATTTTAGCATGTTATTTAAGAAAATTTAATCAAACAACATTTTAAACAATTTTAACATGGGTGAAAGTGGCATAGTATTAAACTACACAAAATTCTAAGCATTTTACATATTTAGTTTGTTTTAATCCGATGCACGGTTGATTAATTATTAATGCATGAACATCAAGGGTTTTTCTGTAAAACTGCAATACTCTGGATAATAGAGAAATTCGCAGATCCTGAAAAAAACATCACATGGGCCGAAAGTGAATAGGAAGCCCAACAGAGGAAAAAAACAAAGGGCGCTGGGGGCCTCACCATGGGCCTTGGCCCGTGGGTGGAGCTGGCTGCAGGCCTGGCCGCTCGGGCTGACGAAGTGGCCACCTGGGGCTGGAGGATGCTGGCCCAGGCGCTGGAGGTGCGGTCAACGCGAGGAGCAGGGGCGCGTCGTACCGTCTCGCTCGAAGCAGGGGAAGCAGAGGCCGGTGACACCGTGGACTTGGCGTTCGCTAGAGGTCAATGAGGGCTCGACGCATGAGACGGCAGCGACGACGTTCATTCCAGGGAGGCGACGCGGGCTCCGGTGGCGCGGGAAAAGGCGAGGGAGGCCGGAGTAGTGGGAAACGACGAATCCATGTCGGATCCAGGCGGAGAGGAAGGCATGGGCGCGGCGTCCATGGTGGTTGCTGCTGCTCCTCCAGAAACCCGCAAAAGAGAGAGATGAGGCACGGGGATGAGAAAGGAGAACCAAGGAAGGAGGGGGAAACGCGACGGGGCGACGTGGCTGGACGGGTTCATGGCGGGACGGCGAGATCCAGCGGGGAAACAGCTTGGCGGCGCCGGGCTTGAGAGGAGGCCGTCGGCGGGAAACGGCGGGGACGGAGCAAGGCGGCGGCAACGCGGGACTGCGGGGACGGAGAGGGGCGGCGAACCTCCGGATCTGGCCGGAGATGGCAAGGACGAAGGCGACATGGGGTCTCCTCGGGGCTAGGCCTCTCGGGTGGCCGTGCCTGCTTGAGGTCGTCCAGACCTGCTGCTGGTCCGAGGCGAGCTGAGCAGAGGGGCGCCGGCCTTGGCGTGACGGCTACAGCTCCGCAGCTGTGGGCACGGGGACGAGGAGGTGGGAGGCGGCAGGGAGCTCCTCTCCCTGGCTCGCGACGAGAGGAACGGGGAGGTCTGCGTGGGCTGTGGTGGTTGGATGGATCGGGAAGGAGGAGGCTGGTAGGTTGGGGATGGATCCCGAGGGGGATTTTTCGAGTGGCGGCGGCCGAATGGGGATGGGACAAGCCTCCTAACTTTTAGGGTTGGACCTCGAGTATAAATAGCAGGGAATTAGGTTAGGGGCTACTCCCTCCGATCGAAATCAACGGTCGAGAAAAATAGGCTATGGGCGTCCAACAAAGAAAACGGTGATGTTTTGAAGATGTTAGGGGATGATCCGGACCCAACGGTAACGAAAGTCCGGTTCGGGTTCGGGACAAATTTCGGACGCGCGCAAGGGGGCGAAGCACTGTGCAAAGAGGGACTCCGGTTTAAGCAAGAGGGAAAATGAAGAACGAGGTTGGTCTCGGAAGGGTCAACGGAAGCAAGGGGGGCGCGGCCACTACGAGGGGATGCAAGTTTTAAAACATGGCGGCAACGAAGTGCCGATGCAATGCAAATCATGCGATGATGAATGCAACACACAAATAAAACACAGCTGACTCGCCAAACAAGGAACGCAATCGGAGCGTCGGTCTCGGGGCGTCACAAATGCGGTAGCGCGAGGCCGAGCAGGGGGGACCCCCCCTCCCCCCCTGCGAGGCCGAGACAGGAACGAGCCGGAGCAGGCGACGACACGGCGTGCCGCGTCGTCGCATGCGAAGGCGAGTCCGTCACATCCATGACCCCACTATCTATCTTACGGTTTTTAGGGTTTAGGGTGCGTGCGGTGGGGGTGGAAACACAATAACCGAATTGCGTCCTGTCAAACCCTATCGCGCAGCAATGCGGTAGCGCGGGACCGAGCAGGGGGGACCCCCTCCCCCCTGCGAGGCCGAGACAGGAACGAGCCGGAGCAGGCGACGACACGGCGTGCCGCGTTGTCGCATGCGGAGGCGAGTCCGTCACATCCGTGACCCCACTCTCTATCTTAGGGTTTTTAGGGTTTAGGGTGCGTGCGTGGGGGTGGAAACAGAATAACAACATTGCGTCCTGTCAAATCCTAGCGCGCAGCAATGCGGTAGCGCGAGGCCGAGCAGGGGGGGACCCCCTCCCCCCTGCGAGGCCGAGACAGGAACGAGCCGGAGTAGGAGACGACACGGCGTGCCGCGTCGTCGCATGCGGAGGCGAGTCCGTCACTTCCGTGACCCCACTATCTATCTTAGGGTTTTGGATGCGTGCGGTGGGGGTGGAAATAGAATAACCGCATTGCGTCCTGTCAAATCCTAGCACGCAGCAATGCGGTAGCGCGAGGCCGAGCAGGGGGGAGGGGGGTCGGGACCCCCCTCCCCTCCCCTGCGAGGCCGAGACAGGAACAAGCCGGAGCAGGCGACGACGCGGCTTTCCGCGTCGTCGCATGCGGAGGAGAGTCCATCACATCCGTGACCCCACTATCTATCTTAGGGTTATTAGGGTTTAGGGTGCGTGCGGTGGGGGTGGAAACAGAATAACCGCATTGCGTCCTGTCAAATCCTAGCGCGCAGCAATGCGGTAGCGCGAGGCCGAGCAGGGGGGAGGGGGGTCGGGACCCCCTCTCTCCCCCTGCGAGGCCGAGACAGGAATGAGCCGGAGCAGGCGACGATGCAGCGTGCCACGTCGTCGCATGTGGAGGCGAGTCCGTCACATCCGTGACCGCACTATCTATCTTAGGGTTTTAAGGGTTTAGGGTGCGTACGGTGGGGGTGGAATAGAATAACCGCATTGCGTCCTGTCAAATCCTAGCGCGCAGTAATGCGGTAGCGCGAGGCCGAGCAGGGGGAGGGGGGGTCGGGACCCCCCTCCCCCCCCATGCGAGGCCGAGACAGGAACAAGCCGGAGCAGGCGTCGTCGCATGCGGAGGCGAGTCCGTCACATCCGTGACCCCACTATCTATTTTAGGGTTTTTAGGGTTTAGGGTGCGTGCGGTGGGGGTGGAAACAGAATAACCGCATTGCGTCCTGTCAAATCCTAGCGCGCAGCAATGCGGTAGCGCGAGGCCGAGCAGGGGGGAGGGGGGTCGGGACCCCCCCTCTCCCCCTGCGAGGACGAGACAGGAACAAGCCGGAGCAGGCGACGATGCAGCGTGCCACGTCGTCGCATGTGGAGGCGAGTCCGTCACATCCGTGACCGCACTATCTATCTTACGGTTTTAAGGGTTTAGGGTGCGTGCGGTGGGGGTGGAAACAGAATAACCGCATTGCGTCCTGACAAATCCTAGCGCGCAGCAATGCGGTAGCGCGAGGCCGAGCAGGGGGGACCCCCTCCCCCCTGCGAGGCCGAGACAGGAACGAGCTGGAGTAGACGACGACACGGCGTGCCGCGTCGTCGCATGCGGAGGCGAGTCCGTCACTTCCGTGACCCCACTATCTATCTTAGGGTTTTGAGGGTTTTGGGTGCGTGCAGTGGGGGTGGAAATAGAATAACCGCATTGCGTCCAGTCAAATCCTAGCGCCCAGCAATGCGGTAGCGCGAGGCCGAGTAGGGGGGAGGGGGGTCGGGACCCCCCTCCCCTCCCCTGCGAGGCCGAGACAGGAACAAGCCGGAGCAGGCGACGACGCGGTGTGCCGCGTCATCGCATGCGGAGGCGAGTCCGTCACATCCGTGACCCCACTATCTATCTTAGGGTTTTTAGGGTTTATGGTGCGTGCGGTGGGGGTGGAAACAGAATAACCGCATTGCGTCCTGTCAAATCCTAGCGCACAGTAATGCGGTAGTGCGAGGCCGAGCAGGGGGGACCCCCCTCCCCCCCTGCGAGGCCGAGACAGGAACGAGCCGGAGCAGGCGATGACACGGCATTTTTCTACCCCATTTACATATAAAGTTTATTTAAATCCGAGCTACGGTTATTTAGTTATGAATTAAATCATTTTAGCATGTTATTTAAGAAAATTTAATCAAACAACATTTTAAACAATTTTAACATGGGTGAAAGTGGCATAGTATTAAACTACACAAAATTCTAAGCATTTTACATATTTAGTTTGTTTTAATCCGATGCACGGTTGATTAATTATTAATGCATGAACATCAAGGGTTTTTCTGTAAAACTGCAATACTCTGGATAATAGAGAAATTCGCAGATCCTGAAAAAAACATCACATGGGCCGAAAGTGAATAGGAAGCCCAACAGAGGAAAAAAACAAAGGGCGCTGGGGGCCTCACCATGGGCCTTGGCCCGTGGGTGGAGCTGGCTGCAGGCCTGGCCGCTCGGGCTGACGAAGTGGCCACCTGGGGCTGGAGGATGCTGGCCCAGGCGCTGGAGGTGCGGTCAACGCGAGGAGCAGGGGCGCGTCGTACCGTCTCGCTCGAAGCAGGGGAAGCAGAGGCCGGTGACACCGTGGACTTGGCGTTCGCTAGAGGTCAATGAGGGCTCGACGCATGAGACGGCAGCGACGACGTTCATTCCAGGGAGGCGACGCGGGCTCCGGTGGCGCGGGAAAAGGCGAGGGTGGCCGGAGTAGTGGGAAACGACGAATCCATGTCGGATCCAGGCGGAGAGGAAGGCATGGGCGCGGCGTCCATGGTGGTTGCTGCTGCTCCTCCAGAAACCCGCAAAAGAGAGAGATGAGGCACGGGGATGAGAAAGGAGAACCAAGGAAGGAGGGGGAAACGCGACGGGGCGACGTGGCTGGACGGGTTCATGGCGGGACGGCGAGATCCAGCGGGGAAACAGCTTGGCGGCGCCGGGCTTGAGAGGAGGCCGTCGGCGGGAAACGGCGGGGACGGAGCAAGGCGGCGGCAACGCGGGACTGCGGGGACGGAGAGGGGCGGCGAACCTCCGGATCTGGCCGGAGATGGCAAGGACGAAGGCGACATGGGGTCTCCTCGGGGCTAGGCCTCTCGGGTGGCCGTGCCTGCTTGAGGTCGTCCAGACCTGCTGCTGGTCCGAGGCGAGCTGAGCAGAGGGGCGCCGGCCTTGGCGTGACGGCTACAGCTCCGCAGCTGTGGGCACGGGGACGAGGAGGTGGGAGGCGGCAGGGAGCTCCTCTCCCTGGCTCGCGACGAGAGGAACGGGGAGGTCTGCGTGGGCTGTGGTGGTTGGATGGATCGGGAAGGAGGAGGCTGGTAGGTTGGGGATGGATCCCGAGGGGGATTTTTGGAGTGGCGGCGGCCGAATGGGGATGGGACAAGCCTCCTAACTTTTAGGGTTGGACCTCGAGTATAAATAGCAGGGAATTAGGTTAGGGGCTACTCCCTCCGATCGAAATCAACGGTCGAGAAAAATAGGCTATGGGCGTCCAACAAAGAAAACGGTGATGTTTTGAAGATGTTAGGGGATGATCCGGACCCAACGGTAACGAAAGTCCGGTTCGGGTTCGGGACAAATTTCGGACGCGCGCAAGGGGGCGAAGCACTGTGCAAAGAGGGACTCCGGTTTAAGCAAGAGGGAAAATGAAGAACGAGGTTGGTCTCGGAAGGGTCAACGGAAGCAAGGGGGGCGCGGCCACTACGAGGGGATGCAAGTTTTAAAACATGGCGGCAACGAAGTGCCGATGCAATGCAAATCATGCGATGATGAATGCAACACACAAATAAAACACAGCTGACTCGCCAAACAAGGAACGCAATCGGAGCGTCGGTCTCGGGGCGTCACAAATGCGGTAGCGCGAGGCCGAGCAGGGGGGACCCCCCCTCCCCCCCTGCGAGGCCGAGACAGGAACGAGCCGGAGCAGGCGACGACACGGCGTGCCGCGTCGTCGCATGCGAAGGCGAGTCCGTCACATCCATGACCCCACTATCTATCTTAGGGTTTTTAGGGTTTAGGGCGCGTGCGGTGGGGGTGGAAACACAATAACCGCATTGCGTCCTGTCAAACCCTATCGCGCAGCAATGCGGTAGCGCGGGACCGAGCAGGGGGGACCCCCTCCCCCCTGCGAGGCCGAGACAGGAACGAGCCGGAGCAGGCGACGACACGGCGTGCCGCGTTGTCGCATGCGGAGGCGAGTCCGTCACATCCGTGACCCCACTCTCTATCTTAGGGTTTTTAGGGTTTAGGGTGCGTGCGTGGGGGTGGAAACAGAATAACAACATTGCGTCCTGTCAAATCCTAGCGCGCAGCAATGCGGTAGCGCGAGGCCGAGCAGGGGGAGAGGGGTCGGGACCCCCTCCCCTCCCCCTGCGAGGCCGAGACAGGAACGAGCCGGAGCAGGCGACGACGCGCCGTGCCGCATCATTGCATGAGGAGGCGAGTCCGTCACATCCATGACCCCAGTATCTATCTTAGGGTTTTTAGGGTTTAGGGTGCGTGCGGTGGGGGTGGAAACAGAATAACCGCATTGCGTGCTGTCAAATCCAAGCGCGCAGCAATGCGGTAGCGCGAGGCCGAGCAGGGGGGAGGGGGGTCAGGACCCGCCCTCCCCTCCCCCTGCGAGGCCGATACAGGAACAAGCCGGAGCAGGCGACGATGCTGCGTGCCGCGTCGTCGCATGCGGAGGCGTGTCCGTCAGATCCGTGACCCCACTATCTATCTTAGGGTTTTTAGGGTTTAGGGTGCGTGCGGTGGGGGTGGAAACAAAATAACCGCATTGCGTCCTGTCAAATACTAGCGTGCAGCAATGCGGTAGCGCGAGGCCAAGCAGGAGGGAGAGGGGGTCGGGACCCTCCTCCCCTCCCCCTGCGAGGCCGAGACAGGAACGAGCCGGAGCAGGCGACGACGCGCTGTGCCACGTCGTCGCATGTGCAGGCGAGTCCGTCACATCCGTGACCCAACTATCTATCTTAGGGTTTTTAGGGTTTAGGGTGCGTGCCGTGGGGGTGGAAACAGAATAACCGTATTGCGTCCTGTCAAATCCTAGCGCGCAACAATGCGGTAGGGCGAGGCTGAGCAGGGGGAGAGGGGGTCGGGACCCCCCTCCCCACCCCCTGCGAGGCCGAGACAGGAACAAGCCGGAGCAGGCGACGATGCGGCGTGCGACGTCGTTGCATGTGGAGGCGAGTCCATCACATCCGAGACCCCACTATCTATCTTAGAGTTTTTAGGGTTTAGGGTGCGTGCGGTGGGGGTGGAAACAGAATAACCGCATTGCGTCCTGTCAAATCCTAGCGCGCAGCAATGCGGTAGCGCGAGGCCGAGCAGGGGGGGACCCCCCTCCCCCTGCGAGGCCGACACAGGAACGAGCCAGAGTAGGCGACGACACGGCGTGCCGCGTCGTCGCATGCGGAGGCAAGTCCGTCACATCCGTGACCCCACTATCTATCTTAGGGTTTTTAGTGTTTAGGGTGCGTGTGGTGGGGGTGGAATCAGAATAACCGCATTGCGTCCTGTCAAATCCTAGCGCGTGGCCGAGCAGGGGGGAGGGGGGTCGAGACCCCCCTGCCCTCCCCTGCGAGGCCGAGACAGGAACGAGCCGGAGCAGGCGACGACGCGGCGTGCCGCGTCGTCGCATGCGGAGGCGAGTCCATCACATCCGTGACCCCACTATCTATCTTAGGGTGTTTAGGGTTTAGGGTGCGTGCGGTGGTGTTGGAAACAAAATAACCGCATTGCGTCCTATCAAATCCTAGCGCGCAGCAATGCGGTAGCGCGAGGCTCAGCAGGGGGGACCCCCTCCCCCCTGCGAGGCCGAGACAGGAACGAGCCGGAGTAGGCGACGACACGGCGTGCCGCGTCGTCGCATGCGGAGGCGAGTCCATCACTTCCGTGATCCCACTATCTATCTTAGGGTTTTTAGGGTTTTGGGTGCGTGCGGTGCGGGTGGAAACAGAATAACCGCATTGCGTACTGTCAAATCCTAGCGCGCAGCAATGAGGTAGCGCGAGGCCGAGCAGTGGGGAGGGGGGGTCGGGACCCCCCCTCCCCCTGCGAGGCCGAGACAGGAACGAGCCGGAGCAGGCGACGATGCAGCGTGCCACGTCGTCGCATGTGGAGGCGAGTCCGTCACATCCGTGACCGCACTATCTATCTTAGGGTTTTAAGGGTTTAGGGTGCGTGCGGTGGGGGTGGAAACAAAATAACCGCATTGCGTCCTGACAAATCCTAGAGCGCAGCAATGCGGTAGCGCGAGGCAGAGCAGGTGGGGACCCCCTCCCCCCTGCGAGGCCGAGACAAGAACGAGCCGGATTAGGCGACGACACAGCGTCCCGCGTCGTCGCATGCGGAGGCGAGTCCGTCACTTCCGTGACCCCACTATCTATCTTAGGGTTTTTAGGGTTTTGGGTGCGTGCGGTGGGGGTGGAAATAGAATAACCGCCTTGCGTCCTGTCAAATCCTAGCGCGCAGCAATGCGGTAGCATGAGGCCGAGCAGGGGGGAGGGGGGTCGGGACCCCCTCCCCTCCCCTGCGAGGCCGAAACAGGAACAAGCCGGAGCAGGCGACGACGCGGCGTGCCGCGTCGTCCCATGTGGAGGCGAGTCCGTCACATCCGTGACCCCACTATCTATCTTAGGGTTTTTAGGGTTTAGGGTGCGTGCGGTGGGGGTGGAAGCAGAATAACTGCATTGCGTCCTGTCAAATCCTAGCGCGCAGCAATGCGGTAGCGCGAGGCCGAGCAGGGGGACCCCCCTCCCCCCTGCGACGCCGAGACAGGAACGAGCCGGAGCAGGCGACGACACGGCGTGCCGCGTTGTCGCATGTGGAAGCGAGTCCGTCACATCCGTGACCCCACTATCTATCTTAGGGTTTTTAGGGTTTAGGGTGCGTGCGGTGGGGGTGGTAACAGAATAACCGCATTGCGTCCTGTCAAATCCTACCGCGCAGCAATGCGGTAGCGCGGGGCCGAGCAGGGGGGACCCCCTCCCCCCCTGCGAGGCCGAGACAGGATTGAGCCGGAGCAGGCGACGACACGGCGTGCCGCGTTGTCGCATGCGGAGGCGAGTCCGTCACATCCGTGACCCCACTATCTATCTTAGGGTTTTTAGGGTTTAGGGTGCGTGCTGTGGGGTTGGAAACAGAATAACCGCATTGCGTCCTGTCAAATCCTAGCGCGCAGCAATGCGGTAGCGCGAGGCCGAGCAGGGGGGAGAGGGGGTCGGGACCCCCCCTCCCCACCCCCTGAGAGGCCGAGACAGGAACGAGCCGGAGCAGGCGACGATGCGGCGTGCGACGTCGTTGCATGTGGAGGCGAGTCCATCACATCCGTGACCCCACTATCTATCTTAGAGTTTTTAGGGTTTAGGGTGCGTGCGGTGGGGATGGAAACAGAATAACCGCATTGCGTCCTGTCAAATCCTAGCGCGCAGCAATGCGGTAGCGCGAGGCCGAGGAGGGGGGACCCCCCTCCCCCTGCGAGGCCGAGACAGGAACGAGCCGGAGTAGGCGACGACACGGCGTGCCGCGTCGTCACATGCGGAGGCGAGTCCGTCACATCCGTGACCCCACTATCTATCTTAGGGTTTTTAGGGTTTAGGGTGCGTGCGGTGGGGCTGGAAACAGAATAACCGCATTGCGTCCTGTCAAATCCTAGCGCACAGCAATGCGGTAGCGCGAGGCCGAGCAAGGGGGACCCCCCTCCCCCCTGCGAGGCCGAGACAGGAACGAGCCGGAGCAGGCGACGACGCGCCGTGCCGCATCATTGCATGAGGAGGCGAGTCCGTCACATCCATGACCCCAGTATCTATCTTAGGGTTTTTAGGGTTTAGGGTGCGTGCGGTGGGGGTGGAAACAGAATAACCGCATTGCGTGCTGTCAAATCCAAGCGCGCAGCAATGCGGTAGCGCGAGGCCGAGCAGGGGGGAGGGGGGTCAGGACCCGCCCTCCCCTCCCCCTGCGAGGCCGATACAGGAACAAGCCGGAGCAGGCGACGATGCTGCGTGCCGCGTCGTCGCATGCGGAGGCGTGTCCGTCAGATCCGTGACCCCACTATCTGTCTTAGGGTTTTTAGGGTTTAGGGTGCGTGCGGTGGGGGTGGAAACAAAATAACCGCATTGCGTCCTGTCAAATACTAGCGTGCAGCAATGCGGTAGCGCGAGGCCAAGCAGGAGGGAGAGGGGGTCGGGACCCTCCTCCCCTCCCCCTGCGAGGCCGAGACAGGAACGAGCCGGAGCAGGCGACGACGCGCTGTGCCACGTCGTCGCATGTGGAGGCGAGTCCGTCACATCCGTGACCCAACTATCTATCTTAGGGTTTTTAGGGTTTAGGGTGCGTGCCGTGGGGGTGGAAACAGAATAACCGTATTGCGTCCTGTCAAATCCTAGCGCGCAACAATGCGGTAGGGCGAGGCTGAGCAGGGGGAGAGGGGGTCGGGACCCCCCTCCCCACCCCCTGCGAGGCCGAGACAGGAACAAGCCGGAGCAGGCGACGATGCGGCGTGCGACGTCGTTGCATGTGGAGGCGAGTCCATCACATCCGAGACCCCACTATCTATCTTAGAGTTTTTAGGGTTTAGGGTGCGTGCGGTGGGGGTGGAAACAGAATAACCGCATTGCGTCCTGTCAAATCCTAGCGCGCAGCAATGCGGTAGCGCGAGGCCGAGCAGGGGGGGACCCCCCTCCCCCTGCGAGGCCGACACAGGAACGAGCCAGAGTAGGCGACGACACGGCGTGCCGCGTCGTCGCATGCGGAGGCAAGTCCGTCACATCCGTGACCCCACTATCTATCTTAGGGTTTTTAGTGTTTAGGGTGCGTGTGGTGGGGGTGGAATCAGAATAACCGCATTGCGTCCTGTCAAATCCTAGCGCGTGGCCGAGCAGGGGGGAGGGGGGTCGAGACCCCCCTGCCCTCCCCTGCGAGGCCGAGAAAGGAACGAGCCGGAGCAGGCGACGACGCGGCGTGCCGCGTCGTCGCATGCGGAGGCGAGTCCGTCACATCCGTGACCCCACTATCTATCTTAGGGTTTTTAGGGTTTAGGGTGCGTGCGGTGGTGTTGGAAACAAAATAACCGCATTGCGTCCTATCAAATCCTAGCGCGCAGCAATGCGGTAGCGCGAGGCTCAGCAGGGGGGACCCCCTCCCCCTGCGAGGCCAAGACAGGAACGAGCCGGAGCAGGCGACGACACGGCGTGCCGCGTCGTCGCATGCGGAGGCGAGTCCGTCACTTCCGTGATCCCACTATCTATCTTAGGGTTTTTAGGGTTTTGGGTGCGTGCGGTGGGGGTGGAAACAGAATCACCGCATTGCGTCCTCTCAAATCCTAGCGCGCAGCAATACGGTAGCGCGAGGCCGAGCCGGGGGGGACCCCCTCCCCCCTGCGAGGCCGAGACAGGAACGAGCCGGAGTAGGCGACGACACGGCGTGCCGCGTCGTCGCATGCGGAGGCGAGTCCATCACTTCCGTGATCCCACTATCTATCTTAGGGTTTTTAGGGTTTTGGGTGCGTGCGGTGCGGGTGGAAACAGAATAACCGCATTGCGTACTGTCAAATCCTAGCGCGCAGCAATGAGGTAGCGCGAGGCCGAGCAGTGGGGAGGGGGGGTCGGGACCCCCCCTCCCCCTGCGAGGCCGAGACAGGAACGAGCCGGAGCAGGCGACGATGCAGCGTACCACGTCGTCGCATGTGGAGGCGAGTCCGTCACATCCGTGACCGCACTATCTATCTTAGGGTTTTAAGGGTTTAGGGTGCGTGCGGTGGGGGTGGAAACAAAATAACCGCATTGCGTCCTGACAAATCCTAGAGCGCAGCAATGCGGTAGCGCGAGGCCGAGCAGGTGGGGACCCCCTCCCCCTTGCGAGGCCGAGACAAGAACGAGCCGGAGTAGGCGACGACACAGCGTCCCGCGTCGTCGCATGCGGAGGCGAGTCCGTCACTTCCGTGACCCCACTATCTATCTTAGGGTTTTTAGGGTTTTGGGTGCGTGCGGTGGGGGTGGAAATAGAATAACCGCCTTGCGTCCTGTCAAATCCTAGCGCGCAGCAATGCGGTAGCATGAGGCCGAGCAGGGGGGAGGGGGGGTCGGGACCCCCTCCCCTCCCCTGCGAGGCCGAAACAGGAACAAGCCGGAGCAGTCGACGACGCGGCGTGCCGCGTCGTCCCATGTGGAGGCGAGTCCGTCACATCCGTGACCCCACTATCTATCTTAGGGTTTTTAGGGTTTAGGGTGCGTGCGGTGGGGGTGGAAGCAGAATAACCGCATTGCGTCCTGTCAAATCCTAGCGCGCAGCAATGCGGTAGCGCGAGGCCGAGCAGGGGGACCCCCCTCCCCCCCTGCGACGCCGAGACAGGAACGAGCCGGAGCAGGCGACGACACGGCGTGCCGCGTCGTCACATGCGGAAGCGAGTCCGTCACATCCGTGACCCCACTATCTATCTTAGGGTTTTTAGGGTTTAGGGTGCGTGCGGTGGGGGTGGAAACAGAATAACCGCATTGCGTCCTGTCAAATCCTACCGCGCAGCAATGCGGTAGCGCGGGGCCGAGCAGGGGGGACCCCCTCCCCCCCTGCGAGGCCGAGACAGGAATGAGCCGGAGCAGGCGACGACACGGCGTGCCGCGTTGTCGCATGCGGAGGCGAGTCCGTCACATCCGTGACCCCACTATCTATCTTAGGGTTTTTAGGGTTTAGGGTGCGTGCCGTGGGGGTGGAAACAGAATAACCGCATTGCGTCCTGTCAAATCCTAGCGCGCAGCAATGCGGTAGCGCGAGGCCGAGCAGGGGGGAGAGGGGGTCGGGACCCCCCTCCCCACCCCCTGCGAGGCCGAGACAGGAACGAGCCGGAGCAGGCGACGATGCGGCGTGCGACGTCGTTGCATGTGGAGGCGAGTCCATCACATCCGTGACCCCACTATCTATCTTAGAGTTTTTAGGGTTTAGGGTGCGTGCGGTGGGGATGGAAACAGAATAACCGCATTGCGTCCTGTCAAATCCTAGCGCGCAGCAATGCGGTAGCGCGAGGCCGAGGAGGGGGGACCCCCCTCCCCCTGCGAGGCCGAGACAGGAACGAGCCGGAGTAGGCGACGACACGGCGTGCCGCGTCGTCACATGCGGAGGCGAGTCCGTCACATCCGTGACCCCACTATCTATCTTAGGGTTTTTAGGGTTTAAGGTGCGTGCCGTGGCGGTGGAAACAGAATAACCGCATTGCGTCCTGTCAAATCCTAGCGCGCAGCAATGAGGTAGCGCCAGGCCGAGCAGGGGGGAGGGGGGGTCAGGACCCGCCCTCCCCTCCCCCTGCGAGACCGATACAGGAACAAGCCGGAGCAGGCGACGACTCTGCGTGCCGCGTCGTCGCATGCGGAGGCGAGTCCGTCAGATCCGTGACCCCACTATCTATCTTAGGGTTTTTAGGGTTTAGGGTGCGTGCGGTGGGGGTGGAAACAAAATAACCGCATTCCGTCCTGTCAAATACTAGCGTGCAGCAATGCGGTAGCACGAGGCCACGCAGGGGGGAGAGGGGGTCGGGACCCCCCTCCCCTCCCCCTGCGAGGCCGAGACAGGAACGAGCCGGAGCAGGCGACGACGCGGCATGCCACGTCGTCGGATGTGGAGGCGAGTCCGTCACATCCGTGACCCCACTATCTATCTTAGGGTTTTTAGGGTTTAGGGTGCGTGCGGTGGTGTTGGAAACAAAATAACTGCATTGCGTCCTGTCAAATCCTAGCGCGCAGCAATGCGGTAGCGCGAGGCCCAGCAGGGGGGACCCACTCCCCCTGCGAGGCCAAGACAGGAACGAGCCGGAGCAGGCGACGACACGGCGTGCCGCGTCGTCGCATGCGGAGGTGAGTCCGTCACATTCATGACCCCACTATCTATCTTAGGGTTTTTTAGGGTTTAGGGTGCGTGCGGTGGGGGTGGAAACAGAATAACCGCATTGCGTCCTGTCAAATCCTAGCGCGCAGCAATACGGTAGCGCGAGGCCGAGCCGGGGGGACCCCCTCCCCCCTGCGAGGCCGAGACAGGAACGAGCCGGAGTAGGCGACGACACGGCGTGCCGCGTCGTCGTATGCGTAGGCGAGTCCGTCACTTCCGTGACCCCACTATTTATCTTGGGGCTTTTAGGGTTTTGGGTGCGTGCGGTGGGGGTGGAAATAGAATAACCGCATTGCGTCCTCTCAAATCCTACCGCGCAGCAATGTGGTAGTGCGAGGCCGAGCAGGTGGGAGGGGGGGTCGGGACCCCACTCCCCTCCCCTGCGAGGCCGAGACAGGAACAAGCCGGAGCAGGCGTCGTCGCATGCGGAGGCGAGTCCGTCACATCCGTGACCCCACTTTCTATCTTAGGGTTTTTAAGGTTTAGGGTGCGTGCGGTGGGGGTGGAAACAGAATAACCGCATTGCGCCCTGTCAAATCCTAGCGCGCAGCAATGCGGTAGCGCGAGGCCGAGCAGGGGGGACCCCCTCCCCCTGCGAGGCCGAGACAAGAACGAGCCGGAGCAGGCGACGATGCGGCGTGCCACGTCGTCGCATGTGGAGGCGAGTCCGTCACATCCGTGACCGCACTATCTATCTTAGGGTTTTAAGGGTTTAGGGTGCGTGCGGTGGGGGTGGAAACAGAATAACCGCATTGCGTCCTGACAAATCCTAGCGCGCAGCAATGCGGTAGCGCGAGGCCGAGCAGGGGGGACCCCCTCCCCCTGCGAGGCCGAGACAAGAACGAGCCGGAGTATGCGACGACACAGCGTGCCGCGTCGTCGCATGCGGAGGCGAGTTCGTCACTTCCGTGACCCCACTATCTATCTTAGGGTTTTTAGGGTTTTGGGTGCGTGCGGTGGGGGTGGAAATAGAATAGCCGCATTGCGTCCTGTCAAATCCTAGCGCGCAGCAATGCGGTAGCGCGAGGCCGAGCAGGGGGGAGGGGGGGTCGGGACCCCCCTCCCCTCCCCTGCGAGGCCGAAACAGGAACAAGCCGGAGCAGGCGACGACGCGGCGTGCCGCATCGTCGCATGCGGAGGCGAGTCCGTCAAATCCGTGACCCCACTATCTATCTTATAGTTTTTAGGGTTTAGGGTGCGTGCGGTGGGGGTGGAAACAGAATAACCGCATTGCGTCCTGTCAAATCCTAGCGCGCAGCAATGCGGTAGCGCGAGGCCGAGCAGGGGGGACCCCCCTCCCCCCCTACGAGGCCGAGACAGGAACGAGCCGGAGCAGGCGACGACACGGCGTGCCGCGTCGTCGCATGCGGAAGCGAGTCCGTCACATCCGTGACCCCACTATCTATCTTAGGGTTTTTAGGGTTTAGGGTGCGTGCGGTGGGGGTGGAAACAGAATAACCGCATTGCGTCCTCTCAAATCCTAGCGCGCGGCAATGCGGTAGCGCGAGGCCGAGCAAGGGGGACCCTCTCCCCCCTGCGAGGCCGAGACAGGAACGAGCCGGAGCATTCGACGACACGGCGTGCCACGTCGTCGCATGCGGAGGCGAGTCCGTCACATCCGTGACCCCACTATCTATCTTAGGGTTTTTAGGGTTTAGGGTGCGTGCGGTGGGGGTGGAAACAGAATAACCGCATTGCGTCCTGTCAAATCCTAGCGCGCAGGAATGCAGTAGCGCGAGGCCGAGCAGGGGGGGAGGGGGGTCGGGACCCCCTCCCCTCCCCCTGCGAGGCCGAGACAGGAACGAGCCGGAGCAGGCAACGACGCGGCGTGCCGCGTCCTCGCATGCGGAGGCGAGTCCGTCACATCCATGACCCCACTATCTATCTTAGGGTTTTTAGGGTTAAGGGGGCGTGCGGTGGGGGTGGAAACAGAATAACCGCATTGCGTGCTGTCAAATCGAAGCGCGCAGCAATGCGGTAGCGCGAGGCCGAGCAGGGGGGAGGGGGGTCAGGACCCGCCCTCCCCTCCCCCTGCGAGGCCGATACAGGAACAAGCCGGAGCAGGCGACGACGCGGTGTGCCACGTAGTCGCATTTGGAGGCGAGTCCGTCACATCCGTGACCCCACTATCTATCTTAGGGTTTTTAGGGTTTAGGGTGCGTGCGGTGGGGGTGGAAACAGAATAACCGCATTGCGTCCTGTCAAATCATAGCGCGCAGCAATGTGGTAGCGCGAAGCCGAGCAGGGGTGCCCCTCTCCCCCTGCGAGGCCGAGACAGGAATGAGCCGGAGTAGGCGATGCCACGGCTTGCCGCGTCGTCGCATGCGGAGGCGAGTCCGTCACATCCGTGACCCCACTATCTATCTTAGGGTTTTTAGGGTTTAGGGTGCGTGCGGTGGGGGTGGAAACAGAATAACCGCATTGCGTCCTGTCAAATCCTAGCACGCAACAATGCGGTAGCGCGAGGCCGAGCAGGGGGGACCCCCCTCCCCCCCTACGAGGACGAGACAGGAACGAGCCGGAGCAGGCGACGACCCGGCGTGCCGCGTCGTCGCATGCGGAAGCGAGTCCATCACATCCGTGACCCCACTATCTATCTTAGGGTTTTTAGGGTTTAGGGTGCGTGCGGTGGGGGTGGAAACAGAATAACCGTATTGCGTCCGCTCAAATCCTAGCGCGCGGCAATGCGGTAGCGCGAGGCCGAGCAAGGGGGACCCTCTCCCCCCTGCGAGGCCGAGACAGGAACGAGCCGGAGCAGGCGACAACACGGCGTGCCGCATCGTCGCATGCGGAGGCGAGTCCGTCACATCCGTGACCCCACTATCTATCTTAGGGTTTTTAGGGTTTAGGGTGCGTGTGGTGGGGGTGGAAACAGAATAACCGCATTGCGTCCTGTCAAATCCTAGCGCGCAGGAATGCAGTAGCGCGTGGCCGAGCAGGGGGGAGGGGGTCGGGACCCCCTCCCCTCACCCTGCGAGGCCGAGACAGGAACGAGCCGGAGCAGGCGAGGACGCGGCGTGCCGCGTCAACTCATGCGGAGGCGATTCCGTCACATCCATGACCCCACTATCTATCTTAGGGTTTTTAGGGTTAAGGGTGCGTGCGGTGGGGGTGGAAACAGAATAACCGCATTGCGTGCTGCCAAATCCAAGCGCGCAGCAATGCGGTAGCGCGAGGCCGAGCAGGGGGAGGGGGGTCAGGACCCGCCCTCCCCTCCTCCTGCGAGGCCGATACAGGAACAAGCCGGAGCAGGCGACGACGCGGTGTGCCACGTAGTCGCATTTGGAGGCGAGTCCGTCACATCCGTGACCCCTCTATCTTAGGGTTTTTAGGGTTTAGGGTGCGTGCGGTGGGGCTGGAAACAGAATAACCGCATTGCGTCCTGTCAAATCCTAGCGTGCAGCAATGTGGTAGCGCGAGGCCGAGCAGGGGGGACCCCTCTCCCCCTGCGAGGCCGAGACAGGAATGAGCGGGAGTAGGCATTGACACGGCTTGCCGCGTCGTCGCATGCGGAGGCGAGTCCGTCACATCCGTGACCCCACTATCTATCTTAGTGTTTTTAGTGTTTAGGGTGCGTGCGGTGGGGGTGGAAACAGAATAACCGCATTGCGTCCTGTCAAATCCTAGCGCCCAGCAATGCGGTAGCGCGAGGCCGAGCAGGAGGGAGGGGGGTCAGGACCCCCCTCCCCTCCCCTGCGAGGCCGAGACAGGAACGAGCCAGAGCAAGTGACGACGCAGCGTGCCGCGTCGTCGCATGCGGAGGCGAGTCCGTCACATCCGTGACCCCACTATCTATCTTAGGGTTTTTATGGTTTAGGGTGCGTGCGGTGGGGTTGGAAACAGAATAACCGCATTACGTCCTGTCAAATCCTAGCGCGTAGCAGTGCGGTAGCGCGAGGCCCAGCAGGGAGGACCCCCTCCCCCCTGCGAGGCCAAGACAGGATCGAGCCGGAGCAGGCGACGACACGGCGTGCCACGTGGTCGCATGCGGAGGCGAGCCCGTCACATCCGTGACCCCACTATCTATCTTAGGATTTTTAGGGTTTAGGGTGCGTGCAGTGGGGGTGGAAATAGAATAACCGCATTGCGTCCTGTCAATTCCTAGCGCGCAGCAATGCGGAAGCGCGAGGCCGAGCAGGGGGGACCCCCTTCCCCCCTGAGAGGCCGAGACAGGAACGAGCCGGAGCAGGCGACGACACGGCGTGCCGCGTCGTCGCATGCGGAGGCGAGTCCGTCACATCCGTGACCCCACTATCTATCTTAGGGTTTTTAGGGTTTAGGGTGCGTATGGTGGGGGTGGAAACAAAAAAACCGCATTGCGTCCTGTCAAATCCTAGCACGCAACAATGCGGTAGCGCGAGGCCGAGCAGGGAGGAGGGGGGGTCGGGACCCCCTCCCCTCCCCCTGTGAGGCCGAGACAGGAACGAGCCAGAGCAGGCGACGACGCAGTGTGCCGCGTCGTCGCATGCGGAGGCGAGTTCGTGACATCCATGACCCCACTATCTATCTTAGGGTTTTTAGGGTTTAGGGTGCGTGCGGTGGGGGTGGAAACAAAATAACCGCATTGCGTCCTGTCAAATCCTAGCGCGCAGCAATGCGGTAGCGCGAGCCCCAGTAGGGGGGACCCCCCTGCGAGGCCATGACAAGAATGAGCCAGAGCAGGTGACGAAACGGCGTGCCGCGTCGTCGCATGCGGAGGCGAGCCCGTCACATCCGTGTCCCCACTATCTATCTTATGGTTTTTAGGGTTTAGGGTGCATGCGGTGGGGGTGGAAACAGAATAACCGCATTGCGTCCTATCAAATCCTAGCGCGCAGCAATGTGGTAGCGCGAGGCCGAGTAGGGGGGAACCCCCTCCCCCCTGCGAGGCCGAGACAGGAACGAGCCGGAGCAAGCGACGACACAGCGTGCCGCGTCGTCGCATGCGGAGGCGAGTCTGTCACATCCGTGACCCCACTATCTATCTTAGGGTTTTTATGGTTTAGGGTGCGTGCGGTGGGGGTGGAAACAGAATAACCGCATTGCGTGCTGTCAAATCCAAGCGCGCAGCAATGCGGTAGCACGAGGCCGAGCAGGGGGGAAGGGGGGTCAGGACCCGCCCTCCCGTTCCCCTGCGAGGCCGATACAGGAACGAGCCGGAGCAGGCGACGATGCGGCGTGCCGCATCGTCGCATGCGGAGGCGAGTCCATCACATCCGTGACCCCACTATCTATCTTAGGGTTTTAGGGTTTAGGGTGCGTGCGGTGGGGGTGGAAACAGAATAACCGCATTGCGTCCTGTCAAATCCTAGCGCGCAGCATTGCGGTAGCGCGAGGCCCCTCCCCCTGCGAGGCCGAGACAGGAACAAGCCGGAGCAGGCGACGACGCGGCGTGCCGCGTTGTTGCATGCGGAGGCGAGTCCGTCACATCCATGACCCCACTATCTATCTTAGGGTTATTAGGGTTTAGGGTGCGTGCGGTGGGGGTGGAAACAGAATAACCGCATTGCGTGCTGTCAAATCCAAGCACGTAGCAATGCGGTAGCACGAGGCCGAGCAGGGGGGAGGGGGGTCAGGACCCGCCCTCCCCTTCCCCTGTGAGGCCGATACAGGAACGAGCCGGAGCAGGCGACGACGCGGCGTGCCACATCGTCGCATACGGAGGCGAGTCCGTCACATCCGTGACCCCACTATCTATCTTAGGATTTTTAGGGTTTAGGGTGCATGCGGTGGGGGTGGAAACAGAATAACCGCATTGCGTCCTGTCAAATCCTAGCACGCAGCAATGCGGTAGCGCGAGGCCAAGCAGGGGGGAGGGGGTCAGGACCCGCCCTCCCCTCCCCTTGCGAGGCCGAGACAGGAACGAGCCGGAGCAAGCAACGACGCAGCGTGCCGCGTCTTCGCATGCGGAGGCGAGTCCGTTAGATCCGTGACCCCCCTATCTATCTTAGGGTTTTTAGGGTTTAGGGTGCGGGCGGTGGGGGTGGAAATAAAATAACCGCATTGCGTCCTGTCAAATCCTAGCGCGCAGCAATGCGGTAATGCGAGGACGAGCAGGGGGGAGGGGGGTCGGGAGCCCCCCTCCCCGTGCAAGGCCGAGACAGGTACGAGCCGGAGCAGACGACGACGCGGCGTGCCACGTCGTCGCATGTGGAGGCGAGTGCGTCACATCCGTGACCCCACTATCTATCTTAGGGTTTTTAGGGTTTAGGGTGCGTGCGGTGGGGTTGGAAACAAAATAACCGCATTGCGTCATGTCAAATCCTAGCGTGCAGCAATGCGGTAGCGCGAGGCCGAGCAGGGGGGACCCCCTCCCCCCAGCGAGGCCGAGACAGGAACGAGCCGGAGTAGGCGACGACACGGCGTGACGCGTCGTCGCATGCGGAGGCGAGTCCGTCACATCCGTGACCCCACTATCTATCTTAGGGTTTTTAGGGTTTAGGGTACGTGCGGTGGAGGTGGAAACAGAATAACCGCATTGATTCAAATCCTAGCGCGCAACAATGCGGTAGCGCGGGGCCGAGCAGGCGGGGACCCCCCTCCCCCCTGCGAGGCCGGGACAGGAACGAGCCGGAGCAGGCGATGACACGGCGTGCCGCGTCGTCGCATGCGGAGGCGAGTCCATCACATCCGTGACCCCACTATCTATCTTAGGGTTTTTAGGGTTTAGGGTGTGTGTGGTGGGGGTGGAAACAGAATAACCGCATTGCGTCCTTTAAATCCTAGCGTGCAGCAATGCGGTAGCGCGAGGCCCCCTCCCCCTACGAGGCCGAGACAGGAGCAAGCCGGAGCAGGCGACGACGCGGCGTGCCGCGTCATCGCATGCCGAGGCGAGTCCGTCACATCCGTGACCCCACTATCTATCTTAGGGTTTTTAGGGTTTAGGGTGCGTACGTTGGGGGTGGAAACAGAATAACCGCATTGCGTCCTGTCAAATCCTAGCTCGCAACAATGCGGTAGCGCGAGGCCGAGCAGGGGGGAGGGGGGTTGGGACCCCCTCCCCTCCCCCTGTGAGGCCGAGACAGGAACGAGCCGGAGCAGGCGACGACGCGGCATGCCGCGTCGTCGCATGCGGAGGCGAGTCCGTCACATCCATGACCACACTATCTATCTTAGGGTTTTTAGGGTTTAGCGTGCGTGCGGTGGGGGTGGAAACAGAATAACCGCATTGCGTGCTGTCAAATACAAGCGCGCAGCAATGCGGTAGCACGAGGCCGAGCAGGGGGGAGCGGGGGTCAGGACCCGCCCTCCCCTCCCCCTGCGAGGCCGATACAGGAACGAGCCGGAGCAGGCAACGGCGCGGCGTGCCGCGTTGTCGCATGCGGAGGCGAGTCCGTCACATCCGTGACCCCACTATCTGTCTTAGGGTTTTTAGGGTTTAGGGTGTGTGCGGTGGGGGTGGAAAAAGAATAACCGCATTGCGTCCTGTCAAATCCTAGCGCGCAGCAATGCGGTAGCGCGAGGCCCCCTCCCCCTGCGAGGCCGAGACAGGAACAAGCCGGAGCAGGCGACGACGCGGCGTGCTGCGTCGTCGCATGCGGAGGCGAGTCCGTCACATCCGTGACCCCACTATCTATCTTAGGGTTTTTAGGGTTTAGGGTGCGTGCGGTGGGGTTGGAACCAGAATAACCGCATTGCGTCCTGTCAAATCCTAGCGCGCAGCAATGCGGTAGCGCGAGGACCAGCAGGGGGGACCCCTCCCCCCTGCGAGGCCAAGCCAGGAACGAGCCGGAGCAGGCGACGACACGGCGTGCCGCGTCGTCGCATGCGGAGGCGAGTCCGTCACATCCGTGACCCTACTACCTAGCTTAGGGTTTTTAGGGTTTAGGGTGCGTGCGGTGGGGGTGGAAACAGAATAACCGCATTGCGGGCTGTCAAATCCTATCGCGCAGAAATGCGGAAGCGCGAGGCCGAGCAGGGGGGAGGGGGGTCGGGTCCCCCCTCCCCTCCCCTGCGAGGCCGAGACAGGAACGAGCCAGAGCAGGCGACGACGCGGCGTGCCGCCTCGTCGCATGCGGAGGCGAGTCCGTCACATCCGTGACCCCACTATCTATCTTAGGGTTATTAGGGTTTAGGGTGCGTGCAGTGGGGGTGGAAACAGAATAGCCGCATTGCGCCCTGTCAAATCCTAGCGCGCAGCAATGCGGTAGCGCGAGGCCGAGCAGGGGGGTCGGGCGACCCCCCTCCCCCTGCGAGGCTGAGACAGGAACGAGCCGGAACAGGCAACGACGCGGCATGCGGCGTTGTCGCATGCGAAGGCGAGTGCATCACATCCGTGACCCCACTATCTTTCTTAGGGTTTTCAGGGTTTAGTGTGTGTGCCGTGGGGGTGGAAACAGAATAACCGCATTGCGTCCTGTCAAATCCTAGCGCGCAGCAATGTGGTAGCGCGAGGCCGAGCAGGGGGGACACCCCTCCCCCCTGCGAGGCCGAGACATGAACGACCCGCCGCGTCGTCGCATGCGGAGGCGAGTCCGTCACATCCGTGACCCCACTATCTATCTTAGGGTTTTTAGGGTTTAGGGTGCGTGCGGTGGGGTTGGAAACAGAATAACCGCATTGCGTGCTGTCAAATCCTAGCACGCAGCAATGCGGTAGCGCGAGGCCGAGCAGGGGGGAGGGGGGTCAGGACCCGCCCTCCCCTCCCCATGCGAGGCCGAGACAGGAACGAGCCGGAGCAGGCGACGACGTAGCGTGCCGCGTCGTCGCATGCGGAGGCGAGTCCGTCACATCCGTGACCCCACTATCTATCTTAGGGTTTTTAGGGTTTAGGGTGCGTGCGGTGGGGTTGGAACCAGAATAACCGCATTGCGTCCTGTCAAATCCTAGCGCGCAGCAATGCGGTAGCGCGAGGACCAGCAGGGGGGACCCCTCCCCCCTGCGAGGCCAAGCCAGGAACGAGCCGGAGTAGGCGACGACACGGCGTGCCGCGTCGTCGCATGCGGAGGCGAGTCCGTCACATCCGTGACCCTACTACCTAGCTTAGGGTTTTTAGGGTTTAGGGTGCGTGCGGTGGGGGTGGAAACAGAATAACCGCATTGCGGGCTGTCAAATCCTATCGCGCAGAAATGCGGAAGCGCGAGGCCGAGCAGGGGGGAGGGGGGTCGGGTCCCCCCTCCCCTCCCCTGCGAGGCCGAGACAGGAACGAGCCAGAGCAGGCGACGACGCGGCGTGCCGCCTCGTCGCATGCGGAGGCGAGTCCGTCACATCCGTGACCCCACTATCTATCTTAGGGTTATTAGGGTTTAGGGTGCGTGCGGTGGGGGTGGAAACAGAATAGCCGCATTGCGCCCTGTCAAATCCTAGCGCGCAGCAATGCGGTAGCGCGAGGCCGAGCAGGGGGGTCGGGCGACCCCCCTCCCCCTGCGAGGCTGAGACAGGAACGAGCCGGAACAGGCAACGACGCGGCATGCGGCGTTGTCGCATGCGAAGGCGAGTGCATCACATCCGTGACCCCACTATCTTTCTTAGGGTTTTCAGGGTTTAGTGTGTGTGCCGTGGGGGTGGAAACAGAATAACCGCATTGCGTCCTGTCAAATCCTAGCGCGCAGCAATGTGGTAGCGCGAGGCCGAGCAGGGGGGACACCCCTCCCCCCTGCGAGGCCGAGACATGAACGACCCGCCGCGTCGTCGCATGCGGAGGCGAGTCCGTCACATCCGTGACCCCACTATCTATCTTAGGGTTTTTAGGGTTTAGGGTGCGTGCGGTGGGGTTGGAAACAGAATAACCGCATTGCGTGCTGTCAAATCCTAGCACGCAGCAATGCGGTAGCGCGAGGCCGAGCAGGGGGGAGGGGGTCAGGACCCGCCCTCCCCTCCCCATGCGAGGCCGAGACAGGAACGAGCCGGAGCAGGCGACGACGTAGCGTGCCGCGTCGTCGCATGCGGAGGCGAGTCCGTCACATCCGTGACCCCACTATCTATCTTAGGGTTTTTAGGGTTTAGGGTGCGTGCGGTGGGGGTGGAAACAGAGTAACCGCATGTCGTCCGGTCAAATCCTAGCGCGCAGCAATGTGGTAGCGCGAGGCCGAGCAAGCGGGGACCCCCCTCCCCCCTGCGAGGCCGAGACAGGAACGAGCCGGAGCAGGCGACGACGCGGCGTGCCGCGTCGTTGCATGCGGAGGCGAGTCCATCACATCCATGACCCCACTATCTATCTTAGGGTTTTTAGGGTTTAGGGTGCGTGCGGTAGGGGTGGAAATAGAATAACCGTATTGCGTCCTGTCAAATCCTAGCACGCAGCAATGCGGTAGCGCGAGGCCAAGCATGGGGGGAGGGGGGGTCAGGACCCGCCCTCCCCTCCCCCTGCGAGGCCGAGACAGGAACGAGCCGGAGCAGGCAACGACGCAGCATGCCATGTCGTCGCATGTGGAGGCGAGTCCGTCACATCCGTGAGCCCACTATCTATCTTAGGGGTTTTAGGGTTTAGGGTGCGTGCGGTGGGGGTGGAAACAAAATAACCGCATTGCGTCCTGTCAAATCCTAGCGTGCAGCAATGCGGTAGCGCGAGGCCGAGCAGGGGGGACCCCCCTCCCCCCTGCGAGGCCGAGACAGTAAAGAGCCGGAGCAGGCGACGACACGGCGTGCCGCGTCGTCGCATGCGGAGGCGAGTCCGTCACATCCGTGACCCCACTATCTATCTTAGGGTTTTTAGGGTTTAGGGTGCGTGCGGTGGGGGTGGAAACAGAATAACCGCATTGCGTCCTGTCAAACCCTAGCGCGCAGCAATGCGGTAGTGCGAGACCGAGCAGGGGGGGAGGGGGGTCGGGACCCCCTCCCCTCCCCCTGCGAGGCCGAGACAGGAACGAGCCGGAGCAGGCGACGACGCGGCGTTTCACGTCGTCGCATGCGGAGGCGAGTCCGTCACATCCATGACCCCACTATCTATCTTAGGGTTTTTAGGGTTTAGGGTGCGTGCGGTGGGGGTGGAAATAGAATAACCGCATTGCGTACTGTCAAATCGTAGCGCGCAACAATGCGGTAGCGCGAGGCCGAGCAGGGGGAGGGGGGTCGGGACCCCCCTCCCCCCCTGCGAGACCGAGACAGGAACGAGCCGGAGCAGGCGACGACGCGGCGTGCCACGTTGTCGCATGCGGAGGCGAGTCCGTCACATCCATGACCCCACTATCTATCTTAGGGTTTTTAGGGTTTAGGGTGCGTGCGGTGGGGTGTAAATAGAATAACCGCATTGGGTCATGTCAAATCCTAGCGCGCAGCAATGCGGTAGCGCGAGGCCGAGCAGGGGGGAGGGGGTCGGGACCCCCCTCCCCTCCCCCTGCGAGGCCGAGACAGGAACGAGTAGAAGCAGGCGACGACGCGGCCTGCCACGTCGTCGCATGTGGAGGCGAGTCCGTCACATCCGTGACCCCACTATCTATCTTAGGGTTTTTAGGGTTTAGGGTGCGTGCGGTGGGGGTGGAAATAGAATAACCGCATTGCGTCCTGTCAAATCCAAGCGCGCAGCAATGCAGTAGCGCGAGGCCGAGCAGGTGTGACCCTCCTCCCCCCTGCGAGGCCGAGACAGGAACGAGCCGGAGCAGGCGACGACGCGGCGTGCCATGTCGTCGCATGTGGAGGCGAGTCCGTCACATCCGTGACCCCACTGTCTATCTTAGGGTTTTTAGGGTTTAGGGTGCGTGCGGTGGGGGTGGAAACAGAATAACCGCATTGCGTCCTGTCAAATCCTAGCGCGCAGCAATGCGGTAGCGCGAGGCCGAGCAGGGGGGGAGGAGGGGTCTGGACTCCCCTCCCCTCCCCCTGCGAGTCCGAGACAGGAACGAGCCGGAGCAGGCGACGACGCGGCGTGCCACATCGTCGCATGTGGAGGCGAGTCCGTCACATCCGTGACCCCACTATCTATCTTAGGGTTTTTAGGGTTTAGGGTGCGTGCGGTGGGGGTGGAAACTGAATAACCGCATTGCGTCCTGTCAAATCCTAGCGCGCAGCAATGCAGTAGCGCGAGGCCGAGCAGGGGTGACCCCCCTCCCCCCTGCGAGGCCGAGACAGGAACGAGCCGGAGCAGGCGACGACGCGGCGTGCCATGTCGTCGCATGTGGAGGCGAGTCCGTCACATCCGTGACCCCACTGTCTATCTTAGGGTTTTTAGGGTTTAGGGCGCGTGCGGTGGGGGTGGAAATAGAATAACCGCATTACGTCCTGTCAAATCCAAGCACGCAGCAATGCGGTAGCACGAGGCCGAGCAGGGGGGGAGGAGGGGTCGGGACCCCCCTCCCCTCCCCCTGCGAGTCCGAGATAGGAACGAGCCGGAGCAGGCGACGACACGGCGTGCCACGTCGTCGCATGTGGAGGTGAGTCTGTCACATCCGTGACCCCACTATCTATCTTTGGGTTTTTAGGGTTTAGGGTGCGTGCGGTGGGGGTGGAAACAGAATAACCGCATTGCGTCCTGTCAAATCCTAGCGCGCAGCAATGCGGTAGCACGAGGCCGAGCAGGGGGACCCCGCCTCCCCAGTGCGAGGCCAAGACAGGAACGAGCCGGAGTAGGCGACGACACGGCGTGCCGCGTCGTCGCATGCGGAGGCGAGTCCATCACATCCGTTACCCCACTATCTATCTTAGGGTTTTTAGGGTTTAGGGTGCGTGCGGTGTTGGTGGATACAGAATAACCGCATTGCGTCCTCTCAAATCCTAGCACGCAACAATGCGGTAGCGCGAGGCCGAGCAGGCGGGGACCCCCTCCCCCCTGCGAGGCCGAGACAGGAACGAGCCGGAGCAGGCGACGACACGGCGTGCCGCGTCGTCGCATGCGGAGGCGAGTCCGTCACATCCGTGACCCCACTATCTATCTTAGGGTTTTTAGGGTTTAGGGTGCGTGCGGTGGGGGTGGAAACAGCATAACCGCATTGCGTCCTGTCAAATCCTAGCGCACAACAATGCGGTAGTGCGAGGCCGAGCAGGGGGGGTGTCGTGGTATTCTCACGGGGGGGTGTGAGTCGACAGATGCCACAAGGGCTTAGTGTGAGGGTAAGACTGCTGCTGATAGGACCGGGAGCGGGTATGCGAGTACCACGCGCTAGTTTACCCAGGTTCGGGGCTCTCCGGAGAGATAATACCCCTACTCCTGCATGTCTGAGTATATCTGGTATATCTGGTACAGAGTGCTCCTGGAGCTGTATCTGAAAGCAGTGCCACAGGCATCTGGTTTCATATATGCATGTATGTGGCATGCTCTAGTGGCCGGCCATGCTCATGGCTCATGGCTGTGAGCACATGTATGCTCATGCGTGTGTGTTTTGTGTGCCCTCTTGGATGGGTGGATGGATGGATGCTATATATAGTGAGGCTAGCTTAGTATGTAAGCTAGCTAGTGGTATGGGCAATGCATGGGGCAACATGCCCATGATGGTGTGGACGTGATGTGCATGCCTACCTGTCCCTAGTGCACTTTATAAATAGTGCCCAGGGACGGGTACACTGTATATGATGTCACCGCTACTATTCGTAGGCAGTGCCGGGTATGGCCATCTTGTCGGTGTCTTGTCGGTGCAGCAGTCGGCAGCCGACAGTCGGCCGGGCAGCCTGCCGGACTGAGGGGCTTTGCTAGCCCCGATGTCTTGAATTATTGTCTTGCTGTCTTCGGGGTATCCGTGGTCAATTACTCTGACAGGGGGAGGGGGTCGGGACCCCCCCTCCCCTATGCCTGCGAGGCCGAGACAGGAACAAGCCGGAGCAGGCGACAACGCGGCGTGTCGCGTCGTCGCATGCGGAGGCGAGTCCGTCACATCCGCGACCCCACTATCTATTTTAGGGTTTTTAGGGTTTAGGGTGCGTGTTTTAGTTAGATATGAACTTCATCTATTTTTGTACTTGAACTTCTTCTTTTTGTTTCTTTGGGTTTATTTATTCTTATTCCTAAACTTCTTTTATTAGAGTACTTGAACTTCTGTTATTTATTTTTTGAACTTCTTTCTCTTGTTTTTTAGGTGCATATTTATGTATGTATGTTTCTTCCTTTGGTAGTGTATTTGCCATCTATTTTGGGTTTTAAGGATATGAGCAGTGCTGTTGTGTGATCTTATCTCATTATAATAGATGCATTCAAATGGTGCATTCATTTATCTATAGATGTATTTACTTTTTTAGCTGTTGGGGGGGGGGGGCGGGGTAAAACTGTAATTTTGTCACATCCTAGTTAGTTCATGCATTAGAGTGTGCATCATGTTTACTTTTCAGAAAATTTGAAATGGGGATGACAGAAACCCCCAGCACCCCCTGATAATAACTAAGGTTTACTAAAAATAATTTCAATGAACCTGAAATGCCCTTCTAAAAAGTCCACCCCTTTTGTCTTGGGTGCACAAATTTTTATGACATTTTAAGGTCACTGGATTAATTCTTTAGTTATTTGAATTTGGGCATTTAAATAATATAAAATATTTCAAATGCTCAAATAAATCCAATCTAAAATGTTCCATGCCATATAAATTCTAAACAGTGGCCATGTGAATTTTGGAGATTTTAGGAGATGTCTAAGTATTTTTAATAATGCAACAAACATACAGAGAAATAGTAAAACAAATTAAATAGAAAAAAAGGCAGAGAGAGGGAAACTTACCTGGCAGCTCAGTGGCCCAACAGGCCGGCCCAGCCGACTGGCCAGTGCCAGTCGTCGTCCTCCTGGCGCCAGGAGGACGATGGGCACGCGCTCGCCGCACACCGCGCGCATGCGCGCCACGGCAACTGCCTACCTGCCCTCCCCCTCGACGCCTCAGTCGCCTGGACGTCGCCACGCAGCCGCCTCGACCCATCTCACTCTCCCTGTGCTCCTCCCCCTCCTCTGTTTCTCTTCCCCGCGAACGCCCGAGCGCGTCCGTCGCCGCCGCCTAGCACCACCGCGGCCATAGCCCCCTCCTTGCCTCTCCGAGCTGTCCCCGAGGTCCGCCGCGACACCCTCGTCATCATCACCGACTCACGCGACGCCAGAAGCCCCGCATCATCGCCCTCGACCTCGTCTTGGAGCTTCAGCCGCCGGAGATCCTCGTCGTCGATTCGCCGACCCCACCGCGTCCCCTAGCCCACTGACCACCCTACCGACATCACCGTGAGCCCCTGAGCTTTTCCCCTCACCTTCCCCTCTCGCTAGCTTCCACTAGCCGCCGCCCCACGAGCTCCCGAAGCTCGCCGCCGCCCGCGCTCGTCGCCGGTGACGCTCCGGTGACCATTTGGTCCCGGGTGCTTGTCCATCGTGCTCACCAGCACGCGTGGAGTCTCCCTAGCACCTCAGCGCGCTCGCTTGCGCATTGCAACGTCGATGCCGACCTCGCCCGAGCTCCTGTCGCCGCCTCGCTCGCCGTAGCTGCCGTTTCTGGCCACCCCAGCCGCAGCCGTGACCACCGCTGGACGCGCCGCACCGCGGCTGATCCAACGGGACCAGCCGCGTGTCCTCCCGACGTCGGAGTTGGCCGGACGGGCAACGCCGGCGTGTTGTGCTTAACGCCGGCGATTAGCCACCGACGTGGCACGTCATTAGTACCTAATCCCCGCGCTAATCAACCCCGCAGTCGCTGACAGTGGGCCCTAGGCCATGGTCAAACCCCAGTCAGCGCTGGGTTTGACCGGGTTTTAGGCATGTGTCACTGACGTGTGGCCCCCACACGTCAGGTTTGACTGGACCGACCCCGTTGACCAGCTGACGTCACAGTGACGTACTGCTGACGCAATAACTAATTTTCTGGATTTATTGTTATACAGGAAATTCCAGAAAATATTGCAAACTTCAAAAATTCATAGAAAATAATCTGTAACTCCAAATGCAAAGATTTATATATGAAAAATGATCAAAAAAATCCAATCTATCCATCTGTACTGGTTTCATGCATGATTAAGCAAGTTAACCTACTGTTTAATGCAGAACAAGATAAAGCACTTTTCAAGGCCATGTATGAGCTTGTAACTTGAATCTTTGATTCAAAATGGTTCAAACCCATCTGGTCTTAGATGCATTAGCCTAATACACCCATCTTGCCCTGTCTCATGCATGCATCATATTGTTGCACCTTGCTTGATGTTGATTGTGTTCCGATGTGCTCTTCGTGGTAGGTTCTGCCTCCGAGGATATTCGCGAGTATCCAACTGAAGGGCAGTATTCCACTACCACTCCGTCAGGCAAGCAACCCATTGATCATTTCGATACAAACCCATCTTCTCGCTTCTGCTCTCGTTTACTGCATTAAGACAACGCGATTCAAACTGCTGTGTGTTGCGGTAGTTGAACCCACTTCCTCTGCATGACCTGTCATTGCCACAGTAACTAGATGAAACCCACTAGCATGTGTAGGAGTTGATTGAGCCATGTTTGTGTTCCTACCATGCTATGCTTAGAGTCGTGTCAGGTCTGGCTCATCGGGGTGATGAACTAGAGTGAAATGTCGTGTCGGTAATGAGAGTGAAGTGTTGAACATGATTTGGTAAGGGTATCGATGAGAGGCCATGTAGGAGTACATGGTGGGTTATTTCATTGAGGCCGTCCTTAAGAACTGAGATCTGTATGCGTGATTTAAGATTCAGTTTTTGCCACACATTGGGCCCTGAAATATGACCCCGCTCGACTTACTGACCCCTCTTGTCCTCTGTCCAGGAGTTGCAAGTAGTTTCTGGTGTTTGTAGTTGCTGGAGGCCGTGCGCAGCGCTGACCTTAGGGGTGGGCTGTGATGCGGTAGGCTAGTGGCACGGTGTACCGAGTCGCCCGTTTGGTGTATCGGGAACACTGCACACATCGTTTGGGGCCGTTGAGGACACCCCAGCCGGATTTCCTTGCGGATGGAACCCGAATAGGCGATAAACCTGGATTAGAGACTTGTGTGGTTAGTCAGGTCGTGGTCTACACCCACGTCGGTTTTTTCTTGAAGTCTGCCGAGCACATGTCGTGTGCAGACGCTAAGTGGTGGAAACATGTGTGACGAAGTACACCCCTGCAGGGTATAAAACTATTTGAATAGCCACGTCCGCGGTAAAGGACTACTTGGTCGCTTATGCAGTTCATAGACAAGTTAATGGTTACTACTAAAAGACTCAAGATAAGTGTGAGTACCGCGGATGGCTCTCTCGTAGGATGACGAGGGAGGATCCACGATGGTGTATTGAGATGGTGATTAGTGGACTCGTGTGCGAAAACTATTTCACAGGTGGTGTCTCGTAGGATAGCTTAGCCAAGAGTCAAAGCTGGCTTGCTGCAATAACTCCACCACCTTCTTGAGAATGTGCATATATAGTAGGATCTGTTGTAAGACTTGCTGAGTACCTTTGTACTCATGTTGCTTTAATTACTGTTTTCATACGACAACACCGCCCCCTCCGATGGGTTCTATGTAGATCTCGACGTTGACGAGTGACTTGCCACCCAGGTGGTGATCTGAGCTTGTGAAGGGCCTATGTAGATAGACAGGCTTCGTCAAGCCTTCTTTCTTTCTAGTGTCTGTACTCAGACAAGTTGCTTCCGCATGTGCTTGTATGTTTGTATGACTTGAGTGTCGGGTCATGTGACCCCTATCTGTATGAACATGTTATGTATGGCTCTCCGGAGCCTTTTAAATAAAGTACTTTGAGTTGTAGAGTTTTGTTGTGATGCCATGTTGTATTTACACATATCGAGCATATTGTGTGTATGATTGAAATGCTTGGTATGTGTGGGATCCGACAATCTAGTTGTTTATCCTTGGCAGCCTCTCTTATGGGGAAATGTAGTGTAGTGCTTCCATGAGCCATAGTAGTCCGCTACAGCCCGGTTCACCGGAGTCCTGCTAGCCCAGCACTACTTCTCCGGACACTTGACTGGCCGGCATGTGTTTCACTTCGTTCCTGTGTCTGTCCCTTCGGGGAAATGTCACGCAGTGACATCCAGAGTCCTGCCTAGCCTGCTATAGCCCGGGTTCCCGGAGTCCTGTTAGCCCAGTGCTACAGCCCGGATTCACATGCTGCTGACCGACACGTTCAATGTTGATTCATGTATGCCTGTCCCCATACGTTAGTGCCGCTTTGGGTTCACGACTAGCCATGTCGGCCCGGGTTCTCTGTCATATGGATGCTAGCGACACTGTCATATACGTGAGCCAAAAGGCGCAAACGGTCCCAGGCCATGGTAAGGCGACACCCGTGGGAGTACCGTACTTGAGGCTGCAAAGTGATATGAGGTGTTACAGGCTAGATCGATGTGACTTGGAATCGGGGTCCTGACAGCGTTGGCATCAGAGCCGACTGCCTGTAGGTGCGTTAAGCCAAACTGGTCGATGTCGAGTCTAGAAATGCTTTAGTTATATGTAGGGGAATTGATTGTGGGAGGGAACGTAAGGATCTTTTACTCCTTTACCTTATGCCCTCTGATCTGAGTCATTCTCTTCTCATTCTACGTGGGTTAAGGACTAGGCTCTCTTCTCTCTATCAGGTTCACGTGTTACTAATCCGTAGTAACTTATAGGATTGTTTGTTACCAGCCTCAGATCAGTTTCTACTACTTTTAGTATGTTATCAGTTGAACCAGAACCTTGATATGATGTTGTTGAGTGGTTTTGCGAACTGTTGTGAATGTCTCAAATCTTTTTTTGAGCATTTACAGTCGTTATGCTGTCCGATTTCTCCTAGAAATTCTAATGCCTTTGCATTATTTCGTGCTTTCAGATGGCCACCCGTTCGCAGAATCAAGGGGTTCGTCTGACCCGGTGCCTCGATGTACCTGGTCACACGGCCATGCTGGTCCGAGTGATGGTTGAGACAGGCTATCGATGGTATCCTGAGTATACCGTCGAGGAGCAGTTCCGAGACTTTAATCAAAGCCAATATCTTTGCACAGTCAGGATTTACCCTTCCTACCCTGGAGCTACTGAACCCCTCCATTGCTCTTATGGACTTGGGTTACCATCGAGGTGTCCGTGCAGGATGCAGCTTACTCAATGATGACTATCATACGAGCCAGAACTGCCCTGCTTCGGAACACTGATTTCCGCTATATGCTAGCGTCACTCCCTGGGGCACAAGGGTACTATCAGGCTATTTATGGTGATCCTACCCATGAGGATTCACTACTCCGCACCACCACCCAGATGCTTGAGGACAAGGACCGTGAGAATCGTGCCTTATGAATGGAGCTCTTTAATGCTCGTTCTGATCACTGGGCCACCCTGACACGGTTTGCACCTGCCGTGCAGGCTGGGTATATGGACATGAGGGACTTGTACCCCGTGCGGTCTGGTCTGCCAGATTGTATGGAATGGCGTGATGTAGGAGGCATCACCCCTCCTCGTGGACCCCGTCTGCCACCGTTTGTTGGACCAAGGCCACATCTGAGTCCCTATGGACCGCAAGCTCCACAGGACCGACTGTTTCCAGATGATCATGTTCAGCTCCCAGGACATGGTGGTGATCTTTATGAATATTACTACGGAGACGTCTGAGTTGGTAGTAGTTTCACTAGTATTGTAACAGTTGTATTCCCCACAGTCCTGCATGTCTTGTGGGATACGACTTGGTGTGTATCACCTTCCGGAGGTGTAGAAAAATAATGTATAGGAGCTTGGAATGCCTCCGATGAGATGTATCGTCTTTCATCGTAGTTGTACTCTAGCCTGGGCTTGTACTAGACTATGTATGGTGTGTATGGCCGTTGGTATATATATGGCAGTTTCTATATTACCATGTCATACTGATGAACATCTCTGCATTCCGTGTTATCCATTACATTCCGCACTTCCTTGCCGAGATTTTGCCATCCTTGTCTAAACCGTTGTCTTGTCTTCCTAGGATGGTCAACACCCGCAACAACCCTGCTGTCCAGGCGCAGGGTGAAGCCAATGCAGTTAGGGAGGAGAATCTGCCCCAACCGCCTTCTCTGGCCGAAGTTATGCTGGAGGCAGAATGTCACGACCGGTTTTTCAATAAAATATTTATTGAGAGACCAATCCCTTTGACGGGCCAGTAAAGAAGAATTCCTTCTCACTGGTAGACAATATCTTGGTCACAGAAGAAAAATACCAGGAGTACTGAATATAATACAAGGTTGAGCGGAGACTGCTCAACAATTTATTACATGTACGCCGATAAAACATAACGGCGGATAGGGTGACATAACTACTAACTCACGATAACAACGGTGGTGGAAATATCACCGCGAAGTGGGTGATATGACTCCTGAAAACTACAGCTCTTCGAGCGTCGGAGTGAGGCTCGAGGAGACTTATTGCGGGTGGCGGAAGCGTATATGATACAAGTGACCAATATCCAGGATCGCACGGGACTGACTGGGATTCCTCTAGGCGTCGGACGCACTATCAAACTCATCATCCAAGAGATCGCCTTCGTCAACATCTGGCCAAATCAACAAGCCAGGTGAGTACTATGAAAGTACTCACAAGACAGTTCGGACATAAGATATAACAAATGTAAACATGATGCAGGCGAACAGATTTTCAAGTGTACTCAGACGAAGGGACAATAATGCGTGGGAAAATAAAAGAGAAGTCCGGCGGTAGTCCTCCCGAAATCCCAAAATAAATGCTGGGTGCCAAACGAGGGTCTGAATGACTCCTCGAGAGGAAAATGCAAGAATAAGAATGCCGCAGTCGGGTGTCAGGGCGACACCACATAAAGGGCTTATAATTGAAAATAAAAGATAGAGCGTGCCACAGTCGGACGTCTGAGCGACATCGCAGAAAGGGCTTATATCAAAAGTAAATAACATAAGTGCCACAGTCGGACGTCTGAGCGACATCACATAAAGGGCTTATATCGAAAGTAAATAACCAACATGCCACAGTCGGACATCTGAGCGACATCACATAGAGGGCTTATACAAAAGTAAATAACAAGCATGCCACCGTCGGACGTCTGAGCGACATCACATAAAGGGCTTCATAACTAAACATCTTAGTAGCTCAAGAATTTAAATCATATTCAGAGAATAATCAGGCATGAGACAAACAACAGGGTTAGTCCATCCACATGAGTAATGTTCAGCCCAGTTTACTACTCATGCTCGCTTACCGGAAAGAAGAATAAACCACGAGGGCTTGACATAGATATGGATACACTGATCACGATACTTGATCATGGATACGATAACTCGGAAGGATTTGACTCTGCAGAGTTTGTACTTTAACCACAGCCAACAGATTTCAGTAGTCACGGGGACTAGTTTCGTTTACGGTGTTTTGGAAGAAACACGTCTAACCAGTACACACCCATTCAACATTCCGAAGCCAGGAATCACCCTTGGCAACGTTCAAAAAAACCTTGAGACGGGGAGGCTACAACCTCGCGTAGCATGGGATCAAAATTTCTATACGCGCGCTCTAAGGGGTGCCCCCCTCTTGGTCCCAACCGGAAACACCCATGCCCCCTGACCGGATGACTGGCTTTAATCCAGGGCCATGGAACCATCATCCCGGCCCCTCTGTTTGGTGTGTACACGGAAAGAGGTTACCAACTTACTAAACCGCATTCTGGCAGAAAACAAGTGGTAGCACGGAAGGGGGAAGAACGATAACGTGACTCCGTCCACGTTAACGTCGGAATTTATCGGATGACGTAAGGCTGGCATGCTACAACAGTACCACCTTACTGCCCTTCTTGTCACCACATGACTAGGCCATCCCTCATCAGGAATCACAGTAACTTTGGAACACACGGGTAGTTGCCTCACATGCAACTAGATACTCACCGATACTCATATGCCATGCACAACCTTTCACGCAATCATGCAAAACACCTATCATATCAAAGGTTCAAACATGCTTGCCTGGTTCGGAGAAGTCGGAGTCTAGCTCAGCGAAGTTCGCGGCTCCGTCACCTCTCCCGGAACCTACGGTATAGCGAAAAATGCATACTAACGTGAAAACCAACGCGTGCATAAAAGTTGTTCCAAAAATTTTCAAATAAATCCCATAAAAAACTAGACAAAATTATAAGACTGTCAAAAAAAGAATCACTCAAAAATCAATTTTTATTAAAAATTTATAAGGGTTTCTGTCCAGGGACTCATGTGTAATGAAACAGAAAAGTTCCAGGGGTTTAACTGAGAAAACAGAAAACGGTTCGAATAGAAACGCGCCAGCCCACAGAGAAAACGTACTCTGCCCGAAGGCGCCAACAGAAAACGCTTCGGGGGTGAAAGAAGATAGGCTGACGTGGGGGTCCACATGTCAGGCTTGAAAAACCTCGCCGGCGCCCGAAGGCTGCGGTGGTCGCCGGCATCGAACCACGGCGAGTCAGGGAGATCGGAGTGTACCAAGAGTATCAGCGTGTCCTTCCGCGTCGGTCGGTGGTGGACTTGGGCGTCGGGGAGCACCACGTCGACGGCGACACTTTCTCTGGCGGACGGCGGCTCGGGCGATGGTGGGGAACTCCGGTGGTGTGCTGCAAACTTCGAATTGAAGCGCGGGTCAGAAGGAGGGATGCACTAGAGAGCTACTGGCAAGAGTTGGGGGTTAGAGGTGCACGCACGGGAGCGAATCGAGCTGGATCCCGTGGCGAGTCGCGGCGGCCGGAGTTGAGGAAGAAGACTTCCTCGGGGCTCTTCCATTGGCTAGGCGGGGTCTTGGTGGAGTGCAGTGGTGGTGTGGGTACTAGCTGGAGCTCGGGGCCTCTATTTATAGGCGGCTCGAGGGGGTGGCCGTGAACGGAGAATCTCCGGCGAGCAATTACGGCGAGGCAGTGGATTGGCAGGGGGTTTAGGTGGCCAGGCAGCATTAGTGGGAGTTACTGGTCCCGTTCCACTGCTAAACTCGGTCGGGCATGGCGTAATGGCGCCGGTCTTCGTCGGGGTCGCCGTACTGACACGGCGGCGGCAGAGAGCGCGCTCCGCGCCCAATGGTTCACGACGAGGGTGGCAGCGCGCACTGGGGAGTGGAAGACCACGCGGCGACCTCCGGTGGATTGGGCGGCGCCGGACGGCGCCGTCTGCGCTGCGCCACTCTTCTGACGGCCGCAAACCCGCCGCTGGTGTCGGTCACGGGGCGGCGCACCTCCTGCCGCTCGTCGCCGACATCCGCAAGCTTCCAGGCACTCGTGCGGTGCAGAGGACAAGGGGGAGGGGACAAGGAACACGGCGACGTCGGGGCACTGGTGGGATTGGCAACGGACACTGAAGAAACGACAGTGGTTCAGACACTGTTAACTGAATTTGACTGAACATGATATTGACAGTGCTCTGAAGGTGTTCGATGAAATGATAAGGTGTGAAGAAAATTTTTCCTGGAGCTGGGACTTGGTGAGGTGACCTCTCAATGCACCCAGAGGCTGCCTGATTTTTCTCAGAATTTTTGGAGAAGGATTTGAATGAATTTCATCAAATTTGGCAAATCTGGTCCAAACTTGCAGCAAGTCTAGTTTGAAAAATTTGAACTGAAGACCAGTGGATCTTCATGGATCTTGGTTGAGGGTTCAAAGGACTAGGGAGGGAAATTGGTTAGGGGGCAAAAATCAAAGCAGAAGGAGTAGTTCCTTTGTAAACCTCCAAGGATCAAGATATAAGGCAGAAATTGTTTTTGATAAGAAATAAATGAAAAATAAATATATGGAGAGGTTCAACTTGCTGTAGTTAAGGTACATCATGATCCAAAGGTGGGGAAAGGTTTATGGAAGAGGATTTGTACATAGGTCATGGCAAGGGAGATTTGTTGAAAGTGGGAAAAGATCATTCCAAAAGCTATAGGGCTTTTCAAGAAATTGTCCAAAGACATTTTTCCAAGAGAGAAGTATTTTGGTTTGAGTCCAAATAAAAAGAAAGAATCTCCCAGACAAAAATCAAGTCTTGGGTGAAACCAAATAAAACTCTTGCCATAAAAATATTTTGAAAGGGAGGGTTCTTTTGAAGGAAAAATTTAAATCACCTCCCTCAAGTCAAATAATTTTTTTTGAAAAATCCAAATGAAATTTTGGGTGTCACAACACCTACCCCCTTAGGAAAAATCTCGTCCTCGAGATTTCAGCTGATCCTCGAATAGATATGGATACTCTGCGTGGAGAAAAATCTTCCCTTTCCCATGTCGCTTCATCCTCAGTGTGGTTGCTCCACTGAACTTTGAAATTTTTTGTTGTTTTCTGTCGGGTCCTCCGTTCAGACTCCTCCAATATCTTTACTGGCCGCTCTTTGTAGGTGAGGTCTGGTTGCACATCAATGCTCTCATGGGACACATGCTTTTCCGGGTTACTCATACATTTTCTCAATTGCGAGACGTGGAATACGTCGTGGACGTCTGACAGCTCCTTGGGTAGGTCTAGTTGGTAGGCTACCGTGCCTCTTCGTGCAACTATACAAAATGGTCCAATAAATCTTGGGGCTAGCTTCCCCTTAATTTTGAACCGTTGCAAGCCCCTCATAGGAGACAATCGTAGGTTGTAACACCCCACATGTAACTTGCCATATTTGTAACTCCGACTCTTGCCATTTTCGGCTATGTGTTATGTTATTCCCTCCGTTGTCGGGTTTTGTCTTTCGTTTTGTATTTTGTCATGTCATGCATTTTCATATCATGTCATCATGCGCATTGCATTTGCATACGTGTTCGTCTCATGCATCCGAGCATTTTCCCCGTTGTCCGTTTTCCAATCCGGCGCTCCTATCTCCTCCGGTGCACCCCTCTAGTTTTCATTCGTGTGCGTGTGTCAAACTTTCTCGGAATGGACCGAGGCTTGTCAAGTGGTCTTAATATACCACCCGGAGACTACCGGTCAAGTTTCGTTCCATTCGGAGGTCGTTTGGTACTCCAACGGTTAACCGGGCATCCGCAAAGTCCATTTGAGTATCCAGCAAAAACACCCTCTAAAACCAGCCCTAAACCCACCAAACTCTCTTCCATGCTCTAGGTCGTTCGATCACGATCGTGTGGGCGAAAACCGCACCTCATTTGGAGTCTCATAGCTCCCTCTACCTATAAATATGTGGGCTTCCCAAAAAACGAAATCGCAGTCTAACCCTAGCGTCTTCCACCTCGCGCCGCCGGACAACGTCCGCCCGCGCCGGACACGTCCGCCCGCGCCGGCGAACGAATCGCAGCGCGCCACGTGTCCCGTCTCTGGCCACCCACCGCGCCGGCCCGCGAAGCCCGCCGCGGGCCCGCCGGCCCGTTCGCCGCCGCACCGCGCCCCGCGCCTGCCGCCTCCTCCGGCCGCCGCCCGTCGCCACCGCTGGCACGGAGCTCCGCCGCCGCCCGGCCCCGCCGTGCCCCGCCGCCGCGGTCGAGCCGCCCCCGCCGCCGGCGACCCCGCCTCCGGCCTCCTCTTCTCGCGCCGCCCTCGTTCCTCCCGCCGGCGGTGCAGCCCATCGGAGCCCCGAGCGCCGTCGAGCTCCTGTAGCCCAGATCCGATCGATCGAGTCTGGAAAATCTTTAGCATGTGCTCCTGTTCGAGATGCGATAACTTCTTGCATGTAGCCCTGATTCGCGCGTATAATATATCAAATTGTTCGACTCGTGATGCTCTTCATTTTGTTCAATTGAACCATGTTCATTAGAGGTCATCTTGATGCCCAAATCTTCGTTGGAAGAGGGCTAGTTGCTGTTAATCTCTGGTTCTTAGCAGAACTTGGAGATTTGTCATTTTTGTATCATTTAATCTGTGCATCTTTTGAGCATGAGCTCTACATGTGTTTTGAATTATGCTATGCCATCTTTCCAGTGGTGTAGTCCATGTATTTTTGGGATCTCTGTGGTGACTAGCACAAGCATGCAAAGTAGGCCCCGTAATATTTCTGATTTCAGAGACTTTGTGATTTCTCCAAGTTTTTGTCTGCTGTAATTTTGTTGCCATGTAAACTTGATGCTACAGAGAGATCCATGCATATTTTGGAGATGTTCAGTAAGGATGTTTTGTAGGTATAGTTGTAATTGATCCGTTCCTACAATTTTTTGCAATTATGGAGTGCCATAGCATGACTCAATCTTGCTCTACTTTTGCTATAAAATATTTCTGGCAGATTCTTAACATGATATGCATTTTTGCCAACCTTATTGTAGTTGATCCATACATGCTATGCAATTTTTCTTGTCATGGATAGCTTCATAAACATGCCTTATTTCTGTAGGTGTGCTTGGTTTGTCATGCATTGCTCTGTAGTGAGTGAATCAAGCTGACAAAGAGGCCTACATATTATTATTTCTGCCATGCTCTGTTTTCTGCCAAGTCTGAAACCTGATAACGAAAGTTGCTATGTTTACATGCTTGCCATCATATCTTCTGGTCCTTTCTGGCTTATGGTCAGTAAGGGACTTTTGTCATGTGCTTCAGGTAGAACACGGCCATGCCTTGTTTTGCTATGTTAAGTTCCTGTAGCATGTTGATTTCGTGCTCTGAACATTGCTACCTGATGCTGTTTTCTGCCATGTCCAGTTTTTCACCAAGTCTGTGAACCTGTAATCTTTTGCACTTTTGCCATGCTTGTTTGAGCTTGATATGTTGTGAAATGGCCATAGCTCAGTGTTAATCTTTTGTCAAGCATCTCCTTTAGTTTACTTCCATGTGCTTTGTTGCTATGTTGGGGTGCTGTAGCATTGTTAATTGTTGCCTTTTAAGTGCTATCTTGCTGTTTATCGCAGATTAGTGTCATTCTTGTTTTGCTTGCCATTTGCAAACCGTGCATCCGATTCCGGTGATCTTTATATCGATTTCAACCGAAATCATCTCATCTTTCCAGTGGCATGCTTGGTTTGCCAAGTTACTGCCATGTTCATCATTTTCCTTCCGGAGCACGCATACGCATCGCATATCATATCTTGCATATCATACATGTTTTGCATCATGTTGCTTGTGCATTTCTTGTTGTTGATTGTGGTTCTGTTTGTTTGTGTTCTTGTCTTGGGTAGAGCCGGGAGACGAGTTCGTGAACGAGGAACCTGTCGAGTACGCTTACGAGGATCAAGCTTTCGACAACTCTGAGAATCTTGCAGGCAAGATGACCACCCCTCGAAATCACTTGTATCTTTGCTATGCTAGTTGTTCGCTCTATTGCCATGCTTGCTACCTATCACTTGCTATATCATGTCTCCCATTTTAGCCATGTCAGCCCTAACCATCCTGTCCTAGCAAACCGTTGTTTGGCTATGTTACCGCTTTTGCTCAGCCCCTCTTATAGCGTTGCTAGTTGCAGGTGAAGTTGGAGTTTGTTCCATGTCGGAACATGGATATGTTGGTATATCACAATATCTCTTATTTAATTAATGCATCTATATATATTTGGTAAAGGGTGGAAGGCTCGGCCTTATGCCTGGTGTTTTGTTCCACTTTTGCCGCCCTAGTTACTGTTATACCGGGATTATGTTCCTTGAGTTTGCGTTCCTTACGCGGTCGGGTGATTTATGGGACCCCCTTGACAGTTCGTCTTGAATAAAAATCCTCCAGCAAGGCCCAACCTTGGTTTTACCATTTGCGACCTATACCTTTTTCCCCCGGGTTTTCTAGAGCCCGAGTGTCATCTTTATTTTAAACCCCCGGGCCAGTGCTCCTCTGAGTATTGGTCCAAACTGTCAGTCGCCGGTGGCCACCAGGGGCAACTCTGGTCTGGCCTATCGGAAGCTTGGACAATCCGGTGTGCCCTGAGAACGAGATATGTGCAGCTCCTATCGGGATTTGTCGGCACATTCGGGCGGCTTTGCTGGTCTTGTTTTACCATTGTCGAGATGTCTTGTAAACCGGGATTCCGAGACTGATCGGGTCTTTCCGGGAGAAGGTTTATCCTTCGTTGACCGTGAGAGCTTATGATGGGCTAAGTTGGGACACCCCTGCAGGGTATTATCTTTCGAAAGCCGTGCCCGCGGTTATGAGGCAGATGGGAATTTGTTAATGTCCGGTTGTAGATAACTTGTCACTTGACCCAAGTAAAACACATCAACTGCGTGTGTACCCGTGATGGGGTCTTCTCGGCGGAGTCCGGGAAGTGAACACGGTCTGTGTTATGTATGACGTAAGTAGGTGTTCAGGACCTCTTCTTGGTCATTGCTAGATGACGTCCGTTCCATTGCTTCTCTTCTCGCTCTCATTTGCGCAAGTTAGCCACCATATATGCTTTTGCCGCTGCAGCTCCACCTCTTCGCACCATCCTTTCCTACAAGCTTAAATAGTCTTGATCTCGCGGGTGTGAGATTGCTGAGTCCCCGTGACTCACAGATTCTACCAAAACAGTTGCAGGTGCCGACAATGCCAGTGCAGACGATGGCGTCGATCTCAAGTGGGAGTTCGACGAGGAACGTGGTCGTTACTATGTGTCTTTTCCTGATGATCAGTAGTGGAGCCCAGTTGGGACGATCGGGGATCTAGCATTTGGGGTTGTCTTATTTTCATCTGGATTTTGACCGTAGTCGATCTATATGATTGTATTTTGAATGATGTATGATGATATTTATATATTGTGTGAAGTGGCGATTGCAAGCCAACTCTTTATCCCATTCTTGTTCATTACATGGGGTTGTGTGAAGATGACCCTTCTTGCGACAAAACCACTATGCGGTTATGCCTCTAAGTCGTGCCTCGACACGTGGGAGATATAGCCGCATCGTGGGCGTTACAAGTTGGTAATCAGAGCCATCCCCGACTTAGGAGCCCCCTGCTTGATCGAATCGCTGGTGTTGTTGAGTCTAGAACAAAATGTTTTGAGTCTTAGGATTATATATATCAGAGAGTAGGATTCTTTTTACTCCTCAGTCCCTTCGTCGCTCTGGTGAGGTCTCCTGACGTAGAAGTTTTGACTATTCTCTCCTCAAATTTCACTAAAAAAAATTTTAGGATCACGCGGGTATCTTGGAATCGTTCCGATGGATTTGTGACAAGAACATTGTTCTTGGTGCCTCCTGTCATTTAGGGGTTGTGGCAGTGTCCCGGGGAGTTGAGCTCCGAGGTGTTGTCGTCACAATTTTATCGTTGCAGTTCTGGAATACCTGAGTTTCGCCGACATCGAAATCTCTTTTATGCAGTTGTTGGTGAGATCACCTCGACGCCACCCAGTACTGGGGCGGGAGTTCGGGAGTATTGCCATAACTTGTATAACGGATGTTTTTCGAAGGTTGAGGTAAACGATTTCCGAAGGTTTCTTGGTTATGTGTTGACGGATGGATACAGCTGGATCTAGGGATTGCTAGTTTGGGTGATATATATTTGTGTCCCCTGTATCCCCTACACCGGATTGCATAACCAGAAAGTTTCGGGAGTTTATAAGTGGGAATTCAAGTAGCCTTAGGATATCTTTCCGACAGATGCATGATATGAGATTGGGGTTCGACGTCTAGTGGTCCGCCTGTATACGGTTGATTTAAAGTGGTCTCGTTGTGTCTTAAAGAGTCCATGGCTTTGCCGACTCAGGGACGCTTCGTATGTCATGTGCACAGCCTTGTACATGATGGTGCTGTATGATTGAGCCCGTGTGGGCCCCACCACGAAAACTTCAGACGAAATATCTATCATATGTTTGTTCTGGCTTATTCTGCAAGCCAATACTTTGTTTTATTTTGTGTTGTGGTATTCGAGTTTCTTCGAATTCAAATGTTCATTCCATATCTTTTTCAAGTGGCTTCTCAACTTATGGAAGTGTGATGATTTACTACGGAATTCATTCGTTCATCTTCGTTCGAATGTTTATTGTGAAGACTATATGTTGCAATTTCTATCCGTTGATTCTACTTATCTATTTGTCTATCAAGATGCTAACGGATGTCACCCTCTTCAGGATGGCTCCGCCAACGCGTCAGAATCCGGATCGCAATGAAGGGAGTCAAGCGAACCCTCCGCCACCACCTCCACCTCCGGAGGCATGGCAAGCAATCATGGCAGCCACCAACGCCAATGCTCAGATGATTCTGCAACTCTTGCAAGAACGTACTCAAGGGAAAGGCAATCAAGGCAATCAAGGTCAAGGCAACAATCAGTTTCACTTTGCCACTCTCAATCAGTTTCTCGCAAATCAGCCCAAGTCTTTCAGCTACTGTGCCGAGGCCACGGATGCCGATGATTGGCTCGTGGACATCAACAAGCATTTTGAATGTAGCAATGTCAGGCCTGAGGACTTTGTCAAGTTCGCTTGTTTCCAGCTCAAGGACCAAGCTGCTGATTGGTTTCAGCAATACAAAGATTCCAGAGGAGGTCGTGTGATCACTTGGACTGACTTCTGTCGGGACTTCAAAGCGCACCACATTCCACAAAGTGTTGTTGAGAGCAAGCGTGAGGAGTTCCGCAATCTCAAGCAAGGAAACATGTCTGTGTATCAATACAACATTCAGTTTCAGAAACTTGCTCGCTTCGCTAAACAAGACGTTCCTGATGAGAAGAGTATGATCTATCACTTCAGAGGTGGCCTTAAAGAGGATCTGCAGTTAGCTCTCGTTCTTGTTGAGCCTACTCAGTTTGATCAATTCTACAATATGGCACTGAAGCAAGAGGCTGCTCAGCTCAAGTGTGAGGCTTCTAAGAAGAGAGTCAGAGACGCAGTTCAGTCTTCTTCTTCCTCACTTGTGACAGCTAAGCAACAGAAGTTCTGGTTGCCTCCTCCTCCTCCGTTTCGTCAGCCTTACCAGCAGAAGAACAAAGGTGGCCATGGTTCTTCAAACTCTTCCAACTCAGGCTATCAGAACAAGTCTCAGAATCAAGCTCCAAAGTCCAATGCTCCTTATCACCGTCCACTCTCAGAGGTGACTTGCAACAAATGTCAGCAGAAAGGTCACTATGCTAACAAGTGCTTCAACCAGAGGCGTCTTCCTCCTCCTCCTCCTGTCAGATCTTCCAGCAATGCAGTGGTCAAGCATAATCCAAAGTCTGCAAAGGTGAACATGATGAATGCAGCCCAAGCAGAGGAATCTACTGATGTGATAATGGGTAATCTTCCTGTTAATGATATTCCTGCAAAAGTTCTTTTTGATATTGGTGCATCGCTTTCTTTCATATCAAGACCTTTTGCATCCAAGCATGAATTGCATTTCCAAGGATTGCCTAGGCCGTTAGCAGTTGTCTCTCCGGGCAAATGCATGAATGCAAGTTCCATGGTTCCGAATGTTACCATCAAGATGGGCGACTATGCATTTATGTCTTCTCCAATTGTTGTTGGTGACTCGGATATTGATCTAATTCTCGGGATGGACTGGCTTTCTAAGCACAAAGCTCTACTTGATTGTGCTGCCAGGGAAATTCAATTGACACACTCGTCTGAGGATGTGATTATTCATGCCGCTCGTGATGAAACCATTCGGTTATTTTCTCTCAATGAGAAGGGCGAATTGAATGCCATCTCTCAAATTCCAGTCGTTTGCGAGTATCAAGATGTCTTTCCAGAAGAGCTTCCGGGTATGCCTCCTCATCGTCCAGTTGAGTTCGTTATCGAACTAGAGCCTGGCACTGAACCCGTTTGCAAGCGTCCATACAAGCTTGGACCCAACGAGCTGAAGGAATTGAAGAAACAGCTCGATGAACAAGAGCGTCTGGGTTTGATCAGACCGAGTTCTTCTCCATGGGGTTGTGGTGTTCTTTTTGTCAAGAAGAAGGATGGCACGGACCGACTTTGTGTCGACTACCGTCCATTGAACAAGAAGACAATCAAGAACAAGTACCCACTTCCCAACATCAATGAGCTATTTGAGCAACTCAAAGGTGCTAAAGTATTCTCGAAGCTTGACCTTCGTATGGGTTATCATCAGATTCGCATTCGTGAAGAAGATATTCCCAAGACAGCATTCAGAACAAGCTTTGGTTCTTATGAATATACTGTCGTGTCTTTCGGCCTTGTCAATGCTCCTCCGGTGTTCTCTCGGATGATGAATTTCATCTTCAACCCCTATACCAATGAATTCGTTCTGGTGTCTCTCGATGATATCTTGGTCTTCTCCAAGAATAAGCAGGATCATGCCAAACATTTGCGATTGGTGCTCGACAAGCTCAGAGAGTATCAATTCTATGTGAAGTTCTCCAAATGTGAGTTTTGGCTCAATGAAGTTCTTTTCCTTGGTCACATCATCTCTGCCAAGGGCATCGCTGTTAACCCCGAGAAGGTGTCCGTAGTTCTGGATTGGGAACCTCCTCAAAATGTCAAGCAGCTCCGCAGTTTTCTGGGTCTTGCAAGCTATTGCCGAAGATTCGTTGAGAATTTCTCCAAGATTGCAAAACCTCTTTCCAACCTCCTACAGAAGCATGTGAAATATGTCTGGTCTCCTGAGTGTGACGTTGCTTTCAACACTCTCAAAGAGAAACTATTCACAGCTCCTGTCTTGACTCCTCCTGATGAATCCAAGTCGTATGAAGTTTTCTGTGATGCTTCTCTCCAAGGTCTCGGTGCTGTGTTAATGCAAGAGAAGAAAGTTGTGGCCTATACCTCTCGGCAGTTGAAGCCCAACGAGAAGAACTACCCCACTCACGATCTTGAGTTGGCGGCAGTTGTCCATGCATTGATTACGTGGAGACATCTCTTGTTGGGAAGACAAGTGGACATTTTCACTGATCACAAGAGTCTCAAGTATATCTTCACTTAGCCCAACCTCAACCTCAGGCAGACTCGATGGGTCGAAATGATTCAAGAGTACAATCCGAGTATCGAATATACTCCAGGCAAGGCAAATGTCATTGCAGATGCTTTAAGCAGGAAGGCTTATTGCAACATCTTAATTCTCAAGCCTTTCCAACTGGATCTTTGTGAAGCTTTCCGCAAGCTGAATCTCCAAGTTGTTCCTCAAGGCTTTCTTGCTAACCTCATAGTCTCTCCTACTTTGGAAGATCAAATTCGTGAGGCACAACTCCTTGATGCCATGGTGAAGAAGGTGAAACGTGGTATCGACAAGGGTCTTTCCAAATACAAGTGCTATCGCATTGATGACAGAGACACTTTGTTTTTTGAGGACCGGATTGTGGTTCCTACAGGTGATCTAAGGAAAGTCATAATGAACGAGGCGCACAATTCTCTCCTTTCCATTCATCCTGGAAGTACGAAGATGTATCATGACCTCAAGCAGTCGTATTGGTGGACTCGAATGAAGCGAGAAATTGCTCAATTCGTGAATGAATGTGATGTCTGCCGAAGAGTGAAAGCAGAACACCAACGACCAGCTGGTCTCCTCCAACCTCTTGCTATTCCGGAATGGAAGTTTGATCATATCGAAATGGACTTCGTGACTGGATTTCCCAAGTCCAAGCGCGGAAATGATGCTATCTTCGTTGTCATCGACAAGCTCTCTAAAGTGGCTCATTTCCTTCCTATCAAAGAATCCATCACAGCAGCTCAGCTGGCAGAGCTTTACACCTCCAGAATTGTCTCTTTGCACGGCATTCCACAATTGATTTCTTCTGATCATGGAAGCATCTTCACCTCGAAGTTCTGGGACTCCTTCCAGAAGGCCATAGGCACAAATATTCGCTTCAGCACAGCTTTTCACCCTCAAACTAGTGGCCAAGTCGAGCGAGTCAATCAAATTCTTGAAGATATGCTCAGGGCTTGTGTCATTTCCTTTGGCTTGAAATGGGAAGATTGTCTTCCTTATGCTGAATTCTCCTACAACAACAGCTTCCAAGCGAGTTCGGGCAAGGCCCCATTCGAGATTCTCTATGGCAGAAAGTGTCGTACCCCTCTCAATTGGTCAGAGACTGGTGAACGCCAACTTCTTGGCAATGACTTAATCACTGAAGCTCAAGAAATGTGTAAAGTCATCTGTGATAATCTCAAAGCCGCGCAATCGCGCCAGAAGAGCTACTATGATAGTAAGCATCGTGATTTGGCTTTCGAGATCGGAGACCATGTCTACCTCCGCGTCTCTCCAATGAAAGGCACTCGTCGCTTCGGTATCAAAGGGAAGCTTGCCCCTAGATACGTGGGTCCTTTCAAGATCATTGGCAAAAGAGGCGACCTAGCCTATCAACTTGAGCTTCCTTCCAACTTCGCGAACGTGCACGATGTGTTCCACGTGTCATAGCTCCGCAAGTGCTTCAAGGCGCCTGAGCGCACTATCGACTTCGAAGAGATTGACCTCCAAAAAGATTTGTCTTATCATGAGCACCCCGTTGCTATTCATGAAGAAACTGAGCGCAAGACTCGCAACAAGTCTATCAAATTTCTGAAAGTGAAGTGGTCGCACCATTCCGACCGGGAAGCCACCTGGGAACGCGAGGACCATCTCTGTTCTGAATATCCGGAGTTCTTTCAGTCCTAGATCTCGGGACGAGATCCTCTCGTAGTGGTGCAGTGTTGTAACACCCCGCATGTAACTTGCCATATTTGTAACTCCGACTCTTGCCATTTCCGGCTATGTGTTATGTTATTCCCTCCGTTATCGGGTTTTGTCTTTCGTTTTGTATTTTGTCATGTCATGCATTTTCATATCATGTCATCATGCGCATTGCATTTGCATACGTGTTCGTCTCATGCATCCGAGCATTTTCCCCGTTGTCCGTTTTCCAATCCGGCGCTCCTATCTCCTCCGGTGCACCCCTCTAGTTTTCTTTCATGTGCGTGTGTCAAACTTTCTCGGAATGGACCAAGGCTTGTCAAGTGGTCTTAATATACCACCCGGAGACTACCGGTCAAGTTTCGTTCCATTCGGAGGTCGTTCGGTACTCCAACGGTTAACCGGGCATCCGCAAAGTCCATTTGAGTATCCAGCAAAAACCCCTCTAAAACCAGCCCTAAACCCACCAAACTCTCTTCCATGCTCTAGGTCGTTCGATCACGATTGTGTGGGCGAAAACCGCACCTCATTTGGAGTCTCCTAGCTCCCTCTACCTATAAATATGTGGGCATCCCGAAAAACGAAATCGCAGTCTAACCCTAGCGTCTTCCACCTCGCGCCGCCGGACAACGTCCGCCCGCGCCGGCGGACGACTCGCAGCGCGCCACGTGTCCCGTCTCCGGCCACCCACCGCGCCGGCCCGCGAAGCCCGCCTCGGGCCCGCCGGCCCGTTCGCCGCCGCACCGCGCCCCGCGCCTGCCGCCTCCTCCGGCCGCCGCCCGTCGCCGCCGCCGGCAAGGAGCTCCGCCGCCGCCCGGCCCCGCCGTGCCCCATCGCCGCGGTCGCGCCGCCCCCGGCGCCGGCGACCGCGCCTCCGGCCTCCTCTCCTCGCGCCGCCCTCCTTCCTCCCGCCGGCGGTGCAGCCCATCGGAGCCCCGAGCGCCGTCGAGCTCCTGTAGCCTAGATCCGATCGATCCAGTACGTGCCCGTTGACTTCCCTCGAACCTCTTTTTTTCTCCAAGTCTGGAAAATCTTCAGCATGTGCTCCTGTTCGGGATGCGATAACTTCTTGCATTTAGCTCCGATTCGCGCGTATAATATGTCAAATTGTTCGCCTCGTGATGCTCTTCATTTTGTTAAATTGCACCATGTTCATTAGAGGTCATCTTCATGCCCAAATCTTCGTTGGAAGAGGGCTAGTTGCTGTTAATCTCTGGTTCTTAGCAGAACTTGGAGATTTGTCATTTTTGTATCATTTGATCTGTGCATCTTTTGAGCATGAGCTCTACATGTGTTTTGAATTATGCTATGCCATCTTTCCAGTGGTGTAGTCCATGTATTTTTGGGATCTCTGTGGTGACTAGCACAAGCATGCAAAGTAGGCCCCGTAATATTTCTGATTTCAGAGACTTGGTGATTTCTCCAAGTTTTTGTCTGCTGTAATTTTGTTGCCATGTAAACTTGCTGCTACAGAGAGATCCATGCATATTTTGGAGATGTTCATTAAGGATGTTTTGTAGCTATAGTTGTAATTAATCCATTCCTGAATTGTTTGCAATTATGGAGTGCCATAGCATGACTCAATCTTGCTCTACTTTTGCTATAAAATATTTCTGGCAGATTCTTAACATGATATGCATTTTTGCCAAGCTTATTGTAGTTGATCCATACATGCTATGCAATTTTTCTTGTCATGTATAGCTTCATAAACATGCCTTATTTCTGTAGGTGTGCTTGGTTTGTCATGCATTGCTCTGTAGTGAGTGCATCAAGCTGACAAAGAGGCCTACATATTATTATTTCTGCCATGCTCTGTTTTCTGCCAAGTCTGAAACCTGATAACGAAACTTGCTATGTTTACATGCTTGCCATCATATCTTCTGGTCCTTTCTGGCTTATGGTCATTAAGGGACTTTTGTCATGTACTTCTAGTAGAACACTTCCATGCCTTGTTTTGCTATGTTAAGTTCCTGTAGCATGTTGATTTCGTGCTTTGAACATTGCTACCTGATGCTGTTTTCTGCCATGTCCAGTTTTTCACAAAGTCTGTGAACCTGTAATCTTTTGCACTTTTGCCATGCTTGTTTGAGCTTGATATGTTGTGAACTAGCTGTAGCTCAGTGTTCATCTTTTGTCAAGCATATCCTGTAGTTTACTGCCATGTGCTTTGTTGCTATGTTGGGGTGCTGTAGCATTGTTACTTGTTGCCTTTTAAGTGCTATCTTGCTGTTTATCGCAGATTAGTGTCATTCTTGTTTTGCTTGCCATTTGCAAACCGTGCATCCGATTCCGGTGATCTTTATATCGATTTCGACCGAAATCATCTCATCTTTCAGTTGCATGCTTGGTTTGCCAAATTACTGCCATGTTCATCATTTTCCTTTCGGAGCACGCATACGCATCGCATATCATATCTTGCATATCATACATGTTTTGCATCATGTTGCTTGTGCATTTCTCGTTGTTGATTGTGGTTCTGTTTGTTTGTGTTCTTGTCTTGGGTAGAGCCGGGAGACGAGTTCGTGAACGAGGAACCTGTCGAGTACGCTTACGAGGATCAAGCTTTCGACAACTCTGAGAATCTTGCAGGCAAGATGACCACCCCTCGAAATCACTTGTATATTTGCTATGCTAGTTGTTCGCTCTATTGCCATGCTCGCTACCTATCACTTGCTATATCATGTCTCCCATTTTTGCCATGTCAGCCCTAACCATCCTGTCCTAGCAAACCGTTGTTTGGCTATGTTACCGCTTTGCTCAGCCCCTCTTATAGCGTTGCTAGTTGCAGGTGAAGTTGGAGTTTGTTCCATGTCGGAACATGGATATGTTGGGATATCACAATATCTCTTATTTAATTAATGCATCTATATATATTTGGTAAAGGGTGGAAGGCTCGGCCTTATGCCTGGTGTTTTGTTCCACTTTTGCCGCCCTAGTTACTGTTATACCGGGATTATGTTCCTTGAGTTTGCGTTCCTTACGCGGTCGGGTGATTTATGGGACCCCCTTGACAGTTCGTCTTGAATAAAACTCCTCCAGCAAGGCCCAACCTTGGTTTTACCATTTGCGACCTATACCTTTTTCCCCCGGGTTTTCTAGAGCCCGAGGGTCATCTTTATTTTAAACCCCCGGGCCAGTGCTCCTCTGAGTATTGGTCCAAACTGTCAGTCGCCGGTGGCCACCAGGGGCAACTCTGGTCTGGCCTATCAGAAGCTTGGACAATCCGGTGTGCCCTGAGAACGAGATATGTGCAGCTCCTATCGGGATTTGTCGGCACATTCGGGCGGCTTTGCTGGTCTTGTTTTACCATTGTCGAGATGTCTTGTAAACCGGGATTCCGAGACTGATCGGGTCTTTCCGGGAGAAGGTTTATCCTTCGTTGACCGTGAGAGCTTATGATGGGCTAAGTTGGGACACCCCTGCAGGGTATTATCTTTCGAAAGCCGTGCCCGCGGTTATGGGGCAGATGGGAATTTGTTAATGTCCGGTTGTAGATAACTTGTAACTTGACCCAAGTAAAACACATCAACTGCATGTGTAGCCGTGATGGTCTCTTCTCGGCGGAGTCCGGGAAGTGAACACGGTCTGTGTTATGTATGACGTAAGTAGGTGTTCAGGACCTCTTCTTGGTCATTGCTAGATGACGTCCGTTCCATTGCTTCTCTTCTCGCTCTCATTTGCGCAAGTTAGCCACCATATATGCTTTTGCCGCTGCAGCTCCACCTCTTCGCACCATCCTTTCCTACAAGCTTAAATAGTCTTGATCTCGCGGGTGTGAGATTGCTGAGTCCCCGTGACTCACAGATTCTACCAAAACAGTTGCAGGTGCCGACAATGCCAGTGCAGACGATGGCGTCGATCTCAAGTGGGAGTTCGACGAGGAACGTGGTCGTTGCTATGTGTCTTTTCCTGATGATCAGTAGTGGAGCCCAGTTGGGACGATCGGGGATCTAGCATTTGGGGTTGTCTTATTTTCATCTGGATTTTGAGCGTAGTCAGTCTATATGATTGTATTTTGAATGATGTATGATGATATTTATATATTGTGTGAAGTGGCGATTGTAAGCCAACTCTTTATCCCATTCTTGTTCATTACATGGGATTGTGTGAAGATGACCCTTCTTGCGACAAAACCACTATGCGGTTATGCCTCTAAGTCGTGCCTCGACACGTGGGAGATATAGCCGCATCGTGGGTGTTACATAGGTATACGGAATCACCGGGTTCAAAGCTGACCTCACGATGTTTTTGATCGTAATAGCTCTTTTGTCGGCTCTACTCTGTCTTAAGTCTGTCCCTGATCTGCTTAACTTTCTCCTCGGCCTCTTTAAGCATGTCTGGGCCGAAGATACGGCTGTCACCTGTTTCTGACCAATTCAGTGGGGTACGACACCTCCGTCCGTACAATGCCTCAAAGGGTGCCATTTGCAAGCTGGCTTGGTAACTGTTGTTGTAAGCAAACTCGGCATATGGCAAACTCTCTCCCCAACTAGATCCATAGGTGAGCACACAGGCTCTCAGCATGTCTTCTAAGATTTGGTTTACGCGTGCCGTTTGTCCATCAGTCTGAGGGTGGTACGCTGTACTGAAAGCTAGTTGCGTGCCCAGAGCTTGTTGTAAGTGATCCCAAATTTAGAAACAAATTGAGTGCCTCGGTCGGATATTATAGTTTTTGGGACTCCATGCAGACAGACTATACGAGAGAGATAAAGCTTGGCTAGCCTTTGTGTGGAGTAGGTCGTCTTTACGGGAATGAAATGGGCTACCTTGGTTAGCCTATCTGTGATGACCCATATGGCATCATTTCCGCGTTGCGATCGTGGTAGTCCGACGATGAAGTCCATTCCTATTTCATCCCATTTCCACTCCGGTATCCTGTTTGGCTGGAGTAGCCCTGCTGGCTTTTGATGCTCGGCCTTGTTGCGCTGACATGAATCGCAACAAGCAATAAATGTGGCTATATCCCTTTTCATATCGTGCCACCAAAATCTTTCCTGAATGTCTTTGTACATTTTGGTTCCTCCAGGATGGATCGAGTATGGAGCGGTGTGGCTTTCGGTTAGGATTTGTTGCTTGAGTTCCTCAATGTTAGGTATGCAAAGTCTGTCTCCGTACCATAATATTCCTTCACTGTCTGTGACGAACTCTGAGGTCTTACCAAAGTTCATTTTCTTATTTATTCCTTCGATGCTGGGATGTCCTTGCTGTGCCTTTTTAATTTGTTCCATTAGGGTGGGTTGTATTTCCAGATCCGATACGGTGCCTTCAGTGACCAACACCATGTTGAGTCTTGCGAACTCCTGCTGAAACTCAGGCCTCAAGTTTTGCGGACTGTCATTGTCCGGGCTGGGGTTCCGACTAAGAGCATCTGCCACTACATTTGCTTTCCCTGGGTGGTAGTGAATGCCGACATCATAGTCCTTGACTAATTCCAACCAGCGTCGTTGGCGTAAATTTAGCTCTGGCTGCGTGAAAATATATTTAAGGCTCTTATGGTCCGAATATATTTCACAACGATTTCCCAACAGAAAGTGCCTCCACTCTTTGAGTGCATGGATGACTGCGGCTAGCTCCAAGTCGTGAGTTGGGTAATTTTCCTCATGTTTTCGCAGCTGCCTAGAGGCATACGCGACAACTTTGCCATCCTGCATTAGTACACATCCGAGGCCCTTTCGGGACGCGTCACAATATACTTCAAAACTCTTGTGTATGTCTGGCACGGTTAATACCGGTGCAGTTTCTAGCTTCTTCTTAAGCTCTTGGAAGCTTCTCTCGCATGCTTCCGTCCATACAAACTTCTTGTCTTTCTTGAGCAACTGGGTCATTGGTTTCGACACAGTGGAGAATCCTTCAATAAATCTTCTGTATTATCCGGCCATTCCCAGGAAACTCCGCACATCAGTAACGTTGGCGGGTGGCTTCCAGTCAAGTATGGCTTTGACTTTTTCTGGGTCTACGGCCACGCCTTCTTGGTTCAATATATGGCCTAGGAAACCAACCTGCCTTAGCCAAAACTCACACTTGCTAAATTTGGCATACAACTGATGTTTCCTTAATTCTCCCAAAACAATTCTGAGATGCTCAGCATGCTCTTCTGGTGTCCTTGAATATACCAGAATATCGTCGATGAACACCACAACAAATTTGTCCATGAATTTCATGAACACTTTGTTCATGAGGTGGATGAAATATGCGGGGGCGTTCGTTAGACCAAAAGGCATCACTGTGAACTCATATAATCCGTATCTGGAGGTGAATGCTGTTTTAGGGATATCTTCTGTCCGTACTTTCAATTGATGATATCCCGATCTCAAATCAATTTTTGAGAACACCTTGGCTTGTGCGAGCTGGTCAAACAAATCATTTATCCGTGGCATCGGATATTTGTTTTTGATGGTGACCATATTGAGAGCTCGATAGTCTATACACAGTCTCAGTGTCCCATCCTTTTTCTTGGCGAATAAAACTGGCGAACCCCATGGTGAGGAGCTGGCTCGAATAAAGCCTTTGTCCAATAATTCCTTTATCTGCTTCTTCAACTCCACCAATTCTGAGGGTGCCATTCTATAAGGTTTCTTATAGATGGGAGCGGTGCCAGGTGCTAGTTCAATGCTGAACTCTATCTCTCAGTCTGGTGGCATCCCGGTAGTTCTTCAGGAAATACGTCTGGGAACTCGCACACCACTGGAACTTTTCTCAATTCTGAAATGTCCACTTTGTTCAATTTTGGTTGCTGTGACCGTGGCCTTTCTTGAGCTGTAACCTTTATTGTCTTGCCATGATGGTGAGTGAGAATCACGGTCCGATTGAAACAGTCAATGAATCCTTTGTTGGTGGTTAACCAGTCCATCCCTAGGATGACATCCAGTCCTTCATTTTCCAACACGATGAGATTTGCTTGGAATTTTGGTCCTTTGAACTCAATGATCACTCCTTGGCAGTAACTCTGAGTGATCTGCTTATTTCCGGGGGACTTGATGATCATAGATTTTTCTAAGGGAAGTATCGGAAAACCATGTTGCAAAACAAAATTCTTCGAAACGAATGAATGGGAAGCTCCAGAATCAAACAAAACCGTGGCAGGTACTGTGTTGACAGGGAACGTACCGAGCACGATGTCTGGGGCATTCTGCGCTTCTTCCCTGGTCACATGGTTTAGGTGACCCTTCCTGTGGTTGTTGTTGGGATTGAAATTGTTGCGCTTGGGGGCTGGATTATTCCCACCATTGTTTGGCTTGGGGGCCGAGTTCCTCGGCTTTGGGCACTGTTTAGCATAGTGCCCTTCTTCACCACAAGCATAGCATGTGACCCTTGGACGGTACGTGAACACCTTGTCCCTGGCATGAAACTGTCTGGTTGGCCTTAGGTTAGTAGTTGTGGATTTCCTTGCTTCAGTCCTCGGGACCTTAGTTCTGCTTCGGTTGTTGCGAGCAAGAGTCGTCTTATCCCTCTTTCGCTTACGGATATCCTCCAGGCTGCGGCGCTCATTCTCCAAGGTAATGGCCTTGTCAACCAGAGTTTTAAAATCCGGGAAAGTGTGCACGACTAGTTGGCATCTTAACGCCGGTGCCAGGCCGTCCAAGAATTTCTCCATCCTCTTGTTCTCAGTCATATGCTCGTCGTAGGCATAACGAGACAGCTGGGTAAACTGACCATTGTATTCTGTCACTGACATGCCTGTTTGCTTGAGGTCGTCAAATTCTCTCTTCTTGATTTTTATGATGCTCCTGGGGATGTGTGCCCCACGAAAGCCTTCCTTGAATTCTTCCCAGGTGATGTTGTGTTCACTGGGGTGCATGTGTAGGAAGTTTTCCCACCATGCTGCAGCTGCTCCAGTAAGGTAGTGTGGTGCATAAAGCACCTTCTCATGGTCTGAGCACTGAGTGATAATCAGCTTTCTCTCGATGTCACGAAGCCAATCATCGGCTTCCAGCGGCCTATCGGTGTGAGCAAATGTTGAAGGGCGAGTCTTCTGTAATTCAGACAACTTGGAATGTGGTTGATAGAGTTCATGGTGGTTTCCCATATTAATGACGTGATTCATCATCTCTTGGTGCTGTTGCTGGCTTTGTTCGAAGAGACGGCATACTTGAGACAAGGCTGCTTCGCTGTCCTGCTGACTAGACTGTCCCTGAGTGAAGTTGTTGCTAGTCTGTGTCCCATAAACTTCTTCTGGCTGATTGGGCATGGAACGAGTCCGTGGACGAGACATTTTTCCAGTCTGGGGTATTATTTTGCAAACTCATATGAGAAGGACTGTGTGGCACAAGGAAAATCTTGCAAAGGCAAAAATTTAAAAGACCTCAAGAATTTTTTTTCAAGAAAGCATGAACGATTTTGCACGGAGAAGAACTGCTTAACACCAATCTTACATGCGAAAAGCAAACACACGAAGCAGCACTCAGGATGTGCGTACACAATCCTGACATGTTATTTAGACTAGCATACTCCTCCGGAAAGCAGCGAACACACTAATACAAAATAGCGTACAGATAAAACACATCATACAAGCAGACATAACGCGCGGCTACTCGGCGCTCTCAGTCGGAGGTGGTGACGATGTCCTTTCCCTTGCCGAGGGCAAGACTCAGCGGTGCAGGAGATTCAACCTCCACCTCCTCTCTAGCTGGCTCCTGGCGCGTAACACTGCACTGTGGTGATGGCGCGGGAGCGACAGGCGGTAGTGCGGGTGTGGCAGGCGGTGCCGCTCTGACTGGAGTAGGAGCGATGACTCGGTCGAACTCCTCAGTGGTAGGCAGACGGCGAGCAGTGGCCAAAATGGCCGGTGCATAAGAGGCTGAAGACGAGACGAATGTCAGAGGCGGTGCCGTGTGGAGAAGCTCCTTCCTGCAGGCAGGACCGCCCCGGACTAAGTCCATGCGGGCAGCCACAAGATCATCCACGAGGTTGTCGAAGGATTCCTCCAGAGCCTTGAGGTACTACACGACCATCTCGATGGCTTCATCTCGCTCTCCCGGATGGCAGGCGAATGCATAGTGACAAGTGTATGGCACATGGCATGGGAGGTAGCGGTAGCGACGAGTCTTCATCATCGGAAGGCTGTCCCGAAGACGAGCTATCGCCTCACGGGCAGCCATCTGCATGGCATGCCTCTCCGTAGGCATGGCCCTTCCCACAAAACGGAAGTGGCGAGATGCAGAACGTCCTCCCTTGAATTGCACCACGGCCTGGTGCATAGACACGTCGTCGCTGAGCTTGTGCTGATAAAGCGTGAACTCCGGACGAGTCGCTGGCCCGATCGTGAGCTTGGTGATGGCGACGAGGAGTTTGACAAACCCCTCGGGCACGTTCGTGAACACTCGAGTCTCGCAGTTGCTGCCAGCCATCTACAAAAGTAGGCAAAAATTCTGAGTAGTCAAGTCATAAATTTATGATGACCAACAGAAAAATTAGCTACAATTGCAAAATGCTGAAAAAGCACAAACGACGCTATTAACCGATTAGCGAACGCACCTAGTGGCTTCCTATAGTCAGCCTAGCTCTGATACCAAGCTTGTCACGACCGGTTTTTCAATAAAATATTTATTGAGAGACCAATCCCTTTGACGGACCAGTAAAGAAGAATTCCTTCTCACTGGTAGACAATATCTTGGTCACAGAAGAAAAATACCAGGAGTACTGAATATAATACAAGGTTGAGCGGAGACTGCTCAACAATTTATTACATGTACGCCGATAAAACATAACGGCGGATAGGGTGACATAACTACTAACTCACGATAACAACGGTGGTGGAAATATCACCGCGAAGTGGGTGATATGACTCCTGAAAACTACAGCTCTTCGAGCGTCGGAGTGAGGCTCGAGGAGACTTATTGCGGGTGGCGGAAGCGTATATGATATAAGTGACCAATATCCAGGATCGCACGGGACTGACTGGGATTCCTCTAGGCGTCGGACGCACTATCAAACTCATCATCCAAGAGATCGCCTTCGTCAACATCTGGCCAAATCAACAAGCCAGGTGAGTACTATGAAAGTACTCGCAAGACAGTTCGGACATAAGATATAACAAATGTAAACATGATGCATGCGAACAGATTTTCAAGTGTACTCAGACGAAGGGACAATAATGCGTGGGAAAATAAAAGAGAAGTCCGGCGGTAGTCCTCCCGAAATCCCAAAATAAATGCTGGGTGCCAAACGAGGGTCTGAATGACTCCTCGAGAGGAAAATGCAAGAATAACAATGCCGCAGTCGGGCATCAGGGCAACACCACATAAAGGGCTTATAATTGAAAATAAAAGATAGTGCATGCCACAGTCGGACGTCTGAGCGACATCGCAGAAAGGGCTTATATCAAAAGTAAATAACATAAGTGCCACAGTCGGACGTCTGAGCGACATCACATAAAGGGCTTATATCGAAAGTAAATAACCAAGATGCCACAGTCGGACGTCTGAGCGACATCACATAGAGGGCTTATACAAAAGTAAATAACAAGCATGCCACAGTCGGACGTCTGAGCGACATCACATAAAGGGCTTCATAACTAAACATCTTAGTAGCTCAAGAATTTAAATCATATCCAGAGAATAATCAGGCATGAGACAAACAACAGGGTTAGTCCATCCACAGGAGTAACGTTCAGCCCAGTTTACTACTCATGCTCGCTTACCGGAAAGAAGAATAAACCATGAGGGCTTGACATAGATATGGATACACTGATCACGATACTTGATCATGGATACGATAACTCGGAAGGATTTGACTCTGCAGAGTTTGTACTTTAACCACAGCCAACGGATTTCAGTAGTCACGGGGACTAGTTCCGTTTACGGTGTTTTGGAAGAAACACGTCTAACCAGTACACACCAATTCAACATTCCGAAGCCGGGAATCACCCTTGGCAACGTTCAAGAAAACCTTGAGACGGGGAGGCTACAACCTCGCGTAGCATGGGATCAAAATTTCTATACGCGCGCTCTAAGGGGTGCCCCCCTCTCGGTCCCAACCGGAAACACCCATGCCCCCTGACCGGATGACTGGCTTTAATCCAGGGCCATGGAACCATCATCCCGGCCCCTCTGTTTGGTGTGTATACGGAAAGAGGTTACCAACTTACTAAACCGCATTCTGGCAGAAAACAAGTGGTAGCACGGAAGGGGGAAGAACGATAACGTGACTCCGTCCACGTTAACGTCGGAATTTATCGGATGACGTAAGGTTGGCATGCTACAACAGTACCACCTTACTGCCCTTCATGTCACCACATGACTAGGCCATCCCTCATCAGAAATCACAGTAACTTTGGAACACACGGGTAGTTGCCTCACATGCAACTAGATACTCACCGATACTCATATGCCATGCACAACCTTTCACGCAATCATGCAAAACACCTATCATATCAAAGGTTCAAACATGCTTGCCTGGTTCGGAGAAGTCGGAGTCTAGCTCGGCGAAGTTCGCGGCTCCGTCACCTCTCCCGGAACCTACGGTATAGCGAAAAATGCATACTAACGTGAAAACCAACGCGTGCATAAAAGTTGTTCCAAAATTTTTCAAATAAATCCCATAAAAAACTAGACAAAATTATAAGACTTTCAGAAAAAGAATCACTCAAAAATCACTTTTTATTAAAAATTTATAAGGGTTTCTGTCCAGGGACTCATCTGTAATGAAACAGAAAAGTTCCAGGGGTTTAACTGAGAAAACAGAAAACGGTTCGAATAGAAACGCGCCAGCCCACAGAGAAAACGTACTCTGCCCGAAGGCGCCAACAGAAAACGCTTCGGGGGTGAAAGAAGATAGGCTGACGTGGGGGGTCCACATGTCAGGTTTGAAAAACCTCGCCGGCGCCCGAAGGCTGCGGTGGTCGCCGGCGTCGAACCACGGCGAGTCAGGGAGATCGGAGTGTACCAAGAGTATCAGCGTGTCCTTCCGCGTCGGTGGGTGGTGGACTTGGGCGTCGGGGAGCACCACGTCGACGGCGACACTTTCTCCGGCGGACGGCAGCTCGGGCGATGGTGGGGAACTCCGGTGGTGTGCTGCAAACTTCGAATTGAAGCGCGGGTCAGAAGGAGGGATGCACTAGAGAGCTACTGGCAAGAGTTGGGGGTTAGAGGTGCACACACGGGAGCGAATCGAGGTGGATCCCGTGGCGAGTCGCGGCGGCCGGAGTTGAGGAAGAAGACTTCCTCGGGGCTCTTCCAGTGGCTAGGCGGGGTCTTGGTGGAGTGCAGTGGTGGTGTGGGTACTAGCTGGAGCTCGGGGCCTCTATTTATAGGCGGCTCGAGGGGGTGGCCGTGAACGGAGAATCTCCGGCGAGCAATTACGGCGAGGCAGTGGATTGGTAGGGGGTTTAGGTGGCCAGGCAGCATCAGTGGGAGTTACTGGTCCCGTTCCACTGCTAAACTCGGTCGGGCATGGCGTAATGGCGCCGGTCTTCGTCGGGGTCGCCGTACTGACACGGCGGCGGCAGAGAGCGCGCTCCGTGCCCAGCGGTTCACGACGAGGGTGGCAGCGTGCACTGGGGAGTGGAAGACCATGCGGCGACCTCCGGTGGATTGGGCGGCGCCGGACGGCGCCGTCTGCGCTGCGCCACTCTTCTGACGGTCGCAAAGCCGCCGCTGGTGTCGGTCACGGGGCGGCGCACCTCCTGCCGCTCGTCGCCGATGTCCGCAAGCTTCCAGGTGCTCGTGCAGTGCAGAGGACAAGGGGGAGGGGACAGGGAACACGGCGATGCCGGGGCACTGGTGGGATTGGCAACGGACACTGAAGAAACGACAGTGGTTCAGACACTGTTAACTGAATTTGACTGAACATGATATTGACAGTGCTCTGAAGGTGTTCGATGAAATGATAAGGTGTGAAGAAAATTTTTCCTGGAGCTGGGACTTGGTGAGGTGACCTCTCAATGCACCCAGAGGCTGCCTGATTTTTTTCAGAATTTTTGGAGAAGGATTTGAATGAATTTCATCAAATTTGGCAAATCTGGTCCAAACTTGCAGCAAGTCTAGTTTGAAAAATTTGAACTGAAGACCAGTGCATCTTCATGGATCTTGGTTGAGGGTTCAAAGGACTAGGGAGGGAAATTTGTTAGGGGGCAAAAATCAAAGCAGAAGGAGTAGTTCCTTTGTAAACCTCCAAGGATCAAGATATAAGGCAGAAATTGTTTTTGATAAGAAATAAATGAAAAATAAATATATGGAGAGGTTCAACTTGCTGTAGTTGAGGTACATCATGATCCAAAGGTGGGGAAAGGTTTATGGAAGAGGATTTGTACATAGGTCATGGCAAGGGAGATATGTTGAAAGTGGGAAAAGATCATTCCAAAAGCTATAGGGCTTTTCACGAAATTGTCAAAAGACATTTTTCCAAGGGAGAAGTATTTTGGTTTGAGTCCAAATAAAGAGAAAGAATCTCCAAGACCAAAATCAAGTCTTGGATGAAACCAAATAAAACTCTTGCCATAAAAATATTTTGAAAGGGAGGGTTCGTTTGAAGGAAACATTTAAATCACCTCCCTCAAGTCAAATAATTTTTTTTTTGAAAAATCCAAATGAAATTTTGGGTGTCACACAGAAAGAAACAAGCGTGAGACTAACCGCTTGCTAGAGCGAATTGAGCAGAATACTGCACGTTACCAGAGGAATGACTTGGTGTCCATCAATGACTTTATCAAGTTGTACCCACCGAAGTTTAACCATTCCGTCGAGCCCCTCGATGCGGATGATTGGCTTCGCAGCATCACCCATAAGCTACGTTCTGCCAACATAGCCGAAGCTGATAAAGTTACCTACGCTGCCTATCACCTTGAAGGCCCTGCTAGCCTTTGGTGGGATAACTTTGAAGCTATGCGCCCAGCCGGCCAAATCACTACTTGGGCTGAATTCAGTGAGGCTTTCCGTGAGCATCGCATTCCGGAGGGTCTCATAGATCGTAAGCGGGAATAATTCTGCAACTTCACCCAAGGCAGACTGACTGTGGATGCATACAGTCGCGAGTTTGGAAATTTAGCACGCTATGCTCCTGAAGAGGTATCCACCAACGCCAAGAAGTAGGTAAGGTTCCGCAAGGGACTTAGCCCCGAGCTTCGCCGTGATCTTCGTCTGCACGAGTGCACCTCCTTCCAGAAGCTGGTCAATAAGGCCATCAGTGCTGAGACAGGTCAGACTGACTATGACGCTTCACGCAAGCACTCCCGCGATTTTGGTTCCTCATCCGGCTCTGTATCTCAGAAGCGCCGGGTCTAGATTCCAAGCACAGCTCTGCCACCCAGGTTCACTCCGAGGCCATCCTTTGAGGCGCCTCGCCCCAACCAGCAGTATGCGCCGCCTAAGATCTATGGTGGCCCCGCTGTTAATACTGCTCCACGTCCCAATGTCGTGACATGCTGCAAGTGTTGAGAGACGGGTCACTATCTACGCGAGTGCCCCCAGAACAACCCCAATCAGCCTGGAAAGTCCATTGGCCGTGGTAAGCCAGCGGGAAAGACTTACTACGCCAAGCCAGCCACCACCTCACGTGGTCATGTCAACTATGTTTCAGCTGAAGAAACTCATGAGGATCCCAACGTCGTCCTTGGTACGCTCCTTGTTAATTGCCACCTGGCAACTGTTCTTTTCAATACTGGAGCATCTCATTCATTTATCTCTGAGAGCTATGCTCAATTGCACAACACCACATTTTGTGACATGCCTACCTCCATGGTAATTCAAACCCCTGGTTCTAAGTGGCAAACCTCTAGGATAAGCCATGGAAATGAAATTCTTGTCGACAGATTGGTATTCCTTGCATCACTAATAGCTCTCAAGTCCTCGGACATAAACATCATTTTGGGTATGGACTGGATGTCAACCCACTATGCTAAGATTGATTGTTCTGCTAGAACTGTTCAACTCACCCATCCGTCAGGCAAGACTGTCAATGTTTTGACCCGAGTGTCTAAGCGTCAGCTCTACTCCCTAAATGCCAACCCTCTTCCAGACCTTGAATATGTTCTGGTAGTCCGTGACTTCCCGGATGTCTTTCCAGAAGAACTGCCAGGTATTCCACCTGACAGGGATGTCGAGCTCGTGATAGACCTTGTTCCAGGAGCCGTCCCAATCTCTAGAAGACCCTATAAGATGGCACCCCTAGAACTAGCCGAGCTTAAGAAACAACTCGATGAGTCCTTGAAAAAGGGTTTCATCCGCCCTAGTTCTTCTCCATGGGCTTGCCCCGTCCTCTTCGTCAAGAAGAAAGATGGTACGGATCGGATGGTTGTAGATTACCGACCTGTCAACTTGGTCACTATCAAGAACAAGTAGCCGCTCCCCAGGATCAACGACCTGTATGATTAGCTCGCTGGATCCTCAGTCTTTTCTAAAATGGATTTGAGGTTGGGCTACCGTCAAATCAAAATCAAGAACGGAGACATTCCTAAAACGGCTTTTTTTACTCGTTATGGCCAATACGAGTACACCGTCATGTCTTTCGGTTTAACCAATGCTCCAGCTACCTTCTCTCGGTTAATGAACTCGATCTTCATGGAGTATTTGGATAAATTCGTCATAGTATACCTCGATGATATACTCATCTACTCCAAGAATGAGGAAGAACATGCCGAACATCTAAGGCTAGTGTTGACGAAACTTCGAGAGCATCACCTTTATGCTAAATTCTCTAAGTGTGAATTCTGGTTGCCAGAAGTAACCTATCTAGGCCATGAAATCTCTGGTAAGGGTATTGCTGTCAATCCCGAGCGAGTTCAAGCCGTCCTTGATTGGACTCCACCTGAATTGGTCAAGCAAGTTCGGAGTTTCCTTGGCCTAGCGAGCTACTGTCGCCGCTTCTTCGAGAATTTCTCCAAGGTTGCTAAACCCTAACTGAACTCCTCAAGAAAGATAAAAAGTTCGAGTGGACCCCACAGTGCGAGTTCAGCTTTCAGGAACTGAAAAGACGCCTGACGTCTGCTCCCGTACTCATACCACCAGATTTTTCTAAGGACTTTGTTATCTATTGCGACGCCTCGCGACAAGGACTAGGTTGCATACTCATGCAAGATCGTCATGTGATTGCCTACGATTCTCAACAGTTGCGTCCACATGAGGATAATTATCCCACACATGATCTAGAGCTTGCAGCTGTAGTCCATGCACTCAAAACATGGCGACATTACCTCGGTAATCGTTGCGAGATTTACACCGATCACCAAAGTCTGAAATACATCTTCACCCAACCGGATTTGAATCTCGGGCAAAGACGTTGGGTTGAGTTGATCACAGATTACGACTTAGGAATAACTTACACCCCGGGCAAAGCCAATGTTATGGCTGATGCGTTAAGTCGTAAATCTTATTGTAACAACTTGATGTTACAACAAAGTCAACCACTTCTCCACGAGGAATTTCGTAAGCTTAACCTTCACATTATTCCTCGAGGATTCCTATCCACCCTGGTTGCGAAACCTAACCATACGGATCAACTCATAGCTGCCCAGAAGCGCGATAAGGGCATATCTCGCATTCAGGAGAACATTGCTAGCGGAGTTGCTAAATGTTTCTCAATGGATGATCGAGGTGTTGTATTCTTTGAAAACCTTCTAGTGGTTCCCAAGAACCGACATCTACGGCAATTGATCCTTAAGGAAGCTCATGAATCTAATCTCACCATTCATCCCGGTAGTACTAAAATGTATCAAGATCTACGCCAGAGGTTTTGGTGGACTAGGATGAAGAGAGAAATTGCTCAATATATTGCCAACTGCGACATCTGTCGTCGTGTTAAAGTAGAGCATCAATGGCCTGCTGGCACCCTTCAACCTTTAGCTATTCCTGAATGGAAATGGGATAAAATCGGTATGGATTTCATCACCGGATTTCCCAGGACCAAGAGAGGGAATAATGCTATCTTCATCGTTGTCGATCATCTTTCCAAAGTAGCCCACTTCCTACCTGTTCGTGAGAGTATAACCGCTAGCCAGCTAGCTGACCTGTACATCTCCCGAATAGTGTCTCTTCATGGCGTTCCATTGGAAATTAATTCAGACCGTGGAAGTCTCTTCACCTCTCGATTTTGGGAAAGTTTCCAAAATGCTATGGGAACTCGTCTCTCCTTTAGCACCGCCTTCCACCCTCAATCAAGTGGTCAAGTAGAACGGGTCAATCAAATTCTGGAAGATATGCTCCGAGCTTCTGTCATCTCTTTCGGTATGGATTGGGAGAAATGCCTTCCATTCGCCGAGTTCGCTTATAACAATAGTTATCAAGCTAGCTTGGGCAAAGCTCCTTTCGAAGTTCTCTATGGACGAAAATGTCGAACGCCTCTTAACTGGTCAGAAACCGGGGAAAGGCAATTCTTTGGCTCGGATATGATTCAGGAAGCAGAAGAGCAGGTTCGCGTTATTCGTGAGAAATTGAAATCAGCCCAATCTCATCAAAAGAGCCAATATGACCGCAAACATAAGGCTATGACTTTTGAGGTTGACGAGAAGGCTTACCTTCGGGTTACTCCTTTAAAGGGAACCCATCGATTCGGTATCAAAGGCAAATTGGCTCCTTGTTACATTGGACCCTTTCGCATTCTTGCCAAGCGAGGAGAAGTTGCCTACCAATTGGAACTACCTCCGCATCTTTCCAGAGTTCATGATGTCTTCCACGTTTCTCAACTCAGGCGTTTCTTCTCGGATCCTATCCATGGAGTGGACCACGAAACGCTTGATCTCCAAGATAATCTTACGTATCGAGAATACCCCGTTCGTATCGTCGATCAAGACGAGCGTACCACTCGACGCCAGAATATCAAGTTTATCAAGGTTCAATGGTCGCACCATTCTGAGAAAGAAGCAACTTGGGAAAGGGAGGACCGTCTTCGATTTGAGTACCCCACCTTCTTTCCGGAAGATCCTAAATCTCCGGACGAGATTGTTTTGAGTGGGGGTGAGTTGTCACATCCTAGTTAGTTCATGCATTAGAGTGTGCATCATGTTTACTTTTCAGAAAATTTGAAATGGGGATGACAGAAACCCCCAGCACCCCCCTGATAATAACTAGGGTTTACTAAAAATAATTTCAATGAACCTGAATTGCCCTTCTAAAAAGTCCACCCCTTTTGTCTTGGGTTAGGACCTCTGACAAAATGGGTGCACAAATTTTTATGACATCTTAAGGTCACTGGATTAATTCTTTAGTTATTTGAATTTGGGCATTTAAATAATATAAAATATTTCAAATGCTCAAATAAATCCAAACTAAAATGTTCCATGCCATATAAATTCTAAACAGTGGCCATGTGCATTTTGGAGATTTTAGGAGATGTCTAAGTATTTTTAATAATGCAACAAACTTACAGAGAAATAGTAAAACAAATTAAATAGAAAAAAAGGCAGAGAGAGGGAAACTTACCTGGCAGCCCAGTGGCCCAACAGGCCGGCCCAGCCGACTGGCCAGTGCCAGTCGTCGTCCTCCTAGCGGCAGGAAGACGATGGGCACGCGCTCGCCGCACGGCGAGCGCATGCGCGCCACGGCAGCTGCCTGCCTGCCCTCCTCCTTGACGCCTCGGTCGCCTGGATGTCGCCACGCAGCCGCCTCGACCCCTCTCACTCTCCCTGTGCTGCTCCCCCTCCTCTGTTTCTCTTCCCCGCGAACGCCCGAGCGCGTCCATCGCTGCCGCCTAGCACCACCGCGGCCATAGCCCCTCCTCGCCTCTCCGAGCTGTCCCCGAGGTCCGCCGCGATGCCCTCGTCCTCATCACCGACTCACGCGACGCTGGAAGCCCCGCATCATCGCCCTTGACCTCGTCTTGGAGCTTCGGCCACCGGTGATCCTCGTCGTCGATTCGCCGACCCCAGCACGTCCCCGAGCCCACTAACCACCCTACCGACATCACCGTGAGCCCCTGAGCTTTTCCCCTCGCCTTCCCCTCTCGCTAGCTTCCTCTAGCCGTTGCCCCACGAGCTCCCGAAGCTCGCCGCCGCCCGCGCTCGTCGCCGGTGACGCTCTGATGACCATTTGGTCCCGGGTGCTTGTCCATCGTGCTCACCAGCACGCGTAGAGTCTCCCTAGCACCTCACCGCGCTCGCTTGTGCACTGCAACGTCGATCCCGACCTCGCTCGAGCTCCTGTCGCCGCCTCGCTCGCCGTAGCTGCCGTTTCCGGCCACCCCAGACGCAGCCATGACCACCGCTGGACGCGCCGCACCGCGGCCGATCAAACGGGACCAACCGCGCGTCCTCCCGACGCCGGAGTTGGCCGGACGGGCAACGACGGTGTGCTGTGCTTAATGCCGGCGATTAGCCGCCGACGTGGCACGTCATTAGTACCTAATCCCCGCGCTAATCAACCCCGCAGTCGCTGACAGTGGGCCCTAGGCCATGGTCAAACCCCAGTCAGCGCTGGGTTTGACCGGGTTTTAGGCCTGTGTCACTGACGTGTGGCCCCCACACGTCAAGTTTGACTAGACCGACCCCGTTGACCAGCTGACGTCACAGTGACGTAGTGCTGACGCAATAACTAATTTTTTGGATTTATTGTTTTACAGGAAATTCCAGAAAATATTGCAAACTTAAAAAATTCATAGAAAATAATCTGTAACACCAAATGCAAAGATTTATATATGAAAAATGATCAGAAAACTCCAATCTATCCATTTGTACTGGTTTCATGCATGATTAAGCAAGTTAACCTACTGTTTAATGCAGAACAAGATAAAGCACTTTTAAAGGCCATGTATGAGCTTGTAACTTGAATCTTTGATTCAAAATGGTTCAAACCCATCTGGTCTTAGTTGCATTAGCCCAATACACACATCTTGCCATGTCTCATGCAGGCATCATATTTTTGCACTTTGCTTGATGTTGATTGTGTTCCGATGTGTTCTTCGTGGTAGGTTCTGCCTCCGAGGATATTCGCGAGTATCCAACTGAAGGGCAGTATTCCACTACCACTCCGTCAGGCAAGCAACCCATTGATCATTTCAATATAAACCCATCTTCTCGCTTCTGCTCTCGTTTACTGCATTAAGACAACGCGATTCAAACTGCTGTGTGTTGCGGTAGTTGAACCCACTTCCTCTGCATGACCTGTCATTGCCACAGTAACTAGATGAAACCCACTAGCATGTGTAGGAGTTGATTGAGCCATGTCTGTGTTCCTACCATGCTATGCTTGCTATGCTTAGAGTCGTGTTAGTTCTGGCTCATCGGGGTGATGAACTAGAGTGAAATGTTGTGTCGGTAATGAGAGTGAATTGTTGAACATGATTTGGTAAGGGTATCCATGAGAGGCCATGTAGGAGTACATGGTGGGTTGTTTCATTGAGACCGTCCTTAAGAACTGAGATCTGTATGCGCGATTTAAGATTCAATTACTGCCACACATGGGGCCCTGAAATATGACCCCGCTCGACTTAATGACCCCTCTCGTCCTCTGTCCAGGAGTTGCAAGTAGTTTTTGGTGTTTGTAGTTGCTGGAGGCCGTGCGCAGCGCTGACCTTAGGGGTGGGCTGTGATGCGGTAGGCTAGTGGCACGGTGTACCGAGTCGCCCGTTTGGTATCTCGGGAACCTTGCACACATTGTTTTGGGCCGTTGAGGACACCCCGGCCGGATTTCCTTGCGGATGGAACCCGAATAGGCGATAAACCTGGATTAGAGACTTGTGTGGTTAGTCAGGTCGTGGTCTACACCCACATGGGTTTTCGCTTGAAGTCTGCCGAGCACATGTCGTGTGCAGACGCTAAGTGGTGGAAACATGTGTGACGAAGTACACCCCTGCAGGGTATAAAACTATTCGAATAGCCGCGTCCGCGGTAAAGGACTACTTGGTCACTTATGCAGTTCATAGACAAGTTAATGGTTACTACTAAAAGACTCAAGATAAGTGTGAGTACCGCGGATGGCTCTCTCGTAGGATGACGAGGGAGGATCCACGGTGGTGTATTGAAATGGTGATTAGTGGACTCGTGTGCGAAAACTATTTCACAGGTGGTGTCTCGTAGGATAGCTTAGCCAAGAGTCAAAGCTGGCTTGCTGCAATAACTCCACCACCTTCTTGAGAATGTGCATATATAGTAGGATCTGTTGTAAGACTTGCTGAGTACCTTTGTACTCATGTTGCTTTAATTACTGTTTTCAGACGACAACACCGCCCCCTCCGATGGGTTCTATGTAGATCTCGACGTTGACGAGTGACTTGCCACCCAGGTGGTGATCTGAGCTTGTGAAGGGCCTATGTAGATAGACATGCTTCATCAAGCCTTCTTTCTTTCTAGTGTCTGTACTCAGACAAGTTGCTTCCGCATGTGCTTGTATGTTTGTATGACTTGAGTGTCGGGTCATGTGACCCCTATCTGTATGAACATGTTATGTATGGCTCTCCAGAGCCTTTTAAATAAAGTACTTTGATTTGTAGAATTTTGTTGTGATGCCATGTTGTATTTACACATATGGAGCATATTGTGTGTATAATTGAAATGCTTGGTATGTGTGGGATCCGACAATCTAGTTGTTTATCCTTGGCAGCCTCTCTTATGGGGAAATGTAGTCTAGTGCTTCCATGAGCCATAGTAGTCCGCTACAGCCCGGTTCACTGGAGTCCTGCTAGCCCAGCACTACTGCTCCGGACAATTGACTGGCCTGCATGTGTTTCACTTCGTTCCTGTGTCTGTCTGTCCCTTCGGGGAAATGTCACGCGGTGACATCCGGAGTCCTGCCTAGCCTGCTACAGCCCGGGTTCCCGGAGTCCTGTTAGCCCAGTGCTACAGCCCAGATTCACACGCTGCTGACCGACACGTTCAATGTTGATTCATGTATGCCTGTTCCCATACGTTAGTGCCGCTTTGGGTTCACGACTAGCCATGTCGGCCCGGGTTCTCTGTCATATGGATGCTAGCAACACTGTCATATACGTGAGCCAAAGGCGCAAACGGTCCCGGGCCATGGTAAGGCGACACCCGTGGGAGTACCGTGTGTGAGGCCGCAAAGTGATATGAGGTGTTACAGGCTAGATCGGTGTGACTTGGAATCGGGGTCCTGACAAATTTCTCCTGCGTTGCAAGTCCCACGATAGAGAGGCACTAATTGACCATCTCCCTCGCCACCACCTGCCAGAAAACCCCTCTTCCCCTGTCGCTCGCTCTCTTCGCCCTCTCCGTCGCTCCGCTGCCTTCGTCGCCTACAACTCCTCTCGATTTCTCCGCCCTTGTCCCCTGCCCTCGTGAGTGGAGTAACCCGCGCACGCCCCCGCTCCTATTTCTCCCCCACGCCCCGCTTTCCCTCGCCTAGCCCGCTCTCTCCTGCTCCGAAGCGAGGGTGGCAACTGCCTGCGCGGTTGCAAGGTGCGCGTGGTGTCGTGGGAAGTTGAAGAACCGCCGCGAATTCGTGCGTGCGGGGGTCGTCTGGACAGGTACAAGTGTTGCCCCGCCTTAATGCTTGCTTCTAGTTTCGCCAGATCTGTCGAGTCCGCCTCCTATGTGCTCTCATGTCCGCCTCTCTACCCACTTCTTCTGATGGTTTAGTGGTAGATTAGGTACGGTTCTTGTGCGTGTGGTGGGTGGATTGCATTCCCCCGTGGTCAGATTTGTCTATGTGATGCTTGTGTGTGCTATTTGTCCCTTCAAGCTTGTGTGGATTTCATTTCCCCTTTCTTGATTTCAGCATTCAGATGCATATAAGAGAGGGTGTGGTGTGTCGCTGGATCTGATGTATCTAATTTGTTTTAGTGTTTTTGATTTCAAAGTCTATATTGTGTCTCTCACATGCTAGATAGTTTATGGATTCTTTTTTTGTTTGTGCTTGCCTAGATGTGCTACTGTTCATCTTTTTATACTTGTTGGTATGTTCTGGTTGTTTCATTCTGGGTTTGATTCAGTTTCTTTTTGTATTTTGTTTTATGATTTTGTACTTGCTAACTATATGCAATCAATCCCCTGTTTTTAGCAGGTTGTTCTAAATTTTGGAGTTGCATTCATCAAGGCAGTGGTGTTGTCATGGCTTCAAAACCTTCTCCAGGTATCTTAATGTAGTTGCATCTTGTATTTTAAATAACATTATTCTTATATATGTCTGCCCATATCTTAGGATTTTTAGGGTTTAGGGTGCGTGCGGTGGGGGTGGAAACAGAATAACCGCATTGCGTCTTGTCAAATCCTAGCGCGCAACAATGCGGTAGCGCGAGGCCGAGCAGGGGGGACCCCCTCCCCCCTGCGAGGCCGAGACAGGAACGAGCCACAGCAGGCGACGACACGGCGTGCCGCGTCGTCGCATGCGGAGGCGAGTCCGTCACATCCGTGACCCCACTATCTATCTTAGGGTTTTTAGGGTTTAGGGTGCGTGCGGTGGGGGTGGAAATAGAATAACCGCATTGCGTCCTGTCAAAATCCTAGCGCGCAACAATGCTGTAGCGCGAGGCCGAGCAGGGGGGAGGGTGGGTCGGGACCCCCTCCCCTCCCCCTGCGAGGCCGAGACGGGAACGAGCCGAAGCAGGTGACGACGCGGCGTGCCGCGTCGTCACATGCGGAGGCGACTCCGTCACATCCGTGACCCCACTATCAATCTTAGGGTTTTTAGGGTTTAGGGTGCGTGCGGTGGGGGTGGAAACAGAATAACCGCATTGCGTCCTGTCAAATCCTAGCGCGCAGCAATGCGGTAGCGCGAGGCCGAGCAGGGGGGACCCCCCTCCCCCCTGCGAGGCCGAGACAGGAACGAGCCGGAGCAGGCGACGACACGGCGTGCCGCGTCGTCGCATGCGAAGGCGAGTCCGTCACATCCGTGACACCATTATCTATCTTAGGGTTTTTATGGTTTGGGTGCGTGCGGTGGTGGTGGGAACAGAATAACCGCATTGCGTCCTATCAAATCTTAGCGCGCAGCAATGCGGTAGCGCGAAGCCGAGCAGGGGGGAGGCGGGGACGGGACCCCCCTCCCCTCTCCTGCGAGGCCGAGATAGGAACGAGCCGGAGCAGATGACAACGCGGCGTGCCGCGTCGTCGCATGCGGAGGCGAGTCCGTCACATCCTTGACCCCACTATCTATCTTAGGGTTTTTAGGGTTTAGGGGGCGTGCGGTGGGGGTGGAAACAGAATAACCGCATTGCGTCCTGTCAAATCCTAGCGCGCAGCAATGCGGTAGTGCAAGGCCGAGCAGGGGGGGTCGGGACCCCCCTCCCCCTGCGAGGCTGAGACAGGAACGAGCCGGAGCAAGCGACGACGCGGCGTGCCGCGTCGTTGCATGCGGAGGCGAGTCCATCACATCCGTGACCCCACTATCTGTCTTAGGGTTTTTAGGGTTTAGGGTGCGTGTGGTGGGGGTGGAAACAGAATAACCGCATTGCGTCCGGTCAAATCCTAGCGCGCAGCAATGCGGTAGCACGAGGCCGAGCTGGGGGGGACCCCCCTCCCCCCCGCGAGGCCGAGACAGGAACGAGCCGTAGCGTCGTCGTATGCGGAGGCGAGTCCGTCGCATCCGTGACCCCAGTATGTATCTTTGGGTTTTTAGCGTTTAGGGTGCATGCGGTGGGGGTGGAAACAGAATAACCGCATTGCGTCCTAGCAAATCCTAGCGCGCCGCAATGCCGTAGGGCGAGGCCGAGCTGGGGGGAGTGGGGGTCGGGAACCCCTCCCCTCCCCCTGCGAGGCCGAGCCAGGAACGAGCCAGACCAGGCGACGACGCGGCGTGCCGCGTCATCGCATGCGGAGGCGAGTCCGTCACATCCGTGACCCCACTATCTATCTTAGGGTTTTTAGGGTTTAGGGTGCGTGCGGTGGGGGTGGAAACAGAATAACCGCATTGCGTCCTGTCAAATCCTAGCGCGCAGCAATGCGGTAGTGCAAGGCCGAGCAGGGGGGTCGGGACCCCCCTCCCCCTGCGAGGCTGAGACAGGAACGAGCCGGAGCAGGCGACGACGCGGCGTGCCGCGTCGTTGCATGCGGAGGCGATTCCATCACATCCGTGACCCCACTATCTGTCTTAGGGTTTTTAGGGTTTAGGGTGCATGTGGTGGGGGTGGAAACAGAATATCCGCTTTGCGTCCGGTCAAATCCTAGCGCGCAGCAATGCGGTAGCACGAGGCCTAGCAGGGGGGGACCCCGCTCCCCCCCCCCCCCGCGAGGCTGAGACAGGAACGAGCCGCAGCGTCGTCGCATGCGGAGGCGAGTCCGTCGCATCCGTGACCCCAGTATGTATCTTAGGGTTTTTAGCGTTTAGGGTGCGTGCGGTGGAGGTGGAAACAGAATAACTGCATTGCGTCCTATCAAATCCTAGCGCGCCGCAATGCCGTAGGGCGAGGCCGAGCAGGGGGGAGTGGGGGTCGGGACCCCCTCCGCTCCCCCTGCGAGGCCGAGCCAGGAACGAGCCAGAGCAGGCGACGACGCGGCGTGCCGCGTCGTCGCATGCGGAGGCGAGTCCGTCACATCCGTGACCCCACTATCTATCTTAGGGTTTTTAGGGTTTAGGGTGCGTGCGGTGCGGGTGGAAACAGAATAACCGCATTGCGTCCTGTCAAATCCTAGCGCGCAGCAATGCGGTAGCGCGAGGCCGAGCAGGGGGGAGGGGGTCGGGACCCCCCTCCCCTCCCCCTGCGAGGCCGAGGCAGGAACAAGCCGGAGCAAGCGGCAACGCGGCGTGCCGCGTAGTCGCATGCGGAGGCGAGTCCGTCACATCCGTGACCCCACTATCTATCTTAGGGGTTTTAGGGTTTAGGGTGCGTGCGGTGGGGGTAGAAACAGAATAACCGCATTGCGTCCTGTCAAATCTTAGCGCGCAGCAATGCGGTAGCGCGAGGCCGAGCAGGGGGGAGGACCCTCCTCCCCTCCCTGCGAAGCCGAGATAGGAACGAACCGGAGCAGACGACAACGCGGCGTGCCGCGTCGTCGCATGCGGAGGCGAGTCCGTCACATCCGTAACCCCACTATCTATCTTAGGGTTTTTAGGGTCTAGGGTGCATGCGGTGCGGGTGGAAACAGAATAACCGCATTGCGTCCTGTCAAATCCTAGCGCGCAGCAATGCGGTAGCGTGAGGCCGAGCAGGGGGGATGCGGGGTCAGGACCCGCCCTCCCCTCCCCCTGCGAGGCCGAGACAGGAACGAGCCGGACCAGGCGACGACGCGGCGTGCCGCGTCGTTGCATGCGGAGGCGAGCCCGTCACATCCGTGACCCCACTATCTAACTTAGGGTTTTTATGGTTTAGAGTGCGTGCGGTGGGGGTGGAAACAGAATAACCGCACTGCGTCCTGTCAAATCCTAGCGCGCAGCAATGCGGTAGCGCGAGGCCGAGTAGGGGGGAGGGGGGGTCGGGACCCCCCACCCCTCCCCGTGCGAGACCCAGACAGGAACGAGCCAGAGCAGGCGACGACACGGCGTGCCACATCGTCACATGCGGAGGCGAGTCCGTCACATTCGTGACCCCACTATCTATCTTAGGATTTTTAGCTTTAGGGTGCGTGCGGTGGGGGTGGAAACAGAATAACCGCATTGCGTCTTGTCAAATCCTAGCGCGCAGCAATGCGGTAGCGCTAGGCCGAGCAGGGGGAAGGGGGGACGGGACCCCCCTCCCCTCCGCTGCGAGGCCGAGACAGGAACGAGCCAGAGCAGGCAACAACGCGGCGTGCTGCGTTGTCGCAAGCGGAGGCGAGTCCGTCACATCCGTGACCCCACTATCTATCTTAGGGGTTTAGGGTTTAGGGTGCGTGCGGTGTGGGTGGAAACAGAATAACCGCATTGCGTCCTGTCAAATCCTAGCGCGCAGCAATGCGGTAGCGCGAGGCCGAGCAGGGGGGACCCCCCCTCCCCCCTGCGAGGCCGAGATAGGAATGAGCCGGAGCAGGCGACGACACGGCGTGCCGCATCATCGCGTGCGGAGGTGAGTCCGTCACATCCGTGACCCCACTATCTATCTTAGGGTTTTTAGGGTTTAGGGTGTTGCGGTGGGGGTGGAAACAGAATGACCGCATTGCGTCCTGTCAAATCCTAGCGCGCAGCTATGCGGTAGCGCGAGGCCGAGCAGGGGGGACCCCCCTGCGAGGCCGAGACAGGAACGAGCCGGAGCAGGCGACGACCCGGCATGCCGCGTCGTCGCATTCGAAGGCGAGATCGTCACATCCGTGACCCCACTATCTATCTTAGGGTTTTTAGGGTTTAGGGTGCGTGCAGTGGGGGTGGAAACAGAATAACCGCATTGCGTCCTGTCAAATCCTAGCGCGCAGCAATTCGGTAGCGCGAGGCCAAGCAGGGGGAGGGGGGTCGGGACCCCCCTCCCCTCCCCCTGCGAGGCCGAGGCAGGAACAAGCCGGAGCAAGCGGCAACGCGGCGTGCCGCGTCATCGCATGCGGAGGCGAGTCCGTCACATCCGCGACCCCACTATCTATCTTAGGGGTTTTAGGGTTTAGGGTGCGTGCGGTGGGGGTGGAAACAAAATAACCGCATTGCGTCCTGTCAAATCCTAGCGCGCAAGAATCAGGTAGTGCAAGGCCGAGCAGGGGGGAGGGGGGGTCGGGACCCCCCTCCCCCTGCGAAGCTGAGACAGGAACGAGCCGGAGCAGGCGACGACGCGGCGTGCCACGTCGTTGCATGCGGAGGTGAGTCCATCACATCCGTGACCCCACTATCTGTCTTAGGGCTTTTAGGGTTTAGGGTGCGTGCGGTGGGGGTGGAAACAGAATAACCGCATTGCGTCCTGTCAAATCCTAGCACGCAGCAATGCGGTAGCACGAGGCCGAGCAGGGGGGGACCCCCCTCCCCCCTGCGAGGCCGAGACAGGAACGAGCCGCCTCGTCGTCGCATGCGGAGGCGAGTCCGTCACATCCGTGACCCCACTATCTATCTTAGCGTTTTTAGGGTTTAGGGTGCGTGCGGTGCGGGTGGAAACAGAATAACCGCATTGCGTCCTGTCAAATCCTAGCGCGCAGCAATGCGGTAGCGTGAGGCCGAGCAGGGGGGAGGCGGGGTCAGGACCCGCCCTCGCCTCCCCCTGCGAGGCCGAGACAGGAACGAGCCGGAGCAGGCGACGATGCGGCGTGCCGCGTCGTTGCATGCGGAGGCGAGTCCGTCACATCCGTGACACCACGATCTATCTTAGGGTTTTTAGGGTTTAGAGTGCGTGCGGTTGGGGTGGAAACAGAATAACCGCATTGCGTCCTGTCAAATCCTAGCGCGCAGAAATACGGTAGCGCGAGGCCGAGCAGGGGGGAGGGTGGTCGGGACCCCCCTCAACTCCCCGTGCGAGGCCCAGACAGGAACGAGCCGGAGCAGACGACGACACGGCGTGCCACATCGTCGCATGCGGAGGCGAGTCCGTCACATTCGTGACCCCGCTATCTATCTTAGGGTTTTTAGGGTTTAGGGTGCGTGCGGTGCGGGTGGAAACAGAATAATCGCATTGCGTCCTGTCAAATCCTAGCGCGCAGCAATGCGGTAGCACGAGGCCGAGAAGGGGGGACCCCCCTCCCCCCTGCAAGGCCGAGACAGGAACAAGCCGCCGCGTCGTCGCCTGCTCCGGCTCGTTCCTGGCTCGGCCTCGCAGGGGGAGGGGATGGGGGGTCCCGACCCCCCTCCCCCCTGCTCGGCCTCGCGCTACGGCATTGCTGCGCGCTAGGATACATAGTGGGGTCACGGATGTGACGGACTCGCCTCCGCATGCGACGACGCGGCGGCTTGTTCCTGTCTCGGCCTTGCAGGGGGGGCTTGTTCCCCACTATGTATCTTAGGGTTTTTAGCGTTTAGGGTGCGTGCCGTGGGGGTGGAAACAGAATAACCGCATTGCGTCCTATCAAATCCTAGTGCGCAGCAATGCCGTAGCGCGAGGCCGAGCAGGGGGGAGGGGCGTCGGGACCCCCCTCCCCCTGCGAGGCCGAGCCAGGAACGAGCCGGAGCAGGCGACGACGCGGCGTGCCACGTCGTCGCATGCGGAGGCGAGTCCGTCACATTCGTGACCCCACTATCTATCTTAGGGTTTTTAGGGTTTAGGGTGCGTGCGGTGGGCATAGAAATAGTATAACCGCATTGCGTCCTGTCAAATCCTAGCGCGCAGCAATGCGGTAGCGCGAGGCCGAGCAGGGGGGGATCCCCCTCTCCCCCCTGCGAGGCCGAGACCGGAATGAGCCGGAGCAGGCGACGACACGGCGTGCCGCGTCGTCGCATGCGGAGGCGAGTCCGTCACATACGTGACCCCACTATCTATCTTAGGGTTTTTAGGGTTTAGGTTGTGTGCGGTGGCGGTGGAAACAGAATAACCGCATTGCGTCCTGTCAAATCCTAGCGCGCAGCAATGCGATAGCACGAGGCTGAGCATGGGGGGACCCCCCTCCCCCCCCAGCGAGGCCGAGACCGGAACGAGCCGCCGCGTCGTCGCATGCGGAGGCGAGTCCGTCACATCCGTGACCCCACTATGTATCTTAGGGTTTTTAGCGTTTAGGGTGCGTGCGGTGGGGGTGGAAACAGAATAACCGCATTGCGTCCTATCAAATCCTAGTGCGCAGCAAAGCCGTAGCGCGAGGCCGAGCAGGGCGGAGGGGGGTCGGGACCCCCCTCCCCTCCCCCTGCGAGGCCAAGTGTCACATCCCTAGTTCTGGTATGACCTAGACTAGCTAGTCATGTGTGCATCATGTTTAAATTTCATTTAAGTTTGAAATGGGGATCTGTGAAACCGTCAGAATCATTTCTGGAAATGACCCAAATAAAAATTGCTCCAAAAGGGTCCAAGAAAATGTTCATGTTGCTCTCTGAAAATATTGGACAGAGATAAAAATCAAACCAATATTTTCAGGAGCTCATAAATATTTATTTTGGGCATTTGGAATTAATGCAGTAATTATTTGCTTTGGATATATATTGTTATATATATATAATTGTCCAAAAATTATGCCATTTGCTGAGGAGTTCCGGAATAATACCACTAGCCCTACAAAAATTGGCATAAGAAAATAAAATGGTTTATCATTTTTATTAAACCAAACAAATGTCAGAAAAATAGAAAATAAACAAAAAGGGGAAAACCCTTACCTGGACTTACCTGGGCCACTTGCTGGCCTGGCTCTGTGCCGGCCCAGCTGACTGGCCCAGTGCCAGTCATCGTTGTCCTCGCGCCAGACGGACAGGCGTGTGGCCGACGCGCGCGCACCGCCGTGCCGCCACGCCACCAGCCTGCCTGCCCTCTCCCCTGCCAGCGCGACGCGCTGGGCGACGTCGCGGGTGCCGTCCCGATCCGGTCGACCTCCTCGTATTTCCCCTCGCTTTCTCCCTTGCTCTCTCTCACCGCGCCCGAACGCTGCCGTCGCCGCCACTCGCCATTGCCGCAGCCACCGTCTCCCCCTCGTCTCTCCGACACGCGCAGGAGCTCCGCCTCCTCTCTCTGAAGCTCTCCGCCGAGCCACGCAAGCCGGAGCGTCCCGTGGAGCCGTCGCCGTCGCCTTCTTCGCCTCCGGCCGCCGTGGATCCCCATCGCCGCTCCGTCGACTCCAGAGCTTCCCCCGAGCCGCTGAGCAGGCTCGCCGAACCTCCGTGAGCTCCCCTCCGTTTCCCCTCCGTTCCCGCGCTCGAATTCGCGCCGTAGCCGTGCTAGCCGACGTGCCCGCGAGTGCCTCGCCACCGACCATGTCACCGTCGTGGCAAAGGCCACCACAGCTCGCCCCGAGCACCTCACCGTGCTCCTGGTGCCACGAGGGTGCCGCAGAGCCCCTCGGGTGGCCACCCCGTGCACCGCAGCGCTGCGCCCGCCCTTGGCCGAACTCCGGCCACCGCCGCGAGCTTCGCTCCGGCGAGCTCCGACCACCCCACGGTCTCCCTCGTGTCCCACTGGATGCGCACGAGCCTGGGCTTCGCGTAGGTGGCCTCCGCGGCCCAAATGGTCGCCGGAGCGACGAACCCGATGAGCTCCGCCGCGCTCGGCCTCGCCAGCGACTAACCGCTAGTCAACCCGGGTCAAACCGCACTAATTACCCCCCTGTGACACTGACAGTGGGCCCCTGCGCCTAATCCTATAATTAGAACAAATTAAACCCTCTGTTTAAAATGTGTGTCACTGACGTGTGGACCCCACACGTCAGGTTTTACTTGGTCAGCGCCGCTAACCCGCTGACGTCATGATGACGCAGTGCTGACGCAATAAACCCTTTTTCTGGATTTAAATTAAATCAGGAAATTCCAGAAAATTAGTAAAACTTCTAAAATTCATAGAAATTCAACCGTAGCTCATATTTAAATAATTTATATATGAAAAATTATCACAAAAATGCAATATATCCATCTGTATAAGTGAAAACATATAAATGGCATATATAAGGACTTAAATTAGAGTTGCATTTGAACCTTTGGTTCAAATGGATCTCTTCCAAGTTGAATGCTAAATGCATTGGCTCAAAATACATCACATATTCACGCCCTATTCATGCATCATATTGTTGCATATGATTGTGTTTTCACTGTCGACACCGTTCCTTCTCGATAGGTCCTGCTCCGGAGAGTGTTCCAGAGTACCTGTCTGAGGAGCAGTGCCACCCTGTTGATCTACCAGGCAAGCAAACCCCCTTTGTTCATTCCGATACAAACCTACTCTCTCGCTCCTGCTCTCTTTTACTGCATTAGGACAACAACGATTCAACTGCTACTTTATGCTGCGGTAGTTGAACCCATTCCTCTGCATGACCTGTCATTGCCACAGTAAATAGTTGAAACCCACTAGCATGTGTAGGAGTTGATTGAGCCATGTTGTGTTCCTACCATGCCTTGCCTGCTATTGCTTAGAGTTGTGTCAGGTCTGGTTCATTGGGAATGAATTAGAGTGTTACGATATGTTCTGGTGCCGAGAGTTAAGCGTGTGAACTCGATTTGGTAAAGGTAGCGGTGAGAGGCCATGTAGGAGTACATGGTGGGTTGTCTCATTGGGACCGTCCTTAAGAACCGAGTTTTGTGTAAGTTGTCCAATGACTAGCTACTACCACACATTGGGCTCCGGGCGCTCCAAGCTCTCTCGACTTATTAACCGCCTTGATCTCTGTCTAGGAGTTGCAACTAGTTTCTGGTGTTTGTAGGTAGTGCTATTTTTCTACCGAGTGGCACCCGGCAGGGTGAGCTTGGGACAGACTAGGCACACGTGGCCCGGTGTACCGAGTGGCACCCGGATGGTGGGCTCGGGAACCCTGCACACATCGTTTGGGGCCGTGAGCGACACCCCGGCCGGATCTCCTTGCGGATGGAACCCAAATAGGCGATAAACCTGGACTAGAGTCTTGCGTGGTTAGTCAGGTCGTGGCCGACACCCTCACCAGGCTTCCGCTTGAAGGTTGCCGAGGTACATGACGTGTACATGGCGGTAAGTGGCGAGAGCGTGTGTGACGCAGTACACCCCTGCAGGGTTATCATGATCTACTCGAATAGCCGTGTCCTCGGTTATGGACTTCTTGGATGCTTACGTGGTACATAGACAACTTGAAGTGGATACTCTAAAATGCTCAAGATAAGTGTGAGTGCTATGGATGGCTTCTCATAGTGAGACGGGAATGGATCCATAGTGGTGTATTGAGGTGGTGATGAGTGGACTCGTGTGCGCCTTCTTACCTCAAAGAAGTTTCTCGTAGTCGTAGAACAGGATAGCCACTGAGTCAAAGCTGGCTTGCTGCAACTAAACCCCACACTACCTTCTTGATACAAATGCATGTATGATAGGATCTGATGTAAGTCTTGCTGAGTACCTTTGTACTCATGTTGCTTTATTTATGTTTTTGCAGCGGAGACTTCGGTCTTACTAGTAGTTCCGCTTGGACTTCGACGAGTAGCTTGTACCTCAGCTACGATCTTGTACCCTTGGGAGGGTCTTGTAGATAGTCAGGCTTCTCAGCCTTTTTCTTTGTAGTTGTCTGTATTCAGACATGTAATGCTTCCGTTGCTTGTATGCTCTGAATGATGGGTCATGAGACCCCTGTTTGTACTTAATGCTATGTGGCTCTTCTGGGCCTTTTATCTATATGAGTTCGCGTTATGTTGTGATGCCATGTTGTACAGCACATACTTGCATGTTATGCGTACGTGTAACGTGTATTGCTATGTGTGGGATCCGACAATCTAGTTGTTTATCCTTGGCAGCCTCTCTTATGGGGAAATGTAGTCTAGTGCCTCCTTGAGCCATAGTAGTCCGCTACAGCCCGGTTCACCGGAGTCCTGCTAGCCCAGCACTACTGCTCTGGACACTTGACTGGCCGGCATGTGTTTCACATCGTTCCTGTGTCTGTCCCTTCGGGGAAATGTCACGCGGTGACATCCGGAGTCCTGCCTAGCCTGCTACAGCCCGGGTTCCCGGAGTCCTGTTAGCCCAGTGCTACAGCCCGGATTCACACGCTGCTGACCGACACGTTCGATGTTGATTCATGTATGCCTGTCCCCATACGTTAGTGCCGCTTTGGGTTCACGACTAGCCATGTCGGCCCGGGTTCTCTGTCATATGGATGCTAGCGACATTGTCATATACGTGAGCCAAAAGGCGCAAACGGTCCCGGGCCATGGTAAGGCGACACCCGTGGGAGTACCGTGCGTGAGGCTGCAAAGTGATATGAGGTGTTACAGGCTAGATCGGTGTGACTTAGAATCGGGGTCCCGACAGCTTTGGTATCAGAGCCTGACTGCCTGTAGGATTTCCAAGCCAACCTGGTCGAAGTTGAGTCTAGAAATTCTTTAGTTATGTAAGGGAATTGATTGTGGAAGGGAACGTAAGGCTCTTTTACTCCTTTTACCTCATGCCTTCTGATCTGAGTCATCCTATCTTTCCTACGGGGTTAAGGAACTAGGCTTTCTCTTCTGTCTATCAGGATCACGTGTTACTACTCCGTAGTCTCTTAGGATTGGTTGGCCAGAGTCATATCCCAGCTTGAGTACCCCCAGTGTAGCCTGTTTAGTAATATCTCAGAACCTTGAGTGATGATGTTGAGTTTGGTGCTACCCCGTCCTTTGCAGAATGTCTCATTTTGAGCATTTTACTGCCGTTATGCTGCCAGATTTGTCCTAGGAGTTTGAGAGATACTAAATTTCCTTATGCTACATGTTGCATCCTATAGTTGTTGTTGACCTCGTCCTTGGTTCCGCTTCTCAGGATGTCGTCAGTTAACCGAAGTTCTGTTGCTCGTTGCCTGAACCACGGAGGTGGTAGGGATGAGGAGGATCCTCCCGACCAGCCTTCGTTGGCAGAGTTTATGTTAGAGATGGAGAGGAACAAGCATGAGTCTAACTGCTTGTTAGCACGTATCGAGGAGAACACCGCACCTCAGTGCAAAGAGTCAGCGACCATCTATGATTTCATTGGTTTGAAACCACCTACCTTCCATCATTCCATTGAACCACTCGATGCAGATGACTGGCTCCGTAGTATCACACACAAGTTGCGTTCTGCGAACGTAGCTGAAGGTGACAAGGTCACTTATGCTGCATATCACCTGGAAGGTCCTGCTAGTCTTTGGTGGCAGAACTATGAGGCTATGCTTCCAGCTGGCCAGATACCGACCTGGAGGGATTTCACTGAGGCTTTTCGCGAGCATCACATTCCTCAGGCTCTCATTGACCGCAAGAGAGAAGAGTTCTGTAGTCTCACCCAGGGTAAGATGGCTGTTGATACTTACAGTAGAGAGTTTGAGAACCTCGCCCGCTATGCTACAGAAGAAGTGTCCACGGACGCTAAGAAGCAGGCTAGGTTCCGGAAGGGTCTCAACCCCAAGTTGCGTCGTGATCTCCACTTGCACCATTGCAATACATTCCAGGCTCTTGTGAACAAGGCCATTAATGCGGCGACAGCTCAGCTCACCTACGAGGAGTCTCGTAAGCACATCCGTGATTTGGTTTCTTCCTCTTGTTCTAGTTCTCATAAGCGCCGGATTTGGGTTCCGAACTCCGCTCTTCCACCTGGATATGCACCGAGGCCATCTTATGTGGCGCCTCACCCAGTCCAGCAGTATGCTCGACCTAGGCCTATTGGTAGACCGCTTGTCAATGCAGGTCCACATCCCACTTCAGGGACTTGCTTCACATGCGGGAAGCCAGGACACTATGCACGTGACTGCTCTCAAACTAACCATGCCCCACCCCTGTCTGAGAAGTCTGTTGGCAGTGGTAAGCCATCACGCAAGATGATCAGTGTCAAGTCAGCTCCCACTGAGCGTGGACGTGTGCATCACGCCTCAGCTAAAGACGCTCATGATGATCCGGATGTCGTTCTTGGTACACTCCTTGTCAATTGCCATCCAGCTTCGGTTCTATTCGATACTGGAGCATCTCACTCCTTCATCTCTGAAGGCTATGCCCGTTTGCACGACATGTCATTTTGTGATATGCCAACTCCACTTGAAATCCAAACTCCAGGGTCTAGATGGCAAACTACCAGAATAAGCCATGGTAATGAAATCCTTGTTGACAGACTTGTATTCCTTGCCTCACTTATAGCCCTCAAGTCTACAGATATTAACATCATCTTGGGTATGGACTGGATGACAGCTCATCATGCCAAGATTGATTGTTACACCAGGTCTGTTCAACTCACACACCCATCTGGCAGGTTAGTCACTGCTTCCACCAGAGTTGCAAAGCGTCAACTCTATTCTCTTAATGCCAGTCCTCTTCCAGACCTTGAAGATATCCCGGTAGTCCGTGAATTTTCGGATGTCTTTCCAGAAGAACTGCCAGGTATTCCACCTGACAGGGATGTAGAGTTTGTCATAGACCTTATCCCAGGAACCGCCCCAATTTCTAGGAGACCTTACAAGATGGCACCTTTAGAACTAGCTGAGCTTAAGAAACAACTTGATGAGTCCTTGCAAAAGGGTTTCATCTAACCTAGTTCTTCTCCTTGGGCTTGCCCCGTCCTCTTCGTCAAGAAGAAGGATGGTACGGACCGGATGGTTGTAGATTATCGTCCCGTTAATGTGGTCACGATAAAGAACAAGTATCTGCTCCCCAGGATCAATGACCTGTATGATCAACTCGCTGGATCCTCGGTCTTTTCCAAGATGGATTTGAGGTTAGGCTACCACCAAATCAAGATTAGAAACGGGGACATTCCTAAGACGGCTTTTGTCACTCGTTATGGCCAGTACGAGTACACAGTCATGTCTTTTGGTCTAACCAATGCTCCAGCTACCTTCTCGCGCTTGATGAACTCGATCTTCATGGAGTACTTAGATAAGTTCGTCGTGGTTTACCTCGATGATATCCTTATCTACTCGAAGAACGAGGAAGAGCATGCCGAACATCTTAGACTTGTGTTAGAAAAACTCAGAGAGCACCGCCTTTATGCCAAGTTCTCCAAGTGCGAATTTTGGTTGCCAGAAGTGACCTACCTAGGCCACGTGATCTCTGGTAAGGGCATTGCTGTCAATCCTGAGAGAGTTCAGGCCGTTCTTGATTGGACTCCACCTGAAACAGTTAAACAAGTTAGGAGTTTCCTTGGTCTAGCCAGTTATTGTCGCCGCTTCGTTGAAAACTTCTCCAAAGTAGCCAAACCCCTCACGGAACTTCTCAAGAAGGATAAAAAGTTTGAGTGGTCCCCACAGTGTGAATATAGTTTTCAGGAACTGAAAAGACGCCTGACTTCTGCCCCCATACTTGTGCCACCGGATTTCACTAAAGACACTGTTATCTACTGCGACGCCTCACGACAGGGACTAGGCTGCATTCTTATGCAGGATCGTCATGTGATTGCCTATGCATCTCGACAGTTACATCCACATGAGGAGAATTATCCTACACATGATCTAGAGCTTGCAGCCGTAGTCTATGCACTTAAGACATGGCGACATTACCTTCTCGGTAAACGTTGCGAGATTTACACCGATCACCAGAGTCTCAAGTATATTTTCACCCAACCAGATTTGAACCTTAGGCAAAGACGTTGGTTGGAGTTGATCTCAGATTACGACTTAGGGATTACCTACACCCCAGGCAAGGGCAATGTCATGGCTGATGCGCTAAGTCGTAAGTCCTATTGCAACAATATTATGTTGCAGCAGGGCCAACCACTTCTCCATGAGGAATTCCGTAAGCTTAATCTTCATATTGCTCCTCACGGATTCCTTTCTACCTTGGTGGCGAAACCTACTCTTGTGGATCAGATCATCTCTGCTCAGAAGCAGGATACGGGAATTTCCCGGATCAAGAGAAACATTAATAAGGGAGTTGGTGGATGTTTCTCTATGGATGATCGAGGTGCTGTTTTCTTTGAGAATCGCTTGGTGGTTCCCAAGAATCAACATCTGCGACAATTGATCCTTAAGGAGGCACATGAATCCTCTCTCACGATTCATCCCGGTAGTACTAAGATGTATCAGGACCTATGTCAGAGGTTCTGGTGGACTAGGATGAAGAGAGAAATTGCTGAGTTCATAGCTAATTGTGACGTTTGTCGTCGCGTTAAGGCAGAGCATCAAAGACCTACTGGCACCCTTCAACCTTTAGCCATTCCTGAGTGGAAATGGGATAAAGTTGGTATGGACTTCATCACCGGCTTTCCCAGGACCAAGAAAGGGAATAACGCTATCTTCGTAGTCATTGATCGTCTTTCCAAAGTGGCTCACTTCCTACCTGTTCGAGAGAGTATCACTGCTAGTCAGCTCGCTGACTTACATATTTCTTGAATAGTGTCACTTCATGGTGTTCCACTGGAGATCAATTCAGACCGTGGTAGTATCTTCACTTCTCATTTCTGGGAGAGTTTCCAAACTGCCATGGGCACCCATCTTTCCTTCAGTACCGCTTTCCACCCTCAATCAAGTGGTCAGGTGGAAAGGGTCAACCAAATTCTCGAAGACATGCTTAGTGCTTGCGTTATCTCATTCGGTATGGATTGGGAGAAATGCCTACCTTTCGCCGAGTTTGCTTATAACAATAGCTATCAATCCAGTCTTAAGAAAGCTCCTTTCGAGATTCTGTATGGACGAAGATGTTGAACACCTTTGAACTGGTCAGAAACCGGTGAAAGACAATTCTTTGGACCGGACATGATCCAGGAAGCAGAAGAGCAAGTTCGCATCATTCGTGAGAATTTGAAAATAGCCCAATCTCGCCAAAAGAGCCAGTATGACCGTCGTCATAAGGAAGTGGCTTATGGAGTTGGCGACAAGGCTTACCTTCGGGTTACCCCCTTAAAGGGTACCCATCGATTCGGTATCAAGGGCAAGTTGGCTCCTCGTTACATTGGTCCTTTTCGCATTCTCGCTAAACGAGGAGAGGTTCCCTACCAGTTGGAACTACCCCCACATCTTTCTCGAGTCCATGATGTCTTCCACGTCTCTCAACTCAGGCGTTGCTTCTCGGATCCCATCCGCGGAGTGGACCACGAAACGCTTGATCTCCAAGATAACCTCACATATCGAGAGTACCCTATTCGCATTCTTGATCAAGCAGAGCGTGTCACCCAACGTCGGAACATCAAGATTCTCAAGGTTCAGTGGTCTCATCATTCTGAGAGAGAAGCTACTTGGGAGCGAGAAGATCGTCTTCGACTGGAGTACCCCACCTTCTTTCCATCGACCCCTGAATCTCGGGACGAGATTCTTTCAAGTGGGGGCGAGTTGTCACATCCCTAGTTCTGGTATGACCTAGACTAGCTAGTCATGTGTGCATCATGTTTAAATTTCATTTAAATTTGAAATGGGGATCTGTGAAACCCTCAGAATCATTTCTGGAAATGACCCAAATAAAAATTGCTCCAAAAGGGTCCAAGAAAATGTTCATGTTGCTCTCTGAAAATATTGGACAGAGATAAAAATCAAACCAATATTTTCAGGAGGTCATAAATATTTATTTTGGGCATTTGGAATTAATGCAGTAATTATTTGCTTTGGATATATATTGTTATATATATAAAATATTGTCCAAAAATTATGCCATTTGCTGAGGAGTTCTGGAATAATACCACTAGCCCCTACAAAAATTGGCATAAGAAAATAAAATGGTTTATCATTTTTATTAAACAAAACAAATGTCAAAAATAGAAAATAAACAAAAAGGGGAAAACCCTTACCTGGACTTACCTGGGCCACTTGCTGGCCTGGCTCCGTGCCGGCCCAGCTGACTGGCCCAGTGCCAGTCGTCGTTGTCCTCGCGCCAGACGGACAGGCGTGTGGCCGACGCGCGCGCACCGCCGTGCCGCCACGCCCCCAGCCTGCCTGCCCTCTCCCCTGCCAGCGCGACGCGCTGGGCGACGTCGCGGGTACAGTCCCGATCCGGTCGACCTCCTCGTTTTTCCCCTCGCTTTCTCCCTTGCTCTCTCTCACCGCGCCCGAACGCTGCCGTCGCCGCCACTCGCCATTGCCGCAGCCACCGTCTCCCCCTCGTCTCTCCGACACGCGCAGGAGCTCCGCCTCCTCGCTCTGAAGCTCTCCGCCGAGCCACGCAAGCCGGAGCGTCCCGTGGAGCCGTCGTCGTCGCCTTCTTCGCCTCCGGCCGCCGTGGATCCCCATCGCCGCTCCGTCGACTCCAGAGCTTCCCCCGAGCCGCTGAGCACGCCCGCCGAACCTCCGTGAGCTCCCCTCCGTTCCCGCGCTCGAATTCGCGCCGTAGCCGTGCTAGACGACGTGCCCGCGAGCGCCTCGCCGCCGACCATGTCACCGTCGTGGCAAAGGCCACCACAGCTCGCCCCGAGCACCTCACCGTGCTCCTGGTGCCACGAGGGTGCCGCAGAGCCCCTCGGGTGGCCTCCCCGTGCACCGCAGCGCTGCGCCCGCCCTTGGCCGAACTCCGGCCACTGCCGCGAGCTTCGCTCCGGCGAGCTCCGACCACCCCACGGTCTCCCTCGTGTCCCACTGGATGCGCGCGAGCCTGGGCTTCACGTAGGTGGCCTCCACGGCCCAAATGGTCACGGGAGCGACGAACCCGACGAGCTCCGCCGCGCTCGGCCTCGCCGGCGACTAACCGCCGGTCAACCCGGGTCAAACCGCACTAATTACCCCCCTGTGACACTGACAGTGGGCCCCTGCGCCTAATCCTATAATTAGAACAAATTAAACCCTCTGTTTAAAACGTGTGTCACTGACGTGTGGACCCCACACGTCAGGTTTGACTTGGTCAGCGCCGCTAACCCGCTGACGTCATGATGACGCAGTGCTGACGCAATAAACCCTTTTTCTGGATTTAAATTAAATCAGGAAATTCCAGAAAATTAGTAAAACTTCTAAAATTCATAGAAATTCAACCGTAGCTCAGATTTAAATAATTTATATATGAAAAATTATCACAAAAATGCAATATATCCATCTGTACTAGTTTCATGCATGACAAACCAACTTATACCTACTGTATAAGTGAAAACATATAAATGGCATATATAAGGACTTAAATTAGAGTTGCATTTGAACCTTTGGTTCAAATGGATCTCTTCCAAGTTGAATGCTAAATGCATTGGCTCAAAATACATCACATATTCATGCCATATTCATGCATCATATTGTTGCATATGATTGTGTTTTGACTATCGACACCGTTCCTTCTCGATAGGTCCTGCTCCGGAGAGTGTTCCAGAGTACCTGTCTGAGGAGCAGTGCCACCCTGTTGATCTACCAGGCAAGCAAACCCCCTTTGTTCATTCCGATACAAACCTACTCTCTCGCTCCTGCTCTCTTTTACTGCATTAGGACAACAACGATTCAACTGCTACTTTATGCTGCGGTAGTTGAACCCATTCCTCTGCATGACCTGTCATTGCCAAAGTAAATAGTTGAAACCCACTAGCATGTGTAGGAGTTGATTGAGCCATGTTGTGTTCCTACCATGCCTTGCCTGCTATTGCTTAGAGTTGTGTCAGGTCTGGTTCATTGGGAATGAATTGGAGTGTTACGATATGTTCTGGTGCCGAGAGTTAAGCGTGTGAACACGATTTGGTAAAGGTAGCGGTGAGAGGCCATGTAGGAGTACATGGTGGGTTGTCTCATTGGGACCGTCCTTAAGAACCGAGTTCTGTGTAAGTTGTCCAATGACTAGGTACTACCACACATTGGGCTCCGGGCGCTCCAAGCTCTCTCGACTTATTAACCGCCTTGATCTCTGTCTAGGAGTTGCAACTAGTTTCTGGTGTTTGTAGGTAGTGCTATTTTTCTACCGAGTGGCACCCGGCAGGGTGAGCTTGGGACAGACTAGGCACACGTGGCCCGGTGTACCGAGTGGCACCCGGATGGTGGGCTCGGGAACCCTGCACACATCGTTTGGGGCCGTGAGCGACACCCCGGCCGGATCTCCTTGCGGATGGAACCCAAATAGGCGATAAACCTGGACTAGAGTCTTGCGTGGTTAGTCAGGTCGTGGCCGACACCCTCGCCAGGCTTCCGCTTGAAGGTTGCTGAGGTACATGACGTGTACATGGCGGTAAGTGGCGAGAGCGTGTGTGACGCAGTACACCCCTGCAGGGTTATCATGATCTATTCGAATAGCCGTGTCCTCGGTTATGGACTTCTTGGATGCTTACGTGGTACATAGACAACTTGAAGTGGATACTCTAAAATGCTCAAGATAAGTGTGAGTGCTATGGATGGCTTCTCGTAGTGAGACGGGAATGGATCCATAGTGGTGTATTGAGGTGGTGATGAGTGGACTCGTGTGCGCCTTCTTACCTCAAAGAAGTTTCTCGTAGTCGTAGAACAGGATAGCCACTGAGTCAAAGCTGGCTTGCTGCAACTAAACCCCACACTACCTTCTTGATACAAATGCATGTATGATAGGATCTGATGTAAGTCTTGCTGAGTACCTTTGTACTCATGTTGCTTTATTTATGTTTTTGCAGCGGAGACTTCGGTCTTACTAGTAGTTCCGCTTGGACTTCGACGAGTAGCTTGTACCTCAGCTACGATCTTGTACCCATGGGAGGGTCTTGTAGATAGTCAGGCTTCTCAGCCTTTTTCTTTGTAGTTGTCTGTATTCAGACATGTAATGCTTCCGTTGCTTGTATGCTCTGAATGATGGGTCATGAGACCCCTGTTTGTACTTAATGTTATGTGGCTCTTCTGGGCCTTTTATCTATATGAGTTCGCGTTATGTTGTGATGCCATGTTGTACAGCACATACTTGCATGTTATGCGTACGTGTAACGTGTATTGCTATGTGTGGGATCCGACAATCTAGTTGTTTATCCTTGGCAGCCTCTCTTATGGGGAAATGTAGTCTAGTGCCTCCTTGAGCCATAGTAGTCCGCTACAACCCGGTTCACCGGAGTCCTGCTAGCCCAGCACTACTACTCTGGACACTTGACTGGCCGGCATGTGTTTCACATCGTTCCTGTGTCTGTCCCTTCGGGGAAATGTCACGCGGTGACATCCGGAGTCCTGCCTAGCCTGCTACAGCCCGGGTTCCCGGAGTCCTGTTAGCCCAGTGCTACAGCCCGGATTCACACGCTGCTGACCGACACGTTCGATGTTGATTCATGTATGCCTGTCCCCATACGTTAGTGCCGCTTTGGGTTCACGACTAGCCATGTCGGCCCGGGTTCTCTGTCATATGGATGCTAGCGACATTGTCATATACGTGAGCCAAAAGGCGCAAACGGTCCCGGGCCATGGTAAGGCGACACCCGTGGGAGTACCGTGCGTGAGGCTGCAATGTGATATGAGGTGTTACAGGCTAGATCGGCGTGACTTAGAATCGGGGTCCCGACACCGAGCCAGGAACGAGTCGGAGCAGGCGACGAGGCGGCGTGCCACATCGTCGCATGCGGAGGCGAGTCCGTCACATTCGTGACCCCACTATCTATCTTAGGGTTTTTAGGGTTTAGGGTGCGTGCGGTGGCGGTAGAAACAGAATAACCGCATTGCGTCCTGTCAAATCCTAGCGCGCAGCAATGCGGTAGCGCGAGGCCGAGCAGGGGGGACCCCCCTCTCCCCCCTGCGAGGCCGAGACAGGAACGAGCCGGAGCAGGCGACGACACGGCGTGCCACGTCATCGCATGCGGAGGCGAGTCCGTCACATCTGTGACCCCACTATCTATCTTAGGGTTTTTAGGGTTTAGGGTGCGTGCGGTGGGGGTGGAAACAGAATAACCGCATTGCGTCCTGTCAAATCCTAGCGCGCAGCAATGCGATAGCACGAGGCCGAGCATGGGGGGGACCCCCTCCCCCCAGCGAGGCCGAGACCGGAACGAGCCGCCGCATCGTCGCATGCGGAGGCGAGTCCGTCACATCCGTGACCCCACTATGTATCTTAGGGTTTTTAGCGTTTAGGGTGCGTGCAGTGGGGGTGGAAACAAAATAACCGCATTGCATCCTATCAAATCCTAGTGCGCAGCAATGCCGTAGCGCGAGGCCGAGCAGGGGGGAGGGGGGGTCGGGACCCCCTCCCCTCCCCGTGCGAGGCCCAGACAGGAACGAGCCGGAGCAGACGACGACACGGCGTGCCACATCGTCGCATGCGGAGGCGAGTCCGTCACATTCGTGACCCCGCTGTCTATCTTAGGGTTTTTAGGGTTTAGGGTGCGTGCGGTGGGGGTGGAAACAGAATAACCGCATTGCGTCCTGTCAAATCCTAGCGCGCTGCAATGCGGTAGCGCGAGGCCGAGCAAGGGGGAGGGGGGCCGGGACCCCCCTCCCCTCCCCGTGCGAGGCCTAGACAAGAACGAGCCGGAGCAGGCGACGACACGGCGTGCCGCGTCGTCGCCTGCGGAGGCGAGTCCGTCACATCCGTGACCCCACTATCTATCTTAGGGTTTTAGGGTTTAGGGTGCATGCGATGGGGGTGGAAACAGAATAACCGCATTGCGTCCTGTCAAATCCTAGCGCGCAGCAATGCGGTAGCGCAAGGCCGAGCAGGGGGGAGGGGGGTCGGGACCCCCCTCCCCCTGCGAGGCTGAGACAGGAACGAGCCGGAGCAGGCAACGACGCGGCGTGCCGCGTCGTTGCATGCGGAGGCGAGTCCATCACATCCGTGACCCCACTATCTGTCTTAGGGTTTTTAGGGTTTAGGGTGCATGCGGTGGGGTTGGAAACAGAATAACCGCATTGCGTCCTGTCAAATCCTAGCGCGCAGCAATGCGGTAGCACGAGGCCGAGCAGGGGGGACCCCCCTCCCCCCCTTCAAGGCCGAGACATGAACAAGCCGCCGCGTCGTCGCCTGCTCCGGCTCATTCCTGGCTCGGCCTCGCAGGGGGAGGGGGGGTCCCGACCCCCCTCCCCCCTGCTCAGCCTCGCGCTACGGCATTGCTGCGCGCTTGGATTTGATAGGACGCAATGCGGTTATTCTGTTTCCACCCCACCGCACGCACCCTAAACGCTAAAAACCCTAAGATACATAGTGGGGTCACGGATGTGACGGACTCGCCTCTGCATGCGACGACGCGGCGGCTTGTTCCTGTCTCGGCCTTGCAGGGGGGCTTGTTCCCCACTATGTATCTGAGGGTTTTTAGCATTTAGGGTGCGTGCGGTGGGGGTGGAAACAGAATAACCGCATTACGTCCTATCAAATCCTAGGGCGCAGCAATGCCGTAGCGCGAGGCCGAGCAGGCGGGAGGGGGGTCGGGACCCCCCTCCCCTCCCCCTGCGAGGCCGAGCCAGGAACGAGCCGGAGCAGGCGACGACGCGGCGTGCCAAGTCGTCGCATGCGGAGGCGAGTCCGTCACATTCGTGACCCCACAATCTATCTTAGGGTTTTTGAGGTTTAAGGTGCGTGCGGTGGGGGTAGAAACAGAATAACCGCATTGCGTCCTGTCAAATCCTAGCGCGCAGCAATGCGGTAGCGCGAGGCCGAGCAGGGGGGACCCCCCTCTCCCCCCTGCGAGGCCGAGACAGGAACGAGCCGGAGCAGGCGACGACCCGGCGTGCCGCGTCGTCGCATGCCGAGGCGAGTCCGTCACATCCGTGACCCCACTATCTATCTTAGGGTTTTTAGGGTTTAGGGTGCGTGCGGTGGGGGTGGAAACAGAATAACCGCATTGCGTCCTGTCAAATCCTAGCGCCCAGCAATGCGATACCACGAGGCCGAGCATGGGGGGACCCCCCTCCCCCCAGCGAGGCCGAGACCGGAACGAGCCGCCGCGTCATCGCATGCGGAGGCGAGTCCGTCACATCCGTGACCCCACTATGTATCTTAGGGTTTTTAGCATCTAGGGTGCATGCGGTGGGGGTGGAAACAGAATAACCGCATTGCGTCCTATCAAATCCTAGTGCGCAGCAATGCCGTAGCGCGAGGCCGAGCAGGGGGGTCCGGACCCCCCTCCCCTCCCCCTGCGAGGCCGAGCCAGGAACGAGCCGGAGCAGGCGACGACGCGGCGTGCCACGTCGTCGCATGCGGAGGCGAGTCCGTCACATTCGTGACCCCACTATCTATCTTAGGGTTTTTAGGGTTTAGGGTGCGTGCGGTGGGGGTAGAAACAGAATAACCGCATTGCGTCCTGTCAAATCCTAGCGCGAGGCCTAGCAGGGGGGCCCCCTCTCCCCCCTGCGAGGCCGAGACAGGAACGAGCCGGAGCAGGCGAAGACACGGCGTGCCGCGTCGTCGCATGCGGAGGCGAGTCCGTCACATCCGTGACCCCACTATCTATCTTAGGGTTTTTAGGGTTTAGGCTGCGTGCGGTGGGGGTGGAAACCGAATAACCGCATTGAGGCCGAGCAGGGGGGAGGGGGGGTTGGGACCCCCCTCCCCTCCCCCTCCGAGGCCGAGCCAGGAACGAGCCGGAGCAGGAGACGACGCGGCGTGCCGCGTTGTCGCATGCGGAGGCGAGTCCGTCACATCCGTGACCCCACTATCTTTCTTAGGGTTTTTAGGGTTTAGCCTGCGTGCGGTGCGGGTGGACACAGAATAACCGCATTGCGTCCTGTCAAATCCTAGCGCGCAGCAATTCGGTAGCGCGAGGCCGAGCAGGGGGGAGGCGGGGTCAGGACCCGCCCTCCCCTCCCCCTGCGAGGCCGAGACAGGAACGAGCCAGAGCAGGCGACGATTCGGCGTACCGCGTCGTCGCATGCGGAGGCGAGTCCGTCACATCCGTGACCCCACTATCTATCTTAGGGTTTTTAGGGTTTAGGCTGCGTGCGGTGGGGGTGGAAACCGAATAACCGCATTGAGGCCGAGCAGGGGGGAGGGGGGGTTGGGACCCCCCTCCCCTCCCCCTCCGAGGCCGAGCCAGGAACGAGCCGGAGCAGGCGACGACGCGGCGTGCCGCGTCGTCGCATGCGGAGGCGAGTCCGTCACATCCGTGACCCCACTATCTATCTTAGGGTTTTTAGGGTTTAGGCTGCGTGCGGTGGGGGTGGAAACCGAATAACCGCATTGAGTCCGAGCAGGGGGGAGGGGGGTTGGGACCCCCCTCCCCTCCCCCTCCGAGGCCGAGCCAGGAACGAGCCGGAGCAGGCGACGACGCGGCGTGCCGCGTCGTCGCATGCGGAGGCGAGTCCGTCACATCCGTGACCCCACTATCTATCTTAGGGTTTTAGGGTTTAGAGTGCGTGCGGTGGGGGTGGAAAAAGAATAACCGCATTGCGTCCTGTCAAATCCTAGCGCACAGCAATGCGGTAGCGCGAGGCCGAGCAGGAGGGGAGGGGGGGTCGGGACCCCCCTCCCCTCCTGGTGCGAGGCCCAGACAAGAACGAGCCGGAGCAGGCGACGATGCGGCGTGCCACGTCGTCGCATGCGGAGGCGAGTCCGTCAGATTCGTGACCCCACTATCTATCTTAGGGTTTTTAGGGTTTAGGGTGCGTGCGGTGGGGGTGGAAACAGAATAACCGCATTGCGTCCTGTCAAATCCTAGCGCGCAGCAATGCGGTAGCGCGAGGCCGAGCAGGGGGGACCCCCCTCTCCCCCCTGCGAGGCCGAGACAGGAACGAGCCGGAGCAGGTGACGACACGGCGTGCCGCGTCGTCGCATGCGGAGGCGAGTCCGTCACATCCGTGACCCCAGTATCTATCTTAGGGTTTTTAAGGTTTAGGGTGCGTGCGGTGGGGGTGGAAACAGAATAACCGCATTGCGTCCTGTCAAATCCTAGCGCGCAGCAATGCGGTAGCACAAGGCCGAGCAGGGGGGAGGGGGTCGGGACCCCCCTCCCCCGCGAGGCTGAGACAGGAACGAGCCGGAGCAGGCGACGACGCGGCGTGTCACGTCCTTGCATGCGGAGGCGAGTCCATCACATCCGTGACCCCACTATCTGTCTTAGGGTTTTTAGTGTTTAGGGTGCGTGCGGTGGGGGTGGAAACAGAATAACCGCATTGCGTCCTGTCAAATCCTAGCGCGCAGCAATATGGTTGCACGAGGCCGAGCAGGGGGGACACCCCTCCCCCCTGCAAGGCCGAGACAGGAACGAGCCGCCGCGTCGTCGCATGCGGAGGCGAGTCCGTGACATCCGTGACCCCACTATGTATCTTAGGGTTTTTAGCGTTCAGGGTGCGTGCGGTGGGGGTGGAAACAGACTAACCGCATTGCGTCCTATCAAATCCTAGCGCGCAGCAATGCCGTAGCGCGAGGCCGAGCAGGGGGGAGGGGGGTCTGGACCCCCCTCCCCTCCCCCTGCGAGGCCGAGCCAGGAACGAGGCGGAGCAGGCGACGACGCGGCGTGCCGAGTCGTCGCATTTGGAGGCGAGTCTGTCACATCCGTGACCCCACTATCTATCTTAGGGTTTTTAGGGTTTAGGGTGCGTGCGGTGCGGGTGGAAACAGAATAACCGCATTGCGTCCTGTCAAATCCTAGCGTGCAGCAGTGCGGTAGCGCGAGGCCGAGCTGGGGGGAGGCGGGGTCAGGACCCGCCCTCCCCTCCCCCTGCGAGGCCGAGACAGGAACGAGCCGGAGCAGGCAACAATGCGGCATGCCGTGTCGTGGCATGTGGAGGCGAGTCTGTCACATCCGTGACCCCACTATCTATCTTAGGGTTTTTAGGGTTTAGGGTGCATGCGGTGGGGGTGGAAACAGAATAACCGCATTGCGTCCTGTCAAATCCTAGCGCGCAGCAATGCGGTAGCGCGAGGCCGAGCAGGGGGGGACCGCCCTCTCCCCCCTGCGAGGCCGAGACAGGAACGAGCCGGAACAGGCGACGACACGGCGTGCCGCGTCGTCGCATGCGGAGGCGAGTCCGTCACATCCGTGACCCCACTATCTATCTTAGGGTTTTTCGGGTTTAGGGTGCGTGCGATGGGGGTGGAAACAGAATAACCGCATTGCGTCCTGTCAAATCCTAGCGCGCAGCAATGCGATAGCACGAGGCCGAGCATGGGGGGACCCCCCCTCCCCCCCAGCGAGGCCGAGACCGGAATGAGCCGCCGCGTCATCGCATGCAGAGGCGAGTCCGTCACATCCATGACCCCACTATGTATCTTAGGGTTTTTAGCGTTTAGGGTGCGTGCAGTGGGGGTGGAAACAGAATAACCGCATTGCGTCCTATCAAATCCTAGTGCGCAGCAATGCTGTAGCACGAGGCCGAGCAGGGGGAGGGGGGTTGGGACCCCCCTCCCCTCCCCCTGCGAGGCCGAGCCAGGAACGAGCCGGAGCAGGCGACAACGTGGCGTGCCGCGTCGTCGCATGCGGAGGCGAGTCCGTCACATCCGTGACCCCACTATCTTTCTTAGGGTTTTTAGGGTTTAGGCTGCGTGCGGTGCGGGTGGACACAGAATAACCGCATTGCGTCCTGTCAAATCCTAGCGCGCAGCAATTCGGTAGCGCGAGGCCAAGAAGGGGGGAGGCGGGGTCAGGACCCGCCCTCCCCTCCCCCTGCGAGGCCGAGACAGGAACGAGCCGGAGCAGGCGACGATTCGGCGTACCGCGTCGTTGCATGCGGAGGCGAGTCCGTCACATCCGTGACCCCACTATCTATCTTAGGGTTTTTAGGGTTTAGAGTGCGTGCGGTGGGGGTGGAAAAAGAATAACCGCATTGCGTCCTGTCAAATCCTAGCGTGCAGCAATGCGGTAGCGCGAGGCCGAGCAGGAGGGGGGGTCGGGACCCCCCTCCCCTCCTTGTGCGAGGCCCAGACAAGAACGAGCCGGAGCAGGCGACGACGCGGCGTGCCACGTCGTCGCATGCGGAAGCGAGTCCGTCACATTCGTGACCCCACTATCTATCTTAGGGTTTTTGGGGTTTAGGGTGCGTGCGGTGGGGGTGGAAACAGAATAACCGCATTGCGTCCTGTCAAATCCTAGCGCGCAGCAATGCGGTAGCGCGAGGCCGAGCAGGGGGGACCCCCTCTCCCCCCTGCGAGGCCGAGACAGGAACGAGCTGGAGCAGGTGACGACACGGCGTGCCGCGTCGTCGCATGCGGAGGCGAGTCCGTCACATCCGTGACCCCAGTATCTATCTTAGGGTTTTTAGGGTTTAGGGTGCGTGCAGTGGGGGTGGAAACAGAATAACCGCATTGCGTCCTGTCAAATCCTAGCGCGCAGCAATTCGGTAGCACAAGGCCGAGCAGGGGGTAGGGGGTCGGGACCCCCCTCCCCCGCGACGCTGAGACAGGAACGAGCCGGAGCAGGCGACGACGCGGCGTGCCACGTCGTTGCATGCGGAGGCGAGTCCATCACATCCGTGACACCACTATCTGTCTTAGGGTTTTCAGGGTTTAGGGTGCGTGCGGTGGGGGTGGAAACAGAATAACCGCATTGCGTCCTGTCAAATCCTAGCGCGCAGCAATGTGGTAGCGCGAGGCCGAGCAGGGGGGACCCCCCTCTCCCCCCTCCGAGGCCGAGACAGGAACGAGCCGGAGCAGGCGACGATGCGGCGTGCCGCGTCGTCGCATTTGGAGGCGAGTCTGTCACATCCGTGACCCCACTATCTATCTTAGGGTTTTTAGGGTTTAGGGTGCGTGCGGTGCGGGTGGAAACAGAATAACCGCATTGCGTCCTGTCAAATCCTAGCGTGCAGCAGTGCGGTAGCGCGAGGACGAGCTGGGGGGAGGCGGGGTCAGGACCCGCCCTCCCCTCCCCCTGCGAGGCCGAGACAGGAACGAGCCGGAGCAGGCGACAACGCGGCATGCCGCGTCGTTGCATGTGGAGGCGAGTCCGTCACATCCGTGACCCCACTATCTATCTTAGGGTTTTTAGGGTTTAGAGTGCGTGCCGTGGGGGTGGAAACAGAATAACCGCATTGCGTCCTGTCAAATCCTAGCGCGAGGCCGAGCTGGGGGGAGGGGGGTCGGGACCCACCTCCCCTCCCCGTGCGAGGCCCGGACAAGAACGAGCCGGAGCAGGCGACGACGCGGCGTGCCACGTCGTCGCATGCGGAGGCGAGTCCGTCACATTCGTGACCCCACTATCTATCTTAGGATTTTAGGGTGCGTGCGGTGGGGGTAGAAACAGAATAACCGCATTGCGTCCTGTCAAATCCTAGCGCGCAGCAATGCGGTAGCGCGAGGCCGAGCAGGGGGGACCCCCTCTCTCCCCCCTGCGAGGCCGAGACAGGAACGAGCCGGAACAGGCGACGACACGGCGTGCCGTGTCGTCGCATGCGGAGGCGAGTCCGTCACATCCGTGACCCCACTATCTATCTTAGGGTTTTTCGGGTTTAGGGTGCGTGCGGTGGGGGTGGAAACAGAATAACCGCATTGCATCCTGTCAAATCCTAGCGCGCAGCAATGCGATAGCATGACGCCGAGCATGGGGGGGACCCCCCCTCCCCCCCAGCGAGGCCGAGACCGGAATGAGCCGCCGCGTCGTCGCATGCAGAGGCGAGTCCGTCACATCCATGACCCCACTATGTATCTTTGGGTTTTGAGCGTTTAGGGTGCGTGCAGTGGGGGTGGAAACAGAATAACCGCATTGCGTCCTATCAAATCCTAGTGCGCAGCAATGCTGTAGCACGAGGCCGAGCAGGGGGGAGGGGGGGTCGGGACCACCCTCCCCTCCCCCTGCGAGGCCGAGCCAGGAACGAGCCGGAGCAGGCGACGACGCGGCGTGCCGCGTCGTCGCTTGCGGAGGCGAGTCCGTCACATCCGTGACCCCACTATCTTTCTTAGGGTTTTTAGGGTTTAGGCTGCGTGCGGTGCGGGTGGACACAGAATAACCGCATTGTGTCCTGTCAAATCCTAGCGCGCAGCAATTCGGTAGCGCGAGGCCGAGCAGGTGGGAGGCGGGGTCAGGACCCGCCCTCCCCTCCCCCTGCGAGGCCGAGACAGGAACGAGCCGGAGCAGGCAACGACACGGCGTGCCGCGTCGTCGCATGCGGAGGCGAGTCCGTCACATCCGTGACCCCACTATCTATCTTAGGGTTTTTAGGGTTTAGGGTGCGTGCGGTGGGGGTGGAAACAGAATAACCGCATTGCGTCCTGTCAAAACCTAGCGCGCAGCAATGCGATAGCACGAGGCCGAGCATGGGGGGGACCTCCCCCTCCCCCCAGCGAGGCCGAGACCGGAACGAGCCGCCGCGTCGTCGTATGCGGAGGCGAGTCCGTCACATCCGTGACCCCACTATGTATCTTAGGGTTTTTAGCGTATAGGGTGCATGCGGTGGGGGTGGAAACAGAATAACCGCATTGCGTCCTATCAAATCCTAGTGCGCAGCAATGCCGTAGCGCGAGGCCGAGCCGGGGGAGGGGGGGTCGGGACCCCCCTCCCCTCCCCCTGCGAGGCCGAGCCAGGAACAAGCCGGAGCAGGCGACGACACGGCGTGCCACGTCGTTGCATGCGGAGGCGAGTCCGTCACATCCGTGACCCCAGTATCTATCTTAGGGTTTTTAGGGTTTAGGGTGCATGCGGTGGGGGTGGAAACAGAATAACCGCATTGCGTCCTGTCAAATCCTAGCGCGCAGCAATACGGTAGCGCGAGGCCGAGCAGGGGGGAGGGGGGTCGGGACCCCCCTCCCCTCCCCGTGCGAGGCCCAGACAGGAACGAGCCGGAGCAGACGACGACACGGCGTGCCACATCGTCGCATGCGGAGGCGAGTCCGTCACATTCGTGACCCCGCTATCTATATTAGGGTTTTTAGGGTTTAGGGTGCGTGTGGTGGGGGTGGAAACAGAATAACCGCATTGCGTCCTGTCAAATCCTAGCGCGCAGCAATGCGGTAGCGCGAGGCCGAGCAAGGGGGAGGGGGGTCGGGACCCCCCTCCCCTCCCCATGCGAGGCCCAGACAGGAACGAGCCGGAGCAGGCGACGACACGGCGTGCCGTGTCGTCGCCTGCGGAGGAGAGTCCGTCACATCCGTGACCCCGCTATCTATCTTAGGGTTTTTAGGGTTTAGGGTGCATGCGATGGGGGTGGAAAATAACCGCATTGCGTCCTGTCAAATCCTAGCGCGCAGCAATGCGATAGCACGAGGCCGAGCATGGGGGGGACCTCTCCCTCCCCCCCAGCAAGGCCGAGACCGGAACGAGCCGCCGCGTCGTCGCATGCGGAGGCGAGTCCGTCACATCCGTGACCCCACTATGTATCTTAGGGTTTTTAGCGTTTAGGGTGCGTGCAGTGGGGGTGGAAACAGAATAACCGCATTGCGTCCTATCGAATCCTAGTGCGCAACAATGCCGTAGCGCGAGGCCGAGCAGGGGGGAGGGGGGGACGGGACCCCCCTCCCCTCCCCCTGCGAGGCCGAGCCAGGAACGAGCCGGAGCAGGCGACGACATGGCGTGCCACGTCGTTGCATGCGGAGGCGAGTCCGTCAAATCCGTGACCCCACTATCTATCTTAGGGTTTTTAGGGTTTAGGGTGCGTGCGGTGGGGGTGGAAACAGAATAACCGCATTGCGTCCTGTCAAATCCTAGCGCGCAGGAATACGGTAGCGTGAGGCCGAGCAGTGGGGAGGTGGGTCGGGACCCCCTCCCCTCCCCATGCGAGGCCCAGACAGGAACGAGCCGGAGCAGACGACGACACGGCGTGCCACATCGTCGCATCCGGAGGCGAGTCCGTCACATTCGTGACCCCGCTATCTATCTTAGGGTTTTTAGGGATTAGGGTGCATGCGATGGGGGTGGAAACAGAATAACCGCATTGCGTCCTGTCAAATCCTAGCGCGCAGCAATGCGGTAGCGCAAGGCCGAGCAGGGGGGGGGGGGTCGGGACCCCCTCCCCCTGCGAGGCTGAGACAGGAACGAGCCGGAGCAGGCGACGACGCGGCGTGCCGCGTCGTTGCATGCGGAGGCGAGTCCATCACATCCGTGACCCCACTATCTGTCTTAGGGTTTTTAGGGTTTAGGGTGCGTGCGGTGGGGGTGGAAACAGAATAACCGCATTGCGTTCTATCAAATCCTAGCGCGCAGCAATGCGGTAGCGCGAGGCCGAGCAGGGGGGACCCCCTCTCCCCCCTGCGAGGCCGAGACAAGAACGAGCCGGAGCAGGCGACGACACGGCGTGCCGCGTCGTCGCATGCGGAGGCGAGTCCGTCACATCCGTGACCCCACTATCTATCTTAGGGTTTTTAGGGTTTAGGGTGCGTGTGGTGGGGGTGGAAACAGAATAACCGCATTGGGTCCTGTCATATCCTATCGCGCAGTAATGCGGTAGGGCGAGGCCGAGCAGGGGGGACCCCCTTCCGCCTGCGAGGCCGAGACAGGAACGAACCGGAGTAGGCGACGACACGGCGTGCCGCGTCGTCGCATGCGGAGGCGAGTCCGTCACTTCCCTGACCCCACTATGTATCTTAGGGTTTTTAGCGTTTAGGGTGCGTGCGGTGGGGGTGGAAACAAAATAACCGCATTGCGTCCTATCAAATCCTAGTGCGCAGCAATGCCGTAGCATGAGGCCGAGCAGGGGGGAGGGGGGTCGGGACCCCCCTCCCCTCCCCCTGCGAGGCCGAGCCAGGAACGAGCCGGAGCAGGCAACGACGCGGCGTGCAACGTCGTCGCATGCGGAGGCGAGTCCGTCACATTCGTGACCCCACTATCTATCTTAGGGTTTTTAGGGTTTAGGGTGCGTGCGGTGGGGGTAGAAACAGAATAACCGCATTGTGTCCTGTCAAATCCTAGCGCGCAGCAATGCGGTAGCGCGAGGCCGAGCAGGGGGGACCCCCTCTCCCCCCTGCGAGGCCGAGACAACAACGAGCCGGAGCAGGCGACGACACGGCGTGCCGCGTCGTCGCATGCGGAGGCGAGTCCGTCACATCCGTGACCCCACTATCTATCTTAGGGTTTTTAGGGTTTAGGGTGCGTGCGGTGGGGGTGGAAACAGAATAACCGCACTGCGTCCTGTCAAATCCTAGCGCGCAGTAATGCGGTAGCGCGAGGCCGAGCAGGGGGGACCCCCTTCTGCCTGCGAGGCCGAGACATGAACGAGCCGGAGTAGGCGACGACACGGCGTGCCGCGTCGTCGCATGCGGAGGCGAGTCCGTCACATCCGTGACCCCACTATCTATCTTAGGGTTTTTAGGGTTTAGGGTGCGTGCGGTGGGGGTAGAAACAGAATAACCGCATTGCGTCCTGTCAAATCCTAGCGCGCAGCAATGCGGTAGCGCGAGGCCGAGCAGGGGGGACCCCCTCTCCCCCCTGCGAGGCCGAGACAGGTACGAGCCGGAGCAGGCGACGACACGGCGTGCCGCGTCGTCGCATGCGGAGGCGAGTCCGTCACATCCGTGACCCCACTATCTATCTTAGGGTTTTTAGGGTTTAGGGTGCGTGCGGTGGGGTTGGAAACAGAATAACCGTATTGCGTCCTGTCAAATCCTAGCGCGCAGCAATGCGATAGCACGAGGCCGAGCATGGGGGGGACCCCCCCTCCCCCCAGCGAGGCCGAGACCGGAACGAGCCGCCGCGTCGTCGCATGCGTAGGCGAGTCCGCCACATCTGTGACACCACTATGTATCTTATGGTTTTTAGCGTTTAGGGTGCGTGCGGTGGGGGTGGAAATAGAATAACCGCATTGAGTCCTATCAAATCCTAGTGCGCAGCAATGCCGTAGCGCGAGGCCGAGCAGGGGGAGGGGGGGTCGGGACCCCCCTCCCCTCCCCCTGCGAGGCCGAGCCAGGAACGAGCCGGAGCAGGCCACGAGGTGGCGTGCCCCGTCGTCGCATGCGGAGGCGAGTCCGTCACATTCGTGACCCCACTATCTATCTTAGGGTTTTTAGGGTTTAGGGTGCGTGCGGTGGGGGTAGAAACAGAATAACCGCATTGCGTCCTGTCAAATCCTAGCGCGCAGTAATGCGGTAGCGCGAGGCCGAGCAGGGGGACCCCCTCTCCCCCCTGCGAGGCCGAGACAAGAACGAGCCGGAGCAGGCGACGACACGGCGTGCCGCGTCGTCGCATGCGGAGGCGAGTCCGTCACATCCGTGACCCCACTATCTATCTTAGGGTTTTTAGGGTTTAGGGTGCGTGTGGTGGGGGTGGAAACAGAATAACCGCATTGGGTCCTGTCAAATCCTATCGCGCAGTAATGCGGTAGGGCGAGGCCGAGCAGGGGGGACCCCCTTCCGCCTGCGAGGCCGAGATAGGAACGAGCCGGAGTAGGCGACGACACGGCGTGCCGCGTCGTCGCATGCGGAGGCGAGTCCGTCACTTCCGTGACCCCACTATGTATCTTAGGGTTTATAGAGTTTAGGGTGCGTGCGGTGGGGGTGGAAACAAAATAACCGCATTGCGTCCTATCAAATCCTAGTGCGCAGCAATGCCGTAGCATGAGGCCGAGCAGGGGGGAGGGGGGTCGGGACCCCCCTCCCCTCCCCCTGCGAGGCCGAGCCAGGAACGAGCCGGAGCAGGCGACGACGCGGCGTGCAACGTCGTCGCATGCGGAGGCGAGTCCGTCACATTCGTGACCCCACTATCTATCTTAGGGTTTTTAGGGTTTAGGGTGCGTGCGGTGGTGGTAGAAACAGAATGACCGCATTGTGTCCTGTCAAATCCTAGCGCGCAGCAATGCGGTAGCGCGAGGCCGAGCAGGGGGGGACCCCCTCTCCCCCCTGCGAGGCCGAGACAACAACGAGCCGGAGCAGGCGACGAAACGGCGTGCCGCGTCGTCGCATGCGGAGGCGAGTCCGTCACATCCGTGACCCCACTATCTATCTTAGGGTTTTTAGGGTTTAGTGCGCGTGCGGTGGGGGTGGAAACAGAATAACCGCATTGCGTCCTGTCAAATCCTAGCGCGCAGTAATGCGGTAGCGCGAGGCCGAGCAGGGTGGACCCCCTTCCGCCTGCGAGGCCGAGACAGGAACGAGCCGGAGTAGGCGACGACACGGCGTGCCGCGTCGTCGCATGCGGAGGCGAGTCCGTCACATCCGTGACCCTACTATCTATCTTAGCGTTTTTAGGGTTTAGGGTGCGTGCGGTGGGGGTAGAAACAGAATAACCGCATTGCGTCCTGTCAAATCCTAGCGCGCAGCAATGCGGTAGCGCGAGGCCGAGCAGGGGGGACCCCCCTCTCCCCCCGCGAGGCCGAGACAGGAACGAGCCGGAGCAGGCGACGACACGGCGTGCCGCGTCGTCGCATGTGGAGGCGAGTCCGTCACATCCGTGACCCCACTATCTATCTTAGGGTTTTTAGGGTTTAGGGTGCGTGCGGTGGGGTTGGAAACAGAATAACCGTATTGCGTCCTGTCAAATCCTAGCGTGCAGCAATGCGATAGCACGAGGCCGAGCATGGGGGGGACCCCCCTCCCCCCCAGCGAGGCCGAGACCGGAATGAGCCGCCGCGTCGTCGCATGCAGAGGCGAGTCCGTCACATCCATGACCCCACTATGTATCTTAGGGTTTTTAGCGTTTAGGGTGCGTGCAGTGGGGGTGGAAACAGAATAACCGCATTGCGTCCTGTCAAATCCTAGCGCGCAGCAATGCGATAGCACGAGGCCGAGCATGGGGGGACCCCCGCTCCCCCCCAGCGAGGCCGAGACCGGAACGAGCCGCCACGTCGTCGCATGCGGAGGCGAGTCCGTCACATCCGTGACCCCGGTATCTATCTTAGGGTTTTTAGCGTTTAGGGTGCGTGCGGTGGGGGTGGAAACAGAATAACCGCATTGCGTCCTGTCAAATCCTAGCGCGCAGCAATTCGGTAGCGCGAGGCCGAGCAGGGGGAGGCGGGGTCAGGACCCGCCCTCCCCTCCCCCTGCGAGGCCGAGCCAGGAACGAGCCGGAGCAGGCGACGACGCGGCGTGCCACGTCGTCGCATGCGGAGGCGAGTCCGTCACATTCGTGACCCCACTATCTATCTTAGGGTTTTTAGGGTTTAGGGTGCGTGCGGTGGGGGTAGAAACAGAATAACCGCATTGCGTCCTGTCAAATCCTAGCGCCCAGCAATGCGGTAGCGCGAGGCCGAGCAGGGGGGACCCCCTCTCCCCCTGCGAGGCCGAGACAGGAATGAGCCGGAGCAGGCGACAACACGGCATGCCGTGTCGTCGCATGCGGAGGCGAGTCCGTCACATCCGTGACCCCACTATCTATCTTAGGGTTTTTAGGGTTTAGGCTGCGTGCAGTGAGGGTGGACACAGAATAACCGCATTGCGTCCTGTCAAATCCTAGCGCGCAGCAATTCGGTAGCGCGAGGCCGAGCAGGGGGGAGGGGGGGTCGGGACCCCCTCCCCTCACCCTGCGAGGCCGAGACAGGAACGAGCCGGAGCAGGCGACGATTCGGCGTGCCGCGTCGTTGCATGCGGAGGCGAGTCTGTCACATCCGTGACCCCACAATCTATCTTAGGGTTTTATGGGTTTAGAGTGCGTGCGGTGGGGGTGGAAACAGAATAACCGCATTGCGTCCTGTCAAATCCTAGCGCGCAGCAATGCGGTAGCGCGAGGCCGAGCAGGAGGGGAGGGGGGTCGGGACCCCCCTCCCCTCCTAGTGCGAGGCCCAGACAAGAACGAGTCGGAGCAGGCGACGACGCGGCGTGCCACGTCGTCGAGTGCGGAGGCGAGTTCGTCACATTCGTGACCCCACTATCTATCTTAGGGTTTTTAGGGTTTAGGGTGCGTGTGGTGGGGGTGGAAACAGAATAACCGCATTGCGTCCTGTCAAATCCTAGCGCGCAGCAATGCGGTAGCGCGAGGCCGAGCAGGGGGGACCCCCCTCTCCCCCCTGCGAGGCCGAGACAGGAACGATCCGGAGCAGGTGACGACACGGCGTGCCGCGTCGTCGCATGCGGAGGCGTGTCCGTCACATCCGTGACCCCGGTATCTATCTTAGGGTTTTTAGGGGTTAGGGTGCGTGCGGTGGGGGTGGAAACAGAATAACCGCATTGCATCCTGTCAAATCCTAGCGCGCAGCAATGCGGTAGCGCAAGGCCGAGCAGGGGGGAGGGGGTCGGGACCCCCCTCCCCCCGCGAGGCTGAGACAGGAACGAGCCGAAGCAGGCGACGACGCGGCGTGCCACGTCGTTGCATGCGGAGGCGAGTCCATCACATCCGTGACCCCACTATCTGTCTTAAGGTTTTTAGGGTTTAGGGTGCGTGCGGTGCGGGTGGAAACAGAATAACCGCATTGCGTCCTGTCAAATCCTAGCGCGCAGCAATACGGTTGCACGAGGCCGAGCAGGGGGGACCCCCCCTCCCCCTGCAAGGCCGAGACAGGAACGAGCCGCCGCGTCGTCGCATGCGGAGGCGAGTCTGTCACAACCGTGACCCCACTATTTATCTTACGGTTTTTAGCGTTTAGGGTGCGTGCGGTGGGGGTGGAAACAGAATAACCGCATTGCGTCCTATCAAATCCTAGCGCGCAGCAATGCCGTAGCGCGAGGCCGAGTAGGGGGGAGGGGGGTCGGGACCCCCTTCCCCTCCCCCTACGAGGCCGAGCCACGAACGAGCCGGAGTAGGCGACGACGCGGCGTGCCACGTCGTCGCATGCGGAGGGGAGTCTGTCACATCCGTGACCCCACTATCTATCTTAGGGTTTTTAGGGTTTAGGGTGGGTGCGGTGCGGGTGGAAACAGAATAACCGCATTGCGTCCTGTCAAATCCTAGCGCGAGGCCGAGCTGGGGGGAGGCGGGGTCAGGACCCGCCCTCCCCTCCCCCTGCGAGGCCGAGACAGGAATGAGCCGGAGCTGGCGACAACGCGGCATGCCGCGATGTTGCATGTGGAGGCGAGTCCGTCACAACCGTGACCCCACTATTTATCTTAGGGTTTTTAGGGTTTAGGGTGCATGCGGTGGGGGTGGAAACAGAATAACCGCATTGCGTCCTGTCAATTCCTAGCGCGCAGCAATGCGGTAGCGCGAGGCCGAGCAGGGGGGGACCCCCCTCTCCCCCCTGCGAGGCCGAGACAGGAACGAGCCGGTGCAGGGGACGACACGGCGTGCCGCGTCGTCGCATGCGGAGGAGAGTCCGTCACATCCGTGACCCCAGTATCTATCTTAGGTTTTTTAGGGTTTAGGGTGCGTGCGGTGGGGGTGGAAACAGAATAACCGCATTGCGTCCTGTCAAATCCTAGCGCGCAGCAATGCAGTAGCGCGAGGCCGAGCAGGAGGGGAGGGGGGTCGGGACCCCCCTCCCCTCCTAGTGCGAGGCCCAGACAAGAACGAGTCGGAGCAGGCGACGACGCGGCGTGCCACGTCGTCGAGTGCGGAGGCGAGTTCGTCACATTCGTGACCCCACTATCTATCTTAGGGTTTTTAGGGTTTAGGGTGCGTGTGGTGGGGGTGGAAACAGAATAACCGCATTGCGTCCTGTCAAATCCTAGCGCGCAGCAATGCGGTAGCGCGAGGCCGAGCAGGGGGGACCCCCCTCTCCCCCCTGCGAGGCCGAGACAGGAACGATCCGGAGCAGGTGACGACACGGCGTGCCGCGTCGTCGCATGCGGAGGCGTGTCCGTCACATCCGTGACCCCGGTATCTATCTTAGGGTTTTTAGGGGTTAGGGTGCGTGCGGTGGGGGTGGAAACAGAATAACCGCATTGCATCCTGTCAAATCCTAGCGCGCAGCAATGCGGTAGCGCAAGGCCGAGCAGGGGGGAGGGGGTCGGGACCCCCCTCCCCCCGCGAGGCTGAGACAGGAACGAGCCGGAGCAGGCGACGACGCGGCGTGCCACGTCGTTGCATGCGGAGGCGAGTCCATCACATCCGTGACCCCACTATCTGTCTTAGGGTTTTTAGGGTTTAGGGTGCGTGCGGTGCGGGTGGAAACAGAATAACCGCATTGCGTCCTGTCAAATCCTAGCGCGCAGCAATACGGTTGCACGAGGCCGAGCAGGGGGGACCCCCCCTCCCCCTGCAAGGCCGAGACAGGAACGAGCCGCCGCGTCGTCGCATGCGGAGGCGAGTCTGTCACATCCGTGACCCCACAATCTATCTTAGGGTTTTATGGGTTTAGAGTGCGTGCGGTGGGGGTGGAAACAGAATAACCGCATTGCGTCCTGTCAAATCCTAGCGCGCAGCAATGCGGTAGCGCGAGGCCGAGCAGGAGGGGAGGGGGGTCGGGACCCCCCTCCCCTCCTAGTGCGAGGCCCAGACAAGAACGAGTCGGAGCAGGCGACGACGCGGCGTGCCACGTCGTCGAGTGCGGAGGCGAGTTCGTCACATTCGTGACCCCACTATCTATCTTAGGGTTTTTAGGGTTTAGGGTGCGTGTGGTGGGGGTGGAAACAGAATAACCGCATTGCGTCCTGTCAAATCCTAGCGCGCAGCAATGCGGTAGCGCGAGGCCGAGCAGGGGGGACCCCCCTCTCCCCCCTGCGAGGCCGAGACAGGAACGATCCGGAGCAGGTGACGACACGGCGTGCCGCGTCGTCGCATGCGGAGGCGTGTCCGTCACATCCGTGACCCCGGTATCTATCTTAGGGTTTTTAGGGGTTAGGGTGCGTGCGGTGGGGGTGGAAACAGAATAACCGCATTGCATCCTGTCAAATCCTAGCGCGCAGCAATGCGGTAGCGCAAGGCCGAGCAGGGGGGAGGGGGTCGGGACCCCCCTCCCCCCGCGAGGCTGAGACAGGAACGAGCCGGAGCAGGCGACGACGCGGCGTGCCACGTCGTTGCATGCGGAGGCGAGTCCATCACATCCGTGACCCCACTATCTGTCTTAGGGTTTAGGGTGCGTGCGGTGCGGGTGGAAACAGAATAACCGCATTGCGTCCTGTCAAATCCTAGCGCGCAGCAATACGGTTGCACGAGGCCGAGCAGGGGGGACCCCCCCTCCCCCTGCAAGGCCGAGACAGGAACGAGCCGCCGCGTCGTCGCATGCGGAGGCGAGTCTGTCACATCCGTGACCCCACAATCTATCTTAGGGTTTTATGGGTTTAGAGTGCGTGCGGTGGGGGTGGAAACAGAATAACCGCATTGCGTCCTGTCAAATCCTAGCGCGCAGCAATGCGGTAGCGCGAGGCCGAGCAGGAGGGGAGGGGGGTCGGGACCCCCCTCCCCTCCTAGTGCGAGGCCCAGACAAGAACGAGTCGGAGCAGGCGACGACGCGGCGTGCCACGTCGTCGAGTGCGGAGGCGAGTTCGTCACATTCGTGACCCCACTATCTATCTTAGGGTTTTTAGGGTTTAGGGTGCGTGTGGTGGGGGTGGAAACAGAATAACCGCATTGCGTCCTGTCAAATCCTAGCGCGCAGCAATGCGGTAGCGCGAGGCCGAGCAGGGGGGACCCCCCTCTCCCCCCTGCGAGGCCGAGACAGGAACGATCCGGAGCAGGTGACGACACGGCGTGCCGCGTCGTCGCATGCGGAGGCGTGTCCGTCACATCCGTGACCCCGGTATCTATCTTAGGGTTTTTAGGGGTTAGGGTGCGTGCGGTGGGGGTGGAAACAGAATAACCGCATTGCATCCTGTCAAATCCTAGCGCGCAGCAATGCGGTAGCGCAAGGCCGAGCAGGGGGGAGGGGGTCGGGACCCCCCTCCCCCCGCGAGGCTGAGACAGGAACGAGCCGGAGCAGGCGACGACGCGGCGTGCCACGTCGTTGCATGCGGAGGCGAGTCCATCACATCCGTGACCCCACTATCTGTCTTAGGGTTTTTAGGGTTTAGGGTGCGTGCGGTGCGGGTGGAAACAGAATAACCGCATTGCGTCCTGTCAAATCCTAGCGCGCAGCAATACGGTTGCACGAGGCCGAGCAGGGGGGACCCCCCTCCCCCTGCAAGGCCGAGACAGGAACGAGCCGCCGCGTCGTCGCATGCGGAGGCGAGTCTGTCACAACCGTGACCCCACTATTTATCTTACGGTTTTTAGCGTTTAGGGTGCGTGCGGTGGGGGTGGAAACAGAATAACCGCATTGCGTCCTATCAAATCCTAGCGCGCAGCAATGCCGTAGCGCGAGGCCGAGTAGAGGGGAGGGGGTCGGGACCCCCTTCCCCTCCCCCTACGAGGCCGAGCCACGAACGAGCCGGAGCAGGCGACGACGCGGCGTGCCACGTCGTCGCATGCGGAGGGGAGTCTGTCACATCCGTGACCCCACTATCTATCTTAGGGTTTTTAGGGTTTAGGGTGCGTGCGGTGCGGGTGGAAACAGAATAACCGCATTGCGTCCTGTCAAATCCTAGCGCGAGGCCGAGCTGGGGGGAGGCGGGGTCAGGACCCGCCCTCCCCTCCCCCTGCGAGGCCGAGACAGGAATGAGCCGGAGCTGGCGACAACGCGGCATGCCGCGATGTTGCATGTGGAGGCGAGTCCGTCACATCCTGACCCCACTATCTATCTTAGGGTTTTTAGGGTTTAGGGTGCATGCGGTGGGGGTGGAAACAGAATAACCGCATTGCGTCCTGTCAATTCCTAGCGCGCAGCAATGCGGTAGCGCGAGGCCGAGCAGGGGGGGACCCCCCTCTCCCCCCTGCGAGGCCGAGACAGCAACGAGCCGGTGCAGGGGACGACACGGCGTGCCGCGTCGTCGCATGCGGAGGAGAGTCCGTCACATCCGTGACCCCAGTATCTATCTTAGGTTTTTTAGGGTTTAGGGTGCGTGCGGTGGGGGTGGAAACAGAATAACCGCATTGCGTCCTGTCAAATCCTAGCGCGCAGCAATGCGGTAGCGCAAGGCCGAGCAGGGGGGAGGGGGGTCGGGACCCCCCTCTCCCCGCGAGGCTGAGACAGGAACGAGCCAAAGCAGGCGACGACGCGGCGTGCCACGTCGTTGCATGCGGAGGCGAGTCCATCACATCCGTGACCCCACTATCTGTCTTAAGGTTTTTAAGGTTTAGGGTGCGTGCGGTGGGGGTGGAAACAGAATAACCGTATTGCGTCCTGTCAAATCCTAGCGCGCAGCAATACGGTTGCACGAGGCCGAGCAGGGGGGGACCCCCCCTCCCCCCTGCAAGGCCGAGACAGGAACGAGCCGCCGCGTCGTCGCATGCGGAGGCGAGTCCGCCGCAACCGTGACCCCACTATGTATCTTAGGGTTTTTAGCGTTTAGGGTGCGTGCGGTGGGGGTGGAAACAGAATAACCGCATTGCGTCCTGTCAAATCCTAGCGCGCAGCAATGCGGTAGCGCGAGGCCGAGCAGGGGGGACCCCCTCTCCCCCCTGCGAGGCCGAGACAGGAACGAGCCAGAGCAGGTGACGACACTGCGTGCCGCGTCGTCGCATGCGGAGGCGAGTCCGTCACATCCGTGACCCCAGTATCTATCTTAGGGTTTTTAGGGTTCAGGGTGCGTGCGGTGGGGGTGGAAACAGAATAACCGCATTGCGTCCTGTCAAATCCTAACGCGCAGCAATGCGGTAGAGCAAGGCCGAGCAGGGGAGAGGGGGGTCGGGACCCCTCCCCCCCGCGAGGCTGAGACAGGAACGAGCCGGACCAGGCCACGACGCGGCGTGCCACGTCGTTGCATGCGGAGGCGAGTCCATCACATCCGTGACCCCACTATCTGTCTTAGGGTTTTTAGGGTTTAGGGTGCGTGCGGTGAGGGTGGAAACAGAATAACCGCATTGCGTCCTATCAAATCCTAGCGCGCAGCAATACGGTTGCACGAGGCCGAGCAGGGGGGGACCCCCCTCCCCCCTGCAAGGCCGAGACAGGAACGAGTCGCCGCGTCGTCGCATGCGGAGGCGAGTCTGTCACATCCATGACCCCACTATGTATCTTAGGGTTTTTAGCGTTTAGGGTGCGTGCGGTGGGGGTGGAAACAGAATAACCGCATTGCGTCCTATCAAATCCTAGCGCGCAGCAATGCCGTAGCGCGAGGCCGAGTAGGGGGGAGGGGGGTCGGGACCCCCTTCCCCTCCCCCTGCGAGGCCGAGCCAGGAACGAGCCGGAGCAGGCGACGACGCGGCGTGCCGCGTCGTCGCATGCGGAGGCGAGTCTGTCACATCCGTGACCCCACTATCTATCTTACGGTTTTTAGGGTTTAGGGTGCGTGCGGTGCGGGTGGAAACAGAATAACCGCATTGCGTCCTGTTAAATCCTAGCGCGCAGCAATGCGGTAGCGCGAGGCCGAGCAGGGGAGGGGGGTCGGGACCCCCCTCCCCTCCCCCTGTGAGGCCGAGCCAGGAACGAGCCGGAGCAGGCGACGACGCGGCGTGCCGCGTCGTCGCATGCGGAGGCGAGTCCGTCACATCCGTGACCCCACTATCTTTCTTAGGGTTTTTAGGGTTTAGGGTGCGTGCGGTGCGGGTGGAAACAGAATAACCGCATTGCGTCCTGTCAAATCCTAGCGCGTAGCAATGCGGTAGCGCGAGGCCGAGCAGGGGGGAGGCGGGGTCAGGACCCGCCCTCCCCTCCCCCTGCGAGGCCGAGACAGGAACGAGCCGGAGCAGCGACGATGCGGCGTGCCGCGTCGTTGCATGCGGAGGCGAGTCCGTCACATCCGTGACTCCACTATCTATCTTAGGGTTTTTAGGGTTTAGAGTGCGTGCTGTCGGGGTGGAAACAGAATAACCGCATTGCGTCCTGTGAAATCCTAGCGCGCAGCAATGCGGTAGCGCGAGGCCGAGCAGGGGGGAGGGGGTTCGGGACCCCCCTCCCCTCCCCGTGCGAGGCCCAGACAAGAACGAGCCGGAGTAGGCGACGACACGGCGTGCCACGTCGTCGCATGCGGAGGCGAGTCCGTCACATTCGTGACCCCACTATCTATCTTAGGGTTTTTAGGGATTAGGGTGCGTGCGGTGGGGGTGGAAACAGAATAACCGCATTGCGTCCTGTCAAATCCTAGCACGCAGCAATGCGGTAGTGCGAGGCCGAGCAGGGGGGGACCCCCCCTCTCCCCCCCTGCGAGGCCGAGACAGGAACGAGCCGGAGCAGGCGACGACACGGCGTGCCGCGTCGTCGCATGCGGAGGCGAGTCCGTCACATCCGTGACCCCACTATCTATCTTAGGGTTATTAGGGTTTAGGGTGCGTGCGGTGGGGGTGGAAACAGAATAACCAAATTGCGTCCTATCAAATCCTAGCGCGCAGCAATGCGGTAGCGCAAGGCCGAGCAGGGGGAGGGCGGGTCGGGACCCCCCTTCCCCCGTGAGGCTGAGACAGGAACGAGCCGGAGCAGGCGACGACGCGGCGTGCCACGTCGTTGCATGCGGAGGCGAGTCCATCACATCCGTGACCCCACTATCTGTCTTAGGGTTTTTAGGGTTTAGGGTGCGTGCGGTGGGGGTGGAAACAGAATAACCACATTGCGTCCTGTCAAATCCTAGCGCGCAGCAATACGGTTGCACGAGGCCGAGCAGGGGGGTACCCCCCTCCCCCCTGCAAGGCCGAGACAGGAACGAGCCGCCGCGTCATCGCATGCGGAGGAGAGTCCGTTACATCCGTGACCCCACTATGTATCTTAGGGTTTTTAGCGTTTAGGGTGCGTGCGGTGGGCGTGGAAACAGAATAACCGCATTGCGTCCTATCAAATCCTAGCACGCAGCAATGCCGTAGCGCGAGGCCGAGCAGGGGGAGGGGGGTCGGGACCTCGCTTCCCCCGCGAGGCTGAGACAGGAACGAGCCGGAGCAGGCGATGACGCGGCGTGCGACGTCGTTGCATGCGGAGGCGAGTCCATCACATCCGTGACCCCACTATATGTATTAGGGTTTTTAGGGTTTAGGGTGCGTGCGGTGGGGGTGGAAACAGAATAACCACATTGCGTCCTGTCAAATCCTAGCGCGCAGCAATACGGTTTCCCGAGGCCGAGCAGGGGGGGACCCCCATCCCCCCTGCAAGGCCGAGACAGGAACGAGCCGTCGCGTCGTCGTATGCGGAGGCGAGTCCGTCACATCCGTGACCCCACTATGTATCTTACGGTTTTTAGCGTTTAGGGTGCGTGCGGTGGGGGTGGAAAGAGAATAACCACATTGCGTCCTATCAAATCCTAGCGCGCAGCAATGCCGTAGCGCGAGGCCGAGCAGGGGGGAGGGGGGTCGGGACCCCCCCTCTCCCCCTGCGAGGCCGAGCCAGGAACGAGCCGGAGCAGGCGACGACGCGGCGTGCCGCGTCGTCGCATGCGGAGGCGAGTCTGTCACATCCGTGACCCCACTATCTATCTTAGGGTTTTTAGGGTTTAGGGTGCGTGCGGTGCGGGTCGAAACAGAATAACCGCATTGCGTCCTGTCGGATCCTAGCGCGCAGCAGTGCGGTAGCGCGAGGCCGAGTTGGGGGGAGGCGGGGTCAGGACCCGCCATCCCCTCCCCCTGCGAGGCCGAGACAGGAACGAGCCGGAGCAGGCAACAACGCGGCATGCCGCGTCGTTTTATGTGGAGGCGAGTCCGTCACATCCGTGACCCAACTATCTATCTTAGGGTTTTTTGGGTTTAGAGTGCGTGCGGTGGGGGTGGAAACAGAATAACCACATTGCGTCCTGTCAAATCCTAGCGCGCAGCCATGCGGTAGCGCGAGGCCGAGCAGGGGGGAGGGGGGTCGGGACCCCCTCCCCTCCTCGTGCGAGGCCCAGACAAGAACGAGCCGGAGCAGGCGACGACGCGGCGTGCCACGTCGTCGCATGCGGAGGCGAGTCCGTCACATTCGTGACCCCACTATCTATCTTAGGGTTTTTAGGGTTTAGGGTGCGTGCGGTGGGGGTGGAAACAGAATAACCGCATTACGTCCTGTCAAATCCTAGCGCGCAGCAATGCGACAGCATGAGGCCCAGCAGGGGGGACCCCCCTCCCCCCCTGCGTGGCCGAGACAGGAACGAGTCGCCGCGTTGTCGCATGCGGAGGCGAGTCCGTCACATCCGTGACCCCACTATGTATCTTAGGGTTTTTAGCGTTTAGGGTGCGTGCGGTGGGGGTGGAAACAGAATAACCGCATTGCGTCCTGTCAAATCCTAGCGCGTAGCAATGCGGTAGCGCGAGGCCGAGCAGGGGGGAGGCGGGGTCTGGACCCGCCCTCCCCTCCCCCTGCGAGGCCGAGACCGGAACGAGCCGGAGCAGGCGACGATGCGGCGTGCCGCGTCGTTGCATGCGGAGGCGAGTCCGTCACATCCGTGACTCCACTATCTATCTTAGGGTTTTTAGGGTTTAGAGTACGTGCAGTCGGGGTGGAAACAGAATAACCGCATTGCGTCCTGTCAAATCCTAGCGCGCAGCAATGCGGTAGCGCGAGGCCGAGTAGGGGGGAGGGGGTTCGGGACCCCCCTCCCCTCCCCGTGCGAGGCCCAGACAAGAACGAGCCGGAGTAGGCGACGACACGGCGTGCCACGTCGTTGCATGCGGAGGCGAGTCCGTCACATTCGTGACCCCACTATCTATCTTAATGTTTTTAGGGTTTAGGGTGCGTGCGGTGGGGGTGGAAACAGAATAACCGCATTGCGTCCCGTCAAATCCTAGCACGCAGCAATGCGGTAGCGCGAGGCCGAGCAGGGGGGACCCCCCTCTCCCCCCCTGCGAGGCCGAGACAGGAACGAGCCGGAGCAGGCGACGACAGGGCGTGCCGCGTCGTCGTATGCGGAGGCGAGTCCGTCACATCCGTGACCCCACTATCTATCTTAGGGTTTTTAGGGTTTAGGGTGCGTGCGGTGGGGGTGGAAACAAAATAACCGCATTGCGTCCTATCAAATCCTAGCGCGCAGCAATGCCGTAGCGCGAGGCCGAGCAGGGGGAGGGGGGGTCGGGACCCTGCTTCCCCCGCGAGGCTGAGACAGGAACGAGCCGGAGCAGGCGATGACGCGGCGTGCCACGTCGTTGCATGCGGAGGCGAGTCCATCACATCCGTGACCCCACTATATGTCTTAGGGTTTTTAGGGTTTAGGGTGCATGGGGTGGGGGTGGAAACAGAATAACCACATTGCGTCCTGTCAAATCCTAGCGTGCAGCAATACGGTTGCACGAGGCCGAGCAGGGGGGGACCCCCATCCCCCCTGCAAGGCCGAGACAGGAACGAGCCGTCGCGTCGTCGTATGCGGAGGCGAGTCCGTCACATCCGTGACCCCACTATGTATCTTAGGGTTTTTAGCATTTAGGGTGCGTGCGGTGGGGGTGGAAATAGAATAACCGCATTGCGTCCTATCAAATACTAGCGCGCAGCAATGCCGTAGCACGAGGCCGAGCAGGGGGAGGGGGGGTCGGGACCCCACTTCCCCCGCGAGGCTGAGACAGGAACGAGCCGGAGCAGGCGATGACGCGGCGTGCCACGTCGTCGCATGCGGAGGCGAGTCTGTCACATCCGTGACCCCACTATCTATCTTAGGGTTTTTAGGGTTTAGGGTGCGTGCGGTGCGGGTGGAAACAGAATAACTGCATTGCGTCCTGTCAGATCCTAGCGCACAGTAGTGCGGTAGCGCGAGGCCGAGCTGGGGGGAGGCGGGGTCAGGACCCGCCCTCCCCTCCCCCTGCGAGGCCGAGACAGGAACGAGCCGGAGCAGGCGACAACGCGGCATGCCGCGTCGTTGCATGTGGAGGCGAGTCTGTCACATCCGTGACCCAACTATCTATCTTAGGGTTTTTAGGGTTTAGAGTGCGTGCGGTGGGGGTGGAAACAGAATAACCGCATTGCATCCTGTCAAATCCTAGCGCGCAGCCATGCGGTAGCGCGAGGCCGAGCAGGGGGGAGGGGGGTCGGGACCCCCTCCCCTCCCCGTGCGAGGCCCAGACAAGAACGAGCCGGAGCAGGCGACGACGCGGCGTGCCACGTCGTCGCATGCGGAGGCGAGTCCGTCACATTCGTGACCCCACTATCTATCTTAGGGTTTTTAGGGTTTAGGGTGCGTGCGGTGGGGGTGGAAACAGAATAACCGCACTGCGTCCTGTCAAATCCTAGCGCGCAGCAATGCGGTAGCGCGAGGCCGAGCAGGGGGGACCCCCCTCTCCCCCCTGCGAGGCCGAGACAGGAACGGGCCGGAGCAGGCGACGACACGGCGTGCCGTGTCGTCGCATGCGGAGGCGAGTCCGTCACATCCGTGACCCCACTATCCATCTTAGGGTTTTTAGGGTTTAGGGTGCGTGCGATGGGGGTGGAAACAGAATAACCGCATTGCGTCCTGTCAAATCCTAGCGCGCAGCAATGCGATAGCACGAGGCCTAGCAGGGGGACCCCCCTCCCCCCTGCGTGGGCGAGACAGGAACGAGTCGCCGCGTCGTCGCATGCGGAGGCGAGTCCGTCACATTCGTGACCCCACTATGTATCTTAGGGTTTTTAGCGTTTAGGGTGCGTGCGATGGGGGTGGAAACAGAATAACCGCATTGCGTCCTATCAAATCCTAGCGCGCAGCAATGCCGTAGGGCGAGGCCGAGCAGGGGGAGGGGGGGTCGGGACCCCGCTTCCCCCGCGAGGCTGAGACAGGAACGAGCCGGAGCAGGCGATGACGCGGCGTGCCACGTCGTTGCATGCGGAGGCGAGTCCATCACATCCGTGACCCCACTATATGTCTTAGGGTTTTTAGGGTTTAGGGTGCGTGCGGTGGGGGTGGAAACAGAATAACCACATTGCGTCCTCTCAAATCCTAGCGCGCAGCAATGCGGTAGCGCGAGGCCGAGCAGGGGCGACCCCCCTCTCCCCCCCCCCCGAGGCCGAGACAGGAACGGGTCGGAGCAGGCGACGACACGGCGTGCCGTGTCGTCGCATGCGGAGGCGAGTCCGTCACATCAGTGACCCCACTATCCATCTTAGGGTTTTTAGGGTTTAGGGTGCGTGCGATGGGGGTGGAAACAGAATAACCGCATTGCGTCGTATCAAATCCTAGCGCGCAGCAATGCCGTAGGGCGAGGCCGAGCAGGGGGAGGGGGGTCGGGACCCCGCTTCCCCCGCGAGGCTGAGACAGGAACGAGCCGGAGCAGGCGATGACGCGGCGTGCCACGTCGTTGCATGCGGAGGCGAGTCCATCACATCCGTGACCCCACTATGTGTCTTAGGGTTTTTAGGGTTTAGGGTGCGTGCGGTGGGGGTGGAAACAGAATAACCACATTGCGTCCTGTCAAATCCTAGCGCGCAGCAATGCGGTAGCGCGAGGCCGAGCAGGGGCGACCCCCCTCTCCCCCCTGCGAGGCCGAGACAGGAACGAGCCGGAGCAGGCGACGACACGGCGTGCCGCGTCGTCGCATGCGGAGGCGAGTCCGTCATATCCGTGACCCCGGTATCTATCTTAGGGTTTTTAGGGTTTAGGGTGCGTGCGGTGGGGGTGGAAACAGAATAACCGCATTGCGTCCTATCAAGTCCTATTGCGCAGCAATGCGGTAGCGCAAGGCCGAGCAAGGGGGAGGGCGGGTCGGGACCCCCCTTCCCCCGCGAGGCTGAGACAGGAACGAGCCGGAGCAGGCGACGACGTGGCGTGCCACGTCGGTGCATGCGGAGGCGAGTCTATCACATTCGTGACCCCACTATCTGTCTTAGGGTTTTTAGCGTTTAGGGTGCGTGCGGTGGGGGTGGAAACAGAATAACCGCATTGCGTCCTGTCAAATCCTAGCGCGTAGCAATGCGGTAGCGCGAGGCCGAGCAGGGGGGAGGCGGGGTCAGGACCCGCCCTCCCCTCCCCCTGCGAGGCCGAGACAGGAACGAGCCGGAGCAGGCGATGGCGCGGCGTGCCACGTCGTCGCATGCGGAGGCGAGTCTGTCACATCCGTGACCCCACTATCTATCTTAGGGTTTTTAGGGTTTAGGGTGCGTGCGGTGCGGGTGGAAACAGAATAACCGCATTGCGTCCTGTCAGATCCTAGCGCGCAGCAGTGCGGTAGCGCGAGGCCGAGTTGGGGGGCGGCGGGGTCAGGACCCGCCCTCCCCTCCCCCTGCGAGGCCGAGACAGGAACGAGCCGGAGCAGGCGGCAACGCGGCATGCCGCGTCGTTTTATGTGGAGGCGAGTCCGTCACATCCGTGACCCAACTATCTATCTTAGTGTTTTTAGGGTTTAGAGTGCGTGCGGTGGGGGTGGAAATAGAATAACCGCATTGCGTCCTGTCAAATCCTAGCGCGCAGCCATGCGGTAGCGCGAGGCCGAGCAGGGGGGAGGGGGGTCGGGACCCCCCTCCCCTCCCCGTGCGAGGCCCAGATGTCACGATCGGTTTTTCAATAAAATAATTATTGAGAAACCAATCCCTGTTACGGACCAGCGAGGAAGAATTCCTTCTCACTGATAGACAATACATTGGTCACAGAAGAAAAATACTAGGAGTACTAAATATAATACAAAGTTGAGCAGAGACTACCCAACAATTTATTACATGCACGCCGATAAAACAATACGGCGGATAGGGTGGCGAACTTCTAACTCACGATAATAACGGTGGTGGGGATATCACCGCGAGGCGAGTGATATGACTCCAGAAGACTACAACTCTTCGAGCGTCGGAGTGAGGCTCGAGAATACTTATTGCGGGTGGCGGAAGCGTAAACGATACAAGTGACCAATATCCGGGATCGCGCAGGACTGACTGGGACTCCTCTAGGCGTCGGACGCGCTATCAAACTCTTCATCCAAGAGATCGCCTTCGTCAACATCTGGCCAAATCAACAAGCCAGGTGAGTACTATGAAAGTACTCGCAAGACAGTTCGGACATAAGGTATAACAAATGCAAACATGAAGCACATGAATAAGTTAACCAGTGCGATCAGACATAGAGATAATAAATACTGGGTGCCAAGCGAGGGTCTGAATGACGCCTCGAGCGGAAACTGCAGAATAGTAATGCGGGTGCCAAACGAGTGTCTGAAAGACTCCTCGAGCGGAAAATGCGGAATAATAATACAGGTGCCAAACGAGTGTCTGAAAGACTCCTCGAGCGGAAAATGCGGAATAATAATACTGGTGCCAAACGAGTGTCTGAAAGACTCCTCGAGCGGAAAATGCGGAATAATAATACTGGTGCCAAACGAGTGTCTGAAAGACTCCTCGAGCGGAAAATGCGGAATAATAATACTAGTGCCAAACGAGTGTCTGAAAGACTCCTCGAGCGGAAAATGCGGAACAATAATGCCACAGTCGGGCGTCGGGGCGACACCACATAAAGGGCTTATAACAGAAAGTAAAGACAGTGCATGCCGCAGTCGGACGTCTGAGCGACATCACATAAAGGGCTTATATTGTAACACAACAATACAATAGTTCGGGAATATAATTTACCACAAGCACGAGACAAATATAATGTTAGTCCATCCACAGGGATAACAATGAAATTGAATTTACCACTTGAGCTTGTTCACCGGGGGCAAGTTTTTCACACGGATAGATTTGGATGTAAAGTCTACATTACTGATCATGGATACGATGATTTGGAAAGAATTGACTCTGCAGAGTTTGTACTTAACCACAGCCAACGGATTTCAGTAGTCACGGGGACTAGTTCCGTCTATGGTGTTCTGGAAGGAACACGTCTAACCAGTACACACCCAATTTAACCATCCGAAGCCAGGGATCACCCTCGGCAACATTCAGGAAAAACCCTGAGTCGGGGAGGCTACAACCTCGCGTAGCATGGGATCAAATTTCTATACGCGCGCTATAAGGGGGTGCCCCCCTCTCGGTCCCAACCGGAAACACCCATGCCCCCTGACCGAATGACTGGCTTTAATCCTGGGCCAAGGTACCATCATCCCGGCCTCTCTGTTTGGTGTGTACACGGAAAGAGGTTACCAACTTACTAAACCGTATCCTGGCAATGAGACATGTGGTAGCACGGAAAGGGGAAGGGACGATAACACGGCTCCAACCATGTTAACGTCGGAAAAGTCGGATGACACAAGGCTGGCATGCTACAACAGTACCACCTTGCTGCCCTTCATGTCACCACATGATTAGGCCACCTCTCATCAGAGGTCATCGCAACTTTGGAACATGCGGGAAAAGATCGATAACGTGGCTCCAACCACGTTAACGTCGAAGAGAGTCGGATGACGCAAGGCTGGCATGATACAACAGTACCACCTTGCTGCCCTTCATGTCACCACATGAGTAGGCCACCTCTCATCAGAGGTCATCGCAACTTCGGAACAACCGGGTCGTTGCCTTACAAGCAACGATGTATTTATTGACACTCACATGCCACGCACAAACTTTCACATGAACATGCAAAACATCTGCCATATCAAATGTTCAAACATGCTTGCCTGGTTCGGAGAAGTCGGAGTCTAGCTCGGCGAAGTTCGCGGCTCCGTCCCCTCTCCCGGAACCTTTGCCAAATATTTTTCTAATAAATCCCATAAAAAACTAGACAAAATTTGGAGATTGACAGAAAAAGAATCACTCAAAAATACCTTTTCATTAAAAAGTTATAAAGGTTTCTGTCCAGGGACTTATCTGTAATGAAACAGAAAAGTTCCAGGGTTTTAACTGAGAAAACAGAAAACACTTCAGCTGGGAATGCGCAAGCGCAAAGGGGAAAACGTATTTTGCCCGAAGGCGCCAACAGAAAACGGTTCGGGGAAATAAAACAGAGGCTGACACGCGGGGCCCGCATGTCAGGTTTGAAAGCTCGCCGGCGCCCGAAGACGGCGGTGGACGCCGGTGTCGAACCACGGCGAGTTAGGAGAAACGGAGGGTACCAAGAGCTTCAGTGTCTTCTTCCGCGTCGGTGGGTGGTGGACTCGTCCAACGGGGAGCACCACGTCGACGGCGACACTGTCTCCGGCGGACGGCTGTTCGGGTGAGGTTGGGGAACTCCGGTGGAGGGCTGCAAAGTACGAATTGAGGCGCGGGTCAGAACGGGTGATGCAAGGAGAAGCTACTGGCAAGAGAATGGGGGCTGCGGAGCACACACGGGGGCGAATCGGGTTGGATCCCGTGGCGGGTCGCGGCGGCCGGAGTCGAGGAAGGAGACCCCCTCGCGGCTCTTCCAGTGGCTGGGCGTGCTCTAGGGGAAGTGTAGGGCTGGTGGGTGCTCAAGTTGAAGCTCGGGGCCTCTATTTATAGGCAGATCGACGGGGTGGCCGTGAACGGAGAATCTCCGGTGAGCGATTACGGCGGAGCAGTGGGTTGGCAGAGGGCTTGAGCGGTCGGGCAGCATCAGTGGATGTTACGGGACTCGTTTTGCAGCTAAACGGAGCTGGTCTTGGCGTAATGGTGTCTGTCCACGGTGAGGTGACCGCACGGGCTCAACGGCGGCAGAGAGCGTGCTCCGCGCCCTGCGGTTCACGACGAGAGCGGCAGCGCATTCGGGGGAGTGGACGGCCACGCGGCGGGCTCCGGTGGTTTGGGCGGCGCTGGGTGGAGTCGGCGGCGCCGTGTCTCCCGCTGGCGTCCGCAAAGCCGCCGCCGGCGTCGGTCACGGGGCGGCGCACCTTCTGCTGCTCGTCACCGACGCCCGCAAGATGCCAGGCACTCGTGCGGTGCAGGAACGAGAGGGCGAGGACGAGGAGCAAGGCGACGCGAGGGTACTGGCGAGATCGACGCCCGTCTCTGAAGAAAACGACAGTGAGCACTGACTGAACTCTGAAGTTAACTGAAGCTTGACAGTGACCAAGCATTGCAGGTGTTCGACAGTAGGTTTTGGTAAAGAGATAAATTTTTCTGGAGCTGTAACTTGGTGAGATGATCACTCAAAGCACCCAGGGGCTGCATGAATTTACTTGGAATTTTTGGAGAAAGTTTTGAATGAATTTCACCAAATTTGGCAAATCTGGTCCAAACTTGCAGCTGATGTAGTTTGAAATTTTTGAACTGGAGACCAGTGGATCTTCATGGTTCTAGGTTGAGGGTTCAAAGGACTAGGAGGGGAAAGAAGTTTGGTGGTAAAAGTCCAAACAGAAAATGGAGTTCCTTTGTAAATCTCCAAGAGGTAGAATTAGAAGGCAAAAAATATTTGAATGAAATTTGAATGGAAATAAATACATGGGGAGGTTCAACTTGCTGGATTTGATGCAAATCATGATCCAGAGGTGAGGGAAAGGTTAGGAGAGAGGATTTGCACTTATGCCATGGCAAGAAGGAATAGTTGAAAGTGGCAAAGGACTTTCCAAAAGCCATAGTGCATTCTCAAAAATATTTCAAAGGTTATTTTCTCAAATGAAAAACATTTTGTCTTGAGTCCAATGAAAAGCAAGAACCTCCAAGGTCAAAGGCAGATCTTGGGTGAATCCAAATAAAATTTTTGCCATAAAGAAAAATATTTGAGAGTGAGAGTTCTCTTGAAGAAAATTTTTAAATCACTCCCTTCAAGTCAAATAAAAATCTTTTGAGAAATCCAAATAAAAACTTGGGTGTCACAACACCTACCCCCTTAGGAAAAATCTTGTCCTCGAGATTTCTGCTGATCCTCAAATAGATATGGATACTCTGCTCGGAGGAAATCTTCCCTTTCCCATGTGGCTTCATCCTCAGTGTGGTTGCTCCACTGGACCCTGAAAAATTTTGTCGTTTTCTGATGGGTCCTCCGTTCAGACTCTTCTAAAATCTTTACTGGCCTTTCTCTGTAGGTGAGATCTGGTTGCATATCAATGTCCTCATGAGGTACATGTTTCTCCGGGTTACTCACACATTTCCTCAACTGCGAGACGTGGAATACGTCATGGACGTCTGACAGCTCCTTGGGGAGGTCTAGTTGGTAGGCTACTGTGCCTCTTCGTGCCTTTACACAAAATGGTCCAATAAACCTTGGGGCTAGCTGCCCCTTAATTTTGAACCGTTGCAGACCCCTCATAGGAGATACTCGGAGGTATACGGAATCACCAGGTTCAAAGCTGACCTCACGATGCTTCTGATCATAGTAGCTCTTTTGTCGGCTCTGTGCTGTCTTGAGTCTGTCCCTGATTTGTTTAACTTTTTCCTCGGCCTCTTTAAGCATATCTGGGCCGAAGATACGACTATCACCTGTTTCTGACCAATTCAATGGGGTACGACACCTCCGTCCGTACAATGCTTCAAAGGGTGCCATTTGCAAGCTGGCTTGGTAACTGTTGTTGTACACAAATTCGGCATACGGCAAACTCTCTTCCCAACTGGTTCCATAGGTGAGCACACAGGCTCTTAGCATATCCTCTAGGATTTGGTTTACACATTCTGTTTGTCCGTCTGTCTGAGGGTGGTATGCTGTACTGAAAGCTAGTTGCGTGCCCAGAGCTTGTTGTAGGTGTTCCCAAAATTTGGAGACGAATTGGGTGCCTCGGTCAGATATTATAGTCTTCGGGACTCCATGCAAGCAAACTATACGGGAGAGATAAAGTTTTGCCAGTCTTTGTGTGGAGTAGGTAGTCTTCACGGGAATGAAGTGTGCAACCTTGGTTAGTCGGTCTGTGATGACCCATATGGCGTCATTTCCACGCTGTGATCGGGGTAATCCGACAATGAAGTCCATTCCTATTTCATCCCATTTCCACTCCGGTATCCTGTTAGGCTGGAGTAGCCCTGCTGGCTTTTGGTGCTCGGCCTTGATGCGCTGACATGAATCGCAACAAGCAACGAATGTGGCTATATCTCTTTTCATACTGTGCCACCAAAATCTTTCCTGGATGTCCTTGTACATTTTGGTTCCTCCAGGATTTATCGAGTATGGAGCGGTGTGGCTCTCCGTCAAGATCTGTTGCTTGAGTTCCTCAATGTTAGGTACGCAAAGTCTGTCCCGGTACCATAATGTTCCTTCACTGTCCGTGACGAATTCCGAAGTCTTACTACGGTTCATTTTCTTCTTTATGCCTTCGATACTGGGATGTCCCTGTTGAGCCTTCTTGATTTGTTCCACCAAGGTGGGTTGTATCTCCAGGTTCGATATGGTGCCCTCAGAGACTAACATCATGTTGAGCCGAGTGAATTCTCGCTGAAACTCAGGCCTCATGTTTTGCTGACCGTCATTGTCCGGGCTGGGGTTTCGACTAAGGGCATCGGCCACTACATTTGCCTTCCCTGGCTGGTAGTGAATACCGACGTCATAGTCCTTGACCAGTTCCAACCAGCGTCGTTGGCGTAAATTCAGCTCTGGCTGTGTGAAAATATATTTGAGGCTCTTATGGTCCGTATATATTTCACAGCGATTTCCCAACAGAAAGTGCCTCCACTCCTTGAGTGCATGTATAACTGCTGCTAGTTCCAAGTCATGTGTTGGGTAATTTTCCTCATGTTTTCGCAGCTGTCTGGAGGCATATGCGACAACTTTGCCATCCTGCATTAGCACACATCCGAGACCTTTTCGGGACGCGTCACAATACACCTCAAAGCTCTTGTGTATGTCTGGTACGGTTAAGACTGGTGCGGTTGTTAGCTTCTTCTTGAGTTCTTGGAAGCTCTGCTCACATGCTTCCGTCCATACGAATTTCTTTTCTTTCTTGAGTAGTTGGGTCATAGGCTTTGCCACAGTGGAGAATCCTTCAACAAATCTCCTGTAATATCCGGCCATTCCTAGGAAACTCCGCACATCTGTAACATTTGCGGGTGGCTTCCAGTCCAGTATGGTCTTGACTTTTTCTGGGTCTACGGCCACGCCTTCTTGGTTCAGTATATGGCCTAAGAAACCAACTTGTCTTAGCCAAAATTCGCATTTGCTAAATTTGGCGTACAACTGATGTTTCCTCAATTCTCCCAAAACAATTCTGAGGTGCTCAGCATGTTCTTCTGGTGTCCTTGAGTAAACCAGAATGTCGTCGATGAATACCACCACAAATTTGTCCATGAATTTCATGAATAATTTGTTCATGAGGTGGACGAAATATGCGGGGGCGTTCGTTAGTCCAAAAGGCATCACCGTAAACTCGTATAACCCATATCTGGAAGTGAATTCTGTCTTGGGGATATCCTCCGTTCGTACCTTCAGTTGATGGTATCCTGATCTCAAATCAATCTTTGAAAATACTTTAGCTTGTGCGAGCTGGTCAAACAAATCATTTATCCGTGGCATCGGGTATTTGTTTTTGATGGTGACCATATTGAGGGCTCGATAGTCTATGCATAGTCTCAGTGTCCCATCCTTCTTCTTGGCGAACAATACGGGCGAACCCCAAGGTGAGGAGCTGGCTCGAATAAATCCTTTGTCCAATAATTCTTTTATCTGCTTCTTTAACTCCACCAATTCTGAGGGTGCCATTCTATACGGCTTCTTATAAATGGGAGCGGTGCCAGGTGCTAGTTCAATGCTGAATTCGATCTATCGGTCTGGTGGCATACCTGGTAGTTCTTCCGGGAACACATCAGGGAACTCGCATACCACTGGCACTTTTCTTAATTCTGCGATGTCCATCTTGTTCAGTTTTGGTTTCTGTGATCGTGCCCTTTCTTGAGCGGAAACTCTTATAGTCTTGCCGCGATGGTGAGTGAGAATCACTGTCCGATTGAAACAGTCGATGAATCCTTTGTTGGTGGTTAACCAGTCCATTCCCAAAATGACATCCAGTCCTTTACTTTCCAACACGATGAGATTCGCGTGGAACGGTAGTCCTTCGAACTCAATGACCACTCCTTGGCAGTAACCCTGAGCAATTTGCTTATTTCCGGGGGACTTGATGATCATAGATTTTTCCAAGGGGAGTATCGGAAAACCATGTTGCGAAACAAAACTCTTCGAAACGAACGAATGGGAAGCTCCAGAATCAAACAAAACCGTGGCAGGTACTGTGTTGACAGGGAACGTACCGAGCACGATGTCTGGGGCATTCTGCGCTTCTTCCCTGGTCACATGGTTCAAGTGACCCTTCCTGTGGTTGTTGCTGGGATTGAAGTTGTTGCGCTTGGGGGCTCGATTGTTTCCACCATTGTTCGGCTTGGGTGCAGAGTCTCTTGGCTTCGGGCACTGTTTAGCGTAATGCCCTTGCTGACCACAAGCATAGCAGGTGACCCCTGGACGGTATGTGAACTCCTTGTCTCTGGCATGAAATTGTCCGACGGGTCTTGGCTCAGTAGTCGTGGATCTCCTCGTGTCTGTCCTTGGGACCTCAGTCTTGCCTCGGTTGCTGCGGGCAAGAGTCGTCTTGTCCCTCTTCCGCTTGCGGATATCTTCCAGACTACGGCGCTCATTCTCCAGGGTGATGGCCTTGTCCACCAGCGTCTTAAAATCCGGAAAGGTGTGTACAATCAGTTGGCATCTTAATGCTGGTGCCAGGCCGTCCAGGAATTTTTCCATCTTCTTGTTTTCTGTCATGTGCTCGTCGTAGGCATAACAAGACAGTTGGGTAAACTGGCAGTTGTATTCTGTGACGGTCATGCCTCTTTGCTTCAGGTCATCAAACTCTCTCTTCTTGATCTTTAGGATGCTCCTGGGAATGTGTGCCCCACGGAAGCCTTCCTTGAATTCTTCCCAGGTGATGTTGTGTTCCCCGGGGTGCATGTGTAGGAAGTTTTCCCACCATGCTGCGGCTGCTCCAGTAAGGTAGTGTGGTGCATAAAGCACCTTCTCATGATCTGAGCATTGAGCGATAATCAGTTTCCTTTCAATCTCGCGAAGCCAATCATCGGCTTCCAGTGGCTTGTCGGTGTGAGCAAAAGTTGAGGGGCGAGTCTTCTGTAACTCAGATAACTTGGAATGTGGTTGATAGGGTTCACGGTGGTTTCCCATATTGATGACATGGTTCATCATCTCCTGGTGTTGTTGCTGGCTTTGCTCGAAGAGACGGCATACTTGAGATAGTGCCGCTTCGCTGTCCTGTTGGCTGGACTGACCCTGAGTGAAATTGTTGCTGGTCTGTGTTCCGTAAACCTCTTCTGGCTGATTGGGCATAGAGCGAGTCCAAGGGCGAGACATTTTTCCAGTCTGGGGTATCATTTGCAAAACCCATGAGAAAAAACCGTGTAGCGCAGGAAAACCCTTACAAAGGCAATAATCAAAAAGGTTTCAAGGTTTTCAAGAAACACAAATGATTTTTCATGGAGAAGAAGTGCTTAACACAAAACTTACATGCGAAAGCAAATACAAGATACAGCACTCAGGTTGTGCGTACACAATCCTGACATGTTATTAAAAACTAGCGTACTACTACAGAAGGCAGCAAACACACCAATACAAACTAGCGTACAGATAAAAACAACACATCACACAAGCAGGCATAACACGCGGCTACTCGGTGCTCTCAGTCGGAGATGGTGAAGATCTCCTTCCCCTTGCCGATGGCAAGGCTCAGCGGTCCAGGAGAATCAACCTCTTCCTCTCTAGCTGGCTCCTGGCGTGCGACGCTGCGCTGCGGTGTTGGTGCGGGGGCGACTGGTGGTAGAGCGCGTGCGGCAGGCGGTGCGGCTCTGACTGGAGTAGGAGCGATGACTCGGTCGAACTCCTCAGTGGTAGGCAGACGGCGAGCAGTGGCCAAAACGGCAGGTGCATACGAGGCTGAAGACGAGACGAATGTCAGAGGCGGCGCCGTTTGGAGAAGCTCCTTCCTGCTGGCAGGACCGCCCCGGACTAATCCATGCGGGCAGCCACAAGATCATCTACGAGGTTGTCGAAAGACTCCTCCAGAGTCTTGAGATACTCCACAACCATCTCGATGGCTTCATCTCGCTCTCCCCGATGGCAGGCGAACGCATAGTGGCTGGTGTATGGCACATGGCATGGGAGGTAGCGGTAGCGACGAGTCTTCATCGTAGGAAGGATGTCCCGAAGGCGAGCTATGGCCTCACGGGCAGCCATCTGCATGGCATGCCTCTCCGTAGGCATGGCTCTTCCCGTAAAACAGAAATGGCGTGCAGCTGAACGTCCTCCCTTGAACTGCACCACAGCCTGGTGCATAGACACGTCGTCACTGAGCTTGTGCTGATAGAGGGTGAACTCCGGGCGAGCTGCTGGCCCGATCGCGAGCTTAGTGATGGAGACGAGGAGCTTGACAAACCCCTCGGGCACGTTGGTGAACACTCGATTCTCACAGCCGCTGCCAGCCATCTACAAAAGTAGGCAAAAATTCTGAGTAGTCATGTCATAAATTTTATGATGACCAACAAAAAATAGCTACAATTGCAAAATGCTGAAGAAGCACTAAGACGCTAATAACCGATTAGCGATCGCACCTAGTGGCTTCCTACAGTCAGCCTGGCTCTGATACCAAGCTTGTCACGACCTGTTTTTCAATAAAATAATTATTGAGAAACCAATCCCTGTTACGGACCAGCGAGGAAGAATTCCTTCTCACTGATAGACAATACATTGGTCACAGAAGAAAAATACCAGGAGTACTAAATATAATACAAAGTTGAGCAGAGACTGCCCAACAATTTATTACATGCACGCCGATAAAACAATACGGCGGATAGGGTGGCGAACTTCTAACTCACAATAATAACGGTGGTGGGGATATCACCGCGAGGCGAGTGATATGACTCCAGAAGACTACAACTCTTCGAGCGTCGGAGTGAGGCTCGAGAATACTTATTGCGGGTGGCGGAAGCGTAAACGATACAAGTGACCAATATCCGGGATCGCGCAGGACTGACTGGGACTCCTCTAGGCGTCGGACGCGATATCAAACTCTTCATCCAAGAGATCGCCTTCGTCAACATCTGGCCAAATCAACAAGCCAGGTGAGTACTATGAAAGTACTCGCAAGACAGTTCGGACATAAGGTATAACAAATGCAAACATGAAGCACATGAATAAGTTAACCAGTGCGATCAGACATAGAGATAATAAATACTGGGTGCCAAGCGAGGGTCTGAATGACGCCTCGAGCGGAAACTGCAGAATAGTAATGCGGGTGCCAAACGAGTGTCTGAAAGACTCCTCGAGAGGAAAATGCGGAATAATAATACAGGTGCCAAACGAGTGTCTGAAAGACTCCTTGAGCGGAAAATGCGGAATAATAATACTGGTGCCAAACGAGTGTCTGAAAGACTCCTCGAGCGGAAAATGCGGAATAATAATACTGGTGCCAAACGAGTGTCTGAAAGACTCCTCGAGCGGAAAATGCGGAATAATAATACTAGTGCCAAACGAGTGTCTGAAAGACTCCTCGAGCGGAAAATGCGGAATAATAATACTTGTGCCAAACGAGTGTCTGAAAGACTCCTTGAGCGGAAAATGCGGAATAATAATACTGGTGCCAAACGAGTGTTTGAAAGACTCCTCGAGCGGAAAATGCGGAATAATAATACTGGTGCCAAACGAGTGTCTGAAAGACTCCTCGAGCGGAAAATGCGGAACAATAATGCCACAGTCGGGCGTCGGGGCGACACCACATAAAGGGCTTATAACAGAAAGTAAAGACAGTGCATGCCGCAGTCGGACGTCTGAGCGACATCATATAAAGGGCTTATATTGTAACACAACAATACAATAGTTCGGGAATATAATTTATCACAAGCACGAGACAAATATAATGTTAGTCCATCCACAGGGATAACAATGAAATTGAATTTACCACTTGAGCTTGTTCACCGGGGGCAAGTTTTTCACACGGATAGATTTGGATGTAAAGTCTACATTACTGATCATGGATACGATGATTTGGAAAGAATTGACTCTTCAGAGTTTGTACTTAACCACAGCCAACGGATTTCAGTAGTCACGGGGACTAGTTCCATCTACGGTGTTCTGGAAGGAACACGTCTAACCAGTACACACCCAATTTAACCATCCGAAGCCAGGGATCACCCTCGGCAACATTCAGGAAAAACCCTGAGTCGGGGAGGCTACAACCTCGCGTAGCATGGGATCAAATTTCTATACGCGCGCTATAAGGGGGTGCCCCCCCTCTCGGTCCCAACCGGAAACACCCATGCCCCTGACCGAATGACTGGCTTTAATCCTGGGCCAAGGTACCATCATCCCGGCCTCTCTGTTTGGTGTGTACACGGAAAGAGGTTACCAACTTACTAAACCGTATCCTGGCAATGAGACATGTGGTAGCACGGAAAGGGGAAGGGACGATAACACGGCTCCAACCATGTTAACGTCGAAAAAGTCGGATGACACAAGGCTGGCATGCTACAACAGTACCACCTTGCTGCCCTTCATGTCACCACATGATTAGGCCACCTCTCATCAGAGGTCATCGCAACTTTGGAACATGCGGGAAAAGATCGATAACGTGGCTCCAACCACGTTAACGTCGAAGAGAGTCGGATGACGCAAGGCTGGCATGCTACAACAGTACCACCTTGCTGCCCTTCATGTCACCACATGATTAGGCCACCTCTCATCAGAGGTCATCGCAACTTCGGAACAACCGGGTCGTTGCCTTACAAGCAACGAGGTATTTATCGACACTCACATGCCACGCACAAACTTTCACATGAACATGCAAAACATCTGCCATATCAAATGTTCAAACATGCTTGCCTGGTTCGGAGAAGTCGGAGTCTAGCTCGGCGAAGTTCGCGGCTCCGTCCCCTCTCCCGGAACCTACGGCAATCACGAAACGGGGTACTAACGTGAAAACCAACACATGCACAGAAACTTTGCCAAATATTTTTCAAATAAATCCCATAAAAAACTAGACAAAATTTGGAGATTGACAGAAAAATAATCACTCAAAAATACCTTTTCATTAAAAAGTTATAAAGGTTTCTGTCCAGGGACTTATCTGTAATGAAACAGAAAAGTTCCAGGGTTTTAACTGAGAAAACAGAAAACGCTTCGGCTGGGAATGCGCAAGCGCAAAGGGGAAAACGTATTTTGCCCGAAGGCGCCAACAGGAAACGGTTCGGGGAAATAAAACAGAGGCTGACACGCGGGGCCCGCATGTCAGGTTTGAAAGCTCGTCGGCGCCCGAAGACGACGGTGGACGCCGGCGTCGAACCACGGCGAGTTAGGAGAAACGGAGGGTACCAAGAGCTTCAGTGTCTTCTTCCGCGTCGGTGGGTGGTGGACTCGTCCAACGGGGAGCACCACGTCGACGGCGACACTATCTCCGGCGGACGGCTGTTCGGGTGAGGTTGGGGAACTCCGGTGGAGGGCTGCAAAGTACGAATTGAGGCGCGGGTCAGAACGGGTGATGCAAGGAGAAGCTACTGGCAAGAGAATGGGGGCTGCAGAGCACACACGGGGGCGAATCGGGCTGGATTCCGTGGCGGGTCGCGGTGGCTGGAGTCGAGGAAGGAGACCTCCTCGCGGCTCTTCCAGTGGCTGGGCGTGCTCTAGGGGAAGTGTAGGGCTGGTGGGTGCTCGAGTTGAAGCTCGGGGCCTCTATTTATAGGCAGATCGACGGGGTGGCCGTGAACGGAGAATCTCCGACGAGCGATTACGGCGGAGCAGTGGGTTGGCAGAGGGCTTGAGCGGTCGGGCAGCGTCAGTGGATGTTACGGGACTCGTTTTGCAGCTAAACGGAGCCGGTCTTGGCGTAATGGTGTCTGTCCACGGTGAGGTGACCGCACGGGCTCAACGGCGGCAGAGAGCGCGCTCCGCGCCCTGCGGTTCACGACGAGAGCGGCAGCGCATTCGGGGGAGTGGACGGCCACGCGGCGGGCTCCGGTGGTTTGGGCGGCGCTGGGTGGAGTCGGCGGCGCCGTGTCTCCCGCTGGCGTCCGCAAAGCCGCCGCCGGCGTCGGTCACGGGGCGGCGCACCTTCTGCTGCTCGTCGCCGACGCCCGCAAGATGCCAGGCACTCGTGCGGTGCAGGAACGAGAGGGCGAGGACGAGGAGCAAGGCGACGCGAGGGTACTGGCGATATCGACGCCCGTCTCTGAAGAAAACGACAGTGAGCACTGACTGAACTCTGAAGTTAACTGAAGCTTGACAGTGACCAAGCATTGCAGGTGTTCGACAGTAGGTTTTGGTAAAGAGATAAATTTTTCTGGAGCTGTAACTTGGTGAGATGATCACTCAAAGCACCCAGGGGCTGCATGAATTTACTTGGAATTTTTGGAGAATGTTTTGAATGAATTTCACCAAATTTGGCAAATCTGGTCCAAACTTGCAGCTGATGTAGTTTGAAATTTTTGAACTGTAGACCAGTGGATCTTCATGGTTCTAGGTTGAGAGTTCAAAGGACTAGGAGGGGAAAGAAGTTTGGTGGTAAAAGTCCAAACAGAAAATGGAGTTCCTTTGTAAATCTCCAAGAGGTAGAATTAGAAGGCAGAAAATATTTGAATGAAATTTGAATGGAAATAAATACATGGGGAGGTTCAACTTGCTGGATTTGATGAAAATCATGATCCAGAGGTGAGGGAAAGGTTAGGAGAGAGGATTTGCACTAATGCCATGGCAAGAAGGAATAGTTGAAAGTGGCAAAGGACTTTCCAAAAGCCATAGTGCATTCTCAAAAATATTTCAAAGGTTATTTTCTCAAATGAAAAACATTTTGTCTTGAGTCCAATGAAAAGCAAGAACCAGGTCAAAGGCAGATCTTGGGTGAATCCAAATAAAATTTTTGCCATAAAGAAAAATATTTGAGAGTGAGAGTTCTCTTGAAGAAAAATTTTAAATCACTCCCTTCAAGTCAAATAAAAATCTTTTGAGAAATCCAAATAAAAACTTGGGTGTCACAACACCTACCCCCTTAGGAAAAATCTCGTCCTCGAGATTTCTGCTGATCCTTAAATAGATATGGATACTCTGCTCGGAGGAAATCTTCCCTTTCCCATGTGGCTTCATCCTCAGTGTGGTTGCTCCACTGGACCCTGAAAATTTTTGTCGTTTTCTGACGGGTCCTCCGTTCAGACTCTTCTAAAATCTTTACTGGCCTTTCTCTGTAGGTGAGATCTGGTTGCATATCAATGTCCTCATGAGGTACATGTTTCTCCGGGTTACTCACACATTTCCTCAACTGCGAGACGTGGAATACGTCATGGACGTCTGACAGCTCCTTGGGGAGGTCTAGTTGGTAGGCTACTGTGCCTCTTCGTGCCTTTACACAAAATGGTCCAATAAACCTTGGGGCTAGCTTCCCCTTAATTTTGAACCGTTGCAGACCCCTCAAAGGAGATACTCGGAGGTATACGGAATCACCAGGTTCAAAGCTGACCTCACGATGCTTCTGATCATAGTAGCTCTTTTGTCGGCTCTGTGCTGTCTTGAGTCTGTCCCTGATTTGTTTAACTTTTTCCTCGGCCTCTTTAAGCATATCTGGGCCGAAGATACGACTGTCACCTGTTTCTGACCAATTCAATGGGGTACGACACCTCCATCCGTACAATGCTTCAAAGGGTGCCATTTGCAAGCTGGCTTGGTAGCTGTTGTTGTACGCAAATTCGGCATACGGCAAACTCTCTTCCCAACTGGTTCCATAGGTGAGCACATAGGCTCTTAGCATATCCTCTAGGATTTGGTTTACACGTTCTGTTTGTCCGTCTGTCTGAGGGTGGTATGCTGTACTGAAAGCTAGTTGCGTGCCCAGAGCTTGTTGTAGGTGTTCCCAAAATTTGGAGACGAATTGGGTGCCTCGGTCAGATATTATAGTCTTCGGGACTCCATGCAAGCAAACTATACGGGAGAGATAAAGTTTTGCCAGTCTTTGTGTGGAGTAGGTAGTCTTCACGGGAATGAAGTGTGCAACCTTGGTTAGTCGGTCTGTGATGACCCATATGGCGTCATTTCCACGCTGTGATCGGGGTAATCCGACAATGAAGTCCATTCCTATTTCATCCCATTTCCACTCCGGTATCCTGTTAGGCTGGAGTAGCCCTGCTGGCTTTTGGTGCTCGGCCTTGATGCGCTGACATGAATCGCAACAAGCAACGAATGTGGCTATATCTCTTTTCATACCGTGCCACCAAAATCTTTCCTGGATGTCCTTGTACATTTTGGTTCCTCCAGGATTTATCGAGTATGGAGCGGTGTGGCTCTCCGTCAAGATCTGTTGCTTGAGTTCCTCAATGTTAGGTACGCAAAGTCTGTCCCGGTACCATAATGTTCCTTCACTGTCCGTGACGAATTCCGATGTCTTACTACGGTTCATTTTCTTCTTTATGCCTTCGATACTGAGATGTCCCTGTTGAGCCTTCTTGATTTGTTCCACCAAGGTGGCTTGTATCTCCAGGTTCGATATGGTGCCCTCAGAGACTAACATCATGTTGAGCCGAGTGAATTCTCGCTGAAACTTAGGCCTCAAGTTTTGCTGACTGTCATTGTCCGGGCTGGGGTTTCGACTAAGGGCATCGGCCACTACATTTGCCTTCCCTGGGTGGTAGTGAATACCGACGTCATAGTCCTTGACCAGTTCCAACCAGCGTCGTTGGCGTAAATTCAGCTCTGGCTGTGTGAAAATATATTTGAGGCTCTTATGGTCCGTATATATTTCACAGCGATTTCCCAATAGAAAGTGCCTCCACTCCTTGAGTGCATGTATAACTGCTGCTAGTTCCAAGTCATGTGTTGGGTAATTTTCCTCATGTTTTCGCAGCTGTCTGGAGGCATATGCGACAACTTTGCCATCCTGCATTAGCACACATCCGAGACCTTTTCGGGACACGTCACAATACACCTCAAAGCTCTTGTGTATGTCTGGTACGGTTAAGACTGGTGCGGTTGTTAGCTTCTTCTTGAGTTCTTGGAAGCTCTGCTCACATGCTTCCGTCCATACGAATTTCTTGTCTTTCTTGAGTAGTTGGGTCATAGGCTTTGCCACAGTGGAGAATCCTTCAATAAATCTCCTGTAATATCCGGCCATTCCTAGGAAACTCCGCACATCTGTAACATTTACGGGTGGCTTCCAGTCCAGTATGGTCTTGACTTTTTCTGGGTCTACGGCCACGCCTTCTTGGTTCAGTATATGGCCTAAGAAACCAACTTGTCTTAGCCAAAATTCGCATTTGCTAAATTTGGCGTACAACTGATGTTTCCTCAATTCTCCCAAAACAATTCTGAGGTGCTCAGCATGTTCTTCTGGTGTCCTTGAGTAAACCAGAATGTCGTCGATGAATACCACCACAAATTTGTCCATGAATTTCATGAATACTTTGTTCATGAGGTGGACGAAATATGCGGGGGCGTTCGTTAGTCCAAAAGGCATCACCGTAAACTCGTATAACCCATATCTAGAAGTGAATGATGTCTTGGGGATATCCTCTGTTCGTACCTTCAGTTGATGGTATCCTGATCTCAAATCAATCTTTGAAAATACTTTAGCTTGTGCGAGCTGGTCAAACAAATCATTTATCCGTGGCATCGGGTATTTGTTTTTGATGGTGACCATATTGAGGGCTCGATAGTCTATGCATAGTCTCAGTGTCCCATCCTTCTTCTTGGCGAACAATACGGGCGAACCCCAAGGTGAGGAGCTGGCTCGAATAAATCCTTTGTCCAATAATTCTTTTATCTGCTTCTTTAACTCCACCAATTCTGAGGGTGCCATTCTATACGGCTTCTTATAAATGGGAGCGGTGCCAGGTGCTAGTTCAATGCTGAATTCGATCTCTCGGTCTGGTGGCATACCTGGTAGTTCTTCCGGGAACACATCAGGGAACTCGCATACCACTGGCACTTTTCTTAATTCTGCGATGTCCATCTTGTTCAGTTTTGGTTTCTGTGATCGTGGCCTTTCTTGAGCGGAAACTCTTATAGTCTTGCCGTGATGGTGAGTGAGAATCACTGTCCGATTGAAACAGTCGATGAATCCTTTGTTGGTGGTTAACCAGTCCATTCCCAAAATGACATCCAGTCCTTTACTTTCCAACACGATGAGATTCGCGTGGAACGGTAGTCCTTCGAACTCAATGACCACTCCTTGGCAGTAACCCTGAGCAATTTGCTTATTTCCGGGGGACTTGATGATCATAGATTTTTCCAAGGGGAGTATCGGAAAACCATGTTGCGAAACAAAACTCTTCGAAACGAACGAATGGGAAGCTCCAGAATCAAACAAAACCGTGGCAGGTACTGTGTTGACAGGGAACGTACCGAGCACGATGTCTGGGGCATTCTGCGCTTCTTCCCTGGTCACATGGTTCAAGTGACCCTTCCTGTGGTTGTTGCTGGGATTGAAGTTGTTGCGCTTGGGGGCTCGATTGTTTCCACCATTGTTCGGCTTGGGTGCAGAGTCTCTTGGCTTCGGGCACTGTTTAGCGTAATGCCCTTGCTGACCACAAGCATAGCAGGTGACCCCTGGACGGTATGTGAACTCCTTGTCTCTGGCATGAAATTGTCCGACGGGTCTTGGCTCAGTAGTCGTGGATCTCCTCGTGTCTGTCCTTGGGACCTCAGTCTTGCCTCGGTTGCTGCGGGCAAGAGTCGTCTTGTCCCTCTTCCGCTTGCGGATATCTTCCAGACTACGGCGCTCATTCTCCAGGGTGATGGCCTTGTCCACCAGCGTCTTAAAATCCGGAAAGGTGTGTACAATCAGTTGGCATCTTAATGCTGGTGCCAGGCCGTCCAGGAATTTTTCCATCTTCTTGTTTTCTGTCATGTGCTCGTCGTAGGCATAACAAGACAGTTGGGTAAACTGGCAGTTGTATTCTGTGACGGTCATGCCTCTTTGCTTCAGGTCATCAAACTCTCTCTTCTTGATCTTTAGGATGCTCCTGGGAATGTGTGCCCCACGGAAGCCTTCCTTGAATTCTTCCCAGGTGATGTTGTGTTCCCCGGGGTGCATGTGTAGGAAGTTTTCCCACCATGCTGCGGCTGCTCCAGTAAGGTAGTGTGGTGCATAAAGCACCTTCTCATGATCTGAGCATTGAGCGATAATCAGTTTCCTTTCAATCTCGCGAAGCCAATCATCGGCTTCCAGTGGCTTGTCGGTGTGAGCAAAAGTTGAGGGGCGAGTCTTCTGTAACTCAGATAACTTGGAATGTGGTTGATAGGGTTCACGGTGGTTTCCCATATTGATGACATGGTTCATCATCTCCTGGTGTTGTTGCTGGCTTTGCTCGAAGAGACGGCATACTTGAGATAGTGCCGCTTCGCTGTCCTGTTGGCTGGACTGACCCTGAGTGAAATTGTTGCTGGTCTGTGTTCCGTAAACCTCTTCTGGCTGATTGGGCATAGAGCGAGTCCAAGGGCGAGACATTTTTCCAGTCTGGGGTATCATTTGCAAAACCCATGAGAAAAAACCGTGTAGCGCAGGAAAACCCTTACAAAGGCAATAATCAAAAAGGTTTCAAGGTTTTCAAGAAACACAAATGATTTTTCATGGAGAAGAAGTGCTTAACACAAAACTTACATGCGAAAGCAAATACAAGATACAGCACTCAGGTTGTGCGTACACAATCCTGACATGTTATTAAAAACTAGCGTACTACTACAGAAGGCAGCAAACACACCAATACAAACTAGCGTACAGATAAAAACAACACATCACACAAGCAGGCATAACACGCGGCTACTCGGTGCTCTCAGTCGGAGATGGTGAAGATCTCCTTCCCCTTGCCGATGGCAAGGCTCAGCGGTCCAGGAGAATCAACCTCTTCCTCTCTAGCTGGCTCCTGGCGTGCGACGCTGCGCTGCGGTGTTGGTGCGGGGGCGACTGGTGGTAGAGCGCGTGCGGCAGGCGGTGCGGCTCTGACTGGAGTAGGAGCGATGACTCGGTCGAACTCCTCAGTGGTAGGCAGACGGCGAGCAGTGGCCAAAACGGCAGGTGCATACGAGGCTGAAGACGAGACGAATGTCAGAGGCGGCGCCGTTTGGAGAAGCTCCTTCCTGCTGGCAGGACCGCCCCGGACTAATCCATGCGGGCAGCCACAAGATCATCTACGAGGTTGTCGAAAGACTCCTCCAGAGTCTTGAGATACTCCACAACCATCTCGATGGCTTCATCTCGCTCTCCCCGATGGCAGGCGAACGCATAGTGGCTGGTGTATGGCACATGGCATGGGAGGTAGCGGTAGCGACGAGTCTTCATCGTAGGAAGGATGTCCCGAAGGCGAGCTATGGCCTCACGGGCAGCCATCTGCATGGCATGCCTCTCCGTAGGCATGGCTCTTCCCGTAAAACAGAAATGGCGTGCAGCTGAACGTCCTCCCTTGAACTGCACCACAGCCTGGTGCATAGACACGTCGTCACTGAGCTTGTGCTGATAGAGGGTGAACTCCGGGCGAGCTGCTGGCCCGATCGCGAGCTTAGTGATGGAGACGAGGAGCTTGACAAACCCCTCGGGCACGTTGGTGAACACTCGATTCTCACAGCCGCTGCCAGCCATCTACAAAAGTAGGCAAAAATTCTGAGTAGTCATGTCATAAATTTTATGATGACCAACAAAAAATAGCTACAATTGCAAAATGCTGAAGAAGCACTAAGACGCTAATAACCGATTAGCGATCGCACCTAGTGGCTTCCTACAGTCAGCCTGGCTCTGATACCAAGCTTGTCACGACCTGTTTTTCAATAAAATAATTATTGAGAAACCAATCCCTGTTACGGACCAGCGAGGAAGAATTCCTTCTCACTGATAGACAATACATTGGTCACAGAAGAAAAATACCAGGAGTACTAAATATAATACAAAGTTGAGCAGAGACTGCCCAACAATTTATTACATGCACGCCGATAAAACAATACGGCGGATAGGGTGGCGAACTTCTAACTCACAATAATAACGGTGGTGGGGATATCACCGCGAGGCGAGTGATATGACTCCAGAAGACTACAACTCTTCGAGCGTCGGAGTGAGGCTCGAGAATACTTATTGCGGGTGGCGGAAGCGTAAACGATACAAGTGACCAATATCCGGGATCGCGCAGGACTGACTGGGACTCCTCTAGGCGTCGGACGCGATATCAAACTCTTCATCCAAGAGATCGCCTTCGTCAACATCTGGCCAAATCAACAAGCCAGGTGAGTACTATGAAAGTACTCGCAAGACAGTTCGGACATAAGGTATAACAAATGCAAACATGAAGCACATGAATAAGTTAACCAGTGCGATCAGACATAGAGATAATAAATACTGGGTGCCAAGCGAGGGTCTGAATGACGCCTCGAGCGGAAACTGCAGAATAGTAATGCGGGTGCCAAACGAGTGTCTGAAAGACTCCTCGAGAGGAAAATGCGGAATAATAATACAGGTGCCAAACGAGTGTCTGAAAGACTCCTTGAGCGGAAAATGCGGAATAATAATACTGGTGCCAAACGAGTGTCTGAAAGACTCCTCGAGCGGAAAATGCGGAATAATAATACTGGTGCCAAACGAGTGTCTGAAAGACTCCTCGAGCGGAAAATGCGGAATAATAATACTAGTGCCAAACGAGTGTCTGAAAGACTCCTCGAGCGGAAAATGCGGAATAATAATACTTGTGCCAAACGAGTGTCTGAAAGACTCCTCGAGCGGAAAATGCGGAATAATAATACTGGTGCCAAACGAGTGTTTGAAAGACTCCTCGAGCGGAAAATGCGGAATAATAATACTGGTGCCAAACGAGTGTCTGAAAGACTCCTCGAGCGGAAAATGCGGAACAATAATGCCACAGTCGGGCGTCGGGGCGACACCACATAAAGGGCTTATAACAGAAAGTAAAGACAGTGCATGCCGCAGTCGGACGTCTGAGCGACATCATATAAAGGGCTTATATTGTAACACAACAATACAATAGTTCGGGAATATAATTTATCACAAGCACGAGACAAATATAATGTTAGTCCATCCACAGGGATAACAATGAAATTGAATTTACCACTTGAGCTTGTTCACCGGGGGCAAGTTTTTCACACGGATAGATTTGGATGTAAAGTCTACATTACTGATCATGGATACGATGATTTGGAAAGAATTGACTCTTCAGAGTTTGTACTTAACCACAGCCAACGGATTTCAGTAGTCACGGGGACTAGTTCCATCTACGGTGTTCTGGAAGGAACACGTCTAACCAGTACACACCCAATTTAACCATCCGAAGCCAGGGATCACCCTCGGCAACATTCAGGAAAAACCCTGAGTCGGGGAGGCTACAACCTCGCGTAGCATGGGATCAAATTTCTATACGCGCGCTATAAGGGGGTGCCCCCCCTCTCGGTCCCAACCGGAAACACCCATGCCCCTGACCGAATGACTGGCTTTAATCCTGGGCCAAGGTACCATCATCCCGGCCTCTCTGTTTGGTGTGTACACGGAAAGAGGTTACCAACTTACTAAACCGTATCCTGGCAATGAGACATGTGGTAGCACGGAAAGGGGAAGGGACGATAACACGGCTCCAACCATGTTAACGTCGGAAAAGTCGGATGACACAAGGCTGGCATGCTACAACAGTACCACCTTGCTGCCCTTCATGTCACCACATGATTAGGCCACCTCTCATCAGAGGTCATCGCAACTTTGGAACATGCGGGAAAAGATCGATAACGTGGCTCCAACCACGTTAACGTCGAAGAGAGTCGGATGACGCAAGGCTGGCATGCTACAACAGTACCACCTTGCTGCCCTTCATGTCACCACATGATTAGGCCACCTCTCATCAGAGGTCATCGCAACTTCGGAACAACCGGGTCGTTGCCTTACAAGCAACGAGGTATTTATCGACACTCACATGCCACGCACAAACTTTCACATGAACATGCAAAACATCTGCCATATCAAATGTTCAAACATGCTTGCCTGGTTCGGAGAAGTCGGAGTCTAGCTCGGCGAAGTTCGCGGCTCCGTCCCCTCTCCCGGAACCTACGGCAATCACGAAACGGGGTACTAACGTGAAAACCAACACATGCACAGAAACTTTGCCAAATATTTTTCAAATAAATCCCATAAAAAACTAGACAAAATTTGGAGATTGACAGAAAAATAATCACTCAAAAATACCTTTTCATTAAAAAGTTATAAAGGTTTCTGTCCAGGGACTTATCTGTAATGAAACAGAAAAGTTCCAGGGTTTTAACTGAGAAAACAGAAAACGCTTCGGCTGGGAATGCGCAAGCGCAAAGGGGAAAACGTATTTTGCCCGAAGGCGCCAACAGGAAACGGTTCGGGGAAATAAAACAGAGGCTGACACGCGGGGCCCGCATGTCAGGTTTGAAAGCTCGTCGGCGCCCGAAGACGACGGTGGACGCCGGCGTCGAACCACGGCGAGTTAGGAGAAACGGAGGGTACCAAGAGCTTCAGTGTCTTCTTCCGCGTCGGTGGGTGGTGGACTCGTCCAACGGGGAGCACCACGTCGACGGCGACACTATCTCCGGCGGACGGCTGTTCGGGTGAGGTTGGGGAACTCCGGTGGAGGGCTGCAAAGTACGAATTGAGGCGCGGGTCAGAACGGGTGATGCAAGGAGAAGCTACTGGCAAGAGAATGGGGGCTGCAGAGCACACACGGGGGCGAATCGGGCTGGATTCCGTGGCGGGTCGCGGTGGCTGGAGTCGAGGAAGGAGACCTCCTCGCGGCTCTTCCAGTGGCTGGGCGTGCTCTAGGGGAAGTGTAGGGCTGGTGGGTGCTCGAGTTGAAGCTCGGGGCCTCTATTTATAGGCAGATCGACGGGGTGGCCGTGAACGGAGAATCTCCGACGAGCGATTACGGCGGAGCAGTGGGTTGGCAGAGGGCTTGAGCGGTCGGGCAGCGTCAGTGGATGTTACGGGACTCGTTTTGCAGCTAAACGGAGCCGGTCTTGGCGTAATGGTGTCTGTCCACGGTGAGGTGACCGCACGGGCTCAACGGCGGCAGAGAGCGCGCTCCGCGCCCTGCGGTTCACGACGAGAGCGGCAGCGCATTCGGGGGAGTGGACGGCCACGCGGCGGGCTCCGGTGGTTTGGGCGGCGCTGGGTGGAGTCGGCGGCGCCGTGTCTCCCGCTGGCGTCCGCAAAGCCGCCGCCGGCGTCGGTCACGGGGCGGCGCACCTTCTGCTGCTCGTCGCCGACGCCCGCAAGATGCCAGGCACTCGTGCGGTGCAGGAACGAGAGGGCGAGGACGAGGAGCAAGGCGACGCGAGGGTACTGGCGATATCGACGCCCGTCTCTGAAGAAAACGACAGTGAGCACTGACTGAACTCTGAAGTTAACTGAAGCTTGACAGTGACCAAGCATTGCAGGTGTTCGACAGTAGGTTTTGGTAAAGAGATAAATTTTTCTGGAGCTGTAACTTGGTGAGATGATCACTCAAAGCACCCAGGGGCTGCATGAATTTACTTGGAATTTTTGGAGAATGTTTTGAATGAATTTCACCAAATTTGGCAAATCTGGTCCAAACTTGCAGCTGATGTAGTTTGAAATTTTTGAACTGTAGACCAGTGGATCTTCATGGTTCTAGGTTGAGAGTTCAAAGGACTAGGAGGGGAAAGAAGTTTGGTGGTAAAAGTCCAAACAGAAAATGGAGTTCCTTTGTAAATCTCCAAGAGGTAGAATTAGAAGGCAGAAAATATTTGAATGAAATTTGAATGGAAATAAATACATGGGGAGGTTCAACTTGCTGGATTTGATGAAAATCATGATCCAGAGGTGAGGGAAAGGTTAGGAGAGAGGATTTGCACTAATGCCATGGCAAGAAGGAATAGTTGAAAGTGGCAAAGGACTTTCCAAAAGCCATAGTGCATTCTCAAAAATATTTCAAAGGTTATTTTCTCAAATGAAAAACATTTTGTCTTGAGTCCAATGAAAAGCAAGAACCAGGTCAAAGGCAGATCTTGGGTGAATCCAAATAAATTTTTTGCCATAAAGAAAAATATTTGAGAGTGAGAGTTCTCTTGAAGAAAAATTTTAAATCACTCCCTTCAAGTCAAATAAAAATCTTTTGAGAAATCCAAATAAAAACTTGGGTGTCACAACACCTACCCCCTTAGGAAAAATCTCGTCCTCGAGATTTCTGCTGATCCTTAAATAGATATGGATACTCTGCTCGGAGGAAATCTTCCCTTTCCCATGTGGCTTCATCCTCAGTGTGGTTGCTCCACTGGACCCTGAAAATTTTTGTCGTTTTCTGACGGGTCCTCCGTTCAGACTCTTCTAAAATCTTTACTGGCCTTTCTCTGTAGGTGAGATCTGGTTGCATATCAATGTCCTCATGAGGTACATGTTTCTCCGGGTTACTCACACATTTCCTCAACTGCGAGACGTGGAATACGTCATGGACGTCTGACAGCTCCTTGGGGAGGTCTAGTTGGTAGGCTACTGTGCCTCTTCGTGCCTTTACACAAAATGGTCCAATAAACCTTGGGGCTAGCTTCCCCTTAATTTTGAACCGTTGCAGACCCCTCAAAGGAGATACTCGGAGGTATACGGAATCACCAGGTTCAAAGCTGACCTCACGATGCTTCTGATCATAGTAGCTCTTTTGTCGGCTCTGTGCTGTCTTGAGTCTGTCCCTGATTTGTTTAACTTTTTCCTCGGCCTCTTTAAGCATATCTGGGCCGAAGATACGACTGTCACCTGTTTCTGACCAATTCAATGGGGTACGACACCTCCGTCCGTACAATGCTTCAAAGGGTGCCATTTGCAAGCTGGCTTGGTAGCTGTTGTTGTACGCAAATTCGGCATACGGCAAACTCTCTTCCCAACTGGTTCCATAGGTGAGCACATAGGCTCTTAGCATATCCTCTAGGATTTGGTTTACACGTTCTGTTTGTCCGTCTGTCTGAGGGTGGTATGCTGTACTGAAAGCTAGTTGCGTGCCCAGAGCTTGTTGTAGGTGTTCCCAAAATTTGGAGACGAATTGGGTGCCTCGGTCAGATATTATAGTCTTCGGGACTCCATGCAAGCAAACTATACGGGAGAGATAAAGTTTTGCCAGTCTTTGTGTGGAGTAGGTAGTCTTCACGGGAATGAAGTGTGCAACCTTGGTTAGTCGGTCTGTGATGACCCATATGGCGTCATTTCCACGCTGTGATCGGGGTAATCCGACAATGAAGTCCATTCCTATTTCATCCCATTTCCACTCCGGTATCCTGTTAGGCTGGAGTAGCCCTGCTGGCTTTTGGTGCTCGGCCTTGATGCGCTGACATGAATCGCAACAAGCAACGAATGTGGCTATATCTCTTTTCATACCGTGCCACCAAAATCTTTCCTGGATGTCCTTGTACATTTTGGTTCCTCCAGGATTTATCGAGTATGGAGCGGTGTGGCTCTCCGTCAAGATCTGTTGCTTGAGTTCCTCAATGTTAGGTACGCAAAGTCTGTCCCGGTACCATAATGTTCCTTCACTGTCCGTGACGAATTCCGAAGTCTTACTACGGTTCATTTTCTTCTTTATGCCTTCGATACTGAGATGTCCCTGTTGAGCCTTCTTGATTTGTTCCACCAAGGTGGCTTGTATCTCCAGGTTCGATATGGTGCCCTCAGAGACTAACATCATGTTGAGCCGAGTGAATTCTCGCTGAAACTTAGGCCTCAAGTTTTGCTGACTGTCATTGTCCGGGCTGGGGTTTCGACTAAGGGCATCGGCCACTACATTTGCCTTCCCTGGGTGGTAGTGAATACCGACGTCATAGTCCTTGACCAGTTCCAACCAGCGTCGTTGGCGTAAATTCAGCTCTGGCTGTGTGAAAATATATTTGAGGCTCTTATGGTCCGTATATATTTCACAGCGATTTCCCAATAGAAAGTGCCTCCACTCCTTGAGTGCATGTATAACTGCTGCTAGTTCCAAGTCATGTGTTGGGTAATTTTCCTCATGTTTTCGCAGCTGTCTGGAGGCATATGCGACAACTTTGCCATCCTGCATTAGCACACATCCGAGACCTTTTCGGGACACGTCACAATACACCTCAAAGCTCTTGTGTATGTCTGGTACGGTTAAGACTGGTGCGGTTGTTAGCTTCTTCTTGAGTTCTTGGAAGCTCTGCTCACATGCTTCCGTCCATACGAATTTCTTGTCTTTCTTGAGTAGTTGGGTCATAGGCTTTGCCACAGTGGAGAATCCTTCAATAAATCTCCTGTAATATCCGGCCATTCCTAGGAAACTCCGCACATCTGTAACATTTACGGGTGGCTTCCAGTCCAGTATGGTCTTGACTTTTTCTGGGTCTACGGCCACGCCTTCTTGGTTCAGTATATGGCCTAAGAAACCAACTTGTCTTAGCCAAAATTCGCATTTGCTAAATTTGGCGTACAACTGATGTTTCCTCAATTCTCCCAAAACAATTCTGAGGTGCTCAGCATGTTCTTCTGGTGTCCTTGAGTAAACCAGAATGTCGTCGATGAATACCACCACAAATTTGTCCATGAATTTCATGAATACTTTGTTCATGAGGTGGACGAAATATGCGGGGGCGTTCGTTAGTCCAAAAGGCATCACCGTAAACTCGTATAACCCATATCTAGAAGTGAATGATGTCTTGGGGATATCCTCTGTTCGTACCTTCAGTTGATGGTATCCTGATCTCAAATCAATCTTTGAAAATACTTTAGCTTGTGCGAGCTGGTCAAACAAATCATTTATCCGTGGCATCGGGTATTTGTTTTTGATGGTGACCATATTGAGGGCTCGATAGTCTATGCATAGTCTCAGTGTCCCATCCTTCTTCTTGGCGAACAATACGGGCGAACCCCAAGGTGAGGAGCTGGCTCGAATAAATCCTTTGTCCAATAATTCTTTTATCTGCTTCTTTAACTCCACCAATTCTGAGGGTGCCATTCTATACGGCTTCTTATAAATGGGAGCGGTGCCAGGTGCTAGTTCAATGCTGAATTCGATCTCTCGGTCTGGTGGCATACCTGGTAGTTCTTCCGGGAACACATCAGGGAACTCGCATACCACTGGCACTTTTCTTAATTCTGCGATGTCCATCTTGTTCAGTTTTGGTTTCTGTGATCGTGGCCTTTCTTGAGCGGAAACTCTTATAGTCTTGCCGTGATGGTGAGTGAGAATCACTGTCCGATTGAAACAGTCGATGAATCCTTTGTTGGTGGTTAACCAGTCCATTCCCAAAATGACATCCAGTCCTTTACTTTCCAACACGATGAGATTCGCGTGGAACGGTAGTCCTTCGAACTCAATGACCACTCCTTGGCAGTAACCCTGAGCAATTTGCTTATTTCCGGGGGACTTGATGATCATAGATTTTTCCAAGGGGAGTATCGGAAAACCATGTTGCGAAACAAAACTCTTCGAAACGAACGAATGGGAAGCTCCAGAATCAAACAAAACCGTGGCAGGTACTGTGTTGACAGGGAACGTACCGAGCACGATGTCTGGGGCATTCTGCGCTTCTTCCCTGGTCACATGGTTCAAGTGACCCTTCCTGTGGTTGTTGCTGGGATTGAAGTTGTTGCGCTTGGGGGCTCGATTGTTTCCACCATTGTTCGGCTTGGGTGCCGAGTCTCTTGGCTTCGGGCACTGTTTAGCGTAATGCCCTTGCTGACCACAAGCATAGCAGGTGACCCCTGGACGGTATGTGAACTCCTTGTCTCTGGCATGAAATTGTCCGACGGGTCTTGGCTCAGTAGTCGTGGATCTCCTCGTGTCTGTCCTTGGGACCTCAGTCTTGCCTCGGTTGCTGCGGGCAAGAGTAGTCTTGTCCCTCTTCCGCTTGCGGATATCTTCCAGACTACGGCGCTCATTCTCCAGGATGATGGCCTTGTCCACCAGCGTCTTAAAATCCGGAAAGGTGTGTACAATCAGTTGGCATCTTAATGCTGGTGCCAGGCCGTCCAGGAATTTTTCCATCTTCTTGTTTTCTGTCATGTGCTCGTCGTAGGCATAACGAGATAGTTGGGTAAACTGGCCGTTGTATTCTGTGACGGTCATGCCTCTTTGCTTCAGGTCATCAAACTCTCTCTTCTTGATCTTTAGGATGCTCCTGGGAATGTGTGCCCCACGGAAGCCTTCCTTGAATTCTTCCCAGGTGATGTTGTGTTCCCCGGGGTGCATGTGTAGGAAGTTTTCCCACCATGCTGCGGCTGCTCCAGTAAGGTAGTGTGGTGCATAAAGCACCTTCTCATGATCTGAGCATTGAGCGATAATCAGTTTCCTTTCAATCTCGCGAAGCCAATCATCGGCTTACAGTGGCTTGTCGGTGTGAGCAAAAGTTGAGGGGCGAGTCTTCTGTAACTCAGATAACTTGGAATGTGGTTGATAGGGTTCACGGTGGTTTCCCATATTGATGACATGGTTCATCATCTCCTGGTGTTGTTGCTGGCTTTGCTCGAAGAGACGGCATACTTGAGATAGTGCCGCTTCGCTGTCCTGTTGGCGTGACTGACCCTGAGTGAAATTGTTGCTGGTCTGTGTTCCGTAAACCTCTTCTGGCTGATTGGGCATAGAGCGAGTCCAAGGGCGAGACATTTTTCCAGTCTGGGGTATCATTTGCAAAACCCATGAGAAAAAACCGTGTAGCGCAGGAAAACCCTTACAAAGGCAATAATCAAAAAGGTTTCAAGGTTTTCAAGAAACACAAATGATTTTTCATGGAGAAGAAGTGCTTAACACAAAACTTACATGCGAAAGCAAATACAAGATACAGCACTCAGGTTGTGCGTACACAATCCTGACATGTTATTAAAAACTAGCGTACTACTACAGAAGGCAGCAAACACACCAATACAAACTAGCGTACAGATAAAAACAACACATCACACAAGCAGGCATAACACGCGGCTACTCGGTGCTCTCAGTCGGAGATGGTGAAGATCTCCTTCCCCTTGCCGATGGCAAGGCTCAGCGGTCCAGGAGAATCAACCTCCTCCTCTCTAGCTGGCTCCTGGCGTGCGACGCTGCGCTGCGGTGTTGGTGCGGGGGCGACTGGTGGTAGAGCGCGTGCGGCAGGCGGTGCGGCTCTGACTGGAGTAGGAGCGATGACTCGGTCGAACTCCTCAGTGGTAGGCAGACGGCGAGCAGTGGCCAAAACGGCAGGTGCATACGAGGCTGAAGACGAGACGAATGTCAGAGGCGGCGCCGTGTGGAGAAGCTCCTTCCTGCTGGCAGGACCGCCCCGGACTAATCCATGCGGGCAGCCACAAGATCATCTACGAGGTTGTCGAAAGACTCCTCCAGAGCCTTGAGATACTCCACAACCATCTCGATGGCTTCATCTTGCTCTCCCCGATGGCAGGCGAACGCATAGTGGCTGGTGTATGGCACATGGCATGGGAGGTAGCGGTAGCGACGAGTCTTCATCGTAGGAAGGATGTCCCGAAGGCGAGCTATCGCCTCACGGGCAGCCATCTGCATGGCATGCCTCTCCGTAGGCATGGCTCTTCCCGTAAAACGGAAATGGCGTGCAGCTGAACGTCCTCCCTTGAACTGCACCACAGCCTGGTGCATAAACACGTCGTCACTGAGCTTGTGCTGATAGAGGGTGAACTCCGGGCGAGCTGCTGGCCCGATCGCGAGCTTAGTGATGGAGACGAGGAGCTTGACAAACCCCTCGGGCACGTTGGTGAACACTCGATTCTCACAGCCGCTGCCAGCCATCTACAAAAGTAGGCAAAAATTCTGAGTAGTCATGTCATAAATTTTATGATGACCAACAAAAAATAGCTACAATTGCAAAATGCTGAAGAAGCACTAAGACGCTAATAACCGATTAGCGATCGCACCTAGTGGCTTCCTACAGTCAGCCTGGCTCTGATACCAAGCTTGTCACGACCGGTTTTTCAATAAAATAATTATTGAGAAACCAATCCCTGTTACGGACCAGCGAGGAAGAATTCCTTCTCACTGATAGACAATACATTGGTCACAGAAGAAAAATACCAGGAGTACTAAATATAATACAAAGTTGAGCAGAGACTGCCCAACAATTTATTACATGCACGCCGATAAAACAATACGGCGGATAGGGTGGCGAACTTCTAACTCACGATAATAACGGTGGTGGGGATATCACCGCGAGGCGAGTGACATGACTCCAGAAGACTACAACTCTTCGAGCGTCGGAGTGAGGCTCGAGAATACTTATTGCGGGTGGCGGAAGCGTAAACGATACAAGTGACCAATATCCGGGATCGCGCAGGACTGACTGGGACTCCTCTAGGCGTCGGACGCGCTATCAAACTCTTCATCCAAGAGATCGCCTTCGTCAACATCTGGCCAAATCAACAAGCCAGGTGAGTACTATGAAAGTACTCGCAAGACAGTTCGGACATAAGGTATAACAAATGCAAACATGAAGCACATGAATAAGTTAACCAGTGCGATCAGACATAGAGATAATAAATACTGGGTGCCAAGCGAGGGTCTGAATGACGCCTCGAGCGGAAACTGCAGAATAGTAATGCGGGTGCCAAACGAGTGTCTGAAAGACTCCTCGAGAGGAAAATGCGGAATAATAATACAGGTGCCAAACGAGTGTCTGAAAGACTCCTTGAGCGGAAAATGCGGAATAATAATACTGGTGCCAAACGAGTGTCTGAAAGACTCCTCGAGCGGAAAATGCGGAATAATAATACTGGTGCCAAACGAGTGTCTGAAAGACTCCTCGAGCGGAAAATGCGGAATAATAATACTAGTGCCAAACGAGTGTCTGAAAGACTCCTCGAGCGGAAAATGCGGAATAATAATACTTGTGCCAAACGAGTGTCTGAAAGACTCCTTGAGCGGAAAATGCGGAATAATAATACTGGTGCCAAACGAGTGTTTGAAAGACTCCTCGAGCGGAAAATGCGGAATAATAATACTGGTGCCAAACGAGTGTCTGAAAGACTCCTCGAGCGGAAAATGCGGAACAATAATGCCACAGTCGGGCGTCGGGGCGACACCACATAAAGGGCTTATAACAGAAAGTAAAGACAGTGCATGCCGCAGTCGGACGTCTGAGCGACATCATATAAAGGGCTTATATTGTAACACAACAATACAATAGTTCGGGAATATAATTTATCACAAGCACGAGACAAATATAATGTTAGTCCATCCACAGGGATAACAATGAAATTGAATTTACCACTTGAGCTTGTTCACCGGGGGAAAGTTTTTCACACGGATAGATTTGGATGTAAAGTCTACATTACTGATCATGGATACGATGATTTGGAAAGAATTGACTTTGCAGAGTTTGTACTTAACCACAGCCAACGGATTTCAGTAGTCACGGGGACTAGTTCCGTCTACGGTGTTCTGGAAGGAACACGTCTAACCAGTACACACCCAATTTAACCATCCGAAGCCAGGGATCACCCTCGGCAACATTCAGGAAAAACCCTGAGTCGGGGAGGCTACAACCTCGCGTAGCATGGGATCAAATTTCTATACGCGCGCTATAAGGGGTGCCCCCCTCTCGGTCCCAACCGGAAACACCCATGCCCCCTGACCGAATGACTGGCTTTAATCCTGGGCCAAGGTACCATCATCCCGGCCTCTTTGTTTGGTGTGTACACGGAAAGAGGTTACCAACTTACTAAACCGTATCCTGGCAATGAGACATGTGGTAGCACGGAAAGGGGAAGGGACGATAACACGGCTCCAACCATGTTAACGTCGGAAAAGTCGGATGACACAAGGCTGGCATGCTACAACAGTACCACCTTGCTGCCCTTCATGTCACCACATGATTAGGCGACCTCTCATCAGAGGTCATCGCAACTTTGGAACATGCGGGAAAAGATCGATAACGTGGCTCCAACCACGTTAACGTCGAAGAGAGTCGGATGACGCAAGGCTGGCATGCTACAACAGTACAACCTTGCTGCCCTTCATGTCACCACATGATTAGGCCACCTCTCATCAGAGGTCATCGCAACTTCGGAACAACCGGGTCGTTGCCTTACAAGCAACGAGGTATTTATCGACACTCACATGCCACGCACAAACTTTCACATGAACATGCAAAACATCTGCCATATCAAATGTTCAAACATGCTTGCCTGGTTCGGAGAAGTCGGAGTCTAGCTCGGCGAAGTTCGCGGCTCCGTCCCCTCTCCCGGAACCTACGGCAATCACGAAACGGGGTACTAACGTGAAAACCAACACATGCACAGAAACTTTGCCAAATATTTTTCAAATAAATCCCATAAAAAACTAGACAAAATTTGGATATTGACAGAAAAATAATCACTCAAAAATACCTTTTCATTAAAAAGTTATAAAGGTTTCTGTCCAGGGACTTATCTGTAATGAAACAGAAAAGTTCCAGGGTTTTAACTGAGAAAACAGAAAACGCTTCGGCTGGGAATGCGCAAGCGCAAAGGGAAAAACGTATTTTGCCTGAAGGCGCCAACAGGAAACGGTTCGGGGAAATAAAACAGAGGCTGACACGCGGGGCCCGCATGTCAGGTTTGAAAGCTCGCCGGCGCCCGAAGACGGCGGTGGACGCCGGCGTCGAACCACGGCGAGTTAGGAGAAACGGAGGGTACCAAGAGCTTCAGTGTCTTCTTCCGCGTCGGTGGGTGGTGGACTCGTCCAACGGGGAGCAACACGTCGACGGCGACACTATCTCCGGCGGACGGCTGTTCGGGTGAGGTTGGGGACCTCCGGTGGAGGGCTGCAAAGTACGAATTGAGGCGCGGGTCAGAACGGGTGATGCAAGGAGAAGCTACTGGCAAGAGAATGGGGGCTGCGGAGCACACACGGGGGCGAATCGGGCTGGATCCCGTGGCGGGTCGCGGCGGCCGGAGTCGAGGAAGGAGACCCCCTCGCGGCTCTTCCAGTGGCTGGGCGTGCTCTAGGGGAAGTGTTGGGCTGGTGGGTGCTCGAGTTGAAGCTCGGGGCCTCTATTTATAGGCAGATCGACAGGGTGGCCGTGAACGGAGAATCTCCGGCGAGCGATTACGGCGGAGCAGTGGGTTGGCAGAGGGCTTGAGCGGTCGGGCAGCATCAGTGGATGTTACGGGACTCGTTTTGCAGCTAAACGGAGCTGGTCTTGGCGTAATGGTGTCTGTCCACGGTGAGGTGACCGCACGGGCTCAACGGCGGCAGAGAGCGCGCTCCGCGCCCTGCGGTTCATGACGAGAGCGGTAGCGCATTCGGGGGAGTGGACGGCCACGCGGCGGGCTCCGGTGGTTTGGGTGGCGCTGGGTGGAGTCTGCGGCGCCGTGTCTCCCACTGGCGTCCGCAAAGCCGCCGCCGGCGTCGGTCACGGGGCGGCGCACCTTCTGCTGCTCGTCGCCGACGCCCGCAAGATGCCAGGCACTCGTGCGGTGCAGGAACGAGAGGGCGAGGACGAGGAGCAAGGCGACGCGAGGGTACTGGCGAGATCGACGCCCGTCTCTGAAGAAAACGACAGTGAGCACTGACTGAACTCTGAAGTTAACTGAAGCTTGACAGTGACCAAGCATTGCAGGTGTTCGATAGTAGGTTTTGGTAAAGAGATAAATTTTTCTGGAGCTGTAACTTGGTGAGATGATCACTCAAAGCACCCAGGGGCTGCATGAATTTACTTGGAATTTTTGGAGAAAGTTTTGAATGAATTTCACCAAATTTGGCAAATCTGGTCCAAACTTGCAGCTGATGTAGTTTGAAATTTTTGAACTGGAGACCAGTGGATCTTCATGGTTCTAGGTTGAGGGTTCAAAGGACTAGGAGGGGAAAGAAGTTTGGTGGTAAAAGTCCAAACAGAAAATGGAGTTCCTTTGTAAATCTCCAAGAGGTAGAATTAGAAGGCAGAAAATATTTGAATGAAATTTGAATGGAAATAAATACATGGGGAGGTTCAACTTGCTGGATTTGATGCAAATCATGATCCAGAGGTGAGGGAAAGGTTAGGAGAGAGGATTTGCACTAATGCCATGGCAAGAAGGAATAGTTGAAAGTGGCAAAGGACTTTCCAAAAGCCATAGTGCATTCTCAAAAATATTTCAAAGGTTATTTTCTCAAATGAAAAACATTTTGTCTTGAGTCCAATGAAAAGCAAGAACCTCCAAGGTCAAAGGCAGATCTTGGGTGAATCCAAATAAAATTTTTGCCATAAAGAAAAATATTTGAGAGTGAGAGTTCTCTTGAAGAAAATTTTTAAATCACTCCCTTCAAGTCAAATAAAAATCTTTTGAAAAATCCAAATAAAAACTTGGGTGTCACACCAGACACGAACGAGCCGGAGCAGGCGACGACGCGGCGTGCCACGTCGTTGCATGCGGAGGCGAGTCCGTCACATTCGTGACCCCACTATCTATCTTAGGGTTTTTAGGGTTTATGGTGCCTGCGGTGGGGGTGGAAACAGAATAACCGCACTGCGTCCTGTCAAATCCTAGCGCGCAGCAATGCGGTAGCGCGAGGCCGAGCAGGGGGGACCCCCCTCTCCCCCCTGCGAGGCCGAGACAGGAACGGGCCGGAGCAGGCGACGACACGGCGTGCCGTGTCGTCGCATGCGGAGGCGAGTCCGTCACATCCGTGACCCCACTATCCATCTTAGGGTTTTTAGGGTTTAGGGTGCATGCGATGGGGGTGGAAACAGAATAACCGCATTGCGTCCTGTCAAATCGTAGCGCGCAGCAATGCGATAGCACGAGGCCCAGCAGGGGGAGACCCCCCTCCCCCCCCTGCGTGGCCGAGACAGGAACGAGTCGCCGCGTCGTCGCATGCGGAGGCGAGTCCGTCACATCCGTGACCCCACTATGTATCTTAGGGTTTTTAGCGTTTAGGGTGCGTGCGGTGGGGGTGGAAACAGAATAACCGCATTGCGTCCTATCAAATCCTAGTGCGCAGCAATGCCGTAGTGCGAGGCCGAGCAGGGGCCCCCCTCCCCTCCCCCTGCGAGGCCGAGCCAGGAACGAGCCGGAGCTGGCGACGACGCGGCGTGCCGCGTTGTCCCATGCGGAGGCGAGTCCGTCACATCCGTGACCCCACTATCTTTCTTAGGGTTTTTAGGGTTTAGGGTGCGTGCGGTGCGGGTGGAAACAGAATAACCGCATTGCGTCCTGTCAAATCCTAGCGCGTAGCAATGCGGTAGCGCGAGGCCGAGCAGGGGGGAGGCGGGGTCAGGACCCGCCCTCCCCTCCCCCTGCGAGGCCGAGACAGGAACGAGCCGGAGCAGGCGACGATGCGGCGTGCCGCGTCGTTGCATGCGGAGGCGAGTCCGTCACATCCGTGACTCCACTATCTATCTTAGGGTTTTTAGGGTTTAGAGTGCGTGCAGTCGGGGTGGAAACAGAATAACCGCATTGCGTCCTGTCAAATCCTAGCGCGCAACAATGCGGTAGCGCGAGGCCGAGTAGGGGGGAGGGGGTTCGGGACCCCCCTCCCCTCCCCGTGCGAGGCCCAGACAAGAACGAGCCAGAGTAGGCGACGACACGGCGTGCCACGTCGTCGCATGCGGAGGCGAGTCCGTCACATTCGTGACGCCACTATCTATCTTAGTGTTTTTAGGGTGCGTGCGGTGGGGGTGGAAACAGAATAACCGCATTGCGTCCTGTCAAATCCTAGCACGCAGCAATGCGGTAGCGCGAGGCCGAGCAGGGGTGGACCCCCCTCTCCCCCCCTGCGAGGCCGAGACAGGAACGAGCCGGAGCAGGCGACGACACGGCGTGCCGCGACGTCGCATGCGGAGGCGAGTCGGTCACATCCGTGACCCCACTATCTATCTTAGGGTTTTTAGGGTTTAGGGTGCGTGCGGTGGGGGTGGAAACAGAATAACCGCATTGCGTCCTATCAAATCCTAGCGCGCAGCAATGCGGTAGCGCAAGGCCAAGCAGGGGGGAGGGCGGGTCGGGACCCCCCTTCCCCCGCGAGGCTGAGACAGGAACGAGCTGGAGCAGGCGACGACGTGGCGTGCCACGTCGTTGCATGCGGAGGCGAGTCCATCACATCCGTGACCCCACTATCTGTCTTAGGGTTTTTAGGGTTTAGGGTTCGTGCGGTGGGGGTGGAAACAGAATAACCACATTGCGTCCTGTCAAATCCTAGCGCGCAGCAATACGGTTGCACGAGGCCGAGCAGGGGGGACCCCCTCCCCCCTGCAAGAACGAGACAGGAACGAGCCGCCGCGTCGTCGCATGCGGAGGAGAGTCCGTTACATCCGTGACCCCACTATGTATCTTAGGGTTTTTAGCGTTTAGGGTGCGTGCGGTGGAGGTGGAAACAGAATAACCGCATTGCGTCCTATCAAATCCTAGCGCGCAGCAATGCCGTAGCGCGAGGCCGAGCAGGGGGAGGGGGGGTCGGGACCCCGCTTCCCCCGCGAGGCTGAGACAGGAACGAGCCGGAGCAGGCGATGACGCGGCATGCCACGTTGTTGCATGCGGAGGCGAGTCCATCACATCCGTGACCCCACTATATGTCTTAGGGTTTTTAGGGTTTAGGGTGCGTGCGGTGGGGGTGGAAACAGAATAACCACATTGCGTCCTGTCAAATCCTAGCGCGCAGCAATACGGTTGCACGAGGCCGAGCAGGGGGGGACCCCCATCCCCCCTGCAAGGCCGAGACAGGAACGAGCCGTCGCGTCGTCGTATGCGGAGGCGAGTCCGTCACATCCGTGACCCCACTATGTATCTTAGGGTTTTTAGCGTTTAGGGTGCGTGCGGTGGGGGTGGAAACAAAATAACCGCATTGCGTCGTATCAAATCCTAGCGCGCAGCAATGCCGTGGCGCGAGGTCGAGCAGGGGGAGGGGGGGTCGGGACCCCGCTTCCCCCGTGAGGCTGAGACAGGAACGAGCCGGAGCAGGTGATGACGCGCCGTGCCACGTCGTCGCATGCGGAGGCGAGTCTGTCAGATCCGTGACCCCACTATCTATCTTAGGGTTTTTAGGGTTTAGGGTGCGTGCGGTGCGGGTGGAAACAGAATAACCGCATTGCATCCTGTCAGATCCTAGCGCACAGCAGTGCGGTAGCGCGAGGCCGAGCTGGGGGGAGGCGGGGTCAGGACCCGCCGTCCCCCCCTGCGAGGCCGAGACAGGAACGAGCAGGAGCAGGCGACAACGCGGCATGCCGCGTCATTGCATGTGGAGGCGAGTCCGTCACATCCGTGACCCAACTATCTATCTTAGGGTTTTTAGGGTTTAGAGTGCGTGCGGTGGGGGTGGAAACAGAATAACCGCATTGCGTCCTGTCAAATCCTAGCGCGCAGCCATGCGGTAGCGCGAGGCCGAGCAGGGGGGAGGGGGGTCGGGACCCCCCTCCCCTCCCCGTGCGAGGCCCAGACAAGAACGAGCCGGAGCAGGCGACGACGCGGCGTGCCACGTCGTCGCATCCGGAGGCGAGTCCGTCACATTCGTGACCCCACTATCTATCTTAGGGTTTTTAGGGTTTAGGGTGCGTGCGGTGGGGGTGGAAACAGAATAACCGCATTGCGTTCTGTCAAATCCTAGCGCGCAGCAATGCGGTAGCGCGAGGCCGAGCAGGGGCGACCCCCCTCTCCCCCCCTGCGAGGCCAAGACAGGAACGAGCCGGAGCAGGCGACGACACGGCGTGCCGCGTCGTCGCATGCGGAGGCGAGTCCGTCACATCCGTGACCCCACTATCTATCTTAGCGTTTTTAGGGTTTAGGGTGCGTGCGGTGGGGGTGGAAACAGAATAACCGCATTGCGTCCTATCAAATCCTAGCGCGCAGCAATGCGGTAGAGCAAGGCCGAGCAGGGGGGAGGGCGGGTCGGGACCCGCCTTCCCCCGCGAGGCTGAGACAGGAACGAGCCGGAGCAGGCGACGACGCGGCGTGCCACGTCGTTGCATGCGGAGGTGAGTCCATCACATCCGTGACCGCACTATCTGTCTTAGGGTTTTTAGGGTTTAGGGTGCGTGCGGTGGGGGTGGAAACAGAATAACCACATTGCGTCCTGTCACATCCTAGCGCGCAGCAATGCGGTTGCACGAGGCCCAGCAGGGGGGACCCCCCTCCCCCCTGCAAGGCCGAGACAGGAACGAGCCGCCGCGTCGTCGCATGCGGAGGCGAGTCCATTATATCCGTGACCCCACTATGTATCTTAGGGTTTTTAGCGTTTAGGGTGCGTGCGGTGGGGGTGGAAACAGAATAACCGCATTGCGTCCTATCAAATCCTAGCACGCAGCAATGCCGTAGCGCGAGGCCGAGCAGGGGGAGGGGGGGTCGGGACCCCGCTTCCCCCGCGAGGCTGAGACAGGAACGAGCCGGAGCAGGAGATGACGCGGCGTGCCACGTCGTTGCATGCGGAGGCGAGTCCATCACATCCGTGACCCCACTATATGTCTTAGGGTTTTTAGGGTTTAGGGTGCGTGCGGTGGGGTGGAAACAGAATAACCACATTGCGTCCTGTCAAATCCTAGCGCGCAGCAATACGGTTGCACGAGGCCGAGCAGGGGGGACCCCCCTCCCCCCTGCAAGGCCGAGACAGGAACGAGCCGCCGCGTCGTCGCATGCGGAGGCGAGTCCGTCACATCCGTGACCCCACTATGTATCTTAGGGTTTTTAGCGTTTAGGGTGCGTGCGGTGGGGGTGGAAACAGAATAACCGCATTGCTTCCTATCAAATCCTAGCGCGCAGCAATGCCGTAGCGCGAGGCCGAGCAGGGGGGAGGGGGGGTCGGGACCCCCCTCTCCCCCTGCGAGGCCGAGCCAGGAACGAGCCGGAGCAGGCGACGACGCGGCGTGCCGCGTCGTCGCATGCGGAGGCGAGTCTGTCACATCCGTGACCCCACTATCTATCTTAGGGTTTTTAGGGTTTAGGGTGCGTGCGGTGCGGGTGGAAACAGAATAACCGCATTGCGTCCTGTCAGATTCTAGCGCGCACCAGTGCGGTAGCGCGAGGCCGAGCTGGGGGGAGGCGGGGTCAGGACCCGCCCTCCCCTCCCCCTGCGAGGCCGAGACAGGAACGAGCCAGAGGAGGCGACAACGCGGCATGCCGCGTCGTTGCATGTGGAGGCGAGTCCGTCACATCCGTGACCCGACTATCTATCTTAGGGTTTTTAGGGTTTAGAGTGCGTGCGGTGGGGGTGGAAACAGAATAACCGCATTGCGTCCTGTCAAATCCTAGCGCGCAGCCATGCGGTAGCGCGAGGCCGAGCAGGGGGGAGGGGGGTCGGGACCCCCCTCCCCTCCCCGTGCAAGGCCCAGACAAGAACGAGCCGGAGCAGGCGACGACGCGGCGTGCCACGTCGTCGCATGCGGAGGCGAGTCCGTCACATTCGTGACCCCACTATCTATCTTAGGGTTTTTAGGGTTTAGGGTGCGTGCGGTGGGGGTGGAAACAGAATAACCGCATTGCGTCCTGTCAAATCCTAGCGCGCAGCAATGCGGTAGCGCGAGGCCGAGCAGGGGCGACCCCCCTCTCCCCCCTGCGAGGCCGAGACAGGAACGAGCCGGAGCAGGCGACGACACGGCGTGCCGCATCGTCGCATGCGGAGGCGAGTCCGTCACATCCGTGACCCCACTATCTATCTTAGGGTTTTTAGGGTTTAGGGTGCGTGCGGTGGGGGTGGAAACAGAATAACCGCATTGCGTCCTATCAAATCCTAGCGCGCAGCAATGCGGTAGAGCAAGGCCGAGCAGGGGGGAGGGCGGGTCGGGACCCCCCTTCCCCCGCGAGGCTGAGACAGGAACGAGCCGGAGCAGGCGACGACGCGGCATGCCACGTCGTTGCATGCGGAGGCGAGTCCATCACATCCGTGACCCCACTATCTGTCTTAGGGTTTTTAGGGTTTATGGTGCGTGCGGTGGGGGTGGAAACAGAATAACCACATTGCGTCCTGTCACATCCTAGCGCGCAGCAATGCGGTTGCACGAGGCCCAGCAGGGGGGACCCCCCTCCCCCCTGCAAGGCCGAGACAGGAACGAGCCGCCGCGTCGTCGCATGCGGAGGCGAGTCCGTTACATCCGTGACCCCACTATGTATCTTAGGGTTTTTAGCGTTTAGGGTGCGTGCGGTGGGGGTCGAAACAGAATAACCGCATTGCGTCCTATCAAATCCTAGTGCGCAGCAATGCCGTAGTGCGAGGCCGAGCAGGGGGAGGGGGGGTCGGGACCCCGCTTCCCCCGCGAGGCTGAGACAGGAATGAGCCGGAGCAGGCGATGACGCGGCGTGCCACGTTGTTGCATGCGGAGGCGAGTCCATCACATCCGTGACCCCACTATATGTCTTAGGGTTTTTAGGGTTTAGGGTGCGTGCGGTGGGGGTGGAAACAGAATAACCACATTGCGTCCTGTCAAATCCTAGCGCGCAGCAATACGGTTGCACGAGGCCGAGCAGGGGGGGACCCCCCTCCCCCCTCCCCCCTCACCCTAAACCTGTTCCCTCACTGTATCGAAAGATCAAGCAGAAGAGTCCTCTTCTTCAAGAAGAGTTTTTCATTTCACTCTTCCGCAGCAATGCCCGGGCAATTAAACAATATGAGCAAAACAATATCATAGCAAACGGTATGTGCTGGTTGGATAGAGCAATCAGTAGTTTACGTTCGAGCCAATCTTCTCTCTAGTAGACTTTAGATTCAGTCGTCCGTTTGTTTTGTTTTGAATTGACATAGAGAAATCTTTCTCGCGTTCCCTTAATTAAGGAATAGGTGGAGAAGGCTACTTGTTCCTTGTATATATATATAAAGGAAAGGGGTTATTTTTCCTTTACGGCAATAAGAGTTGATTCCCTTGCTTGTAGTTTTGGATCGATTCTGCGATAAGGCTGGATGGCCAAGGCGCCCTTTCGAGACTAGGACTCTCAGGTGGGTAAGATTCGGAAAACAGAAAAGCTAACCTGAATTCCTGCTTATCCCTAGGCTGCTGCTCTGTACTGCCTTCCCTCAAGTCGGTATCTTCTTCCATCATGAAAGTCGGTAAGCAATCTAGTCGGCAACAGGGAAATCAGGAACTGAAACTAATAGCTTCCTTGGTCTCTGAACAGAGCACTACACTAGATGAGGGAATCGATGGATGTGCACCTTTTAGGGGAAGAATGCCACAACCCTTCCTTCCGATACTTTGGGCCTTACAAGATTCTAGCACGTGTTGGTGCTGTTCCATATTAACACCGGGAGCTACCTTCAACTTCTCAAGTGCACCCTGTATTTTTCGCGTCTCTAAGCTTCGACGAGTTGTTCCCCCGCCCACTGTCTCAGGTATCCTCTCGTTTACCATCTGAGACTGACAATCCCTCTGTCCCTATGCAAGTTTTGGTGAGTCGTTGGTATAAGTAATAAAGGGAGATCAAGTCCTGGAACAAGGCTTGATTCGCTGGTCCGAGTCGATGGCACTGGACAATACTTGGGAGGACCTCATCGACCTGAAGACTCGTTTTCCTTATGCACCGGCTTGGGGTCAAGCGCTTTCTCAAGGAAGGGGGAATGTTAGCGCTTCTACTTCGAATACTCGTGCCCCGATTACAACACAAGACGACGTCGGCCCACGAGCCAGACCCAGGAAGAATACGAAGTCCAATTTCCTCAACCGCGCACACGGATAAGACGCGAGACAGTTTCTGAGGGATAGAAGTCTTGATCGGGCCAAGCCGGCATAACAGTTAGTAGTTCGCATTACTTTCTCTTCCGAAGCGCGCACATTCGAGTTCAGTATGGATGCACTGAGCGCTTAAGACCACTCGCTGGATGATATGGTCAATCATACTCCAGAGTGGGGACAGCATAACAATAACATTCTCTCTTTAGATTCGAGATGTATTGATCGAGACGTGCCTCACTCTAGTGAGGATTTGAGCTCCCCGATAGACGTAGGGCCCGCTCGGTACGCTGTCATTGTTTAGGGGGGCTCTTAATTATAGCATGAAAGTCCGAGTTGGAGGAATGATATTGGGCTTGAGAAGTGAGCAAGGAACCTGACATAACATTCCTATGGTTCCTCTGTCCCGGTCTTGCACCACTCTCATATCCATCAATCAATTTCATAGATAGTTACTATGGTTGTTTCTTCCTCCATTCACTAAAGCAAATGGAGCCTTTCCCTCCTCGAGTCAGCAAGCCAACTCGAGCGTTTTACCCTCGTGTCACTAGCGCAACACGAGCCATTCAAAAAAAAGTCTTGGAACTGAAGAGAAATCCATCTCTATACAAACTCTTTATGTTCTTGATATTGATTGAGTTACGAGAATGAAGAAGCGTAGCACACCTTTTCTCTCAATTCAAGTTTCCATTCAATAAGTGCATCAAGTATTTCGTATAGAAAGAAAAGGAACCACTTCTCTTCTCTTAAGTATATGAAAAATAGCTTTTTGGTCCCTTTCGTCCAGAGGTTAGGACATCGTCTTTTCATGTCGAAGACACGGGTTCGATTCCCGTAAGGGATAGGTACTTATTCCCGGCCGGCGGTATCAAGAACCCGGATAGTCAGTAGGAAACTCCAATCTGCAAGCGGAACAACGAGTTTAGAAGGCACGTTCTTGAAAGAGCAGGCTGACTATGAAACTCATATAAGGCTCGCGATCGGGTGCATTGTTGACTCGGGGGCGGTTCCATAGGCGGCTACTCTAAGACGGATCAAGTTGGGCTATATATTATGGCAAGTTGACCGTACTTTCCAATTTCGTAGATAGAATAGTTCTAGTAGAAGGTTAACTCGGCCTTCCTAAGAGTACTAGGTTAAAGGGGAGACCTCTAAAGCCCAGAAAGAACTATCCTATCCCTTTAGGAATCCAAAAGCGCCGTATCTGTGGATCACTGACGGCTATACCCAATGAGCAAAGTAGAAAGAGCCTAGGAAAATGCATCTTCTCCCTATTCAGTCAGCAGTTGTCCATCGACTAGTCTTACTTACCGCACCGCCCGGCGAAAAGGGATTTCTCAGTGATAGACCCACAAGAGCGTGTGTGCCAGTGACGAAAGAAGTGCGAGACGATCTGGGAAGTGAGGGATGCCCTTCCTGGGTATGACGAGCGGCGAGGCAGGTACGGCTGGAGGAAAAGCAAGGCAACAGGGTGCTAGGTTTAAGCAAGTATTGTCCGTCCGATCATTGGAATCGGCTTAGCCGAAAAAGGCAGATCTGGTTTCACTAGTAGGAAGAACACCCTTCTAAGGTGAAGGTATTCCATTTCTAAGAAGGAAGTTCTATATATTCGAACTAGAGAGAAGCTCTAAAATGGAAATCGAAAAGGAACCCCTTGTCCGTCCAGGTACTCACCCCGCCGGAACTCGCAATCAAACATAGGGTTGGCAAACTAGGAAGGCACAGAAAAGAAGGCAGTTGCGAAGGCGAGCAAGGTATTTTTGAATTTCCTCAAATTGATTCATCAATGAAGTAGTTGAATTGAAGTAAATGTGCCTACGAAAGAAGAGTTTTCGATATGGATATGCGAACAGGAAGAAAGCAAGCATATATTACTATTGCATTGGCAACGAACACCGTCAAACAAAGATAGCTGTTGAGGAGGAAGACCTGGATAGGGAGCCGGTTACGAATAAACCTGGGACTAGGAAACCCCGAACTACGAATGGAAACACTTTTTCAAGCAGGGGTAAACGGATCTGGTTAGGAAGCCGGAGATGGAAGAGAGGGTGTCGTGTCGGATCTTCAATCGGGGCAAACAACGGATGCTCGGGATAAAGCTGGACTTCGATTGGTTTTTGATGGATATGAGCTTTCCCTGAATAAGGATCAAAATATGCTTCCTAAAACAGCATGCGCAATGGTGGGCCGAGTACATAGCATAGCGTATATCAAGTATCCAACGCCTTCCGAATAAGGAATGGAAGCCGACTTAATAAAACTACATCTTGCTGATGTAGGTGTAGACAGGTATTCTAAAAGGAGTGACAATATTGGGTGTAAGGATTCTTCTATGCAAACATTGACCACTCGTATGGTAGCCTCACAACCATCTACAAGGGAGACTTCCACCTCAACCTGAAGTTCACCCACGTGGAGCCTTTACTAGTCGGAGTGGTAAGACTACAACCGATCCTCTTCCCCAATGCCAGCGTTGTATGTACCACCTGCCTTCTACCCTAGCCGGCCCAATACCTTCTCCGCAGGGACCTCAACAGTCCACTACTTCTGCTGCACAGCCTAGTTCTTCTACACCAGCAGCTATTGCTCCTAATGATCCATCATCAATCTGCTTCCCCTGTCAACCCGAAGCTGCCATTTCCAGAACGGTTTGTGAAGTCAACTGAAGACAAGCAGATTGCAAAGTTTCTGGATATGATGACAGATATGCAGATTACCACCCCCATCCTTGATGGTGTCTTACAGGTGCCGATGTATACACAGTTCTTTAAGGACCAGCTCGCAAAGAAGCGAAACATTAACGAGCCAGAACTGGTTACTCTTACTAAGGAATGTAGTGCACTCATTCAAATAAGCTACCTCTCAACTTAGATGAGCCTGCCAGTTTCAGTATTCCATGCCTGATAGGAAGTCAAACTTTCCATGCTTTATGTGGTCTTGGGTCTACTGTGATTCCCTTCACTGTCTACGAGCCACTACCATTGGGTGATGTACGGCCGACTAGCATCACTCTCCACCTTGCTGATCAGGATCCGGCAGACATTTTGGGTGATATCCCTGCGATAGTTGGTAACTTCGCATTTCCAGTTGATTTTGCTGTCTTGGAGATGTAGGATAAGAGCTTTCCTATTTTTTTTGGGGAGACCTTTTCTAGCTACTGCAGGGGCTGTCATCGATGTGAAAGATGCTAAGCTCACGCTTCAATTTGGTGAGGAGAAACTCTCATTTGACATTAGGTATATCTTCCAACTCACCTTCCTCACTGTCCAGACCATAGTAAGCAATATGAAACGAGTCACTTAAGCCCTAGTAAAAGGCTACTCTTTGAATCCCCTCTTTAAGGCATATAAAATTAGTACTCTTCCTGAGCTAGCTTAAGCATATCTCGAGCGAGTGAGTTTCCCTCCATCAAGTTCTAAGCGATCAAATAAGGTCCTTGCTCTCGAGCCAATGCCAATACCAATAGAGAGGGTCTAAACGAAGGATTCAAAGGAGGTTACCGGTTAAGGGCAAATGCAATCTCTGAGCCAGTTGGAGAAAAAAGGTAATCAAAGAAAGTTTCAGTTGGACTTTCCCTGCCAACCCTACCCAAATTTCATACCCTGCAGTTTTCGTTCCTCTATTGATATTTCGTTCCTCGAATCGAGACTTTCTTTGTCGAGGATCTCTGGTTTAGGGTACTCCATCGAGTTTCAGTTTATTCTTCTAATGGCTGTGTCCGTCTAAGGTGGCTATTTGAGCGATTTAAGTATCGCGGTTGTCTTGAGCTCTGGATTGATGGACGGAAACCCGGGGCTAGGTTCGATTTCAACTCGGAGATAGCCGGGTCTATAGTAAGAGCCGCTTTGTGAACAACATCAGATGACATAGCCAGGGTAGCCGCAATAGAGCAATTATGCCTTAAGCCCAAAACTCTTCCTTCTAGGGATCAGATCAACCTAAAGCACCATCAGTTGTGGATTCATCCACAAAGTCTTTCTACTTAGCTCGTCAAGCGAAGTAGCTATCAACGGCTTTAGCATGACAACTAGAACATCAAGCCATGGTAAACTGCCAAAGCTTCTGCTGTAGTGTAGCACCAGGGTTCAGCCTTCTCCTTGCCGAGTTGCATCGCCCGCATCGTGTTCAATTGGAAAGTCTGGCAAAGGCGCTTCCAACTCCTGGTTCAGGGTCTGAGGTTACCAAACAAAGATGAATCCTGCACAATCAGAGATTAAGCCATAAGATCCCACCCAGAAACTGGAAGAGTCGGGGGCACCTACCGAAGGAGTCTTCCCTCCATCGATTCAATGAAAAAATAGCTCTATTGAGAGGGCCTTTGACAACCCTCTTGAATGTGGCTCGCTCCTAGTTTTTCTTCCCCCGCCCGTTCTATCTAGGTTGGTGGCTATACCAGATTTCGTGTCTGATCGAACTTGAAACTAGCCCATTGAGCTTCTTGGATTCCAAACCAGAAAGAAGGATCGCACACAAGAAAATAGAGTTGGAATGAAAGATGGGGTAAAGATGAACTTTATTCTCCTAGCTGCTCTCCATCCAGCAAGTTACTCTCTTTCAAAAGATGACAACTCAAGATTACCAATCAAAACCAACGCTTTTTCTTCTCCTATAGCTTCATCATTACATCTTTCACTAGTTGTTGGATGTGAGTGATGAGATCGATCCATGGAATTTTTACCTCACTCACATACTTTGGAAGATGAAGAAATTCTCTTGAATTTACTTATGGGCTGGCTCTACATGTGGTCAGATGGGTTCCCCTCTTCAGTCATTTGGTACCTCTCCAACGCTTCCTCCTATTCCTATTGATCAGATCAAAGCCAAACCTATCTAGTCTTGCACGTTGTCACCCACCGCTCTTGCCAAAAACAAAGAAATTCTATCTTGGGAACTAAAAAAGAATCGGAATGGGAAGTATTTATTTCTTGATTCTCCGGCTAGCATCCTTACTTCCTTCTTCAATGGAAATTCTATGTTTTGGCTCGGTATAAACCAAAAAATGAGAAATTCTCTTATTTGTAGAAAAGTCTTCTTTTGGTTAAATCTGGAGAACCCAGTCGAAACTCTGATTCATGTTTGTGGATTTTAATAGCTCTCCTATCTACCCGGAAATGATCTTCTACCTTTACTGTCTGTGTTCTTTACATATCTTTTGATTGTTTTTCAAATCATTGTGTCGTTACAAATTCAGTGGTTGCACCCTTGTGAGCAAGTTGTTGCCGGATTGGATAGGAGAAGTGAAACAAAGCTACGAAGGATAAAAATTAGCTGAAGAAGTTAAGAAGAGCATTAGTGAAGCGAGAGGAGGACAAGATGGTTGGGAAGAGGAGGAAGGGGTATTAAGGAAAAAAGGGAGGCTTTATGTGGGGACCGCTGGAAATGCAAGAGCCAGGATAGCGCAAGAACTGCATGGGACAGCTACCGGAGGCCATTCAGGTATACTAGCTTCCTATAAGAGAACTAATAGGAACTTTGTCTGGCCAGGAATGGATGCCTCTCTTGAGGACAGACTGTGACAGTAAAGCAACAACATCAACTCGCAATGGCCCTCGTGCCATGAGACATGGATTTTAGTCGACGTAGATTGGATCGAAAGATCGCACTTCCGCTCTTCTCCTATCGGACTAGTCACTTCCCACTCTCCTCAAGTGAACAGTTTAGCCACTATCCTCCCATATACTCTGCTTTTTCATTGCTTATGAAATGGAACTTGTTGGTGCATGGATTTCACGTTTCAGCAGCACCTTGGTTTGTGCATGGTTGTGAAAAGAAGGCTTTCTATACACTTATATGAACTTCATTGGCGAAAGAAAGAGAAGCTTGCCTTGATAAAGCACAACCTTTCGCACTCCAATAGGCATATATTGTTACAAGGTTATGCCCAAAGTTCTCAAAAACGCCGGTGCTACATATCAACGCGCCATGACTAAGATCTTCGATGAGATAATACATAAGATTGTCGAGTGCTATGTAGATGATCTCGTTGTAAAGGCGGTATCCTATGAAGAACATCTTCAACATCTCAGAATCATATTCGACCGCCTAAGGCAACATGCACTCAAGTTAAACCCGTTGAAGTGCGCCTTCATGGTCTCGTCAGGCAAATTCCTAGGGTTTGTCATTCGACATCGGGGAATAGAAATCGACCCGAGTAAAATCAAGGCCATACTCGAAATGCCTCCTCCTCAAAACCTTAAGGAGCTGCGTTCGCTTCAAGGGCGCCTTGCATACATCAGGCGATTCATAGCCAATTTTGCAGGAAGAATCCAACCTTTTACAAGAAAAACCAAAAAAGACATTCCATTCTTTTGGGATGAAAACTGCCAACAAGCCCTAGATGGCATCAAAAGCTATCTCCTCAATCCGCCAGTCCTGGCTGCGCCGATACCAGGGAAGGAGCTTATACTCTACACCATGGCCTTGGATGAATCTCTTGGGGCTCTATTGGCACAAGAAAATGAAAACGGGAAAGAGAATGCCCTCTATTACCTCAGTCGTGTGCTCGTAGGAGCTGAACATGCGTACTCTCCTATCGAAAAACATTGCCTTGCACTGGTGTTCGCTGTCAAGAAGCTACGGCACTACATGATAGCACATCGGGTCACCCTCATCTCCAAAGTTCACCCACTTAAATATCTCATGACAAGACCAATGCTTACAGGAAGATTGGCAAGATGGGGCCATCATCCTTACTGAGTTCGACATTGTGTATGCGCCGCAGAAGGCCATTAGAGGGCAAGCGATGGCGGATTTCCTTGCAGCACATCATACATATTTATACAGTAAATAAAATATGTCCATGGATGGGATTGCACGTAGTCCATTCCACCTTTATCTATCTAGGTTATCCTTCTTTCTTAACAAAGCAGAATGTGATGATCGATCCCTCTATTATGGGATTTATGTTTATACCAAAGCCTCTACTTTAGATATTTACGCTGATGAAGGAAAGCCTTGTTAAAGACTACAACTTTTGACTTCCTTTTTCGTACTCTTCTTTCATCCTCCTTACCAGAACGCTTTTCCTGGTTCAGAAGAATAAGATACTGAAATTGTGGCTTACATATGGAAAATGCCTTCATCTTGAAGCTGCCAATGCACATCACGGTGAAATCATTGTCAATTAATTGTTAGATTCCCCATATCACCCATAGCCACCCAAATCTTTTTTTTGCCTCAAACTCTGCTGCCCTATCACTCCTCGATAAGTGTACTTACTCAGGTTGTGCACTTGGCTGAGCGAGATCTTCCCCTTTGGCAGGAGAACCGCCTACCTACGCTAACGTAACTAATGCAGATGGCGGAAGTTAGTAGTTCTCCTATGCCAACATGAACACAAACGAAATCGTCGAATTTCGTATAGAAAGAAAAGGAACCACTTCTATTCTCTTTTCTTAAGTATAAGAGGGATAAGTACTTATTCCTGGCCGGCGGTATCATATAATCGATCTTAGGGTTTTTAGGGTTTAGAGTGCGTGCGGTGGGGGTGGAAACAGAATAACCGCATTGCGTCCTGTCAAATCCTAGCGCGCAGCCATGCGGTAGCGCGAGGCCGAGCAGGGGGGAGGGGGGTCGGGACCCCCTCCCCTCCCCGTGCGAGGCCCAGACAAGACGATCCGCCGCGTCGTCGCATGAGGAGGCGAGTCCGTCACATTCGTGACCCCACTATCTATCTTAGGGTCTTTAGGGTTTAGGGTGCATGCGGTGGGGGTGGAAACAGAATAACCGCATTGCGTCTTGTCAAATCCTAGCGCACAGCAATGCCATAGCACGAGGCCGAGCAGGGGGGGCCCCCCTCCCCCCTGCGAGGCCGAGATAGGAATGAGCCGCCGCGTCGTCGCATGCGGAGGCGAGTCCGTCACATCCGTGACCCCACTATGTATCTTAGGGTTTTTAGCGTTTAGGGTGCGTGCGGTGGGGGTGGAAACAGAATAACCGCATTGCATCCTATCAAATCCTAGCGCGCAGCAATGCCATAGCGCGAGGCCGAGCAAGGGGAGGGGGGTCGGTACCCCCCTCCCCTCCCCCTGCGAGGCCGAGCCAGGAACGAGCCGGAGCAGGCGACGACGCGGCGTGCCGCGTCATCGCATGCGGAGGCGAGTCCGTCACATCCGTGACCCCACTATCTATCTTAGGGTTTTTAGGGTTTGGGGTGCGTGCGGTGCGGGCAGAAACAGAATAACCGCATTGCGTCCTGTCAAATCCTAGCGCGCAGCAATGCAGTAGCGCGAGGCCGAGCAGGGGGAGGCGGGGTCAGGACCCGCCCTCCCCTCCCCCTGCGAGGCCGAGATAGGACCGAGCCAGAGCAGGCGACGATACGGCGTGCCGCGTCGTTGCATGCGGAGGCGAGTCCGTCACATCCGTGACCCCACTATCTATCTTAGGGTTTTTAGGGTTTAGAGTGCGTGCGGTGGGGGTGGAAACAGAATAACCGCATTGCGTCCTGTCAAATCCTAGCGCGCAGCAATGCGGTAGCGCGAGGCCGAGCAGGAGGGGAGGGGGGTCGGGACCCCCCTCCCCTCCCAGTGCGAGGCCCAGACAAGAACGAGCCGGAGCAGGCGACGATACGGCGTGCCGCGTTGTTGCATGCGGAGGCGAGTCCGTCACATCCGTGACCCCACTATCTATCTTAGGGTTTTTAGTGTTTAGGGTGCGTGCGCTGCGGGTGGAAACAGAATAACCGCATTGCGTCCTGTCAAATCCTAGCGCGTAGCAATGCGGTAGCGCGAGGCCGAGCAGGGGGGACCCCCCTTTCCCCCCTGCGAGGCCTAGACAGGAACGATCCGGAGAGGTGACGACACGGCGTGCCCCGTCGTCGCATGCGGAGGCGAGTCCGTCACATCCGTGACCCCAGTATCTATCTTATGGTTTCCAGGGTTTAGGGTGCATGCGGTGGGGGTGGAAACAGAATAACCGCATTGCGTCCTGTCAAATCCTAGCGCGCAGCAATGCGGTAGCGCAAGGCCGAGCAGGGGGGAGGGGGTCGGGACCCCCCTCCCCCCGCGAGGCTGAGACAGGAACGAGCCGGAGCAGGCGACGACGCGGCGTGCCACGTCGTTGCATGCGGAGGCGAGTCCATCACATCCGTGACCCCACTATCTGTCTTAGGGTTTTTAGGGTTTAGGGTGCGTGCGGTGGGGGTGGAAACAGAATAACCGCATTGCGTCCTGTCAAATCCTAGCGCGCAGCAATACGGTTGCACGAGGCCGAGCAGGGGGGGACCCCCCTCCCCCCTGCAAGGCCGAGACAGGAACGATCCGCCGCGTCGTCGCATGCGGAGGCGAGTCCATCACATCCGTGACCCCACTATGTATCTTAGGGTTTTTAGCGTTTAGGGTGCGTGCGGTGGGGGTGGAAACAGAATAACCGCATTGCGTCCTATCAAATCCTAGCGCGCAGCAATGCCGTAGCGCGAGGCCGAGCATGGGGGAGGGGGGGTCGGGACCCCCCTCTCCTCCCCCTGCGAGGCCAAGCCAGGAACGGGCCGGAGCAGGCGACGACGCGGCGTGCCGCGTCGTCGCATTTGGAGGCGAGTCTGTCACATCCGTGACCCCACTATCTATCTTAGGGTTTTTAAGGTTTAGGGTGCGTGCGGTGCGGGTGGAAACAGAATAACCGCATTGCGTCCTGTCAAATCCTAGCGGGCAGCAGTGCGGTAGCGCGAGGCCGAGCTGGGGGGAGGGGGGGTCGGGACGCCCCCTACCCTCCCCGTGCGAGGCCCAGACAAGAACGAGCCGGAGCAGGCGACGACGCGGCGTGCCACCTTGTCGCGTGCAGAGGCGAGTCCGTCACATTCGTGACCCCACTATCTATCTTAGGGTCTTTAGGGTTTAGGGTGCGTGCGGTGGGGGTAGAAACAGAATAACCGCATTGCGTCCTGTCAAATCCTAGCGCGCAGCAATGCGGTAGCGCGAGGCCGAGCAGGGGGGACCCCCCTCTCCCCCCTGCGAGGCCGAGACAGGAACGAGCCGGAGCAGGCGACGACACGGCGTGCCGCGTCGTCGAATGCGGAGGCGAGTCCGTCACATCCGTGACCCCACTATCTATCTTAGGGTTTTTAGGGTTTAGGGTGCGTGCGGTGGGGGTGGAAACAGAATAACCGCATTGCATCCTGTCAAATCCTAGCGCGCAGCAATGCGGGAGCGCGAGGCCGAGCAGGGGGGACCCACCTCTCCCCCTGCGAGGCCGAGACAGGAACGATCCAGAGAGGTGACGACACGGCGTGCCCCGTCGTCGCATGCGGAGGCGAGTCCGTCACATCCGTGACCCCAGTATCTATCTTAGGGTTTCTAGGGTTTAGGTTGCGTGCGGTGGGGGTGGAAACAGAATAACCGCATTGCGTCCTGTCAAATCCTAGCGCGCAGCAATACGGTAGCGCAAGGCCGAGCAGGGGGGATGGGGGTCGGGACCCCCTCCCCCCGCGAGGCTGAGACAGGAACGAGCCGGAGCAGGCGACGACGTGGCGTGCCACGTCGTTGCATGCGGAGGCGAGTCCATCACATCCGTGACCCCACTATCTGTCTTAGGGTTTTTAGGGTTTAGGGTGCGTGCGGTGGGGGTGGAAACAGAATAACCGCATTGCGTCCTGTCAAATCCTAGCGCGCAGCAATACGGTTGCACGAGGCCGAGCAGGGGGGACCCCCCCTCCCCCCTTCAAGGCCGAGACAGGAACGATCCGCCGCGTCGTCGCATGCGGAGGCGAGTCCGTCACATCCGTGAGCCCACTATGTATCTTAGGGTTTTTAGCGTTTAGGGTGCGTGCGGTGGGGGTGGGAACAGAATAACCGCATTGCGTCCTATCAAATCCTAGCGCACAGCAATGCCGTAGCGCGAGGCCGAGCAGGGGGGAGGGGGTCGGGACCCCCCTCCCCTCCCCCTGCGAGGCCGAGCCAGGAACGGGCCGGAGCAGGCGACGACGCGGCGTGCCGCGTCGTCGCATTTGGAGGCGAGTCTGTCACATCCGTGACCCCACTATTTATCTTAGGGTTTTTAGGGTTTAGGGTGCGTGCGGTGCGGGTGGAAACTGAATAACCGCATTGCGTCCTGTCAAATCCTAGCGGGCAGCAGTGCGGTAGCGCGAGGCCGAGCTGGGGGGAGGGGGGGAAGGGACCCCCCTACCCTCCCCGTGCGAGGCCCAGACAAGAATGAGCCGGAGCAGGCGACGACGCGGCGTGCCACCTCGTCGCATGCAGAGGCGAGTCCGTCACATTCGTGACGCCACTATCTATCTTAGGGTTTTTAGGGTTTAGGGTGCGTGCGGTGGGGGAAGAAACAGAATAACCGCATTGCGTCCTGTCAAATCCTAGCGCGCAGCAATGCGGTAGCGCGAGGCCGAGCAGGGGGGACCCCCCTCTCCCCCCTGCGAGGCCGAGACAGGAACGAGCCGGAGTAGGCGACGACACGGCGTGCCGCGTCGTCGCATGCGGAGGCGAGTCCGTCACATCCGTGACCCCACTATCTATCTTAGGGTTTTTAGGGTTTAGGGTGCGTGCGGTGGGGGTGGAAACAGAATAACCGCATTGCGTCCTTGTAACACCCCGCATGTAACTTGCCATAATTGTAACTCCGACTCTTGCCATTTCCGGCTATGTGATATGTTTTTCCCTCCGTTGTCGGGTTTTGTCTTTCGTTTTGTATTTTGTCATGTCATGCATTTTCATATCATGTCATCATGTGCATTGCATTCGCATACGTGTTCGTCTTGTGCATCCGAGCATTTTCCCCGTTGTCCGTTTTCCAATCCGGCGCTCCTATCTCCTCCGGTGCACCCCTCTTGTTTTCTTCCGTGTGCGTGTGTCAAACTTTCTCGGAATGGACCGAGGCTTGTCAAGTGGTCTTAATATACCACGCGGAGTCTACCGGTCAAGTTTTTTTCCATTCGGAGGTCGTTTGGTACTCCAACGGTTAACCGGGCATCCGCAAAGTCCATTTGAGTGTGCAGCAAAACCCCCCCTCCAAAACCAGCCCAAAGCCTACCAAACTCTCTTCCATGCTCTAGGTCGTTCGATCACGATCGTGTGGGAGAAAACCGCACCTCATTTGGAGTCTCCTAGCTCCCTCTACCTATTTATATGTGGGCATCCCGAAAACGAAATCACAGTCTCCCATAACCCTAAATCCCCTCTCCGCGGGCGGACGCGTCCAGCGCCCGCCGGACAACCAGCGCCGCCGCCCGTAGCCAGTGGCGTAGTGCCACGTGTCCCACTGCCTCCTCCCTCCGCCGCGGCCCGCTCGGCCCACGGGAGGCCCTCCCGGCCCGCCGCCGCCGCGCGCCTGGCCCGCCGACGCCGCCGCGCGCCTGTCCCGCCCGCCGCCGCCGGCTCGGCCCCGCTTCGCCCCGCCGCCGGCCGGCCGCCGCCGTGCCGCGGTCCCCGCCGCCGACGCCGCCGGCCCCGCCGTCCTCTCCTCCTCCGGCGACCGGCGCCGCCGGCCCCGCCGCCTCCTCCCTCCGGCCTCGCCTCCGGTAGCCCGCGCCGGCGCCGCTCCCTCCTCCGCCGGCGAGCAGCGCCCGACCTCCGCGAGCCCGCGCCCGAGCCGGCCCCGATCCGATCTGGGTCAACGGAGAAGGTTGACCCGAGACCCCCCCCCTCTTTTTTTCCAAGTCCCTGAAACATTTCAGTATATGCTCCTGTTCGAGATGCGATAACTTTGTGCATGTAGCTCCGATTCGCGCGTATAATATGTAAAATTGTTCGTCTCGTGATGTTCTTATTTTTGTTAAATTGCACCATTTTCATTAGAGGTCATCTTGATGCCCAAATATTCGTTGGAAGAGGGCTAGTTGCTGTTAATCTCTGGTTCTTATCAGAACTTGGAGATTTGTCATTTTTTGTATCATTTAATCTGTGCATCTTTTGAGCATGAGCTCTACATGTGTTTTGAAGTATGCCATGCCATCTTTCCAGTGGTATAGTCCATGTATTTTTGTGATCTTTGTGGTGACTAGCACAAGCATGCAAAGTAGGCCCCGTAATATTTCTGATTTCAGGGACTTAGTGATTTCTCTAAGTCTTTGTCTGCTGTAATTTTGTTGCCATGTAAACTTGATGCTACAGAGAGATCCATGCATATTTTGGAGATGTTCATTAAGGATGTTTCGTAGCTATAGTTGTAATTGATTCATTCCTACAATTGGTTGAAATTTTAGAGTAATATAGCATAACTCAATCTTGCTCTACTTTTGCTATAAAATATTTCTGGCAGATTCTTAACATGACATGCATTTTTGGCAAGCTTATTGTAGTTGATCCACACATGCTATGTAATTGTTCTTGCCATGGATAGCTTCTTAAACATGCCATCTTGCTGTAGGTATGCTTGGTTTTTCATGCATTTCTCTGTAGTGAGTGCATCAAGCTCACAAAGAGGCCTACATATTAATATTTCTGCCATGCTCTGTTTTCTGCTAAGTCTGAAACCTGATAACGAAACTTGCTATGTTTACATGCTTGCCATCATATCCTCTGGTCCTTTTTGGCTTATGGTCAGTAAGGGACTTTTGTCATGTGCATTTAGTAGAACACTACCATGCCTTGTTTTGCTATGTTAAGTTTCTGTAGCTTATTGATTTCGTGCTCTGAACATTGCTACCTGATGCTGATTTCTGCCATGTCCAGTTTTTCACTAAGTCTGTGAACCTGTAATCTTTTGCACTTTTGCCATGCTTGTTTGAGCTTGATATGTTGTGAACTAGCAGTAGCTCAGTGGTCATCTTTTGTCAAGCATCTCCTATAGATTACTTCCATGTGCTTTGTTGCTATGTTGGGATGCTGTAGTATTGTTACTTGTTGTATTTTAAGTGTTATCTTGCTGTTTGGATAGGAGCTGCACATATCTCGTTCTCAGGGCACACCGGATGAGACATCCTACGAGTAAAACCAGACCTCGAGTTTCCAGGAGGTGGCCCCGCAGTCTGCTCAGTTTGGACCAACACTCGAAGGAGCACTGGATCAATGACAACTATAGCTACAAAACATCCTTACTGAACATCTCCAAAATATGCATGGATCTCTCTGTAGCATCAAGTTTACATGGCAACAAAATTACAGCAGACAAAGACTTAGAGAAATCACTAAGTCCCTGAAATCAGAAATATTACGGGGCCTACTTTGCATGCTTGTGCTAGTCACCACAAAGATCACAAAAATACATGGACTATACCACTGGAAATATGGCATGGCATACTTCAAAACACATGTAGAGCTCATGCTTAAAAGATGCACAGATTAAATGATACAAAAAATGACAAATCTCCAAGTTCTGATAAGAACCAGAGATTAACAGCAACTAGCCCTCTTCCAACGAATATTTGGGCATCAAGATGACCTATAATGAAAATGGTGCAATTGAACAAAAATAAGAACATCACGAGACGAAGAATTTGACATATTATACGCGCGAATCGGAGCTACATGCACAAAGTTATCGCATCTCGAACAGGAGCATATACTGAAATGTTTCAGGGACTTGGAAAAAAAGAGGGGGGGGGGGGTCTCGGGTCAACCTTCTCCGTTGAATGTTTTTGCCCCAACAGATGTACCTGAACTTATTTTTCGGATGCGTTTTCTTAACACGCGCGTTGTTTTTGAATTTTACTTTTTTTACGAACTGCATGTATTTTATTTTGTTTTACCGTCTGAACTTCATTGTTCTTCATAGAGAACTGCATCATGTGCGTTTCGATGTACTCTGTCTTATTTAGCCGGGCCATTTTTGGGCCGGCCCGTTTTATGTGATCCTTTACCACGCGGGCCTCCTACGTGTCCCTCCCAGGCGATCCCACCGCTCCGCTGACAGGGAGAGAAACCGAGAAGAATCCCCTCTCCTCTCTTGCAGTTTCTCCCGAGGCATCTCTCCCTCGAGCAAAACCGCCGTCGCCCGTAGCAACCGCCGTCGCCCGAGGAACCGCTGCCCTCAAGAGGTCCTTATTCCTGCATTCCGCATTACCGTCCGCTCCGCGAGCCCTTGCCGCTGCGCTCCCGCAGCCCTTTCCCGTCCGTTCCCGTAGACCGGAGTTGCTGCTTGTGATGTGCACAAAGAGTCCTACGATGGCTCTGGGAAGGATGAGGTCTTGGCTGATGCATCGTCCCCTCCAGATGTTGTAGCTGATAAGGTATAATCGGATTACTTTTTCTGTTAGTGGGTTGTAATCTAATTTTTTGTTGTTGTTATAAACATCCTGACCCAGACACAATGTGTGGCATAAGAGACTGGATGAACAACATGTCAAGTACGTGGCCATGGACGCGTACACAAGCTACGAGATGTACATGCGGATCGTTGACATGAGGAACTGTCTTCTTCCTGACCCAGATGAGGGATCGAGCCACATAGCAGTGGCGGGAGCATCACAAGAAGTAGATGACTAGACGATCGTTTCTCCTACTTTAGAATGCATTTAATTGTTTATTGAGGTGTGTGTGAATGATCTGTATAGTCACTTATGTAATTGGATGTTTATTTCAGTTATATATATACATGTTATTCTACTGTAGATAGAGCAATTCACACGGCTTATTAGCAGCAATCGTATGTGTTATTATTGGTCTTCACACACATTTCAGATTACGGACCTGTTTTCCGCGTTTCACACACATCTTGTTCAGTTGAACCGTTTCCATTGTGTTGCCTAATCACACACAGTTCATCCCAGTGAACCGTATGCTGTATATTGCACACGCCTTCATCTGGCTGCCCGTTTCTTTTGTGCCTCCTTATCACAAACAGTTCATTGAGATGAACCGTATGCCCTGCATCGCACATGCAACTAAATTCTGAACCATGTTTGATGCATCTGTCATCGCAAACGTTTTGCACCTTTTTGACAGTTTTTTACACCACCGTTTGCGATTATGGCATCACACACAGTTTCCTCGAAGGGTCTCTGATCGTAGTGTCGCGTTTGGACCATCCTGCAGTAGTGTGAGTAACGTTTTTATGTGTCGAAAACTATATTTTGTGTGTTTGTTTTTATAGTGTTCTGTTTCTTCTTCTTATAATAATTTTATTTATTTTTCGTGCTTCGAATAGGTCCTGTTTGCAACATTTGATCCGCCGAACGAGGGATGGCGTTGGTCATTATTGTGTAGTTTCCTTAAATGTGAAAGAAAGGCGGTTTGAATTTCTTGACTCACTCAATAAACCTGGCAGCCCTGATATGATCAGGGTTTTGAGGAGGATGGTTAAAAATATCAAGCGTGCATGGAAAGAAGGTAGCTCAAGTTCTGATGAGCCGCTAAATCCTCCTACACTTGATGGATTTGTGTTGAAACATGTCATTGTCCCAATGCAGCCAAATGGGTGTGTTCTGTACAGCCCCTCTCCCCCATACTGCTCAAGTTTTCTTCATTTTTGTGAAACTGATGTTTTTTATTCTTTTATTGCAGGCATGATTGTGGATTCTATATGTTTCAATTCTTGCAGACTTGGGATGGTGCTCGAGTTGCTCAGTTTGGGGTGGAGCACATTGGCTACATCAGAAAGGCCGTGCTCTATAGTTGGCTCACATCGAGAAAGCATTGCCTCGATTTAACATCACTTTTAATTTTTGCAGATAAATGTTGTTTTAGTGAACTTCTTTATCTCCCTTATTTATTTTTTGTCTACTGCTTGCTTCCGCTTCTTAAGGCCTTTTTTTACTAGTGTGTTTAGTTAAATGCGTGATTTAGAATGGATGTCTATATTTTTGTTGTGTTAGTGAGGTTCATTTATTGTAGACAACTTAGCTGCATTTATTTTGGGGCAAGTGAGCTGCATTGTTCTTTATAAGCGGGTTGCATTGTTGTAGACAAGTGGGCTGCATTCTCTTCTTTAGTGAACTACATTTTTTAATATTATTGAGATGTATTACATTTTTTGGTTTTGTATTTTGTGCTGAGTGTTTCCATGTTTTTTCTACACGTTTTTAGGTTTTAATGGGGGGCTTCATGAAGGTTGTACGTCACTGTTTGAGTCCCAGGGTTCTGATGTGGTTATGGAGGATTGTGCCATTGAAATCTCTCTAGATAATTCTGGTTCTTTGGCTCGAGATGGTTTGAACACATATGTGGCGCCTGGACCTGACGGTGGAAGTGTTTCTCGACCTAGCTCTCCACACGATGTATTTGATGTTGATGATAATGATTTTGTTACGCCATGCCCACGCGTAACTAGGAGGAGTGCAGCAATTAATCGTCCTCTTGAGGATGAGCCTGAAGTATTTTTGAACAAGAGGGCGGGTGAGAGGGCTTTTAAGTTGAGATGCTCTATAGAGAAATTGAAGCCTCCGAGGTTCAAATATATTGATGAGGCGTGGAAAATAAAGGATCTCGTTCTCAGCAAAGATTTTGTAACCAAATACCACGATTAAGTTTTATGTGTCTGCCCTTCATCCTTTTTGTGTGTTTTGTTTTTAATTTTAGTTTTACTGATCCCATCTGTGCATGTTTACTACAGGAACGCGTTCTTTATGGTGAATAGTCCTTTTGGTGATGTCGACAATTACAATGTTGACTATATCTATAATACATTTGGCAAAGGAGCTTTAATGGACTCGTATCTCATGGATTTTGTCATCAAGTACTGGAAGCAAGACCCTGAATTGGGTTTAGTTTATGGTTCGGGTGAACGTGTGCTACTTTCACCTTTATTTATCACGGTAAACGTGTGCTGTCATTTTTTCTCTTGTACTGGTTTTTTCATGTCCATGCGTGCATGCGTGTTTTATCCTGTTTTTCATGTCCTATTTTTGTTCTTTTTCTGTGCAGTATGTTCTGCGAATGGAAACCTTTGTGACGAGAGATGATGAATTAAACCATGTGTTGCCAGTTGTGCACAGCCCGTTTGTTTTAGAAGATGCAGTTAAGCAGTTCAAGGTTTTTCTGAGCGGCGACGAAAATCTGTTGGACGCAAAACTGGTAAGTCCATTATTTTCCGTCATTTATTTTCTGGTTTGTTGCATTTATTTTAATAGTTATTTTTGGAACAGTGGTCCTAGTGCTACGTGTCGAACGAACTTTTCATTTCATTTTTGTTTTTTTATGTGAACAGATTATGATGCCGCGCTCCAAGGATGGTCATTATTCCTTATAGACGATGAACCAGCATCGCTAGACGATTGATATCCATGACACTAGGAAGTATACTGGCCATCCTGATGTCACGACAAAGTGGCGCAGGACTGACTACCACTCAAATTGAACTGAAGTGGTATGTCATTTTTTCTACCCAAGTGCAAAGCTTTTTGGTGTTTCTCCTACTGCATTTTTTTATAAACTGCACATGCAATGTTAGCACACATAGCACCACACTTGTTTATATAGTGCACTGCAACATATGCGTGACAGAAGTGCATTTTCTCACACAGCCCCAATCTGTGTAAAATATCTGTGTAAAAAAGTTATAAAAGGAAATGACCTCACGTGCATTTAAAAGAGGGACTGTCTAGACGTTGAGAAGAATTTTGTATTTTTTCGGTTCGTCTGAATAGTTATTTGAGTCTGTGACGTGTGTTATTTTACTTTGTGCTTCCTTTTTTTGCCAGATGAGGAGGATGACTCAGCTACTGAAGGCGATTTATGGTGAAAAATTGTATAAATCGAAGAACCACACTGACTCGGTTAAATGGGCAGAGAAGCCCTCTTACCCGGTCGTGCCAGCGCAGGGAACAAACGAGTGCGGAATCTATGTTTTGAGGTTGACGCAGTTGTATGACGGCCAATGTCTAGTCGAGAAGATTGTCAAATCCGACGTAATACCTTCTCTGTTTCTTCTTTTCTTGTTACCTCCTTTATTTTTTGATTTTTTCACTTTTTTCTTCTGATGACAACCTTTTTTTAATCACTGGTCTACATTGTTTCTTTTTCTTTTCAGCCTGCTGTTAAAGATTGGAAGGCGGAGTACATGTCCCAGCTGCTGTTCAATCCTTTGAACATGTTGTATTATGAAGACATGCCGCCTGAGCTACGAGATCTGATTGCAAACCTCGGGCTTACTTCCCTGTCGCAGTCGCAGACGCAGTGACAGTCATTTGGCATTTGTTTTTCCTAGGTAAAAGCCTGTGTCCGGAAAAGAACTAGGGTTCATGTTGTGTACTGTGTGCTGTCTAAGGTAGATAATGTATGAATAGACTTTTTTTCCTGTTGTTGTGTTTTGTGTGCCTTTTGCAGCAGCGTATATGGACGAATTTGTGTGTGTATTTTATATAAACAACCCATACAGTATATATATGTATATAATTTTTATTTTTTGATGACTACGTTCTGTATGAACTGGCATTTTGTCGTGCTTATACGTATCATACGTGTCCAAGAAACTGCATTGCATGTGATGCCAAACTTGTTCGTCCAACAAAAAGCACTGCATTTGTCTACAGGTTTGTGCTGCACCTGTATTTTTTTGCTGCACTTGCTGCAGCCCCTGTATTCATGTGTGTATCCCGAAACTGCAATGCTTTTTGATGCTGCATTGCTTTCTCTAACCAAATGCACTTCATTGTCTAAAGTTGCGTCCTGCAGTTGGTTTTTTATTGTTTGTACTGTAGGGTGGGGTGGGGGGTTGCCCCCCATTTTTTTAGTTGTTTATAGGTTTGTATTGCACCTGTATTCCCTGTACTTAGCGCACTGCATGCGTTAGCGTGAGGCCAGGCAGGGGGTGGGAGGGGCCCGTGACCCCCCTCCCCACCCCCTGTGAGGCCGAGCCTGGAACGAGCTGGAGCAGGCGGCGACGCGGCGTGCCGCGGCGCCGCATGCGTAGGCGAGTCCGTCACACCCCGTCGCCTACCCGTCTATCTTAGGGGTGTGGCTCTAGGGTTGCGTGCGTCCGAGGGTTGGACAAATAGAATGTCCGCACTGCGCCTGTCAACCAAGCGCACTGCATGCATTAGCGCGAGGTCAAGCAGGGGGTGGGAGGGGGGTCGTGACCCCCCCTCCCCACCCCTACTGCGAAGCCGAGCCTGGAACGAGCCGGAGTAGGCGGCGACGTGGCGTGCCGTGGCACCACATGCGTAGGCGAGTCCTTCAGCCCCCGTCGCCTCCTTGTCTATCTTAGGGGTGTGGCTCTGGGGTTGCGTGCGTCCTAGGGTTGGAAAACCAGAATGTCCGCACTGCGCCTGTCAACCAAGCGCACTATGTGCGTTAGCGCGAGGCCAAGCAGGGGTGGGAGGGGGGTCGTGACCCCCCATCCCTACCCCCCGTGAGGCCGAGCCTGGAACGAGCCGGAGCAGGCAGCCACGCGGCGTGCCTCGGCGCCGCATGCGTAGGCGAGTCCGTCACACCCCATCGCCTCCCTGTCTATCTCAGGGGTGTGGCTCTGGGGTTGCGTGCATCCTAGGGTTGGAAAAATAGAATGTCTGCACTGCGCCTGTCAACCAAGCGCACTGCATGCATTAGTGTGAGGTCGAGCAGGGGGGTGGGAGGGGGGTCGTGACCCCCCTCCCCACTCCCCTGCAAGGCCGAGCCTGGAACGAGCTGGAGCCGGCGGCGCCGCATGCGTAGGCCAGTCCGTCACACCCCGTCGCCTCCCTGTTTATCTTAGGGGTGTGGCTCTAGGGTTGCGTGCGTCCTAGGGTTGGAAAAGCAGAATGTCCGCACTATGCGTGTCAACCAAGCGCACGGCGTGCGTTAGCGCGAGGCCGAGCAGAGGGTGGGAGGGGGTCGTGACCCCCCTCCCCACCCCTGCGAGGCCGAGCCTGGAACGAGCCGTTGCAGGCGGCGACGCGGCGTGCCGCGGCACCGCATGCGTAGGCGAGTCCGTCACACCCCGTGCGCCTGTCAACCCAGCCAGGGTCGTGACCCCCCTCCCCACCCCCTGCGAGGCCGAGCCTGGAATGAGCCGGAGCAGGCAGCGACGCGGCGTGCCGTGGCACCGCATGCGTAGGCGAATCCGTCACACCCCGTGTGCCTGTCAACCAAGCCAGGGTGTGACGTGGAATTGTGCCGTTGTAGCAGAGTGAAAAGATTTGCCAAGTGGAGGAGGCGGTTTGACTCGGGCTAGCCGTGGTAGTGTTCTTGATTGGCTGGAAAAAACAATCGTCTAAGCGAACTGCAATGCTTTATTGACAGCACATCTTCCGTTCCTTACCGAACTGCATAGTGGACTGCATTTTTTTTAGGTGGGGGCGTACTGGAGTTACTTGCTAGTTGTGCGTCGTTGGGCTTGTTTGTTTTGGGCTGTGAGAATTTGTTGGGTCCGTTGGGGTGTAAGACGCATTGGGCCCAAGTCGGCCTGTGAGCACGGCTGGTTGCCGGTGCTCTATGTGTGCGCCCTAATGTTTAGTCGCACCTCGCCCGCGGAGAGCGCTCTTGACCTGTTTATAAGCGCTGGCGAGGCATCTCTGTCGAACTCCTCTGGTTACTTGATTGGGCGCTTATACACGACGCTCGCTGCCCTTAATTTTCTGACCTATGGGCCCATGTGTGCCCGACACCATGTAATGTAGCTCAGAACGACTGGCCTACTGTGGGCGCAGACCTATTACGAGACTGGCCGGGGCCTGGTTTAACGTGTGTTGGGCCTGTGTTCGGGGAGTGAAGATGTAGTGGGCCCAAGTCGGCCTGTGAGCGCGGCTGGTTCCCGGTGAGCTATGTGTGCGGCCTAATGTTTAGTCCCACCTCGCCCGTGGAGGGCACGCTCGACCTGTTTATAAGCGCTGGCGAGGTAGCCGTATCGAACTCCTCTGGTTACTTATTTGGGTGCTTATACACGGCGCTTGCTGCTCTATGCTCTCTGACCTGTGGGCCCATGTGTGAACGACTCGCCTCCTGTGGGCGTAGAACTACTACGAGACTGGCTGGGGCCGGTTGCACCTGGGTGGTCAATTTTTTTAAATATTTTCTCTCTTAAGTATTTTTTCAACTGTAGGGGCATGCACTGCTTAGTAAACATTCGTGCACTGCATTGATCAGGATTCTGTACTGCATGTGCACACATTTCGCACTACACATGTTTGCGCTACATTTTTGTGCACTGCATGGGTAGCATTTTTCTTTATTGTTTTTCCTCTTACGTATCCTTTTTCTAGTGTACGGGTGTGCACTGCTTTGTTGGCTCTGTGTGCACTGCATTCGTCATAGTCCTGTGCCGCAGGTGTACACATTTTGCACTGCGTGCATCCTTCTCTGTGCAAAAGTTGTGACTGCTTATACCAACGCTGCGGACTGCATGACTTAAATTTAAGGAATGCATCAGGTGCACTAATTCTGCATTGTGCACTGCGTGAAAGTGCTTCTCTTGTGCTTCATTTTGAGCATGTACTGCACTTCATGCACACATATTGTGAACTTCCTGATATTACTTTGGAGAACTGCATTCACTTTTATTTAGAATGGTATGAGGATTATAATTTTTTATAAATAATTATTTAATGATCTGCGGTTAGTTCATGGGAAATGCTGCAGTCAAAGTACACCTTTTTTGGGTCCTTTTTCTTTGGTAACATAAGCCTTTATTGATTGTCCTTCATTCTTGGTAACATAATTTTCATTAAATCCCCTTTAACTTTCAGTTTTGACATTTTTGCATTCCTCTTCTATAAATGTAGCCCAACTTCTACCCTTCCTTTGCAGTTCATTTCTCCTCTAGCCGCAACTTCTCTCCTTTCTCCAGCCTCTCTTTATTTTTTTCCTTTTCTAGGTTTTTTTTTGCGATGGCTCCAAGCCCCTGCGCGAATCTCTCCTGCTGCGGCCATGGTTGTGGTGTGCCGACGCACTGCGATTGCTTAGCTTGCTCGCAGGCCCGTCGTGCTCGTCATGGGGGCAAGGTCTTGTGCCGAGCTGGGCGAGCGGAGCAGCTTGCATATGGCACAGTATTCACGGAAGGAATGGATATGGGCCACATCAACGTTGCTGCGTTCTATTCCGCCCTGCTTCGTCGTGGCCTTGGCCGCACATGACCTTTTGTCCATCTGCTTACGCCAGCAGATGTGGAGACTCAATCCAAGATGGTATTTTTCGCTTGATCTGATTTTTTCTTTGTGTTTTCTATTTTTTTGTATAATTCCATACTAGTCTGAACTTCTTGTTTTTATAGGAACGCACTTATTTTGTTATATTGAAGTGTACTGCACTGTGTACTTATATCTTATTTTTATTTTTTTCCTTGTGTGCATGGAGCTCGTGTTTTAGTTTGCATGGTTACAATATGTGAACTGCTTAGATATTAGATGAGTACTACTAGTGTTCACAATTTTCCCCGCTTGTACGGTGTGTACTACATGCAGGTAGTCTCAAGAACTTCATGATAGTTAGAAGCGTATTAGATTGCGTTTAATCTGTACTGCTTGTTGGACTGTTGTACACTTCATCTAGCTCGTGTCTGTACTGTTGTGTAGGTTTTTACTGGTCTCTGCAAAGTATGAGAATTGTACTGCTAGTATCGTCGCCAAACAGTTTTAATTTTCTTTTTGCAGAAAATCCCCCAACGAGCTGTTAGGTATCTTCAGCTCAAGAAGAAGGGAATTCTCCAAGTTGTTCTTGGTAATGGACACCTGAAACCAGCCAAGTACCATGTAGGCGTTGACGGGCGGCTGTGTCTGCAGAAACGCTGGAAGGAATTTGTCATTGATAGTGGCCTGAAGTCTGAGCAAGTTGTTGTCCTCAACTTCTTTAAACTTGAGGATCGTATGGTTAGAATCACGTTTGACGTGATTGGTTAAGGTTATGAGGATGATTTGTAATAAGTTCTTTTGCGTGCCGAACGCTTCATCTTTTGATGTGTTTTGTAATAAGTACTTTTGTGATCTAAACAACTTCAATTATTATTCAGAACTTCGTGCTGCCAGTGAGCTAACTGCATTTTTTCATGGGTTGTGGATCAAAATGTGTCAATGTTTACTGTAGACTGCTATATATATGGTATACTCTATACACCATTTCTCTTTTACATGGTTTAGTTGAATAACTCATAGTCAGCTGGAAATTTGTGTTTACACAAAATTTAAACTGATAAATAAGTCGTACAGATAAGAAAACTGCTATGTATATGATTAATTTATTGAAGTTCATCTATTTGGTCGTTAACCTGTTGCTTCTTCACGGTGACTGGTGCGTGTCTAATGTCGCACTTTCTTTTGTTTTCCGTGGCGGTGTTGCTGGTTCTTGTCTCCGCACCATTGTGTTTGTAGCCCCTCGCGTGCTGGTTGATGGCGGCTTTTGTTTTTCAGCTCTGTGAACTGCATCCTTCTTTGCTCCCCGCGTGCTGATTGATGGCGGCTTTCGTCTTCCAGTGCTGTGAACTACATCCTTCTTTGCTCCTCGCGTGATCGTTGATGGCGGATTTCGTTTTCCAGCGCCGTGAACTGCATCCTTTCGTGCTCCTACCTTGTTTTTTGAACGTGGTGTCCTTCTCGGTTGTTTCTGTATAGCAGCATTCCCTTGTGGTGGTCTTGTGGGCATTGTTTCTTCATGTTCTTCATCCTCTTCACTCTCTTCACTCTCTTCTTCCTCTTCCTCCTCTTCTTCATCTGCTTCTTCATAAGCCACTCCTTCTTCAGTTTCTTCATGTTCTTCGTCCTCTTCACTCTCTTCTTCTTCCTCCTCTTCTTCATCTCCTTCTTCATAAGCCATTTCTTCTTCAGTTGTGTCACCATCTTCTTCTTAGATTTCATCTTCTTCGTCTTCCTCGTTTTATGATCTTGTTCTTTTGGGGCAGGTTCTTGAATTGTGTCTCTTCCTCTTTTTGCAGATGCTACAGCGTCTCGGTTTCGTCCATTTCTTAGTGTTGTGAGTGGAATTTCTGTTTGGTTGTGCATCGCCATGTCCTCGGTTTTCATGTTCATGTCTTTTTGTACATGTCCTAGAATTGTGGCCGCTGATTTCATTACATGTCTTGCACCTTCTTATTCCCAGTGGGTGACCATCACTATCCAGCTCAGGCTGTGGCTTACTGTTTTTGTCATCATTTTTCTCCTTGCATGCAACCTTTTTCTGGGTTGCATCGCCCCTTTCTTCCTTCCTCTTGTGTTTGAAAAATAGGAGGTGGAAGAATTTTTTCTTTTTTGACAACACCAGTTGCGTTGTGTTGGGTATTTTCTACTTGCTCGACATTATTGTCATCCTGGGATTTCTCTACTTGCGTTAGTTTTGCTTCTGCTTCTTCTTCTTCATTGAGCACATCAACTTCCTCGATCAGTGCCCTCATACCAGACAACGCTCTGTGGCACCCAGCGTCGGGCTTGTCGCTCTGTTTGCAAGGTCCATTGTTGTTTCTGTCAGCAATTTTCTACGGCAAAAAAGCGAGCTTCCATCTGGTGTTGTTTGTTCGTAGTCTCTCCTGTCAAACTTTGCATTTGATCTTGCATTACGGGTGTATCTTTTCATGATGTACACCTCAGGAATCTTGAGTACTCTCAAATGAGAAAGCATGCATAACACATGGACGCAAAAGAGCCCTGCAGACAACACATGATTTCTTTGTTTTGTAAGTGAACTTCATGAAATTAATAAACACATATTTTTTTCCGTTATTTGTTCATTTTAAAGAAGTGAACTTCATTTGGTTTTGTGAATTACTCATGCATCTGGAATTTTAAAGTTCAGTAAGTGAGCTTTCGTGCATGACTATCAGAAACTAGATTTTTTTTTGCTAGGAGTCGCACCTGTGTGTGTCCAGAGTTTGCACTCACATTCGTAGACACCTTTCTGTTCATCGGCGACCACTTGGAAATTATGCCTTGCCCAGTCAAATGCATCTGATCTGTTGTAGTGGTGTACGAGATACTTTGTCGGGTTCTCAGGGCACCGTTCTGCTCTGAATGCAGTGCTATGGTAGAGTGTTTATTTGAAATCTGCAAACACTCCCCTTGTATACACTTTTGATAGCTAAACTTCAAACCCAAACTGGGTTGTTGTCTTTACCTCTGATTGCATGATCAGAAATGCACTGTTGCGAACCAGAGAAATGTTTTTTTGTAGTTATACTTTAGCAGTTTTTGATGGACATTTTGTTTACCTCATTTGCTACAGTCTCTGCCTGCTCGACGACCTTCCTGGTCTGAATGCATTTGTCCACCTGCTGAGCAAAGAGATGGAGATCATGCTTCACTTTGACAAAGTTTTTCTTCAGTATGCAGTTCATGCTCTCGCTTCTCTGCATGGAAGTCATCCGAGCATAGAAAATTTCCTTGTAGTAAGCCGAGATCCACTCGTGCCTGTCATCCCACAGCGAATTCATCACTTCGTTGTTTTGCAAGTTGTATCTCTGAATGAGGTCCTTCCATGCTTGTTCAAATTCTGACGGCATTAGTGGGTGGTTCAGCACCGCATTGAGGTCATCCTTGAGTTTCTCGTGCGCCTTATACAACAAGGCGAGGTGATCTTTGTACTTCTTCATGACATGCCACCGACACAACTTATGTAGTGTATCTGGGAGGATAGTTTTTAATGCTGCCTTCATCGAAGAACACTGGTCTGAGAAGTTAGAAATAGTGTTTTTTATTAAGTTGTTTGTGTGTGTGTGTAAGATAGATGGAAGAAATATAAGTGTACCAAACAAACGTAAGTATACATGTGTTGTTTTTTTGTACCTGTGAGCATGCAGACTGGCGGCTTGTTGTTCATACACCTCAGAAATGTTTTGAAAACCCACTTGAACGATGGTATTGTTTCATATCACACGAGGGCAACAGCAAATACGGTGCTCTGTAGATGATGGTTCACTCCCATGAAGACTCTCAGCGGCATGTGGAATTTGTTAGTTTTATATGTCATGTCAAATGTAACGCAGTCTCCAAAATCTTCATACGATCCTTTGCAACTTGCGTTGGCCAAAAGACGTTTCTTACATGGTTATCTACATCAACTTCATAATCATAGAAGAACTCTGGGTTTATGTTCTGCATCTTCTCGAAGAAATCCAGAAGTTTCTTGACGTCATCTTGGGACTCTTCTCTGGCAAACTTTTGTTTCCTGCATTTTCAAACGCAATGCAAACTCATCTCATCAAACTGGAAATAATTACCGACAGAATGCTCAAGTGATATGCTTTGTGATGTGCTTACTTGTTTACCCAGTCGCGGCTAGTATGTCCCATGTACTGGAGACCATTGGACATACGCGACAGCGTTGACATCATCTCAGCGTGCGTCTAGTTGTCCAGTTGCATGTCTTTCACTAACTGGTCTATCAAAGGATCGTCTTTTTTGTGGGATCGCATGTGCAAAAGCATCCCGGGGCTTTCCAGCATCTTGTGATTGTGGTTGAGTTCAACCATTTCTATCACAAATTTGCCATCCTTCCTCTTTTTGACTCTAATCTTTGCCTTGCAGTCAATCCTTTTTGATGTCTTCTGACATTTCCGGTGATAATCTGACACAGTCTGCTTGTACGTCCCTTCTCTTGAGCAGACAATGTAGGCATTTGTCCTGTGTTTTGCCCTCTTGCGTATGCCAAACGGTGCACATCTTGCATAATTGTTGTAAAAGTCCCATGCCTTGTCGTACGTGGTGAACTTCATTCCAGCGGTAGGTATGAGGTTCAGCGACATGTTTTTATCCTGCATTAAGTGCAATGCTCTATGAGATAATTTGTTCTATTCTGTTTTTTAAATACGAGGAGTGCATACGAGTTTAATAAAGCATTGCAGTGTTCCTAAGTTTTTAGAAGAATCCAATGTATTAGATGTTAGGTCAAACCTCACAACAAATATCAGTGTGCACTGCAATGTTATCTCAATGGACTGCAACTATAATTATTTTTTCAGAACATAAACTTACATGTGTGTAGAGTCGTTCACTGATGGTGTTTGCAGCTCACTGGGTTGTATTGGACATGGTGGGGTTATAGCAGATCTGTGTAGTTGAGGATCTCGCGGCGGCAATAGTGAGGAGGATTTGTACCTGCCGTCGACTTTTGACCGAGGCACCGTTGGTGGTCGCAGTGTCGAAGTTGATGCAGCAGGTCTGCTTGGAGCTCTGTTTTTCGGTGCAGCAGGTGGACGCTGAGCTCTATTTTGGGGTGCAGCGGGTGGATGTGGTGGTAATCCAGTCTTGTGACGATGTCTCAGTGGATTGGTTTGAAAATTTTGGAGCGGTGGCACATCATCATAGTCATAATCATCATCTGCTGCAACATCGTGTTCAACTGCATCATCATTGTCTGTTTGGACATGCTGTCCAAACATAGTGAACTTGTGCTTATGCTCTAGGTTGAGAACTGTTATTGGCTCATCTTCACCGTCATCATCTTCATCATCCCGTCGGTGAGTGCCCTCCCAGACGAATGTGACATCATCGTCATCTTCGACTACCTCTTCTTCCTGGAAAAAATCCTCTTCCGGAGAGTACTGCATTGTGACGCCCGGATAATTAAGCTATAGTGAACCTACGCTAATGATGCCATGTCACCTCGGTTACTGTTTATAATCTCGCGTTAATTCAAAACCGATTCAAAATTCAAATTCAAAATAAAGGCAAACATCAAAAGCCTTCAAACAGTAAAACTAAAATGTTATTTTGGTTGCAAATAATCACTACTAAATTGTCATGCAGGGACCAACATTAATGAGTTAATAAAATGCCATTAACCCATTTTTAAATTAGACCAACAACAATTAAGTGGACCATTTACATTCAAACCAAATTTTAAACATTTCAAAATAATCTCAAACTTAGAGAACAGCAGCAAAATATTACCAAGTATTTGTGTGACAGGTTTCATATGCAACTAAATTGTTTTGCTGGTCAAATAAATACCGAGCGGAGACTAAAAAGAAAACAAAAAAGTTAAAAGAAAAAATTAATTAGAAAAAAGGACACCCCCCTAGCCAATTGGGCCAAACGGCCCAGCCGACCAGCACACCGGCCCAGCCAGGCCCGCCCACCTACTGGCTTACTTTGGCCCCTGCCCTCCCACCGAAACCTAACCCTAACCAGCACACAATACCCACTCCCCACTCTCTCTCGATCCATTCTGGATCGGGGCCCCAATGCCCGATCCCGCCCACATCGTCGCCCTCGCCGCCCCTCGCCACCGTTCGCCGGATCGTCCACCACCTCCCAGCCGGACCGCTCCGTCCTCAAACCCCCTCCCTCGCTGGATCTGGATCGAGGCGCTGTGCCCGCCATCCCCGACGCGCCCCGTCACTCACCGCCGCTGCACCTCGCCACCTCATCGCGCCGGACGTCGCCACACCGTCGTCCCCTTCCTCCTCCTCGTCACTCGCTGCCTAGTCCCTACGCACCGCCGTGAGCTTCCTTCCTTCTCCCCTACTTTCGTCGCTGTAGGCCGAGCCCCTGGCCGCGCCCACTGCTGCCCTGTCGCCGCACCTTGGCCACTGTCCGCGCCCGGACACGCCCCTGCACAGCGGTCGCCGCTTCTGACTGCGTGCGCCGAGCGCCCCTGGCGCATCCATGCCACGCGCCCCGCCGCGCCTCTTCTCACCCCCCGCCGCTCTGCTGCTGCAGCTCACCGCCGCCCCGCGCTCCTCCGCCCGAGCATCGCCTTGCCGCGCGCCACCGCTCCGCACTCCGCCTCGCCCCGACCAACGCTGTCGCAGAGCTTCTCGTCACAGGCCGTGTCCACCGTTTCCCTGCACTGTCCGCCGGGCCTCATCGCTGCCGCATCCAATGCTCGGTGCCGGTGCCCATCTGCAGTGCTCGACCCTCTCCTGGGTCGGGTGCTCGCATCGCCCAGCGCCCGAATCCCCCGTGCCCGTAACAGCTATGGCCTTTGGCCCATTCACAGTCGGGGCCCACGCCCCAAAAAGTTTTTAGAAAAAAAAAATTAAATTAAATTAATTAATTAACTAAATTAATTAAGTTAATTAATCCTATTTAATTAATCTAATTAACCTGTTAGTTTAATTAAACAGTAATAAGTTTAACCTAAACCCTAATTAACCTAACAGTGTATGACATGTGGGTCCCAGTGGGCCCACGCGTCAAGTTGACCAGTCAACACCTCCGTTGACTGCTGACGTCATGCTAATGTCAGCAAACACTATTCTGGATAATGTTGAATTAAATTAATTAAAGAAATTCTAAAAATAATTTAAAACTTTAGAAAATCATATAAAATAAACCGGAGCTCAGATGAAAAAACTGTGTACATGAAAGTTGCTCAGAACGACGAGACGAATCCGGATACAGAGCCCGTTTGTCCGCCACACATCCCTAGCATAGCAAACTCGCAACTTTCCCCCTCCGGTTCATCTGTCCAAAAACGCGAAACACCGGGAATACTTTCCCGCATGATTCCCCCCTTCGCCGGTATCACCTATCCCTGCGTTAGATTACCCTAGCACTACGTATTGCCATGTTATACTTTGTGATGCTTTGAATGCTCTGTTATTTATTGTGTTCCCCTCCATTACTTCTTTCCGGTAGACCTCGAGACCGTTGTCGATACCCCTGTGATCGACTACATCGACGACGACCCCTTCTTCTTGCCAGAGCAACCAGGCAAGCCCCCCCCCTTGATCACCAGATATCGCCTATTCCTTCTCTATACTGCTTGCATTAGAGTAGTGTAGCATGTTACTGCTTTTGGTTAATCCTATTCTGATGCATAGCCTATCATTGTTGCTATTGTTGTTACCCTTACCTGCTATCCTACTGCTTAGTATAGGATGCTAGTGTTCCATCAGTGGCCCTACACTCTTGTCCGTCTGCCATGCTATACTACTGGGCCGTGATCACTCGGGAGGTGATCACGGGCATATGCTATATACTTATACTATTACATTACTTATGATACTGTTCGGAGATGGCGACTGAAGGGGCAGGTGGCTCCATCCCGGTAGAGGTGGGCCTGGGTTCCCGACAGCCCCCGACTGTTACTTTGTGGCGGAGCGACAGGGCAGGTTGAGACCACCTAGGAGAGAGGTGGGCCTGGCCCTGGTCGGCGTTTAAGGATACTTAACACGCTTAACGAGATCTTGGTATTTGATCTGAGTTGGGTCATTGACCTTATACGCACTAACCGCCACGTGGGACAAGATATGGGCAACCGGCGTCGTGGTTTTGACGTCAGCGACTGAGCGGCGCGCGCCGGATTGGACTGGAACGCCTGCTAGGCTAGGTCTGCTTCCGGCCGCGTACGCAACATGCAGGTGTGCAATGGGCGATGGGCCCAGACCCCTCTGTTAAGCCTAGGTTGGGCTGCGACGTGTTGATCTTCCGAGGCCGTACATGACCCAGGAAAGTGTGCCCGGCCAGAGGGATCGAGCGTGTCGGGTAATGTGGTGCACCCCTGCAGGGAAGTTTATCCCGTGATCTTCGGTAACAGGATGACTTGGAGTTGTACCTTGACCTTATGACAACTAGAACCGGATACTTAATAAAACACACCCTTCCAAGTGCCAGATATAACCCGGTGATCGCTCTCACACAGGGCGACGAGGGGAGGATCGCCGGGTAGGATTATGCTATGCGATGCTACTTGGTGAACTTACCATCTACTCTTTTCTACATGCTGCAAGATGGAGGCTGCCAGAAGTGTAGTCTATGACAGGACTAGCTATCCCCCTCTTATTCTGGCATTCTGCAGTTCACTCCACCGATATTGCCCCTTTACATAGATACCCCTACATATGTAGTGTAGATCCTTGCTTGCGAGTACTTTGGATGAGTACTCACAGTTGCTTTTCTCCCTCTTTTCCCCCTTTCCTTTCTCCCTGGTTGTGGCAACGAGATGCTGGAGCCCAGGAGCCAAGGTCGACGACGACGACTCCTACTACCCTGGAGGTGCCTACTACTACATGCAGGCCGCTGACGACGACCAGGAGTAGTTTAGGAGGATCCCAGGCAGGAGGCTTACGCCTCTTTCGATCTGTATCCCAGTTTGTGCTAGCTATCTTATGGCAACTTGTTTAACTTATGTCTGTACTCAGATATTGTTGCTTCCGCTGACTCGTCTATGATCGAGCACTTGTATTCGAGCCCTCGAGGCCCCTGGCTTGTATTATGATGCTTGTATGACTTATTTTACTTTTAGAGTTGTGTTGTGATATCTTCCCGTGAGTCCCTGATCTTGATTGTACACATTTGCGAGTATGATTAGTGTATGATTGAATCGGGGGCGTCACATGCACCCTGTTTAATGTCGTGAAGAATCCTCGAGGAATCTCAGGGGTAACCCAGCCAGTATCTCTTTCAGAAGAAGCTTTACTCTTCTGAAAGTTGTTGTTCTCACTCTGTCAATTATGCGTGCCATTTTGTATCTGCTGAACGTCAATTCCTGCACACAAAATGACTGAGCTGCATTGTCAGGTTAAATGAACTGAATCATGCGAACTGCAATGTGTTTGAAAGGGTACTACAGAGTATTGCACGCTGACTGCATCACCCCGCAAGGTGATCTGAAGCAACCGCACTACATCATTATCCGTAATGAACCTATACAAGCGTACTGCATAACCGAGCAAGTGCACTGCATTTTTCCCCACGATGAACTGAAGCAACCGCACTGCATTGTTTTTGGAGGTGTACTGTACTACTTTGTATGGAATAATAAAACTGAGATAGTTAAGGGAGTGAACTGCTTACCTCGTGTTGCAGTGCTTTCTTGCGTTTCCATGAAGAAGTTCCCCTCTCGTCCGTCTGTAGAACTTTTGCGTTCACCCGTGCAGTCCACTTGCCCTTCAGAAGTTCATGAACGGTCTGGACGTTACTCAAGGTGAGTGGTGACGGAGGATTTTCTCTGAAGATCGCTGCAGACATATTCCAAGAAGCTGCCGTGGTTGAAGGAACCTTGCGCACAGTCCTCCTTGCTCGAATTGGTTTGATGTCGAGGCAGCACCAATCCACATCTGATGAAGTAGAGCTAATTGAAGGCCCGGAGGAGTTCGGCGGCGGTGCTACAGCGGGGAAGGTGTTGCTCGGGTGCTGCCGCGGAAGAAGGCCGAGTGGCGACGGGCGGCATCGCTGCTTGGCCGCTGCCATGGAAGAAGGCCGGGAGCGAAGGAGTGGCGTCACTGCCGGTTGCCACCGCGGAAGAAGGCCGTGACGGGAGAGGCGGTGGCGCTCCCAGGCCACCGCCACGGGAGAAAGCAGGGAGGGGAGGGGCGACATCGCTCCCAGGCCGCCGCCGCGGAAGAAGGCCGGGAGTAGAGGGGCGGCGGCGCTCCCAGACCGCCGTGGCGGAAGAAGGCCTGGAGGGGAGGGGCGGCGGTGCTCCCAGGCCGCTGCCGCGGTAGAAGGCGGGGAGGGGAGGGGCGGCGGCGCTCCCAGGGCGCTACCGCGGTAGAAGGCGGGGAGGGGAGTGGCGGCGGCGATCTGGTGGGGGATGTGCAGAATAAGGCTGGTGTTATTAGAATAAGATTCTTAAGGGGTGTTATCATAATAGACCCACCTATATATATATATATATATATATATATATATATGGGCAATTCTGTTTCGCGTAATAGAATATTCTGTTACCCTACTTGAAATGATGAATTCGAGGGGTTGAACTGATGAATTCGAGCGGTTTGAACTAACGCTTTCATTTTCCGTTGAAAATCGTCTTCTTTAGTTCAATTTTTTGGTAAATTTTTTGTCGAAACGAGGCGTGTAATATATCGTTGAAAAGCTCTTGACATCTACATGACAATCATATAATTTGTTTTTGCAAAAAAATTATGGTTTAAGAGCAGTTTTGAAAAAAATCTTTTTTTCAAAACCGAAAACGTGAATCGTATTTTGGACTTCATTTTCAAACGGTTTGTCCGAATTCAGCAAATAAGATGGCATTGGAATGCTGATGAAAATACACTTCTTCCATATATGTAATGTTTTTTCAAATTCTGTATGATTTAAAAATAATTTGAAAAACGGTGAAATTCTAGGCGAAACATATTTCCGCATTTTTTTGCAAACGGTTTGCTAATATTAGCAGAATAGTTATTCTTCTAACACTTCTGAACTGCATGCTCAACAGAAGTGCACGTCATTATTGCAGCAAGAGCACTTCAGTAGTGAGGCGAGCGCACTTCCCGTCACAAAGAACTTCATGCAGATTTTTCGGTACTGTTTTCGCTCTAGTTTTTAAACCGTTTGTCGGAACGAGGCGTCTAATATACCAATGAAAACCTATGGATTAGTCGCAACTTCTTCATGTAGAAATTGTTTCGAGATTCCTCACGGTTTAAGAGCAGTTTCAAAAATGGTGCAGCGCCCGACAAGTGGCAGCGAGTGTATTTTGGCATTTTTTCTAAACCACTTGTCAGAATGAAGCAAATTATACGCCGTTGGAAAGATATCTTCAAGGCACAACTTTTTCATATATAATAATTTCTCTAATTTGTTACGGTTTAAGAGCAGTTTCCAATTTACTAAATTGCGGAATTCAGTTTTTCAATTTTTTTGCAATTTTTCGATACTGTTTTTGCTCCAGTTTTTTAACCGTTTGTCCGAACGAGGCATGTGATACGCTGTTGGAAAGCTATGGATGAGGCACAACTTTCATATGTAGAGATATTTTTGAGATTCCTTACGGTATTAAATTAATTTTGAAAATGGTGGGAAGGTCGAGGATTGGCAGCGGCCATTTTTTCCCGATTTTTGACAAACCGCTTGTTGGAATGATTCAAACGATACACCATTGGAAAGATATCGACGTGACACAACTTTTTTATGTAGAACACTCTCTCTAATTCCTTACGGTTTAAGAGCAGTTTTGAAATTACCAAAGCGCGGACACTGTGTTTTCACGACACCAAATCAACGTGTGTACTGCATCATGCAGAAAACCGCACTGCTTCAGACAGAAAAACACAATGCATGAAAGTGAAAACCGCACTACATCAGAGGGGCAAGTGAATTTGATGGTTTCTTTTCATCCTTTTTTCTAACTTTTTATGGAGAGTGGACCGCAGAGATGTGGGCAACTGAACTGCAACACTATCGAAAGGGAACCGCATTACATTTTGTTTTTAGTTTTCATAACTTTTCTATTTCACATTGGTCGTTAGTGAACCACAATACTATCAAAAATGAACTGCGACAATACCGAAAGTGACGCACATGACTTTTTGTTGTCTTCTTTCATACTTAGTATTCTTTTTACGGGCGTAGACCGGTCGACTGGACCGCATGGGACTGAACGAGTGAACTACATCTAATAAAAAGCGAGCTTCTTTTCACATGTTCCTAATAAGAATCAAGTGAACTACAATGGGCGGGCGTAAGTGAACCCCAACACTATTAAGAATGAGCTGCCTTACCGTTTTTCTTTAATGGAGCAAACCACAAAAGCATATATAATGAGCTGCATCATTAGCCAAAATATTTTTGTCACACAATACTTTCTCTTTTTCAATTCTTATAATGAACCACATAGTTTGGCAGAACGAACTATATTTGTATTTCCAACAATTGCAAAACAGACTATGCAAGTTTTACATAACAAGCCATGAATCAAAAAGAATAAAAAATAGCAAGACCGAACGAACAACACAAACCAAATGGCCATGGTGAACAGAACTGCTTCATAGTGGTTGCGGAACTGCAAGACTCGCGAGGCTAAACCGCACACATCGCTTCACCCTGTCCTACATCCATACACAGTCAACAACAACCAAATCACGGCAACAGAGCGGACTGCACACACACACACACACACGAGGTGAACTGCTGGAGGTGCACAGTACCACACCACCGAGATGTACAAAGAAACAAAAAAACTTGCATGGATGCATTGCCGGCTCGCCGGCAGTACATGCGCCAGTCCTGCAAACACCCTTTGCCGAAACTGCGCGGACCACGAGCCACTCGCGGGCGAGCTGCATGTCTTCAGTGAGCGTCTAAGCTGCACTGCATCGAAAACAACTCATTTTTTTAAGGCTGCCACAATCAGCTCAAAGATGTACAAAGAAATGGATTTCATTGGAAGGCTGCCACAATCAGGGAGATTTGACCGCAATTTGGTGGTAGTGGATACATTCTCTAAATATGCACATTTTCTGCCAGTCTCTCATCCGTACTCAGCTCAAACAATATCACACCTCTACATTGATCATATCTACAAACTCCATGGCATGCCTGAAGCTTTGATCTCGGATCGGGATGTGGTGTTCACAAGTAAAGTCTGGTAGGAAATATTCAAGCTGCAAGGAGTTGAATTGAAAATGAGTTCTTCTCATCATCCGCAAACGGATGGGCAAACCTAGAGGGTTAATTAATGTCTAGAGACGTACTTGCGCTGCTTTGTGCATAGTTCACCCAAGAATTGGAGCAAGTGGTTGGCTTTAGCAGAGTTTTGGTATAACTCAGCTTTCCATTCAACATTAGGAAAGACCCCCTTCATGGTGGTTTATGGGCAAGAACCGCGGCAGTTGGGCATCATAGTGGACAACGCGTCACCCATACCTGAGCTGAATGAGTGGCTCGAGGAGCGGCAACAAATGCAAGATGTCCTTCGCCAAACATTTGTTGCGTGCCAAGCAAGTGATGAAGAACCAGGCGGATTAACATCGCACTCTGCATGAATTTCAAGTGGGAGACCAAGTTTTCCTCAAGCTTCAGCCATACATTCAAACATCGGTTGCGCGTCGAGCGAACCACAAGTTAAGCTTCAAGTTCTTTGGGCCATATCCGGTGATTCGATGCATCAATGCAGTAACATATGAACTCCAGCTGCCGGACAACTCAGCCATCTTTCCGGTGTTCCATGTCTCCCAACTGCGACGTGTCCTACACCCAGGTGCTAGTGCTTCTTCCACGTTGCGTACTCCTACTGATGTGGTTAATGTTCCCGACAAGATATTGGAGAGGCGATGGCGCCGCGGATCTCACAGAATGCTGGAGGAAGGATTGGTGCGCTGGCGCGATCCAATGGCAACACCAGATACATGGGAGGATCTAGAAGATCTTTGTCGTCGCTTCCCAACGGTGCCGACTTGGGGACAAGTCATGTCTGAAGAAGGAGGGGGTGTTAGCGACCCAACTAACAACGCCCAGGGTCGCCAGGAGAAGGAGGGCGCCACCATGACTCGTCCTAAGAGAGAGCCCAGGCCCAACCACAAGTTTACTGGACCGCAGTGGGTGTCCTATATGTTCGAGCCCGACAAGGCAGACGAGGAAGGAGATATTGTTGGGGATCGTAGCAGAATTTAAAAAATTTCTACGCATCACCAAGATCCATCTATGGAGTATACTAGCAATGAGGGGAAAGGAGTGCATCTAGATACTCTTGTAGATCGCGAGCGGAAGCGTTCCAATGGACGGGGTTGATGGAGTCGTACTCGCCGTGATCAAATCACCGATGACCGAGTGCCGAACGGACGGCACCTCCGCGTTCAACACACGTACGGAGCAGCGACGTCTCCTCCTTCTTGATCCAGCAAGGGGAAGGAGAGGTTGATGGAGATCCAGCAGCACGACGGCGTGGTGGTGGAAGTAGCGGGGTCTCGGCAGGGCTTCGCCAAGCTTCTGCGAGAGGTAGAGGTGTTGCAGGGGGATAGGGAGGCTCCAGGGGCTGTCATGCTACTGCCCTCCCTCCCCCCCCACTATATATAGGCCCCCAAGGGGGGGCACTAGCCCTGGATCCCATCTACAAGGAGGGGCGGCGGCCGGGGGGGAAACTTGCCCCCCAAGTCTAGTGGGGCGCCCCCACCCCTAGGGTTTCCAACCCTAGGCGCAGGGGGAGGCCCATGGGGGGCGCCCCAGCCCACTAGGGGCTGGTTTCTTTCCCACTTCAGCCCATGGGGCCCTCTGGGATAGGTGGCCCCACCCGGTGGTCCCGGTACAATACCGGTGACCCCCGAAACTTTCCCGGTGGCCGAAACTTGACTTCCTATATATAATTCTTCACCTCCGGACCATTCCGGAACTCCTCGTGACGTCCGGGATCTCATACGGGACTCCGAACAACTTTCGGGTTTCCGCATACTAATATCTCTACAACCCTAGCGTCACCGAACCTTAAGTGTGTAGACCCTACGGGTTCGGGAGACATGCAGACATGACCGAGACGCCTCTCCGTTCAATAACCAACAGCGGGATCTGGATACCCATGTTGGCTCCCACATGTTCCACGATTATCTCATCGGATGAACCACGATGTCGAGGATTCAATCAATCCCGTATACAATTCCCTTTGTCAATCGGTACGTTACTTGCCCGAGATTCGATTGTCGGTATCCCAATACCTTGTTCAATCTCGTCACCGGCAAGTCACTTTACTCGTACCGTAATGCATGATCCCGTGGCTAACTCCTTAGTCACATTGAGCTCATTATGATGATGCATTACCGAGTGGGCCCAGGGATACCTCTCCGTCATACGGAGTGACAAATCCCAGTCTCGATCCATGCCAACCCAACAGACACTTTCGGAGATACCCGTAATGCACCTTTATAGTCACCCAGTTACGTTGTGACGTTTGGTACACCCAAAGCACTCCTACGGTATCCGGGAGTTGCACGATCTCATGGTCTAAGGAAATGATACTTGACATTGGAAAAGCTCTAGCAAACGAATTACACGATCTTTTATGCTATGCTTAGGATTGGGTCTTGTCCATCACATCATTCTCCTAATGATGTGATCCCGTTATCAACGACATCCAATGCCCATGGTCAGGAAACCGTAACCATCTATTGATCACCGAGCTAGTCAACTAGAGGCTTACTAGGGACATGGTGTTGTCTATGTATCCACACATGTATCTGAGTTTCCTATCAATACAATTCTAGCATGGATAATAAACGATTATCATGAACAAGGAAATATAATAATAACCAATTTATTATTGCCTCTAGGGCATATTTCCAACAGTCTCCCACTTGCACTAGAGTCAATAATCTAGTTCACATCACCATGTGATTAACACTCACAGGTCACATCACCATGTGACCAACATCCAAGAGTTCACTAGAGTCAACAATCTAGTTCACACCATTATGTGATTAACACTCAATGAGTTCTGGTATGATCATGTCATGCTTGCGAGAGAGGTTATTAGTCAACGGGTCTGAACCTTTCAGATCCGTGTGTGCTTTACGAATATCTATGTCATCTTGTGGATGCTACCACGCGCTACTTGGAGCCATTTCAAATAACTGCTCTACTATACGAATCCGGTTTACTACTCAGAGTCATCCGGATTAGTGTCAAAGTTCACATCGACGTAACCCTTTACGACGAACTCCTTTGCACCTCCATAATCGAGAAAATTCCTTAGTCCACTCGATACTAAGGACAAGTTCGACCGCTGTCATGTGATCCGTTCCCGGATCACTATTGTACCCCTTGACCAACTCATGGCAAGGCACACTTCATGTGCGGTACACAGCATAGCATACTGTAGAGCCTATGTCTAAAGCATAGGGAACGACCTTCGTCCTTTCTCTCTCTTCTGCTGTGGTCAGGTCTTGAGTCTTACTCAATACTCACACCTTGCAACACAGCCAAGAACTCCTTCTTTGCTGATCTATTTTGAACTCTTTCAAAATCATGTCAAGGTGTGCGTTCTTTGAAAGTATCATCAGACGTCGTGATCTATCTCTATAGATCTTGATGCCCAATATGTAAGCAGCTTTATCTAGGTCTTCCTTTGAAAAACTCTTTTCAAACAACCCTTTATGCTTTCCAGAAATTTTACAACATTTCGGATCAACAGTAAGTCATTCACATATACTTATCAGAAATGTTGTAGTGCTCCCACTCACTATTGTAGATACAAGTTTCTAACAAACTTTGTACAAACCCAAAAACTTTGATCACTCCATCAAAGCGTATATTCTGACTCCGAGATGCTTGCTCTAGTCCATGGAAGGATCGCTGGAGCTAGCATACCTTTTAGCATCCTTAGGATCGACAAAACCTTTCTGATTGTATCACATACAACCTTTCCTTACGAAAACTGGTAAGGAAACTTGTTTTGACATCCATCTGCCTGATTTCATAAATGTAGCTAATGCTAACATGATTCCGACGGACTTAAGCATCGCTACGGATGAGAAAATCTCATCGTAGTCAACTCCTTGAACTTGTGAAAATACTCTTTGCCACAAGTCGAGCTTCATAGACGGTAACATTACCGTCCACGTCCGTCTTCTTCTTAAAGATCCATTTATCTCAATGGCTTGCCGATCATCGGGCAAGTTCACCAAAGTCCATGCTTTGTTCTGATACATGGATTCTATCTCGGATTTCATGGTTTCTAACCATTTGTCGGAATATGGGCCCACCATCGCTTCTCCATAGCCCGTAGGTTCATTGTTGTCTAGCAACATGACTTCCAAGACAGGATCACGCATTACTCTGAAGTAGTACGCATCCTCGTCGTCCTACGAGGTTTGATAGTGACTTGATCCGAAGTTTCATGATCACTATCATAAGCTTCCACTTCAATTGGTGTAGGTGCCACAGGAACAACTTCCTGTGCCTTGCTACATGCTAGTTGAAGTTATGGTTCAATAACCTCATCAAGTCTCCACCATCCTCCCACTCAATTCTTTCGAGAGAAACTTTTCCTCGAGAAAGGACTCATTTCTAGAAGCAATTACTTTTGCTTCCAGATCTGAAATAGGAGGTATACCCAACTGTTTTGGGTTTTCTATGAAGATGCATTTATCCGCTTTGGGATCGAGCTTATCAGCTTGAAACTCTTTCACATAAGCATCGCAGCCCCAATCTTTTAAGAAACAACAACGGTGTCGTCTCAACGGAATTGCGGGGTGCCCCTTTTAAAGTGAATGTGGTTATCTCTAATGCCTAACCCATAAACGATAGTTATAATTTGATAAGAGACATCATGGTATGCACCATATCCAATAGGGTGCAGTTATGATGTTCGGACACACCATCACACTGTGGTGTTCCAGGCGGTATTAATTCTGAAACACTTTCCATAATGTCTTAATTGTGTGCCAAAATCGTAACTCAGATATCTCTATGATCATATCATAGACATTTTATCCTCTTGTCACGACGATCTTCAACTTCACTCTGAAATTACATGAACCTTTCAATAATTCAGACTTGTGTTTCATCAAGTAAATATTCTCAGCATCTACTCAAATCATCTGTGAAATAAGAACATAACGATATCCACTGCATGCCTCAGCACTCATTGGACTGCATACATCAAAATTTATTACTTCCAATAAGTTGCTCTCTTGTTCCATCTTACTGAAAACGAGGCCTTTCAGTCATCTTGCCCATGTGGTATGATTTGCATGTCTCAAGTGATTCAAAATCAAGTGAGTACAAACGATCCATTTGCATGGAGTTTCTTCATGCATATATACAAATGGACATGGTTCGCATGTCTCAATCTTTTCAAAAACGAGTGAGTCCAAAGATCCATCTACATGGAGCTTCTTCATGCGTTCTATACCAATATGACTCAAATGGCAGTGCCACAAGTATGTGGAACTATCATTACTATTTTATATCTTTTGGCACGAACATGTGTATCACTACGATCGAGATTCATTTTAGGTGCAAGACCATTGAAGGTATTATTCTCCTTAAATGAATAACCGTATTGCGATAAACATAATCCAATCATGCTCAACGCAAACACCAAATCTCGATGGTAGAGGGAGCATGCGATGCTTGATCACATCAACCTTGGAAACACTTCCAACACATATTGTCATCTCACCTTTAGCTAGTCTCCGTTTATTCCGCAGCTTTTATTTTGAGTTACTAACACTTAGCAACCGAACCGGTATCTAATACCCTGGTGCTGCTAGGAGTACTAGTAAAGTACACATTCATATAATGTATATCCAATATACTTCTGTCGACCTTGCCTGCCTTCTCATCTACCAAGTATCTAGGGTAGTCCTGCTTCAGTGACCGTTCCCCTCATTACAGGAGCACTTAGTCTCGGGTTTGGGTTTAACCTTGGGATTCTTCGCTAGAGCAGCAAATGATTTGTTGTTTCATGAAGTATCCCTTCTTGCCCTTGCCCTTCTAGAAACTAGTGGTTTTACTAACCATCAACAATTGATGCTCCTTCTTGATTTCTACTTTCGCGGTGTCAAACATCGTGAGTTGCTCAAGGATCATCATATCTATCCCTGATATGTTATAGTTCATCACGAAGCTCTAATAGCTTGGTGGCAGTGACTATGGAGAACCATCACTATCTCATCTAGAAGATAAACTCCCACTCGATTCAAGCGATCGTGGTACTCAGACAATCTGAGCACATGCTCAACGATTGAGCTTTTCTCCCTCAGTTTGCAGGCTTAAGAAACCTGTCAGAGGTCTCATACCTCTTGACGTGGGCACTAGTCCGAAATCCCAATTTCAGTCTTCGGAACATCTCATATGTTCTGCGACGTTTCAAAAACCGTCTTTGGTGCCACAATTCTAAACCGTTAGCATTACGCACTGAACTATCACGTAGTCAACAAACCGTGTATGTCAGATGTTTCGCAACATCCAAAGACGACGCTGAGGTTCAGCACACCGAGCGGTGCATTAAGGACATAAGTCTTCTGTGCAGCAATGAGGACAATCCTCAGTCTACGGACCCAGTCCGCATAATTGCTACTACCAACTTTCAACTAAATTTTCTCTAGGAACATATCTTAACCAGTAGAACTAAAGCGCAAGCTATGACATAATTTGCAAAGACCTTCTGACTATGTTCATGATAATTAAGTTCATCTGATTAATGAACTCCCAATCAGATAGACATCCCTCTAGTCATCTAAGTGATAGATGATCCGAGTCAAACTAGGCCGTGTCCGATCATCACGTGAGACGGACTAGTCATCATCGGTGAACATCTCCATGTTGATCGTATCTACTATATGACTCATGTTCGACCTTTCGATCTCTTGTGTTCCGAGGCCATGTCTGTACATGCTAGGCTCGTCAAGTCAACCTAAGTGTTTTGCATGTGTTCCGAGGCCATGTCTGTACATGCTAGGCTCGTCAACACCCGTTGTATTCGAACGTTAGAATCTATCACACCCGATCATCACGTGGTGCTTCGAAACAATGAACCTTCGCAACGGTGCACAGTTAGGGGGAACACGTCTTGAAATTTTAGTGAGGGATCATCTTATTTATGATACCGTCGTTCTAAGCAAATAAGATGTAAACACGATAAACATCACATGCAAATCATAAAGTGACGTGATATGGCCAATATCATCTTGCGCCTTTGATCTCCATCTTTGAGGCGCGGCATGATCACCTTCGTCTCTGGCATGACACCATGATCTCCATCATCATGATCTCCATCATTGTGTCTTCATGAAGTTGTCTCGCCAACTATTACTTCTACTACTATGGCTAACGGTTAGCAATAAAGTAAAGTAATTACATGGCGTTTTCATTGACACGCAGGTCATACCATAAATTAAGACAACTCCTATGGCTCCTGCCGGTTGTCATTCTCATTGACATGCAAGTCGTGATTCCTATTACAAGAACATGATCAATCTCATACATCACATATATCATTCATCACATCCTTTTTGGCCATATCACATCACATAGCATACCCTGCAAAAACAAGTTAGACGTCCTCTAATTGTTGTTGCATGTTTTATGTGGCTGCTATGGGTTTCTAGCAAGAACGTTTCTTACCTACGCAAAAGCCACAACATGATATGCCAATTTCTATTTACCCTTCATAAGGACCCTTTTCATCGAATCCGATCCGACTAAAGTGGGAGAGACAAACACCCGCTAGCCACCTTATGCAACTAGTGCATGTCAGTCGGTGGAACCTGTCTCACGTAAGAGTACGTGTAAGATCAGTCCGGGCCGCTTCATCCCACGATGCCACCGAATCAAGATAAGACTAGTAACGGCAAGAAGATTTGGCAACATCAACGCCCACAACTGCTTTGTGTTCTACTCGTGCATAGTAACTACGCATAGGCCTGGCTCATGATGCCACTGTTGGGGATCGTAGCAGAATTTAAAAATTTTCTACGCATCACCAAGATCCATCTATGGAGTATACTAGCAACGAGGGGAAAGGAGTGCATCTACATACCCTTGTAGATCGCGAGCGGAAGCGTTCCAATGGACGGGGTTGATGGAGTCATACTCGCCGTGATCAAATCACCGATGACCGAGTGCCGAACGGACGGCACCTCCGCGTTCAACACACGTACGGAGCATCGACGTCTCCTCCTTCTTGATCCAGCAAGGGGGAAGGAGAGGTTGATGGAGATCCAGCAGCACGACGGCGTGGTGGTGGAAGTAGCGGGGTCTCGGCAGGGCTTCGCCAAGCTTCTGCGAGAGGGAGATGTGTTGCAGGGGGAGAGGGAGGCGCCAGGGGCTGTCATGCTACTGCCCTCCCTCCCCCCACTATATATAGGCCCCCAAGGGGGCGGGGTGCCAGCCCTGGATCCCATCTACAAGGGGGGCGGCGGCCGGGGGGGAAACTTGTCCCCCAAGTCTAGTGGGGCGCCCCCACCCCTAGGGTTTCCAACCCTAGGCGCAGGGGGAGGCCCATGGGGGGCGCCCCAGCCCACTAGGGGCTGGTTTCCCTCCCACTTCAGACCATGGGGCCCTCCGGGGTAGGTGGCCCCACCCGGTGGACCCCCGGGACCCTTCCGGTGGTCCCGGTACAATACCGGTGACCCCCGAAACTTTCCCGGTGGCCGAAACTTGACTTCCTATATATAATTCTTCACCTCCGGACCATTCCGGAACTCCTCGTGACGTCCGGGATCTCATCCGGGACTCCGAAAAACTTTCGGGTTTCCGCATACTAATATCTCTACAACCCTAGCGTCACCGAACCTTAAGTGTGTAGACCCTACGGGTTCGGGAGACATGCAGACATGACCGAGACGCCTCTCCGGTCAATAACCAACAGCGGGACCTTGATACCCATGTTGGCTCCCACATGTTCCACGATGATCTCATCGGATGAACCACGATGTCGAGGATTCAATCAATCCCGTGTACAATTCCTTTTGTCAATCGGTACGTTACTTGCCCGAGATTCGATCGTCGGTATCCCAATACCTTGTTCAATCTCGTCACCGGCAAGTCACTTTACTCGTACCGTAATGCATGATCCCGTGGCTAACTCCTTAGTCACATTGAGCTCATTATTATGATGCATTACCGAGTGGGCCCAGAGATACCTCTCCGTCATACGGAGTGACAAATCCCAGTCTCGATCCGTACCAACCCAACAGACACTTTCGGAGATACCCGTAATGCACCTTTATAGTCACCCAGTTACGTTGTGACGTTTGGTACACCCAAAGCACTCCTACGGTATCTGGGAGTTGCACGATCTCATGGTCTAAGGAAATGATACTTGACATTGGAAAAGCTCTAGTAAACGAATTACACGATCTTTTATGCTATGCTTAGGATTGGGTCTTGTCCATCACATCATTCTCCTAATGATGTGATCCCGTTATCAACGACATCCAATGCCCATGGTCAGGAAACCGTAACCATCTATTGATCAACGAGCTAGTCAACTAGAGGCTTACTAGGGACATGGTGTTGTCTATGTATCCACACATGTATCTGAGTTTCCTATCAATACAATTCTAGCATGGATAATAAACGATTATCATGAACAAGGAAATATAATAATAACCAATTTATTATTGCCTCTAGGGCATATTTCCAACAGATATATATCAGCGTTCATCCCGGCTAGGATCAGAACTGGCGGTGGCGGCGTGTGTGTTCCTCTTTCCCATCGTCCATCTCCTACCTTGGTTTGAGTCCCTCTTGTATCCAAACCACTGTAATCGAGAATAACCAAGAGAGTACCTAACAGGGCGGGGCGCGGCGCGACACGGCACAGGATGGAGGCAGGGCAATGGATCGTGGGGTTATGGGGGTCGTGGGCAGGGAAGAGGATGGGTGGAGCGGGGTTGACTAGTGTAAGAGATGAGGTGGGCGTCCAGCTCAATCCGCCCTTTTTAGGTTGTTTTCTCTCTTGCAGGACGCGACGCGAGTGTTAGCAGAATAAGGCTCCGGTGTTATTAGAATAAGGGTCTTAAGGGTGTTATTAGAATAGCGACCATATAAATATATATACATACATACATATATATATACATACATACATACATACATACATATATACATACATACATACATACATACATACATATATATAAGGTATTCAAACATCACAGCCACACATCTCCATACATGTGTTTGGCCCAAATGCAAGCGATGGCGGTTGTTGAGGGAGTCCTGGACTAAGGGGTCCTCGGGCGTCCAGCCTGTTAGCCCTGGGCCGGACTGATGGGCTGTAAAGATACAAAGACCGAAGACTGCACCCGTGTCCGGATGGGACTCTCCTTGGCATGGAAGTCAAGCTTGGCGACCGAATATGTAGATTCCTTTCCTTTGTAGCCGACCTTGTGTAACCCTAGATCCTCCCGGTGTCTATATAAACCGGAGGACTTAGTCCGGAGGGGGAGAGACTCATTAGCATAGTCATACAGGCTAGGCTTTTAGGGTTTAGCCATCTCGATCTCGTGGTAGATCAACTGTTGTAATACTCATATTCATCAAGATCAATCGAGCAGGAAGTAGGGTATTACCTCCATAGAGAGGGCCCGAACCTGGGTAAACATCGTGTCCCCTGTCTCCTGTTACCATCGACATTAGACGCACAGTTCGGGACCCCTACCCGACATCCGCCAGTTTTGACACCGACATTGTTGCTTTCATTGAGAGTTCCAATATGCCGTCCCAAAGGTTCGATGGCCCCTTCAATCGTCGACAATGACGCTGTCCAAGGAGAAACCTTCCTCCCCAGACAGATCTTCGTGTTCGGCGGCTTCGCGCTGCGGGCCAACTCGTTTGGCCACCTGGAGCAGATCGATAGCTACGCCCCTGGCCATCAGGTCAGATTTGGGAGCTTGAATTACGTTGCGGACATCCGTGGAGATTTGATCTTCGCCGGATTCGAGACCGCGGCGACCGCTCCTGTTCACCTTGACGAACATGACCTAAATCTGTCGTCAGACCGCATCCAGAGCACACTGCGGCATCCAAGGGTTTGGAGGCTCAACCCCACCACGGAGGCCACAGATTCCCCGGCGTTGGAGCCGCACATGGATTTGACCTCACACAATTCTTGTGTCACCGGAACTCCGGACTCTTCTCCGGGTATAAGTTCCGAACCATGTGGGTCCGCGGATGCCGAACTTGATCGCTTATCGATCTTCGAGTTCAGCACCGCAGACATCTTCCAGCACTCGCCCTTGGGCGATGTGCTGAAATCATTAAAGAACTTGTCCTTGGCAGGGGACTCACAGCCGAACTATGTTCGGTACGAACTAGAGGCTGACAATGGAGAATTTTGCTTCCCACCCGCCACCCACTTCATAGCCACTGTCGAGGACTTAACCGACATGCTTGATTATGGCTCCGAAGACATCGTCAGTACGGATGACGATGCCGATGAGGAGCAGGGCCAAAACCCGCCATTTACCGAACGTTGGACGGCCACTTCTTCGTATGATGTGTACATGGTGGATACACCCAAAGCATCTAACGACGACCACAAAGAAAATCTAGTTGGGAACAAACCTCCTGAGACACACGCCAAGCGCCAGCTTCCTCGACGCCGCTCTAAGTCACGTCGTTCCAAAGACTGTAATACGGGCACCGGAAAAAAGAATACTCCGGACGATGCCGAAAACAATGAAGACCCCGTCAAGGTAACCTCCGAACAGGAGGAACGGGAAAATGGGCAAGTTAGCCCTTATGAACAGGCCATAAACAGAGACTCGGAGGACAGTAATTATCTTCCGCTCTCCGAGGAAGAGGAGAGCCTCGGCAACAAGGATTTCATCGTGCCTGAGGAACCACTCGAGCAGGAGCGCTTCAAACGCCGGCTAATAGCCACTGCAAGGAGCCTGAAAAAGAAGCAGCTGCAACTTCAAGCGAACCAAGATTTGCTCAATGATAGATGGACCGAAGTCTTGGCCGCCGAAGAATACGGCCTTAGTGGCCCAGCCAAAAGTTACCCAAAGCATAGATTGCTACCTTAGTTCGATGATGCGGCGCTGGAGCCCGTACCATCATCGCACAATGCGGCAGGCGAACCACTACTTGGTCCGAATAAAGCGGCAACTCAAGCCGAACACCAGACCGCCCCACCTCGCCGTAAAGGCAAGAATAGAAGAACTCGAGGTTGTACATATGACCTTCGATAGGACTTGGACAGTAGAGCAGGACACACAAGATCGATCTACGGATCGCGAGGACGTGCCTCGACACGCGACGACGGCTACCTATTCGGACGTGACAAACCTAGCCACGCCCGGGCCGAAAACCACAAATGGACTCCATTGGAGGTACATCGCAGTGTGGCCCAATATAGAGGTGCCGCACACCCTCTTTGCTTCACAGACGAAGCAATGGAGCATGAATTCCCAGACGGGTTCAAACCCATGAATATCGAATCATAGGACGGAACAACGGATCCCACGATATGGATCAAGGACTTCCTCCTCCATATCCACCTGGCCCACGGAGATGACCTTCATGCCATAAAATACCTACCGCTAAAACTCAAAGGACCAGCTTGGTACTGGTTAAACAGTCTGCCGGAAAATTCTATTGGCAGCTAGGAAGATTTGGAAGACGCCTTTTGTGACAACTTCCAAGGAACATATGTTCGGCCACCGGATGCCGATGACTTTAGTCACATTGTCCAGCAGCCCGGAGAGTCAGCCAGGAAGCTCTGGACTAGGTTCTTAGTTAAAAAGAACAAAATCGTTGACTGTCCGGACGCGGAAGCCCTTACAGCCTTCAAACACAGCGTCCGGGATGAATGGCTTGCACGCCACCTTGGTCAAGAAGGACCTAAATCCATGACAGCCCTTACTGTTGGAGAACGTAGTAATTTCAAAAATTTCCTACGCACACGCAAGATCATGGTGATGCATAGCAACGAGAGGGGAGAGTGTTGTCCACGTACCCTCGTAGACCGACAGCGGAAGCGTTATCACAACGCGGTTGATGTAGTAGTACGTCTTCACGATCCGACCGATCAAGTACCGAACGCACGGCACCTCCGAGTTCTACACACGTTCAGCTCGATGACGTCCCTCGAACTCCGATCCAGCCGAGTGTTGAGGGAGAGTTTCGTCAGCACGACGGCGTGGTGACGATGATGATGTTCCACCGACGCAGGGCTTCGCCTAAGCTCCGCAACGGTATTATCGAGGTGTAATTTGGTGGAGGGGGGCACCGCACACGGCTAAGAGATCTCAAGGATCAATTGTTGTGTATCTGGGGTGCCCCCCTGCCCCCGTATATAAAGGAGCAAGGAGGAGGCAGCCGGCCAAGGGAGAGGCGCGCCAAAGGGGGGAGTCCTACTCCCACCGGGAGTAGGACTCCTCCTTTCCTTGTGGGAGTAGGAGAAGGGAAGGGGGAAGGAGAAACAAGGAAGGGGGCGCCCCCCCTCCCTAGTCCAATTCGGACTAGCCCATGGGGAGGGGTGCGGCCACCCTTTGGGGTCTTTCTCTCCTTTCCCGTATGGCCCATTAAGGCCCAATACGAATTCCCGTAACTCTCCGGTACTCCGAAAAATACCCGAATCACTCGGAACCTTTCCGAAGTCCGAATATAGTCGTCCAATATATCGATCTTTACGTCTCGACCATTTCGAGACTCCTCGTCATGTCCCCGATCTCATCCGGGACTCCGAACTCCTTCGGTACATCAACATACATAAACTCATAATAAAACTGTCATCGTAACTTTAAGCGTGCGGACCCTTCGGGTTCGAGAACTATGTAGACATGACCGAGACACCTCTCCGGTCAATAACCAATAGCGGGACCTGGATGCCCATATTGGCTCCCACATATTCTACGAAGATCTTTATCGGTCAGACCGCATAACAACATACGTTGTTCCCTTTGTCATCGGTATGTTACTTGCCCGAGATTCGATCGTCGGTATCTCGATACCTAGTTCAATCTCGTTACCAGCAAGTCTCTTTACTCGTTCCGTAATACATCATCCCATAACTAACTCATTAGTCACAATGCTTGCAAGGCTTATAGTGATGTGCATTACCGAGTGGGCCCAGAGATACCTCTCCGATAATCGGAGTGACAAATCCTAATCTCGAAATACGCCAACCCAACAAGTACCTTTGGAGACACCTGTAGAGCACCTTTATAATCACCCAGTTACGTTGTGACGTTTGGTAGCACACAAAGTTTTCCTCCGGTAAACGGGAGTTGCATAATCTCATAGTCATAGGAACATGTATAAGTCATGAAGAAAGCAATAGCAACATACTAAACGATCGGGTGCTAAGCTAACGTAATGGGTCATGTCAATCACGTCATTCTCCTAATGAGGTGATCCCGTTAATCAAATGACAAGTCATGTCTATGGCTAGGAAACATAACCATCTTTGATTAACGAGCTAGTCAAGTAGAGGCATACTAGTGACACTCTGTTTGTCTATGTATTCACACATGTATTATTTTTCCGGTTAATACAATTCTAGCATGAATAATAAACATTTATCATGATATAAGGAAATATATAATACTTTATTATTGCCTCTAGGGCATATTTCCTTCACTTACCGCTCTAATGACCCGCTTTTGCGCGGGAGAAGACAGCTGGCTTGCTCGTAGAAGCAACATCGCCAGCGACTCGGGCACTTCCGAAATCCGAGACGGCAATTGCAAGCCACGACGAAGCAAACACAACAGTCACAATGATAATGAAAGATCACGCGACACAGCGGTCAACGCCGGATTCAGCAATCCCAAACCCGGTCAACGGAAAAAGCCATTCAAGGCTAACAGAGACGGACCATCCAACCTAGACAGGATATTGGACCGAGCCTGCCAGATTCACGGCCACCCCGATAAACTAGCTAATCATACCAACAGAAGTTGTTGGGTCTTCAAGAAGGCCGGCAAGCTCAACGCCGAACTCAAGGGGAGGAGGCCGCCAGGAGATAGGGACGACGAAGAGATTCACCAACCAAATACCGGGGGTCAGAAGCAATTTCCCCCCGAGGATCGACCAATCCCGGAGCGGAAATAGCACTTCGGCTTCCGCCGCCCACGTCATATACCCACGAAATTTGTATCGCACATACATCACTACGCACTTAAGATACCATGGGCATCGGTGGAAGCACAATACGGACAAGCCTGCAAGCACTCCCGTAACATTTTTTATCTACATTACTCTTTCTTCCCTCATTATCTCTTAAAAAGAGGTGACGCAAAGGACAAACATCTAACTGACTCTATCGGGGTTCGGATCCGCACACTCACCTAAGGGGCTACTTCCGTCAAGGATTCCCCTCGCCGAGGACAGGCGGCGGAGACGTGCGACAGGAGGTCCAAAATAACTTTTTGTAGACCGTCCTCTTTATTTCGAGCCTGTAATATGCCTTTTTCCTTCGCCTTCGACCCCGGGCATGACAAATAGCTAGGGTTGTGGTCTTTCTACCTATAAAGTAACCATTGGCATATCACTCAGGTCCTAGTAAGCATAATCCGCATTAATCATTCGTTTCTTTTTCATAAATGAGTTTGGCCCCTATAGCTGTTTCATAGACATACCTCGGCATAACCTGCCACGAGCTCGGTATGGGAACAAATGAGTTGCCAGCAAAGTCTGAAGAGCTTTATAGCGTACTTCGGCGTCGCGAGTTTGGCCTTATATGCATTAGCTCTGAATCATGTCTTTGGTCAATGGTTGGGTTGCCCGGCTCCTGTGCTTGCTACCTTACGTTCCGCTCTATCGGCTAGGGTAGTAAAGGGAGAACTACCGCGATTGTGCTTCCGGTTCATCTGGTCAAACACCTCAGTAGAGAAAGCCGAAAACCGACTGTCATGATGCTGTAGGAGCTAGTCAACCACTCGATGACTTATCGGAATCTGTCACGATTCCCTCCTTATCACACGAAGGACCTTTTTTCTTCAGGTCATATATGTAACGCACCATATTGGAATAAGCCGTACACATACCAGGGGCTATATCGTAGTCCCCCCTATAAAACTCCTATGGCTAAGTGAAAGTGTTAACGCCCTTAGTCTAATTGCCTGGTTCGCCAAATTGATTAACGTAATGTCATCCCCTGCCACATCAAACTTCCGCTGCAGCTCGGCAATATCCATAGTCCGGGAAGTAGCCAGGGGGAAAGCAGCGTGTGTTCCAGTTAACCAGATTAATCCTTGAGTATTTCTTCTTGATCCTCCGTTCGCCTCCCACGGGAAGCCAACCCGAGTCTCATGGGCTACTACCTATACACAGGTGCATCTTTGCAAATAAAATATAGTTGAAAACATTGCATCACAAACCTCGATGCCTCTTAGCAGGCTCATGAAGGCTTCATTCAATCCGCTCTTCGCGGACAGAATCTTCTCAACCACCGTACCCATCAAGGTACGCTGTTCCCCCGAGACACATGCTTTTCGTAGCATATCCCTTAACATATCCGGCGCCGCCGGGTCTCCCGGAGCCGCTGTAGGAGTATGACCATCCTTTGAAGGAACCCATTCACCCGTCTCTAGAATCATCATTGGCTGAAAATCGGACAGTCCGGGGCCTTCATTATTTGCCCCCGAATCCCGGACGATCGGAGGTCCACCTTCGGGTACTGCCTCTTTCATCCCCTGCACCTCTTGTTGATCAAGAAAAACCCTCCAAGATGACACTTCGGAGTCGTCCGCCTTATTCGGCGAGGAGGTCGGGGGAGGCGTCTCGCTTTCCATCACCTCTGGGAGGAGATCTCCCGAAGATGAGGATTGCCCAGAAAAACTCTGTGCCGAACTGTAAAAATACACAGGCACGTTACATGTCTTTTCGGTAACAAGAAAGGAGCGGGATGCTATCAAAGCACCCCGGATTCACTTACGATTTGGTTGAGGGCTCGTCCTCATGACGGAGCTGTTCAACGGCGTCGCCTTCCAATCCCGAGCCGCTCGACGGTGGCATCTTGCCCCTGTTAGGAGACCGCCCCTCCCATCCTTCGGAGGCGGCCCTTTTCTTCCTGAATGGAGAAGGGATACTTGCTTCTCTTTCGCCTTTGTCTTCGGGTGAGGAAATGTCGATTTCTCCGGACTCGGTATCTAATTTACCTCCGAAACGAAGGTCACCCCGGGTCTTATCACTCTCCACCTTGCCCTCCCCTACCGGCGCCTGGTATGGTGCTGGTGCCAGCATCCTTGTTAACACGGGGTCCGCTGAGTCTTCGGGAAGAGGGGTCGGACACCTAATCCGTTCCGCTTTCTTTATCCAGCCCAGGAAAAAGATGGTTTGCTCAGTGTCTTACCACAGGATATCTGATTCTGAGGTGTTCGGCGGATGAGTACTTACCGTGGTATCTGGACGGTTACAGTCTAGGCCGGTATCTTTGGTGGTGTCCCACCATTGTTTTTGTTTCTCGAAAAATAATTTCCACATTCCTTCGTGCGTAGTGCCGAAGAGTCTGTGGCCCTTCTGGGTTAAACTCACACATACGGAGAGGCCGTCGTCGGCACGGCAGGGTCCGGCGGACTAGCATTACCTGAATAACGTTGACAAGATCGATATCCTTCTCAATGAGGCTTCGGATGCGACTTTGCAGAGTCCGCACCTCGTCAACTGATCCCCAGCCCAACCCCTTACTAATCCATGATGCAAGCTGAATTGGGGGGCTGGATCGAAACGCAGGCGCAGCTGTCCACTTGGAACCGCGGGGCTCGGTGATATAGAACCACTCTTGCTGCCATAAGTCGGAAGATTGTTTGAAAGATCCTTTTAGCAAAATAGCGCTGGTAAGCTTGCTCACTGATGCACCACCGCACTCCGCCTGCTCCCCCTCTATCATTTGTGGTTTCACAATGAAGGTCTTGAGCCACAAGCCGAAGTGTGGAGGAGTTCAGAGGAAGGCTTCGCACGTGACAATAAACGTCGAGATGAGAAGAACAGAGTTTGGGGCGAGATCGTGAAAATCTAGTCCATAATAGAACATGAGCCCCCGGACGAAGGGATTGAGGGCGAACCCTAATCCTCGGAGGAAGTGGGAAACGAACACGACCCTCTCGCCAGATCTAGGGGGAGGGATAACCTTGCCCCTCCGCGGGAAGCCGATGGAGGATTTCTGTGGTCAGAGATCTTGCCGCCCGAAGCTTCGCGATATCCTCCTCTGTGACAGAAGAAGCCACCGACCGGCCTTGACCGCTGGATCCGGACATGACTGAGGCTTACAGAGGGTGAAACCTGGGTGTTGGAACTCGAGGTAGTAAGAGTCGAGGAAGAAGCAAGCGTGGAGAGGAAAGGCGGGTCTGTGCCCCTTTATAAAGGCCGAGAATATCGAGCGCCTCCTCCCGGGCCTTAAAATTTGCCTATTCCCAAGGAGTTGTACCCTAAGGACGGTTGGGTTATACACGTCTATGTCGATAAAAGAATCCCTTAATAAGGGGACACGATCTCTGTTTGGATAAGACGTGCCAATGACAACCGTGTCTTGGAACGTGGGGCCGTAGGCGAAACAACGGTTCGAAATAATGACCGGACTGACATGATGTCATGTTGTAAAAAGTTGCCAGAGGATTGGACTTATAAATTATTATGCCCTTTGTGGAAGTATATGATGCTCGTGCTGCCGAGCTAAACTCGATCGTCCGAAGACCATTGTGAAGTATCCGGAAAGAAGGGAACCCGCCTTGCAATGCCGAAGACAAATCTGTGCGCAGGACTCCTCGTCATTGAAGCCAGGTTCAGGGGATACTGAGGGAGTCCGGGACTAAGGGGTCCTCGGGCGTCCGGCTTGTTAGCCATGGGCCGGACTGATGGGCTGTGAAGATACGAAGACCGAAGACTGCACCCATGTCTGGATGGGACTCTCCTTGGCGTGGAAGGCAAGCTTGACGACCAAATATGTAGATTCCTTTCCTTTGTAACCGACCTTGTGTAACCCTAGATCCTCCCGGTGTCTATATAAACCGGAGGACTTAGTCCGGAGGGGGATAGACTCATTACCATAGTCATACAGGCTAGGCTTTTAGGGTTTAGCCATCTCGATCTCGTGGTAGATCAACTCTTGTAATACTCATATTCATCAAGATCAATCAAGCAGGAAGTAGGGTATTACCTCCATAGAGAGGGCCTGAACCTGGGTAAACATCGTGTCCCCTGTCTCTTGTTGCCATCGACCTTAGACGCACAGTTCGGGACCCCCTACCCGAGATCCGCCGGTTTTGACACCGACAGTTGTCCTCTAGCACTCACTCACGGGGATATCGGCGAGATGCTTCGTCCATCTGTGTGTGCCCGCTTGGTTAATCACTTTGACCAACAGCGATAGAGGTTAATTTGACTTATAATTAGCAGGGGATTAAATTTTGGTTCGTCTTATATGGTACGGTACATGCATGTCATGATGTGATATAAGAATAATATAATTTGAGCGCATGTGTATGCATGAATCCTTCCCACCGGATCAATGTGGGGGGGGAGCACGTGACGCGTCATGAACCTCTCTATGTGTGGGGACCGTGCGATTTTCGATGCATGCGTGCGCCACATCGAAATGTTGTGCTTTTGGTATTCAAACATAAGCATTCATGACACATGTCCATACATATGTTTGAGGCACATGCATGAAGTGGTTGTCTTTGGAAACTCTCCCTCACTTGGTTATCATCGATGGCCTATATATTTCGTGGGCCTGCTTGGACGTACATCCATCACTTCGACCAACAATTGGAGAGGTTACCAGGGTGGATTCTTCTTCTCTTAGTTCGCGTTACCGTATAGTCGTACGTCAATCATGGTGAGATTCCAGACCTATGTTTAAGGGCATGCATACACATGAATCCCTATATATATAGTATACGCGTCGTGAACCCTCACTCCGTGTGGGGACTTTCCGATTCCAAAAGCACGGTGTGCCAAATCAAATTTGTGCATCGGGTATATTCAAACACCACATAACACTTCGTACATAAGTTCGGGCCACATGCACGTAGTGGTTGTCTTCAGGCACTCCCTCGTGTGGTTATCGGCGACAAGCTAGCCTATTTATGGGCCGTGTGTGGACGTCCATGACTTTGGCCCAACAACGAGAGAGGTTATACGACCAAGGTGGAGATTCTTCTTGGTGAGTGTTACAATACGCCTTGGTGAGATGCCCCTCTAACCGACTCAAAGTATGTGTGTGTGTGTGGGGGGGGGGCTGTACTACTTCGCACTAGATGAACCTCGTGGGGTCCGGGATGTCCGGTTTGTGATGCACATGTGCTACATCAAATTTGTGATTTGGTTATTTAAATATCACACACACCATTTTTACAAACACACACGCACACACACACACACGCACAGACACACACACACACACACACACATATCGGGCCACCCACAGGTGTGGTTCGTATGTGGTCTGACCCATCTCGCGCCACAAGCACACATCCGTGGGCTCACACACGATCCACATTTGACAGAAGCAAAGGGGGTGGGGTGACCATGATGTACTCCTTTCGGTTTTGTGTTACACTAGCGTGAGATGTCAGAACTAGTTATTTGGGGGCATGCGCCCATAGCTAGGATTCCCCTCCCGGCAACGCGAAGTGTGTGTGTTTGGGGGGGGGGGGCTAGCAATAATAACGTGCGCTTTCTGCAACTGGTGCCACATCAAAGTTGTGCATTGGGTATTTGAACATCAAACCACCCTTTTCATACATATATTTGGTTCACATGAAAGTGTGTTTGTGTTCTGACCCTTCCCCGCATTTTTCGCCAAATTTATAAGCAACAGATGAGTTAGACGCAGCAACCGTCTCTGATTGGGTACACAACAGACACGGTTCCCTTGGACTACCCGTGTACCGAAAATATCTACCCGCCTAGAGGGTTTTCCTGTTTGATAGCACACGATTAGTATGTGTGGACCATGTGCGCTGTCTGTTACTCCCTCTCTACTCCAATCAGTTGATCCAAATTTTCAGTAGGCCCGACCTTTTACTCATGCCTGCATCCCTCGCAATCTCGAAACTATTTGCTCGACTGGAGTGTTTTTCTATTTGATAGCACACGATTATTATGTTTTAACCATGTGTGATGTTTGTTACTCCCGCCCCCTAATCCAAATTTTCGGTAGCCCCGCCATTTTACGCCCGCCTTGTAAAATTTTCAGTACCCGTGGCATTTCCTCAAACACCACCTTGGAGGCTTGGACCCCCTCCACACACACACCCCAAATCCCACGCTCACCCCAAATCCCCCGCTCACACACACCCCACCCCTCCCTCGCTCGAAACCCTAGCTAGGTCGCCGCCGCTACTGCCGCCGCCTCCAACGTCAACCTCCATCCGTTTGCCCGTGCAGGTTACCCACCAATATACATACCCTCACCGCCCTGAGTTTCTTAGATGACACCTGCGAAACACCCCGTTCCAATAGATCCCCATCCCCACCCCCTTCCCCACTCCAGAGCGTCGTAGTCTAAGCTCGGCTATGCTTCCCGGGGAGCTCGAGGAGCGAATTGCCCAAAAGAGCTTTACCGCGGCCTCTTCGACTGACGTCGGCAAGGTGTCCGCCGAGGAAGTTGACGATGATGACTGGCCGCAGGCTTTCAATCGCGGGCAAGAGTATTATGGCATGTCACGGACGCCGGCTACGGCATCGAGGTCATCGACAGAGACAACTTAATGCGGGCTATGTCACAGGTTAAGTTGCCCACCCCCAACCCCTCGGGTTTGACAACCGTCGATCTCATAGATGGCCCCACACTACAAAAAAAAGACACATCCATGACATTTTGGGCCGAACAAAACTTTTTTCCTGTCATACTTATGACACTTCTATGACGATAATTGTGACAAAACCCGGTATCATCATAGATGTGGTGGGGTCCTACTTCTATGACAAAAAATCATGACAAAAAATGGGCATTTCGTCCTGGGCGTGCCGGAGATGTAACTCAAGACATTCTTTGGGCCGTCCATGACGGAAAAAACCGTGGTAGAAGCGAGGGCGAGGAAAATATCGGGGTGTTTCCGGTTACGGTGGGTGGTCGGGGGCCGAGCGATGCGCGTTTCTCTCGTACGTACGCGCGTGTGTGCGAGGCATTGGGCTCTAACTGAACCCGATCGAGGCGTTGGGCTCTAACTGAACCCGAGCGATTGCACTACAGGCTACGCGTTACTGAACCCGAGCGATCGATCGATCCCTTGCTGTTAACTGAACCCGAGTGTGATTCCTTTGCTACTGCTGCTAACTGAAGCCGATCGATGCTACCTCTAGATGAACAGTGAGCGTTGTTGAGGGGGTTTGGATGAACAGTTCCCGGTGGGGGGTTGGATGAACAGGACCCCGTGGTAGTAGAGGCCATTGCCGCTGGATGAACAATACCCCAATCGATCGAGCCGGTGGATGAACAGGACCCCGTGGAGGGCTGGTTGAACAGTAGCCGGTGGAGGGCTGGTTGAACAGTAGCCGGTGGAGGGCTGGATGAACAGTAGCCCGTGGAGGGGTGGTTGAACAGGACCCCCGTGGAGAGGGCTAGTTGAACAGTAGCCGGTGGAGGAGCGTGCGGTGGAGGTTGGATGAACAGGAGCCCGTGGATGAACAGTCGCAGGTGGAGGCTGGAGGAGGTCGACGGTGGAATAACAGGAGCCCGTGGAGGCTGGAGGAGGTCGACGGTGGAGATGAACAGTATCCCGTGGAATCCCGTTTTGCGGTACGCACACCCCTCCCGATGAACAGGACCCTCGTTTCGACCGTAGCGCTCCAACACAAGTCCGTTTCCTCCATTTTGCGGTACGCCACACCCCTCCCAATCAACAGGACCCCGTTTCGATCGTAGGAGGTCCGTTTCCTCCGTTTTGCGGTACGCCAGACCCCTCCCGATGAACAGGATCCCATTTCCATCGTGGCCGGTCGAACACAAGGCTGTTTCCTCCGTTCTGCAGTACACCAGGCCTCGTTTCCATCGCCTATTCCATCCAAGCTGGTTGGCTCCCGATGAACAGCACACGTTCCATTGCCTCCCGATGAACACGACGCATTCCGTTGCCTCCCCATGAACATGATGACGACGCAGTTTCTCCGTTCCGACCCAGCCACAACCATGTAGACGAGCCCTAGCCGTACGTATGTGCGAGTAGGCGTTCGAGACCCCGCCCGTATGTACGTACGTGGCTGTATTTACTTTCTTGCACCATGGCCGCTGTATGTACATGTACATGCTACGTGCGCGCCTCTACATCGACCAGTATGTACGTACACGTTCGCGACCAGAATGACAATGCTACGTACGCTTCGACCGGGTGGATCCCGACTGTCAGGCACTTCCTTGCGTGCGAAGATGTAGCTGGTGGGTCCCAGCAGTTAGGGGGGCGAATCATTTTTTTTGCCCGTAATATGGACGCACTTCCTTGCGTGGGAAGATGTAGCTGGTGGGCCCCAGCAGTCAGGGGGAAATGTTTTTTTCGTGAAATACGGTGGCCCGTCCGGTGGGTCCCCGCTTTCAGGTGGAGGAATCATTATTTTCTGCGTAATAAGGAGGCACTTCCTTGTTGCGGCCATGGACCCAGCTATCAGCCTCTCCACGTACAGTACTCTTCCGATGGAAGTCGTTCCTTGACCACATTGACCACGCCGCGCCGAGAGCACCAGGGCGGTGAACAACGGTGAGGCCTAGGAATGGGAAGACGCAGAGCCGGGGAAGACGCGGCAGTGGATGCCCACGCGGAGAGGAGTACGAGGGTTCACTGGTTCGGCTGTGGTGTGAGGCTTCCGTCGCCGCAGGGCCTGGCCAGCAGTGGGAGTAGTATGTGGCGGTGAGGTCTACGCGGCAGCACAGCCAACCATGGGAGGCAGGAGCACGCGGCACGACCGGCGCTGGTTTGGGCGGCTGGAGCAACAAGACCAGAGGTTGAAGAAGCACTACCACCGTTGGATGGACATCGTACGGTCACTAGAGCTTGAATCGTTCATATTGACAAAGTTGACAAAGCCCTCCGTCCCCGTCATCTTAGTAGGCCCACAAGTCAGCCTCCCACAATGGTGGGTCCCAGCTAGCCACACCGAGAGCACAAACGCAGTGGAAGAGGGCGAGGCCCAGGAAGGGAACGACCCGGAGCCGGCGAAGCCACCTATAACATCCCAAAATTCTAAATTTTGGAATGTTATAATGAATAGATAGCTTTGATTGATTGTTTGATTGATTGTGTGAAATTCGAAACTTTCTGAAAGTTAAATGAGAGGGAATAAAAGGACTTTCCCAAACTTTCATCTTTGCTTTCTGATCTCCATGAATTCAAATTCTTTTCAAATACAAAACCCTTGAGTGAAGATGATATGACTTCTTCCATTTAATTAAATGGAAGGGTATTTGAAAATATTTGAATTTCATTTGGAAGTATTTTCAAATTCGGAAACTTTAAGCAACTCAATGATTTTCATGAGAGAAGATAAAATGACTTCTTCAGAACAGATGAAATATGATTTGGAAGTTTAAAAGGATCAAATTAAAATACTTTTGAAATTACTTTCAATTTGGAGTTATTTGGGTTTTATTCAAATTATTTTTCTCCAAAAATAAAATATACAGAAATTAGGGTAACATGATTCCCTACAATAGAAAATTGGAGAGAAACAAATTTGAATTAATTTTGGTATTTTTGAAATGATTTTTATTGGATTTATTAGAGCAGTAGCAATGTTTGAATTATTTGAATTTTTGTGGGTTTTATTTGACTCTAGAAAAATGTTCAGCTTGTAGGAAATCTTTATCTGAAAATTTTGATATATTATATGCCTATACAATATTTTTATTTGTTTTGTTTTGTTTATTTTTGTTCGTCTGGAAAATCTTTATTTAAGAAAAACTATCTCCTCGCCGGACCGGGCCGGCCCATTTCCAGCCGGACCCAGCCCAGCCGCACCTCTCGTCCCCGACACGAGCTCTGTCCCGCCGCCGTCTCCGATCGGGAAACCGCCGCCGCCTCGCCTCGCCTTGCCCCCTCCTCCACGCCTTGCGCCTCCCCTCCCCTCCTATAAAGGGCGCCGCCCCGGGCCCCCCGTTCCTACTGTCGCCCGCCGCCCTTGCGCCGCATCCCGCCGCCGAGCCACTCGCCGCTGCCGCCCGTGCTGCCGTCCGCGGCGCCGCACTCCGCCGGCACCGCCACCCGCAAAAGCCCCGCCGCTCGCCTCCACGTGCCGAGCCGCCGCCTGCACCGCCGCCCGCGCCGCGCAGCCCCGCCGCCGCCGGTTTTTGAAGAAAACCGCCCCGACCAGTAAAACCGTTGCCCTGGTTCGAATCGGTTTATTTTCGGTTTAGTTCGGGTTTTCTGAAAAAACCTAGATTTGTTTTTTTAGGTTTATTATTTAACGAACGTTTTCTATTTAGTAAGTTTTAGTGAACGTTTTCGTTCTGTAGATCCGTGTAGCGAATGTTCGTTAGTTAGATTTTTCTTTTTATTTTTATTTTCGGCCAGGGACCTATCTATGATAATTTTATTTACATATTAGTCCCTGATTTTCAAACGATCACTACTTTTTACTCGTTTGTCCAAATCCAATGAAACCAACGCCCACATCTTCGTTATGATCCCCTCTATCCAGATAATCGACTTAAACATGTTTTTGAAAATTTAAAATTTGGTTTCAAACATATTTAGTTTGAAACTTTGTTTGATCATAACTTGAGTTTATAACTCCGATTCAGTTGATTCTTTTTGCAAACTAAAACTCTTGACCTAAACTTTCTGATAAGGCCAAATTCACATAATTTTGGTACTGTTAGAAATTGTTTTATGTTGCAAGAGTTATTTGCTTGGTTTTGATGTTTTCCGAAACGTCTTCTTCGATCTTTCAGATCTTTTGAGTGATTGCTTATGTGTGGTTACTATTGCTTGCTCACGATAGATTGACCGGAGTGTGACGAGTAGAACTATCAGGAGTTTTGAGTGCGAATCATTTTGATCAACAGTACAGGCAAGTTCACACTTTGATCATATTCCTTTCATACCCAGTTTTTATGCATTAGTTTCATCCTCAAAAAAATTGCATGGTTAGGATCTGATTTAAATTTTGCATTTGGGAAGTAGATGAGGTAGTACCTATTCACCTGTTTATTATCAAACCTTGGGAGTTACTTCTACGATGCTTATACTGCTATGCTATGCTCGTAGACGTGGATTGGGTTTGAGTGTATTCATGATAGATGTGAGTATTATTAATTAATGGTTAACTTAAGGTGGCAACTTTAATACACATCTGGGTGGATTGAGGCACCTGGGGAATTCCAGTGATTGCCTGTATTTTTGGAAATCCCGGGGTACCGTGTGATTTCCCTATGGACTGCCACCCAGGCTCAAAGGGATCATAAGATTATTCATGCTAGAAACTTCCGTGTGCAGCCACAAGCTATTATGGGCTCTAGCATAGTTTATTAAGTCATGTGAACTCTTACGGTGGTAGACTAGCAGATGTAGGGGATGTAGGTGTACCGGTCTACCCATCGTAAGGTGCTAACGCTTCTAAAAGACTGTGTCCCGGTCATCCGTTTCTCAAACACCATGTAGTGCGAGAAATCCAACGGAGGAGATCGAGTCTTGTGCGGAAAAGTGCACAAACCTCTGCAGAGTGTACAAACTAATCATGATTAGCCGTGTCCCCGGTTATGGACAATTTTGAGTATCTGGTTCTTGGATTATCATGTTGATCTCATCACGTTACTTAATTAATTTGTTGGGTTATTAATTACTTTTTAATTGGGGTTAAGATGGGGTTGACCATTCTCAATGTTTTCAACAAACTTTGTAGTTAAATAAAATATATTCCTTTGCAGTAGGGAAAAATTGGCTTTTCACAAAAACATTATAACCATAGAGATTTTCCACCAGCCATATATGCATGTAGTGATAGTTATTATTCATCATTATCCTATGGTGTGAATTTGCCAGTACATTCAATGTACTGACCCTTTGTGGCTGCAACGTCTCATGTTGCAGGACTTCTTACGACGAGTAAGTGATACGTTAGGGTTACGATTTCTACACTCAACTTTGCCGTTGGTGTTGATGGGAATCCACAACCTTGTTACTTCCGCTATTTGGATTGAGGTAATAGTATTTACGTTACTTTATACATGTGATTTACCTCTGTTATAAATCCTCGAGTACTGTGTGTGTCAGCATACCGATCTAGGGATGACACTTAAGCACAAAGACTAGACCATCTGAGGTCGGGTCGCTACACCACCGCAGCGGATGCCCACGCTGAGGGGTGTACGAGCGCTGACTGGTCGGCTGCGGGGTGAGGCTGACGTCGCTGGAAAATAATAGGATGTGCGGGTGTGTAGAGGTATGGCCTGGTGGCAGCAAAGCCAGCCACGGGAGGAGGGAGCAGGCAGTCCCGCCGACGCTGGTTTGGGCGGCTGGAGCAGGAAGATCAGAGATTGAAGAAGCACAACGGCCGTTGGATGGACATCCAACAGTCACTACTCTGTGTTGACTGATACGTCTCCAACATATCCATAACTTTTGATTGTTCCATGCTATTATATTATCTCATTTTGGATGTTTATGGGCTTTATTATACACTTCTATATTATTTTTGGGACTAACCTATTAACCGGAGGCCCAGCCCAAAATGTTGTTTTCTTGCCTATTTTAGTGTTTTGAAGAAAAGGAACACCAAATGGAGTCCAAACGGAATGAAACCTTTGGGAGAGTTATTTTTTGAACGGGAGTAACCCAGGAGACTTGGAGTAGACGGCATGGAAGCTTCGAGGAAGCCTCGAGTCAGGGAGGCACGCCCTACCCCCTGGGCGCGCCGCCACCCTCGTGGGCTCCTCGTGGCTCCCCTGACCAACTTCTTTCGCCTATATATCTCCATATACCCTAAAAACATCCGAGAGCAGAATAGATCGGGAGTTACGCCGCCGCAAGCCTCTGTAGCCACCAAAAATCAATCGGGACCCTGTTCCGGCACCCTGCTCGAGGGGGGATCCCTCACCGGTGGCCATCTTCATCATCCCGGCGCTCTCCATGACGAGGAGGGAGTAGTTCACCCTAGGGGCTGAGGGTATGTACCAGTAGCTATGTGTTTGATCTCTCTCTCTCATGTTCTTGAGGTGGTACGATCTTGATGTATCGCGAGCTTTGCTATTATAGTTGGATCTTATGATGTTTCTCCCCCTCTATTCTCTTGTAATGGATTGAGTTTTCCCTTCGAAGTTATCTTATCGGATTGAGTCTTTAAGGATTTGAGAACACTTGATGTATGTCTTGCATGTGCTTATCTGTGGTGACAATGGGATATCATGTGATCTACTTGATGTATGTTTTGGTGATCAACTTGCGGGTTCCGTAACATTGTGAACTTATGCATAGGGGTTGGCACATGTTTTCATCTTGACTCTCCGGTAGAAACTTTGGGGCACTCTTTGAAGTACTTTGTGTTGGTTTGAATAGATGAATCTGAGATTGTGTGATGCATATCGTATAATCATACCCATGGATACTTGAGGTGACATTGGAGTATCTAGGTGACATTAGGGTTTTGGTTGATTTGTGTCTTAAGGTGTTATTCTAGTACGAACACTATGATAGATCGATCTGAAAGAATAACTTTGAGGTGGTTTCGTACCCTACAATAATCTCTTTGTTTGTTCTCCGCTATTAGTGACTTTGGAGTGACTCTTTGTTGCATGTTGAGGGATAGTTATATGATCCAATTATGTTATTATTGATGAGAGAACTTGCACTAGTGAAAGTATGAACCCTAGGCCTTGTTTCCTAGCATTGCAATACCTTTTACGCTCACTTTTGCCACTTGCTACCTTGCTGTTTTTATATTTTCAGATTACAAAAACCTATATCTACCATCCATATTGCACTTGTATCACCATCTCTTTGCCGAACTAGTGCACCTATACAATTTACCATTGTATTGGGTGTGTTGGGGACACAAGAGACTCTTTGTTATTTGGTTGCAGGGTTGCTTGAGAGAGACCATCTTCATCCTACGCCTCCCACGGATTGATAAACCTTAGGTCATCCACTTGAGGGAAATTTGCTACTATCCTACAAACCTCTGCACTTGGAGGCCCAACAACGTCTACAAGAAGAAGGTTGCGTAGTAGACATCAAGCAGTTTCTGGCGCCGTTGCCGGGGAGGTGAGTGCTTGAAGGTATATCTTTAGATCTTGCAATTGAATCTTTTAGTTTCTTGTTTTATCACTAGTTTAGTCTATAAAAGAAAACTACAAAAAAATGGAATTGAGGGTACCTCATATGCTTCATCTTTTTAATATCTTTCATGAAAATAAGGATTCCGATAATTGTGCCAAAATGCTAGAAGAAGAATGCATTAGAATGTTTGGCACTAAATATTTGAATGATGAGCATGAGTGCAACGTTGTTAGTATGAATTCTTTGAATATCCATAGTACTAATGACGATTGCACTAGTCATGATGAAAATGTCTCTTATAAGCATGTCAACTTTTGTGGAATAGATAGAGCTTGCAAGTTCACACCAAATAGGGACGATAGATTTTGCAAGAGGCATAAGTATTTGGAAACTAAATGGTTGCAAGAAAGGCTAGATGATTGTGCTGAAAGATTCAATATTTATCGTCATACTTGTGAACTTTGCAATGAACATGGTCATTTAAAGCTCCAATGCTATTTGTTTCATGATCAAATTGTGTCCAAAAATTGTGGTAACTTGATTACCCTTGAGCATCATAAAGAGCTTAGTCTTCTTTTAGGGTATGAAGAAATGAAACGTATAACTGAGGGTATTCCAAAATTTAATCTTGATAGATTTCTTGATTTTGATCTAGAAGAAATTTTTATGTATTGTGCGGTGAATTGCATTGAAACTCGTTATATTGCCAATTACATAAGGACAAGAAAACAAATAGAAGATGAAGAGAATATTAATGAAAGGGAAGAGACTTCCCAATATCCTCCTATTATTTCTTATGATGAATCAGGTAACGAGGAGGAGCTTTCTATTCAACCAATCTCATTAATAAGGAGCTCAAAAAAGAGGGTTAAACCCACACATGATGTGAAGAACAAAAGTAAAAGACGGAGAAGCAAAGGTAGAAAGGTATCCCTTCCAAATGATATTGCTCCTATTACTCATTGTGATGATGATAATTGCTATACTATTGGTGCTATCCATACTATTAATGATGAGAGTGATTATGCTTATGATATGAAAAGGCCCAATCTTGGGGATGCTATGTTTGATGATAATCACAAGTTTGAGAATATATTTGCTGAAATTAATGTTTGTCCCAAGCTTGGGGATGCTATGTTTAATGAATATGATATTTTTAGCCTCCCAAGTTTTGATGAGAAAATTTATTATGATGATAGCATGCCTCCTATTTATGATGATTATATTGACGAAAGTGGGTTTGGAAGAGTGTCAACTTTAGGAAGTAATGATCCCACTATTTTGGAGGATGTTGAATCTTATTGTGATAAATATGAAAGTGGATTTGGAGAGGTCATGACTTTATTTAGTGATGATTCCACTATCTTAGAAGAGGTTTCAAACGATTATGATGAGAAAAAAGTTCCCACTTATGATGATTATTGTGATGAAACTTATGCTATAAAAAGTAGTGATGATTATATTTATAAAACTTGTCATGATTATGATTACCCTTTTTCTGAACATTACTCTTTTAATGTGGAAACAATTTATAGTATTCGAGTTTCATATGATACTCCCACTATTTCGAATGAGAAGAATTTTGCTTATGTGGAGAGTAGTAAATTTTCTATGCTTGTAGATCATGAAAAGAATGCTTTATGTGCTGGTTATATTGTTGAATTCATTCATGATTCTACTGAAAATTATTATGAGGGAGGAATATATGCTTGTAGGAATTGCAATAATATCAAGTTTCCTCTCTATGTGCTTAAAGTATTGAAGTTACGCTTGCTTTGCCTTCCTATGCTAGTTGATTAGTGTTCCCATAAGTTGTTTACTCACAAAATCCCTATGCATAGGAAGTGGGTTAGACTTAAATGTGCTAGTCATATTCTTTATGATGCTCTCTTTATGTTTCATTCTTATCTTTTATGCGAGCATCATTGAAATCATCATGCCTAGCTAGGGGCGTTAAACGTTAGCGCTTGTTGGGAGGCAACCCAATTTTATTTTTGTTCTTTGCTTTTTCTTATGTTTAGTAATAAATAATTCATCTAGCCTCTGGTTAGATGTGGTTTTATGTTTTCATTAGTGTTTGTGCCAAGTAGAACCTTTGGGAAGACTTGGGTTAAGTCTTTATGATCTTGCTGTAAAAAACAGAAACTTTAGCGCTCACGAGATTAGCTGCCATTTTTTACTGGAGAGTGATTTTAGGTTGATTCTTTATGAAGATGATTAATAGACAAATTCCTCACGTCCAACAATTTATTTCAGAATTTTTGGGGTTCCAGAAGTATACGTTTGATACAGATTACTACATACTGTTCTGTTTTTGACAGATTCTGTTTTCTATGTGTTGTTTGCTTATTTTGATGAATCTATGAGTAGTATCGGAGGGTATGAACCACAGAGAAGTTGGAATACAGTAGATATTACACCAATATGAATTTATAATGAGTTCACAAAAGTACCTAAGTGGTTATTTATTTTCTTATACCAACGGAGCTTACGAGTTTTCTGTTAAGTTTTGTGTTGTGAAGTTTTCAAGCTTTGGCTAATGATTCGATGGACTGTGGAATAAGGAGTGGCAAGAGCCTAAGCTTGGGGATTCCCAAGGCACCCCAAGGTAATATTCAAGGACAATCAAGAACCTAAGCTTGGGGATGCCCCAGAAGGCATCCCCTCTTTCGTCTTTGTTCACCGGTAACTTTACTTGGAGCTATATTTTTATTCACCACATGATATGTGTTTTGCTTGGAGTGTCATTTTATTTTCTTTTGTTTTGCTTGCTGTTTGAATAAAATACCAAGATTTCAAATTCTTAAATGTTAGAGAGTCTTCACATAGTTGCATAATTATTCAACTACTCATTGATCTTCACTTATATCTTTCGGAGTAGTTTGTCATTTGCTCTAGTGCTTCACTTATATCCTTTTAGAGCACGATGGTAGTTTTATTTTATAGAAATTATTGAACTCTCATGCTTCACTTATATCATTTTGAGAGTCTTTAGAACAGCATGGTAATTTGCTTTGGTTATAAATTTAGTCCTAATATGATGGGCATCCAAGACGGATATAATAAAAACTTTCATATAAAGTGCATTGAATACTATGAGAAGTTTGATTCCTTATGATTGTTTTGAGATATGAAGATGGTGATATTAGAGTCATGCTAGTTGAGTAGTTGCAAATTTGAGAGATACTTGTGTTAAAGTTTGTGATTCTCGTAGCATGCACGTATGGTGAACCGTTATGTGATGAAGTCGGAGCATGATTTATATTTTGATTGTCTTCCTTATGAGTGGAGGTCGGGGACGAGCGGTGGTCTTTTCCTACCAATCTATCCCCCTAGGAGCATGCACGTAGTACTTCATTTCTATAACTAATAGATTTCTGCAATAAGTATGTGAGATCTTTATGACTAATGTTGAGTCCATGGATTATACGCACTCTCACCCTTCCACCATTGCTAGCCTCTCTAATACCGCGCACATTTCGCCGGTATCATACACCCACCATATACCTTCCTCAAAACAGCCACCATACCTACCTGTTATGGCATTTCCATAGACATTCCGAGATATATTGCCATGCAACTTTCCACCATTCCATTTATTATGACACGCTCCATCATTGTCATATTGCTTTGCATGATCATGTTGTTGACATCGTATTTGTGGCAAAGCCACCTTTCATGATTTTCATACATGTCACTCTTGATTCATTGCACATCCTGGTACACCGCCAGAGGCATTCATATAGAGTCATATCTTGTTCTAAGTATCGATTTGTAATTCTTGAGTTGTAAGTAAATAAAAGTGCGATGATCTTCATTATTAGAGCATTGTCCCATTGAGGAAAGGATGATGGAGACTATGATTCCCCCACAAGTCGGGATGAGACTCCGGACGAAGAAAAAAAAGGAAAGAAAAGTGGCCAAAAGAAAAAAAAGAGAGAAGTCCCAAATAAAAAAATGAGAGAAAAAGAGAGAAGGGACAATGTTACTATCCTTTTACCACACTTGTGCTTCAAATTAGCACCATGATCTTCATGATAGAGAGTCTCCTATGTTGTCACTTTCATATGCTAGTGGGAATTTTACATTATAGAACTTGGCTTGTATATTCCAATGATGGGCTTCCTCAAATTTCCCTAGGTCTTTGTGAGCAAGCGAGTTGGATGCACACCCACTTAGTTTCCTTTGTTGAGCTTTCATACACTTATATCTCTAGTGCATCCGTTGCATGGCACACTACAAAAAAATAAACTTCCGTGATGATACGTGTTTGTCACAGTAGGTCACGTTTTCTGTCATGCATGCACATCCATGTCAAATTTATGACAGAATCAAGATAGTCATTCCTGTGCTGTCGTAGAAGTGTTCCATGACATTACCAAAATTATTATCACGAAAGTGTCCACTTCCATGACGATAAATCGCGTGGCACAGAAGTGCTTTCGTCAAGGGTGACCGACATGTGGCATCCACCGTAACGGAACATCGTTAAGCTATCGGGTCCGGTTTTGGATCCGATAACCCGCTAACAGCCCCGACCAATGGGGATTTTCCATGTGTAAAAATCATCATTGGCTGGAGGAAACACGTGTCAGCTCACCGTTGGGACAGATGTCATCCACTCATTGGACCGAAGGCGCCTATGATACGTCGACACATGGCACGGCCGAACAGAGGCCCATTCCTGTGAAAAGGCCGGCCTGTTTGACTTGGTCAAAAGGTGGCGGGCCGGCCCACGGAAAGCCTGTTAACGGCTGTTCGCATATAGCCCATTTACAGCCCGCTAACCCAGGGCCCGTTACGACCTATCCAAATTAGGCCCAGTAGCGTCATCCGGCCCGTCCAATATGATTCCAGCCCATTTTAAGTGCCGGCCCATGTATGGCCCATGATGTCTTTCGGCCCATATGAGGCCCTTTGTAACTCTTGGCCCATTAATGGCCCGTGGTGAAACTGGCCCGTAATGAACAGTGTATCACTTTATATCCATTAACGACCCATTCATCCATTGGGCCGTTTGCAGCCCATGTTACCTTTCGGCCTTCTCAGGGCCCATTTATTCTTGGGCTCATTTCCAGCATTCGGTTACTTACGGCCTGTTACTGCCATTTTCTGCTTGTGGGCCAAATTCAGTCTGTGGTTATAGTCGGCTCGTTTGTGGCCCGTTAATGCGTTGGGCCGTTTTCATAGCGTCATCAAATACGGCCTATTAACGACGGCCCGTTATGGTCGGCCCATGAACGGACGACTGCAACTCTAGCCCGTTTACGGCCATAATGCGGTCTGTTTTTGGCCCATGTTTGGCCAATCGATCATACGGCCCGTCTAAGGCCCATTGATGATATGGCCTGTAGAAGGCCCATTGTTTCTATGGCCGGTAGAAGGCCCATTGTTTCTACGGACCGTAGAAGGCCCATTGTTTCTACTGCCCGTTGGAAGCCCAGTGCCACTACAGTAAATATGTAGCCCATGGCCTGTTAAAGGCGGGAAACTACTATAGGTTTAGACCTGCTAATGGCCCAAGATGATTATAGGCCCACGTTTTGGGCCATATGAGTAAAGGGCCGGCTTGAAGACCGACAACACTGAGATCCACTGAACCTTCAGGCCTAAATTACAGCATACCGACCAAAGAATAAACCTAGACTATACAACAAAGAAATTACGGCATATTACATCCACTGGGAATCAAAGTTCGCTACCGGTGATAATAAAGCGCAACATGACCACAGATTACATACACTGGGCATCAAAGGTCGCCACCAGTGCATATAAACGCGCCGACAAAAGAATATACAAAACTGGGAGCACTTCAGAAGGCACTAGACCTGGCAAGCTCGGGCCCCACAAGCAGCCGAACAAGCTGATGAGACCTCAGTTGTGTCAACCATAGATGCTTCATCCCTAGCTATATGGCACCATAGTGCGCAAGGCAGTCCCCTGACATCTTCATTACATCTTTGACTTCAAGTCAGAGCTGAGCTGATTGAGACAACGACTGCACAGAGGTTGTCTCACACCTGCTGGTGAGTAGCTTCAACTCACTGTCTTCATCAAGACAGGACCTTGGGGTCATCTCGCTGTCCTCAAGATGGTTTGGCTCACTATCTTTCCTAAAGTTCTGCCTGGCTTAAGAGATACGACTCTGAAAGAGAAACAAGGAGACACGTAACAAGTTTCAAAATTATATAAGCAAATAAATGGATCTGTTCTGCATAAGGAACATGTTTTTACAACTACAATTTAAAACAGGTAGTTGTTGCAAACATCCAATCAGATGTAAACAGAAGTGGAGGAAATTATGCCTATCCAAATCTATACTAGAACAAAGTTTGAAGGCTTGAGAAGCATGAACTTACATTACATGTTAACACGGGCTGGACAAAGCCCTTCTCCATGTTGATGGAAAGATAATTCAATAAATTCCCCAAAGAAAATTCTTTGTAAGCGTTGCCATTATTCTACATTTTGCAAAGAGTAAATATGGATCAAATAATATTGGAAGAAATAGAGGATAATGAAGCTCAGGTGCAGACTGATGATACATAATCAAATAGCAATTAATTAAGTACAGCGTTACAAGGCAAAAGGTACTGACAACAGGAATGTAGACATCAACGTGTGCAGTGGCATTGGATTTATTCAACATTTTGGTAAGAGTAAATGTAGATATGATAATTTGGAGAAAGTGGAGGTAAGGCAGATAAGACGCAGAGTAATGCTAGACAATCAACTATCTCGCGATGCATGTACAGTAATACCACCACCGTCCGTTATTAGTTGTCGCTGAAATGGATGTATCTAGCACTATTAAGTTCTAAATACATCCAATTGATCAACAATTAATTCGATATAGAGGGAGTACATGACAACAGGTACTTACATGAGCAATCCAAAACTTCATGACCATTGTGTTAATTCTACATTTATCTAAGAGTAAATATAGATCTTATAATTTCAAGCAAAGGGAGGATAAAGAAGCGAACATTTACAGTGATGCTACATAATCAAACAACAATGAGTGTAAGTATGCTGACAAAGGGCAAGAGGTACTGACAAGAGCAATGCAGAGCCCAATATTGTCGTGAGATCCTATGATCCTTTGAGCAAGGAGATTCATTTGAAATTAGTTTTCATACAAGAGAGAAGGTAAGGCACATGCAGAAATTTAGGATTTCAAATTTTGAATTGATATCATAGACAATACCTGACGCTGGGCTGTCAGCAGTTCTAATAGGGGTTTGGCCACTTGAGTAGGGGTAAAGTCTGTTATAGTTGGGCCTGTATTTTCTGTGGCTACTGATCTATCTGATTTAACAGGTATCACTACCTTTTCCAAATGCATAGTTTGTACTCCTTGAGGATCTGCAATCACCCTCTTCCTTTTGGACATCTATTACGAAAGAACAACATTTGACTGGAAAAACATTGTATGATGACACATGGAATAGGTACAGAAAATGGATAGGTATGGCATATACTCATATATGATGCTTAAACTAAGCAGATGGTGTAACAAAGTAGAAGTAATGCAAGAGGTCAGATGCAAAATATGTGCGACCAATACAACCTTGCCAAGTTAGAGCATGCACCTTGATGGGTGAATAAGATAGGCCATCCTCCACCATGCCAAGTTTGTTAGCCAGTGGATTGTTCCGCAATATTCCTCTCGTGCGCCCATTCTCATATTCATTTTGATAATGTTCAATACCTTACATGCATGAAAACATAAAAACAAGTGAGATTATCTTTGTAATGCATAAGTGATAGCTCCAGAAGTGATGATACTTTGCAGATGACAGCTTCGACATATAGTAAAGAAGAACAAGTCGATCTGACCTGACAGATTCAAAATATACTAAGGGAGAATAACTCGACCTGATCAGTCGACCGCAAGAGAAGAGGATCATCTTAAAGAAGAGCATAAGAGCAAGTAGATTGAAGATATATGTCACATACCTAGTTCTGGCCTGACCTAGGCTATCTTCCATGTGTTGCATCATGTTTAAATTCTTTTGAATTTGAAATGGGGATTGATCAAACCCTACCATCTCTCTAAAAATACTTGGTTCAAACTTAAATCATTTTCAATAAACCCAAAATGCCCTTTGAAAATGTTCATGATTTCTGATAAAGGTGAAAACCCCTGCCAAAAATGATGAACATATTTCTAGGTCATTCCAAGATTTTTGAATTAAATCATATTGTATTTGACTTTGAGCATTTAAACACTATAAATAATTTAAATGCTCAAATAATGTTGGAACTATTTGTGGGCCACTGAAATATTTCAGAAAGTGCTCAGGAATATTTTCAGGATTTATGAAATTGATTTGGTATTTTAAACTAAATCAAAACAAACCTGCAAAATAGAAAAACAGAAAGAATTAGGAAAGGCAGAGAGAGGGACTAACCTGGACGGCCCAGCACTGTGCGGCCCGCTGCCCCATAGTGCCAGTCACCACTAACCTTGCGCCAGAAGGACGCCGCGCGCGTGGTCGCCGCGTGCCGGCACTCGCCTGGGCCACCTCCTGCTTCCGCCGACGCTGGAGGCCTACAACATACGCCACGCAACCCCTTCGACCCCTCTGGCCTATCCACTTCTCCTCTCCCCTCCTCTGCTCTCTCCCCGCAGCGCACCCGAGCGCGCCTGTCGCCACCGTTCGCCATTGCCGCGACCAGAGCCTTCCCCGCGCCTCTCCAACATAACCACGAGCTCCGCCACGACGTCGTCGTCCTCTCCATCGAGTCACGTGGCGCCAGAAGCTCTGCTGCATCTCCAATGCCGCCGATTTCGACCTCGGGTGCCGGTGATCCCCACCATCATTTCGCCGGACCCCGTGCCTCCCCTGCCTCGCCAGCAGCACCAGAAGAACCGCGGTGAGCCGTTGCACCGTTTCCCCATGCCTCGTTGCCTGATTTGCCCCCTAGCCGCATCAACCACCGGAGCCGAGCGCTCCCCGCCGCCGGCCATGTCGCCGCCGCGGTTGCAACACCCGCACGTCGCACCAGAGCACGTAGGCGTGCTCAGCGCTTCCTTAGGAAGCCGCAGACCCCACCAATTCACCTCGAAACATGCTGTAGCGCCTAACCCGTCGGTGCCCGAGCTCCGCCCGCCGCCGCGAGCTCGCTTCCGACGAGCTCGGTCCACCCCAGCTCTCCCGCTTGCCCGTTAGATGCGCACGACCGCCAGCTCTCCGTAGAACCCAACCGCGCCCCAAGCCATGCCCTATAGCGCGAACCCGACGCGTCTCCGCTGCTCGGTTTGGTCGTCGCCGGCCCAACTCCGGTGAGGTGACGTGGCGTCATTAGCCTGAGGCTAATTACCGCGCTAACCTCGCCCTGTGTCACTAATAGACCGGCCCCAACATGCTAATTAACCACGGGGTAAACCCCTGTTTAGATTTAACCTAACCAAAGTGGCCCACGCGTCAGCTTTGACCATGCTGACGTGGCCGTTGACTGGGCCCACACGTCAACGACCCTAGCCAGTACCGTGACACTGACCAGTGGGACCCACTGGTCAGGTTTGACCCGGGGCAGCCCTGTTGACCCTGCTGACGTCACAGTGTTGCAGTGCTGACGCAATAACTCATTTTCTGGATTTATTATTATTTAGGAAATTCCAAAAAATGCCATAAACTTCTAAAATTCATAGAAATTCAACCATAACTCAGAATGAAATAAGTTATATATGAAAAATGATCAGAAAAATCCAATCTATCCATCTGTACTAGTTTCATGCATGCTTAAACAACTTAACCTTGCTGTTTAGCTCAAAACATGTTAATGCACTTTATAAACCCCTAACTTGAGTTTGCATTTGAATCTTTGATTCAAATGAGCTCAAACCACCCTGGTTGTAGATGCATTAGCCCAACACACTCATTTTGCCATGTCATATCATGCATCATATTGTTGCATTGCATTAATTGTGCTTTCTCTCTATTGCCGGTACTTCTCCCCTCTCAGTAGACGTGTTCCGCGATGAGTTCGATGACACCGCTGAAGAGCTATACTATCTTCAGAAGTGGCAGGCAAGCAAAACCCCCTTGTTCATTCTGATACAATCCCACTCTCTCGCTCCTGCTCTCTTCTACCGTAGTAGGACAACAACGATTCAACTGTTACATGCTGCGGTAGTTGAACCCCTTTCCTCTGCATGACCTGTCATTGCCACAGTAAATAGATGAAACCCACTAGCATGAGTAGGAGTTGTTTGAGCCCTGATGTGCCTACTCATTCATGTTTGTTTGTCATGCCTGCTATTGCTTAGAGTTGTGTCAGGTCTGATTCATCGGGGATGAATTGGAAAGTTGTGAACATGTCCTACTGTGTGAGAGCTAAGTGTGTGAACATGGTTTGGTAAAGGTAGCGGTGAGAGGCCATGTTGGAGTACATGGTGGGTTGTCTCATTGCATCCGTCCTCAGGAACTGAGTTTTGTGTTTGTGATCCATGAACAGTTACTACCACGCATTGGAATGCTTAAGTGCCCCTCTCGACTTATTAATCAACCTGATCTCTGTCCAGGAGTTGCAACTAGTTTCTGGTGTTTGTAGGTAGTGTTAGTAGTCTACCAAGTGGCACCCAGTACAGGTGGGCTTGGGACAGACTAGGCACCGTGGCCGGGTATGCCAAGCGTCGCCCGTTTGGTGGGCTTGGAACCCTGTACACATCGTTTGGGGCCGTGAGCGACACCCCGGCCGGATCTCCTTGCGGGTGGAACCCGAATAGGCGATAAACCTGGACGAGAGACTTGTGTGGTTAGTCAGGTCGTGGCCGACTCCCTCGCCAGGCTTCCGCTTGAAGGTTGCCGAGATACACGACGTGTACATGGTGGTAAGTGGCGAGAGCGTGTGTGAAGAAGTACACCCCTGCAGGGTTGACATCATCTATTCGAATAGCCGTGTCCGCCGAAAAGGACTTCTAGGTTGCCTGTACAGTTCATAGACAAGTGAAAGTGGATACTCTAAAATGCGCAAGATAAGCGTGAGTGCTATGGATGGCGTTCTCGTAGGGAGACGGGAGCGGATCCATAGTGGTGTATTGATATGGTGAATATGTGGACTCGTGTGCGCCACCTCAAAAGAGTTACTTGTAGTCGTAGGTTAGGATAGCCACCGAGTCAAAGCTGGCTTGCTGCAGTTTAACTCCACCACCCCCTTTGTTGATACCGATGCATATGTAGTTAGTTCTGATGTAAGTCTTGTTGTGTACATTTGTACTCACGTTTGCTTATTTTATGTTTTGCAGAGAGACGTCAGTCTCGCTAGTAGTTCCGTGTGGACTTCGACGTTTAGCTTGTTTCCTCAGCTACGATCTTGTGCCCTCGGCAGGATCTAGTAGATAGTCAGGCTTCTCAGCCTGTTTTCATTTGTAGATGTCTGTACTCAGACATGTTAAGCTTCCGCATGTGCTTTGTCTTGTATGCTCTGAATGTTGGGTCATCAGACCCATGTTTGTAATATCTGGCTCTTCGGAGCCTAATGAATAAATACTTTGAGTCGTAGAGTCTTGCTGTGATACCATGTTGTATTTGCACATATCGAGCATATTGTGTGTATGATTGAAATGCTTGGTATGTGTGGGATCCGACAATCTAGTTGTTTATCCTTGGTAGCCTCTCTTATGGGGAAATGTAGTCTTGTGCTTCCATGAGCCATAGTAGTCCGCTACAGCCCGGTTCACCGGAGTCCTGCTAGCCTAGCACTACTGCTCCGGAACACTTGACTGGCCGGCATGTGATTCACTTTGTTCCTGTGACTGTCCCTTCGGGGAAATGTCACGCGGTGACATCCAGAGTCCTGCCTAGCCTGCTACAGCCCGGGTTCCCGGAGTCCTGTTAGCCCAGTGCTACAGCCCGGATTCACACGCTGCTGACCGACATGCTCGATGTTGATTCATGTATGCCTGTCCCCGTAAGTTAGTGCCACTTTGGGTTCACGACTAGTCATGTCGGCCCGGGTTCTCTGTCATATGGATGCTAGCGACACTATCATATACGTGAGCCAAAAAGCGCAAACGGTCCCGGGCCAGGTAAGGCGACACCCGTGGGAATACCGTACGTGAGGCCGCAAAGTGATATGAGGTGTTACATGCTAGATCGGTGTGACTTAGAATCGGGGTCCTGACAGCGTTGGTATCAGAGCCTGACTGCCTGTAGGATTACCAAGCCAAACTGGTCGAAGTTGAGTCTAGAAATGCTTTAGGTATATAAGGGAATTGATTGTGGAAGGGAATGTAAGGCTCTTTTTGCTCCTTATACCTTATGCCCTTCTGATCTGAGTCACCCTCTTCTTTTCTGCGGGGATTAAGAACTAGGGTTTCTCATCTTCTATCAGGATCACGTGTTACTAATCCGTAGACTTATAGGAATGATGGATTCAAGCCCCAGTTCAGTTCCTACTACTTCCGTGTGTTCATAGCTGGCCTCAGAACCTTGATATTGTGATGTTGAGTGGTTATGCCACCATTTTGCAGGATGTCTCGAATCTTTTTCGAGCATTTACAGCCGTTATGCTGTCCGAGTCATTCCAGGTTTCTAAACAATCTTTTGCATTTGCAATCCCTTCCTTCCATTCCCGATGTCCCTTTGGGACAGTTCAACCACACTAATCAGTGTGTTGAGGTACTCCATTGCCTCGACTTATATGTTGGAGCTAGTATCATGACCCTAGGAGTCTTAGAGGATCACCTAATAATCTAGCCATGTTTTGTGTTCCCAGTGTGATGATTCTGGCCATCTTTCTCGAAAGTATCCCGTGATGCCATTTAGTTGGTAGGTATTCTACTCCTGGGTTTTTAAACCCGAGATTCACCCTACCTACTTCATGTTGATAGTGTTTGCTAGTTCCTTTAGGATATTAGTAACCTTTGCGATAGTCCTCGAGGTCCGTGGTATCTCCTTCTTCCAAATACCATGAACTTCTTATGGCAGAAGTTCTCTTGAACCAAAAGATCACAACCAGAGTGCTCTTGACGAGTTCTCCATTCAAATTGTGAATCTGCCAGTCCTTCTTCTTCTGCATGGGTTATCCGGAAGAAATATGTTGAACTTGTTCGACATGCTAAACCATGCATCCACAACTCAGAAAAACATATGTTCCTTTGAGTTGTCCCTCTTTAGTTATTTTCTGGCCCTCGTCTATCAATTGATAGTCAAGAGTATGTGTGCAATCGTGCTCATTGGTGCCTATTATTCTTGTGGTCCGTCAAGCCATTCTATTCTGGATGGCTAGGAGAAACAAACTCCGGTACCTCGTCCATATCTAGGATTGGGCCAAAGTAGTTGCATTCCACAGATCAAAATGCCAATCCAGTTTTTGTTTTGTTCTACCTTGGAGTGTTACCATCTTTATGTCAAGAGTGTCATGAGAGTTGCACCACCTCTTATGAATTCTTGATTGAGTGATACTCCTCGCCATCATCATTCATTCCTCGGTCTCCGTGTTATTATAACCGGAATACTGACAAGCGAATTGTGATGTGTGAAATCAATACTCCTAGCAACTCTGTTGCTTGGTAGTTAATGGACAATATTCTCATTCTTAGCATGTTGGTTATTGAATCATCATCCTAAGATGGATCGTGCTACCTAGTCCATTTTCCCTGGTGCACCCTTCGATCAAGAGTTAGGATTGTGTCAATCCTTGCCTAATTGATCATATCGTCCTTCCCTTAAAAGCAAGATTGTCCTCGAGCTTAGTGACATATCGGTGGTTCGTGATTTCCGTATATCTTCTCGGAAGTATAACCAGGTTGTCACCTGATCGCTATGTTGAGTTTGTGATCAAGTTGGTTTTCCTCCAAACCACCCATTCTCCAAGATTCTGTGTTGGATACCCTGAACTAGTCGGTTGAGCTAAACAACAACTTGGAGAGTTGGAAGATGAAAGCTTGTCCCACTTAGTTCATTTCATAAGGGATATCCTTGTGTTTTGTGTGTGTGTTGAAGAAAGATGATATCTTCATCGATTGATCCTCGTGATCAATTGTTGGATCTATTGTCATGTCCAAACATTGATTTGAGTGTGGGCTATCGTCAAATCAAATCAGAACCAACGATGTTCGTAATGTTGTCTTACTCGTGGTTGTCTCCTCGAGCATACACCATTATATCCTTTGGGTCTGACCAATGCTATCACCTTGTTCACATGATTGTGGAATTCCATTTATATGGAACCTCGATAAATGTTGTTGAGCCCATCGACAACATCCTTAGTTTCTCCATGATTCATGTTGAACATTAAGCTAGTGTTGGAAACTTGTGTAAGCATTTTCTTCATGATCCGTTCGTGAAGCATATGTTTGGATGAAAGTAGTGACTTCCTTGAATTCATGTGCATTTGGTGCAAGTTGCCGCTGTGAGTTCAAGAAAGATTGTTTTTGTTTCCTCTGGTACCATCCCAAGTCAATTATGCATGTGCGAATGTATTCTATGGTTTGGTAGATTAATTACCTCCACTCCATATGTATTCCCTAGCACACCAAGCCACTGATTGATTTGTTCAAAGAAAAGAAGTTCATGCGCTAATCCTGAAGGGCCCGGATGGATATGCACAAGACTCGGTCATCTCAATGATGGTTCCCAATCAGAACTCGGTAGTGTATTGTTGTAAGACTACCATGTGGTCATGCTTGTCTGGGACAGCGTGTTCACAGGTTGTAGCAGAACCAGCTCATGTTTTGGAGCTTGCTATCGTAGCTCATCTCTCGAGAATCTCGCAACGTCATCTCGTTGACTTGTGTTGCAACCTTTCTTTTCTAGATGTGTTGTCTGAAAAAAAATCATGTTACCAACCAGATCTGAATCTCAGGCAGATATGATGGTTGGAACATTTCCAAGATCTATGATGTAGGTCCCGACAAGGTTGATGTTCTGGCCGACACACCTAGCCGGAAGATCTATTATTGTAGTATCTTGAATGAGCAATTCGACCATCTTCTCAATGAGGATTATGTATGACTTATTCCACAAGTTGTTCCTTTTGGATTTTTGTGCTTCCGAAGTCCGACCTTTACTTGATGGCCATGTTGGTGTTTTAAGCATTGACCGTGGTACCTAGTACATCAAGGAGAACATTAGAAGCGGAGTGCTAAATGTCTCTCGGTCGATCATCCAGATTTGCTTCTTTGGCATTGCTAAGGAAAAATCTGGGAAAGTGTTGTCCTCCTTTGCACCTGCATCCTCCATCACCGTTCATCATGGTAGTATGATGTGTTGCCAGGATCCTCGGCATGGATGTTGGTAAAACCTTGATGAATATGGAAATGCTCAAGTTCTTGAAAGCACGCTCAATCACAAGGTTATATCATTGGTATCAACTGGAATGTGCCTTCCATTTGCCGAGTTGTTCTATAACCATAGTTTCCTTTCCAAATTGAGCGTGCCATTCTTTTGAATTCTTTCAAACGATCATTTGTAAATTGCCTTAGGCTGGTATGAAGAGTTTCAATGATCTCAGGATCAAAAGTAATTCTTTTTTCCACTTAAGGGAATGTTTCTGCAAGTCACCTTCCTTAAGATGTCTCCTTATGATATCATGGCAACTCAACTCCTCGCTACGTCATGATCGAGCGTGGAATTGTTTCCTACCAAATTGAGCCACCGCCTTCTATTTCCTATCACCCCGATGAGTGTCTCGTGTCTTAGCTCAAGAGATATTCCTACGTCTCATTCCGTGAGTTGATCCTAAGTTGTTCGATCTTCGAGGAGATCGATCCTTTTAGAGTTTTCATTTCTACTCGTTGTCATGTTGGATGTAGTTCTCAAAGCAAGATGTCGAGATCAAGGTGATGCAATGAATCAACACCCTCGAGAAAGATATCAGGATCGTGAAGATTGTGTTAGCTTGTCTCCCTCTGTCTTCTTACCTCATGTCTTGAATCTCGGGATGAGATTCTTGTTTAGTGGGGGTGAGTTGTCACATCCCTAGTTTTGGCCTGACCTAGGCTAGCTTCCATGTGTTGCATCATGTTTAAATTCTTTTGAATTTGAAATGCGGATTGATCAAACCCTAGCATCTCTCTAAAAATACTAGGTTCAAACTTAAATCATTTTCAATAAACCCAAAATGCCCTTTGAAAATGTTCATGATTTCTGATAAAGGTGAAAACCCCTTCCAAAAATGATGAACATATTTCTAGGTCATTCCTGGATTTTTAAATTAAATCATATTGTATTTGACTTTGAGCATTTAAACACTAAAAATAATTTAAATGCTCAAATAATGTTGGAACTATTTGTGGGCCACTGAAATATTTCAGAAAGTGCTCAGGAATATTTTCAGGATTTATGAAATTGATTTGGTATTTTAAACTAAATCAAAACAAACCTGCAAAACAGAAAAACAGAAAGAATTAGGAAAGGCAGAGAGAGAGGGACTAACCTGGACGGCCCAGCACTGTGCGTCCCGCTGGCCCACAGTGCCAGTCACCACTAACCTTGCGCTAGAAGGAAGCCGCACGCGTGGTCGCCGCGTGCCGGCACGCGACCGAGCCACCTCCTGCTTCCGCCAATGCTGGAGGCCTGCAGCATACCCCACGCAACCCCTTCGACCCCTCTCGCCTATCCACTTCTCCTCTCCCCTCCTCTGCTCTCTCCCCGCAGCGCACCCGAGCGCGCCTGTCGCCGTCGTTCGCTGTTGCCGCGACCATAGCCTTCCCCGCGCCTCTCCGACGTAACCACGAGCTCCGCCACGACGTCGTCGTCCTCTCCATCGAGTCACGCGGCGCCAGAAGCTCTGCTGCATCTCCAACGTCGCCGATTTCGACCTCGGGTGCCAGTGATCCCCACCATCGTTTCGCCAGACCCCGTGCCTCCCCTGCCTCGCCAGCAGCACCAGAAGAACCGCGGTGAGCCGTTGCACCGTTTCCCCCATGCCTCGTTGCCTGATTCGCCCCCTAGCCGCATCAACCACCAGAGCCGAGCGCTCCCCGCCGCCGGCCATGTTGCCGCCGCGGTTGCAACACCCGCACGTCGCACCAGAGCACGTAGGCATGCTCAGCTCTTCCTCAGGAAGACGCAGACCCCACCAGTTCGCCTCGAAACGCGCTGTAGCGCCTAACCCGTCGGTGCCCGATCTCCGGCCGCCGCCGCGAGCTCGCTTCCGACGAGCTCGGTCCACCCCAGCTGCTCCCGCTTGCCCGTTAGATGCGCACGACCGCCAGCTCTCCGTAGAACCCAACCGCGCCCCAAGCCATGCCCTGTAGCGCGAACCCGATGCGTCTCCGCCGCTCGGTTTGGTCGTCGCCGGCCCAACTCCGGTGAGGTGACGTGGCGTCATTAGCCTGAGGCTAATTACCGCTCAAACCTCGCCCTGTGTCACTAACAGACCGGCCCCACCATGCTAATTAACCACGGGGTAAACCCCTGTTTAGATTTAACCTAACCACAGTGGCCCACGCGTCAGCTTTGACCATGCTGACGTGGCCGTTGACTGGGCCCACACGTCAGCAACCCTAGCCAGTACCGTGACACTGACCAGTGGGACCCACTGGTCAGGTTTGACCCGGGGCAGCCCTGTTGACCCTGCTGACGTCACAGTGACGTAGTGCTGATGCAATAACTCATTTTTTGGATTTATTATTATTCAGGAAATTCCAGAAAATGCCCTAAACTTCTAAAATTCATAGAAATTCAACCATACCTCAGAATGAAATAAGTTATATATGAAAGTTGATCAGAAAAATCCAATCTATCCATCTGTATAGGTTTCATGCATGCTTAAACAACTTAACCTTGCTGTTTAGCTCAAAACATGTTAATGCACTTTATAAACCCATAACTTGAGTTTGCATTTGAATCTTTGATTCAAATGAGCTCAAACCACCCTGGTTGTAGATCCATTAGCCCAACACACTCATTTTGCCATGTCATATCATGCATCATATTGTTGCATTGCATTGATTGTGCTTTCTCTCTATTGCTGGTACTTGTCCCCTCTCAGTAGACGTGTTCCGACGATGAGTTCGATGACACCGATGAAGAGCTATACTATCTTCAGAAGTGCCAGGCAAGAAAAGCCCCCTTGTTCATTCTGATACAATCCCACTCTCTTGCTCCTGCTCTCTTTTACTGCATTAGGCCAACAACGATTCAACTGTTACATGCTGCGGTAGTTGAACCCCTTTCCTCTACATGACCTGTCATTGCCACAGTAAATAGATGATACCCACTAGCATGAGTAGGAGTTGTTTGAGCTGTGCCTACTCATTGATGCTTGTTTGTCATGCCTGCTATTGCTTAGAGTTGTGTCAGGTCTGATTCATCGGGGATGAATTGGAAAATTGTGAACATGTCCTACTGTGTGAGAGCTAAGTGTGTGAACACAATTTGGTAAAGGTAGCGTTGAGAGGCCATGTAGGAGTACATGGTGGGTTGTCTCATTGCAGCCGTCCTCAGGAACTAAGTTCTGTGTTTGTGATCCATGAACAGTTACTACCACGCATTGGAATGCTTAAGTGCCCCTCTCGACTTATTAATCAACCTGATCTCTGTCCAGGATTTGCAACTAGTTTCTGGTGTTTGTAGGTAGTGTTATTAGTCTACCAAGTGGCACCCGGTACAGGTGGGCTTGGGACAGACTAGGCACCGTGGCCGGGTACGCCAAGCGTAGCTCGTTTGGTGGGCTTGGAACCCTGTACACATCGTTTGGGGCCGTGAGCGACACCCCGGCCGGATCTCCTTGCGGATGGAACCCGAATAGGCGATAAACCTGGACGAGAGACTTGTGTGGTTAGTCAGGTCGTGGCCGACTCCCTTGCCAGGCTTCCGCTTGAAGGTTGCCGAGATACACGATGTGTACATGGTCGTAAGTGGCGAGAGCGTGTGTGAAGAAGTACACCCCTGCAGGGTTGACATCATCTATTTGAATAGCCATGTCAGCGGAAAAGGACTTCTGGGTCGCCTGTACAGTTCATAGACAAGTGAAAGTGGATACTCTAAAATGCGCAAGATAAGCGTGAGTGCTATGGATGGCATTCTCGTAGGGAGATGGGAGCGGATCCATAGTGGTGTATTGATATGGTGAATATGTGGACTCGTGTGCGCCACCTCAAAAGAGTTACTTGCAGTTGTAGCTTAGGATATCCACCGAGTCAAAGCTGGCTTGCTGCAGTTTAACTCCACCACCCCCTTTGTTGATACCGATGCATATGTAGTTAGTTCTGATGTAAGTCTTGTTGAGTACATTTGTACTCACGTTTGCTTATTTTATGTTTTGCAGAGAGACGTCGGTGTCGCTAGTAGTTCCGTGTGGACTTCGACGTTTAGCTTGTTACCTCAGCTACGATCCTATGCCCTCGGCAGGATCTAGTAGATAGTTAGGCTTCTCAGCCTGTTTTCATTTGTAGATGTCTGTACTCAGACATGTTAAGCTTCCGCATGTGCTTTGTCTTATATGCTCTGAATGTTGGGTCATCAGACCCAAGTTTGTAATATCTGGCTCTTCGGAGCCTAATGAATAAATACTCTGAGTCGTAGAGTCTTGTTGTGATGCCATGTTGTATTTGCACATATCGAGCATATTGTGTGTATGATTGAAATGCTTGGTATGTGTGGGATCCGACAATCTAGTTGTTTATCCTTGGTAGCCTCTCTTATGGGGAAATGTAGTCTTGTGCTTCCATGAGCCATAGTAGTCCGCTACAGCCCGGTTCACCGGAGTCCTGCTAGCCCAGCACTACTGCTCCGGAACACTTGACTGGCCGGCATGTGATTCACTTCGTTCCTGTGCCTGTCCCTTCGGGGAAATGTCACGCGGTGACATCCGGAGTCCTGCCTAGCCTGCTACAGCCCGGGTTCCCGGAGTCCTGTTAGCCCAGTGCTACAGCCCGGATTCACACGCTGCTGACCGACATGCTCGATGTTGATTCATGTATGCCTGTCCCCGTAAGTTAGTGCCACTTTGGGTTCACGACTAGTCATGTCGGCCCGGGTTCTCTGTCATATGGATGCTAGCGACACTATCATATACGTGAGCCAAAAGGCGCAAACGGTCCCGGGCCAGGTAAGGCGACGCCCGTCGGAATACCATGCGTGAGGCCGCAAAGTGATATGAGGTGTTACAATATTACAAGTCTTTCTATACAATGTCGGTTGGCCACCCATGATGAACCAGAGCGCACAGAGAAATACTATTCCTTCCGGTCTCTCCATATGTGGCTCACATGCATTTCAAAACTAAAGTAGGAACATTTAGCTGACCAATTAAACATCTCTCAGTTTTACTAATATCAGCATAATATCATATTTGAATTTGTACAACTAAGCTTGTTTAGCTCGATGGGTGGAGCAGTGCTATTACGACACGAACCACGTAGGCTGATCGTGGTCATCATAAAATGGGTTAACCGTAAGCATGATGAGTATAGTGTTGACCGTGGCAGTGGGATGGCAGATCTGGAGCTGCAAACCGCGCAAAGGGTAGTTAGCAACCGATATTTGCATTGAAATAACAACTAAGATTTGGTATGGACAAGAAAGTACAGTCAACAAGTGACAAAGAAATGCAATTGTAATGTCTCTCTATATGTCGCGACATGCATTTGGAAACTCAAGCGAGACCTTTAGTGAACCAATTAAATGTGTCTGTTAACTAATATCAGTATCATATCACAATCATATTTGAACAACTAAGCTTTGGAATTTTGAGTGTTGTGTTGTTTAGCTCGAAGGGTGGAGTAATGCTAGTATGACAGAAAGCACCTACGCAGATCATAGTAGAGTAGATAAAAGGGGAAAACCCTAAGCATGAAGAGTAAAATCAGGAAAGTGGAACTAGCTGGACCAGTGGGTGGCGCACATGCTTTTCGAAACGAATATAGGAACATTAGGTGACCAATTAAACATTCTCCGTTTTAGTAATATGAGCATCATGTCAGATTCGTATTTCAACACGTAAGCTTTGGAATTATGAGTGGCATGTTGTTTCGCTTGATGGGTTGAGGTCTTGAGGAGCAGTGCTAGCACGACACGAAGCAGTGAAGCACCTACGATGATGGTAGTGAATATAAAGGGGGGAAACCATAAGCTTTACGAGTATAGTGACCGTGACATGGCGGATCTGAAGGTGCAAACCGGACAAAGCTATTTTGCACCCAATGTTTGCATTCAACTAGCCACTACGATTTGGTACTGACAAGAAAAGTATAGTAAACAATTTAAGATCCATTTTCCGGGTGAGATCAATAACTTAAGCACATATGGAAGAGTACCACCTCTCTCGCGACGCTGTGTAGGCCCCTGCTGATACGTTGAGGGTGCTACGGGTGCGATGGCTGTCGGCGGCGGGGAAGAAGACTTTAGAAGGTAGACAGCCGGGTTGGGGGATAAATCATGTTGTCGTGGACGAGGCGGTCGTAGGAGCGGCAACGACAAAGTGGACGACGGCGCCGATGCAGCGAGACGACGCGATGAAAGGATCTTGGTCCCGCGCCGTGGATGAGAGATGTCCATCTCTTGCAGTGGACGACGGGGTAGGGGTAGCGGCTTCGGCAAGGTGGAGGATGGGGTGGCGGACGGAGGAGGCTGGCCACAGTGGGGAGGTTGTCGTGGCACCGATGGTGTATGAATGGGAAAATGGAGGGGAAGGGGGGATCTCAAACTTTGGGACGCGCCTGTCTGAAATGTGGCAAAGTTACGAACTTATCCCCCGTTTAAAATTTCGGACATCACGTCGGTTGGGGATAGGACAGTAATCTCGCATCTCCCAAATATTTGCCGGTAACAATTTTGGGTGAGGAGAGGGTGTTTTGCTGCCCATGGTTGGCGCCCACAGTGTAAGAACGGGGCTGACAGGTAGGGCGGTTGTGTCACGTCTGAGGGAAGTTACACATCTGCCCCTATTTAAAATATTAGCATACATCGATTTCGGACGAGGAGAGTTTGTTTTGTCGCCCATCATGGATGAATGGGGAATGGAGGGAGAGACACATGTATTTCGGACGAGCTTGAATCAAATGTGTTTTGTCGCCCACGTTTGGCGCCCACCATGTCTGAATGGGCTCAGAGGGCGTCGTGTCACATCTGATTGAAGTAACTAGCCTACCCCTATCGACAGCAGTGTAAATCCGGTCGATAAGGATGTCAAGTGTCAGGGGTAGACAGTAATTTCCATCTCGCAAACACTTGCTTCGGGCAGCCCACAAATGATAGTGGGTGTTTAGCCGCTTCGTTCAAAACATGGGAGAATTAGCATTCACGTTTGCCCTGGGCCTTGGCAACTAAATCCAAATCCAATTTTTATTCGATTACGAATATCCACAGATAATTCTACGTTTTGTTATTTATTTCTTCAAAACCACAACAAAGATTTATTCCACCTTTATATATGATTATGATTTAGAAATGCCGTGATCTTCGAATTCAGTAGGTTGGATACACTTTGAGTCAAATAGTTATTTCATCCAATACAATATGGTCACACGAAAAATAGTTCACCTTATGTCAATCATACAAGTACTGAGGATTACCTCGCCTAAAAAAATCGGATCATTACAACACATGGATAACATAGGGGGTCTGACAACATAATCCATTCAGAGACATGACACAACATGCAAGTACAATAAACTAATGACAATTTCAACTGCTATCTGAAGAAGAACTGGGATTACCCTGGGCTTCAGATAGCAGAAGCAGTAGGACCTCCTCCGTCTTCAAATGCAACATTCTTACTTCCTCCAATTGTTGGGTTGCTTGCATAATGCATGCAGCTAATTGCATAATTTCCAGCTTCAAGATCGAGATTACCTCATTCATGGCAGCCACACCATCTCTTTCTGCCTCTAGTAGAGCCTCAAGAACTATAATATCTGTGCTCAGACCGCTCTCCGACAGTGTTGCCTCTGAACTGCTACCATCTGGTAACATGGATGGCGCACTGTTTCCACAAATAGATTCTGGGGTTGTACATTGTGTCCTAGTGTGAATGGCATCCTGAAAGGTTTCCGCTGGACATATGTAAGAGAAGTTATCGCATGATTCAAGCAGTAAGCTTACATGGTAAACGACATATGAATTATTGCCGAGCATGGCAAGCTATATTTAAATGGTTCGAAGCAGCATCAGCCGAAAAGAAATTAAAATGGTAGGATGAAACTAGGGATGTAAGTGGCAAATAAACAACATCCGCCAGTCCCATCTAGTTAGTTTTTGCTAGCTCCCTGGTTCATTTTCCTCAAAAAACAAAAACTCTTTTGAACTATCATACCACTAGCGGACTTTAATCGGGATTAAACGGGACCCAGTTGACATCCCTAGTTGAAAGGGAGTGTACCACCACTATATTCAAGTTCCCAAGGCATCTAAGCAGTTGAAATAATCTGAGAAAGCACTTAACAGTGTGGCCTCATATAAACTACGAAGACAGTCTTGTGATGAAGTTCAAAGGAAAATTTAAGGACTCAAATGAACTAGGCATGCATTTCTTTACGATAGTACAGCAGGCACTGCTGACATATTGGCCAACTCAGGTATAGCGTAACAAGTAACAAACAAGCATTCGAATCAAGCAATACAGCAAAGCAGACAACTAAACTATTTGTTATTCTGTAGGATTACAGGTTGAGGGCACAAGCCAAGAAAGCAGCCCACACGCATTACATTTCACATGTACTAAAACACACAAGCTTCCATTTGTTGCTGTGAAGCCTCGCTGCTGTTGCAATGTTCTTTGAAGATTGACAACAAATGTATCCAAACAGGGCCATGGGTTGAAACGTGCCTATAACGGCACTTTGTAGAGTAGTCGTTTCTTGGTAGGGCTGGTTGGTAAGAGCATGTACAATGGTTGATAAGGTAGTCTTATCTTAAGTCTGCCACGTATGCAAGTGGTAGTAGTTTCTTGGCATTATTAGTGGTTTCTTGCATTATTAGGGTTTCTTGTAAGGAACAATGTACTACTAGCGACAAAAGGCGATTCTAGGTTGCGTTGTACTCCAACGAGTACTACTAGTGGTCGCGGGAGTGTATACCTCGTTTTGTGGGTTCGATCCCGGCCGAACGCACGGCGGCCTTTTTTTTAAATAGTAACTTCGCTGCGAGCCAATATTTTACACGGGTAGTTTGAGTTTTGAAGTCAAACGGATGTGCGGCACCACAATCTGGGTGCACTGGATAGCCTAGCCACGTGAACGGGTTTTCCTTCCCAGCATCTCGTGGCTCACGTGCTCACCCTAGCCGCACCTCGCTTGCAGCTTCCTCATCAGCTTGTAGCATATTTAAACTAGCGCCTCCCAATTAAGCCCGAGGAGCCGGAAAAGCCTGGCGGGGCATTGGGAACTGTGCAATATGGCTATGTACGTAAAGTGCTCTACTACTACTCTGTAGCTTGTGGCATTGCACGCATGGACTTCACTCCATTATCGGCTCTACTATAAAAGAAATTCCTCTTGACGTGTATTTTTTAAACGGAGGCAAAAGCTTTGCTTCATCTCATTCATAAAGAAGGAACCACTAACAAAGTTCGACGAAATACATTACACCTCCACAAATGGAAGCGAAAAGCCTAGTCTCGCTGTATCAAATAACTCAAATGTTCTGCCTCCGCAGTAACCATCACTGATAAACAGGATGCTAGTGTGTGCGTGAGAGGAGCGGCTGAGTAGGCTAGCTACGTGAGAGGAGCGGCTGAATAGAGCACCGAGAATACCCACTAGGCCACTACACAGGTGTACTTTCCCTGCATTGATAGTACAACGACGGTTCTAGAGAACAGTAGTAGTACCCTCCACTTCCAACTGTAGCTCCTTGGCCCTGAGATTCAAGAGTTCAAAATTGGTGCACTATACTAGAAGTATAGTACATAGAACTAGTAGTACCCTCGCACTACTAGTTGAGAAAGCAGTACTAGTACTGCTACAGTACGAGTACGTACTCCTCCGTCACATAATGTAAGACGTTTTTGACAGTAGTTGGCGTGTACAAAAAATAGCAAAAACATACCCAAAATTTCTTAATCCATGCCAAAAACTACTAGCTAGTGCCAAAAATTTCTTACTAGTGATATTATTTACAGTATAATGCAATCCCATAACGTCCCATAATGCTAGTACTAGTAGTAAAAATAGCCTCACCCCTTCTCTACAGTTGGAAGGAACAATCTACAGTTGGAAGGGACGAGGCCCTGCGGTTACTACGCTCTTATCTCCTCCTCGCCAGTTCGCTCCCCCCGAAGAGAAGGCAGTTCGTCGCTGCTCCCATGGATTCGGCAGGCGGTTTTCCTCATCAGGGCTGGGAGACTTTGGACGACGATCCTCTGGGAGAAATCGCACGCCGCTCCGACGTCCTCACCGCCGCAAGACTCGGTGCTTCCTGCACCAACTATTTCAAGATGGTGCTTAAAATGGCATGGCAAAAGGCCATGCTTGTTGGTCTTCCATGCGTCCTCGAGGAGAAGGTTCTTCTATGGGACAATCCTTCGAACAGTCCACCACTCCCTGGCCATGGTTGCACGTTGACTCCGCTAGAGTTGCCGACGTTGAGAGGTAGTCGGATTTTGTCCGATGAGCAGGTCGGTAATGGAGTTTGATCATGTAGTACTTAGTTATTCCATTTCCATCCTATAATTTCTTCGCTGCCCACCGTCTTATATATAGGTCTGGGTCGGTGCCTACGAAGATTGGCTTGCATACCCGGCCGGATACCACCATCATTTTGCACAACATCCACAGCAGTGCGGCCATTCCGGTAGACCCCTTCTCCACCATTGGGATCGGCCTTGCGGACTGGCTGGGCTTGAATACGTATGATGATGCCTACAGGAGATTGAAGAAGATACCAATTGCGGACCCGCCGACAAAGCGATGCGGCTACGATGATTACTATCTCATCGCGGTGTTCGACGTAAGGATTGCCATCAATGCAAGAGGCAGTAACGGCAGAGGCTGGCGCATGTTGGCGGCGGCAGATTTGTACCCCTACACGTTTGAAGATGCCGTGCGCCATCTAGGTCGCATCTTCGCAGTGACAAGCCAGGGGACTTGTTTCATCTGGTTGCCATCCTATGGTACGGGAGATTACAAACGGAATGCACAAACATCATTTGCATCCCTAACGGTACTCCATTATTTTGCAGGGACCAGTCATCCCACGATCAAAATAAGATCGCCGATCCTGGATGTGCATTTGCTTCCGCGATTCGGTCTAACCTGGAACCTTGTAGCTGACTTTGGCATATTGGGATCAACTATCTTAGCAGTCATTACCCATGGTACCATTGATGTTCAACATGGTCACACAATCTACCACGATTGGACCGTCACCATCTACCTAGGTATTCCATTTTTTAACCCTCTCGCCTTCTCTTCCATTGTTGTACTAGTACTCTACTTACATACTAGTAGGAGTACTTTTTACCTTGGAGGACGCGCATAGCTAGCTAGGCCCTTGAAGACTTGAACCCACTAGCTGCCACCATTTTTGTATTTCCATGTCTTACTATCTCATCCATGTAGCCAAGAGTGGCTATATATAATAAGCAATATACCGGAGTAGTACTATTTGCTGCACAGTATTACTGACCGCCATATTTGAGCACAACATTATTATGCATGGACCTTGACTCTGTACGTCACCATGTGTCCAGATCTGAGATGATGCGTGTACCAGATGAGCGGCGCCGAGTTCAACCCCCGTGATGCTACGTGGGTGCCGAGAAACACTCTTGGAGAGTACTCACTTTTCATTGGGGACAGCTACCCCATTGTGAAGCGGATGCCACCTTCCGTGCATGACACGGAAGGCCTGCCGTTCATGAAGCATGGTTGTGTCTTCAGTGCGCACCGCCGGATGAACGACATGCTGGGACACGATCCCTAATTTATGCCGCTTCAGGTTGGATGAGTCTCCATCGTGTGGAACCGGATTAGAAAGCTGCAACAATGATTCCCGTTGCCCACCGCTATGGATCGTGCCATCCATGAAGAACACCTGGGACTGGAACCTGGAGGAGGACATGTAGCCCATCTATAACGTGTAAGTGGAGTACGGTAAATTGTGAACGGTAGCGCTATGAATATATGTAGACCAGTCGTGCACAAATTTATCACATTAATTGGAGATGAACTTGTGTGGCATACTGGCATTTGTCCTTTAGAATTTATTACTAGTAAATGTGTTATGTGTACGTGCAACTTGTGTGGTTGTTGCACGGGCTCCAACACGCTCTTTGAGAAAAAAGGTGGCACAACTTTGGATATACGTGATGTGGCGGCATCATACAGTAGCATCGTTCGCTATAGTTGTAGTACGCTCCTACTAGGACGACAACTCCTATAAAACCTTGTGCTTGTCTCTTTGCCTCTTCGGGAGGTTCAACAGTTCGTACTCGTGTGAACCTTGCACTTGGCTCTTCGCCTCTTCGGAAGGTCCAACAATGATGATACTATAGTACACATTATGCTTTTGGCAATCTGACACCGATTGAACTGCTGCACGTCCACCGCGAGGGCGAGGGAGAGGGAGAGGGAGAGGGAGAGGGCGCTGTAGTCAAAACCCTCTCCTCGTCCTGCAAACCACCGCGCGCGTGGGCGAGGGAGAGGCGTAGTAAGCAAGCTTCTCCTCGTTCGGCAAGTTGATGGGACACATCAAAGCAGTACTAGTACTAGTCCATACTGCGTCCGTTCCTGTTAATATGGCTTAATTTGAAATGAGAAAAATACACTGGCGGTCAACGTATGTAACAATACGCTCTTTACGGTCACCATATATAGTTTTGCGGTGATTATACGATCACTAGCTCATCGTAGAGCACCATATTGCACCCTACTGACTGGCCACATAGTCGACGTGGCACTTTGTTGACTGGTTAAATTGTCACTTGGTTTCTGGGTCCCACCTGTCAGTTGGCAGAGCAAAGAAATCAGCTAAAAAACAAAGAGTGTAGTACATCTACACTTCCAATGCATTTAGACTTTAATCTAAATCGATATTGATTGACTAATGCACCAACTTGTGCTCTAGGTATAGGCTACATGTCTATCCTTAATTACAGCATGCAACGACCTTCATTTAATCTTCTTCTCTCAATGGTCGCATGCACACATAAGTCTGCTACTTTTGGGCGTTAATTTTGCCCTGGTCAATGTGTAAATCTCTAAATGTACAGTCTTTCACGGACGTAGGGAGTAGGTTGAGCACTTGAGCATGAGCGTCTGTGTTGCGTCGTGTGCTGTGTGCCGCATGGGTGCGTGAGTGTTGCGTGCGTCCATGTGTACGTGTGAGTGTTGCATGTTGCATCCATGCATGCATGCATGGGGCTTACTCCCTCCCATTGACATGTTCATATTTCAAGCTTCCTCTGTTCCCTCCATATGGTGATACTCCCTCTGTTCCCAAATACGGAGCAAAATCCTCCCTCTGTTCCCAAATACGGAGTAAAATCCTCCCTCTGTTCCCAAATACGGAGTATTTGTCTTTCTAGAGATTTCAACAAGTGACTACGTACGGAGCAAAATGAGTGAAGTGAGCGTAGAGGCATAGGGATAATGTAGAAAGGAAGTCCTCGCGATCCATTATTCCCCATCTCGGTCAAAGAGAACTATTCAACTAGTCTTCGCAGTGAAGTGACAATACACGCTGCAGCAGATGGGACACATAATTAATAAGCTGAACCAGCATGTTGGTGTTACTAAATCAGCCTTACCCAGTACTACCATCATGTTTGCTAGTAGAGCACGCTTCTGTCCTCCATTAATTGACATATGGGACCTCTTGTGGTAGACACATATGTCATCGGTGTAACTATTTACACTTCGAAGGACGGTATATCCTGCTAGTAGTAGTAGTAGAATTGAGATTTAATGCACTTTCTTCCCCGTCTTCCACTCTTCTTCCTCCTCTCTTCTTCTTCCTCCTCTCTTCCTCATCGTCGGCCGCACACCATTTCCCCCTGCTGCTCGCCCGCTCGCGCTATCTTCCTTGGTAGCTCGCGCGTACCATATCCCCCCGCTCACTGCTCGGCCACACGAGGAGAAGCTTCTTCGCTCGCCCGCCCAAATCCACTTCCCCGCCGGCGCGCAGGCACCGAAAACCTCAATGGCAGAACCGACTGACACGCAGAGTCGGGATTGGATTTCCCTCCCCGATGTTCTCTTGGAGCAGATTTTTAATCATATGGGCCTACTGAGCACCGTCCGTCTGGCCGCATGCTCGGTGTCTTTGTACCGTCTACTCGTCTGCAACCGGTCGGCTCTTTTCAAGACACCCTGCTTGCTGATGCCCGATCCTCGCAGGTGGCCCAACACCGACTTGACGATCCTATGGAGGCTGTCGTGGTGCCCCTCGACATGCTACCACTACCCGTCCACCTGTCCTTCATGCACGGCCACTACTAGGCGGGCATGAAGGCCAACTGGATCGTCCTCATCCACCAATCCGGTAGTCCGTGGCACTCGTGGATATCTACACCTAGCGAGAGATCACCCTTCCATCTTTGGATACCGCCGCCATCGAGCCTCGCGGCCCGCCGGACACTCCTGCCTACTACGCACAAGATGCGTCGAGCTTTTGGCTTGACCTCTGTTTGCTGAAGGTTGTAATCTGCAAAGTGCCCACACCATCAGAAGACTACATGGATTACAAGCTCATTGCCGTGTTCAACATGGGATTAGTCTATCTGGAATCCGGTCGCCATACATGGTTATGGCTCATCGTCGATCCTCTTTACCCAACACTTCTGTCTGATGCTATAGTGCATGATGGCATCGTTTATGCGGTCGATGCACAGATTGGCTGCCTATACTGGAGGAATCTATCGTTGTGTAATTGTTCTATCTCATCTCATCTTTACCTTAAGAATACTACTGCCTGTTCATTGTTACAAATTTAGAATATATAGTATGTCTATAACCACATCATTGCTATATGTTCCTCTCATTTCCTAGATTTTTATGACCACACATGTTATTGTTAGAGTTGATATGAGAACAATTGGTATCTAATGATTGTTAGAATAGATATTATGAGTATAACCTCATGATTGCTATATGTTACTCTCATTTCCAGGATTTTTATAACAACACATGTTATTGCTTAGAGTTGATATGATAACTGTCGTAAGTGCTATGGTAGAATTTGAGTAGGCCCTGTCATATCTGTTTTCCTCTCATTGTTACATAATGTTTGAACCATGATATATTGCTAGAATATGAAAGCCATTGGCTTAATTTTTTTAACTTGGAGTATGATTATGACCATGGCATTGCAATTCTCTGTCTATGATATGTGTCACTGTTATAATAATCTTAATTCCACACATACTCTGAACTTGATTGTTTATTTTTGTCCTTTTGGTCTCCAATTTGAATTGTTGCAGTAGACGCAAATGCGCCGGCCTTCATGATTCCAGGACCTGGAATCATACCAGCCGATGGGTGGTGGTTTATCACTCGTTTAGCTGACGGTGGTCATTTGATGCTCATTTTGCACGTACCAAATTGACCAAACCATTTCATCAAACCACATGCATTGAATTGACGTGACAACACGCTGCGCGTGAGGTGACACAAGAATCCCAACGGCGTGTTCGGGTATTCTCTTCAGATTTGGAGTACCACTTATCTATCGAAATCTTTCATCACTCACTTAAAACAGTCAATTGATCATACATTGAGTACCAAATAACTGGAATTAACCCATGCAAGTCGAAGAAGGATTGGCCGGTGCTGCCGGCTGGCGTCAAGTTCGATCCCACGGATCAGGAGCTGATCAAGCACCTTGAGGCCAAAGTGAGTGCTGACAGCGCGAGATCTCACCCTCTCATCGATTTGTTCATACCAACCATCGACAGCGAGCACGGCATATGCTACACCCATCCTGAGAAACTTCTAGGTAAGACACCAATCGGCCGTCTACTTGCACAAACATATTCCTTTGTTTATAGCTCCATTTTTCTTTTTAGATGCAGACCTAGTGAAGAAATTGCAATTTGACAGTTAATAAAAATTGAAACAAGTGACTGCAAGATGCCAAAGATGTTATGAAAATGCCAACTACGTACACTAAAACCTAAGCAAGCATTTCTTCCAGCGCAATTCCAGGGCGTTCAAAAGGGGCACGTGGACGCGTCGCAAGATACAGTCCGAGTGCGGCATGCATGTGATGTGGCACAACACCGGCAATACCTTGCCAGTGATGGTCAACGGCCGGCAGATGGGCAGCAAAAAGGTTCTGGTGCTGCACACCAACAAGAACTTCGACTAGCAGAGGACCAACTGGGTGATGCACCAGTACCACCTCGGGGACCTGGAGCAAGAGAAGGAGCGGGAGCTGGTCCTCTACAAGATTTTCTACCAGACGAACACTAGGGCCAGGAGTAAAAAGATTATAAGTTAGTTTGGTATTGGTACTTGTACTACCTTGTCGCTCCCAAGTTGGTATTTTTGTTAACGATCTTTTGGTATGAAATTGGCATTTGCTTCCAACCATCATGCCGAGGGTCGACGTGGATATAAAGCTGAATCATTTGTTTCGAAACGAATTTTCAGGCACCTGATTTTTATTTGATGGGTAGCATAAGCACCAGCCGTTCGAATTCCCAGTTCTCCAATTATTTCGAAACAAGTGCATGCTCTTATTATCACGATGAAAAAACAATATCCCTGCTGCATCCCAGTTATCAGTCTGTACTTGCAGAATTCTCTCGTTTATTGAGCATGTATATTGTTTTTTCAGGTCGAGCAAGTTTCAACTGGGCTGTAGACTGCCCAGGCTTGGTTTTGTTTTTAATAGGCCTAGCCCATGACGACAACGAGGCACAAAGATCCAGCAGGTATCTACTGGCCTCTGGCCAGCCAGCGTTAGTTATATTTTGTCTTACAACATCCGCAGGCACTTTTTTTACTGAATCAAACACACAACCCAGTTCTATTTTCCTCTTGAAACGCATATCCTACATCCGTTTTCTAATCTCTACCTATTGTTTTACTAGTTCATATACATGTATCATTATATTGAAAATACATAAAATTCACTTTTCATAATTACATCCTTATTTTTGTTGTTGTTTTTCCTCCCGGCGCTGATTTTTTTACCACTGGTTTTCCCTTAAACCAACTCAATTGTCCCCCATCTTATTTGCTTACAAAAACAAAATGATTTTTTTGGCAAATCAATAAGTTCTTAAAAAATGTTTATCATTTTGGGATTACAAAAGTTCAGAATCCACCGAAATATGCAAAATAAGGTTGAACTTTTTGACCGTGGTCCTGGGCAGAAAATGGGTTGTAATAAATTACTTATAAGAATTAGAAAATGGGCTGCAAATGATTAAAAAATAGCAAATGGGCTCTATGTTGTTTGCCACAGATTTGGAGGCTGACTTGTGGGCCTACTAAGTTCATGCGTACACAAGGTTTATCAAAAAATAAACTAGTCAACAATCGACTCTACCAGCGTCACACCGTTAGATGTCAATCTAACGGCAATCGTGCTTCTTCAGTCTCTGATCTTCCTGCCCCAGCCGCCCAAACCAGCGTCGTCGGAACCGCCTGCTCCCGCCTCCCATGGCAGGCTGTGCTACCGGGCAGGCCTCACGGCCCCATCATATACTTGCATCCCTGGCCTGTCTATCTCTCTACTCACCCACACCTCCTGTTATTTTCCGGCGACGGCAGCCGAACCAGTCAACCCTTCTACTCTCCACCGCGTGGGCAGCCACTGCCGTGTCTTCCCCGGCTTTGTGTCGTTCCCTTCGTAGGCCTCGCCGTCGTCCACCACCCTGGTGCTCTTGGCGCGGCGTGGTCAACGTGGTCAACGAACGACATCCATCGAAAGTGGACTGTACGGGGAGAGGCTGACAGCTGGGTCCACGGCCGCACACAAGGAAATGCCTCCTTATTACGTGCAAAATAATGATTCCTCCACCTGACATCTGGGACCCACCGGAAGGGCCTCTGTATTTCACGAAAAAAATGTTACCTCCGCTGACAGGTCGGACCCACCAACTATATCTTCGCACGCAAGGAAGTGCCTCCTTATTGCGCACAAAAAAATGAATACCCACATGCCAGTTGGGACCCACCACGGTGGGAGGCTGACTTGTGGTCCTACTAAGTTGACGGGGATGGAGGGCTTTGTCAACTTAGTCAATATGAACGATTCTAGCTCTAGTGACCGTACGATGTCCATCCAACGGCCTTAGTGCTTCTTCAACCTCTGGTCTTCTTGCTCCAGCCGCCCAAAGCAGCGCCGGTCGTGCCGCCTGCTCCTGCCTCCCGTGGCCAGCTGTGCTGCTGCGGAGGCGTCACCGCCCCCATACTACTCCCACCGCTGGCCAGGCCATCCCTCCACTCACCCACACCCCCTGTTATTCTGCGGCGACGGCAGCCTCACACCGCTTCCGAACCAGTGAACCCTCGTACTCCTCTCCGCGTGGGCATCCACTGCCGCGTCTTCCCCGGCTCCACGTTGTCCCCTTCCTAGGCCTCGCCGTCGTCCACCGCCTTGGTGCTCTCGGCGCGGCGTGGTCAATGTGGTCAACGACCGACTTCCACCGAAAGAGTACTATACATGGAGAGGCTGACAGCTGGGTCCACGGCCACAGCCCAGTTTTTTTGTGATTTGCCAAGTAAGCCGCTTTGTCAGGCCTGTTGGGCTGCAAATCTTTCAAGACGAGGAGAGATTCATTCGGTTGGCCGAGAAAATGGCCTATCAGTAATGAGAAATGGGATGTACATTTTTAAAACACATCAAACCGGCAATTAGTTTCAAATTTCTTTTTTTTCATTTTGAGATTATAAAGTGCATTGATTTTTATGCGTGGACAATTTGTTGGATTTTATATTGATATACATTTATTTTTAAAATTAGTTTAAATGTGACTTGAAATTTCGGGATTAAAAACAGTTCGGACCGCACCGAAATATGCAAAATTTCGTATAATTTTTTAACCGTGGCCACAATATGGGCTGTAATGCTAACAAAAAGAATATGGGCTCCAAAAAAATCTTAAGAATTAGCAAATGGGCTGTAAATTATTAGAAATAATGGCAGATGGGCTGTATGATGTTTTCCGCAGATTTGAGGCTTTCCTAAAAAAAGGTTGATGCACAAGCAGTGACTGTTGGATGTCCATCCAACGGCCGTCGTGCTTCTTCAATCTCTGCTCTTCCTGCTCCAGCCGCTTAAACAAGTGCCGGCGGACTGCCTGCTCCCTCCTCCCTGCAGCCGGCTGTGCTGCCGCGCAGGCCTCACCACCCCACCGTACTCCCATCGCTGGCCTAGCCATCCCTCTACTCACCCACAGCTGCTGTTATTCTCCGGCGACGGCAGACGAACCAGTAAACCCTCGTACAGTCGTACTCCCCTCCGCGTGGGAAACAACTGCCGAGTCTTCCCTGCCTCCGTGTCGTTCCCTTCCTAGGCCTCGCCGTCGTCCACCGCCCTGGTGCTCTCGGCGCGGCCTGGTCAACATGGTCAACGACCAACATGCATCTGGAGTGGACTGTATGTGGAGAGGGTGACAGCTGGGTCCACGGCCGCACGCAAGGAAATGCCTCCTTATTACGCGCAAAATAATGATTCCTCCACCTGACATCTGGGACCCACCAAAAGGGCCTCTGTATTTCGTGAAAAAAACGTTACCGCCGCTGACAGCTTGGATCCACCAGCTATATCTTCGCACGCGAGGAAGTGCCTCCTTATTACGAACAAAAATATGAATACTCCCCCTGCTAGCTGGGACCCAGTATAGTGGCAGGCTGACTTGTGGGCCTACTAAGTTGACAGGGACGGAGGGCTTTGTCAACTTAGTCAATATGCAGGATTCTAGCTCGAGTGACCGTACGATGTCCATCCAACGGCCGTAGTGCTTCTTCAACCTCTGGTCTTCTTGCTCCAGCCGCCCAAACCAGCGCTGGTCGTGCCTCGTGCTCCTGCCTCCCGTGGCCGGCTGCGATGCGGTGGAGGCCTCACCTCCCCCTACTACTCCCACCGCTGGCCAGGCCATCCCTCTACTCACCCAGACCCCCTGTTATTCTGCGGCGACGGCAGCCTCACACCGCAGCGAACTAGTGAACCCTCATACTCCTCTACGCGTGGGTATCCACTGCCGCTTCTTCCCCGGCTCCGCGTCGTCCCCTTCCTAGGCCTCGCAGTCGTCCACCGCCCAGGTGCTCTCGGCGCGGCGTGGTCAACATGGTCAAGGAACGGCTTCCATCGGACGTGGACTGTATGTGGAGAGGGTGACAGCTGGGTCCACGGCCGGAGCAAGGAAGTGCCTCCTTATTACGCGCAAAATAATTATTCCTCCACCTGACAGCAGGGACCCAACGGACGGGCCATCGTACTTCGCAAGAAAAACATTTCCCCCTGACTGCTGGGACCCACCAGCTACATCTTTGCACGCAAGGAAGTCCGTGACAGTCGGGACCCACCTGGTCAAAGCGTACGTAGCATTGTCATTCTGGTCGCGAACGTGTACGTACATACTGGTCGATGTAGAGGCACGCACGTGTCATAGTAGAGGCGCGCAAGTAGCATGTACACGTACGTACAACGGCCAGGGTGCAAGAAAGTAAATACGGTCACGTACGTACATACGGGCGGGGTCTCGAACACCTACTCGCGCGTACGTACGGCCAGGGCTCGCGTACATGGCTGGGTCGGAATGGAGAAACAACATCGTCGTCATGTTCATCAGGAGCCAACCGGCTGGGTCGGAACGGAATGCGTCGTTGTGTTCATCGGGAGGGCTTGGACGGAACAACCGATGGAAACGAGGCCTGGAATACCGCAGAACGGAGGAAACGGCCTTGTGTTCGACCGTGCACGTTCAAAACGGGATCCTGTTCATCGGGAGGGGTCTGGCGTACCGCAAAATCAAGGAAACGGACCTCCTATGGTCGATACGGGGGTCCTGTTGATCGGGAGGGGTGTGGCGTACCACAAAACGGAGGAAACGCACTTGTGTTGGAGCGCTACGGTCGAAACGGGGGTCCTGTTCATCAGGAGGGGTCGGGCGTACTGCAAAACCGGACTCCACGGGATACTGTTCCTCTCCACCATCGACCCCCTCCAGCCTCCTCGAGCTACTGCTCATCCACCGTTGACCTCCTCCGCGCGCTACTCCACCGGCTACTGTTCAACCAGCCCTCTCCACGGGCTCCTGTTCAACCACCCCTCCACGGGCTACTGTTCATCCAGCCCTCCACCGTCTACTGTTCATCCTGCCCTCTGATACGTCCATTTTGCATCATGCTTTTATATCGATATTTATTGCAGTATGGGCTGTTATTACACATTATGTCACAATACTTCTGCCTATTCTCTCTTATTTTACAAGGATTATATGAAGAGGGAGAATGCCGGCAGGTGGAATTCTACGCTGGAAAAGGAGCAAATATTTGAGACCTATTCTGCGCAACTCAAAAGGTCCTGAAAGTCCACGGAAGTCATTTTCGGAAATAATAAATAATACTTAGCAAAGAAAATACCAGAGGGTGCCCACACCCTGGCCACGAGGGTGGGGGCGCGCCCTACCCCCTAGGCGCGCCCCTGCCTCGTGGGCCCCCTGGTGGCCCTCCGGTGCCCATCTTCTGCTATATGAAGTCTTTCGTCCGAGAAAAAATCATAAGCAAGCTTTCGGGACGAGACTCCGCCGCCATGAGGCGGAACCTTGGCGGAACCAATCTAGGGCTCTGGCGGAGCTGTTCTGCTGGGGAAACCTCCCTCCGGGAGGGGGAAATCATCATCACCAATGATCCTCTCATCGGGAGCGGGTCCATCTTCATCAACATCTTCACTAGCACCATCTCCTCTCAAACCCTGGTTCCTCTCGTGTATCCAATCCTTGTCTCATAGCCTGAGGTTGGTACCTGTAGGTTGCTAGTAGTGTTGATTACTCCTTGTAGTGGATGCTAGTTGGTTTATTTGGTGGAAGATCATATGTTCAGATCCATTATGCATATTAATACCCCTCTGATTATGAACATGAATATGCTTTGTGAGTAGTTACGTTTGTTCCTGAGGACATGGGAGAAGTCTTGCTATTAGTAGTCATGTGAATTTGGTATTCGTTCGATATTTTGATGAGATGTATGTTGTCTCTCCTCTAGTGGTGTTATGTGAACGTCGACTACATGACACTTCCCCATTATTTGGGCCTAGAGGAAGGCATTTGGAAGTAATAAGTAGATGATGGGTTGCTAGAGTGACAGAAGCTTAAACCCTAGTTTATGCGTTGCTTCGTAAGGGGCTGATTTGGATCCATATGTTTCATGCTATGGTTAGGTTTACCTTAATACTTCTTTTGTAGTTGCGGATGCTTGCAATAGGAGTTAATCATAAGTGGGATGCTTGTCCAAGTAAGGACAGAACCCAAGCACCGGTCCACCCACATATCAAATTATCAAAGTACCGAACGCGAATCATATGAACGTGATGAAAACTAGCTTGACGATAATTCCCATGTGTCCTCAGGAGCGCTTTTCTCTATGTAAGAGTTTGTCCAGGCTTGTCCTTTGCTACAAAAAGGATTGGGCCATCTTTCTGCACTTTATTTCCACTTGTTACTTGCTACCCGTTACAATTTATCTTATCACAAAACTATCTGTTACCTATAATTTCAGTGCTTGCAGAGAATACCTTGCTGAAAACCGCTTATCATTTCCTTCTGCTCCTCGTTGGGTTCAACACTCTTACTTATCAAAAGGACTACGATAGATCCCCTACACTTGTGGGTCATCAAGACTCTTTTCTGGAGCCATTGTCGGGGAGTGAAGCGCCTTTGGTAGGTGGAATTTGGTAAGGAAAAATTTATATAGTGTGCTGAAATTTACTGTCACTTGTTACTATGGAAAGTAATCCTTTGAGGGGCTTGTTCAGGGTATCTTCACCTCGACCAGTAGAGCAAAGAGTTGCTCCTCAACCTACTGTACCTACTGAAAATGAAAATGTCTACTTTGAAATTCCTTCGGGTATGATAGAGAAACTGCTAGCTAATCCTTTTGCAGGAGATGGAACATTGCATCCCGATTTACACTTAATCTACGTGGATGAAGTTTGTGGATTATTTAAGCTTGTAGGTATGCCCGATGATGTTATCAAGAAGAAGGTCTTCCCTTTATCTTTGAAGGGAGATGCATTGACATGGTATGGGCTATGTGATGATATGGGATCATGGGACTACAAACGGTTGAAATTGGAATTCCATCAGAAGTTTCATCCTATGCATCTTGTTCATCGTGATCGTAATTATATATATAATTTTTGGCCTCGTGAAGGAGAAAGCATCGCTCAAGCTTGCGGGAGGCTTAAGTCAATGTTATATTCATGCCCCAATCATGAGCTCTCAAGAGAAATGATTATTCAAAAATTTTATGCTCGGCTTTCTGAAAACAATCGCTCCATGCTCGATACTTCTTGTACTGGCTCTTTTATGACGAAGACTGTTGAATTCAAATGGGATTTATTGGAAATAATTAAATGCAAATCTGAATATTGGGATCTCGACAAAGTTAAGGAGTCGGGTATAACACCTAAGTTTGATTGTGTTAAATCTTTTATGGATACCGATGTTTTCCGTAAATTTAGCACTAAATATGGACTTGACTCTGAGATAGTAGCTTCTTTCTGTGAATCATTTGCTACTCATGTTGATCTCCCTAAGGAGATGTGGTTTAAATATCATCCTCCCATAGAAGTAAAAGTAGTTGAACCTATAAAAGTTGAAGAAAAGACCAGCACTTATAATGATCCTATTGTTCCTACTGCTTATGTTGACAAACCACCTTTCCCTGTTAGGATAAAGGATCATGCTAAAGCTTCTACTGTGGTTCGTAAAAGCAATATTAGAACTTATACACCTCCTGAGCAAGTTAAAGTTGAACCTCATATTGCTATTGTTAAAGATCTCTTGGCTGATAATATCGATGGGCATGTTATTTATTTCTGTGAGGAAACTGCTAGAATTGCTAAGCCTAGTGCTAAAGATAAACATAGACATGTTGTAGGCATGCCTATTATTTCTGTTAAAATAGGAGATCATTGTTATCATGGCTTGTGTGATATGGGTGCTAGTGCTAGTGTAATACCTATTTCCTTATACAAAGAAATTATGCATGATATTGCACCAGCTGAGATAGAAGATATCGATGTTACCATTAAGCTTGCTAATAGAGATACTATATCACCGATTGGGATTGTTAGAGATGTTGAAGTCTTGTGTGGGAAGGCTAAATATCCTGCTGATTTTCTTGTTCTTGGTTCCCCTCAAGATAGCTTTTGTCCCATTATATTTGGTAGACCTTCTTGAATACTGTTAATGCTAGGATAGACTGTGAAAAGGATGTTGTTACTATTGGCTTGGATGATATGTCTCATGAGTTTAATTTTTCTAAATTTCGTAAACAACCTCGTGATGAGGAATTGCCTAGTAAAGATGAAATTATTGGTCTTGCTTCTATTGCGGTGCCTCCTAATGATCCTTTAGAACAATATTTGCTAGACCATGAAAATGATATGTTTATGAATGAAAGAAGGGAAATAGATGAAGTATTCTTTAAACAGGGACCTATTCTGAAACACAACTTGCGTGTTGAAATCCTTGGGGATCCTCCTCCACCCAAGGGTGATCCCATGTTTGAGCTTAAACCGTTACCTGATACTCTTAAATATGCTTATCTTAATGAAAAGAAGATATATCCTGTTATTATTAGTGCTAACCTTTCAGAGCATGAAGAAGAGAAATTATTGAAAACTCTAAAGAAGCACCGTGCTGCTATTGGATATACTCGTGATGATCTTAAGGGCATTAGTCCCACTCTATGTCAACACAAAATAAATTTGGAGAAAGATGCCAAACCAGTTATTGCTCACCAACGACGGTTGAATCCTAAGATGAAAGAAGTGGTAAGAAAGGAAATATTAAAGCTCCTTGAGGCAGGTATAATTTATCCCGTTGCTGATAGTCAGTGGGTAAGTCCTGTCCATTGTGTCCCGAAGAAGGGAGGTATTACTGTCGTTCCTAATGATAAAGATGAATTGATTCCGCAAAGAATTATTACTGGTTATAGGATGGTAATTGATTTCCGCAAATTAAATAAAGCTACTAAAAAGGATCATTACCCCTTGCCATTCATAGATCAAATGCTAGAAAGATTATCCAAACATACACATTTTTGCTTTCTAGATGGTTACTCTGGGTTCTCTCAAATACCTGTGTCAGCTGATGATCAAGCAAAGACCACTTTTACTTGCCCTTTTGGTACTTTTGCATATAGACGTATGCCTTTTGGTTTATGTAATGCACCTGCTACCTTTCAAAGATGCATGATGGCTATATTCTCTGACTTTTGTGAAAAGATATGTGAGGTTTTCATGGACGATTTCTCCGTTTATGGATCATCTTTTGATGATTGCTTGAGCAACCTTGATCGAGTTTTGCAGAGATGCGAAGAAACTAATCTTGGTTTGAATTGGGAGAAATGCCACTTTATGGTTAATGAAGGTATTGTCTTGGGGCATAAAATTTCTGAAAGAGGTATTGAAGTTGATAAAGCTAAAGTAGATGCTATCGAAAAGATGCCATGTCCCAAGGACATCAAAGGTATAAGAAGTTTCCTTGGTCATGCCAGTTTTTATAGGAGGTTCATTAAGGACTTCTCAAAAATTTCTCGGCCTCTGACGAATCTATTACAAAAAGATATACCATTTGTCTTTGATGATGATTGTGTAGAAGCATTTGAAATACTTAAGAAAGCATTAATCTCTGCACCTATTGTTCAGCCACCCGACTGGAATTTACCCTTTGAAATTATGTGTGATGCTAGCGATTATGCTGTAGGTGTTGTTCTAGGGCAAAGAGTTGATAAGAAATTAAATGTTATTCAATATGCTAGAAAAACTCTAGACAATGCCCAGATAAATTATGCTACCACTGAAAAAGAATTTTTAGCAGTTGTTTTTGCTTGTGATAAGTTCAGACCTTATATTGTTGATTCTAAAGTAACTATTCACACTGATCATGCTGCTATTAAATATCTTATGGAAAAGAAATATGCTAAACCTAGACTTATTAGATGGGTTCTCTTGCTACAAGAATTTGATTTACATATTATTGATAGAAAGGGAGCTGAGAACCCCGTTGCAGATAACTTGTCTAGGTTAGAAAATGTTCTTGATGACCCACTATCTATTGATGATAGCTTTCCTGATGAACAATTAAATGTCATAAATGCTTCTCGTACTGCTCCATGGTATGCTGATTATGCTAGTTACATTGTTGCTAAATTTATATGACCTAGTTTCACATACCAGCAAAAGAAAAGGTTTTTCTATTATTTAAGACATTACTTTTGGGATGACCCACATCTTTATAAAGAAGGAGTAGATTGTGTTATTAGACGTTGTGTACCGGAGCATGAATGGGAACAGATCCTACGCAAGTGTCACTCCGAGGCTTACGGAGGACACCACGCTGGAGATAGAACTGCACATAAGGTATTGTAATCCGGTTTTTATTGGCCTACTCTCTTCAAGGATGCTCGTAATTTTGTCTTATCTTGTGATGAATGTCAAAGAATTGGTAATATTAGTAGACATCAGGAAATGCCTATGAATTATTCACTTGTTATTGAACCATTTGATGTTTGGGGCTTTGATTATATGGGACCGTTTCCTTCCTCTAATGGGTATACACATATTTTAGTTGCTGTTGATTACGTTACTAAGTGGGTAGAAGCTATTCCAACTAGTAGTGCTGCTCATAACACCTCTATTAAGATGCTTAAAGAAGTTATTTTTCTGAGGTTTGGAGTCCGTAGATATTTAATGACTGATGGTGGTTCACATTTTATTCATGGTGCCTTTCGTAAAATGCTTGCCAAGTATGTTAATCACAGAATTGCATCTCCTTATCACCCACAGTCTAGTGGTCAAGTAGAATTGAGTAATACACTAGTAGAAAACAGGGCTTTGGTCATAGGGCAGTATTCACATTAGTCTCGGTTCAGTCACGAACCGGGACTAATGTGAGCATTGGTCCCTGTTCGTGCGGCTAAGGCATTAGTCCCGGTTCACCTGGGCCCTTTAGTCCCGGTTGGTGCCATGAACCGGTACTAAAGGGTGCGATGCCCATTAGTCCCGGTTGATGGCACCAACCGGGACTAAAGGTTAGACCTTTCGTCCCGGTTGGTGCCACCAACCGGGACTAATGGGCTTTCAGGCATTAGTACCGGTTCATGGCACGAACCGGTACTAAAGGTCCCATTTTCAAACTCTACCCCCCTGTGGACCGCCTTTTCAGTTTTAGAAAAAACAAAAGAAAATGATGGAAATGTCAATAAAATAAAATAAAATAAGTTCCCATGTGATATGTGGTCTAGTTGTTGGGAAAATTTACAAATATGAATTTCGACTTTATTCGCAAAATCTCTCTGGAATTTGTAAAATGGGCATAACTTTTGCATACGAACTTGGATTAAAACGTTTTTTATATGAAAAATCATCTACTCGAAAAGTTACATCCGATTTTAACCGGGGGAACCCCGTTAAACATTTTCAAAATCCTCAAAAACCTAACAGAAAAAATTTACGGGGCTTTCAAGATCTAGAGGCAAAAAAATTCAAAAAATTTCAAACATACTAGTGGGAAACTTACTAGTAACAGAAAAAAATATAGTTTCAATTTTTTTTGGAGAAAATGTGGTCAAATCTGGTCAAACTGTGGTCAAATCTGGTCAAACTGTGGTCATGTGGTCAAATCTGGTCAAACTGTGGTCAAACTATGGTCAAACTAATTATTCTAGAATATTAGTGTTACTAAATAATTATTTCAGTTTTTTTGAATTTTGGTCAAACTGTGGTCAAACTGTGGTCAAACTAATTATTCAAGAAATATTAGTGTTATTAAATAATTATTGTTTTTTGAAACAATAGTTTCAAACTCAAACAGTGAAATGTGTCACTTCATGCTCAAGCTAAACTCCTGAGGGTTAATAGGATTGACATCTTACTATTGTCAGGAAAACAACAAGTGCAGACTTGGAAACGAGGAAGAATAGAACCCGGAAGTTAAGCGTGCTTAGGCTGGGGGAGTGGGAGGATGGGTGACCGTTCGGGAAGTTAGATGATTTGGAATGATGAGGGGTGATTAGAGGATAAATTGAGCAGTGATGAGGGGTGGTGATTACAGACTAAAGGTGGAGCTCCACGTGGCCGCGCCCTTTAGTCCCGGTTCGTGTAAGAACCGGGACTAAAGGGGAGAGGCATTAGTAACGACCCTTTAGTCTCGGTTCGAAAACCGGGACTAAAGGGCCTTACCAACCGGGACAAAAGCCCCTTTTTCTACTAGTGATAGAGATCTCAAATTAATTTTGCAAAAGACTGTTAATAGATCTAGAAAGAATTGGTCCAAGAAACATGATGATGCATTATGGGTCTATAGAACTGCATATAAAAATCTTATGGGTATGTCTCCGTATAAAAAGGTTTATGGAAAAGCATGTCATTTACCTCTTGAGCTAGGACATAAGGCATAATGGGCCATTAAAGAGCTGAATTATGATTTTAAACTTGCCGGTGAGAAGAGGTTGTTTGACATTAGCTCACTTGATGAATGGAGAACCCAAGCCTATGAGAATGCCAAACTGTTTAAAGAAAAAGTTAAAAGATGGCATGACAAAAGGATACAAAAGCGTGAGTTTAATCTAGGTGATTATGTGTTGCTATTCAACTCTCATTTAAGATTTTTTGCAGGAAAACTTCTCTCTAAAAGGGAAGGTCCTTACGTTATCGAGGAGGTCTATCGCTCCGGTGCCATAAAAATCAACAACTTCGAAGGCACAAATCCGAAAGTGGTGAACGGTCAAAGAATGAAACATTATATCTCAGCTAATCCCATAAATGTTGAAACTAATATTATCAAAACCGTAACCCCAGAGGAATACATAAAGGACACTTTCGAGAACGTTTCAGACTCCGAAAAGGAATAGGTATATGGTACGGTAAGTAAACCGACTCCAAAACAGTTCTACTGGCAATTTTTCTCCGTTTTGGAATATTTAGAAAAATAGGAAAATAAGAAGTAGTCCGGGAAGGACACGAGGCTTCCACGAGGGTGGGAGGCGCGCCCCCTGCCTCGTGGGCACCTCGTGTGCTCTTCAGACTCCGTTTTCTTGCACGATACTTATTTCGGTCGAGAAAAATTCATTATATAATCTCCCAAAGGTTTTGACTCTCGTATCACGCAAATATTCTCTGTTTTTGTTTCGAGCTGTTTCTGAAGCAGATTTGGAGCAAGATGTCATCTCAGGATTCCGACAGAGAGAGCTATGTCTCACACCTCATTGCTGACCCAAAGACCTATGGGGATCTATCTCCTTGTGGTCGAACGACGGATGAGGAGGAGGATGCTCATTTAATGAGGATCAATGATTCAAGCTCGGAGGAGGAGGATGTCCCTCTACCTCAACCTGGGGACATGCACGTGAAGTTCAAGAAGTCTAGTCTCCCTAAGAGGGCTAAACTATCTAATAATCGATCTATTCCGTCTCGTTTTCGACAGAAAAGCAAAGGAGATTTATGTGACAAGCTGGAATCGGAGGTCGATGATTTAAAGGAGGAAATTGCTCTTCTCAATTACAACATGGAAAAGCTGAAAGCACAATTTACATCATCAACAAGTCCATCATCGCCACCTCCGAAGAAGGAGATATAATCACATGGGTATGGGCACTCCCCTTGGCAACTGCCAAGCTTGGGGGAGGTGCCCCGGTATCGTATCACCATCACACCTCTATCTTTACTGTTTTTCTTAGTTCGATCCTTTTAGTATTATCTTGATCTAGTAGAATAAAGTATTAGTATGATCTAGTCGTGAGTTTTGCTTTATGATCCCTCTGTGTAATCGGGTCCGTGAGCTATATAATAAAGATTAGTGTTGAGTCAAGGGCTTGATTATCTTGTTATGATCTTGAGTGAATAAAAGAAAAAGAAAGAATAAAAAGAAATAAAAAGAGATCATATTGATCTTATGGAGAGTAATGACTTCACATATAGAGTATGATGATTAAAAGTTGTTGAGAGTTGACAAACATAGTTTTGGTCATCGTTGCAATTAATAGGAAGTAATAAAGAAAGAGAGGTTTCACATATTAATATACTATCTTGGACATCTTTTATGATTGTGAGCACTCATTAAAATATGACATGCTAAAGAGTTGATGTTGGACAAGGAAGACAACGTAATGGGTCATGTTTTCTTATATCTGAGATAAAGTATATTGTCATGGATCATCCAACATGTTGAGTTTGCCTTTCTCCCTCATGCTAGCCAAATTTTTTGCACCAAGTAGAGATACTACTTGTGCTTCCAAACACCCTTAAACCCAGTTTTGCCATGAGAGTCCACCATATCTACCTATGGAATGAATAAGATCCTTCAAGTAAGTTGTCATCGGTGCAAGCAATAAAAATTGCTCTCTAAATATGTATGATTGATTAGTGTGGAGGAAATAAGCTTTATACGATCTTGTGATGTGGAAGAAATAAAAGCGACGGACTGCATAGTAAAGGTCCATATCACAAGTGGCAATATAAAGTGACGTTCTTTCGCATTAAGATTTTGTGCATCCAACCCTGAAAGCACATGACAACCTCTGCTTCCCTCTACGAAGGGCCTATCTTTTACTTTTATCTTCTACCTTATGCAAGAATCATGGTGATCTTCACCTTTCCTATTTACATTTTATCCTTTGTCAAGCACATTATGTTGGAAAGATCCTGATATATATATCTAATTGGATGTAAGTTAGCATGAACTATTACTGTTGACATTACCCTTCAGGTAAAAGGTTGGGAGGCGAAACTATAAGCCCCTATCTTTCTCTGTGTCCGACTAAAACTCCATAACCACAAGTATTGCGTGAGTGTTAGCAATTGTGAAAGACTAAATGATAGTTGAGTATGTGGACTTGCTGAAAAGCTCTTATATTGACTCTTTTTGATGTTATGATAAATTGCAATTGCCTCAATGACTGAGATTATAGTTTGTTAGTTCTCAATGAAGTTTCTGATTCATACTATACATGGTGAATAGATTGTTACTTTATCGTAAGAAATCATATGACACTATCCATGTATGTTGCTGTTATGAGAATGATCATGATGCCCTCATGTCCGTATTTTATTTTATCGACACGTCTATCTCTAAACATGTGGACATATTTATCGTTATCGGCTTCCGTTTGAGGACAAGCGAGGTCTAAGCTTGGGGGAGTTGATACGTCCATTTTGCATCATGCTTTTATATCGATATTTATTGCAGTATGGGCTGTTATTACACATTATGTCACAATACTTATGCCTATTCTCTCTTATTTTACAAGGATTACATGAAGAGGGAGAATGCCGTCAGCTGGAATTCTGGGCTGGAATAGGAGCAAATATTAGAGACATATTCTGCGCAACTCCAAAAGTCCTGAAACTCCACGGAAGCCATTTTTGGAAATAATAAAAAATACTGAGCGAAGAAAATACCAGAGGGGGCCCACACCCTGGCCACGAGGGTGGGGGGCACGCCCTACCCCCTGGGCGCACCCCCTGCCTCGTGGGCCCCCTGGTGGCCCTCCGGTGCCCATCTTCTGCTATATGAAGTCTTTCGTCCGAGAAAAAATCATAAGCAAGCTTTCGGGACGAGACTCCGCCGCCACGAGGCGGAACCTTGGCGGAACCAATCTAGGGCTCTGGCGGAGCTGTTCTGCCGGGGAAACTTCCCATCGGGAGGGGCAAATCATCGCCATCGTCATCACCAACGATCCTCTCATCGGGAGGGGGTCCATCTTCATCAACATCTTCGCCAGCACCATCTCCTCTCAAACCCTAGTTCATCTCTTGTATCCAATCCTTGTCTCATAGCCTGAGCTTGGTACCTGTAGGTTGCTAGTAGTGTTGATTACTCCTTGTAGTTGATGCTAGTTGTTTTATTTGGTGGAAGATCATATGTTTAGATCCATTATGCATATTAATACCCCTCTGATTATGAACATGAATATGCTTTGTGAGTAGTTATGTTTGTTCCTGGGGACATGGGAGAAGTCTTGCTATTAGTAGTCATGTGAATTTGGTATTCGTTCGATATTTTGATGAGATGTATGTTGTCTCTCCTCTAGTGGTGTTATGTGAACGTCGACTACATGACACTTCACCATTATTTGGGCCTAGAGGAAGGCATTGGGAAGTAATAAGTAGATGATGGGTTGCTAGAGTGACAGAAGCTTAAACCCTAGTTTATGCGTTGCTTCGTAAGGGGCTGATTTGGATCCATATGTTTCATGCTATGGTTTGGTTTACCTTAATACTTCTTTTGTAGTTGTGGATGCTTGCATGTGACACCCAAAAATTTTAATTAGCTTTTTCAATCTTTTATCTTGATTTGAGGGATGTTATTTAAATATTTTTTTTCTCTAAAGGACTCTCCCTCTCAAAAAATTTCTTTTTTGACAAGTGTTTTGTTTGGATTCACCCAAGACTTGATTTTGGTCTTGGAGGTTTTTCATCTCATGTTGACTCAACACCAAATGTTTTTCATTTGGAAAAAATTATTGCTTTGAAAATCTTTTAAATAGCCCTATGGCTTTTGGAGTGATCTTGTCCCCTTTTCTAAATCACATCTTACCATGACATGAGTGGAAATCCCCTCCCAAAAGCCTTTCCCCATCTTTGTGAAAAGTTATACTTCAAATCCAGCAAGTTGAACCTCCCCATGAATTTTCTTCCATTCAATTCTTATCAAAAATATTTTCTGCCTTCTATTTTGATCCTTGGAGGTTTGCAAAGGAACTACCATTTCTACTTTGAGTTTGGCCTCCAAACCAATTTCCCTGGCTAGTCCTTAGAGCCCTCAACCAAGATCCATGAAGATCCACTGGTCTCCAGTTCAAAATTTTCAAATTGTACTTGCTGCAAGTTTGGACCATGTTTGCCAAATTTGATGAAATTCATTTGATTTCTCCTCCTAAAAATCTGAGAAAATTCAGGCAGTCTCTGGATGCATTGAGAGGTCACCTCACCAAGTCCCAGCTCCAGGAAAATTTTTCTTCATGCCAAATCATTTCGTCGAACACCTGAGGGGCACTGTTCCTGTCAAGGTCAGTAAATTCAGTGATACAGTTTCAGAACCACTGTCGTTTTCTTCAGAACCCGTTCTCGATCTCGCCAGTAGCCGCGGTGGCGCCGTGCGGCCTGTGCTTCCTTCTTATCCCTGCGCCGCACGATCGCCTGGAGGCTTGCGGGCGTCGGCGACGAGCAGGAGGAGGTGCGCCACCCCGTGAGCGACGGCAGCAGCGGCCTTTGCGGCACGCCAGAGAGGCGCAGCGTTGGACGGCGCTGTCCAGCGCCGCCCAAGCCACCAGACGCCACCGCGTGGCCATCCACTCACCCGTGCACGCTGCCATCCGTCGTCGTGAACTGCTAGGCGTGGAGCGCGCTCCCTGCCGCCGCCGTGCCCGTGCGGCCGTTCCGTCGAGGACCGGCGTATTACACCAAGCCCGACCAAGGTTTAGCGGAGGAACGGCACCAGTGACCCTCCCTGATGATGCCTAGCCTCCTAAATCCCCTGCCCAACCTCTGCCTCGCCGTAATTGCTCGCCGGAGCTATCCCGTTCACGGCCACACCCTCGGATCGCCTATAAAAGGAGGCCCCGAGCTCGAACTCGAACCCACACCACCTCTACACACTACCAGTACCACGCCAAGCCACTGGGCAGCCCCCGAGGGAGTCTTCTTCCCCAACTCCGGCCGCCTCGACCCGCTTCGGGACCCAGCTCGATTCACCCCCGTGCGTGCAGCTCTTGCTATCAGCTCATGCTAGTAGTCTCCTAGTGCATCCACTCTTCTGACCGGCGCTTCAATTTGGAGTTTGCAGCACCCACCGGAGTACTCCACCATCGCCCGAACCACCGTCCGTCGGAGAAAGTGTCGCCGTCGACGTGGTGCTCTCCGACGGCCAAGTCCACCACCCACCGACGCGGAAGAACACCCTGAACCTCTTGGTACCTTCCGATCTCTCTGCCTCGCCGTGGTTCAACGCCGGCGACCACCACAGCCTTTGGGTGCTGGCGAGCCCCGTTGGAGTTTTAAACCTGACGGGTGGGACCCCCCCGCCAGCCTCTCTTCTTTCTCCCCCTCGAACCGTTTTCTGATAGCGCCTTCGGGCAAAATGCGTTTTCTCTTTGGGCTGGCGCATTTCATTTCGAACCGTTTTCTGTTTTCTCAAACAAGTCCCTGGTTCTTTTCTGTTTCATCACAGCTTAGTCCCTGGACTAAAACCCTTATATCTTTTTAATAAAAGATGATTTTTGATTGATTCTTTTTCTATCAGTCTTATATTTTTGTCTAGTTTTTTATAGTATTTATTTGGAAAAAATTTGGAACATTTTTTATGCACGCTACGATTTTCACGTTAGTATACGGTTTCGTTATACCGTAGGTTCCGGAGGAGGTGACGGAGCCGCGAACTTCGCCGAGCTAGACTCCGACTTCTCCGAACCAGGCAATCATGTTTGATCCTTTGATATGATAGGTGTTTTGCATGTTTGCTTGAATCGATGTGCATGGCATATGAGCATCGGTGAGTATTACGTTGCATGCAAGGCAACTATCCGTGTGTTTCGAAGTTAATGTGATCTTTGATGAGAGATGACCTGATCATGTGGTGACATGAAAGGTAGTAAGATGGTATTGTTGTAGCATGCCAGTCTTACGTCATCCGATAAACTCCGACGTTAACGTGGACTGAGCCACGTTATCGTTCTTCCCCCTTTCGTGCTGCCACATGTTTTCTGCAAAGAATATGGTTTAGTAAGTTGCTAACCTCTTTCCTTGTACAAACCAAATACAGGGGACGGGATGAGGGTTCCATGGCCCTGGATTAAAGCCAGTCATCCGGTCAGGGGTCATGGGTGTTTCCGGTTGGGACCGAGAGGGGGGCACCCCTTAGAGCGCGCGGTATAAATTTGATCCCATGCTACGCGAGGTTGTAGCCTCCCCGTCTCAAGGTTTTTTCTTGAACGTTGCCGAGGGTGATTCCTGGCATCGGAATGTTGAATGGGTGTGTACTGGTTAGATGTGTTTCTCCTAAAACACCGTAAATGGAACTAGTCCCTTGTGGCTACTGAAATCCGTTGGCTGTGGTTAATAGTACAAACTCTGCAGAGTCAAATCCTTCCGAGTCATCGTGTCCTTGGTCAAGGACCATGGCCAGCATATCTCCATCCATGTCAGTCCCTATGTCAGTCTCCGTGGTATAATCCCCGGTGAACAAGCTTGAGTGGTAAACCCAGTTGAGCGTTATTCCTGTAGATGGACTAACCCTGTTATTTATCTCGTATCTGAATATTCCCTTGAAATGATTTATATTCATGAGCTACTGAATTATTAAGCTATGATATAAGCCCTTAATGTGATGTCGCTCAGACGTCCGACTGTGGCACTCTTGTCTTTTATTTTCAATATAAGCCCTTTATGTGATGTCGCTCAGACGTCCGACTGTGGCATACTCGTTATTTACCTTTTGATATAAGCCCTTTATGTGATGTCGCTTAGACGTCCGACTGTGGCACTTTGTCATTTACTTTTGATATAAGCCCTTTACGTGATGTCGCTCAGACGTCTGACTGTGGCACGCACTGTCATTTATATTCTAATATAAGCCCTTTATGTGGTGTCGCCTTGACGCCCGACTGCGGCATTGTTATTTCCTTCGTACCCTTCAGAGGAGTCATTCAGACACTCGTTTGGCCTTCAGTATTACGTTGGGATTTCGGGAGGACTACCGCCCGACTTCCTTTTATTTTCCCATGCATTGTTATCTCATTGTCTGAGTGCACTCTATTAATCTGTTCATATGCATCATGTTTACATTTGTTATATCTTATGTCCGAACTGTCTTGCGAGTACTTTCATAGTACTCACCTGGCTTGTTGATTTGGCCAGATGTTCACGAAGGCGAAATCATGGATGAAGAGTTTGATAGTGAGTCCGACGCCTAGAGGAGTCCCAGTCAGTCCCGTGCGATCCTGGATATTGGTCACTTGTATTATATACGCTTCCGCCACCCGCAATAAGTATCCTCGAGCCTCACTCCGACGCTCGATGAGTTGTTAGATTTCAGGAGTCATGTCACCCACTTCACTATGACATATGCACCACCGCTTCTATTTGTGATTCAGTAGTTATGCCACCATATCCGCCGTTATGTGTAATATCCGCGTGTTTGTAATAGATTGTTGAGGCATCTCCGCTCAGCCTTGTATTATATTTAGTACTCCTGGTTTTTCTTCTGTGATCAAGAAATTGTCTACCAGTGAGGAGGATTCTCCTCTACTGGTCCGTAAAAGGGATCGGTTTCTCAATAAATATTTTATTAGCGACGACGTGTCTATGCACCAGGCCGTGGTGCAATTCAAGGGAGGACGTTCTGCATCACGCCACTTCCGTTTTTTGGGAAGGGCCATGCCTACGGAGAGGCATGCCATGCAGATGGCTGCCCGTGAGGCGATAGCTCGCCTTCGGGACATTCTTCCTTCGATGAAGACTCATCGCTACCGCTACCTCCCATGCCATGTGCCATATAGTTGTCACTATGCATTCGCCTGCCATAGGGGAGAGCGAGATGAAGCTATCGAGATGCTTGTTGAGTATCTCAAGGCTCTGGAGGCAGCTTTCGACGACCTCGTGGACGGTCTTGTGGCTGCCCGTATGGACTTAGTTCGGGGATATTCTGCCAACAGGAGGGAGCTTCTCCAGATGGCACCGCCACTGACGTTCGTTTCATCCTCAGCATCCTATTCACCTGCCATTTTGGCCACCGCTCGCCGTCTGCCTACCACTGAGGAGTTCGACCAGGTCATTGCTCCTACTCCAGTCAGAGCTGCACCGCCTGCCGCACCCACACTACCGCCTGTCGCACCCGCGCCATCTCCGCAGCGCAGTGCTACGCGCCTGGAGCCTATTAGGGAGGAGGTGGAGGTTGAGTCTCCTGCACCGCTGGGTCTTACCCTCGGCAAGGGGAAGGACATCTTCACCATCTCCGATTGAGTGCGCCTAGTAGCCGCGCGATGTGTCTGCTTGTATGATATGTTTTATATGTACTTAAGTTTGTAGTAGTTGTGTGCGCTTCATCCCGGAGGAGTGTGCTAGCCTAATAACATGTCAGGATTGTGTACGCGCATCCTGAGTGTTGTATCGTATGTTTGCGTATCAAGTGTATGATTTGTACTGAGCAGTCCTTCTCCGTGCGCAATCAAATATTTTCTTGAAAAATCTTGAGGTCTTTTGAATTTTTGCCTTGCAAGATTTTCCTTGTGCCACACTGTTCTTCTCATGGTTTTTGCAAAATAATACCCCAGAGTGGAAAATGTCTCGTCCGTGGACTCGTTCCATGCCAAATCCACCCGAAGAAGTTTATGGGACACAGACAAGCAGCAACTTCACACAGGGCAGTCTAGTCAACAGGACAGCGAGGCAGCCTCATCTCAAGTATGCCGCCTTTTCGAACAAAGCCAGCAACAACACCAAGAGATGATGAATCACGTCATCAATATGGGAAATCACCGTGAGCCCTACCAACCACACTCCAAGTTGTCTGAACTGCAGAAGACACGCCCTCCAACATTTGCTCACACTGATAGGCCGCTTGAAGCCGATGATTGGCTTCGAGACATCGAGAGGAAGTTGATTATTGCTCAATGTTCAGATCATGAGAAGGTGCTTTATGCACCTCACTACCTCACTGGAGCAGCTGCAGCATGGTGGGAGAACTTCCTACACATGCATCCGAGTGAACATAATATCACCTGGGAGGAGTTTAAGGAAGGCTTTCGTGGGGCACACATCCCCAGGAGCATCATAAAAATCAAGAAAGGAGAATTTGATGACCTCAAGCAGAGAGGCATGACCGTGACGGAATACAACAGTCAGTTTACCCAGCTATCTCGTTATGCCTATGATGAGCATATGACTGAGAACAAAAGGATGGAAAAAAATTTGGACGGCCTGGCGCCAGCACTAAAATGCCAACTCGTTGTACACACTTTCCCAGATTTCAAAACTCTGGTTGACAAGGCCATTACTTTGGAGAATGAGCGCCGTAGTCTGGAGGATATCCGTAAGCGGAAAAGGGACAAGACGACCCTTGCTCGCAACAATCGAAGCAAGACTGATGTTCAGAGGAACGAAGCAAGAAAATCCACGACTACTGCTCTAAGGCCAACCAGACAGTTTCATTCAAGGGACAAGGACTTTACATACCGTCCAGGGGTCACTTGCTATGCTTGTGGTGAAGAAGGGCTCTATGCCAAACAGTGCCCAAAACCAAGGAACTCGGCCCCCAAGCCGAACAATGGTGGGAATAATCTAGCTCCCAAGCGCAACAATTTCAATCCCAACAACAATCACAGGAAGGGTCACCTGAACCATGTGACCAAGGAAGAAGCACATAATGCTCCAGACATCGGACTCGGTACGTTCCCTGTCAACACAGTACTTGCCGCGGTTTTGTTTGATTCTGCAGCTTCCCACTCGTTCATTTCGAAGAGTTTTGTCTTGCAACATGGTTTTTCGATTCTTCCTTTGGAAAAATCTATGATTATCAAGTCCCCCGGGAATAAGCAGATCACTCAGAGTTTCTGCCAAGGAGTGATTATTGAATTCGAAGGACTAAAGTTTCAGGCTAATCTCATCGTGTTGGAAAATAAAGGACTGGATGTTATCCTAGGGATGGACTGGTTGACCACCAACAAGGGATTTATTGACTGTTTCAATCGGACTGTGATCCTCACTCACCATCACGGCAAGACAATAAAGGTTACAGCTCAAGAGAGACCACGGTCACGGCAACCAAAGTTGAACAAAGTGGACATCTCAGAATTGAGAAAAGTTCCAGTGGTGTGCGAGTTTCCTGACGTATTTCCTGAAGAACTACCAGGCATGCCACCAGACCGAGAGACAGAGTTCAGCATTGAACTAGCACCTGGCACCACCCCCATCTACAAGAAACCTTATAGAATGGCACCCTCAGAATTGGTAGAATTGAAGAAGCAAATCAAGGAATTACTGGATAAAGGATTTATTCGAGCCAGCTCCTCACCTTGGGGTTCGCCAGTATTATTCGCCAAGAAAAAGGATGGGACACTAAGATTGTGTATAGACTATCGAGCTCTCAACATGGTCACCATCAAAAACAAATATCCAATGCCACGGATAAATGATTTGTTTGACCAGCTCGCACAAGCCAAGGTGTTCTCAAAAATTGATTTAAGATCGGGATATCATCAATTAAAAGTACGGACAGAAGATATCCCTAAGACAGCATTCACCTCCAGATATGGATTATATGAGTTCACGGTAATGCTGTTTGGATTGACAAACGCCCCCGCATATTTTGTCCACCTCATGAACAAAGTGTTTATGAAATTCATGGACAAATTTGTCGTGGTGTTCATTGATGATATTCTGGTACACTCAAGGACACCAGAAGAACATGCTGAGCATCTCAGAATTGTATTGGGAGAATTAAGGAAACATCAATTGTACGCCAAATTTAGCAAGTGTGAATTTTGGCTAAGACAAGTTGGTTTTCTAGGACATATATTGACCCAAGAAGGCGTGGCCATAGACCCAGAAAAAGTCAAAGCCATACTTGACTGGAAACCACCAGCCAACGTAACCGACGTACGGAGTTTCCTAGGAATGGCTGGGTATTACCGGAGATTTATCGAAGGATTCTCCACTGTGGCAAAACCAATGACCCAGTTGCTCAAGAAAGACAAGAAATTTGTATGGACGGAAGCGTGCGAGAAAAGCTTCCATGAGCTCAAGAAGAAACTAACAACAGCACCGGTTTTGGTTGTGCCGGATATACACAAGAGTTTTGAAGTGTATTGTGATGCGTTCCGGAAGGGCCTCGGATGCGTATTGATGCAGGACGGCAAGGTTGTCGCGTATGCTTCCAGGCAACTACGGAAGCATGAGGAAAATTATCCTACTCATGACCTGGAGCTAGCAGCCGTCATCCATGCACTCAAAGAGTGGAGACACTTTCTGTTGGGAAATCGTTGTGAAATATATACGGACCATAAGAGCCTTAAATATATTTTCACACAACCAGAGCTAAATTTACGAAAACGACGCTGGTTGGAATTGGTCAAGGACTATGATGTCGGCATTCACTACCATCCAGGGAAAGCAAATGTAATGGCAGATGCTCTTAGTCGGAACCCCAGCCCAGGCAACGACAATCCTTAGAACTTGAGACCTGAGTTTCAGCAGGAGTTCACTAGACTCAACATGGTGTTGGTCTCTGAGGGCACCATATCAAATCTGGAGATACACCCCACCCTAATGGAACAAATTAAGAAGGCTCAGCAGGGACATCCCAGCATCGAAGGTATAAAGAGGAAAATGAGCCTTGGCAAGGCTTCAGAGTTCCTCATAGACAATGAGGGAGTATTATGGTACGGGGACAGACTTTGCGTACCAAACATTGAGGAACTCAAACAGCAAATCCTAACCGAAAGCCACACCGCTCTATATTCGATCCACCCTGGAGGAACCAAAATGTACAGAGACATTCAGGAGAGATTTTGGTGGCACGGTATGAAAAGGGACATAGCCGCATTCATTGCTTGTTGCGATTCATGTCCGCGCATAAAAGCCGAGCATCAAAAGCTAGCAGGGCTGCTACAGCCAAACCGGATACCTGAATGGAAATGGGATGAAATTGGGATGGACTTCATTGTCGGACTACCTCGATCACAACGCGGAAATGATGCCATATGGGTCATCACAGATAGGCTAACCAAGGTAGCAAATTTCATTCCCGTGAAGACGACCTACTCCACTCAGAGGCTTGCTAAGCTTTATCTCTCCCGTATAGTTTGTCTGCATGGAGTCCCAAAAACTATAATATCCGACCGAGGCACTCAATTTGTCTCTAAATTCTGGGATCACTTACAGAATGCTCTGGGCACTCAACTAGCATTCAGTACAGCGTACCACCCCCAGACTGATGGACAAACTGAACGCGTGAACCAAATCCTAGAGGACATGCTGAGAGCCTCTGTGCTCACCTATGGATCCAGTTGGGAAGAGAGTTTGCCGTATGCCGAGTTCGCATACAACAACAGTTACCAAGCCAGCTTACAAATGGCACCTTTTAAAGCATTGTACGGACGGACGTGTCATACCCCGCTAAATTGGTCAGAGACATGTGACAGTCGTATCTTCGGCCCAGGCATGCTCAAGGAAGCCGAGGAGAAAGTTAAACAGATCAGGGACAGACTCAAGACAGCTCAAAGCCGACAAAAGAGCTACTACAATCGAAAACATCGTGAGGTCAGCTTTGAACACGGTGATTACGTATACCTACGAGTGTCTCCTATGAGGGGCCTACAACGGTTCAAGATTAAGGGGAAGCTAGCCCCAAGATTTATTGGACCCTTCTGTGTAATTGCACGAAGAGGCACAGAAGCCTACCAGCTAGACCTACCAACAGAGCTGTCAAACGTCCACGACATGTTCCACGTCTCACAGTTGAGAAAATGTGTAAGCAACCCGGAGAAGCATGTATCTCATGAGAGCATTGATGTGCAACCAGACCTCTCCTACAGAGAGCGGCCAGTAAAGATTTTGGAAGAGTCTGAAAGGAGGACCCGTCAGAAAACAACTAGATTTTTCAAGGTCCAGTGGAGTAATCACACCGAGGATGAAGCCACATGGGAAAGAGAAGATTTTCTTCAGGCAGAGTACCCACAGCTATTTGAGGATCAGCTGAAATCTCGGGGACAAGATTTTTCCTAAGGGGGTAGGTGTTGTGACACCCAAAAATTTTAATTGGCTTTTTCAAACTTTTATCTTGATTTGAGGGATGTTATTTAAATTTTTTTTTCTCTAAAGGACTCTCCCTCTCAAAAAATTTCTTTTATGACAAGTGTTTTGTTTGGATTCACCCAAGACTTGATTTTGGTCTTGGAGGTTTTTCATCTCATGTTGACTCAACACCAAATGTTTTTCATTTGGAAAAAATTATTGCTTTGAAAATCTTTTAAATAGCCCTATGGCTTTTGGAGTGATCTTTTCCCCTTTTCTAAATCACCTCTTACCATGACATGAGTGGAAATCCCCTCCCAAAAGCCTTTCCCCATCTTTGTGACAAGTTATACTTCAAATCCAGCAAGTTGAACCTCCCCATGAATTTTCTTCCATTCAATTCTTATCAAAAATATTTTCTCCCTTCTATTTTGATCCTTGGAGGTTTGCAAAGGAACTACCATTTCTACTTTGAGTTTGGCCTCCAAACCAATTTCCTTGGCTAGTCCTTAGAGCCCTCAACCAAGATCCATGAAGATCCACTGGTCTCCAGTTCAAAATTTTCAAATTGTACTTGCTACAAGTTTGGACCATGTTTGCCAAATTTGATGAAATTCATTTGATTTCTCCTCCTAAAAATCTGAGAAAATTCAGGCAGTCTCTGGATGCATTGAAAGGTCACCTCACCAAGTCCCAGCTCCAGGAAAATTTTTCTTCATGCCAAATCATTTCGTCAAACACCTGAGGGGCACTGTTCCTGTCAAGTTCAGTAAATTCAGTGATAGAGTTTCAGAACCACTGTCGTTTTCTTCAGAACCCGGCTCGATCTCGCCAGTAGCCGCGGTGGCGCCGTGCGCCCTGTGCTTCCTTCTTATCCCCGCGCCGCACGATCGCCTGGAGGCTTGCGGGCGTCGGCGACGAGCAGGAGGAGGTGCGCCACCCCGTGAGCGACGGCAGCAGCGGCATTTGCGGCACGCCAGAGAGGCACAGCGTTGGACGGTGCCGTCCAGCGCCGCCCAAGCCACCAGAGGCCACCGCGTGGCCATCCACTCACACGTGCACGCTGCCATCCGTCGTCGTGAACTGCTAGGCGCGGAGCGCGCTCCCTGCCGCCGCCGTGCCCGTGCGGCCGTTCCGTCGAGGACCGGCGTATTACACCAAGCCCGACCGAGGTTTAGCGGAGGAACGGCACCAGTGACCCTCCCTGATGATGCCTAGCCTCCTAAATCCCCTGCCCAACCTCTGCCTCGCCGTAATTGCTCGCCGGAGCTATCCCGTTCACGGCCACACCCTCAGATCGCCTATAAAAGGAGGCCCCGAGCTCGAACTCGAACCCACACCACCTCTACACAATACCAGTACCACGCCAAGCCACTGGGCAGCCCCCGAGGGAGTCTTCTTCCCCAACTCCGGCCGCCTCGACCCGATTCGGGACCCAGCTCGATTCACCCCAGTGCGTGCACCTCTACCTCTCAGCTCATGCTAGTAGTCTCCTAGTGCATCCACTCTTCTGACCCGCGCTTCAATTTGGAGTTTGCAGCACCCACCGAAGTACTCCACCATCGCCCGAACCACCGTCCGCCGGAGAAAGTGTCGCCGTCGACGTGGTGCTCTCCGACGGCCAAGTCCACCACCCACCGACGCGGAAGAACACCCTGAACCTCTTGGTACCTTCCGATCTCTCTGCCTCGCCGTGGTTCAACGCCGGCGACCACCGCAGCCTTCGGGCGCCGGCGAGCCCCGTTGGAGTTTTAAACATGACGGGTGGGACCCCCCCCCCCCCCGTCAGCCTCTCTTCTTTCTCCCCCTCGAACCGTTTTCTGATAGCGCCTTCGGGCAAAATGCGTTTTCTCTTTGGGCTGGCGCATTTCATTCCGAACCGTTTTCTGTTTTCTCAAACAAGTCCCTGGTTCTTTTCTGTTTCATCACAGATTAGTCCCTGGACTAAAACCCTTATATCTTTTTAATAAAAGATGATTTGTGATTGATTCTTTTTCTGTCAGTCTTATATTTATGTCTAGTTTTTTATAGTATTTATTTGGAAAAAATTTGGAACAATTTTTATGCACGCTACGATTTTCACGTTAGTATACGGTTTCGTTATACTGTAGATTCCGCAGGAGGTGACGGAGCCGCGAACTTCGCCAAGCTAGACTCCGACTTCTCCGAACCAGGCAAGCATGTTTGAACCTTTGATATGATAGGTGTTTTGCATGTTTGCTTGAATGGATGTGCATGGCATATGAGCATCGGTGAGTATTACGTTGCATGCAAGGCAACTATCCGTGTGTTTCGAAGTTACTGTGATCTTTGATGAGAGATGACGAGATCATGTGGTTACATGAAAGGTAGTAAGATGGTATTGTTGTAGCATGCTAGTCTTACGTCATCCGATAAACTCCGACGTTAACGTGGACTGAGCCACGTTATCGTTCTTCCCCCTTTCGTGCTGCCACATGTTTTCTGCAAAGAATACGGTTTAGTAAGTTGCTAACCTCTTTCCTTGTACACACCAAATAGAGGGGCCGGGATGAGGGTTCCATGGCCCTGGATTAAAGCCAGTCATCCGGTCAGGGGGCATGGGTGTTTCCGGTTGGGACCGAGAGGGGGGCACCCCTTAGAGCGCGCGGTATAAATTTGATCCCATGCTACGCGAGGTTGTAGCCTCCCCCTCTCAAGGTTTTTCTTGAACGTTGCCGAGGGTGATTCCTGGCATCGGAATGTTGAATGGGTGTGTACTGGTTAGATGTGTTTCTCCTAAAACACCGTAAACGGAACTAGTCCCTTGTGGCTACTGAAATCCGTTGGCTGTGGTTAATAGTACAAACTCTGCAGAGTCAAATCCTTCCGAGTCATCGTGTCCTTGGTCAAGGACCATGGCCAGCATATCTCCATCCATGTCAGTCCCTATGTCAGTCTCCGTGGTATAATCCCCGGTGAACAAGCTTGAGTGGTAAACGCAGTTGAGCGTTATTCCTATGGATGGACTAACCCTGTTATTTATCTCGTATCTGAATATTCCCTTGAAATGATTTATATTCATGAGCTACTGAATTATTAAGCTATGATATAAGCCCTTTATGTGATGTCGCTCAGACGTCCGACTATGGCACCCTTGTCTTTTATTTTCAATATAAGCCCTTTATGTGATGTCGCTCAGACGTCCGACTGTGGCATACTCGTTATTTACTTTTTTATATAAGCCCTTTATGTGATGTCGCTTAGACGTCCGACTGTGGCACTTTGTCATTTACTTTTGATATAAGCCCTTTACGTGATGTCGCTCAGACGTCCGACTACGGCACGCACTATCATTTATATTCTAATATAAGCCCTTTATGTGGTGTCGCCTTGATGCCCGACTTCGGCATTGTTATTTCATTTGTACCCTTCCGAGGAGTCATTCAGACACTCGTTTGGCCTTGAGTATTACGTTGGGATTCGGGAGGACTACCACCCGACTTCCTTTTATTTTCCCATGCATTGTTATCTCATTGTCTGAGTGCGCTCTATTAATCTGTTCATATGCATCATGTTTACATTTGTTATATCTTATGTCCAAACTGTCTTGCGAGTACTTTCATAGTACTCACCTGGGTTGTTGATTTGGCCAGAAGTTGACGAAGGCGATCTCATGGATGAAGAGTTTGATAGTGAGTCCGGCGCCTAGAGGAGTCCCAGTCAGTCCCGTGCGATCCTGGATATTGGTCACTTGTATTATATACGCTTCCGCCACCCGCAATAAGTATCCTCGAGCCTCACTCCGACACTCGATGAGTTGTTAGATTTCAGGAGTCATGTCACCCACTTCACTATGACATATGCACCACCGCTTCTATTTGTGAGTCAGTAGTTATGCCACCATATCCGCCGTTATGTGTAATATCGGCGTGTTTGTAATAGATTGTTGAGCCATCTCCGCTCAGCCTTGTATTATATTTAGTACTCCTGGTTTTTCTTCTGTGATCAAGAAATTTTCTACTAGTGAGGAGGATTCTCCTCTACTGGTCCGTAAAAGGGATCGGTTTCTCAATAAATATTTTATTTGAAAACCGGTCGTGACATTGCAATAGGAGTTGATCAGAAGTGGGATGCTTGTCCAAGTAAGGACATCACCCAAGCACCGGTCCAACCACATATCAAATTATCAATGTACCGAACGCGATTCATAAGAACATGATGAAGACTAGCTTGACGATAATTCCCATGTGTCCTCGGGAGCGCTTTTCTCTATATAAGAGTTTGTCCAGGCTTGTCCTTTGCTACAAAAAGGATTGGGCCATCTTGCTGCACTTTATTTACACTTGTTACTTGCTACCCGTTACAATTTATCTTATCACAAAACTATCTGTTACCTATAATTTCAGTGCTTGCAGAGAATACCTTGCTGAAAACCGCTTATGATTTCCTTCTGCTCCTCGTTGGGTTCAACACTCTTACTTATAGAAAGGACTACGATAGATCCCTTACACTTGTGGGTCATCACCCTCCACGTGGTGGTCCTGTTCATCCAGCCGTCCACGGGGTCCTGTTCATCCAGCCCCAACCGACTCGATCGATCGGGGTCCTGTTCATCCAGAGGCAACACCACGGGGTCCTGTTCATCCACCCCCACCAGGAATTGTTCATCCAAACCCCCCAGCAACGCTCACTGTTCATCCAGAGGCAGCATCGATCGGCTTCAGTTAGCAGCAGTAGCGAAGGAATCGCTCGATCGGGTTCAGTTAACAGCCATCGATCGATCGCTTGGGTTCAGTAACGCGTAGCCTGCAGTGCAATCGCTTGGGTTCAGTTAGAGCCCAACGCCTCACACCCACGCGCGTGCGTGTACGAGAGAAACGCGCATCACTTGGCCCCTACCACCCACCGTAACCGGGAGCACCCCGATATTTTCCTCGCCCTCGCTTCTACCACGTTTTTTTCCGTCATGGACGGCCCAAAGAATGTCATGCAACTGCGTCTCCGGCCCTCCCAGGACAAAAAGCCCATTTTCTGTCATGATTTTTTTTCATAGAAGTAGGACCCCACCACATCTATGATGATGCCGGGTTTTGTCACAATTATCGTCATAGAAGTGTCATAAGTATGACAGAAAAAAAATTCGTTCGGCCCAAAATGTCACGGATGTGTCTTTTTTTGTAGTGGCAATCCCTACTCATTCACATTGATATATATTGATGGGCATCTCCATAGCCCGTTGATACGCTTAGTTGATGTGAGACTATCTTCTCCTTTTTTGTCTTCTCCACAACCACCATTCTATTCCACCTCTAGTGTTATGTCCATGGCTCATGCTCATGTATTGCGTGAAAGTTGAAAAGGTTTGAGAACATCAAAAGTATGAAACAATTGCTTGGCTTGTCATCGGGGTTGTGCATGATTTAAATATTTTGTGTGATGAAGATAGAGCATAGCCAGACTATATGATTTTGTAGGGATAGCTTGCTTTGGCCATGTGATTTTGAGAAGACATGATTGCTTTGTTAGTATGCTTGAAGTATTATTGTTTTCATGTAAATATTAAACTTTTGTTTTGAATCTTATGGATCTGAATATTCCTGTCACAATAAAGAAGATTACATTGATAAATATTTTAAGTAGCATTCCACAGCAAAAATTCTGTTTTTATCATTTACCTACTCGAGGACGAGCATGAATTAAGCTTGGGGATGCTGATACATCTCCAACGTATCTATAATTTTTTATTGTTCCATGCTATTATATTATCTCATTTTGGATGTTTATGGCCTTTATTATACACTTTTATATTATTTTTGGACTAACCTATTAACCGGAGGCCCAGCCCAAAATGTTGTTTTCTTGCCTATTTCAGTGTTTCAAAGAAAAGGAATATCAAATGGAGTACAAACGGAATCAAACCTTCGGGAGAGTTATTTTTGGAATGGAAGCGACGCAGGAGACTTGGAGTAGACGTCAGGGAAGCTTCAAGGAAGCCACGAGGCAGGGAGGCGCACCCTACCCCCCTGGGCGTGCCCCCACCCTCGTGGGCCCCTCGTGGCTCCCCTGACCGACTTCTTTCGCCTATATATATACATATACCCTAAAAACATCCGAGAGCAGAATAGATCGGGAGTTCCACCGCCGCAAGCCTCTGTAGCCACCAAAAACCAATCGGGACCTTGTTCCGGCACCCCGCCGGAGGGGGATCCATCACCGGTGGCCACCTTCATCATCCCGGCGCTCTCCAAGACAAGGAGGGAGTATTTCACCCTCGGGGCTGAGGGTATGTACTAGTAGCTATGTGTTTGAGGTGGTATGATCTTGATGTATCGCGAGCTTTGCTATTATAGTTGGATCTTATGATGTTTATCCCCCTCTACTCTCTTGTAATTGATGAAGTTTTCCCTTCGAAGTTATCTTATCGGATTGAGTCTTTAAGGATTTGAGAACACTTGATGTATGTCTTGCATGTGCTTATCTGTGGTGACAATGGGATATCATGTGATCTACTTGATGTATGTTTTGGTGATCAACTTGCGGGTTCCGTAACATTGTGAACTTATGCATTGGGGTTGCCACACGTTTTCGTCTTGACTCTCCGGTAGAAACTTTGGGGCACTCTTTGAAGTACTTTGTGTTGGTATGAATAGATGAATCTGAGATTGTGTGATGCATATCGTATAATCATACCCATGGATACTTGAGGTGACATTGGAGTATCTAGGTGACATTAGGGTTTTGGTTGATTTGTGTCTTAAGGTGTTATTCTAGTACGAACTCTATGATAGCTCGATCCGAAAGAATAACTTCGAGGTGGTTTCGTACCCTACAATAATCTCTTCGTTTGTTCTCCGCTATTAGTGGCTTTGAAGTGACTCTTTGTTGCATGTTGAGGGATAGTTATATGATCCAATTATGTTATTATTGATGAGAGAACTTGCACTAGTGAAAGTATGAACCCTAGGCCTTGTTTCCTAGCATTGCAATACCTTTTACGCTCACTTTTGCCACTTGCTACCTTGCTGTTTTTATATTTCAGATTATAAAAACCTATATCTACCATCCAAATTGCACTTGTATCACCATATCTTCGCCGAACTAGTGCACCTATACAATTTACCATTGTATTGGGTGTGTTTAGGACACAAGAGACTCTTTGTTATTTGGTTGCGGGGTTGCTTGAGAGAGACCATCTTCATCCTACGCCTCCCACGGATTGATAAACCTTAGGTCATCCACTTGAGTGAAATTTGCTATTGTCCTACAAACCTCTACAGTTGGAGGCCCAACAACGTCTACAAGAAGAAGGTTGCGTAGTAGACATCAAGCAGTTTCTAGCGCCATTGCCGGGGAGGTGAGTGCTTGAAGGTATATCTTTAGATCTTGCAATTGAATCTTTTAGTTTCTTGTTTTATCACTAGTTTAGTCTATACAAGAAGACTACAAAAAAATGGAATTGAGGGTACCTCATATGCTTCATCTTTTTAATATCTTTCATGAAAATAAGGATTCCGATAATTGTGCCAAAATGTTAGAAGAAGAATGCATTAGAATGTGGGGCACTAAATATTTGAATGATGAGCATGATTGCAATGTTGTTAGTATGAATTCTTTGAATATCCATAGTACTAATGATGATTGCACTAGTCATGATGAAAATATCTCTTATAAGCATGTCAACTTTTGTGGAATAGATAGAGCTTGCAAGTTCACACCAAATTGGGAAGATAGATTTTGCAAGAGGCATAAGTATTTGGAAACTAAATGGTTGCAAGAAAGGCTAGATGATTGTGCCGAAAGATTCAATATTTATCGTCATCCTTGTGAACTTTGCAATGAACATGGTCATTTAAAGCTCCAATGCTATTTGTTTCATGATCAAATTGTGTCCAAACATTGTGATAACTTGATTACCCTTGAGCATCAAAATAAAATTCAAAAAACAATTCTCCACAAAAAAAGAATGAAATTTAAAATCTTAACTAGCAAGATGCCCGTGCGTTGCACGGAACATGAAGATGCATTTGTATGATTAGTTTATCTTGTGGGAGAAAAGACAATATTTTAATGTAATTGCCGATTGGCTTTGGTTTTTATAAGAGTAGAGAAATCCAGAAAAAATGATATTTTAATGTAATTGTCGGATGGCTTTGGTTTAAAAATTTACAACCCATTTCTTACAGCTTATAGCCCATTTTCTGGGGAAGCCCATTTCTTACTACTTTACATCCTTCCCTCCTCGTCTTGAAAGATTTGCTGCCCAGCAGGGCTGAGAAAAGCAAGTAGGCCTCGGTTTTGGTGTTCTCCAAAAAAAGAACTGGGCTAGCCATTTTAAGAAAGAAAAAAGATATCAACTGGGCTCGTCATGTGCTTAAATAAAAGCGTAAGCGTGGGCTAGACGGGCCACAGCCCCCGCAAAGCGCAGTTGAGCTCCGTCTCTGAAACTAAAAAAACAACTAGGCGAGTTGCTGGGTCCCTGGTGTTATCCGCTCGTTGTGTAATTTTAAAAAATCCGTCGCCGCGCCGGCCTATGCATCGCTGGTGTGAGCTGAGACGTCGATGACTTGTCCTGGCGACATGCCGCCATTGGTGGACTCCGTGTCCCCCTTGCTGAAGTCGACCGCGTCCTCGTCCTCGTCCTCGGCGCCGCCCTCAAGGTTGTAGTACTCGTAGTAGTGGCTACGCCAGAGCTCGCATTGGTACTCCACCGCCGATTCCTCGATGGATAGACTCTTCTCTACCTCCACCTCGGCCACGTGCAAATCCTCCTCTCGGCGCTCCTCGATCTCCACTGCCTCCTGCATCTCCAGCTCCCGCTCGGCGACCTCATGAGGACGCAGGTGCTCCATGGCCACCGCCGCCTTTTCAGACGTGGGTTGCATGATGGAGTCCGAGGTGGCCTGGAATATCTTGGCGTGTGCATCCTCGATCTTGGCGTGGATGGCCTCGACCCGGGCCAGGGCGACATCGGCGGCACAAACGGCAGCTCGAGCGCTCTCGGCATTTGCAGCCTCCGTCGCAGCAGCAGCTGCAGCCGTCTCGGCTGCCGCGGCTGCCCTGTCGGCTACCGCAGACGCCCTCTCGGTGGAAGCCGGCGCGCTCAATGCGGATGTGGCGGCACTCTCGGCATAGGCGGCCGCGCTCTCGGCACAGGCGGCGGCGCTCGGGGGGACGCGACCATTGTACGTGCCTTGACGAAGCGTTTCCACGGCGACATCTTTGCAAGAAGGGGGTGCAGGAATGGGGATTGGGATTCGTGGATTCGGGGGTTGCCGGCACTGGAGCAGACGAGCCGGCGAAGCTTAAGGAGGGAGACTTAAATAGACCCTGATATTTTCATCACAAACGGTTCCCTGAAAACAACTGTGTGTGATGTTGTACATATTTTTTATTAGCTGTGAAAGACGAATTTGGAGTAAAGTGACAACGGATGGTGTTTTAAATGAACGAGAAATTTTGTAGTACTAATACAACTGTCATGTCAAATTTTGGAAAATTACAGGGGTCATTTGACCTTTTAAGACATTTAACTGATTTTCTAGCAGTGAGGAATTAAGAGGAAGTATTTTTTTTGGCTTGTAATAACGAGGCACCTGCTTGCGTAATGCAATGACCCTGGTGGGTCCCTACTGTCAGCCTCTCCACGTACAGTCATCTCCTGATTCCTCTTGGTTGTTGACCATGTTGACAACGCTAGACGGAGGCGGGCACAGCGAGCAAACCAAGGCGGAGAACGATGGCGAGGCCTCGGACGGGAAGGAACAACAGCTGTGGGAGATGCGGCAGTGTAGTGGCAGGTGGAGGGGAGTATGAGGGCAACAACATGCAACTCAAGCTTACAAACGGTACAAAAAGCCCGAGGATTAATTGTTCATCAAATTTTTAGACAAAACCCAGATTGAACATGGCAGTAACATCTAACCCAACCACTCTTTTTCGCAGTCACAAACAAATGGATCGGTCTGATCCATAAAATCAACATCCTGTGCATAAAAATTTATTGCATGATGACTAGAACTTGTTGTAAATAGAAGCCGAGCACGTTTAGAAGTCCATTTGTCCACCTGAAACTTCTTTTTTTGCTCTTCAACGTGTCCGTTCGTGAGAAATCTCTTGCGGTAAAACTTAAGCCTCAAGGACAATAGTAACCTCGCATTCAACAGGAACAATGTGACAAAGCTTCTATTTGCCTGGTTGGATGCATATCCTTCCATCGTTATTGTCCTCAAACGAATGTCATGAGAACTGAGAAAATCTTGGTGCTTATTACGCCACCGATTGGTTATACGTTTTTGTCCATGTACTTCCAGTACCCAAGTAGACATTAAGATTTGAAAACAGTTAAGGTCTGAAAAAAGAGTATGTCGAAAGAGCAACAGCTGAACGGTTAATTCTAGTACAATATATATAGTCTTTCAATGTGCATGAAATCATCACCTCCATATATAAATTCTCCAGAGACCGAAAGCATCACAGCAAGCCAATAATTATGTTCAGATCATAACTATACATTCCGATATATAAGATCTTGACAAAATCCAGCAGCATTGATAGGCTATCCATGGACGAACCCTTCCTTAAGCATATAACATAATATTAGTACCCAAAGTGTACTCCGAGATGATATAAAACTTATGCACACAAATGAAAAATGCAGCTTATGATTACAAATGTGTAGATGATAATATACGGTACCTGAAAAAGTGAGGAGCCAAACACCAACTTCTTGTGATCATTACACAAATCACAAATTACACCCAAGGTCTCCAGTTTGGGCGCAGAGACGACAGTTATTTGCGAAGGTTTAAAAAAATTATCAAGGAGCAACCTTTCAAGTGAAGGGGCATCTTCGATGATGAGCTGCTGTCCTTCAAAACAAATTCCAATGCTTTTAAGTTGAGACGCCTTTATTTGGAGACAACTAATAGGGATTTCTATTCCCAAAACAATCAGCAAGCGCTCCAGGGCAGATCAACTGGAGTTGATGATGCTGTGCAGTGAGGCCTCCGACAGATAAACCACCACAAGCGAAAGTCTTTCTAGCAGTGGGAGTCGAAGCATTGGTACCAGATCGTCTGGTAGATGGCACCGGGCAAAGGTGGCGGTGTGGAGAGAGGAGGAAAACTGTGAGATGGACAACGGTGGTGTGGGCACGAATTCTTGGTATGTTCGTGGTATGAAACTTTCGTGGTAATGGTTGAACTCAAACTGCTGGAGTTTTCCGAATTCAGGGGATGTCAGCCAAGCGTCCACCGTGCCGCGTATGGATAGCAGGTAGCGTGTCGGGATGCAGAGGCATTGAACGGGGCCCTGTTGGTGAGAGGAGACGATGGCTCTGAGGAGATCAAAATCAGGAAGAACAGATATCTGACGACAGTCGAGATTGAGGGGCGCGGTGCACCATAAAGGGCGCCACTGAGTTGAGAGGACTTGTGTGCGATAGCAATCCTTGGTGGGGAGAAGCGAGATGATCTCCTCAAGGATGACGTCCGGTAGATCGCTGATGCGGTCCACCGGAGATTCTCCCGGTTCCTCAGATCCGGGTGGGGGGGCTCGCCACTTCTCCCCGCGATGCCGGGTGCGAGATCTACAACCGGCTTCGCCGCTGGCGGGAGCCTCATCTTCTTGGTGCTGGGGCCAGCCGACTCCATTTTCCTTGTGGGTGTCGCGCCGAGCTCACGGGTTTGAGCAGAGTAGCCAGAGACGAGCCTAGTGGCAGTGCGAGTGGGGAAGAAGGAGGGCTGGGGTTTTCTGTAGGAGTGGAAGAAGAGGAGCAGGCGTTTTCTATACGCGTGAGGAAGAAGGTGAGCGGTTTTTTTGGAAGACTGAGGAAGATGGGTGCGGGGGGAATTGGGGCGAGACGGAAGCGTAAGTGGAAGTGAGGAGGAAGGAGGGTTTTCCTGGGATCGCCCCCTCTTCAAGAAATATGGGCTTCTCCTCGCAAAAAAAAGGGCTTTAAGATGGATAGGCTTTTGTATCGGCCCAGTCGGCTGCCCGTGTTTCGTACTGGAGGGCCTTGTGCTAGAGGCAGCCCGAGACACTCTCCAGCTTATTGCCCATTCGAAAGAAAAAAAGAGACGCCTCCAGCTTATGTCTACTCATCGGTAACCTTTTTCAACTTGGCATCCACCAAATTAGAGGATGCGGTACTGGATGCAGAAACTCACACTGGTCGCGTAGCGCGGCAAAGTGAGGTGTCAAATAACAAGCCTACAATATAGTTACTAGATTGTGAAGGTTCACAGGCTAGTCAACATTTACATTAAAGTAAGCTTCAGAAGATACGGTATGCATACTAACATTCAGAAGAACAAAAGTTCAGCATGTTTATGCATCTCAATGATTCACCATACTACAACCAATACAAAGATGTGAGAAGGTGTGAAATAAAGAAATTTGGTCGATGCTTCTCTGAGCAAAGGGCCTCCCTGTGCACGCATTAATTTCCTTAATTTCCCGGGCATGCTTGTTTCTTCTCAATGTTGCGAGCACTTTGAGCATGTTGGCAACTCCACAGCTGGCTAGCTGCCTCATCTTGCAATTGATGCTGACACATTTGTAGCAAACACATGAGGCAATAGAGATGACTTAACATGAGTCCATATTGTGCAGTTCCCCTGAAATTATCTTCATTGTCCAGAATCTGAAAAGATAGGAAAACAATAGCTATACTTAAACGGTGTTGCAAAATAGTAGCACATATCAATAGCTCGGCATGGCCAAACATGATCATCTGAATGAAGGGGATACTGACCTGCCTGAGGAAGATTATATAATATTTCATAAGTCCTTGGTTGATTTCCACCTTCGGTTGCACTGCTTGTTTGCTACTCCACACATGACAGGATCGTTTTGCACTGCAATCAGCAAGTCAACGTACGCATAAGCTTATTTCATCTTGCGGTGGTGATTGTACCTAGTTACAAATGTAGGAATACCTGCAGCACCATTAGGTTAGCTGACAGCAGGTAGATGCAGCCATATAAGTTTTGTGCGGTGCTACCAAAATTGAGGTTTGTATCCCTTCCCGTTATGAGAATTCTTCTTGAAGTTGGTAGAATGTGACGGCTTGTTCTTTGCATCAAACTTGCCTTTCCCTTGAGATTTTTTCTTGTTGTTTTGGGGCTGCATGGGCTGGAAGTTCTTCTTGTGTACCATGTGGGCACTAGAAGCTCCCTCAGCGACCCAAGCACGTGTGTCTTTTGCTCTCGCCTTCTCTTCAAAATGAAGAGTGCTAATGAGATCCGAAATGGGAAACTCATGTCTCTTGTTTTTCAGAGAAGTAGAAAAATCGTTCCACAAAGGTGGAAGCTTGGCAATGATGGTCCCAGCAAGAAATTTGTCCGGCAACACACACTTGAAGTACTCAAGTTCCTTAGCCAGTGACTATATCTCATGAGTCTGCTGAACAACAGAGCGCTCATCAGTCATCTTGTAGTCACAGAATTGCTCCATGACGTACAACTCGTTGCCAGCGCCCGAGGCCCCAAACATGGCCTCGAGCGCAGCCCACATGTCTTTGCCACTGTCAAATGACATATATGTATCCACAATGGAATCGTCAAGAACACTCAACAGGGCGGCTTTGAAGAGGGTATCCATGTTCTCAAAGGCTTCCTGTTGTGTAGGATTAAGATCGCCCTCAGGCTTACCCTTAGTGGCGTCATAGCAGTACATGATCTAAAACCAATATACTGCTCTTGTGCGCCACCTTTTATATTGCACCCCTTAAAAGTAGGTGGCTTCAAAAGCGCAGCAAAACCACTCAGAGTAAATTGCCTATAATCAGGTTTTTGGATTGGATTGTTGAATATATGAGCAATTTACTATGAGATGTAATCCGAATCAATAGTAAATAGATCATGACGACAATTGCAAAGATCAAAGTAATGATGCGGACTAAACCAGGAGGACATAATCATATACTGTACAGCGGGAGCAGAACCGATGTGGTTGATGTTGTCACTCATGTCGTTGATGAAGAGGTTACCGAGGTCAGGGAAGAAGGCTGCCGTTGAGGAAGTCGTTGCTGGCAACAGTCACAGGAGTGTGCTCCCCAAAAACCTTATCGCCCCTCTCCCGTACAGGATCACGAAAGGAGGGGTTCGGAGGACTGCTGTCCCTTCTCGCGGTGCATGCCGGAAGGAGGGACGGAGAAGAATTGCGTGGCGGCGCTAAGATCTGGACGGTGTGAAACCATATGATACAGCGGCGGCTAGGGTAGAGCCTGTCAGGTCGGTCATGCGAGTAAGACCAAGTACTATAATAGTAGGCCTTTGGCCCAAACCCCACGTCCAAGTCAATAATAGCCCCACTATCCAAAAGAATTAGAAACTTTGATGCGTCCATTAATTATTAATTAATGACTTAATAAATTTTCCGACTCACACCACACTTAGAGCATGGTTAATAGTATAGCCAACATCCGGCTATATGAAGTTGACACATCATCTAGAACCAACCTAATACGTAGCCTGCTTACAATAGTTAGTTCCTTTAGTATAATACTAAATCTTTAATAATGGCCCCACCTTTTGTCTCACAAAGTATGTGTAGTCTGAAATGCCAGGCGTGCAGTGGGCGGTGCCCTCGGTCGGTGCGCCGCTTCAACGGCGGAAGCAGTGAGAGGCCGTGTCGCCCTGACTTGCCATCAATGTGGAGTGGCGGGCTCAGCTGGCGCCGGGTGGGAAGGTTTCAATTTTTGATTCAGTTGCTGTGCTGCTACCATCCAATATTCACATGTGGTTGTTTCTAGAATGAAAAAGGAGGTACTCCTACTTATGTTACTCCCACTATGGCTAGCCTTGCTGTCGGGTGGTTGGTGCGACATATGCCAAGGGATGGCTTATCATTGTGGGAGCCAATAAAACGTCGCCGGTGCCCGGAAACGGGATAAGGCGAAGACATGCACGCCGGCGAATCTTACCCAGGTTCGGGGCTCTCCGAGGAGATAACACCCTTAGTCCTGCTCTGTGGGGTCTCCGCATGATCACTAGATCGATAAGGGGTGGCTACAATCGCTCCTAGAGCTGTTGAGATCAAGGGAGAAGAAAAACAAGGCTAGCTCTTGCTTCTCTCTATCTATGGTGTGTGAGTGTGTGCTATGCTCAGAGGCGAACTCTGCTGAGGTGCGAACCCTTTGCATGGGTGCTCCGGGGGGTTTATATAGGCCTACCCCCCGGGGGTACAATGGTAATCCAACTGGGGTCCGGTCCCAGCCGTCAGTGTCTACGCTCGCCGGCTTCTCCGCCGGCTGCTGGGTCCCGCCGGCTGCCGGCTACTTGGTCTACAGGCCGGTCCCACCGCCTAGGGTTTTGTCGGCGGCTGCTTACTGTAGCCGCGCCTCTCATGATGAGGGCTTTGTCGAGGTGAGCGTGGCTACAGTGGGCCGCCTCAGGGGCTATCACTGTAGCCTTACCTCGTCTTGTCTCCTTAACGGGGCTCCTGCTTCGAGGAAGGGAGTGGCCGGCTTCTGGAGGCCGGCTATGCTCTTGGCCGACTAGGAAGAGCCGGGCCGCCTTCACTCCTCTCTCTAGCTGAAGGGGCCCGCAGTCCTTGGGCGGTACAGGAGTGGGTCGTGGATGACGTCGAGGCTAGCGTGGCTACAGTGCCGAGCCGCACGGGAGACATCCCTCCCGTACGGCCTCCTGTAGCCATGCCCGCCTCGGGCTTCGGGGGTCGTGGGCCGCATTGTGGCCATACCCCGTCAGGTCGCCGTTATGTAGGAGTGGTTGTGGTCTTGGCTGGCTCCTAGGATTTGGCGTCCTTCCTGGCCGGCTTCTTGGAGTCGGCCACCCCGTGGTCGTCCTGGGGAGGAGTCGGTGAGGCTGGGTCGCCTTCCGGGAGTCGGCTTTAGTGGTAGCCGGCCATGGAAAGCGGCCCAAACGCTTGGAGTGCTTGAAGGCCCAAAGGCCTGATAAATTTCTTGAAGAGCCAGGGGTAGTCGGTTAGGCTACCCGTGGCCATTTACCCCGACCCTTGCGCTTGGCTCTTCGCCTCTTCCGAAAGTCGAACAATAATGGTGGTACTACAGTACTACTTCTAGCAATCTGACACCAAATGAACTGTTGCATGTCCACCGCTTGTAAGCAAAAATTTCTCCTCGTGCTGAGAGCCACCGCGCATGCGTTGGCGAGGGAGAAGGCATAGTAAGCAAGCTTCTCGTCGTTCTGTGAGTTCACGGGACACATCAAAGTTATTTAGTAGTACGTACTCTCTCCAAAAAAGGGCTGACCATGTCATGGCTACCATCCCGTGTTCCGTCATTCAGTAGGTGCCATCGAAGTGCATGACTCACTTACGCACTGCTTATCTGATTATCTCCATTTTCTTGCATGACACGTGCACCTTGATGCTAGATGTCTCGCGTGTTGGCAAAAGGATGAACAAAGCTCACGTAAAAAAAGAGTGCAAGAATATAGATTCCCGACGACCGAGGAGGAGCAAGGAACCTCGTGGTGGAGCGTCTGCAAGGAACCTTGCGCGTTTTCCCCTGTTTTTTGCCGCCTGCCCGCCTATAAACAAATAAAATAACATGAACTCTTCGCTAACCACTAGAGACGATACATCAGGATGCTAAGTTGAAGATATTTTATTAGTTTATATTGATAACCATGCAAGAAGCCACGCATGTACAGGATGCATGCAGCCACGCATGTACACACGCCAACGCACTAACTCATGCCGATCCAACTCATGCACAACTGCGCACAACATGGAGCACACAATGCACGTACACAACAGATGCATGCACACACATTCGGCCGCAGAATGCATGCGAATAACACATGCATGCGCACACACTCGGCTGCATGGAGGCGTGCGCCATCTGCGGTGACGTCCGGTTCGTCGTGCTACGGCGAAGCTCACATACAATGATGCCTACGCATCTCTTGCAGCACCTCTTTGCCGTTGTTGCTCAACGACTAGCCAAAGACGAAGACAACCGCAGCCTCGGCCTTAGAGCTAGCACCGATGGAAAAGCACACCCGCTGCACGCACACGAGCATGTACGGAGTGCCCACGACGTGGTGCGTCCCCAGTCGCCTCTACTCCTTCTGCGCACATTGTCTATGAAGGCGGCTTCATGCCTAATGATGATGTGGGTGAGATCTTCTAGGACTCAGATGATGACGAGGAGGGTGTCTCCAACAGCGTTCCTCAGCTCGCACCTCTTGCATCACGGTGGTCGAGCTTGGAGTCATTCATCTGGTACACGTGGCATCTCAGATCTGGACACAAGGTGAGGTGCACCGTCAAGGGGGTCAGGGCGGACCCGACCTCTCACTGCATCCGCTATTTGAAGCGGCGCGCCGGCCCAGGGCGCCCCCCGCTGCACTCTCAGCTGTACCCGCCTCCTCACCGCATTCAAAAACCTACATTTACTAGTATGCATACACGTGCAAGGCACGTCTTAATATAACAGAGTGATTTTGGTAAAAGGGAAAAGAAGTAATATATGTGCTAATAGATTCAAACAAAAAGAAATTATAGTGATGTATAAATGCCGATATTAGTTCAATATTGTAAAAGCGGGAAGTAGTATTCATGCCATAAAACTGTACGTTCATTTAAAAAGAAATGCATGTTGCTTCACTTTTTCCACGTGTTCTTTTTTTTGAGAAATATCCACATAATCCTACTAAACCATCTCGACTGGGCTCAATCAAACCATCTGGTGGTCATGTGGCAACACAACCCATTGGAGCTAGTTATGTGGGTTTAAGGCTACTCATAGTGGGGAGTAACATATACTAGTATCATGCATATGATACTAGTATATGATACTAACTTCATAGTGCATAGTATCATAAAGTAGTATCATAGATTACCATATTTATTGCCATGCATGTCACAAAGTGGCATAGCATTTAACATGATATGGTATCTACCTATGTTACTATAACCCTCTCTCTCTTATTTAATTGTGTGCCACATAAGCATGTTTGCTAGTCCCAAGTGCATGTTACCGGTTATGTTACCCCCACTATGGCTAGCCTAACAGAGGGGTTTGATGGAGGCGAGGAGGCGTGTTCAGCCGGGCGTGCAGCGGACGGCACAGTACTATTCGATTTGACAGCTACTACTAGTATATTATAAAAAACAAAGAAGAGTAGTAGAGATAGAGATAAGAGTAGAGACTAGGGAGGAGCACCATCTACTGCTTCGTGAGCTACTCCTACGCTCCATTCGGCGGCCGCAACATCCCCTACAGCCACTCCCTCCTGCGCTCCATTCGGCGGGCGCTGTTGAAATTTGGGGAGCGCACTCTCGCGACTGCTGGCAGCGAAGACTTCTTCCCCGTCCTCGGCAACCTCTTCCTCAACGACATGGGCGACAACCTCAATGCCAACGGTGCTACTCCCGTTGCACCGTATGTGTTTCTTTCCTTCCTGTTCAAAATCATGGTAGAATTCATGTTTCTAGTCTATGTCCTAGATTTGATCTTTTCATCTACTATGCTAGTCCACATGATTAGTTTAATCTCTGTTATAGAGGTCATGATTTATTTTGTGCTTATTCAGACTAAATCTCCTAGTAACTTGCTCATATATTCAACTGGCGCAACGTCCCCTACAGCCACTCCTGTTTCATGGACGGCCTGGTCGATGCCTCCAAAGAGCCCTTCGTCTACTGCTATGAGTGCCCGATGCCGTTTTGGGGCTTGCAGGCGGACATCGTGCATCACCTCACGTAGGCGTGCGGCGATCACTACTGGCCCTTGCCGGAGAACATCAAGTATGAGACGTGCTACCCGTTCACCGTGCCGGAGTCACTGGAGGATCACCGCCACCTGCTAGTCTCGGAGGAGGACGGCACCGTCTTCCTCTTGATCGTGGGCACCAGCGAGGCCCGCGTAGGCCGCCGCCCCGTCTCTATAGTGTGCGTCAGGGGCGACGCCGCTGACGCTGACACTGACACGAGGTCGATTTACGGGTGCGTGCTCATTGTTACTACCCCTCAGAGGTACGTGGGCGGCGACACTGGCTGGGCTGGCTACATCAAGATGACTAGGACTGTGCAGAGCTGGGACCTTCCCGCCGATGCGGACATGGAAGACGCATGGTATGATTTGGCCCCCAACGAGGTGCACAGGGACTCCAAGGAGGTTCACCTGGACATATGCATTACCAAGTTAAATGTTGATCATTAGTCTTCGCTCAATGTAATCCGCTGTCTAAGCATGTGGAGACTTCCATGCATGATCTTGCTCTATTGGAGTATCGCGCATGAATAAAAGTGTATCCCTTTATGGTTTAGTCTAGAATCTTCCATGTATGAAATTTTTACTATAGTACTAGTGAAAGACTTATAATGAACCATTTCTTACATCTCCTCTGCCCCCTTCCAAGTCATCCTTATTTAATCCCTCTGTGTAGGTGTATAAGGGCATGGTTAATACTTAATAGTATAGCCAACTGTTGACTATAAGAAAGTGCCATGTCATCTGTAGCCAACATGTATAACAATCGATACTCAAAAACTAATTCTTAAAGATCATTTATTGCAAAGCACAATAAGTATTATTTCTTCACAAGTTTTGGATGCAGGTTGAATAGTTGAACGCTTTTGTTTGCAAAAGATACTTTTTTATCTATTTTACCCGGATGTTTGTGAGCTCTAGAGATGAAATAATATTCGAAGAATAGTTTTGCTATGTCTCAGTCGACTGAGACTTCATTATGTCTCAGTCGATGATATAGTCCTTTGATTTTGCATGGAGATTAGTACAAAAAATTTATTTTAGGTTTTTTTATTTTTTTCTTATACTATATCATTTGACTGGGACTTGGACTGAGACCTAGCCACACCCTTCGAAGAAACCTATCAATACCCGTTACACATGAGATGACCCCCACATCCTTTGTCAAAATAAACAACTCCCCGATCAATGCATTTCACTGTTCCGTGCAATGCACGGGCACCTTACTATAGATTAGTACGACCAAAAATTGAACTAACATTATATATAGTATGATAAATGCTGATGCATGTCACCTAAAATTATATCATTCAAAACTATGTTCAAATACTAATCCAACGATATAGTTTTTGTTGACATGCACTAGCATTTTGTCACTTAAATCTTCAGTCAAGTTCAATGGGGGACTAATAAACCACGACCGATGTAGTACTAGTGTAGAGGGCGGCGCTGCACGCGAGTCTCGTGGCAGTAAAGCCATCATATCACAAAACCCAACCACTAATAAGTGGCCTAGTAAAATAAACGGACAAGCAACCATCACATCCCTCCGTCTTGATTGTTCTAGAGCACATGTGAGGTAGCAGCAGTGTACTGTTAATGCGAATCCTACTGATATTGGCCGTTGGATTTAGAAGATCAACGGTTATGATTGATGTTCTTAGTCCTACTTAAAATTGGTACACTATATAGTAATATATATATATATATATATAGTAGTATAGATATAGATATAGATATAGAAACCCGCGTGGAATGCGAGAAACCAACTCCGGCCACACACGTCCGTTCAGGAGCAGGACGCCGGCCAAGCTCCTCCTTCCACCATTTTGTCCACTCTTTCGGCGGCATCCGACGAGCAGGAAGAGCAGTTGCCGTCTGGATGGCCCGCCGAGCCCGGTAGCTCGCTTCTCCACCTACCTAGCCTAGCCCGTCAGAGGTAGTTGCCGCACTAAGCCATTGCATGGTTCTACAGCTGGCCTCTCCAATACAGCTCGAGGAAGAGTGCCAACTTGCTCCACGCTAGCTTGTCGGGGAGCACGGCGGCACGGGCATCGTCGCTGCCCTCGACGCCGCCGCGTCGTACAACGCCTCCAGTGTCTGTGACTGCGCCATCCGCTGTCGACGCGCGCGTAGCTGCGACATGCAGGCAGAGAAAGAAGCCGCCACGGATGTCGACGATGTGATGCGGCTACGCGGATGTGGACGAGGTGACGGGCAGCACGTCCCCGACCGCCGCCATCATTGAGGAAAACTAGAACACGGGAGGCCGCCGCTGATTGTATCCCATGAAGGCCACTGCCGAGGCGACGCCGACGAATACAGCCGGTGTCTTGCTCGATTCTTCTTCTGCCGGATGCTGGAGGAGGACAAAGAGATCGGGCGGCGACCATTTAGATTAGGTATTTTAATTCTACTAGGCTGGTTGTAATGGGAGTATTATAGGTAGTATAATGCATGCCAACTACTCCCTCCGTTCCAAAATATAGGAGTATTATAAGAGCATGGTTAATAGTATAACCAGCTGATGGCTACATGACACTGGCACGTCATCTATAGCCAACCTTGTAGCCTTCAAGTATAATACTCCCTCCATCTAGGTGTCATCTTACAAAAACCAAATAATCCCAAAATACTTAGGCGCGGTGCATTAACTTCTACCTCGTTTCCTGTTTCTTGACATATCAACCAAAGAGATGTGGGTGTGCATGCTTTTAATAACTCGAGACTAGCAAACAAGACATGCAGTGGTTAGTTCATTGCATGCAATGCTATTAATTAGCAAATAAACATTAAGTTCTCTCATCTCTTCCAAAAGTCGAACAATGATGATGGTAATACAGCCGATAGTGTACTACTAGTAAGCAAAGCTTCTCCTCGTTTGCGAGTAGACTGGACACATCAAAAGTAGTGCATTGTCTCCATAAAGGGTTGACCATGTCCATGGCTACCATCCTGTGCTCCGTCATTTAGTGTGTGCTTCTCGTCGTTCTGCGAGTTGACGGGACACATCAAATTTAATACGTATTCAGTACTCTCTCCAAAAAGGGCCGACCATGTCCATCAGTCCATGGCTACCATCCCGTCCTCCATCATTGAGTACGTGCCGTATTCACGTGCCATCGAGGAGGAAAAATATTACTACGTAGTACTAGGTGCCATCGTAGTGCATTACTCACTTACGCACTGCTTATCTCCATTTTCTTGCATGACACGTGCACCTTGATGCTAGATGTCCCACGTGTTGGCAAAAGGATGAACAAAGTTCATGTCAAAAAAAAGAGTGGAAGAACATATATTCCCGACGATCGAGAAGGAGCAAGGAACCTCATGGTGGAGCGTCTGCACTCATGCTATTTTATATTATTTAGCGATATAAAATCAAACAATCATGACCACAGTAGACCGGAAGAGTACGAAACACGGCAGCCACTACTACAAAAACAGCTATAGCAAATATGGACACTAATGGCGCACTGTACATGTGGTGCGCCGTTACTAAATACTAATGGCGCACCATGTGTTGGTGCGCCATTAGTGTGCAAATACTAATGGCGCACCACATCCACGGTGCGCCATTAGTATTTTTTTTAATTTTTTCAAAACTACTAATGGCGCACCGTGGGAGTGGTGCGCCATTACTAGTTCAAAACTAGTAATGGCGCACCACTCCCACGGTGCGCCATTAGTAATTATGTTTCAAAAAAAATTTAAATTTTTTTTATTTTTATTTTTTAAACTACTAATGGCGCACCTTGGGAGTTGTGCGCCATTACTAGTTGAACTAGTAATGGCGCACCATCCCACGGTGCACCATTAGTAACTTGGCCACCACTTCCACCGAATGCACCCCCCCCATGGACCGCCTTTTCAGTTTTAAAAAAATAAAAAAATGATGGAAATGTCAAAAAAATAAAAGAAAATAAGTTTCCCATGTGATATGTGGTCTAGTTCTTGTGAAAATTTACAAATATGAATTTCGACTTTATTTGCAAAATCTCTCGAGAATTTGTAAAATGGGCATAACTTTTGCATACGAACTCGGATGAAAAAGTTTTTTATAGGAAAAATCATCTACTCGAAAAGTTACATCCGAATTTAACTGGGGGAACCCTGTTAAACATTTTCAAAATCCTCAAAAACCTAAAAGAAAAAAAAGATACGGGGCTTTTAAGATCTGGAGAGGCAAAAAAATTCAAACTTACTAATGGCGCACCTACCCATGGTGCGCCATTACTATCTTCCCGCCTTCAAAATTCAAAATAAGTACAAAATATAAAAATTAAAGTTACTAATGGCGCACCTGCCCATTGTGCTCCATTAGTATCTTCCCGCCTTCAAAATTCAAAATAAATCAAAAAAATAAAAAAAGTTAGTAATGGCGCACCTGCCCACGGTGCGCCATTACTATGCCGTATATATGGCTGGGCGTGTTCCTCTCCTCCTTACCTCTTCATTCTTCTCCTCCACTCCACCTCTCCTCCACTCCATGTCCTCCTCTCCTCCACTCCATCTTCCCTTCTCTCCTCCACCATACTACCCTCCTCCTCTCCGGCGATCTACTCCTCCTCCTCTCCGGCGACCTCCTCGTCCTCTCCGGCGACCTCCGCCCTCCTCTCCTCCCCTCCCCTCACGGTTTCTCCTCCCTCCTCTCCGGTGAGCTCCTCCTCACTCCTCTCCGGTGAGCTCCTCCTCCCTCCTCTCCGGTGAGCTCCTCCTCCCTCCTCTCCTCCCATCCCCTCATGGTTTCTCCTTCCTCCTCTCCGATGCTCCGGTGAACTCCTCTCCGGTGACCTCCTCCTCCTCTCCGGCGATGTAGGCGAGCGCCTCTCCGGTGACCTCCTCCTCCTCCTCTCTGGCGAACTCCTCTCCGGCAAAAGAACACGGCAAAAGAACGTACAAGATCCAAAAACAGGAACAAAATTTGAAATAATATGGTGCAAAAAAACGAGCAAAAACCGAGCAAAAAATGGGCAAAAAAATCGCGATCCAGATCCAAATTCAAAATTCAAAAATAGCAATGGCGCACGGTGGGGGTTAGACGGTGCGCCACTACTATTTTCCCGCCTTCAAAATTCAAAAATACTAATGGCGCACCGTGGCCTATACTAATGGCGCACCAGTGGCCTATACTAATGGCGCACCGTGGCCTATACTAATGGCGCACCAGTGGCCTATACTAATGGCGCACCGTGGCCTATACTAATGGCGCACCAGAGGTGCGCCATTAGTATACCAGATACTAATGGCGCACCACTGGTGCGCCATTAGTAAAAAATACTAGTGGCGTGGTACTAGTGGCGCACCAGTAGTGCGCCATTAGTAGGCAAAACTGGTGCGCCACTAGTAGGCCTTTTCCTAGTAGTGAGCCCAGTGTAGTTACATCACACTGTACGTGGCCAACGCACGCTATCACCATATTTCTTGGCCTCCATGCGACACCTAGCTCTAGTAATCCACCAGCGCGTATCGCTTCTTGCCATCTATTGAGGTCGGTTAACTCATCACATGTTAGCGACATGCCAAGAGCATTCTAAAGAAATTACTGTACTCTATTGTTATGCCAAGAAGAGGAAGCACTTTGACCGGCGGACCAAACGAGAGAGGCGTGCCGTGCCGTGAGTGGGTCCAGTTTCTCGTTTTGAACTTGTTTGGTGTAGTACTAACACTTGGTTTTGACTATTGGTTAGATTTTATATAGTCCTCTCCATCTAGTGAATAAGTCATCTTAGATTGTGCACCATGACCAAGGAAGAGGGGAAAACGAGAGAAATTAATATTTATTTGCTAATTAATAGCATTGCATGCAATGATCTAAGGAGGTACTTGCTGTGGGAAAGGTGAAGTGATGGTTGCTTCGCCCGAGCAACTTATTACTCTGGGAATATGGAGTACCAGCGGATTCAAGGAACAGAGAAATGATGGTTGCTTCGTCCGAGCAACTTACTGTGGTGAAGGTGGGGCTCTGTGATTTGACTGCTCACTAGTCATTACTAATGCGGCGCAACGACTAGGGTGAATCTTTCCCTGCAGTTGTGCACTCAATATTGCTGCACGGCAGGTGGAGCCGGATGAAGGATGTCCCACATGTCGGCAAAACAAAGTTGAATTGTTTCTGGCATTGCTATCAATCCTTCAGGATTTGTTTATATGTACGCATAATTTTAATGAAATTGTACTGTGATGATATGAAGGTTTCAACTTTGGTCCCACAGGAAAAAAAGGTTTCAACTTAGGATTCATGTGTCCTCTTGCCTCAAGATTATCTCATTACAACATTCCATCAAATACAAATGAACTACTACCATGGCTGCTAATGCATCTTAATGGTTCGCAGATCAGCGCCAATATTCACATCACAACTGAAGACAAAGTTGTGAGAAGGTGTACAAATAAAGAAAAATATATAATTGATCGATGTTGTTCGTAGGCATGGGTCCATTTCCTGGGCACAGTGTTCATTGCTTGGCAGCTAGTTTCAACCAGCGCTGTAGCCAAAAAGGGGGTGTACGGAGGACACCACAATCCGATCATTTTGTGCAGCTCCACTAAAATCGAGCTGACCATCCCTGTTTGCAAAGATATCCAGTCAGTGTGATTACAATAATAGTGGAACTAGATGAAGAAACGTAACACACACAGAGAGAAGCCGATCACCTCTGCGATCTCTCTTTAGGACTAACTACTTGTTGGAGAAGATTAGGCAGGAGTTGGATGAGGAGGATAGCAAAACCAATCTCCCTTTCTGCAGTCCCACAGAAATGTAAAAACGTTGCCCGTGTGACATTTTGGCAGAACCGCACAAAACACTCTTAAGAAAAAAAAGTGATTTGTGCAGTTCACCAAAAGGTCGCAATAGCAACGAGGTGAAATGGCTAGCCTTGTTTGCAAAAAAGAGGTAGAAAGGAAACAATTACTGGCGAATAACACGAGTTGAAGACACATACGCCGACAAAAAAGAAGCATATTCCATGTAATAAGGGAAAGATAGCAGCATGGTGGTTTATCAAAAATGGTTTGAGGACGAGATTGCAAGATGGAAAGTACGCCAGCCGAGATATGTTTTATGCAAACAACTAAAGAAGATCCACATGCAGCAACGTGGGAAGATGGGCAGTGGAGCAAGGCCGGAGGAAGCTGTACCTAAGGGTCGTCGGGATGTTACTAGGGGGCGCCGGCGGCCGGGATCTACCCATACTGCGGCAGCGAGCAAGTGGCGAAGGCCCTATCGCGCAGGAGCTTGGTCAGAGAGAATGGCGGGTACCGCAGATCGGGACGTGTTGTCTCAACGCCGTCGAACAGAGAAATGATGCACATCCTCCCTTTCCACCGGCGGACGGGATGCGGCCGGATCACTGACCAACGGTGAGAGAGAGAGGCCACCGCCGCCTTGTGTGAGATGGTGTGACGAGAGACAAATCCCGGCAGGCAGGCTCCGTTGTATATAGTGGAGCGGATTTTTCCATTTTCCCCACAGCAATCGTTTTATATTCTGTACTACGCGCCATTGAGGAGGATTATATAACTTTATTTAATACAAACGCGTCAAGTCGAACTTTGTTCCGTCTAGGCGTGGTACCCGACCCTCCTTCGAGTAAACAACCGCTACACGCGTCAAATTATCACGTGGGCTGCCTTTTCATACAGAAACGAACTCCACCGTGTACCCGCGCAGCTGTGGCCTGAATGAGGCGTGAGTACGTGTGTCCTGCGTGCACCTCTTCTTTAGATGCAGGTACGTACGTGGGTGGGTGTGAGAGAGATGGTTTGTGCGAAACCGAGGCAATGTGTCGATGATATCTCAAACAAAAAAAGTAACATATGCAATGTGTGTGAAACAGAGTCATGGATATATCATATATAGAGGGAGCGATCCACAATAAGAGAGTGGAGGGATCATCGGCGTGCGATATCGATAGAATCAAAAACAGGGATGAAGTGTGTGGCTGCGCCATCGATAAAGAGTGCCATCGAATTTGTGTTTGCCTACATCGAAGATACAGGGCGGCCGGCCTACTGGAATTTGAGAGGGCAGAGGTGCAGTTTTTCTCTGTGGCATGGATACCTACCTACAACGTTCGACTATCGGTAGGGGGGAGGGGTAAGAGAGCTAACTATAGAGAGGTAGATCGACTAGTATATGTGTGGAGAGAGAGAGAGACCTAGCTATGTATAGAGGGAGATCGATCGGCATCCATGGATATGTGTAGCAGAGGAATAAGGTTGGGAGAAAGACAAAGGTAGAGTGTCGGAGGGTTGGTGGTGGAGTGGCGTCTCACAAATGGTGGGAGAGGCCTGCTAGACAAACGGAGGGTATGAGTGCAATATCCATAAGAGAGGGCGGGGATGTGTGTCTGTCTATGCACGTGCGTGTGAGAGACGGGTCGGGAGGTATGCAAGGATTATGAGGGGAGACGATATGGTTGTGGTAAGCATACGCAACTACATAGGAAGATCAAGTGTCGTGTGTCCGAGAAAGGGAGATACATAACTAGTGAGGTAAGTCTATCGGTGCGTGGGGAAAAGAATTATAGTCGACCTAGCTATATGTAGGGAGATCAGTACGTATACATGCATGCATGTGTTAGAAGCAAATAAGGTCCGGAGAGATAGACAGGGGAGAGGGGTGCGGCTAGGTGGTGGTGCGAGAGGCCTACTATGTCGAATGGGGAGGAGTGTGCAACTATGAGATCGATGAAAAGAGGGGCGGGAGTGTGCACCTGCGTGGAACTGTATTGGACATAGGGGCATGGATGGTGAGAAGAGAATAGGGGAAGTATGTGTTTGTGGTAGGCATACTTGGCAAGAGAGGTATATCGACCGGTGTGTGCTGGAAAGAAGGAGTCGGTGGGCCTACACACACCGCGGATGAACGACCTAAAGAGAAATAACGAACATGCGTGATGGAGGGGACGCTGAGGGAGGGTGAGAGGGGGGCGGGCGTGTGCATGCACGATAGAAAATTAGCGCTAGCTAGCTACAAAGAGAAGAGGATCGTGAAGGTGTTAAAGACGAACATAGATCATAATTCATTATAAAAAAGTGGATACAGATACTTGAAGAAGATATCATAATGTAAAACATTGATTATAATTTGGGCTAATGTGTGGCTTTTGAAGCTCATGGCTAAATACTTGTCATGATGTAGGGGGCGGGGCACTATACTTTGTGTGATAAACACGACGTACGTATGGAACATGGTTTAGATTATGAATATATAGTTAGTACATCAAATGTACTATTATTTGGAATCAACATCAAGTGTATTCAAAAAATTGAATTCGAGTTCATATAGTACACATAGTTCATATCTATCTCTATAGTAATCATGTAGTGTGTTGTTAAGGTAATACACGAATGATGGTTGAAGTTGGCAATAATCATGATTGTAGATTCTTATTGAAATAGAGGAACGAATTCAAATTCAGTTCGAATTGCAGCGGTAGTATAGACATTTGGAATGCACTAAAATGTTGGCATGAGTAGGTTACATGCATTATACAGCCAGCGAAAAAATTTAATTGGACATAACATCGATCCATACTCCCTCCTTCCATCTATAGAGGGCCTAATGCATATTTTAAGACCGCCTTTGACCATTGACAAGATTAATAGTACATGACATGCACAATGTGAAAATTATATCATTGAAAGCTCCTTTCACACATGAATTTAACGGTGTGCTTTGTGTAAGTTGCATGTCATATATTATTGCTCTAATATTTGGTTGGTCAAATTTAGCCTCGAAAAACGCATTAGGCCCTATATAGATGGAAGGAGGGAGTAGCTTTGAATAGCATTTGTATAGTAAAACAGAACAAGATTCTCTCTTTGTGTGGTGTGAATAGTTTTTATTTTTTCATTTTTTTCGTTGAGGGAAGTGTGAATTGATTTGGTACGTACAAGTACAATATTACATGTTAGGCTTGTCCCTAAAATTCAACACGCGCCTTGTTATATCCCGAAAATTCAGATATCGTGCTCCCAAAACTGGCGCCTTCACAACCCGCGCCTTGCTATCCCGAAATTGCAACGCACGCGAAATCTCCCTCCAGCTGCCAAATCCCGACACGCGAAATCCCCCTTCTAACCCTGAGCCGAAAGGGACGCTAATTCAAATCGGTGGGGGTACTTTTGTAACACACCCTACATTTTGGACAAGCGTGTCCCTAAGTCATGGTTCCCCCTCCCATCGCCTCCTTTTCGCCATTCAAAATCTGCCGCCATAACCTGTCCGCTCTAGCCGCGAAACCCCACCCTCCTCCATCCGCCACCTCACCACTGCCCAGTCGGAGCCTCTTCCCCGACGATGTCGTCCACCGCAATAGCTCAACGTCCCTCATCCGCCTCCCCGGATGAGGATCCGTCATCCATCCCGTCGTCCCGTCGGTTCAGCCGCCCCGTCCTCCACCTCCAAGGAGCTCCGATGATCGCCTCGTCTATCGCGGCTGCTCCATCGCCATAGCGCCGCCTTAACCTGCTCTACCGGAACCGCAGCATCCTCATCGACTCCTCGGACGAAGCCGAGGCCTACTCGGCTCCACCAAAGAGGTTGTACACTCATCGCACCGCACCTTCTCCTTAACTCGACCTCCCGACGCCGACGGTGCTCCAACCCGCACCCCATGGAGTGGCTACCTCGAAGCCGGCGCTGCGAGCGACATCTCCACGGCGGCTCTCCCCAGTGCAAGCCCCTTCGGCGGCGGCGTCCATACCAGCCAGATCTGTTGCTGCTGCTCCGGCTATCGCTCGGTCGCTCGCGCTGCTGCTACTGCTCCGGCTCTCGCTCGCTCGCTCGCGCTGCTGCTCTCCCCTCGCTCGTGCTACTGCTCTGGTTTGATTTAGCTAGACTTCAGTCAACTGAATCGACTTTTGGGTCAGTCGATTTTCAGGGGGTGGTGGGTCTCGCCGGAGTTAAGGAAGAACCACCCACAGCAGGGAGGGGGCTCGCCGGAGAGGTACCCCACTATCTATCTTAGGGTTCTGGGTGGGGTGCTGCTCGCCGGTGGTGGGGTGGGGTGCGGTGGTGGAGTGGTGGCGTGGGGATCGCCGGAGAAAAAGCTTGGCACAGGGGGGCTAGAGGGTTGGCCGGGGCGGCGGCGGACCGAAGGTGGGAAGTTGTTTCGGGGCGGCGGACCGGCGGTGGGGAGTTGTTTCGGGGCGGCGAGGTGGCGGCGGACGGGCGGTGGGTAGTTGTTTCGGGGCGGCGAGGCGGCGCGGGGTTCGGCAGGTGGTGGTTGGCGGCTCAGGGGGGTGTAGATTGAAGATGAACTGCAGGCCCTCCCAAAACTATCACATGTGAAGTGCCTCTCTCCTACCATTGCGTTCACTTTCGACAGTAACATTCAGATTCCACAGTAAATTTCAGTTTCGACAGTTAAGTTCAGAGTCAACAGTTTTTACCTCATCTGTTGTAGTCAGGTGGTTTTTGGTGATGTAAATTTTACATCGATCACTTTTTCGTAATGCATTTTACATCATCTAGTGGAGATGCTATTAGAATCCCACTTGAGATTAACGATGTCTGTCTTGTGCTGCTTCAGCCTTGACGTCTTACAGCTCACCGGAGCTGCTCCAAGGACAGAACGATCCATCACAACAGAGCAGTGCCCTGGACGCCGTCTATAGATTCCTCAGATATTCCTCCACACCTCCGACTGCCACCTCTGCCTCAACTTCTTCAGCGACCAACCCAATGATGCTGAGGTCGACACGGCTACAGCAAAGTGGTTGTACACTTGTCGCATCACTTATTACTCTACATTCATGTCGATCCATTAGGGCTATTGTGGTTCAATGGAAAAACATAGCAATAGGAAATTTTCCTATGGCACTCTACTATTCAATTATTCATGCATTTTGTTGAAAGGAATGGAGCAAAACATCCACCTGTACCTACTTTTCAAAATCATATGCATGAAAACAAGACCAAGTGCATTAGTGGCAGAATAACATTCTAACTGTACATGCTTTCATATGGTTTCACTTTATTTTGGCCATGTTTCTTTGCATTCCTCTGCTCCTCCTTTTCCTGTGAACCAAACACCAAGTTGACAGAAATCCTGTGTTCACAAATGCTCTGTTTCCCATGTGCATTCCTATCCTATTCCGGAGTTTTTTTCCTCCTATCCCCGCGTTTTTAGAATCATGCAAGCCAAATGAGACCTTACAGAATTACTTCAGTTACAGGTAGGTGTCGAAGAAAACTTTGTGTGGTTTGTCCTGCTCCTGCCGCGACGTCATCCACCTCACCTAAGATGCTCCATCGACAGAAGCATCCACCAAACCAGACATCACGACTCCTGACCATCTTTCGCCGCCTCAGATATCCTTCCCTGCCGCCGGCACCCACCACGACTGCATCACCATCATCGACTCAGCAGATGAACCTGAGGAGTACACAGGCCCACAAGCGAGGTCGCACTCTTCTGTTTCTGCTTATGTTATGCATTACTTAATATTACCTGCCACTTTATTGTCCTATTCACCTCTTAGACTCCAAGTCAGGTCCAAATTGATTGTCTGTGGGAACGACACCTATGGGGTCACTGGGATTCCATCTACGGTCGGCGGGCGCGAGGTTGTGCAAACAACAGGTCTGACAGGAAGCACACGGGTCGTTTACCCAGGTTCGGGCCGCGAAGATGCGTAGTACCCAAGTCCTGCTTTGGTGGGTGTATTAACTGTTCTTGTGTTCTTGAGCTAGCTACAGGGTGCAACTTGCCCAAAAGAGCCGAATCCCTCTCCTGGTCGCCTCGGGCCTCCTTTTATAGGCAAAAAGAGGTTGCCACAGTGGCACACAGGAGGTGGAAAGGTCTATAGTTGATAAGCCTATCCTGCGGGACCGTCGGACAAACGCATTTAATGCGCTGCCGACATGTCCCCCTTGCTTTATCGGGGATAGCAAGGAAGCACGTCCCAGCTGTCGCCGCCTCGCCTGGCCTTGACACGCGTCCGAGCTGACGAGGCATCGTGGCGCTACGTTGGCTGGCTGCTGGGCTTGCGCGGTGGTGGAGCCTTCACGAAGGGTTGCATGCCACCAAGCAGGTGGTTGCTTAGTCGGTGTAGAGGCCGCCCGTCGCCACGCAGGTGCCTGTCCAGCTGGTTGAGCTGGCAGCTGCTTGGGGACGGTGGTGGAGTCTTGGCTGGCGTGGGCCTGGCAGTGGCCCCGCTGATGCCTTCGGCAAGGGTTTTGCCGGGGGCCCGGCAAGGGTCTTGCCGTGGCGTTCCAGTCGTCCCTGGCAAGGCACTTGCCGGGGGTCTTGTGGATTTCCTCGGCTAGGATCCCGCCGAGGGTTGCTGTCTTCTAGTCCTCATCTGATCTCACATGTTTATGATCTTGACGAAGATCTGCATGCCACTACAGAGGCGCCTCCCGAGCCTTGGTTCCAATGTAGTTGGTGGTGTTGGGACCCATGGGCTCAAGGGTGGCTTGCTCTGCTGGCATCGGGCAAGTTTCCTCGGCAAGGCCCTTGCCAGGGCTGCGGAGGCTCCCTCGGCAAGGGCCTTACCGAGGGAGTCCAGCTCGCCCTCTTGGTCTCCTGCGCTCTGGTCTTGGCGTTGCCTTGGTTGTCTTGTGCTTTGGCTTCTCTCCGGCTTCCCTCCTCTACCCTGCTAAGTGTGGCCGCGGCGAGTGGCTTTGACTGTCCGTGCACAAGTAAAGGGGTCAAAAGGAGAGCCCCTACTTTTGTACACCGACAGGAGCCCCCGGGTCTGGGCCACACATAAGCGCGACGCATTGTTGGGCCAGGCCCAGAACGGTGCGCGGGCAGGTGGGGCGGATTTTTACCATAGTAACTGTTTCGTCCGCTGTGCTTCCCCACAACCCGCGTTGAACGCGCGACATGGAGGGTCGTGTGTGACGTGGGGGTTGTGTGTGGGGCGGTTCCCGCACGCATGCATCACATCGCAGTAAAGAGGCGGCCCGGACCTTCCCCATAAGAAAAAGAGGGAGGCGCAGAGGCGCGGCTTATTTACTGAGTGGACTTGGGTCGCGGTCTTCAAGACGCCCACGCCTCATGATCACGGGGTGGGGAATGGTCGCCTCACCCGTCCCCTCGATCCTTCTCGCTCGCCACGCGTCCCCCATGCAGGAGGCAGGCGGTGGAGGCGGGAAACCGGGCCATCGCTGATTGGGGCAGCGGGTCGGTCTTCATTCCCTGCGCCTCCGATGGCTGGATTGGTCGAGTGGGGCGGCCGAGCCTCGACGCCGCCCCTTTATAAGGAGGGGGAGGGGCATGTCATCCCACGTTCTCCCAGCATCCATCTTCTTCCACTTCCGCTCCTTCCTTCCACCCGTCATGGCGAGACGGGGCGCAGGCCCTTCAACGGTGGGGGCGAGGGTCGCCGCTCGACAGCGCGTTCCTCCTTCCCACGAGCTCGCGGCGGCAGAGCCGGCCACGAGAGGAAGGGGGAGGGGCGAGGCCGAGGTCCCCACGGCGGTCGGGGGAGAGGGGGACGAGGCGGCGTGATGGCCGTGCCTCCGCCAGTGATGCCGCCCGTGATGGAGGGCCACGTCGGGGACCAGCCCCGCGAGTTCTTCATCAGGCTGCGCCGGCCACCGCGGCGTCGTCTCTGCCTCCCCACCCCATTTTCTCAGGAGATGGAGCTCGATCCGCCCCAGACCCTCAGGCTGCACACGAGGGGCTGTGGGAACGGCGGCACGCGGGTCGACGTCGACTTCCCCGCTCCTCACGTCATGTACCTCCGTCGCGGATGGAAGACGTTTGCTCGCATCCATAGCTTGACGGCGGGGCTCGTCCTCTACTTCAAGTTAATGGAGGGTGGTCTGCTCTCCGTCAAGGTCTTCAGAGATCTTGGAACTCGCCTAAAGTGCTGCGTGGAGAGCTGCTCCGACGATGAAGATTCCTCCTCAAGCGGGAGTGACGAGGAGGACAACAACAGCGGCGACGAGGGAGTCGAGCGGCGGGACGCGGACTCCGACTCTGACTGACCACGTCGCCCTTCCCTCAGCCACGCGCCCTGCCGTGGGCCTTCCTCGTCAAGATCTCCATCGGGGCGCTCCCCGTCGTCTCCTTGGGCGGCTGGCGTAGGAGGGCCAGAGAAGGCGAAGAAGGCGGGTGGCGGCCGTCAAGTCGTAGTACGCGGGCACCGACGCGTTCGTCGCATACTGCCGGCCCGCTGCCACGTCTTCCAGCTCCTTTCCCGGCACGAAGATGTTCTCTTGGTGCCTTCTGCTCCTCGTACCTTGCCTAGGCGCTCCTTTTTCCCTCTTGCTGTCTTGTTCCACCTTCTGAGGAGAGGGACAAGAAAGGGATTACGGGCACCTTATCTCTTTTTAGTTCGTAAGCCTGCGGGCACTTGTTAATTTTAAGACTTGTAATCCCCTTGCTCATGTTTTCAATTCCGTATGAACTGTACCTGTATGGGATATTTTTAATGAAAAAGGGTGTCTGAAGGGTTCTTTGTGTGTGAGCGAGGCCCATGCCAAGGAACAAATCCTTGTTATTTTTAGGATAAACATTGTCGCCCGGCAACAGGCCTTGCCGTCCCCTGACTTCAGTCGACCATTCTCACGCTTTTAGCGGAGGCAAAGGCGAAGTAGAGTTAGGCCCCTCGTTTATTTCCTTGCCACCGCGTCTACGACCCGGTTCTGTCCCAGGGACTTGGGTACAAGAAGAAGGGGGAGCACGGTGGTCTCGGAGTAAAACGAGGTTTCATTTGTCCCAGTTCCATACGGAAATGCATAACAGGGGATGAAGGACTTATCTGAATCCGCAGCCCCTGGCAACCTTGGCTTCCCGTGGTTAGATCCTTGTGTCTTCGGCCCCTGGCAGTCCTGGCTTGCCAGGGCCGGAGTGCCAGTTCGTCTTCTTTCTCCCAAGCGGCCCAGTAGAAGTGTCCATGTGCCCTGCGAACAAAAGAGGACAGAAAGACTCACACTCGACCTCTAGGCTAGGGTTAGCCGTCGCTAAGCACTATCAACCCTAACCGAGGGAGGGACTTAACCTAGCATGCATGCTAAAACATAGGGCGCCAGCACTTCGTTTATTTATGCTCAGGGTCTGCGCCTAGCTTTGTACAGAGGGTTACATGCCTTGTCGGCAAAGCTTGTACAAAAGGTGGCTTGCCGGGAGGCCCGGCAACCGCGCCTTATCGGTAAAACTTGCGAAGATGTTCGATGTTCCAGGAGTTGCTCACTGGGACAGCATCATCGGTCTCCAGGCGGACTGCGCCGAGCCTGGTGACTCGTATTACCCGATAAGGGCCTTCCCACTTCGGCGTCAACTTGTTGGAATTCTTGGCCGACTGAACGTGCCGAATAACAAGGTCGCCTTCCTCAAAGCTTCGGGCATGAACCTTGCGGCTATGGTAGCGGTGCAAGGCTTGCTAGTAGCGTGCTGCTCTCACAGCCGCCCGAAGACGATCTTCCTCAAGGAGCATTGCGTCATCTTGCCGCAATTGCTCTTGCTCAAGCTTGTCATAAGAGAGCACTCGAGGTGACCCGTATGTGAGTTCTGTGGAGAGAACTACTTCTGCCCCATATACCAGGGCAAAGGGTGTCTGGTCTGTGGCTCGATTTGGCGTCATTCTGATTGACCAAAGAACCATCGGCAACTCATCAATCCAGTGCCTTCCACTCTTGTGCAGCCTGTCAAAACTCTTTGTCCTCAGACCTCGCAACACTTCAGCATTTGCCCTCTCCGCCTAGCCGTTGCTCCGTGGATGTGCCACGGAAGCGAAACAGACCTTGTTGCCGAGGTCTTCGATGTATTGCATGAAGGTGTGGCTTGTGAACTGCGTGCCGTTGTCGGTGATGACTCTGTTCGGCACAACAAAACGGCAGACTAGCCCTTTGAAGAACTCGACGGCTGACTGTGCTATCACCTTCCTCACTGCCTCCACCTCCGGCCACTTATTGAACTTGTCGATTGCAACGTACAATTACTCAAAGCCCTTGACAGCGCGGGGGAAAGGGCCCAGGATGTCGAGCCCCCAGACCGAGAATGGCCAGGAGAGAGGAATTGTTTGAAGGGATTGAGCTGGTTGATGAAGCTTCTTCGAATGGAACTGACACGCTTCACACTTGGTTACTAGTGCCGTTGCATCCTAGAGGGGAGTGGGCCAGAAGAAACCCTGCCGGAACGCCTTCCCGGCAAGGGCCCTCGACCCTATGTGAGAGCCACATATGCCTCCGTGTATCTCTGCCAACAGCTCCAGTCCTTCCTCCTGGGGAATGCACTTCAATTTCACACCGTTCGGTCTCTTCCTGTACAGGACGTCATCGATGAACTGATACATAGTAGACCGACGGGCTACTTTCTCCGGTTCTTCCTGCTCCTCAGGAAGCTCCCCTATTTGGAGGAATCGGACGGTATGCTGTGCCAATGCCGGAGCCTGGGGCTCGACGGCAAGGACCAAAGGCATTTCTTCTGCCATGGGAGCGGCCGTCTCTACGGTCAGGGCTTGACGGCCCGCCGGAATCAGTCGCTCCTCGGCAGGCTCAGAATCCGCGGCAACATCCTTGCCGCCGGCCCCCGGGGGCTCAGCGGGAAAGTACTTGCCGGGGCCTAATTTCCTCCATTTGTTCTGCTCCGTTGATAGTTCGACGGATGGTTGAGCTAACCGAAGCAAAAAAGTACCTGGTTCCATAGGTAGCTTGAATGTAGCGCGCTTTGACAGGTAATCGGCGATGTCATTCTCCGCTCGGGGAACGTGCTCCGCTTGTATACCATCAAAGCGCCCCTCCAGCTTGCACACCTCATCAATGTAGGCCTCCATCAATGGGCTCTGATAATCTTTGTTGACTTGTCCGACGACAAGCTGCGAATCACCTCTGACGATGAGCTTCTTGACCCCGAGGTCTACCGCGATCCTGAGACTGGCAAGCAACCCCTCGTACTCAGTAGTGTTGTTGGTGGACATGTCCCTGGGAAAGTGCATCTAGATTACATACTTGAGGTGCTCTCCGGTGGGTGCGACGAGCAGCACACCAGCAACGGTGCCTTGCAGCGAGAAAGCCCCATCAAAGTACATGATCCAGTTGTGACTTGCTTCCTTGCAGGGAGAGTGGTCTCCTGGATTTCCTCGTTAGGCGTTGAGGTCCATTCTGCAATGAACTCCGCCAAGACTCTGCTCTTGATTGTCGAAGTACTTTCAAAATTCAGACCAAAGCTTGAAATCTCCAAGGCCCACTCCATAATCCTTCCGGCCGCGTCTGGGTTGTGCAGTATCTGTTGTAATGGGAGGCGGGTGACAACGCTGATTTCGTGTGCTTGGAAGTAGTGACGCAGCTTCCTCGAGGCCATAAGGAGGCCGAAGAGCAATTTCTGCACACCAGAGTACCTTGACCTAGCCCCTTGCAGGAGGGAGCTGACAAAGTAAACCGGGTGCTGCATCATCTTCTTCTTCTGCACCACCTCTTTTGATTGCATGGGCCCTGTCCTGATGGCGTCAGACTCTGCCGGGGGCCTTGCCTTGCTGGCATCGGGCCCTGCCGGGGGAATCTCTAGCTTGCCATCCGTCAGTCCCGCCATCGCCACAGCCTCTTCATCGACCTCCCTCTGCGCCACTAGCGCGGCACTGACCACTTGATTCGCCACCGCCAGATACAGCAGCGACGGCTCTTGTGGTCTAGGCGCAACCAATATTGGTGTAGAGGAAAGGTATTTCTTCAGATCCTGCAATGCTGCCTCAGCCTCTGCGGTCCACCCCATTGGGCCCGCCTTCTTCAAGATTTTAAAAGAGGGAAGGGCATGCTCAGCGGACTTGGAGATGAATCTTCTCATGGCGGCAACGTAGCCAGTGAGCCGATGCACATCCTTGATCCGCTTGGGTGCCTCAATCTGCTCAATAGCCTTGATCTTGTCCGGGTTTGCCTCGATCCCGTGCTGCGACACAAAGAACCCGAGAAGTTTGCCAGACGGAATGCCGAAGACACACTTCTCAGGGTTCAACTTGAGGTTGATCTTGCGTAGGTTGGCAAACGTCTCTTCTAAGTCTTGTACAAGGGTAGCCTTGTCCTTGGTTTTGACCACTGTGTCATCCATATAAGCTTCCATATTGCTATGTAGCTAGGGCTCAAAACCAATTTGGACCGCCCTTGCGAATGTCGAGCCAGCACTCTTCAACCCGAAAGGCATCCGTAAAAAGCAATACGTACCACATGGGGTGATGAATGTTGTCTTCTCTTCGTCTTCCTTTGTCATGAAGATCTGGTGGTAGCCCGAGTAGGCGTCAAGGAATGATAACAGATCGCACCCGGCCATGGAGTCAGCAATCTGGTCAATGCGTGGCAATGGGAAGGGGTCCTTAGGACAAGCCTTATTGATATCTGTGTAATCAATACACAACCTCCACTTCCCGTTCGCCTTGCGCACCACTACCGGATTGGCCAACCACGTCGGGTGGAGCACTCCTCTCACCAAGCCCGCTGCTTCCAACTTCCTGATCTCCTCTGTGATGAACCGCTGCCGTTCCAAAGCTTGCTTCCTGACCTTCTGCTTGACAAGTCACGCATGGGGACAGACAGCAAGATGGTGCTCAATCACTTCCCTGGGTACGCCGGGGATGTCGGATGCTTGCCATGCAAACACATCAACATTCGCCCGCAGGAAAGTGACGAGTGCGCTTTCCTATTTGATGTCGAGGGTGGAGCTTATGGTGAAAGCCCCTCCCGTGACATCCTCCTTGACGGACACCCTCTTGGTCTCCTGTGGTGCAGCTCTGGATTTCTTGCTCTTGCTGGTGGAGCTCTCTGGCATGTCCTCGACGGTAGCACAACACTCCGAAGAGGTGCACTTGCCAGAGTGGGTGCGAGAGGTCTTGCCGGTCTTCTTCTTCCCTCCCGGGGCTTCAGCGGCAGGAGCAAGTGCCTTGGCGGCAGCTGCTGCAACTGCTTCTCGGTAGAGTTGGTCAGCGCAGATCAGCGCGTCCTTCTTGCCGGAGGGGACGGTGATGATGGTCATTGGCCCAGGGATCTTCAGCGTGTTGTAGGCGTAGTGCGACGCCGCCATGAACTTGGCTAGTGTCGAGCGGCCGAGGATCCCGTTGTAGGGCAAGGGGATCTCTGCTACATCAAAGACAATCCTCTTCGTTCTGTATTTCAACTCGCCTCCAAACATCACCGGCAATGTGACCTTCCCCTTCGGCTGGCTCCTTCCCGGGTTGACCCCTTGAAACGTGCCCGTTTACTCGAGGTCTCCATCAGGAATTTGCAGCCTTTTGATCACAACGGGTGAGATCAAGTTCAGACCGGCCCCGTCGTCAACCAGCATCTTGTTCACCTTGAGGTTGCGTATCGTTGGTGAGACCAACAACGGCAAACACCCGACCGCAGTTCTGCGGTCAGGGTGGTCCTTGGCGTCAAAGATGAGGGGTGTGCTGGACCACTTCAGTGGCTTCTGAGCGTCGAACGAGGGCTCCGCTGATGTGATCTCATGCGGCCATTGTTTGAGCTAGCGGTGAGAAGTATGGAGCGAGGCGCCACCATCGACGCACATGGCCTCCGTGGCCTTCTGAAACTCATGCTCGCCGGGCTTGTCGTCCTCGTCATGATCATCATCCTCCTGCTTCTTGCCGCGGCCCTGAGCGGGCCTCTCTTGCTGGTTATCCTTTCTGCGGCGACCTCCTTGGCTGCCATGCTTCTTGCCGGATCCTTCGGCACCATCCTGACCCTTCTCCTTGTTCCACCTCTCATACTTGGCCTTTTGCTTATCGGCAAGCAACTCGACTTGTTGGCAGTTCTGGAGGTCGTGGCCCTTGGTGTGGTGGATCTTGCAATACTGCTTGTTGGAGCCTCCGGGCTTGTCGGTGACTACCAAGGCCCGGAAGGCGGCGCACCCGGCAATCTCCTTGCCGGGGTCGTCTGCCTTGGCCTTCTTGGTAGTGTCGGTGTCGTCGGATCCCTCGACGGCAAGCACGGCCTTGCCCTTGCATTCCCTGTTGCGACGCCGGCCCTTCTTCGTCGGGGCGGCGGTGTCTTCATCAGTAGAGTCGGTTTCTACGCTGATGTCCTCGCCGGGGTACTTCCTTCCCTCTTTAGCCCGGGCGCAACTATCGGCCAGAACATAAAGTTCGGCCACAGCCTTAACCTTGTTCATCGCCAGCTCTTCACGCATCTTGCGATTGCGCACGTTCTGATGGAACGCGCTAATCACGGCGGCAGGATGAACATCGGGGATGTTGTACTGCACCCGGCTGAACCTCTGTATGTACTTGCGCAGGGTTTCCCCTTCCTTCTGGGGAATGATATGCAAATAACTGGCCTGGCCATGAGCTTGGTGGCCTCCAGTGAAGGCACCAATGAACTCATGGCACAGATCCGACCAAGAAGAAATGGAATCCGCCGGCAAGTGCATCAACCAAGACATGACGTTGGGCTTCAGTGCCAACGGGAAGTAATTGGCAAGCACCTTGTCGTCGCGAGCTCCAGCAGCTTGCATCGCGATGGTGTAGATGCTGAGGAATTCTGACGGATGGGTCTTGCCGTTGTACTTCTCGCCGACGTCGGGCTTGAACGTGCAGTGGGACGGCCACTGGAACTGCCGCAACTCATGGGTAAATGCTGGGCAACCCACCTCATAAGGTAGGCCGCCGGAGCCCCCCAATGCTGGGTGGTCCATAGCGGGCCCCGCCCGCTTATCTGACTAGTGACGTGTATCGCGCCAGTGCTCGATGGTGGTTCGAGCGTCTTCATGGGCTCGCTCCTGAAGAATGTGGCGCTGATCGCGGTGGGTCCGTGGGTCGGATGAAGCTTTGGAAATGTTATCAGAAGCGTCATCATGACGGACCGACACCCGCGATGGCTGGCGTGGAGGAGGAGAGTGCACCATGGCCGCGGCGCCTCCGGCTCCTCCACCGCTGTCGTGCGGTGGTTCAATGGAGCGCCGGCCCGAGGGCCCCGCCGGCCATGGCTCATCTTTGTTGGCCAGGGCGACGAGGCTCCGGATGGTGGCTCTCCACTTGTCGAGCTACTCCGTAGCAGGAGGGATGTCGAGGAGCAGCTGCGCGTGCGCTAGAGCTTTATCTGGCGTGGGTGGTGGCGAAAGCTGCGTGGACCGTGGCGCTCTTAGACTTCTAACCACATTAGAAGGAGCTCTATCACGGCCCAGTGGCTGCGTGCTATTTTTGCCAACACTTCGGCGGGCCTGCTGGCCTCCTTCGTACCGCAGATGATGCACAGGGCTCTTCCCACGGCGGTGTCCAGGGTCACCGATGTGATGACGCTGCTTGTCACGCACACCCTGGGAAGAGCGCACCGTGGGCGCCGGGGTGGGCGTCTTGGAGGTCGCCGCGCCGCCCGTGGGTGGCACGGTGACGCCCCCGGAGGGCCTCGCGCCGCCTGCGGGGGGCCCAGCTCTGTCTCTGGATTTTGCAGCATGCGGCCCGTCGTCTCGCGCACGAACAACGCTGCTCGCCAGGCTCTGACTGCCAGAGCGATGTTGGTGCTCACGGGCTGCGCCTCGGGTCCTATCCACGACCGGCCCGCTGCTCGCCCGCACCGGTACGGGTCGTCCGGCTCCCGACGAATCGACCGCTGTGGCCTTCTTCTTCTTGGGATCCATGGCGATGAAGAATTGCTAGGCTAACTTCTAGACCAGATTCTCACAACAGCGCCCCCTACCTGGCGCGCCAAAGATGTCGGTGGGAACGAACCCTATGGGGTCACTAGGATCCCTCCTACGGTCGGCGGGCGCAAGGTTGTGCAAAGAGCAAGTCTGACAGGAAGCACACGGGTCGTTTACCCAGGTTCGGGCCGCGAAGATGCGTAATACCCTAGTCCTGCTTTGGTGGGTGTATTGACTGTTCTTGTGTTCATGAGCTAGCTACGGGGTGCAACTTGCCCAAAAGAGCCGAATCCCTCTCCTGGTCACCTCGGGCCTCCTTTTATAGGAAAAAAGGGGTTGCCACAGTGGCACACAGGAGGTGGAAAGGTCTATAGTTGATAAGCCTATCCTCTGGGACCGTCGGACAAACGCATTTAATGCACTGCCGGCGTGTCCCCCTTGCTTTATCGAGGACAGCAAGGAAGCACGTCCCAGCTGTCGCCGCCTCGCCTGGCCTTGACACGCGTCCGAGCTGATGAGGTGTCGTGGCGCCACGTTGGCTGGCTGCTGGGCTGGCGCGGTGGTGGAGCCTTCACGAAGGGTTGCATGCCACCACGCAGGTGCTTGCTGAGTCAGTGTAGAGGCCGTCCCTCGCCACGCAGGTGCCTGCCCAGCTGGTTGAGCTGGCAGCTGGTTGCGGACGGTGGTGGAGTCTTGGCTGGCGCGGGCCTGGCAGTGGCCCCGCTGATGCCTTCGGCAAGGGTCTTGCCAGGGGCCCGACAAGGGTCTCGCCGTGGCGTTACAGTCGTCCCCGGCAAGGCGCTTGCCTGGGGTCTTGTGAATTTCCTCGGCTAGGATCCCGCCGAGGGTCACTATCTTCTGGTCCTCATCTGTTCTCACATGTTTATGATCTTGACGAAGATCTGCATGCCACCACAGAGGCGCCTCCCGAGCCTTGGTTCCCATGTAGTTGGTGGTGTTGGGACCCATGGGCTCAAGGGTGGCTTACTCCACTGGCATCGGGCAAGTTGCCCCCGGCAAGGCCCTTGCCGGGGCTGCGGAGGCTGCCTCGGCAAGGGCCTTGCCGAGGGAGTCCACCTCGCCCTCTTGCTCTCCCATGTCACTGGTCTTGGCGTTGCCTTGGTTGTCTTGTGCTTTGGCTTCTCTCCCGCTTCCCTCCTCTGCCCTGCTAAGTCTGGCCGCGGCGCGTGGCTCTGACTGCCCGTGCACAAGTAAAGGGGTCAAAAGGAGAGCCCCTACTTTTGTACACCGACATTGATGTTGAAACTTGAGTTCTAAATTAGTTGTGGGGCACATATCGAGGCAGCAATGAATAGTATCTCTGTCTAATATCTGGTTCACCTAGGGTATGCCTATGTTGTTCATGTTGGGCGGGAAACAAATAGTAAAGCAATCATCATCTATTTTTTTATTAAATTAAAGCAATCATCAGCCTGCTATCATTATTTTTGGAACCATCCACTGGTTGTTACCATTACTCTAGATTTCTGCATGCTCGCCTTACATAATCTCACTATATTTTTTTGTATGCATGTCAGATATTGTACACAGTCATGCTGGACATGTAGAGAAAAAGAGAAGAGTTTTGCGCGGCAATACAATGTCATGCAGACATTGCTCCATGGTGGGTTCAATGGCAAACCCTCCCCCCTCTCCAGATTGTAATCCAGAGGAAGATATCTATTCTGAGGCGGATTCAGACGTAGCTGACCACTCCTATTTACCCCCCAAGGTGTTTGCTCTAACTTGGCACGATGATGTTAGTCATATCATGCATATGTTGCCTTGCAGCGCCTACTTTCGACATCATATATGTCATCTTCTTAGTTTAGACATGTTCTGTAATGCCACCTGTTTAGTTTCAATATCATATATGGGAATTATGCAGTCTCATGTCTTTTAGCCAGCCATAATATATGTGAAATGTGCGATGCCATCCTGTTTAACCAGGCATCATATATTTGAATGATATCTAGCCCATCCTTTTCTTCATTAAATTTCCATTTGTCGACAATGTTCATACATTAAACTACTCTTCCTGTGAATCAACCATTTGAGTGGGTGATGGAAAAATCTGGAGTGAAAACAAGGCCTTCAGACCAGACAGTGCTACCTGTCGAAGCAAATCTTTTGCTGGGTCCCGATAGCTCCTCAGAGATGGATTCAGAGACAGATGACCAGTCCTATTCCCCCACCGAGGTGTGTACTCTAACTTGGCACGCTTCTACTGCTCATATCATGCATATGGTGTCTTGCATTGCATAGCTTAGACATCATATACACAATATTCAACACCATGTTCTTAGTTCAGACATCATATATGCGAATGCCCTCTGCTTAGCATATAAATCATATATGTGAATTAAATCCTGCGATCCTGGTTACTTATATAACATGTATGTGAATTATGTCATGCGATCATGTTTAGTTAATCATCATATCTTTGAATTATGTTATGCTATGTTATCCAGTTTAGATAGACATCATATATGTGAAATTATGTCATGCTATCCATTTTAGTTAAACAATATACATGTCAGTTATTTAATGCCCTCTTTTTTCCACACTATCTATTGCATCTGTCTCTCATACAATGTCTGTACATTCAATTATGTTTCCTGTTTATCAGCCTTTTGAATTGGAGCGGGTGATGGCAGTATGTAGCGGAGTAAAAACACGGTCTTCAAATAAAACAGTGCTACCTCTTGGTGGAGATAGCACTCCGGTTGTACATGCACGAGAACCAGCCCTACCAGACATAACCCAGACTCTCGAAGATTTTACCCCTACTACGATGGACAGAGAACCAGCTTCACCCAATCTAACCCCAACACCAGCAGATAGTAACCCAGTTCCTATTGACACAGCACCATCTCCACCACAGAGCTCCCAAACAAGAGTAGTTAGTAAGGCAGCTCCAGTGCCCAAAGCACCAGTACTACCACGGCGAACCTCAATTCCACCAGTTAGTACACCTAGTCCTGTGGAGGAAGCACAACCAGCCCTTCATAGTTTAGCATCTATCACATTTGATGTTGTTAAATCCTATGTGCGTATCTTCCCATCATGGAACTATTATATTGAAGATGAAGGAAAATGCCAGTTGCAGGTGTTTGTCCAGGAGTTACGTGTAAGTAATGTTATTCATGGCAATTACTTTGCTTTGTCCCATACATTCTACCTCCATGATGGTTATAATACAACAAATTTTCCCATTTTTCTCTATAGAGAAGGACCGATTTGGAAACTCAGGATGAGGTAACCTGTGCTAATACCTCTGCTATCTTCAAGAATGCTTGGTGGCAGTATCGGAATTACCAGAATAAAACGTACTTCACTGGCAAAGAAACTCATCAAATTCCCTTACGTTCAACTGAGACACATTTACTGGACGATGACTGGGAACGCCTTGTTCTTTACTGGTCCCGAACCAAGAATGTGGTAAGGTCTATGAGCTCATTTTATTTTAAGTACTATATGCTTGCGTCTTACTATACTCTGTTCATGTAGAACATGTGCTTAAACCTGAAGAACAACTGTTCTCATTTAAGATTCCATTGCTATCGTGCATACTGCTTTGCTCTTGTATCACTGTATTTACTCATACAAACTTATTTTTAAATTGAACTATCCAATGGAAACTCCAATGGCACAACAGGTATGTTTACGCATATTTGTTTAACAGGTTTGCTCTTATAAATAGCTTTGTTGATTTCAATTTCAATTGTGGATACAATTGACTTCTCATATCATGCACATTACTAGCATCATAGCAGGGCCAATAGTGTTGCTATACATGTAGACCCGTGGTACCCATATGAAATCGTGTTGTGCCGTTTAGTTTCCCACGATTTGTATTATTTCAGTGCTACTTTCTCTTGAACTGATATGATTTGAACCGTGTCTCTATTTTGATTTGGCAAGACCATGCAGTGACCATAGGATATAGATATATGTTTGTTTGATGCTTTTATAATGTACTACTTGGCAATAGAAGACTTGGTAGTTTAATCTTGTCCACCTTACTAATAAACTTGTCGGGTGGTTGGTTCGACATATGCCAAGGGATGGCTTATCATTGTGGGAGCCAATAAAACGTCGCCGGTGCCCGGAAACGGGATGAGGCGAAGACATGCACGCCGGTGAATCTTACCCAGGTTCGGGTCTCTCCGAGGAGATAACACCCCTAGTCCTGCTCTGCGGGGTCTCCACATGATCACTAGATCGATAAAGGGTAGCTACAATCACTCCTAGAGCTGTTTAGATCAAGGGAGAAGAAGAACAAGGCTAGCTCTTGCTTCTCTCTATCTATGGTGTGTGTGTGATGCGTGGGTGTTAACCTAGAAGCCAACCCTTTGCATGGGTGCTCCGGGGGGTTTATATAGGCCTACCCCCCGGGGATACAATGGTAATCCGGCTGGGAACTGGTCCCAGCCGTCAGTGCCTACGCTCGCCGGCTTCTCCGCCGGCTGGTGGGTCCCGCCGGCTGGTGGGTCCCGCCGGCTGCCGGCTTCTTGGTCGACAGGCCGGTCCCACCGCCTAGGATCTTGTTGGCGGCTGCTTACTGTAGCCGCGCCTCTGATGATGAGGGCTTTGTCGAGGTTAGCGTGGCTACAGTGGGCCGCCTCGGGGGCTATCACTGTAGCCTCACCTCGTCTTGTCTCCTTAATGGGGCTCCTGGTTCGAGGAAGGGAGTAGCCGGCTTCTGGAGGCCGGCTATACTCTTGGCCGACTAGGAAAAGCCGGGCCGCCTTCACACCTCTCTCTGGCTGAAGGGGCCCGCAGTCCTTGGGCCGTACAGGAGTGGGTCGTGGATGTCGTCGAGGCTAGCGTGGCTACAGTGCCGAGCCGCACGCAAGACGTTCCTCCCGTCCGGCCTCCTGTAGCCATGCCCGCCTCGGGCTTCGGGGGTCATGGGCCGTACTATGGCCACACCCCGTCACGTCGCCGTTATGGAGGGGTGGATGTGATCTTGGCCGGCTCCAAGGAGTCGGCGTCCTTCCTGGTCGGCTTCTTGGAGTCGGCCACCCCGTAGTCGTCCTGGGGAGGAGTCGGTGAGGCTGGGTCGCCTTCCGGGAGTCGGCTTTAGTGGTAGCCGGCCAGGGAAGGCGGCCCAAATGCTTGGAGTGCTTGAAGGCCCAAAGGCCTGATAAATTTTCCGAAGAGCCAGGGGTAGTCGGTGAGGCTACCCGTGGACATTTACTCCGACAGTAGTCCCCGAAGCTGATTGGGCTTCGAGGTGGAGTGGGGTTCAAGAAGCTCGATCAGCTTCCTATCGTGACAAGCCGGCAGCTGGGAGCCGGCCTTGGTCAGGCGCGCCGCCTTAGTCAAATTCTTCTGGAGTCGGGGGGCGGGAACCCGCAGGCACGTGCACCGGGCCACGGGCCGGCCTCGGGCCGTTGGCGTGCCACGTGGCCGGAAAGCTTGCCAGCCCACGCGCGTGACGGGACGTCGCCGCAGGGAGGGGGCCCGCCACGCCCGCGCCCCCGCCCAGGCGCGGATCCTTTGTATCTCGAAACCGCTCGCACGTTCCGTGCGGCAGTTTCGGCTCACACTCATGCGTAATAAACGCGAGACGTGGGGGGAGTGGGCGCAGTTAATCCCACGTCTCCCCCCACGTCCGGCCTCTTCGGCCGCGTGAGGCTATAAGTAGGGGGAGGTGGAGGGCGGCAGGCCCTCGCACGCTCCTCCTACTTCCACCGTCTTCTTGCCTTGCTCGTTCTCGCGACAGCGCCTCGCCGCCGCGCTCTTCCTCCGCACGCTCCTCCGCCGCCGTGCTAGCTTCCGCTATGCCTCCCCACGTAGAGCAGCTTGGCGGGGATTGGGACGGCTCCATCGTCCATAACGACCACATCGACTTCCTCCGCGACACCCGGCGTCTGCCCAGCGCGGACAAAGTGGAGGTCCGCCTCGCGCCGGAGAAGGAAATCAGGCCGGCGCCGCGGGCGGGCGAGCGGGTGGTCTTCCGCTCGCACTTCCTGCGCGGCTTCGGCCTGCCAGTGAGCGCCTTCTTCCGCTCCTGGCTGGAATTCTATCAGCTCCAGCCGCACCACCTCACCCCCAACGCGGTGGTGCTGCTGTCGGCCTTCGTCACCCTGTGCGAGGGCTATCTTGGCGTCCTCCCCACCCTCGAGCTCTGGGGGGAGTTCTTCCAGTCGAAGCTGGGCACGCGCGTGCGGGGCGTGCCGGCTCAGACCGGCGCCTTCATCGCGTCGCGGAGATCAGGCGCCGACAACCCCTTCCCCATCATCACGCTGATCCAATCAGTGAAGAAGTGGCAGAAGTCATACTTCTACGTGCGGAGCATCGCTCCCCGGGGCGACTACCTCAACTTGCCGGCCTACGTAGCCGGCCCACCGGCGGGCAGGCTGCCCCAGTGGTCCTTCCGGGCCGTGACGCTGTCGCAGGCAGGAAACGCCGCCATCGCCCGCCTGCGGGTGATGGTCCAGTCGGAGGGCCTGACGGGGCCCGACCTCCTGGCCGCGTTCGTCATGCGCCGGGTCCTTCCGCTCCAGAGCCGGCCTCATCTGATCTGTCAGATGAGCGGCCAGCTCGATCCGAGCCGAATGTGCACCAAGGAGATGCCGCAGCACGACGCCGCCGACATGGTGAATTACCTCGCCAACTGCCAACTTTCCGAAGACTGGCAATTCGGCAAGGAGCCATATAGCCGTGCCAATCCTCCGCCTACGGTATGCTCCCCTCATCTCTTTTTATCTCTCTCTCTCTCAGCTTTGTCGCCGAGTTCCTCTGGGCCGGCTCTAACTCAGTCGGCTTGCTCTTTTGACAGAGTCCTCTGCATCGGCCGGCCGGCGGGACAGACGTGGAGCGCCGCTTCCTCCCCGACCGGACCGAACACGACCAGGAGGACCCCGACCTGGGGGCGGTCCATATGGAGGATGCCGTTGAGCCGGCCGGTGGCCAAGCCGGCGGCGAAGCAGGCGGCTCCGGGTTCACCGCTACCTTTGACGACTGGCCGGACGAGGACGAAACAGAAGCCGTCCCGCACCGCCAGCCGGCATCCGGACGCGGCGCGGGCTCCTCCGGCGCGCAGCCTGCTCGGGGTAGAGGCCAGAAACGTCGCGCCGCCCAGGGCATGTTCGGCAGCCGGACGAAGAAGCCCAGGGGTGGGGCGGCAGCCACCAAGCGAGAAGAGGCGGCCGCGAAGGCGGCTCGCTTCCGCAAAGTGGTGAAGCAGCCGCAGACTGTGTCGGCGTAAGTTCTCTCTTTCTATGTACTCTCCTTCTTTCTTTTCTTGGGTGGTTCTTGAATCTTCGTCTTCTTTTTCAACGGTCAGAGCTCCGCTGTCACTTGAGCGGGCGGCTGCCGGCTCCGTCGTCGAGTCGCCAGGGGGCTCTGGGAGCACCACTTGCCGCGTAGATCCCCGCGCCGCCCTCCTGGAGGCGACGGAAAGGAACGCGCGGGAGGTGCGGGAGGAGCAGGAAGCGCGGGAGGCGGAGGCACGGAGGGTAGCCGCTGCCCAGGCAGCTCGGGAGGAGGAGGCGGCGAAGGCGCTCGCCGAGGCCGCAGCCAAGGCCCAGGCAGAGGCCGAGGCCGAGGCGGCGGCAGGGGAGGCTTTGATGGTCACCCCCCTGCGCACCATGGCGCCAGGGGACGTCGATCCCTCGCCAGGGGGAGCCAGCGGTTCCCAGCCGGGGCTGGGAGGAAGCGGCGACGACGTCATCATCTTGGGGGAGGCGCCGGGGCCGACTCCTCCGACTAGGGCGGCCCAAGGCGGCCAGCCTGAGCCTGCGCCCGCACAGTCGGCGGAGGGCGAGCCGGCCGCGGGAGCTGAGGTGGCGGTCCGGGTTCCGCCAAGCCGGCGTGCAGGGAAGGCCGTGTCGGAGCCGCAGAAGGCTGCGTCGGAGCCACAGCCGGCCGTGGGCTCCAGCTCGTCGGCCCGAGACGCGGAGGCGGCCAGCGCTACCTCGGGGTGGACGCTGGGCGGAGGAACAGCCGTGGTGAACGTCGCTGCACAAGACGTCCGGACCCGGCTCCAAAGCCAAGCCGCGGCGCTGAGGCAGTTCACCGACGAATTCCTCGCAACGCGGGCAGCCATCCGGGTTAGCATTCCTATCTTGTTCTTTCTTGATCTTGATTTCTCTTCTTGATCTTGATTTCTCTCGTGGGGGCGCGTCAGCGCACCCACTGGGTGTAGTCCCCGAGTTCCGAGTCGGCTGCTGAGCAGGCGGCTTGGAACTTCTTGGAGATTTTGTCTTTGCTGCTTTTGTTCTCACTTCGGTCTTCTGTCCCTTTTGCAGGACTACCACAACCTCCGAGCGGCCGCCTTCAACTCCAAGGCTCGGGAGCTGACTCAGAAGACCGCCGATCTTACTGAGAGACGAGGTATGTGACTTGATCTTTATCTCATGTGGGGTCGCGTCAGCGCACCCACTGGGTGTAGTCCCCGAGATTCGGGCCGACTGCTGAGCAGTCGGCTCGGATCTTCATTGATGATTTCTCATTGTTCTTCTTCTTCTTCTATCTCTGCAGCGGCCAATGCCGGTCTGAGGGCACAGCTGGGGGAGTCCCAGACTGCTCTTCGTGCCAAGGACGCGGAGCTCGCCGCCTTGGTGCAGGAGCGCGACCGCCTGGTCAAGAAGCTGGCCGACCAGGAGGAAGGCCACAAGGCGGCGCTGAAGGCTGCGCAGGATCTTGAAGCCACCCTCCAGGCCGAGTTCGAGACGGAGGCGGCTGGCTGGGCAGAGGCCAGGCAGACTCTGGTCTCCGGCTATGGCCAGATTGAGGATCTAGTTGACGGTAAGTCGTCTACCCCTTCGTCCTTTCTTGCCATCTGCCACTTTGGCTTGTTTTTCTGATTTCGGTGTTTTTCTTTTCTTTTCTCCTTCGCGCAGAGTACTTCCCTGGCTACTCAACTGCCGCCAACCAGGCCATCGAAGCCCGTCGCCAGGCGAAGAGGCAAGCCAGCTTCGAGATCTCGCCAACCGCCGGCCGCTCGCTGGAAGAACAGCTCCTGGCGATCCAGGCTCGCATCCAGCCGGCTCACAGGCTGCTTCGCCGGCTTCAGCGCGCGGGATTGCAGGTCTTGGCCGCCCTCTGGCCCGGCCAAGTGGTCCCTCGCACCCCCAGTCGGACCGCCGACTGGCTGGAGGTGGCAGTCGGCCGCTTCGAGGCTTTGAAGGCGTCAGCAGCTCGCTCTGGCGCCAGGCGGGCGCTGGAGTTCGTCAAGGCCTGTTATCCCGGCCTGAACCTGGACCAGCTAGCTACCTGGCGGCAGCAAGCCGACACGGAGCTGGAGCCGGCGCGGCCGGCCATCATTCGGCGGGCTTCAGCGATCGCCGACTACACCGACACCAACGTCTTCGCCCCCGAGGTGGACGACAATGGAGTCGCCCAGCCGGAAGATTGGTTCGGGCTGGACCCGGCGTACGGCGAGGACTCGGCGGAGGAGATCGACTCCAGCGACGAGGGCGAAGAGGAGGAGGAGGAGGGTGAAGACGCCGAGCCGGCTGGCGGAGTAGCCAGCCAGCCTGACCGCGCCTCCAGCACTACGTCGCGTGCGAGTGCGTCTCTTGCCGCGGGAGGTGGTCAAGCCGGGACCAGCTAGGCGGCCACTCCTTCAGCCGGCGAGGCCGCCTTCACCGACCAGCTCGGCCTTCCTGTCGCGCCTTAGTCTTCTTTCTTTTGTTTTCCTGTCTTGTTACTTTTGAACAATGTTTGGTTAAGTCTGCACAATTCCACCCACTGGGTGTATTCAAACTCAAGTCTGTTGCCAGCCTGTGGGCGGCTTTATGTATATAAGTTATGCAATTGGTCTTTCCTTGTACTTTCGCTTTTTGTCCTTTTGCTTTTTTCCTTTGCCGCCCTCCCTTGGTTGCCGCCTCCCTAGTCAAACAGTTGCTCTGCAATCTGTAGCCGGGGAGTGCCTGGCCGATTGGGGAGGGGGAAGTACTTTTAGCTTTGCCGGACTTAAGCTAAGTTTTTTAGGAAGCCGGCCAGCCGGCTGTTTTGACAGCCGGCAGGCATATTTGGAGGCCGTCTCTTTGCTATATAGGTTAGTTGTTCCTTAGCCGTTTTTCATGTGGGCGTCCTTTCTGTCTTCTCTCTTGCTAGTCGGACAGTCAGTTCTTTGAGCTGCGACTTTCAACAAGAGAGGACTTGGGGGCCGGCGCACTACTTTGCTGACTTCGGGAAGAACTTTGAATATAGCTCAAGGCGGCTAGTCCCCGGGCCGACTAGTCGGACCCGGTGCCGGACAAGAATTCAAAATGTAATAATACATTCATGGATGTGATACTCGTCATTCATAGATGAATAAAAGGCAGTCCCCGAGTACTGTTCGGGGGGCCTGTTGGTTTGTACTTAATAAAAAAGGGGTAGCGTGATACATACTGCTTTTCAGCTGTAAAACCGTCTTAGGAGGTTTGCGTTCCATGGTCGCTCCCACTCCTTGCCGGAGTCATCTCTTTTGCGTGCTCTTGGCTTTTGCGCGTCGATCAAGTAGTAGGAGTCGTTGCCGAGTGCCTTGCTGACGACGAAGGGGCCTTCCCAAGGGGCCGAGAGCTTGTGCTGGCCGGCTGTTCGCTGGATCAGCCGGAGCACAAGGTCGCCCTCTTGGAAGGATCTTGGCTTGACCTTGTGGTTGTAGTAGCGGCGCAGGCCTTGCTGGTAGATGGCGGACCGGCTGAGGGCTAACAGCCGGCCTTCTTCCAGTAGGTCGACGCCGTCTTCTCTTGCTTCTTTGGCTTCCTCCTCCGTGTACATGGTGATCCGAGGCGAGTCGAACTCGATGTCTGTTGGGATGACGGCCTCGGCACCGTACACAAGGAAGAATGGAGTGAAGCCGGTTGACTTGTTGGGTGTAGTGCGCAGACTCCAGAGGACAGCCGGCAGCTCTTCGAGCCAGCAGCCGGCCGATCGCTCCAGTGGTACAACCAGTCGGGGCTTGATGCCGGAGAGGATAAGTCCATTTGCTCGCTCGACCTGGCCGTTTGACTGCGGGTGGGCCACGGATGCTAAGTCCAGTCGGATGCCCTGCGTCGCGCAGAAACGTGCCAGCGCGCCTTTGGCGAAGTTCGTGCCGTTGTCGGTGATGATGCTGTGCGGCACACCGTACCGAGTAGTGATGTCGGTGATGAATGTCACGGCAGTCGGCCCGTTCAGCTTCTTGATGGGCTTGGCTTCGATCCACTTTGCGAACTTGTCCACCGCAACGAGTAGATGTGTCATGCCACCGCGGGCTGTCTTGAAAGGGCCTACCATGTCCAGTCCCCAGACGGCAAAAGGCCAGGTGAGGGGAATGGTCTTGAGGGCAGAAGCCGGCAAGTGTTGTTTAGAACTGAAGACTTCACATCCTCTGCAGCTCTTGACTATTTCTTTAGCATCCTCCAAGGCAGTCGGCCAGAAGAACCCATGGCGCAAAGCCTTGGCCACGAGGGATCTTGAAGCGGCGTGATGGCCGCATTCGCCTTGGTGGATGTCTTTGAGGATTGCCACTCCTTTTTCTGGCTCGACGCAACGCTGGAAGACTCCAGCGACGCTGCGCTTCACGAGCTCCCTGTTGATTATTGTGTATGCTGCGGCTCGTCGTTGCACTAGTCTTGCTGTGATCTCATCAGCCGGCAGCTCTCTGCTGACTAGGAACTTGAGGATGGGCTGGGCCCATGAGGGAGCTGTGACTTCTTCTGCTGTTAATGTGGCCACCATGACTCGGGTGGGTGGGTTGGGTGTTGCATTGGAGTCGACCACCGCTTCTTGTGTCGTTGCAGTCCCCGGGCCGACTGCTGCAGTCCCCGGGCCGGGTTCTGAAGTCCCTGGGCCGGGTGCGACTACGTCAGTCCCCGGGGCAGTCGTCGAAGTCCCCGTGCCACCTGCGGGATTTCTTGAGCCGGATCCGGCTGTTTCTGGCGCAGGCGGTACGAAGATGGAATCCGACTCTGGAGACGGCTTGATGGACGGCTTGAGGAGGCGCTGGAGGGAGACGCCAGTCGGTATGGCTTGTCGGGTGGAGCCGATCCGTGCTAGGGCATCTGCTTGGTCGTTGTCGGCCCTTGGCACGTGAAGGAACTCGCACCCTTCGAAGTATCCGCTCATCTGCTGGACGAGGAAACGGTAGCTCGCAATGTTCGCGTCCTTGGCATCCCAGTCGCCAGATGATTGCTGGACCACCAAGTCTGAGTCGCCGTAGCACAAGATCCGGCGTATGCCGAGTTCTTTGGCTAGCCGGAGCCCATGTACGAGCGCCTCGTACTCGGCCACGTTGTTGGAGGCGGCGAAGTGGATCTGCAGCGTGTACTTGAGCTTGTCGCCTTTGGGAGAGGTGAGGACGATGCCGGCTCCCAAGCCGGTGCGCATCTTGGACCCATCAAAGTGCATCCGCCAATGGGTAGAGTCGGGAGCCGGCGGTAAGTACTGGGTCTCGGCCCAGTCGACGAGGAAGTCGGCCAATGCTTGCGACTTGATGGCGGTGCGGGGTTGATAGAAAATCGTGTAGGGCGCCAAGGCAATGGCCCATTTGGCCACCCGGCCGGATGCATCCCGGCTGCCTATGATCTCGGCGACCGGGGCAGTGCACACGACCGTGATGGGGTGCTCTTGGAATTAGGGCTTCAATTTCTTGGCAGCGAAGTACACCCCATAGCACATCTTCTGGTAGTGCGGGTAGTTTTGCTTTGAGCTAGACAATACTTCGCTGAGATAGTAGACCGGCCTCTGGACCAGCTGGGCTCGGCCTTCCTCCGGGCGCTGGACCACAACAACAGTGCTGACGACTCGGCTTGTCGCGGCGATGTAGAGGAGCATGGGCTCCTTCTCAGTCGGCGCAGCCAGGACAGGCGGAGTGGTCAACATTTTCTTCAACTCATGGAAGGCTTGGTCGGCTTGATCATTCCACTCAAAGTGAGTGGACTTCTTCATGAGTCGGTACAGGGGGAGAGCCTTTTCTCCTAGTCGGCTGATAAAATGGTTCAGGGAGGCTAAGCAGCCAGTGAACTTCTGCACATCTCGCAGCTTGGTGGGAATCTCCATCCTCTCGATGGCCTTGATCTTGACAGGGTTGCACTCAATGCTGCGTTCGGAGACCAAGAAGCCTAGCAGCTGGCCGGCTGGCACTCCGAACACGCACTTGTCGGGGTTGAGCTTGATCTGGAATCGGCGCAAGTTGGCAAATGTTTCCTTCAGGTCTTCCAGCAAGGTACCACGCTTCTCTGTCTTCACCACAATGTCGTCTACGTAGACGTGGGCATTTCTGCTGAGTTGTTTCAAGAGACATTTCTGCATGCAACGCTGAAAAGTGGCACCGGCATTTCTCAAGCCGAATGTCATTGTCAGGTAGTAGAAAGCTCCAAAGGGTGTGATGAAGGCAGTCTTCAGGCGGTCAGCCGGGTCCAACTTGATCTGATGATACCCTGAGTATGCATCCAAAAAACTTAACAGCTCGCATCCGGCTATGGAGTCTATCACTTGGTCAATCCATGGCAAAGCAAACGGATCCTTTGGGCAGGCCTTGTTCAAACTTGTGTAGTCTATACACATGCGCCACCTGTTATTCTTCTTCAAAACCAGAACTGGATTGACAAGCCATTCTGGAAAGAACACTTCCATGATGAAGCCGGCTGCAAGGAGCCGGGCTATCTCTTCTCCCATGATTCTTCGCTTCTCTTCTGATAGTCGGCGGAGGGGTTGCTTCACCGGCTTTGCATCAGCTCGGACATGTAACTTGTGCTCGGCGAAATCCTTCGGGACACCCGGCATGTCCTTTGGGGACCATGCAAAGATGTCTCGATTCTCACGGAGGAAGTCGACGAGCTCGCCTTCCTATTTACTGTCCAAGTTTGCCCCAATCACGGCGAACCTCTCCGGGTGCTCCGGGTCTAGAGGTATCTTCTTCGTCTCTTTTGCAGGCTGGAAGGAGCCCTGCGCATCACAATCCTTGGGGTTGGGGGACAAGGCCGGCTGCTTGCCGGCCATGGCCACGACCCGCTCCAACATCTTCTTCTCTTCGGCCACCATGAGGGACTCGGCCAGCCGGCTGCTGGCCAAGGCACACTCGATGGACTTCTTGTAGTCGCCGGCTACCGTGATGATCCCCTTCGAGCTCGGCATCTTCATCTTTAGGTAGGCATAGTGGGGCACAACCATGAACTTGGCCAAAGCAGGTCAGCCAAGTAGTGCATGATAGGGGCTCTCCAAATCCACCACCTCGAACCATATTGCCTCCCGGCGAAAGTGATCTTTGTCTCCGAAGAGAACATCCATCTTGATCTTGCCGATTGGAGAGCAAGATAGGCCGGGTACGATACCATGGAAGACGGTGCGGCTCGGCATGAGCTGCTTCGCTTTGATGTTCAGCTTGTCCATGGTATCGCGGTACAGTATGTTGATACTGCTTCCGCCGTCTATCAGGACGCGGAAAAATCTGGCAGCTCGCCTCTTCGTCGCAAGGGTGACGTCCAAGACCATAGCATAGGAGCCAGGCGAAGGCATCACCTCTGGGGTGGTCGGCCTGGCTCCAGCTGATGGGCTTTTCCGACCAGTGCATGAACTCAGCGGTGCTAGAGGCGACTGCGTTTACTTCTTGGTGCTGCCGGCGTCGGCTGCGCTTGTCGTCAACTTCACTTGTGAAGACGACGTAGGCGTCGTGTGCTTCGGGGAACTCGTCTTGGATGGCGCCAACTGCCGGCCGAGCCGCCGGCGGCTGGGGAGCTGGAGGCAACGGGCCGGGAGGCGGAGGCGGCACCATCCCTTCGCCCTTGGTGATGCGGGTGAGCCAGTGGCATTTTCGTGTTGTATGGTTGGACGGCTTCGCGCCACTGTGGAACTTGCAGGGAGCATCGAGTGCTTGTTCGTAGGAGAAAGACGGCTGCCAGGGTGGCCGGCCACCCTTCTTCTTGGGAGCGGGCCGCTCTTCGGGCTGCTCGTCTTCAACTGTGGCCACCTGCCGACTGGAGGAAGTCGGCATGGGGCCTTTGCGCTTGTGGTCGTTGTGGTAAGGGCGCCGATTAGGGTCGCCAGCCGGCTGCTTGGGAGCCGGAACAACTACTTTCCCCGAGGCGTCCACTCGGAGCTCGGTCTTCATGGAGGAGTCGGCAGTGGCATATTTGTCGGCGGTGATCAGCAACTCATCGAGGGTAGCCGGCTCGTCGCAGAGGAGTCGGTGCTTGAGGAGGGTGCCCTCTCGGCACCAGGCGGTGAAGTACTCGATGGCCTGGACCTCGTGCACCCCCTCGCAGGAGTTGCAGAGCTCGGCCCATCACGTGAGGTAGTCGCGGGTCGACTCGTTGGGCCCCTGGACGCAGAGGGAGAGCTGGCGAGGCTTGGGGGCCGCTTGTAGGTGCTGGTGAAGTTGCGGACGAAAACTTCGGTGAAGTCCAGCCAACTGTTGATGCTGTGGGGCTTGAGGCTGTTGAGCCCTGTGCACGCCGTGCCCTGCAGCATCAGGGGGACGTACTTCACGGCAACGCGCCGATTGCCGTTGGCGATGCTGACGGCTGTGGAGTAGTCGATGAGCCAATCTTCCGGCTTCACCGAGCCGTTGTACTTGGGTGTGTCTCTGGGAAGCGAGAACCCTTTGGGGAAGGGCTCGTCGCGGATGCGGGGGCCAAAGCATGGCGGGCCGAAATCGTCTTCTTCTTCTAGCGCCAAGGATCGAGCAAGGCGGTCGATCTTGTGGCGGGCGTCGTTTTCGCCGACTCCTTCTCGGCGGCCGAGTCGGTCGCCAAGAGTCGGATGGGTGATAGGCGGTGGAGTGAGGCGTCTTTCTCTTCGAGGCGGGGGAGGAGGCAGGTTTCCCTGGTGCTGTACAGCTCGAGGGCGGCCATCCGCGCCGTGCTCGATGGTAATGCGAGTCCGGCTGCGACTGGCAGCCGGCTCCTTGTCTTTCTTCAGGCGCGCGCCGCTCGCAGTCGGCGAGCGGGACGTCGCGGCGTGCTCCCGGCGCGGGGGATGGCTATCAGCTCGGGCGCCGGCTTCGTGCCGTTCTGCAGCCGTGTCGATCAGCTGCTGGATCCGTCTTGTCATGTAAGGGAGCTCATCGGCTCCCAGCCCATTGAGCTCCTCCGCAGCCGCCTGAGCGGCTCGCAGGTTCTCGAGCGGGGTGGCGTAGACGGGGCGATCTGCGCCCAGCATGCTGGCAACGGCTGCGCCGCGCTTCTGGACGAAGCCGGCTCGGCTCGGGCCGCTAGGCGGCAGCGTCCCGAAGGCGGCGCGGTCGACTTCGCGCTGGTGGGCCTCGGTGAGGGGTCTCATCGAGGCTATCTTCTTGCCCTCCGCGATGAGGGCAAGGCGGCGTGCCTCCAGGGTCTCGGCGTCGGCATCGGCCGGGATGGGGACGGAGAGGTCGTGCATCGCCGCTTGCTGAGCGTCGCGGGCGTTCTCGCCCGAGTTGGAGACGTGGCTGATGACCAGCACTTCGGTGACAGCGCTGCTGCCGCTGTCAGCTCGAGGGAGGGGGTCGTCGAAGACCACCACGTCGGAGGGGTAGGCGTCGAGCGACGCGGTGTCGGAGTCGATGAGCATCTGGTCGGTGGAGCCGACCGACTCCATGTCCGCAGCGGGCTCGCTGGAGACGTGAAGTTGGTCGAGGAGGCTGACGAGGCGGCTCTCGGGGTAGTCGGTGCCTGCGTCGGACGCAGGCTCGTCGGAGATGCGAGTCTCGCCGAGCAGATCGGCGAGGCGGCTCGCTGCGCAGGCCTCGTCGATGCCTTGCAGCGCGTCGAGGCAAACGCCATCGGGCGCAGCAGGCTGGCTGCGCTCGCGGGGGAGGAAGAGGGTTCCCGTCCAGAACAGGTCTCCGGACGACGGTGCACCTGGCCCCACGGTGGGCGCCAAATGTCGGGTGGTTGGTGCGACATATGCCAAGGGATGGCTTATCATTGTGGGAGCCAATAAAACATCGCCGGTGCCCGGAAACGGGATGAGGCGAAGACATGCACGCCGGCGAATCTTACCCAGGTTCGGGGCTCTCCGAGGAGATAACACCCCTAGTCCTGCTCTGAGGGGTCTCCGCATGATCACTAGATCGATAAAGGGTAGCTACAATCGCTCCTAGAGCTGTTGAGATCAAGGGAGAAGAAGAACAAGGCTAGCTCTTGCTTCTCTCTATCTATGGTGTGTGTGTTATGCGTGGGTGTTAACCTAGAAGCCAACCCTTTGCATGGGTGCTCCGGGGGGTTTATATAGGCCTACCCCCCGGGGATACAATGGTAATCCGGCTGGGAACTGGTCCCAGCCGTCAGTGCCTACGCTCGCCGGCTTCTCCGCCGGCTGCTGGGTCCCGCCGGCTGCTGGGTCCCGCCGGCTGCCGGCTTCTTGGTCGACAGGCCGGTCCCACCGCCTAGGATCTTGTCGGTGGCTGCTTACTGTAGCTGCGCCTCTGATGATGAGGGCTTTGTCGAGGTGAGCGTGGCTACAGTGGGCCGCCTCGGGGGCTATCACTGTAGCCTCACCTCGTCTTGTCTCCTTAATGGGGCTCCTGCTTCGAGGAAGGGAGTAGCCGGCTTCTGGAGGCCGGCTATACTCTTGGCCGAATAGGAAAAGCCGGGCCGCCTTCACGCCTCTCTCTGGCTGAAGGGGCCCGCAGTCCTTGGGCCGTACAGGAGTGGGTCGTGGATGACGTCGATGCTAGCGTGGCTACAGTGTCGAGCCGCACGGGAGACGTCCCTCCCGTACGGCCTCCTGTAGCCATGCCCGCCTCGGGCTTCGGGGGTCATGGGCCACACTGTGGCCACACCCCGTCATGTCGCCGTTATGGAGGGGTGGATGTGATCTTGGCCGGCTCCTAGGAGTCGGCGTGCTTCCTGGTCGGCTTCTTGGAGTCGGCCACCCCGTAGTCGTCCTGGGGAGGAGTCGGTGAGGCTGGGTCGCCTTCCGGGAGTCGGCTTTAGTGGTAGCCGGCCAGGGAAGGCGGCCCAAATGCTTGGAGTGCTTGAAGGCCCAAAGGCCTGATAAATTTTCCGAAGAGCCAGGGGTAGTCGGTTAGGCTACCCGTGGCCATTTACTCCGACAGAACTGGTTCACCGAAATGAGTTTCATATACTAGTACATGCTAAACCTGGTATGTGTCTGCTTGTTTCTTCTTTTAGAATGCTGACAGAATATTGGGGAAGAGTGCCTTATTAAGCAATGATAAAGGAAGTAATGCAGATAAGGTTCAGGATCGTGAGACATACTTGTTGGTCTCCAACAAAGCTGATAAAACAGCTAAGGAAAACTATCTTGAAGACAGTGAGGCAACCCCAAAGTCCTGTCTTGGTTTAGTGTTTGAGTTACTGGCCACTACCGTTTGCACAAGCTATTCAAACTCACTGTCTGAATCAATTCAGTTTCTTGAGTCTCAACTACAAGCTGAAAGACATCGATCAGCTGTGCTGCGACAAGAAGCGGAAGGACTGCGGAAGTCCCTGGAGCATTCAGATGCATACTTTCTGGTGCAACAGCAAGCGCTAGAGGATTTTAGCGCCAAACAGGACAAAGCTAATAAGCCTGCTAAGCTTATTGCCAGCATGGTGGATACCCAGGATATCGTTTCTTGAGCTCTTCTGAAGTTGTTTCAGTTATGGACTTGTTTTGCTGCTACGTTTATTTGCACTAGTGGCCAATTTTGACGGCCAGTGTATGTAATATGCTGCTTTGTTCCCTATATTTGCACAGGTGGCAAACTTTGATGCCCAGTGGATGGAATACGTGTAATAGCTGTAATAGGCTAGCGTTAGTTGCTTGCTTATTTATTTCCTTATTGTCTTGTTTAGTTGTTTGATTGTAGTCACTGCAGTTCTTTTTCCGCGTTTTTTAGTGGCCATAATAACCTAGTTTTTGTAACTAGGTCACAATAATCATGGCAGCACACGGATTGTTGTAACCATGGGCCTCCTGCGGGCCGTAGGATCCGTGGGCCTTCTATGGGCCGTAGGATCCATGGGCCTTTTACGGGTGTCGGTGTCAAAACCGGCGGATCTCGGGTAGGGGTCCCGAACTGTGTGTCTACGGTCGATGGTAACAGGAGACAGGGGACACAATGTTTACCCAGGTTCGGGCCCTCTCTATGGAGGTAATACCCTACTTCCTGCTTGATTGATCTTGATGAATATGTGTATTACAAGAGTTGATCTACCACGAGATCATAATGCTAAACCCTAGAGGTCTAGCTTGTATGACTATTGTTATGAGTATATATCTCCTCTCCGGACTAAGTCCTCCGGTTTATATAGACACTGGGAGGATCTAGGGTTACACAAGGTCGGTTACAAAGAAGGGAATCTACATATTTGGTCGCCAAGCTTGCCTTCCACGCAAAGGATAGTCCCATCCGGACATGGGGGAGAGTCTTCGGTCTTCGTATCTTCACAGCCCATCAGTTCGGCCCATGGCTAACAGGCCGGACGCCTGAGGACCCCTTAGTCTAGGACTCCCTCGGTAGCCCCTGAACTTGGCTTCAATGACAAGGTATCCGGCGCGTAGATCTGTCTTCGGCATTGCAAGGCGGGTTCCTCCTTCCGAACTCCAAGATAGTCTTCGGATGTATTGAACGTGTCTGGACCTATAACACACGCACCACACACAACCGTAGAGGGAATATAATATTCCATGAGTCCCATCTGCTGACAACCTTTTGCAAGATGACATTACATCTATTCGGTCACTATATCGAACCGTTTTTGTCCGCTGTTCCGCATTTCGAGATGCGGTTTCCATTGGCATGTCTTGTCAAAGCATAGATTGTGTCCCCTTATTGCGGGATTTTCATCAATGCGGGCGTGAGTAACCCAACCGTGTCGTTTACACAACCCTTGGGAATAGACGAGTTTTAGGGCGAGTCGGGGGGGGGGGGGGGCGTTCGATATTCACTGCCTTTATAAGGGGATAAGGATTCCACCTTCTTCTCCCACGCCTTCTCTCTTCCTCTGCCCTTCCAATCTTGGGCTCCAGCGCCCAAGTTCTCACCTTCTTCCTACTCGAGCCAGCACTCAACCATGTCCGGATCCGGAGGTCAAGGCAAGTGGATGTTCTCCTCCGTCAAGGAGAAGGACATTACTGAGCTTCGGGTGGCCTGGTACTTGGCGAAGGAAATTGCCCACCATCTTCCAGCCCAGGGGCAAGTCGTCCCCATGCCTAAGCCCAACGAGAGGGTGGTATTCATCCCTCATTTCCTCCGCGGGCTAGGGTTTGCACTCCACCCTTTCGTCCGCGGGCTGATGTAGTATTACGGGATAGACTTCCATGATCTATCACCAAACTCTTTCCTCAACATCTTGACGTTCATCGTCGTGTGTGAGGCCTTCCTCCGCATCCAACCCCACTTCGTGTTGTGGCTCAAGGTCTTCAACGTGAGGCTCTTCGAAACAACTCACGAAGATGCCTGGAAGTTGCTCTTCAAGGGCAACGAGATACCGCCAGCCACGGATTCGGACCGTGGGCACCACATTAACCACCCCACCAGCGAGGTAAGTTTCTAACGCGTCCTCTACTTGTTTGCTTGAAGGAGGATATCTGAACTTTTACTGTCATTGATTCTTAAGGAATGGATGGAGAGGGCGAAGCGGATCCAGTGTCCGCTTCCGCTACCTGAAGAACCAGTCATTCCGTGTTTAGCGAAGATGCTGGTGCCGGCGCCCTATACAGTAGCGGCGAAGAAGGCCATGGGGAAGGCCAAGGGGGTCTGGAGTGGCCCCCGCCGCAAGGGCGTTTCGGACGCGACGTCCGAAGACAAGACCTATTCCTCCGTTGCCGAAGACGACGACGATGACGAGGAGGAGGAGAGCGACTCTCCCACTGATGGGGAGAGAAAGAAGAGGGCGGCCTCCACAATTCTGGAGGCGGAGGTGCCCAAGAAGGGGAAAGGCTCGCTCGTGGGCAGCTCCGCATGGGACGTCGACAGCTGTCCGGAGCGACGCCCCCGCACTAAGCCTCGGGCCGCATCGTAAGTGCGAAGACTCGTACATGCCCATAAATCTAACATCTCCTCTTTGTCGTATTGACATGATTAATTATGCTTTTGCAGTCCGGCCCATGACAGCTCCCTGCGATCCTCACCCAGATGTTCATTAGACTCAAGGGCGATGGCCAGCGAGACACCGCCGGTTGCCTACTCTCCCAAGGGCAAGGGAGACGACGAGGTACTCTCCCAACGGACCTTCCCAGGTCAGGGGGAGGTTTAGGAGGCCGTCAAGGCGGCACCAGAGGGCGATACCTCGGCCACAAGACACATGGGGGAGCAAGCCCCCATGGAGACTGACGATGGGGACCGAGCTCAATTCGGCCCCCATATGAGCACGGATCCGGAGACCCGTACGGCCCCGGAATCCGACAAGCAGCTTCCTTCAAGAGAAGGAGGCGTGCCCGTCCCGCCGGCGACTTCTGTCCAACCAGAGGCGCCGGACAATCTATTGGAAGCGCTGCGAGGCGCTTCCATTGTGGAAGAACACCATATCCTTATGGGTACGGTGATTGAGAAGGTTCGGTCCGTTAAAAGTAGACTGACCGAAGCCTGCAGCGGCCTGCTGACGGGTTTTGAGGTAAGCGGCGTTTTAACCGAGAAAATCCCCTGAGACACTGTTCGGTGTTCGGAAAGAAAAGCCGGATAGAGGATCAAGTAAATTTCGCAGGAAACTAACCAAACTATGTCTGATGTGAATAAGCAGGCGTCGCTGCTGGCCGCGACTTCTCACACTGCCGAAGTCGCCGGACCAAAGCAGAAACTGGAGCGGGCCGAAGAAGAGCTCGGCCAGGCGAGGAAGCAGCTGGAAGACCAGCAAGGTATGCAATGGCTCGCTATATATTTTGAAAGAGTAAATGATGTATACTGACTAAGTGTCATGATATGTATAGGAGCAACGACTGAGGTCAAGGCCCTGAAGAAGGCCCTGGCCGAAGCCGGGGGGAAGGCTGTCAAGGAGCAGGCCGCTCGTAAGAAGCTCAAGGCCCGGGTGAATGAGGTCCAACAAGAGCTCCAGGACGCGGTGAGAAAGTGCGAGACCTTGGAGCGTGATGCGTCGGTTCGAGAGACCGAACTCGCCAAGGCTCGTCAGAGCGTGGAGACGGCCCGGAATGAGGCCCAGGGTGCCCTCCAAGAGATCCAGGAGGCGAGGAAGATCGCGGCGGGTAAGGCATTTAGTATGCAAAGCAAGTATATGAAGAAGAAGTATCTCTTACTAACCCGGATCCGGAGTTCTCAAGGAGCCTTCACAGTTCTGTGGCGCAGTGTGTCCGACGCCGCGGAGTTCTTTCGAGCCGAAGAAGGGAGCTCCACGGAGAAATTGTTCTGGTCGCAGTATCTTGCGGCAGAGCATCCCGTGCCCTTCACCGATCAGCTGAAACAGCTGGTGGAGCTGCATAGGGTGGCCGAACTAGCCATGAAGGATTTCATAATCCGGCTATGGCCAGCCGAAGCTATGCCCGGCAGCTACTTCGGACTCGTTTACCGGCTGGTGAATGCATGTCCTCGACTGGACGTTGTCAAGCGATCGTCCTGTATTGAAGGTGCGTGCATGGCCTTCGCCCGTTGCCAGATGTGGTGGGCAAAGATGGACGCCATCAAGCTGACCAGGGGGCCGCCAGAGGGCAAGGAGCACCGCACACCCGAGCGCTATTTTGTGGATGTCCTAGAGGTGTCTCGCATTGTAGCAACGCAGTGTGGGCAAGACATTATTTTCGAATGAATACATTCATGTTGTCTTTGCCTTGTCTGATGAAACAAAGTCAGTTTGTAATATAATGCTTGTTATGTTTTAATTTGTTCCTCCTATGCGGCCGTGTTGTATGAAATCTGAGGGTTGGCCAGTTGTCGGCCTCTGCCCCCAGGTAGGTAGTACGGGGGTGTTCGGGATGGAATCTAAACAATCTTGATCCAATTATATGGTCCTTGAAGGAGTTGTTTAGCGCAACAAACCAGGCAATCAGACTATGCGGCTTGAACGCCCTCACTTAGCCATAGGAGTTTTACAATAAAAGATGGGCGCAACCCCTAGTATCCGAACTAGAGTGCTATGAGCATTTGATCGGGAAGTACCAATCCTTCACACAATGCGGGAGAAATCTCAAACGATTTGCAACCTCCGAACAGCTAACCGGCTCTCACCGTATCATGACAGTCATTTTTCAGCTTTCTCTACTGAGGTGCTCCTTTGGATAAACCAGGGCACAATCGCAGTAGTTCTCCCTTTACTACCTTAGCCGATATAGCGAAACGTAAGGTAGCAAGCACAGGAGCCGAGCAACCCAACTATTGACCAAAGACATGATTCGGAGCGAATGCATATAGTGTTAAATTCGGGGTGCCGAACTATACTGTAAAAGTGTTCGGACTTTTGTTGCCATGTTGTGGTGCGCTATGGAGCCCCTGGCGAGTTGGAACGCACCGAGTGTACGGGTGTTATCTGATAGAATTACCAGAAAGGAAAAGGCAAAAAGAAAGAAAAAGGAAGAACTAGTGGTAAGCTAGAGCCGTGGAAATTTTGGCCGCAAACTATTTCTATTGTAATTTGATTAATACGTCAAGGCGCATTTGATACAAGTGTTGCGATGAGCAACATGCTGTTTAACATGCCAAAACCAAGGGTGAGCTGCATGTGGGTCCTGAAAAACAGGTAGAGTGATCGTTTAACGAAACCACCTAGAGAAGTCCCCCATATGTCTGTGTTTCTCGCCGTCTTGGTGTGTTTGTCCTTCGAGAGGACCCATGATCAGGCCATCGGATGGGGCCTGCGGGATTGAGAAGTGAAAGGAAAAAGTAGAAGTGAAAGTATGTGTGTATCCGGTGCCGGTTGAGCTGCACTAAGGAATTTTGAGTGTGTAGTTATCTACGCGCGGCACAACTGCTACCACTTGATAGGGACTGAGACGGAGGCCGGATTGCTAGTCGAGCTCCTGACGAGCCGAGCTGTCCTGCTGCACGGTAGTTCGGACCCTCTTAACGGTGTCCGTGGGCTCGGCAGCCGAATTAGGGTTCTGCTTGAGAAGGCCACTTTGTACTTCTGCTGCTAAGGCAGCTGTGTGCTCTTCTGTACGGAGGGAGTGTTCCGTATTTCCGTTGACCGTGATGACGCCGCGTGGACCGTGCATCTTGAGCTTGAGATAAGCATAGTGTGGCACTGCATTGAATCGTGTGAATGCGGTTCGTCCAAGCAGTGCATGATAGCCGCTGCGAAAGGGGACGATGTCGAAGATTAACTCCTCACTTCGGAAATTGTCCGGAGACCCGAAGACAACCTCTAGTGTGATTGAGCCCGTGCAACGGGCCTCCACACCTGGTATGACTCCTTTAAAGGTAGTCTTTGTGGGCTTGATCCATGATGGATTGATGCCCATTTTGCGCACTGTATCCTGATAGAGCAAATTGAGGCTGCTACCTCCGTCCATAAGGACGCGCGTTAGGTGAAATTCATCAATGATTGGGTCGAGGACTAGCGCGGCCGAACCGCCATGACGGGTACTGGTCGGGTGATCCCGGCGATCAAAGGTGATCGCGAATGACGACCATGGATTGAATTTTGGGGTGACTGGCTCTATCGCATAGATATCCCTTAGTGCGCTCTTGCGTTCCCTTTTAGGGATGTGTGTAGCATATATCATGTTTACTGTTTTGACTTGGGGGGAAACTTCTTCTGTCCCTCTGTGTTCGGTTGCCGGGTCCCCTCGTCGTCGTCCTGGCTTTGTGATCCCTTTTCCCTGTTCTCGGCATTTAATTTGCCGGCCTGTTTAAAAACCGAACAATCTCTGTTGGTATGATTAGCTGGTTTGTCTGGGGTGCCATGTATCTGGCACGGGCGATCGAGTATGCTGTCCAGGCTGGATGGTCCCTGATTGTTTCTCTTGTATGGTTTCTTTCGCTGGCTGGACCTGGAGCTGCTGAGTCCGGCGTTGACTGTAGTGTCGTCGGCATTATCACCATTGCTTCGGCGTTTGTGTCTGTTACGTCGGAGCTTGTCGTTGATGTTCTTAACCTCAGAGGGGCCTGCCTCGGTGGCTGTGTTTTTCCTACAAGCCAACCAACTATCCTCACCCGCGCAAAAGTGGGTCATGAGTGCCGTGAGGGCTGCCATAGGTTTTGGCTTTTCTTGGCCTAGGTGGCGGGCGAGCCATTCATCGCGGATGCTATGTTTAAAGGCCGCTAGGGCTTTGGCATCCGGACAGTTGATGATCTGCTTCTTCTTAGTTAGGAACCCAGTCCAGAACTTCCTGGCTGACTCCCCGGGCTGTTGAACTATGTGGCTTAAGTCACCGGCGTTTGGTGGCCGGACATATGTACCTTGGAAGTTGTCGAGGAAGGCCTCTTCCAAGTCCTCCCAGCTGCCAATAGAATTTTCAGGCAGGCTGTTTAACTACTGCCGAGCTGGTCCTTTAAGCTTTAGCGGGAGGTGTTTGATAGCATGGAGGTCATCTCCCTGGGCCATGTGGATGTGGAGGATAAAGTCCTCGATCCATACCGCGGGATCAGTTGTCCCATCGTATGATTCAATATTCACGGGTTTGAACCCTTTGGGGAATTCATGATCCATTACTTCATCAGTGAAGCAAAGAGGGTGTGCGGCGCCTCTATACCTGGCCGCATTGTGTCTAGCTCCGATGGAGTCCGTCTGCCGTTATCGGCTCGAGTGTGACTTGGTTTGTCACGTCCAAATAGGTAGCCATCATCACGTGTCGAGGAACGTCCTCATGATCCATAAATCGATCGGGTATATCCCGCTCTACTATCGAGGGTCTGCCGGAGGTTGTATGTATGACCCCAAACTGTTTCGTCTCTATTTTTACGAGGCGGTGGGGCAGGCTGCTGTTCGGCCTGAGTTGCCGCTCTATCCCGACCATGCAGTGGTCGGTCCACCGCACTGTCCCGACCGCGTAGTGGTAGATCGACCACATTACGCGAGGGAGGTATGGGCTCCGGCGCCTCTTCATCGAACTGGGGTAGCAGCCTTTGCTTCGGGTAACTCTTGGCTGGGCGTCTGAGGCTGTATTCTTTGGCTGCCAGAACATCAGTCCATCTATCGACGAGCAGATCTTGGTCAGCTTGAAGCTGTTGCTGCTTCTTTTTCAGGCTCCTTGCCATGGCTATTAGCTGCCGCTTGAAGTGCTCCTGCTCGAGAGGTTCCTCAGGCACGATGAAATCTTCATTGCCGAGGCTTTCCTCATCCTTAGAGAGCAGACAATAACTACCGTCCTCCGAGTCGTTGGGCCTGGCCTGTTCGTCGGGGCTAGCTTGCCCGTTTTCTTGCTCCTCCTGTTCGGATGTTACCTCAGCAAGGTCTTCATTGTTTTAGGCATCGTCTGCAGTATTATTTTCTCCGGCGCCTGCATTGCTGTCTTTTGAACGACGTGACTTAGAGCGGCGCCGAGGACGCCGACGTTTTTGCTGTGTCTCAGGAGGTTTATTATCGACTGGATTTTCTTTTCCATCATCGTTGGTTGTTTTGGGTGTATCCACCATGTACACATCGTATGAAGAAGTGGCCGTCCAGCGTCCAGTAAATGGCGGATTTTGGTCTTGCTCTTCATCAGCATCGTCGTCCAGACCGTCGATGTCTTCGGAGCCGTAATCAAGCGTGTCGGTTAAATCCTCGACCGTGGGTATGAAGTGGGTGGCGGGTGGGAAGAAAAATTCTCCATTGTAGGCCCCTAGTTCGAACCGAACATAGTTTGGCTATGAGTCCCCCGCCAAGGACAGGTTCTTTGATGAGCTTAGCACATCGCCCAAGGGCGGTTGCTGGAAGATGTCTACGGCGCTGAACTCGAAGATCGATAAACGATGAAGTTCGGCATCCGCGGACTTACATGGTTCAAAACTTACACCCAGAGACGAGTCCGGAGTTCCGGTGACACAAGTCCATGCACGGCTGCAACGCCGGGGAATCTGTGGCCTCCGTGGTGGGGTTGAGTGTCACGCCCAAGATGCGACCCTATCCTAAAGGAACACGAAGGTCCCACCAAGGATAGAAGCGCATCTTGAAGACGCTTTTGCAAGTTGGATATCATTACATCAACATTACATAATATTTGGGGATACATACAAGGCATACAAATGCCGCCAGAATACATCAATACATCATACATAAGATCAACATCCGACTACGGATGAAACACAAACAGAAGCTCAAACGACATCCACCCTGCTAGCCCAGGCTGCCGACCTAGAACCTATCCCCTGATCGAAGAAGAAGCAGAAGAAGAACTCCAAAATAGGTAAACATCGCTCTCGCGTCATGATCATCGCAACACCTGTACCTGCAGCTGGTGTTGTAGTAATCTGTGAGCCACGAGGACTCAACAATCCCATTACCATGGGTATCAAGACTAGCAAAGCTTAATGGGAAAGGAATGGATAAGGTGGTGAGGTTGCAGCAGCGACTAAGCATGTATGGTGGCTAACTTACGCAAACAAGAGCGAGAAGAGAAGCAATGGAACGGTCGTCAACTAGTAATGATCAAGAAGTGATCCTGAACTCCTACTCACTTCAAACATAACCCAGAAACCGTGTTCACTTCCCGGACTCCGTCGAGAAGAGACCATCACGGCTACACACGCGGTTGATGCGTTTTAGTTAAGTCAAGTGTCAAGTTCTCTACAACCGGATATTAACAAATTCCCATCTGCCACATAACCACGGGCACGGCTTTCGAAAGATAATACCCTGCAGGGGTGTCCCAACTTAGCCCATTATAAGCTCTCACGGTCAACGAAGGATATTCCTTCTCCCGGGAAGACCCGATCAGTCTCGGAATCCCGGTTACAAGACATTTCGACAATGGTAAAACAAGACCAGCAAAGCCGCCCGATGTGCCGACAATCCCGATAGGAGCTGCACATATCTCGTTCTCAGGGCAACACCGGATGAGACATCCTACGAGTAAAACCAGACCTCGAGTTGCCACGAGGGGGCCCCGCAGTCTACTCAGTTCGGACCAACACTTAGAGAAGCACTGGCCCGGGGGGGTTAAATAAAGATGACCCTCGAGAGAGCGACTCCCCAGGGAAAAGAAATAGGCTAGGCAAATGTTAAAACCAAGGTTGGGCCTTGCTGGAAGAGTTTTATTCAAGGCGAACTGTCAAGGGGGTCCCATAAATCACCCAACCGTGTGAGGGACGCAAAATCAAGGAACATAACACTGGTATGACGGAAACTAGGGCGGCAAGGGTGGAACAAAACACCAGGCATAAGGCCGAGCCTTGCACCCTTTACCAAGTATATAGATGCATTAATAATATAAGAGATATTGTGATATCCCAACATAAACATAATCCAACATGGAGCAATCTCCATCTTCACCTGCAGCTATCAACGCTATAAGAGGGGCTGAGCAAAGCGATAACATAGCCAAACAACGGTTTGCTAGGGAGGGTGACAAAGGTTAGAGGTTCATGGCAATTTGGGAGGCTTGAGGAGCAAGTGATAGGTAGCGCAGCATAGCGATAGAATGAAGCAACTAGCATAGCGATGATAGTAATGAGATCCAAGGTGACGGTCATCTTGCCTGAAATCCCGCTAGGAAGAAGAACGAGTCCATGAAGAAGATGAAGCCACGAAGACGAACGAATCCTCACGAACGCAACGAAATGGGAACTATCGAGAAGAAGCACACAACAAGGTAAACACACCACACATGAACAACACATCAAAGCAAGTTTAAATGAGGCCGGAAACAACATATAACAAATCCGGTAAGTCCTCATATGCAAATTTCGAAATTGGTCCAGAACTGAATAAATTTTAGTCAAGTTACATATAAAGTTCATTAGATTCGGAGCTACGGCCTAGAAGATATGGGCAAAACAAGTTAAACATGGCATTGATGCAAAATGCATTCAAACATCAAACAAACACACTCAAGGCATGGATGCAACATGATAATATGAAGCTACATGCAAAACTAAGCAAGTTTCATATAGAGCACACTCCAAACAGAGCAACGGTGCAACACATACAGTCCAAACAAGACATAGCAACAATCTGTCCAAAATAGCAACTAGGCATAATGCAAGCATCAAAACAATATGCTACAGCAACTCAACATGAAAACAAAGGACATGGACATGATGTACAGGTAAACCAAGACAAAACGTGAACACTGAGCTACCTCCAGAAACCAACAGAGCATGCTCAAAAGGACATGGCAAGATTGCAAATAATAACAGATTCACAAACTTGGTGAAATTACTGGACATGGCAGAATTAACAACAGATTGCAAAGTTTAGAGCTAGCGAACAACATGCTACAGCAACATATCATGGCAACCAAAGGCATGGCATGAATCTACTGATGGCATAGAACAAAAGGCCCTTACTGACCATAAGCCAAAAAGGACCAGAAGATATGATGGCAACCATGTAGACATAGCAAGTTTCGTTAACAGGTTTCAGACTTGGCAGAAAACAGAACATGGCAGACACAGACATTATGAGGGCATCTTTGTGAGCTTGATGCACTCATAACAAAGCAATGCATGACAAAACAAGCATACCTACAGCAATATGGCATGTTTATAAAGCTATCCATGGCAAGACCAAATACATAGCATGAAAGGATCAACTACAACAAGGTGGCAAAATTGAATAACACGTAAACAATCTGCCAGGAACATTTTATAGCAAACGTAGAGCAAGATTGAGTCATGCTATGGCACTCTATAATTGCAAAGAAGGGCATGAATGGATCAATTTCAACAATATCTACAAAACATCCTTACTGAACATCTCCAAAATATGCATGGATCTCACTGTAGACACATGGATACATATATAGCAACAAAATAACAGCAGTCACAGACTTGGAGAAATTACCAAGTCCCTGAAATCAGAAACATTACGGAGCCTAGTTTGCATGCTTGTGCTAGTCACCACAGAGATCACAAAAATACATGAAATATACCTCTGTAAAGATGGCATGGCATACAACAAAACACATGTAGAGCTCCTACTCATAAGATGCACAGATTAAATGCAACAAAAATAACAAAACACCAATTTCTGATAAGTAACAGCAGATAACAGCAACTAGCACTCTTGCAACGATGATTTGGGCATCAAGATGGACATAAATGAACATGGTGCAATGTAACAAAATGTAGAGCATCACGAGACGAATAATTTGACATATTACACGCGCGAACGGAGCTATATGCAGAGAGTTATGATGCAGAGAACATGGGCATGTAATGAAAAACTTTTCAGGACGGGCAAAATCGACCTCGGGGGGGGGGGGGCGAAGTCAACGCGGGCGGCCGTGGCTCCGGTGGGTCGGGGCAGTCCGGCGAGGCGCGGGCAAGGCGGAGGAGGCCCGGAGGTGGCCGGGGAGGCGACAGCGAGGCGGCCCCAGGCCGGATCCGGCTGGCGGCGGCGGAGCGACGAGGAGGAGGAGCCGCCGCGGCGGGGCGGCTGGACGACGCCGGCGGAAGGCGCGGCAACGCCTTGGGCGCGGGCGGGGTTGGCGAGGCGGCGGCGGGGCGCCGGCGCTGGAGGCGACGGGCGGCGGGGCTCGGGCGGCCGCGCGGGTCTGGGCGGGCCGCGGCGGCGGGGAGGAGAGAGAGAGGAGGCGCGGGTGACGTGGCGGCAGCTGATTCGCCGGGCGCGGCGGCGCAGTTGACGGGCGGACATGTCCGGGCGGGGAGGTTTTGTCCGGTGGCGCGAGGTGGAAGGAGGCTAGGGTTTCATCCGCGAAATTCGGGGGGAGGCATAAATATATAGGTAGAGGGAGCTAGGGAGTCCAAACGGGGTGCGGTTTTCGCCCACGCGATCGTGATCGAACGACCGAGAGCATGGCGGAGACTTAGAGGGGTTTTGGGCTTTTTAGAGAGGGGCTTTTGCTGCAACACCCAAACGGACTTTGCGGTTACCCGGTTAACCGTTGGAGCACCAAACGACCTCCAAATGGAACGAAACTTGACCGGTGGTCTCCCGGTGGTATACCAAGGCCACTTGACAAGCCTCGGTCCATTCCGAGAATGTTTGACACCCGCTCACCAAAAGAAACAAGAGGGGTGCGCCGGAGGAGATGGGAGTGCTGGATTGCAAAACGGACAACGGGGAAAATGCTCGGGTGCATGAGACGAACAGGTATGCAAATGCGATGCACATGATGACATGATATGAAATGCAGATGATGACATGGCAAAATGCAACACGCAAGCAAATGACATGGCAACAACAGCGAATAACTGGGTGACACCTGGCGCATCGGATCCGGGGTGTTACATTGAGCCTCCAATCCTTGGATGGCTTGGTATGCTCCGGATCTAAGGCCAGAGTAGTTACTGGAGCTATCTCCTGAACGCGGTCCGATGACATATTCAGGTCATGTTCATCGAGGTGGTCAGGAGCGGTCGCCGCGATCTCGAATCCGGCGAAGATCAAATCTCCGTGGATGTCCGTGACGTAGTTCAAGCTCCTAAATCTGACCTGATGGCCAGGGGCGTAGCTATCGATCTACTCTAGATGGCCAAACGAGTTGGCCCGCAGTGCGAAGTCACCGAACACGAAGATCTGTCCGGCGAGGAAGGTTTCTCCTTGGACAGCGTCATTATTGACGATTGAAGGGGCCATCAAACCTTTAAGGGACGGCAGAGTGGAACTCTCAATGAAAGCACCAATGTCGGTGTCAAAACCGGCGGATCTCGGGTAGGGGGTCCCAAACTGTGCGTCTAAGGTCGATGGTAACAGGAGATAGGGGACACAATGTTTACCAAGGTTCGGGCCCTCTCTATGGAGGTAATACCCTACTTCCTGCTTGATTGATCTTGATGAATATGAGTATTACAAGAGTTGATCTACCATGAGATCGTAATGGCTAAACCCTAGAGGTCTAGCTTGTATGACTATGGTTATGAGTATATATCTCCTCTCCGGACTAAGTCCTCCGATTTGTATAGACACCGGGAGGATATAGGGTTACACAAGGTTGGTTACAAAGAAAGGAATCTACATATTTGGTCGCCAAGCTTGCCTTCCACGCCAAGGAGAGTCCCATCCGGACTCGGGGGAGAGTCTTTGGTGTTCGTATCTTCACAGCCCATCAGTCCGGCCCATGGCTAACAGGCTGGACGCCCGAGGACCCCTTAGTTCAGGACTCCCTCAACGGGCCGTAGGATCCATGGACTTTCTACGGGCTGTATGATCCATGGGCGTTCTATGGGCCGTAGGATCCATTGGTCTTATACGGGCCGTAGGATCCATGGGCCTTCTACGGGGCGTATAATCATTTCACCAGACATGGGCCGTACTATTCGTGGACCATAACGGGTCGTTAATAGGCTGTATTTGATAACGCTATGAAAACAGCCCAACGGGTTAACGGGCCACAAACGGCCCGAATGTAACCACGGGATGTATTTGGCCCACAAACGGAACAGGCCAGTAACGGACCGTATCTAACCGAATTCTAGAAATGAGCCGAAGAATAAATGGGCCCTTAGAAGGCCGAAAGTTAACACGGGCTAGAAACGGCTACGGAATAAAGGGCCGTTAATGGGTATAAAGCGATACACTGTTCATTATGGGCCAGTTTCATCTCGGGCCTTTAATGGGACGAGAGTTACAAAGGGCCTCATATGGGCCGAAAGACATCATGGGCCATACATGGGCCGGAAGTTACAACGGGCTGGAATCATATTTGACGGCCCAGATGAAGCTACTGGGCTTAATTCCGATAGGCCATAACTGGTCGGTAGTAAGCGGGCCGTAAATGGGCTATATACGAACAGGCCATTAACAGGCTTTCCGTGGGCCGGCCCATTACCTTTTGACCAAGTCAAACGGGCCGGCCTTTTCAACGGAATGGGCCTCTGTTGGGCCGTGCCACGTGTCGATGTATCATAGGCTCCTCCTGTCCAATGAGTGGATGACATCTGTCCGAATGTTGAGCCGACACGTGTTTCCTCCGGCCAATGAGAATTTTACACGTGGAAAATTCCCATTGGTCCGGGCTGTTAACGGGTTATCGGATCCAAAAGCAGACCCGATAGCTTAACGGCGTCCCGTTACGGTGGATGCCACGTGTCGGTCACCCTTGACGAAAGCACTTCTATGACGCGCGATTTATCGTCATGGAAGTGGACACTTCTGTGATGATAATTTTGGTAATGTCATGGAACACTTCTGCGACAGCACAGGTATGGCTATCTTGATTCTGTCATAAATTTGTCATGGATGTACATGCATGACAGAAAACGTGACCAACTGTGACAAACACGTATCATCACGGAAGTGTCTTTTTTTGTAGTGCCACCACTGATCTCATGCAGCTCGTTATGAAAAATTTGCCATCCTTCATCGCCATGTAGCCCCTTTTTTCATTTTTGAAGGACACGTTTTGCGACACTGGCTTGGGATCCTCAGCTGCCAAGTCAAACCTCATCGACGGGGACCACGAGGAGGAACCCATCTGTGACAAGTGAGGAAACACATGATTTTTTTGACATGCATCTTCACAGGGGGAATCTGATACGTCTCCAACGTATCAATAATTTATGAAGTATTCATGCCATGTTTACAACAATTTTATATGGTTTTGGTATGATTTGCATGGAATTAACTCAGACTGACGCTGTTTTCAGAAGAACTACCGTGGTGTTTTTTTGTGTGCAGAAATGAAAGTTCTCCAAATGAGCTGAAACATTTTGACGATTTTTTGGAACCAAAGAGACCCCCTAAGATTTATTGGAGGGCCAGAAGAGCCGCGAGGAGGGCACAACCCACCAGGGCGGGCCTGAGGGGCCCGACTTGCCCCGGTGGGTTGTGCTCACCTCGAGGCCCATCTTCGCGTGAAACCGGTGCCAAAAAACCTATAAATAGGGAAACCATCAGAAATAGCCCTAGATCAGAAGTTCCTCTTCCGCAAGCCTCTGTAGCCACGAAAAACTAATCTAGACCCCGTTCCGGCACCCTGGCGGAGGGCGAAATCATCACCGGTGGCCATCTTCATCATCCCGGCGGCCACCATGATGAGGAGGGAATAGTCCACCCTCTGGCTATGTGTTTAATCTCTCTCTCTCTCTCATGTTCTTGAGATGGCATGATCTTGATATATCGCGGGCTTTGTTAACATAGTTGGATCATATGGTGTTTTCCCCTCCATATCTTGTTGTGAATTGAGTTTTCCCTTTGAGATTTCGTTCTTATCGGATTGAATACTTTTATGGATTTGAGAACACTTGATGTATGTCTTGCTATGAATACCCATGGTGACAATGAGGTATCATATTGATTCACTTGATATGTGTTTTGGCATTCAACTCGCGGATTCCCAAGGTGACATTGGGGTAATCTATGCATAGGGGTTGATGCATGTTCTCGTCTTTGTTTCTCTGGTCGAAATCTTGGGACACTCTTTGAGGTTCTTTGTGTTGGATTGAGTATTATGAATCTGAAATTGTTTGATGCATATCATATAATCAACTCACGGATACTCGCGGTGACATTGGAGTATCTAGGTGACATTAGAGTTGGTTGATGTGTATCATCTGGTGTTATTTTAGTACAAACTCTTGCTTAGATTGATCAGAAAGAATAGCTTGGTGTTATTTTAGTACGAACTCTAGCATAGATTGATCGGAAATAATAGCTTTCAGGTGTTTTGTACCCTACAAACAATTTCTTCTTATGTTCTATGCTAGATAAGAACTTTGGAGTGATTCTTTGTCGCACGTGAGGGATGGTTATATGATCCAATTATATTAGCATTGTTGAGAGATTGCACTAGCAAAAGTAGAGACCCTAAGCCTCATTTTCAAGCATTGCAATATTGTTTGTGCTCACTTTTTTTACTTGCTACCTTGCTGTTTTATTGTTATTATTACAAAATTCAATATCTACTATCATTACTACACTTGTATCACCATCTCTTCGCCGAACTAGTGCACCTATACAATTTACCATTGTATTTGGTGTGTTGGGGACACAAGAGACTTTTCATTATTTGGTTGCAAGGTTGTTTGAGAGACACCATCTTCATCCTACACCTCCCATCGATTGATAAACCTTAGGTCATCCACTTGAGGGAAATTTGCTACTGTCCTACAAAACTCTGCGCTTGGAGCCCCAACACGAGTCTACAAGAACAAGTTGTGTAGTAGACATCAAGCTCTTTTCTGGCGTCGTTGCCGGGGAGGTGAGTGCTTGAAGGTATATCTTTAGATATTCCAATTGAATATTTTAGTTTCTTGTTTTATCACTAGTTTGGTTTATAAAAACAAAACTACAAAAAATGGAATTGAGGTGGCCTCATATTATTCATCTTTATAATGTCTTTCTTGAAAATGATGGAAAAGAAAATTGTGCTCAATTGATAGAAGAAGAATTTAATAAAATGTTTGGCATAAATGATGAGCATGATTGCAATGTTGTTAGTATGAATTCTATGAATATCCAAAATACTAATGATGATTGAACTAGTCGTGATAAAAATGTTTCTTATAAGCATGTCAATTTTTGTGGAATGCATAAAGTTTGTGAAGATGTGCCTTATAGGGAAGATAGATTTTGAAAGAAGCATAAACATGATAGGACTAACTTTTTCTAAAAGTGATAGATGAATTTGCTACAAAATTATGTTCTCTTTGTCCTATTACTTGTGAACTTCGCAATAAGGTTGGTCATCTTAATTTCCAATGCAAACTTTTTCACGACCGAATCATGACCAAATATTGTAATGACTTGATCACCCTTGAACTTTATAATGAGCCTTGTCTATTTTTGGGGAGTGAAGAATTTACACATGAAAATAGTTGGTTTGAAGTATTCATTCTCACGGACGACATTGAAACTAATCTAAAAAAATATCTATATGCTTTGCATGGTAAATTGCAATGAGAATGCATATATTGCCAACTATAGAAAGATGGGAAAACCAATAGAATATAAAAGGAATACTAATAAAAGGGTAAAGATTTCCACTTTCTCTCCTATTGTCTCTCTTGATGAAATACGTGACGAGGAGGAGCTCCCTATTCAACCAATCTCATCAATAAGAAGCTCAAAAAATTTAATTAAACCCACACATGATGTGGTGAAGAAGAAGAAAATAAGAAAGAATAGAGGTAAAAAGGTATCTCTCCCAAATCATTTTGCTCCTATTATTGTCATGCCTCATGAAAATGAATCAAAAGTAATCGTGGAAGATGATGGACTTGATGATGATATTGCTTCTTTGTCTTATGGCACAATGTCCAAGAGCACTATTGACGATGATTTTGTTATGCCTATTGCTTGTTGTGATTATTATGATTGGGAAGATAATGATACTTCTTATAATCTTGGAAATCTTTTTGGCACCAACTTGGGAAATTATGACGTGAACAATTGTTATACCATTGGTTCTATTCATACTATTAATGATGAGAGTAATTATGCTTATGATATGCCAAGCCACGAGCTTGGGGATGCTATGTTTGATGAGAAAGACATGTTTGAGAATTTATTTGCTGCAATTAATGTTTGTCCCAATGTTGGGGATGCTATGCTTAATGAAGATGATCTTTTTAGTCCCCCTACTTTGAATGATCAAATTTGCTATGATGATTGCATGCCTCCTATTTATGATGATTGCAGTATTTATGAAAGTGGGTTTGGAAGAGTTTCAACTTCAGATAATATTTATCCCACTATTTTGGAGGGTGTTTGTCATGGGAAACCACGGCCACCTATGGGACCAATGGCCCCTTGCCGGTTCGGCAGGGGGGATGTCACGTTGCACAAAGAGCAGACGAGCATAGGGCCGCATGGTAGAGATCACAAAAGGAATTTTACCCAGGTTCGGACCGCTGTGAGGCATAAAACCCTACTGCTGCTTTGGTGGATTGATGGTGGAAGAATGGTATGTGGGCGCGGTACACTTTCCCGGAAGGGTTGCCTCGGGGCGATACACGAGTATGGGTGTGTGGTGTCCATCCTTCTAACCCTTTCTATGATTGCCATGGGCCTCCTTTTATAGGTTCAGGGGTCACCACAATGGCAAAGTAGTCATTATGCACTGATATGATAGCAAACATTGCTATCATACCTAACCCTGCAGGATGACTGGGTGCATTCAATGCACCGCTTAACGTCACATCGTTGCTTGCCCAGCAAGCCTTGTCGGGCTGTTTTTCTAGCTTCACACCCGCTTGCTTGACACATCGCAGGACGGTGTCGCTCGTGGGCATTTCCTGTAGAGAAAGGCCGCCATATGGCGAATGGCTGCCACTTAGTCACTTTGCGGCTTGACACCGCATCGGTCGACGATGTAGTTCATGGTGGAGTAGTTGGGTGAGGTGGTTCTGCCTCCGCGAGTCCCGGCAGGCCCTCCCGGGACGCCTTGGCCGTCTTCTTCCCGGGGCAACCCCGCCCTCGCCAAGCTCATCTGCCCGACAAGGGAGGATTTTCTCCTGGTGGTATCTTGTTTCTCTAGCTTGATCTTGGTCCTCCTGATCCACATGTTGGTCCTTTGAAGTTCTTGTTCTCCTGTACTCTGACTTGGGTTGGTGTTGCGATCTCGTTCCCATGCATGTGCACAGTCTGGGCAACACACCCAGGGTTTGTTGCACTAACAGAAGCCCCCAGGCCTGCCCCGAACGCATTGCCGAGCATCGTCGACGTAGGGACTAATAAGTGCGCATGCAGGGGTGCTAAAAAGGCTGGTCTCTTGAGGTCTTCTTTTTTCTTCATTAATCTTGAGCCTGGGCCAGTTTCCGATTTCCCCGCGCGTCATGTGCGATGTTACAGAAAAAACTTAGATCGTGGCCCGTTGCATGCCCACGCCCCACGATCACGGGGTGGAAACTGCTATCCCACTCGCCCCTTTGCGTGCATCTGCCACGTGTACTCCATGCATTAGGAGGGGTAGGTGGTGGATGCGGAGAGCACGGGGACGAGTGCCATGGAAGGAAACAAGGCGCCGCTGGTTGGAGCAGAGGGTCGGTCCTGACTCCCTGAGCCACTGGGGTGGGGGCAGGGAGGCCGCATTGGAGGAGCGGGGTGGCCGCCCTCAGTATGAGAGGCTAGCCCCCTACCCCATTCTTTATATAAGAGGGGGCAGGGGTGGCGCATTTCTGCACACCAGCACTTCTTCTTCTCCCTCCGCAACCTTCCTTCACTCGCCATGGCGAGACGACGAGGGCGCGGCAGTATTCTAGCGGCGGCGACGATGGCTTCTACTCGACAACGTATTCCCCCCTCCGGATCCTGCGGCAGTGGAGCCCGCCGTGAGAGGCGGCGGAAGGGGCCGAGGCCAAGGTCGTCGCGGTGCCCAAGGAAGAGGAGGGCAGGGCGGTGCCTTGGCCATGCCTCCACCGGCGGCCTTCCCTCTGTTTGAAGGCCACATCGGGGATCAGCCTCGTGAGTTCATCATCAGGCTGTACAAACCTCCGTGTGGCCATCTTCGTCTTCCTACTCCATTCGCACGGGAAATGGAGCTTGAACAGCCACGCGCTCTGAGGTTACATATGAGGGGCTGCGGGAATGGTGGCATGTGGGTGGATGTTGATTTCCCAGCCCCTCATGTTATGTACCTTCACCGTGGTTGGAAGACCTTTGCTCGTGCCCACGGCTTCTCGGAGGGGCACGTTCTCCGGTTCAAGTTAATGCAGAGCGGTCTGCTCTCTGTCAAGATCTCCGGGCACTCAGGATCTCGTGTAGGGTGCTGCGCGGAGATCTCGACCGATGACGAAAGCTCCTCCTCAAGCGAAAGCGACGAGGAGGATAGTGACGACGATGATGAGGACAGGGACAAGGAGGGCGGCGACTCTGACTCCGGCTGAGCGTCGTCCGCACCATCTTCATCAGGCGGCAGCACCATCATCTGCATCCGCATCTCCTTCCTGGCAATGCAATTTGTCAGGGAGTTCGATGCAGAGGTGGGGATGGTGCTCCCTATCTCCTCCATTAGTCCTCCAGCTAGACCCTGGCAGGCTTCCTCTCGGGTTGCAGCTTCGTTAGCCCTGCCGCGTCCTGCTGACCCTGGTGGTGGTGTTCGTCGGGTCGCCTCTGCCATGCTCTCCATCGACGCGTTCCCTGTGAAGGAAATATGCCCTAGAGGCAATAATAAAGTTGTTATTTATATTTCATTATATCATGATAAATGTTTATTATTCATGCTAGAATTGTATTAACCGGAAACTTAGTACATGTGTGAATACATAGACAAAACAGAGTGTCACTAGTATGCCTCTACTTGACTACCTCGTTAATCAAAGATGGCAAAGTTTCCTAACCATAGACATGCGTTGTCATTGGATAAACGGAATCACATCATTAGATAATGATGTGATTGACTTGACCCATCTGTTAGCTTAGCACTATGATCGTTTAGTTTATTGCTATTGATTTCTTCATAACTTATACATGTTCCTATGACTATGAGATTATGCAACTCCCGAATACCGAGGAACACTTATTGTGTGCTACCAAACGTCCCAACGTAACTGGGTGATTATAAAGATGCTCTACAGGTGTCTCCGATGGTGTTTGTTGAGTTGGCATAGATCGAGATTAGGATTTGTCACTCCGATTGTCAGAGAGGTATCTCTAGGCCCTCCCGGTAAGGCACATCACTATAAGCCTTGCAAGCAATGTGACTAATGAGTTAGTTACGGGATGATGCATTACGGAACGAGTAAAGAGACTTGCCAGTAACGAGATTGAACTAGGTATTGAGATACCAACGATCGAATCTCGGGCGAGTAACATACCGATGACAAAGGGAACAACGTATGTTGTTATGCGGTTTGACCGATAGAGAACTTCGTAGAATATGTAGGAATGAATATGAGCATCCAGGTTCCGCTATTGGTTATTGACCGGAGATGAGTCTCGGTCATGTCTACATAGTTCTCGAACTCGTAGGGTCCGCACGCTTAACGTTCGATGACGATCGGTATTATGAGTTTATGTGTTTTGATGTACTGAAGGTTGTTCGGAGTTCCGGATGAGATCACGGACATGACGAGGAGTCTCGAAATGGTAGAGACGTAAAGATCAATATATTGGAAGGCTATATTTGGACATCGGAAAGGTTCCGAGTGATTCGGGTATTTTTCGGAGTACCGGAGAGTTACGGGAATTCGTCGGGGAAGTAATGGGCCTTAATGGGCTTTAGTGGAAAGGAGAGGAGGGCCTCAAGGGGTGGCCGTGCGCCCCCCATGGTCGGGTCCGAATTGGACTAGGAGGGGGCGGCGCCCCCCTCTTTCCTTCTCCCCCTTCTCCCTTCCCTTCCTTCTCCTACTAGGAATAGGAAAGAGGAGGGGAATCCTACTTGGACTGGGGAGTCCTAGTAGGATTCCCCACACCTGGCGCGCCCCCTAGGGCCGGCCACCTCTTCCCTCCCCTCCTTTATATACCTGGCCAGGGGGCACCCCATAGACACACAAGTTGATTGTTTAGCCGTGTGCGGTGCCCCCCTCCACAGATTTCCACCTCGGTCATATCGTTGCAGTGCTTAGGAGAAGCCCTGCGCCGGTAGCTTCATCATCACCGCCACCACGCCGTCGTGCTGACGAAACTCTCCCTCGACCTCAGCTGGATCTAGAGTTCGCGGGACGTCACCGAGCTGAACATGTGCAGATCACGGAGGTGCCGTATCTTCGGTACTAGGATCGGCCGGATCGTGAAGACTTACGACTACATCAACCGCGTTGTCATAACGCTTCCGCTTATGGTCTACAAGGGTACGTAGACAACACTCTCCCCTCTCGTTGCTATGCATCACCTAGATGGATCTTGCGTGTGCGTAGGATTTTTTTTTGAAATTACTGCATTCCCCGACACCCCGATGCTCTCCCGGTCCCGTCAGGCTACCTCTCCTGGAGCCCGATGGGCGCAGGTTGGGCTTCTACACAGGCGCTCCTTTTGCCCTCCTCGCCTTTGACGGCCGTGCCTAGGAGGAGAGGGACAAGAAAGGGCATTATGGGTCACCTATCTTTTTTCAATCTTAAATTTGCCGGCACTTGCCAAATTTTAATTCAGATAATGTAATCTCTCGTGTCCATGTTTGTGTTCTGTAAGGTTTGTAATTGTATTATCAGCATATTAATGAAAAAGATGAACCTTGCCGGGAACTCGTGCATGTATATGTCCATGCAGAGGTGGAATGCCTCTTTAGTCCAAATAAATGAGTCTTCCTCGACAAGCTATCTTGCCGGTACCCTTTTGATTTTGTTTGCCGGAGAACTGAGCCTACCCGGCAAAAAACAAAGGGACCAGCCCCCCGCCAACCTATTTTTACCAAAGGCCACTGCAACCATCCTGGCTAAAACAACGTTCGAGCCAAGGATGGGAGCACCTAAGTTTCAAAGAGCGGCGAGGTTTTCTCATGCACAAGTTCTAGCTTATAGAACACTTATGGACAAGAGCTAGAATTTATCTGTTTGGCTTGCCGGAGATCGCAATGTTGTCCCATCTTCCCAACTCCTTGTAGAGGCCAAGTTCACGGTAGGAACCTGTAGCTTCATGTAGATGGGAATGATGCAAGATGCGATCCTATCTATATGCATATGCAAATGCTCATGAAATGCTTATGTAGTGCTCTTGGAATGCTTATGCATGCATGTAACTTGGGGCCCCCAGCGCTTCGTTTATTTCTCCGTTGCTTAGGTCGTCGCCTGGCTTTGTACAAGGGGTTACATGCAGCTGAGGCAAGGCATGTACAAAAGGGTGGCTGCCGGGCAGGGCCCGACAGTCGCGCCTTACGGGTAGAACCTGCGGAGATGCTCAATATTCCATGAGTTTTGCAATTGAATGCCATCTCCGGTCTCCAGACGGACTGTGCTAGGTCTGGTGACTCGTACTACTCGATATGGGCCTTCCCACTTCAGCGTCAACTTGTTTGTACCCTTGGCGGACTGAACGCGCCTAAGGACAAGGTCGCCTTCCTCAAAACACCGGCATGAACCCTGCGGCTATGATAGTGACGCAGGGCTTGCTGATAGCGTGCAGCACGCGTAGCAGCCCGGAGACGGTTCTACTCGACTAACATAGCCTCGTCATGCTGGTGCTGATCTTGTGCCACTTCATCGTAGGCAAGCACTTGAGGCGACCCCTAAATGAGTTCCGTGGGGATAAGTGCTTCTGCCCCATAGACTAGGGAGAAGGGAGTCTGCCCGATAGCTCGATTTGGTGTCGTTCTGAGGGACCAGAGGACTACCGACAGCTCATCGATCCACCGCCTACTGTGCTTCTGTAGCGTATCAAAGGTTCTTGTCTTGAGTCCTCGCAACACTTCAGCGTTTTCCCTCTCAGCTTGCCCATTGCTCCTGGGATGTGCAATAGAGGCAAATGAGATCTTGCTTCCGAGGGCATGAACATATTGCATGAAGGCGCGGCTCGTGAACTGGGTGCCGTTATCGGTAATGATCCTTGCCGGGACTACAAAATGACACACCAATCCTTTCAAGAACTTGATAGCTGACTGAGCAGTCACCTTTCTCACGGCAGTCACTTCCGGCCACTTTGTAAACTTGTCGATAGCAACGAACAAGAATTCAAAGCCCCCGATTGATCAGGGGAAAGGGCCGTGGATATCGAGCCACCAGACCAAAAATGGCCATGATAAAGGGATTGTGTGAAGAGCTTGGGTAGGCAGGCGGGTGTTCTTGGAATGGAACTGGCAGACTTCACATTTGGTGACTAGCTCGACCGCATCTTGGAGGGCTGTCGGCCAATAGAATCCTTGCTGGAATGCTTTCCAAACAAATGCCCTTGATCCAATGTGGGAGCCACACATGCCTTTGTGTATCTCAGCCAGCAATTCCTTTCCTTCTTCCCGACAGATGCACTTCAATTTCACACTGTTGGGCCTCCTTCTGTACAGAGTGTCATCAACAAACTGATACATACTCGCCCTCCAAGCTACTCTTTTAGCTTCATCTTGGTCACCGGGAAGCTCTCCGGTTTGGAGGAAGTGGACTATGTGCCTTGCCCAAGTTGGAGCCTGGGGCTCGGCAACCAGGACTAGCAGCACCTCCTCAACTGTGGGGGCACATTCCTCGTTTGCGGGGACCATGGGCCCGGCTGGAGGGTGCGGTCCGGCAGGTGGTGAGGAGTTGTTTCCGGCAGAGTCTCTGCCGGGAGCAGAAGGCTCTACCGGGAGAGGCTTACCGGAGTCCAGCTTTCTCCTTTTCCGGGCCATTGTTGCTAGGGATACGGAGGGCTGAGTAAGATGGAGAACAAAAGTCACTAGTTCCACAGGGAGCTTCTGCGCAACACTCTTTGATAGATGATCAACTACACTGTTTTCCGCATGAGGTACATGCTCTGTTTGCAATCCATCAAAGCACTCCTCCAATCTTCTCACTTCCTCAACGTATGCCTCCATCAATGGGCTTTGGTAATCCTTATTGACTTGTCTTACCACAAGCTGTGAGTCTCCTCGAATGATCAGCTTCTTAATTCCAAACTCTGCAGCAATCCTGAGCCCGGCAACGAGCCCTTCATATTATATTGTATTGTTGGTCGATTCTTCCCTACAAAATGCATCTGGACGACGTACTTCAAGTGCTCCCCGGAGGGGGCGACGGGAAGCACGCCAGGTCCTGCACCTTGTAGGGAAAAGGCGCCATCAAAATACAAAATCCATTCTTGGGGCGACTCCTTGCCGGGGATAACTGTCTCTGGTACTTCCTTGTCATGGGTTGGCGTCCATTCTGTAATAAACTCTACCAATGCCCTACTCTGGATTGTTGAAGTGCTCTCAAACTTCAAACCAAAACTGGATAATTCCAAAGCCCACTCCACTATCCTGCCGGTAGCCTCAGGGTTTCAGAGTATCATTTGCAACGGGAAGCAAGTGACAACCATGATCTCATGGGCTTGGAAGTAGTGGCGCGGTTTCCTTGAGGCCATGATGAGACCAAAGATCAACTTTTGCACGCCAGAGTACCTCGATCTAGCCCCCTGTAGCAAGGAACTGACGAAGTACACTTGGCGATGCACCACTTTCTTCCTCGCCGTGTCCTTGGGGTTGCTCTCGCTGTCGTGCTCATTTCTGCCCTCATTCTCATCTGGCTCTGCGGTCTTTGCTCACTTTCTGCTTCATCCACTTCCTGCTGCGCCACCAAGGCTCATCTGGTTTTGTCGGTCTAAGTATAGCAGCAACGGCTCTTGTGGCTTGGGAGCAACCAAGGTGGGCACAAAGGAAAAGTAGGTCTTCAACTCCTCCAAAGTTGCATCTACTTCTGGGGTCCACTTCATGGGTCCTGCCTTCTTCAGGATTTTGAAGAACGGCAGGGCACGCTCGGCAGACTTGGAAATGAATCTGCTTAGCATGGCAACACACCCTGTCAGATGCCTCACATCCTTGACTGCCCTTGGTGCTTGGATCTGCTCGATAGCTTTAATGTTGTCGGGGTTGGCTTCGATCCCTAATGGGACACAGAGAACCCAAGGAGCTTGCCAGAGGGAACGCCAAACACACACTTCTCCAGGTTGAGGTTCAACTTGATCTTGCGCAGATTAGCGAACGTCTCCTCCAAATCCTGGATAAGGGTTGCTCTGTGCTTGGTCTTGACAACAATATAATCCATATAAGCTTCAATGTATCTATGTAGATGTGGCTCGAAACCAATCTGGACTGCCTTTGCAAAAGTAGACCCGACACTCTTTAATCCGAATGGCATGCGGATAAAATAGTACGTACGACATGGGGTGATGAACGATGTCTTCTCCTCGTCTTCCTTGGACATGAAGATTTGGTGATACCGAGAATATGCATTTAAGGAAAGCAAATCGCAGCCTGAAGTGGAATCCATAATCTGATCGATGCGCGGCAAGGGAAACGGGTCCTTCGGTCAAGCCTTGTTGAGATCTGTGAAATCTATGCAAAGCCTCCATTTCCTGTTAGCCTTTCGGACTACAACTAGATTTGCCAACCATGTGGGATGTAGCACTCCTCTGACCAAACCAGCTACTTCAAGTTTCTTGATCTCTTCCGCAATAAACTGCTGCCTCTCCAAGGCTTGCTTCCGGACTTTTTGCTTGATAGGTCGGGCGTGTGGGCAGACAGCAAGGTGGTGCTCGATTACCTCCCTGGGAACACAGGGGATATGAGATGGTTGCCAAGAAAACACAACAATATTCGCCCGCCGGAAGGCAACGAGCGCACTTTTCTATTTGTCATCGAGGGTGGCGCTCATAGTGAAAGTTCCATCAACGCCAGCCATCCATGTCGGGACCTTTTTCACTTGGGGCGCAGTGACCTTGGATCTCTTGCTGTTGGAACTCTCCGGCAAGTCATCAATAGGCGCAACATACTCCAAAGAGGTACGCTTCCCGGACTCCTTTCTAGCATCCTTGCTATCCTTCTTCTTCCCTATGTCCTCCTTTGTGGGAACTGCTGCTGTCGCGACTGCGTCCCGGTACATCTTGTCCACGCAAATGATTGCGTCCTACTTGTCTAATGGGATGGTAATGACTCCTATCGGCCCAGGCATCTTCAGGGTATTGTAGGCATAGTGGGATGCCGCCATGAATTTAGCCAGGGCTGGGCGCCCAAGGATCCTATTGTACAGCAGGGGGAGGTCGACCACATCAAACACAATCTTCTCAGTCTGGTAGTTTAGCTCTCCCAAAACGTCACCGCAGCGTGATCTTTCCCTTAGGATGACTCCTGCTGGGATTAATTCCTTGAAACGTGTCGGTGACCTTCAACTCTTCCTCTGCTATCTGAAGTTTGTTGATGACTACAGGGGCAATCAGATTCAACCCGGCCCCGCCGCCCACCAACATTTTTGTGACCTTGAGGTTGCGAATTGTTGGAGAGACCAACAATGGCAAACATCCTACCGCAGTGGTTCGGTCAGGATGATCCTCTTTGTCAAAGATGATGGGTGTGCGTGACCATTTGAGTGGCTTGCGCGCCTCTGGCGCTGGTTCCACGTCATTGACTTCACGTGCCCATCGCTGGAGTTGGCGATGAGAGGTGTGCAAAGATGCACTGCCATCAATGCATAGGGCGTTAGTGGCCTTCTGAAACTCCTGCTCACTGGTTTCCTCTCCATCCCCTCCATTCCCTCCATCACTCTCATCATCACAGGCTTCCTTCTCTCGACCTCTGGCAGGTTTCCCTTGGTTTTGGAAGGGTTTGCTGGGGCGATTTGCTTCATCGCCTCGGCCCTTACCGCCAGCGACATTCTGACCCTTTTCCTTGTCATGGTTCTCATATTCCGCTCACTGCCTCTTTACGAGCTACTCAACTTGATAACACTCTTGAAGGTCGTGGCCTTTGGTCCGATGAATCTTTCAATACGGCCCATCGCCTTTCCCAGCCTTCTCGGTAGCCGCGGCCTCCCGGTAGTCCGCGTTCATGGGAGCTTCCTTGTCGGGGGCCTCAGCCTTGGCCTTCTTGCATGTACTAAGTGTACCCGATCCTTCAACAGTCATTACTGCCTTATCCTTGCGCTTCTTACTGCGCTTCTTGCTCTTCTTCTGATTGGTGGACTCGTCATCATCCTCAGAATCGATGTTGTTGCAATCCTCCTCTCCGGGTAGCTCCCTTCCCTCCTCCATCCAAGTGCCGTTATCCACCAAGGTGTAAAGATCCTTCAGTCTTGGGCAGCCGCATGTTCATCTTGGAACGGATCCTCCGGTTGCGCACATTGGACTAGAAGGCAGCTATCACCGCAGCTGGATGGATATTTGGGATGTTCCTATGGACCTTGCTAAACCTCTGCAAATACTTACGGAGGGTCTCTCCTTCTTTCTATTGGAGAAGCCGCAAGTCGCTGGGTCGGCCTGGCTCTTGATGGCTGCCGGTGAAGGCGCCAATGAACTCATAGCACAGGTCAGCGCATGACGAAACGGAGTTCTCCGGCAGGTGCATCAGCCAAGACCTCACATTGGACTTGAGAGCCAAAGGGAAGTAGTTGGCAACCAACTTCTCATCTCTTTCGCCGGCAGCCTGAACAGCTATGGTGTAGATGCTCAGAAACTCTGCCGAGTTCAGCCTCCCATCGTACTACTCGGGTATCGCTGGCTTGAACATGCGAATGCACGGCCAACGGACTTGCCGCAGCTCACGAGTAAAGGCAGGGCACCCAACCTCAAAAGGTCGGCACCAGCCAATACCGAGCGCAGGCTCGTCAACGTCGGGGACACCGTACCCGTCGGCCCGGCAGAGGTCGTCGCGGCGCCGCTCAACGCCGACGCACACGTCTCCCTTTCGCCTGTCCTCCGGAGCTCGCCGTCGGCCTGGACGCACTCGAGGGTCAGAAGAGGCCATCGAGACATCATCAGGTTCTTGATTCTGCCGCGCTCGCACTGGCTGCCGTGGTGGGGACAAAACCGTGGGGTTGGCCCCTTCCGTATGGCCAACGGCACGAACTGTCGTTGTTGCTTGGGGAGGCTGTGGCGGGCCAGCTCGCTGCGAGCCCCCAGCCTCGGGGAAACCGAGCAGACTTTGAATGGTGGCACGCCACTCGTCCATCTACTCGGCCGCTGGTGAAAACCTTAGCAGTAGTTGGGCCCACGCCATGGCCTTCATGGCAGTACTTGGCATGGGTGATGATGAGGTAGATCGCACCATCGCTCAGCTCCTGACGGTGCAAGTGGCGACAGCACCGCGTCCCCGTTGTTGCGGGGCGGCCACCTGGATAGCATGGTGGTGCGGCGAAGGTGCTCGAGGGCCAGTGGCTCCGTCCGGTGTAGCGACTTGGTCGACCCACCCCGGGGAAGGTGCACGGGCTGCGGTTACTCCCGTGGTAGGGGTGGGCGGTGGGCGGCGATTTGCCCCGGACCGAGCGCCATTGCTGTGGCTGTGCCCGTCGGCGGGAGGAAGGGGGTGGACGGAGTGACCCCTTCACCCGTACCTTGTGGAGCATGGCCGTCGGGGTGTTGATGATGCTGCTCTCCTTCGGTATCTCCTGCTCGTGCCTCGGCCGCGGGGGAAATGGTAACGGTGCCGCCTACCCCGACCACATCCCCAGCAGCGTCCATTTCCCCGCATGCCTCCGCGTCCCCCATAGCAGTGGTAGCTGCGGGCGGAGGACCTTCGAGTTGGATGGGTGAGCCGAAGTACCGGATTTCTTCTTGCGTGCCATGGTCGATGGCACCGTCAAAGACGAAGATGGCGATGAAGATGACACGCCACACACGCTTTCAGGTTTGCGCAAGTGACCCCCCTACCTGGCGCACCAAAGATGTCGTGGGAAACCACGACCACCTATGGGACTAATGGACCCTTGCTGGTTTGGCAAGGGGGATGTCACGTTGAACAAAGAGCAGACGAGCGTAGAGCAGCATGGCAGAGATCACATGAGCGATTTTAGCCAGGTTCGGGCCACCGTGAGGTATAAAAACCTACTCCTGCTTTGGTGGATTATGTGGGCACAGTACACTTGCCCCGCAAGGTTGCCTCGGGGCGATACACGCGTATGGGTGTGTGGTGTCCAACCTTCTAACCCTTTCTACGGTTGCCATGGGCCTCCTTTTATAGATTAAGGGGTCACCACAATGGCAAAGTAGTCATTATGCACTGATATGATAGAAAACAGTGCTATCATACCTAACTTGGCAGGCTGACAGGGCGCATTAAATGCACCGCTTAACGTCATGTCATTGCTTGCCCGGCTGTTTTGCCAGCTTCACACATGCTTGCTTGACACATCGCAGGACGGGTGTCGTTCGTGGGCATTTCCTGTAGAGAAAGGCCGCCATGTGGCGAATGGCTGCCACTTAGTCACTTTGCGGCTTGACACCGCATCGATCGACGACGTGGGTCATGGTGGAGTAGTTGGGTGAGGTTGTTTTGCCTCCGCGAGTCCCGGCAGGCCCTACCGGGACACCTTGGACGTCTTCTTCCGGTTGAAACCCCGCCCTCGCCAAGCTCATCTGCCCGGCAAGGGAGGCTTTTCTCCTGCTGGTATCTTGTTTCTCTGGCTTCATCTTGGTACTCATGATCCGCACGTTGGTGCTTCGAAGTTCTTGGTCTCCTGTACTCTGACTTGGGTAGGTCTTGCGATCTCGTTCCCGTGCCTGTGTACAGTCTGGGCAATAGACCCATGGTTTGTTGCACCGACAGTGTTGAATCCTATTATAATGATAAAATTGGATTTGGAGAGGTCATGACTTTCTTTAGTAATGATTGCACTATTGAAGAAGAGGTTTCAATTGACTACGATGAGAACAAAGCTGCTACTTATGATGATTATTGTGATGATACTTATGACACTTATGTTATAAAAAGTAGTGATAATTATTGTCATAATTTCGAATATCCTTTTAGTGAACATTACTCTTTTAATGTGGAAACAATTTTTAGTATTCGAGTTTCATATGATACTCCCACTATTGTGAATGAGAATGAAATTGCTTATATCGAGAGTGATACGTCCATTTTGCATCATGCTTTTATATTGATATTTATTGCATTATGGGCTGTAATTACACATTATATCATAATACTTATGCCTTTCTCTCTTATTTTATAAGGTTTACAAGAAGAGGGAGAATGCCGGCAGCTGGAACTCTGGACTAGAAAAGGAGCAAATATTAGAGACCTATTATGCACAACTCCAAAAGTCCTGAAACTTCATGGAGAACTGTTTTGAAATATATATAATATATTGGGCGAAGACAACACTAAAGGGGGGCCAGCAGCCATCCACAAGGGTGTGGGGCTTGCCCTACCCCCTGGGCGCGCCCCCTTGCCTTGTGGGCCACCTGGCAGGCCCCCGATGCCCATCTTCTGCTATATGGTGTGTTTTGACCAGGAAAAAATTGGAAGGAAGCTTTCGGGACGGAGCATTGCCGTCTCGAGGTGGAACTTGCGCAGAACCAATCTAGGGCTCGGGTGGAACTGTTCTGCCGGGGAAACTTCCCTCCCGGAGGCGGAAACCATCGCCATCATCATCACCAACAATCCTCTCATCGAGAGGGGGTCAATCTCCATCGACATATTCACCAGCACCATCTCCTCTCAAACCCTAGTTCATCTCTTGTATCTGATCTTTGTCTCAAAACCTCAGATTGGTACCTATGGGTTGCTAGTAGTGTTGATTACTCCTTGTCGTTGATGCTAGTTGGTTTATTCGATGGAAGATCGTATGTTCAGATCCTTAATGACAATTATTACTCCTTTGATTATGAATATGAATATGCTTTGTGAGTAGTTACGTTTGTTCCTGAGGACATGGGAGAAGTCTTGTTATAAGTAATCATGTGAATTTGCTATTCGTTCTATATTTTGATGAGATGTATGTTGTCTCCCCTCTAGTGGTGTTATGTGAACGTTGACTACATGACACTTCACCATGACTTGGGCCTCGGGGAAGGCATTGGGAAGTAATAAGCAGATGATGGGTTGGTAGAGTGACAAAAGCTTAAACCCTAGTTTATATGTTGCTTCGTAAGGGGCTGATTTGGATCCATAAGTTTCATGCTATGGTTAGATTTATCTTAATTCTTCTTTCGTAGTTGCGGATGCTTGCGAGAGGGGTCAATCATCAGTGGGATGCTTTTCCAAGGAAGGGCAGCACCCAAGCACCGGTCCACCCACATATCGAATTATCAAAGTAACGAACGCGCATCATATGAGCATGATGAAAACTAGCTTAACAATAATTCCCATGTGTCCTTGGGAGTGCTTTTCTTTATATAAGAGTTCATTCAGGCTTATCCTTTGCTACAAAAAGGATTGGTCCACCTTGTTGCACCTTAGTTACTCTTGTTACTTGTCACCCATTACAAATTATCCTAACACACAACTATCTATTATCGATAATCTCAGTGCTTGCAGAGAATACCTTGCTGAAAACCGCTTGCCATTTCCTTTTGCTCCTCGTTGGGTTCGACACTCTTACTTATCAAAAGGACTATGATAGATCCCCTATACTTGTGGGTCATCAAGACTCTTTTCTGGCGCCGTTGCCGGGGAGTGAAGCGCCTTTGGTAAGTGGAATTTGGTAAGGAAGCATTTATATAGTGTGCTGAAACTTACTGTCACTTGTTACTATGGAAAATAATCCTTTGAGGGGATTGTTCAGGGCATCTTCACCTGGAACGGTAGAGAAAAAAGTTTCTCCTCAACCCACTGCACCTACTGAAAATATTTGTTATGAAATTCCTTTGGCTATGATAGAGAAGCTGCTAGCTAATCCTTATGCAGGAGACAGAACATTACATCCTGATATGCACCTAATCTATGTGGATGAAGTTTGTGGATTATTTAAGCTTGAAGGTTTGCCCGAGGATGTTGTCAAGAAGAAGGTATTCCCTTTATCTTTGAAGGGAAAGGCATTGACATGATATAGGCTATGTGATGATATAGGTTCTTGGAACTACAACCGATTGAAATTGGAATTTCATCAGAATTTTTATCCTATGCATATGGTTCATCGTGTTCGGAATTACATATATAATTTTTGGCCTCGTGAAGGAGAAAGTATCGCTCAAGATTGGGGGAGGCTTAAGTCAATGTTATATTCATGACCCAATTATGAGCTCTCAAGAGAAATTATTATTCAGAATTTTTATGCTCGGCTTCCTCATAATGATCAATCCATGCTCGATACTTCTTGTACTGGTTCTTTTATGAAGAAAGATATTGAATTCAAACGGGATTTATTGGAAAGAATTAAACACAACTCAGAAGATTGGGAACTCGGAGAAGTTAATGAGTCAGGTATAAACCTTAAGTTTTATTGTGTTAAATCTTTTATGGATGCCGATGCTTTTCGTGATTTTAGCAGTAAATATGGACTTGACTCTGAGATAGTAGCTTCTTTCTGTGACTCATTTGCTACTCATGTTGATCTCCCTAAGGAGAAGTGGTTTAAATATCATCCTCCCATTGAAGTGAAAGTAGTAGAACCTATTAAAGGTGAAGAAGAAACTATTGCTTATAATGTTTATCCTGTTGTTCCTACTACTTATATTGAGAAACCACCTTTTCCTGTTAGAATAAAGGATCATGCTAAAGCTTCAACTGTGGTTTGTAAGAGTTATACTAGAACACCTACACCCCCTGAGAAAATTAAAGTTGAACCTATTATTCCTATGGTTAAAGATCTCTTAGTTGATAATATTGATGGGCATGTTATTTATTTCTGCTATGAAGATGCTAGAATTGCTAAACCCGATATTAAAGATAAACATAGACCCGTGTTGGCATGCCTGTTGTTTCTGTTAAAATAGGAGATCATTGTTATCACGACTTATGTGATGTGGGTGCTAGCGTGAGTGCAATTCCTTTTACCTTATATCAAGAAATTATGAATGATATTGCACCTGCTGAGATAGAAGATATTGATGTTACTATTAAGCTTGCCAATAGAGATACTATATCACCAATTGGGATTGTTAGAGATGTTGAAGTCTTGTGTGGGAAAATAAAATACCCTACTGATTTTCTTGTTCTTGGTTCCCCACGAGATGATTTTTGTCCCATTATATTTGGTAGACCTTTCTTGAACACTGTAAATGCTAAGATAGATTGTGAAAAGGATGTTATTACTGTTTGTTTAGGGGATATGTTTCATGATTTTAATTTCTCTAAATTTCGTAGACAACCCCTTGATAAAGAATTGCCTTGTAAGGATGAAATTATTGGTCTTGCTTCTATTGTCGTGCCTCCTACTGATCCTTTAGAACAATGTTTGCTAGACCATGAAAATGATATGTTTATGAATGAAAGAAGGGAAATAGATGAAATATTCTTTAATCAAGGACCTGTTTTGAAACACAATTTGCCTGTTGAAGTCCTTGGGGATCCTTCTCCACCCAAGGGTGATCCCGTGTTTGAGCTTAAATAATTACCTGATACTCTGAAATATGCCTATCTTGATGAAAAGAAGATATATCCTGTTATTATTAGTGCTAACCTTTCAGAGCATGAAGAAAAGAAATTATTGAAAACTCTGAAGAAGCACCGTGCCGCTATTGGATATATTCTTGATGATCTTAACAATACTGCAGGATGCTGCTAACGCGACACTACAATCAGAGAACCTTCGACGAAACTGTGTGAGATGCAATAATCGCAAATGGTTGTGTAAAAAAACCGTCAATAAAGGTGCAAAACGTTTGCGATGACGGATGGATCAAACATGGTTCAGATTTTAGTTGCGTGTGCGATGCAAGGCATACGGTTTAGTTCAATTAACTGTTTGCGATGGGGAGGAGCAAAAGAAATGGGCAGCCAGATGAAGGTATGTGCGATATACAGCATACAGTTCACTTGGATGAACTGTTTGTGATTGGTTAGCACAGAAGAAACGGTCAGCCAGATCAAGGTGTGTGCGATATACGACATGCGCTTCACTCAAATGAACTGTTTGTGTTGAGACAAGAGAACAGAAACGGTTCAATATAACAAGATGTGTGTGATACACGGCAAACAGGTCTGTAATCAGAAATGTGTGCGAAGAACGATAATAACACATACGGTTGCTGCTAATAAGACGTATGTGTTGTGAGCAAACGATTACTGGTATACAATTGTGAGTGATTGATGAAAACATCACCGACGGGTTTCATTGTTTAGTCCTTGTGCGATCTGATTTTCTTTGTCCGCACAACATCTACGCTCTGTCTACAGAGCATCAACATATATACTAAAAAAGACAGCATTGCATAACCAAATTAAGCATACAATTACACAAGTGACTACACACATAACATTTCCGCACACCAAAGTAAGCAATTACATGCATACTAAACTAGGAGAAATGAGGATCTAATCATCTACTTATTGTTGCGATGACGCTTGCCATTGCTCCGCTTTCGGCTGGATCCCTGGCCGTTTTGGGGAAGGAGGCACTTCCTCATGTCAACGATCCGCCTGTACATGTCGTAGCTCGTGTACGCCTCCTTGTCCGCGTACATGACATGAGCTTTGTCGAGTTTCTCCATCCAGGCCGAGTGCCAGGCACACTTGTCCTTGTTGCATGAATCCTTCATGTCTCTGTAGTAGGGGTAGATGATGGCCTCGGCGAGGTGAACCAGTGAGTCCTTCTCATGCTCCTTGCTGCCCCAGATCTTGTATTGGCCCTGGATGTCGACAAGATTCTGGCAGGCGATGCTCGAATTCTCGAGCGCCTTTACATCGTTGGTGATGTCCACCGTAGCGAACATGTATTGGGGGCTGTTGCCAAACCTAGCAAAATGCTCGCAAGGCCTTGTGGCCAGGCAGGAGTGGTAGACGAGGACGTGGTGGCGCACACACATCTGGGCGACAGCGACCTTGGGACGAGACCCGACACGAGCGTGGGTGACCTCGAGGTCGAACCCGACCACCTTGTACTTCTCCTCGGCAAGCAACAACTCCATGATGTGGATGGAGTGCTCCACCTAGACCGGGTCATTGGTGTACACCACCGAGAGGTCCATGAAACTTTTGTGGGTGTCCACCACGGTACGTATGGTGAACTGCTACTCGTCATCGGCAGCCGCTTGGAGCGCCATTGGAGCCGCGCAGGATACCCTCTAAGAATTTCTCGTGGTGGGTGTGCTTCTTGCAATGGTGGGGCGCGATCGAAAGGTTGAAGAGACACAAGGGTTAAATGGCCGCTGTAATAAATGGGGACCGGACGGCCTGTAATTGCCATGTCTTGTCACAATGTTCATAGTGGAGGATTCCAGTGCACGCTTGACAACACTGCACGGCACGCGTGGGCTCGAAGAGGTGCCAAATGTATCGTCGGTGAGCCTGTTCCCACGCTACCGCGCAGTTTATCGCGCAAGCTTCCCGCCGGCTAGTTTGGCCACGCATCGGCTAGAAGAGGGACAAATCGTGGGCGTTTATTGGCAAAAAGCTTTGTAAAAACCAAGTGTGTGGAATGACTTCGGTCATAAGTTTACCCGTGGGTGATGAGGTCAAAGTTACATAGAAGGGTGATGATGTACACACGAATGCGATAACTAATTCTGCGCTCTACAGGGCACACGGTGGAAGAAACCATCTGTGTGCAATAATGTCGAAGATCGCAGTCGAGTTAGCTATACAGATCATGTGCTGTGAGATCGACAAGGTAAACAGATTCGAGAATGGTTAATAAAATCTAATACCATTGCATATTAAGGTCAAAATAGTGCTACCAATATACGAGTCTCATATGCTGCCATTTCAACGATTGTACCACAAAAGCTCGAAATATTACAAGGTTCAAATTCCAGAGTTATATGGCTCAAATTCGGAGATTACAAGGTTCAAACTGATATTAGAAATAAATTCAGCTCATCAACTACAAACGCTCGCGCTGATCCGCTGAACATGGACATCAAAGAGGTTCAACTAATATTTACCACTTCTAAGGCTGGTTTCGAAACCTCACAATTTTTGCGAAGGGGTCAGCCACTGAGAAGTCATATATGAGGTTGACATGATGACTTCCGGTTACTCTGTCATCTGAAGTTCCAAAATGAAATTCAGCATTTTTGGAGCCTATTCCATTCTGCTGCAGGCGCCGACGCTGATCAACAAACCATTCATTTTTGCGAAATAAATGTAGGGCAAACCTCATTTCCTTCAGCACCCTTGCTCTGAGAACAAAGAACATGGCGAATATAATCTCCGGTAAGGTCCCTCGGTAGGAGTTCAAAGTAATTTCCGAGAGATGCAGATCTAGGCATTCAACGTCATTGTTATATTGTATCACATTATCCACCACTGGGCCTAATCTTATCTGCAAAAGAAAAAAACATGTTAGTGCCTACATGCAGTTTTGAACATTACTACAGGCCTATTTGGTTAGCAGGATTTGTAAAATGCACTAACATGCCATCTTCGATCTGACATGATTAACATGGGAATTTGATTACATTCTAGAAAAATCTAGCATTCTTCACAAGAGGTTGGAGTGGATAAAAAGTTCCCTAGGAAAACTAGTACAGATGAACCCAAAGGAGAAATGCTTATTGATTGTAACCATATGGATCAAGCAACCAATATGGTGGGGGCATGTATGTACTGAAATCCTCCAAAAGAATCCTTCAGAAATTGTAGAACATTGTCATTGTAAACTTGGAAAAAGGTGTCACAAATTGAACTCCCTTATGGTTAACATTGTAAACTCTATATATAGCTTCTCCAGGCACGGAAAGCATCTCAGGAAACTGACAACTTGCTCCAGGTTGGGGCTGATAGATTCTAGTGCCAAGACCTTCACTGTGCGCAGTTTCAGGGTCAAGCTTCTCGGAATCATTCTTTGAATGACAGATGAACAAACATCTTCAAAATTAGAAATAATGTTAATTTGTAGAAGGAGAGGTAGAAGGCAGCTGTTGTACCTGAACGGGCGTGGATCCAATAACAAGTTCGGAGTATTTGTCAGACGAGTAGCCCACCACTGTCAATTTTGGCGCAGAAATGAAATTGATTCTTGTTGGACCTTCCTGATCAACTACAAGTAATCTCTCAAGTGCAGGTGTGTCCTCAATGACCATACCATGGTACACATCTTGTGATGTCTTCCTGCCGCACCAGCAACACACATAAATAGTCCGGAGAGTCATGGAGGTGATGTGGAAGGTACTCAACCCATTGATCACCTGAAGATGAAGGTACTCGAGTGCAGTACATCCACAGCCCAGGCGCTCCATGTCACCGTTTGAGGGGAAGATGGCGACGGCTCGAGGTGCTTCAGTCGTGATAGAATAAGAGCGGGCGCGTCATTAAGGGGGATGACAATTCCTGAACTTGGTGACGCATAGCATGGGCGCGAGGCGGAGTGCGGACGTTGGAAGCGACCGCATATGCCCATCATCAAAAGTGAGCTCCTCGAGCTGATCTAGGGAGGGGGATCGGAATCAGTCGTCAAGCTTGGCTTAGTCCTTGCCGTTGGAACGGAACTTGCCCATTCTAAGGCCTCTGGTTGGGCCAAGGTGACTACCGAGTATCTTGGAGAAGGCATCCAAGCTTTTGCGATAGCCATGGTAGAGCTCGTGGGTGTCGATGAGGTGGAGAGGGCTGGAGTTCCATAGGGGGCGCCACCGCCAGGAAAGGACGGTTGTCCGCGCCCCATATTTGATTGGGGGGAGGGAGAAGATGACTGTCAACATATCATCGGGGAGGCTGCTGATCAAGTCTAGGCCTCATGGAGTCGCTTGCGGTTCTAGCTCACCCGCCTCCACTTGTTGGCAGCCCCGTTCTCCACCTCCGGAGTCTCCTTGCCAGCGGTGCTTTTTGATAGAAATGGGAGTACATGGAATATTTAGTTAAAACAGGGCAATAGAAAAGTGTATTGGTAACTAGAAGTTATTAGGTAGGAATATAGTAAGAAAAGGGAATAACAGTTGGTTGCTTAAATACTACACAATTCATTGGATATTGCTGGGTAAGTCAACATGCAGATAGTTGAAAAGAAAACTTATTTGAACAAAGTCTGGACAGATGATATTGTCGGGGAAGTTACCATATATCTCATGACCAGGCCCTTTTATGTGCAGTGCAATTCTAGTGCCAGCTTTCAGTTCATAAAACTTAGAAATTTCTTTCCAAAAGCCAGTGGCAAAATAGGAGTCACCATGTTCATCAAGTCTTACAGCAGCAACGATTGTAAATCTATCTTTTGTGTGCAGTATGACATCCCTGCAGTCCTGATTTATGTAAAGGGAAATATTGTGCACTATAGATTCTGTTGCATAGCAAGGGACGCGCTGCAGAAAATGGTAGGATTGTTAAAGAAAATATGGTAACATGCAAATATGGGCCCAATTGAAAGAACTGTACAGTAGTCGAAATCGAAGGACAAAAATCTATAATTAAACAGATAGGGTAAACATGATGTCATGGAAATATGAGAGTAATCAAAAGAACAATACATCATTAATTTTCCTAATATAGAAAGAAGAGGGGGAAAATCCCCTTTGACGTATATGGTGCATGTGGCACCTTTTATCCAAATGTAGTAATATTTAGAACATGTTCAGGAAAGTAGGCTGCCAGCCGATTTAGGGTGAGATTGAACATACCGCGCGCATCCTCAAGTCATCTGGTATGGTGAAATGGAATGTCTGGCGAAGGCCGCAAGGTCTTGATGTGTCCGTGCACTATACACTCTATGAACGGAAGAAACCCCTCAAATCAGCTCAAATAAAAATGAATTCATGGCGATTTCGGCCAGGTGATTAAAGGAGGCAGATGAAGTGGGTTAAGAGATGAGATAATATCTCATTAAATTAGTTACCTTATTGTCCATGAGAAAGAACAGTCAGTACGGAAGATTCCCCAACCGAGTGGAGCTGGGTCGACCGCGAGCAGCCTCGAGAAGGTCGAGGGCGATAGCCGGCGGCAAGGGGAAGTGGCGAAATGCGGTGGGCTTTGCCGACAGCATGGCGGCGGCAGGTGGCGAGCTAAGTGGTTATCGCCACCATAGGCGGTGCCATGCATAGACGTGGAGGAGCTTGTGCATGTGTGAATGGGGACCGAAGGGTGTGGTGGGCGGGGTGAGGATTTTTGTGACGTGGGGATGGTGAGGGCTTTTGCTTTTTTCTTTTTTGAATTGGGTGGTGATGGTTTTCTGTCCCACAAAGAATTTTGGAGGCGACGGTTTGCTAGAGCCAACCGTGTGTGATTGACGTAACAGGCAAAATCAAAGTCATTGCACATGGTTCCAATTTTGGGAACCGTGTGTGATTGACGTATTACCTCCGTCCTGATTTATTGGTCCCCTTTGTAATTTTTACCAAATTTTGACCAAATATTTAACTAAGAAATTTTTATGCATGTCACAAAAAATTATACCATTGAACACTATGCTGAAATACCCATCCAACGATATAATTTTCGCTGACCTGCACTAAAGTTCTTTCAATTAAACCTTTGGTTAAAATTTAACACAAATTACTAAGGGTACCAATAAACCAAGACGGAGGTAGATTCCATCAACCGAACAGATTGCATCCATATCCCATGGTTAGACATAAGTAAACATAGATTAAACATACTCACACATAGATAATAAACGTACACGTACACAAGCATAGTTCAACCATAAGTACATAGTTCAACCGTCATTAAGCATACTCAAGCGTACATAGTTTGATCCCACATCTCATCTCACATGCCGGCACGATCCTGAAGCTTCTCCAGGTAGTCGGCGTACGCATCGTGCGCCACCCTGCGAGAATACTTCTTCTTGAAGGAGCCAACTGCCCATCATCTTGCATGCGCCAGAACACTTAGATATGCCTCATGAAGCTTGTGGTGTCAATCGATAGCCGCCGTTCCAGGTCCTAATACGCCTGTTATGCTTTCCCGCATAAAGCTCCCTCGGGCCTCTTGTACCTCCTCTGGCCATCTTCATCCTCGCTTTCCACATCGTCAGACAATACCTATACAAATAGTAAAACAAATTTGGCATCAAATCAATGTTTACATGCCGTGAAATAGGATTAGGAATTTATGGCTATTTATATATACATATCCAGAGATTATGGTTCGATTTTTAAGCACCGTCGTCTATGTATAGACAAATCTTGAAGAAAACAATGGCACAAACATATGTAGGTCATTGAAAATCAATTGTCAAGTCCCGGCTAGGAATTATTAGCATGAACACTAACCCTAGTCGAATTACTAGCAGAAATCATTTGCGTAGATGAAACAACTAATCACTTATCACTTGTACCATTCAAACAATCAATACACTACACAGATCTAACGAAACTTACTCAGATTTCATGGATTGGGAGAACATAACCATAGGATTTCTGTTCCAAAAAGGGGGAGGTAGGAGTAACCAGAGAAACCCTATGATCTATTTGACACATAAATGGGTATAGATGACTAACCAGCTGTCCGTCGTCGTCGGAGTCATCGCCAGAGTGGTCATCAGAGTCGTCGCCAGGGTCGTGACCAGAGTCGGTGTGGAACTTCGCCTCCGGCTGTGGAAGCTCGACGCCGCCGACGACATCAAGGTGCAGCGATAACTCGCCGACAGTGACGACAACCTCTGTCTCCATCTCCACGCCATGCTCTGGTGCTTTAGCAGCCCCGGCGTCGCCACTCCCTCTGATGGGGCGCTTCGGTGGCATCCTCATACACTGACGGCTTTGAGGACTGAGAGCGGCATTGAGGATGCAAGCGGAGAGAGAGGATTGTGCGTGTGGCGAGGATGGGGGGTGCGGCCGCTCGGGCGCACCATTAATATGGAGTAGTGGGAGTTGTGGGAGAGAGGCGGGCGATAGTCAAACCGATGGCTCGCCTCCCGGTGAGCCTGCGCATCGGACTGCTCGCGTGCCTACCAAAGTTTCACATAGCTACTCGCACGCCTCCCGATGACACTGTGCAGCGACCACACCTCCGTCAATTCACACACCTGCACGCACGCCTCCTGGTCTGCCTGCGCGGCGGACTGCTCGCATGCGTCCCATCAACTCACGCCTGCTCGCACGGCACATGGGTCACGCGGCGGCACGTATATTGTTTTTCTATTTGGATGATTAATGCTGCCGCTTTATTGCTTAACTGAAGCATGGCACGTATCCATTGTTGGTCTAACTCTCACGGTTCGAATAAACAATCCGTTTGGGATATTGGTTCCCAATTATTAATAATCTCACGTTTGTAATTAGATAAAGATTACAACAAAACTGGTCTCAAATTTGACAAAAAAGGTACAATGCCACTTTGTATTGGTGTCCATATGACAGCAGGATAAGTTTCATGAACTTCAAATAAGTTTTGGATGTACTGGAATTTAAAAATCAAGATTTTCAATGTTTGAAATTTGTTGCACGAGGAGTAAACATGCACCCAGTGAGACACATGTGTTTTTGCAATCCATTTAGGTGCACCGTCACATGTGCGTGTAGCTCAAATTTGATTTTTGCACATTATACCCGTAGAAAATCAATCAATTAATGTACTAAAATGTCTTAATGATCTCTATTTTTTTGAAATTAAAATGTCCCTCCTTTGGTAACATATGTTCACCGTGGGATATTTAATTTAACATGCATCGTACTTGCGGTGGATTCGCGGTGTGTGTGTGGGTGTATGCGTTTGGGGATGGCGGGTGGCTCGCAGTACACTACGAGTTGTGAGCCACCATGTGGGTTGGCCGTTTTGTTAGGCAGGCCGGTGCCACATCAGAGTCGTGAATTTGTTATTTAAAACATTACACAACCCTTTCATACATACATGTTTTGGCCACATGCAGTCGATGGTTGTCCTACACGACACTCGATACTTGTGTGTGACGCTTTCTGTGGGCCCACGAGGTCGTCGTCCATCGCTTTGATGAACAGCCGTCAGTGAGGTTAATTTGACCAGCAAGGTAGAATCTTTTTTGTTTGTGTTATATATGGTGGTACATAGTACGCGTCGAAGAGGTGGAAGGGGACTAGCATGTATACTATACGTACGCGTCTTTGAACAAGAACACCTTACTCAGTGTCGGGACTTTTCGGTTTCTGAGGCACGTGCCACATCAAAATTGTGAAATTGGCTATTCAAACATCACACAACACCTCTTTGGGCCACATGCATGCACGCGGTGGTTATCCTAGCTAGGACACTCACATGTGACTCTTCCATCTATGGGACCATGAGGCCATCATCGATGCATGCATGCATCACTTTGACCTACATCAGGAGAAGTTAATTAATTTCACCATTGACGAGGACTCTTTTGGGTTGTACATATTACGGTAGGAGCATACACTGGTACACATCGGTGCTATACAAACGGTTTTTAACACCCTTTCGCAACGGCATTTGGAACCATCACCAAGTGAGTGTGGGCGATAGGGGGGTCCTTCCAACACGACCCAGAAATCGTCGGGGATAGGCCCTCCTGGGAGACCAAATGAGCTCGTGTGCGATCGGGCGAGGCATCGAAACCCAATCATTTCCGTAGGTATGTACATCCCACACGGTGAATCCCAGAAAAACATTTCCGTAGGTATGTATATCACATAGAGTCAATCCAAGGAATACATTTCCATTCTTATGTACATCCCACACAGTCAATCTAGGGAAAACGTTTATGTTCTTATGTACATCCCACGCAGTCAATCCAGGGAAAACGTTTCCGTTCGTATGTACATCCCACACAGTTTTATGTGGAGGCTCATGTGTGAAAGGTGTAACTATCACACACGCTCTTCCTTGGTTAACAGTTTGCTTTTATGAACTACGTCACACACGATTTGATGTAGAAAACTATGTGGCATTGGGCTATCCATCTCGAGCGCTTTTACTGCCAGAACCATTTGCAAAGTTTCATGACCGCCTGTTCTCTTTTTACATCGCACTCGCTGTTTTCTTTCTAACCGTGTGCACATTATTTTATTAGCTCCTGTATATTTTTATTTTGGCATATAATTTATTATTCGAATTGGAAATTTTGAAATATGAAACGTGCAATTCAAATTCTTAGCACAATGGTTCAACAACGAATCCATAAATAAAATCGCCAGTACAATATGTTCAGTAATTACAGGATTAGGCAGCAATTAACTATGATGAACCACAATATTTAAAGGCGGTAAAGGTGAAGAGACAAGTGTAAATCATTTCGACTGCCGACGGTGTTGAAGAAGCGGAATGCCCATAATGTGCCTTCCTGCATGCCATAGGCACGAACCACTTTTGTCCAACCCCTTGTGACGATCGCCCATCCATCCTTCACCGCCTTCAGGAACTCTTCTAGAGCATTATCATGGTTGCATGAATTATATACTTTAACCTTAGTTGCCTCCACTCCGGTCATATTGTTTGCAAGGTAATCATCAGTAAATAGCTTCGGAAACCACTGAAAAGTGAAAAATATCAGATACTGAGGTCTATAGAGTAACTTTTTGTGGGCAGGGGAAAAGGCAACACATTACTTACAATCCTAAAGTTCACTATTGTCTTGGACAAAGTGTAAATAAAGAGCTTAATTCCAATCACCTGTTTCTTTCGCCTAACAGTCTTTCTTAGTTTCCTCACTTGGCGCTTGTTCATGAATATCTCATTGCCCCATACACAAAAGGGATTGAAGCGTGGATCAGTACCGCTCATATATGTACCTACAAGAAACCAGTAAATGTTAGAAGCTAAACTGATATTGTACAAATTATGTAAAATACAACTGCCTATGTTCCTAAGTACAAGTATTTTTTTGAGATTTCAATATGAACTACACACGTATGTATATAAAATTATAGATATAGTTTAGATTAGAATATAGATTCACTCATTTTTCTCCTTATGTAGTCTATATTGGAATCTCTAAAAATACTTATATTTAGGAATAAATGGTGTACAAGACATGGGATGCAGCTAACGTCGATGGCAAACAATAGCATCGCCCATTGTAGCCCTATGTAAGTACATGGAAAGCCAATGTTAACTACAACAGGGTTAACATCCACCAAAAATAGCAAATGGTAATAAAATGGCACCATCTGTAGTGATATCTTCATTGCGAAAGAGTAGCAGGGTAGCTTAAAAAATGGATACAACTGTTAATTGCAACAGGCTTAACAACATCCTAATTCATGTTTTGTAAGTTTGTAGCCATTGAAATACAACTCTTTAAAAATGGCTACAATTGTTAATTGCGACAGGCTTAATGGCCATTGAGACCGGTACTGACAAAAATGCAATTTGTAGAGTTAAACATCACAGGGCAGGGGCTGCCAGAGCAGATAATGGCCCAGTTGTCTATAAAAAGTTGGAAAAATAGCTAAAACATGTTAGGCGTGTTTACTACAACATGCTTAATACATCGACCGTACAAAACATAGTCATTAATTGCAACTGGTATTGATAAGATTGAACTGGTGAGTACATACTTGGTAAGTTCTGAGAGGTGGTTGCTAGGGCACTTCATCTTGGCCAGAGCCCGCCCAAAGTCAGCGGCGGAGGAGGCGAGTTGTTCCTCCAGTTCGAAGCGTGGATCAGTGCCACCGACATGTGTACCTACAGGCAACCAGTAAATGGTAGAAGTTAAACCGCAATTGCACAAATGATGTGAAATACTGTAAGACATGGATGCAGCTAACCTCGATGGCAAACAACAACATCGGCCATTATGACCCTGCGTAAGTACATCGACAGGCATGTTAAGTACAACAGGGTTAGCATCCACCAAAAATAGCAAATGGGCAGCATCTCTAGTATATCTTCATTGCGGAGAGTAGCATGGTAGCAAATGGACAGATTAAAAAATGGATATAACTGTTAAATGTAACAGGCTTAACAACATCCTAAGTCATGTTTTGTAAGTTTGTAGCCATTGAAATACAACTGTTTAAAAATGGATTCAACTGTTAATTGCAACAGGCTTAATAAACATTGAAACCGATACTGATAAAAATGCAATTGGCATTGTTAAACATCACAAGGCAGGTGCTGCCAGAGCAAAGAATGGCCCAGATGTCTATAAAAAGGTAGGGAAAGTAGCAAAAACGTGTTAGGCATGTTTACTAGAACATGCTTAATACATCGACCGTACAGAACATAGCCATTAATTGCAACTGGTATTGGTAGGATTGAACTGGTGAGTACATACTTGGTATGTCCTGAGAGGTGGTTGCTAGGGCACTTCACCTTGGCCAGAGCCCGCCCAAAGTCAGCGGCGGAGGAGGCGAGTTGTTCCTCTGGTTCGAAGCATGGATCAGTGCCACAGACATGTGTACCTACATGCAACCAGTAAATGGTAGAAGTTAAACCGCAATTGCACAAATGATGTGAAATACTGTAAGACATGGGATGCAGCTAACCTCGACGGCAAACAACAGCACCGGCTATTATGACCCTGCGTAAGTACATGGACAGGCATGTTAAGTACTACAGGGTTAGCATCCACCAAAAATAGCAAATGGGCAGCATCTCTAGTATATCTTCATTGCGGAGAGTAGCATGGTAGCAAATGGACAGATTAAAAAATGGATATAACTGTTAAATGTAACAAGCTTAACAGCATCCTAAGTCATGTTTTGTAAGTTTGTAGCCATTGAAATACAACTGTTTAAAAGTGGATTCAACTGTTAATTGCAACAGGCTTAATAGACATTGAAACCGATACTGATAAAAATGGAATTGGCATAGTTAAACATCACAAGGCAGGTGCTACCAGATGTCTATAAAAAGGTAGGGAAAGTACCAAAACGTGTTAGGCATGTTTACTAGAAAATGGTTAATACATCGACCGTACAGAACATAACCATTAATTGCAACTGGTATTGGTAGGATTGAACTGGTGAGTACATACTTGGTAAGTCCTAAGAGGTGGTTGCTAGGGCACTTCACCTTGGCCAGAGCCCGCCCAATGTCAGCGGCGGAGGAGGCGAGTTGTTCCTCCGGTTCGAAGCGTGGATCAGTGCCACTGACATGTGTACCTACTGGCAACCAGTAAATGGTAGAAGTTAAACCGCAATTGCACAAATGATGTGAAATACTGTAAGACATGGGATGCAGCTAACCTCGACGGCAAACAACATCATCGGCCATTATGACCCTGCGTAAGTACATGGACAGGCATGTTAAGTACAACAGGGTTAGCATCCACCAAAAATAGCAAATGGGCAGCATCTCTAGTATATCTTCATTGCGGAGAGTAGCATGGTAGCAAATGGACAGATTAAAAAATGGATATAACTGTTAAATGTAACAAGCTTAACAGCATCCTAAGTCATGTTTTGTAAGTTTGTAGCCATTGAAATACAACTGTTTAAAAGTGGATTCAACTGTTAATTGCAACAGGCTTAATAGACATTGAAACCGATACTGATAAAAATGGAATTGGCATAGTTAAACATCACAAGGCAGGTGCTACCAGAGCAGAGAATGGCCCAGATGTCTATAAAAAGGTAGGGAAAGTACCAAAACGTGTTAGGCATGTTTACTAGAACATGCTTAATACATCGACCGTACAGAACATAGCCATTAATTGCAACTGGTATTGGTAAGATTGAACTGGTGAGTACATACTTGGTAAGTCCTGAGAGGTGGTTGCTAGGGCACTTCATCTTGGCCAGAGCCCGCCCAAAGTCAGCGGCGGAGGAGGCGAGTTGTTCCTCCGGTTCGAAGCGTGGATCAGTGCCACAGACATGTGTACCTACAGGCAACCAGTAAATGGTAGAAGTTAAACCGCAATTACACAAATGATGTGAAATACTGTAAGACATGGGATGCAGCTAACCTCGACGGCAAACAACATCATCGGCCATTATGACCCTGCGTAAGTACATGGACAGGCATGTTAAGTACAACAGGGTTAGCATCCACCAAAAATAGCAAATGGGCAGCATCTCTAGTATATCTTCATTGCGGAGAGTAGCATGGTAGCTAATGGACAGATTAAAAAATGGATATAACTGTTAAATGTAACAAGCTTAACAGCATCCTAAGTCATGTTTTGTAAGTTTGTAGCCATTGAAATACAACTGTTTAAAAGTGGATTCAACTGTTAATTGCAACAGGCTTAATAGACATTGAAACCGATACTGATAAAAATGGAATTGGCATAGTTAAACATCACAAGGCAGGTGCTACCAGAGCAGAGAATGGCCCAGATGTCTATAAAAAGGTAGGGAAAGTACCAAAACGTGTTAGGCATGTTTACTAGAACATGCTTAATACATCGACCGTACAGAACATAGCCATTAATTGCAACTGGTATTGGTAAGATTGAACTGGTGAGTACATACTTGGTAAGTCCTGAGAGGTGGTTGCTAGGGCACTTCATCTTGGCCAGAGCCCGCCCAAAGTCAGCGGCGAAGGAGGCGAGTTGTTCCTCCGGTTCGAAGCGTGGATCAGTGCCACAGACATGTGTACCTACAGGCAACCAGTAAATGGTAGAAGTTAAACCGCAATTACAGAAATGATGTGAAATACTGTAAGACATGGGATGCAGCTAACCTCGACGGCAAACAACATCATCGGCCATTATGACCCTGCGTAAGTACATGGACAGGCATGTCAAGTACAACAGGGTTAGCATCCACCAAAAATAGCAAATGGGCAGCATCTCTAGTATATCTTCATTGCGGAGAGTAGCATGGTAGCTAATGGACAGATTAAAAAATGGATATAACTGTTAAATGTAACAAGCTTAACAGCATCCTAAGTCATGTTTTGTAAGTTTGTAGCCATTGAAATACAACTGTTTAAAAGTGGATTCAACTGTTAATTGCAACAAGCTTAATAGACATTGAAACCGATACTGATAAAAATGGAATTGGCATAGTTAAACATCACAAGGCAGGTGCTACCAGAGCAGAGAATGGCCCAGATGTCTATAAAAAGGTAGGGAAAGTACCAAAACGTGTTAGGCATGTTTACTAGAACATGCTTAATACATCGACCGTACAGAACATAGCCATTAATTGCAACTGGTATTGGTAAGATTGAACTGGTGAGTACATACTTGGTAAGTCCTCAGAGGTGGTTGCTAGGGCACTTCATCTTGGCCAGAGCCCGCCCAAAGTCAGCGGCGGAGGAGGCGAGTTGTTCCTCCGGTTCGAAGCGTGGATCAGTGCCACAGACATGTGTACCTACAGGCAACCAGTAAATGGTAGAAGTTAAACCGCAATTACACAAATGATGTGAAATACTGTAAGACATGGGATGCAGCTAACCTCGACGGCAAACAACATCATCGGCCATTATGACCCTGCGTAAGTACATGGATAGGCATGTTAAGTACAACAGGGTTAGCATCCACCAAAAATAGCAAATGGGCAGCATCTCTAGTATATCTTCATTGCGGAGAGTAGCATGGTAGCTAATGGACAGATTAAAAAATGGATATAACTGTTAAATGTAACAAGCTTAACAGCATCCTAAGTCATGTTTTGTAAGTTTGTAGCCATTTAAATACAACTGTTTAAAAGTGGATTCAACTATTAATCGCAACAGGCTTAATAGACATTGAAACCGATACTGATAAAAATGGAATTGGCATAGTTAAACATCACAAGGCAGGTGCTACCAGAGCAGAGAATGGCCCAGATGTCTATAAAAAGGTAGGGAAAGTACCAAAACGTGTTAGGCATGTTTACTAGAACATGCTTAATACATCGACCGTACAGAACATAGCCATTAATTGCAACTGGTAATGGTAAGATTGAACTGGTGAGTACATACTTGGTAAGTCCTGAGAGGTGGTTGCTAGGGCACTTCATCTTGGCCAGAGCCCGCCCTAAGTCAGCGGCGGAGGAGGCGAGTTGTTCCTCCGGTTCGAAGCGTGGATCAGTGCCACAGACATGTGTACCTACAGGCAACCAGTAAATGGTAGAAGTTAAACCGCAATTACACAAATGATGTGAAATACTGTAAGACATGGGATGCAGCTAACCTCGACGGCAAACAACATCATCGGCCATTATGACCCTGCGTAAGTACATGGACAGGCATGTCAAGTACAACAGGGTTAGCATCCACCAAAAATAGCAAATGGGCAGCATCTCTAGTATATCTTCATTGCGGAGAGTAGCATGGTAGCTAATGGACAGATTAAAAAATGGATATAACTGTTAAATGTAACAAGCTTAACAGCATCCTAAGTCATGTTTTGTAAGTTTGTAGCCATTTAAATACAACTGTTTAAAAGTGGATTCAACTATTAATCGCAACAGGCTTAATAGACATTGAAACCGATACTGATAAAAATGGAATTGGCATAGTTAAACATCACAAGGCAGGTGCTACCAGAGCAGAGAATGGCCCAGATGTCTATAAAAAGGTAGGGAAAGTACCAAAACGTGTTAGGCATGTTTACTAGAACATGCTTAATACATCGACCGTACAGAACATAGCCATTAATTGCAACTGGTAATGGTAAGATTGAACTGGTGAGTACATACTTGGTAAGTCCTGAGAGGTGGTTGCTAGGGCACTTCATCTTGGCCAGAGCCCGCCCTAAGTCAGCGGCGGAGGAGGCGAGTTGTTCCTCCGGTTCGAAGCGTGGATCAGTGCCACAGACATGTGTACCTACAGGCAACCAGTAAATGGTAGAAGTTAAACCGCAATTACACAAATGATGTGAAATACTGTAAGACATGGGATGCAGCTAACCTCGACGGCAAACAACATCATCGGCCATTATGACCCTGCGTAAGTACATGGACAGGCATGTCAAGTACAACAGGGTTAGCATCCACCAAAAATAGCAAATGGGCAGCATCTCTAGTATATCTTCATTGCGGAGAGTAGCATGGTAGCTAATGGACAGATTAAAAAATGGATATAACTGTTAAATGTAACAAGCTTAACAGCATCCTAAGTCATGTTTTGTAAGTTTGTAGCCATTGAAATACAACTGTTTAAAAGTGGATTCAACTGTTAATTGCAACAAGCTTAATAGACATTGAAACCGATACTGATAAAAATGGAATTGGCATAGTTAAACATCACAAGGCAGGTGCTACCAGAGCAGAGAATGGCCCAGATGTCTATAAAAAGGTAGGGAAAGTACCAAAACGTGTTAGGCATGTTTACTAGAACATGCTTAATACATCGACCGTACAGAACATAGCCATTAATTGCAACTGGTATTGGTAAGATTGAACTGGTGAGTACATACTTGGTAAGTCCTCAGAGGTGGTTGCTAGGGCACTTCATCTTGGCCAGAGCCCGCCCAAAGTCAGCGGCGGAGGAGGCGAGTTGTTCCTCCGGTTCGAAGCGTGGATCAGTGCCACAGACATGTGTACCTACAGGCAACCAGTAAATGGTAGAAGTTAAACCGCAATTACACAAATGATGTGAAATACTGTAAGACATGGGATGCAGCTAACCTCGACGGCAAACAACATCATCGGCCATTATGACCCTGCGTAAGTACATGGACAGGCATGTCAAGTACAACAGGGTTAGCATCCACCAAAAATAGCAAATGGGCAGCATCTCTAGTATATCTTCATTGCGGAGAGTAGCATGGTAGCTAATGGACAGATTAAAAAATGGATATAACTGTTAAATGTAACAAGCTTAACAGCATCCTAAGTCATGTTTTGTAAGTTTGTAGCCATTGAAATACAACTGTTTAAAAGTGGATTCAACTGTTAATTGCAACAGGCTTAATAGACATTGAAACCGATACTGATAAAAATGGAATTGGCATAGTTAAACATCACAAGGCAGGTGCTACCAGAGCAGAGAATGGCCCAGATGTCTATAAAAAGGTAGGGAAAGTACCAAAACGTGTTAGGCATGTTTACTAGAACATGCTTAATACATCGACCGTACAGAACATAGCCATTAATTGCAACTGGTATTTGTAAGATTGAACTGGTGAGTACATACTTGGTAAGTCTTGAGAGGTGGTTGCTAGGGCACTTCATCTTGGCCAGAGCCCGCCCAATGTCAGCGGCGGAGGAGGCGAGTTGTTCCTCCGGTTCGAAGCGTGGATCAGTGCCACAGACATGTGTACCTACAGGCAACCAGTAAATGGTAGAAGTTAAACTGCAATTACACAAATGATGTGAAATACTGTAAGACATGGGATGCAGCTAACCTCGACGGCAAACAACATCATCGGCCATTATGACCCTGCGTAAATACATGGACAGGCATGTTAAGTACAGCAGGGTTAGCATCCACCAAAAATAGCAAATGGGAAGCATCTCTAGTATATCTTCATTGCGGAGAGTAGCATGGTAGCAAATGGACAGATTAAAAAATGGATATAACTGTTTAATGTAACAAGCTTAACAACATCCTAAGTCATGTTTTGTAAGTTCGTAGCCATTGAAATACAACTGTTAATTGCAACAGGCTTAATAGACATTGAGACCGACACTGATTAAAATGGAATTGGCATAGTTAAACATCACAAGGCAGGTGCTACCAGAGCAGAGAATGGCCCAGATGTCTATTAAAAGGTAGGGAAAGTAGCAAAAACGTGTTAGGCATGTTTACTAGAACATGCTTAATACATCGACCATACAGAACATAGCCATTAATTGCAACTGGTATTGGTAAGATTGAACTGGTGAGTACATACTTGGTAAGTCCTGAGAGGTAGTTGCTGGGGCACTTCATCTTGGCCAGAGCCCGCCCAAAGTCAGCGATGGCAGAGGCGAGCTGTTCCTCCGGGTCGAAGCGTGGATCAGTGGCACTGACATGTGTACCTACAGGCAACCAGTAAATGGTAGAAGTTAAATTGCAATTGCACAAATGATGTGAAATACTGTAAGACATGGGATGCAGCTAACCTCGACGGCAAACAACAACATCGGCCATTATGACCCTACGTAAGTACATGGGCATGCATGTTAAGTACAACAGGGTTAGCATCCACTAAAAATAGCAAATGGGAAGCATCTCTAGTGATATCCTGGGTCATGTATTGTAAGTTTGTTGCTGGTATTGGTGAAATTGAGCTACACAATATTTGAACATCACACAGGGTACAGTACTGAAATAAATAAGGCACGAACATGCTTAATACATCAACCGTACAAATCATAGCCGTTGCAAGTGGTGTTGGTAATATTTAGCTGGTCAGATCTTACCTGTTAAGTCCTGGGGGGTAGTCGTTGGGGCACTTCATCTGGGCCAGAGCCTGCACCATTTCGGCGGCGGTGGCGGAGGTGAGGTGTTCCTCCGGGTCAACACGCACAACGGCCATCGCACCATGGACCGCCATCATTTTCGGCGGTGGGGATTTGGAGGCATGAGGATGTTTCGCAGGCGCCATTTAAGCAATCAGGCCGGGGCAATGATAGAGATCGGTGGGTTACCTGACTGGATCTGAGAAGAACATAGATGTGGTTGAAGCTGTGGTTGTGGCTGCGGCGGTTTGAGATGCCGGTAGGGGGAGGCGCGAGGGGGGAGGGATACTGAGGGTGGGGATGTGGTTGGAGGAATAAATTCTGAAATCGCGCGCCTAATGAAAATTTCGCTGCGAAACTTGAAACTTGGGCGGGGGAAACGCACAACAAAGACGAAGCGCGAAAAATACTCGTGTGCGAGAAAAAAGAAAGTTGGCAGATCTCGTCTCCAAAAAAATGTACACGTGTAGTTAATTTTTTCGGTCAATGGTAGGCCTGGTTTATTAGGAAACATCGCACAGGTAACTGACTTATGGATCATTAACGCAACGAACGCAGACGGGTACGGCATAGAAACCGTGTGTTTTGTGATCATCTAATGATTAACGCAAAAAAAGCACACGGGCACACATGCTAATCAACGCTCAAAGCCCTCAAAGGATGCTCTTACCAACATTGTACGTTAATACTACAAACTTAAAGTGCTACTGGTAATTTGCTCTAATACTACAAACTTAAACTACTTCTCACATGCTGCCATCGGGGCATGCTGGCTAAACACCGGCGTTCTCCTTCCCGGCCTTGTACGCGGCAGCCCACCGTGCTTCGATCTCCGCCAAGCTCTCCTCACCACGGCGTGCGGCCTCTTTTTTCTTGCGGCGGCGGGACTCTCTTTTCTTGACAGCTTTCTGCCTTTTCCGCTCCTTCTGTGCGGCTTTGGCCGCCTCTAGATCCACCACCCATTCGGCCATGGTAGCCTCAAAGTCCAGCCATGTAACTGTCTGGCCGCCGGAGGCAATGTACTCGGCGCGGCGAGAGGCCATCGCTTCCTTACCATGTGTGCGGTCGCGGGCGGCAAGGAATGCGGCGTGGCGGGATGCCATCACTTCCTTACCACGTACTATGCGCCGTGGTGCCATGGACGATGCCTGGAGAGAGCTCTGGGATGGAGGGGCCAGGCAGCCGTACAGTGCGGTGGTATTAAAGAGCTCAACGACAAACGACAACAGAAATTTGGCTTCCCTTACAATTTTGCTCGTTCATTATCGCACACGGTTCATCTCCGTTGCTTCCGGAAACAATGTGCGCTGACCCTATTGTGTGTTGCGTTATGATTGGTAGGAATCCCAGCCATGCGGATCGCGCGTGTGCACCATAGGATGCGCTGCGATCGAACGGCAATCCACATCCCTCACATCACACCCGTGCACCTGTAGCTGGATTGGATTTATATGCGCTAAATGCCTAGAAAATGCACATAATCCCCTAAATATAGTAAATGAGCCCGGAAAAATGACAAATTTGAACACAGTGATTTGCAGGGAGTATGTTTGTCGTAGAAAAAAACTCCAGGGCAAAGAACGAAGAAAATTTGGATTCCCCTTCAATCTTGGTGATTTCCCTCTCGAAAGCATGGAACTTTCTCGGTGATGGTTCGATTTATAAAGGGCGTGGATGACGACATAAGCCAAACCTTCTCAAATTTTTACCAAGGCATGGTGAGGTCATACCATGGCACACCATGCCAGGCGTCATGTTTTTCAAGCATTTATTTCATTTTTTCTATAGTTGAAAACCCAATAAACAAACGTTTGTGCTTGACTATTGCCACACATTTCATCGAAATATCTGTCCCTTCCTTGTAAAAGTCATGAAAATTTACTAAATGGCACGAGCATGGTTTTTCAGGCCGTTCTTGTGCACCCTTTCATGCACCGATTGTTTGAACTTGAATTATGTGCATTAATGCATAGGGAATGCACATAATCCCCTAAATATGGCAAATGAACCCGGAAAAGTTCCAAATTTGAACATGATGATTTGCAGGTTGTATGTTCATCGTAGAAAAAAGAACTCGTGGATAAAGGACAAAGGAAATATGGATCCCCCTTCAATCTTGTTGATTTCCCCCTCGAAACCATGAAACTTCCTCGTGATGGTTCGATTTATGAAAGGCGTGCATCACGACATAAGGAAAACATTCTCCAATTTTTACCAGGGCATGGTGAGGCCATACCATGGCACCACGCAAGGCGTCATGTTTTCCAAGTATGTGTTTCATTTTTTGTATAGTGGTTAACCCACTAAACGACGCGTTTATGGTCGACTATTGCCACACATTTCCTTGAAATATTTGCCCATTCGTTGTAAAAGGCATGAGAATGTACTAAATAACACGAGCTTGGTTTTCCAGACCGTTCTTGTGCAACTTTTCATGCACCGATTGTTCGAATTTGAATTATGTCCATTGATGCCTAGAAAATGCACATAATCCCATAAATATGGTAAATGAGCTTGGAAAAATGTCAAATTTCAACATGTTGCATTTGAGGTGGTATGTTGATCGTTGGTAAAAAACTGAATGACAAATTAGGACGGAAATTTGGATTCCCCTTCAATCTTGGGGATTTCCCTCTCGAAAGCATGGAACTTCCTAGGTGATGGTTCGATTTATGAAGGGCGTGCATGACGACATAAGCTAAACCTTCTCAAATTTTTACCAAGGCATGGTGAGGTCATACCATGGCACCATGCCAGGCGTCATGTTTTTCAAGCATTTATTTCATTTTTTCTAGAGTTGAAAACCCAACAAACAAACATTTGTGGTTGACTATTGCCACACATTTAATCGAAATATCTGTCCCTTCCTTGTAAAAGGCATGAGAATTTACTAAATGGCAGGAGCATGGTTTTCCAGGCCATTCTTGTGCACCCTTTCATGCATCGATTGTTTGAACTTGAATTATGTGCATTAATGCCTAGGAAATGCACATAATACCCTAAATATGGCAAATGAACCCGGAAAAGTGCCAAATTTGAACACGGTGATTTGCAGGTTGTATGTTCATTGTAGAAAAAAACTCGTGGACAAAGGACAGGACCCCCCCTTCAATCTTGGTGATTTCCCCCTCGAAACCATGAAACTTCCTCGGTGATGGTTCGATTTATGAAAGGCGTGCATCACGACATAAGGAAAACATTCTCCAATTTTTTCCAGGGAATGGTGAGGCCATACCATGGAACCACGCCAGGCGTCATGTTTCCCAAGCATGTGTTTCATTTTTTGTATAGTTGTTAACTTAGTAAACGACACGTTTATGGTTGACTGTTGCCACACATTTTCTTGAAATATTTTCCCATTCCTTGTAAAAGGCATGAGAATGTACTAAAGAACACGAGCATGGTTTTCCAGACCGTTCTTGTGCACCTTTTCATGCACAGATTGTTCGAATTTGAATTATGTTCATTAATGCCTAGAAAATGCACATAATCCCATAAATATGGTAAATGAGCCTGGAAAATATGTCAAATTTGAACACGTTGCATTTGAGGCGGTATATTGACTGTTGGAAAAAAACTGAATGACAAACTATGATATGGCCATGAATAACATTGGTATTACTAATGTTTACGAATTATTGCCGCGGGTCGACGGGTTAAAGATCGTTGATGTTTATGCACGATGCTACATTGGAATGAACTACAAAGACAAGGAGATTATAATTGATTGTTCGGTTCAGTCTAAAGAAGATCATGACAAGGCCAAGTCCAAGTCCAACACGTGCCTGTTTGGACAAAAGATATGCATGTACAAATATTTTGGTGAGCCACGACCTAAGGAAGACAACCAGTACTTTGTGGAGATCAAAGTTGATAAGTTACTTGCCGCCAGTTGTTGCGTGCAGATTGGAGATAAGAAACAATTTCTCTTTCTATTTCTACCAATTAAGGAGAAAAGCCACGTCAGTTGGGCAAGGACTTGCTACGCATGGGATTTCATGTGTTTGATGGAGTCTGGTTGGGGTCCACCGATTTGCAAGGCCACAAGAGATAGATAGTAGTACTAGTTCGTTTTGTAATCATAGGTGATCAATGTGGCCGGATATTTTATTAGTTAAATGATAGATTAGTTTAAATAGGAGATAGAGTCCGTTAGAATCAAGAATTGTTACGTTGGTTTGTTGATTTGTGCGTCGCCTATAATATGGCTGGCTATGGCCAATGTAAAGGCAGATTATGTTATGATGAATTAGACACTGCACATGTTTCGACCGTCGGCCATTATCGAGTTTAGCGAATTCTTGTCAAAAATCTTTACTGGATGTGAGTTCCCGCGACGTGACGTGTAGGGGATTACAAGCTGAGCCTATATGGTTTGCCCATGTTATTCCTTCGGATTGAGGGGTTGGCGTGCTGTTTCCATGGAATTTGCGAATATCTTCGTAAACCCGCGACTTGTTCTTGCTGCGATGGATGTTTGTGCCGTGAAAGATCGGGCCAACAACAGATCGATCCTCATCTCAAGGTTCGCTCTACATCAAGTGGTATCAGAGGCCGGTGTTTCTCACGGCACTTCGGAGGAAACTGTTGGCGCGCCGTCACCAAGGAGCTATTCTGGAGGCTATCCGGCGACTTTTGGCTGGAGGATATAGGCTACGCTACTGAACTTTTTCATACCTACTTTAAAGTGGGAGACAAAGTTTGCTCTATGACGATCGACCATGATAGTTCGATTAACGCGGTCAGCATCAATATGGTGGAGAAGTTGGAGATAGCAATGACACCACATCCACGACCGTACTCACTGAGGAGGTGCTACGACAAGCTTAACATCACACATCAAACTACGGTAATTTTTTAGTCGGCAAATTTTGTTGTGAGGTTTTTGTGACGTTCTTCCGGTACCGATGGTTTCCTGTCATGTGTTGCTTGGAGAGCCATGGTACAAGAAAAATAATGCTACACATGCCTATCTCGCCAACAGGTACACTATCGAACGGAATACAAAATATGTTTTGATGGCTATGGAGAAGGAGCTGTTCAAGAACTGGAGGAAGGAACGACTGCAGAAGATGAAGGAACGAGCAAAAGAGAAGGAAAAGGAGGCCGAAGTTGCAGAATTTTTTGTGGCACGCGAACAATCAATGGATGAAGATATTACGAAACCGAGGGCGGTTTGACTTGAAGGGAGGGAGGATGATACGGCCATGACGAACATTGGTATTACTAATCTTTACGAATTGTTGCCGCGGGTCGATTAAAGATCATTGATATTTATGCGTCATGCTACATCGGACTGAGCTACAAAGACAAGGAGATTATAATTGATTGTTTCGTTCAGTCTAAAGAAGATCATGAGGAGGCCAAGTCCAAGTCCAACACGTGCCTGTTTGGACAAAAGATATGCATGTATAAATATTTTGGTGAGCCACGACCTGAGGAAGACAACCAGTACTTTGTGGAGATCAAAGTTGATAAGTTACTTGCCGCCAGTTGTTGCGTGCAAATTGGAGATAAGAAACAATTTCTCTTTTTATTTCTACCAATTAGGGAGAAAAGCCACGTTAGTTGGGCAAGGACTTGCTACGCATGGGATTTCATGTGTTTGATGGAGTCTGGTTGGGGTCCACCGATTTGCAAGGCCACAAGAGATAGATAGTAGTACTAGTTCATTTTGTAATCATAAGTGATCAATGTGGCCGGATATTTTATTAGTTAAATGATAGATTAGTTGAAATAGGAGATAGAGTCCGTTAGAATCAAGAATTGTTATATTTGTTTGTTGATTTTTGCGTCGCCTATATATATGGTTGGATTGGGCCAATGTAAAGGCAGATTATGTTATGATGAATTAGACACTGCGTGTGTTTCGGCCGTCGGCCATTATCGAGTTTAGAGAATTCTTGTCAAAAATCTCTACTGGCTGTGAGTTCTTGCGACGCGACGCGTAGGGGATTACAAGTTGAGCCTATACGGTTCGCCCATGTTATTCCTTTGGATTGAGGGGTTGGCGTGTTGTTTCCATGGAATTTATGAACATCATCATATACCCGCGACTTGTTCTTGCTGTGATGGAGGTTTGTGTCGTGAAAGATCGGGCCAACAACGGATCGACCCTCATCTCGAGGTTCGCTCCACATCAAACTAGGATGAAAATTTGGATTCCCCTTCAATCTTAGGGATTTCCCTCTCGAAAGCATGGAACTTCCTCAGTGATGGTTTGATTTATGAAGGGTGTGGTGCCATGGTATGGCCACACCCAACCCTGGTAAAAATTGGAGAATGTTCTCCTTATGTCGTGAACATAATCCCCTAAATATGGAAAATGAACCCGGAAAAGTGCCAAATTTGAACACGGTGATTTGCACGTTTTATGTTCATCATAGAAAAAACTCGTGGACCAAGGACTAACGAAATTTGGATCCCCCTTCAATCTTGGTGATTTCCCCCTCGAAACCATGAAACTTCCTCGGTGATGGTTTGATTTATGAAAGGTGTGCATGATGACATTTTTGCAGGGCACGGTGTGGCCATACGATGGCACCACACCAGGCGTCATGTTTTCCAAGCATGTATTTCATTTTTGTATAGTTGTTAACCCAGTAAACGACGCATTTATGGTTGACTATTCCCACACATTTCCTTGAAATATCTTCCCATTCCTTGTAAAAGTCATGAGAACGTACTAAATAGCACGAGCATGGTTTTCCAGACCGTTCTTGTGCACCTTTTCATGCACCAGTTGCTCGAATTTGAATTATGTGCATAATTAATGCCTAGAAAATGCACATAATCCCCTATGTATGGTAAATGAGTTCGAAAAAATGTCAAATTTGAACACGTTGCATTTGAGGCGGTATGTTCCTCTGCTTCAACGGCCGGTAGGCATCACCATTGCAGCTTGGAGACCCCTTCCTCTTCCGGAGTGCTCCAAAGTTCAGGCGAAGCTGGCCGAAGCCCTGGGCGCGACAACCATCGCCTGGGGCAGTTGGTGGGGCTCCTGAGGGGACTACCTCGGGAGTGTGGGGCTGCGTCGGCCCCTCAGCCTCCGCCTCAAGACAGCTCGCCCGAGCTTCGGGGGCTTCCACACCAGGAGCCTCGGACAGCGTCGGCCCTCCAGCCGCCGTCTCAAGACAGCTCGCCCGAGCCCCAAGAGTTGTCGCCTCGAGAGCCACGCCCAATGTCGCTTCTTCAGCAGCCACCTCACTGGCGATCTACGACGCTCGCCCCCTGCACCCGTTTCGGGGGTGAGCGCCAAAGTAATGGTAGGTAGAGGAACCACGAGGACGGGGTTCTCGCGAGGCCCCTCAAGGCCGACCGGGCGCAGTCCCCATTCGTCGAAAAGGGGCATCTGCCTCGCAAACTCCACCTTGTTCGAGCATCAGTACAAGAGGCAATCCTCCCCCGGCAGGTCGGCCAGTGCCGGGTCACCTGTCAAGAGCTCGAGCATCGTCCGAAGCGCCTCGGGGGGAAGTGCGGGCACGTGAAGCCTGATGGGGTCTTTGCTGCCAAAGAAGGTCCACATCGGTCGAGAGTGACGCTGGAGTGGAGCAATGCGGTACTGGACGAACTCCTTCACCACCATAGGCTCCGTCACCCCAAGGTCCTTCAACCTAGCCAGCCAACGCCAGACGTGGGTGAGCCCCCGGTCGACAAGCTTCGCGTGCCCCCAGCCGGAGCTAGGAGCGGCCGGTGCCCATGGGAGCAAGAGCAGAGGGCTGAGTACGCCAACATCTAGGAACACCCCACCACTTCCGGAATCCACCTACAGCTGGCGAGAGCTCAAAGTCGATCCCCGAGCCAGCCGTGGCCACTACGGCCTGGAAGGACACGCACCCCAAGCACTGGCGGGCGTCGGTCAGATGAAGTGAGAAGAAATGACGAAACAAGGCCATGGAGGGGGCAATGCCCACCATGGCCTCACAGACAAAGGCAAAGATGACAAGCAGGATGATGGATTGGGGATCCAGGTGCAGGGCATGGACTTGGTAATGCGAGAGCACGATGTTGAAGAACTTGGATAAAGGGGGAATCAGGCCAGCCCAGAGGGCGTGAAGATGAATGGGGATCTCGATGGCCGCCATGTCGACCAAGGCGCGGGAACCAGGCCAAGCCACCATCGCCCTCCATTCATTTGAGTCGGCAGCGAGCGCTGGGTGAACCTTGTCCAGCCCCTCCCTATTGACCACCATCGATCGCTCAACGGCCGGCTCAAAGACCGGTGGCGCTTCTGCTGAGGTGCGGGTTTTCCCCTTTCCCTGCTTCCTCTGGCTCGGCGCCATAGCGACGGGGAGGATCGGTGCCGGGTCAGGCTAGGGAATGAAGACGTTGTTTTCCTGGAAGATAGAGGGGCTTTGGGAGCGTGCTGCCAGCAATGGGGGCGGAGCTGTGTTGACAACGGCGGCCGCCTAGCCCGGTGGATATCAAGGCTACATTGGGGAGTGGAGGCGCCCACGTACCACCAATCACCATGCGTCGACCGAGGCCGCAGGCGGGCCCGCGGCGCTCCGCACTTGCCCTTTGGCTTCGCCTCAAAGCCAAGTCTGAGCACGCCTTGGGCTCGGGGGCCACTGTCGTCGTCCTGGGAACATGGGTACCCAGACTTGCCTACCTGCGGCCCGTGGCGTGGCTCCATCCATGGCCCGGTATGGCCTAGGTTCAGCAGCAACATCTCAAGACCCTCGTGATGGGCCAAGCCTCGCGAGGCGGACGACACCAAGACCTCCCTGGGGGCAGCCTCACCAGGCTGGCTCCCGAGGAGCGGAGATATCTATGCAAGGTGCACCTCATGAGGTTCACATGACGTGAGCCATGATGACCAAGGCCAAGCGGGCGCCAAAGGGAGTAGTGTACTAGCTTCCTCTTTGGTGCTGAGGCAAGGACAGGCGCGGAGTCCTGAGGAATCAAGCAAAGGTTTCCTCATCGGTGCAAGGAGACCAAGACCGCCAGGACAGCAGGATGGAGGTCATCGCGGAGCCCACATCAGCGTCACCAGCAGAGCCTGTGGCAGGTGAAGACTACTTTTGTCAGGATAGCTTGTACTAGTTGTCCCCCTTCTAATTTGGCCATTGTGGGATCCCTTCCCGCCTACATTTGGGAAGAGGACCAAGGCCACTATAAATAGGACTTAGCCACCACCATAGCGAGGCATCAGATCTTGGATCGGAACCATTCCATCTGAACCACCTCACCAGCTCATCGAGCTCAAGAACACCTCGCCTCCTGAGGCTGTTCCAATGTCAGGACCCTGATCCTAAGTCACACCGATCTAGCATGTAACACATCATATCACTTTGCGGCCACATGCACGGTATTCCCATGGGCGCCACCTTACCTGGCCCGGGACCGTTTGCGCCTTTTGGCACACGTATATGATAAGGTCGCTAGCATCCATTTGATAGAGAAGCCGGGCCGACATGACTAGTCGTGAATCCAAAGTGGCACTAACTTACAGGGACATGCATACATGACCCAGCAACGAACGTGTCGGTCATCAACGTATGAACCCAAGTCATAGCAAGCTACAAAGACTTAAAGGAACAACGCGTGATATTTCCCCGAAGGGACACACACAGGAACGAAGGACACATGCCGGCCAACCTAAGTGTTCCGGTGCAGTAGCAAGCTACCATGGCTAAGTGGAAGCACTAGGAGACATTTCCCAATAAGAGAGGCTACCAAGAATAAACAACTAGGTTGTCGGATCCCACACATACCAAGCATTTCATTAACATACACACAATATGCTCGACATGTGCAAATACAACATGGCATCATAACAAAACTTTATGACTCAAAGTATTTATTCATTAGGCTCCGAGGAGCCAGATGTTACAAACATGGGTCTGATGACTCAGCATTCAAGTCATACCAGCAATAAGCACATGCAGAAGCTTAACTTGTCTGAGTACAGACAACTACAAATGAAAAGGCTGAGAAGCCTGACTATCTACAAGACCCTGCCGAGGGCACAAGATCGTAGCTGATGTAACAAGCTAAACATCGAAGTCCACGCGGAACTACTAGTGAGACTGAAATCTCTCTGCAAAACATAAACTAAGCAAACGTGAGCACAAATGTACACAACAAGACTTACATCAGAACTAGCTACATATGCATCAGTATCAACAAAGGGGTGGTGGAGTTTAACTGCAGCAAGCCAGCTTTGACTCGATGGCTATCCTGAACTACGACTGCAAGTAACTCTTTTGGGGTGGCGCACATGAGTCCACATATTCACCAACCAATACACCACTATGGATCCACTCCCGTCTCCCTACGAGAACGCCATCCATTTTAGCACTCACGCTTATCTTGTGCATTTTGGAGTATCCACTTTCACTTGTCTATCAACTGTATAGGCAACCCAGAGGTCCTTTACCGCGGACGCAGCTATTAGAATAGATCATTTATAACCCTGCAGGGGTGTACTTCTTCACACACGCTCTCGCCATTTACCGCCATGTAGACGTCATGTATCTCGGCAACCTTCAAGCGGAAGCCTGGCGAGGGTGTCGGCCACGACCTGAATAACCACACAAGTCTCTAGTCCAGGTTTATCACCTATTCAGGTTCCATCCGCAAGGAGATCCGGACGGGGTGTCGCTCACGGCCCCAAATGATGTGAGCAGGGTTCCCAAGCCCACCAAATGGGCGACGCTTGGTACACCGTGCCACTGCACCTAGTCTGTCCCAAGCCCACCTGTACCGGGTGCCACTTGGTAGACTACTAGCACTACCTAGCTACAAACACTAGAAACTAGTTGCACCTCTTGGACAGAGATCAGGTTAATTAATAAGCCGAGAGGGATCGAGTTACCGGAACCCAATGTGTGGTAGTAGCTGTTCATGGATCACAAACACAGATCTCAGTTCCTGAGGACGGTTTTAATGAGACAACCCACCATGTACTCCTACATGGCCTCTCATCGCTACCTTTACCAAATCGTGTTCACACACTTAGCTCTCGACAGCAGGACATGTTCACAACTTTCCAACTCATCCCTGATGAATCAGACCTGACACAACTCTAAGCAATAGTAGGCATGACAAACAAGCATGAATGAGTAGGCTCATCATGGCTCAAACAACTCCTACTGATGCTAGTGGGTTTCATCTATTTACTGTGGCAATGACAGGTCATGCAGAGGAAAAGGGTTCAACTACCACAGCATGTAACAGTTGAATCGCTGTTGTCCTAATGCAGTAAAAGAGAGCAGGAGTGAGAGAGTGGGATTGTATCGGAATGAACAAGGGGGTTCTGCTTGCCTGGCACTTCTGAAGATAATATAGTTCTTCATCGGTGTCATCGATCTCATCGTCGGAACCGCGTCTACTGAGAGGGGACAAATACCGGCAAACAAGGAAGAACACGATCAATGCAATGCAACAATTATGATGCATGATTATGACATGGCAATATGATGTGATTTGGCCTAATGCAACTAACAACACAATTAAGTGTAGTTGGTTTGAACCCAAGGTTCAAATTCAAACTCCACATATGGTTATTTAAATGCATTCATTTGATTTGTCCTAAACAGTAGAAAAAAGTTGTTATCACATACTTGATAATGATACAGATGGATAGATTGGATTTTTCTGATCATTTTTCATATATAATTTATTTCATTATGAGTTATAGATTTCTATGATTTTTTGAAGTTTATACTATTTTCTAGAATTTCCTGGATTATTTTTAATCCAGAAAACTATAATTGCGTCAGTGTGATGTCAGCAAGTCAACAGGGGCCGGTCCAGGTCAAACCTGACCCGTGGGGCCCAGTGGTCAGTGACTCAGGGCTGGTTAGAGTGACAAACAAGTGAGACCGGTTAAGGGCCATGTCAGCAGGGTCAATGCTGACGCGTGGGGCCACTGTGCTTAATTAAAACTAAACAGGAACTAAACATTGATTAATTAAGGGTGCGGGGCCCATACGTCAGTGATCCGGGGTGGTCAAACCCCGGTCAAAGAGGTCAAACGCGCAGGCGGTTCGATGCCGGTAGCGACAGACGCGGCGGAGGGGCTCGGGGAATGCCCTCCAGTGACCAAAACAGTGGCCGAGATCATCTACGCATAGCTGGCGTTCAGCTGCATCCAGCTAGGCAAGCGGGAGGGGCTAAGGTGGTGGGAGCTCGCCGGACTCGAGCTCGTGGCGGCGGCCAGCGTTCGGGTGAGCTCGGAATCGACGCAGCAGGGCACGGAAAGAGCCAAGGGTGGTGCGTTCGACCCCTGGGGGTGCACCGAATGGAGTGGTGAGCTCGTATGTGTGCTTGCACGGCTGTAGCCACGACGGCAGCATGGACGGTGGGGACGGGTTCTCGGGATCAATGGAAGTGACGGCTACGCGGGGAAATCGAGCACAGGGAGAGGGAGGGCGGCGTAGGAGCTCATAGTGGAGAGGAAGAGGTAGTCAGCGAACTCGGAGACGACCGGAGTTCAGCGAATCGAGCGACAGCGATCGGCGGGTCCAAGGTAGGAGACGAGCTCGAAGGTGTCTCTACAAGGCGTCTGGGCTCGTGGGACTAGGCATAGAGGTGCGCCGCAGGGAGGCGGAGCTCGTGGGCTAGCTGGCTTGGCGTGGGGAGGTCGGTGTCAGTGGTGGTGCTCGTCGGCGTTCTTGGGTGCATCCAGGGGAGAACGAGGGAGAGAGATAGAGGAGGGGGATGGGCGCGGAAAGATTCGAGAGGGAGCCAGGGGGTGCGTGTCCTCGTCCAGGGGGGTCGGGAAGGGGGCAACCAAGCAGGAGGTGGCGTGCGCGTGTGCGCGCACGGCGGCCACACGCCCTCCTGCCCACTGGCAGGAGGTTGAAGACGGTGGGCACCTGGTGGGCTGGGCCAGTAGTGCCAGGCCAGGTGGGCTGCACAGTAGCTGGGTTCGCAGGTGGGTCTTCTCTCTCTCTTTTCCTATTTCTGTTTTGTTTTCTACTTTTTATCTGTTTGTTTTGATTTTGTTCCAGCACTAAATCATTTTAGTTACTTCTGGAAATTATTATGTGGCTAGATACAATATATTAAGAGCCACTCACAAATTTTCAGAATTGTTGGACTTGCAATTCTTTTATAGAAGAATTAATTCCAACTCAAATATTTATTGATTTAAATCCAAATGGCCAAAATAATTCGTCAAAAAAGTTCCATATTTTTGGTTTGGACCAAAACCCTTGCCAAAAATATTAAACATCATTCAAGAGCATTTTGGAAACATTGGATGCATTTTCCAGGGTTATTTGCCCTTCTTTTAATTAAAATCTTTTGAGGCTTTCAAATATCCTCAATTCAAGTTTCTTTAATTTAGACATGATGCATGGATGCTGATGCAACTAATTACAAACAATTTCTAGGGCCGTGACAACTCACCCCCACTAAACAAGAACCTCGTCCCGAGATTCAAGCGCAAGGCAAGAGAAAAGAGGGTCATGGAACAATCTCAATCTTCTCGATCCAACTGCTCTTCTGGAAGATGTTGATTCCTTGCTTCATATTGATCTTGATGTCTTTGCTTTTGAGATCTTCACCAAACACGGCGATAAAAGAAACAGGAAAACTCTACAAGAATCGACCTTGATGGATATCGAGCAACTCATGATCAACTCATGGAATGAGACATAATAACATCTCTCGAGCTGGGACACAAAACACACATCAAGAGGTATGGAGAGGAATAGACGACGAAGGTTCAATTTGGTAGGCAAAAATTCGACGCTTAAATAGATGGTGAGTATGTGTCAAGGTGGCGAGGAGATAAATTGCCATGATTCCATAACGGGGCACCGTAGGGGAGGTGACTCGTAGAATTATTCCCTGAAGTGGAAAGATCATCGGAACTCTTCATACTAGACTAAGGCAATTCACAAATGATTGTTTGAAGGGGTTTGAAAGGATGGCATTCTCAGACTAGAATGGATGATGTGGACTACCTTGTTGAAGACAACACGATGGGTGATTTATTTTTATCATCGAGAAAGGATAGGGCCCAGGGTAAGCCCACTTTTGAGGATGATCCTGAATAACAATTACTGAGAAGGCATACAATAGTAAAATGGCACAATGGCGGTGCAAGCTGGGGACAAAATGCAAATGTTGAAATGTTCCAACCATCATTTCTGCCTGAGATTCAGATCCGATTGGTGACAAGATATTCCAGACATCCGCGTGTCTGAAAAGGAAAGCTTGCAACACAAATCGACGAGATAGCGTTGCGAGATTCTCTGGGAATGAACTATGATAGCAAGCTCCAAAACATGAGCTGGGACTGCTACATACATGTGAACACACTGTCCAAGACAAGCATGATCACACAGTAGTCTTATAGTAAAACACTACCAAGTTCAGGTGAGGAACCATCATCGAGGATATCGAAGTCCTTACATAAGTCCGGATTAGCTCTTAGGAAGGAACTTCTTCTCCTTGAACAAATCAATCAGTGGCTTGGTGTGCTAGGACATACATATGGAATGAAGATGACCAGTCTATCAAACCATAGAATACTTCGCACGTGCATGACTGACTTGGGATGATTCCAGAGGAAGCAAAACAAACTTTTTCGAATTCACGACGGCAACTTGCATCAAATGCACATGAATTAGAGGAAGTCTCTTCTTTAATCTGAACATATACCTCATGAACGGAACACAAAGGCATTGCTTACAAAGTTTCCAACACTAGCTTTAATGTTCAACGCAAATCATGGAGATGATAATTATGTTGCTGATGGGCTCCACAACAATTCATCCAGGTTTCCATATAAATGGAGTTCCATGATTAAGTGAACACGGTGATAGCATTGGTCAGACCAAAAGATGTAATGGTGTATGCTCGAGGGATCAACCACGAGTAAGACAACATTACGAACATCGTTGGTTCTGATTTGACTTGACGATAGCCTATAATCAAGTCAAAGTTTGGACAAGACAATAGATCCAACAATTGATCACGAGTATCAATCAATGACGATATCATCTTTCTTCAACACACATACAAACACAAGGATATCCCTTTGGAAATGAACTAAGCGGGACAAGCTTTCATCTCCCAACTCTCCAAGTTATTGTTTAGCCTATCCAACCAGTTCAGGGGTATCCAACACAGATCCTTGGAGAAAGGGTGGTTTATAGAAAACCAACTTGATCACGAACTCAACATAGCGGTCAGGTGACAACCTGGTAATACTTCTGAGAAGATATACGGAAAATCATGAACCACCGATATGTTACTAAGCTCGAGAACAATCTTGCTTTTCAGGGCAAGATGATATGACCAAAAGAGCGAGGGACTAACACAATCCTAACTCATTGATCGAGGGTGCACCAGAAATAAGGACTAGGTAGAGCGATCAATCTTAGAATGATAATTCAATAACCAACATGCTAAGAATGAGATTATTGTTCATTAACTACCCAGCAACAAAGTTGCTATGAGTATTGAAGTCACACATCATGGTTCACTTGTCGGTATTCCGGTTACATCAACATGGAGGCCAAGGAACAAATGATGACGGCGAGAGGTAACATTGCAACAAGAATTCATAAGAGATGGTGCAATTCCTATGATATTCTTGACATAAAGGGGGTAATACTCCAGGGTAGAATAGACTAGAAGCTGGATTGGCATTCTTAATCTATGGAATACAACTGCTTTGACCCAATCCTGCATATGGATGAGGTACCAGAGTTTGTTTCTCCTAGTCATTCCGGAATAGAATGGCTTGAAGGACCACAGGGGTAAAAGGCATCGATGAACACGGATGCACAAATACTCCCGACTATCAACTGATACACGAGGGTCAGAATACAACTGAAAAGGGACAACTCAAAGGGACATATATCTTTCTGAGTTGTGGATGCATAGATTAGTATGTCGAGCAAAACTCAACATTTCTTCCAGATAACCCATGCAGAAAGGTAGAACTAGCAGATTCACAATGTAGAATGGAGAACTCATCAAGAGCACTCTGGTTGTGATCTTTTGGTTCAAAAGAACTTCTACCATAAGCAGTTCATGGTATTTGGAAGAAGGAAATACCATGGACCTCGAGGACTATCGTAAAGGTTACTAATATCCTAAAGGAACTAGCAAACACTATCAACATGAATGAGTAGAGGGAATCTCGGTTCAAAAACCCAGGAATAGAAGGCCTACTAACTAAATGGCATCACGGGATGCTTTCGAGAATGATGGCCAGAATCATTATACTAGGAATACAAATCAGAGCTAGATTACTGGGTGGTTCTCTAGGACACCTAGGTTCGTAATACTAGCTTCAACATATATGTCGAGGCAATGGAGTACCTCAACACACTGATTAGTGTGGTTAATCTGGCCCAAAGGAACATCGGGAACAGGAAGAAGGGATTTACAAATGCATCAGACTATTTAGAAACCTGGGATGACTCGGACAGCAGAACGGCTGTAAATGCTCAAAAGATTTGAGACATCCTGAAAAATAGTGGCATACCCACTTAACATCACAATATCAAGGTTCCGAGACCAACTGACGATACACGAAAGTAGTATGAACTGAACTGAGGCTTAAATCCATCAATCATATAAGTCTACGGATTAGTAACACGTGATCCTGATAGAAAGACGAGAAGCCTAGTTCTTAATCCCCGTAGAAGAGAAGAGGATGACTCAGATTAGAAGGGCATAAGGTAAAGGAGAAAAAGAGCCTTACGTTCCCCTCCACAATCAATTCCCTTATATAAGTAAAGCATTTCTAGACTCAACTTCGTCCAGTTTGGCTTGGTAATCCTACAGGCAGTCAGGCTCTGATACCAAAGCTGTCAGGACCCCGATCCTAAGTCACACAGATCTAGCATGTAACACATCATATCACTTTGCGTCCTCACGCACGGTATTCCCACGGGTGCCACCTTACCTGGCTCGGGACCGTTTGCGCCTTTTGGCTCACGTATATGATAGGGTCGCTAGCATCCATATGACATAGAAACCGGGCCGACATGACTAGTCGTGAACCCAAAGTGGCACTAACTTACAGGGACAGGCATACAGGACCCAGCAATGAATGTGTCGGTCATCAACGTATGAACCCAAGTCGTAGCAAGCTACAAGCACTTAAAGGAACAACGTGTGACATTTCCTCGAAGGGACAGACACAGGAACGAAGAAGGACAGGTGCCGGCCAGCCTAAGTGTTCCGGAGCAGTAGAAAGTTACCATAGCTCACAGGAAGCACTAGGAGACATTTCCCGGTAAGAGAGGCTACCAAGAATAAACAACTAGGTTGTCGGATCCCACACATACCAAGCATTTCATTAACATACACATAATATGCTCGATATGTGCAAATACAAGATGGCATCACAAAAAACTCCACGACTCAAAGTATTTATTCATTAGGCTCCGAGGAGCCAGATATTACAAACGTGGGTCTGATGACCTAGCATTCAAGTCATACCAGCAATAAGCACATGCAGAAGCTTAACTTGTCTGAGTACAGACAACTACAAATGAAAAAGGCTGAGAAGCCTGACTATCTACAAGACCATGCCGAGGGCACAAGATCGTAGCTGAGGTAACAAGCTAAACGTCGAAGTCCACGCGGAACTACTAGTGAGACTGAAGTCTCTCTGCAAAACATAAATTAAGCAAACGTGAGTACAAATGTACCCAGCAAGACTTACATCAGAACTAGCTACATATGCGTCAGTGCTACCTCTTGAGCACTGCGTTGGTTTTCCCTTGAAGAGGAAAGGGTGATGCAGTAAAGTAGCATAAGTATTTCCCTCAGTTTTTGAGAACCAAGGTATTAATCCAGTAGGAGATCATGCTCAAGTCCCACGCACCTACACAAACAAATAAGAATCTCGCAACCAACGCGATAAAGGGGTTGTCAATCCCTTCACGGTCACTTACGAGAGTGAGATCTGACAGATATGATAAGATAATATTTTTGGTATTTTTATGATAACGATACAAAGTAAAATAAACGGCAATAAAAATAGCTAAGTGTTGGAAGATTAATATGATGGAAAATAGACCCGGGGCCATAGTTTTCACTAGTGGCTTCTCTCAAGAGCATAAGTATTACGGTGGGTAAACGAATTACTATCGAGCAATTGATAGAATTGAGCATAGTTATGAGAATATCTAGGTATGATCATGTATATAGGCATCACGTCCGCGACAAGTAGACCGAAACGATTCTGCATCTACTACTATTACTCCACACATCGACCGCTATCCAGCATGAATCTAGAGTATTAAGTTCATAAGAACAGAGTAATGCTTTAAGTAAGATGACATGATGTAGAGGGATAAACTAATGCAATATGATATAAACCCCATCTTTTCATCCTCGATGGCAATAATAAAATACGTGTCGTTTCCCCTACTTTCACTGGGATCGAGCACCGCAAGATTGAACCCAAAGCTAAGCACTTCTCCCACTGCAAGAAAGATCAATCTAGTAGGCCAAACCAAACCGATAATTCGAAGAGACTTGCAAAGATAACCAACCATACATAAAAGAATTTAGAGGAGATTCAAATATTGTTCATAGATAATCTTGATCATAAACCCACAATTAAACGGATCTCGACAAACACACCGCAAAAGAAGATTACATCGAATAGATCTCCAAGAAGATCAAGGAGAACTTTGTATTGAGATCCAAAGAGAGAGAAGAAGCCATCTAGCTAATAACTATGGATCTGAAGGTCTGAGGTAAACTACTCACACATCATCGGAGAGGCTATGGTGTTGATGTAGAAGCCCTCCGTGATCAATGCCCCCTCCGGCGGAGCGCCGGAAAAGGCCCCAGGATGGGATCTCACGGGTACAGAAGGTTGCAGCGGTGGAAATAGGTTTTGGCTCCTGTTCTGATGTTTTCGGGGTACGTAGGTATATATAGGAGGAAGAAGTACGTCGGTGGAGCAACGTGGGCCCCACGAGGGTGGAGGGCGCGCCTAGGGGGGTAGGTGCGCCCCCTGCCTCGTGCTCTCCTTGTTGATTGCTTTACGTAGACTCCAAGTCCTCTGGATCACGTTTGTTCCGAAAATCACGTTCCCGAAGGTTTCATTCCGTTTGGACTCCGTTTAATATTCCTTTTTTGCGAAACACTGAAATAGGCAAAAAACAACAATTTGGGCTGGGCCTCCGATTAATAGGTTAGTCCCAAAAATAATATAAAAGTTATGATAAAGCCCATTAAACATCCAAAATATAATATAATATATCATGGAACAATCAAAAAATATAGATACGTTGGAGACGTATCAAGCATCCCCAAGATTAATTCCTGCTCGTCCTCGAGTAGGTAAATGATAAAAACAGAATTTTTGATGTGGAATGCTAGTTAGCATAATTTTCAATGTAATTCTCTTATTTGTGGTATGAATATTCAGATCCAAAAGATTCAGGACAAAAGTTTAATATTGACATAAAAATAATAATACTTCAAGCATACTAACTAAGCAATTTCTTCTCAAAATAACATGGCCAAAGAAAGTTATCCTTGCAAAATCATATAGTCTGGCTATGCTCTATCTTCATCACACAAAGTATTTAATCATGCACAACCCCGAGGACAAGCCAAGCAATTGTTTCATACTTTTGGTGTTCTCAAACTTTTTCAATCTTCACGCAATACATGAGCATGAGCCATGGACATAGCACTATATGTGGAATAGAATGGTGGTTGTGGAGAAGACAAAAAAAGGAGAAGATAGTCTTACATCAATTAGGCGTATCAACGGGCTATGGAGATGCCCATCAATAGATATCAACGTGAGTGAGTAGGGATTGCCATGCAACGGATGCACTAGAGCTATAAGTGTATGAAAGCTCAACAAAAGAAACTAAGTGGGTGTGCATCCAACTCGCTTGCTCACGAAGACCTAGGGCATTTTGAGAAGCCCATCATTGGAATATACAAGCCAAGTTCTATAATGAAAAATTTCCACTAGTATATGAAAGTGATATCATAGGAGACTCTCTATCATGAAGATCATGGTGCTACTTTGAAGCACAAGTGTGGTAAAAGGATAGTAGCATTGTCCCTTCTCTCTTTTTCTCTCATTTTTTTCTTTGGGCCTTTTCTCTTTTTTTATGGCTTCTTTTTTTTTCGTCCGGAGTCTCATCCCGACTTGTGCGGGAATCATAGTCTCCATCATCCTTTCCTCACTTGGGACAATGCTCTAATAATGATGATCATCACACTTTTATTTACTTTACAACTCAAGAATTATAACTCAAAACTTAGTACAAAATATGACTCTATGTGGATGCCTCCGGCGGTGTACCGGGATATGCAATGAATCAAGAGTGACATGTATGAAAATTATGAACGGTGGCTTTGCCACAAATACGATGTCAACTACATGATCATGCAAGGCAATTATGACAATGATGGAGCGTGTCATAGTAAACAGAACGGTAGTTAGTTGCATGGCAATATATCTCGGAATAGCTATGGAAATGCCATGATAGGTAGGTATGGTGGCTGTTTTGAGGAAGGTATATGGTGGGTATATGATACCGGCGAAAAGTGCGCGGTATTAGAGAGGCTACCAATGGTGGAAGGAAGAGAGTGCGTATAATCCATGGACTCAACATTAGTCATAAAGAACTCATATACTTGTTGCAAAAATCTATAAGTTATCAAAGCAAAGTATTACGCGCATGCTCCTAGGGGTATAGATTGGTAGGAAAAGACCATTGCTCGTCCCTGGCCGCCACTCATAAGGAAGACAATCAATAAATAAATCATGCTCCGACTTCATCACATAACGGTTCACCATACGTGCATGCTACGGGAATCACAAACTTTAACACAAGTATTCCTCAAATTCACAACTACTCAACTAGCATGACTCTAATATCACCATCTTCATATCTCAAAACAATTATCAAGCATCAAACTTCTCATAGTATTCAACACACTCATAAGATTTTTTTTACTAATCTTGGATGCCTATCATAATTAAAGCAAATTACCATGCTGTTTTGTAGGCCTCTCGAAATAATATAAGTGAAGCATGAGGGAACAGTAGTTTCTATAAAACAAATCCACCACCCTGCTCTAAAGGATATAAGTGAAGCACTAGAGCAAAAACTATATAGCTCAAAAGATATAAGTGAAGCACACAGAGTATTCAAATAAATTCCGAATCATGTGTGTCTCTCTCAAAAGGTGTGTACATCAAGGATGATTGTGGTAAACTAAAAAACAAAGACTCAAATAATACAAGACGCTCCAAGCAAAACACATATCATGTGGTGAATAAAAATATAGCTCCAAGTAAAGTTACCGATGGACGAAGATGAAAGACGGGATGCCTTCCGGGGAATCCCCAAGCTTTGGCTCTTTGGTGTCCTTAGATTATCTTGGGGTGCCATGGGAATCCCCAAGCTTAGTCTCTTGCCAATCCTTGTTCCATAATCCATCAAATCTTTTACCCAAAACTTGAAAACTTCACAACACAAAACTTAACAGAAAATCTCGTGAGCTCCGTTAGCGAAAGAAAAGAAAACACCACTTGAAGGTACTGTAATGAACTCATTATTTATTTATATTGGTGTTAAACCTACTGTATTCCAGCTTCTCTATGTTTTATAAACTCTTTTACTAGCCATAGATTCATCAAAATAGGCAAATAACACGCGAAAAACAGAATCTGTCAAAAACAGAACAGTCTGTAGTAATCTGTAACTAACGCAAACTTCTGGAAGTCAGAAAAATATACCAAAATAGGAAGACCTAGACAATTTGTTTATTGATCCACTGCAATTGTATTCAATATTTTATCATGTTCTGGTGATTTTTAACAATTGTTCTCGTGAACAGAAAGTTTCTGGAATTTTCAGCAAGATCAAATAACTATCATCCAAGAAGATCCTATAGGTTTAACTTGGCACAAAGACTAATTAAAACATAAAAACAAATCTAACCAGAGGCTAGATCAATTATTTATTCAACAACAGAAAGGAAATATATTGGGTTGTCTCCCAACAAGCGCTTTTCTTTAAAGCCTTTTAGCTAGGCATTGATAATTTTAATGATGCTCGCATAAAAGACAAGAATTGAAGCGCGAAGAGAGCATCATGAAACATGTGAAAAACACATCTAAGTCTAACATACTTCCTATGCGTAGGCATCTTATAGAAAAACAAATTATCATAACAAGCAAAAACTAGAATATGCAAGGAAGCGGAAAGGAACAATAGCAATTTCAACATAACAAGAGGTAATTTAGTAACATGAAAATTTCTATAACCATATTTTCCTCTCTCATAATAAATACATGTAGGATCGTAAGAAAATTCAATAATATATCTATCACATAACATATTCTCAACACGATCCACATGCATGCGAAGTTGACACTCTTCCAAAATAGTGGGATTATCATTAACTAAAGTCATGACCTCTCCAAGCCCACTTTTATCAAAAATTTCATAAGATTGATCAAAATCCAAATATGTGGGATCTAAAGTTGACACTCTTCCAAAACCACTTTCAATATTATTGCAAACACTATTATCAATCTCATATTCATCATGGGGCCTAAATAAATGTTCAAGATAATAAGAAGAATCAACCCAATCATGATCATCGCAACAAGTAGTAGACATAGCAAAAATAGCATCCCCAAGCTTAGGGTTTTGCATATTATTAGCACGATTGACATCAAGAGAATTTATAGTAAAATCATTGCAATCATGCTTTTTATTCAAAGATCTATCGTGAATCACTTCATCACAATTTTCAGATTCACGGATTTCAAGCAAAACCTCATAAAGATATTCTAGTGCACTCAACTCAGTAGCAATAGGTTCATCATAATTGGATCTCTTAAAGAGATTAGCAAGTAGATGAGGATCCATAAACTTTTAGCAAGTGAAGATGCAAGCAAAAAGAAGGTACATGGTAACACAAGCAAACAATAGATCTGGCGAGAAAAAGGCAAATGAAAAAGAAGGAGAATAAAACGGCAAGGGTGAAGTGGGGGAGATGAAAACGAGAGGCAAATGGCAAATAATGTAATGCGAGGGATAAGAGTTTGTGATGGGTACTTGGTATGTCTTGACTTGTGTGTAGACTCCCCGGCAACGGCGCCAGAAATGGCTCGTTGTCGGGAGTTCAAATCTTGACTTGACTTTGCGTAAGCCTCCCCGGCAACGGCGCCAGAAATCCTTCTTGCTACCTCTTGAGCACTGCGTTGGTTTTCCCTTGCAGAGGAAAGGGTGATGCAGTAAAGTAGCGTAAGTATATCCCTCAGTTTTTGAGAACCAAGGTATCAATCCAGTAGGAGATCATGCTCAAGTCGCACGCACCTACACAAACAAATAAGAACCTCGCAACCAACGCGATAAAGGGGTTGTCAATCCTTTCACGGTCACTTACGAGAGTGAGATCTGATAGATATGATAAGATAATATTTTTGGTATTTTTATGATAAAGATGGAAAGTAAAATAAACGGCAATAAAAATAGCTAAGTGTTGGAAGATTAATATGATGGAAAATAGACCCGGGGGCCATAGTTTTCACTAGTGGCTTCTCTCAAGAACATAAGTATTACGGTGGGTAAACGAATTACTGTCGAGCAATTGATAGAATTGAGCATAGTTATGAGAATATCTAGGTATGATCATGTATATAGGCATCACGTCCGCGACAAGTAGACCGAAACGATTCTGCATCTACTACTATTACTCCACACATCAACCGCTATCTAGCATGCATCTAGAGTATTAAGTTCATAAGAACATAGTAATGCTTTAAGTAAGATGACATGATGTAGAGGGATAAACTCATGCAATATGATATAAACCCCATCTTTTCATCCTCGATGGCAATAATAAAATACGTGTCGTTTCCCCTACTTTCACTGGGATCGAGCACCGCAAGATTGAACCCAAAGCTAAGTACTTCTCCCATTGCAAGAAAGATCAATCTAGTAGGCCAAACCAAACCGATAATTCGAAGAGACTTGCAAAGATAACCAACATACATAAAAGAATTCAGAGGAGATTCAAATATTGTTCATAGATAATCTTGATCATAAACCCACAATTAAACGGATCTCGACAAACACAGCGCAAAACAAGATTACATCGAATAGATCTCCAAGAAGATCAAGGAGAACTTTGTATTGAGATCCAAAGAGAGAGAAGAAGCCATCTAGCTAATAACTATGGATCTGAAGGTCTGAGGTAAACTACTCACACATCATCGGAGAGGCTATGGTGTTGATGTAGAAGCCCTCCATGATCAATGCCCCCTCCGGCGGAGCGCCGGAAAAGGCCCCAGGATGGGATCTCACGGGTACAGAAGGTTGCAGCGGTGGAAATAGGTTTTGGCTCCTGTTCTGATGTTTTCGGGGTACGTAGGTATATATAGGAGGAAGAAGTACGTCGGTGGAGCAACGTGGGCCCCACGAGGGTGGAGGGCGCGCCTAGGGGGGTAGGCGCGCCCCCTGCCTCGTGCTCTCCTTGGTGATTGCTTTACGTAGACTCCAAGTCCTCTGGATCATGTTTGTTTCGGAAATCACGTTCCCGAAGGTTTCATTCCGTTTGGACTCCGCTTGATATTCCTTTTCCGTGAAACACTGAAATATGCAAAAAAACAGCAATTTGGGGGGCCTCCGGTTAATAGGTTAGTCCCAAAAATAATATAAAAGTGTATAATAAATCCCCTTAAACATCCAAAACAGAATATAATATATCATGGAACAATCAAAAATTATAGATACGTTGGAGACGTATCAAGCATCCCCAAGCTTAATTCCTGCTCGTCCTCGAGTAGGTAAATGATAAAAACAGAATTTTTGATGTGGAATATTACTTAGCATAATTTTCAATGTAATTCTCTTATTTGTGGTATGAATATTCAGATCCAAAAGATTCAAGACAAAAGTTTAATATTGACATAAAAATAATGATACTTCAAGCATACTAACTAAGCAATTATGTCTTCTCAAAATAACATGGCCAAAGAAAGTTATCCCTACAAAATCATATAGTCTGGCTATGCTCTATCTTCATCACACAAAGTATTTAATCATGCACAACCCCGATGACAAGCCAAGCAATTGTAACTCCTGGACAGATTTCAGGTTGGTAGACTACTAGCACTACCTACAAACACCAGAAAGTAGTTGCAACTCCTGGACAGAGATCAGGTTGATTAATAAGGCGAGAGGGGTCGAGTTACCGGAACCCTATGTGTGGTAGTAGCTGTTCATGGATCACAAACACATAACTCAGTTCCTGAGGACGGTTTGAATGAGACAACCCACCATGTACTCCTACATGGCCTCTCACCGCCACCTTTACCGAATCGTGTTCACACACTTAGCTCTCAATAGCAGGACATGTTCACAACTTTCCAATTCATCCCCGATGAATCAGACCTGACACAACTCTAAGCAATAGCAGACATGACAAACAAGCATGAATGAGTAGGCACATCAAGGCTCAAACAACTCCTACTCATGCTAGTGTGTTTCATCTATTTACTGTGGCAATGACAGGTCATGCAGAGGAAAGGGGTTCAACTACCGCATCATGTAATAGTTGAATCGTTGTTGTCCTAATGCAGTAAAAGAGAGCAGGAGCAAGAGAGTGGGATTGTATCGGAATGAACAAGGGGGTTCTGCTTGCCTGGCACTTCTAAAGATAGTATAGTTCTTCATCGGTGTCATCGATCTCATCGTCGGAACCGCATCTACTGAGAGGGGACAAATAACGGCAAACAAGGAAGAACACAATCAATGCAATGCAACAATTATGATGCATGATTATGACATGGCAATATGATGTGATTTGGCCTAATGCAACTAGCAACACAATAAAGTGTAGTTGGTTTGAACCCAATGTTCAAATTCAAACCCCACATATGGTTATTTAAATGCCATTCATTTGATTTCTCCTAAATAGTAGCCAAAGGTTGTTCTAACATGCATGAGAATGATACAGATCGATAGATTGGATTTTTTCGATCATTTTTCATATATAATTTATTTGATTCTGAGTTATGGATTAATTTCTATGGTTTTTTGAAGTTTATACTATTTTCTAGAATTTCCTGGATTATTTTTAATCCAGAAAACTATAATTGCGTCAGTGTGATGTCAGCAAGTCAACAGGGGCCGGTCCAGGTCAAACCTGACCCGTTGGGCCCAGTCGTCAGTGACTCATTGCTGGTTAGAGTCATAGGCAGGTGGGACCGGTCAAGGGCCACGTCAGCAGGGTCAATGCTGACGCGTGGGGCCACTGTGCTTAATTAAAACTAAACAGGAACTAAACTTTCATTAATTAAGGGCGCGGGGCCCATATGTCAGTGACCTGGGGTGGTCAAACAAGTCAAACGCGCCGGCGGTTCGACGCCGTCAGTGACAGACGCGGCAGAGGGGCTTGGGAAATGCCCTCCAGTGACCAAAACAGCGACGGAGATCATCTACGCGGAGCTGGCGCTCAGCTGCATCCAGCTAGGCAAGCGGGAGGGGCTAAGGTGGAGGGAGCTCGCCGGACTCGAGCTCGTGGCGGCGGCCGTCGTTGTGGTGAGCTTGGAATCAACGTGGCAGGACACGGAAAGAGCCAAGGTTGGTGCGTTCGACTCCTGGGGGTGCACCGAATGCAGTGGTGAGCTCGTACGTGTGCTTGCACGGTCGTAGCCACGACGGCGACATGGCCAGCGGTGACGGGTTCATGGGATCGACGGAAGCGACGGCTACGCGGCGAAATCGAGCACGGGGAGAGAGAGGGCAACGTAGGAGCTCACAGTGGAGAGGACGAGGTAGTCAGCGAGCTCGGAGACGGCCGGAGTTCAGCGAATCAAGCGACGGCGACCGGCGGGTCCGAGGTAGGAGACGAGCTCGAAGGCATCTCTACAAGGCGTCTGGGCTCGTGGCACTGGGCATACAGGTGCGCCACAGCGAGGCGGAGCTCATGGTCTAGCTAGCTTGGCGTGGGGAGGTCGGTGTCCGCGGTGGTGCTCGTCGGCGTTCTTGGGTGCATCCGGGGGAGAATGAGGGAGAGAGACAGAGGAGGGGGATGTGCGCGGAAAGATTCGAGAGGGAGCCAGGGGGTGCGTGTCCTCATCCAGGGGGTCGGGGAGGGGGCAACCAAGCAGGAGGTGGCGCGCGCGTGTGCGCGCACGACGGCCACATGCCCTCCTGCCCACTGGTAGGAGGTTGAAGACGGTGGGCACCTGGTGGGCTGGGCTAGTAGTGCCAGGCTAGGTGGGCTGCACAGTAGCTGGGTTCGCACGTGGGTCTTCTCTCTCTCTTTTCCTATTTCGGTTTTGTTTTCTACTTTTTATCTGTTTGTTTTGATTTAGTTCCGGCACTAAATCATTTTAGTTACTTCTGGAAATTATTATGTTGCTAGATACAATATATTAAGAGCCACTCACAAATTTTTAGAATTGTTGGACTTGCAATTCTTTTATGGAAGAATTAAGTCCAACTCAAATATTTATTGATTTAAATCCAAATGGCCAAAATAATTCGTCAAAAAAGTTCCATAATTTTGGTTTCGACCAAAACCCTTGCCAAAAATATTAAACATCATTGAAGAGCATTTTGGAAAAATTTGATGCATTTCCCAGGGTTATTTGCCCTTCTTTTAATTAAAATCTTTTGAGGCTTTCAAATTTCCTCAATTCAAGTTTCTTGAATTTATACATGATCCATGGATGCTGATGCAACTAATTACAAACAATTTCTAGGGCTATGACATCCATCCACTGTACTAGTTCATCCTCGGCCCCTCGAGGCAATCCACCACAAAGCTGGAGTAGGGTATTACGCCGCAAGGTGGCCTGAACCAGGATAATTCCTTGTATCCCTTGTTCTTTGGGTTCTTCGTGCTAAGCTGTGGGATCGTTGGGTAGGCAGGCTGGGGAGAGAGTGTTCTTCGTGCGCACCCCAGAGTTCGAACCTCTCAAGGGTCTACGGAACCCCGAATCCGACATCATGCTCTACCAGGGCACATGAAGGCTCTTCCTTTTCATTGACGAGATGCCGAGTCGCTGTGATCAAGCTGCTTTTAGTGGATAGTTGTGGTTGTTGGCCCTCAGCCTCTTAAAATGTTGTAGTTGTTACTATATATGTTAAGTATGTAGATATGGACCATATGGTTGCCAAAACCGTGTTACGAAGATCCTCCTTTTGTCGAATAGTGTAACCACTATATATATGTTAATCAAATGTTGTTACCCAAGTTCATAAATTTTCATGGAAAGTATTAGTATCGTACACAGTTCATTGAGTTTAAGTGTGTGCCCGATGTCCAGAAGGCATTTGCATATTAACTGTCCATATTGCAAATTCACACACATGTTAACATAAGGAAACATATGTGTAACATACTAATCATCGCACACGAGTACTCGCAGACGCATCGTGTGTGATACTCCTAGCCACCGCAAGCAACTAGTTTGCATTTTTAAAAGTTTTTTGTACACACAGAATCGCACACGAACTAACTGTATTGACCCTCTGTGTTGTAATTTCTCATCACAGACAGTTCATCCGAGTCGGCTGTTTGCCACATACACACACATCTTGTTTACACGACTCGTTTGTATTCTTTTGGCTCATCGCAAATAGTTCATCCATGTGAACTATATGTCGCATATCACACACATCTTGTTAAGTTGAACCTTTTTGTTGTGTTCCCTAATCGAAAACAGTTCGTCTGAGTGAACCATATGCCGTATATCGCGTACACATCGATATGGATGCCCGTTTCTGTAGTTCTACCTCATCCAAACAGTTTGAATGGATTAACTATGTGTCCTGCATAGCACACACATTGATATGGCTGCTTGTTTCTGTTGTTCTACCTCAGCGCAAACAGTTGGAATGGATTAACCGTGTGCCCTGCATCGCACACACAACTAAAATCTGAACCGTGTTTGATGGCTCCGCCATCGCAAATGTTTTGCACCTTTTTGACGGTTTTTTACACCATCGTTTGTCATTATTGCGTCGCACACAGTTTCGGCAAAGGTCTCTGATCGTAGTGTCACGTTAGCAGTATCCTGCAGTAGTGATATAGTATGCGTCAAAGAGAGGGGAAGGGGACCATCATATGTAGTAGTACGCTTCATGAACCTCACTCTGTGTGGGTGCATGGTTTAATATTTTTGTGGCATGTGGCACATCAAACTTCTGCATTTTGGGTATTCAACATCTATATGTTTGGCCCACATGCAAAGCAATGGTGGTTGTCCTCTCGCACCCACTTAAGCGGTTATCAGCGATATCGATGCTTTCCATATGTGGGCCCGCTTGGTCCATCACTACTTTTTGCCTGACAACGAGAGAGATTAATTTGAATTAGGAGGGGATTATTTCTTTTGCTTTTAATACGGTATATATATATATATATTGGTCATGCTCTAGGATGACATGCATGATACAGTTTGAGCACACACACATGCATGTGTACGCATGAATCCCTCCCATCGAGTCGAAGTGGCTAGTACAACGACACATCATGAACCGATCTCCTCTGTGTGGGAGTGTACGATTTTCAACGCACGCGCCACATCAATGTTGTGAAATGGTATTCAAACATGCATGCACGCATCACCTCCATACATATGCATGTAGTGGTTGCCTTCGAATGGTACACTCCCTCGCGTGGTTATCGGTGACAAGCCTATATATTCATGGGCCCGCCTGGACATCCATGATCACCTTGACCGACAACAAGATAGGTTACCATCGCGGATTCTTCATTTGGTTCGTGTTATTGTAGTATAAGTCATGGTGAGATTCAGACCTAATTAAGTTTGAGCGCATATACTATGCACGCATGCATGCATGATTCCCTGTCGTTGGCTTGAAGTGTGGTGTAACATACATATGCATCGTCAACCTAACCCTCACTCAGTGTGGGGATTTCTAGTTCGAAATCACGGTGCCACATCAAAGTTGTTCCATTGTGTAATAAAAAACACACCTCTCCATACATATGTTTGGGCCACACGCATGCAGTGGTTGTGTTCGAGGACTAGCTACTTGCGTGATTATTGGCGAGCAGGCCATCTCCAAGATCGCATGGATGACCATCACTTTGACCAACAACAAGAGAGAGGTTGTATGACCAAGGTGGATTATTCTTAGTCCGTTTTCTGATCCATCTTGGTGAGATATGCCTCTGTGGCCCGCCAACTAAAAGTGTGTGTGGGGGGAGGCTGCTACTTCGCACTTTGCTAGGTGAACCTCGATTGGGGTGGGCATGCATTCCTAGCTTAGGATTCCCTTCATGCCGATAGGAGGGGGGCTGCTAGCTACTTCACACTTTTCTAGGTGAACCTCGGTTGGGGGGGGGCATGCATTCATAGCTTAGGATTCCCTTCATGCTGACACGAGGGAGGGGGCTGCTAGCTACTTCGCACTTTGCTAGGTGAACCTCGGTTGGGGGGAGGGGGCATGCATTCATAGCTTAGGATTCCCTTCGTGCCGACACGAGGGGGGTGGGGGCAAGCAATACCATGCGCTTTGCGAGATAGGTGCCACATCGAAGTTGCATTTGGTATTTGAAAATCAAACCACCCTTTTCATACATAAATTTGGTCCACATACAAAGCGATGGTGGTTGTCCTCTCGCACCCACTTAAGCAGTTATCAGCGATATCGATGCTTTCCATCTATGGGCCCGCTTGGTCCATCACTACTTTTTGCCTGGCAACGAGAGAGGTTAATTTGACTTAGGAGGGGATTATTATTTTTTGCTTGTAATACGGTATATATATAGGTCATGCTCTGGGATGACATGCATGATACAGTTTGAGCACACACACATGCATGTGTACGCATGAATCCCTCCCATCGAGTCGAAGTGGCTAGTACAATGACACGTCATGAACTGATCTTGCTCTCTGTGGGGAGTGTACGATTTTGGACGCATGCGCCACATCAATGTTGTGAAATGGTATTCAAACATGCATGCACGCATCACCTCCATACATATGCATGTAGTGGCTGCCTTCGAACGGTACACTCCCTCGCGTGGTTATCGACGACAAGCCTACATATTCGTGGGCCCGCGTGGACATCCATGATCACCTTGACCGACAACAAGATAGGTTACCATGGCAGATTCTTCATTTGGTTCGTGTTCTCGTAGTATAGGTCATGGTGAGATCCAAACCTAATTAAGTTTGAGCACATATACTATGCACGCATGCATGCATGAATCCCCGTCGTTGGCTTGAAGTGTGGTGTGACATACATATGCATCGTCAACCTAACCCTCACTCAGTTTAGGGATTTCTAGTTCGAAATCAAGGTGCCACATCAAAGTTGTTCCATTGTGTACTAAAAAACACACCTCTCCATACATATGTTTGGGCCACACGCATGCAGTGGTTGTCTTCAGGGACTAGCTACTTGCGTTATTATTGGCGAGCTAGCCCATCTCCGGGGTCGCATGGGCGACCATCACTTTGACCAACAACAAGAGAGAGGTTGTACGACCAAGTTGGATTATTCTTGGTCCGTTTTTCGATCCATCTTGGTGAGATATGCCTCTCTGGCCCGCCGACGAAAAGTGTGTGTGTGGGGGGGGGGTGGGGTTGCTCCTTCGCACTTTGCTAGGTGAACCTCGGTTGGGGGGCATGCATTCATAGCTTAGGATTCCCTTCGTGCCGACACGAGGGGGCTGCTAGCTACTTCGCACGTTGCTAGGTGAACCTCGGTTGGGGGGGGGCATGCATTCATGGCTTAGGATTCCTTCGCGCCGACACAAGGGAGGGGGGCTCACTACAAAAAAAACACACATCCGTGACATTTTGGGCCGAACGAAAAAAAAATCTGTCATACTTATGACACTTCTATGACGATAATTGTGACAAAACCCGGTATCATCATAGATGTGGTGGGGTCCTACTTCTATGACAAAAGATCATGACAGAAAATGGGCTTTTCGTCCTGGGCGGGCCGGAGACGCAGTTGTATGACATTCTTTGGGCCGTCCATGACGGAAAAAACCATGGTAGAAGCGAGGGCGAGGAAAATATCGGGGCGTTCCTGGTTACGGTGGGTGGTCTGGGCCGAGCGATGCGCGTTTCTCTCGTACACGCACGCGCGTGGGTGCGAGGCGTTGGGCTCTAACTGAACCCGAGCGATTGCACTGCATGCTACGCATTACTGAACCCGAGCGATCGATCGATGGCTGTTAACTAAACCTGATCGAGCGATTCCTTTGCTACTACTGCTAACTGAAGTCGATCGATGCTGCCTCTGGATGAACAGTGAGCGTTGCTGGGGGGGTTTGAATGAACATTTCCCGGTGGGGGTGGATGAACAGGACCCCGTGGTGTTGCCTCTGGATGAACAGGACCCCGATCGATCGAGCCGGTTGGGGCTGGATGAACATGACCCCGTGGAGGGCTGGATGAACAGTAGACGATGGAGGGCTGGATGAACAGTAGCCCGTGGAGGGGTGGTTGAGTAGGAGCCCGTGGAGAGGGCTGGTTGAACAGTAGCCGGTGGAGTAGCGCGCGGTGGAGGCTGGATGAACAGGAGCCCGTGGATGAACAGTCGCAGGTGGAGGCTGGAGGAGGTCGACGGTGGATGAACAGTAGCCCATGGAGGCTAGAGGGGGTCGACGGTGGAGATGAACAGTATCCCGTGGAGTCCCGTTTTGCGGTACGCCACACCCCTCCCGATGAACAGGACCCCCGTTTCGACCGTAGCGCTCCAACACAAGTCTGTTTCCTCCGTTTTGCGGTAGGCCACACCCCTCCCAATCAAGACGACCCGCGTTTCGTCCGTAGGAGGTCCGTTTCCTCCGTTTTGCAGTACGCCAGACCCCTCCCAATGAATAGGATCCCGTTTCGAACGTGGCCGGTCGAACACAAGGCCGTTTCCTCCGTTCTGTGGTACGCCAGGCCTCGTTTCCATCGGCTGTTCCGTTCAAGCCCTCCCGATGAACACGGTGACGCATTCCATTTCGACCCAGCCGGTTGGCTCCCCATGAACACGACGACGACGTAGTTTCTCCGTTCTGACCCAGCCATGTACAAGAGTCCTGGCCGTACGTATGCGTGAGTAGGCGTTCAAGACCCTGCCTGTATGTATGTACGTGGCCGTATTTTCTTTCTTGCACACTGGCCCCTGTACGTACGTGTACATGCTACGTGCGCACCTCTACAACGACACGTGCGCGCCTCTACATTGACCAGTATGTACGTACACGTTCGCGACCAGAATGACAACGCTACGTACGCTTTGACTAGGTGGGTCCCGACTGTCAGGCACTTCCTTGCCTACGAAGATGTAGCTGGTGGGTCCCAGCAGTTAGGGGGCGAATCGTTTTTTTGCCCGGACGCACTTCCTTGCGTGCGAAGATGTAGCTGGTGGGTCCCAGCAGTCAGGGGGAAACGATTTTTTTGCGAAATACGGTGGCTCGTCCGGTGGGTCCCCGCTGTCAGGTGGAGGAATAATTATTTTGCGCATAATAAGGAGGCACTTCCTTGCTGCGGCCGTGGACCCAGTTGTCAGCCTCTCCACATACAGTCCACGTCCAATGGAAGCCGTTCCTTGACCATGTTGACCACGCCGCGCCAAGAGCACCAGGGCGGTGGACGACGGCGAGGCCTAGGAAGAAGACGACGCGGAGCAGGGGAAGATGTGGCAGTGGATGCCCACGCGTAGAGGAGTATGAGGGTTCAGTGGTTCGCTGCGGTGTGAGGCTGCCGTCGCCGCAGAATTCAGGGGGTGTGGGTGAGTAGAGGGATGGCCTGGCCAGCGGTGGGAGTAGTAGGGGGCGGTGAGGCCTCCGCCACATCGCAGCCGGCCACGGGAGGCAGGAGCACGAGGCACGGCCGACGCTGGTTTGGGCGGCTGGAGCAAGAAGACTAGAGGTTGAAGAAGCACTACGACCGTTGGATGGACATCGTATGGTCACTGGAGCTATAATCGTGCAAATTGAATAAGTTGACAAAGCCCTCCATCCCCGTCAACTTGGTAGGCCCACAAGTTAGCCTGCCACTATACTGGGTCCCAGCTAGCAGGGGAGTATTCATTTTTTGTGCGTAATAAGGAGGCACTTCCTTGCGTGCGAAGATATAGCTGGTGGGCCCAAGCTGTCAGCGGCGGTAACGTTTTTTCGTGAAATACAGAGGCCCTTTCAGTGGGTTCCAGATGTCAGGTGGAGGAATCATTATTTTGCGCGTAATAAGGAGGCATTTCCTTGTGTGCGGCCGTGGACCTAGCTGTCAGCCTCTCCACGTATAGTCCACTTTAGATGCATGTCGGTCATTGACCACGTTGACCAGGCCAGCGCCGAGAGCACCAGGGCGGTGGATGACGGCGAGGCCTAGGAAGGGAACGACACGGAGGCAGGGAAGACTCGGCAGTTGTTTCCCACGCGGCGGTGGGGAGTACGACTATATGAGGGTTTACTGGTTCGTCTGCCGTCGCCGGAGAATAACAGCAGGTGTGGGTGAGTAGAGGGATGGCTAGGCCAGCGATGGGAGTACGGTGGGGCGGTGAGGCCTGCGTGGCAGCACAGCCGGCCGCGGGGAGGAGAGAGCAGGCAGTCCCGCCGGCGCTTGTTTGAGCGGCTGGAGCAGGAAGAGCAGAGATTGAAGAAGCACGACGGCCGTTGGATGGACATCCAACAGTCACTGCTTGTGCGTTAACCTGTTTTTTAGGAAAGCCTCAAATCGGTGGAAAACTCATACAGCCCATCTGCCATTATTTCTAATAATTTATAGCCCATTTGCTAATTCTTAAGGTTTTTTTGGAGCCCATATTCTTTTTGTTAGCATTACAGCCCATATTGTGGCCACGGTTAAAAAATTATATGAAATTTTGCATATTTCGGTGCGGTCCGAACTGTTTTTAATCCCGAAATTTCGAGTCACATTCAAACTGATTTTAAAAATAAATGTATATCAATATAAAATCCAACAAATTGTCCACGCATAAAAATCAATGCAATTTAAAATCTCGAAATGAAAAAAAGAAATTTGAAACTAATTGCCGGTTTGATGTGTTTTAAAAATGTACAACTCATTTCTCATTACTGATAGGCCATTTTCTCGGCCATCCGAATGAAGCTCTCCTCATCTTGAAAGATTTGCAGCCCAACAGGCCTGACAAAGTGACTTACTTGGCAAATCACAAAAAAACTGGGTTGTGGCCGTGGACCCAGCTGTCAGCCTCTCCACGTACAGTACTCTTCCGATGGAAGTTGGTCGTTGACCACATTGACCACGCTGCGCCGAGAGCACCAAGGCGGTGGACGACGGCGAGGCCTAGGAAGAGGACGACGCAGCAGTGGATGCCCACGCGAAGAGGAGTATGAGGGTTCACTGCTTCGGCTGCGGTGTGAGGCTGCCGTCGCCGCAGAATAACGGGGGTGTCGGTGAGTGGAGGGATGGCCTGGCTAGCGGTGGGAGTAGTATGGGGGCGGTGAGGCCTCCGCGGCAACATAGCCGGCCACGGGATTCAGGAGCAGGCGGCATGACCGGCGCTGCTTTGTGCGGCTGTAGCAAGAAGACCAGAGGTTGAAGAAGCACTGAGGCCGTTGGATGGACATCGTACGATCACTGCAGCTAGAATCGTTCATATTGACTAAGTTGACAAAGCCCTCCATCCCCGTCAACTTAGTAGGCCCACAAGTTAGCCTCCCAACTGGCAGGGGGGTATTCATTTTTTTGTGCGCAATAAGGAGGCACTTCCTTGCGTGCGAAGGTATAGTTGGTGGGTCCGACCTGTCAGTGGAGGGAACATTTTTTCGCGAAATACAGAGGCCCTTCCGGCAGGTCCCGGATGTCAGGTGGAGGAATCATTATTTTGCGCGTAATAAGGAGGCATTTCCTTGTGTGCGGCCGTGGACCTAGCTGTCAGCCTCTCCACGTACAGTCCACTTCCGATGGATGTCGTTCGTTGACCATGTTGACCATGCCGCGCCGAGAGCACCAGGGCGGTGGACGGCGGCAAGGCCTACGAAGGGAACGACACGGAGCCTGGGAAGACACGGCAGTGGCTGCCCACGCGGTGGAGAGTACAAGGGTTGACTGGTTCGGCTGCCATCGCCGGAAAATAACAGGAGGTGTGGGTGAGTAGAGGGATAGACAGGCCAGGGATGCGAGTATATGATGGGGCCGTGAGGCCTGCCCGGCAACACATCCGGCCACTGGAGGCGGGAGCAGGCGGTTCCGACGGCGCTAGTTTGGGCGGCTGGGGTAGGAAGATCAGAGACTGAAGAAGCACGATTGCCGTTAGATTGACATCTAACGGTCAGACGCTGGTAGAGTCGATTGTTGATTAAGTTTATTTTTTGATAAACCTTGTGTACGCATGAACTTAGTAGGCCCACAAGCCAGCCTCCAAATCTGTGGCAGACAACATAGAGCCCATTTGCTATTTTTTAATAATTTGCAGCCCATTTGCTAATTCTTAAGTAATTTATTACAGCCCATTTCTGCCCAGGACCACGGTCAAAAAGTTCAACCTTATTTTGCATATTTCGGTGGAGTCCAAACTTTTGTAATCCCGAAATGATAAGAATTTTTTTAATAACTTATTGATTTGCCAAAAAAATCCTTTTGCTTTTGTAAGCAAATAAGACATGGGACAATTGAGTTGGTTTAAGGGAAAATCAGTGGTAAAAAAATCAGCGCTGGGAGGGAAAACAACAACAAAAATAAGGATGTAAATATGAAAAGTGAATTTTATGTATTTTCAATATAATGATACGTGTATAGGAACTAGTAAAACTATAGGTAGAGATTAGAAAACGGATGTAGGACATGCGTTTCAAGAGGAAAATAGAACTGGGCTGTGTGTTTGATTCAGTAAAAAAAGTGCCTGCTGATGTTGTAAGACAAAATATAACTAACGCTGGCGGGCCAGAGGCCAGTAGATACGTGCTGGATCTTTGTGCCCCGTTGTCGTCATGGTCTGGGCCTGCTAAATACAAAACCAAGCCTGGGTAGTCTACAGCCTAGTTGAAACTAGATCGACCTGAAAAAACAATATACGTGCTCAATAAACGAGAGTATTCTACAAGTACACACTGATAACTGGGATGCAACAGGGATATTGTTTTTTCATCATGATAATAAGAGCATGCACTTGTTTTGAAAAATTTGGAGAACTAGGAATTCGAACGGCAGGTGCTTATGCTACCCATCAAATAAAAACCAGGTGCCTGAAAATTCGTTTCGAAAAAAATTATTCAGCTTTATATCCACGTCGACCCACGACATGATGGTTGGAATCAAATGCCAAGTTCATACCAAAAGATCGTTAACAACAATACCAACTAGCGGACGACAAGGTAGTATAAGTACCAATACCAAACTAACTTATAATCTTTTTACTCCTGGCCCTAGTGTTCGTCTAGTAGAAAATCTTGCAGAGGACCAGCTCCTGCTCCTTCTCTTGCTCCAGGTCCCTGAGGTGGTACTGGTGCATCACCCAGTTGGTCCTCTGCTGGTCAAAGTTCTTGATGGTGTGCAGCACCAGAACCTTTTTGCTGCCCGTCTACCGGCTGTTGACCATCACCGGCAAGGTATAGCCGGTGTTGTGCCACATCGCGTGCATGCCGCACTCCGACTGTATCTTGCGACGCGTCCAGGTGCCCCTTTTGAACGCCCTGGAATTGCGCTGGAAGAAATGCTTGCTTAGGCCACTCAGTGTGATACCTGCAGTATTGTCGAATACAGGTTTTAGTGTACGTAGTTGGCATTTTCATAACATCTTTGGCATGTTGCAGTCACTTGCATCATCATTATCAGTACATCCTGCGCAGTTGAGTTAGGATGCACTTGATCCCAGAAAGGTATCTATCCTTCAAACCAGAGGAGTGCTTCAAACTAACAACAGTACATAATATCCAACAAAAGAGGGTCGTGCTACAAGAGCAGAATACATGGCTCAGTCTACATATCAGTACGAATCAAGTTGTGCATATTTGTTGTTGGCATGAACCACATCGCCGCATGTCGGCTTTGCAAAAGCCATCCATCGCATGGAAGCTTGATGCCTTTCACACACTGAAGATTATCTCGCAACAAGCTGTGTCGACGAATCTCTGGATATGGTGATTCATGAAACCCATGGTATGATGTGTAAACACAGTCCCCCCTGGCGAATGGAAGTTGCATAGCACGGTAATCATCGCGGGTGATATGATCGATGATTGGTTGGATGATCGGATAATTGAGCCCGAGCAACATGGAGTGGTTGCCGAGGCTGTAAACCCGCCTCCAGTTGAATATGCCTGGCCCAACGGAGCTGGGATCTTTCGCGAACATGAAGCAGCCATAGCCATGAATGTCATGAACGCCCCAGGTATTGTACTGCATGTGGTTTGATGAAATGGTTTGGTCAATTTGGTACGTGCAAATGAGCATCAAATGACCACCGTCAGCTGAACGAGCGATAAACCACCACCCATCGTCTGGTATGATTCCAGGTCCTAGAATCATGAAGGCCGGTGCATTTTCGTCTGCTGCAACAATTCAAATTGTTGACCAAAAGGGCAAAAATAAACAATCATGTTCAGAGTATGTGTGGAATTAAGATTATTATAACAGTGACACATATCATAGACAGAGAATTGCAATGTCGTGGTCATAATCATACCCCAAGTTAAAAAAATAAGCCAATGGATTTCATATTCTAGCAATATATCATGGTTCAAACATCATGTAACAATGACAGGAAAACAGATATGACAGGGCCTACTCATATTCTACCATAGCACTTACTACAGTTATCATATCAACTCTAAGCAATAACATGCGTTGTTATAAAAATCCTAGAAATGAGAGTAGCATATAGCAATCATGAGGTTATACTCATCATATCTATTCTAACAATCATTAGATACCAATTGTTCTCATATCAACTCTAACAACAAGATGTGTGCTCATAAAAATCTAGGAAATGAGAGGAACATATAGCAATGATGTGGTTATAGACATACTATATATTCTAAATTTGTAACAATGAACAGGCAGTCGTATTCTTAAGGTAAAGATGAGATAAGATAGAACAATTACACAACGATAGATTCCACCAGTATAGGCAGCCAATCTGTGCGTCGACCGCATAAACCATGCCATCATGCACTATAGCATTAGACAGAAGTGTTGTGTGAAGAGGATCGACGATGAGCCATAACCATGTATGGCGACCGGATTCCAGATAGACTAATCCCATGTTGAACACGGCAATGAGCTTGTAATCCATGTAGTCTTCTGATGGTGTGGGCACTTCGCAGATTACAACCTTCAGCAAACAGAGGTCGAGCCAAAAGCTCGATGCGTCTCGTGTGTAGTAGGCAGGAGCGTCCGGCGAGCCGCGAAGCTCGATGGCAGCGGTATCCAAAGATGGAAGGGTGATCTCTCGCTGGGTGTAGATATCCACAAGACGCCACGTACTACCAGATTGGTGGATCAGGACTATCCAGTTGGCCTTCATGCCCGCCCAGTAGTGGCCGCGCATGAAGGGCAGGTGGACGGGTAGTGGTAGCATGTCGAGGGGCACCACAGCAACCTCCGTAGGATCGTCAAGTCGGTGTCTGGGCCGCCTGCGAGGATCGGGCATCAGCAAGCAGGGTGTCTTGAAAAGAGCCAGCCGGTTGCAGACGAGTAGACGGTACAAAGACACCGAGCATGCGGCCAGACGGACGGTGCTGAGTAGGTCCATACGATTACAGATCTGCTCCAAGAGAACATTGGGGAGGGAATTCCAATCGCGGGTCTGCGTGTCAGTCGGTTCTGCCATTGGGGTTTTCGGTGCCTGCGAGCCAACGGGAAAGTGGATTCGGGCGGGCGAGCGAAGAAGCTTCTCCTCGTGTGGCCGAGCAGTGAGCGGGGGGATATGGTACGCGCGAGCTCCCAAGGAAGATAGTGCGGGCGGGCGAGCAGAGAGCGGGGGGAAATGGTGTGCGGCCGACGATGGGGAAGAGAGGAGGAAGAAGAGTGGAAGACGGGGAAGAAAGTGCATTAAATCTCAATTCTACTACTACTACCAGGATATACCGTCCTTCAGAGTGTAAATAGTTACACCGATGACATATGTGTCTACCAAAAGAGGGCCCATATGTCAGTTAATGGAGGACAGAAGCGTGCTCTACTGGCAAACATGATGGCAGTACTGGGTAAGGCTGATTTAGTAACACCAACACGCTGGTTCAGCTCATTAATTAAGTGTCCCATCCGCTGCAGCGTGTATTGTAACTTCACTGCGGATAGTTCTCTCTGATGTTTGCCAGTAGTCTTCTGATGGCAGTACTAGTTGAATAGTTCTCTCTGACCGAGATGGGGAATAATGGATCGCGAAGACTTCCTTTCTACATTATCCCTATGCCTCTACGCTCACTTCACTCATTTTGCTCCATACATAGTCATTTGTTGAAATCTCTAGAAAGACAAATACTCCGTATTTGGGAACACAGGGAGGATTTTACTCCGTATTTGGGAACAGAGGGAGGATTTTACTCCGTATTTGGGAACAGAGGGAGTATCACCATATGGACGGAACAGAGGAAGCTTGAAATATGAACATGTCAATGGGAGGGAGTAAGCCCCATGCATGCATGCAACATGCAACACTCACACGTACACATGGACGCACGCAACACTCACGCACCCATGCGACACACAGCACACGACGCAACACACACGCTCACGCTCAAGTGCTCAACCTACTCCCTACGTCCATGAAAGACTGTACATTTAGAGATTTACACATTGACCAGGGCATAATTAACGCCCGAAAGTTATGTGTGCATGCGACCATTGAGAGAAGAAGATTAAATGAAGGTCGTTGCATGCTGTAATTAAGGATAGACATGTAGCCTATACCTAGAGCACAAGTTGGTGCATTAGTCAATCAATATTGATTTAGATTAAAGGCTAAATGCATTGGAAGTGTAGATGTACTACACTCTTTGTTTTTAGCTGATTTCTTTGCTCTGCCAACTGACAGGTGGGACCCAGAAACCAAGTGACAATTTAACCAGTCAACAAAGTGCCACATCGACTATGTGGCCGGTCAGTAGGGTCCAATATGGTGCTATACGATGAGCTAGTGATCGTATAATCACCGCAAAACTATATATAGTGACCGTAAAGAGCGTATTGTTACATACGTTGACCGCCAGTGTATTTTTCTTGTTTCAAATTAAGCCATATTAACCGGAAAGGACGCAGTATGGACTAGTACTAGTACTGCTTTGATGTGTCCCGTCAACTCGCCGAACGAGGAGAAGCTTGCTTACTACGCCTCTCCCTCGCCCACGCGCGCGGTGGTTCGCAGGACGAGGAGAGGGTTTTGACTACAGCGCACCCTCTCCCTCTCCCTCGCCCTCGCCCTCGCGGTGGACGTGCAGCAGTTTAATCGGTGTCAGATTGCCAGAAGCATAATGTGTACTGTAGTATCATCATTGTTGGACCTTCCGAAGAGGCGAAGAGCCAAGTGCAAGGTTCACACGAGTACGAACTGTTGAACCTCCCGAAGAGGCAAAGCGGCAAGCACAAGGTTTTATAGGGGTTTTCGTCCTAGTAGGAGCGTACTACAACTATAGCAACCAATACTACTGTATGATGCCGCCACGTCACGTATATCCAAAGTTGTGCCACCTTTTTTTCTCAAAGAGCATGTTGGAGCCCGTGCAACAACCACACAAGTTGCACGTACACATAACACATTTACTAGTAATAAATTCTAAAGGAAAAATGCCAGTATGCCACACAAGTTCATCTCCAATTCATGTGATAAATTTGTGCACGACTAGTCTACATATATTCACAGCGCTACCGTTCACAATTTACCGTACTCCACTTACACGTTATAGATGGGCTACATGTCCTCCTCCAGGTTCCAGTCGTAGGTATTCTTCATGGATGGCACTATCCATAGCGGTGGGCAACGGGAATCATTGTCGCAGCTTTCTAGTCCGGTTCCACACAATGGAGACTCATCCAAGCTGAAGCAGCATAAATCAGGGATAGCGTGTCCCAACATGTCGTTCATCCGGCGGTGCGCACGGAAGACACAACCGTGCTTCATGAACGGCATGCCTTCCGTGTCGTGCACGGAAGGTGGCATCCGCTTCACAATGGGGTAGCTGTCCCCAATGAAAAGAGAGTACTCTCCAAGAGTGTTCCTCGGCACCCACGTAGCATCACGGGGGTCGAACTCGGCGCCGTTCATCTGGTACACGCGGCATCTCAGATCTGGACACATGGTGACATACATAGTCAAGGTCCATGCATAATAATGTTGTGCTCAAATATGGCGGTCGATAATTCTGTGCAGCAAATAGTACTACTCCGGTATAGAGGAAGTAAAATAACCGGCTTATTATATATAGCCACTCTTGGCTACATGGATGAGATAGTAAGACATGGAAAAACAAAAATGGTGGCAGCTAGTGGGTTCAAGTCTTCAAGGGCCTAGCTAGCTATACGCGTCCTCCAAGGTAAAAAGTACTCCTACTACTACCTCCGTCCTAGTTTATTAGTCCCCTTTGTAATTTGTGCCAAATTTTGATCAAATATTTAACTTAAAAAATGTTAGTGCATGTCAACAAAAATTATATCGCTGGATTCATTTTTGAACATTGTTTTCAATGATATAATTTTTAATAACATGCATAAACTTTTTATTAATTAAATTTATGGTCAAAGTTTGGCACAAATTATAATGGAGACCAATAAACCAGGACGGAGGTAGTAGTACGTAAGTAGAGTACTAGTACAACAATGAAAGAGAAGGCGAGAGGGTTAAAAAAAATGGAATACCTGGGTAGATGGTGACGGTCCGATCGTGGTAGATTGTGTGACCATGTTGCACATCAGTGGTACCATGGGTAACGACTGCTAAGATAGTTGATCCCAATATGCCAAAGTCAGCTACAAGGTTCCAGGTTAGACCGAATCGCAGATGCAAATGCACATCCAGGATCGGCGATCTTATTTTGATCACGGGATGACTGGTCCCTGCAAAATAATGGAGTACCGTTAGGGATGCAAATGAAGGTTTGTGCATTCCATTTGTAATCTCCCGTACCGTAGGATGGCAACCAGATGAAACAAGTCCCCTGGCTTGTCACCGCGAAGATGCGGCCTAGATGGCGCACGGCGTCTTCGAATGTGTAGGGGTACAAATCTGCAGCCGCCAACATGCGCCAGCCTCTGCCGTTACTGCCTCTTGCATTGATGGCAATCCTTATGTCGAACACCGCGATGAGATAGTAATCGTCGTAGCCGCGTCGCTTTGTCGGCGGATCCACAATTACTATCTTCTTCAATCTCATGTAGGCATCATCATACGTATTCAAGCCCAGCCAGTCCGGAAGGCCGATCCCAATGGTGGAGAAGGGGTCTACCGGAATGGCCGCACTGCTGTTGATGTTGTGCAAAATGATGGTGATATCCGGCCGGAGGTATGCAAGCCAATCTTCGTTGGCACCGACCCAGACCTATATATAAGACGGTGGGCAGCGGAGAAATTACGGGATAGAAATGGAATAACTAAGTACTACATGATCAAACTCCATTACTGACCTGCTCATCGGACAAAACCCGACTACCTCTCAACGTCGGCAACTCTAGCGGAGTCGACGTGCAACCATGGCCAGCGAGCGGTGGACTGTTCGAAGGATTGTCCCATAGAAGAACCTTCTCCTCGAGGACGCATGGAAGACCAACAAGCATGGCCTTTTCCCAAGCCATTTTAAGCATCGTCTTGAAATAGTTGGTGCAGGAAGCACTGAGTCTTGCGGCGGTGAGGACGTCGGAGCGGCGTGTGATTTCTCCTAGAGGATCATCGTCCAAGGTCTCCCAGCCCCGACGAAGAGGAGAACCGCCTGGCGAATCCATGGGAGCAGCGACGAACTGCCTTCTCTTCGGGGGGAGGGGAACTGGCGAGGAGGAGATAAGAGCGTAGTAACTACAGGGCCTTGTCCCTTCCATTTGTATATCGTTCCTTCCAACTGTACCGAAGGGGTGAGGCTATTATTTACTACTAGTACTAGCATTATGGGACGTTATGGGATTGCATTATACTGTAAATAATAGCACTAGTAAGAAATTTTTGGCACTAGCTAGTAGTTTTTGGCATGGATTAAGAAATGTTGGGTATGTTTTTGCTATTTTTTGTACACTCCAACTAGTGTCAAAAAACATCTTACATTATGTGGCGGAGGAGTACGTACTCGTACTGTAGCAGTACTAGTACTACTTTCTCAACTAGTAGTGTGAGGGTACTACTAGTGCTATGTACTGTACTTCTAGTATAGTGCACCGGTTTTGATCTCTTGAATCTCAGGGCCAAGGAGCTACAGTTGGAAGTGGAGGGTACTACTGTTCTCTAGAACCATCGCTGTACTATCAATGCAGGGAAAGTACACCTGCGTAGTGGCCTAGTGGGTACTCTCGGTGCTCTATTCAGCCGCTCCTCTCACGTAGCTGGCCTACTCAGCCGCTCCTCTCACGCACACACTAGCAGCCTGTTTATCAGCGAGGGTTACTGCGGGGGCAGAACATTTGAGTTATTTGATACAGCGAGACTAGGCTTTTCACTTCCATTTGTGGAGGTGTAATGGATCTCGTCAAACATTGTTAGTAGTTCCTTCTTTATGAATGAGATGAAGCAAAGCTTTTGCCTCCGTTTAAAAAAAACACGTCAAGAGGAATTTCTTTTATAGTAGAGCCGATAATGGAGTGAAGTCCATGTGTGCAATGCCACAAGCTACAGAGTAGTAGTAGAGCACTTTACGTACAGAGCCATATTGCATAGTTCCCAATGCCCCGCCAGGCTTTTCCGGCTCCACGGGCTTAATTGGGAGGCGCTAGTTTAAATATGCTACTAGCTGATGAGGAAGCTGCAAGCGAGGTGCGGCTAGGGCGAGCACGCGAGCCACGAGATGCTGGGAAGGAAAACCCGTTCACCTGGCTAGGCTATCCAGTGCACCTAGATTGTGGTGCCGCACGTCCGTTTGACTTCAAAACTCAAACTACCCGTGTAAAATATTGGCTCGCAGCAAAGTTACTATTTAAAAAAAGGCCGCCGTGCGTTCAGCCGGGATCGAACCCACAAAACGAGGTATACACTCCCGCGACCACTAGTAGTACTCGTTGGAGTACAACGCAACCTGGAATTGCCTTTTGTCGCCAGTAGTACATTGTTCCTTACAAGAAACCCCTAATAATGCAAGAAACCACTAATAATGCCAAGAAACTACTACCACTTGCATACGTGGCAGACTTAAGATAAGACTACCTTATCAACCATTGTACATGCTGTTACCAACCAGCCTTACCAAGAAATGACTACACTACAAAGTGCCGTTATAGGCACGTTTCAACCCATGGCCCTGTTTGGATACGTTTGTTGTCAATCTAACCCTGCCATCCAAACACCACTTTGGTTAGAGTTAGTTCAGGGTTAGAATCTAACCTCTGACTTAGAGTATCAAAACAGGGCCCGTGTCGCCCATTAAGTCAACGCCTTCTATTCGACCGGGCGTTATGACTTGTGGAACCTACATGTCAGTCTACACAAAAATCCCCGAGTGACCTCCTACCTCCGGCCCGTCCACCTAGTCATCCTCGGCCATGGGACGCAGCTACCGCCGCCGGCAGAAGGCGAGGTCAAAACCGCCGGCGGTGCGGAGCCCATCTTGCGGCAGCCCGGATGCCAGCTCCTTCCGGCGCTCGCGGCCGCTAGCTAGCCAAGATAGCTCCGTCCAACTGCTTGTCTGCAAGGTTTGCTAGCTAGATTGGCACGGCGGCGCGGAGGCTTGCTCACGCGCGCCGCGCTAAGGCCAGCCATCTGGCTCGAGCGAAGGCCAGCGCGGCGGCTTGCTCGCTCGTGAGTCACGCTCGGGCCAGCCCGCCAACCCGTGCGGAGGCCAGCACGGTGTCCGGCCCGTCCGGCGGAGCGGCGGCCAACTCGCTCATCACCGGCGCCACCGACGAACACGCATCAGCACTGTTTGAAGTAATCTTCAGGAAAAATAATGATTTGAGGGGGAATAACAGAAGGTTAGATGTGGGTCCCTCGTGTCAACGGTCAAACAAAATGTGTTGGTTTAAGCTGCCTCGTCAGTACGGACGTGTGGGCCAACCCTGTCATAAATGGGTTTAAACTAACCTAATCGGTAGGTAGTAGTTTTTGGCGTGGATTAAGAAATTTTGGGTATGTTTTTGCTATTTTTTGTACAATAGATTCTTCCTAGGGCTGGTTGAAAGTGGTAGTTTTTTGTTAAATACTCTACATATTGTAAGTAGGAGTGAAAGTTAAGCTTTGGAACCCAATAAGCAAGGCTAGTTACATAGTGCATATGTGTACATGATTGAAAGTAAATATCAACCATGAGTGACTAATATCTTGATGGAAAACTCGAAACTATGGAATACTAGGGAAAAAATTTGCATGGTTGGAAATTCTAGCAATGTTCATGTGCGTTGCAACGAATCATAATTAGAATAATACTTATTCAAAAACTTGATACAAAACACTCTAATTTTGATATACGTATATCACTAGAGATATATTATGTTTCAATTAGAATATATTCCTTGGGCTGTTTTGGTGAGGTCAGGGAGGGATGTGGTTGGTTTTAAGATATTAACTATGGGTTTTTCTGCAAATTGGTAGACAAGTGAGATGTTTGTGAGAAAAGGAAACAACTTACTTCACAGTCGTTAGATGTAGATCTAATGGTCTCAAACAACGGATGGCAGACACACCATCATCACCAACTTAGTCTTCTGTAGGAGTACTAGCAAGATCCGTGCATTGCACAGAACATCAAGATGCATTTTTTTATAAAAAAACTCGTTGTGATTGACCCATGTGGTAGTAATCCCATGTGTAAAAACTAATGATATCTCGAGAAATAGGAGATAAGGTGAAGAGGAGTGAGGTGTGGTGGTGATTGGTGGTCGGACTGAGCGGAGGCATGGGGATTGGCGACGCCGGCAGCGGCCACCAGGCCAGTTTGTTCCTGAGGCTTCCTTTCTTAATTGCTCAACAATGAGGTTGTTGGAGATAAGGATGAACGAGGGAAGGCCTTGTCTGCAAATGTGGAGAGGGGTGCGGGTATCTTTTAGTTTAATTCCCATCAGTCAGATATAGATCGGACGGTTTATATTGCAAGATGGCACGCGTACCATCATCACCAACTCGGTTTTTTATAAGAGAAGAAATATAAGTATGGAGATACAAACGTATTATTGATACTTGTTTCCGTAAACTAGCATCTACATTCTATTCAACGCCTACGCATGTGAGGCCTTAGCACAATGACTTCTCGACTTTGTAAAACAAAGGTTTTCCCGTCGCCGATAAGGAGGGGGTGACGGCGGCGCGCTTTTTGGCTTGCTCTAGTCCTAGTAGTCATACTAGGTGGTCTAAGCACATGTAGATTTATTCTTGTTCACGTCTCGTGTTCACCGTACTGCCACGACTGTTGATGAATAGACGGTAAGTTATTCACGGGGAAACCCTTGTTGAGCGTGTTTACGAGAGAGAGAGAAAGAGAGACAGTGTGTGTGTGTGATATGTCTAGAGGCTGAGGCAATGATAGCAGATTCTTTGTGTCTATGTGTGTGGAGGATAGAGAGAGACATGTACATGGGGCTTCGTGTTGTGTAACGTGGAGACACATATACATAATTAGAGAGTGAGTGTGTGAGATACACATGCGGACATGGGGAGAGATGAGGATCCAGATGACCAGATTAATGGGTGTTTGTGCGTGTCTGTGTGTGTTTGTGCACGCATTTGTGTGTGAGAGGGAGTGTGTGTATCTGGAGTAGAGAGATTACTAATGATGTAAACCTAGTATAAGGGAAGGGGGAATGGTGTGAGATGTGTAGTAGCGGGATAGCATGGGTGTGGGCGGGGGGAGCAGACTATTTGGAAGAGACATCGATTGTGTGTGGGAGAGGGGTGTGAGAGCAAGAGAGAGAGAGAGCTAGCGACGGAGAGAGAGAGAGAGAGAGAGAGAGAGAGAGAGAGAGGAAGAGAGGGGGCGAGAGAGGGGGCCGTTTGTGTCCATAAATGGCGTATAGATAGGGAGACAATGTTGATGTTGTTTGAAATTGGCCTTTGTACGGAGACGCAAGGGAAGCGAGTCATCGTGTGTGTGATAGGGACTTCATGAGAGATCTAGAATAGATGGTGTAGAGAACAATGTGCGAGATCGAAAACGATGATACATTAGGGAGCTATGGAAAGAGTCACGACATATATGTATATAGGGAGGAGCTGGGGTGGGTCCGCATGTGGGAGAGATAGAAAGAGGAGAGTGGTGCACAAGGAGACAAAGTGTGCTTGTTTTGCAGTGGGGGTGGTGTGTGAGGTGAGTGTGCGAGAACCACATAACTAGGGAGATAGACGTTTGGGGGCGAAGTTTTGTGTGTATGGGAAAGATACACTCTACATAGTGCGTGTGCTTGGGAAAGAGAGATGCCGGGAGACCTAGCTAGAGAGTGGGGGAAGAGATGTGTGCATGCCCAAGAGACAAAGTGATAGAGACCTATATTGGGGTCCGGACTTTAGAAGAGAGAGGGGTGTTAATGTGCTCGTGTGTTGGTGTTTGGGGGAGAGAACGACTTCTGTGTGTGTGGGGCGACGAGGGGGGTTTGGCTTCAGAAAAAGAGTGAGGTGTCTATATTTGAGGGACTTTAGCGTAATTGAGATATACATGGTCAATAGTGTGTGCACTCAAGGTTGATCAATTTGTTTCACAGTTTGGACTATGAGATAACGATACTTTTGAACATGCGTGATATACTTTGATGTACCAGAATTTCAAACCTAAGATTGGAATTTTGGAATTCGGCTCCATCATTAGCTTTTGTAATTCATTTAAATGGATGTACATTTTAAGCCGGGATTTCGTGATTTCAAATTCATATATCAAACCTAGAGATATAAACATACGGGCATGTTCAAACTTTATAATCATCCACTTTATTCATACACATACACATTCTTGCTTTTGTCATCATATTTAGGATAAACACATTTGGAATTTCACTTGAATTGGACCATATGATGGTATTTGCTTGTAGTAGCTCAATGATCCATATTTGAATTGAATGGACAATCTAATTTTCGAGTTGGAGACATTGATTTTCAAAACTTGCACTTTTTTTGCGTTCAAAACAAACAAATTCTCGGCCACGATATCATAGTCGGCCATACAAGAGGAGAATATAATATTAGGCGCCAAAAGCTTTCAAACTTCCCACTCACATCGAAATACCTCGCGCCCAAAAGTTTAGCCCTGCGATATTCCTGTTACCCTCCCACATGAATGGAAAAGGGATGCTTTGGTAACTCCATTGTTTTCCCCTCTTTGCCCCCAACATTCTTTCCCAGAGCCCCTCCCCTTCCCCTCCCCGACCCCCCCCCCAACCACGGCAAGCCGGCGAATCTAGTCCTCCGCTGCAACGGTGGACCTCACACCCCAACGGATCTACCTTCCGCACCTTGGAACCCCCAACTGCCAACTCACCACTTCACCGGAGGTGCTTCAGCGACTGGCTTGTACACCGCTCCAGATCTCCTTGACCGCCATCATGGTCCACCACACCGGATCTTCTTAACCGGCGCCCTTGTCCACCACAGTGTAGGCCCTTCACTGACTCCCTCGTCCGTCCCTTCGCTGGCCCTTCATACAAGCCCTCGTCCGCCGCAACAGATCCGCCTCACCGAAAGCACTGTACAACGCGCCCGCCGAAGCCTTCGTCCACTGCACCGGACCCGCTCCACGGACGCCATATTCAACTCCACCGGCCCTGCTTTACCGATGCTGCAGCCTCATCAGGTTATTTCGATATGTACTCCTCCGGTTTTTCTCTTTATCGTGCAACTGTTCACTTACCACAGATGAGCTTTCTTGTATGTCGACAGGCGCCGCAACTGTAGCACCGGAGCCGCTTGAGCGACGGTGACAGCCAGCCCAAACTCAACCGCAACACGAGCACCATCGACGATCCTTAGCTATCAAGTATGCCAACGATACCCATACGCCGCCGAGAATCAGGTACTACTATCCAACGGCCGACGCCTACGTTCACTTCCTTAGCATAAGCACCGCACCTTTGAATTTCTTCAGGGCATCATTCAGTTTTTCATGAGACGCGTTATTCTGCTTGCACCTGTAGGGCCATACTTCTGGCAGTGAACATGTTGCATGTGCTAAATTACATATCAGTGCACATATAGTTAATATGCTTTAGTTTTGTCCTAAGTATTACTGTATTTCCTAGATATCACTACCTACTATTTTACTTCTTGCATGCTATATTTATGATAATGGTGTTGTTCTGATGCCACCTGTTGGTTCCATCAGACTGCTTCATGTTCTCTATGCTTAATTACACATCAGCAAACTAGCATGTGGTTCCTCTGGTTTTTGTTCGTTTTACCCTACATTTTCTGATGCTAGCTATTACATCACTGCTACGAGCCTTTGTTCATTACTTTTTTGTGTGTTCTTGATCTTCCTAAGTTGCATGACTAAGTTGATGCTTCTATTAATTATGGAGCTGCCAACCCCATCAAGCCAAATATTTGTTCTTTTGGGGCTGGCACCTCGAACAAGCATAAAAATAGAGGGAAGCAGATATATTGTCGTGTATGCACACACCCTTCTATCATTAGTTTAGATGAACCATTGATGATCAATTCGAACCAGTGCATGCGATTAAAATTAATTTTACCTAAATAGAGGGTGCAGAATATACTACAACAAGTAGATTTGCAACCATGGGATGCCGACGATATCTTCAAAGAACATTGCAACAGCAGCAAGGCTTCACAACAACATATGGTAAGCCAGTGTGTTATAGTACATGTGAAATGTAATGCGTGTCGGCTGTTTTCTTGGCTTGTGCCCTCAACCTGTAATCCTAAAGAATAACAAATAGTTTAGTTGTCTGCTTTGCTGTATTGCTTGATTCGAATGCTTGTTCGTTACTTGTTATGCTATACCTGAGTTGGCCAATATGTTAGCAGTGCCTGCTGTACTATCGTAAAGAAATGCATGCCTAGTTTATTTGAGTCCTTAACTTTTCCTCTGAACTTCACCACTAGATTGTCTTTGTAGTTTATATGAGGCCACACTGTTAAGTGCTTTCTCACATTATTTCAACTGCTTAGATGCCTTGGCAACTTAAATTAGCAGTGGTACACTCCCTTTCAACTAGGGATGTCAACTGGGTCCCGGTTAATCCCGATTAAAGTCCACTAGTGGTATGATAGTTCAAAAGAGTTTTTGTTTTTTGAGGAAAATGAACCAAGGAGCTAGCAAAAACTAACTAGATGGGACTGGCGGATGTCGTTTATTTGCCACTTACATCCCTAGTTTCATCTTACCATTTTAATTTCTTTTTGGCTGATGCTGCTTCGAACCATTTAGATATAGCTTGCCATGCTCGGCAATAATTCGTATGTCGTTTACCATGTAAGCTTACTGCCTGGATCATGCGATAACTATCTCTTATTTATGTCCAGCGGAAACCTTTCAGGATGCCATTCACACTAGGACACAATGTACAACCCCAGAATCTATTTGTGGAAGAAGTGCGCCATCCATGTTACCAGATGGTAGCAGTTCAGAGGCAACACCGCGGGAGAGCAGTCTGAGCATAGATATTATAGTTCTTGAGGCTCTACTAGAGGCATAAAGAGATGGTGTGGCTGCCATGAATGAGGTAATCTCGATCTTGAAGCTGGAAATTATGCAATTATCTGCACGCATTATGCAAGCAACCCAAGAATTGGAGGAAGTAAGAATGTTGCATTTGCAGACGGAGGAGGTCCTGCTGCTTCTGCTATCTGAAGCCCAGGCTAATACCAGTTCTTCTTTAGATAGCAGTTGAAATTGTCATTAGATTATTGTACTTTCATGTTGTGTCATGTCTCTGAATGGATTATGTTGTAAGACCCCCTATGTTTTCCATGTGTTGTAATGATCCGGATTTTTTAGGTGAGGTAATCCTCAGTACTTGTATGATTGACATACGGTGAACTATTTTTCAGGTGAGCATATTGTATTGGATGAAATAACTGTTTGACTCAAAGTGTATCCAACCTACTGAATTCAAAGATCACGGCATTTCTAAATCATAATCATATATAAAGGTGGAATAAATCTTTGTTGTGGTTTTGGAGAAATAAATAACAAAACGTAGAATAATCTATGGATATTCGTAATCGAATAAAAATTGGATTTGGTTTTAGTTGCCAGGGCCCAGGGCAAACGTGAATGCTAATTCTCCCAAGTTTTGAACGAAGCGTCCAAACACCCACTATCATTTGTGGGCTGCCCGAAGCTAGTGTTTGCGAGATGGAAATTACTGTCTACCCCTAACACTTGACATCCTTATCGACCGGATTTACATTGCTGTCGATAGGGGTAGACTAGTAACTGCAATCAGACGTGACACGACGGCCTTTGAGCCCATTCAGACATGGTGGGCGCCAAACGTGGGCGGCAAAACACATTTGATTCAAGCTCGTCTGAAAGACATGTGTCTTTCCCTCCATTTCCCCATTCATCCACGATGGGCGGCAAAACAAACTCTCCTCGTCCGAAATTGATGTAGGCTAATATTTTAAATAGGGGCAGATGTGTAACTTCCCTCAGACGTGACACAACCGCCCTACCTGTCAGCCCCGTTCATACACCGCGGGCGCCAACCGTGCGCGGCAAAACACCCTCTCCTCGCCCGAAATCGTTACCGGCAAATATTTGGGAGATCCGAGATTACCGTCCTATCCCCAACCGACGTGATGTCCGAAATTTTAAACGGGGGATAAGTTCGTAACTTCCCCCATTTCAGACAAGCGCGTCCCAAAGTTTGAGATCATCCCCCCTCCCCCTCCATTTCCCCATTCATACATCGTCGGCGCCACGACAACCTGCCCACTGCGGCCAGCCTCCTCCGTCCGCCACCCAATCCTCCACCTTGCCGGAGCCGCTACCCCTACCCCGTCGTCCACTCCAAGAGATGGATGTCTCTCATCCACGGTGCCGGACCAGGATCCTTTCATCGCGTCGTCTCGCTTCATCGCCGCCATCGTCCACTTTTCCGTTGCCGCTCCTACGACTGCCTCGTCCACGGCAACATGATTTATCCCCCAACCCGGCCGTCTGCCATCTAAAGTCTTCTTCCCCGCCGCCGAAAGCCATCGCACCCGCAGCACCCTCAACGTATCAGCAGGGGCCTGCACGGTGTACAAGAGAGGTGGTACTCTTCCATATGTGCTTAAGTCATTGATCTCACCCGGAAAATAGATCTTAAATTGTTTATTGTACTTTTCTTGTCCGTACCAAATCGTAGTGGCTAGTTGAATGCAAACATTGGTTGCGAAGTAGCTTTGTCTGGTTTGCACCTTCAGATCCGCCATGTCAAGGTCACTATACTCGTAAAGCTTATGGTTTCCCCCCTTTATATTCACTACCATCATCGTAGGTGCTTCACCGCTTCGTGTCGTGCTAGCACTGCTCCTCAAGACCTCAACCCATCAAGCGAAACAACATGCCACTCATAATTGCAAAGCTTACGTGTTGAAATATGAATCTGATATGATGCTCATATTACTAAAATAGAGAATGTTTAATTGGTCACCTAATGTTCCTATATTCGCTTCGAAAAGCATGTGTGCCACCCACTGGTCCAGCTAGTTCCACTTTCCTCATTTTACTCTTGATGCTTAGGGTTTTCCCCTTTTATCTACTCTACTATGATCTGCGTAGGTGCTTTTTGTCATACTAGCATCACTCCACCCTTCAAGCTAAAAAACACAACACTCGAAATTCCAAAGCTTAGTTGTTCAAATATGATTGTGATATGATACTGATATTAGTTAACAGACACATTTAATTGGTTAGCTAAAGGTCCCACTTGGGTTTCCAAATGCATGTCGCGACATATAGAGAGACAGCAGAATTGCATTTCTTTGTCACTTGTTGACTGTACTTTCTTGTCCATACCAAATCTTAGTTGTTATTTCAAAGCAAATATTGGTTGCTAACAACCCTTTGCTCGGTTTGCAGCTTCAGATCTGCCATCCCACTGCCACGGTCAACACTATACTCATCATGCTTACAGTTTCCCCATTTTATGATGACCACGATCAGCCTACATGGTTCATGTCGTAATAGCACTGCTCCACCCATCGAGCTAAACAAGCTTAGTTGTACAAATTCAAATCTAATATTACGCTGATATTAGTAAAACTGAGAGATGTTTAATTGGTCAGCTAAATGTTCCTACTTTAGTTTCAAAATGCATGTGAGCCACATATGGAGAGACCGGAAGGAATAGTATTTCTCTGTGCGCTCTGGTTCATCATGGGTGGCCAACCGACATTGTATAGAAAGACTTGTAATATCTTCAATCTGCCTGCTCTTCTGCTCTTCTTTAAGATGATCCTCTTCTCTTGCGGTCGACTGGTCAGGTCGAGTTATTCTCCCTTAGTATATTTTCAATCTATCAGGTCAGGTCGACTTGTTCTTCTTTACTATATGTTGAAGTTGTCATCTGTGAAGTATCATCACTTCTGGAGCTCTCATATTTTGAGTAGTTGGCCACATTATATTAATGCACACACCAAATTACAGCATGCATGGCACCTCTTAGAAGAATTGCAGAGATAGCACAAAGGGTTTACAGGGAGGAAGTACTGGATTAGAATCACTTCTGCATTACAAAGATAATCTCACTTGGTTTTATGTTTTCATGCATGTTAGGTATTGAACATTATCAAAATGAATATGAGAATGGGCGCACGAGAGGAATATTGCGGAACAATCCACTGGCTAACAAACTTGGCATGGTGGAGGATGGTCTATCTTATTCACCCATCAAGGTGCATGCTCTAACTTGGCAAGGTTGTATTGGTCGCACATATTTTGCATCTGACCTCTTGCATTACTTCTACTTTGTTACACCATCTGCTTAGTTTAAGCATCATATATGAGTATATGCCATACCTTTCCATTTTCTGTACCTATTCCATGTGTCGTCATACTATGTTTTTCCAGTCAAATGTTGTTCTTTCGTAATAGATGTCCAAAAGGAAGAGGGTGATTGCAGATCCTCAAGGAGTACAAACTAGGTATTTGGAGAAGGTAGTGATGCCTGTTAAATCAGATAGATCAGCAGCCATAGAAAACACAGGGCCAACTATAACAGACTTTACCCCTACTCCATGTAGCGACCAGACCTCAAATGGCCTGTGCTGCTGTGCACCAGTGTCATCCCTGGATCAGTAATGCTGACACACACAGTACAAATGGAGGATTTATAACAGAGTAGCAATCACACACTTATTACATCGAAAATCTCCAAAGAGATTAAGTATGGTAAACATGGCTTAAGGCCATCTAATAACGATAACAGCGGAAGACTTGGAAGATAAGTGAGTCCATCAACTCCAGCGGCATCACTGAGTATAAGACCACGACCTAAGGCATCTTACTCGTCGTCTGAAAAGTCTGCAACATGAAACGTTGCAGCCCGAAAACGGGTCAGCACATAGAATATGCTGGCAATGTAACACATAGAGATTAATGAATAATAGCAAATGCTATACTACATGCATATATGGCTGGTGGAAAGCTCTATGTTTACAGTTTTGCGAAAAGCCAATTTTATCCTACTTCAAAGGAATAAATTTTATTTAACTATCATGGTGGTTGTGAAACATTGAGATGGTTGACAGCATCTCAATCCCAATTAAAAAAGTCATCAATAACCCAACAAAATTAATTAGAAGTAACATAGTGTTGAGATTCACATGATAATCCAAGTACTAGATACTCAAGTTGTCCATAACCGGGGACACGGCTAACCATGATTAGTTTATACACTCTGCAGAGGTTTGTGCACTTTTCCCCACAAGACTTGATCTCCTCCGTTGGATTACTCGCACTACATGGTGTTTGAGTAACGGATGACCAAGACACAGTCTTTCAGAAGTGTTTGCACCTTACGTATGGGTAGACAGTTACACCTACTTTCCCCTACATCTGCTAGTCTACCACTGTAAGAGTTCACACAACTTAGTCAACTATGCTAGAGCCCATAATAGCTTGCGGCTGCACACGGAAGTTTCTAGCATGAATAATCTCATGATCCCTTAGAACCTGGGTGGCGGTCCAAAAGAAAAACAGGCAATCCTGGAATACCCAGCTACCTCAATCCACCCAGATGTGAGTTTAAGTTGCCACCTTAAGTAAAACATTAATTAACAATCTCACATCTGTCATGAATTTCACTCAAACCCAATCCACGTCTACGAGCATAGCATGGCAATAGTAAAAGCAACGTAGAAGTAACTCCCAAAGGTTTGATAATAAACAGGGCAATAGGTACTACCTCAACTACTTCCCAATACCCACAATTTAATTAGATCCTAATCATGCAATGTTTGAGGGAAACAGATGTAATGCAATAAAACTGGGTATGAACGGGATATGATCAAAGTGTTACTTGCCTTGCTGGTGATCCGCAAAACCTAGCGATTCGAAGTAACAAGCGGCACACTCCGGGTACTCTATCGCAAACAAACAAGCATACAATCATTACTCATCTAATGCACAGGTAAAACTCGAATGAAAGATCTAACCAGAAATTTCAACTTAAGAACTCCGGTTTGCAAAAAGAATCAACTCGAAAGAAGCAACGAAAGTCAAACGGCGAAAGAAAGAAACTTCGTTTGCTAATCTGGATCTAGGTCAAATTTTACTGTAGCAAAAACTTGTTTGAGTAGGTTAAACGGAAAGAGAATTTCGAGACGAAACTCTAGGCGCTTGAATCGCCTGATTCCGATAAACGAGCGAGAAGTTAAACAGAATCGAAGATTCGATCGGAAATCGAATCTGAGAAAATAACGAGAAAATCTGACGAAAAAGAAAAACGGACGAACGGTTAAATAACGGACGTTCGTTAACAGAGAAAAACCGACGAAAGAAAGAAACTTCGTCAAAATCTGGATCTAGGTCAAATTTTACTGTAGCAAAATCTTGTTTGAGTAGGTTAAACGGAAAGAGAATTTCGAGACGAAACTCTAGGCGCTTGAATCGCCTGATTCCGATAAACGAGCGAGAAGTTAAACAGAATCGAAGATTCGATCGGAAATCGAATCTGAGAAAATAACGAGAAAATCTGACGAAAAAGAAAAACGGACGAACGGTTAAATAACGGACGTTCGTTAACAGAGAAAAACCGACGAAAGAAAGAAACTTCGTCAAAATCTGGATCTAGGTCAAAACTGTAGCAAAAACTTGTTTGAGTAGGTTAAACGGAAAGAGAATTTCGAGACGAAACTCTAGGCGCTTGAATCGCCTGATTCCGATAAACGAGCGAGAAGTTAAACAGAATCGAAGATTAGATCGGAAATCGAATCTGAGAAAATAACGAGAAAATCTGACGAAAAAGAAAAACGGACGAACGGTTGAATAACGAACGTTCGTTAACAGAGAAAAACCGACGAACGCGTTCGTTAAAACGAACGGTTCGGTGAACGCTCGCAAAATAGTAAAACCGAAAAAAACCGATCTAGGGTTTTTTTTAAACGAAGGGTTTTTTTTAAATAAAACCGGCGAAGAACGGGGCAGGCAGTACCTCGTCGGAGCGGGCGTTCCGGCGGGGCTCCGGCGCTCGGGGCGAGGGGCGCGGGGTGCGGGGGGCTCGGGGGGGTGACTCCGGCGGCGAGGGGCGGCGGCTCCGGCGGCTCCCGGCGGCGGCGGCGGGCAAGTGCGGGTGGCGGCGCTCGGCGAGATGAGGGGCGGCGGCGGCGGCTTGAGGTGAGGAGAGAAGCGAGGGGGGGTATATAAAGGGGGGTCCGAAGGTGGCTTGGGGAAGGGGCGGCGAGGGGAGGCGTGCGGTGGCCGGACTCGGCAAGGCGGCGGCGGCGCTCCCGTGCGGGAAGAGGAGAGGGCGCGGGCGGGCCGTCGGCTGGGCCTTTGGCCCAGTCGGCGCGCGGGCGTTTTTTTTAAATAAGTTCCGCGGAAAAAAATACGTAGAAAATAAATAAAAATCAGAAAAATATGAAATCAATTTTCCCCATCTAGTTAGAAAATCAAGAATAGGGTGAACACTTTTATAATCCAAAATAAATATTTTGAAAACATGCAATATTTTTAATGCAATAAAAATTGCAAATAAATTCCAAATAATGATTTTAACATTTTTCCTCAAGTATTTCAATTGTTTTGGAGAAGTCATATTTTCTCCTCTCATTTATTTAAAATGAAATATTTTTCCGGAGAGAAAAATAATTAAAACCACACTCCTCGTTTAAAAATCAAATTTGATAATTCGAGAAAATTCCCAACTCTCTCCGAGGGTCCTTGAGTTGCTTAGGATTTATCGAGGATTTATCAAAATGCAACAAAACATGATATGCAATGATGATCTATGTATAACATTCCAAATTGAAAATTTGGGATGTTACACTCCAGTGGCCAAACCCCTATTAGAACTGCCGACAGCCCAGCATCTGGTACTATCTATGATATCAATTCAGAATTTGAAATCCTAAATTTCTGCATGTGCCTTACCTTCTCTCTTGTGTGAAAACTAATTTCAGATGAATCTCCTTGCTCAAAGGATCATATGATCTCACGACAATACTGGACTCTGCATTGCTCTTGTCAGTACCTCTTGCCCTGTGTCAGCATACTTACACTCATTGTTGTTTGATTATGTAGCATCACTGTAAATGTTCGCTTCTTTATCCTCCCTTTGCTTGAAATTATAAGATCTATATTTACTCTTAGATAAATGTAGAATTAACACAATGGTTATGAAGTTTTGGATTGCTCATGTAAGTACCTGTTGTCATGTAGTCCCTCTGTATCGAATTAATTGTTGATCAATTGGATGTATTTAGAACTTAATAGTGCTAGATACATCCATTTGAGCGACAACTAATAACGGACGGTGGTGGTATTACTGTACATGCATCGCGAGATAGTTGAACGTCTAGCATTACTCTGCATCTTATCTGCCCTGCCCTCCACTTTCTCCAAATCATCATATCTACATTACTCTTACCAAAATGTTGAATAAAGCCAATGCCACTGCACACGTTGATGTCTGCATTCCTCTTGTCAGTACCTTTTGCCTTGTAACGCTGTACTTAATTAATTGCTATTTGATTATGTATCATCAGTCTGCACCCGAGCTTCATTATCCTCTATTTCTTCCAATATTATTTGATCTATATTTACTCTATGCAAAATGTAGAATAATGGCAATGCTTATAAAGAATTTTCTTTGGGGAATTTATTGAATTATCTTTCCATCAACATGGAGAAGGGCTTTGTCCAGCCCGTGTTAACATGTAATGTAAGTTCATCCTTCTCAAGCCTTCAAACTTGTTTCTAGTATAGATTTGGATAGGCATCATTTCCTCCACTGCTGTTTACATCTGATTGGATGTTTGCAACAACTACCAGTTTTAAATTGTAGTTGTAAAAACATGTTCCTTATGCAGAACAGATCCATTTATTTGCTTATATAATTGTGAAACCTGTTACGTGTCTCCTTGTTTCTCGTTCAGAGTCATATCTCTTATGCCTGGCAGAACTTTAGGAAAGATAGTGAGCCAAACCATCTTGAGGACAGCGAGATGACCCCAAGGTCCTGTCTTGATGAAGAATGTGAGTTGAAGCTACTCACCAGCAGGTGTGAGACAACCTCTGTGCAGCCACTGCCTCAATCAGTTCGACTTCTTCAGTCTCAACTTAAAGCGGAAAGGCTTGCTTCAGCTCAGCTCCGAGTTGAAGGCAAAGATGTAATGAAGATGTCAGGGGACTGCCTTGCGCACTATGGTGCCATACAGCTAGGGATGAAGCATCTATCATTGACACAACTGAGGTCTCATCAGCTTGTTCGGCTGGTTGCGGGGCCCGAGCTTGCCAGGTCTAGTGCCTTCTGAAGTGCTCTCAGTTTTGTATATTCTTTTCTCGGCATGTTTATATGCACTGGTGGTGACCTTTGATGCCCAGTGTATGTAATCCGCGGTCATGTTGTGCTTTATTATCACCAGTAGCGAACTTTGATTCCCAGTGGATGTAATATGCCATAATTTCTTTGTTGTATAGTCTAGGTTTATTCTTTGGTCGGTATGTTGTAATTTACGCCGGAAGGTTTAGTGGATCTCAGTGTTGTCGGTCTTCAGGCCGGCCCGTTACTCATATGACCCAAAACGTGGGCCTATAATCATCTTGGGCCATTAGCAGGTCTAAACCTATAGTAGTTTCCCGCCTTTAACAGGCCATGGGCTACAATTTACTGTAGTGACACTGGGCTTCCTACGGGCCGTAGAAACAATGGGCCTTCTATGGTCCGTAGAAACAATGGGCCTTCTACTGGCCGTATCATCAATGGGCCTTGGATGGGCCGTATGATCGATTGGCCAAACATGGGCCAAAAACAGACCGCATTATGGCCGTAAATGGGCTAGAGTTGGAGTGGTCCGTTCATGGGCCGACCATAATGGGCCGTCGTTAATAGGTTGTATTTGATGACGCTATGAAAACGTCCCAACGAATTAACGGGCCACAAACGGGCCGACTGTAACCACGGGCTGAATTTGGCCCACAAGCAGAAAATGGCAGTAATGGGCCGTAAGTAACTGAATGCTGGAAATGAGCCCAAGAATAAATGGGCCCTGAGAAGGCCGAAAGTTAACATGGGCTGGAAACGGCCCAACGGAATAATGGGCCGTTAATGGGTATAAAGTGATACACTGTTCATTACGAGCCAGTTTCACCACGGGTCGTTAATGGGCCAAGAGTTACAAAGGGCCTCATATTGGCCGAAAGACGTCATGGGCCATACATGGGCCGGAACTTAAAACGGGCTGGAATTATATTGGACGGCCCAGATGACGCTACTGGGCCTAATTCGGATAGGCCGTAAACGGGCCCTGAGTTAGCGGGCTGTATATGGGCTATATGCGAACAGGCCGTTAACAGGCTTTCCGTGGGCCGGCCCGCCACCTTTCGACCAAGTCAAACGGGCCGCCCTTTTCACAGGAATGGGCCTCTGTTGTGCTGTGCCACATGTCGACGTATCATTGGCGCTTTTGGTCCAATGAGTGGATGACATCTGTCCCAACGGTGAGCCGACACGTGTTTCCTCTAGCCAATGATGATTTTACACATGGAAAGTCGGGGCTGTTAACCGGTTATCGGATCCAAAACCGGACCCGATAGCTTAACGGCGTTCCGTTACGGTGGATGCCACGTGTCGGTCACCCTTGACGAAAGCACTTCTGTGACGCGCGATTTATCGTCATGGAAGTGGATACTTCCGTGATGATAATTTTGGTAATGTCATGGAACACTTCTACGACAGCACAAGTATGACTATCTTCATTCTCTCATAAATTTTTCATGGATGTACATGCATGACAGAAAACGTGACCTACTGTGACAAACACGTATCATCACGGAAGTGTATTTTTTTTGTAGTGGCTGCTAGCTACTTCGCACTTTGCTAGGTGAACCTCGGTTGGGGGGAGGGGGCATGCATTCATAGCTTAGGATTCCCTTCGTGCCGACACGAGGGGGGTGGGGGCAAGAAATACCATGCACTTTGCAAGATAGGTGCCACATCGAAGTTGCATTTGGTATTTGAAAATCAAACCACCCTTTTCATACATAAATTTGGTCCACATGCAAGTCTACTAATGTTGTGACCCTCTCCCGCATCATTTTTCGCCAAATTTATGAACATTAGACAATTCAGATGACGCGACAGACACGGTTCACTCAAACTAACCGTGGGCATTGGGCTCCACGATGCTTCCCGTCTCAAAAATATCTACCCTCCTAAACCTTTTTCTGTTTGATAACACACGGTTATTGTGTTTCGACCGTGTGTGATGCTTCTTGTTCCCAATCCCGCATGCATCCCTCGAAAATATCTGCCCGCCTCGATGGTTTTTCTACTTCATAACACATGGTTGTTATCTCCAGACCATGTGCGATGCACCATCATCAAAATTTTCAATAGCCCCGGCATTTCACTCAAGCATTTGACTCCTGCGTAGTAAAATTTTCAGTACCCGCGTCATTTTCTCAGACACACACTCGCCCCCTCCACACACATACACACACACCAAAACCTCCTCGGGCGTGCGCGTGCACACACACACACACCCTCCCTCACTCGAAACCCTAGCAAGGTCCCCGCCGTTGCCGCCACCGGTAGGCCTCCATTGTCAACATTTGTCGGTTTGCCCGTCCAGCTTACCCACCGATCTCCATACCCAGGCCGCCCTGAGTTTCTTAGATGACGCCTGCCAAATGCCCCCTTTCCCACAGATCCCCATCCCCATCCCCATCCCCCACTCCAGAGCGTCGCAGCCTAAGCCCAGCTACACTTCCCGTGGAGCTCGAGGAGCGACTGGCCCAAAAGAGGTGTATCGCGGTCTCTTCGCTCGACGTCACCGAGCAAGCTGATGACCATTACTGGCGGCATGCACTCAAGCAGCGGGCTAGAGTATGCAGGCATGTCTCGGCCACCGGCTATGATATCGAGGTCATCGACAGCGACGGCCTGAGGCGGGCTATCTCACAGGTTAAGTGGCCCACCCCCAACCCCTCAGGTTCAACCGTCGTTGATCTCTTCCATGGCCCCGCGCTGATCTCCTCTGGCTCGCTGTCACAACCCTAGATTAGTCTTTGTTTGTCTTTGCTAGATCATCATGTCATCATGTTTGAATTCAAAGGAAATTTGAATTGGGGATGACCAAGCCCTGGCACTAAATCAATTCAAATAGGTTCAACTCAAAATATTTTCAATGAACCTAGAATGCCCTCCAAAAATGTTCATTATTTATGGAAAAGGGTGAAAACCTTAACCAGTGATGATTCACATTTTTCTATGGCATTTATGGTCTCTGAATTAACCAAATAAGTATTTGCATTAGAGTTATAAATTCTTATAATTATATTTTTAGCTCCAATAATTCTGAAACATTTTGTGCGTCTCCAGAATAATCCATCTAGCTCCCACAATATTTTTCAGAAGCAACACAATTGAATTGGTTTCAAAACCAAATTCAAAACACATATGCAAAATAGAAAAACAGAAACAGAAATGGAGAAAGAGGGAACTAACATGGCGGCCCGCTGCTGTACCTGCTAGCCCAGCCCACCTGGCCCTCCTGCCAGTCATCTTCCCCCTCTGCCAGTAGGCAGAGCCAGGACAAAGCGCGCACGCACGCACACACGCACCACCTCCACCCTGCTTGCTTGCCCCCTCGACGGCCTGGACGCCTCTGGCGTCGCCACGCACCCCTGGCTTCTCTCCCCTCGTGTCTCTACTCTCCTCTAGCCCTCTCTCGCGCAGCCACCATGAGCACCCGAGAGCGCCGCTCACTGTCGCCGTAGCTACTGCCCACGCCGAGCCCCGTTGCCGTGTCCCACTGGTCCGCCGTCGAGCAATACCTCACCAAGCTGAAGGGCACATCGCCGGACTCTCTGTGACGGCGCCTCCGAGCTTGTCACTGCCGCATCTGCCGCCGGACTTCGCCTGTCGATCTGCGTCGTCCAGTGCCTCCTCGAGCACAACGACGGCGCCGTTCGAATCTCTGTGGGCCTGCCGTCATTTCCTCCTACTCCCCTGGTCATGCTCGTCCGCTAACTGACCTCGCCGTCCTCCCCGTGTGCTCCGGCCATCGCCTGAGCTCGCCGCCGCCGCTGCCAGAGACCACCTTAGCACCCGCCGCAGACACCCCTCGACGCGCCGCGTCGCGCTGAGCACGTAGAGCCCAGCCCCGCTCGCTCCCGCCGCCGGAGTCGCCGGAACGGCGAACGCCGCCGCGCCTGGGTTAGTGCCAGCGTTAATTGCTGACGTGGCATGTTAATCAAACGCTAACGACACCGCTAATTAAACCCCCTAGTTCACTAACTACTGGGCCCTAGGCCCCTAATGTTTTAGTTAGGTTTTAATTAAACCTCCTTGCCCACTCTGCCACTGACATGCGGGACCTGCGCGTCAGGTTTGACCCTAGAGCGGGACAGTTGACCTGCTAACGCAGGGATGACACAGTGCTGATGTCATAAATGTTTTCTGGTTAATTAATAAATCAGAGATAACCTAAACTTCTAAAAATCGTAGAAAATAATCTACAGCTCAGAATGAAATAATTTATATATGAAAAATGATCAGAAAAATCCAATCTATCCATCTGTACTAGTTTCATGCATGATAAAGAAACTTAACCCTGCTGTTTAGATCAAAACATGATAATGCATTATATGAGTTCATAACTTGAGTTGGAATTTGAACCCTTGGTTCAAATAAGCTCAAACCCCTTCTGTTCTAGTTGCATTAGCTCAAATCACAGCATGTTGCCATGTGATGATCATGCATCATATTGTGCACTGCATTGATTGTGTTTTCTCTCTGCTGCCAGTAACTGTCCCCTCTTAGTAAACGTGGTTCCGACAATGAGTTCGATGACACCGATGAAGAGCTATGCTATCTTCAGAAGTGCCAGGCAAGCAAAACCCCATTGTTCATTCCGATACAATCCCACTCTCTCGCTCCTGCTCCTTTTTACTGCATTAGGACAACAATGATTCAACTGTTACATGATGCGGTAGTTGAACCCCTTTCCTCTGCATGACCTGTCATTGCCACAGTAAATAGATGAAACCCACTAGCATGAGTAGGAGTTGTTTGAGCCCTAATGTGCCTACTCATTCATGCTTGTTTGTCATGCCTACTGTTTCTTAGAGTTGTGTCAGGTCTGATTCTTCGGGGATGAATTGGAAAGTTGTGAACATGTCCTACTGTTGAGAGCTAAGTGTGTGAACACGATTTGGTAAAGGTAGCGGTGCGATGCCATGTAGGACTACATGGTGGGTTGTCTCATTGAAACTGTCCTCAGGAACTGAGTTCTGTGTTTGTGATCCATGAACAGCTACTACCACACATTAGGATCCTTAATTGACTCTCTCGACTTATTAACCGCCCCTGTCCTCTGTCCAGGAGTTGCAAGTAGTTTATGGTGTTTGTAGTATGCTGGAGGCCGTGCGCAGCACTAACCCGTGGGGTGGGCTGTGATGCAGTAGGCACGTGGCCCGGTGTACCGAGTCGCCCGTTTGGTGACCCGAGAACCCTGCACACATCGTTCCGGGCCGTAGTGGAAACCTCGGCCGGACTCCCTGCGGATGGAACCTGAATATGCGATAAACCTGGACTAGGGACTTGTGTGGTTAGTCAGGTCGTGGCCAACATCCTCGCCAGGCTTCCGCTTGAAGGTTGTCGAGATACATAACGTGTACATGGCGGTAAGTGGCGAGAGCGTGTGTGAAGAAGTACAACCCTACAGGGTTAACATCATCTATTCGAATAGCCGCGTCCGCGCTACAGGACCTCTGGGTTGCCTATATAGTTCATAGACAAGTGAAAGTGGATACTCTAAAATGCACGAGATAAGCGTGAGTGCTAGTGATGGCATTCTCATAGGGAGACGGGAGCGGATCCATAGCGGTGTATTGATATGGTGAATATGTGGACTCGTGTGCGCCACCTCAAAAGAGTTACTTGCAGTCGTAGTTTAGGATAGCCAACGAGTCAAAGCTGGCTTGCTGCACTTAAACTCCACCACCCCCCTTTGTTGATACCGATGCATATGTTGTTAGTTCTGATGTAAGTCTTGCTGGGTACATTTGTACTCACGTTTGCTTAATTTATGTTTTGCAGAGAGACTTCAGTCTCGCTAGTAGTTCTGCGTGGACTTCGAGGTTTAGCTTGTTACCGCAGCTACGATCTTATGCCCTCGGCAGGGTCTTGTAGATAGTCCGGCTTCTCAGTCTTTTCTTTTGTAGTTGTCTATACTCAGACAAGTTAAGCTTCCGCTTGTGCTTGTTGCTTGTATGACTTGAATGCTGGGTCACCAGACCCATGTTTGTAATATCTGGCTCCTCGGAGCCTAATGAATAAATACTTTGAGTCGTAGAGTTTTGTTGTGATGCCATGTTGTATTAGCACATATAGAGCATATTGTGTGTATGTTATTGAAATGCTTGGTATGTGTGGGATCCGATAACCTAGTTGTTTATTTTTGGTAGCCTCTCTTACCGGGAAATGTCTCCTAGTGCTTCCACTAAGCCATGTAGCTTGCTACTGCTCTGGAACACTTAGGCTGGCCGGCATGTGTCCTTCTTCGTTCCTGTGTCTGTCCCTTCAGGGAAATGTCAAGCATTGTTCCTTTAAGTCCTTGTAGCTTGCTACGACTTAGGTTCATACATTGATGACCAACACGTTCGTTGCTGGGTCATGTATGCCTGTTCCTGTAAGTTAGTGCCACTTTGGTTTCACGACTAGTCAAGTCAGCCCGGGTTCTGTCATATGGATGCTAGCGACACTTCCATATACATGAGCCAAAAGGCGCAAACGGTCCCGGGCCAGGCAAGGTGGCACCCGTGGGAATACCATGCGTGAGGTCACAAAGTGATATGATGTGTTACATGCTAGATCGGTGTGACTTAGGATCAGGGTCCTGACAGCTTTGGTATCAGAGCCTGACTGCCTATAGGATTACCAAACCAAACTGGTCGAAGTTGAGTCTAGAAGTTCTTTAGTTATATAAGGGAACTGATTGTGGAAGGGAACGTAAGTCTCTTTTTCCTCCTTATACCTTATGCCCTTCTGATCCGAGTCATCCTATCTTTCCTACGGGGTTAAGGAACTAGGCTTCTCATTCTCCTATAGGATCATGTGTTACTAATCTGTAGACTTATAGGATTGATGGTTTCAAGCCTTAGTTCAGTTCCTACAACTTCTGTGTGATCATAATTGGCTTCAGAACCTTGATATTGTGATGTTGAGTGGTTATGCCACCATTTTTGCAGGATGTCTCAAATATTTTTGAGCATTTACAGCCGTTATGCTGTCCGAGTCATCCCAGGTTTCTAAATAGTCTGATGCATTTGCAACTCCCTTCTTTCCGTTCCCGATGTTTCCTCGGGTCAGTTTAACCACACTAATCGGTGAGTTGAGGTACTCTATTGCCTCGACATATATGTTGGAGCTATTATTATGACCCTAGGTGTCTTAGAGGATTACCTAGTAATCCAGCCATGCTTTGTGTTCCCAGCGTGATGATTCTGGCCATCATTCTGGAAAGCATCCCGTGATGCCACTTAGTTCGTATGCATTCTATTCCTGGGTTTTTGAACCCAAGATTCACCCTACTTACTTCATGTTGATAGTGTTTGCTAGTTCCTTTAGGATATTTGTAACCTTTGCGATAGTCCTCGAGGTCTGTGGTATTTCCTTCTTCCAAATACCATGGACTGCTTATGGCAGAAGTTCTTGAACCAAAGATCACAACAAGAGTGCTCTCGATGAGTTCTCGATTCTATGTTGTGAATCTGCCAGTCCTTCCTCTTCTACATGGGTTATCTGGAAGAAATATGTTGAACTTGTTCGACATACTAATCTATGCGTCCACAACTCAGAAAGTTATATGTTCTTTTGAGTTGTTCTCTTTAGTTGTATTCTGACCTCCGTCTATCATTTGATAGTCAAGAGCATGTCATGCATTCATGCTCGTCGATACCTCATATTCTTGTGGTCTATCAAGCCGTTCTATTTCGGAATGACTAGGAGAAACAAACTCCAGTACCTCATCCATATCTAGGATTGGGTCAAAGTAGTTGTGCTCCGCAGATCAAAATGCCAATCCAGCTTCTGTTCTGTTCTACCCTGGAGTATTACCCCCTTTATGTCAAGATTGCCATGAGAATTGCACCATCTCTTATGAATTCTTGATGCAGTGATACTTCTCACCATCATCGTTCATTCCTCGATCTCCGTGTTGTTGTAACCAGAATACCGACAAGTGAACCATGATTTGTAAAATGAATACTTCTAGCAACTCCGTTGCTTGGTAGTTAAAGGAAAATAATTTCATCCTTAGCGTGTTGGTTATAGCATCACCACTCTAAGATTAGTCGTGCTACCTAGTCCATATTTCCTGGTGCACTCCTCGATCAGTGAGTTAGGATTGTGTCAGTCTCTCACTCTTTTGATCATGTCATCTTGCCCTGAAAAGCAAGATTGTTCTCGAGTTTAGTAACATATCAGTGGTTCGTGATTTTCCGATTATCTTCTCGGAAGTATCACCAGGTTGTCCCCTGACTGTTATGTTGAGCTCGTGATCAAGTTGGTTTCTTGTAACCACCCCTTCTCCAAGAATCTATGTTGGATACCCCTGAGCTAGTTGGTTAAGCTGAACAGCAACTTGGAGAGTTGGAAGATAAAAGTTTGTCCGACTTAGTTCCTCTCTAAGGGATATCTTCTGTGTGTGTGTGTTCAAGAAAGATGGTATCTTCATCAATTGGTCCTCGTGATCAGTTATTGGATCTATTGTCTTGTCAGAACTTTGATTTGAGTGTGGGCTATCCTCAAATCAAATCAGAACCAACGATGTTCGTAATGTTGTCTTACTTGTGGTTGATCCCTCAAGCATACACCATTACATCTTTTGGTCTGACCAATGCTATCACCTTGTTCACATAATGGTGGAGTTCCAGTGATATGGAAATTTGGATGAGTTGCTGTTGAGCCCATTAGCAGCATTTTTTCTCCTCCATGATTCGTGTTGAACATCAAGCTAGTGTTGGAAACTTACATAGGCATTATCTTCGTGCTAACCCATGTATATGTTTGGTGTAAGAAGTGATTTTCTCTAGTTCATGTGCATCTGATGTAAGTTGCCAGCGTGAATTTGAGAAAGTTTGTTTGCTTCCTTTGGAATCATCCCAAGTCAGCCATGCATGTGCAAAGTATTATATGGTTTGATAGGCTCGCTACCTCCATTCCATATGTATTTCCTAGCATACCAAGCCACTGATTGACTTGTTCTAGGTAAAGAAGTCTAATTTAAGTGCACAAGACTCTGATATCCTCGATGATGGTTCCCTACCAGGACTTGGTAGTGTTTTGTTGTAAGACTACCATGTGGTCATGCTTGTCTGGGACAGCGTGTTCACATGTGTGTAGCAGAACCATCTCATGTTTTGGAGCTTCCTATCGTAGTCATCTCCCCAGAATCTCGCAACGCCATCTCGTCGATTTGTGTTGCAAACTTTCTTTTCAGATGTGCTAAGTCTGAAGCCTATTGTCACCAACCAGATCTGAATCTAAGGCAGATATGATGGTTGGAACATTCCCAATATTTGCATTTTGTTCCTAGCTTGCACCGCCATTGTGCCAATTTCCTATGGTTTGCCTTCTCAGTAATTTTTATTCAGGATCATCCTGAAAAGTGGGCTTACCCTAGGCCCTATATTTTCTCGATGATAAGCAAAAATCACTCATTATGTTGTCCTCCATAAGGTAGTTCACATCACCCATTCTAGTCTGAGTATGTCATTCTTCCGAACTCCTTCAAACGAGTGATTGAGATTTGCCCTAGGCTGGTATAGAGAGTTTCAATGATCTTTGTAGCAAAAGTAATTCTTTTTGCCACTTAAGGGAAAATCCCGCGAGTCACCTCCCTTAAGGTGCCCCATTTTGGAATCATGGCAGTTAACCCCTCACTACGTTGAGACCGTGCACCATCTTCTTCTGCGTGGAGTTTTTTGCTTACCCAATTGAACCCTTGTCATCTACTTCTTCCCATTTGCACCTGATGTGTGTTTTATGTCTCAACTCAAGAGATGTTCCTACGTTTCACTCCATGAGCTGATCTTGAGTGCTCGATGTTTGAGGAGATCAATTCCGTCGAGTTTCTCTTTGTTGTCATCATGTTGGATGAAGATCTTGGAAGCAAAGACGTCAAGATCAATTGGAGCAATGAATCAACATCCTCGAGGAGGGCAATTGGATCATGAAGATTGTGTTAGCTTTGTGTCCCCTCTGTCTTCTTACCTCACGTCTTGAATCTCGGGACGAGATTCTTGTTTAGTGGGGGTGAGTTGTCACAGCCATAGATTAGTCTTTGTTTGTCTTTGCTTGATCATCATGTCATCATTTTTAAATTCAAAGGAAAATTGAATTGGGGATGACCAAGCCCTGGCACTAAATCAATTCAAATAGGTTCAACTCAAAATATTTTCAATGTACCTAGAATGCCCTCCAAAAATGTTCATTATTTATGGCAAAGGGTGAAAACCTTAACCAGTGATGATTCACATTTTCAATGGCATTTATGGTCTCTGAATTAATCCAATAAGTATTTGCGTTGGAGTTATAAATTCCTATAATTATATTTTTAGCTCCAATAATTCTGAAACATTTTGTGGGTCTCCAGAATAATCCATCTAGCAACCACAATATTTTTTAGAAGCAACAAAATTTAATTGGTTTCAAAACCAAATTCAAAACACATATGCAAAATAGAAAAAAAGAAACAGAAATGGGGAAAGAGGGAACTAACCTTGCGGCCCGCTACTGTACCTGCAGGCCCAGCCCACCTGGCCCTCCTGCCAGTCATGTTCCTCCTCTGCCAGTAGGCAGAGGCAGGACAAAGCGCACACGCATGCACACGCGCGCCACCTCCACCCTGCTTGCTTGCCCCCTCGGCGGCCTGGATGCCTCTGGCATCGCCACGCACCCCCTGGCTTCTCCTTCTGTCCCCCCGTGTCTCTCCTCTCCTCTAGCCCTCTCTCGCGCAGCCACCGTGAGTACCCGAGAGCACCGCTCACTGTCGCCGTAGCTACTACCCACGCCGAGCCTCGTTGTCGTGTCCCACTGGTCCGCCGTCGAGCAACGCCTCACCAAGCCGAAGTTCACATCGCCGGACTCCGTGTGACGAAGCCTCCGAGCTCGTCACCGCCGCATCTGCCGCCGGACTTCGCCCGTCGATCTGCGTCGTCCAGTGCCTCCCCGAGCTCAATGACGACGTCCACGCGGACCCTAAGCTAGCAAAGCTCCTGCGTTGGCATGCCGATAGGGAGGAGAAGAAGCGAGAAGATGACGGAAATGATCCAGAGATAAATAAAAAAGACAAGATGCTGAGTCACCCTAAGGATGTGAGCCAGTGGCAAGCATTGAACTTCGAACACCCAGAATTTGGGGACGATCCAAGGAACATCGTGCTGGGCGCGGGAACCGATGGAGTCAATCCGTTTGGTAGCCAGAGAAGCACACATAGCACCTGGCATGTGTTTGTGTGGATGTACAACCTTCCCCCTTGGTTGTGCATGAAGAGGAAGTACATTCACATGAGTATGCTAATTGAAGGGCCGAAACAACCAGGGAACCACATCAATCTGTATCTGGGGCTGCTGAAAGAGGAGCTAGACACGCTGTGGAAAACGCCAGCCAATACGTGGGACGCCGCAGAGAAAGAATATTTCCCTATGAGAGCCGCACTGCTCACGATGGTGCACGACTATCTCGGTTATGGATATGTCGTGGGGCAGGTGGTCCACGGATTTTCTGGATGCGTCAGGTGCATGGATGACACAACGTATCGCCAGCTAGATAGAGATCCCGGGTCTTCGAAAACCGTGTTCATGGGACATCGAAGGTGGCTTCACGACGATGACTCATGGAGAAAACGCAAGGATCTGTTCGATGGTGAAACCGAACCCCGAAGATGCCCGAGTACGAGGAGCGGCGAGGAAATAGACGAGCTGTTGAAAAATTGGAAAGATTGCCCACTGCCGGGAAAGAAGCAAAAGGCGTCAGAGCCGGGAAAGAAGCGAAAGGCGCCAGAGCCGCTGCTGAAAGTATGGAAAACAAGGTCTGTTTTCTAGGACTTGCCGTACTGGAAGATCCTCCGTGTGCCTCACAACCTTGATCTCACGCATATCACGAAGAACGTGTGCGAGAGTCTGCTTGGTACCCTGCTCAACATGCCAGAGAGGACCAAAGATGGGCCGAAAGCAAGGGCAGACTTGAAATCAATGGGCATCAGGGAGGAGCTTCACGCTAATGATGATGATGATGATGAGGCGAAGCAGGACACGGAAAGTCGTCGAAAAGGCAAAAAGGCCAAGAAGATCGGAAATGACTACCCTACCGCGTGCTTCACTCTAAGTCAGGAGGAGATCGAGCAGTTTTTCACCTGCCTTGTAGGAGTAAAACCTCCTTACGGTTACGCAGGGAAGATAAGCAGATACCTAGACTCAGCGAAGCAGAAGTTCAGCGGGATGAAGTCTCACGACTGTCACGTGCTAATGACGTAGATACTTCCAGTTGCAATCCGTGGGATCATGGATGCACACGTCCGTGAAACGCTATTTGGCCTATGCAACTTTTTCAACGTCTTCTCTCGGAAGTCGGTTGGCGTGAGGCAACTCAGACGGCTACAGGAAGAGATCGTGGTGATACTATGCGAGCTTGAGATGTACTTCCCGCCTGCATTCTTCGATGTTATGGTGCATCTGCTGGTCCATATCATGGAGGATATCATCCAACTCGGGCTGACGTTCCTGCACAGCATGATGCCGTTCGAAAGGATGAATGGTGTCATCAGAGGATACGTTCGCAACATGTCACGTCCAGAGCGAAGCATAGCCAGGGGCCTTCTGACCGGAGAGTGCATCTCCTACTGCACGAATTATCTAGGCATCGAGAACTCCTTTGGTCTGCCCGTCAACAGGCACCTCGGCAGGCTTGCTGGATAGGGTCACCGCGATGGTCGCCGCGAAATGCATGTCGACTTCGAGGGTCGACTCGCCGACTTTGAAAGAGCAAACCTAGTCGCGCTACAACACATAGACGTGGTCGATCCTTGGGTGGTACATCACAAAACCTTTATTGACAAGAGAGGCCAACAGAGGACGGACGGAGATATAATCAAAGAGCACAACTCATGTTTCATGTGTTGGTTCAAGGAGAAGCTTCTGTCGTACCCTTTACATGAGGATTCTTCCGCGGAAGAAAAACTCATATTCGCCTTGTCACAGGGCGCCGAGCACAACCTGATGACCTATGAGGCGTACGATATCAACGGCTACACATTCTACACCGAGGGAAAGGACATGAAGAGCGATGGTTATTAGAACTCTGGGGTAACGATGGAATCCTACACCGGTAATGACAAGGACAGATACTACGTAAGGATCGAGGAGATCTGGGAGCTGAGCTACGCTGGAGAGAAGGTCCCGATGTTCCGTGTCAGATGGGCCAAGAGCGTCCTAAAAGAAGACCGGTATTTCACCACCATGGTTATACCCGAAGCCAAATCCAAGACCGCGGGTGCAAACGTCACCGCGAAAAATGAGCCATGGGTACTGGCTTCCCAAGTGGACCAATGCTTCTTCATTACCGACCCGTCAAAGCCCAGTCGTGTTGTCGTGAGGAGAGGCAAAAGGAAGATTATCGAAATGGATGGAGTCGCCAATGAGCAAGACTTCGACAAGTACGGTGACCCGAAGATGGAACATGACGACGACGATGAAGTGCCATACACCACAAGAAGAAGTAGGACCACCCTACCTAAAGGACGTCCGTTCAATAGAAGAACTCCATTTGCGAAAAAGAAGGGCAAGAAGATTGTGAAAAGATAGCTAGCTAAGATCGATTGTATTTAAATCGTAGTCTTCATTTCTCGATTGTATTTCGACATATTGAAATGATATTTCTTTTGTTCTAGTCCTCGTGAATATTTATTTATGTTTATTATGGTATTGAATTTCTAACTCACAAAAAGTATTGAATTTGTTAATATTTTTGAACTCATGAATATTTTTAAAATTCATGGGCACTTTTTCAATTCATGAATATTTTTTCAAATTTGATGATATTTTTTCATATTCATAAATGTTTTACCAATTCTCAAATGAATGCAACTAAAAATCCAAAAAAAATATTGATGATATTTTTAAATAACAAATTTGATGATATTTTTTCATATTCATAAATATTTTGAAATAACAAATTTGATGATATTTTTTCACATTCATAAATGTTTTCAAATTTGATTGTCATTTTCTCAAAAATTATTAGATGCAACTAAAAATAATAATAAAAAAGTTACTAATGGCGCACCAGTAGAAGGTTAGCCATTGCTATCAATGTACTTATGGCGCACCCCTAGGAGGTGCGCCATTGGTATACCAATTTTTATGATATTTTTTAAAATATTTTCAAATAACAAATTTGATGATATTTTCAAATAACAAATTTGATGATATTTTTTCATATTCATAAATATTTTCAAATAACAAATTTGATGATATTTTTTCACATTCATAAATGTTTTCAAATTTGATCGTCATTTTCTAAAAAATTATTAGACGCAACTAAAAATAATAATAATAAAGGTTACTTATGGCGCACCCCTCGGTGGTGCGCCATTGCTATGGATGTACTTATGGCGCACCCCTGGGAGGTGCGCCATTGCTAACCTTCCCCCTCTATCCCTTTCCCCCTCGCCCCCCGCGCCAGATCCCCCTCCATCTCGATCGCTATCCCCCCTCGCCAGATCCCCCTCACCGCTGACGACCCCCCGCACCCTCCCCCGCTCCACCGCCCCCTACGACCCCCCGCACCCTCCCCCGCTCCACCGCCGTCGACGACACCCCGCACCCTCCCATGTCTCCTCGCTCGGTTCCGTCGAACGGAATCGGCCGAGCGCACCACCCACCCCCTCCCTCCCTCCCGAGCGCCGCCTCCTCCCTGAGCCCACCACCGGAGGCCTTCCCGAACGCGAGACCTAGGGTTCAAGCCGACGCTGCCGGCCCTCCGCCGCGGAGCGCCCAGCCGGCCGAACCCTCCGCGGCCCCCGCCTCCCCGAGCGCGGCCGCCGCGCGTCACCGCCGCCACCGACCGCCCCATGCTCCGTCGTCGTGCCTAGGAGCTGCGCCAAGCTCCGCTACGCCGTCTTGGAGGATCCTCGCCGTCGTGGGTCCTGTCGCCCCCCACTTGCCAAGGTGCGGCTCCCCCCTTTCCCCTTCCTCCCGAAAGCAAAGAACCCAAGAACTCATCGTTCCACCCGCCCACCCATCCAAATGTGCATCCAAGAACTGGCAGTTCATCACTTGGGAGAAAATCCCCCAGTTTTTGGTAAAATGGCAGCTCTGTCTGATTGTTCATGTTTCATACTCTGTTAGGGTTCAGTACTTCAGTTTCATCACCGACAGTGTAGGGTTCATAGGGTGGGTTGGTTGGTTGGTTGATCTGTGTAGACTGGCACCTAGTGGTAGTGTATGTTTATCTGTCTTAATCGTCTTGTGGGATTGACATCTGAATCCTGTCTCCGCTTCTCGCCCCCACTCGCAAGCAGAGACTCCTGACAGTCGGTGAGTCATCGGTTACATGTTGACACAATTCCTCAACCATTTGTTCAAGCAATACATGTTCTTTTTCACTGCAGAACAAAAAAGAACTGGATTAGGTTATTGGCAAGTTGAATTGTGCAAGGAATAATAGTGAAATATACGTGTGTGAGTTGTTGTATCTGTAAACCACAGTAAAAATCATGAACATATTTGCCAACAATACTACAACAAATTTACAGCATACATAATGCATCAAATATTATTTAAACACTTTTTAGTGACAGGCATGATTTCCTTGAGAATATCTGTTGACTATGGTGGATGTCTTGTTGTAAAATTGTATGCATAGTCAGGCCCTTTCATGTTTTCAAGGAAACACCAGACTTTCCAGTTAGTGCTTTCTCAAACTTCTCCAATTTGCACTTCTTGAACTACTGCTGTTTTATTATTTTAAAACAGACCAATATACCAGTTGGTGCTGGCCTTAGTAGTGAGCTAACCAGTCAGAAACTAATCCCATGGGAGATTGAACTCCGATTCTGTCTAAGCAACCATAACTAATCATTTTGATTCTCCCTTCATTTTCTGGAGGTACAGTGAACATCTAACTGAAAACACATTGCAGATTGTAGAATCCCTCAAAACACTAAATCTGCAATGACTTGGAACACTGCGGATTTTGGCATTGTCTAGTGCCACTAGTTGTCGGTGCAATTTTGTCTAGTGCCACTAGTTGTAGATGACCATAGGATGATTGTAGGAAGGAAAATAGTAATTAATTATGTTGTTTTTTGGGCTACTGCATTGGATGCTTTGCATGCCTGTCGATCCGGTCTAGAATAAGAAAATGAGGGTATGAGTTCCTAGGCCAGGGTTGTGGAGTGGGGTAGTAAGAGCACTGACTATTTAAACGATGAAATTTGAGAGAACTCTTGACACTACACATTTGATTATCCATTGAGGAGCAAGTCGCCATGTTCTTAGCCAGGGGCACAACCTTTGGTTTCACACTGAGAGTGAGTGCCTGTTCTGTTTTGCTTCTTTCGGTTTGAAATTTTAATGTCAAGAGTTGAAACTATTTTAAAGTGGTCTTATTGAATGTAAATTTGAGTGCTTGCACGTTTTGTTATCTAATTGGACTGTAAAAGAAGGGTCATGTGCTATGTTCCCGATGAGCCCATGTCCAGACTCCCCTGTTTGGCCACCAGAGATGAGCACGCACCACAGAGAGAAGTAGTCAACCCTCACATTCTAATTGTAAATGTTTACACTGTCTGTGTTATTTAGACTTATGTTGGGCAGAAAAATAGTGAGAATCGAGGTGTGCTATTAGTTTGCTTCCATCTTTGTGCCCACTCCGAAGAGTATTCGTATATGCTTGGAACTAAACAGAATTATACAATGAACTTCTGCAGGCTGATCTGAGTTGGACCATCCTCTGCAGCCAACTTCTCTTCGGCAAGAAGAAGAAAGGAGAATCAGGGTAGGGTTTCATGGCTAGAAGATATATTGTTGTACAACAATTTGTTACAAATAGCATTTATTTACAAATAAAATGAAATGAACTGTGTTTTTACTATGATGTACAGTTTACAGCAGGTTAGTGGATTGGTCAGCGGATCTGAAGGTCAGTGGATTCCGAGCAGCCAGATCAAAGGTAACTGAAGAAAACACATATGCTCTGTTATGCTTGTGATGGCCTGAATGATGGTACTTGTGATGGTCTGATAGTTGTAGACATGTTCTGTTGATACTTGTGATGGTCTGGTAGTTGTAGACATTGAGAAAGACTTCTAAAGATGATGATCATCTTTTACAGAAAACAATTTCTGTAAACACGTCAGTAACTTTGCTAGTTTGCTGGGTTTTGTCTCCGACCATCGTGTCGTGATGATTTTGCAGGTACCTCGAGAGGCCCTTGAGTTTGCCAGAATGTCGATTAACTTCCGTTCCGAAAAATTCGGGTACTCCATATGTCCTATTTTCAGCAAAGGTCATGCTGAAATTTTCCGTGAATTTTAGCATGACTTTGCTAAAAATAGGACATATGGGGTACTTTCGACTAATGCATGGGCCGGGGTATCTTAGTACTTAATTAAGTAGGATCAACTGCCCCTTTATTCTTGCTGCATTAAACACATATGCTGAATTCATGTGTGGACAGACGAAACCATGAGTCGTTTATAGTTCAGGAAAAGAATGCTACCATTATTGTTTGGGGGGTTGAAATAATCTGTTTGTTGCACTTTGTGCACTTTCTAGTTGAAAATTGTTAAATGGAGATGCTAGATTAGCTTTTTGAGGTATCCCATTAAATATTATTCAATAGAGCCAAGTGATTAGGCCCAACTTAGAATTCTCCTTCCCTTTTCTTGATAGGGTATATTATTAGAAGATACCCATATATATCAGTCAACCTAGGGTGCCTCGGCATCGATAAACCCTAAATGATGAAAACTTATCTTAGCATTTAGGGTGCCTCAGCGTCAACAAACCCTAAATGATAAAACCTTAGCTTTTAGGGTGCCTTGGTGTCGATAAAAACCTAAATGATGAAAGCTTAGGCTTTTAGGGTGCCTCGGCGTCGACAAACCCTAAATGATAAAGGCTTAGCTTTTAGGATGCCTCGGTGTCGACAAACCCTAAATGATGAGACCATGATAATTCCTCACAAACCAACCCTTAAATAACACTGAGCCATTATGCCGTCACCCTTGAAGCCTTGCGGGCATTTGCAGCCCTTAGCTTGTTCATTCTATAGATTTCCAAAATTCAGTTGTGTACCTTGCTTGCCATGTGTGTGAGAGAGATAGTGAGAGGAGACAAGAAGAAGGGGGTTAGGAAGGGACTTGGACATTAGCAACAACACACTAACAGGTTCCATCCCAAAACGCCTAGGCAATATCACAAACATCTCTCAATTGTTCCTTGACAATAACCAACTTTTTGGCGACATTCCTCGAGAATTAGGTTATTTGGTCAACTTAGAGATCTTGTTCCTTGACAATAACCAACTTTTTGACCAATTTTTTTTCCTATTTAGAGCGAAACATGGCCCACAACGATGAGGCCGGCGGTTCGGGCAAGGCATTCTGGGAGCTGTCCCAGGAGATGGAGGAAGAACCTCACCGCTATGAGGACGCCGCGGAAGACACCGATCCTGACTACACAACCCCTAGTGACGTCGGGGATGACACCACTGATGGTGCCGCCGAGGATGCCACCACTGATGATGGCAGCGCACGCACAGATGGCAGCCAACCGAAGAGGCAACGGAAGGACCGGCGCCCAAACGTGCTCGGCACCATCAAGGAGGAATTTACTGAAGTGACCTCCGAGGGGCATCCAACGGCGCCCAAAGAAATAGTCAAGGGGTACGCGGGACAGCTCGGGTACATTCTCCGGAGCACCATCTCAATCAACACCGAGAACCTAAGGCATCGTGACCGAGGGAGTTTGCGCAACCTCCTCTTCACGAAGCTGCAGGAACGATACAAGTTCCCCGGTGACTTCGCAAACACATGCCTCTCAGGGAATAAAGTGAACAGTGCCGCCCTCACAAAGATGAGCACGGCCCTGGCTACTTGGAGAGCCGTAATGAAGAGAATGATTGAAAAAGGTGATAGTTATGAGAAGATCCAGGAGAAAAATCCTTCGATCAGCGAAGATGACTACCTGGAGTTCAAGATCAAGTGCGAGAGCAACGCAACCATGGAATCAAGTCAATGGGGGAAAGATATGCGGGACTTGAACTTAGGGATCCACAAACTCGGTCCCGGCGGTTACAGAGTGGCTGAACCTATATGGGACAAGGAGGACGCGGAGCGTGCCGAGCAAGGCCTACCGCCCCTCTTCGAGAAATACCGTGACAAGCAGACCAGGAACTATGTCAGGGCCCGGTACAAGATTGACCCGGTAACCAAGGAGCTTACCATGGATCCGAGGACCAAGGTGCTTGAGCTTGTTCTGGTAAGGAATACACCCCCGCGTAATTAGCTCCATATGGTTGCATTCTAATTAATGAAGCCAAATTTCTAAATGGTTCATGTTCCTTCCGCAGGACACTGAAAGCAGTAGCGCGGGGTCATCTAAGAGCTCCCCTTGGGACACCACTTTAAATCAGGCGTTGAACGTAATGAAAAACAAGGATAAGCTCAGTAAGCCATCATCAGCTGGTCGTGTGGCCGGCAAAGGCTTGTCCACGAAATGGTCGGAATACTATACCACTGGGCGAAAGGAGAGGAAGACCAGCTCGGAAAGCCAGGAGCGCGAGGTTCAAGAACTCAAGGCACAAGTGGCGCGGATTTCGGAGATAGTCGAAGAGCAAGTGCGAGACCAACTGGGAGCGACGATCACCGCCATTGTGCCTACCTTGATTGAGGGGCTGCAGGCGTGGATGGCGGGCGGCCAACAGGGGCCGCCCCCGATTCCCAGCTTCACGGGCAGCAACTTGCGCAACGCGCCGGCGGCACCATTGGTGTCTCCGGCGGAGGCGGCATTGGTGTCTCCCGCGGCAGCGCCGGCATTGCAGCTTAATGCACCTGGGTGTGGGAAGAATACGCCGGCCGGCACCTCGGCAGCAAGCGGCCCCTCCGTCACTTGCACGCCCGCTGTTGGCGGTGCCTCGACATTAGCCGAGCTCGACGCCATCACGGTAACTAACTAAGCCTCTCGGCCGATGACTTCATCTCCTTGCCTTTGACTGGGCATCCCTGACGCCCTACATGTTTTCGCAGGGTGCCGCCGACGTTCCATGCACTCTCCTGCACTTCATGGACGGCGAGTTGATCGATGTCGCCAAGGCCAGAATCGTTCAACCGGGCAACCGCCTATTCCACGGTAATCCGATGCCACCCAACGTGTATAGGGTCCAACTAGTTTGGGTGCTGCGGGGCTGCGACGACTTGTTACCTCCGTTTCGACCCCCTGGGGCCAACGAAGATAATGTGATGACTCTCAGCGCCTGCTTAAGCTGGCCCCTGCTTTGGCCGAAGAGCCAGATTCGTTTGGGGGCGGGGGACACCACCCCACAGACAACACCGCCAGTCGTGCCGGCGCCAAGCCATGGCAAGACCGCCGCAACGCTACCGGACATGCTGGACATGCATATGGCACACGATCCGGACGATGACGACGACGGTACATTTATCAACGTCGATAAGTACTTCAACGAACATGGGTACGGTGACGAATTCTTGGGGCCTCCTTCTCACGAACCCAACCCTGCAAAAGACGATCGCGATCTAGCTGGTACCGCGGAGAAACCCAATTGCAACAGGCGTTGTCTGGCGTTCAGTTCTCAAGAGACGCCTCCAGCTGCCGCCTTCACCGAGCCTCAGATAGCCGAGGTGCGAAATATTATCAGCCCCAACACACTCAAGAAGGCGGTCTCTGAGCAGAACTCGATCCCATTATAGCAGAAGAAGAAGGGACGGAAAAGAAAGACTAACAAGGGTGCGAGCCAGCCGGCACCGAGTACGATCCATGCTCAGGACGGGCCACCTTCACCTAAGGATATCTCGAGGAGGGTGCATGTGGCGGGTAGGCCAATGCTACTGACTAATCTGCTCAATGCTGCAACCGGTGCTATGCGGAGTCTACATGATAGTGTTCTTTCTTTGGAGAAGCAGCGTCTGTCCGAGAATGATGTGGCATACCCGGTTTTCGTGGCCAAGGTGCCAGAGGGCAAGGGCTTTGTGGATAGCGCCATTGGGGGTATGATCGTCATGTGGTTTGAGGACATCTTCGCTATGTTTAACCTTCATCCGCTGCACTACACCTTTGTTCGGCTATTTTCGCTGAGTATGGAGATGCGGATCATTAGAGACAAGACCCCGGACATCGTGATAGTCGACCCATTCTACATGCGTGCCAAGATCTTGGGCAGCGCTGGGGACCGGCAAGTCACGAGTTCATACCTCGAAGGCGTCATTCTGGCAAACCCAGATAAGGATAGCTTCCTCGTGCCTTACTTTCCCGAGTAAGTCATCCCCTCACCGCCTCGTAACATATGATTTCTTAGATTTTGATCATTCTTTTTTTCTAACATTCCGTGTTTTGTGCAGTGACACACATTGCACACTCATCCTCTTAAGCCCGAAATATTCCATGGCCACGTATTTCGACTCGGACCGTCAGTCGAAGAAAGACTACACAAATATCAAGAAAGTTCTTGATGATGTTCTCCCCGGCTATGCCAGATCTGGAGGCACCTTCAGCAGGCCAATTCGTAGGTACGGTAAGCACGTGTTCACCCACAATACGACGTTCCCCTGCATCAAGCAGCCGCCTGGCAGTCAGAAGGATGCCTACTACGCCCTCCATCACATGCGGGCGATCGTACGGGACCCTAATCACCTTCTGCTACCAAATAATCTCAAAGATTGGGCCGCACTCTTGTCGGCAATCCAGGACGTGGACATCAGACAAGAATTCTTTCGCATCCAGTCGGAGTTTGCAGAAATCATCCATCAAGATGTCCTTCGTACCTCGGGGCAGTTCTACCTCAGATATCAACCGTCCAACAGTGAGATAGAAACAACGCTACAAATGCAGGCTGATAACGCCCGTGATTTCATGACCATCACGTCAGACGGCGGCTTCATCCACGCTCCGGTCCCTGAGTCGAGTTGAAAGTAGTGATGCTATGTAGTTCTAAAATATCGATTAGCTCATGTTGTAATTAAACTTTAATGAACTTGTATGTCTCTTTGGTTTGGACAGTCGTTCAACTTATATGTAATCGATGCTATTTATTAGTAGGACCATGAATCGTGCTATTAATGTGTTGCTTTTCTCTTCCGATCCTTTTGTTGCATGCTTATATATTGCTTATGTATTGTGTGTGAATTGCTACTAACGTTTTGTTTGGCTAGTGCATAGAGATGCCGTCATATGTCGTGTACAAGGGTAAGTTTCCAGGAGTCTACGACGACTGGGAGGAGTGTCGGAGACAGGTTCACCGTTTCAGCGGTAACAGTTACAAAGGGTACACCACTAGGGCGGAGGCAGAAGCTAGATACGCGTGCTATCTAGCGGGAGAGAGGAGGGAGCGGAGGAGGAACCGGATGAAGACCAGTTTCATCGCGATGATGCTAATCGTGATGACCGGAGCTCTCTTCTATGTGATGTTAGTTTAGATTATCGATATCAACTTGTAATGTGAAGACAAACTCACTACTCACGGTCTCGAGACTTGTAATGTTCAAACTTTGTTCGGTCTTTTGAATTCGGAGACTAATATGATGAATTCTATTCGGAGACTAATCTTCTATTGTATTCGATAAATCTGCTGTTTATATGTTGTGCTGTCTATATTCTGTGCAGTAATATATTTTGTAACCTGTGCAAATATCAGAAAAGAAAAAAATTCCTAATATTCATACTAGTGGCGCTCCACACTGCACTTTAGTGGCGCACTCCAATAAACACACTAGTGGCGCATTATCTAGAAGTGCGCCATTAGTAACCCAGAGCACAAGGTAAATATGGCCCCCTGGGAGGCATAGTAATCGCGCACCGTTTGACATACTAATGGCGCACTCCCTGGTGCGCCACTATTGTCTGGTATACTAATGGCGCACCAGGGGTGCGCCATTAGTATTAGTTACTAGTGGCGTGATGATAGTGGCGCACCTGTAGTGCGCCATTAATGGCCAAAAGAGGTGCACCACTAATTAGCCTTTTCCTAGTAGTGTAACAAGAAGATAAAGATAAACAAGGCATCTGCTTGATAACTGGTGAAATGCTAAAAAAAGCAACCTAACAACCAAATACAGATAAACAAGGCATCTGCTTGATAACTGGACAAATGCTAAAAAAAGCAACCTAACAACCAAATACAGATAAACAAGGCATCTGCTTGATAACTGGACAAATACTCACTGCAACCAAACTAAGAACCAAATACAGATAAACAAGGCATCTGCTCAACAACTGAAAAAATGCTCACTCCAACTAACCTAACAACCAAATACAGATAAACAAGGCATTTACTCACTATAAACAACCAAATATAGCCATTAATGAAACTAAATTGGACAGTTCATACTTAAACATCACATAGACCTATTGAACAATACATTTTTGCATAAGTGAAATAATTAAACACGGCGCAGTTAAAGCACCGCATAGCAAATGCTACTACGACAAAGGGTATGGGTTGGCAAGCTAGAAAAGGTAATATTTGCTGATAGAATGCTGCCTCACATTTCATGGACGAGGTCCTTCCAGTTGGAAGAGCACAGACCCATGGTGCGCTCTCTGATGCCACAGATGGGCTGTTTCACCTTGGGAGAACCTTCATGGCTGCCCTCCTCGTGGTCGTGGTCGTGGTCGAGGAGATATGACTTGGCAATTGAGGATCCCAAGCCGCCGTCGTAGAACGTGTCCTTCCGAAGTGACAAAATGGGCTTGATGGCGTATAAAGCTCACAAATCCTTGACCGCTTGGCGGAGGAGATCAGCGGCAGGGCCATCGAAGAGATCGACGGCGGTTGAACCAAAGGGGTTGGGGATGGACCACTTAACCTGTGACATGGCCCGCGTGAAGCCGTCGGTGTGGACGAGCTTGATGTCGTAGCCAGCTTTCCTGAGATACAGTAATATGCTAGCCCGCTGACATGAAGCCTTCGACATGGCAACGTAGTCAACGTCTTCGTCGGCTTCCGCGGCGACGTGTTTCTCCAGGATCGACAGGTCGCGGCGAACGGCGGCCACCTCGCCAACGTCCGCCGGAGAGGCCATGATAAACCCCTTCTTGGTCGAACGCTCGTCGGGCTCCCCGGGATACGTGGTCGAGCTTAGGCTGCGACATTCTGGAGCAGGGGATGTGAATCTGGCGGGGAGGGACACCGCAGGCCTCATCTAAAAACTCAGGGGAGTGGGGCGACGGTATGGGATTCGCTGGATAACCTGAACTTTTTTATCTAAGCTAAGAGGAACGGGCAGACCGGCAGGGTTGGCGGCGGCGCCGGTGGCGGCCGCGAGCTAGGGTTCGAAGGGGGGGAGGGGGCGGGTGGGGGCTGTGGAGGGGGAGTGGTGTTTGAGGATAGGCCGTGGCTACTGAAATTTTTAGTAATGGTGGGTGGAGATGGTGGTGGACGAGGGAGGGCGACGGTTCAAATGCCTCGGCTACTGCAATTTTACTATAAGGTCGGTGTTGGATGAGTGTGGGCGACGGTTGAAGTATGACGGGTAGTAAAATTTGGGTAAAGGAATAGATGCGGGGCGGGAGTGCCCAAGATCGGGCACGGTCCAATAATAATATGCGTGTATGATAATAAGGAAAACTGGCGTGGATCCGCCGATTTTTGCAATGCTCAAGGCGGGTAGTTTGTTTTTTATATTTCTAGCTAGCTGGTCTATCGCACATGGTTCGTCCTAATTTCCAAATAAACTTACCCGCCTTTGGCTTCCACGGGTGGTGGTTTTACAGCGCATTTGCATCGCACACGGTTAAGCCAGTACCTCCACCCTTTGCTCGCGCTTGCGCGGTCGTGGTGATTTTAGTGCACTTGCATCGCACACGGTTGAGCTAGTACCTCCACCCTTTGCTTGCGCTTGCGTGGTCGTGGTGATTTCAGTGCACTCGCATCGCACACTGCTGAGCTAGTACCTTGATACATCTCCGTCGTATCTACTTTTCCAAACATGTTTGCCATTCTTTTGGACTCTAACTTGCATGATTTGAATGGAACTAACCCAGACTGACGCTGTTTTCAGCAGAATTTCCATGGTGTTATTTATGTGCGGAAGCAAAAGTTCTCGGAATGACCTGAAACTCCAAGGAACTTATTTTTGGAAAATATTAAAAATACTAGAAGAAGAATCCACGTCAGGGGGGCCTCCACCTGTCCACGAGGGTGGGGGTGGGCCTGCCCCCCTGGGCGCGCCCCCTGCCTCGGGGGCCCCTGTTGCTCCACCGACCTCAACTACAACTCCATGTATTCGTGTTCAGGGAGAAAAAAATCAGAGAGAAGGATTCATCGCGTTTTACGATACGGAGCCGCCGCCAAGCCCTAAAACCTCGGGAGGGCTAATCTGGAGTCCGTTCGGGGCTCCGGAGAGGGGAATCCGTCGCCATCGTCATCATCAACCATCCTCCATCACCAATTTCATGATGCTCACCGCTGTGCGTGAGTAATTCCATCATAGGCTTGCTGGACGGTGATGGGCTGGATGAGATTTATCATGTAATCGAGTTAGTTTTGTTAGGGTTTGATCCCTAGTATCCACTATGTTCTGAGATTGATGTTGCTATGACTTTGCTATGCTTAATGCTTGTCACTAGGGCCCGAGTGCCATGATTTCAGATCTGAACCAATTATGTTTTCATGAATATATGTGAGTTCTTGATCCTATCTTGCAAGTCTATAGTCACCTAGTATGTGTTATGATCCGGCAACCCCGAAGTGACAATAATCGGGACCACTCCCGGTGATGACCTTAGTTTGAGGAGTTCATGTATTCACTATGTGCTAATGCTTTGGTCCGGTACTCTATTAAAAGGAGGCCTTAATATCCCTTAGTTTCCGCTAGGACCCCGCTGCCACGGGAGGGTAGGACAAAAGATGTCATGCAAGTTCTTTTCCATAAGCACGTATGACTATATTCGGAATACATGCCTACATTACATTGATGAATTGGAGCTAGTTCTGTGTCACCCTATGTTATGACTGTTACATGATGTACCGCATCTGGCATAATTCTCTATCACCGATCCAATGTATACGAGCTTTTCACATATTGTTCTTTGCTTATTTACTTTACCGTTGCTACTGTTACAATCACTACAAAACCCAAAAATATTACTTTTGCTACCGTTACCGTTACTTCCTTATTACTTTGCTACTAAATACTTTGCTGCAGATACTAAGTTATCCAGGTGTGGTTGAATTGACAACTCAACTGCTAATACTTGAGAATATTCTTTGGCCCCCCTTGTGTCGAATCAATAAATTTGGGTTGAATACTCTACCCTCGAAAACTGTTGCGATCCCCTATACTTGTGGGTTATCAAGACTATTTTCTGGCGCCATTGCCGGGGAGCATAGCTCTATTCTTTGAGTCACTTGGGATTTATATTTGCTGGTCACTATGAGGAACTTGAAAGACGAGGAAACAAAAATTTGTCCCTCAACTACGAGGGGAGGTAAGGAACTGCCATCTAGCTCTGCACTTGATTCACCTTCTGTTTTGAGTAAGCTTGCGACACCTAAACCTGCTTCTGCTATTAATTCTGATATGTTGCATGTTATTGATGATGCCACTTCTGCTATGCATGATACTTATGATGAAACTAGTTCTATGCTTGATACTACTGTGCCACTTGGTGAATTTCTTGATGAACAACTTGCTAGGGCTAGAGAGAATGAAATTATTGAAACTGATAATATTGAAGATAGTGATGATGAAGACTCTCCCCCTAATAAATATGAATTGCCTGTTGTGCCTAAGGGCTATGTTATGGATGAAGAAACTAAAAGAGAATTTCTTGCTTGCAATGATAGAAGTGATCTTAAGAAATTATTAGCTAAGCTTAAACAAAAAACTCTAAATGCTAGAATGAAATATGATCCTGCTTATGCTACATCACCTATCTTTGTTACTGATAAGGATTATGAATTCTCTATTGATCCTGATATAATTACTTTGGTTGAATCTGATCCTTTTTATGGCTATGAATCTGAAACTGTTGTGGCACATCTTACTAAATTAAATGATATAGCCACCCTGTTCACTAATGATGAGAGAACTCGTTACTTTTATATCCTTAAAAATTTTCCGTTCTCATTAAAGGGTGATGCTAACACTACTAGGAAAAGGGCTATAGCTAATATGGACATTAATGGCGCACCATGTATGTGGTGTGCCACTGCTATATAGCAGTGGCGCACCAAATACAGGTGCGCCATTATTGACAAATTACTAATGGCGCACCTGGTGTGTGGTGCGCCATTAGTAGTTTTAAAAAAATAAAAATAAATTGTTAGCAGTGGCGCACCAGGGGATAGTGCGCCATTACTAGTTGACATACTAATGGCGCACCACACCCAGCGTGCGCCATTAGTAGTTTTGAAGAAAAAATATAAAAAAATTGTTAGTAGTGGCGCACCATGGGATAGTGCGCCATTACTAGTTCTAGTAATGGCACACTATCCCATGGTGCGCCACTACTAACAATTTTTTTTTCTTCAAAACTACTAATGGCGCACCACGCACCAGGTGCTAAATGCACCCCCCCTCGTGGACTGCCTTTTCAGTTTTAAAAAAATAAAAGAAAATGATGGAAATGTCAAAAAAATAAAAGAAAATAAGTTTCCCATGTGATATGTGGTCTAGTTATTGGGAAAATTTGGAAATATGAATTTCGACTTTATTTGCAAAATCTCTCTGGAATTTAGTAAAATGGGCATAACTTTTGCATACGAACTCAGATTAAAAAGTTTTTTATATGAAAAATCATCTACTCGAAAAGTTACATCCGAATTCAATCGGGGGAACCCCGTTGAACATCTTCAAAATCCCCAAAAACCTAACAGGACGAAAGATACGGGGCTTTTAAGAGAGAAGGAACCACAATTGGATCCTCCACGACAGTCTAATTACCAGTGGGATCCGGAGATGATTGCCAACCAGTGGCAATCGGAGTCCTCCTCATCACAGTACGACCCCGGGTATAACTTTGGATATCCGCGAGGCCATCCGTGGCAATAAACCAACTTAGGCCAAAATCCTAAGCTTGGGGGAGTACGTATTTCTCACCGACATTACATTCATGTTCACACACTCATTGCTAGTTGTCGGTGCTCATACTATTTCACTGTAATATCCATGCTAGTTTATTTTCCTTTTTATGCTTTCTTCTTGTGTGTTTGATAAACCTTAAGAAAACCAAAAAAAATTAGTTGTAGCTTTTAACTAGTTTACTTTCTTGTTGTAGTAATAATTAAAAGAAAACCCAAAAAGATTTCCCGTTCTTCTTTTGCTTGTTGGGAGCTTTCCCGTGTAAATAGTTTTATTTCTTTTCTTTTCTTTAGGGGTCGATAGGAGAAGACCATGATTAAACTGTTGAAGTGGCTCCTATATGCATTATTGTTGATTTAACCAAGAGCCCATATTGCCTTGTCTTCTCCTGTTCATCGAATGCTCGCAGATTCTAGCTTAGTCCAATGCACGTCCACTCTTATTATTATTCACATCGTTCGGTCGTGCAAGCGAAAGGCAATTATGACGATATATGATGGACTGATCGAGATGAGAGAAGCTGGTATGAACTCGACCTCTCTTGTTTTTGTAAATATGGTTAGTTCATCGTTCCTGATTCAGCCTATTATGAATAAACATGTTTGCAATGACAATTAGAGATTGTAGTTGCTCGTGCCATCCTTGAGTAGCTATGTGTTATAATGGTCTACCTTGCGTACCAACATGCTATTAAAATGGTTGTGATGTGGTATAGTGGGGTGGTATCCTCCTTTGAATGATTTAAGTGACTCGACTTGGCACATGTTCACACATAACCTTCACGATATTTATGTTCATGGTGGATTATATCCTACTCATGCTTGCACTCAATGTTTATTAATTTTAATGCATGTTCATGACTGTTGTCGCTCTCTAGTTGGTCGCTTCCCAGTCTTTTGCTAGCCTTCACTTGTACTAAGCGGGAATACTGCTTGTGCATCCAATTCCTTAAACCCCAAAGTTATTCCATGTGAGTCCACTATACCTTCCTATATGCAGTATCTACCTGCCGTTCCAAGTAAATTTGTATGTGCCAAACTTTAAATCTTCAAATGAAATTCTGTTTTGTATGCTCGAATAGCTCATGTATCAACTAGGGCTGTCCGTATCTTCCATGCTAGGCGGGTTATTCTCAAGAGGAGTGGACTTCGCTCCTCACCCACGAGAAAATGGCTGGTCACCGGGATGCCCAGTCCCATGCTTTATGCAAATCAAATCAAAATAATTGCAAACAAAACTCCCCCTGGGACTGTTGTTAGTTGGAGGCACTCGTTGTTTCGAGCAAGCCATGGATTGATGCTTGTTGGTGGAGGGGGAGTATAAACTTTACCATTCTGTTTGGGAACCGCCTATAATGTGTGTAGCATGGAAGATATCGCCATCTCTTGGTTGTTATGTTGACAATCAAGGTATGCCGCTCAAAATATTATTTATCTCTATTTCAAAATCGAGCTCTGGCACCTCTACAAATCCCTGCTTCCCTCTGCAAAGGGCCTATCTAATTACTTTTATGTTGAGTCATCACCCTCTTATTAAAAAGCACCAGCTGGAGAGCACCGCTGTCATTTACATTCATTACTGTTAATTTATATTGGGTATGACTATGACTGGATCTCTTTTACCATGAATTACAATGTCTAGTCAGTCCTTGATCTTTAAAGGTGCTCTGCATTTATGTTTTGCGGTCTCAGAAAGGGCTAGCGAGATACCATCTTATTATATCATATTATGATTGTTTTGAGAAAGTGTTGTCATCTGAGATTTATTATTATTGCTCGCTAGTTAATTATGCCATTGACATGAGTAAACATGGGACCTAAGAGTTATTGTGAATATGGTTAGTTCATAATCTTTGCTGAACACTTTAATGCTGGCTTTACATATTTACAACAACAAGAGCAAACAGAGTTTGTAAAAGTTTTTCTTTGTCACTTTCAGTTTATCAACTGAATTGCTTGAGGACAAGCAAAGGTTTAAGCTTGGGGGAGTTGATACATCTCCGTCGTATCTACTTTTCCAAACACTTTTGCCCTTGTTTGGACTCAACTTGCATGATTTGAATGGAACTAACCCGGACTGATGCTGTTTTCAGCAGAATTGCCATTGTGTTATTTATGTGCAGAAACAAAAGTTCTCGGAATGACTTGAAACTCCACGGAACTTATTTTTGGAAAATATTAAAAATACTGGAAGAAGAATCCACGTCAGGGGGGCCTCCACCTGTCCATGAGGGTGGGGGGCGTGCCTGCCCCCCCGGCGCGCCCCTGCCTCATGGGCCCCCAGTTGCTCCACTGACCTGAACTCCAACTCCATATATTCATGTTTGGGGAGAAAAAATCAGAGAGAAGGATTCATCGCGTTTTATGATACGCAGCCGCCGCCAAGCCCTAAAACCTCTCGAGAGGGCTGATCTGGAGTCCGTTCGGGGCTCCGGAGAGGGGAATCCGTCGCCATCGTCATCATCAACCATCCTCCATCACCAATTTCATGATTCTCACCACCGTGCGTGAGTAATTCCATCGTAGGCTTGCTGGACGGTGATGGGTTGGATGAGATTTATCATGTAATCGAGTTAGTTTTGTTAGGGTTTGATCCCTAGTATGCACTATGTTCTGAGATTGATGTTGCTATGACTTTTCTATGCTTAATGCTTGTCACCAGGGCCCGAGTGCCATGATTTCAGATCTGAACCTATTATATTTTCATGAATATATGTGAGTTCTTGATCCTATCTTGCAAGTCTATAGTCACCTACTATGTGTTATGATCCGACAACCCCGAAGTGACAATACTCGGGACCACTCCCGGTGATGACCTTAGTTTGAGGAGTTCATGTATTCACTATGTGCTAATGCTTTGGTCCGGTACTCTATTAAAAGGAGGCCTTAATATCCCTTAGTTTCCGCTAGGACCCCGCTGCCACGGGAGGGTAGGACAAAAGATGTCATGCAAGTTCTTTTCCATAAGCACGTATGACTATATTCGGAATACATGCCTACATTACATTGATGAACTGGAGCTAGTTCTGTGTCACCCTATGTTATGACTGTTACATGATGAACCACATGCGGCATAATTCTCTATCACCGATCCAATGTCTACAAGCTTTTCACATATTGTTCTTTGCTTATTTACTTCACTATTGCTACTGTTACAATCAGTACAAAACCCAAAAATATTACTTTTGCTATCGTTACCGTTACTTCCTTATTACTTTGCTACTAAATACTTTGCTGCAGATACTAAGTTATCCAGGTGTGGTTGAATTGACAACTCAACTGCTAATACTTGAGAATATTCTTTGGCTCCCCTCGTGTCAAATCAATAAATTTGGGTTGAATACTCTACCCTCGAAAACTGTTGCGATCCCCTATACTTGTGGGCTATCATACCTCCACCCTTTGCTTGCGCTTGCGCGGTTGTGGTGATTTCAGTGTACTTGCATCTCCATGGTTGAGCCAGTACCACCACCCTTTGCTCGCACTTGCGCGGTCGTGGTGATTTCAGCGTACTTGCATCTCCATGGTTGAGCCAGTACCACCACCCTTTGCTCGCACTTGCGCGGTCGTGGTGATTTCAGCGCACTTGCATCGCACACGGTTGAGCCAGTACCTCCACCTTAATTTGCTCGCGCTTGCGCGGTCGTGGTGATTCACATCGCACTTGTATCGCACATGGTTTAGATATTATACCCCGTGTCCGTTGAGGATCATCAGAGTCTTTGCGGCAAAAAATAATGTTAGGGAGGGTCAAAAGACAGCCACACTAACATGTGGCCCAAATATATATGAGTGAAAAGGGTGGTATGTGATGTTCAAAATTCCAATGCACAACTTTGAGCCCGCGGGCCCACAGTTGGGTGCGTCATTGAAGATCGATGAGAGGGGCCAGAAGTCAAGAACCACCTGGAAGTGGCCAAATATATGTACGAATATTGGGGATGTTTAAAACTTTAAATACATAATGCATAATTTTTGGTGGCACCTGCCTCGCAAACCCGAAAGCACCCTAACAACCACCTAGCTAGGATATATATAATGACATAATGTCGTACCTAGCTAGGATGCTTGGCCCACCACCTCCCACTTCGTGTCAGCGGGGCGGACGCACGTAATGATCGATACTTTGGTCATACATGCATGTCGCCATGACCTACCATAAGACAGACCAATGAATCTTTCGTTTGGTCAAATGACAGTTGGTGTTATCGATAAACCGCTTGGGCCAATAGATTGAACCATCATAAACATCGCACGAGAGGGACCACAAAACCAGCACCTCTTGCATGCGACCCAAAATCATGTAGGTTGGGAAGGGGTGATGTGTGTTTTCAATATAGAATAATGTACAATTTAGATGTGGTGCCTACCTCTCGATACATACAACAACCATGAAGGAAAGGTAGTTAAGGATGAGATACGTATGCAGAGTTTGATGTAGGTCGAACCCAGCAATCCGAGCATCTGGGAGGGAATCCTGACAACGCATGAGCTCGAGCTTTGGTTGACCGACATTTGACGGTGACCGGCCCTAACATGAACTAGTAGGAATCCATTCATGGCCAACACATACCCCTCATTATCGTTCAAACGGATGATATATATACACTCGGGGAGCCCACAGATATCCGTGTCGTCACAAAAAAACGCACAAGGGAGACGTGGTCGATCAGAAGACCCCGTATACACTGCATGCGGCCCAAAAATATGTATGGGTATGATGGTGGATGATGTGTTTAAATCCCAAATGCACAACTTCGATGGGCCACGGCAAGTACATTACAAACCGAACACCGTACCCGACTCCAAACCTGGTTCAATACCTACGATGTCAGTTTCCCAACTTTGAGGCGGCAGCGGGGGGGGGGGGGGGTCATCCCACGCATGCGCTCAAACTTTATTTTGTCTAGCATGGGACACACACACACAGATATATATATATATATATACATCTATACATCTATACACCTATATAGTGTGTGAATAACTATGAAAGTTGCTCGTTGGATGAAGCCAATCCGACGATACAGAGATGGCAAATCCGAGCACTACTGGCCGTTGGATATCATCTACATTCCACCAGATTCTGCCACATGTACAATCTAGAAGACTCCATGGTTGAACTTAAGCATAATGCACAAACCTCAAAACACAAGCACTTCTCCTTTGTTCTCTAGAATCTTCCATATCTTAATTGCCCAAACCTTTTTTCTAAATGAATTGTCACTTTTTGTTTTTACAATGCACAATTCCATGAATCTTAAAATAGTTTTTTTTATAAAACTAATTGATTTTGGATGAGATGAACTATAAGAATTAAACGAACATGTACATCATGCATATCTGGGAGAAGAGGCGGGAAACCGATGAGAGGTTTGGTGAGAAACGGTAGCCTGTTTTGAATGAAAACCTAGTAGAGAAGGAAACGTGAGCTACACGACGCATGCGCAGAGTGCTTACCCATGTACTGCATGTGCTGTCGAAAGGGCTCAGGGTGGCCGTCCGATCTGGGAGCATCCAACGGTGCACACATATGATCCGTGGGGTTTGGGTTCTGGCCAGTCAGAACGCTGGACTCAGATCGCGCGCGCAGCAGGGGGTTATCATACAGAAACCAACATTTGGTGGAAACCGGTGAAAACCACGAGAAAAAGATGTTTTGAAGTTTGAAAAAAATGCGGGATGTTAAGAGGATGATGTTTTATTGGCACACAAAATTTCAAGTTGAAACACATTAAGAGATGTGAGCTATGAAAAACACAAATTCAGTGTTGAATAGTGCCGAATAGTAATGTCACTATTTAGGCGGAATTTGTCTTTTTCATAGCTGACATCTCGTAATGCTTTTCAACTTAAAATTTTGTGTCGCAATAAAACATCACCTTCTTAACATCCCACATTTTTTTCAGATTTTTATGAAACTTTAAATTATGGTTTCCACGAAGTTTTCATCGAATATCGTCCTTCGTGAGTGAACCGTGTGCTATTTGAAAACATTTCGTGAGACGAATCTTGGTTTTTAAATCCCCGTAAATCCAATACTAAGCTGAAAATCGTGAACCTGCCATGGTGTCACGACATCACACTTATATGTCGAGGAATTTTTTTCGTCCATTGTGGCGCAAATTTTATTACAAGCTACTTAGAAATCGGAGCTTCTCTCAAAGAAGCCTCGTGGTTCCGATAGGGAAATGTGTCCCCCTGTGGGCAAAACGTAATCACTGCCTCTTTTCACCTTGTATTTTATTCTACGGGCAACATGGAACGATAGGATATCCGTGCTGAAATTTAGACTTATTCAGGGTTCGTTTGGCCTTTTTATACACTATTTGAGTTTCCTAGGCATTTAATGTCCATAATTAAAATCTGAACTACTAATACATGCTTTCACCAAAATGGCTAGAAAAATTATACATGTGTCCTTGGGTGCATGTTTAGGTCCCATGCCAGGAATGGGAATGAATTACAACCGTACTCGTGTCATGGCTCGTACTCAAACATTTCGAATCTTGGTTTTTAAGTCCCCATAAATCCTAACTCACAACAAAGCCATCAAAGGTGGCATGGTGTCACGTCATGGCACATATATGTCGTGGTAAAAACATTGTCCAATTTGGGCCAAGCTTTCTTACAAACCTCTTACAAAAACTAGAGCTTCTCTCAAATAAGCCTCGTGGTTCTGATAGGGAAACGTGTTCCCCTTGTGGGCGAAACGTAATCACTGCCTCTTTTCGCCTTGTATTTTCTTCCACGGGCAACATGGAACGACATGATATCCGTGCTGAAATTTTAACTTATTCAGGGCTCGTTTGGCCTTTTTATACACTAATTGAGTTTCCTAGGCATTTAATGTCCATAATTCAAATCTGAACTACAACTACATGCTCCAGTTCACTAGAATGGCTAGAAAAATTATACATTTGTCCTTGGGTGCATGTTTAGGTCTCATGTCAGGAATGGGAATGAATTACAACCGTACCGGTGTCCTGGCTCGTCCTCAAACATTTCGAATCTTAGTGTTTAAGTCCCCATAAATCCTAAACTCACATGAAAGTCATCAAATGTGGCATGGTGTCATGTCATGGCACATATATGTCGTGGTAAAAACATTGCCAATTTGGGCCAAGCTTTATTACAAACCTCTTACAAACCGGAGCCTATCGCAAGAACCCTCGTGGTTTCGATAGGGAAACGTGTCCCCTTGTGGGCCAAACGATAATCACTCCCTCTTCTAGCCTCGTATTTTCTTCTACACGCGACACGGAACAACTAGAGATTCGCGCTGCACTTTGAAATTATTCAGGGTTCGTTTGACCTTTTTTATTCGTTAATTGAGTTTTCTAGGCATTTAATGTCCATCATTCAAATCTGAACTACAAATACATGCTCCAGTGCACCAAAATGGCTAGAAAAAACGTACATGTTTCCTTGGGATGCATGTTTAGGTCCCATGGAACGAATTCAACCATCTCGCCGTCCTGGCCTAGCCACAAACATTGCAAATCTTGGTTTGTAAATGTCTGTGAATCCAAAACTCACCAGGAAATCATGAAACTGGGCATGGTGTCACTACATGGCATATATAATTGTCCAATTTGGGCGAAGCTATATTACAAGCCTTTTACAAACCGGAGCTTGTCGCAACCCTCGTGGTTCCGGCAGGGAAACATGCCCCTCTTGTGGGAGAAATGATAATCGATGCCTCTTCTCGCCTTGAACTTTGTTTTCTACAAGCAACATAGAATAACAGGAGTGTCGGGCTGAAATTTGAAACTGTTCAGGGTTCGTTTGGCCATTGTATATATGTTACTAATTACTAAGTTTTCTATGCATTTAATGTAGTCCATAATTCAAGTTTGAAATACAACCACATGCTCCAGTGAAGCAAAATGGGTGGGAAATCGTACATGTGTCAATGGGTGCATGGTTAGGTCTCGTTTAAGGAATGAGAATGAATTAAAAACTTGTCGTCGTCCTGAAACAATGAGAATCTCGGTTTTTAAATCCCAGTAAATAAAAAAGTCACCCAAAAACATATGAAACTTGGCATGGTTTCATGACATGGCACATATATGTCCTGGTAAAAAAATCGTCCAGTTTGAGAAGAGGCGCACACATTAGTAGCCAACGAAGTCCTTTTTGAAACAAAAAAGCTGACACGTTAATATCGCAAACGGTTGTATTATATTTACCATGTCAAAATTTAACCATACTCGGTGGCGTGCGTGCAGCTATTTGATTAGACGGGACGAGCGCGAGAAGTCCGCCATGCAGGTTCGACGGGACGTGTGCGAGCAGTTCGCCGCGCAGGCTCGACGGGACGCGTACATCCTGTCCACCTCGCAGGCTCGACGGGACACGTGCGAGCAGCAAGGCCACCCATGCTCACTGGGAAGTGAGCTCTTTGACCTCCATGCACCAGCCGTCGCCCGCCTCGCTCACAACTTCTCCATTAGTGGGTTAATTAAAGCACCTGGACGGAGGGTGTTTGCTTGTGATCCCATGGTAGCTTTTGCTTTGTTCGTGTTTTCAACTCGTATTCCGCCCTAATTTAAATTTCCACATAGGGCAATGGATAATACGACCACAAATAAAATGGCAACGAATAATACGACGACAAATTTACAATGGCATAGATAATAATTGTCTTACATATTCCGGATAATTTAAAATGCCACATGCGGCAAAGCCCGGAAGACACGGGGGCAAGAGAAGAAGTAAATTGCAGACAACGATCTGGGTCGCTACTGTCTCTACTCGTCGATGGTCGTCGGGCGGTGAGATCCTCCAGCTCCTTCTTCAATTCCTCACGACTTTGCTTGAAAGCAGCCACGGATTCCTCCACCTCCTGCTCGCGCTCGATCCGGAGCTTCCTCAAGCCACCCATCAGTTCCTCGACGACCGCTTTCAGCGTCATATCCGAGGCACTGCTGTGCTCATGCAGCATCTTCCAGCCGGCGGCCTCCTCCTCCTTCTCGGCGACCAACTTGAGGAGCTTTGCATTGTCATCCATGAGTTGCTCGACGAGGCCGGTCGCCTTGTCAACCGAGGCATCGCTGATCTTCAGCAGCTTCATCAAGCCGTCGACCAGCTCCTGCTGCGTAGTGACGCCAGCAAGAATGTCATCGTCTAATGACCACAAGTATAGGAGATCTATCATAGTCCTTTCGATAAGTAAGAGTGTCGAACCCAATGAGGAGAAGAAGGAAATGATAAGCGGTTTTCAGCAAGGTATTCTCTGCAAGCACTAAAATTATCGGTAACAGATAGTTTTGTGATAAGGTAATTTGTAATGGGTAACAAGTAAAGAGAGTAAATAAGGTGCAGCAAGATGGCCCAATCCTTTTTGTAGCGAAGGACAAGCCTAGACAAACTCTTATATAGAGAAAAGCGCTCCCGAGGACACATGGGAATTATCGTCAAGCTAGTTTTCATCACGCTCATATGAGTCGCGTTCGTTACTTTGATAATTTGGTAAGTGGGTGGACCGGTGCTTGGGTACTGCCCTTTCTTGGACAAGCATCCCACTTATGATTAACCCCTATTGCAAGCATCCTCAACTACAAAAGAAGTATTAAGGTAAACCTAACCATAGCATGAAACATATGGATCCAAATCAGCCCCTTACGAAGCAACTCATAAACTAGGGTTTAAGCTTCTGTTACTCTAGCAACCCATCATCTACTTATTACTTCTCAATGCCTTCCTCTAGGCCCAAACAATGGTGAAGTGTCATGTAGTCTACGTTCACATAACACCACCAGAGGAAAGACAACATACATCTCATCAAAATATCGAACGAATACCAAATTCACATGACTACTTATACCAAGACTTCTCCCATGTGCTCAGGAACAACCGTAACTACTCACAAATCACATTCATGTTCATAATCAGAGGGGTATTAATATGCATAATGGATCTGAACATATGATCTTCCACCAAATAAACCAACTAGCATCAACTACAAGGAGTAATCAACACTACTAGCAACCCACAGGTACCAATCTGAGGCTTTGGGACAAATTGGATACAAGAGATGAACTAGGGTTTGAGAGGAGATGGTGCTGGTGAAGATGTTGATGGACATTGACCCCCTCCCGATGAGAGGATCGTTGGTGATGAAGATGGCGATGATTTCCCCCTCCCGGAGGAAAGTTTCCTCGGCAGAACAGCTCTGCCAGAGCCCTAGATTGGTTCCGCCAAGGTTCCGCCAAGGTTCCGCCTCGTGGCGGTGAAGTTTCTTCCCGAAAGCTCTCTTATGATTTTTTCTCGGACGAAAGACTTCATATAGCAGAAGATGGGCACCGGAGGCCTGCCAGGGGGCCCACGAGGCAGGGGGCACGGCCAGGGGGTACGGCGCCCCCCTACCCTCATGGCCAGGGTGTGGGCCCCCTCTGATGGATTCTTCCGCCAGTATTTTTTATTAATTCCAAAAATAACTTCCGTGAAGTTTCAGGACTTTTGGAGCTGTGCAGAATAGGTCTCTAATATTTGCTCCTTTTCCAGTCCAGAATTCCAGCTGCCGGCATTCTCCCTCTTCATGTAAAACTTGTAAAATAAGAGAGAATAGGCATAAGTATTGTGACATAACGTGTAATAACAGCCCATAATGCAATAAATATCGATATAAAAGCATGACGCAAAATGGACGTATCAACTCCCCCAAGCTTAGACCTCGCTTGTCCTCAAGCGGAAGCCGATAACAAAAAATATGTCCACATGTTTAGAGATAGAGGTGTCGATAAAATAGAATACGGACATGAGGGCATCATGATCATTCTTAAAACAGCAACATATATGGATATTGTCATATGATTTCTTATGCTCAAGTAATAATCTATTCACAATGTAAAGTATGAATCAGAAAATTCATTGAGAACCAACAAACTATAATCTCAGTCATTGAGGCAATTGCAATTTATCATAACATCGGAAAGAGTCAATATAAGAGCTTTTCAGCAAGTCCACATACTCAACTACCATGTAGTATTTCACAATTGCTAACACTCATGCAATACTTATGGGTATGGAGTTTTAACCGGACACAGAGAAAGATACGGGCTTATAGTGTTGCCTCCCAACCTTTTACCTCATGGGTAATGTAAACAATAATAGTTCATGATAACTTACATCCAATTGGTTATATATATCAGGATCTTTCCAACACAAGGTGCTTGCCAAAGGATAAAATGTAAAAAGGAAAGGTCAAGATCACCATGACTCTTGCATAAGGTAAGAGACTAGAATAAAAGATAGGCCCTTCTGTCGGCGTTCTGGGAATGGGGGTCCCCATACTTGCCTGCCTGCGGCCCACGGCGTGGCTGCGCTAGCAGGCCTGTACGACCCATCTTTATCAACAAGGCAAACAAGACCCTCGCGAGGGGCCAAGCCTCGTGAGGCAGACGATGCAAGACCTCCTCAGGAGTGGCCTCTCCAGGCTGCCTCACGAGGAGTGGAGATATCAAGGTGGGGCGAACCTCGCGAGGCTCTCGTGACGTGAGCCATGACGATCGACACCAGGCGAGCGCCACGCGGGCGCCAGCGCGCGCAGCGTCCTTGTTTCCTCTTTGGTGCCAAGGGAGCAGGCGCAGGCGCGGAGTACCGAGGCATCAAGCAAAGGTTTCCTTATCGGTGCAATGAGACCAAGACCAGCAGGCCTGCAGGACGGAGGTCACCATGGAGCCCAAGACGACGTCATCACCAGAGCCTTTCCCAGGCGAAGACCGCTTTTGTCAGGATAGCTTGTACTCGTTGTCCCCTTTCAAATTGGTCGCCATTGTTGGCTCCCTTCCCGCTCAATATTTGGGAAGAGGACCAGGGCCTATATAAGTAGAGCTAGCCACCACAGTAGAGGCAGGTGGAACTCATTCGGAGACATCTCACCCACACAAGTTCGACAAGCACAAGAACACCTCAACCTCAGGAGGCTATTCTTCCCACTTGTACTATTCATCATCAGCCCAAGAGGCAATCCACCACCACACACTGGAGTAGGGTATTACACCACAATGGTGGCCCGAACCAGTATAAATCTCGTGTCTTTCTGTGTTGCTAATTCGTCGAGTTCATCCACGAGGTCTTAGCGAGCTAGGGCGTGGATTGGTAGGAGGGAAAGAACTTCGCGTGCACCCCAGAGTTCGAACCTTAAGGGTTCGCCGGAACCCCAGATCCGACATTTGGCATGCCAGGTAGGGGTGCGCCGGAGCCTCTTCCCCGCCGATCGATCCACCGACGCTCCATGCCCCGATGTCCGGCAATCCAAGGCCAGACTCCGACCACTGGGCAGCTTGGCCATCCCGAGCGGTGTCACCTGCCCATGAAGACCTTGACCCCGCGCTCCAGGCGGCGCGGCCAGGCATCGTCCACCCTCACTCCACGGCAAGTGCGAGCCGTTGCAAGGGCAGCAAGCCACGCCGCAGCAACGGCGCCACACACACGGCGGGAGGAGGCGAACATGCGGGCAGCGCTCACGGTGGCACGAGAGCTGCTGCGGTGCCGGCTGATGGAATGCGGCTGGGATGCACTACTGGAACGCGTCGCCGAGCTGCTGGATGCGGCGGCATCGGGAGCGCCGCCCTTCTGCTATCAACTTCCTCCTCAGGCCACACCAGGGTCTCATGGCGGGCCTCATCGCAGCAACGCGCCCTTGGGTGTGCCTGGGGGCTTCGCCAACACCAGCACGACCGGCGGCGCCGGGGGCTCCACTGCCCCCGTGCCGCCCGCGACAAGCATGGGTACAAGCGTCGCATCCCATGGTCCTAGTGGGATGCCACGTTACCATCCTCAGGACGCCACGCTGGGCCGGGAAACATGGAGTGTGGGGCACTACGGCGAGGTGTTCGGGGTGACGGACCCTGAAGCCTACGTTCCCCGCATGATGGACCAGGAGTACGCGCCGGAGGACGACCCTGGCTCGTTCCTCGGAGAGGATGGGAAGAAGGGACGCTAGAAGTTGAAGCCTTCTAGGAACCAACGGAGAACAGCGACGGTCGCGCCAACAACGACAACTACATGGTACCACTAATCTCTCAGGAGCAGGCTACGCTAACCATGGGCTGCAAGTGAATCAGGTCACAACGTCAGTCGACGACCCCGGCACGGCAGCATCCCTTCCGCCGAGGGAAGCACGCTGGGGGCCACGCGGAGGGAGCCAGGAGCAAGGCCACTCCCCATGTCGCGCGAAGCCAGGCAACGCCCGGAGGTAGGCCCTCTGCCGGGGAGGTGCCAAAGAGCCTTCCTCCGGCAGAGGACCCATGGTCGCCGAGGGCACCGCTGGCGTCCCCTTTCCCCCCTTTGCGTCGTCCAAGTGGCCAGTCGGCTCAAAGGTGGTCGAGGGTGGCGCAAGGCAGGGCCCTCGTCTGGCGATATGAAGCAAGGCCGGTTCCTATGAAGAAGGCCCAGTGCCTGTTAAGCTCGCCGCCCGTGACACTCTCATGTAATAATGAGTGGGGCTGTACACGCCCCGGAGTCTCAGGAGTGCCGGCCTCAGGCCCTGGGGCTCCCTCCCGCGCCTAGTGGAAGCACTTAGCTCCGCGCTGGTGAGAAGACTCGAAGACCAGAAGACTAGACTAGGCGCCACGCGGCCATTTGCTTTGGATCTCTTCTTTTGTAGCCTTGCTTTCTGGATTTGGATTTAAGTTGAAGTCGAGCTTTGTTCTGGAGCGGGGGGTGCATTTTCTCGTTCAAGCGATTTCTTGCCATCTGGTTCTTGCCTTGTTCTGGAGCTCATGCTAGCCGCCTCCCCCTCGCAGGCTCCTTGCGAGTGGGGCTGGGCACAACACGTGCGCCGATCGGCGCAGGAACCTCGCGAGGCCCTCTCGGGAAAGTCAGCAGACCCGTCAGGAGCCCCGTGGCGGCTCTCGACCTTACAATCCGATTCAGGGCCTGCCCCGGCTAAGGTATGCCGCAGCGGCAAGGCTTGCCGTCAGACTTGTGATTGACCAAAACGCACCCATGGTTCGACATAAAGGAGTAGAAATCAAGATTTGTTTACATGAGGGGCTCCCCCTCCAAAATGCTCTCACAATCTTTAGGGGCCACACCCGAGTTTTTGCATACAGGGTGAAGCAGTAAAGGGACGAGGAATTAGCCAGATATGTCGCTCGCCATGTCCTCCGCGTCGTCTTCGGACGCGCCGGTCGCGTCGCTCTCATCATCATTGGCGCCGCCGCCGCCGTCACCGACGTCCCCGTCATCAACCACGTCGCCTACGTCTGTGGCGACCACCACCGCGTTGTGCTGTGAAGTGAAGGCCCTGACCAACGCGTCCACGTTGTCCTCTACCCACCGCTCCAGGTCATCCCGAACGACCGTGGGTACGGGGGCGATGGCGGCGTCGAAATCGATGTCGGGGTTGGCATTCAGGAGATGGCGGAAGACACAGGAGAAAGCGCGCTCGAGCAGGCCATGACTCCTCTCTTCCACGAGCCTGCGAGCTTCATCAGATCGGGCCTCCAGGCGCGTCACCACGTCGGTGAAGAAGCAGAGGTGGTCGGCGTATTCGTTCACCTGAGGATTGGGGGTGTTCGCATCACAGGCATGGCCCAGGGCAGTGTTGGCCCTGTTCCGAAGATCCTGAAGCATGGGAGCGTGAACGCGATCCAGCGTCCGCCTCTCCAGCATTTCCTCCTGACTTCGCCGCACGACGGACTCGGCACTATCAACCCGCCTCTCGAGGGAGAGCAACTCGGCGCAGGCAGAGGCCAGCTCCGCCTGCGCCGCGGCCAGGGCGACAGCCGTGGCCTCCGCGTGCCTCTCTGCATCAGCGAGCTTGGGCCTAAGGGTAGCAGCCCTACCCGCATCCTCCGTCCCCGCAAGTTTCAACTTCAAGTCATACCTACCCTCCAGATCTGCACGAGCCTCGGCCACCCGACGATCAACCTCCTCCTGAGCCTTGGCCTCGCGTGCGCTGACGGCATCTTCCGCCTAGGCAACTTGGCGTTCCCTCGTCTCCAACTGCTCGAGCTCGAGGCTGTGCTCCACGGCTTCTAGGGCCAACGCCTCCTCGCACTTCCGGACCTCTTCTTCCTCAACGGGCGTCTCCCTCAGCGATGCAAGGGCGGCTCTACGCGCCTCCACCTGCTGCTCGAGGGACCCACTCCAGGCCTGGAGCTCCCGCGCGCGCTCCTCCGCAGCCTCGCGACTACGGTCAGCCTCACGAGCCTCCTCCAAGGCTGGAGAGCAAGCTTCGCGGGAAACCTTGAGGGACGCCTCGGCCTTCGCATTGTCAAGATTGCGCTGGTAGCGGCACAGGTTGACGGCCACCACCAGCTTATGCCACTCCTGCGCCAGCCGGAGACCTTCCGCCTCAAGACGCGAGTCGACACCGCGAGTTCTTCACCAAGTTGGCTCATCGCGCTCATCGCCTCCTGGAAGAGCTCATGGCGAACGACGCTTCGCCCGCGCTCAGACTCGAACGCACGGCCCACCTCGTCCTCCGCCTCGGGGGCTGCAGGTGGGACATCAAGTGGCCCACCACCTCTCTGTAGGGGGCTGGTGCTGCCCGAGGCGCCAGCCAGTCCTCGCGGGGGGCCTTAGCCGGTCGGGGCCCAGTGCATGAAGATGAACTGAAGGCCGAGGCCAACCAACTACTGTCCATGACCAGAGGAGGGGTCCTGGGCACGCCCGCCAAGCTCCCTGCCAAGCTGTGGGGGAAGAACGACAAGGCCGCAGGATCAGCGCGCCACGAAGGCAAGCGCGCCCCTTCAACCAACCCTGCTCCAGGGGCAGCGAGCGGACTTGGAGCGCTCAACGCCAATGGGGAAGTCGAGGGAGGATGAGGCCGTTTCTCAGGAGGCGCTGCAGCCTCGACGGAAGGAGCCCTTGTCACATCCCTAGATCTGGTTTGCACTAGGATAGCCCTTCATGTGTGCATCATGTCTAATTTTTTTTCTTTTCTTAAACTTGAAATGGGGACTAACAAACCCCAACACCCCCTTTGAAATACTAGGTTCCAACAATTGGAATTTCAATGAAGACAAAATGCCCTTCATAAATGTTCACCATCTTTGGTCCTGGCTAAACCCTCTCCCAAAGTTGGTTTCATATTTTTGGAGGCTATTCTGGATTTTTGCACCTAGCCATAGGTATTTGCATTTGGGCAATTTAAATCCTATAACTATTTTAAAATGCACAAATAATCTTGAAGGTATTTTTAGGCTGTTGAGAATATTTTCAGAAAGTGCTCAGGAATATTTTCAGGATTTATGAAATTGATTTGGTATTTTAAACTAAATCAAAACAAACCTGCAAAACAGAAAAACAGAAAGAATTAGGAAAGGCAGAGAGAGAGGGACTAACCTGGACGGCCCAGCACTGTGTGGCCCGCTGGCCCACAGTGCCAGTCACCACTAACCTTGCGCCAGAAGGACGCCGCGCGCGTGGTCGCCGCGTGCCGGCACACGCCCGATCCACCTCCTGCTTCCGCCGACGCTGGAGGCCTGCAGCATACGCCACGCAACCCCTTCGACCCCTCCGGCCTATCCACTTCTCCTCTCCCCTCCGCTGCTCTCTCCCCGCAGCGCACCCGAGCGCGCCTGTCGCCGCCGTTCGCCATTGCCGCGACCACAGCCTTCCCCGCACCTCTCCGACGTAACAACGAGCTCAGCCACGACGTCGTCGTCCTCTCCGTCGAGTCACGCGGCGCCAGAAGCTCTGCTGCATCTCCAACGCCGCCGATTTCGACCTCGGGTGCCGGTGATCCGCACCGTCGTTTCACCGGACCCCGTGCCTCCCCTGCCTCGCCAGCAGCACCAGAAGAACCGCGGTGAGCCGTGGACCATTTCCCCCATGCCTTGTTGCCTGATTCGCCCCCTAGCCGCATCAACCACCGGAGCCGAGCACTCCCTGGCGCCGGCCATGTCGCCGTCGCGGTTGCAACACCCGCACGTCGCACCAGAGCACGTAGGCGTGCTCAACGCTTCCTCAGGAAGCCGCAGACCCCACCAGTTCGCCTCAAAACGCGCTATAGCGCCTAACCCATCGGTGCCCGAGCTCCGGCCGCCGCCGCGAGCTCGCTTCCGAGGAGCTCGGTCCACCCAGCTGCTCCCACTTGCCCGTTAGATGTGCACGACCGCCAGCTCTCCATAGAACCCAACCGCGCCCCAAGCCATGCCCTATAGCGCGAACCCGACGCGTCTCCGCCGCTCGGTTTGGTCGTCGCCGGCCCAACTCTGGTGAGGTGACGTGGCGTCATTAGCCTGAGGCTAATTACCGCGCTAACCTCGCCCTGTGTCACTAACATACCGGCCCCACCATGCTAATTAACCACGGGGTAAACCCCTGTTTAGATTTAACCTAACCACAATGGCCCACGCATCAGCTTTGACCATGCTGACGTGGCCGTTGACTGGGCCCACACGTCAGCGATCCTAGCCAGTACCGTGACACTGACCAGTGGGACCCACTGGTCAGGGTTGACCCGGGGCAGCCCTGTTGACCCTGGTGGCATCATAATGACGCAGTGCTGACGCAATAACTCATTTTCTGGGTTTATTATTATTCAGGAAATTCCAGAAAATGCCCTAAACTTCTAAAATTCATAGAAATTCAACCATAACTCAGAATGAAATAAGTTATATATGAAAAATGATCAGAAAAATACAATCTATCCATCTGTACTTAATTCATGCATGCTTAAACAACTTAACCTTGCTGTTTAGCTCAAAACATGTTAATGCACTTTATAAACCCAGAACTTGAGTTTGCACTTGAATCTTTGATTCGAATGAGCTCAAACCACCCTAGTTGTAGATGCATTAGCCCAACACACTCATTTTGCCATGTCATATCATGCATCATATTGTTGCATTGCATTGATTGTGCTTTCTCTCTATTGCCGGTACTTGTCCCCTCTCAGTAGACGTGTTCCGACGATGAGTTCGATGACACCGATGCAGAGCTATACTATCTCCAGAAGTGCCAGGCAAGCAAAACCACCTTGTTCATTCCGATACAATCCCACTCTCTCGCTCCTGCTCTCTTTTACTGTATTAGGACAACAACGATTCAACTGTTACATGCTGCGGTAGTTGAACCCCTTTCCTTTGCATGACCTGTCATTGCCACAGTAAATAGATGAAACCCACTAGCATGAGTAGGAGTTGTTTGAGCCCTGATGTGCCTACTCATTCATGCTTGTTTGTCATGCCTGCTACTGCTTAGAGTTGAGTCAGGTCTGATTCATCAGGGATGAATTGGAATGGTGATGAACATGACCTACTATGTGTGATCTAAGTGTGTGAACACGATTTGGTAAAGGCAGCGGTGAGAGGCCATGTAGGAGTACATGGTGGGTTGTCTCATTGAAACCATCCTCAGGAACTGAGTTCTGTGTTTGTGATCCATGAAACAGCTACTACCATGCATTGGGCCCTGAAATATGACCCCGCTCGACTTCTTAACCACCCTAGTCCTCTGTCCAGGAGTTGCAAGTAGTTTCTGGTGTTTGTAGTACGCTGGAGGCCGTGCGCGGTGCTGACCCGAGGGGTGGGCTGTGATGCGGTAGGCACGTGGCCCGGTGTACCGAGCGCCCGTTTGGTGTCTCGGGAACCCTGCACACATCGTTTGGGGCCGTTGAGGACACCCCTGCCGGATTTCCTTGCGGATGGAACCCGAATAGGCGATAAACCTGGACTAGAGACTTGAGTGTTTAGGTAGGTCGTGGTCTACACCCACGTCGGTTTTCGCTTGAAGTCTGCCGAGCACATGTCGTGCGCAGACGCTAAGTGGTGGAAACATGTATGAAGAAGTACACCCCTGCAGGGTTAATATGATCTATTCGAATAGCCGTGTCCGCGGTAAAGGACTTCTGGGTTGCCTATACAGTTCATAGACAAGTGAAAGTGGATACTCTAAAATGCGCAAGATAAGCGTGAGTGCTATGGATGGCGTTCTCGTAGGGAGACGGGAGCGGATCCATAGTGGTGTATTGATATGGTGAATATGTGGACTCGTGTGCGCCACCTCAAAAGAGTTACTTGCAGTCATAGTTCAGGTTAGCCACTGAGTCAAAGCTGGCTTGCTGCAGTTAAACTCCACTACCCCCTTTGTTGATACCGATGCATATGTAGCTAGTTCTGATGTAAGTCTTGCTGGGTACATTTGTACTCACGTTTGCCTATTTTATGTTTTGCAGAGAGACGTCAGTCTCGCTAGTAGTTCCGCGTGGACTTCGACATTTAGCTTGTTACCTCAGCTACGATCTTGTGCCCTCGGCAGGGTCTTGTAGATAGTCAGGCTTCTCAGCCTTCTTCATTTGTAGTTGTCTGTACTCAGACAAGTTAAGCTTCCGCATGTGCTTGTTGTTTCTATGCTCTGTATGTTGGGGTCATGAGACCCATGTTTGTAATACTTGGCTCCTCGGAGGCTAATGAATAAATACTTGAGTCGTAGAGTTATGTTGTGATGCCATGTTGTATTTACACATATCGAGCATATTGTGTGTATGATTGAAATGCTTGGTATGTGTGGGATCCGATAGTCTAGTTGTTTATCCTTGGTAGCCTCTCTTATGGGGAAATGTAGTCTTGTGCTTCCATGAGCCATAGTAGTCCGCTACAGCCCGGTTCACCAGAGTCCTGCGAGGCCAGCACTACTGCTCCGGAACACTTGACTGGCCGGCATGTGATTCACTTCGTTCCTGTGTCTGTCCCTTCGGGGAAATGTCATGCGGTGACATCCAGAGTCCTGCCTAGCCTGCTACAGCCCGGTTCACCGGAGTCCTGTTAGCCCAGTGCTACAACCCGGATTCGCACGCTGCTGACCGACATGCTCGATGTTGATTCATGTATGCCTGTCATCGTAAGTTAGCGCCACTTTGGGTTCACGACTAGTCATGTCGGCCCGGGTTCTCTGTCATATGGATGCTAGCGACACTATCATATACGTGAGCCAAAAGGCGCAAACGGTCCTGGCCATGGTAAGGCAACACCCGTGGGAATACTGTGCGTGAGGCCGCAAAGTGATATGAGGTGTTACCGGCTAGATTGATGTGACTTGGAATCGGGGTCCTAACAGCGTTGGTATCAGAGCCTGACTGCCTGTAGTATTACGAAGCCAACTGGTCGAAGTTGAGTCTGGAAATGCTTTAGTTATATAAGGGAATTGATTGTGGAAGGGAACGTAAGGCTCTTTTTGCTCCTTATACCTTATGCCCTTCTGATCTGAGTCACCCTCTTCTTTTCTGCGGGGATTAAGAACTAGGCTTTCTCATCTTCTATCAGGATCACGTGTTACTAATCCGTAGACTTATAGGAATGATGGATTCAAGCCCCAGTTCAGTTCCTACTACTTCCGTGTGTTCATAGCTGGCCTCAGAACCTTGATATTGTGATGTTGAGTGGTTATGCCACCATTTTGCAGGATGTCTTGAATCTTTTTCGAGCATTTACAGCCGTTATGCTGTCCGAGTCATCCCAGGTTTCTAAATAATTTGATGCATTTGCAAAATCATTTCCCTCTAGTTTTGATGTTCCTTTAGGCCAGGTTAAACACACTAATTGCCGAGTTGAGGTATTCTATTGCCTCGACATATATGTTGGAGTTATTATTATGACCGTAGGTGTCTTAGGGAGTCACCTAGTAATCTAGCAATGATTTATACCCCTAGTGTGATGATTCTGGCCATCATTCTCGAAAGCATCCCGTGATGTTATTAGTTAGTAGGTATTCTATTCATGGGTTCTTGAACTCGAGATTCACCCTACCTACTTCATGTTGATAGTGTTTGCTAGTTCCTTTAGGATATTAGTAACCTTTGCGATAGTTTTTTTTTGAATATTTACTGTGAGGCAAAGCCCCACAGCCCTTTATTAAAAAAGATCCACTGTACAAGTAAAACAAACTATACAAGGAAGGAAAACAAAAGGGGAAAGAGTCTACCTATTTGCTAACTAACTGTACTTGCTTTACAACAAAGAATCAATCCAAGCCAAAATTTTCGGCTTGTTACAATCCTTCACCCTGTGAGCAAGCAAGGAAATGTCATGGATGAAATTACACTTCCAAGCACTGAAAGTAGCTCTCTCAGCTCTGAAAATTCTGCCATTTCGCCGGATCCAAATATTCCAGGCTGCTGTTAGTATAACTTCAACGAAGAAAGGGTGTGTGAAGTTAGACCTGGCGTGCAGGAGACATTGCAGGATATCTGAACCTCCAGACCAATCAATACCCAAATAGTTCCAGATTCTACAGCTGAAGGTGCAGTGAAAAAATAGATGTATCCTATTCTCATACGCCAACTCACTGCAGATGAGGCAAAGATTGTCATCCTGATTCGAGCGCCAGTGTCTCCTAACCAGCATATCCTTGGTGTTAAGTCTGTCAAAGAACAAAAGCCAGCCAAACACCTTGATCTTCATGGTGCATTTACTCTGGCAAAGCCATTTACAGGGTTGTATTGTAGGCAAGTGGGAGTGCATGATCCTGTAAAAACTTTTTGCCGTATACCCTCCTGATTGACCAGGCCATATCCAAACATCAGGGATGGTGGGGTCTCTGTCTAACTGCATGATCCAATTTTCCAATATGTGCAACTCAGCAGCAGCTTCCTGAGAAAGAGGCAGATAAAACATGGAGAAGAGATCCTGGGATTGGAGAAATTCCCTCACAGAGATCCTGTCATTAATGACAAAAGAAAACAACCTTGGCAATCTCCAACAGAGGGGTCTAGCAGAGCCCCCAATGTGCCAGGAATTAGTCCAGAAAAGGGCAGAATCACCCATGTTGATGTGTACTGAATCAATAGCAGTGTAAGCCTCATGCAGCTTCAGAATATCTCTCCACCAGAAAGATCCAACAGTAGCTGTTGCCTGTGGGACCCCATGATCATAGTAACTATTCCATATGAGGGTCACCCAAGGAACATCAACCTTGTTATAGAATTTATCTAGATGCTTGAGAAGCAGCCCTTTGTTCTGGATGTTCAGATTAATAATGCCTAAACCACCCTTATCTCTTGGCCTGCAAACGAGCTCCCAAGCAGCCAGGGACTGTTTTGGAACATCATTATTACCCCTCCAAAGACATTGCCTGAAGATCCTGTCCAGTTGCTTAATGATCCCGGCTGGGATATTGAGGGTACACAGAAAGTATATTGGCAGAGAGGTCAGGACAGAGGTGAGAAGCTGCAAACGAGAGCCTTGATTCAGCATAGAAGAGCTTGCAGTTAACCTCCTTTCAAGACTGTCAACTAAGGGCATGAGGTCGATGATCCTAGGCCTTGTAGTTCCCAATGGCAATCCAAGATAAGTAAATGGAAGTTGGCCAATTTTACAACCAAGAATAGCAGCAAGTCTGTCAGCCTCCTCATTAGGCATATTCAGTGGGATCATTGAGGATTTAGCAAAGTTGACCTTTAAACCAGTGGATTGTTGAAATGTAAGCAGCATATTCTTGAGGGCCACAAGCTCATCATCCTTAGCTGCAAGAAATAGGATCGTGTCATCCGCATATTGAATGATGGGAAAATCCCTGTCATGTGTCTGAAGAGGCAAAGAGAGTGTGCCAGACGCGAGCATTTGATTGACCACAGATTGCAACAGGTCGGCTGCGATGACGAACAACAAAGGAGAGAGTGGATCACCCTGCCTGACACCACACTTACACAAGAATTGCTTTCCAGGAATGCCATTTAACAGCACAGACGAAGAACCTGTAGACAACAGCTGTTTAACCCAAAGAACCCATTTGGCATCAAAACCTTTATGCTGCAACATCTGAAGAATAACCTCATGCTCAACTGTGTCAAAGGCCTTAGCAAAGTCCAACTTAAGGATTACAATTGGGCGCTTGGATTGCTTACATTGATGAATATACTCAAAGCTCCAGGCCAGACAATCCTGAATCGACCGGCCCTTGAGGAACCCATATTGATTTTTGTGGATGCACTTGAGGATCACCCGCTGCAATCTGTTGGCCAGTAATTTTGTGAGGAATTTAAGACATGTGTTGGTGAGGGAAATCGGCCGGAAATCATCCGGCCCTTCTGGTGACATGATTTTGGGAATGAGCGTAATGAGGGAGGAGTTGATATTTTCCAACAAGAGCTTCCCCTCATAAAAAGCCCGAATCATCCTCAAGAAATCCCCCTCAATGATAGGCCAACAGCGCTTGACGAACATCCCATTAAAGCCATCTGGGCCAGGTGCCCGATCCGCCGGCAAATCCTTCAAAACTTTGTGAATTTCTTCATCAGAAAAAGGCAAGGATAACTCCTCCAGCCCCGGGATGGGTTGAATTAAATGATTCAAATCAAAGCCCATAGAGATCCCTTGGGCCCGGCCCATCCTAGATTTGAAAGAGGCCCAAAGGATTCCCGCCATCTGAGCATGATCAGTCACTGGATGAAGCATGGAGCTGGTTTTGAGACTGGAGATTGAGTTTCTCCTCATACGCTCGGAGGCCATGGCATGAAATTTTTTTGAATTCTCCTCACCAACCTTGATGTACCTAATAGTGCACCGCTGCTTCCAATATATATAGTGAAGTTTTAACAGATGTTCATAGTGTAACTTCACGAATTTCCGGAAGTTGAATTCCGGCCGTGTTAAAGGTCGCACTTCCTCCAGCTGATCAAAGTGCAGAATCACCTTTGAACAATCAACAGTAAGCTTTTTGATGTACGATAATTTTTTGCTCCAAATTTTCAAATCGTACCGCAGTTGCTTAAATTTCCTTGTGATAACCGCGGAAGCAGAAAGATCAGAGAAAACAGGTGCATTCCAGGACTTAGAGACACAATCCATGGACCCCGGCATATCCAACCAGAAATTTTCAAACCGAAAAATCTTGGCCGCAGGAATGGTAGTGTCAATGGACACCACACAAGGCACGTGGTCAGAGGAAGTTCTGGCTAGTGGTGTAACCACAGTGTTTGGGTAGTGTGAAATCCAATCAGCAGTAGTGAAGAACCAATCGAGTTGCTCAAGCAGGGGGTTCTGCTGCATATTAGACCAGGTAAAGCTCCGTCCCTTCAAGGGCAGCTCCAAAAGTCCCAGGTGACCAATTATTTCGTTGAATAGAAAGATATCATTGGTATCACCACCTGGAAGGTTTCGGTTGTCCAAAGATCTGATGAAATTGAAGTCCCCCAACAAGAGCCAATTTTCATCCGGTGGAATTGGTAGGTGATAAAGCCAACTAACAAAATCATCCCTAGGCTGGCCCTCACATGGCCCATAGACACTGGTTAGGGTCCATTTTTCAGAATTCTGTAACGACTGGAAAGAGACGATAACACCAAACCTCTGAATATCCACAAGCTGACCATGAAAGATCGAGGAATTCCAAACAACGAGGATCCCACCAGAGGCTCCAACAGAAGGGGGGAACGCAAATTGATCAAACCGCCTAGGGCAAAAGGATCTAATCGTACGGATATCAAAGCTCTCACATTTAGTTTCTTGCAGACAAATAACAGAACATCTGCTCTCCTCAATCTTGGCACGGAGGTCACGCTGTCGAGCCTCAGAATTGAGCCCTCGCACATTCCAACAGAGCACATTCCAGTTGCGAAAATAGCAATTATCCATAAAAAAACAACGCAGGGATATAGTTGCAGATCCAGCTGCTTAACAGCATGGACATAAACGGACCACATGTTGCAATAACAGTAACCAAGTGTTGCAGACAGTCACTGAAAACAAAAAAAGAGCACAAAAGCAAAAGCGCCCAACCTGCCAGGAATCTTCGTGGGCCATCAAGCATCATGTGAACCATCACCTTCTTCTGCAGGATTGGGAGAAGCCATAAGCTTCTCCACTGATAACTCGGCTGGATCGATGCCCAAAGCCACTCCAATGGCCTGCAGCGTCGGAATAGGCGTCGGAGGTGGGAGACGGAGCATGCTGGGCTCATCGTCAAGTCGAAGCTTCTTGGCCTTCGGGCGACGCTGGGGGGCAGACCTCGGAGGAATGGCAGAGACGGGCTTCATGCCTGTCCTCTTGGCAGCACTGCGCGTCATGCGTTGAATGGAGAAGTCGGAAACTGGCTCCACAAGCGTGATAGAGCGCCTTGAGCGTGCAGACTGACGTGGTCGCTTACCCAGCGGAGAAGGTGTAACCGAAGAAAACTGAAAGTCCTCTTGAGAGACCTGGTAAGTGGAGCACGAGTGATCGTCAGATGTCAACTCCTCAATGACCACCGAGGAGCTGGGTCCAGGGACGGAGACATCAGGCGGAGCAGAGAAAAGCTGATACTTCACTTGCAGATCGGCAGACCCAAATTTGATTTGTAGCAACAGCGCAGAAGAACTAGGGAGGCAGGCTGGTATATCCTTGATGAAGAATTCAGGTAACAAAGTCTTGAAAGATCTCTCCCAGATCATGGTCGGCGGCAGAACTGGTCCATAAAAAACCCGGACCAAGCCAAGATGAATCGGCTCCAGCTGCACAATTGGTGGGGCTTGTAGAGGCTGCTGGACCTCAGCCATATCCTCATCGTCAGAAGAATCTGCAGATGGGTTCAGAATCATAGAATCCTGGTCTTGGACAGGTTGGACCTCTTGATGATGCTGCTGATGGTCAGGCTGAATCTGCTCCTCCCATGGGCCCCATCCTGCTCCTTGCGGCACATTGTCAGCCCAGCCCGCCCCCTCATTCTGCCCTTGAGGAGGGCCCGGAGGAACAGCGTTCCATCCCAAAGCAGGGTATGGAGGCATTGCCCAAAATGGCTGCGGCACTTGAACTCCAGGCAATGGGTGGGGGTTCCCATTTAGAGGCATTGGGTCCTCATCCGCTGGGATCATGGCACCAGCGAATTCCCCTGACGGGATATAGCAACCAGCAGACCAAGAAACCATGAGTCCCCCAATTGGCAAATTCCCGAAACGTGACCGAACGAGGAACTAGCGCAAGGTCGGGGAACGAGGCACAGACCAAAGCTCGAACCTTGCGCCGGTCAGTACTATTCCAGTAGTGAAACTGCCCAAAAGAGCCAACCATATCAGCAATGCACTGCGTATTCCTGTAGTCTAAAGGGATGCCGATGAACATCAACCACCCCGTCCGCTGACCATGAATAGCACGAAAACCTTCACCCTGATTATGCGGAATAAAACGGACAAAAAACTCGTTGCCATCATCATCAATCCCTAAGGGGAACGGTGGATGCAGAGTGAAAGAGCCCCGGACAACTGGATCTTCCATCTCAAACAGACCACCTCCTTGATACCAAGTCTGAGCAGAAAGAACTGGAACATGCATCACTTGAACTAGAAAATCAAGAACCTGCTGGCGACGGACCCCAACTAGCTCTGGAGGCGGGATCGGCTCCACAATGACCACCATGTACTTCTCATGCGCTCGGGGCGGCGGGACGGCCGGCGTGTAGAAGGTGCGAGGTAGACGATCTGCTCCGCCATCTTCAATGTCAAAGCCCGCAGGGATAAAGCGATGTGGGTCAATCTCAAACACCACCATTGAAGGCTGCAGAGCAGGAGCCGGACCAGAGCTGCGGGAAGCGTGGGCGTGCTCGTGAGGGCGGTCCGGCGGCGATGGTGGCGGCGGAGAAGCAGATGGGGTTTTCTCCGGAGGCGTTTGGTCTCGGGAAACTGGAGAGGCAGGGGGAGAATCCTCTGTTCGGTCCCGCTTCCCAAAACCCGGCGATGGGACTTTAGGCACCCAGACGGATAAGTGAGGCGGCTTGCCGGTGCAATTTTTTTAACGTGTCCCGAACGAAAACAATTACGGCACCGGATCGGATTCGTGCATGTCTCTGATGTGTGGCGCATAGCCAAGCAATTCTGACAGTCCCAATAGCTCGCAGCCATCTCTTCAATCATAACATCAAAACTTTGCAGGTCTCGGATAATATCCTCAGGAGACGAAGCCCTAGAGGCCATAGGTGATGGGCTGCCACTCTCGTCATCTGACAAACATATGGGCTGCACCCTGGAGCCCAACTGAGGAATATGGCCTGGTAGAGGCGGTTGAGCGGGTACGGTAGAATCCAAACCTTCCAATGTGAAAACTAAACGGCCACCCGAAGTTCCAGGGTTTAAACGGGCAGGAGATAAACCCTCCGGGGAAGGCGAGATTGTTCCAAACTGAATCGCTAGCCTTGCCGGCGGTGGGGTGGTCGCCGGAGAAAGATCATCCACATCCTCATGAGACGAGACACGGTAGCCCGCTGCTCGGACCGTGGCCACCTCATCGGTAGACGGGCCATAGCTATAGCCCTTACGCGCTGGGTACTGCATGAATGTTGCAAACATAGCATGCTTCTTAGGAAGAGATCTGGCCGCGCGAGCACGGAGAGAAGATTTGGCCGGAGGAAATTTCATGGCCTCTAAACCAATACGAGCTCTCCTCTTAGAGGGGCTGACTAAAACCCATTCCTCTTGGCATTCAGATTGCCAAAGACGGAATTCCTTCTACCAATCCGGGCCACCATGACCCCAGAGGTGGAAAAAACACTTGAACTGATCGCAGACAAAACTCTGCTGGTGCAGAATGAAAAAACCCACCTCCTTGCAAGAAACGTTGAAAGAGTAGACGCCATGGTAAAGAAAAGATACCTTGAGGTGGGAGCAATAACCTCCGATGGCCGCCTCAAGAGTGAACCCCACAGTTTCCTCATCAAGCCGGAAGGTGTGTCGTGCAAAAGAGACGACCATAATGAAATGGCCCGTGTCTTCAGATGGATGCACCGATCTGTTGAAGGTGCGTTGGATCTCAGACGCCAACTTCATCCCCGGGGAGAAATCCAATCCCAAGGAGAGCGCAGCGTGAACCGCCATGAGGAAGATGACAACCAGAGGCGAGAGGAAGAGACGCCGGGAAAGATGAGCCGATCAGATGGCAAAACCCACGGAGGGATGTGGGGATCGCCGGCGATGTGGGGTGGCTAGGGTTAGGGTGGCGGTGGGGAGGTGGGAGTCGCCATCCTAGAAATTGTTTGTAGGGTACGAACCTTTGCGATAGTCCTCGAGGTCCTTGGTATATCATTCTTCCAAATACCATGAACCATTCTTGGCAGGAGTTCTTTTAAACCAAAAGGTCACGACCAGAGTGCTCTTGACGAGTTCTCCATTCAAATTGTGAACCTGCCAGTCCTTCTTCTTCTGCATGGGTTAGCCGGAAGAAATATGTTGAACTTGTTTGACATACTAAATCTATGCACCCACAACTCAGAAAATCATATGTTCTTTTGGGTTGTCCCTCCTTAGATATTTCTGGCCCTCGTCTATCAATTGATAGTCAAGAGTATGCGTGCATTCGTTCATCGATGCCTATTACCCTTGTGGTCTGTCAAGCCATTCTTTTCCAGAATGACCAGGAGAAACAAACTCCAGTACCTTATCCATTTCCAGGTTTGGGTCAAAGTAGTTGTGCTCCGCAGATCAAAATGTCAACCAAGCTTTTGTTCTGTTCTACCCTGAAGTATTACCCACTTTTATGTCAGAATGTCATGTGAATTGCACCATCTCTTATGAATTCTTGATGCAGTGATACTTCTCGCCATCATTGTTTCATTCCTCGATTCCGTGTTATTGTAACCGGAATGCCGACAAGTGACTGTGATGCGTGAAATCAATACTCCTAGCAACTCCGTTGCTTGGTAGTAAATGGACAATATTCTCATTCTTAGCGTGTTGGTTATTGAATCATCATCCTAAGATTTATCGTGCTACCTAGTCCTTATTTCCGGTGCACTCTTCGATCAATGAGTTAGGATTATTCAATCCCTTGCTTATTTGATCAGATCGTCTTGCTTTGAAAAGCAAGATTGTTCTCGAGCTTAGTAACATATCGGTGGTTCGTGATGTTCCGAATATCTTCTTGGAAGTATCACCAGGTTGTCCCATGACTGTTATGTTGAGTTCGTGATCATGTTGGTTTTCCTCCAAACCACCCATTCTCCAAGAATCTGTGTTGGATACCCCTGAGCTAGTTGGTTAAGCCAAACAACAACTTGGAGAGTTGGAAGATAAAAACTTGTCTGACTTAGCTCATGTTAAGGGATATCTTTTTGTGTGTGTGTGTGTTGAAGAAAGATGATATCTCCATAGATTGGTCCTCGTGATCAGTTATTGGATCTATTGCCTTGTCAAAACTTTGACTTGAGTATGGGCTATCATCAAGTCAAATCAGAACCAACGATGTTCGTAATGTTGTCTTACTCGTGGTTGATCCCTCGAGCATGCACCATTACATCTTTTGGTCTGACCAATGCTATCACCGTGTTCACATGATGGTGGAAGTCCAGTGATATGGAAATTCCGATGAGTTGCTGTTGAGCCCATCAACGGCATTTTATCTCCTCCATGATTCATGTTGAACATCAAGCTAGTATTGGAAACTTCTGTAAGCATTATCTTCGTGTTTCGTTCATGAAGCCTATGTTTGGATGAAAGGAGTGACTTCCTTTGATTCACGTGCATTAGATGTAAGTTGCCGCCGTGAATTCGAGAAAGTTTGTTTTTGCTTCCTTTGGAATCATCCCAAGTCAGTCATGCCCGTGCGAAGTATTCTATGGTCTGATAGACTGATCATCTTCATCCCATATGTAATCCCTAGCACACCAAGCCACTGATTGATTTGTTCAAGGAAAATAAGTTCTTAAGTGCTAATCCTTAAGGACCCAAAGGTACATGCATAGGACTTCGCTCTCCGCAATGATGGTTCCCAATCGGAACTCGGTAGTGTTGCGTTGTAAGACTACTATGTGGTCATGCTTGTCTTGACAACGTGTTCACATGTATGTAGCAGAACAAGCTCATGTTTTGGAGCTTGCTATCATAGTTCATCTCCCGAGAATCTCGCAACGCCATCTCGTCGATTTGCGTTGCAATCTTTCATTTTTCTCTCTAGACTGGATAAGTCTGGAATATCCTGAGACCAACCAAATCTGAATCTCAGGCAGATATGATGGTTGGAACATTCCCAACATCTACATTTGGATTCCCAGCTTGCACCGCCATTGTGCCAATTCCCATGGGCTGCCCTCTCGGTAATTGTTGTTTAGGATCATCTTCAAAAGTGGTCCTACCATGGGTCCCATCCATTCCCGATGATAAGCAAAATCATCCATCGCGTTGTCTTCAACAAGGTAGTCCACATCATCCATTCGAATCCGGATATGCCATTCCTTTGAACTCCGCCAAACGATCGATTGTGATTGCCTTAGGCTGGTATAAAGAGTTTCAATGATCTAGATATCAAAAGTAATTCTTTTTTCCATTTAAGGGAATAAATCTACGAGTCACCTCCCCCAAGGTGCCCCGTTATGGGATCATGGCAATTATTTCCTCGCCACCTTGACACCATCCACCACCTCTCTAAGCGTGGAATTGTTGCCCACCAAATCAAACCTCGTTGTTTGTTCTTCCATCCCTCTCGATGTGTATTGTGTGTCAACTCGAGATGTTTCAACATCTCATTCCGCAAGTTGATCTTGTATAGCTCGATCTTCGAGAAGATCAATCCTAGTAGAGTTTCTTTCCGTCATCATCGCGTGGATGAGGATCTCAAAAGCGAGGATGTCAAGATCAACGTATGCAACGAATCAACAACCTTATGAGGTGCAACCTGGATCGCGAATATTGTGTTGGTCTTGTGTCCCTCTGTCTTCTTACCTCACGACTTGAATCTCGGGACGAGATTCTTGTTTAGTAGGGGTGAGTTATCACATCCCTAGATCTAGTTTGCACTAGGATAGCCCTTCATGTGTGCATCATGTCTAATTTTTTTTCTTTTCCTAAACTTGAAATGGGGACTAACAAACCCCAACACCCCCTTTGAAATACTAGGTTTCAACAATTGGAATTTCAATGAACCCAAAATGCCCTTCATAAATGTTCACCATCTTTGGTCCTGGCTAAACCCTCTCCCAAAGTTGGTTTCATATTTTTGGAGGCTATTCTGGATTTTTGCACCTAGCCATAAGTATTTGCATTTGGGCAATTTAAATCCTATAGATATTTTAAAATGCCCAAATAATCTTGAAGGTATTTTTAGGCTGTTGAGAATATTTTCAGAAAGTGCTCAGGAATATTTTCAGGATTTATGAAATTGATTTGGTATTTTAAACTAAATCAAAACAAACCTGCAAAACAGAAAAACAGAAAGAATTAGGAAAGGCAGAGAGATAGGGACTAACCTGGACGGCCCAGCACTGTGCGGCCCGCTGGCCCACAGTGCTAGTCACCACCAACCTTGCGCCAGAAGGACGCCGCGCGCGTGCTCGCCGCGTGCCGGCACGCGCCCGAGCCACCTCCTGCTTCCGCCGACGCTGGAGGCCTGCAGCATACGCCACGCAACCCTTCGACCCCACTGGCCTATCCACTTCTCCTCTCCCCTCCTCTGCTCTCTCCCCGCAGCGCACCCGAGCGCGCCTGTCGCCGCCGTTCGCCATTGCCGCGACCACAGCCTTCCCCGCGCCTCTCCGACGTAACCACGAGCTCCGCCACAACGTCGTCGTCCTCTCCATCGAGTCACGTGGCGCCAGAAGCTCTGCTGCATCTCCAACGCCGCCGATTTCGACCTCGGGTGCCGGTGATCCCCACCGTCGTTTCGCCGGACCCCGTGCCTCCCCTGCCTCACCAGCAGCACCAGAAGAACCGCGGTGAGCCGTTGCACCGTTTCCCCCATGCCTCGTTGCCTGATTCGCCCCCTAGCCGCATCAACCACCGGAGCCGAGCGCTCCCCGGCGCCGGCCATGTCACCGCCGCGGTTGCGACACCCGCACGTCGCACCAGAGCACGTAGACGTGCTCAGCGCTTCCTCAGGAAGCCGCAGGCCCCACCAGTTCACCTCGAAACGCGCTGTAGCGCCTAACCCGTCGGTGCCCGAGCTCCGGCCGCCGCCGCGAGCTCGCTTCCGAGGAGCTCGGTCCACCCCAGCTGCTCCCGCTTGCCCGTTAGATGTGCACGACCGCCAGCTCTCCGTAGGACCCAACCGCGCCCCAAGCCATGCCCTGTAGCGCGAACCCGATGCGTCTCCGCCGCTCGGTTTGGTCGTCGCCGGCCCAACTCTGCTGAGGTGGCGTGGCGTCATTAGCCTGAGGCTAATTACCGTGCTAACCTTGCCCTGTGTCACTAACAGACCGGCCCCACCATGCTAATTAACCACGGGGTAAACCCCTGTTTAGATTTGACCTAACCACAGTGGCCCACGCGTCAGCTTTGACCATGCTGACGTGGCCGTTGACTGGGCCCACACGTCAGCAATCCTAGCCAGTACCGTGACACTGACCAGTGGGACCCACTGGTTAGGTTTGACCCAGGGCAGCCCTGTTGACCCTGCTGACGTCACAGTGCTCACGCAATAACTCATTTTCTGGGTTTATTATTATTCAGGAAATTTCAGAAAATGCCCTAAACTTCTAAAATTCATAGAAATTCAACCATAACTCAGAATGAAATAAATTATATATGAAAAATGATCAGAAAAATCCAATCTATCCATCTGTACTGGTTTCATGCATGCATAAACAACTTAACCTTGCTGTTTAGCTCAAAACATGTTAATGCACTTTATAAACCCATAACTTGAGTTTGCATTTGAATCTTTGATTCAAATGAGCTCAAACCACCCTAGTTGTAGATGCATTAGCCCAACACACTCATTTTGCCATGTCATATCATGCATCATATTGTTGCATTGCATTGATTGTGCTTTCTCTCTATTGCCGGTACTTGTCCCCTCTCAGTACACGTGTTCCGACGATGAGTTCGATGACACCGATGAAGAGATATACTATCTTCAGAAGTGCCAGGCAAGCAAAACCCCCTTGTTCATTCCGATACAATCCCACTCTCTCGCTCCTGCTCTTTTTTACTGTATTAGGACAACAACGATTCAACTGTTACATGTTGCGGTAGTTGAACCCCTTTCCTCTGCATGACCTGTCATTGCCACAGTAAATAGATGAAACCCACTAGCATCAGTAGGAATTGTTTGAGCCCTGATGTGCCTACTCATTCATGCTTGTTTGTCATGCCTGCTACTGCTTAGAGTTGAGTCAGGTCTGATTCATCGGGGATGAATTGGAATGGTGATGAACATGTCCTACTGTGTGTGATCTAAGTGTGTGAACACGATTTGGTAAAGGTAGCGGTGAGAGGCCATGTAGGAGTACATGGTGGGTTGTCTCATTGAAACCGTCCTCAGGAACTGAGTTCTGTGTTTGTGATCCATGAAACAGCTACTACCATGCATTGGGCCCTGAAATATGACCCCGCTCGACTTCTTAACCACCCTAGTCCTCTGTCCAGGAGTTGCAAGTAGTTTCTGGTGTTTGTAGTATGCTGGAGGCCGTGCGCAGCGCTGACCCGAGGGGTGGGCTATGATGCAGTAGGCACGTGGCCCGGTGTACTAAGCACCCGTTTGGTGTCTCGAGAACCCTGCACACATCGTTTGGGGCCCTTGAGGACACCCCGGCCGGATTTCCTTGCGGATGGAACCCGAATAGGTGATAAACCTGGACTAGAGACTTGAGTGTTTAGGTAGGTCATGGTCTACACCCACGTCGGCTTTCGGTTGAAGTCTGCCGAGCACATGTCGTGTGCAGACGCTAAGTGGTGGAAACATGTATAAAGAAGTACACCCCTGCAGGGTTAATATGATTTATTCGAATAGCCGTGTCTGCGGTAAAGGACTTCTGGGTTGCCTATACAGTTCATAGACATGTGAAAGTGGATACTCTAAAATGTGCAAGATAAGCGTGAGTGCTATGGATGGCGTTCTCGTAGGGAGACGGGAGCGGATCCATAGTGGTGTATTGATATGGTGAATATGTGGACTCGTGTGCGCCACCTCAAAAGAGTTGCTTGGAGTCGTAGTTCAGGTTAGCCACTGAGTCAAAGCTGGCTTGCTGCAGTTAAGCTCCACTCTTTGTTGATACCGATGCATATGTAGTTAGTTCTGATGTAAGTCTTGCTGGGTACATTTGTACTCACATTTGCCTATTTTATGTTTTGCAGAGAGATGTCAGTCTCGCTAGTAATTCCGCGTGGACTTAGACATTTAGCTTGTTACCTCAGCTAAGATCTTGTGCCCTCGGCAGGGTCTTGTAGATAGTCAGGCTTCTCAGCCTTCTTCATTTGTAGTTGTCTGTACTCAGACAAGTTAAGCTTCCACATGTGCTTGTTGTTTGTATGCTCTGTATGTTGGGGTCATGAGACCCATGTTTATAATACTTGGCTCCTCAGAACCTAATGAATAAATACTTGAGTCGTAGAGTTATGTTGTGATGCCATGTTGTATTTACACATATCGAGCATATTGTGTGTATGATTGAAATGCTTGGTATGTGTGGGATCCGACAACCTAGTTATTTATCCTTGGTAGCCTCACTTATGGGGAAATGTAGTCTTGTGCTTCCATGAGCCATAGTAGTCCGCTACAGCCCGGTTCACCGGAGTCCTGCTAGCCCAGCACTACTGCTCCGGAACACTTGACTGGCCGGCATGTGATTCACTTCGTTCCTGTGTCTGTCCCTTCGGCGAAATGTCACGCGGTCACATCCAGAGTCCTGCCTAGCCTGCTACAGCCCGGTTCACCGGAGTCCTGTTAGCCCAGTGCTATAGCCCGAATTCGCACGCTGCTAACCGACATGCTCGATGTTGATTCATGTATGCCTGTCCCCGTAAGTTAGTGCCACTTTGGGTTCACGACTAGTCATGTCAGCCCGGGTTCTCTGTCATATGGATGCTAGCGACACTATCATATACGTGAGCCAAAAGGCGCAAACGGTCCCGGGCCATGGTAAGGCAACACCCGTGGGAATACCGTGCGTGAGGCCGCAAAGTGATATGAGATGTTACCGGCTAGATTGATGTGACTTGGAATCGGGGTCCTGACAGCCCTGAAGAACTCACGTCAGGAGATGGAAACAACACCCAAGAAGCCATAGCGGTACGGTACTTACACGTCGATGGCGATGTACTTCCTTCGCTTCAGTGGCCCGAAAATGCTGTTGCCGCTTGGGGACCCCTTCCTCTTGCGGAGCTCCTCGAAGTCCACGTAAAGCCGGCCGAAACGCTGGGTGTGGCGGCCAGCGCGGGGCGAGGCCGAGGAAGAGCTTGGAGGGACAACTTCAGGGATGCCCGGTTGCGGTGAACAATCGGGTGCCGTATCACCACGACCTCGCGAGCTTTCTAGGGCTATGACCTCGGGAGTCGCAAGCTGCGTCACCTCGGTAACCGACGCCGTAGGGGAAGGATGACGAGCTCCCGAAGACGATGCCCCAGGATCACCAGGCGGCACAAGATCCTCAACACTCGAGCCGCCGGCCTCCGTCGGAGCTTGCGCCCCTACGCCCACACTTGGGGCGAGCTCGGCGCCAGCGGCAAGGAAGGGAACCACGTCGATGGGGTTCTTGCGGGGCCCCACCAGGCCGATCGGGCGCAGGCCCCACTCATCAAAGGAGGGCATGCTCGCGGCAAATTCGGCTTTGTTCTCGCAGCGGTATAGCAGACAACTCTTCCTGGGCATATCGTCCGGCAGAGGGACACCCATCAAGACCGTAAGCACCGTTTGCCGCGTCGTAAGAGGAAGCACCTCCTCCTGAAACCTCATATGGTCCTGACTGCTGAGAAAGGCCCACGTCGGGCGGGAATGGCACTGAAGTGGAGCGACTCGGCGCTTGACGAACTCCTTCACCATCATAGGCACTGTCATGCCACGGTCCTTCAACCTCCTGAGCCTGAGCCAGATGGGGGCGAGATGAGGCCTCGCGACCCTCTGGTGGCCCCAACTGGAGTTGGGAACAGCAAGCCCTGGCGAAGCATGGAGAAGGGGGCTGAGCACACCGGCATCGACAAGCACCCATCGTGTCTGAAACTCGCGCATGGACGGAGGAAGCTCAAAGTCGATCCCCGCGCCCACTGTCGCAGTCGCAGCTTGGAAGCTCACGCACCCCGAGCTCTGCCGAGGGTCAGCTAGATGCAATGAGAAGAAATGGCGGAGGAGGGCCACCGAAGGAGCGATGCCCACCATGGCTTCGCACACAAAGGCGAAGACGGCGAGAAGAGTCACAGATTGAGGGTCGAGATGCAGCATGTGGATCTGATAATGCTCGAGCACCGCGTTGAAGAAGGCGGAGAATGGGGGAATCAGGCCAGCCCAAAGGGCATCTAGGAAGATTGGGACCTCAGTTGCTGCCCGGGCAATGCGAGTGCGAGACGCGGGCCAAGCCACCATCTCCCCCACTCGTTGAAACTGGAAGCAAGCATGGGGCGCACCTTGTCCATGGCCTTGTCGTTGAGCACCCAAGGTCGGCCGAGCACAGGCTCGAAGGAGGGAGGCGCACATGGCGAAGGCAGGGGTTTCTTCCCCTTGTCTGCCCGTCCCCGCGACATAGCAACAAGGCAAGCAGGGCGCACATCAAATTGGAGGGGAGGAGTAGAGTCTCGAGGAAGCAGGGAGATTGGGGGAACCAGGCGTGGGCGAAGGAAGAATAACTATGTAGGCTGCGGGGGCCGCATAGCCAGGCGGATTCAAAGGCAGCATGGGGAAGCGGAGACGCCCACGTCCAATCAACTGCCATGCGTCGACCAAGGCCGCAGGCTTTTGGGGCCCGCGGCGCTCCGCACTTGACCTTTGGCTTCGCCTCGAAGCCAAGCCCGAGCGCGCCTTGGGCCCAGGGGCAACTGTCAGCATTCTGGGAACGGGGGTCCCCAGACTTGCCTGCCTGCAGCCCACAGCGTGGCTGCGCTAGCAGGCCTGTACGGCCCATCTTCATCAACAAGGCAAACAAGAACCTCGCGAGGGGCCAAGCCTCGTGAGGCGGACGACGCAAGACCTCCTCAGGAGCTGCCTCTCCAGGCTGCCTCGCGAGGACCGGAGATATCAAGGCGGGGCGAACCTCGCGAGGGTCTCGTGATGTGATCCATGACGATCGACACCTGGTGAGCGCCAGGCGGGCGCCAACACGTGCAACATCCTTGTTTCCTCTTTGGTGCCAAGGGAGCAGGCGCAGGCACGGAGTACCGAGGCATCAAGCAAAGGTTTCCTTATCGGTGCAACGATACCAAGACCAGCAGGCCAGCAGGACGGAGGTCACCATGGAGCCCAAGATGGCGTCATCACCAGAGCCTTTCGCAGGCGAAGACCGCTTTTGTCAGGATAGCCTGTACTCGTTGTCCCCTTTCAAATTGGCCGCCATTGTTGGCTCCCTTCCCGCTCAATATTTGGGAAGAGGACCGGGGCCTATATAAGTAGAGCTAGCCACCACAGTAGAGGCAGGTGGAACTCATTCGGAGACATCTCACCCACACAAGTTCGACAAGAACAAGAACACCTCAACCTCAGGAGGTTCTTCCCACTTGTACTATTCATCATCAGCCCAAGAGGCAATCCACCACGACACACTGGAGTAGGGTATTACACCACAATGGTGGCCCGAACCAGTATATATCTCATGTCTTTCTGTGTTGCTAGTTTGTCGAGTTCATCCGCGAGATCTTAGCGAGCTAGGGCGTGGATCAGTAGGAGGGAAAGAACTTCGCGCGCACCCTAGAGTTTGAACCTTAAGGGTTTTGCCGGAACCCCAAATCTGACACCTTCGCAGAGGGAAGCAGAGGTTGTCATGTGCTTTTAAGGTTGGATGCATCAAATCTTAGTGCAAAAGAACGTCACTTTATATTGTCACTTGTGATATGGACCTTTATTATGCAGTCCATTGCTTTTATTGCTACCATATCACAAGATCGTATAAAGCTTATTTTCTCCACACTAATAAATCATACATATTTAGAAAGCAATTTTTATTACACGCAACATGACAACTTACCTGAAGGATCTTACTCAATCCATAGGTAGATATGGTGGACTCTCATGGCAAAACTGGGTTTAAGGATATTCAGAAGCACAAGTAGTATCTCTACTTGGTGCAAAGAATTTGGCTAGCATGAGAGGGAAAGGTAAGCTCAACATGTTGGATGATCCATGACAATATACTTTATTTTAGATATAAGAAAACATAAACCATTACATTGTCTTCCTTTTCCAACATCAACTCTTTAGCATGTCATACTTTAATGAGTGCGCACAATCATAAAAGATGTCCAAGATAGTATATTTATATGTGAAAACCTCTCTTTCTTTATTACTTCCTATTAATTGCAACGATGACCAAAACTATGTTTGTCAACTTTCAACAACTTTTATTCATCACACTCTTTATATGTGAAGTCATTACTCTCCATAAGATCAATATGATCTCTTTACCTCTTTTTATTCTTTCTCTTTTCTTTTATTCCCTCAAGATCATAGCAAAATAATCAAGCCCTTGACTCAACTAAGCTTTATTATATATGGCTCATGGACTCGATTACATACAAGGATCATAAGGCAAAACTCAAAACTAAATCACACTAAAACTTTATTCTACTAGATCAAGATATTACCAAAAGGATCAAACTAAGAAAAACGGTAAATATAGGAGTGTGATGGTGATACGATACAAGGGCACCTCCCCCAAGCTTGGCAGTTGCCAAGGGGAGTGCCCATACCCATGTGATTATGTCTCTTTCTTCGGAGGTGGTGATGTGATATTCTTGGCGATAATTGAGGGAGTCCTGGATTAGGGGGTGCTCGGACGGCCGGACTATATACTTTAGCCGGACTGTTGGACTGTGAAGATACAAGATTGAAGACTTCGTCCCGTGTCCGGATGGGACTGTCCTTGGTGTGGAAGGCAAGCTTGGCAATACGGATATGTAGATCTCCTCCCTTGTAACCGACTCTATGTAACCCTAGCCATATAGACACCGGAGGGTTTACTCCGTAGGACAACAACAATCATACCATAGGCTAGCTCCTAGGGTTTAGCCTCTACGATCTCGTGGTAGATCAACTCTTGTAATACTCATATCATCAAGATCAATCAAGCAGGAAGTAGGGTATTACCTCCATCGAGAGGGCCCGAACCTGGGTAAACATCGTGTCCCCCGCCTCCTATTACCATCCGCCTTAGACGCACAGTTCGGGACCCCTACCCGAGATCCGCCGGTTTTGACACCGACATTGGTGCTTTCATTGAGAGTTCCACTATGCCGTCACCGTAAGACTTGATGGTTCCTTCGACCATCGGCAACGATGCGATCCAGGGTGAGGTTTTCCTCCCCGGACAGATCTTCGTATTCGGCGGCTTCATACTGCGGGCCAACTCGCTTGGCCATATGGAGCAGATCGAGAGCTACGCCCCAGGCCATCTGGTCAGGTTCGGAAACTTGAACTATACTGCCGACATCCGCGGAGACTTGATCTTCGATGGATTCGAACCTATATCAGGTGCGCCGCACAATCACGACGAGCACGACTTAACTCTGCCGTCGGACAGTGTTCGGGAGATCACACCTACAACTACTCCGGCCCTCAATCCGGAACAAATTGCACCATCTAAGGACGGGTGGATAGACCCCGCCACGGATGCCGCACTCTCAGTGGCGATAGAGCCGAATACTGACTTCACCCCCTACGAGAGCCGTGTTGCCGAACCATTGGATTCGTCTCTGGCCACGGGCTCCGAGCCGCCTGCGTCCGTGCCTATCGAATCCGATTGGGCACCGATCATGGAGTTTAACTCCGCGGATATCTTTCAGCACTCGCCTTTTGGCGATGTGCTAAATTCATTAAGGTCTCTCTCCTTGTCAGGAGAACCTTGGCCGAACTACGTCCGGCTAGAACGGGATGCGGACGACGAAGAAATTCGCTCCCCACCCACCACCCACTTAGTAGCCATTGTCGACGATTTAACCGACATGCTCAATTTCGACTCCGAAGAAATCGACGGTATGGACAACGATGCAGGAGACGATCAGGAACCACCGCCTACAGGGCGCTGGACAGCCACCTCATCACACGATATATACATGGTGGATACACCCAAAGAAAACAATGATGAGGAATGTAAGGATGCAGCGAAGGATAGCTCGCTCGAGAAGCAACCAAATCGACGGCGTAGGCGCCCCTCCAAATCCCGCCTCGGCAAAAACAGCGATTACAGCGCAAGAGAAAATAACACCCCGGTCGACTCTAGAGGAGACGACAACATTGACCCAGCGATAGAGCAGGATGAACCGGCGAACGGCGAACATAGTACGGAGCAGCTGTTCGAACACGTCGACGCCGAGGATAAAGCTCATCAACCTCTCTCCGGTGAGGAAAACAGTCCGGACGATGACGCACACGTCATCCCGGAAAGGCACTTGGAACAAGAGAACCTCCGTAGAAGGCTTATTGCCACCGCGAGGAGTCTGAAGCAGCAGAAGCAAAGGCTTAAGGCCGCGCAGAATACGCTAAACAGCAGATGGAACAAAGTGCTCGACACTAAAGAAAAGTATGGTGGTAGTTGCCCCACAAAGAGCTATCCAAAGCGCAAGTTGTTGCCTGAGTTCGATGATGAGGCCGTAGAGCCTACACAGCCGAAGAACAAAACGGCCGATCAGCCGGATTGACCACCTCGTGGCCGCGATAGGGTGGCTAACGGGGCTGCACATAAGTCGACTCACGATTTATGTGAGGACTTGCGCCAAAAATCCGGTATGACCAGGTCCATCTATGGATCTAGGAAGCGTGCTCCGGCACAAAATCAAAACCGAATACTACAACCGTCCGAACGCCACGATACATCCAAATACAGGGGTGCCGCAAACCCCCTATGCTTCACCGATGAGGTACTGGATCATGAATTTCCAGAGGGATTCAAGTCCGTGAACATAGAGGCGTACGACGGAACGACAGACCCTAGGGTCTGGATCGAGGACTTCATCCTCCATATCCATATGGCTCGCAGAGACGATCTCCACGCCATTAAATACCTGCCCCTCAAGCTGAAAGGACGAGCTCGGCACTGGCTGAAGAGCCTCCCCGAAAATTCAATAGGAAGTTGGGAGGAGCTTGAGGATGCTTTTAGGGCCAATTTTCAAGGGACTCATGTCCGACCTCTGGACGCAGACGATTTAAGTCACATAATTCAACAGCCCGGAGAGTCAGATCGAAAGCTTTGGAATAGATTTCTCACTAAGAAGAACCAAATCGTCGACTGCCCAGACGCCGAAGCCTTAGTAGCTTTCAAACACAGCGTTCACGATGAATGGCTCGCTAGACACCTCAGCCAAGAAAAACCAAGGACAATGGCAGCCTTAACAAGCCTCATGACCCGCTTTTGCGCGGGCGAAGATAGCTGTCTGGTTCATAGTAGCACCAGCGACCCAGGCACATCTGAAGTTAGGGATGGTAATTGAAAACCACGATGCAGTAAAAGCAAGCGTCGAAATAACGAAGACAGCCCAGCCAACACGGCGGTAAACGCCGGATTCAGGGGCTCTCTACCTGGTCAGCGGAAGAAGCCTTTCAAAGGCAACAGAGATGGACCGTCCAGCCTCAACAAGATTCTAGACAAATTATATCAGATTCACGGCACCTCCGACAAACCTGCGAACCACACCCACAGAGAATGTTGGGTCTTCAAGCAGGCCGGCAAGCTAAACGCCGAACACAAGGGGAGGGAGACACCAAGTGAAGACGAGGATGAGCCTCGTCAGCAAAACACTGGGGGACAAAAAAAATTCCCACCAGAGGTCAAAACCGTGAACATGATTCACGTAACAGAAAGAAAGGGCCAACATGCACTCCAAGACACATGCGCCGTAGAGCCCATCACCCCCAAGTTCAACCCTTGGTCGGCCCGCCCAATCACCTTTGATCGCAGGGATCACCTGACAAGTATCCGACACGGAGGATTGGCTGCCTTGGTGCTAGACCCAATTATTGACGGATACCATCTCACCCAAGTCCTCATGGACGGCGGCAGTAGTCTTAATATGATATATCAGGACACAGTCCGCAAACTGGGGATAGACCCGACAAGAATCTGCAAAAGTACTACTACCTTTAAAGGGGTAATACTAGGCCCAGAGGCCCACTGTACGGGCTCTCTAGTACTAGAGGTTGTATTCGGTTCCCCCGACAACTTCCGAAGGGAAAAGTTAACCTTCGACATCGCTCCATTCCGAAGCGGCTATCAAGCACTACTTGGAAGAACAGCTTTCGCTCATTTTAATGCAGTACCGCATTACGCTTCTCTTAAGCTTAAGATGCCCGGTCCACGTGGCATCATCATAGTTAGTGGAAATATTGAGCGTTCCTTACGCGCGGAAGAACGTGCGGTGGCTTTAACAGCCGAACACTAAACGGCCTCTCCAACCAGAATAAATGATCGGTCGTCAAGACCGCGGACACGGCTAGACGAGTCTGGCGCATTACTAGCTGTAACAGCTTAGATAAACCTGAGATTGGTTTGATGATTATACCCCCATAGGCGGTACCAGGGGCTTTCCACGTATAAAAAGGACTAGTTCGTCTCAACTTTACTTATCTTGAATTTTAATGGTTTATTTAGAATAACCAATTTTTCGCACGACAACTTTCACCTAAGTTCTTCTCTTTTACAGATGACAATCGTGCTACACCCTTCCAGGATACGGCACAACGGAGACACAGGCGCAGACGTGCAGCAGGGACCCGCTCAAAGGTTTCTTTTTAGATTAAGACCCTGTGTAAACCTTTTTTACTGTCTTTTGTTGCTTCACATCCTCCGGATACTCAGTATAACCGAGAAGGATGCTGACGTTATTGGAATTTCACCATGTCGGAATATTGCATGTACCTGGACACTCGGGGTTCATTATCAAGGGCATTGCTCAACCCGGTATATGTTATAAAAGACCGAATACCTTAGGGAATGTTCGGCGTCGCGAGTTTGGCCTTATATGCATCAGCTCCGAATCATGTCTTTGGTCAAATGTTGGGTTTGCCCGGCTCCCGTGTTTTGCTACCTTACGTTCCGCTCTATCGGCTAAGGTGGCACCGGGAGAACTACTGCGATTGTGCCCTGGTTCATCCGGACGAGCACCTCAGTAGAGAAAGCCGAAAATTGACTGTCATGATAAAGTGTGAGACTGGTCAACCACTCGAAGACTCATCGGAATCCTCGGGATTCCTCCGCATTAACGAAGGACCGGTTTTCCCGGTCATGAACATACGCGCACCGTATTCGGATAGTCACGGAAATACCAGGGGCTATATAGTAGCCCCACTGTCAAACTCCTATGGTTAAGTGAAAGTGTTCAAGAAATATAGTCCGATTGCCTCGTTCGCCGCGCTACCACCTCCTTAAAGGACCAAGACGTTGGATCAAGTGTGAAGATGCGCTTTTGCGAACACCCTCGCATTATATGCGTGGGGGCTGAAGCCGACGACTGCAAACTTTCAGGATATATATATATACATAAACGACCGCACAGGAGGCATAATAATACTTTGAGGCAAAAGTATAAACACAGGCTTTATAATTCAAATAACATTGTTCTTACAATGGGGATATATGTCACTAGGACATAATATTCTTCGAGCACTGAGCCTCTATTAAATGAGCGCCTTCAAGGACTTCTTCAAAGTAGTGCTCAGCCGATACTCAGCCTACGGCCGAACTCTGGGTTGCAATAGCGGTGGCCTCCATCTCTGCCCAGTATGTCTTGACATGGGCAAGAGCCATCCGCGCACCCTCTATGCACGCGACCTCTTTATAGCGTCGATATGCGGCACAGCACCAAGGAATCGTTGCACTAAGCCAAAATAACTATTCGGCCTTGGTCCTTCCGGCCAAAGATGATCCACAACAGACCTCATGGCAAGCCCAGACAACCTATGGAGCTCGGCCCACTCAGTCATTCGCTCATTTAACAGCAGCGGACGCACTAGAACATTGAACTGTGACCAGAACAGCTTTTCCACCTCATGATCTTTTTGATCTTTGAAAAACTCGGCCGCATCAGCAGCACTCGCTGCCAAATCCACATATGCGTCCGCAGAACTCCATAATTGATCAAGAGGGGCGTACTTAGGATCTCCGAACTTCGTCCGCAACAAAAAGGGCTTCCCAGCCGCGATATCTCTGGCTTGACCTAGCTCCTCCTTCGCCGCTATGATTTTAGAGCGGGCTTCCTTGGCTGCTACCATGGCCTTCTCCAGGTCCGTCATCTTTGTTCGGCTTTCCTTTTCAAGAAGCTCGTAACGGTCGGCGACATCTTTCAACTCAACAAACATCTTGGCTAGTTTATCCTTGCTTTGACAATGCGCAGCCTGTTCGGCTCTCAGCTCTTCGACCGCCTCTCGAGCGGCCGCATCACTCTTCCTGGCTTGTTCCTTGGCTCGGGAAAGTTCTGCCCGAAGGGTCTCCACGGCGGCAGCCCCATCTGCAGTCACAACATATTAAAGATACTAGCGTCATGCTCCTCTTAATATGTATTGATCACCGGAGAAAACACATACCCTGTGCCTCGTCAAGCCGCTTGTTTACAAGCACGATGTCGGCATCTGCCGCATCAAGTTGCCGCTTCAGCTCGGCAAACTCACCAGTCCGGCTAGCCACCGGACCTTCAGCCACCTGCACATGAAAGCGGCATGATTATTACCTGGGACTATGATCCTCTGTTTGCCGCCGTTTTCGACAGCAGCCAGAGTCTCAGGGGCTACTATCTACATAGGGCACACCTAGCGTGTGTGGTACCGTCAAAAACATATACTACTTTGCGTACCTCAAAGCCTCTCAGCAGGCTCATAAAAGCTTCATGCAACCCGCTTTCGGCGGATGAAATCCTCTCAACCACCGTACCCATTAGCGTACGATATGCTTCTGAGATAGCCGCTTGCTCCACAAGATTCATCAGTGCGTCGGGTCGCGCACCGGACAGCCCCGACCTCTTTCTGTTGCTCTCCTTAGGAGCCAAATACTCCGGACTTCGGGTGGCCGAAGGGTCACCCTCTGACCTTGGCAGATCAGGAGAAACCCTCCGTGACGACACCTCAGGGTCGCCCGCCTCATGAGGCGGGGAGGCATGGGGAGGTGTTTCGCTCTTCATCATCTCCGAAAGAAGATCCCCCGAAGACGAACTCTGTCGAGAAGGGCTACGATCCGAACTACAAGACATATGCTTCGCTTATTGTCCTCCGAAATAAAGCAGGAAATTCTTAGTATGAAGTACTTTTGTTTACTTACAGCTCGGTGGAGAGATGATCCCCTGGCGGGCACTGTGCGGTAAGGATACCCTCCGGGGCAGGACCCTCTGGCAAAGATTTCTTCTCTCGTTTGGAAACCATTGTTTCCAAGTCTTCAGAGGCGGTCCTCTTCCTTCCCTGGGGAGAGGGAATTTCAGATTCTTCTCCCCGGTTATCCTCCTTCGCGGAGGCGCTAATTCCCCCGGTTTGGATGAATAATGAGTGAGGCCCGCTTTCAGCCTCTTTATTCCCCCCTTTATCTTCCCCTGAGGGCGCTTGATAAGGAGCAAGCTCAAGCATTCTGGCCAGTACTGGATCTGCTGAGCCTTCGGGAAGGGGGGTCGAACACCTGATCATCTTCGCCTTTTTTACCCAGTCCTGGTCAAAGAGCGACTTTTCAAAATGATGTTGTGATAAATAAAGAGACAACGTGTTCAGCCGAAGGACTACTTACTTGGGTATCTGGACGATTGCATCTCAGACCCGCATCCTCGGTGGTGTCCGGACACTTTATTTGTGATCCGAAGAACAATCTATACATCTCTTCGAGCGTCATGCCGAGGAAGTGCTGAATAGCTCGCGGTCCTTCCGGGTTGAACTCCCACATACGGAGAGGTCGACGTTTGCAAGGTAGGAATCAACGAACTAGCATGACTTGCATTACCGTGACCAGGCTGACATCTCTCTCGAGGAGATCTCGGATGCGACTCTGCAATATCGGCACATCATTTACTGGCCCCCAGTCCGGCTCCTTGTTGATCCATGACGTCAGTTGTGGCGGGGGGCCGGAGCGAATGGCAGGGGCGGCCACCCACTTAGTACCGCGGGGAGCTGTGATGTAAAACCACTCCCGTTGCCATAAGCTGGGTACCTCCGGGAAGGAACCCTTTGGCCATGGAACATCGGCGCCTTTGCTTATTACGGCTCCTCCGCATTCTACGTGTCGCCCATTAATCATCTTCGGCTCCACATTAAAGGTCTTGAGCCACAAGCCGAAGTGCGGGGTGACGTGGAGGAAGGCCTCACACACGACGATGAACGGCGAGATGTGAAGGATGGAATCTGGGGCCAGGTCATGGAAATCTAGCTTGTAATAAAACATGAGCCCCCTAACAAAGGGATCTAGACTAAGGCCTAGCCCTCGGAGGAAGTGAGAGATAAATACGACGCTCTTGCCGGGTCTGGGAGTGGGAATGACCTGCCCTCGAGCAGGTAGCCTGTGCGAGATTTCGGCGGTCAGATACCTAGCTTCTCTTAGCTTCTTGATGTCTTCCTCTGTGAGAGAGGAGGGCATCCACCGACCTTGAAGGTTGGATCCGGACATGGTTGAAGGTCCGAAGCGCCTGGCCTGAGCCTTGGGTGTTGGAATTCGAGGTGGGGTAAGGGTTCGATTGAGTGCGAGAAGAAAAAGGACAGGCCTTGGCCTCTTTATAAAGAGGGTGAATATCAAGCGTCCTCCGCGTGGCCGTTTGGGACTTGCCTAAAATCGAGGAGTCATACCAACGGGCATGATTGGGTTACCCACATCCGTATTGATGAGAATCCCGTAATAAGGGGGACACGATCTCTGCTTCGACAAGACGTGCCAATAAAATCGCATCGCAAAACGTGCAGTGGCAGGCTGATTGAGAAAAACGGTTCGAATAATGACCTGGCCGTGGTGTGATGTCACGTTATGAAAAGTTGTCAACAGATTAGATTTGTGAAAATATTATTCTCTCTATGGTGGTATGTGGAACTTGTTTTGCAGAGCCGGACACTATCCTTGTGTTCAAAAACCTTCTATGGAGTATTCGGAGGAAGAACCCGCCTTGCAATGTCGAAGACAATCTGCGCGCCGGACTCATCGTCATTGAAGCCTGGTTCAGGGGCTACTGAGGGAGTCCTGGATTAGGGGGTCCTCAGACGGCCGGACTATATACTTTAGCCGGACTGTTGGACTGTGAAGATACAAGATTTAAGACTTCGTCCGTGTCTGGATGGGACTCTCCTTGGCGTGGAAGGCAAGCTTGGCAATACGGATATGTAGATCTCCTCCCTTGTAACCGACTCTGTGTAACCCTAGCCCCCTCCAGTGTCTATATAAACCGGAGGGTTTAGTCCGTACGACAACAACAATCATACCATAGGCTAGCTTCTAGGGTTTAGCCTCTACGATCTCGTGGTAGATCAACTCTTGTAATACTCATATCATCAAGATCAATCAAGCAGGAAGTAGGGTATTACCTCCATCGAGAGGGCCCGAACCTGGGTAAACATCGTGTCCCCCGCCTCCTGTTACCATCCGCCTTAGACGCACAGTTCGGGACCCCCTACCCGAGATCCGCCGGTTTTGACACCGACAATGATGCCATTCAGGATACGATTCTCTTCCTCGAGCTTATTGACTTGTTGCTTGAGATCCATTACTTCCTTACGGAGCTTACCCGTAACGGTTAAAGCTCCTTGCACCCATGGATGCTGCATAGCTGTGGGAGAACAAGTAACACTCTTTTTCATATTTTCATCAGAGAGAAATTTAACATTGGAGGGGATGACCGAGTTTGGGATAGCTGAGCTCTGTAGTTCCCCCATCCTGAATCCTGCCCGGAAACGAGAAGTAACTTCTTGATCCTCCTCCATGGCATCTATCCTTTTCTAGTCGGCTGCCGTATCTTCCTCCGTTGATGGCCCAAAGTGATAGGCATCACTGTTTGCCCCTGGACCCGGTGTTGGATGAGACACCCGGCTCTCCCAGACTGACTCTTGAGAAGACATTTTGCTCTAATCTACGGCAGAAACAGCTCAAAACAAAAACAGAGGATAATTGCGTGGTACGGTGGTCAAAACCTTCGGGAGATTATATAATCAATTTTTACCGACCAAAAGAAGTATCGTGCAAGAAAACAGAGTCCGGAGGGCACACGAGGTGCCCACGAGGCAGGGGGCGCGCCCAGGGGGGTAGGGCGCGCCCTCCACCCTCGTGGACGCCTCGTGTCCTTCCCGGACTACTTCTTATTTTCCTAATTTCTTAAATATTCCAAAACGGAGAAAAGTTGCCATTAGAACTTTTTTGGAGTCGGTTTACTTACCGTACCACATACATATTCCTTTTCGGAGTCTGAAACATTCTGGAAAGTGTCTCTTATGTATTCCTCCGGGGTTACGGTTTCAATAACATTGGTTTCAACATTTATAGGATTACCTGATATATAATGTTTGATTCTTTGACCGTTCACCACCTTCGGATTTGTGCCTTCGAAGTTGTTGATTTTTATGGCACCGAAACGATAGACCTCCTCGATAACGTAAGGACCTTCCCATTTGGAGAGAAGTTTTCTTGCAAAAAATCTTAAACGAGAGTTGAATAGCAACACATAATCTCCTACATTAAACTCACGCTTTTGTATCCTTTTGTCATGCCATCTTTTAACTTTTTCTTTAAACAGTTTGGCATTCTCATAAGCCTGGGTTCTCCATTCATCAAGTGAGCTAATGTCAAATAACCTCTTCTCACCGGCAGGTTTGAAATCATAATTGAGCTCTTTAATGGCCCAATATGCCTTATGTTCTAGTTCGAGAGGTAAGTGACATGCTTTTCGATAAACCATTTTATACGAAGACATACCCATAGGATTTTTATATGCAGTTCTATAGGCCCATAAGGCATTATCAAGTTTCTTGGACCAATTCTTTCTAGATATATTAACAGTCTTTTGCAAAATTAATTTGAGCTCTCTATTACTCAATTCTACTTGACCACTAGACTGGGGGTGATATGGAGATGCAATTATATGATTACCATCATACTTAGCAAGCATTTGCCGAAAGACACCATGAATAAAATGAGAACCACCATCAATCATTAAATATCTAGGGACTCCAAACCTCGGAAAAATAACTTCTTTAAGCATCTTAATAGAGGTGTTATGATCAGTACTACTAGTTGTAATAGCTTCTACCCACTTAGTAACGTAATCAACAGCAACTAAAATATGTGTATACCCGTTAGAGGAAGGAAACAGTCCCATATAATCAAAGCCCCAAACATCAAATGGTTCAATAACAAGTGAATAATTCATAGGCATTTCTTGATGTCTACTAATATTACCAATCCTTTGACATTCATCACAAGATCAGACAAACTTACGGGCATCTTTGAAGAGACAAGGCCAATAAAAACCGGATTGCAATACCCTATGCGCAGTTCTATCTCCGGCGTGATGTCCTCCGTAAGCCTCGCAGTGACACTTGCGTAGGATATGTTCCTGTTCATGCTCAGGTATACAACGTCTAATGACACCATCTACTCCTTCTTTATAAAGGTGTGGGTCATCCCAGAAGTAATGCCTCAAATCATAGAAAAACGTTTTCTTTTGCTGGTATGTGAAACTAGGTGGTATAAATTTAGCAACAATATAATTAGCATAATCAGCATACCATGGAGCAGTACGGGAAGCATTTATGACGGCTAATTGTTCATCAGGAAAGCTATCATCAATAGGTAGTGGGTCATCAAGAACATTCTCTAACCTAGACAAGTTGTCTGCAACGGGGTTCTCAGCTCCCTTTCTATCAATAATATGCAAGTCAAATTCTTGTAGCAAGAGAACCCATCTAATAAGTCTAGGCTTAGCATCTTTCTTTTCCATAACATATTTAATAGCAGCATGATCAGTGTGAACAGTTACTTTAGAATCGACAATATAAGGTATGAACTTATCACAGGCAAATACAACTGCTAAAAATTCTTTTTCAGTAGTAGCATAATTTCTCTGGGCATTGTCTAGAGTTTTACTAGCATATTGAATAACATTTAATTTCTTATCAACTCTTTTCCCTAGAACAACACCTACAGCATAATCACTAGCATCACACATCATTTCAAAGGGTAGATTCCAATCAGGTGGCTGAATAATAGGTGCAGAAATCAATGCTTTCTTAAGTATTTCAAATGCTTCTACACAATCATCATCGAAGACAAAAGAATATCTTTTTGTAAGAGATTAGTCAGAGGCCTGGAGATTTTATAGAAGTCCTTAATGAACCTCCTATATAAACCGGCATGACCAAGGAAACTTCTTATACCTTTAATGTCCTTGGGACACGGCATCTTTTCAATAGCATCAACTTTAGCTTTGTCAACTTCAATCTCTGCAAAACTTGATTAAGGTTGCTCAAGCAATCATCGAAAGAAGTTCCGTAAACGGAGAAATCATCCATGAAAACCTCAACATTCTTTTCACAAAAATCAGAGAATATAGCCATCATGCATTTTTGAAAGGTAGCAGGTGCATTACATAAACCAAAAGGCATACGTCTATAAGCAAAGGTACTGAAAGGGCAAGTAAAAGTGGTCTTTCTTGATCCTCTTTTGACACAGGTATTTGAGAGAAACCAAAATAGCCATCTAGAAAGCAAAAATGTGTATGTTCGGATAATCTTTCTAGCATTTGATCAATAAAAGGTAAAGGGTAATGATCCTTTTTAGTAGCTTTATTTAATTTGCGGAAATCAATTACCATTCCATAACCTGTAATAATTCTTTGTGGGATCAATTCATCTTTATCATTAGGAACAACAGTAATACCTCCCTTCTTAGGAACACAATGGACAGGACTTACCCACTGACTATCAGCAACGGGATAAATTATACTTGCCTCCAGAAGCTTTAGTATTTCTTTCCTTACCACTTCTTTCATCTTAGGATTTAACCGTCGTTGGTGATCAAGAACTGGTTTAGCATCTTTCTCCAATCTTATTTTGTGCTGGCATAGAGTGGGACTAATGCCCTTAAGATCATCAAGAGTATATCCAATAGCAACACGGTGCTTCTTCAGAGTTTTCAATAATTTCTTTTCGTCATGCTTTGAAAGGTTAGCACTAATAATAACAGGATATATCTTCTTTTCATCAAGATAAGCATATTTTAGAGTATCAGGTAATGGTTTAAGCTCAAACACGGGATCACCCTTGGGTGGAGGAGGATCCCCTAGGATTTCAATAGGCAAGTTGTGTTTCAAAATAGGTCCCTGTTTAAAGAATACTTCATCTATTTCCCTTCTCTCATTCATATACATATCATTTTCATGGTCTAGCAAATATTGTTCTAAAGGATCACTAGGAGGCACAGCAATAGAAGCAAGACCAATAATTTCATCTTTACTAGGCAATTCCTCATCACGGGGTTGTCTACAAAATTTAGCAAAGTTAAACTCATGAGACATATCCCCCAGGCCAATAGTAACAACATCCTTTTCGCAGTCTATCCTAGCATTAACAGTATTCAAGAAGGGTCTAGCAAATATGATGGGACAAAAGTTATCTTGTGGGGAACGAAGAACAAGAAAATCATCAGGATATTTAACTTTCCCACACAAGACTTCAACATCTCTAACAATCCCGATTGGTGAAATAGTATCTCTATGGGCAAGCTTAATTGTAACATCAATTTATTCTATCTTAGCAGGTGCAATATCATGCATAATTTCTTTGTATAAGGAATGAGGTATTGCACTTGCACTAGCACCCATCTCACATAAGCCATGATAACAATGATCTCCTATTTTAATAGAAATAATAGGCATGCCTACAACAGGTCTATGTTTATTTTTAGTATCAGGTCTAGCAATTCTAGCAGTTTCCTCACAGAAGTAAATAACATGCCCCTTGATACGTCTTCGTCGTATCTACTTTTCCAAACACTTTTGCCCTTGTTTTGGACTCTAACTTGCATGATTTGAATGGAACTAACCTGGACTGGCGCGGTTTTCAGCTGAATTGCCATGGTGTTATCTTTGTGCACAAACAAAAGTTCCAGGAATGACCTGAAACTTCACGGAGATTATTTTTGGAAATAATAAAAAATATTGCCAAAGAATCAAGGCCAGGGGGCCCACACTCTTTCCACGATGGTGGGGGCGCGCCCCCCTACCTCGTGGGCCCCCTGGTGCTCCACCGACCTCAACTCCAACTCCATATATTCGTGTTCGGGGAGAAAAAATCAGAGAGAAGGATTCATCGCATTTTACGATACGGAGCCGCCGCCAAGCCCTAAACTCTCTCGAGAGGGCTGATCTGGAGTCCGTTCGGGGCTACGGAGAGGGGAATCCGTCGTCGTCGTCATCATCAACCATCCTCCATCACCAATTTCATGATGCTCACCGCCGTGCGTGAGTAATTCCATCGTAGGCTTGCTGGACGGTGATGGGTTGGATGAGATTTATCATGTAATTGAGTTAGTTTTGTTAGGGTTTGATCCCTAGTATCCACTATGTTCTGAGATTGATGTTGCTATGACTTTGCTATGCTTAATGCTTGTCACTAGGGCCCGAGTGCCATGATTTCAGATCTGAACCTATTATGTTTTCATGAATATATGTGAGTTCTTGATCCTATCTTGCAAGTCTATAGTCACCTACTATGTGTTATGATCCGGCAACCCGAAGTGACAATAATCGGGACCACTCCCGCTGATGACCATAGTTTGAGGAGTTCATGTATTCACTATGTGTTAATGCTTTGGTCCGGTACTCTATTAAAAGGAGGCCTTAATGTCCCTTAGTTTCCGCTAGGACCCCGCTGCCACGGGTGGGTAGGACAAAAGATTTCATGCAAGTTCTTTTCCATAAGCACGTATGACTATATTCAGAATACATGCCTACATTACATTGATGAATTGGAGCTAGTTCTGTTTCACCCTATGTTATGACTGTTACATGATGAACCGCATCCGGCATAATTCTCCATCACCGATCCGATGCCTACGAGCTTTTCAGATATTGTTCTTTGCTTATTTACTTTTCTGTTGCTACTGTTACAATCACTACAAAACCCAAAAATATTACTTTTGCTATCATTACTGTTACTTCCATACTACTTTGCTACTAAATACTTTGCTGCAGATATTAAGTTATCCAGGTGTGGTTGAATTGACAACTCAACTGCTAATACTTGAGAATATTCTTTGGCTCCCCTTGTGTCGAATCAATAAATTTGGGTTGAATACTCTACCCTCGAAGACTATTGCGATCCCCTATTGAAAGTGCTAGTTATCGACTAGAGGGGGGAGAATAGGCGATTTTTATGAAAGTCTTCAAAACATGAGAGTTTCGAAGACAAATAATAGAAATGAACCTATTGATATGCAGCGGAAGGTAGACTACACTAGGCAACCCATAGTCAAGTATTCAATGAAGTGAAAGTGCGAAGACTAATAGCAGCTAGGTAGTATGGATCAGGATGGAAGATGGTATGAAGCCAAACAACGATAGAAGTCACACAGTGAAGACAATAGGTAAAGCAAACAAGCAATGACTTCACGAAGACAAACTGTAAGTAAAGAGAGGGAGAGGATAGAACCAGTCAATTGTTGAGGACACGGGATTTGTTGGACCAGTTCCAGTTGCTGTGACAACTGTACGTCTGGTTAGGGAGGCTGAGATTTAACTCAGAAGACCGTGTCTTCACCTTATTCCCCTTGAGCTAAGGACACCCAGTCCTCGCCCAATTACTCTGGTAAGTCTTCAAGGTAGACTTCCAAACCTTCACAGACTTGGTTCACGGCGATCCACAATGACTCTTGGATGCTCAGAACGCGACGCCTAACCGGCTGGAGGATTCACAGTCCTCAAGTGTAACAAGCCTTCAGGTCACGCGGACAGAAAGACTTCAGTGATGCCTAACACTCTTTGGCTCTGGGTGTTTGGGCTTTGTCCTCGCAAGGATTTCTCTCTCTCAAAAGCTTCGGAGGTGGGTTGCTCTCAAAAGACAAAAGTCGTGCACTAACTCTGAGTAGCCACCAATTTATGGTGTAGGGGGTGGGCTATTTATAGCCACTAGGCAACCCGACCTGATTTGTTTGAAATGACCCTGGGTCACTAAGGAACTGACACGTGTTCCAACGATCAGATTTCAAACACACGCGGCAACTTTACTTGGGCTACAAGTAAAGTTGACTCATCCAGCTCTGGATAAGATTTACTATCATTATCTTCGCTCGAAGACATAGGATTTTGGTTGAGCATCACTTCAGTCACTCTGACTTTGTTCACTGGGACCCCACTTAACAGTACGGTGGTTCCTACGACTCAACAAAGAAGAAAAGGAAACAATGAAACAACTAGGTCTTTTTGTACTTACAATCTCCCCCTTTTTGGTGACTGATGACAAACTGGTTGAAGTTTTCAACGGGGATAAAAGTATGTGAAATTGTAAAGGATAGAGGTATTGTCTTCGTAAGTAGCAAAAGGCTCCCCCTAAAGATGTGCATATAAGTAATTTGCTTTTGGAATGCAAATGCACATGGCAGGTTGTACTTGTGGAGATCCTCTTCAACTTATGAAGATAATTCATCATGCATGATTTGATATAACAAGGATAATGACATGCATAATGAGAAATGGGCGTCTGCAAAATGACTAAGTGCGGAATTTATCATCGCACATGTGGAATTTATCATCACATCACAGAATAGCAAACACGTAGCAGACGACCATCAAGTTTAAGTGTTACAACTCAAAGAACCAACTGTATCAAAAGCGAGAGTTGTAAACACTAGGCAAAATATAAAGCAACCTCCCATATGGATCCGCTTGAAGACTATCAACTCATATGCTTCTCCCCCTTTTGTTAGTAAGGACCAAAAAGGTTTGAAGACATAGAGCCTCTACTCGTTCCCAGAAGGAGTAGGAGAGGTTGCAGGGTCGGCGTCAGGGTTTGGCCGTGCAGACGAACTTGGTGCAGTGTCGATACGCGCTGAAGTTGGAGGAGGTGAAGTAGCATCATCTTGATCATCGATTACTCTTGCATTCACCATTGCAGCGGAGGAGGAATAATCAGAGTCTTCAAGAGACAGAGTTCGACGCAAAACAGCATTCCTTGGAGGAGTGGAGTCAAACTTGAATCTTTCAGTGAAGCCATCGTCTTAAAGATCTGCTTCAGCACTAAGCAATGTCAAACTCTTCCATGACCTCCGACAGGTTTCATGTGTAACAAAGGCATTCTTGGTGGCAAGATTGCGAATGCGATTGACGTCCACCAAGAGGCTTTGCATCTGCCGCTTCAGCCAGAAGTGATGCTTATCCTGTTTCTGATGCAGGGCAACAAGAAGTTCTCAGCCATTGAGAACACGAGATCGCTTCCGAGGCCTTTGAGCAATAGTGCTTTCAGTGGCTTCAGTTTGAGCACAGTAAGGTAAGCGTGTATTGCCAGCCAAAGGATAAACACGAGTGACTATCTGGACTCCTTCAATGGGTTGCGTGAAGCTTTGGTGATCAGCATTGTGAAGACAAACAGGCTCCTTGGCGGGCTCTGGGTATATGGCTTCAACTGACATATCAACCTCTGGCAGAAAGATCAGATGGTTGCGAGCAGAGGGCTGATAGTTGACAGCTGAGTGTAGCTTGATGAGGCGCATGACCCATGGAGCGTAGAACTTCAGTCCAAAGAGATCAGAGCCTGATACAGCCAACTGCCTGATAAAGAAGTCTTGAGCATTGAAGTTGATGCTGCTGAAGATATAAAAGACCAAAGTCTTCATTGCTCCTTCAAGTTTTGCTGCTGAAGAATGTCCTTTGACAGGCCATAGAGTTTGCCTGATGATGTGATAAATAGTGCGTGGCAGATACTCTAGATCTTCGACAAAGAACTCCTTTGGGTGATCAGCGTCATGTGGCAGAGGGTTCATCATGCTCAGCATTTGGCTCATGTTGGGCTCTGGCTTGTGGAAGATACTCTCCAGAGCATTGCGGTGAAGCTGACAACCAGGTTCATATAATTCTCCTGGAGTGGGCAGGCCAGTTAGCTCAATGATGTCAAAAGCTTTGGCTTCATGATGGACATTGCATGTCATCCACTCAAGGACTCAAGTCTTCGGATCCCTGTTGTATCCGCGAATGTGGAGGGTAGCATAAAATTGAAGCAGTAGTTCTTCATTCCAATGCTCCTTATCAGTTACAAAGTTTAGCAAGCCAGCATCATGGAAGCAGTCAAGGGCTTCTTCAAGGCATGGCAATCCAGCAATGGCTTCGCAGTCAAGACGCATATGAGGAAAGATGCGCCCCTGATCATAAAGAACACATGAATAATAACTGCGCTGCTAATAGCTCTAGAACCGATCCGATGAAATCCTTGGCTTGGAATAGGGGTTCTTGGCGCTATCAAAGAAAGTGTTGTGCGCAATGAAGCCATTTGCATTGAAGGACCCTGGTGAAGTGGCAGTACCTGGAAACCTGGGCACTCTTGGCTTTGGCTTCTGGACTTGTGGCCTGTGTGCAACATGATAGTCAAATTGCGGACCAACAGCAGGAGGAGGAACCCGAATAGGCCATCTGACAGTCACCAGCTGACCATAGTTGTATGCCTGCTCAATAGTATGTGGCCTGGGAGGCGGTACAGGAGCAGTGGCAGTGGCAGTGACTTTAGGCTGCAGATTGGCATTAGGTGCAGCATTGACATCAGGTGCTATCACTTCAGGCACCACATTGACTTCAGGCGCCACATTAGCTTCAGCCATGACAACATCATTGGCTTCAGTGTTGGTGTTGGTGGCCGCCTCAATGTTGTTAACCTCCACTTGAGTAGCTGGAGGGTTAGACACGTTCTCCTCAAGAACAACTTGGTTGGTAGGGGGTGTAGCAACACGTGCTTCTTCTTCTCTTGGTTCTTCTTGGTCATCGGCTGATGCAGCCGGAATATCTTCAGCCATATTGGCTTCAGTCTCGGGGTTGTTCACAGTTGGAGAGGCGCTCTTCTCCTTCTGGAACACTTGACAGAGTGACCTGTGGCCTTGGTCCTTTGCGAAGCCTGCGAAATGCTGGCGACGCTTGTGGAGATGGAGTTGGTTGGGCCACAAAGTCTTCATCTTCAATCACCAGAGTGGTGACTTGAGTTGTGGGAGTAACAGGTGTTTCTTCTTCACAGGGAGAGTCTTGTGGGTGATCAGCCCATGAGCATCCTGAGCAGTTGGCGTCAATGGACGACCAATGCTGATGAGTTCGCTGTTTGTAAGAACAGGCGATGATACCACGTTGTGCTCGATCTGAGGAAGGACTTCATCATCTTCAACATTGTCATGATGACCAATGTCTTCAGCTGCGGTGGGGTCAACAGCTGGAATGTCTTCAGCTTCAGGAGCCTCTGTGGAAGCAGGCTCATGAACTATCATTCGATGTTCTTGTTGTGCAGATTCAGGACGAGCAACAGAAATCGGCTCGACTACAAGGGGCTCTGTGGGAGCAGCCCGATCTCTCTTCTTGGTCTTGCGCTTCTTGGTGGGTGGAGCACCATCAGTGGTGTTCTTGGTCTTGCGCTTTCTGGCCTTGGTTTCAGCTGCCCTTGTCTTCTGAAGCTCTGAATCCACTGTGGGGATCTTAGGCTTCACACCTGTCATACTGGCTGGGAAGACAATGCGAGGTTCGTCCCGCCTGGATGGTTCAGTTTGGTCCACAGATGGCTTCTTCTTCTGCTTGGCAGCCATCTTAGGGTCGATGCCAGGACGCCCAAGTGCCTTGCGCTTCTCAGCTTCATTGTAAGCTTGAACACACTTGGCAGCGAGAATCTTCATGCGCTCACGAGAACCTTTGGCTTCATCACGTTTCTTGTGAAACGCTTCCTTGAGCTCATGCAGCATGACCTTGAAGTTCTGGACGTCTGCCACGCTGAGCTTGGCCACATGCTTCTTGAACTGAGCCTTTTCATAATCGATCTTATGTTCAGCTCAACAATTTTCTGAGCAAGAGCCAGCTCAGGAGCAATGGCTCCATGGATGGAGACGCTTAGGCCAATTGAAAGTTGCAGATCGTCAAAGCTGAGATTGGGGGTGTCAAACCACTCATCAATGAAGTTGTTCAATACTTCCACGTCAAAGAGAGGCAAATCATTGAAGATTTCCGCCTCTTGCTTGCTCTTTATCAGAACAGCAGCAGGGGTCAGAGCTAGACCAGTGGAGTGCATAGGCTTCTTTTTCTTCTTCTCAGACTTGGAGATGCGTGAGAGATCTTCAGATTGCACACTTGGTGCAGGAGGAGCAGTGACCAGAGGCTTCACTCGTGAAGCTGTTGGTGCAGGAGAAGGCTTCGAAGCTTTAGGTTTCTTCAGCTTCTTTGGCTTCGGTGGTGCAGGCGCTTCGTCAGAATCAGCGTCGTCTGCAGGCTCATCCACGACTGTCCCTTGAACCATAATATGAGTGATGAGACCTTCTAGGTTGTAGAAGGGCCCAACAAGATTGGGTTCAGCTTCGCGGGTGCCATCGGCACGAGGAGAAGAGGGGCCTGGATTGAAGTCTAATCCCCGCGACTTCTTGTTTTCTTTGGCAGAGTTCTTGGCAAACTGGAAGTTGCGCTTGAACAAATAGTCATCACGACACCATAGCGATGAAGATGGGTCGGCATGTGCAGCTGTGGTCCACGGACCATGCAAGGGTAGAAGCCTTGTTCAATGGCTTCAGCTCTGGACCTGGGTGGAAGATTTTTGTACAAAATGTCTCCCCATGGTCGCTTGATGGCATTCTTCTCAGCATATTCCTGGGTCACGAACCTGTACTTGTACCATTGTTCTGCCCAATATCTTCGAATCCATTGGATTCGGGTTTTTCACTGATTGTAGTCCTCCTCTAGATCTGTCTTGTACAGCTCATAGAGGTCAGGAGGCAAATCTCTTGAGGTGTTCCCACGGCGCTGTCTACCGCCCTTCCTTGCTGACTTCTCTGTTGCCATGAAGTTCAGACTGAATGGCTTCAACACTGTCAAAGGCTTTCGTCTGCTGGTCAGACAGGAACTGGCTTCGGGAGAGTTGATGTGATGCTGTAAGAATTCTGCAAATGAATGCAGACTATGAGAACCAAGGGATTCTCCCACGGACTTGTACCTGTGACAGCATTAGAGATGCAAGGGAAGGGGAAGAGGTCATATGCATTCTCAGAAGATTTTGAAGATAAATCAGTTTAGAAGACATTGACCTCATAGCGCGAAGACATTCACTTATATGTTGAGAGTTGGTTCCAGATTTGTACGAATCCAAGAATAAGTACAAGTGAGGAATCTAACTATGTGTGAAGCATAAGTGAATATACTAGGCATTATATGAGATGCAGACAGGATAGATCCAAATTTGTGGAGGCAGAAACCACTTTTGGTAAGGATGAATCTATAGGATCAAAAAGACGGTAAAAGGAGGGTTTTAATTTACCACACGATGAACTGCTAGACAGAGTAGAAGATGAGGCCGAGCATTTCGATCTTCCGTGCCCTAACTTGGCGACGGAGGACACCTACGGCGGCGGCGGAGAAGACGATGTCTGCGGCCGGTGTGAAGACGGCGTCGGAGAGGTCGCGGCAGCTAAGCGCTTCGTCGCCGGCGTCGTCAAGAGCTATCGGTGGCGCTAGGGTTTGTCGAGGTAGAGAGGTGGAAGAAGGATTTTCACCGCGATTGGACGGGTATTTATAGGGAAAGGGACGGCACAACACAATTACGCAGGTGCCCCTAGCGGTTCACATCTGAGGGACACGTGGCGAACATGCAACACATTGGGAGATGTCCCACGTTCCCACGCCCTCCTGGACTATCGGATGGCCGTTCCGGCTTCTCCGGGTTTTAGGAAATAAGAATTGAACATTTAAAACAGATTTAATGTTTGTCTCTGTATCTTCTGCTGACAAGGACGCAAAGAAGACATTCGACAGTTTCAACAGAATGCATATGATTTGGATAGATAGAGTTTGAGGTAGGAAGCATAGAGAGGTTAGGGTCCGATCACATTCACTTAGTTCAAAAGATTCAAACGAGAAGACATAGCTATAAGTGAATGCTGTAGAGGACAGAACACTAATATATGTATATATCAGAATGCAACCAAATCAACATAGTGAAGATAATCATGAAGACAAGTTGAAATTGAAGACAAACCAAATGCGAAGAGATAGCAAATGTAACGCCATGAGAAAAACACTTCAAACAGAAGAATTTGGTGGTGGCGTTACCCACCGTATAGGAAGTATTAGACCCAGACACGGCGCACAATTATCGTGGCGCTCCGAAGTCAAATTCTGCGTTAATGTATTCACACTTAGAATGTAAGTCTTCATTGATTGAAGATATACTTTACTTCGTGTGTTGCACATCTAAGTCATCATCATGCATAAGTGTTAGGATGTGTGCCTGATCACAGGACATTTGAGGATTCCAAGATATTTAGCTCACACCGTAACTTGCAAAACCTTTTCTCATCCAAGGGCTTTGTGAAGATATCTGCCAGTTGCTCTTCAGTGGTGACGTGTATGATATCAATATCTTCCTTCATGACATGATCTCTGAGAAAGTGATGACGAATTTCAATATGCTTTGTCTTCAAGTGCCGAACTGGTTTGTTGGCAATCTTGATGGCGCTTTCGTTGTCGCAGTAGAGTGGTACTTGTTTCAGATGGATGCCATAGTCCTTGAGTGTTTGCTTCATCCATAGAAGCTGAGCGCAGCATGACCCAGCAGCAATGTATTCAGATTCAGCAGTGGAGAGTTATACACTGTTCTGCTTCTTTGAAGACCAACAGACAAGTGATCGTCCTAGAAAGTGACATGTGCCTGATGTAGACTTGGGATCCACCTTGTCACCAGCATAATCAGCATCCGAGAATCCAACTAGATCAAACTTTGAGCCCTTTGGATACCATAATCCTAATGTTGGGGTGTAAGCCAAATATCGAAGAATTCGCTTCACAGCTAAGTGATGCGATTCCTTTGGTGCCGCTTGGAATCGAGCACACATGCAAACACTAAGCATAATATCTGGCCTAGATGCACATAAATAAAGTAAAGAACCAATCATAGAGCGGTATACCTTTTGATCAAACTCTTTACCATTGGCGTCAGGACCCAGATGACTCTTGGTTGGCATTGGCGTCGTGTAACCTTTGCAGTCTTGCATTCCAAACTTCTTCAGACAATCTTTGAGGTATTTCTCTTGAGATATGAAGATGCCATTTCTTTGCTGACGAATTTGAAGACCAAGGAAGAACTTCAGCTCACCCATCATGGACATCTGATATTGCTCTTGCATCATGTGTCCAAACTCATCACTGTACTTCTGGTTAGTGCAGCCGAAGATAATGTCATCCACATATATTTGGCACACAAACAGTTCACCATCATATGTCTTCGTGAAGAGTGTGGGATCCAGGGAGCCAGGTTTGAAGCCTTTGCTCTTCAGGAAGTCTTTGAGCGTGTCATACCAAGCGCGAGGGGCTTGTTTGAGGCCATACAGTGCCTTGTTTAGCTTGTACACCATATCAGGATGTTTTGGATCTTCAAAGCCAGGAGGTTGTGCGACATACACTTCTTCTTCAATCTGGCCGTTGAGAAAAGCACTCTTCACATCCATTTGATACAGCAAGATGTTGTGATGGTTAGCATAGGCTAGCAGTATGCGAATAGCTTCCAGCCTAGCCACAGGAGCAAATGTTTCATCAAAGTCAATCCCTTCAATTTGAGTGTATCCTTGAGCAACGAGACGAGCTTTGTTTCTGACAACTTGACCATGCTCATCTTGTTTGTTGCGATATATCCATTTTGTGCCTATTATGTTGTGCTTGCGGGGGTCAGGACGCTTGACAAGTTCCCAGACATTGTTCAGCTTGAACTGTTGAAGCCCTTCTTGCATAGTTTTAATCCATTCAGGTTCCATGAAGGCTTCAGCAACTTTCTTAGGTTCAGATATTGAGACAAAAGCAAAGTGCCCACCCAAATTTTCTAGTTGTGTTGCTCTTGAACGAGTGAGTGGACCAGGCGCATTGATGCTATCAATTATCTTCTCAATCTGTACTTCATTTGCAACATGAGGATGAACTGGACGAAGATTTTGCTCTTGCTGATCATTGTCATCGTTGGGAGGATTGTCTTCGGGCTGAGCATTGTCTTCAGGTTGATTAGGTGCAGAAATGATAAGTTCCTGTTCAAGCTGAGCTTCAGACGGTATGATTTCTCCAGTTCCCATTAGCTTGATGGATTCACTGGGTGGAACTTCATCTAGCACATTTGGCAAGTGCTCTCTTTGCGAGCCGTTAGTCTCATCGAATCGCACATCCACAGTTTCAACCACTTTATAGAGAAAGAGGTTGAAGACTCTGTAGGAGTGCGAGTCCTTTCCATAACCGAGCATAAAACCTTCATGTGCTTTCGGTGCAAATTTTGAAGTGTGATGTGGATCCTTGATCCAGCACCTAGCACCAAATATTCTGAAGTAACTGACATTTGGCTTCTTACCAGTGAGGAGTTCATAGGATGTTTTCTTCAGAAGCTTGTGAAGATAAACACGGTTGATGACATGGCATGCAGTATCAATAGCTTCAGGCCAGAACTTTCTGGGTGTCTTGTATTCATCAAGCATCGTCCGAGCCATCTCAATGAGTGTTCTGTTCTTGCGCTCCACGATGACATTCTGCTGAGGGGTGTACGGAGCTGAGAACTCATGAGTGATGCCTAATGTATCCAAGTACAGATCGAGGCCGATGTTTTTGAACTCTGCGCCATTGTCACTCCTGATATGCTTGATCTTGACGCCATAGTTGTTCATGGCACGGTTGGCGAAGCGTCTGAAGACATCCTACACTTCAGTCTTGTAGAGAATTATGTGAACCCATGTATATCTTGAATAATCATCAACAATGACGAAGCCATAGAGACAAGCAGTTGTAGTGAGAGTAGAGGAGTGAGTAGGGCCAAATAAGTCCATGTGAAGTAGCTCGAAGGGTTGAGATGTCGTCATGATTGTCTTCAAGGGATGCTTGGCCCTAGTCATCTTTCCAGCTTCGCAGGCACCGCACAAGTGATCCTTCTTGAACTTGACGCTCTCGATGCCTATGACATGCTTCTTCTTTGCGAGAGTGTGTAAGTTCCTCATGCCAGCATGCCCTAGCCTCCGATGCCAGAGCCGACACTCTGAAGCTTTTGCAAGAAGGCATACGGCAAGTTGTGGCCCTGCTGAGAAATCTACCATGTATAGATCATCTTTCCGGTACCCTTCAAAGACTAGAGACTTGTCAGATTCCATAAGTACAAGGCAACGATATTTTCCAAATATCACAATCATGTTTAAGTCACAAAGCATTGAGACAGACATTAAGTTGAAAGCAAGGGATTCAACAGGCATCACTTTATCCATGTGCTGATCCTTTGAGATTGCAACTCTACCTAGACCCAATACCTTGCTTTTACCAGTGTCAGCAAATGTGATGTGACTCTTGTCAGATGGACGTAAGGTTGAGTCCATGAGAAGACTTCGATCACCAGTCATATGATTAGTGCATCTGCTATCCAGAATCCATTCTGAAGCATGAGGTGTCATACCCTACAGTACAGTTAGGGGGATAGGCTTCACCAAGAGTATTGTGAAGCATAAACATTTGACGCACAAGAGGATTATCAAAGCTTAGATCAAGATTAGGACTGATAGGATGATTGGCAAGCGATTCAGGAACAAAATACATAGTAAGACCATTTGGGCATTTGATCTTGCGCCCTACAAGATGTTTTAGGTCCCCAGCAATAGCATCAGACGCCTTTGATTTCCGGCTGGAGACCTTTCCCTGCAAAAGAAGGTTAATTCTTCTTAACTAACCACATCTTCAGGGGTGGCTTAGAAGCAATGAGTCTAAGTGCAGCATCTGAGAACTTCGGCTTTGGAGCCCTAGCAAATAGCCTTGCAGGAGATGAATGATACTCATATGAATAAGCAGAAACGTTCTTAGTCTTATGAACATATCGGTTTGAAGAAACACGCTCATATTCATAAGTCTGAGTATGGTTTCCCTGCAAAACATTGGCGTTAGGGTGACTCAGGTGAGTCCTCTCTCTGTATGAAGCCTTTGGGCCATATGAAGCCTTTGGTCTGGGATTTTTCTTCTTCCCAGGTGGTGTCATGATGACATTCACAGGAAGATTCTCAAGACAACTTTTGGGAACCCAGATCTTCTTCATAGGTGGCCCATTCCTGTAGTTAGTACCAATATACCTGGCAAACACTTCACCATTCTGATTCTTAAACAGTTTATAGTTTGCATCAAAGGATTCATCAATGATAATAGGGTTAGCACAGGTGAAGCCAGATAAGGTGGATGGATTCACTGAAGGTCCCTTTGCAGCAACCCATGTGGTTTTGGGGTACTACTCAGGCTTCCAGTAGGAGCCATCAACAGTCATTTTCCTCTCGAACCCAACACCCTCTTTCCTAGGGTTTCGGTTGAGAATCTGCTTTTTGAGGAATCGCATAGTGTCTGATGCCCTTTGAGACTTTTGTACATCCCTGTTTCAAGCAATGTCTTCAACCTAGCATTTTCATCAGCAATAGTAGTGGTATCCTCAGCAGAAGGGTTAGTTACCACATCGGCAGTTGAAGATATTGCAACAGTAGCAGCAGTAGAACATTCAGCAACAGAAGTAGCGTTATCACGCTCAAGGCATTTTAGACATGGTGGTTCAAATCCTTCCTGAGCGGAACTGATCTATTGAGCGCGAAGTGACTCATTCTCTTTTTGAAGATCTTCATGAGTCGCTCTCAATTTCTCAAGCTCTTGCTTCCTTTGAAGATAATCATAGGAGAGCTTTTCATGAGTTGTTGAGAGCGTTTCATGGCGACTTTGAAGTTCCTGGTACTTAACATGAAGATTTTTTATGTCTTCAATTAAGGACTGAAAACTGGTCATTTCAGCGTCCAACAGGTCATCGCTTTTATCTAACAGTTTTTGAGTATGTTCCATAGCTTTCTATTGTTCAGTTGCAATTCTAGCAAGTGTTTTGTAGCTGGGTTTGGATTCACAATCAGAGTCATCTTCACTAGATGTTTGAAAGTAAGCATCGCGTGATTTTACCTTGGCACCACGTGCCATGAAGCAATAGGTGGGAGCGGAGCCATTGTCTTTAGTGTTGAAGATGGACTTGGCAACGTAGGTTGTAGCTAGAGCCAGACTTGCAACGCCAGGGTCGGACTCCTCCTCAGACTCCACCTCCGCCTCCTCAGAAGCAGACTCCTCCTCTGAATCCATCTCCTTGCCGACAAAAGCATGAGCCTTGCCAGATGAGCTCTTCTTATGAGATGAAGACTTGGATGAGGACTTGGAAGAATACTTTGAGGATTTCTTCTTCTTCTTGTCATTAGAATCATATTCCTTGCTCTTCTTCTTCTTGTTGTACTCATTGTCCCACTGTGGACACTCGGAGATGTAGTGTCCAGGTTTCTTGCACTTGTGACATGTTCTCTTCTTGTAGTCATGAGTGGAAGCTTCATCATTTCTTGAGCTGGATCGTGAAGACTTTCTGAAGCCCTTCTTCTTAGTGAACTTCTGGAACTTCTTCACAAGCATAGCAAGTTCCTTTCCAATGTCTTCAGGATCATTAGAACTACAGTCAGATTCTTGTTCAGATGAGGAAATAGCTTTTGCCTTCAAAGCATGAGTTCGGCCATAGTTGGGACCATAGATATCTCTTTTCTTAGATAGCTGGAACTCATGTGTGTTGAGCCTCTCAAGTATATCAGACGGATCGAGTGTCTTGAAGTCGGGGTGTTCTTGTATCATGAGGGCAAGGGTGTCGAACGAGCTGTCAAGTGATCTCAGTAGTGTCTTGACGATTTCATGCTTGGTAATCTCAGTGGCGCCGAGAGCACGAAGCTCATTTGTGATGTCAGTGAGGTGATCAAACGTGAGCTGGACATCCTCATTGTCGTTTCTCTTGAAGCGATTCAAGAGGTTGCGAAGAACACTGATCCTTTGATCTCCCTGGGTTGAGATGTTGGAAATATGCCCTAGAGGCAATAATAAAATGGTTATTATTATATTTCCTTGTTCATGATAATTTTCTATTGTTCATGCTATAATTGTGTTATCCAGAAATCGTAATACATGTGTGAATACATAGACGACAATGTGTCCCTAGTAAGCCTCTAGTTTACTAGCTCATTGATCAAAAGATAGTCATGGTTTCCTGACTATGGACATTGGATGTCATTGATAACGGGATCACATCATTAGGAGAATGATGTGATGGACAAGACCCAGTCCTAAGCATAGCACAAAGATCGTGTAGTTCGTTTGCTAGAGCTTTTCCAATGTCAAGTATCTTTTCCTTAGACCATGAGATCGTGTAACTCCCGGATGCCGTAGGAGTGCTTTGGGTGTACCAAACGTCACAACGTAACTAGGTGACTATAAAGGTACACTACAGGTATCTCTGAAAGTGTCTATTGGGTTGACACGGATCGAGACTGGGATTTGTCACTCCGTATGACGGACAGGTATCTCTGGGCCCACTCGGTAATGCATCATCATAATGAGCTCAAAGTGACCAAGTGGTTGGTCACGGGATCATGCATTACGGTACGAGTAAAGTGACTTGCCGGTAACGAGATTGAACGAGGTATTGGGATACCGACGATCGAATCTCGGGCAAGTAACGTACCGATTGACAAAGGGAATTGTATACAGGATTGATTGAATCCTCGACATCGTGGTTCATCCGATGAGATCATCGTGGAACATGTGGGAGCCAACATGGGTATCCAGATCCCGCTGTTGGTTATTGACCGGAGAGTCATCTCGGTCATGTCTGCATGTCTCCCGAACCCGTAGGGTCTACACACTTAAGATTCGGTGACGCTAGGGTTGTCGAGATATTAGCATGCGGAAATCCGAAAGTTGTTCGGAGTCCCGGATGAGATCCCGGACGTCACGAGGAGTTCCGGAATGGTCCGGAGGTGAAGAATTGTATATAGGAAGTCCAGTTTCGGCCACCGGGAAAGTTTCAGGGGTCACCGGTATTGTACCGGGACCACCGGAAGGGTCCCGGGGGTCCACCGGGTGGGGCCACCTATCCCGAAGGGCCCCATGGGCTGAAGTGGGAGGGAAACCAGCCCCTGGTGGGCTGGTGCGCCCCCCATGGGCCCCTCCTGCGCCTAGGGTTGGAAACCCTGGGGGTGGGGGGCGCCCCACCTGACTTGGGGGGCAAGTTTCCCCCCTTTGGCCGCCGCCCCCCATGTAGATGGGATCCCAGGGCCGCCCCCCCAAGGGGGCCTATATAAAGGGGGGAGGGAGGGCAGCCGCACCCTAGCCCCTGGCGCCTCCCTCTCCCTCCCGCTTGCGCTTGGCGAAGCCCTGCCGGGATCCCTGCTACTTCCACCACCACGCCGTCGTGCTGCTGGATCTCCATCAACCTCTCCTTCCCCCTTGTTGGGTCAAGAAGGAGGAGACGTCGCTGCTCCATATGTGTGTTGAACGCGGAGGTGCCGTCCGTTCGGCGCTCGGTCATCGGTGATTTGGATCACGACGAGTACGACTCCATCAACCTCGTTCACTTGAACGCTTCCGCTCGCGATCTACAAGGGTATGTAGATGCACTCCTTCCTTCTCGTTGCTAGTAAACTCCATTGATGGATCTTGGTGATGCATAGAAAATTTTAAATTTCTGCTACGATCCCCAACAGTGGCATCATGAGCCAGGCCTATGCGTAGTTTCTATGCACGAGTAGAACACAAACTTGTTGTGGGCGTAGATGTTATCAGTTTTTCTTGCCACTACTAGTCTTATCTTGTTTCGTCGGCATTGTGGGATGAAGCGGCCCGGACCGACCTTACACGTACGCTTACGTGAGACAGGTTCCACCGACTGACATGCACTAGTTGCATAAGGTGGCTAGCGGGTGTCTGTCTCTCCCACTTTAGTCGGAACGGATTCGATGAAAAGGGTCCTTATGAAGGGTAAATAGAAATTGGCATATCACGTTGTGGTTTTACGTAGGTAAGAAACGTTCTTGCTAGAAACCTATAGAAGCCACGTAAAAACATGCAACAACAATTAGAGGACGTCTAACTTGTTTTTGCAGCATATGCCTTGTGATGTGATTTGGCCAAAAGGATGTGATGAATGAGATATATGTGATGTATGAGATTGATCATGTTCTTGTAATAGGAATCACGACTTGCATGTCGATGAGTATGACAACCGGCAGGAGCCATAGGAGTTGTCTTTATTTTTTGTATGACCTGCGAGTCATTGAATAACGCCATGTAAATTACTTTACTTTATTGCTAAACACGTTAGCCATAGAAGTAGAAGTAATCGTTGGCGTGACAACTTCATGAAGACACGATGATGGAGATCATGGTGTCATGCCGGTGACGAAGATGATCATGGCGCCCCGAAGATGGAGATCAAAGGAGCAAAATGATATTGGCCATATCATGTCACTATTTGATTGCATGTGATGTTTATCATGTTTTACATCTTATTTGCTTAGAACGACGGTAGTAAGTAAGATGATCCCTTATAATAATTTCAAGAAAGTGTTCCCCCTAATTGTGCACCGTTGCGAAGGTTCGTTGTTTCGAAGCACCACGTGATGATCGGGTGTGATAGATTCTAACGTTCGCATACAACGGGTGTTGACGAGCCTAGCATGTACAGACATGGCCTCGGAACACACGCAATACACTTAGGTTGACTTGACGAGCCTAGCATGTACAAACATGGCCTCGGAACACGGAAGACCGAAAGGTCGAGCATGAGTCGTATAGAAGATACGATCAATATGAAGATGTTCACCGATGTTGACTAGTCCGTCTCACGTGATGATCGGACACGGCCTAGTTTACTCGGATCATGTTTCACTTAGATGACTAGAGGGATGTCTATCTGAGTGGGAGTTCATTGAATAATTTGATTAGATGAACTTAATTATCATGAACTTAGTCTAAAATCTTTACAATATGTCTTGTAGATCAAATGGCCCACGTTACCCTCAACTTCAACGCATTCCTAGAGAAAACCAAGCTGAATGATGATGGCAGCAACTATACGGACTGGGTCCGGAACCTGAGGATCATCCTCATAGCTGCCAAGAAAGATTATGTCCTAGAAGCACCGCTAGGTGAAGCACCCATCCCAGAGAACCAAGATGTTATGAACGCTTGGCAGTCACGTGCTGATGATTACTACCTCGTTTAGTGCGGCATGCTTTACAGCTTAGAACCAGGGCTCCAAAAGTGTTTTGAGCAACACAGAGCATATGAGATGTTCGAAGAGCTGAAAATGGTTTTCCGAGCTCATGCCCGGGTCGAGAGATATGAAGTCACCGACAAGTTCTTCAGTTGTAAGATGGAGGAAAACAGTTCTGTCAGTGAGCATATACTCAAAATGTCTGGGTTGCACAACCGCTTGACTCAGCTGGGAGTTAATCTCCCGGATGACGCGGTCATTGACAGAATCCTTCAGTCGCTTCCACCAAGCTACAAGAGCTTTGTGATGAACTTCAATATGCAGGGGATGGAAAAGACCATTCCTGAGGTATATTCAATGTTGAAATCAGCGGAGGTGGAGATCAGAAAAGACCATCAAGTGTTGATGGTGAATAAAACCACTGAGTTCAAGAAAGGCAAGGGTAAGAAGAACTTCAAGAAGGACGGCAAGGGAGTTGCCGCGCCCGGTAAGCCAGTTGCCGGGAAGAAGCCAAAGAATGGACCCAAGCCTGAGACTGAGTGCTTTTATTGCTAGGGAAGTGGTCACTGGAAGCGGAACTGCCCCAAATACTTAGCGGACAAGAAGGCCGGCAACACCAAAGGTATATGTGATATACATGTAATTGATGTGTACCTTACCAGTACTCGTAGTAGCTCCTGGGTATTTGATACCGGTGCGGTTGCTCATATTTGTAACTCAAAACAGGAGCTGCGGAATAAATGGAGACTGGCGAAGGACGAGGTGACGATGCTCGTCGGGAATGGTTCCAAGGTCGATGTGATCGCCGTCGGCACGCTACCTCTGCATTTACCTACGGGATTAGTTTTAAACCTCAATAATTGTTATTTAGTGCCAGCTTTGAGCATGAACATTGTATCTGGATCTCGTTTAATGCGAGATGGCTACTCATTTAAATCCGAGAATAATGGTTGTTCTATTTATATGAGAGATATGTTTTATGGTCATGCCCCGCTGGTCAATGGTTTATTCTTAATGTATCTCGAACGTGATGTTACACATATTCATAGTGTGAATACCAAAAGATGTAAAGTTGATAACGATAGTCCCACATACTTGTGGCACTGCCGCCTTGGTCACATTGGTATCAAGCGCATGAAGAAACTCCATGCAGATGGACTTTTGGAGTCTCTTGATTACGAATCATTTGACACGTGCGAACCATGCCTCATAGGTAAGATGACCAAGACTCCGTTCGCCAGAACAATGGAGCGAGCAACCAACTTATTGGAAATCATACATACCGATGTGTGCGGTCCAATGAGTGTTGAGGCTCGCGGTGGCTATCGTTATGTTCTCACTCTGACTGATGACTTAAGTAGATATGGGTATGTCTACCTAATGAAACACAAGTCTGAGACCTTTGAAAAGTTCAAAGAATTTCAGAGTGAGGTTGAGAATCAACGTGACAGGAAAATAAAGTTCTTACGATCAGATCGTGGAGGAGAATATTTAAGTCAAGAATTTGGTACGCACTTAAGGAAATGTGGAATCGTTTCACAACTCACGCCGCCTGGAACACCTCAGCGTAACGGTGTGTCCGAACGTCGTAATCGCACTCTATTGGATATGGTACGATCTATGATGTCTCGTACCGATCTACCGCTCTAATTTTGGGGCTATGCTTTAGAGACTGCCGCATTCACTTTAAATAGGGCTCCGTCGAAATTCGTTGAGACGACACCGTATGAATTATGGTTTGGGAAGAAACCTAAGCTTTCATTTCTAAAAGTTTGGGGATGCGATGCTTCAACCTGAAAAGCTCGAACCCAAGTCGGAGAAATGCATCTTCATAGGATACCCTAAGGAAACGATTGGGTATACCTTCTACCTCAGATCCGAAGGCAAGATCTTTGTTGCCAAGAACAGGTCCTTTCTGGAGAAAGAGTTTCTCTCGAAGGAAGTAAGTGGGAGGAAAGTGGAACTTGATGAAGTACTACCTCTTGAACCGGAAAGTAGCGCAGCGCGGGAAGATGTTCCTGTGGTGCCTACACCGACTGGGGAGGAAGTTAATGATGATGATCATGAAGCTTCGGATCAAGTTACTGCTGAACTTCGTAGGTCCACAAGGACACATTCCGCACCAGAGTGGTACGGCAACCCTGTCCTGGAAATCATGTTGTTAGACAACGGTGAACCTTCGAACTATGAAGAAGCAATGGCGGGCCCAGATTCCGACAAATGGCTAGAAGCCATGAAATCCGAGATAGGATCCATGTATGAAAACGAAGTATGGACTTTGACTGACTTGCCCGATGATCGGCGAGCCATAGAAAATAAATGGATCTTTAAGAAGAAGACAGACGCGGATGGTAATGTGACCATCTATAAGGCTCGACTTGTCGCTAAGGGTTATCGACAAGTTCAAGGGGTTGACTACGATGAGACTTTCTCACCCGTAGCGAAGCTGAAGTCCGTCCGAATCATGTTAGCAATTGCCGCATTCTATGATTATGAGATATGGTAAATGGACGTCAAAACGGCATTCCTTAACGGCTTTCTTAAGGAAGAATTGTATATGATGCAGCCGGAAGGTTTTGTCGATCCTAAGAATGCTAACAAGTTATGCAAGCTCCAGCGCTCCATCTATGGGCTGGTGCAAGCATCTCGGAGTTGGAACATTTGATTTGATGAGATGATCAAAGCGTTTGGGTTTACACAGACTTATGGAGAAGCCTGTATTTACAAGAAAGTGAGTGGGAGCTTTGTAGCATTTCTCTTATTATATGTCGATGACATACTATTGATGGGAAATGATATAGAATTCTTGGAAAGTATAAAGGCCTACTTGAATAAGTGTTTTTCAATGAAGGACCTTGGAGAAGCTGCTTATATATTAGGCATCAAGATCTATAGAGATAGATCAAGACGCCTCATTGGTCTTTCACAGAGTACGTACCTTGACAAGATATTGAAGAAGTTCAATATGGATCAGTCCAAGAAGGGGTTCTTGCCTGTATTGCAAGGTGTGCAATTGAGCACGGCTCAATGCCCGACCACAGCAGAAGATAGAGAAAAGATGAGTGTCATCCCCTATGCCTCGGCCATAGGGTCTATAATGTATGCCATGCTGTGTACCAGACCTAATGTAAACCTTGCCGTAAGTTTGGTAGGAAGGTACCAAAGTAATCCCGGCATGGAACACTGGACAGCGGTCAAGAATATCCTGAAGTACCTGAAAAGGACTAAGGATATGTTTCTCATTTATGGAGGTGACGAAGAGCTCGTCGTAAAGGGTTATGTCGATGCTAGCTTCGACACAGATCTGGATGACTCTAAGTCACAAACCGGATACGTGTATATTTTGAATGGAGGGGCAGTAAGCTGGTGCAGTTGCAAGCAAAGCGTCGTGGCGGGATCTACATGTGAAGCGGAGTACATGGCGGCCTCAGAGGCAGCGCAAGAAGCAATCTGGATGAAGGAGTTCATTACCTACCTAGGGGTGATTCCCAATGCGTCGGGCCCGATGACTCACTTCTGTGACAACACTGGAGCCATTGCCCTTGCCAAGGAGCCCAGGTTTCACAGGAAGACCAGGCATATCAAGCGTAGCTTCAACTCCGTTTGTGAAAGTGTTCAAAATGGAGACATAGATATTTGTAAAGTACATACGGACCTGAATGTAGCAGATCCGTTGACTAAACCTCTCCCTAGAGCAAAACATGATCAACACCAGAAATCTATGGGTGTTCGATTCACCACAAGGTAACTAGATTATTGACTCTAGTGCAAGTGGGAGACTGTTGGAAATATGCCCTAGAGGCAATAATAAAATGGTTATTATTATATTTCCTTGTTCATGATAATTGTCTATCGTTCATGCTATAATTGTGTTATCCGGAAATCGTAATACATGTGTGAATACATAGACCACAATGTGTCCCTAGTAAGCCTCTAGTTGACTAGCTCGTTGATCAAAAGATAGTCATGGTTTCCTGACTATGGACATTGGATGTCATTGATAACGGGATCACATCATTAGGAGAATGATGTGATGGACAAGACCCAATCCTAAGCATAGCACAAAGATCGTGTAGTTCGTTTGCTAGAGCTTTTCCAATGTCAAGTATCTTTTCCTTAGACCATGAGATCGTGTAACTCCCGGATGCCGTAAGAGTGCTTTGGGTGTACCAAACGTCACAACGTAACTGGGTGACTATAAAGGTACACTACAGGTATCTCTGAAAGTGTCTATTGGGTTGACACGGATCGAGACTGGGATTTGTCACTCCGTATGACGGACAGGTATCTCTGGGCCCACTCGGTAATGCATCATCATAATGAGCTCAAAGTGACCAAGTGGTTGGTCACGGGATCATGCATTACGGTACGAGTAAAGTGACTTGCCGGTAACGAGATTGAACGAGGTATTGGGATACCGATGATCGAATCTCGGGCAAGTAACGTACCGATTGACAAAGGGAATTGTATACGGGATTGATTGAATCCTCGACATCGCGGTTCATCCGATGAGATCATCGTGGATCATGTGGGAGCCAACATGGGTATCCAGATCCCGCTGTTGGTTATTGACCGGAGAGTCGTCTCGGTCATGTCTGCATGTCTCCCGAACCCGTAGGGTCTACACACTTAAGGTTCGGTGACGCTAGGGTTGTACAGATATTAGTATGCGGAAATCCGAAAGTTGTTCAGAGTCCCGGATGAGATCCCGGACATCACGAGGAGTTCCGGAATGGTCCGGAGGTGAAGAATTGTATATAGGAAGTCCAGTTTCGGCCACCGGGAAAGTTTCGGGGGTCACTGGTATTGTACCGGGACCACCAGAAGGGTCCCAGGGGTCCACCGGGTGGGGCCACCTATCCCGGAGGGCCCCATGGGCTGAAGTGGGAGGGGAACCAGCCCCTGGTGGGTTGGTGTGCCCCCCATGGGCCTCCCCCTACGCCTAGGGTTGGAAACCCTGGGGGTGGGGGGCGCCCCACCTCACTTGGGGGGCAAGTTTTCCCCCTTTGGCCGTCGCCCCCCATGTAGATGGGATCCCAGGGCCGCCCCCCCCCCCCCAAGGGGGCCTATATAAAGGGGGGGAGGGAGGGCAGCCGCACCCTAGCCCCTGGCGCCTCCCTCTCCCTCCCGTGACACCTCTCCCCCCCCCCCCCCCGCTTGCGCTTGGCGAAGCCCTGCCGGGATCCCCGCTACTTCCACCACCACGCCGTCATGCTGCTGGATCTCCATCAACCTCTCCTTCCCCCTTGCTGGATCAAGAAGGAGGAGACGTCGCTGCTCCATACGTGTGTTGAACGCGGAGGTGCCGTCCATTCGGCGCTCGGTCATCGGTGATTTGGATCACGACGAGTACGACTCCATCAACCTCGTTCACTTGAACGCTTCCGCTCGCGATCTACAAGGGTATGTAGATGCACTCCTTCCTTCTCGTTGCTAGTAAACTCCATAGATGGATCTTGGTGATGCATAGAAAATTTTAAATTTCTGCAACGATCCCCAACATGAGACGCCTTCGTTGACCTTGGAGAGCCAGTCCTAGACTTGCTTCGACGTTTCCAGAGCACTCACACGGCCATACTGTCCTTTGGTCAGATGACCACAGATGATGTTCTTGGCAGTAGAATCCAGTTGAATGAACTTCTTGACATCAGCAGGGTGACACCTTCACCAGTCTTGGGAACGCCATTCTTGACGACATACCAGAGGTCGACATCAATGTCTTCAAGATGCATGCGCATCTTATTCTTCCAGTAGGGATATTCAGTTCCATCGAAGACGGGGCAAGCAGCGGAGACTTTGATTATCCCTGCAGTCGACATAGCAAAAACTCCAGGTGGTTAAACCAAATCACACAGAACAAGGGAGTACCTTGCTCTAATACCAATTGAAACTGCTAGTTATCGACTAGAGGGGGGTGAGTAGGTGATTTTTATGAAAGTCTTCAAAACATGAGAGTTTCGAAGACAAACAATAGAAATGAACCTATTGATATGCAGCGGAAGGTAGACTACACTAGGCAAGCCATAGTCAAGTATTCAATGAAGTGAAAGTGCGAAGACTAATAGCAGCTAGGTAGTACGGATCAGGATGGAAGATGGTATGAAGCCAAACAACGATAGAAGTCACACAGTGAAGACAAATAGGTAAAGCAAACAAGCAATGACTTCACGAAGACAAACTGTAAGTAAAGACAGGGAGATGATAGAACCAGTCACTTGTTGAGGACACAGGATTTGTTGGACCAGTTCCAGTTGCTGTGACAACTGTATGTCTGGTTAGGGAGGCTGAGAGTTAACTCAGAAGACCGCGTCTTCACCTTATTCCCCTTGAGCTAAGGACACCCAGTCCTCGCCCAATTACTATGGTAAGTCTTCAAGGTAGACTTCCAAACCTTCACAGACTTCGTTCACCGGCGATCCACAATGACTCTTGGATGCTCAGAACGCGATGCCTAACCGGCTGGAGGATTCACAGTCCTCAAGTGTAACAAGTCTTCAGGTCACGCGGACAGAAAGACTTCAGTGATGCCTAACACTCTTTTGGCTCTGGGTGTTTGGGCTTTGTCCTCGCAAGGATTTCTCTCTCAAAAGCTTCGGAGATGGGTTGCTCTCAAACGACAAAAGTCGTGCACTAACTCTGAGCAGCCACCAATTTATGGTGTAGGGGGTGGGCTATTTATAGCCACTAGGCAACCCAACCTGGTTTGTCCGAAATGACCCTGGGTCACTAAGGAACTGACACGTGTTCCAAGGGTCAGATTTCAAACACACGCGGCAACTTTACTTGGGCTACAAGTAAAAAAGCTGACTCATCCAGCTCTGGATAAGATTTACTCTCATTGTCTTCGCTCGAAGGCATAGGATTTTGGTTGAGCATCACTTCAGTCACTCTGACTTTGTTCGCTGGGACCCCACTTAACAGTACGGTGGTTCCTATGACTCAACAAAGAAGAAAAGGAAACAACAAAACAACTAGGTCTTCGCGCTCCATAGTCTTCACGCAATGCCTTCTCTTGTCGTAGTCTTCAATGTGAATATCTTCACATACCACCATTGTCTTTAATGTCTTCATACATTTTTAGGGGTCATCTCCGGTAGGTAAACTGAATCAATGAGGGTCTACTACCTGTGTTATCCTGCAATTCTCAAAAACACATTAGTCCCTCAACCAGGTTTGTCGTCAATACTCCAAAACCAACTAGGGGTGGCACTAGATGCACTTACACCTATACTTGTGGGTTATCAAGACTATTTTCTAGCGCCGTTGCCGGGGAGCATAGCTCTATTCTCTGAGTCACTTGGGATTTATATCTGCTGGTCACTATGAAGAAGTTGAAAGACGAGAAAACAAAAATTTATCCCTCAACTACGAGGGGAGGTAAGGAACTGCCATCTAGCTCTGCACTTGATTCACCTTCTGTTTTGAGTAAGCTAGCGACACATAAACCTGCTTCTGCTATTAATTCTGATATGTCGCATGTTATTGATGATGCCACTTCTGCTATGCATGATACTTATGATGAAACTACTTCTATGCTTGATACTACTATGCCACTTGGTGAATTTCTTGATGAACAACTTGCTAGGGCTAGAGAGAATGAAATTAATGAAACTAATAATATTGATGAAAGTGATGATGAAGATTCTCCCCCTAAATATGAATTGCCTGTTGTGACTGAGGGCTATGTTATGGATGAAGAAACTACTAGAGACTTTGTTGCTTGCAATGATAGAAGTGATCTTAAGAAATTATTAGCTAAGCTGAAACAAAAATCTTTGAATGCTACAATGAAATATGACCCTGCTTATGCTACTTCACCTATCTTTGTTACTGATAAGGATTATGATTTCTCTGTTGATCCTGATATAATTACTTTGGTTGAATCTGATCCTTTTTATGGCTATGAATCTGAAACTGTTGTGGCACATCTTACTAAATTAAATGATATAGCCACCATATTCACTAATGATGAGAAAACTCGCTACTATTATATCCTTAAAATATTTCTGTTCTCATTAAAGGGTGATGCTAAGATATGGTTTGATTCTCTTGATCCTGGTTGTGTGCATAGTCCCCAGGACATGATTTATTACTTCTATGCTAAATATTTCCCCGCTCATAAGAAACAAGTTGCTTTAAGGGATATATATAATTTTGTGCAAATTGAAGAAGAGAGTATCCCACATGCTTGGGGGAGGTTTCTCCAGTTACTTAATGCTTTTCCTGATCATCCTCTCAAGAAAAATGAAATACTTGATATCTTTTATAATGGACTAACCGATGCTTCCAGAGACCACCTGGATAGTTGTGCTGGTTCTGTTTTCAGGGATAGAACACCAAATGAAGCTGAAATTCTATTGAATAATATGTTGACCAATGAAAATAATTGGACACTTCCTGAACCAACTCCTAAGCCAACTCCAAAGAAAAGGGGTATTCTATTTCTCAGTCCTGAAGATATGCAAGAGGCGAAGAAATCTATGAAAGAAAAAGGTATAAAAGCTGAAGATGTTAAGAATTTACCTCCTGTTAAAGAAATACATGGTCTTAATTTACCTCCTGTTGAAGAAATACATGATTTTAATCCATTACCTATTGAAGAAGTACACAGTCTTGATAACCCGACACAGGTAGTAAAGGTAAATTCTCTTTATAGATTTGATGAAGGTGATATTCCTTGTTATAAGTCTGCTAGCCAATGCTTAGATGAGTTTGATAATTTTATTGTCAAACAAGAAAACTTCAATGCTTATGTTGGTAGACAGTTGAAACACAATTCCGATATGCTTGAATACTTGAGTGATTATATGTCTAGAGTTAAAGGTGAACTTAAACTCATTAGTAAACATGCTTCTATGGTTACCACTCAAGTAGAACAAGTGCTTAAAGCTCAGAATGATTTGCTCAATGAATTAAATAATAAGAAGAATGATAATGCTATTAGAGTTATGACTAGAGGGGGTAAAATGACTCAGGAACCTTTGTATCCTGAGGGCCACCCTAAGAGAATTGAGCAAGATTCTCAGAGAAATAATGTAGAAGCACCTAGTCCTTCTAAAAAGAAGAAAAAGAAAAATGATAGGACTTTGCATGCTTCTAGTGAACCTGTTATTGACACACCTGAGAATCCCAATGATATTTCTATCTCTGATGCTGAAACACAATCTGGTAATGAGCATGAACCTAGTGATAATATTAATGATGATGTTCATGATGATGATCAACCTAGTAACAACAATAATGTAGAAATTGAACCTGCTACTGATCTGGATAACCCACAATCAAAGAATCAACGTTATGATAAGAGAGACTTTGTTGCTAGGAAGCACGGTAAGGAAAGAGAACCATGGGTTCAGAAAACCATGCCTTTTCCTCCCAAACCATCCAAGAAAAAGGATGATGAGGATTTTGAGCGCTTTGCTGAAATGATTAGACCTATCTTTTTGCGTATGTGTTTGACTGATATGCTCAAAATGAATCCTTATGCCAAGTATATGAAAGATATTGTTACTAATAAAAGAAAGATACTGGAAGCTGAAATTTCCACCATGCTTGCTAATTATACTTTTAAGGGTGGAATACCAAAGAAACTAGGAGATCCAGGAGTACCAACTATACCATGCTCCATTAAAGGAAATTATGTTAGAACTGCTTTATGTGATCTTGGAGCCGGTGTTAGTGTTATGCCTCTCTCTTTATATTGTAGACTTGATTTGAATAAGTTGACACCTACTGAAATATCTTTGCAAATGGCTAATAAATCAACTGCTATATCTGTCGGTATTTGTGAGGATGCGCCTGTTGTGGTTGCAAATGTTACTATTTTAACGGACTTTGTTATTCTTGATATTACCGAGGATGATAGTATGTCTATTATTCTTGGAAGACCCTTTTTGAATAATGCAGGGGCTGTTATTGATTGCAACAAAGGCAATGTCACTTTTCATGTTAATGGCAATGAGCATACGGTACACTTTCCGAGGAAACAACCTCAAGTCCACAGTATCAACTCTATTGGAAAAATTCCATCGATTATTTTTGGAGGTTTTGAATTTCCTCTACCTACTGTCAAGAAGAAATATGATATTCTTATTATTGGGGATGTGCATATCCCCGTTGAGGCAACATAGTGTTATTCGAAATTTCTCAGGTTCCATGTTATTCGGAATGAGTTTGTTAACAAGACTTGATCAACCTTGTTAATGGATTCCTTTTGATGAGCATGAGATGGATGAAGTTAGAAAGCACAACCTTCTATACCCTCCTTTTACTTTCTGTTATTTAGTTGAAATAAAGTAAAATTAGTATTTTCTGTCTGTTTTCTGAATTATCCGTGCAATAAAAAATATGCCGAAAATAAAAGTTCTCCAAATGCCCCGAAATTGAAATATGATTTTTCTGAAATATTGGAGAATATCTGGCACTGAGAACACATCAGGGGGAGCAAGCACCTGGCCACGAGGGTCCAGGGCGCGCCCACCCTCTGGGCGCGCCCCTGCCTCGTGGGCCCATGGTGGCTCCCCTCCACTTATTCCAGCCACCACACACTCCTTCTTCCTCCCAAAAAATTCACCAACCAGCTCAAGCACGAGTTCTAGCTCATTTTGCTGCGATTTTCGATCTCCTTGCTCAAAGCACCTCTCGCAAATCTGCTTTGGGGGATTGTTCCTTAGTATGTAACTCCTCCAATGGTCCAATTAGTTTTTGTTGTAGTGCTTTATTCATTGCAAATTTGTGCTGCCTAGGTGAACCTGTTCTTGAGCTTACATGTCAAATTTATTTGGTCCCAAGTTGTTCTAATGCATGATGTAGTCTCTAGGCACTTGTGGGAGTAGTTGCTATCAATTTTGTTGAGTTTGATTCACTTTTATTTGAAGTTACTAAAATTTTCAGAAATATTTCAGAGGAATAAATATGTTTAGGAAAATGTACCAAGGTGGCCCTTCAAGCAAGCAAGGACCCAGGCTCGCAATGCGCGATGCCGACGATGAACCACCAAGGGAAGCTCAAGTGCGGGCTTGTGAATGGCCTTTAGAGGACTTTATGGATCGAGCAAGAATCAAGGAAGAATTTAACGCATATATGCGTAATGTTGATCTTGTGAGCTTCGAGGCAGAGAAGTGCCGTCAGTACCACTATCTCACTGATTCCTTTGTGAGGAGGTTTGAATTTTCATCATCACGCAATTCTCAAACTGTCTTGTTTGATCTTGATGAAAATTCTTATACTATGGACTTAGAGGATTTTAACACTGCTTGCAAACTTCCACAATGGGGTAGCACTAGTGAGCCTCACAAATCCGAGTTTAGAGATTTTCTTGCTAATATAACTGTGGGGGAGTCTAGAGATATAACACAAGCTACCATAGGGAGCATTCATTTTCCTGCTATACATTATTTTGCTCTCTTCATAGGTAGGTGCATAAATGGTAAGGATGAAGCATGTCACATGTGTGTCCCTGATCTCAGTGTTCTCAGGAGTGCTGTATTAGGAGATAAACATTATAATTTGGGAGCCATTGTTGCACGTAGGTTGCATAATAATAGAATTAATGGAGATTTCTTTGGCGGAATTTATGCAACCCATTTAGCTAATTTTCTTGATATACCCATACGTGAGTATGATGTTGAGTTGCATCCTGTTTATTTAGATTATGAGGCTATGGTTCGTCATCAGTTTGTTGAGAGGAACGATCAGTTCCTCCAGTATCGACTAATCTTTGACAGACGACGCACCTATCACGTCGCTCTCCCTGCTCGTACTTTCTTTGACTTTCAGGCAAAGGGGAGATATTTTATAACCAGAGAGGAGGCGGACGAGTATAAGAGGAGCACAGAGACAGCCCTCCTCCAAGCTGCAGCCCATGATGCAATAGCCGCTGCATCTCAGTACGACCCCAGTTATAACTTTGGATATCCGACAGGCCAGCCGTGGCCATAAACCAACTTAGGCCAAAAGCCTAAGCTTGGGGGAGTATGTATCTCTCACCGACATTACATTCATGTTCACACACTCATGCTAGATGTTGGTGCTTGTCGGTGTCAAAACTGGCGGATCTCGGGTAGGGGGTCCCGAACTGTGCGCCTAAGGCGGATGGTAACAGGAGGCAGGGGACACAATTTTTACCCAGGTTCGGGCCCTCTCGATGGAGGTAATACCCTACTTCCTACTTGATTGATCTAGATGATATGAGTATTACAAGAGTTGATCTACCACGAGATCGTAGAGGCTAAACCCTAGAAGCTAGCCTATGGTATGATTGTTGTCGTCCTACGGACTAAACCCTCCGTTTTATATAGACATCGGAGGGGGCTAGGGTTACACAGAGTCGGTTACAAGGGAGGAGATCTACATATCCGTATTGCCAAGCTTGCCTTCCACGCCAAGGAGAGTCCCATCCGGACACGGGACAAAGTCTTCAATCTTGTATCTTCATAGTCCAACAGCCCGGCCAAAGGATATAGTCCAGCTATCCGAGGACCCCCTAATCTAGGACTCCCTCAGTAGCCCCTGAACCAATCTTCAATGATGATGAGTCTGGCGCGCAGATTGTCTTCGGCATTGCAAGGCGGGTTCCTCCTCCGAATACTCCATAGAATATTTTGAACACAAGGATAGTGTCCGGCTCTGCAAAACAAATTCCACATACCACCATAGAGAGAATAATATTTCCACAAATCTAATCTGCTGACGCATTTTGCAGCATGACATCGCACCACAGCCCGGTCGTTATTCGAACCGTTTTTCACAACCAGCCACTGCACATCTCACGAGGCGGTTTCCTTGGCACATCTTGTCGATGCAGAGATCGTGTCCCCTTATCGCGGGATTCTCATCAATACGGGTGTGGGTAACCCAACCGCGCCATCAATTATGGCGCTTGGGGAATAAGAGGTTTTACCAGGCAAGTGGGGAGGCGCAGAATCCCTGCTGCCTTTATAAGGGGATAAGGACTCCCTTTCGCACCCACGCTTTCTACTTCCCGATTCATTCCCTTCCGCTCAAGCTCCAGCGCCCAAGCGTTCATCTTCTCTACCCACAAAAGGTCTTCCGAAGATGTCCGGATCCGGAGCAGGAGGCAAATGGATGGCCTCTACCGTCTGAGAGAAGGATATCAAAAAGCTTCGGGAGGCCGGGTACCTGGCCAAGAAAATCAGCCACCGTCTCTCGACGGCAGGACAAATCGTCCCTACTCCGGAACCCCATGAGAGGGTTGTATTCCTCCCTCACTTTGTCCGCGGGCTAGGGTTTCCCCTCCATTCGTTCGTTCGCGGCATCATGTATTATTACGGGATCGATCATCACGATCTGTCCCCTAATTCCTTCCTCAACATCTCGACATTCATTGTCGTGTGCGAGGCTTTTTTCCGCATTTCGCCGCACTTCGGTTTATGGCTGAAGATTTTTAACGTGAAGCCCAAGGTGGTGAGCGGTGAGCACGCCGAGTGCAGGGGCGCCATGGTGAGCAAGATGCCCAACGCATATGGCCAACGGGAACCTTTAATGATTCTGTCAAGGAGTGGCAATAGCAGTGGTTTTATATCACTGAGCCGCGCGGCACAGAATGGGCCGCCTCTCCCGAGTTCCGATCCGGTGCCCCCCTGCGGCTTACATCCTGGGTCAAGAAAGGCCTGGACTGGTCTTCGTCCGACGAACTGTCGGTGCTCCAGACGTGCATTAAAGATATGGAAGACAAGCACATTGAACTTGTCAATGTGGTCGAGGTGATGCTAGTTCACCGGATCCTGCCTTGTCAGCACCGGACTTGCAATCTATGGGGATTCGATCCGGCCAGGCACCAAACCTTGCGAGAGCTTTTCGGCTCTTCGCACAAGGACATCTGGAAGGTGCTTTTCAAGTCCAGCAAATCGTGCTCGGACTCCGCCGAGGACCGCGGGTACCAACTGTCCCGCCCTGCAAGTTCGGTGAGTTTATCAAACTTTTCTATCCGCGTAACCCAAAGGAAGCGCTTAACGCGTTTTATACAACTCTCCCAGTGCTGGACGAAGAAGGTGGAGTGGATCCATTGTCCGGCCCCGCTGCCCTAAGAACCGGCCATCCCACTTCTGACGAAGATGCTGGTCCCGGCGCCTTACAAGGTGCCGAAGAAGACGGCCGAGAAGGAGGCCAAAAAGACCCGGGGCGGCCTTCGTCGCTGTGGCACTTTGGACACAATATCCAAAGGCCCTGATGCCCATTCCGCCTCCGAAGAGGACGAGGAGGAGGAGGAAGATGAATCCCCTGCGGGGGGAAGAAAGAAGAGGACGACCTCCATACATTTGGAGGCCGAGCTGCCCAAAAGGGGAAAGGCTCCTCTTCCAGAGGAGGGCAACGCCACCGCCGATAGCGGCCCGACATGGGATCCCAGGGCCCAGCCCCTGGTGAACTCGTAAGTATATAAAATCTGAGTACATTGTTAGGCGTCCAGACTCATCATGGCATAGTATTTTAACCTAAGTCATATTTTTGTAGTCCGGCGAGGTCCCGTACCAAACAATCCTCATCAGAGGATTCGCTGAGCTCAGATGCTATGGAGAGCGGGATGCCCCAAAAGGCCCCTTCCCCCAAACAGGTGCATAACACCAAGGCTTCGTCCCAGAAGGACCCCGGCCAAGGAGGCAAGGGAAAAACCGTGAAGGCGGCGCCTGGAGGTCAAACCTCAGGGGCCGGACACGTGGGGGAAAAGATTCCCATGGGAGCTGACGGCGGGGGCGATCCTGAGTTCGGCTACCAGCCGGACGCGATTCTAGAGACCTATTCGGCTCCAGAATCAAGCAGGCAGCCTCCCTCGGCTGGAGGGGGCGTGCCTGTTCCATCAGCGACCTCTGTCCATCCAGAAGTGTCGGATGCTTTGTTGGTGGCATTAAAAAATGCCTCCATCGTTGATGAGCACCGTGCCCTTATGGGTGCGGTGATTGAGAAGATTCAGTCGACTGAGAGTGGACTGAACGAAGCCTGTATCAGCCTTATAAGAGGCTTTGAGGTATGTTTTATGGGTTGTCGAAGAGTGTCATAGTATAGATAGTAGCCCATGATACATTGTCCGGTAAGAGAAAGAACCGGACAGAGGACCGAATTTTATGTTCGCAGGAAGACTCATTGAATGGCATCTATTTCTCTTCTGTTATAAGCAGGTGTCTGTAGTGGCTGCTACTTCTCATATTGCAGAGATCTTCGGGCTGAATCAAACTCTGGGGCGGGCCACAGAAGAACTTGGCCAATTGAAAATGCAATTGAGAGATAAACATGGTATGCACAAGTCTTGTTCACGTTTATTGCGAATGAATTTTCAGTATGAACTGAGCTTCATGACTTGCGCTAGGGATTGTGACCGAAGTCGAAGCCCTTAAGAAGGCTGTGGCCGAGGCCGAGAAAAAGGCAGCCAGTGGGCAGGCTCTTCGTGAGAAGCACAAGGCCAAGGTCATTAAAGCTGAGAAGGAGCTGCAAGAGGCCGTGAGGAAATGCAAGACCTTGGAGCAGAGTTTAACGGAGAAAGAATCCGAACTCACCAAGGTGCATCAGGCCACGAGCGATGCCCGGGGGGAAACCCAAAGCACCCTGCAGGAGATCCAAGAGGCGAGAAAGATTGCGGTTGGTAAGGCATTTTCCAAGTAGAGCAAGTATTTGGGGGGAAACTATGTTTCTAATTATGAATCCGGATTTCTCAGGGGTATTTGCCGAGCTACCTCGCAGCATATCAGATGCCGCCAAATTCTACCGAGCCGAAGAAAGGAAAATTGTAGATAAGCTCTTCTCGTCGTAGTATTTGGCACCGAATTATCCGGTGCCTTTTACCGATCAGCTGAAACAGCTGATCGAACTGCATAAGGAAGCGGAACCAGCAATGAAAGATTTGGTTATCCGGCTATGGCCTGCCAAGCCGATTCCAAGCAGCTACTTCGGGCTCGTGAAGCGGCTCATAAGCGCTTGCCCTCGACTTGACGTCATCAAGCGGTCGGTCTGCATAGAAGGTGTGTGAATGGCCTTCGCCCGCGCAAAGGTGCACTGGGGGAAGATGGATGCCGAAAAGCTGATGACCGAAGGACGGCTAGAGGGGAAGGAGCACCGCAAGCCCGAATTATATTATGAGAGTGTCCTGAAAGGATCCTACCTTGCAGCGGAGCTATGCACCAAGGATATTATATTTCCATGAATGCCAATCATGTTGTCCTTTGTAATGTTTGAACAAGGTCGTTTATTTGTCGCCTATTATATAAAATTTTACCCTCCTGTGCGGCCGTTTTATATGTTAAACCTGAGAGTTGGTCAGTCGTCGGCTTCTGCCCCCATGTAAGAAGTACAGGGGTGTTTGGGATAAACCTGACCACTCTTTATCCAGTTTTGGGTCCTTCGAAGGAGGTGCTCAGCACAACGAACCAGGTAATCGGACTATAGGGCTTTATCACTCTCACTTAGCCATAGGAGCTTTAGTATGGTTGGCGCAGCCCCTGGTGTTCGGAAGACCGTACTAGGGGCTCTATAAGCACCTGATCGGAGAAAGAACCGATCCATCGCACGCTGCATTGGTTATGGCATTATGCGGGAGAAATCCTTAAAGATTTTGTGACCTCTCGAACAGCTGACCAGCTCTCGCCGTATCATGACAGTCAGTTTTCGGCTTTCTCTACTAAGGTGCTCGTCTGGAAGAACCGGGACACAATCCCAGTAGTTCTCCTAGTGCTACCTTAGCCGATATAGCGGAACGTAAGGTACCAAAACATGGGAGCCGGGCAAACCCAACTATTGACCCAATACATGATTCGGAGCTGATGCATATAATGCTATAGGTTCGGGGTGCCGAGCTTCCATGAAGGTCTTCGGACTTTATTGCCGTGTTATGGGTAAAACAAAGCCGCTGGCATATTTTAAGGCATATCGCTATGTACGGATGCCACTTGACAAAATGATATCAATAAGAAATAACAGCAGGTAAATGTCATATAAATCCACATGTTGTATTTGAATAGTACGTCTATGTGTATGGGTACAAGTAATGTGATAGAAAAAGGAATATGATTGCGGAACCTGCTGAGACCAGGGGGAAGAGGCTGAGTGCGGATCCGTAATATAGTCGGACGGTCACTGCAGGAAATCTCTAAGGATTCCCTTACGCGTTCAAGCTGCCTCCGTGTAGCCCGTCCTGGTCCGTGCAAAGGTGAACCTGCGAAGGAAATGTAAGAAATATTTACATACCGGTGGGCGGTTGAGCCGCTGAGTTCGTCCTGTCCCGGCCTTCGCCGGAGTGTTTAGTTGAGGCCTGGATGGGCCGGGCTATCCTTCCGCGAAGTAGTTCGGAGTCCCTTGACGGTGTCTGGGAGCCTGGACGTCGACTCGAGGTTCGGCTGCAAGGTGCTGCTCATTGTTTCTATTGCTAAGGCAGTGGTGTATTTGTTGGTGCCGAGGGAAGGTTCGGCCTTGTCATTAACCGTGATGACGCTGCGTGGACCGGGCATCTTGAGCTTACGGTAGGCATAATGTGGCACCGCGTTGAATCGAGCGAACACGGTTCATCTGAGCAGTGCTTGAGAATCACTGCGGAAAGGGACGATTTCGAAGATTAACTCTTCGATACGGTAATTTTCTGGTGATCTGAAGACTACCTCAAGGGCAATAGAGCCTGTACAGCTAACCTCCGCACCTGGTATAATGCCTCTGAAAGTGGCTTTAGTGGGTTTGATCGCCAAATGATCGATGCCCATCTTCCGCACTGTGTGCTACTAAGCAGATTTAGACTGCTACCCCCGTCCATAAGGACTCGAGTGAGGTGGAACCCGTCTATTATTGGGTCGAGGACTAGTGCGGCTGGATTGCCCTGATTGGCGTTAACCGGACGATCCATGCGGTTGAAGGTGACCGGCCCTAGTTTATATTGTGGGATGACTAGTTCCTTTGAGTCGCCATCCCTAAGGGTGCATATCCGGTCCGAGGTGGTAATTTGGGTGGTATTTACCACATTCACCGATTGAATGTGCGGGGGAAATTTCTTTTGCCCTCCTGTGTTAGGTGATCTGGGCTCTTTGTCGCTATCGTCGCTTTGAGAGCCCCCCTTCGTCTTTGGCGCCTGCCCTGCTGGCTTGTTTGAAGACCCAGCATTCTCTGTTGGTATGGGTGGCTGGCGTTTCTGGGGTGCCATGAATTTGGCATTGGCGATTGAGTATGCGTCCAGACTAGATGGACCCGGATTTTTATTTTTGGGTGGCCCTTTCCGCTGACCGGACTTTGAGCCCCTGAACCCAGCATTAACTGCCGTATTTTCGGCATTTTCACCATATTTGTGGCGCTTGTGTTTGTTGCGTCGTGGTTTGCCGTTGCTATCCCTCGCTTCTGATGTGCCGGGTTTGCTTGTTGTATTGGTACTATGAGCCAACCAGCTATCTTCGCCTGCACAAAAGCGGGTCATAAGTGTCGTGAGGCCTGCCATGGATTTTGGCTTCTCTTGGCCGAGGTGCCGGGCGATCCATTCGTCACAGATATTATGCTTAAATGCCGCTAAGGCCTCTACATCCGGATAGTCGACAATTTGGTTAGTCTTGGTTAGGAACCCGGTCCAGAACTTCCTGGCCGATTCCCCTGGCTGCTGAGTTATATGGCTCAAGTCGTCAGCATCCGGTGGTCGCACATAAGTGCCCAGGAAGTTGTCAAGGAATGCATCTTCCAAATCCTCCCAACTGCCAATTGAGTCTGCTGGCAAGCTATTCAGCCAATGCCGAGCTGGTCCTTTGAGTTTTAGTGGGAGGTACTTGATGGCATGTAGAACATCACCGCGAGCCATGTGGATGTGGAGGAGGAAATCCTCGATCCATACTGCGGGATATGTTGTACCATCATATGATTCAATATTTACGGGTTTAAAACCCTCTGGGAATTCATGATCCATTACTTCATCAGTGAAGCATAGCGGGTGTGCGGCGCCTCTGTGCTGGGCAATATCACGACGCAGTTCATATGAGTCTTGTCTGCTGTATTCGGCCCGGCCGGATTTTCTTTTAGTGTATCCGGCGTGACGGTCATCGTCCCGCATTGGTGCGTGCCCCCGTGATCCGTAGATCGATCTTGCATGTTTTGCCTTGTTTTCCAATATGTCTCACAGGTCCCGCGTGTTGCCCCGGGCCTTGGTATTTTTGTTTGAGTGGCGGCGGGGTGCAGGCTGGACTTCAGGCTGAAATGCCTCTCTGTCTCGGCCACGAGGTGGCCGATCAGCCGCACCATACGCTGGTGATGTAGGTTTCAATGCTTCTTCCTCGAGTTGGGGTAGCAACCTGTGCTTTGGGTAACTCTTGGTTGGGCGCTCGAGTTCGTATTCCTCGGCTGCCAGGACTTCAGTCCATCTATCCGCTAGCAGATCTTGGTCAGCTCGAAGCTGTTGTTGCTTTTTCCTCAAGATTTTTGTTGTGGCTATAAGCCGGTGCTTCAAGCGCTCCTGTTCGACGGGATCCTCAGGAACGATAAATTCTTCGTCGCCAAGGCTCACTTCATCTTCGGAGAGAGGCATGTAATTGTCATCCTCTGATTCTCTGTTTGTTGCCTGTTCCGGAGGGCTAGCTTGTTCATCCTCCTGCTCTAAATCTGGCTGGAGGGGATTGTCGTCGTCTTTGGCACTATCCGGAGTGTTATTGTATCTTGTGCTGGTATCACTACTTTTGCTATGGCGGTACTTAGAGCGGCGCCGCTGACGTCGATGCTTGGGTTGCTTCTTGGAGGGGTCATACTCCACTGTCTTATCGCCATCGCCTTCTTTGGGGGTATCCACCATGTATATATCATATGATGAGGTGGCGGTCCAGCGCCCTGTGGGCGGTGGTTCCTGTTCGTCTCCTGCATCGTCGTCCATACCGTCGATGTCTTCGGAGTCGAAGTCGAGCATGTCGGTTAAATCGTCGACAGTGGCTACTAAGTGGGTGGTGGGTGGGGAGCGAATTTCTTCGTCGTCCGCATCCCATTCTAGCCAAACATAGTTCGGCCAAGGTTCTCCAGACAAGGAGGGAGACCTTAATGAATTTAGCACATCGCCAAAAGGCGAGTGCTGAAAGATATCCGCGGAGGTAAACTCCATGATCGGTGCCCAATCGGATTCGATAGGCACGGACGCAGGCAGCTCGGAGCCCGTGGCCGGGGACGAATCCAATGGTTCGGCAACACGGCTCTCGTAAGGGGTGAAGTCAGTATTCGGCTCTATCGCCACTGAGAGTGCGGCCTCCATGGCGGGGTCTATCCACCCGTCCTCGGATGGCGCAATTTGTTCCGGATTGAGGGCCGGAGTAGTTGCAGGTGTGATCTCCCGAACACTGTCCGACGGCAGAATTACGTCAAGCACGTCGTGATTGTGCGGCGCACCCAGCATGGGTTCAAATCCGTCGAAGATCAAGTCTCCGCGGATGTCGGCAATATAGTTCAAGTTTGCGAATCTGACCTGATGGCCAGGGGCGTAGCTCTCGATCTGCTCCAGATGGCCAAGCGAGTTGGCCCGCTGTGCGAAGCCGCCGAATACGAAGATCTGTCCGGGGAGGAAAACCTCACCCTGGATCGCATCGTTGCTGATGATCGAAGGAGCCATCAAGCCTTACGGTGACGGCACGGTGAAACTCTCAATGAAAGCACCAATGTCGGTGTCAGAACCGGCGAATCTCGGGTAGGGGGTCCCGAACTGTGCGCCTAAGGCGGATGGTAACAGGAGGCGGGGGACACAATGTTTACCCAGGTTCGGGCCCTCTCGATGGAGGTAATACCCTACTTCCTGCTTGATTGATCTTGATGATATGAGTATTACAAGAGTTGATCTACCACGAGATCGTAGAGGCTAAACCCTAGAAGCTAGCCTATGGTATGATTGTTGTCATCCTACGGACTAAACCCTCCGGTTTATATAGACACCGGAGGGGGCTAGGGTTACACAGAGTCGGTTACAAGGGAGGAGATCTACATATCCGTATTGCCAAGCTTGCCTTCCACGCCAAGGAGAGTCCCATCCGGACATGGGACGAAGTCTTCAATCTTGTATCTTCATATTCCAACAGCCCGGCCAAAGGATATAGTCCGGCTATCCGAGGACCCCCTAATCTAGGACTCCCTCAGTGCTCATACTCTTTCACTGTAATATCCATGCTATTTTATTTTCCTTTTTATGCTTTCTTCTTGTGTGTTTGAAAAACATTAAGAAAACCAAAAAAATTTAGTAGTAGCTTTTAGCTAGTTTACTTTTCTTGCTGTAGTAGTATTAATTAAAAGAAAACCCAAAAATGTTTCATGTTCTTCTTTTGCTTGTTGGGAGCTTTCCCGTGTAAATAGTTTTATTTATTTTCTTTTCTTTGGGGGTCGATAGGAGAAGACCATAATGAAATTGTTAAAGTGGCTCTTATATACATTATTGTTGATTTAACCAAGAGCCCATATTACCTTGTCTTCTCCTGTTTATTGAATGCTCGCAGATTCTAGCTTAGTCCAATGCACGTGCACTATTATTACTATTCACATTGTTCGGTCGTGCAAGTGAAAGGCAATTATGATGATATATGATGGACTGATTGAGATGAGAGAAGCTGGTATGAACTCGACCTCGCTTGTTTTTTGTAAATATGATTAGTTCATCGTTCCTGATTCAGCCTATTATGAATAAAAATGTTTGCAATGACAATTAGAGATTATGTTGCTTATGCCATGCTTAATTAGCTAGGATTTAATAATGGTTTACCTTGCGTGCCAACATGCTATTAAAATGGTTATGATGTGGTATGATAGGTGGTATCCTCCTTTGAATGATTTGAGTGACTTGACTTGGCACATGTTCACGCATGTAGTTGAAACAAAATCAACATAGCCTTCATGATATTTATGTTCATGGTGGATTATATCCTACTCATGCTTGCACTCAATGTTTATTAATTTTAATGCATGTTCATGACTGTTGTCGCTCTCTAGTTGGTCGCTTCCCGGTCTTTTGCTAGCCTTCACTTGTACTAAGCGGGAATACCGCTTGTGAATCCAATCCCTTAAACCCCAAAGTTATTCCATATGAGTCCACTATACCTTCCTATATGCGGTATCTACCTGCCGTTCCAAGTAAATTTGTATGTGCCAAACTCTAAACATTCAAATGAAATTCTGTTTTGCATGCTTGAATAGCTCATGTATCAACTAGGGTTGTTTCTATCTTCCATGCTAGGCGGGTTATTCTGAAGAGGAGTGGACTCCGCTCCTCACTCACAAGAAAATGGTTGGTCACCGGGATGCCCAGTCCCATGCTTTATGCAAATCAAATCAAAATAATTGCAAACAAAACTCCCCCAGGACAGTTGTTAGTTGGAGGCACCCGTTGTTTCGGACAAGCCATGGATTGATGCTTGTTGGTGGAGGGGGAGTATAAACTTTACCATTCTGTTTGGGAACCGCTTATAATGTGTGTAGCATGGAAGATATCACCATCTCTTGGTTATTATGTTGACAATGAAAGTATGCCGCTCAAAATATTATTCATCTCTATTTCAAATCGAGCTCTGGCACCTCTACAAATCCCTGCTTCCCTCTGCGAAGGGCCTATCTATTAACTTCTATGTTGAGTCATCACCCTCTTATTAAAAAGCACCAGCTGGAAAGCACCGCTGTCATTTGCATCCATTAGTATTAATTTATGTTGAGTATGACTATGAGTGGATCTCTTTTACCATGAATTACAATGTTTAGTCAGTCCTTGATCTTTAAAGGTGCTCTGCATTTATGTTTTGTGGTCTCAGAAAGGGCTAGCGAGATACCATCTTGTTATATCATATCATGATTGTTTTGAGAAAGTGTTGTCATCCAAGATTTATTATTATTGCTCGCTAGTTGATTATGCCATTGACATGAGTAAACATGAGACTTAAGTGTTATTATGAATATGGTTAGTCATAATCTTTGCTGAAAACTTGAATGCTGGCTTTACATATTTACAACAACAAGAGAAAACAGAGTTTGTGAAAGTTTTTCTTTATCACTTTCAGTTTATCAACTGAATTGATAGAGGACAAGCAAAGGTTTAAGCTTGGGGGAGTTGATATGTCTCCGTCGTATCTACTTTTCCAAACACATTTGCCCTTGTTTTGGACTCTAACTTGCATAATTTGAATGGAACTAACCCGGACTGACGCTGTTTTCAGCAGAATTGCCATGGTGTTATCTTTGTGCAGAAACAAAAGTTCTCGGAATGGCCTGAAACTTCACGGAGATTGTTTTTGGAAATAATAAAACATACTGGCGAAAGAATCAAGGCCAGGGGGCCCACACCCTTTCCACGAGGGTGGGGGGCGCGCCCCTGCCTTGTAGGCCCCCTGGTGCTCCACCGACCTCAACTCCAACTCCATATATTCGTGTTCGGGGAGAAAAAAAATCAGAGAGAAGGATTCATCGCATTTTCCGATACGGAGCCGCCGCCAAGCCCTAAACTCTCTCGGGAGGGCTGATCTGGAGTCTGTTCGGGGCTACGGAGAGGGGAATCCGTCGCCATCGTCATCATCAACCATCCTCCATCACCAATTTCATGATGCTCACCGCCGTGTGTGAGTAATTCCATCGTAGGCTTGCTGGACGGTGATGGGTTGGATGAGATTTATCATGTAATCGAGTTAGATTTGTTAGGGTTTGATCCCTAGTATCCACTATGTTCTGAGAGTGATGTTGCTATGACTTTTCTATGCTTAATGCTTGTCACTAGGGCCCGAGTGCCATGATTTCAGATCTGAACCTATTATGTTTTCATGAATATATGTGAGTTCTTGATCCTATCTTGCAAGTCTATAGTCACCTACTATGTGTTATGATCCGGCAACCCCGAAGTGACAATAATCGGGACCACTCCCGGTGATGACCATAGTTTGAGGAGTTCATGTATTCAATATGTGTTAATGCTTTGGTCCGGTACTCTATTAAAAGGAGGCCTTAATGTCCCTTAGTTTCCGCTAGGACCCCACTACCACGGGAGGGTAGGACAAAAGATGTCATGCAAGTTCTTTTCCATAAGCACGTATGACTATATTCGGAATACGTGCCTACATTACATTGATGAATTGGAGCTAGTTCTGTGTCACCCTATGTTATGACTGTTACATGATGAACCGCATCCGGCATAATTCTCCATCACCGATCCAATGCCTACGAGCTTTTCACATATTGTTCTTCGCTTATTTACTTTTCTGTTGCTACTGTTACAATCACTACAAAACCCAAAAATATTACTTTTGCTATCGTTACTGTTACTTCCATACTACTTTGCTGCAAATATTAAGTTATCCAGGTGTGGTTGAATTGACAACTCAACTGCTAATACTTGAGAATATTCTTTGGCTCCCCTTGTGTCAAATCAATAAATTTGGGTTGAATACTCTACCCTCAAAAATTGGTGTGATCCCCTATACTTGTGGGTTATCACCCATCAATGTTATCAGCCAAGAGATCTTTAACCATAGCAATACTAGGTTCAACTTTAATTTGCTCAGGGGGTTTGGGTGTCTTAATGTTACTTTTGTTGACCACAGTTGAAGCTTTAGCATGATCCTTTATTCTAACAGGGAAAGGTGGCTTCTCAATATAAGCAGTAGGAACGACAGGATCATTATAAGTGACAATCTTTTCTTCAACTTTAATAGGTGCAACTACTTTTACTTCAATGGGAGGATTATATTTAAACCACTTCTCCTTAGGGAGATCAACATGAGTAGCAAAGGATTCACAGAAAGAAGCTACTATCTCAGAGTCAAATCCATATTTAGTTTTTATTAAACTACCTACTGTGGAGCAAAGCCCCACAGTCTTTTATTCCAATCTCAAAGAAGGAGTACAGATATAGTCTATCATATGTACAAAGGGAAAGCAAAAAAACCTACCTCAAACTTACCTAAAGACTAAGGGAGGGAATTAACCCAGGCCAGGAGGGAAGCCCTGGTGGTGCTAGCTAATCTACGAGATAATAAGGTTACATCGTGTACAAAATTACATTTCCACCTAGCAAAGGTGGCATTCTCTCCTCTAAAGGTTCTGCCATTCCGCAAAATCCAAATGTTCCAAGCAGCAGATAGTATAACTTCAAAGAAGAAGGGGTGTCTGAAGGAGCTCCTTGCATGAGCGATGCATTCCTGCAGATCATCCTCACCAGACCAGTCCAAACCCAGATAGTTCCAGACTCTGTTGCTGAAGGTGCAATTCAGAAATAGATGCAGGCTATCTTCATACGACTAAGCAACACAAATTACACATTGGTTATCATCATCAGGCAACCTCCAGTGTCTTCTGACAAGCATATCTTTGGTGTTCAGTCGATCAAAGAATAACAACCATCCAAAAACTTTGATTTTCATGGTACACTTGCTCCTCCAAAGCCATTTGCACATCTGAATCGTAGGCATGTGAGAATGCATGATGGTGTAGAAGCTTTTGGCAGAGTAAGCACCAGATTTCCCAACCCAAGTCCAGACATCTGCAGTTAGTGGGTCCCTTTCAAGATGCAATATCCAGTCTTGAAGAATTCCCAGTTCCTCGGTAGCTTCTTGAGATATTGGCAGGCAGAATAAAGAGAAGAGATCCGAGGAGTTGAGAATATCAGCTGCAGAAGCTTTATCATCCTTGACAAAAGAGAACAGTCTTGGGAGCCTTCTGAACAGAGGCATAGTGGATCCCCCCACCAGCCAAGCATCTAACCAAAACATGACAGAGTCTCCCATGTTAACCTTGGCTGAGGCAACGGCTCTGTAGGTGTCAGAAAGTTTGAAAATGTCTCTCCACCAGAAAGATCCAGTCATCACAGTAGCTTGGGGTACCACACCATCATGATATGAGTTCCAAATCAGGAAGACCCAAGGAATGTCCACCTTATTATAAAAGTTGTGCAGGTGTTTGATAAGAAGCCCCTGGTTTTGAATGTTAAGATTAATTATTCCAAGACCACCTTTATCTTTGGGCCTACAAACCAAATTCCATGCAGCAAGGGACTGTTTTGGGGTGTCACTGTTGCCTCTCCAAAGACACTACCTGAAGATTCTGTCCAGCTGTTTAATAATCCCAGGGGGGATATTCAAGGAGCACAGAAAATAAATTGGCATAGAGGTCAAGACTAAAATAAGGAGTTTAAGCCTGGAGCCTTGATTGAGCATTCAGGAACTGCAAGATATGTCGGCGTTTTGAGAACGGGGGTCCCCAGACTTGCCTGCCTGCGGCCTGCGGCGTGGCTCAAGTGATGGCCCAGTACGGCCCAACTTCATCGACTCAAGCACAAGACCCTCATGAGGGGCCAAGCCTCGTGGGGCGGACGACGCAAGGCTTCCTCAGGCACGGCCTCGCTAGGCAGGCTCGTGAGGAGGCGGAGAGATCAAGGCAAGGGTACCTCGCGAGGTGCTCATGACGCAAGCCATGACGATCGAGACCAGGCGGGCGCCAGCCTGTGCAGCGTCCTTGCTTCCTCTTTGGTGCAAAGGGGGCAAGCATAGGCGCGGAGTACTGAGGCATCAGGCAAAGGTTACCATTCCGGTGCAACAAGACCAAGACCAGCAGAGCGGCGGGACGGAAGTCACCGTGCAGCCCAAGACGGCATCATCACGAGTGCTTTTGGCAGCCGAAGACCACCTTTAGTCAGGATAGCTCGTACTAGCTGTCCCCCTTCAAAATGGTCGTTGTCCGCGCCCTTCCCGCTCAATATTTGGGAAGAGGACCAGGGCCTCTATAAATAGAGCTAGCCACCCCAGTAGAGGGGATCGGATTCTTCTCAAGTAGAACACCACACCTGCTCAAGAACACCTCTCGCGAGGCTGTTCTTCCTCTATACTGTTCTTCATCAGCCCCTGAGGCAATCCACCACACCACACACTGGAGTAGGGTATTACACCACAACGGTGGCCCGAACCAGTATAAATCTCGCATCTCTCGTGTTGTTCATCGTCTAGCTTAGATTCTTGCGAGGCGATTGGGCATGGATCGGTAGGTAGAAGATCTTCGCACGCACCCCAATCTTCAAACCTTAAGGGTCTGCCGGAACCCGAAATCCGACATTTGGCGCGCCAGGTAGGGGTGCGCCGGAGCTCTCCCTTCCATCGACTCGCTCTTCGTCAGCACCACGCTCCGTCCTCATGGCGGACAACGCGACACCCGCTCCGGCCGCCGGTGCCGGCACTGGGGCCAGGGGGCTCCAAGCCTTGGCCCCCGCCTTGCGACGGGTGCACTGGCCGAGCAAGTTCAAGCCAGAGATGCCGTCGCGCTATGGCGGCCCGACGGATCCGCTAGCTTTCCTGCTGGCATATGAGGAGGCTGTCCTCAAGGCCAGAGGTGATGACAGGGTCATGGATAGTTGGTTCCCCATGGCCCTCACCAGTGTTCCGCGCATGTGGTTGCTCCACCTGCCGGTGGCCTCGGTGGCCTCCTGGGAGGAGTTGCGCGGCCTCTTCCTTGCTCAGTGTGCTGCGCCGGCGCCCCCGGTCGTCGCAGCTCTCTTGGGCGGCTCGCAAGCGCCACCTTCGAGCCGCCACGTCAAGCCGTACGTCCGCCAGGTCGGCGCCGCCCTCACACGCCGCGAAGCCCCCGGGCCGGGCGGCACCCAAGGCCGACCTGACCATCTTCTCGGACGATCACCCCGCCAACGCCGCCTGCTCGGGTGCGCTCCCGATGCTGTGCACTCCCACCATCTGCCAAGTGGCCGTCACCAGGACCCTCATCGACGGCGGTGCCGGCTTCAACGTGCTCTCAGTGGAGGCCTTCAGCCTCCTCCACATGCCACCGGAGCGACTCCGACCCAGCCAGCCCTTCTCAGGCGTCGGAGGTGGTCCCTCCGATTCCCTGGGGCAGATCCGCCTCCCGGTGACCTTCGGCACCCGCAACAACTTCCGCACGGAGCTGGTCAACTTTGACATCGCCCGCATCGGCCTCCCGTACAACGCCATCCTGGGGTACCCCGCCTTGGCCCAGTTCGTGGCGGCGACCAATCCGAGCTATAACCTCATGAAGATGCCCGGGAGCAGCGGCGTCCTCACCGTGGCCGGGGATACCAAAGAAGCTCTGCTAGTGCTCAAGCTCGCCCTCAAGGCAGCCGCAGCGGCGCAGCCCGCCGACGGCTCTGCCCCCAAGGCCAAGGGGGCTGCACCAACCAAGAAGAAGAAGCTGCTCACCCAGGACAAGGCGGAGACCAAGCAGGTACCAGTGGATGAGGATGGGTCATCCGGCGCCACTTTCACCATAGGCGCCAATCTCAACCCGGACCAGGAGGAGGCGCTGGTAAAATTCCTGCGCTCAAACAAGGGTGTGTTCGCATGGGAACCCAAGCAGCTGGTAGGGGTCCCGAGGCGGGTGATCGAGCACCACCTGAATGTGTGCCCCAATGTGCGCCCCGTGAAGCAAAAAGCAAGGCGGCAGTCCACCGAGAAGCAGGCCTTCATCGTCCAAGAAACTCGCAAGCTGGAGGAGGCAGGTGCCATTCGCGAGGTTCGCTACCCCGAGTGGCTGGCGAACCCTGTTGTTGTGCCGAAGAACGGTGGAAAGGAGCGCATGTGCGTCGACTTCACCAACCTCAACAAGGCCTGTCCCCAAGATCCATTCCCGCTCCCTCGCATTGATCAAATCGTCGACTCCACCGCTGAGTGTGACCTACTGAGCTTCCTGGATGCGTTCTCGGGCTACCACCAAATCAAGATGGCGGTGGAAGATGTGGAGAAGACGGCCTTCCTGACCCCGTGCGGGGTGTACTGCTACACTTGCATGCCGTTCGGATTGCGTAATGCGGGCGCAACCTTTCAGCGACTGATGCATATCGCCTTGGGCCGGCAGCTCGGGAGAAACGCCGAGGCCTATGTCGATGACATTGTGGTGAAGACTCGGGAGGCCAAGATCCTGATACAAGACATGGAAGAGACCTTCGCGAGCCTTCGTGAAGTGGACCTGCGGCTCAACCCGGAGAAGTGCGTGTTTGGCGTTCCTTCTGGCAAGCTCCTGGGTTTCCTCGGTTCCCACAAAGGAATAGAGGCTAACCCAGAGAAAGTCAAGGCAATCGAAGACATGAGTCCTCCCCAATCCCTCAGAGAAATGCAGAAGCTCGCCGGACGCAAACGGCGTTGGGGCGCTTCATCTCCAAGCTGGGGGAACGTGCCCTGCCCTTCTTCAAGCTGATGAAGAAGAAGGGCCCGTTCGAATGGACACAGGAGGCCGATGAAGCGATTCAAGACCTCAAGATGTATCTGACCAGCCCTCCTGTGATGGTGGCGCCGCGCCCCCTCGAGCCCCTGGTACTCTACCTCGCCGCCACGCCTTACTCCGCCAGCGCAGCTCTCGTGGCGGTTCGGGAAGAGCGCCAAGTCAAGGCTGTGTTGTGCCTAGTCACGGCCCCAGCCGAGGCGACACAAGACCAAGAAGGCCTCGGGAAGACCACGGCCTCGGCAGATGGAGTCCAGCCTCAGCAGGAAGGCACCCTAAGGACTGAAGAGGCCACGCCAGGCAGCCAGGCGCTGGGGGCTCAGCCCCCTCATGAGGCGCAAAACCCTCCGAAGGGCACAGGCCCCACCAGCACACCTACTCTTGTTGAGCACCCCGTGTACTTCGTCAGCACGATGTTGCAGGATGCAAGGGCCCGATACCCCATGCCTCAGAAGCTCTTACTTGCGTTGTTGGTGGCCTCGCGTAAGTTGCGGCATTACTTTCAAGGTCACCCCATCAAAGTCGTCTCGGCCTACCCGTTGGAGAGGGTACTCAGGAGCCCCAATTCAGCCGGAAGGGTTGCTGAATGGAACATCGAGCTGCAAGCGTTCCAGCTGGAATTCAGCACAACCAGGGTCATCAAAGGAGCCGCCCTTGCAGATTTTGTGGCGGAGTGGACAGAGGCGCCAGGGCTCGGAGCAGGCGAAGATCGGTCGCTTTTCCCCAGGAAGCAAAGCACCAGATGGTTGGGTCATGTACTTCGATGGAGCATTCTCACGACACGGCGCGGGAGCCGGCGCAGTGCTCGAGTCCCCCACTCAGGACAAGCTCTATTATGCCATGCAGCTCTGTTTCCAGCATGGTGAGAAGGTCTCCAACAACATAGCAGAATACAAGGGCCTCATAGCGGGCTTAAAAGCTGCAGCAGCACAGGGAGTGAAGCGCCTCACCGTCAAGGGAGACTCACAGCTCCTCTTCAACTTCTCCAACAAAGTATACGAGCCCAGGGACGAGCACATGGAGGTGCATCTTGCAGAAGTACGCAGGATGGAAAAGCAGTTCCTGGGGCTAGAACTGAAGCACGTGCCTCGCGACACCAACCAGGAGGCTGATGCCATCGCCAGGAGAGCATCAATGCGGCTGCCTCATGAGCCTGGCGTTTTCGAGGAGCGACTCTTCAGGCCCTCAGCAGCACCGACGCTATCAAGCACAGCGCAGCCTCGGGAGGAACTCCCCCAACCACCGGCCTCAGGAGCTCCGGCCTGTGGCCCGGCCTCAGGAGCACACTTGCTCCTGGCGCTGGAGCCCCAGGAAGGATGCTGGACCGCGTAGCTCAAGGATTACCTGATGCAAGGGACTCTACCAGAGAAGGACGAGGACGCCGAACGCATAGCCCGGCAGGCCACAGCTTACTGCATCCAAGACGAAGAGCTTTACCGGAAGCGGCCCAGCGATGTTTCCCTGCGTTGCATCTCCAGGGAGCGGGGGAAAGAGTTGCTGGCAGACATCCATGGTGGAGATTGTGGGCACCACTCGTCGTCACGGACACTCGTCGGCAAGGCATTCCGCAGCGGGTTTTATTGGCCTACGGCACTCAACGACGCAATCGAGCTGGTGAAGGCCTGTGAAGCCTGTCAATTCCACGCAAAGCAGATTCATCAGCCAACTCAGGGCTTGTAGACCATTCCACTCTCGTGGCCGTTCGCGGTTTGGGGGCTGGACATTCTGGGCCCGTTTCCTCGGGCGCCAGGGGGCTATCGCTACCTCTACATCGCCATCGACAAGTTCACCAAGTGGGCAGAGGTGGAAGCTGTCCGCGCCATTCCGGCTGGTTCCGCAGTCAAGTTCATCAAGGGCCTCTTAAGCCGATTCGGGGTGCCTAATCGCATCATCACCGACAACGGTTCGCAGTTCACTAGCAATCTCTTCAAAACATATTGCGCTAACCTTGGAACACAGATATGCTACGCCTCGGTGGCACACCCGCGGAGCAATGGCCAGGCTGAGTGCGCCAACGCGGAGGTCCTGAAGGGCCTCAAAACCAGGACCTTCAAGAAGAAGCTGGAAGCCTGCGGCAGGGGCTGGTACGACGAGCTCCAGTCCGTGCTATGGTCTATCCGCACTACCGCCACCAAGTCGACAGGCGAAACCCCGTTCTTCCTCGTCTACGGAGCAGAGGCGGTCCTCCCTCACGAGGTCAGGCATCGCTCCGCGCGGGTCCTGGCGTTTGATGAAGCACAGCAGGGCGCCATGCGGGGGATGGATCTTGTGCTGGGGGAGGAACACCGTCGGGAGGCCGCGCTTCGAGCAGCAAGATACCAGCAGGCGCTGCGGCGATACCACTGCCGCAACATCCGCCCCATGACTCTCGAGGTAGGCGACTTCGTGCTCAGGCGGGTGCTCTCCAGGGAAGGGCTGCACAAGCTCTCGCCCATGTGGGAGGGCCCGTTCAAGGTTGTTCATGTTTCTAGACCTGGCACCGCACGCTTGGAGACTCAGGAGGGGGTGCCCATCCCAAACGCGTGGAACATCCAGCACCTTTGGAGGTTCTACCCATGAAAAGGCCCGGTGCCTGTGAAGAAGGCCAATGCCTGTGAAGCTCGCCGCCCCATGAAAAGGCCCGGTGCCTGTGAAGAAGGCCAATGCCTGTGAAGCTCGCCGCCCCATGAAAAGGCCCGGTGCCTATGAAGAAGGCCAACGCCTGTCAAGCTCGCCGCCCGTGACACTCTCACGTAATAATGAGTTGGGGATGTACACGCCCCGGAGTCTCCGGAGTGCCGCCCTTGGGCCTCGGGGGCTCCCGCCCATGCCCAGTGGCAGCACTTAGCTCCGCGCTAGTGAGAAGACGTCGAAGACTAGATTAGGTGTCGGACGCGTCTTTTCATTTGCTTTCCGCAGTTGGCTTGTTCACCTTTGTTTGAAAGTTTATTAGAGTTGCATTTAGCATTGTTGCCATCCCTTGCCCGTGGTTCTTTGTTTTGGTTTTTCGCCTGATTCCTTATCTCTCTCGCAAACCTCGCGAGGGGGCTACGTGGGCACCCTCGCGAGCGCTTTCTTCCCTGATTTTGTGAGGCTCCCTCACTCAAGCTCCCAGCGGGGGCACTCCTCCCGGTCCATGCCCCACGGGCATCGCGACACAAACAAGGAGCCTGAGCTAGTTGCCCTCGCGGCAAAGGTTCGCAAAGCTATCCACCCAGCTAACTTTTGCAGGCCCTAGGATGCCCGGCGAGGCCCCGGACAAGTACCTCGCGGGGCGAAAACTACAGCAAACCTCCCGAGGTAAGTTGTCCCCACACACGGTCACGCAATCACAGCACCATAACAAAGCACGGGAACGGTAGAAATAGCATGATCATTAAGGATAATAGTCTTGCACGCCCCCACAGGGCCCCATACTTCTCTCTCTCAATGCAGGAAAAGGAGAAAAACAAAGTAAGCGCGGCACGCCGCTCGACGGCTCGCGAGGAGGGGCCCGTACCGCTCTCCCGAGCTCAACTAGACTCCTCCTCGCGCTTCACCAAGGCGCGATAGCGGGACGACCCGCTGCCGCCCTCAAAGCGGGCACGACGACGTGGCGGCTGATCACGGCCACCGCTGGAGGAGCTGTCACCGGAGGAAGAGCCGCTGAAGCTCGGCGAGCTACGGACGCCGCTAGGGGCAAGCTCGCCCTCGCCCTCATCACGGCCGTCGCCAAGGGCCAGCACCTCGTCGTCGTTGTTGTCTTCAAGGCAGCACCCAATGCGGCGGCCATCTTCCCCAAACGCCCTCACATAGAGGGTCGCGTCTCCATCAAACCTGAAGTGGAGGGTGCACCGCCTGCACAGGCCGCGCGCGCGTGCAAACGTCTGCCAGCCACGGGCGAGGGCCACGCTCCCGGCGGCGGAGATCTTCAACGCGACCCAGGAGGCCCTGCTGCAACAGCCGTCCGCCTGGAGCCAGAGCCCGCCGGGGGCACCGGCCGGCAGTTCGCTGGCGAAGAAGCGGGGAAGCTGGAGCCAGTTGCCGGCTGGATCCGCCGACCACACGACGAACTCCGGCAGCACCTCTGCCGAGTGGAAGCGTGGATGGGGGGCCGCGCGGCCACGGCGCGCCTTCCCCCGTTGATCGAGTGGCCTACACCGCGTGAAGGATCACGGCTGCAAGGAGATGCTGCAGGAGTCGCAGGGTGCTTGCGGGGACGGCCTCGGCCGCGCTTGGGTGGAGGGGAGCCAGGCCCTTCCTGGCGAGCCTTCCCTTTTTTCGCGGCCGAGAACCTCTTTGCGGGCGCCATGGAACACGGTGAACAGCTGGGGGAAGGAGGAAGAAGAAGGAGCGGAGCAAGAAGAGATGGACTGCGGGGGCTCGCACCCCTACGTACTTATAGCACTGAGGAGGCCAACCGTCAGCCTCCACGATTGCAGGTAATCATGACGCTCTTCGCATGCAGGGACTCGTCAAATCGGAGAGTCGCCGAGGCGACGTGGGGAAGCGGAGACGCCCACGTCCAATCAACCGCCACGCGGCACCCAAGGCCGTAGGCTGTTGGGGCCCGCGGTGCTCCGCACTTGCCCCTTTGCTTCTCTGTCAAGCCAAGTTTGAGCGCGCCTTGGGCCCGGGGGCTACTGTCGGCGTTCTGGGAACGGGGGTCCCCAGACTTGCCTGCCTGCGGCCTGCGGCATGGCTCAAGTGGTGGCCCAGTACAGCCCATCTTCATCGACTCAAGCACAAGACCCTCACGAGGGGCCAAGCCTCGCGGGGCGGACGATGCAAGGCTTCCTCAGGCGTGGCCTCGCCAGGCAGGCTCGCGAGGAGGCGGAGAGATCAAGGCAAGGGTACCTCGCGAGGTGCTCATGACGCAAGCCATGACGATCGAGACCAGGCGGGCGTCAAGCGGGCGCCAGCCTGCGCAGCGTCCTTGCTTCCTCTTTGGTGCAAAGGGGGCAAGCACAGGCGTGGAGTACCGAGGCATCAGGCAAAGGTTACCATTCTGGTGCAACAAGACCAAAACCAGCAGAGCGGCAGGACGGAGGTCACCATGGAGCCCAAGATGGCGTCATCACCAGTGCTTTTGGCAGCCGAAGACCACCTTTAGTCAGGATAACTCGTACTAGATGTCCCCCTTCAAAATGGCCATTGTTGGCGCCCTTCCCACTCAATATTTGGGAAGAGGACCAGGGCCTCTATAAACAGAGCTAGCCACCACAGTAGAGGGGATCGGATTCTTCTCAAGTAGAACACCACACCTGCTCAAGAACACCTCTCGCGAGGTTGTTCTTCCTCTGTACAGTTCTTCATCAGCCCCTGAGGCAATCCACCACACCACACACTGGAGTAGGGTATTACACCACAACGGTGGCCCGAACCAGTATAAATCTCACGTCTCTCGTGTTGTTCATCGTCTAGCTTAGATTCTTGCGAGGAGATTGGGCGTGGATCGGTAGGGAGAAGATCTTTGCACGCACCCCAGTGTTCGAACCTTAAGGGTCTGCCGGAACCCGAAATCCGACAAGATAGTCTTCTCTCTACTCTGTCGACCATGGGCATAAAGTCAATAATCCTAGGCCTTGTGGTGCCCATCGATAGGCCCAGATAAGTAAAAGGAGTAGAGCCAATCTTGCAACCCAGAACTGCAGCCAATCTAGTAGCCAAAGCATTATCCATATTCAAAGGGATCAGAGAGGACTTGCTAAAGTTAACCTTCAAACCAGTGGACTCCTGGATGATGAGGAGCATGTTTTTCATTGCTACCAATTGTTCCTCAATAGCAGGCAGAATGACAATTGGGTCATCGGCATATTGAATAATTGGAAAATCAGGATCATGAGATGGAATCGGCAGAGTGAGGACGCCACGGGCAAGCATATCATTTACCACTGTCTCCAGCATATCCACAGCTAGAACAAAAAGCAGAGGTGAGAGAGGGTCACCTTGTCTGACGCCACACTTACATTTGAATTGTTAGCTTGGGACACCATTTAACATAATAGAAGAACTGCCAGATGATAAAATTTCCTTTATCCAGGAGATCCACTTGTTATCAAATCCTTTGAATCTTAGCATCTGCAAGATAACCTCATGCTCGATCGTATCAAAAGCTTTAGCAAAGTCCAGCTTGAGAATAACAATTGGCCTTTTGGATTGCTTGCACCGGTGTATGTACTCAAAAGTCCATGCCAAACAATCCTGGATTGATCAGCTCTTAAGAAATCCATATTGGTTTTTGTGTATACATTTGAGGATTACACTTTGCAAACGATTGGCCAGAAGCTTTGTCAAAAATTTGAGGTAGGTGTTGGTGAGAGAAATGGGCCTAAAATCATTAGGGCTCTCAGGTGACAGCATTTTGGGTATGAGAATTATCAGGGAGCCATTTATGCTTTCCAAGGATAGTTTTCCATCATGGAAGTCTTTGATCAGTTGGAAAATATCTGGCTCAATGATAGCCCAACACCGCTTGATGAAGAGACCATTGAAACCATCGGGCCCGGGTGCCCTGTCCACTGGCAGCTCCTTTAGAACCTTGGCTATTTCGTCATTCGAAAAGGGGCGGGAGAGCTCATTTAGGTTCGGAATGGGCTGGATTAAGAGAGGTAGATCAAAGACCATGGAAATGCTCTAGGCCTGGCCCATTCTACTTTTGAAAGAGGTCCACAGAATTCCCGCCATTTGCTGATGATCGGACACTAGAGCACTTCCATCAACCGTGAGGCTGGCAATAGAATTCTTCCTCATCCGTTCAGTAGCCATTGCATGAAAGAACTTTGAGTTCTCCTCCCCCACCTTGATATAACGGATTGTACAACGCTGCTTCCAATAGATGTAATGAATCCTCAAGAGCTCCTCATGATGCAACTTTACAATCCTCCTGAAATTAAACTCAGGTGTGGTGAGAGGCCTCCTTTCCTCAAGGTGATCGAAGAACAATAACCTTTCTACATTCCAAAGTTAACCGTTTGATATAAGACAGATTTTTGCTCCATCATTTGAGGTCCTGCCGCAGACGCTTAAATTTCTTCGAAAGGACTCCAGTGGCAGTCAGGTCAGCAAAAACTGGCACACCCCAGGACCGCGTGACACACTCAAAGAAGCCAGGCATGTCCACCCAAAAATTTTCAAAACAAAACACTCTTGCAGCTGGTATATTGGTGTCAATTGAGACTACACAGGGCACATGATCAGAAGATGTTTTGGCAAGGGGGAGTACCACTGTCTTTGGATAATATGAGATCCAGTCCGAGGTTGTGAAGAACCAATCCAACTGTTCCAACAAAGGATTTTCCTGCATATTAGACCAAGTGTAACGCCATCCTTTCAAGGGTAAGTCGAAAAGACCTAGGTGACCAATGATCTCATTGAACAGGAAAATGTCATTGACATCCCCCCAGGCAGGTTCCTATTGTCAAGAGAGCGAATAAAATTGAAATCACCTAGTAAAAGCCAATGCTCATCAATGGGTATTTGAAGATGATACAACCAATGAACAAAATCATCTCGGCGTTCTCCTTCACATGGCCCATAAACAGAAACCAAAGTCCACTTCTCTGCATTATGAACAGAGGTAAAAGAAATAACAATGCCAAAACTCTCAATTTGGATCAACTGCCCACTGAAGATGGAAGAATTCCAAACCACTAAAATTCCTCCCGAGGCGCCAGATGATGGTGCAAAAGCAAAACTGTCAAACCTGCGTGGACAGAATTTGCGGATGGCTCTAATGTCAAAATCGGAGCATTTGGTTTCCTGGAGACAGATAATAGAACATTGACTTTCTTCAATTTTGCCTCGCACATCACGTTGTCTGGCCTCAGAGTTAAGACCTCTAACATTCCAGCATAGCACTTTCCAATTAAGATAATAAGATGAATTCATGATGCAACAATAGGAAAATATAAACACGCCAAACTGCGTAACAGTTCAGACACCCAAAAGGATCAAGGTTCACAGCCAACCAAGACATAACAGACTCAGGTTCAGACAATAAAGGATAGTAATGAAAAAGAGCAAAAGCGCAGCGCAGGCGCAATAAAACAAACATGGAGAGCTTCATCATCATTTGGTTGAGTCCTCAGAAGCAGAAGTCTTCGGAGATGCCATAAGCTTCTCCATCGTTAACTTGTCAGGAGCAATGCCCAAGGAAGCACCCAGATCTTGCATGGCCCGAATTGGAGTTGGACATGGCACCTGGTCACGGCTGTCCTCCGTCATGTGCTCCACATCAAAGATGATCTTGATCTTCTTAGCGTGGGGACGACGAAGCCAAGAGGGCTTGACAGGCATAGCAGAGGAAGGTTTGAAACCATTGGCTTTGGCGCGGCTCCTTGTGACTCTCCTATTGCTGAAATCTGGCGTTGGCTCAATTAGAACAGAGACCGAACTGCGACGAGTACGTGATCTCTTGCCCAGCACTGGCGGTGGCGTGGCAGTAAACTCGGATGCTTGGGATGCGGCAACATTGTCAGACAAGTCCTCTCCCAAGCACAGCTGAGGCTGAGAGGCCATATCAGAGGGCAATTCCTCAAAAACCACCGAGGACTTGCGAACCGGGCATTAAATAATCCCAGAACTATAGAGCAGAGCGATAAAATTGGACTCAAAGCAGTATGGCCAGAATCTGCGAGGGAAAACTGAAGGTGGCAGCATTGGTGTGGGCATATAAGCAGGAATGCGAGAGAGCAGAATATCAGGCATTAGAGACTTAAAAGATCTCTCCCAGATCATCTCTTGGGGCAGTACTGGCCCATATACCACTCTGACAATGCCCAACTGAATTGGATCCAAAGGAGCAAGAGGATTGTTGTGCACAGGCTGATTAACCTCCTGATCGAGATCCATGTCCTGGCTGGAGTCCAAAGATGGATTGAGAACCATGGAGTTTTGATCTTGGGCCGGCATGGCTGGTTCTTGCTGCTGCTCAGGTTGCTCTGGCTCGTTCCATGGCTCCCATCCCACAACATCTGGCATGTCATTGCCCCACGCATTACCATTGGCTGCATCATTGTTGACCTGATGACATGGGGGACAGCATTCCAACCCAGGGCGGGGTACGGTGGCATGGCCCAAAATGGCTGTGGAGGGTTGACGCCAGGCATGGGGTGAGGATTCCCATCGAGCGGCATGGGATCTTCATTAGTAGGGATCATTGCTTTAGCAAACTCAGCAGTGAGAATATAACAACCAGCTGTCCATGAGACGACAATTCCTCCCCAATTGGCAAATTCTCTGAAGACCACGCTACGCGGGACCAAGGCATTATCAGGAAAAGAGGCTCGCACCAGAGAACAAACTTTGCGGCGATCTATGTTGTTCCAATAGTGAAACTGACCGAAAGTGCCAACTATATCTGCCAGACATTGAGTCTTGCGATAATCCAACGGAACGCCAATGAACATTAACCAACCAGTGCGATGGCCATGAATAGCACGGAAACCTTCACCTTCATTGTGAGGAATAAACCTAACAAAAAACTCATTGCCTTCTTCATCTAGGCCAAGGGAGAGGGGAGGGTGCTGAGTGAACGAGCCTCTGACTACAGGATCTTCCATCTCAAACTTAGGTATCCATAAAAGATTTAACACAATCAAACTTAGGTGTTATACCTGACTCCTTACCTTCGTCGAGGTCCCAATCTTCAGAGTTGCATTTAATTCTTTCCAATAAATCCCATTTGAATTCAATAGTCTTCATCATAAAAGATCCAGTACAAGAAGTATCGAGCATGGAGCGATTATTGAGAGAAAGCCGAGCATAAATTTTTTGAATAATCATTTCTCTTGAGAGCTCATGATTGGGGCATGAATATAACATTGACTTAAGCCTCCCCCAAGCTTGAGCGATGCTTTCTCCTTCGCGAGGGCAAAAATTATATATGTAATTACGATCACGATGAACAAGATGCATAGGATAAAACTTCTGATGAAATTCCAATTTCAATCGTTTGTAGTTCCATGATCCCATATCATCACATAGCCTATACCATGTCAATGACTCTCCCTTCAAAGATAAAGGGAAGACCTTCTTCTTGATAACATCCTCGGGCATACCTGCAAGCTTAAATAATCCACAAACTTCATCCACATAGATTAGGTGCAAATCGGGATATAATGTTCCATCTCCTGTGAAAGGATTAGCTAGCAATTTCTCAATCATACCCGAAGGGATTTCAAAGTAAACATTTTCAGTAGTTTCAGTAGGTTGAGGAGCAACTCTTTGCTCTACTGGTTGAGGTGAAGATACCCCGAACAAGCCCCTCAGAGGATTACTTTCCATAGTAACAAGTGACAGTAAATTTCAGCACACTATACAAATATTTCCTTACCAAATTCCACCTACCAAAGGCTCTTCACTCCCCGGCAACGGCGCCAGAAAAGAGTCTTGATGACCCACAAGTATAGGGGATCTATCATAGTCCTTTCGATAAGTAAGAATGTCGAACCCAACGAGGAGCAGAAGGAAATGATAAGCGGTTTTCAGCAAGGTATTCTCTGCAAGCACTGAAATTCTCGGTAACAGATAGTTTTGTGATAAGGTAATTTGTAATGGGTAACAAGTAAAGAAAGTAAATAAGGTGCATCAAGATGGCCCAATCCTTTTTGAAGCAAAGGACAAGCCTGGACAAACTCTTATATAGAGAAAAGCGCTCCCGATGACACATGGGAATTATCGTCAAGCTAGTTTTCATCACGCTCATATGATTCGCGTTCGTTACTTTGATAATTTGGTATGTGGGTGGAACGGTGCTTGGGTACTGCCCTTTCTTGGACAACCATCCCACTTATGATTAACCCCTATTGCAAGCATCCGCAACTACAAAAGAAGTATCAAGGTAAACCTAACCATAGCATGAAACATATGGATACAAATCAGCCCCTTACGAAGCAACTCATAAACTAGCGTTTAAGCTTCTGTCACTCTAGCAACCCATCATCTACTTATTACTTCCCAATGCCTTCCTCTAGGCCCAAACAATGGTGAAGTGTCATGTAGTCGACGTTCACATAACACCACTAGAGGAAAGACAACATACATCTCATCAAAATATCGAACGAATACCAAATTCACATGACTACTTATAGCAAGACTTCTCCCATGTCCTCAGGAACAAACGTAACTACTCACAAATCACATTCATGTTCATAATCAGAGGGGTATTAATATGCATAATGGATCTGAACATATGATCTTCCACCAAATAAACCAACTAGCATCAACTACAAGGAGTAATCAACACTACTAGCAACCCACAGGTACCAATCTGAGGCTTTGGGACAAAGATTGGATACAAGAGATGAACTAGGGTTTGAGAGGAGATGGTGCTGGTGAAAATGTTGATGGAGATTGACCCCCTCCCGATGATAGGATCGTTGGTGATGACGATGGCGATGATTTCCCCCTCCCGCGGGAAAGTTTCCCCGGCGGAACAGCTCTGTCGAAGCCCTAGATTGGTTCCGCCAAGGTTCCGCCTCATGGCGGCGGAGTTTCTTCCTGAAAGCTTGCTTATGATTTTTCTCGGACAAAAGACTTCATATAGCAGAAGAGCTGCCGGCATTTTTATTAATTCCAAAAATAACTTCCGTGAAGTTTCAGGACTTTTGGAGCTGTGCAGAATAGGTCTCTAATATTTGCTCCTTTTCTAGCCAGAATTCTAGCTGCCGGCATTCTCCCTCTTCATGTAAACCTTGTAAAATAAGAGAGAATAGGCATAAGTATTGTGACATAACATGTAATAACAGCCCATAATGCAGTAAATATTGATATAAAAGCATGATGCAAAATGGACGTATCATCGTCGCTGGCGAAGGACTTCAGGAACGCCGGCTCGTCGCGATGGCCGACGCCGCGAATGCGCTTGTGAGAGCCCTCGCATGCCCGTGAGAGCTCGTTCGAGGGCTCCGCGACGCGCCGGGACATCTCTGCTGCGGCTTCGCGGCGGGACCTCTCTAGTGCTTCCGCGGCCTTGGTCTTTCCTGCCTGGTTATATGTCCACCCTAAACTCCTCCTACCGGTCATGGCGGAACGACTTGACAGAAAAAACCAGTTTCGTGGGTGATGAGGAGAGGAACTATGAAGTAATTTTCGAGTGGGTAGTTTTTATAGCCCGGTGCTAAGTGTGAACACATATTAGTTTGATAGGTGTGAACAGATCTGCAATTACTTATTGTGTTGTAATCAGCAATATGACAAGAAACAAGGTCAAAATTTGTTGATGGCAGAAGGTTGACCACGTGGTTGCTCGCCGTTGAGGCGGCCGCGGCGTGCTCTGCTCTGGTGTCCCTGCGCGCACTCTGCTTGCAGTTGAGGCAAAGTTACAATGGCAACTGTTAATAATTCTTAATAATTGTCTTACATATTCAGGATAATTTAAAATGCCAAATGCGGCAAGGCCCGGAATACTCACGACCTACATATGCATACAATTATAATAAAATATATGCTAAAAGGCTGAGCTGGCGGCCTTCCGACGATGGTTTTCTTGGACTCCATGATCAGCATAGCACCCTTGCGGCCGTTCACTCCGAGTGTCCCGACCCGCCTCCACCTACGAAGCTGCTGGCGTTGGGAGGCTCTTGGGGCTGCTGGGCCTCTTCCAGAAGAGCTTGACAGTGTGCAATCGCGCGCATGACAACTCTGCGGAACCGCTCCATTTCCATGTCTCTGGCCTGGTAGCAAATTCTGTCGATCACCTGCATCCTCAAGATATCACGCTGGCGATGTTCTACTTCGTCAGGAACGTCAACTCCACCAAGGATGCACTCGAGCCTGGCCACCACATCATCAGGATCGAGGTTGACACGACCGCCGCGGGCAATGATGAAGCCGTAGGCTGCCTTTGTCTTGACTGAATCGTCCTCTGCCCATTCCTTGAGCGGCATCAGGCTCTCGATGAGCACTGGTGACGGCGGCACATCGCGTGGGTGTCGATCATGCCGCCGAGCAGCTCTGGATCTTTTGCACGGTGGATGGCAAACTGCTCATCACACCTCCTCGGCAATATGTTGATTGTGCTCCCAAGAACTGTGACGCCGATATCGCTGCCGATGGGCCATGGTGCCTGCACCGGCTGATGAAGCTCTTGCTCCCCGACCTGCTCTGGCTCGTTCTCCTCGTCGAAGATGTAACACAGGTAGGCGTCGACGTTGAAGCTTTGTTCGTTGACTGGCATGCTTGGAATAACTAATGGTAGATGGGTGAGGACTAGATCTTTGCAGAGTGTCGCGGCGTTGCGTTGCCGCCTGGGTTATATGCAGCAAGCCGTTAGCTGGTGGCGGGAAACCGGAGAGGGAATAGCCGTGGATTTTACAATTCATCCATGTGGAGCGCGGGAAGCATTCGCTAGAGCGCGGGAAGACTAAGTGGAGCACACACACAACCCGAATACCGTATCCGGTGCCACGTGTTATTTATCACACAAGTGTTAACATAAGGAAACGTATGTGTAACTTACTAATCATCACACATGAGTACTCGTAGATGCATCGTGTGCGATACTCCTAGCCACCGCTAGCAACTAGTTTGCATTTTTAAAAGTTTTTTATACACACAGAATCACGCACGAACTAACTGTATTAACCGTCTGTGTTGTAATTTCTCATCGCAAACAGTTCATTCGAGTCGGCTATTTGCCACGTATCACACACATCTTGTTAAGTTGAACCTTTTCTGTTGCGTTCGCTAATCGAAAATAGTTCGTCCGAGTGAACTGTATGCCCTATATCACACACACCTTGATCTGGCTAACCGTTTATGTTGCACTCCCTAATAGCAAACGGTTCATCGGAGCGAACTATATGCCGTATATCGCACACACATTCATATGGCTGCCCGTTTCTGTGGTTCTGCCTCATCGCAAACAGTTCAAACGGGTTAACCGTGTGGCCTGAATCGCACACGCAACTAAAATCTGAACCGTGTTTGATGGCTCCGCCATCGCAAACGTTTTGCACCTTTTTGACATTTTTTTACATCCCCATTTGTGATTAATGCACCGCACACAGTTTTGTCAAAGGGTCTCTGATCGTAGTGTCGCGTTAGCAGCATCCTGCAGTAGTGTGTGTCCATGCCGTGAGACCAATATGTTTGAAAATTCCTTCTAATTTACTGCACATGGAATTAACTCGCACACAAGTACACAAAAATATGATTTTTCAAACCGTTATGGTCAGCCGTTGCATATAGATGTAGTTCAAATTTGAATTACAGTAATTAAATGGCTAGAAAATCAATTACATGTTTTTAAAAGGTCAAATGACCCCTGAAATTTTCTAAATTTTCACACGACAGTTGTATTAGTGCATGTTAAAGGTTGGAAAAAATTTGAAGGCAGTAAGAGGAAGCTATCTCCCGTTCGTCATCAAACATGCATTGTTCCCTCTCGGAACCACGAGCCTTCTAGTGACTTGCTTTGGTTTGTGAGGGGGTTGTGTCCAAACTTTTTTCAAACAGGCCAATTTTTTTACCACATCATCTTGGTGGCATGACATTACATCAAGCAAGGTTTCATGTTTTTCTGATCATTTTTTAATTTTTTGGAATTAAAATGCCATGGCACTCCATGCATGTGTCCATGTTGTGAGACCAATATGTTTGAAAATTCCTTCTAATTTGTTTGAAAATTCCTTCTAATTTCCTGCACATGGAATTAACATGCACATAAGTACACAAATATGATTTTTCAAACCGTTATGGTTAGCTGTTGCATGTAGATGTAGTTCAAATTTGAATTACGGTCATTAAATGGCTAGAAAATCACTTAACTGTCTTTAAAAGGTCAAATGACCCCTAGAATTTCCCAAATTTTCACATGACAGTTGTATTAGTGCATGTTAAATGTACAAAAAAATTGAAGGCCGTAAGAGGAAGCTATCTCCCGTTCGTCATCAAACATGCATTGTTCCCTCTCGGAACCACGAGCCTTCTAGTGAGTTTCTCCGGTTTGTGAGGGGGGTGTGTCCAAACTTTCATCAAACAGGCCAATTTTTTACCACATCATCTTGGTGGCATTACATTACATCAAGCAAGGTTTCATGTTTTTCTGATCATTTTTTAATTTTTTGGAATTAAAATGCCATGACACTCAATGCATGTGTCCATGTCGTGAGACCAATATGTTTGAAAATTCCTTCTAATTTACTGCACATGGAATTAACTCGCACACAAGGACACAAAAATATGATTTTTCAAACCGTTATGGTTAGCCGTTGCATGTAGATGTATTTCAAATTTGAATTATGGTCATTAAATGGCTAGAAAATCACTTAAATGTCTTTAAAAGGTCAAATGACCCCTAGAATTTTCCAAATTTTCACATGACAGTTGTAGTAGTGCACGTTAAAAATAGAAAAAATGTGAAGGCCATAAGAGTAAGCTATCTCCTGTTCGTCATCAAACATGCATTGTTCCCTCTTGGGACCACGAGCCTTCTAGTGAGTTGCTCCGGTTTGTGAGGGGTGTGTGTCCAAACTTTCGTTAAACATGCCAATTTTTTTACCACATCATCTTGGTCGCATGACATTACATCAAGCAAGGTTTCATGTTTTACTGATCATTTTTTAATATTTTGGAATTAAAATGCCATGGCACTCCATGCATACATATGCATGTGTCCATGTCTTGAGGCCAATATGTCTTAAAATTCCTTCTAATTTACTGCACATGTAATTAACTCGCACACAAGTGCACAAATAGGATTTTTCAAACCGTTATGGTTAGCCGTTGCGTGTAGATGTAGTTCAAATTTGAATTACGGTCATTAAATGGCTAGAAAATCACTTATCTGTCTTTAAAAGGTCAAATGACCCCTGAAATTTTCCAAATTTACACATGACAGTTGTATTAGTGCACGTTACATGTAGAAAAATTTGAAGGCCGTAAGAGGAAGCTATCTCCCGTTCATCATCAAACATGCATTGTTCCCTCTCGGAACCACGAGCCTTCTAGTGAGTTGCTCCGGTTTGTGAGGGGTGTGTGTCCAAACTTTTGTCACACATGCCAAATTTTTTACAACATCATCTTGGTGGCATGACATTACATCAACCAAGGTTTCATGTGTTTCTGATATATTTTTAATTTTTTGGAATTTAAATGCCATGGCACTCCAGGCTTAATTGTGTCATAGTCGTTAGACCAATATGTTTGAAAATTCATTCCAATGTACTGCACATGGAATTAAATCGCACTCAAGCACACAAAATATGACTTTTCAAACCGTTGTGGTTAGCTGTTGCATGTACATGTAGTTCAAATTTCAATTACGGTCATTAAATGGCTAGAAAAGCACTTAAATGTCTTAAAAGGTCAAATGACCCCTGAAATTTTCCCAAATTTGACATGACAGTTGATTAGTACTACAAATTTTCTCATACATTTAAAACACCGTCCGTTGCCACTTTACTCCAAATTCGACTTTCACAGCTAATAAAAAATATCTACAACATCACACACAGTTGTTTTGTAGGAACCGTTTGCGATGCAAATATCTGGGTCTATTTGAGTCTTCCTCCTTAAGCTTCGTCGGCTCGTCTGCTCCAGTGCCGGCAACCCCCGAATCCACGGATCTCGATTCCCATTCCCGCACCCCCTTCTTGCAAAGATGACGCCATGAAAACGCTTCATGAAGGCCCGTATGATGGCCGCGTCCCCCCCCCCCGAGCACCGCCTCCTGCGCCGAGAGCGCGGCCGTTTCTGTCAAGAGGGTTTCTGCGGCAGCCGACAGGACAGCTGCAGCACCCGAGATGGCTACAGCAGCTGCTGCGACGGCGGCTGCAAACGCCGAGAGCGCTCGAGCCGCCATCAGTGTCGCCTATGTTGCCCTGGCCCAGGTCGAGGCCATCCACGCCAAGATCGAGGATGCACATGCCAAGATATTCCAGGCCACCTCGGAATCCAGCATGCAACCCACGTCTGAAAAGGCAGCGGTGGCCATGGAGCACCTGCTTCCTCATGAGGTCGCCGAGCGGGAGCCGGTGATGCAGGAGGTGGCGGAGATCGAGGAGCGTCGGGAGGAGGAGTTGCGCGCGGCCGAGGTCGAGGTAGAGAAGAGTCTGTCCGTCAAGGAAACGGCGGTGGAGTACCAACGCGAGCTCTGGCGCAGCCACTACTACGAGTACTACAACCTTGAGGGCGGCACCGAGGACGAGGACGAGGACAAGGACAGGTCATCAACGGCGGAGTCCACCAACGGCGGCATGTCGCCAGGACAAGTCATCGATGTCTCATCTCACACCGGCGATGCATAGGCCGGCGCGGCGGCAGATTTGTTAAAATTATGCGTACTTAGGCTTTGTTTTTAATGCCGGTCTTTTGTAAGAGTAGTGTTTAGGTCAACTAGCTCTGTTTAATTACTAAAATTGCTCGAGTCAGTAAGTGTGGTATGTCTGCTGTACGCTCTTTTGTGTGCCCAAATTAGCAAGCCATGTTAAATTATGCAATGACGTACCCGGGGAAATTTCCACCAAAATTTGAATTATCAAACTCATCCCATGCACGTAAAGCAGAAGAATCGTTTGTGATGCACACAATCAATCAAAATGAATGGTCTGGCGGCACCGCGCGCAAAGTTTCCCTCAACATTTCCAAAATTTTGGCCTACCGCCAAAATATCTACCCCCGCCACCCTTCCCCCTTCCCCACCCCTTTTCTACCCGACCACAAGTCACATTTCCCCTATTTCCTCCTTCCTTCCTTCCTTCCTTCCTTCCTACCTAAGCTATAGCCGCTTCCTCGCTTGCTTCCTCGCTCTCGCCGTCTAGCATCCTACCGCCGGGGTCGCCATGGTCTTCTTCAAAGACCTCTCCAGCGGTTCCTCCTCCGTCAACGACTCCTTCACCAACCGGGTATGCCTCTCTTCTCTCTCTCGGGCTATGACTTGGAATGAAGGATTTTTACCTGGCGGTCGATTTGAGTCATTTCTTCCTCTTGTAGCTCCCTAGGACCATTAGTGGCAACGAATGGAGCGAGGTGGCTGAAGATCTATCTGCTCGTTGTCACCATCAATCTCCATGCGTGAAGCTAGTTGCGTTTGAATCTATGGATAGTGGGAGGAATTTCTGGCATGTGTAGAGAAGGTTAGACCCACTTTCGTTGTTACAAATCATTTGTTAGATGTGATTCAGACACTTTCACGGTCCCAACCCATTCATACCACACCTTCAACCAAACGCATTCTAAGACAGTGTCATAGTTTGTACCTAGTATCTAAAATTGTTGCCATCTCATCAGCGGTGCCATTAGAAAATTATTTGGAACTGCTTCAGCAGTTTGTGCAGCCAACTTTGGTCCACACATCCCAGCAGCCAAGCAGTAAATAATAAATCTTTATGGCATGAAGGAAATGGGCATCGGAGCAACTAGGTGCTCCGGAGTCCGAGTCCCTGATTTTTTCCGCTGCATCGCCTCGCCAGTGCAGGGCACCGGTGTAAGATGTAGCAACTGTTGTCTTTACACCAGTTTTGGCATACATAGTGGACGGCCTTAGTGCTATTAGTTCTATGTTACTAAATTTTTGCATGTACACACCTGTTAGTATCGATTTGCTGTCATCCAAACACTGTCACTATGTTGTTGCAGTTATATTTACCTTCCTCATAAAATGTTCAATTTGTTATTTATTGTACATGAGTAAGAACTTGTAGCGTTGTTGTAGTTCATTATAGCTTCTGATGTTTCAGAATTTGGTTGTTGTCTCAGTAGCAATTAATTCTTTTGCACATTGATCTTTTTGAGAAGATATGTCATAATTAACATGTTTCTTCAGTTTTTCAAAATAAGCATTGGTGATTTTCTATGTTGCTATAAAACCATTTCCCCTGCAATTGTTACTAATCTAGTTTTAAATATTATAGGATGAACGGAAGTGTTCTTACTTGGAGTGGGTTGATCAAGAGTGGCCACAGTCTTTGAAGAGGTGCCTAGCAAAGCTCTGGAGCATGTATGAGGAAGAGAACAGAGGTAGGCTTAGAGAAAGTGTTTTCAACGCTGAAGAATATTTGAAGATGCGGGATAAAAAGAGGAAGGTGGAGAATGAGCTTAGATTTTTTAAATCAGACTTTGCTAAGATGGTGTTGGCGAAGGAGGAGGCACTTTCCCGGTTGGCCAGTGCAAAACAGGTTCTTACTGAACTGAAAGCAGAGGTGGATAAGACGAGCCTGGATGATCTCGATTAGGGAAATGAATATATTGTTCTAATATTGTTCTTATGAAGATGAACTAGCTATATGTTGTACTGTGCTGTTTTCATGTAGCTATCGTACTATGATGATATAATATATTTATGCGCCTGATATGAAATTGGCAAACAACTGTTCGATATGAAATGTGAATTTGCGTAATACTGGAATTATTAATTGTAAACTAATAAACCTGCTAAATGTGTCATGGAACTTTGCAAACGGTTCTAGCAGTAAAAGCGCTTGTGATGGATAGCCCAATGCCACACAGTTTTCTTCATCAAATCGTGTGTGATGTAGTTGATAAAAGCAAACGGTTAACCAAGGCAGAGCGTGTGTGATAGTTACACCTTTCACACACGAGCCTACACATAAAACTGTGTGGGATGTACATACGAACGAATTTTTTCCCTGGGTTGACTGCGTGGGATGTACATAAGAATGGAAACATATGGATTGACTGTGTGTGATATACATACGAACGGAAACGTTTTCCCTGGATTGACTATGTGGGATGTACATAAGAACGGAAACGTATTCCTTGGATTGACTGCGTGTGATATACATACGAACGGAAATGTTTTTTTGGGATTCACTGTGTGGGATGTACATAAGAACGGAAATGTATTCCTTGGATTGACTGCGTGCGATATACATACGAATAGAAATGGGATTCACTATGTGGGATGTACATATGAACGAAAATGATTGAGTTTCGATGCCTCGCCCGATCGCACACGAGCTCATTTTGCCCCAGCTTGTGTCCCAGGAGGGCCTATCCCTGATAGTTTCTGGGTCGTGTGGGAAGGGCCCACCTATCGCCCACACTCACTTGGCGACGGTTCCAAATGCCGTCGCGGAAAGGGGTTAAAAACTATTTGTATAGCACCGATGCGTACCAGTGTAAGAACCCTATGGGTATGTCTCCATCTAAAATGGTTTATGGAAAAGCATGTCACCTACCTCTGAATTAGAACATAAGGCATATTGGGCTATTAAAGAGCTCAATTATGATTTCAAACTTGCCCGTGAGAAGATGTTTTTTGACATGAGCTCGCTTGATGAATGGAGAACCCAAGCCTATGAGAATGCTAAGTTGTTTAAAGAAAAAGTTAAAAGATGGCATGACAAGACGATACAAAAGCATGAGTTTAATGTAGGTGATCATGTTTTGCATGCTATACAACTCTCTTTAAGATTTTTTTGCAGCAAAGCTTCTCTATAAATGGGAAGGTCCTTACATTATCGAGGAGGTCTATCATTCCAGTGCCATCAAAACCCACAACGCCGAAGGTACAAATCCGAAGGTGGTAAATGGTCAAAGAATCAAACATTATATCTCAGGTAATCCCATACATGCTGAGACCAACATAATTGACACCGTAACACCGGAGGAGTACATAAGGGACACTTTCCAGAATGTTTCAGACTCCGAAAAGGAATAGGTATGTGCTACTGTAAATAAACCGACTCCAAAACGTTTCCAATAGCAATTTTTCTCCGTTTTGGAATATTTAAAAATTAGGAAAATTAAAAGTAGTCTGAAAGAGACACGAGGAGACCACAAGGGTGGAGGGCGCGCCCTACTCCCCTGGGCGCCCCTGCCTTGTGGCCACCTCGTGTGCCCTCCGGACTCTATTTTCTTGCACAATACTTCTTTTGGTCGGTAAAAATTCACTATATAATCTCCCAAAGGTTTTGACCACCGTACCATGATAATATCTCCTGTTTTTGTTTTGAGTTGTTTGTGCAGCAGATTTAGAGCAAGATTTCTTCGCAAGAGTCGGTCGGGGAGAGTCGGGTATCTCACCTGACACTGGACCCAAGAGCATACAACGAAGTTGGCCACTTCGGGCAATCAACAGAGGAAGAGATGGAGACTGACTTGAAAAGGGTGGATGCCATGGAGGAGGATCAAGAAGTTACCTCTCGTCTTCAAACTAGATTCATGATGGAGGAACTTCAGAGCTCAGCAATACCAAATTCGGTCATTCCTCCCAATGCTAGATTTTTCTCTTATGAAAATGTGAAAAATAATGTTGCTTTTTCTCCCGCAGCTATGAAACATCCATGGGTGAATGAAGCTCTAGCCGTCATAGGTAAACTTCACAAGGAAGTAATGGATCTTAAGCAACAAAATAATAAGCTCGAGGAAGAGAATCACATCCTAAGGGGCATCATCGCCAAGAATATCACATCACCACCTCCGAAGAAAGAGACATAAATGCATGGGTATGGGCACTCCCCTTGGCAACTCTCAAGCTTAGGGGAGGTGCCCCGGTATTGTATCACCATCACAACTTTACCTTTATCGTTTTTCTTAGTTCGAGCTTTTAGTATGATCTAGCCTTGAGTTTTGTTTCGAGATCTATCTATGTCGGGGGAATCGACACCTATGGAATCACTAGGATCCCTTCTACAGTTGGCGGGCGCGGGGTTGTGCAAAGAGCGGGTCTAACAGGAAGCACACGGATCGTTTACCTAGGTTCGGGCCGCAGAGATGCGTAATACCCTAGTCCTGCTTTGGTGGATGTATTTGAGTGTTCTTGTGTTCTTGAGCTAGCTACGGGGTGTAACTTGCCCAAAAGATCCGAATCCTTCTCCTGGACGCCTCGGTCCTCCTTTTATAGACAAAAGGGGTTGCCACAGTGGCACACAGGAGGTGGAAAGCTGTACAGTGGATGAGTCTATCCTCTGGCACCGTCAGACAAATGCATTTAATGCACTGACGACGTGCCCCTCTCGCTTTATCGGGGACGGCAAGGAAGCACGTCCTAGTTGTCGCCGCCTCGCCTGGCTTAGACACACATCCAAGCTGACGAGGTATTGTGGCGCCACATTGGCTGGCTGCTGGGCTGGCGCGGTGGTGGAGCCTTCACGAAGATCTGCATGCCACCACGCAGGTGCTTGATGGGTCGGCGTAGAGGCCGCTCGTCGCCACGCAGGTGCCTGCCTAGCTGGTTGGGCCAGCAGCTGCACGGGGACGGCGGTGGAATCTTGGCAGGCGCGGGCCTGGCTGTGGCCCCGCCGATGCCCTCGGCAAGAGTCTTGCCGGGGCTCGGCAAGGGTCTTGCCGTGGCACCGCAGTCGTCCCCGGCAAGGTGCTTGCTGGGGGACCGGCAAGGGTCTTGTCGTGGCGCCGCGGTCGTCCCCGGCAAGGCGCTTGCCGAGGGTCTCGTGGATTTCCTCGGCAAGGACCTCGTCGAGGATCGTCGTCTTCTGGTCCTCATCTGATCTTGTGTATTTATGATCTTCACAAAGATCTGCATGCCACCACGGAGGTGCCTCCCAAGCCTTGGTTCCAATGTAGTTGATGGCGTTGGAACCCTTGGGCTCAAGGGAGGCACGCTCTGTTGGCGTCAGGCAAGTTGCCCCGGCAAGGCTCTTGCCGGGGCTACGGAGGGCATCCTAGCAAGGGTCTTGCCGGGGGAGTCCACCTCGCCCTCTTGCCCTTTCTGTCTCTGGTCTTGGTGTTGTCTTGGTTGTCTTGTGTTCCGGCTTCCCTTCTCTGCTCTGCTAAGTGTGTCCGCGCGTGCGGCTCCGACTGCCCGTGCACAAGTAAAGGGGTCAAAAGAAGAGCCCCTACTTTTGTACACCGACAGGAGCCCCCGGGCCTGGGCCACACATAAGCGCGACGCGTTGTTGGGCTCGGCCCAGAACGATGCGCGGGCAGGTGCGGCGGATTTTTCCCATAGTAACTTTCCGTTCGCTGCGCTTCCCCACGACCCGCGTTGACCGCGCGACATGGAGGGTCGTGCATGACGTGGGAGTCATGCTTGGGTTGGTTCCCGCATGCATGCGTCACATCGTGGTAAAGAGGCGGCTCGCGCCTTCCCCATAAAAAGAGGGAGACGCAGAGGCGCGGCTCATTTACTGAGCGGACTCGGCTCATGGTCTTCAAGGCGTCCGCGCCCCACGATCACGGGGGCGGGAACGGTCGCCCCACCCGTCCCCTCGATTTTGCTTGGTCGCCACGTGTCCCCCATGCAGGTGGCAGGTGGTGGAGGCGGGAAACCGGGCCATCGCTGATTGGGGCAGCGGGTCGGTCTCGATTCCCCGCGCCTCCGATGGCCGGATTGGTTGAGTGGGGCGGCCGAGCCCCAACCCCGCCCCTTTATAAGAAGGGGGAGAGGGGTGGCATCCCACATCCTTTCATCATCCGCCTCCATTCACTTTGGCTTCTTTCTTCCATCTGCCATGGCGAGAGGAGGCGCCGGCCCTTCAACGGTGGCGGCGAGGGTCGCTGCAAGACACCACGTCCCTCCTTCCCAAGAGCTCGCGGCGGCGGAGCCGGCCACGAGAGCAAGGGGGAGGGCGAGGCCGAGGTCGCCGTGGCGCTCGGGGAAGAGGGGGACGGGGCGGCGCACCGGCCCTGCCTCCGCCAGCGATGCCTCCCCCGATGGAGGGCCATGCCGGGGACCAGCCCTATGAGTTCTTCATCAGCCTGCGCCGGCCACCGCGTCGTTGTCTTCGTCTTTCTACCCCATTTGCTCGGGAGATGGAGCTCGATCCGCCCCAGACCCTCAGGTTGCACATGAGGGGCTGCGGGAACGGCGGCACGCGGGTCGACGTCGACTTCCCTGCTCCTCATGTCATGTACCTCCGTCGCGGATGGAAGACGTTCGCTCGTGTCCACAGCCTGACGGCAGGGCTCGTCCTCTACTTCAAGTTAATGGAGGACGGCCTACTCTCCGTCAAGGTCTTTGGAGATCTTGGAACTCGCCCAAAGTGCTGCGTGGAGAGCTCCTCCGACGATGAAGATTCCTCCTCAAGCGGGAGTGACGAGGAGGACAGCGACAGCGACGACGAGGGCGTCGAGCGGCGGGATGCCGACCTTGACTGACCGCGTCGCCCCTCCCTCGGCCATGCGCCCTGCCGAGGGCCTTCCTCGTCAAGCTCTCCATCGGCGCGTTCCCCGTCGCCTCCTTGGGCGGCTGGCGTAGGAGGGTCAGAGAAGGCGAAGAAGGCGGGTGGCGGCCGTCAAATCGGAGTACGCGAGCACCGACGCCTTCGTCGCGTATTGTCGGCCCGCTTCCTCATCTTTCAGCTCCCCTCCCGGCACCGGGATGTTCTCTTGGTGCCTTCTGCTCCTCGTACCTTGCCTAGGCACTCTTTTTGCTCTCCAGCTATCTTGTTCCACCTTCTGAAGAGAGGAACGAGAAAGGGATTACGGGCATCTTATCTCTTTTTAGTTTGTAAGCCTGCGGGCACTTGTTAATTTTAAGACTTGTAATCCCCTTGCTCATGTTTTGTAACGCCCACGATGCGGCTATATCTCCCACGTGTCGAGGAACGACTTAGAGGCATAACCGCATAGTGGTTTTGTCGCAAGAAAGGTCATCTTCACACAATCCCATGTAATGAACAAGAATGGGATAAAGAGTTGGCTTACAATCGCCACTTCACACAATACATGAATATCATCATCCATCATCCAAAATACAATCATATAGACCCACTACGGTCAAAATCCAGATGAAAATAAGACAACCCCAAATGCTAGATCCCCGATCGTCCCAACTGGGCACCACTACTGATCATCAGGAAAAGACACATAGTAACGACCACGTTCCTCGTCGAACTCCCACTTGAGATCGACGCCATCATCTGCACTGGCATCGTCGGCACCTGCAACTGGTGTTGGAAGTATCTGTGAGTCACGGGGACTCAGCAATCTCACACCCGCGAGATCAAGACTATTTAAGCTTATAGGACAAAGAGGTGCAAAGAGGTGGAGCTGCAGCGGCAAAAGCATATATGGTGGCTAACTTGCGCAAATGAGAGCGAGAAGAGAAGCAATGGAACGAGCGTCATCTAGCAATGACCAAGAAGAGGTCCTGAACACCTACTTACGTCAAACATAACACAGACCGTGTTCACTTCCCGGATACCGCCGAGAAGAGACCATCACGTCTACACACGCACTTGGTGTATTTTAATTGGGTCAAGTGACAAGTTGTCTAAAACCGGACATTAAAAAATTCCCATCTGCCTCATAACCGCGGGCACGGCTTTCGAAAGATATTACCCTGCAGGGGTGTCCCAACTTAGCCCATCATAAGCTCTCACGGACAACGAAGGATAAACCTTCTCCCGGAAAAACCCGATCAGTCTCGGAATCCCGGTTTACAAGACATCTCGATAATGGTAAAACAAGACCAGCAAAGCCACCCGAATGTGCCGACAAATCCCGAGAGGAGCTGCACATATCTCGTTCTCAGGGCACACCGGATGAGACATCCTACGAGTAAAACCAGACCTCGAGTTTCCAGGAGGTGGCCCCGCAGTCTGCTCAGTTTGGACCAACACTCGAAGGAGCACTGGCCCGGGGGGGTTAAAATAAGATGACCCTCGGGCTCGCGAAAACCCGGGGGAAAAGGCTTAGGTAGCAACTGGTAAAACCAAGGTTGGGCCATGCTGGAGGAGTTTTATTCAAGGCGAACTGTCAAGGGGGTCCCATAAATCACCCGACCGTGTAAGGAACGCAAACTCAAGGAACATAATCCCGGTATAACAGTAACTAGGGCGGCAAGAGTGGAACAAAACACCAGGCATAAGGCCGAGCCTTCCACCCTTTACCAAAATATATAGATGCATTAATTAAATAAGAGATATTGTGATATCCCAACATATCCATGTTCCGACATGGAACAAACTTCAACTTCACCTGCAACTAGCAACGCTATAAGAGGGGCTGAGCAAAAGCGGTAACATAGCCAAACAACGGTTTGCTAGGAAAGGATGGTTAGGGGCTGACATGGCTGAAATAGGAGACATGATATAGCAAGAGATAGGTAGCGAGCATGGCAATAGAGCGAAACAACTAGCATAGCAAAGATAGAAGTGATTTCGAGGGGTGGTCATCTTGCCTGCAAGATTCTCAGAGTTGTCGAAAGCTTGATCCTCGTAAGTGTACTCGACAGGTTCCTCGTTCACGAACTCGTCTCCCGGCTCTACCCAAGACAAGAATACAAAAAAATGGAACCACAATCAACAACGAGGAATGCGCAAGCAACATGATGCAAGACATGTATGATATGCAGGTTATGATATGCGATGCATATGCGTGCTCCGGAAGGAAAATGATGAACATGGCAGTAACTTGGCAAACCAAGCATGCCACTGGAAAGATGAGATGATTTCGGTCGAAATCGATATAAAGATCACCGGAATCGGATGCACGGTTTGCAAATGGCAAGCAAAACAAGAATGACACTAATCTGCGATAAACAGCAAGATAGCACTTAAAATACAACAAGTAACAATACTACAGCATCCCAACATAGCAACAAAGCACATGGAAGTAATCTACAGGAGATGCTTGACAAAAGATGAACACTGAGCTACTGCTAGTTCACAACATATCAAGCTCAAACAAGCATGGCAAAAGTGCAAAAGATTACAGGTTCACAGACTTGGTGAAAAACTAGACATGGCAGAAATCAGCATCAGGTAGCAATGTTCAGAGCACGAAATCAATATGCTACAGAAACTTAACATAGCAAAACAAGGCATGGTAGTGTTCTAATAAATGCACATGACAAAAGTACCTTAATGACCATAAGCCAAAAAGGACCAGAGGATATGACGGCAAGCATGTAAACATAGCAAGTTTCGTTATCAGGTTTCAGACTTAGCAGAAAACAGAGCATGGCAGAAATATTAATATGTAGGCCTCTTTGTGAGCTTGATGCACTCACTACAGAGCAATGCATGAAAAACCATGCATACCTACAGCAAGATGGCATGTTCAAGAAGCTATCCATGGCAAGAAAAATTACATAGCATGTGTGGATCAACTACAATAAGCTTGGCAAAAATGCATGTCATGTTAAGAATCTGCCAGAAATATTTTATAGCAACAGTAGAGCAAGATTGAGTTATGCTATAGTACTCTAAAATTGCAAACAATTGCAGGAATGGATCAATTACAACTATATCTACAAAACATCCTTACTGAACATCTCCAAAATATGCATGGATCTCTCTGTAGCATCAAGTTTACATGGCAACAAAATTACAGCAGACAAAGACTTGGAGAAATCACTAAGTCCCTGAAATCAGAAATATTACGGGGCCTACTTTGCATGCTTGTGCTAGTCACCACAAAGATCACAAAAATACATGGACTATACCACTGGAAAGATGGCATGGCATACTTCAAAACACATGTAGAGCTCATGCTCAAAAGATGCACAGATTAAATGATACAAAAAATGACAAATCTCCAAGTTCTGATAAGAACCAGAGATTAACAGCAACTAGCCCTCTTCCAACGAATATTTGGGTATCAAGATGACCTCTAATGAAAATGGTGCAATTGAACAAAATGAAGAACATCACGAGGCGAACAATTTGACATATTATACGCGCGAATCGGAGCTACATGCACAAAGTTATCGCATCTCGAACAGGAGCATATACTGAAATGTTTCAGCGACTTAGAAAAAAAGAGGGGGGGGGGTCTCGGGTCAACCTTCTCCGTTGACCCAGATCGGATCGGGGCCGGCTCGGGCGCGGGCTCGCGGAGGTCGGGCGCTGCTCGCCGGCGGAGGAGGGAGCGGCGCCGGCGCGGGCTGCCGGAGGCGAGGCCGGAGGGAGGAGGCGGCGGGGCCGGCGGCGCCGGTCGCCGGAGGAGGAGAGGACGGCGGGGCCGGCGGCGTCGGCGGCGGGGACCGCGGCACGGCGGCGGCCGGCCGGCGGCGGGGCGAAGCGGGGCCGAGCCGGCGGCGGCGGGCGGGACAGGCGCGCGGCGGCGGCGGGCCGGGAGGGCCTCCCGTGGGCCGAGCGGGCCGCGGCGGAGGGAGGAGGCGGTGGGACACGTGGCACTACGCCACTGGCTACGGGCGGCGGCGCGGGTTGTCCGGCGGGCGCTGGACGCGTCCGCCCGCGGAGAGGGGATTTAGGGTTACGGGAGACTGCGATTTCGTTTTCGGGATGCCCACATATAAATACGTAGGGGGAGCTAGGAGACTCCAAATGAGGTGCGGTTTTCGCCCACACGATCGTGATCGAACGACCTAGAGCATGGAAGAGAGTTTGGTAGGCTTTGGGCTGGTTTTGGAGGGGGGTTTTGCTGGACACTCAAATGGACTTTGCGGATGCCCGGTTAACCGTTGCAGTACCAAACGACCTCCGAATGGAACGTAACTTGACCGGTAGACTCCGGGTGGTATATTAAGACCACTTGACAAGCCTCGGTCCATTCCGAGAAAGTTTGACACACGCACACGAAAGAAAACAAGAGGGGTGCACCGGAGGAGATAGGAGCGCCGGATTGGAAAACGGACAACGGGGAAAATGCTCGGATGCACAAGACGAACACGTATGCGAATGCAATGCATATGATGACATGATATGAAAATGCATGACATGACAAAATACAAAACGAAAGACAAAACCCGACAACGGAGGGAAAAACATATCACATAGCCGGAAATGGCAAGAGTCGGAGTTACAATTATGGCAAGTTACAGCGGGGTGTTACAACACTCCACCACTACGAGAGGATCTCGTCCCGAGATCTAGGACTGAAAGAACTCCGGATATTCGGAACGGAGATGGTCTTCGCGTTCCCAGGTGGCTTCCCGGTCGGAATGGTGCGACCACTTCACTTTCAGGAATTTGATAGACTTGTTGCGAGTCTTGCGCTCAGTCTCTTCAAGAATAGCAACGGGGTGCTCATGATAAGACAAATCTTCTTGAAGGTCAATCTCTTCGAAGTTGATAGTGCGCTCAGGCGCCTTGAAGCACTTGCGGAGCTGCGACACGTGGAACACATCGTGCACGTTCGCGAAGTTGGAAGGAAGCTCAAGTTGATAGGCTAGGTCGCCTCTTTTGCCAATGATCTTGAAAGGACCCACGTATCTAGGGGCAAGCTTCCCTTTGATACCAAAGCGACGAGTGCCTTTCATTGGAGAGACGCGGAGGTAGACATGGTCTCCGATCTCGAAAGCCAAATCACGATGCTTACTATCATAGTAGCTCTTCTGGCGCGATTGCGCGGCTTTGAGATTATCACGGATGGCTTTACACATTTCTTCAGCTTCAGTGATTAAGTCATTGCCAAGAAGTTGGCGTTCACCAGTCTCTGACCAATTGAGAGGAGTACGGCACTTTCTGCCATATAGAATCTCGAATGGGGCTTTGCCCGAACTCGCTTGGAAGCTGTTGTTGTAGGAGAATTCAGCATATGGAAGACAATCTTCCCATTTCATGCCAAAAGAAATGACACAAGCCCTGAGCATATCTTCAAGAATTTGATTGACTCGCTCGACTTGGCCACTAGTTTGAGGATGGAAAGCTGTGCTGAAGCGAATGTTAGTGCCCATGGCCTTCTGGAAGGAGTCCCAGAACTTGGAGGTGAAGATGCTTCCACGATCTGAAGAAATCAATTGTGGAATGCCGTGCAAGGATACAATTCTTGAGGTGTAGAGCTCTGCCAGCTGAGCTGCTGTGATGGATTCTTTGATTGGAAGGAAATGAGCCACTTTGGAGAGCTTGTCAATGACAACGAAGATAGCGTCATTTCCGCGCTTGGACTTGGGAAATCCAGTCACGAAGTCCATTTCGATATGATCAAACTTCCATTCCAGAATAGCAAGAGGTGGGAGGAGACCAGCTGGTCGTTGGTGTTCTGCTTTCACTCTTCGGCAGACATCACATTCATTCACGAATTGAGCAATTTCTCGCTTCATTCGAGTCCACCAATACGACTGCTTGAGGTCATGATACATCTTCGTACTTCCAGGATGAATGGAAAGGAGAGAATTGTGTGCCTCGTTCATTATGACTTTCCTTAGATCACCTTTCGGAACCACAATCCGGTCCTCGAAGAACAAAGTGTCTCTGTCATCAATGCGATAGCACTTGTATTTGGAAAAACCCTTGTCGATACCACGTTTCACCTTCTTCACCATGGCATCAAGGAGTTGTGCCTCACGAATTTGATCTTCCAAAGTAGGAGATACTATGAGGTTGGCAAGAAAGCCTTGAGGAACAACTTGGAGATTCAGCTTGCTGAAAGCTTCACAAAGATCCGGTTGGAAAGGCTTGAGAATTAAGCTGTTGCAATAAGCTTTCCTGCTTAAAGCATCTACAATGACATTAGCCTTGCCTGGAGTATATTCAATACTCGGATTGTACTCTTGAATCATTTCGACCCATCGAGTCTGCCTGAGATTGAGGTTGGGCTGAGTGAAGATATACTTGAGACTCTTGTGATCAGTGAAAATGTCCACTTGTCTTCCCAACAAGAGATGTCTCCACGTAATCAATGCATGGACAACTGCCGCCAACTCAAGATCGTGAGTGGGGTAGTTCTTCTCGTTGGGCTTCAACTGCCGAGAGGTATAAGCCACAACTTTCTTCTCTTGCATTAACACAGCACCGAGACCTTGGAGAGAAGCATCACAGAAAACTTCATACGGCTTGGATTCATCAGGAGGAGTCAAGACAGGAGCTGTGACTAGTTTCTGTTTGAGAGTGTTGAAAGCGACTTCACACTCAGGAGACCAGACATATTTCACATGCTTCTGCAGGAGGTTGGAAAGAGGCTTTGCAATCTTGGAAAAATTCTCAACGAATCTTCGGCAATAGCTTGCAAGACCCAGGAAACTGCGGAGCTGCTTGACATTTTGAGGAGGTTCCCAATCCAGAACCGCGGACACCTTCTCGGGGTTAACAGCGATGCCTTTGGCGGATATGATGTGACCAAGGAAAAGAACTTCATCGAGCCAAAACTCACATTTGGAGAACTTCGCATAGAATTGATACTCTCTGAGCTTGTCGAGCACCAATCGCAAATGTTTGGCATGATCTTGCTTATTCTTGGAGAAGACCAAGATATCATCTAGATACACCAAAACGAATTCATTGGTATAGGGGTTGAAGATGAAATTCATCATCCGAGAGAACACCGGAGGAGCATTGACAAGGCCGAAAGACACGACAGTATATTCATAAGAACCAAAGCTCGTTCTGAATGCTGTCTTGGGAATATCTTCTTCACGAATGCGAATCTGATGATACCCCATACGAAGGTCAAGCTTCGAGAATACTTTAGCACCTTTGAGTTGCTCGAATAGCTCATTGATGTTGGGAAGTGGGTACTTGTTCTTGATTGTCTTCTTATTCAATGGACGGTAGTCGACACAAAGTCGGTCCGTGCCATCCTTCTTCTTGACAAAAAGAACACCACAACCCCATGGAGAAGAACTCGGTCTGATCAAACCCAGACGTTCTTGTTCATCGAGCTGCTTTTTCAATTCCTTCAGCTCGTTTGGTCCAAGCTTGTATGGACGCTTGCAAACGGGTACAGTACCAGGCTCTAGATCGATAACGAACTCAACTGGCCGGTGCGGAGGCATACCCGGAAGCTCTTCTGGAAAAACATCTTGATAATCGCAAACGACTGGAATTTGAGATATGGCATCCAATTCGCCCTTCTCATTGAGAGAGAAAAACCGAATGGTTTCGTCACGAGCGGCAAAAATAATCACATCCTCAGACGAGTGTGTCAATTGAATTTCTCTGGCAGCACAATCAAGTTGAGCCTTGTGCTTAGAAAGCCAGTCCATCCCGAGAATAAGATCAATATCCGAGTCACCAAGGACAATTGGAGAAGACTGAAATTTATAGTCGCCCATCTTGATGGAAACATCGGGAGCAACCAAACTAGACGACAAAAGCTTTCCCGGAGAAACAACTTGCATAACTTTGGATAAAATCTCTGTGTCAACATTGTGCTTCGATGCAAATGGGTATGACAAGAAAGAATGCGATGCACCAGTATCAAAAAGAACTTTTGCAGGAATATCATTAACTGAGAGATTACCCATTATCACATCAGTAGATTCCTCCGCTTGAGCTGCATTCATCATGTTCACCTTAGCAGACTTTGGATTATGCTTGACCACTGCATTGCTGGAAGATCTGACAGGAGGAGGAGGAGGAAGACGCCTCTGGTTGAAGCACTTGTTAGCATAGTGACCTTTCTGCTGACATTTCTTGCAAGTCACCTCTGAGAGTGGACGGTGATAAGGAGCATTGGACTTGGGAGCTTGATTCTGAGACTTGTTCTGATAGCCAAAGTTGGAAGAACTATGGCCACCTTTGTTCTTCTGCTGGTAAGACTGACGAAACGGAGGAGGAGGCAACCAGAACTTCTGTTGCTTAGCTGACACAAGTGAGGAAGAAGAAGACTGAACTGCGTCCCTGACTCTCTTCTTAGAAGCCTCACACTTGAGCTGAGCAGCCTCTTGCTTCAGTGCCATATTGTAGAATTGATCAAACTGAGTAGGCTCAACAAGAACGAGAGCTAACTGCAGGTCCTCTTTAAGACCACCTCGGAAGTGATAGATCATGCTCTTCTCATCAGGAACGTCTTGTTTAGCGAAGCGAGCAAGTTTCTGAAACTGAATGTTGTATTGATACACAGACATGTTTCCTTGCTTGAGATTGCGGAACTCCTCACGCTTGCTCTCAACAACACTTTGAGGAATATGGTGCGCTTTGAAGTCCCGACAGAAGTCAGTCCAAGTGATCACACGACCTCCTCTGGAATCTTTGTATTGCTGAAACCAATCAGCAGCTTGGTCCTTGAGCTGGAAAGAAGCGAACTTGACAAAGTCCTCAGGCCTGACATTGCTACATTCAAAATGCTTGTTGATGTCCACGAGCCAATCATCGGCATCCGTGGCCTCGGCACAGTAGCTGAAAGACTTGGGCTGATTTGCGAGAAACTGGTTGAGAGTGGCAAAGTGGAACTGATTGTTGCCTTGACCTTGATTGCCTTGATTGCCTTGCCCTTGAGTACGTTCTTGCAAGAGTTGCAGAATCATCTGAGCATTGGCGTTGGTGGCTGCCATGATTGCTTGCCATGCCTCCGGAGGTGGAGGTGGTGGCGGAGGGTTCGCTTGACTCCCTTCGTTGCGATCCGGATTCTGACGCGTTGGCGGAGCCATCCTGAAGAGGGTGACATCCGTTAGCATCTTGATAGACAAAGATAAGTAGAATCAACGGATAGAAATTGCAACATATAGTCTTCACAATAAACATTCGAATGAAGATGAACGAATGACTTCCGTAGTAAATCATCACACTTCCATAAGTTGAGAAGCCACTTGAAAAGATATGGAATGAACATATGAATTCGAAGAAACTCGAATACCACAATACAAAATAAAACCAAGTATTGGCTTGCAGAATAAGCCGGAACAAACATATGATAGATATTTCGTCCGAAGTTTTCGTGGTGGGGCCCACACGGGCTCAATCGTACAGCACCATCATGTACAAGGCTGTGCACATGACATACGAAGCGTCCCCGAGTCGGCAAGGCCATGGACTCTTTAAGACACAACGAGACCACTGTAAAATCAACCGTATACAGGCGGACCACTAGACGTCGAACCCCAATCTCATATCATGCGTCTGTCGGAAAGAAATCCTAAGGCTACTAGAATTCCCACTTATAAACTCCCGAAACTTTCTGGTTATGCAATCTGGTGTAGGGGATACAGGGGACACAAAATATATCACCCAAACTAACAATCCCTAGATCCAGCTGTATCCATCCGTCAACACATAACCAAGAAACCTTCGGAAATCGTTTACCTCAACCTTCGAAAAACATCCGTTATACAAGTTATGGCAATACTCCCGAACTCCCGCCCCAGTACTGGGTGGCGTCGAGGTGATCTCACCAAAAACTGCATAAAAGAGATTTCGATGTCGGCGAAACTCAGGTATTCCAGAACTGCAACGATAAAATTGTGACGACAACACCTCGGAGCTCAACTCCCCGGGACACTGCCACAACCCCTAAATGACAGGAGGCACCAAGAACAATGTTCTCGTCACAAATCGATCGGAACGATTCCAAGATACCCGCGTGATCCTAAAAAAAAATTTTAGTGAAATTTGAGGAGAGAGTAGTCAAAACTTCTACGTCAGGAGACCTCACCAGAGCGACGAAGGGACTGAGGAGTAAAAGAATCCTACTCTCCGATATATATAATCCTAAGACTCAAAACATTTTTATTCTAGACTCAACAACGCCAGCGATTCGATCAAGCAGGGGGCTCCTAAGTCGGGGATGGCTCTGATTACCAACTTGTAACGCCCACGATGCGGCTATATCTCCCACGTGTCGAGGCACGACTTAGAGGCATAACCGCATAGTGGTTTTGTCGCAAGAAAGGTCATCTTCACACAATCCCATGTAATGAACAAGAATGGGATAAAGAGTTGGCTTACAATCGCCACTTCACACAATACATGAATATCATCATCCATCATCCAAAATACAATCATATAGACCCACTACGGTCAAAATCCAGATGAAAATAAGACAACCCCAAATGCTAGATCCCCGATCGTCCCAACTGGGCACCACTACTGATCATCAGGAAAAGACACATAGTAACGACCACGTTCCTCGTCGAACTCCCACTTGAGATCGACGCCATCATCTGCACTGGCATCGTCGGCACCTGCAACTGGTGTTGGAAGTATCTGTGAGTCACGGGGACTCAGCAATCTCACACCCGCGAGATCAAGACTATTTAAGCTTATAGGACAAAGAGGTGCAAAGAGGTGGAGCTGCAGCGGCAAAAGCATATATGGTGGCTAACTTGCGCAAATGAGAGCGAGAAGAGAAGCAATGGAACGAGCGTCATCTAGCAATGACCAAGAAGAGGTCCTGAACACCTACTTACGTCAAACATAACACAGACCGTGTTCACTTCCCGGATACCGCCGAGAAGAGACCATCACGTCTACACACGCACTTGGTGTATTTTAATTGGGTCAAGTGACAAGTTGTCTAAAACCGGACATTAAAAAATTCCCATCTGCCTCATAACCGCGGGCACGGCTTTCGAAAGATATTACCCTGCAGGGGTGTCCCAACTTAGCCCATCATAAGCTCTCACGGACAACGAAGGATAAACCTTCTCCCGGAAAAACCCGATCAGTCTCGGAATCCCGGTTTACAAGACATCTCGATAATGGTAAAACAAGACCAGCAAAGCCACCCGAATGTGCCGACAAATCCCGAGAGGAGCTGCACATATCTCGTTCTCAGGGCACACCGGATGAGACATCCTACGAGTAAAACCAGACCTCGAGTTTCCAGGAGGTGGCCCCGCAGTCTGCTCAGTTTGGACCAACACTCGAAGGAGCACTGGCCCGGGGGGGTTAAAATAAGATGACCCTCGGGCTCGCGAAAACCCGGGGGAAAAGGCTTAGGTAGCAACTGGTAAAACCAAGGTTGGGCCATGCTGGAGGAGTTTTATTCAAGGCGAACTGTCAAGGGGGTCCCATAAATCACCCGACCGTGTAAGGAACGCAAACTCAAGGAACATAATCCCGGTATAACAGTAACTAGGGCGGCAAGAGTGGAACAAAACACCAGGCATAAGGCCGAGCCTTCCACCCTTTACCAAAATATATAGATGCATTAATTAAATAAGAGATATTGTGATATCCCAACATATCCATGTTCCGACATGGAACAAACTTCAACTTCACCTGCAACTAGCAACGCTATAAGAGGGGCTGAGCAAAAGCGGTAACATAGCCAAACAACGGTTTGCTAGGAAAGGATGGTTAGGGGCTGACATGGCTGAAATAGGAGACATGATATAGCAAGAGATAGGTAGCGAGCATGGCAATAGAGCGAAACAACTAGCATAGCAAAGATAGAAGTGATTTCGAGGGGTGGTCATCTTGCCTGCAAGATTCTCAGAGTTGTCGAAAGCTTGATCCTCGTAAGTGTACTCGACAGGTTCCTCGTTCACGAACTCGTCTCCCGGCTCTACCCAAGACAAGAATACAAAAAAATGGAACCACAATCAACAACGAGGAATGCGCAAGCAACATGATGCAAGACATGTATGATATGCAGGTTATGATATGCGATGCATATGCGTGCTCCGGAAGGAAAATGATGAACATGGCAGTAACTTGGCAAACCAAGCATGCCACTGGAAAGATGAGATGATTTCGGTCGAAATCGATATAAAGATCACCGGAATCGGATGCACGGTTTGCAAATGGCAAGCAAAACAAGAATGACACTAATCTGCGATAAACAGCAAGATAGCACTTAAAATACAACAAGTAACAATACTACAGCATCCCAACATAGCAACAAAGCACATGGAAGTAATCTACAGGAGATGCTTGACAAAAGATGAACACTGAGCTACTGCTAGTTCACAACATATCAAGCTCAAACAAGCATGGCAAAAGTGCAAAAGATTACAGGTTCACAGACTTGGTGAAAAACTAGACATGGCAGAAATCAGCATCAGGTAGCAATGTTCAGAGCACGAAATCAATATGCTACAGAAACTTAACATAGCAAAACAAGGCATGGTAGTGTTCTAATAAATGCACATGACAAAAGTACCTTAATGACCATAAGCCAAAAAGGACCAGAGGATATGACGGCAAGCATGTAAACATAGCAAGTTTCGTTATCAGGTTTCAGACTTAGCAGAAAACAGAGCATGGCAGAAATATTAATATGTAGGCCTCTTTGTGAGCTTGATGCACTCACTACAGAGCAATGCATGAAAAACCATGCATACCTACAGCAAGATGGCATGTTCAAGAAGCTATCCATGGCAAGAACAATTACATAGCATGTGTGGATCAACTACAATAAGCTTGGCAAAAATGCATGTCATGTTAAGAATCTGCCAGAAATATTTTATAGCAACAGTAGAGCAAGATTGAGTTATGCTATATTACTCTAAAATTGCAAACAATTGCAGGAATGGATCAATTACAACTATATCTACAAAACATCCTTACTGAACATCTCCAAAATATGCATGGATCTCTCTGTAGCATCAAGTTTACATGGCAACAAAATTACAGCAGACAAAGACTTGGAGAAATCACTAAGTCCCTGAAATCAGAAATATTACGGGTCCTACTTTGCATGCTTGTGCTAGTCACCACAAAGATCAAAAAAATACATGGACTATACCACTGGAAAGATGGCATGGCATACTTCAAAACACATGTAGAGCTCATGCTCAAAAGATGCACAGATTAAATGATACAAAAAATGACAAATCTCCAAGTTCTGATAAGAACCAGAGATTAACAGCAACTAGCCCACTTCCAACGAATATTTGGGCATCAAGATGACCTCTAATGAAAATGGTGCAATTGAACAAAATGAAGAGCATCACGAGGCGAACAATTTGACATATTATACGCGCGAATCGGAGCTACATGCACAAAGTTATCGCATCTCGAACAGGAGCATATACTGAAATGTTTCAGGGACTTAGAAAAAAAGAGGGGGGGGTCTCGGGTCAACCTTCTCCGTTGACCCAGATCGGATCGGGGCCGGCTCGGGCGCGGGCTCGCGGAGGTCGGGCGCTGCTCGCCGGCGGAGGAGGGAGCGGCGCCGGCGCGGGCTGCCGGAGGCGAGGCCGGAGGGAGGAGGCGGCGGGGCCGGCGGCGCCGGTCGCCGGAGGAGGAGAGGACGGCGGGGCCGGCGGCGTCGGCGGCGGGGACCGCGGCACGGCGGCGGCCGGCCGGCGGCGGGGCGAAGCGGGGCCGAGCCGGCGGCGGCGGGCGGGACAGGCGCGCGGCGGCGGCGGCGGGCCAGGCGCGCGGCGGCGGCGGCGGGCCAGGCGCGCGGCGGCGGCGGGCCGGGAGGGCCTCCCGTGGGCCGAGCGGGCCGCGGCGGAGGGAGGAGGCGGTGGGACACGTGGCACTACGCCACTGGCTACGGGCGGCGGCGCGGGTTGTCCGGCGGGCGCTGGACGCGTCCGCCCGCGGAGAGGGGATTTAGGGTTACGGGAGATTGCGATTTCGTTTTCGGGATGCCCACATATAAATAGGTAGAGGGAGCTAGGAGACTCCAAATGAGGTGCGGTTTTCGCCCACACGATCGTGATCGAACGACCTAGAGCATGGAAGAGAGTTTGGTAGGCTTTGGGCTGGTTTTGGAGGGGGGGTTTTGCTGGACACTCAAATGGACTTTGCGGATGCCCGGTTAACCGTTGGAGTACCAAACGACCTCCGAATGGAACGTAACTTGACCGGTAGACTCCGGGTGGTATATTAAGACCACTTGACAAGCCTCGGTCCATTCCGAGAAAGTTTGACACACGCACACGAAAGAAAACAAGAGGGGTGCACCGGAGGAGATAGGAGCGCCGGATTGGAAAACGGACAACGGGGAAAATGCTCGGATGCACAAGACGAACACGTATGCGAATGCAATGCACATGATGACATGATATGAAAATGCATGACATGAAAAAACACAAAACGAAAGACAAAACCCGACAATGGAGGGAAAAACATATCACATAGCCGGAAATGGCAAGAGTCGGAGTTACAATTATGGCAAGTTACATGCGGGGTGTTACATGTTTTTTATTCCGTATGAACTGTACCTATATGGGATGTTTTTAATGAAAAAGGGTGCTTGCCGGTGAGGGAGTCCTGGACTAAGGGGTCCTCGGGCGTCTGGCCTGTTAGCGATGGGCCGGACTATTGGGCTGCAAAGATACAAAGACCGAAGACTGCACCCGTGTCCGGATGGGACTCTCCTTGGCGTGGAAGGCAAGCTTGGCGACCAAATATGTATATTCCTTTCTTTGTAACCGACCCTGTGTAACCCTAGATCCTCTCGGTGTCTATATAAACTGGAGGACTTAGTCTGGAGGGAGAGACTCATTACCATAGTCATATAGGCTAGACTTCTAGGGTTTAGCCATTACGATCTCGTGGTAGATCAACTCTTGTAATACTCATATTCATCAATATCAATCAAGCAGGAAGTAGGGTATTACCTCCATAGAGAGGGCCCGAACCTGGGTAAACATTGTGTCCCCTGTCTCCTGTTACCATCGACCTTAGACGCACAGTTTGGGACCCCCTACCCGAGATCCGCCGGTTTTGACACCGACATTGGTGCTTTCATTGAGAGTTCCATTGTGCCGTCCCTTAAAGGTTTGATGGCCCCTCCAATCGTCAACAAAGACACTATCCAAGGAGAAACCTTCCTCCCCAGACAGATCTTCGTGTTCGGCGGCTTCGCACAGTGGGCCAACTCGTTTGGCCATCTGGAGCAGATCGATAGCTACGCCCCTGGCCACCAGGTCAGATTTGGGAGCTTGAACTACGTCGCGGACATCCGTGGAGATTTGATCTTCGCCGGATTCGAGACCGCGGCGACCGCTCCTGGTCACCTCGATGAACATGACTTAAATCTGTCATCGGACCGCATTCAGGAGATAGCTCCTGTGACTGCTCTGGCCTTAGATCCGGAGCATACCGCGCCACCCAAGGATTGGAGGCTCAACCCCACCACGGAGGCCACAGATTCCCCGGCGTTGGAGCCGCACATGGACTTAACCTCACACAATATCTGTGTCACCGGAACTCCGGACTCGTCTCTGGTTATAAGTTCCAAACCATGTGAGTTCGCGGACGCCAAACTTGATCGCTTATCGATCTTCGAATTCAGCATCGCAGACATCTTCCAGCACTCGCCCTTGGGCGATTTGTTGAACTCATTAAAGAACTTATCCTTGGCAGAGGACCCACGGCCGAACTATGTCCGGTTCGAATTAGGGGCTGACGATGGAGAATTTTGTTTCCCACCCGCCACCCACTTCATAGCCACGGTCGAGGATTTAATTGACACGCTTGATTACGGCTCCGAAGACATCGACGGTATGGACGACGATGCTAACGAGGAGCGGGACCAAAACCCGCCATTTACTGGACGCTAGACGGCCACTTCTTCGTACGATGTGTACATGGTGGATACACCCAAAACAACCAATGACGATGACAAAGAAAATCTAGTTGAGAATAAACCTCCTGAGACACAGCAAAAACGTCGGCGTCCTCGGCGCCGCTCCAACTCACGTCGTTCAAAAGACAGCAATGGTGGCACCGGAGAAAATAATATTCCGGACGATGCCGAAAACAATGAAGACCTTGCTGAGGTAACATCCGAACAGGAGGAGCAAGAAAATAGGCAAGCTAGTCCCGACGAACAAGCTAGGCCCAACAACTCGGAGGACGGTAGTTATCGTCCGCTCTCCAAGGATGAGGAAAGCCTCGGCAATGAAGATTTCATCGTGCCTGAGGAACCTCTCGAGCAGGAGCGCTTCAAGCGCTAGCTAATAGCCACTGCAAGGAGCCTGAAAAAGAAGCAGCGGTAGCTTCAAGCTGACTAAGATCTACTCATCGACGGGTGGACTGATGTGCTGGCAGCCGAAGAATACGGCCTCAGACGCCCAGCCAAGAGTTACCCGAAGCAAAGGTTTCTACCTCAGTTCGACGAAGAGGCGCCGGAGCCCATACCTCCCTCGCATAATGCGGCCGGTCGACCACTACGCGGTCGGGACAGTGCGGCGGACCGACCACAACGTGGTCGGGATAGAGCGGCAACTCAGGCCGAATAGCAGCCTGCCCCACCGCCACGCAAAAACAGAGACAAAACAGCTCGGGGTCATACATACAACCTCTGGCAAGACCTGGACAGTAGAGCAGGATATACAAGATCGATCTATGGATCGCGAGTACGTCCCTCGACACGCGATGATGGCTATCTATTCGAGCGTGACAAACCTAGCCACACCCGGGCCGATAACCGCACACGGGCCCTATCGGAGCTACGTCGCGATGCGGCCAGATATAGAGGCACCGCACACCCTCTTTGCTTCACTGATGAAGTAATGGATCATGAATTCCCCGAAGGGTTCAAACCTGTGAATATTGAATCATACGACGGGACAACTGATCCCGCAGTATGGATCGAGGACTTTATCCTCCACATCCACATGGCCCGCAGAGATGATCGCCATGCTATCAAATACCTCCCACTGAAGCTTATAGGGACAGCTCGGCACTGGTTAAGCAGCCTGCTTGAAAATTCTATTGGCAGCTGGGAGGACTTGGAAGAGGCCTTCCTCGATAACTTCCAAGGTACATATGTCCGGCCACCAGACGCCGATGACTTAAGCCACATAGTTCAACAGCCTGGGGAGTCAGCCAGGAAGTTCTAGACTAGGTTCCTAACTAAAAGGAACCAGATCGTCGACTGTCCGGATGCCGAAGCCCTAGCGACCTTTAAACATAGCATCCGCGACGAATGGCTCGCCCGCCACCTCGGCCAAGAAAAACCAAAATCTATGGCAGCCCTCACGGCACTCATGACCCGCTTTTGCGCGGGTGAGGACAGTTGGTTGGCTCGTAGCAAAAACACAGACAGCGAGGTAGGCACCTCTGAGGTTAAGAACAGCAACAGCAAGCTCCGACATAACAGACACAAACGCCGAAGCAATGGTGATAATACCAATGACACTACAGTCAACGCCGGATTCAGCGGCTCCAAGTCCAGCCAACGGAAGAAACCGTACAAAAGAAACAATCAGGGACCATCCAGCCTGGACCGCATACTCGATTTCCCATGGCAGATACATGGCACCCCAGATAAACCAGCTAATCATACCAACAGAGATTGTTGGGTTTTTTAACAGGCCAGCAAATTGAACGCCGAGAACAGGGAAAAGGGATCACAAAGCAAGGACGGCGACGAGGAGCCCCGGCAACCGAACATAGGGGGACAGAAGAAGTTTCCCCCTCAAGTCAAAACAGTAAACATGATATATGCTACACACATCCCTAAAAGGGAACGCAAGCGCGCACTAAGGGACGTCTACGCGATAGAGCCAGTCGCCCCAAAATTCAATCCATGGTCGTCATTCCCGATCACCTTTGATCGTCGGGATCATCCGACTAGTATCCATCATGGCGGTTCAGCCGCGCTAGTCCTCGACCCAATCATTGATGGATTTCACCTGACGCGCGTTCTTATGGACGGAGGTAGCGGCCTCAATCTGCTCTATCAGGATACAGTGCGAAAAATGGGCATTAATCCATCACGGATCAAGCCCACAAAGACTACCTTCAAAGGAGTCATACCAGGTGTGGAGGCCCGTTGCATGGTCTCAATCACGCTAGAGGTTGTCTACGGATCTCCGGACAATTTCTGAAGCGAGGAGTTAATCTTCGACATCGTCCCCTTTTTGCAGCAGCTATAACGCACTGCTCGGACAAACCGCATTCGCGCGATTCAATGTAGTGCCACACTATGCTTATCTCAAGCTCAAGATGCCCGGTCCACGTGGCATCATCACGGTCAACGGAAATACGAAACGCTCCCTCCGTACAGAAGAGCACACAGCTGCCTTAGCAGCAGAAGTACAGAGCGGTCTTCTCAAGCAGAACCCTAATTCGGCTGCCGAGCCCACGGACACCGTTAAGAGGGTCTGAACTACCCTGCAGCAGGCCAGCTCGGCTCGTCAGGAGCTCGACTAGCAATCCGGCCTCCGTCTCAGTCCCGATCAAGCAGTGGCATTCGTGCCGCGCGTACATAACTACGCACTCAAAATTCCATGGGCATCGACGGAGGCATAGCTAGCTTGTGATCCACAGTGCGGCTCAACCGGCACCGGATACACACATACTTTCACTTTTACTTTTTCCTTTCAGGTCTCAATCCTGCAGGCCCCATCCGATGGCCTGATCATGGGTCAACTCGAAGGACAAACACACCAAGACGGCAAGAAACATAGACATATGGGGGACTTCTCTAGGTGGTTTCGTTAAACGATCACTCCACCTGTTTTCCAGGACCCACACACAGCTCCCCCTTGGTTTTGGCATGTTAAATAGCATGTTGCTCATGGCACCACTTGTATCAAATGTGCCTTGATGTATTAATCAAATTACAATAGAAACAGTTTGCGGCCCAAATTTCCATGGCTCTAGCTTACCACTGGTTCTTCCTTTTTATTTATTTTTGCCTTTTCCTTTCTAGTAATTATATCAGATAACACCCATACACTCGGTGCATTCCAACTTGCCAGGGGCTTCATAGCACCCCACAACATGGCAACAAAACTCTGAACACTTTTAGAGTATAGTTCGGCACCCGAATTTAGCACTATATGCATTTGCTCCGAATCATGTCTTTGGTCAATAGTTGGGTTGCCCGACTCCTGTGCTTGCTACCTTACGTTCCGCTATATTGGCTAAGGTAGTAAAGGGAGAACTACTGCGATTGTGCCCTGGTTTATCCAAAGGAGCACCTCAGTAGAGAAAGCGGAAAACTGACTGTCATGATACGGCGAGAGCCGGTCAGCTGTTCGGAGGTTGCAAATCGTTGGAGATTTCTCCCGCATTATGCGAAGGATCGATACTTCCCGATCAGACGCTCATAGCACTCTGGTTCGGATACTAGGGCTACGCCCATGTTTTATTGTAAAACTCCTATGGCTAAGTGAGGGCGTTCAAGCCGCATAGTCTGATTGCCTGGTTCGTTGCACTAAACAACCCCTTCAAGGACCATATAATTGGATCAAGATTGTTTAGATTCCATCCCAAACACCTCCGTACTACCTACGTGGGGGCAGAAGCCGACGACTGGCCAACCCTCAGATTTCATACAACACGGCCGCACAGGAGGAAAAAATTAAAAGATAACAAGCGAAGGCCATGTGCGCACCTTCAATACAGGCCGGTTGCTTGACGATGTCCAGCCGAGGACAGGCGTTCACCAGCCGCTTCATGAGTCCGAAGTAGCTGTCGGGCATAGCTTCGGCTGGCCATAGCCGAATTATCAAATCCTTCATGGCTAGTTCGGCCACCCTATGCAGCTCCACCAGTTGTTTCAGCTGATCGGTGAAGGGCACGGGATGCTCTGGCGCAAGATACTGCGACCAGAACAATTTCTCCGTGGAGCTCCCTTCTTCGGCTCGAAAGAACTCCGCGGCGTCGGACACACTGCGCGGCAGATCTGCGAAGGCTCCTGGAGAACTCCAAATCCGGGTTAGTAAGAAATACTTCTTCATATACTTGCTTTGCATACAAAATGCCTTAACCGCCGCGATCTTCCTAGCCTCCTGGGTCTCTTGGAGGGTGCCCTGGGCCTCATTCCGGGTCGTCTCCGCGCTCTGACGAGCCTTGGCGAGTTCGGTCTCTCGAACCGACGCATCACGCTCCAAGGTCTCGCACTTCCTCACCACGTCCTGGAGCTCTTGTTGGACCTAGTTGACCCGGGCCTTGAGCTTCTTACGGGCGGCCTGCTCCTTGACAGCCTTCCCCTCGGCTTTGGCCAGGGCCTTCTTCAGGGCCTCGACCTCGGTCGTTGCTCCTATACATATCATGACACTTCGGTCAATATATATCATTTTACTCTTTTCGAATATTTCCCGGGTTATTACATACCTTGACTCTCCTGGAGCTGCCTCTTCACCTGGCCAAGCTCCTCCTCGGCCTGCTCCAGTCTCCGCTTCAGTTCGGAGACTTCGGCAGTTTGCGAGGCTGCGGCTAGCAGCGACGCCTGCATATTCATTCCAGACAAATTTAGTTAGTTTCCTGCAATAGAGGATTGATCCTCTGTCCGGCTTTTCTTTCCGAACACCGGACAGTGTCTCAGGGGCTACTGTTTATATTGGGATTTTCTCTTTTTGCGTTGCTTACCTCAAAACCTATCAGCAAGCCACTACAGGCTTTGATTAGTCCGCTCTTGGCGGACTAAACCCTTTCAATCATTGTGCCCATAAGAACATGGTGCTCATCCACAATGGAAGCGCCTCGCTGCGCTTCCAGCAGATTATCCGGTGCCCCTGGTTGGACAGGTGTCACCGGCGGAATAGGCATACCCCCTTCTTTCGAAGAAGGTTGCGTGCCAGATTCTGGAGCCGCATCGGTCTCCGAAATCGAGTCCGGCTGAGGGCCGAAGTGAGTACGGCCCTCATCACCAGTCTCCACGGGGATTGGATCCCCCTGGTGTCCGGTGACGGAGGCTTCTCCTTCTGGCGCCTCCTGAGCCTCTCCCCGGCCTGGGAAAGTCCTTCGGGACAGCACCTCCACGACGCCCTTGGCCTTGGGAGAGTGAGCGGTCGGCGGCGACTCGCTAGCCATCGCCTTTGAATCCAACGAACCTCCTGATGAGGATCGCTGGGAGCTGTTGTGGGCCGGACTGCAATTACATAAATAATCATGTCAATACAATAAAGAGGAGAGGCCGGATATATGGGTATGTATGAGTCCTGGCACTTACGACACAGCCCGAGGCTTAGAGCGGGGGCGTCGTTCCGAACTGCTTTCGACGTCCCATGCGGAGTTATCCGCGAGGGAGCCCTTCCCCTTCTTGGACGTCTCCGCCTCCAGGTTCATGGAGGCCGCCCTTTTCTTCTTTCCCTCCTCAGGGGGAGGGTTTTTCTCCTCCTCCTCCTCGTCGTCATCGTCCTCGGCGGCGGAGGAGAGGGTCACTTCGTCTTCCGACGTCACGTTCGAAGCACCCTTGCGACGGGGGCCATCTTTGGCCCCCTTGGCCTTCTTCTTGGTCTTCTTTTCCGGCGGCCTATAGGGCGCCGGAACCAGCATCTTCGCCAGAAGCAGGATGACTGGCTCTTCGGGCAGCGGAGCCGAACTTTGGATCTGCTCCGCTCTCTCCATCCACTCCTATGAAAATACAGCAAAGGTTAGGCATCCTCCTTGAACAAACAAGTAAAAGGTACGCCTTAAGAAAAAGGGAACTTACCTCACTGGCAGGATGAGTGTGACCGTGCCCACGGTCCGAATCTATGACCGGTGGCTTCTCGTTGCCTTTGAAAAGCAACTTCCAGGCACCTTCATGAGTAGTTCCGAAGAGCCCTTCCAGGGTCTGGTGCTTCGCCGGATCGTATTCCCATAAGGGGAAGCTTCAACGTTGGCAGGGGAGAATCCGGCGAACCAGCATCACCTGGATCATGTCGACGAGCTTGACGTCTTTGTCCACCATGCTCTGAATCCGTGTTTGTAGCGCTATCAGCTCGTCTAACGCTGACCAATTGGGGCCTTTCTCCTTCCAGGAGGTGAGCCGCATTGGGGCTCCGGCCCTAAACTCAGGAGCCGCCGCCCAAGTGGTGCCGCGCGGCTCTGTGATGTAGAACCACTTCTTCTGCCACTCCTTGACAGTCTCCACAAAAGTGCCTATGGGCCAGGTGACGTTGGGCATCTTGCTCACCATGGCGCCTCCGCACTCCGCGTGTTGGCCGTCCACCACCTTCGGCTTCACATTGTAGACCTTGAGCCATAGGCCGAAGTGGGGATGGATGCAGAGGAAGGCCTCACACACGACAATGAATGCCGAGATGTTGAGGAAGGAGTTCGGGGCTAGATCGTGGAAATCTAGCCCGTAATAGTACATCAGTCCGCGGACGAATGGGTGAAGTGGAAATCCCAATCCACAGACGAAGTGAGGGAGGAAAACTACCCTCTCAGTAGGCTTCGGGGTGGGGATGACTTGCCCCTTAGCGGGCAGACGGTGTGCGATTCCCTTCGCCAGATACCCGGCCGCCCGAAGCTGGGTGATGTCTTTCTCCTTGATGGAGGAGACCATCCACTTGCCTTGGCCTCCGGATCCGGACATGGTTGAGTGCTTCCCTGAGATGGAAAAGATGGGAACTTGGGCGTTGGAGCTCGAGAGTGGAAGGACGGAGAGGAAGAGGAGGCGTGGGTGAAGAAAGGGAATCCTTATCCCTTATAAAGGCAGTGAATATTGAACGCATCCCCACTCGCCTCAAAACTCGCCTATTCCCAAGGGTTGTGTAAATGGTACGGTTGGGTTACCCACGCCCGTATTGATGAGAATCCCGCAATAAGGGGACAAGATCTCTGCTTTGACAAGACGTGCCAATGGCAACCGCGTCTCCAAATGTGGAGCGGCAGACGAAAGATGGTTCGAAATTATGACCGGGCAGACGTGATGTCATGATTACAATAAGTTGTCAGCGGATTGGACTCGTGGAATATTATATTCTCTCTACGGTTGTGTGTTACAGGTCCGGACACGTTTAATACGTCTGAAGACTATCTTGGAGTTCGGAAGGAGGAACCCGCCTTGCAATGCCGAAGACTGACCTACGCGTCGGATACCTTGTCATTGAAGCCAGGTCAGGGCCTACTGAGGGAGTCCTGGACTAAGGGATCCTCGGGCGTCCGGCCTGTTAGCCATGGGCCGGACTGATGGGCTGTGAAGATACAAAGACCAAAGACTGCACCCGTGTCTGGATGGGACTCTCCTTGGCGTGGAAGGCAAGCTTGGCGACCAAATATGTATATTCCTTTCATTGTAACCGACCTTGTGTAACCCTAGATCCTCTCGGTGTCTATATAAACCGGAGGACTTAGTCCGGAGGGAGAGACTCATTACCATAGTCATATAGGCTAGACTTCTAGGGTTTAGCCATTACAATCTCGTGGTAGATCAACTCTTGTAATACTCATATTCATCAAGATCAATCAAGCAGGAAGTAGAGTATTACCTCCATAGAGAGGGCCCGAACCTGGGTAAACATTGTGTCCCCTGTCTCCTATTACCATCGACCTTAGACGCATAGTTCGGGACCCCCTACCCGAGATCCGCCGGTTTTGACACCGACAGCCGGGTTCTTTGTTCGTGGGTGAGGCCCACGCCAAGGAGTAAATCCTTGTTATTTTTAAGATAAACATTGTCTCCCAGCAAGAGGCCTTGCCGTCCCCTTACTTCAGTCGACCATTCTCACGCTCTTGGGGGAGGAAGGGGCGAAGTAGAGTTAGGCCCTTCGTTTATTTCCCCCCACCGCGAACATGACCCGGTTCCGACCCAGGGACTTGGGTACAGGAAAAAGGGGGAGCACGGTGGTCTAGGAGCAAAACGAGGTTTCATATGTCCCAACTTCATACGAAAATGCACAAAAGAGGATAAAACACTTATCTGAATCTGCAGCCCCTGGCATCCCTGGCTTGCCGTGGTTGGATTCTTGTATCTGCAGCCTCCAGCAACCTTAGCTTGCCGAGGCCAAAGCGCCGACTCGTTCTCTTTCTTCCAAACAGCTCAGCAGAAACATCCATGTACCCTGCAAACCAAAGTGGATGGAAAGGAACAGAGAAACACACACTCGACCTCTATGCTAGGGGTTAGCCGCCGCCAAGCACTATCAACCCTAACCGAGGGAGAGACTTAACCTAGCATGCATGCAACTTAGGACGCCAGCGCTTCATTTATTTATGCTCAGGGTCTGCGCCTGGCTTTGTATAGAGGGTTACATGCCTTGCCAGCAATGCTTGTACAAAAGGTGGTTTGCCCGGGGCCCGACAACCGCGCCTTATGGGTAAAACTTGCGAAGATGTTCAATGTTCCAGGAGTTGCTCACCGGAATAGCATCTTCGGTCTCCAGGCGGACTGCGCCGGGCCTGGTGACTCGTATTACCCAATAAGGGCCTTCCCACTTTGGCGTCAACTTGTTGGAATTCTTGGCCGATTGAACACGCCGAAGAACAAGGTCGCCTTCCTCAAAGCTTCGGGCATGAACCTTGCGGCTATGGTAGCAGCGGAAGGCTTGCTGGTAGCGCGCTGCCCTCACCGCCGCCCGAAGACGATCTTCCTCGAGGAGCGTTGCGTCATCTTGCCGCAATTGCTCTTGCTCAAGCTCGTCATAAGGGAGCACTCGAGGTGACCCGTATGTGAGTTCCATGGGGAGAACTGCTTCTGCCTCGTATACCAGGGCAAAGGGTGTCTGGCCGGTGGCTCGATTTGGCGTCGTTCCGATTGACCAAAGAACTGCCGGCAACTCATCAATCTAGCGCCTTCCGCTCTGGTGCAGCCTGTCAAAAGTCCTGGTCCTCAGGCCTTGGAGTACTTTAGCATTTTCCCTCTCCGCCTGGTCGTTGCTCCGTGGGTGTGCCACGGAAGCGAAACAGACCTTGCTGCCGAGGTCTTGGATGTATTGCATGAAGGTGTGGCTTGTAAACTGCGTGCCGTTGTCAGTGATGACTCTATTTGGCACACCAAAACGGCAGACTAGCCCCTTGAAGAACTTGACGGTTGACTGTGTTGTCACCTTCCTCACTGCTTCCACCTCCGGCCACTTTGTGAACTTGTCGATTGCAACGTACAAGTACTCAAAGCCTCGACAGCGCGGGGGAAAGGGCCCAGTATGTCGAGCCCCCAGACCGAAAATGGCCAGGAGACAGGAATTGTTTGAAGGGTTGAGCTGGTTGATGAAGCTTCTTTGAATGGAACTGACACACTTCACACTTGGTTACTAGTGCCGTTGCATCCTGGAGGGCAGTGGGCCAGAAGAAACCTTGCCAGAACACCTTGCCGGCAAGGGCCCTCGACCCTATGTGGGAGCCACATATGCCTCTGTGTATCTCCGCCAACAGCTCCAGTCCTTCCTCCCGGGGAATGCACTTCAATTTCACACCGTTCGGTCTTTTCCTGTACAGGACGTCATCGACGAACTGATACATAGCAGACTAACGGGATACTTTCTCCGCTTCTTCCTGCTCCTAAAGAAGCTCCCCTGCTTGGAGGAATCGGATGGTATGTTGTGCCCATGCCGGAGCCTAGGGCTTGACGGCAAGGACTAAGGGCATTTCTTCTGCCATGGGAGCGGTCGTCTCTACGGCTAGGGCTTGACGCCCTGCCGGAGTCAGTTGCCCCTCGGCAGGCTCAGTACCCACGGCAACATCCTTACCAGCGGCCCAGGAGGCTCGGCGGGAAAGTACTTGCTGGGGCCTAATTTGCTCTGCTTGTTCTGCTCTGTTGATGGTTCAACGGATGGTTGAGTTAACAAAAGCACAAAAGTACCTGGTTCCACAGGTAGCTTGAACGCAGTGCACTTAGACAGGTAATCGGCGATATCATTCTCCACTCGGGGAATGTGCTCCACTTGTATACCGTCAAAGCGCTCTTCCAGCTTCCTCACTTCATCTATGTAGGCCTCCATCAACGGGCTCTGATAATCTTTGTTGACTTGCCTGGCGACAAGCTGTGAATCGCCCCTGACGATGAGCTTCTTAATCCCGAGGTCTGCCGTGATCCTGAGACTGGAAAGCAACCCCTCGTATTCTGCAGTGTTGTTTGTGGACATCTCCCTGGGAAACTGCATCTGGATTACATACTTGAGGTGCTCTCCGGTGGGTGCGACAAGCAGCACACCAGCACCGGCGCCTTACAGCGAGAAAGCCCCGTCAAAGTACATGATCCAGTTGTGACTTGCTTCCTTGCCGGGGAGAGTGGTCTCCTGGATCTCTTCGTCGGGCGTTGAGGTCCATTCCACAAAGAACTCCGCCAAGACTCTGCTCTGGATTGTCGAAGTACTTTCAAACTTCAAACCAAAGCTCGACAGCTCCAAGGCCCACTCCACAATCATCTCGGTTGCGTCTGGGTTATGCAGTATCTGTTGCAATGGGAGGCGGGTGACCACGGTGATTTCGTGTGCTTGGAAGTAATGACGCAGCTTCCTCGAGGCCATAAGGAGGCCGAAGAGCAATTTCTGCACACCGGAGTACCTTGATCTAGCCCCCTGCAAGAGGGAGCTGACAAAGTAAACCGGGTGCTGCATCATCTTCTTCTTCTGCACCTCATCATCTGGTTGTACAGGCCCCGTCCCAATGACGTCAGACTCTGCCGGGGGCCTTGCCTTGCCGGCACCAGGCCCTACCGGGGGCGAGCTCTGGCTCGCCACCCACCAGTTTTGCCGTTGTCGCTTCTTCTTCATCGACCTCCCTCTGCGCCACTAGCGCGGCGCTGACCACCTGATTCGTTGCCGCTAGATATAGCAGAAATGGATCTTGTGGTTTAGGCGCAACTAGTATTGGCGTAGAGGAGAGGTACCTCTTCAAATCCTACAGCGTTGCTTCAGCCTCTTGGGTCCATTCCATTGGGCCCGCCTTTTTCAAGATTTTGAAAAAGGGAAGGGCACGCTCAGCAGACTTAGAGATGAATCTGCTCATGGCAGCAACGCAACTAGTGATCCAACGCACATCCTTGATCCGCTTGGGTGCCTAAATTTGCTCAATAGCCTTGATCTTGTCTGGGTTTGCCTCGATTCCACGTTGTGACACGAAGAACCCAAGAAGTTTGCCGGACGGAATGCCGAAGACACACTTCTCAGGGTTTCACTTGAGGTTGATCTTGCGCAGATTTGCAAACGTCTCTTCTAAATCTTGTACAAGAGTTGCCTTGTCCTTAGTTTTGACCACTATGTCATCCATGTAAGCTTCCATATTCCTATGTAGCTAGGGCTCAAAACAAATTTGGAACACCCTTGCAAACGTTGAGCCAGCACTCTTCAACCCGAAAGGCATCCGTAAAAAGCAATATGTACCACATGGGGTGATGAATGTTGTCTTCTCTTCGTCTTCTCTTGTCATGAAGATCTGGTGGTAGCCCGAGTAGGCATCAAGGAATGACAACAGATCACACCCGGCCATGGAGTCAACAATCTGGTCGATGCGCGGCAACGGGAAAGGGTCCTTGGGACAAGCCTTATTGATATCTGTGTAGTCAATACACAGCCTCCACTTCCCATTTGCCTTGCGCACCACCACCGGATTGGCCAACCACGTTGGATGGAGCACTCCCCTCACAAACCCTGCCGCTTCCAACTTCCTGATCTCCTTTGTGATGAACTCCTGACGTTCCAAAGCTTGCTTCCTGACCTTCTGCTTGATGGGTCGCGCGTGGGGACAGACAGCAAGATGGTGCTCAATCACCTCCCTGGGAACGCCGGGGATGTCGGATGCTTGCCATGCAAACACATCGACATTCGCCTACAGGAAGGTGACGAGCGCGCCTTCCTATTTGCTGTCAAGGGTGGAGCTTATGGTGAAAGCCCCTCCCGTGCCATCCTCCTTGAGGACACCTTCTTGGTCTCTGGTGGTGCAGCTCTGGATTTCTTGCTCTTGCCGGTGGAGCTCTCTGGCACGTCCTCGACGGGAGCACAACACTCCGAAGAGGTGCGCTTGCCGGAGTGCATGCGAGAGGTCTTGTCGGTCTTCTTCCCTCCTGGGGCTTCAGTGGCAGGAGCAAGTGCCTTGGGGGCAGTCGCTGCAACTGCTTCCCAGTAGAGTTGGTCAGCGCAGATCAGCGCGTCCTTCTTATCGAAGGGGATGGTGATGATGGTCATCGGCCCAGGCATCTTTAGCGTGTTGTAGGAGTAATGCGACGCCGCCATGAACTTGGCTAGTGCCGGGCGGTCGAGGATCCTGTTGTAGGGCAAGGGGATCTCGGCTACATCGAAGACAATCCTCTCCATCCTGTAGTTCAACTCGCCTCCAAATGTCACAGGCAGCGTGACCTTACCCTTCGGCTGACTCCTTCCTGGGTTGACCCCTTGAAACGTGCCCGTCTCCTCGAGGTCTCCATCAGGAATTTGCAGCCTCTTGATCACAACAAGCGAGATCAAGTTCAGACCGGCCCCGCCGTCCACTAGCATCTTTGTCACCTTGAGGTTGCGTATCGATGGTGAAATCAACAACGGCAAACACCCGACCGCAGTTGTGCGATCAGGGTGGTCCTCGGTGTCAAAGATGATAGGCGTGCTGGACCACTTCAGTGGCTTCTGAGCATCGAACGATGGCTCCGCTGCTGTGATCTCACGTGCCCACTGCTTGAGCTGGTGGTGAGAGGTATGCAGCGAGGCGCCACCGTCGACGCACATGGCCTCCATAGTTTTCTGGAACTCATGCTCGCCGGACTCTTCGTCCTTGTCATGATCATCGTCTTCCTGCTTCTTGTCGCGGCCCCGCGCGGGCCTCTCTTGCTGGTTATCCTTGCCGCGGCGGCCTCCTTGGCCGCCACGCTTCTTGCCGGATCCTTCAGCACCATCCTGGCCCTTCTCCTTGTCCCGCCTCTCATACTCGGCTTTTTGCTTTTCAGCAAGCAGCTCGACTTGTCGGCAGTTCTGGAGGTCGTGGCCCTTGGTGCGGTGGATCTTGCAATACTGCTTGTCGGAGCCTCCTGGCTTGTCGGCAGCCGCCAAGGCCCGGCAAGCGGCGCACCTGGCAATCTCCTTGGCGGGGTCATCTGCCTTGGCCTTCTTGGCAGCGCCGGTGTCATCGGATCCCTCGACGGCAAGCACGGCCTTGCCCTTGCGTTTCTTGTTGTGACGCTGACCCTTCTTCGTCGGGGCGGCAGTGTCTTTGTCGGTAGAATCAGTTTCCGTGCCGGCGTCTTCGCCGGGGTACTTCCTCCCCTCTTTAGCTCGAGCGCATCTATCGGCCAGAACATAAAGTCCGGCCACATCCTTAACCTTGTTCATTGCCAGCTCTTCACGCATCTTGCGGTTACGCACATTCTGATGGAATGCGCTGATCACGGCGGCGGGATGAACATCTGGGATGTTGTATTGCACTCGGCTGAACCTTTGTATGTACTTGCACAGGTTTTCACCTTCCTTCTGGGGAATGATGTGCAAATCACTCGCCTGGCCATGAGCTTGGTGGCCTCCAGTGAAGGCACCAACGAACTCATGACACAGATCCGACCAAGAAGAAATGGAATCCGCTGGCAAGTGCATTAACCAAGACATGACATTGGGTTTCAGGGCCAGCGGGAAGTAATTGGAAAGCACCTTGTCGTCGCGAGCTCTAGCGGCCTGCATCGCAATGGTGTAGATGCTGAGGAACTCTGACGGATGGGTCTTGCCGTTGTACTTCTCGCCGACGTCGGGCTTGAATGTGCGGTGGGACGGCCACTGGAACTGCGGCAGCTCACGGGTAAAGGCTGGGCAACCCACCTCATAAGGTAGGCTGCCGGAGCCTACCAGTGCTGGGTGGTCCATAGCGGGCCCCGCCTGCTTATCTGACAGGTGGTGTGTATTGCGCCAGCGCTCGATGGTGGTTTGAGCGTCTTCATGGGCTCGCTCCCGAAGAACTTGGCGCTGGTCGCGGTGGGTCCGTGGGTCGGACGACGCTATGGAAATGTTATCGCAAGCGTCATCACGACGGATCGACCCCCGCGGTGGCCGGCGTGGAGGAGGAGAGTGCACCGTGGCCGCAGCACCCCCGATTCTCCCACTACTGGCGTGCGGTGGTTTGATGGAGCACCGGCCCGAGGGCCCCACTGGCTGTGGCTCGTCTTTGTTGGCGACGCCGATGAGGCTCCGGATGGTGGCTCTCCACTCGTCGAGCATTTCCGCAGCAGGAGGGAAGTCGAGGAGCAACTGCACGCGCGCCAAAGCTTCTGCCGGCGTGGGCGGCGGCGAAAGCTGCATGGACTGTGACGCGCTCCGACTCCTAACAACGTTAGAAGGAGCTCCATCACGGCCTTGCGGCTGCACGCCATTTTCGCCAACACTTCGGCGGGCATGTTGACCTCCTCCGTCCCGCGAGTGATGCACGGGACTCTTCCCATGGCAGCGCCCGGGGTCCCCAGCGTGGTGGCGCTGCTCGTCGCGCGCACCCTGGGAAGAGCGCATCGTGGGCGCCGGCGTAGGTGACTTGGAGGTCGCCGCGCCGCCCATAGGTGGCACGGCGCCGCCCTTGGAGGGGCCCGCGCCGTCTGCGGGGGGCCTGGCTCCGTCTTTGGATTTGGCGGCGTGCGGCCCGTCGTCTCGCGCACGAACGATGCCGCTCGCCAGGCTCTGGCTGCCAGAGCAATGTGGGTGTTCGCGGGCCGTGCCTTGGCTTCCGTCCGCGACCGCCCCGTTGCTCGCCCGCACCGATACAGGCCGTCCGGCCCCGGATGAACCGATCGCCGTGATCGTCTTCTTCTTGAGATCCATGGCGGTGAAGAACTGCTAGGCTAACTGCGAGACCGGATTTACACAACTGCGCCCCCTACCTGGCGCGCCAAAGATGTCGGGGGAATCGACACCTATGGAATCACTGGGATCCCTTCTACGGTTGGCGGGCGCGGGGTTGTGCAAAGAGCGGGTCTGACAGGAAGCACACGGATTGTTTACCCTGGTTCGGGCCGTGGAGATGCGTAATACCCTAGTCCTGCTTTGGTGGATGTATTTGAGTGTTCTTGTGTTCTTGAGCTAGCTACGGGGTGTAACTTGCCCAAAAGATCCGAATCCTTCTCCTGGACGCCTCGGGCCTCCTTTTATAGATAAAAGGGGTTGCCACAGTGGCACACAGGAGGTGGAAAGGTGTACAGTGGATGAGTCTATCCTCTGGCACCGTCGGACAAACGCATTTAATGCGCTGCCGACGTGCCCCTCTCTCTTTATCGGGGATGGCAAGGAAGCACGTCCCAGCTGTTGCCGCCTCGCCTGGCTTTGACACGCGTCCGAGCTGACGAGGCATCGTGGTGCCACGTTGGCTGGCTGCTAGGCTGGCGCGGTGGTGGAGCCTTCACGAAGATCTGCATGCCACCACGCAGGTGCTTGCTGGGTCGGCGTAGAGGCCGCTCGTCACCATGTTGGTGCCTGCCCAGCTGGTTGGGCCAGCAGCTGCACGGGGACGGCGGTGGAGTCTTGGCAGGCGCGGGCCTGGCTGTGGCCCCGCCGATGCCCTCGGCAAGGGTCTTGTCATGGCGCCGCGGTCGTCCCTGGCAAGGCGCTTGCCGGGGGTCTCATGGATTTCCTCGGCAAGGACCTCGCCGAGGATCATCGTCTTCTTGTCCTCATCTGATCTTGTGTATTTATGATCTTCACGAAGGTCTGCATGCCACCATGGAGGTGCCTCCTGAGCCTTGGTTCCAATGTAGTTGATGGTGTTGGAATCCTTGGGCTCAAGGGAGGCGTGCTCCGTTGGCGTCAGGTAAGTTGCCCCGGCAAGGCTCTTGCCGGGGCTACGGAGGCCGTCCCGGCAAGGGTCTTGCCGGGGGAGTCAACCTCGCCCTCTTGCCCTTTGTGTCTTTGGTCTTGGCGTTGTCTTGGCTATCTTGTGTTCCGGCTTCCCTTCTCTGCTCTACTAAGTGTGGCCGCGCGCGCGGCTCCGACTGCCCGTGCACAAGTAAAGGGGTCAAAAGGAGAGCCCCTACTTTTGTACACCGACAATCTATGTAATCGAGTCCGTGAGTTATTTATAATAAAGAGTAGTTTTGAGTTGAGGGCTTTGCTTTCTTGCTATGATCTTGAGGGAATAAAAGGAAATAAAAAGATCATATATTGATCTTATGGAGAGTAATGACTTCACATATAAAGAGTATGATGAATAAAATTTGTTGAGAGTTGACAAACATAGTTTTGGTCATTGTTGCAATTAATGGGAAGTAATAAAGAAAGAGAGGCTTCACATATAAATATACTATCTTGGGCACCTTTTGTAATTGTGATCACTCATTAAAATATGACATGCTAAAAAGTTGATGTTGGACAAGGAAGACAACATAATGGGTTATGTTTTCTTATCTCCGAATAGAAGATATATTGTCATCGATCCTCCAACATGTTGAGCTTGCCTTTCCCTCTAATGCTAACCAGATTCTTTGCACCAAGTAGAGATACTACTTGTGCTTCCAAACATCCCTTAAACCAGTTTTGCCATGAGAGTCCACCATCCCTACCTATGGATTGAGTAAGATCCTTCAAGTAAGTTGTCATCGGTGCAAGCAATAAAAATTGCTCTCTAAATATGTATGATCTATTAGTGTGAAGAAAATAAGCTTTATACGAAATTGTGATATGGAAGAAATAAAAGCGACGGACTGCATAATAAAGTTCTTTATCACAAGCGGCAATATAAAGTGGCGTTCTTTTGCATTAATATTTTTTGCATCCAACCATAAAAGCGCATGACAACCTCTGCTTCCCTCTGCGAAGGGCCTATCTTTTACTTTTATCTTCTACCCTTATACAAGAGTCATGGTGATCATCACCTTTCCTTTTTACACTTTTTCTTTTGGCAAGCACTATGTGTTGGAGAGATCCGCATATATATATATATGTATATATATATATATATATATCCACTGGGATGTAGGTTTTCATAAAGTATTATTGTTGACATTACCCTTGAGGTAAAAGGTTGGGAGGCGAAACTATAAGCCCCTATCTTTCTCTGTGTCCGATTGAAACTTTGTACCCATAAGTATCGTTTGAGTGTTAGCAATTGTGAAAGACTAAATGATAGTTGGGTATGTGGACTTGCTGAAAAGCTCTTATATTGACTATTTCCGATGGTATGATAAATTGCAATTGCTTCAATGACTGCGATCATAGTTTGTTAGTTTTCAATGAAGTTTCTGATTCAAGCTTTACCTTGTGAATGAATTGTTACTTTAGCATAAGAAATTATATGATACTATATGTTGTTGTTCTAAAGATGATGATGATGCCCTCATGTCCGTATTTTATTTTATCGACACCTCTATCTCTAAACATGTGGACATATTTTTCGATTTCGGCTTTTGCTTGAGGACAAGCAAGGTCTAAGCTTGGGGGAGTTGATACGTCCATTTTGCATCATGCTTTTATATTGATATTTATTGCATTATGGGTTGTTATTACACATTATATCACAATACTTATTCCTTTTCACTCTTATTTTATAAGGTTTACATGAAGAGGGAGAATGCCAGCAGCTGGAATTCTGGACTGTAAAAGAAGCAAATATTAGAGACCTATTCTGCACAACTCCAAAAGTCCTGAAACTTCACGGAGAATTGTTTTGGAATATATAAAAAATATTGGGTGAAGAAACCACCAGAGGGGGGGCACCAGCCATCAACAAGGGTGGGGCCGTGCCCTACCCCCGTGGGCGCGCCCCCTGCCTTGTGGGCCAGATGGCAGGCCCCCGATGCCCATCTTCTACTATATGGTGTGTTTTGACCTGGAAACAATCGGAAGGAAGCTTCCGGGACAAAGCGTCGCCGTCTCGAGGCGGAACTTGGGCAGAACCAATCTAGGGCTCCAGCGGAGCTGTTCTGTTGGGGAAACTTCCCTCCCGGAGGGGGAAACCATCGCCATCGTCATCACCAATGATCCTCTCATCGAGAGGGGGTCAATGTCCATCAACATCTTCACCAGCACCATCTCCTCTCAAACCCTAGTTCATCTCTTGTATCCGATCTTTGTCTCGAAACCTCAAATTGGTACCTGTGGGTTGCTTGTAGTGTTGATTACTCCTTGTTTATTCGGTGGAAGATCATATGTTCAGATCCTTCATGATAATTATTACTCCTCTGATTATGAACATGAATATGCTTTGTGAGTAGTTACGTTTGTTCCTGAGAACATGGGAGAAGTCTTGTTATAAGTAATCATGTGAATTTGGTATTCGTTTGATATTTTGATGAGATGTATGTTGTCTCTCCTCAACTAGTGTTATGTGAACGTTGACTACATGACACTTCACCATGATTTGGGCCTAGGGGAAGGCATTGGGAAGTAATAAGTAGATGATGGGTTGCTAGAGTGACAGAAGCCTAAACCCTAGTTTATGCGTTGATTCGTAAGGGGCTGATTTGGATCCATATGTTTCATGCTATGGTTAGATTTATCTTAATTCTTCTTTTCTAGTTCTGTATGCTTGCGAGATGGGTTAACCATAAGTGGGAGGCTTGTCCAAGGAAGGGCAGCACCCAAGCACCGGTCCACCCACATATCAAATTATCAAAGTAAAGAATGCGAATCATATGAGCATGATGAAAACTAGCTTGGCAATAATTCCCATGTGTCCTTGGGAGCGCTTTGCTTTATATAAGAGTTCGTCCAGGCTTGTTCTTTGCTACAAAAAGGATTGGTCCACCTTGATGCACCTTAGTTACTCTTGTTACTTGTTACCCGTTACAAATTATCTTATCACACAACTATCTGTTACCGATAATTTCAGTGCTTGCAGAGAATACCTTGCTGAAAACTGCTTGTCATTTCCTTCTGCTCCTCATTGGGTTCGACACTCTTAGACCACGATAGATCCCCTATACTTGTGGGTCATCGGAGAGTAATAAATTGTCTATGCTTTTGGATTGTGAAAAGAATGCTTTATGTGATGATTACATTGATGAATCTATTCATGATGCTACTGAAAATTATTATGAGAGATGAACTTATGATTCATGATGCTCTTGTTATGTTTCAATTCTTATCTTTTATGCGAGCATCATTGAACTCTTCATGCCTAGCTAAAAGGCATTAAATAAAAGTGCTTGTTGGGAGACAACCCAACATTTACTCCTACTGTTTTTGTGTCTTCACATGATTAGGCTACTGTAGTAATGATGTTTTATAGCTTTTGTTTCAATAAAGTGCCAAGTAAAGCCTTTGGGATAGTGTGGATGATAGTTGACTTGATTATGTGCAAAAACAGAAACTTTTGCACTCAGTCCAGTAATTTTAAACATTCACTTGAACGTGCTTTTGATCTGAATTTTTTTACAGATGATTGATATATAAATTGCCTACGTTCTCCTAATATTTCAGAATTTTTGGAGTTACAGAAGTATGGTTGTAGTACAGATTACTACATATTGTTCTGTATTTGACAGATTCTGTTTTCAATGCATAGTTTGCTTGTTATCTAGTTTCTATGGCTTATGTTGCTCAATATAAATTGTGGAAATGACAAGGTATAGTAGGCATTATGTGAGAACAATTATGAATCTTTCTTTGACAGTACCGAAGTGAATGATTTGTCTTTATCATACTAACCTATCTCACGAAGTTCCGTTATGTTTTGTGTGATTGAAGTTTTCAAGTTTTGGGTGAGATATCAATATGAGGAGAATAAGGAGTGACAAGACCCTACGCTTGGGGATGCACAAGGCACCCCAAGGTAATATTCAAGGAAGATCCAAGCAACTAAGCTTGGGGATGCCCCGGAAGGCATCCCCTCTTTCGTCTTCAACATTATCGGTAACCTCACTTGGAGCTATATTTCATTCGTCACATGATATGAGTTTTGCTTGGAGCATCATTTTATTTTGTTAGGATTTGCTCAATGTTATTTATAATAAATTTTTGCATCTTTTATTTCATAAAAATGTCAAGTATAGCCTTTGCCATGTTTATTTTGCAAGTCCATATGTGGCTGTTTGAAAACCGAAAGTTGCATGCTAGTGCGTGAATTCTCTAGAAAAGTCAGAATGTGATAAAATGTTGAAATTTTTTGCACAATAAAGTATGATAAATTTTCAACAGTGTGGTAACTTCTAGAATTTTTGAAGTTAGAGAAGTATGAAAAATCTTGCATTCTTTACAGACTGTCCTGTTTTGGTAGATTGCTGTTATCTTTGCATTGTTTGCATATGTTTGCTTGTTTAATAATTCTATTTGAGGATAGGAGTATTAAATATGCAGAGGAATTTAGTATGCAACGTTGAATAATAATTTTAGTGGTTTGCTACAGTAGAGAATGATAAGGTTTTGCATTGATTTATACTAACTTATCTCACGAGTTTTTGTTGAGTTTTGTGTGGATGAAGTTTTTGAGATTTAGGGAAACTGTGATATAAAAGGAATTAAGGAGACATAAAATCTCAAGCTCGGGGATGCCCAAGGCATCCCAAGATAATATTTCAAGAAGTCTCAAGCATCTAAGCTTGGGGATGCCCCAATAGGCATCCCACCTTTCTTCATCAACAATTATTTGTTAGTATCAGTGTCGCGGGAAACCACGGCCACCTATGGGACCAGGAGGCCCCTTGCTAGTTCGGCAGGGGGCGTCGCGTTGGACAAAGAGCAGACGAGCGTGTGGCAGCACGGCAGAGATCACATAGGCATTTTTACCCAGGTTCGGGCCACCGTGAGGCATAAACCCTACTCCTCCTTTGGTGGATTGATGGTGGAAAGGTGGTGGTGGAGCGTAGTACACTTTGCCGGGCTCGCTTGCCTGGCAAAGGAGGTCCTTCTCCTGATGGTATCTTGCTTCTCTGGCTTGGTCTTGGTCCCTCGGATCTGCATGTTGGTTCTTTGGAGATCTTGGTTCCTTGTATCTTGACGTGGGTTGGTGCTTCAATCTCGTCCCCGTGCCTATGCATAGTCTGGGCAACAGACCCAGGGTTTGTTGCACCGACAGAAGCCCCCGGGCCTGCCCCGAACGCGCTGCCAAGCGTCGTCGGGGTAGGGCCTAATAAGTGCACAGGCGGGGTTGCTAAAGAGGCTGATCTCTTGAGGCCTTCTTTGCTTCTTCATTAGCCTTGATTCCGGGCCAGTTTTCGGTTTCTCCATGCGTCGTGGGCAATGCTGTGGAAGAACTTCGATCGTGGCCTGCGGATTCTCCTCTGTCACAGCCCTAGAGTTTGATTGCAATTAGTTTCATAAGCATCCATGCATCATGTCTATATTTGTTTGAAACTTGAAATGGGGATTGCCTAAACCCCTGGCATCAAAGGAATTCACTAGGTTCACCTAAATATTTTCAGTAAATCCAAATGGCTTTCAAAAATGTTCATCATTTATGGAAAATGATGTAAACAGTAACCAGAGGTGATGCACATTTTTGCATGACCTATTTGGGCTCTGAATTAAATCATACTCTATTTGCATTTGGACATTTAAATGCTATAAAATATTTTAAATGTCCAAATAATCATAAACTTAAATGTTTACTGTTGGATATATTCCAAACAGTGGGCTTGAGCAAGTTTCATGATTTTTGGGTTTGTTCTGGTATTTTTAATAAAGCCCAGAAGCTACAGAAGAAATAGAAAACATGAAATATAAGAGAGAGAGAGAGAGTTACCTGGCGCTTACCTACAGCCCAGAGGCCCAGCACTATGCAGCCCAGGAGCTGGCCCAGCCCACCACCGCTGCTAGTCATCCACCTCCTCTTGCCAGAAGGCAGAGGAGAAGCGGAGCACGCCCCCGCGCGAGTGCGCCACGCCGACAGCAGCTTGCCTGCCTCCCCAGCTTTCTAGTCGCGTCGCGGAGCTGCCATGGACCCCTCTGCCTCTTCCCCTCTCTCTCGTGTCTCTCCCTCACCTGCCCTCTCTCCCGAGCACCACCGAGCGGAGCTCGTCGCCGCCGACACCGATCACCGCAGCCACCGGGCCTTCCTCGCCCCGCCATCATGTTCCACTACTCCGTCGTCGAACACCGCACCCTCAAGTCGCAGATCACATCGCCGGATGCCCCGTGACACCGCCTTGGAGCTCATCTTCAACCCCCTGCACCGAGCGTCGCCGCCGTCAATTCGCCGTCACCAGCGCGTCCCTGAGCTCTCCGACGATTCCATCGGATGCGCTGTGAGCTTCCCATCACTTCCCCCTTAACCCCGTGGCGTTTTTTCTCATCGTAGCTGCCTTTTCCATCGGAGCCGAAGCTCGCCGGCGCCGTGCCTCATCGCCGTCGTGGACACAGCCGCTGCAGCTTGCAGCAGAGCACACCACCGCACACCGCGTACTCCCACGAGCCGAGAACACCCACCACCTCTTCCCTCTGTACACTACAACGCCGTCCCGGCCAACCCCGTGCGGGCGCCGCCGCGGATGTGCTCGTCGCCGCTCACTCCGGCGACCCCGCGCCCAGCTTCGTGCTCCCCTGGATGTGGGCGAGCACGGGCTACACCCCAGTTGCCTCGGCTGCCGCTCTCGTGCCCGTCCGAGGGGTCACCGCCGCGTTTCCAGGTCGCCGGCGTTGAGCTCCGGCGATGCTGATGTGGCAGGGTTAATTAGGCATTAATGACCCGCTTAGTATCCCCCGTGTGGATGACAGTGAGACCGACATGTTTAACTGAGTGGGTTAATTTCCTGGTTAAGATTAGATTATAACCCAGCGGGACCCACACGTCAGGTTTGACCCGGACCTGGTCTGTTGACCTACTGAGGTCAGCATGACGTAATGCTGACGCAGTAAACTGTTTCTGGATTTTAAATAAATCTAAATGATTTATTTAATTCCAGAAAATGCCCTAAACTTCTAAAATTCATAGAAAATTATCTGTAACTCCAAATAAGATAAATTATATATGAAAGATGATCAGAAAAATCCAAAGAATCTGTTTATGGCATTATCATGCATGTTTGAACAACTTAAAGCTGCTGTATACAACAATTTGAATTAATGGCATTTGAAATGTCATATATGGTGTTTGAATTTGAATCTTAGATTCAAACCAACTCCATTTAACTTGCTGCTAGTTGCATTAACTCAAACCACAGCATATTGCCATGTCATGATCATGCATCATATTGTGCATTGCATTGATTGTGTTCTTCCCTGTTTGCCGGTGTTTGCCCCCTCTCGATAGACGTGGTTCCGATGATGAGTTCGATGACACTGATGAAGAGCTATATTATCTTCGGAAGTGCCAGGCAAGCAAAACCCCCTTGTTCATTCCGATACAAACCCACTCCTCGCTCCTGCTCTCTTTTACTGCATTAGGACAACAACGTTTCATCTGTTACTTGTTGCGGTAGTTGAACCCCTTATCCTCTGCATGACCTGTCATTGCCACAGTAAATAGATGAAACCCACTAGCATGAGTAGGAGTTGTTTGAGCCCTGTTGTGCCTACTCATTCATGCTTGTTGTCGTGCCTGCTATTGCTTAGAGTTGTGTCAGGTCTGATTCATCAGGGATGAATCGGAGGTGTGTGAACATGTCCTACTATGTGTGACCTAAGTGTGTGAACACGATTTGGTAAAGGTAGCGGTGAGAGGCCATGTAGGAGTACATGGTGGGTTGTCTCATTGCAGCCGTCCTAAGGAACTGAGTTCTGTGTTTGTGATCCATGAAACAGCTACTACCATGCATTGGGCCCTGAAATATGACCCCGCTCGACTTCTTAACCACCCTAGTCCTCTGTCCAGGAGTTGCAAGTAGTTTCTGGTGTTTGTAGTCTGCTGGAGGCCGTGCGCAGCGCTGACCCGAGGGGTGGGCTGTGATGCGGTAGGCATGTGGCACGGTGTACCGGGCGCCCGTTTGGTGTCTCGGGAACCCTGCACACATCGTTCGGGGTCGTATGTGGAAACCTTGGCCGGACTCCCTGCGGATGGAACCTGAATAGGCGATAAACTTGGACTAGAGACTTGAATGTTTAGGTAGGTCGTGGTCTACACCCACGTCAGCTTTCGCTTGAAGTTTGCCGAGCACATGTCGTGTGCAGACGCTAAGTGGTGGAAACATGTATGAAGAAGTACACCCCTGCAGGGTTAACATCATCTATTCGAATAGCCATGTCCGCGGTAAAGGACTTCTGGGTTGCCTATAACAGTTCATAGACAAGTGAAAGTGGATACTCTAAAACTCGCAAGATAAGCGTGAGTGCTATGGATGGCGTTCTCGTAGGGAGACGGGAGCGGATCCATAGTGGTGTATTGATATGGTGAATATGTGGACTCGTGTGCGCCACCTCAAAAGAGTTACTTGCAGTCGTAGTTTAGGATAGCCACCGAGTCAAAGCTGGCTTGCTACAGTCAAACTCCATCACCCCTTTATTGATACCGATGCATATGTAGATAGTTCTGATGTAAGTCTTGCTGGGTACATTTGTACTCACGTTTGCCTATTTTATGTTTTGCAGAGAGACGTCAGTCTCGCTAGTAGTTCCGTGTGGACTTCGATCTTTAGCTTGATACCTCAGCTACGATCTTGTGCCCTCGGCAGGATCTGGTAGATAGCCAGGCTTCTCAGCCTTTTTCATTTGTAGATGTCTGTACTCAGACATGTTAAGCTTCCGCATGTGCTTTGACTTGTATGCTCTGTATGTTGGGTCATGAGACCTATGTTTGAAATACCTGGCTCCTCGGAGCCTATTGAATAAATACTCTGAGTCGTAGAGTCTTGTTGTGATGCCATGTTGTATTTGCACATATCGGGCATATTGTGTGTATGATTGAAATGCTTGGTATGTGTGGGATCCGACAACCTAGTTGTTTATCCTTGGTAGCCTCTCTTATGGGGAAATGTAGTCTTGTGCTTCCATGAGCCATAGTAGTCCGCTGCAGCCCGGTTCACCGAAGTCCTGCTAGCCCAGCACTGCTGCTCCGGAACACTTGACTGGCCGGCATGTGATTTACTTCGTTCCTGTGTCTGTCCCTTCGCGGAAATGTCACGCGGTGACATCCGGAGTCCTGCCTAGCCTGCTACAGCCCGGGTTCCCGGAGTCCTGTTAGCCCAGTGCTATAGCCCGGATTCACACGCTGCTGACCGACATGCTCGATGTTGATTCATGTATGCCTGTCCCCGTAAGTTAGTGCCACTTTGGGTTCATGACTAGTCATGTCGGACCAGGTTCTCTGTCATATGGATGCTAGCGACACTATCATATACGTGAGCCAAAAGGCGCAAACGGTCCCGGGCCATGGTAAGGAGACACCTGTAGGAATACCGTGCGTGAGGCCGCAAAGTGATATGAGGTGTTACCGGCTAGATCGATGTGACTTGGAATCGGGGTCCTGACATCCTCGCCCCACGATCACGGGGCGGAAACGCCATCCCACTTGCCTCTCGTTTCACACGCACCTGCCACATGTTCCGCATGCAGTGGGTGTGGTAGGTGGTGGATGTAGAGGGCACGAGGAGGAGTGCCATGGCCGAAAACCGAGCGCTGATGGTTGGAGCAGAGGGTCGGCCTTGATTCTCAAAGCCACAGAGGGTGCAGTGAGGCTGTATTGGAGGAGCAGGGCGGCCATTTCCGTATGAGGAGCCAGCCCCCTGCCTCGTCCCCCTATAAAAAGGGACAGGAGCGGTGCCTCTCTGCACACACTTCTTCTTCTTCTCCGCAACTTTTACCTTCTAACCATGGTGCGAGGGCGAGGGTGTGGCGGTGTTCCAGCGACGGCGACAAGGGCTTCTAATCGACAGCGCGTCTGTCCTTCTGTAGATCCTGTGGTAGCGGAATCCGCGGTGAGGGGAGGAGGAAGGGGACGAGGTCAAGGTCGTCACGGTGCTCGAGGAGGAGGAGGGCGGCGGCGCCTTGGCTGCGCCCCCACCGGCGGCTCCTCCCCCAATGGAAGGCCACATCGGGGACCAACCTCGGGAGTTCATCATCAGGCTGTACAAGCCCCTGTGTGGCCATCTTCGCCTTCCAACTCCCTTTGCGCAGGAGACGGAGCTCGAACAACCACGGGCTCTAAGGTTGCACATGAGGGGCTGTGGGAACGGCAACATGTGGGTTGATGTCGACTTCCCTGCCCCTCACGTCATGTATGTCCGCCGTGGCTGGAAGACTTTCGCCTGTGCCCACGCCTGCTCTCCGTCAAGATCTTCGGGCGCTCGGGAGGTCGCTTAGGGTGCTATGCGAAGAGCTCTACTGACGACGAAAGCTCCTCCTCGAGCGGAAGCGACGAGGAGGACAGTGACAGCAAAGATGACGGTAGCGGGCGAGAGAGCGACGACTCTGACTCCGACTAATCGCCGGCCGCACCATCTTCATCAGGCGGCAGCACCAACATCTGCATCTGCATCTCCTTCCCGGCAGTGTGATTTGCCGGGGAGTTGGATGCAGAGGTGGGGATGGTGCTCCCGGGCTCCTCCAGCAGTCTTCCAGCTGGACCCCAGCAGGCTTCCTCTCAGGCTGCAACTCCGTTAGCCCTGCCGTGTCCTGCTAGCCCTGGTGACGGTAGTCGACGGGTCGCCTCCGCCATGCTCTCCATCGACGAGTTCCCCGATGCTCCTGCTCCCGTCGGGCTACCTCTCCTGGAGCCAGAGGGGCGTGGGCTGGGCTCCTACCCTGGCGCTCCTTTTGCCATCCCCGCCTTTGACGGCCGTGCCTAGGAGGAGAGGGACAAGAAAGGGCATTACGGGGCACTTATCTTTTTTCAATCTTAAACTTGTCGGCACTTGCCAAATCTTAATTCAATAATGTAATCTCTCGAGTCCATGTTTGTGTCCTGTAATGCTTGTACTCGTATCAGTGTATTAATGAAAAAGATGAACTTTGCCGGGAACCCGTGCATGTGTATGTCCATGCAGAGGTGAGATGCCTCTTTAATGTAAATAAACGAGTTTTTCCCGGCAAGCTATCCTGCCGGCACCTTTTTTGTCTACCGGAGAGTCACATCTGTCGGGTAACAGACAAAGGGGCCAGCCCCCGCCAACTTCTTTTTACCAAAGGCCACTACGACCATCTCGTCTGAAGCAACATTCGAGTCAGGTATGGGAGCACCTAAGTCTCAAAAGAGTGGCGAGGTTTTCTTATGCACAAGTTATAGCTTATAGAACACTAACGGACAGGAGGAAGAACTTATCTATTTGGCTTGTCGAGGATCGCAGTGCCTGGCAATCTTCTCAACTCCTTGTCAAAGCCACGTTCACGGCAGGAACCTACAGCTTCATGCAGATGAGAATGAATGCAGGATGCGGTCCTATCTATATGCACATGCAAATGCTCATGAAATGCTTATGAGTGATCTTGGAATGCTCATGCATGCATGCAGTCTTGGTCGGGGCCCCCCAAAGACTGCCAGGAGCGGACGGCTCTACCGGGAGAGGCATACCGGAGTCCAACTTTCTCCTTTTCGGGGCCATTGTTGCTGGGGACACGGAGGGCTGAGTGAGATGGAGAACTAAAGTCCCTGGTTCCACAGGAAGCTTCTGCATAGGACACTTTGACAGATGATCAGCTATGCTGTTTTCCGCACGGGGTACATCCTTGATACGTTTCCGTCGTATGTATAATTTTTGATTGTTCCATGCCAATATTCTACAACTTTTACATACTTTTGGCAACTTTTTATACTATATTTGGGACTAACATATTGATCCAGTGCCCAGTGCCAGTTCCTGTTTGTTGCATGTTTTTTCTTTCGCGGAAAATCCATATCAAACGGAGTCCAAACGGGATAAAAACTTACAGAGATTTTTTGGAATATATGTGAATTTTGGGAAGTGGAATCAACGCGAGACGATGCCCTAGGGGCCCACGAGGGTGACGGCGCGCCCCAGGGGGTAGGGCGTGCCCTGGGCCCTCGTGGCCACTCCTTAAGGCAGTTGGTGCCCTTCTTTTGCCGCAAGAAAGCCAATATCCGGATAAAAATCGTCTCCAAATTTCAGCCCAATCGGAGTTACGGATCTCCAGGAATTTAAGAAACGATGAAAGGGCAGAATCAGGGAGCGCAGAAACAGAAGGAAACACGGAGAGAGAGAGATCCAATCTCGGAGGGGCTCTCACCCCTCCGCCGCCATGGGAGCCATGGACCAGAGGGGAAACCCTTCTCCCATCTAGGGGGAAGGTCAAGGAAGAAGAAGAAGAAGGGGGGGCTCTCTCCCCTCTCTCCCAGTGGTGCCGGAACACCGCTGGGGCCATCATCGTCACCGCAATCTACACCAACAACTTCACCGCCGTCATTGAGGGAGTCCTGGACTAAGGGGTCCTCGGGCGTTCGGCCTGTTAGCCATGGGCCGGACTGATGGGTTGTGAAGATACGAAGGCCGAAGACTGCACCCATGTCCGGATGGGACTCTCCTTGGCATGGAAGGCAAGCTTGGCGACCGAATATGTAGATTCTTTTCCTTTGTAACCAACCCTGTGTAACCCTAGATCCTCCCGGTGTTTATATAAACCAGAGGACTTAGTCCGGAAAGGACAGATATTCATTACCATAGTCATACAGGCTAGACTTCTAGGGTTTAGCCATTACAATCTCGTGGTAGATCAACTCTTGTAATACTCATATTCATCAAGATCAATCAAGCAGGAAGTAGGGTATTACCTCCATAGAGAGGGCCCGAACCTGGGTAAACATTGTGTCCCCTGTCTCCTGTTACCATCGACCTTAGACGCACAGTTCGGGACCCCCTACCCGAGATCCGCCGGTTTTGACACCGACATTAGTGCTTTCATTGAGAGTTCCACTGTGTCGTCCCCAAAAGGTTTGATGGCCCCTTCAATCGTCAACAACAATGTTGTCCAAGGGGAAACCTTCCTCCCCGGACAGATCTTCGTGTTCGGCGGCTTCGTACTGCGGGCCAACTCACTTGGCCACCTGGAGCAGATTGACAGCTACGCCCCTGGCCATTAGGTCGGATTTGGGAGCTTGAATTACGCCGCGGACATCCGTGGAGATTTGATCTTCGCTGGATTCGAGACCGCGACAACCGCTCCTAGTCACCCCGATGAACATGACCTAAATCTGTCATCGGGCCGCATTTAGGAGATTGCTCCTGTAACTGCTCTGGCCTTAGATCCGGAGCATATTGCGCCGTCCGAGGATGGGAGGCTCAACCCCACCGGAGAGGCCGCAGATTCCACGGTGCTAGAGCCGAACATAGACCTAAAGTCACACGGCGTCTTTGTCACCGAAACTCCGGACTTGTCTCTGGTCATAAATTCCGAGCCATGTGCATCCGCGGACACCGAACTGGATCGCTTATCGATCTTTGAGTTTAGCGCCGCAGACATCTTCCAGCATTCGCCCTTGGGCGATGTGCTAAATTCATTAAGAAACTTGTCCTTGGCGGGAGACTCACAGCCGAATTATGTCCGGTTCGAACTGGAGGCTGATGATGAAGGAGAATTTTGCTTCCCACCCACCACCCACTTCATAGCCACTGTCGAAGACTTAACCGACGCACTTGACTATGACTCCGAAGACATCAACGGTATGGACGACGATGCCGGAGACGAGGAGGCCCAAGACCCGCCGTTCACTGGGCGATGGACGGCCACTTCCTCATATGACGTCTACATGGTAGATACACCGAAAAATAATAGTGGCGATGACAAAGAAAACCCAGCAAAGGAGGACCCTCCTAAAACACAGCCAAAACACCGGCGTCAGCGGCGCCGCTCTAAATCCCACCACAGCAGGGACAACACCGGCACAGGAGACGACAACACTCCGGATGGTGCCGAAGACACAGAAGAACCCAATGAACAAACTGCCGAACAAGACAATCGGGAATCAGGGCATGCCAGCCCTGACGAACAGTCCATAGAAGAAGACTCGGAGGACGGTAGTTACCGTCCACCCTCCGAGGAGGAGGTGAGCCTCAGCAACGAAGACTTCATCGTGCCTGAGGAGCCCCTGGAGCAGGAGCACTTTAAACTTCAGCTAATAGCCACTGCGAGGAGCCTGAAAAAGAAGCAGCAACAGCTACAAGCTGACCAACACCTGCTCAATGACAGATGGACCGATGTCTTGGCAGCCGAGGAATATGGCCTTAAACGCCCAGCCAAAAGTTACCCCAAGCGTAGATTGCTACCTCAGTTCGATGACGAGGCGCCAAATCCCGCACCAGCATCACGCAACGCGGCTGATCGGCCACCGCGCGGTCAGGATAAAACTGCAACCCGAGCCGAAAACTAGACTGTCCCACCTCACCGTAAAGGTAGGGATAAGACAGCTCGGGACTATACATATGACCTTCGTCAAGACCTGGACAGAAGAGCAGGATATACAAGATCGATCTACGGATCGCGAGGACGTGCATTGACACACGACGACGGCTACCTATTTGGACGCGATAAACCCAATCACGCCCGGGCCGAATGCCGCAGACAGACTCCATCAGAGCTACGTCGCGATGTGGCCTGATATAGGGGCGCCGCGCACCCTCTTTGCTTCACTGACGAAGTAATGGATCATGAATTCCCAGAAGGGTTTAAACCCGTAAACATCGAATCATACGATGGAACAACCGATCCCGCGGTATGGATCGAGGATTTTATTCTCCACATCCACATGGCCCGCGGGGATGATCTTCACGCCATCAAATACCTCCCACTAAAACTCAAAGGGCCAGCCCGACACTGGTTGAACAGTCTGCCCGAGAATTTTAATGGCAGCTGGGAGGAGCTGGAAGAAGCCTTTCTCGACAACTTCCAAGGTACCTATGTTCAGCCGCTAGACGCTGATGACTTAAGTCACATAGTTCAACAGCCCGGGGAGTCAGCCAGGAAGTTCTGGACTCGGTTCCTAACTAAAAAGAACCAGATCGTCGACTGTCCGGACGCCGAAACTTAGCGGCCTTCAAGCATAGCATCCGCGACGAAGGGCTCGCCCGCCACCTCGGCCAAGAAAAGCCAAAATCCGTGGCAACCCTCACGGCACTCATGTCCTGCTTTTGCGCGGGTGAGGATAGTTGGTTGGCTTGCAGCAAAAACACAGCCAGCGAGGCAGGCCCCTCCGAGGCTAAGAATAACAACGGCAAGCTCCGACGTAACAGACACAAACGCCGAAGCAATGGCGATAATACCGACGACAATACAGTCAATGCTAGATTCAGCGGATCCAAGTCCAACCAGCGGAAGAAACCATACAAGAGAAACAATCAGGGACCATCCAGCCTTGACCGCATACTCGATCGCCCGTGCCAGATACATGGCACCCCAGAAAAACCTGCCAATCATACCAACAGAGACTGTTGGGTTTTTAAACAGGCCGGCAAATTAAACGCCGAGAACAGGGAAAAGGGATCACAAAGCAAGGACGACGATGAGGAGCCCCGGCAACCGAACACAGGGGGGCAAAAGAAGTTTCCCCCTCAAGTGAAAATAGTAAACATGATATATGTTACACACATCCCCAAAAGGGAGCGCAAACGCGCACTAAGGGACGTCTATGCAATAGAGCCAGTCGCTCCCAAGTTCAATCCATGGTCATCATGCCCGATCACTTTTGATCGTCGGGATCATCCGACTAGTATTCGGCATGGCGCATCAGCCGCACTAGTCCTGGACCCAATCATTGATGGATTCCACCTAACGGGAGTCCTCATGGACGGTGGTAGCAGCCTTAATCTGCTCTATCAAGACACGGTGCGCAAAATGGGCATTAATCCGTCAAGGATCAAGCCAACAAAGACTACCTTCAAGGGAGTCATACCAAGTGTAGAGGCCCGCTGTACGGGCTCAATCACACTAGAATTTGTCTTTGGATCCCCCGACAACTTCCGAAGCGAGGAGTTAATCTTCGACATCGTCCCATTCTGCGGCGGTTATCACGCACTTCTCGGATGGACGGCGTTCGCTCGGTTCAACGCGGTGCCGCACTATGCTTACCTTAAGCTTAAGATGCCCAGTCCATGCGGCGTCATAACGGTCCACGGAAACACGGAATGCTCCCTCCGTACAGAGGAGCACACTTCCGCCCTAGCATCAGAACTACAGAGTGGCCTTCTCAAGCAGAACCATAATCCGGCTGACGAGCCCCTGGACATCGTAAAGAGGGTCCGGACTATGCTGCAGCAGGACAGAACGGCTCATCAAGAGCTCGACTAGCAATTTGGCCTCCGTCCCAGGCCTGATCAGGCAGTGGCATTCGTACTGCGCGTGCATAATTACGCACTAGAAATCCCATGGGCATCGACAGAGGCACAGCTAGTTTGTGGTCCGCAGTTCGGCTCGACCGATCCCGGACACACATACACTTTCACTATTTCCTTTTTCCTTTTCCAGGTTTCTTTTGCATAGGCCCTCTTGGACGGCCTAATTATCAGTCCTGTAAAAGGATAAAAATACCAGGATGGCAAGAAGCACAGACGTACAGGGGAAGTTCGAGAGGTCAAAATAACAACCGCTCTACCTGTTGTCAGGTCCCACACGCAGCTCGCCTCTGGTCATGGCATGTTAAATAGCCGGTTGCTTATCGCACTATTTGTATTAATGCGCTTTGACGCATTAACCCAATTATAATGGAAACAGTTCATGGCTCAAGTTTAAGGGCCCAAGATATCACCTCTGCTTTCTTTCTGTTTTTCGTTAATAATTCATTTTCTAGCACCCGTACACTTTGGTACGTTTCATATTTGCCAGGGGCTCCCAGGCGCCCCACAATACGGCAACAAAGTCCGAACACTTTTTATAGTATAGTTCGGCACCCCGAATTTAGCATTATATGCATTGGCTCCAAATCATGTCTTTGGTCAATAGTATGTTTGCCCGGCTCCTGTTCTTACTACCTTACGTTCCGCTATATCGACTAGGGTAGTAAAGGGAGAACTACTACGATTGTGCCCTGGTTTATCCAAAGGAGCACCTCGGTAGAGAAAGCCGAAAACTGACTGTCATGATACGGCGAGAGCCGGTCAGCTGTTCGAGAGGTTGAAAATCGTTGGAGATTTTTTCCGCATTACACGAAGGATCGCTACTTCCCGATCAGACGCTCATAGCACTCTGGTTCGGATACTAGGGGCTGCACCCATGCTTTATTATAAAACTCCTATGGCTAAGTGAGGGCGTTTAAGCCGCATAGTCTGATTGCCTGGTTCGTTGCACTAAACAACTCCTTCAAGGACCATATAATTGGATCAAGATTGTTTAGATTCCATCCCGAACACCTCCGTACTACCTACGTGAGGGCAGAAGACGACGACTGGCCAACCCTCAGATTTCATAGCACACGGCCGCACAGGAGGAAAAATTTCAAAACATAACAATCATTATATTACAAACCTACTTTGTTTCACCATACAAGGCAAAGACAACACGAATGTATTCATTCAAAAATAATGTCTTGCCCACACTGCGCTGCTACAATGCGAGACCCCTCCAGGACAACAGCGAAATAGCGCTCGGGTGCGGTGCTCCTTGCCCTCTGGCGGCCCTCGGGCCAGCTCGACGGCGTTCATCTTCGCCCACCACATCTTGCAACGGGCGAAGGCCATACGAGCACCCTCAATACAGGCCGATCGCTTGACGATATCCAGCCGAGGACAGGCATCCACCATCCGCCTCACGAGTCCGAAGTAGCTGCCGGGCATAGCTTCGGCTGGCCATAGCCGGATCATCAAATCCTTCATGGCTAGTTCGGCCACCCTATGCAGCTCCACCAGCTGTTTCAGTTGATCGGTGAAGGACACGGGATGCTCTGGCACAAGATATTGCGACCAGAATAGCTTCTCCGTAGACCTCCCTTCTTCGGCTCGGAAGAACTCCGTGGCATCGGACACACTTTGCGGTAAATCAGCAAAAGCTCCTGGAGAACTCCAAATCCGGGTTAGTAAAAGATACTTCCTCTTCGCATATTTGCTTTGCATACTGAATGCCTTACCCGCCGCAATCTTCCTCGCCTCTTGGACCTCTTGGAGGGCGCCTTGGGCCTCGTTTCGGGCCGTCTCCACGCTCTGACGAGCCTTGGAGAGTTCGGCCTCTTTAGCCGACACGTCATGCTCCAAGGTCTCGCACTTCTTCACCGCGTCGTGGAGCTCTTGTTGGACCTCGCTGACCCGGGCCTTGAGCTTCTTACGGGCAGCCTGCTCCTTGACGGCCTTCCCCTCGGCTTCGCCCAGGGCCTTTTTCAGGGCCTCGACCTCGGTCGTCGCTCCTATACATATCATGACACTTTGGTCAATATATATTTTGCTCCTTTCGAATATTTCCTGGGTTATCACATACCTTGATTCTCCTGGAGCTACCTCCTCACCTGGCCAAGCTCCTCCTCGGACTGCTCCAGCCTCCGCTTTAGATCGGAGACTTCGGCAGCACGTGAGGCCGCGGCCAGCAGCGACGCATGTATATTTATTCGAGACAAATTTAGTTAGTTTCCTGACATAAAAGGATTGATCCTCTGTCCGGCTTTTCTTTCCAAACACCGGACAGTGTCTCAGAGGCTACTTTCTATATGGGAATTTTCTCCTTTTGCGTCACTTACCTCAAAACCTGTCAGCAGGCTTCTGCAGGCTTCGGTTAGTCCACTCTTAACAGACTGAGCCCTTTCAATCACCGTGCTCATAAGAACACGATGCTCATCCGCAATGGAAGCGCCTCGCAGCGCTTCCAGCAGAACATCTGGTGCCCCTGGTTGGACAGGGGTCACCGGGGGAATAGGCATGCCCCCTTCTTTCGAAGGATGTTGCGTGCCGGATTCCCGAGCCGTATCGGTCTCTAGAATCAAGTCCGGTGGAGCGTCGAACTGAGTACGGCCCTCCTCCCAAGTCTCTCGGGGGATTGGCTCCCCCTGGTGTTCGGCGACGGGGACTTTGCCTTTGGGCGCCTCTTGAGACTCTCCTCGGCCTGGGAAGGTCCATTGGGAGAGCGCCTCGTCGTCCCCTTTGGCCTTGGGAGAGTAAGCGGCTGGTGGTGTCTCGCTGGCCATCTCCTTTGGGTCCAACGAACCTCTTGATGAGGATCGCTGGGATCTGTCGTGGGCCGGACTGCCATGGCATAAGTAGCTATGTCAATACATTGAAATGGAGAGATTGGACATATGGGTGTGCGGGAGTCATAGCACTTATGAAGCAACTTGAGGTTTGGTGCGGGGGTGTTGCTCCGGACTGCTGCTGACGTCCCATGCGGATTTGTCCGTGGAGGAGCCTTTCCCCTTCTTGGGTGTCCCCGCCTCTAGGCCCGTGGAGGCCGCGCTCTTATTCCTTCCACCATCAGGAGGAGGGTTTTTCTCCTCCTCCTCCTCCTTGCCGTCGTCCTCAGGGATGGAGGAACGGGTCTCTTCGTCTTCGGACCTTACGTCCGAAGTACCCTTACGACGGGGGCCACCTTTGGCCCCCTTGACCTTCTTCTTGGCCTTCTTCTCCGGCGCCTTATAGGGCGCCGGTACCAGCATCTTCGCCAATCGTGGGATGACTGGCTCTTCAGGCAGCGGAGCCAGACACTGGATCTGCTTCGCCCTCTCCATCCAGTCCTGAAGAAGGAATGATGATAAAAGCTCAGACATCACCCTTGAAGCAGGCAAGTAAGGGATGCGTTAAAAATAACATACCTCGCTGGCAGGGTGGTTAATGTTGTGCCCACGGTCTGAATCCGTGACTGGCGGTACCTCGTTGCCCTTGAAGAGCAATTTCCAGGCATCTTCGTGAGTGGTCTCGAAGAGCCTCTTCAGGGTATTGTGCTTCTTCGGATTGAACTTCCATAGCGGGAGGCTTCGGCTCTGACACGGGAGAATCCGGCGAACTAGCATCACCTGGATTACATCGACAAGTTTGACATTCTTGTCCACCATGCTCTGAACGCGCGTCTGCAGCGCTATCAGCTCGTCTGGTGAACACCAGTTTGTGCTCTTCCCGACCCAGGATGTGAGCTGCATTGGAGCACCGGGGTTGAATTCAGCAGCTGTGGCCCAGTTGGTGCCGCAGGGTTCCGTAATGTAGACCATTGTTTCTGCCATTCCTTGACAGTCTCCACGAAAGTGCCTTTCGGCCAGGAGACATTGGACAGCTTACTCACCATGGCTCCTCCGCACTCCGCATGCTGGCCATCCACCACCTTCGGTTTCACGTTGAAGACCTTGAGCCACAGCCCGAAGTGGGGTTGGATGCGGAGGAAGGCCTCACACACGACAATGAACGCCGAGATGTTGAGGAAGGAGTTTGGGGATAGATCATGGAAGTCTATCCAATAATAATACATCAGCCCGCGGACGAAAGGGTGGAGTGGAAACCCTAGCCCGCGGAGGAAATGAGGGATGAATACCACCCTCTCGTTGGGCTTCGACATGGGGACGACTTGCCCCCGAGCTGGAAGACGGTGGGCGATTTCCTTCGCCAAGTACCCAGCCGCCCGAAGCTCAGTAATGTCCTTCTCCTTGATGGAGGAGACCATCCATTTTCCTTGACCTCCGGATCCGGACATGGTCAGGTGCTTTTCAAAGATAGAGAAAGATGGGGACTTGGGCACTGGAGCTCAAGGATGGAAGGGGAGAGAAAGGAGAAGGCGTGAGTAGACAAGGGCGAATTCTTATCCCCTTATAAAGGCAGTGAATATCGAACGCCTTCACACTCGCCTCAAAACTCGCCTATTCCCAAGGGCTGTGTAAACGGCACGGTTGGGTTACCCCTACCCGTATTCATGAGAATCCCGCAATAAGGGGACATGATCTCTGCTTCGACAAGACGTGCCAATAGCAACCGCGTCTCGAAACGTGGAACGACAGAACAAAACGGTCCAAAATTATGATCGGGCAGACGTGATGTCACGTTGTAGAAAGTTTTCAGCGGATTGGACCCGTGGAATATTGTATTCTCTCTACGGTTGTGTGTGGTGTGTGTTGCAGGTTCGGATACAATCATCACGTCCGGAGACTATCTTGGAGTTCTGTGACACCCAAAAAAAATTTAGTTTTGGTTTTATCAAAATCTTTACTTGATTTGAAGGAGGGTTTTTAAATTTTCTTCTAAAGGACTCTCCCTCTCAAAAACTTTCTTTTATGACAAGTGTTTTGTTTGGATTCACCCAAGACTAGATTTTTGGTCTTGGAGGTTTTTCCATCTCATGTTGACTCAACACCAAATGTTTTTCATTTGGGAAATTAAGCTTTTGAAAATCTTTTAAATAGCCCTATGGCATTTGGAGTGATCTTTTCCCCTTTTCAAAATCACCTCTTGCCATGACATGAGTGGAAATCCCCTCCCAAAAGCCTTTCCCCATCTTTGTGTCAAAATATACTTCAAATCCAGCAAGTTGAACCTCCCCATGAATTTTCTTCCATTTAATTCCTATCAAAAATATTTTCTGCCTTCTATTTTGATCCTTGGAAGTTTACAAAGGAACTACCATTTCTACTTTGAGTTTGGCCTCCAAACAAATTTCCTTGGCTAGTCCTTAGAGCCCTCAACCAAGATCCATGAAGATCCACTGGTCTCCTGTTCAAATTTTTCAAATGGTGCTTGCTGCAAGTTTGGAGCATATTTGTCAAATTTGATGAAATTCATTTGTTTTCTCCTCCTAAAAATCTGAGAAAATTCAGGCAGCCTCTGGATGCATTGAGAGGTCACCTCACCAAGTCCCAGCTCCAGAAAAAAATTTCTTCATGCCAAATCATTTCGTCGAGCACTTGAAGAGCACTGTTTCTGCCAAGTTCAGAAAGTTCAATTAACAGTTTCAGAGCCGCCGTCGTTTTCTTCAGAGACCTACCTCGATCTCGCCAGTAGCCGCGGTGGCGCCTTGCTCCCTGTTCCCTCCTTCTTATCCCTGCGCCACACGATCGCCTGGAGGCTTGCGGGCGTCGGCGACGAGCAGGAGGAGGTGCGCCACCCCGTGAGCGACGGCAGCAGCGGCCTTTGCGGCTGCCAGAGAGGCGCAGCGTTGGACGGCGCCGCCCAGCGCCGCCCAAGCCACTAGAGGCCACCGCATGACCATCCACTCACCCGTGCACGCTGCCGTCCGTCGTCGTGAACTGCTAGGCGCGGATCGCGCTCCCTGCCGCCGTCGTGCCCGTACTGCCGTTCCGTCGAGGACCGGCGTGTTACACCAAGCCCGACCGAGGTTTAGCGGAGGAATGGCAATAGTGACCCTCCCTGATGATGCCTAGCCTCCTAAATCCCCTGCCCAACCTCTGCCTCGCCGTAATTGCTCGCCGGAGCTATCCCGTTCACGGCCACCCCCTCGGATCGCCTATAAAAGGAGGCCCCGAGCTCGAACTCGAACCCGCACCACCTCTACACACTACCAGTACCACGCCAAGCCACTGGGCAGCCCCCGAGGGAGTCTTCTTCCCCAACTCCGGCCGCCTCGACCCGCTTCGGGACCCAGCTCGATTCACCCCCATGCGTGCACCTCTACCTCTCAGCTCATGCCAGTAGTCTCCTAGTGCATCCACTCTTCTGACCCGCGCATCAATTTGGAGTTTGCAGCACCCACCGGAGTACTCCACCATCGCCCGAACCACCGTCCGCCGGAGAAAGTGTCGTCGTCGACGTGGTGCTCTCCGACGGCCAAGTCCACCACCCACCGACACGGAAGAACACCCTGAACCTCTTGGTACCCTCCGATCTCTCTGCCTCGCCGTGGTTCAACGCCGGCGGCCACCGCAGCCTTCGGGCGCCGGCGAGCCCCGTTGGAGTTTTAAACCTGACGGGTGGGACCCCCCCGTCAGCCTCTCTTCTTTCCCCCCCTCGAACCGTTTTCTGATAGCGCCTTCGGGCAAAGTGCGTTTTCTCTTTGGGCTGGCGCATTTCATTCCGAACCGTTTTTTTGTTTTCTCAAACAAGTCCCTTGTTCTTTTCTGTTTCATCACAGATTAGTCCCTGGACTAAAACCCTTATATATTTTTAATAAAAGATGATTTTTGATTGATTCTTTTTCGGTCAGTCTTATATTTTTGTCTAGTTTTTTATAGTATTTATTTGGAAAAAATTTGGAACAATTTTTATGCACGCAACGATTTTCACGTTAGTATACGGTTTCGTTACACCGTAGGTTCCGGCGGAGGTGACGGAGCCACGAACTTCGCCGAGCTAGACTCCGACTTCTCCGAACCAGGCAAGCATGTTTGAACCTTTGATATGATAGGTGTTTTGCGTGTTTGCTTGAATGGTTTGTGCATGGCATATGAGCATCGGTGAGTATTTCGTTGCATGTAAGGCAACTAAACCGTGTATTCCGAAGTTACTGTGACCTTTGATGAGAGGTGGCCTGATCATGTGGTGACATGAGAGGTAGTAAGATGGTATTGTTGTAGCATGCCAGTCTTATGTCATCCAGTAAACTCCGACGTTAACGTGGACTGAGCCACGTTATCGTTCTTCCCCTTTCGTGCTGCCACATGTTTTCTGCAAAGAATACGGTTTAGTAAGTTGCTAACCTCTTTCCTTGTACACACCAAATAGAGGGGCCGGGATGAGGGTTCCATGGCCCTGGATTAAAGCCAGTCATCCGGTCAGGGGGCATGGGTGTTTCCGGTTGGGACCGAGAGGGGGGCACCCCTTAGAGCGCGCGGTATAAATTTGATCCCATGCTACGCGAGGTTGTAGCCTCCCCGTCTCAAGGTTTTTCTTGAACGTTGCCGAGGGTGATTCCTGGCATCGGAATGTTGAATGGGTGTGTACTGGTTAGATGTGTTTCTCCTAAAACACCGTAAACGGAACTAGTCCCTTGTGGCTACTGAAATCCGTTGGCTGTGGTTAATAGTACAAACTCTGCAGAGTCAAATCCTTCTGACTCATCGTGTCCTTGGTCAAGGACCATGGCCAGCATATCTCCATCCATGTCAGTCCCTATGTCAGTCTCCATGGTATAATCCCCAGTGAACAAGCTTGAGTGGTAAACCCAGTTGAACGTTATTCCTGTGGATAGACTAACCCTGTTATTTATCTCGTATCTGAATATTCCCTTGAAATGATTTATATTCATGAGCTACTGAATTATTAAGCTATGATATAAGCCCTTTATGTGATGTCGCTCAGACGTCCGACTGTGGCACTCTTGTCTTTTATTTTCAATATAAGCCCTTTATGTGATGTCGCTCAGACGTCCGACTGTGGCACTCTTGTCTTTTATTTTCAATATAAGCCCTGTATGTGATGTCGCTCAAACGCCCGACTGTGGCATGCTCGTTATTTACTTTTGATATAAGCCCTTTACGTGATGTTGCTTAGACGTCCGACTGTGGCACTTTGTCATTTACTTTTGATATAAGCCCTTTACGTGATGTCGCTCAGACGTCCGACTGTGGCACGCACTGTCATTTATATTCTAATATAAGCCCTTTATGTGGTGTCGCCTTGACGCCCGACTGCGGCATTGTTATTTCATTCGTACCCTTCCGAGGAGTCATTCAGACACTCGTGTGGCCTTCAGTATTACGTTGGGATTTCGGGAGGACTACCGCCCGACTTCCTTTTATTTTCCCATGCATTGTTACCTCATTGTCTGAGTGCGCTCTATTAATCTGTTCATATGCATCATGTTTACATTTGTTATATCTTATGTCCGAACTGTCTTGCGAGTACTTTCATAGTACTCACCTGGCTTGTTGATTTGGCCAGATGTTGACGAAGGCGATCTCATGGATGAAGAGTTTGATAGTGAGTCCGACGCCTAGAGGAGTCCCAGTCAGTCCCGTGCGATCCTGGATATTGGTCACTTGTATTATATACGCTTCCGCCACCCGCAATAAGTATCCTCGAGCCTCACTCCGACGCTCGATGAGTTGTTAGATTTCAGGGTCATGTCACCCACTTCACTGTGACATATGCACCACCGCTTCTATTTGTGAGTCAGTAGTTGTGCCACCATATCCGCCGTTATGTGTAATATCGGTGTGTTTGTAATAAATTGTTGAGCCATCTCCGCTCAGCCTTGTATTATATTTAGTACTCCTGGTTTTTCTTCTGTGATCAAGAAATTGTCTACCAGTGAGGAGGATTCTTCTCTACTGGTCCGTGAAAGGGATCAGTTTCTCAATAAATATTTTTGTTGGAAAACCGGTCGTGACAAGCTTGGTATCAGAGCCAGGCTGACTGTAGGAAGCCACTAGGTGCAATCGCTAATCGGTTATTAGCGTTTTTAGTGCTTTTTCAGCATTTTGCAAATGTAGCTATTTTCTGTTGGTCGTCATAAATTTATGATTTGACTACTCAGAATTTTTGCCTACTTTTGTAGATGGCTGGCAGCAACTGCGAGACTCGGGTGTTCACTAATGTGCCCAAGGGGTTTGTCAAACTCCTCGTCTCCATCACCAAGCTCGCGATCGGGCCAGCGACTCGTCCGGAGTTCACGCTTTACCAGCACAAGCTCAGCGACGATGTGTCTATGCACCAGGCCGTGGTGCAATTCAAGGGAGGATGTTCTGCATCACGCCATTTCCGTTTTGTGGGAAGGGCCATGCCTACGGAGAGGCATGCCATGCAGATGGTCGCCCGTGAGGCGATAGCTCGCCTTCGGGACATTCTTCCTTCGATGAAGACTCGTCGCTACCGCTACCTCCCTTGCCATGTGCCATATACTTGTCACTATGCATTCGCCTGCCATAGGGGAGAGCGAGATGAAGCTATCGAGATGCTTGTTGAGTATCTCAAAGCTCTGGAGGCAGGTTTCGACGACCTCGTGGACGGTCTTGTGGCTGCCCGTATGGACTTAGTTCGGGGATATTCTGCCAACAGGAGGGAGCTTCTCCAGATGGCACCGCCACTGACGTTCATCTCATCCTCAGCATCCTATTCACCTGTCGTTTTGACCACTGCTCGCCGTCTGCCTACCACTGAGGAGTTCGACCAGGTCATTGCCCCCACTCCAGTCAGAGCTGCACCGCCTGCCGCACCCACACTACCGCCTGTCGCCCCCGCGCCATCTCCCCAGCGCAGTGCTACGCGCCTGGAGCCTATTAGGGAGGAGGTGGAGGTTGAGTCACCTGCACCGCTGGGTCTTACCCTCGGCAAGGGGAAGAACATCTTCACCATCTCCGATTGAGTGCGCCTAGTAGCCGCGCGATGTGTCTGCATGTATGTAGTGTTTTATATGTACTTAGATTTGTAGTAGTTGTGTGCGCTTCATTCCGGAGGAGTGTGCTAGTCTAAATAACATGTCAGGATTGTGTACGCGCATCCTGAGTGATGTATCGTATGTTTGCGTATCACGTGTATGATATGTGCTAAACAGTCCTCCTCCGTGCGCAGTCAAATATTTTTCTTGGAAAATCTTGAGGTCTTTTGAATTTTTGTCCTTGCAAGATTTTCCTTGTGCCACATAGTTCTTCTCATGGTTTTTGCAAAATAATACCCCAGAGTGGAAAATGTCTCGTCCATGGACCCGTTCCATGCCAAATCCACTCGAAGAAGTTTATGGGACACAGACAAGCAACAACTTCACACAGGGACAGTCTAGTCAACAGGACAGCGAGGCAGCCTTATCTCAAGTATGCCGCCTCTTCGAACAAAGCCAACAGCAACACCAAGAGATGATGAACCACGTCATCAATATGGGAAACCACCGTGAGCCATACCAACCGCACTCCAAGCTGTCTGAACTACAGAAGACTCGCCCTCCAACGTTTGCTCACACTGATAGGCCGCTTGAAGCCGATGATTGGCTTCGAGACATCGAGAGAAAGTTGATTATTTCTCAATGTTCAGATCATGAGAAGGTGCTTTATGCACCACACTACCTCACTGGAGCAGCTGCAGCATGGTGGGAAAACTTCCTACACATGCATCCCAGTGAACATAACATCACCTGGGAAGAGTTTAAGGAAGGCTTTCGTGGGGCACACATCCCCAGGAGCATCATAAAAATCAAGAAAAGAGAATTTGATGACCTCAAGCAGAGAGGCATGACCGTGACGGAATACAACAGTCAGTTTACCCAGCTATCTCGTTATGCCTACGATGAGCATATGACTGAGAACAAAAGGATAGAAAAAAAATTGGACGGCCTGGCGCCAGCACTAAAATGCCAACTGGTCGTACACACTTTCCCAGATTTCAAAACTCTGGTTGACAAGGCCATTACTTTGGAGAATGAGCACCGTAGTCTGGAGGATATCCGTAAGCGGAAAAGGGACAAGACGACTCTTGCTCGCAACAATCGAAGCAAGACTGATGTTCAGAGGAACGAAGCAAGAAAATCCACAACTACTGCTCTAAGGCCAACCAGACAGTTTCATTCAAGGGACAAGGACTTTACATACCGTCCAGGGGTCACTTGCTATGCTTGTGGTGAAGAAGGGCACTATGCCAAACAGTGGCCAAAACCAAGGAACGCGGCCCCCAAGCCGAACAATGGTGGGAATAATCCAGCCCCCAAGCCGAACAATGGTGGGAATAATCCAGCCCCCAAGCGCAACAATTTTAATCCCAACAACAATCACAGGAAGGGTCACCTGAACCATGTGACCAAGGAAGAAGCACAGAATGCTCCAGACATCGTACTCGGTACGTTCCCTGTCAACACAGTACCTGCCACGGTTTTGTTTGATTCTGGAGCTTCCCACTCGTTCATTTCGAAGAGTTTTGTCTTGCAACATGGTTTTCCGATTCTTCCTTTGGAAAAATCTATGATTATCAAGTCCCCCGGGAATAAGCAGATCACTCAGAGTTACTGCCAAGGTATAGAGCTCCTTCATAGTCTTGGGCAACCACACGTTCATCTTAGAACGAATCCGGCAGTTGCGCACATTGGACTGGAAGGCGACTATCATGGCTGCCCGATGGATATTTGGGATATTTCTATGAACTTTGCTGAATCTCTGTAAATACTTACAGAGGGTTCCTCCTTCCTTCTGTTGAAGAAGCTGCAGGTCGTTGGGTTGGCCCGGCTCTTGGTGGCCACCGGTGAAGGCACCGATGAACTCGTGGCACAGGCCTGCCCACAATACAATGGAGTTCTCTGGTAGGTGCATCAGGCAAGACCTCACATTGGACTTGGGAGCCAAAGGGAAGTAGTTGGCAAACACCTTCTCATCTCTTCCCCCAGCAGCCTGGACAGCGATGGTGTAGATGCTCAGGAACTCCGCCGGGTTCAGCCTCCCATCATACTTCTTAGGTATCTCTGGCTTGAACGTGCGAACCAATGGCCAACGGACTTGCCGTAGCCCTCAAGTAAAGGCAGGGCAGCCAACCTCGAAACGTAGGCACTCACCAATACCGAGTGCGGGATCGTCGACGTCGGGGCCATCGCACCCATCGGTCCAGTGGAGGTCGTCGCGCCGTTGCTCGACAACGACGCGCGTGTCTCCTCTCCGCCTATCCTCCGGGGCTCGCCGTTGTCCTGGACGCGCTCGAGGGTCACAAGAGGCCATCGAGACGTCGGCCTTGATTCTGTTGTGCTCGCGCGGGCTGCCGTGGCGGGGACTGCACCGTGGGGATGGGCCCCTCCGTACGGTCAGTAGCACGAGCCGTTGCTTTCGCCTGGGGAGGCCGTGGCGGGCCAGCTCATCGTGAGCCCCCAGCTTTGGCGAAACCGAGTAGACTCTGGATGGTGGCACACCATTCGTCAATCTGCTCGGCCGCTGGCGGAAACCTCAGTAGCAGCTGAGCCCGTGCCATGGCCTCCGAGGCTGTACTTGGCATGGGTGATGATGAAGTCGATCGCACCGTCGCTCGGCTCCTGATGGTGCCGGCGGCGGCAGCACTGCGCCCCCGCTGCTGCGGGGCGACCACCTGGATGGAAGGGTGGTGCGGTGAAGGCGCTCGAGGGCCGGTGGCTCCGTCGGGCGCAGCGGCTTGGTCGACCCGTCCCGGGGGAGGTGCACGCGCCGTTGTTGCGGATGTGCCCGTCTGAGCGTCGTTGCTGCGGCTGTGCCCGCCGGTGGGAGAATGGGGCACAGATTGCGTAGCCCTTTCACCCGGACCTTGTGGAGCGTGGCCGTCGGGGCGTTGCTGAAGCTGCTCTCCTTCGATGTCTCCTGCTCCTGCGTCGGCCGTGGGGGAAGTGGTGACGGTGCCGCCCACTCCGACCACATCTCCAGCAGCGTCCGCGTCCTCGAGTGTCTCCGCACCCCCCGCAGTGTTAGAGGCCGCGGGTGGCGGAGCCTTCGAGGTGGATGGATGAGACGAAGAACCGGTTTTCTTCTTGGGCGCCATGGTTGATGGCGTCGTCGAAGATGAATATGGTGATGAAGGTGACGCGCTGCACACGTCATCAGGTTCGCGCAAGTGATCCCCCTACCTGGCGTGCCAAAGATGTCGCGGGAAACCATGGCCACCTATGGGACCAGGAGGCCCCTTGCTGGTTCGGCAAGGGGGCATTGTGTTGCACAAAGAGCAGACGAGCGTGTGGCAGCACGGCAGAGATCACGCAGGCATTTTTACCCAGGTTCGGGCCGCGGAGAGGCATAAAACCCTACTCCTGCTTTGGTGGATTGATGGTGGAAAGGTGGTGGTGGAGCGTAGTACACTTGCCCGGCAAGGGTTGCCTCAGGGCGGCAGTGGCTACGCGTGTATGGGGATGTGAGTTATGCAATCTTATAACCCTTTCTATCGTTGCCATGGGCCTCCTTTTATAGATCAAGGGGTTACCACAATGGCAAAGTAGTCATTATGCACTGATAAGATAGCAAACAGTGCTATCATACCTAACTCTGTGGGCTTGTCAGGGCGCATTAAATGCACCGCTCAACGTCACATCGTTGGTTGCCCGGCAAGGCTTGCCGAGCTGTCTTGCCAGCTCCACGCATGCTCGCTTGACACATCGCAGGACGGGTGTCACCTGCAGGTATTTCCTATAGGGAGAGGCTACCATGTGGTGAATGGCTACCACTTAGTCACTTCGCGGCTTGACACCGCACTGATTGATGACGTGAGTTATGGCGGAGTGATTGGTGAGGCGGTTTCGCCTCCGTGTGTCCCGGCAGGCCCTGCTGGGACGTCTTGGCCGTCTTCTTCCGGGGATGGCCTCGCCCTTTGCCGGGCTCGCTTACCCGGCAAAGGAGGCCCTTCTCCTAATGGTATCTTGCTTATCTGGCTTGGTCTTGGTCCCTCTGATCTGCATGTTGGTTCTGTGGAGATCTTGGTTCCTTGTATCCTGACTTGGGTTGGTACTTCAATCTCGTCCCCGTGCCTATGCACAGTCTGGGCAATAGACCCAGGGTTTGTTGCACCGACAATCATTTGAGCGTAAGTTTTTGCTTCTTCACATGAGTTGTGCTATTCATGGAATGTCATTTTATTTTTTTCTTGCTTTTTAAATAAAATACTTAAATCTGAAAGTTTTTAAGTAAGAGAGAGTCAACAATTAGCTACATATTTACTTAACTACTCGCTTGATCTTCACTTATATCTTTTTGGAGTAGCTTGTCATTTACTCTTGTGCTTCACTTATATCCTATGAGTAAATTGTTGAATGAATTGAATATCATGAAGTTAAAATTATATCATGCCTAGTGGTAGCTTCACATTGAGTTTAGAAAGTGAACTCTTTGGAAGCTTGACAATCACAATATTGGTCATACAAGCAATTCATGAATTATTACTATAAGGAAGAGAACTTTCACATGCAAATATATTATCTTGGACATCTTCTATGATTGTGAATACACATTAATTATTTTCAAACATGAGAAAATTAGTTGAAGTTGGACAAGGAAGACAATGCAATGAGGTTTGTTTGTGTATATTTGCATAGAAGTTATATTGTTTTGGATCCTCCAACATGTGGTGTTTGCCTAGGATCTTTTGCTAGCAAAAAAATCGTACTAAGTAGAGATACTACTTGTGCATCCAAAAACCCTTAAACCCAGTTTCTTGCCATGAGTGTTGATGACCCACAAGTATAGGGGATCTATCGGAGTCCTTTCGATAAGTAAGAGTGTCGAACCCAACGAGGAGCAGAAAGAAATGACAAGCGGTTTTCAGCAAGATATTCTCTGCAAGCATTGAAATTATCGGTAACAAATAGTTATGTGATAAGATAATTCATAATGGGTAACAATTAACAAAAGTAACTAAGGTGGAGGAAGGTGGCGCAATCCTTTTTATAGCAAAGGACAAGACTGGACGAACTCTTATATAAAGCAAAGCGCTCCCGAGGACACATGGGAATTGTTATCAAGCTAGTTTTCATCATGCTCATGTGATTCGCGTTCGTTACTTTGAAAATTTGTTATGTGGGTGGACCGGTGCTTGGGTGCTGCCCTTCCTTGGACAAGCCTCCCACTTATGATTAACCCCTCTTGCAAGCATCCGCAACTACGAAAGAAGAATTAAGATGAATCTAACCATAGCATGAAACATATGGATCCAAATCAGCCCCTTACAAAGCAACGCATAAACTAGGGTTTAAGCTTCTGTCACTCTAGCAACTGTAACACCCCAAAAATTCAACCATGATTTTATTAAGTAATATTTGGCCAGAAATAAATTTTTGAATTATACTAGGTCATTTATTAATTTCAGAGCCTTTTCAATTTTGTTTTACAAACTTCTTCCCTCCATAGAAGATTATTTTTGTGAAATGTTGTGGTCTTTGGTTATTTTGTAAATCATTTCATTTATGTCATAAATAACAGTAGGAAATGTTTTCATAATAAAAGTTGCCACAAATAGTTCTTCTAAAGGCCTTTTCAATACTTAAAATGCCTTTGTTGCACTAGAATGATTTTAAATAATTGTTTTAAAATCCCACAAAAATTATGAGAGGTCAGGTGATGCCTATAAATCACTTTTGAGCAAAAACCTAGCTATGTCTTTTGAAATTTTTTTGGTGAAACATCCTCTTTTCAATTCTGGCCCATTCTTGAGTTATAACTGCAACCCCAGTTTTCCTAGCTCCTTTAATTCTGAAAATTTTCCATCTTGTAGTCCTTCCAACCAAAACCTTAACCCCAGGAGATCAGCTCTATTTGCATCTTTTAAGTCCACCAAACATGCCACTGAAGTTTCTGTCCAGAACTGAATTCTGGTAAAACTTGCACTAGCAAGTTTCTCATCTTGCCAAAATAACTCCACCACTATCTCTATCATCTAAAGAGACCCCATCATGCCAAGTATCAAATCCATCAAAGTCCTCTAGCTTGCTCTAGCATTCCGTCGAGCACCTGGTCATGACAGAAAATTTGCAACTCTCTAACCCACACTGGACACTTGGTCATTTGGACAAACCAACATGTCCATCACCCTTGCCACACCGGGAATCATCATCCTGTCAAAAATCAACTCCATTAGAGCACTGTAGGCCACCGAGACATTTCGTCGAGCACGCTACGTGCACGTCCAGAGCGTGTCCAGAGCGTGCGTTTGGCATGCGTCGGCACCGGGCTCGTGTCGCCGGTCTGCTGCTTCCCCCTCTCATCCTGATCTTCCTTTGGATCAGCACGACCACCCAGGAGCTCGCCGACACCCTCGCTTGGACCCTAGCACCTTCCATCGCCGTCCACGATGACCAGGACCGCCAACCGACGAGTCCCGCACGGCCACGTCTCTGCCCACGACGCGTGTCTCACCCCGAGCCACCCAGCACCCCCCAGGAGTAACTGCAGCGGCCACCGCCCTCGCCTACCTCCACCGGCCACGCCTACCGCCGTAATGATCGCCGCCGCCGTGCTTATCCTCTGGACACCGCGGGAACCGGCCTCGAAGGGCTATAAAAGCCACCCCAGGCCCTCGAACAGCATCCTCTCACTCTCCCTCTCCCTCACTAATCCTCCCGTAGCAGCAGCACGACCAGAGAAGGTCGTCTTCCCCAACTCCGGCAACCATGGCAGCCGCCTCTGTCTCGATCATTCCGACGCCACCAGGGCCTCCCCCTCTCCACTCTATTCACCAGAAGCTCTCCCTTTATCTCTCTGATCAATCCCCGCACTCGATTTTGCCCGGGAGCCACCAGAGGCGATACGCCCAATTCGTCTCCACCAGAGCTCCTCGGGTGAGCTCGCCGCCGGCGACTCCGTCCACCCCAGGGACCACGGCGACCACCGGAGGGACTGCCTCGACCTCCTGAGCTCTTAGGTGGCCTCTGTTTTCCGAACGGTGCTTCCATTCGCTGCCGCCGATCGCCGGAGCTCCACCTCTGTTCGGCCGGAGAAGGAGGCGTGCATGTGGACCGGTCAAACCTGACCAGTGGGCCAGGTGGGCCCACTGTCAGCAACCAAAGCCGCCCCAACGTGTCCGTACGTGGAGACAGGTTCCGCCGAAATATCTTTCCCGCGGGGCAGGCCTATTCCCTAGAATACGCGTTCGACGTCATCAGCCCTCCCGCGCGGCCGAACGGCTGGGCTCGGCCTAGTTGCGCGCCAGACGGCTAAGTCTCGCCCAGTGTGCACTTCTGCCCTTCTCTTTTTCTTTTCCAGCAGATCTCAAATAATTCCACAGCAGCTATTTCACATCCAAATTTGATGATTCAAATTTCTACCTACTCCTAAAATCATGATCTATTTAACCAGATAGGGTGAAATTTTTTCCTAGGCCTGGTTTTTGCTGGATCTATTAAATAGTCCATTTCCTTGATTATTCCAGCTTAGTAATGTTGGGGAACGTAGCACAAATTCAAAATTTTCTATGCATCACCAAGATCAATCTATGGAGTAATCTAGCAACGAGGGGAAGGGGAGTGCATCTACATACCATTGTAGATCGCGATGCGGAAGCGTTGCAAGAACGCGGATGAAGGAGTCATACTCGTAGCGATTCAGATCGCGGTTGATTCCGATCTAAGCGCCGAACCACGGCGCCTCCGCGTTCAACACACGTGCAGCCCAGTGATGTCTCCCACGGCTTGATCCAGCAAGGAGAGAGGGAGAGGTTGGGGAAGACTCCGTCCAGCAGCAGCACGACGGCGTGGTGGTGGTGGAGGAGCGTGGCAATCCCGCAGGGCTTCTCCAAGCACCGCGGGAGAGGAGGAGGACATGGAAGAGGGGAAGGGCTGCGCCAGAACTTGGGTTGCTGCTGCCCTCCCACCCCCCACATATATATAGGGGCAAGGGAGAGGGGGGCCGGCCCCCTCAGATCCAATCTGAGGAGGGGGCGGCGGCCAGGGGGGTTGCCTTGCCCCCCAAGGCAAGGGGGGCGCCTCCCCTTAGGGTTTCCCCAAACCCCCAGACGCATGGGCCCTGAGAGGGAAGGCGCCCAGCCCACTAAAGGGCTGGTCCCTCTCCACATACAGCCCATAGGGCCCTCTGGGGCTGGTGGCCCCTCCCGGTGGACCCCCGGAACCCTCCGGTAGTCCCGGTACATTACCGGTGACGCCCGAAACTCTTCCGGAGGCCAAAACGGGACTTCCCATATATAAATCTTTACCTCCGGACCATTCCGGAACTCCTCGTGACGTCCGGGATCTCATCCAGGACTCCGAACAACATTCGGTAACCACCTATATCTATTCCCTATAACCCTAGCGTCATCGAACCCTAAGTGTGTAGAACCTACGGGTTCGGGAACCATGCAGACATGACCGAGACGTTCTCCGGCCAATAACCAACAGCGGGATCTGGATACCCATGTTGGCTCCCACATGTTCCACGATGATCTCATCGGATGAACCACGATGTCGGGGATTCAATCAATCCCATATACAATTCCCTTTGTCTATCGGTATGTTACTTGCCCGAGATTCGATCATCGGTATCCCGATACCTTGTTCAATCTCGTTACCGGCAAGTCTCTTTACTCGTTCCGTAACACATCATCCCGTGATCAACTCCTTGGTCACATTGTGCACATTATGATGATGTCCTACCGAGTGGGCCCAGAGATACCTCTCCGTTTACACGGAGTGACAAATCCCAGTCTCGATTCGTGCCAACCCAACAGACACTTTCGGAGATACCTGTAGTGCACCTTTATAGCCACCCAGTTACGTTGTGACGTTTGGTACACCCAAAGCATTCCTACGGTATCCGGGAGTTGCACAATCTCATGGTCTAAGGAAATGATACTTGACACTAGAAAAGCTTTAGCAAACAAACTACACGATCTTGTGCTAGGCTTAGGATTGGGTCTTGTCCATCACATCATTCTCCTAATGATGTGATCCCGTTATCAACGACATCCAATGTCCATGGTCAGGAAACCGTAACCATCTATTGATCAACGAGCTAGTCAACTAGAGGCTTACTAGGGACATGGTGTTGTCTATGTATCCACACATGTATCTGAGTTTCCTATCAATACAATTCTAGCATGGATAATAAACGATTATCACGAACAAGGAAATATAATAATAACCAAATTATTATTGCCTCTAGGGCATATTTCCAACAGTCTCCCACTTGCACTAGAGTCAATAATCTAGTTCACATCACCATGTGATTAACACTCACAGGTCACATCACCATGTGACCAACATCCAAAGAGTTTACTAGAGTCAACAATCTAGTTCACATCACTATGTGATTAACACTCAATGAGTTCTGGTTTGATCATGTTATGCTTGTGAGAGAGGTTATTAGTCAACGGGTCTGAACCTTTCAGATCCATGTGTGCTTTACGAATATCTATGTCATCTTATGGATGCTACCACGCGCTACTTGGAGCCATTTCAAATAACTACTCTACTATACGAATCCGGTTTACTACTCAGAGTCATCCGGATTAGTGTCAAAGTTCGCATCGACGTAACCCTTTACGACGAACTCCTTTCCACCTCCATAATCGAGAAAATTCCTTAGTCAACTAGATACTAAGGATAAGTTCGACCGCTGTCATGTGATTCATTCCCGGATCACTATTGTACCCCTTGACCAACTCATGGCAAGGCACACTTCATGTGCGGTACACAGCATAGCATACTGTAGAGCCTACGTCTAAAGCATAGGGGACGACCTTCGTCCTTTCTCTCTCTTCTGCTGTGGTCGGGTCTTGAGTCTTACTCAATACTCACACCTTGTAACACAGCCAAGAACTCCTTCTTTGCTGATCTATTTTGAACTCTTTCAAAAACATGTCAAGGTGTGCGTTCTTTGAAAGTATCATCAGGCGTCTTGATCTATCTCTATAGATCTTGATGCCCAATATGTAAGCAGCTTTATCCAGGTCTTCCTTTGAAAAACACCTTTCAAACAACCCTTTATGCTTTCCAGAAATTTTACATCATTTCGGATCAACAATATGTCATTCACATATACTTATCAGAAATGTTGTAGCGCTCCCACTCACTTTATTGGAAATACAAGTTTCTCATAAAATTTGTATAAACCCAAAATCTTTGATCATCTCATCAAAGCGTACATTCCAACTCCGAGATGCTTACTCTAGTCCTTAGAAGGATTGCTGGAGCTTTGCATACTTGTTAGCATTTTCAGGATTGACAAAAACCTTCTGGTTGTTCACATACAACCTTTCCTTACGAACACTGGTAAGGAAACTTGTTTTGATATCCTATCTGCAAGATTTCATAAATAATGCAGTAACTGCTAACACAATTCCAACAGACTCTTAGCATCGCCACGAGTGAGAAAGTCTCATCGTAGTCAACTCCTTGAACTTGTCGGAAAACATCTTAACGACAAGCCGAGCTTTCTTAATGGTGACACTTACCATCATTGTCTGTCTTCCTTTTAAAATCCATCTGCACCCAACAGCCTTACGACCATCAAGTATTTCTTCCAAAGTGTACACTTTGCTTTTATACATGGATCCTCTCTCGGATTTCATGGCCTCGAGCCATTCGTCGGAATCCGGACCCACCATCGCTTCTCCATAGCCCGTCGGTTCATTGTTGTCTAGCAACATGACTTCCAAGACAGGATTACGTACCACTCTGAAGTAGTACGCATCCTTATCGACCTACGAGGTTTGGTAGTGACTTGATCCGAAGTTTCATGATCACTATCATAAGCTTCCACTTCAATTGGTGTAGGTGCCACAGGAACAACTTCCTGTGCCCTGCTACACACTAGTTGAAGTTATGGTTCAATAACCTCATCAAGTCTCCACCATCCTCCCACTCAATTCTTTCGAGAGAAACTTTTCCTCGAGAAAGGACTCGTTTCTATAAGCAATTACTTTTGCTTCCAGATCTGAAATAGGAGGTATACCCAACTGTTTTGGGTATTCTATGAAGATGCATTTATCCGCTTTGGGTTCGAGCTTATCAGCCTGAAACTTTTTCACATAAGCGTCGCAGCCCCAAACTTTTAAGAAAAGACAACTTAGGTTTCTCTAAACGGTGTCGTCTCAACGGAATTGCGTGGTGCCCTATTTAAAGTGAATGCGGTTGTCTCTAATGCCTAACCCATAAACGATAGTGGTAATTCGATATGAGACATCATGGTATGCACCATATCCAATAGGGTGCAGTTATGATGTTCGGACACACCATCACACTGTGGTGTTCTAGGCGGTATTAATTGTGAAACACTTTCCACAATGTCTTAATTGTGTGCCAAACTCGTAACTCAGATACTCATCTCTATGATCATATCACAGACATTTTATCCTCTTGTCACGACAATCTTGAACTTCACTCTGAAATTACTTGAACCTTTCAATAATTCAGACTTGTGTTTCATCAAGTAAATATTCTCAGCATCTACTCAAATCATCTGTGAAGTAAGAACATATCGATATCCACTGCGTGCCTCGGCACTCATTGGACTGCACACATCAAAATGTATTACTTCCAACAAGTTGCTTTCTTGTTCCATCTTACTAAAAAACGAGGCCTTTCAGTCATCTTGCCCATGTGGTATGATTTGCATGTCTCAAGTGATTCAAAATCAAGTGAGTCCAAACGATCCATCTGCATGGAGTTTCTTCATGCATATATACCAATAGACATGGTTCGCATGTCTCAATCTTTTCAAAACGAGTGAGTCCAAAGATCCATCTACATGGAGCTTCTTCATGTGTTCTATACCAATATGACTCAAATGGCAGTGCCACAAGTATGTGGTACTATCATTACTATTTTATATCTTTTGGCACGAACATGTGTATCACTGCGATCGAGATTCATTTTAGGTGCAAGACCATTGATGGTATTATTCAAATAAACAGAGTAACCATTATTCTCCTTAAATGAATAACCGTATTGCGATAAACATAATCCAATCATGTTTATGCTCAACGCAAACACCAAATAACAATTATTTAGGTTTAACACCAATCTCGATGGTAGAGGGAGCATGCGATGATTGATCACATCAACCTTGGAAACACTTCCAACACATATCGTCATCTCACCTTTAGCTAGTCTCCATTTATTCCGCAGCTTTTATTTCGAGTTACTAACACTTAGCAACCGAACCTGTATCTAATACCCTGGTGCTGCTAGGAGTACTAGTAAAGTACACATTCATATAATGTATATCCAATATACTTCTGTCGACCTCGCCTGCCTTCTCATCTACCAAGTATCTAGGGTAGCTCTGCTTCAGTGACCGTTCCCCTCATTACAGAAGCACTTAGTCTCGGGTTTGGGTTCAACCTTGGGATTCTTCAATAGAACAGCAAATGGTTTGCTGTTTCATGAAGTATCCCTTTTACCCTTGCCCTTCTAGAAACTAGTGGTTTTACTAACCGTCAACAATTGATGCTCCTACTTGATTTCTACTTTCGCGGTGTCAAACATCGCGAGTTGCTCAAGGATCATCATGTCTATCCCTGATATGTTATAGTTCATCACGAAGCTCTAATAGCTTGGTGGCAGTGACTATGGAGAACCATCACTATCTCATCTGGAAGATTAACTCCCACTCGATTCAAGTGATTTTAGTACTCAGACAATCTGAGCACATGCTCAACGATTGAGCTTTTCTCCCTTAGTTTGCAGGCTTAAGAAACTTGTCAGAGGTCTCATACCTCTTGACGTGGGCATTAGTCTCAAATCCCAATTTCAGTCTTTGGAACATCTCATATGTTCTGCGACGTTTCAAAACCGTCTTGTCGCCCCAATTTTAAACCGTTAGCATCACACACTGAACTATCACGTAGTCATCAAAACGTGTATGTCAGATGTTTCGTAACATCTACAGACGACGCTGAGGTTCAGCACACCGAGCGGTGCATTAAGGACATAAGCCTTCTGTGCAGCAATGAGGACAATCCTCAGTTTACGGACCCAGTCCGCATAATTGCTACTATCAACTTTCAACTAAATTTTCTCTAGGAACATATCTTAAACAGTAGAACTAAAGCATAAGCTATGAGATAATTTGCAAAGACCTTTGACTATGTTTATGATAATTAAGTTCATCTGATTATTTAATGAACTCCCACTCAGATAGACATCCCTCTAGTCATCTAGGTGATACATGATCTGAGTCAAACTAGGCCGTGTCCGATCATCACGTGAGACGGACTAGTCATCATCGGTGAACATCTCCATGTTGATCGCATCTACTATACGACTCATGTTCGACCTTTCGATCTCTTGTGTTCCGAGGCCATGTCTATACATGCTAAGCTCGTCAAGTCAACCTAAGTGTTTCGCATGTGTTCCGAGGCCATGTCTGTACATGCTAGGCTCGTCAACACCCGTTGTATGCGAACGTTAGAATCTATCACACCCGATCATCACGTGGTGCTTCGAAACAACGAACCTTCGCAACGGTGCACAGTTAGGGGGAACACGTCTCTTGAAATTTTAGTGAGGGATCATCTTATTTATGCTACCATCGTTCTAAGCAAATAAGATGTAAACATGACAAACATCACATGCAAATCATAAAGTGACGTGATATGGCCCATATCATCCTGCGCCTTTGATCTCCATCTTCGAGGCGCGACATGATCACCTTCGTCACCGGCATGACACCATGATCTCCATCATCGTGTCTTCATGAAGTTGTCTCGCCAACTATTACTTCTACTACTATGGCTAACGGTTAGCAATAAAGTAAAGTAATTACATGGCGTTTTCATTGACACGTAGGTCATACAATAAATTAAGACAACTCCTATGGCTCCTGCCGGTTGTCATACTCATCGACATGCAAGTTGTGATTCCTATTACAAGAACATGATCAATCTCATACATCACATATATCATTCATCACATCCTTTTGGCCATATCACATCACATAGCATACCCTGCAAAAACAAGTTAGACGTCCTCTAATTGTTGTTGCATGTTTTACGTGGCTGCTATGGGTTTCTAGCAAGAACGTTTCTTACCTACGCAAAAGCCACAACGTGATATGACAATTTCTATTTACCCTTCATAAGGACCCTTTTCATCGAATCCGATCCGACTAAAGTGGGAGAGACAGACACCCGCTAGCCACCTTATGCAACTAGTGCATGTCAGTCGGTGGAACCTGTCTCACGTAAGAGTACGTGTAAGGTCGGTCCGGGCTGCTTCATCCCATGATGCCGCTGAATCAAGATAAGACTAGTAACGGCAAGTAAATTGACAAAATCGACGCCCACAACTACTTTGTGTTCTACTCGTGCATAGAAACTACGCATAGACCTAGCTCATGATGCCACTGTTGGGGAACGTAGCAGAAATTCAAAATTTTCTACGCATCACCAAGATCAAACTATGGAGTAATCTAGCAACGAGGGGAAGGGGAGTGCATCTACATACCATTGTAGATCGCGATGCGGAAGCGTTGCAAGAACGCGGATGAAGGAGTCGTACTCATAGTGATTCAGATCGCGGTTGATTCCGATCTAAGCGCCGAACCACGGCGCCTCCGCGTTCAACACACGTGCAGCCCAGTGACGTCTCCCACGCCTTGATCCAGCAAGGAGAGAGGGAGAGGTTGGGGAAGACTCCGTCCAGCAGCAGCACGACGGCGTGGTGGTGGTGGAGGAGCGTGGCAATCCCGCAGGGCTTCGCCAAGCACCGCGGGAGAGGAGGAGGACATGGAAGAGGGGAAGGGCTGCGCCAGAACTTGGGTTGCTGCTGCCCTCCCACCCCCCACATATATATAGGGGCAAGGGAGAGGGGGGCCGGCCCCCTCAGATCCAATCTGAGGAGGGGGCAGCGGCCAGGGGGGTTGCCTTGCCCCCCAAGGCAAGGGGGGCGCCTCCCCTTAGGGTTTCCCCAAACCCCCAGGCGCATGGGCCCTGGGAGGGAAGGCGCCCAGCCCACTAAGGGGCTGGTCCCTCTCCACATACAGCCCATAGGGCCCTCCGGGGCTGGTGGCCCCTCCCGGTGGACCCCCGGAACCCTCCGGTGGTCCCGGTACATTACCGGTGACGCACGAAACTCTTCCGGTGGCCAAAACGGGACTTCCCATATATAAATCTTTACCTCCGGACCATTCCGGAACTCCTAGTGATGTCCGGGATCTCATCCGGGACTCCGAACAACATTCAGTAACCACGTATATCTGTTCCCTATAACCCTAGCGTCATCGAACCTTAAGTGTGTAGACGCTACGGGTTCGGGAACCATGCAGACATGACCGAGACGTTCTCCGGCCAATAACCAACAGCGGGATCTGGATGCCCATGTTGGCTCCCACATGTTCCACGATGATCTCATCGGATGAACCACGATGTCGGGGATTCAATCAATCCCGTATACAATTCCCTTTGCCTATCGGTATGTTACTTGCCCGAGATTCGATCGTCGGTATCCCGATACCTTGTTCAATCTCGTTACCGGCAAGTCTCTTTACTCGTTCCGTAACACATCATTCTGTGATCAACTCCTTGGTCACATTGTGCACATTATGATGATGTCCTACCAAGTGGGCCCAGAGATACCTCTCCGTTTACACGGAGTGACAAATCCCAGTCTCGATTCATGCCAACCCAACAGACACTTTCGGAGATACCTGTAGTGCACCTTTATAGCCACCCAGTTACGTTGTGACGTTTGGTACACCCAAAGCATTCCTACGGTATCCGGGAGTTGCACAATCTCATGGTCTAAGGAAATGATACTTGACATTAGAAAAGCTTTAGCAAACGAACTATACGATCTTGTGCTAGGCTTAGGATTGGGTCTTGTCCATCACATCATTCTCCTAATGATGTGATCCCGTTATCAACGACATCCAATGTCCATGGTCAGGAAACCGTAACCATCTATTGATCAACGAGCTAGTCAACTAGAGGCTTACTAGGGACATGGTGTTGTCTATGTATCCACACATGTATCTGAGTTTCCTATCAATACAATTCTAGCATGAATAATAAAAGATTATCATGAACAAGGAAATATAATAATAACCAATTTATTATTGCCTCTAGGGCATATTTCCAACAAGTAAATCCATAGGAAAATCATATGAACTCCAAATGACTTGATTCTTTTTCTGTTATGTCTCAAATTTCATCAAGTTTATTTTAGTATTTATTTCAGAAATTTCTAGAAAACTTTTTAGCACTGTTTTGGAATTATGTGGTAATTAAAATATTTTGAAAATAGGAAATGGAGGGGAGATATGATTTTCAAAGTTTTGGAGTGCACCCAATCTTTCTGCATGCTCAAAGCAAGCATCTTGAACACATGATATGGTGAATGCATAGTTGTTTGTGTGCAAGTAGAATTGAATTATGAATATGTTGAATTCATATAGAATTTCCATAGTATTAGTCATACATGCATGATTCCCTTTGATGGTATTTTATGTTCACTTAAACAAGAAGTATAAGTGAGTACGGGTATTTTCATGTGCCATATGTGCCTGTGTTGGTACAGGCTAATTTGTAGGAAGAATCAGTCACGAGAAAAGTGACCGTGATATTGAAATCTCATTGTGACAAGAATGATCAGTGAGGGTATGTTGAGACATACCAGGTGGTGACCCTGTTGGGTACTACCAAGGAATTATATTGTGCTAACCACTTTAGAAAAACTTAAACCTCCTAAACTGACCGTAGATCAAGTCTTGTTCTGATAACCCCATACTTGATTCGTGCTACCAGATGTCCCTGCCAAAGGTAGGGTATGGTTCAGTAAGTTGATAACCCCTTTCCTGCGCACACCGTACAGAGAGGCCATAGGGAATGATACTATTGGCCCAGTAGTCATGTCACTTGGTCCGGGGGCATGAATGGCCGGTCTGGGACCAACGCTGAATGTTCATGTTGTTGGAGGCCGTTGTGTGAGGCCTTCCCACTTAGAGTTTTACTTTATCATTGTTTTGGGTGATCCCTGGCTTGATGGATTAAAGCTGGTATGTGCGGGTCAGGTGTATTTTCATCCCAAAGACCGTAATCGGAATTAGTCAACATCTCGGGGTTGAATAAAGAAATCTTTTACTTGTGGGTAAAGAGTACACCCTCTGCAGAGTTATATCTATTCGGATAATCGTGTCCATGGTTAAGGACTACAGTCTGGGTTGGTCAAGTGTCGGTCTTAGTGTCAGTCTCCGGAGGAAATAATTAAATTGATCATGGTTCGTTCTGCAGGGTAATTATTGTCACTACTGGTGCCATTATGAATATTATTGTTGACATGAATATTGTTGTGGACTAACCTTTTCCCATTTTGTGCAACTGTGAGTATCTCTTGGGATGGCTAGACTACCTGGGATACTCGTTTTGTTCTCTTTTCTTTTATGAGTATCACTTGGGATGGCTAGTCCACCTGAATACTCATGTTATTTTCTTATAAGCCCTTTATGAGGCATCGCTTCAGACACCCGACTGTGGCATGTATTTTCAAGACCTCTCGTGGTGTCGCTTGAGTTCTCGGGCGATCCTGTCTCGCCTGATTATCTTTTAGACACCCGTTTGGCATTTCTCTTGGAATTTCTCGGGCGATCCAACGCCCGATGTTCCGTTTCATTTGTTTGATTTACTAATAATATGACTTATTTATCCTTCCGCACCATATGAATATTTGTCATGCCATGTTTTAATTCTCAGTTAGCACATGCATACAATTTAATTCATCATGAGAATATGCATCCGGTATATCTTTTGTTTCTGATGTTTGCGACTACATTCAAACATACTCACTGGGTTGTCCCTGGCTATTGTCTTGGCCAGATCATGACTCAGAGACGAGCACTATGGAGACACCCCGCAACCTAGGATTCGGAGATAGCAGCCACGCGAGATAGGAGTTATCTAGGCCAGTTGTTCCCGTGGGAATGGAGTCCCATCAATTTTGGAGATCCATGAGTCGCTTCCATCATCTGCCCTAGATATCATTGTTGTAATCAATGGACCTATAAGGTCTTGTACTCAAATCCTTGTAATTGCTTGGAATTCTGTATCAAGTAAATATGCACTAGCAACAGTAATCCTGGGGCTGGTGGTGACACAAGGGTCATTTGCTGGGAATTTATGTCCCGGAAATCCGGCCCCTACAGTAACCCATCATCTACTTATTACTTCCCAATGCCTTCCCCTAGGCCCAAATCATGGCACTACAAAAAAAAAAGACACATCGAAAAAAATCGGTCATACTTATGACACTTCTATGACGATAATTGTGACAAAACACGGTGAAAGATCGTGGATGTCGCCTAGAGGGGGGTGAATAGGTGCTTTAAAATAATTACAGTTTAGGCTTGAACAAATGCAGAATAAACCTAGCGGTTAATTTGACAAGCACAAAACCTACAACAACTAGGCTCACCTATGTGCACCAACAACTTATGCTAAGCAAGATATATGACAAGAAATAATATGGCTATCACAAAGTAAAGTGTATAAGTAAAGGGCTTGGGTAAGAGATAACCGAGGCACGCGGAGACGATGATGTATCCCGAAGTTCACACCCTTGCGGATGCTAATCTCCGTTTGGAGTGATGTGGAGGCACAATGCTCCCCAAGAAGCCACTAGGGCCACCGTAATCTCCTCGCGCCCTCGCACAATGCAAGATGCCGTGATTCCACTAAGGGACCCTTGAGGGCGGTCACCGAACCCGTACAAATGGCAACCCTTGGGGGCGGTCACCGAACCTGTACACTTTGGCAACCCTTGGGGCGGTCACCGGAACCCGTCAAATTGCTCGGGGCGATCTCCACAACCTAATTGGAGACCCCGACGCTTGCCCGGAGCTTTACACCACAATGATTGAGCTCCGAACACCACCAACCGTCTAGGGCGCCCAAGCACCCAAGAGGAACAAGCTCAAGGGCACCAAGCACCCAAGAGTAATAAGCTTCTCAACTTGTAACTTCCACGTATCGCCGTGGAGAACTCAAACCGATGCACCAAATGCAATGGCAAGGGCACACGGAGTGCCCAAGTCCTTCTCTCTCAAATCCCACCGAAGCAACTAATGCTAGGGAGGAAAAAGAGAGGAAGAACAAGAAGGAGAACACCAAGAACTCCAAGATCTAGATCCAAGGGGTTCCCCTCACATAGAGGAGAAAGTGATTGGTGTAAATGTGGATCTAGATCTCCTCTCTCTTTTCCCTCAAAAACTAGCAAGAATCCATGGAGGGATTGAGAGTTAGCAAGCTTGAAGAAGGTCAACAATGGGGGAAGAACACGAGCTCAAAGGATAAGGTTCATTGGGAAAGAAGACCCCCTTTTATAGGAGGGGGGAAATCCAACCGTTATGTGCTCAGCCCGCACACGAGCGGTACTACCGCTCCACGAGCGGTACTACCGCTCGGGCGGAAGAAGTAGAGAAACGGATCAACAAAACATGAACCTTGGGGCGGTAGTACCGCTTATAAGCGGTACTACCGCTCACCCCAGCGGTACTACCGCTCGACCGGAGCGGTACTACCGCTTATAGGCGGAACTACCGTGCCTTACTGCCGCGCGACTACCGCTGAACCCGACACGAAAAGAGTAGACCCAAAATCGAGGCGGTAGTAGAGCGGTACTGGAGCGGTACTACCGCTTGACGCTACAAGCGGTACTACCGCTGCCACCGCGGTACTACCGCAGGGAGAAAAACAGAACTGCCAAAACTTCTTCATATGAGCTCCGAATTGAGCAAACTCAAGCTTGTTGGAGAGAGGAAGACGAGTAGCATCAAAACAGCGAAGAGGCAGGGGAGGTATGCCAACAAATAGAGGAGTGAAACCTCCAACCGAGAAGAACCGGCATAACCTCCAACATCGAAAACATCATAGAAGATGTGAGTGAACTCCGTTTTTGATGAACTCGAGCTTGTCATCAAGATGACCATAAGCTCCAAAACTCACAAATAGAAGAACCAAACAAGAACCAATAAAGATGATGCAAGGATGCAATGGTTTGAGCTCTCTATGAACGATACGATCAAGCTACTCATCGAGAGCCCCCCTTGATAGTACGGCAATCGATCCTATAACCCGGTCTCCCAACTACCATCATGAGACCGGTAAAATAGAAAACCTATCAAGAGCAAACCTTTGCCTTGCACATGGTCCACTTGAGCTAGATGATGACGATCTTGACTCCCTAAAGATGGACCACCTTTCTTGATTGCGTTGGCTCGATGAAGACTAGTTGATTGCTCCCCCATACTCCACTATGGGTGAGCCACCCTTCCGCACATCTTCACAAGTCCATTGTCACCACAATGGCTTCAAGCATTTGATCTCTTCGTGATGCTTTACTTGAACTTGCACACCGCAACCTAACCCCACAAAGAACTCTCACAAAGACCATGGGTTAGTACACAAAGCGTAATTGACAATGCTTACCATACCATGGGATCGCTTGATCCCTCGGTACATCTTGTGCGCTTTGTGTGTTGATCAACTTGATTCACTCTTGACTTAGTCTTGATCAACCTTGACTCTTTCCAACTCTCTTCATTTGGATGATGTCTTGAAGGTAAACATGAATGATCACACAATCTTCTTCTTCAAGACATGCTTGCAATAAGCTCAACTCTCACATGACCAATCTTTGGATAATTCCTTAATAACACCTTGGTCACCACATAAACTCCTTGAAACCAACACATGGACTTCAAGAAATGCCTATGGACAAATCCTTCAAATATAACTCAAGGCAACCATTAGTCCATAGAGATTGTCATCAATTACCAAAACCAAACATGGGGGCACCGCATGTTCTTTCACACGGTATCATCATAGATGTGGTGGGGTCCTACTTCTATGACAAAAAATCATGACAGAAAATGGGCTTTTCGTCCTGGGCGGGCCGGAGACGCAGCTGCATGACATTCTTTGGGCCGTCCATGACAGAGAAAACTGTGGTAGAAGCGAGGGCGAGGAAAATATCGGGGGAGTTCCCGGTTACGGTGGGTGGTCGGGGGCCGAGCGATGCGCGTTTCTCTTGTACGTACGCTCGTGTGTGCGAGGCGTTGCGCTCTAACTGAACCCGAGCGAGGTGTTGGGCTCTAACTGAACCCAAGTGATTGCACTGCAGGCTACACATTACACTGAACCCAAGCGATCGATCGATCCCTTGCTGTTAACTAAACCCGAGTGATTCCTTCGCTACTACTGCTAACTGAAGCCGATCGATGCTGCATCTGGATGAACAGTGAGCGTTGTTGGGGGGTTTGCATGAACAGTTCCCGGTGGGGGTTGGATGAACGGAAACCCGTGGTAGTAGAGGCCGTTGTCGCTGGATGAACAGTAACCCGATCAGTCGAGCCGATGGATGAACAGGACCCCGTGGAGGGCTGGATGAACAGGACCCCGTGGAGGGCTGGTTGAACAGTAGCCGGTGGAGGGCTGGATGAACAGTAGCCCGTGGAGGGGTGGTTGAACAGGACCCCCGTGGAGAGGGTTGGTTGAACAGTAGCCGGTGGAGGAGCGCGCGGTGGAGGCTGGATGAACAGGAGCCCGTGGATGAACAGTCGTAGGTGGAGGCTGGATGAACAGGAGCCCGTGGATGAACAGTCGCAGGTGGAGGCTGGAGGAGGTCGACGGTGGATGAACAGTACCCCGTGGAGGCTGGGAGGTCGACGGTGGAGATGAAAAGTATCCCATGGAGTCCCGTTTTGCGGTACGCCACACCCCTCACTACAAGGATCCGGGTGTATTGCAACAAAAGTGTTCGTCGCAATAAGTGCCCAATTGTCGCAATAAGTACCTATTGCCACAACATAGTGTTCGTTGCGGGCCGTTGCGACAGGACATATGGTAATAGGTTATCGCAACAAGAAACAAGGATGCAAATATAAACAAACAAGAAGTACCATTCTGCAGTTGTGCATGGTTGCGGCGAGCATGGGATGGCCATTCATCCGGTGCACACATGTCATTAGCAGACACATGAATGTCAGGTTGTTCCTGAGTTCCTATATAAGGTTTAACAGTTCTGAAGATTAAGAATTCCAGGATTTTCTTAATTATACCAAATATTAGAGATAGCTTAAATTAACTTTGCTGCTATGGCATAAATTGAAGTGAACATAAATACTATTACCAAGTTGTCGCTGTATTGTACTCGGTCTCCTACCAGCAGGATCTTGTGTTGAATTCATCGTTGTGCCCTTCTGTAGGTAATATCATAATTTGAGTCAATTTCAGAAGAAACACAATACTTAAAGCAGGCATAAAAAAGTGACTAAAAAAATCTACTCAAGTCTATACTAAAGCTGTTGTAAGAAAAAAGAAGCTACGCATAAAAAGTGACTGGAAAAATATCTACTCAAGTCTATACTGAAGTTGTTGTAAGCAAAAAAAGCTAGGCTTAAAAGATTAAATCAAATCAAATTGTGTTATAGCATGCAGAACAGAAGTCTTTTAGCATAGCATACGTCTATAATTTTGATTTAGAATTAAAAGCTAGGCTTTCTGTAATCTAAGCCTATACTGAAGCTATGAAGCATACACATGACACATCAATTAGAGCTTATCCTGATAAGGCTACTCCCAGTACATACACATGAAGTAACCTAGCCTCAATGTGGTAAGCAAACTACTACCAAGGTTAAATAAGCTGAATGTAGCAGTATGCTTCATATGCTTTTAAGAAGTCTGGACAGTGGTTCTGGTATTAACTTGGAAATATTTTACATAGTCAATGTTAGCTTAAACCTGATTATAGTCAAACAATTGTCTAAACCTGCCTGTCCCTCTCTTTCACCGAAGTTGCACTAGTACTTTGTTCTTTTTCCTCTGCTTTGTGTGTGCCTGATAGAAACTGGAGAAAATTCCTTATTTGACACTATCTTAAAATCTGCTTCTTTATTTGACACTGAAAAAGTTTTTCTTCTCTATTTGACACAAGTTCTAAATTTTATTTCCTATATGACATTTCCATCCATTTTGAGCCTAAATGACACCTGAAAAGACTCTTTTACCCCTCATGTGGTATGTGTGTGGGCGCAATAGCGCACACACGCAGCATCAGTGTGAGGGCAGGAGCACACACGCAGCAACACATACACATGCACCAACACACACGCACGCGCACACACACGCAACAACACGCACGCGCGCGTGCACACACACACATGCACGCGCACACACACGCAGCAACACACATGCACGCAGCACACACACACATACACACAGACGCAGCAGCAGCACACACGCAGGCAGCACATAGGCATGCAACAGTACCCACACACACACGCAACAGCACACACACGCGCGCACACATGCCGCATGAGGGGCAAAATCGTCTTTTCAGGTGTCATTTAGGCTCAAAATGGATGAAAGTGTTGTATAGGGAATAAAATTTAGGACTAATGTCAAATAGGGAAGAAAAACTTTTCCAGCGTCAAACAAGTTCCTATGCATCTGCGTCCGATGCCGGGGAACAAGACGAGGGTCAGGGGACATCAGTGAAGAGGAAAACATGGGACTATGTACACAAAATGTGGTACACTCCAAAATACAAAAATACAGGAGTCCTGATCGTGGTCACGGCCGCCATGACTGTGGTCGAGGCCGTGGACGGCACCGACAACAGCAGGTCGATCGTCTCCCAGCACGGCGAGAGTGAGGAGTGCTGCACGGCGGCCGTCGGCGTGGTAGTTCTACGATGGAAAGGGGGCGCTGCCATGGCCATGCTGTCCACCTCCTCCTGCTGCCCCTCCTCCTCGTCTCCGCATGGCCGCCCCCAGCGCCTCCGCCTCCGCGTCCTCCTGACCGCCGCCACCACCACCAATTTCTCCAGCCCCGCGCGCATCCGCCTCGTCTCCCGCTCCGCCCCTTCCCAACGGAACCCCCTCCCGGTCTCCTCGTCCTCCTCCGAGAGCACGCCCGATGCCGCCGGCGAGGACACCTACGAAGGGAAGGATCTTACGGCCGCGGGGGGTAGGGAGGTGGAGGAGGGCCGAGACGAGCGGTACCGGTACGGGTTCAAGAGGGAAGTGCGGAAGCTGCCGGGGAAGAAGAACTGCGGCCGCAACTCTAGGTTATGCGCTGCACATCTATGCAGAGGAGATTTGGGAGAAAGGAATAACCTGAGACGGTGTACGTTCGATGGACTCCGGTGTGGTTCGCAGTGTCGCCGCCGTCATGACGCCGTGAGGACGGAGGAACCAGAACGAGAGAGCTCAGATCCAATCTCGACGATTTGATTAAGAGAAATAATCGGGAGTATTTGTGAGGAATGTTTAGCGGGAAGGTTAAGAATTTGTGGCGCCATACACTACCAAATTATTTGTTGGGAAATACAAAAAAATTAGAGGGAGACTCAAGGCTTTAGCGGGAAGGTTAAAAATTACTTCCATAAAGCAGAGTACACGCTTAATTATTTGTTTCGAAAGTACTTTTTTAGGAAACATTTAGAATAATGAAATAAATTGAAAAAATTATTTGGAATCAATATGAAATATATCTGCTGCTGAAAATAATATTACTAAAATTTGTTTGTAAAAGGTTATTTCGCTGACTGCCCGAGATAGATGCCCTCCTTGTTGGCAATCCTACATGACATTTATGATGACGGGGAGAGTATGCAGTTGACACAAAAACAACGGCCGAGGCACCGAGCCGTCAAGGGTAATGGAGGTGGTGTGCGCTACACTCATTGACATAAACATCTTATCATCCTCGCTTTAAAACTATTATGTCATACTCTTGTTTTGAAACATAAGTAGATATGTGGTGATGAGACGGTCAATCTATGTCGGTCCCGATCTCACGGTTCGATCTTAATATGTGGCGATAAGACAGGAGATGGCGAATAACGCGAAGGACACGATGGAAAATCGCTTTCAATCACTTTCTTCTTATCAGTTGGTCCGCCGATCCAATAGAATGGAATCCAAAGAAGCCCCGATGGCCACACATTGAAATACCTAGACCAAGAACATATGTAGATCATCATGTTAATCATACAACCAAAATCAAATTCCACCACATATATTCGACATTTTCCATCTAGCAAACCCTAGCTAACCATAACCGGCACTCCCAGGCTACCAACTCACGAGGGCTTCTAGTGCAAGGATGACGCCGATCCAATGTAATCCAATCCAAGGAAGACCCGATGGCCTGGACTCGAATGGAGATCCATTTGTAGAGAAAGAGGCCATGTACGTCCAGTTTGTCTACATGAACCATTCTTGAATTGAATTTCCGCACTCATCATAAGGTCATGATAGAGAATACACTCCCGTCCTGCAAACAGTTTGGGAAACGGTCAAAATTCTATAGACTTGGAACTGTCGTATGGGCCTCTGAATACTGGGCTGAATATACTACCACTCTAAATCAGTCCATAAGCAAATCTAGCCCTACTTCTCTCTTGCTTTCCAGTTCGACCACGCGTCCGCCGACCTCCATTGCGATCTCGCCGAATCGCTAGGTCTGGACGGATCCTACTTAACACGCGCGTGCATCAAGAAGTCGCAGCATCGCCCAAGGCGCCCAGTCCCGACGCCCAGCTTGGGCCAACCCACGGTCGAGCTTCACTGTTTCTACATTTTTTTTCTATTTTCAGTTTCTTTTTTCTTTTCTTTTCTGTTTATGTTTATTTGTATTTGTAATTTTCCTTTTTCCCTTTTCCTTTTTCCATATTTCTGTTTTTTGGTATGATAAAAACGTTCAATGTGTAAAAAAATGTCAATTGTGTAGTACAAATATGTTCATCTTATATTAAGAAAAATGTTTACGGTATATCAAAAAATCTCAACATGTATTATAAGAATGTTCATTGTATATTAAGAACTTTTTCAACAAAATACTACAAATGTTAATTATGTATTTGATTTTGATTCATCATATCTTACACAAAATGTGAAATGTGTATTTGTGATTTGGTCAACGTATATTACAAAAATATTCGATGCATATTAGAAAATTATTCAACATACATTACAATGTGTTTAATGTGTATTTGATTTTCTTTTACATGTGTGTGTGTGCGCGCGCGCGCGCGCGTGCGTGCGTGCGTGTGTGTTCGTATTTTCAAAATAAATAGCAGGCGGTCCAGTGAACCGGGATCTACAGTACTGGGCTATGACCCCCTTTACAAAGTGATTGTTTTTACCAGGTATACTTGCGATCTGGCCCAGCCCATCAACAGATATGTCCATAAACCACAGGCCACTTGCAGCACCGCTCGGCAGCACATATCTAGAGGCAAACCCTAAACGACACTTTATTCACCCGTTTCTTCAGGTTTCGTGAATCGGCGCACACCCCATTTTTATAAATACTTGTTGAACATCGTTTCAAATAGTTGTTCGGCATTTTTCATATACTTGTTCAACATTTTTATATACATGATAAACATTTTTTAAAGGTTTGTTGCGCATTTTTCAAATAGTTGTTCAACAATTTTGTATACATGATCAACATTTTCATAAATACCTTTTCAATAATTTTATGTACATGACAAAAAAAAGTCAAATACTTGTACAATATTTTAATGTACATGATCAATTTTTAAAAAAATATTTGTTCAAAAAAATTTCAAATACCTGTTCAACATTTTTAAAATAATTTCTCAACGTTTTTGTAAATGTTTTTTGAAGAGCATTTTCTGGCAATACATGTTTAGAACATTTTGAACTATAAAAAATGTACAAAAATAAAAGTAAAAATGATAACAGAAAACGTAAACTAAAATCTGTGGCCTTCCATGCTTGTGGGCCGGCCCAGTTCGCTCGCCAGTGAGTCTGAACCAGACTCGGTGAAGGTGAGATATAGGAGCGGCCAAATCCTTAAGCGCCGAATAGTGAACAAACATTTTCATAAATACATTTTCAATAATTTTATGTACATGACAAAAAAAGTCAAATACTTGTACAATATTTTAATGTACATGATCAATTTTTTTAAAAATATTTGTTCAAAAAAATTTCAAATAACCTGTTCAACATTTTTAAAATAATTTCTCAACGTTTTTGTAAACGTTTTTTGAAGAGATTTTTCTGGCAATACATATTTAGAACATTTTGAAATATAAAAAATGTACAAAAAAAAGTAAAAATGATAACAGAAAACGTAAACTAAAATCTGTGGCCTTCCATGCTTGTGGGCCGGCCCAGTTCGCTCGCCAGTAAGTCTGAACCAGACTCGGTGAAGGTGAGATATAGGAGCGGCCAAATCCTTAAGCGCCGAATAGTGCCCACACACCTCCTGTACATTGGGGCCGGCCGATCCCACTTGCTTATACTATTCTGCTTTCGTGTTTCTAAGACCCAAAGAATAGTGCGTTCGCTTTGAATCGAACCATGAATGTTTCGTTCAAGTAGGGAGTGCACCAACCAAATTATCAGATGACCAGATGTGCTAGAATAGTTTTTGGTATTCTTTATAAAATGGAAAAAAAACTCGATGTTTTCCAGTTTGCTTTCCTTTTTCTCTTTTTCCTTAAATGCGTGAACCTCTTTCAAAGACGACGAAGTTTCTGCAAAAGCAATGAACTATTTTTCAAATAAAATGAAAATTTTCAAATTCGAAGAACTTTTTTCAAAATTGATGTACTTTTTTTTTAAATCAATGTTTTTTTTCAAGTTTGATGGACATTTTTCAAAATTGATGATTTTTATTTTAAATCGATAAAATTTAGTCAAACTCGATGAGCTTTTCTTAAATACGATGAACTTTTTTCAAAACCGATTAACCTTTTCTTCCAATTTGATGAACTTTTCCCAAAATTGACGAACTTTTTCAAATACGATGAACTTTTTGAAAACCGATGGACCTTTTTCAAAATCAATGAACTTATTTTCAAATTTCCCAAAATTGATGAACTTTTTTTCAAATTTCCCAAATTGATGAACTTTTTATCAAGCAATATGATTTTTTTTGTGAACATTTATTTGAAAATCCGATTGTTGTACAAAATGGATGAACTTTTTTTAAAAGTGGATTCTTTTCCAAACTTACGTTTTCTTTATTAAAAAAATGTACTGCGACGGAAATGATTGTCATATAGTCTGTTTTCAGATTAAACAGACCAAACTAATCGAGGTGCAGCGGTACTGTGCGCAAGTTCCTCACGGTGGCATGTTGGTTCGAATCCCATTTCTTGCATGTTTTTCTAGATGCTCTGTTTTTTTTAGCATAGACGTGTGCATCGCTGGGCTGGCTCACTATAGCGCACGTTCGGGCGTGTAACCACGTCGCTTTCACTTCGCTCCGTTTTCTTCGTTGCGGGATCCCTGTTCGCGGAACTTTCTGGAAGGTTCCTAGTCGGTTTCCGAAACCTTCTAGAAGGTTCCATGAACTTGTTTGTTCTGTTTTCTTTTCTAACCGGGTTTTATTCTTTTCTTGTTCGTTCTTCTTTCTCTTTTCTTATTCTTTTTCCTTTTCTTTTCCTTTTTGCGGTTTCTTTTCTTTCTTTTCTTTTTTTGCCATTTCATTTCTCTGTTTTCCTTTTTGTAGTATATAAAAAGTCCACCGTGTATTAAAAATATATTCACCATATATTAAGAAAATATTCACCTGATATTATGAAAAAGTTCGCCGTGCATTATAAAAATAGTCATCGTGTTTTAAGAAATTATTTACCTTGTATTTGAAACTTGTTCATAGTATATTAAGAAATTTTTCAACATACACAACAACATATTCATTGTGTATTTCGAAAAACTGTTCAGCCTATATCATGAAAATGTTCAAATGTTTTGAAAAATATTTCGGCGTATACTACAAAAAATTCAATGTATATTTAAAAATTGTCCGTCTCATATAAATAATTGTTCACATTTTTTAATTTTTTTTAGCATAGACGTGTGCATCGCTGGGCTGGCTCACTATAGCGCACATTCGGGCGTGTAACCACGTGCTTTCACTTCGCTCCGTTTTCTTCGTTGCGGGATCCCTGTTCGCGGAACTTTCTGGAAGGTTCCTAGTCGGTTTCCGAAACCTTCTAGAAGGTTCCATGAACTTGTTTGTTCTGTTTTCTTTTCTAACCGGGTTTTATTCTTTTCTTGTTCGTTCTTCTTTCTCTTTTCTTATTCTTTTTCCTTTTCTTTTCCTTTTTGCGGTTTCTTTTCTTTCTTTTCTTTTTTTGCCATTTCATTTCTCTGTTTTCCTTTTTGTAGTATATAAAAAGTCCACCATGTATTAAAAATATATTCACCATATATTAAGAAAATATTCACCTGATATTATGAAAAAGTTCGCCGTGCATTATAAAAATAGTCATCGTGTTTTAAGAAATTATTTACCTTGTATTTGAAACTTGTTCATAGTATATTAAGAAATTTTTCAACATACACAACAACATATTCATTGTGTATTTCGAAAAACTGTTCAGCCTATATCATGAAAATGTTCAAATGTTTTGAAAAATATTTCGGCGTATACTACAAAAAATTCAATGTATATTTAAAAATTGTCCGTCTCATATAAATAATTGTTCACATTTTTTAATTTTTAAAATATACGCTATTACGACCAATAGAAATTTGTTGCAATAGGCAGCCAATATTTTGCAACAATATTTGTATCTAGCGCTATGTCTCACGGATGTCGCAATATCTTTCCAAATATTACCACGAATAGATATTTTGTTGAAATATCTTGTCTCTATTACAACAAAATGACTGTCTCATGCAACGTAATTTGTTTGTTGCAATATCGCTACCATGTTGCAACGACTATGTAGTTTGTTGCAGTACGACGCCTCTATTTCAACAAAGTGAGTATTTATCGCGACTAGGCTCAGTTGTGGCAATACGTGCATCCTATTAGCACAATCAGAGAGTTTGTGGTAATATTGTGTTCTATTGCAACAAAAGATAGTTGTAGCAACAAATTTGTTGCAATAGATCGAAATCCTTGTAGTGCCTCCTGATGAACAGGACCCCCATTTCGACTGTAGCGCTCCAACACAAGTCCGTTTCCTCCGTTTTACGGTACGCCACACCCCTCCCGATCAACATGACCCCGTTTTGACCGTAGGATGTTCGTTTCCTCCGTTTTGCGGTACGCCAGACCCCTCCCGATGAACATGATCCCATTTCCAGCGTGGCCGGTCGAACACAAGGCCGTTTCCTCCGTTCTGAGGTACGCCAGGCCTCGTTTCCATCGCCTGTTCCGTCCAAGACGGTTGGCTTCCGATGAACAGCACGCGTTCCGTTGCCTCCCGATGAACACGACGCATTTCGTTGCCTCCCCATGAACACGACGACAATGCAGTTTCTCCGTTTCGACCCAGCCACAACCATGTACACGAGCCCTAGCCGTACATATGCGCGAGTAGGCGTTCGAGACCCCGCCCGTATGTATGTACGTGGTCGTATTTACGTTCTTGCACCCTGGGCGCTGTACGTACGTGTACATGCTACGTGCGCGCCTCTACTACGACACGTGCGCACCTCTACTACGACACGTGCCCTTCCTTGCACGGCCACGGTTCATCGCTGCAGTCCACGGACAGACCGATCGACCAGTATGTACGTACACGTTCGCGACCAGAATGACAACGCTACGTACGCTTCGACCAGGTGGGTCCCGACTGTCATGCACTTCCTTGCGTGCGAAGATGTAGCTGGTGGGTCCCAGCAGTCAGGGGCTGAATCAGTTTTTTTGCCCGTAATATGGACAAACTTCCTTACGTACGAAGATATAGCTGGTGGGTCCCAGCAGTCAGGGGGAGAAAACATTATTTTTCAGGGTAAAAAGGATGCAGTTGCATGCATGCGTCCATGGGCGTGGTGCGTCCCCACTGTCAGCCTCTCACGTACAGTCATCTTCCGATGACTCTCAGTTGTTGACCATGTTGACCACACCGTGCCGAGCGCACCAAGGCTGGTGGACGACGACGAGGCCCCAGACTGGAACGACCTAGAGATGGGGAAGACGCGACAGTGGAGTCGCAAATGGAGAGGAGTGGGAAACTTGACTGGTTCGGGTGCGCGGCAGCACTGCCGCGGTGCCGCCCACGGGAGACAGGAGCAAGAACAGAGGTTGAAGAAGGAGCACAGCTATTGGATTAACATCCAACGGTCCAATTGCTAGAATCATTTGTTGATTAAGTTGACAAAGCCCTGCGTACACGTCCGCTTAGTAGGCCCACAAGTCAGCCACCAAATCTGACGGGTCCTAGCTGTCAACGGGAGTAATTTTTTTCACATAACAAGGTGGCACTTCATTCCGTGCGAAGATACTGCCGGTGGGTCCCAGCTGTCAGGGGGAGGAAACATTTTTTTTAGCTTAATAAGGAGGAACTTTCCTTGCGTGCGACCATGGACCTCGTGGGTTCCAGCGTCAAGCTCTCCACGTACAGTCCTCTTTCGATGACTCTCGTTTGTTGACCACGCCGCACCGAGCGCAGCGAGGCGGTGGACGACGGCGAGGCCCCGGACAGGAACGACTCGAAGATGGGAAGATGCGGCAGTGGAGTCGCAGATTGAGACAAGGAGAAGGGTTATAACTGGTTCTGGTGCGGCATAGGGCTGAAGTTGGTGGAGAATAACAGGAGGTGTGGAGGGGTGGAGGGATAGCCTGGCCGGTGGTGGGGTAGCGCTTCGCAGCGATGCATGCTAAGCAGAGCCGCTAGCCGCCGGAGGCCGGACCAGGCGGTCCCGGCGATGCTGGAGGAAGAAGACGAGAGATTGAAGGTGCATGCTAGCCATTGGATATAAATCCAATGGCTGTGGATATCATAATCATTTATTGACCAAGTTGACAACGCCCTGCGTAGGCTTCGACCTATTGGCCCACATGTCAGCCTGCAAAAATGTGGCATATATTTAACCCATGTTTTGTCCATTTGCTGAGCTGGGTGAACAAATAATTTCGCGTCAATGCGGCCCATTTATATTTTCTAAGAAATCCCAGTCCATTTGCATTTTCTTGAAATACACTAATTAGCTGGGCTCGTTCTATATATAATGTTAGGTTAGAAGGAGCAATTAATATCAAAAAATAAACCGGAGCGACACATTATATATATATATATAATTAACAAATTAGTGAGTTATTGCTCAAAATAAAAAAGAGCGCGTTATTATTACATTGGTCCTTAAAATCTTCGCAAACTTTTGTACGCAATCACCAGGATTTTCCTTGCCTGTGAGTCAAAAACAACCAGGATTTTCCTTCCCAACTTCTGTTAAACATTTACTTTTATAAGTTAATAACACGTGGGATGTTTTTATAATGTATATATAAGTCTCTATAAAATATACGATAATAGTAATAATATAAATATATATAATGTGGTTAGAAGGAAAAACATAAATTGGAGACAACATTTTTATTCTTATATATAGATAAATAGAACAGAGATCTGTGTTTTATTAAGAAAAATACATGGGGCTGCCGATCTTTAAGAAAAAGCCCATAGGCCGGTATGGTCCTCAAAAAATAAGTTGAAACCAAAATCTCCGTATGTCGTGGGCTACACATGTTAAAAAACAAAACTTAGGCCTAGCTGATACTTGTTTGCCCTCTGGAAAAAATGATACCAGCTAGATCCCCGAGTGAACTGGATTAAAGAGGGGGCTGGCGGCGCGATTGAAGAAGCACATCAGGAGCGATTTTTTTCTTCAGTGGATGGCTCTCGATGGCGTTTTTTTACTTGCCTCTGCACCATACAACTTGTATTTTTAGCCTCCCAGTCCGTGGTGGACCAGCAGCCCATTTGCTGGGCGGGTCAACCTACAGAAACCAGCACTCGATTTTTCATCAAGCCCCAAAAACAACGCTGTACTATGTTTGTTTTGAGGCCGAAAACATTACGGCAGGGGTTGAGCGGGGGAGGGGGAAAGACAGAGCAAAAAGATTAAAAAGAGCTGATGCGTCGTTGCTACCCTAACAAAGCAGGTGCAATTCTTCTCGGGAAGAAGGTGTACCGTTGACACCCACACGTCACAAATCCCACAGCAGGCATACTAACAAGTTCACACACAAATACAACAGAAAAGGTAAAATTCGTATCAAACTCAGGTTCATAGGACACGTTCATATTCATAGCCAACATTCACAATCAACTCAAAAGATTCATATATACACAAGTTCAACATCTCTATGCATCCAAATGATTGATAGATCACATGACAATATTCATAGATAACTCACAAAAAGATTCAGATATACACATGTTCAGTATGTTTATGCATCCAAATGATTGAGATCACAGCCAATATCATCCATTGGCGAACTTTAATTACCTAGGGTATAGACTGGTAAATGGTGTTCAGTCGGAGGTACTTCTTGCGAAAATTAATGCTTGTACGAGTAAACTTTCGAGTACATAAGAGACAACACAGACAATCTGAACTTTGCTTGTAGGTTTATCCTCAAATAGTGGCCTCGTGCCGAGGGAGATTTGAGCAACTTGGCCACTACTTTCATCCAACTAGTTTACTGGCTCATCTTGGTCCTGTAGCTCGCCAAAATTCTACATTGCAGACAAGAAAGGAGGCGGTTGAGAAAATGAACCACCCAAATTTTTTTGTGCAGTTCAACTGAAATGGAGCATCCCTAGCGTGCAGACTGATTAAGTGCTAGATGAATATACACGTCAACCAACTTGTCTGGAATCTTTAGACTCCATGCCATATGTGCCGATAACCAAAAGGCACAAGTTGGGACCAAAGACTGGACTACGTTTTTCTAGGCTATGCGCCAATCAATATTTTTGGCGTTCACTCTCCTAATACTTGGAGTTTGACAACTGGTTGACGCCGGTTGATACTCGAATGAATATAGGCACTTATTCTTGTCAACATCGATGCTTGTCTGAGTGAACTTTGGAGTACATAGCAGCAGGATAAGTACTTGTCCATCTAATCTTTTTGTGCAGTTCTACTGAAATCACCCAATGTAATGATTTGCCTGCGAGTTCAGGCTCCAAGTTACTCCTTTATGAAATCGGCAAACAGTAGCACAATACCAAATTACCAATACATATGACAAGCACAATAATCAGGATAAAGACCAGTACCAACATGTGTGAGGTAGCATATCAATTACTATTTCCTTTGACTGGAAGCGAAGATAAGCCAAGCGACTGACAGCAAAGGAAGAATGCAAGCCGAGATTAGCGACTGTCAGGAAAGGAAGGAAGCTGTCGAGGCAATGAAGCACCCAAAGTTTTTGTGCAGTTCCACCAAAATCGAGCATCCCTGTTGGCACATATATTGAGAGAGTGAGATTACTGTAATAGTGGGACTAGTTGATGAAACATACACTAACAAATAGAAGCACCCTCAATATCTTAATGGGTAAAGTTAGCAACATAGTAGTCTTTCTTAAAGAGAGGTATTTGTTTATTTAATCAAGGCCAATTAGCTCAACACTCAAAGCATTGCCATGTATCATAGGTTGCAAAACTTTAACGTGCAAAGATAAAGGAGTTTCTCATGACAGTAGCACGATAAAAATAGAGATGACAGAAAACTAATATGGATGAAGGCCTTAGGCCGGTACCAACCTGAGCAAAAAAGCTTCTTCATGTAGTCCCAGAAGAGATGATAAAGCACTCACTGGAATCACTCAATAGTATATATTTTTGTGCACTTCAAATGCATGGTTGAAATCACTCTTGTTTACCAGTGTTGAGATTATATCGAAAGATTATCAAGAACTTCCAGCAGAGTTACAGCACTGGCTGGGATATAGTTCACTGTATTGTCTTGTGTAGTTCCACTAATGTAGATTGGCACAACATGATCCCTGTTTTCACAAGTAGGAACAAGGTGAAACCTTCATTATCTTAGTGAGAAGGGATAGAAAGACATTAGCATATTACTCTAACATTAGCATCAAATTCATCATGGACAATAAGCAGAAGTGGAAGGGCTCCCTAGAGGATCGTCTCACATGTAAGGTAGACGTTGCCGGAGCCCTTGAGTGGCCTCGACTGAGGCCTCAGCTTCAGCAATATCACCTTGGCACTGTTTATTCTTCTTCTTCTTCTTCTTCTTCCTCTTCATGCTCTGTTTCTCTTTCTCCTCACCAGTTGGTGAAACCAAGTACATGATTGTCCTTCTATTTTAGAATTGGTTTTGTCAGTGAGGGCGTACAAGTGTACTAGTAAACAATAGCATTATTTTCTCATGGCAGTCGCAAAATAGAGATGAACACATGCATTAAATATCATTCTTACCTAAAGGAAGGTTATGGTGCCAATATGGATGATGAGGATTGGAACACAGATCTCCCTTTGTGCAGTTCCACCGAAATGAACCAATTGTTCCATTCTGACATTCCAGTTAAACAACACAAAAGTCACTTCTTTTAAGAAGTGTTTTGTGTAGTGCACCAAAAGGTCACAACAGCAACCAGGTGAAATGGATATCCGTGTTTGCACAAATAGCTACAGAGGAAACAGTCAGAGTCTCAAACAATTACAGGCAAAAACATTTGGCTAAACTTGTCATGGCTTATAACAGTGGCATGGCTTCATTTTACCAGGGGCATTAGATTAAGAACAGCTAAATATTTGGTATAAGTGCATGGGAAAGTGGGTGCACCAGCAGTCCAGCACCATGTACCTAAACCAGGGCATAAAGTGGTGATTCAGAGTTTGTTGCCCCGAGAAACAAACATCCAAAAAACATATCTGGGTTGGTCCCATTTTTGTTCACTCTAGCCACCTACTCCTATGTTTTTTTGGAAATGGAGGCATGCCCCCGGCCTCTGCATCATAATGATGCATGCAGCCATCTTATGTGTGGATAGCAAATCTAGTCCTGGTCATACCACTGTGTACATCGTTTCCCCTATATTTCCCTTTTCGACCAAGAGACCGGTTGGATGACCAGTCTGTACTACTTTCACCCCCTATCCTTCCTGTTTGTACCAAGTCCGATGCACATACTAAATTCCCCCACACTCACTTTATTTCTTGTTTGAACCAAGTACAAGATTCGACTCCATGAAGTAGCTTTACCTCTAACAATAGAAGAAAAAAAGGTGACGTTGGACCATCCGATCGAGAGGGGCTGAGAGGCAGAAAATGATGCACATGCAGCGACGTAGCGAGCTGGGGAAGTAGAGCTACGGCGGTTTCGAAGGAAGATATACCTGAAGGTCGTTGGGATGTGGATAAGTGGGCGGCGAGAGGCCAGATCCGCCCACACTAGGGTAACGACGAAGGGATCGGAGGACCTCCCGCGCCGGCGCTCGACCAGAGATAACGGTGCGGCCGGCAGTGGGTCTCCTCCGTCGCTGTCGACGACGGCCTAGATGCTGCCCCTACCCCCCTTCACCGGCGGAGGGGGATACGTCCGGATCTGTAACCAGCGGTGAGGATAGAAAGACAGTGTTTTCTGAAGGGAGAAAGACAGTGTTACCACCGCTATCTTGTTTAGATCTGGAGAGGATGAGAGTGTGTGAATAGAGCAACCCTTGCGGAGGCTCCTGTCTATATATATGTAGCGGGGTAGTTTTCCTTTTTTACTCCATCAAAACAATCGTTTAAAATTGTGTACGTGCCAGGTCGCCGTTTTTTTAGTTGTTGATTGTTTTTTGAGATAGCTACCCACTTATTCCAAAGTGGTGTTACGGTGTGCCAGGTAGCACTTTGTATCGTTCAAGTCTGGTACAAGACCCTCCATTAAATGAACAACCACCCCCTCGTAAAAATTGTGAACAAGCCCACGGCTAAAATTATCGGAAACGTGGGCTGCCCCAACATGCATTATTATTTATATTTTCTACTCCCTCCGTTCCTAAATATAAGTCTTTTTAGACATTTCAAATGGACTACAACATACAGATGTATGTAGACATATTTTAAAGTATGGATTCGTTCATTTTGCTCCGTATGTAGTCACTTGTTAGAATCTCTAAAAAGACTTATATTTGGGAACGGATGGAGTATGTGGGAGTATCCTCAAAACAAAATGTGAGAGTACAATATTTATTGGGCCCCTTTGTAATTGGTGCTAAATTTTGACCAAAGATTTAACTGACAAAATGTTAGTGCATGTTAACAAAAATTATATCGTTTGATTCGTATTTGAACATACTTTTCAATGATGTAGGGGCTGTTTGGTTTCCAGCCACATATTACCACACTTTTCCACACCTCACCTTAGGAAAATTTGACCAAGTTAGGTGGGTGTTTGGTTCTAGCCACACCTAAGACAAGAATTTTTCTATTAGCAGTGAACCCCACATGTCATAGACACAAAAAGTGTGGCAAGATTCCCTTAGGCAAGCCAAAGTGGGTCTAACAATTTGAGCAACTCAAGTTAGGCAAGTGTGGCAAAAATAATGTGGCAACATAAGACAAACATAGTCACAATCCAAACAGCCCCGTAATATTTTGTGACATGCATGAACATTTGGTTAGTTAAATTTATAGTAAAAATTTGGCAAGGTGCATCAAATCAACACATGCAAGTATCAAAAGGAAAGTCACGGCATGCATGCATGCGTTGTACTCCCTCCGTTTCCAAATATAAGTCTTTTTAGAGATTGCAACAAGTGACTACATACGAAGCAAAATGAGTGAATCTACACTCTAAAATATGTCTACATACATCTGTATGTTGTAGTCCATTTGAAATGTCTAAAAAGACTTATATTTAGGAACGGAGGGAGTAACTAGTGGATTGGTAAACGCAAATTATTGAAATATATCGAGTGCAGTGCTTTGATGTGTCGCGTCAACTCATACAAGACCGAGAAGTTTGATTACTACAATGCCCTTTCGCCTTTACCGCACCTGCCTTTGGCTGCATGATAGGTGGGCCACCCACCTGTTGGGCCCACCTGTCATAGACGCAAAGGCAGGAGCAGTAAGTCAATGAAGCTGCGTCCCTCCCTCGCCCATGAGCATGGTGGCTGGCAGGACTAGGAGAAGCTTTCGTTCGCTACATGCTCTCCCTCCCGCACGCGGTGGACATGCAGCAGTTCAATTGGTGTCAGATGGCGAGAAGCATACTGTAGTACTCCTCCACTGCAGTAGTACTCCATCATTGTTCGACTTCCCGAAGAGGCGAAGAGCCCAGCGCAGCCCGGACGCTCGTGTGTCAGTTTCTTGTGTAGAGTAGTCTAGGATAGTGTGTACCATGCGTGTAAGCTTAAAATCGTTGGGGTCGGCTCCATGCTTTTTTTGATTAAAATTCTGGCCCTACCTGTCATCCTGGTGATTCTAGTTTGCACGCTCATCTGGTCAAGATAGGAATATATATTTTAATTTGTGGTGGGTAAATGTTAGAGGTTGCAGCAAATGGAGTATTGTACACTGCGGGTCTTTCAGCCAAGTTTAGAGGCAACCATGTGGGGCCAGTGCTATGATGTGTCGCGTCAACTCATACAACGAGGAGAAGCTTGATTTTACTACTACAGGCCTTCTCCCTCGCCCATGCGCGCGGTGGCTATCCCTCCCGCACGCGGTGGACGGACATGCAACACTGGATTTGATACTGCAGAAGTAGTAGTAACATCATTGTTCGTCTTCTCGAAGAGGTGATACGTCTCCAATGTATCTATAATTTTTGATTGTTCCATGCTATATTATATTCTGTTTTGGATGATTAATGGGCTTTATTATACACTTTTATATTATTTTTGGGACTAACCTATTAACCGGAGGCCCAGCCCAAATTGCTGTTTTTTGCCTATTCATAGAAAAAGAATATCAAACGGAATGAAACCTTCAGGTTTTGGATGATTAATGGGCTTTATTAGACACTTTTATATTATTTTTGGGACTAGCCTATTAACCGGAGGCCCAGCCCAAATTGCTGTTTTTTGCCTATTCACAGAAAAAGAATATCAAACGGAGTCCAAACGGAATGAAACCTTCAGGAACATGATTTTTGGAACAAACGTGATCCAGAGGACTTGGAGTGGACGTCAAGCAACATACGAGGAAGCCACGAGGTAGGGGGCGCGCCTACCCCCCCAAGGCGCGCCCTCCACCCTCGTGGGCCCCTCGTGGCTCCACCGACCTACTTCTTCCTCCTATATATACCTACGTACCCCCAAACCATCAGAAGCGCCCACGAAAACCTAATTCCACCGCCGCAACCTTCTGTACCCGTGAGATCCCATCTTGGGGCCTTTTCCGGTGTCCCGCCGAAGGGGGCATTGATCACAGAGGGCTTCTACATCAACACCATAGCCTCTCTGATGATGTGTGAGTAGTTTACCTCAGACCTTCGGGTCCATAATTATTAGCTAGATGGCTTCTTCTCTCTCTTCGGATCTCAATACAAAGTTCTCCTCGATTCTCTTGGAGATCTATTTGATGTAACTCTTCTTTTGCAGTGTGTTTGTCGAGATCCGATGAATTGTGGGTTTATGATCAAGATTATCTATGAACAATATTTGCATCTTCTCTGAATTCTTTTATGTATGATTGGTTATCTTTGCAAGTCTCTTCGAATTATCAGTTTGGTTTGGCCTACTAGATTGATCTTTCTTGCAATGGGAGAAGTGCTTAGCTTTGGGTTCAATCTTGCGGTGTCCTTTCCCAGTGACAGCAGGGGCAGCAAGGCACGTATTGTATTGTTGCCATCGAGGATAAAAAGATGGGGTTTATATCATATTGCATGAGTTTATCCCTCTATATCATGTCATCTTGCTTAAAGTGTTACTCTGTTCTTATGAACTTAATACTCTAGATGCATGCTAGATAGCGGTCGATGTGTGGAGTAATAGTAGTAGATGCAGAATCGTTCCGGTCTACTTGTCACGGACGTGATGCCTATATACATGATCATACCTAGATATTCTCATAACTATGCTCAATTCTATCAATTTCTCGACAGTAATTCGTTTACCCACCGTAATACTTATGCTCTTGAGAGAAGCCACTAGTGAAACCTATGACCCCCGGGTCTATTTTCCATCATATTAATCTTCCAACACCTAGCTATTTCTATTGCCGTTTATTTTACTTTGTATCTTTATTTCTCTTTATCATAAAAATACCAAAAATATTATCTTATCATATCTATCAGATCTTGCTACGTCTTGAGCTTGCGTTGGGTTTCCTTGAAGAGGAAAGGGTGATGCAGCATAGTAGCGTAAGTATTTCCCTCAGTTTTTGAGAACCAAGATATCAATCTAGTAGGAAGTTCCTTCAAAGTCCCACGCACCTACACAAACAAACAAAGAACTCGCAACCAACGCAATAAAGGGGTTGTCAATCCCTTCACGGCCACTTGCGAAAGTGAGATCTGATAGAGATAATATGGTAAGATAAATATATTTTTGGTATTTTATAATACAGATGCAAAAAGGTAAAGATGCAAATAAAAGTAGATTGAAAGCTTATATGATAAAAGATAGACCCGGGGGGCATAGGTTTCACTAGTGGCTTCTCTCAAGATAGCATAAGTATTACGGTGGGTGAACAAATTACTGTCGAGCAATTGATAGAAAAGCGAATAATTATGAGATTATCTAGGCATGATCATGTATATAGGCATCACGTCCGTGAAAAGTAGACCGACTCCTACCTGCATCTACTACTATTACTCCACACATCGACCGCTATCCAGCATGCATCTAGAGTTTTAAGTTCATAAAGAACAGAGTAACGCATTAAGAAAGATGACATGATGTAGAGGGATAAACTCATGCAATCTGATATAGACCCCATCGTTTTATCCTCGATGGCAACAATACAATACGTGCCTTGCAACCCTTTCTGTCACTGGGTAAGGACACCGCAAGATTGAACCCAAAGCTAAGCACTTCTCCCATGGCAAGAAAGATCAATCTAGTAGGCCAAACCAAACTGATAATTCGAAGAGACTTGCAAAGATAACTCAATCATACATAAAAGAATTCAGAAGAGATTCAAATATTTCTCATAGATAAACTTGATCATAAACCCACAATTCATCGGATCTCGACAAACACACCGCAAAAAGAGTTTACATCGAATAGATCTCCATGAGAGAGGGGGAGAACATTGTATCGAGATCCAAAAAGAGAGAAGATGCCATCTAGCTAATAACTATGGACCCGAAGGTCTGTGGTAAACTACTCACAACTCATCGGAAGGGCTATGGTGTTGATGTAGAAGCCCTCCGTGATCGATTCCCCCTCCGGCGGAGCGCCGACGAAGGCTCCAAGATGGGATCTCGCGGATACAGAAGGTTACGGCGGTGGAAATTGTTTTTCGGTGGCTCCCTCGATGGTCTCGGGGTACGTAGGTATATATAGGAGGAAGAAGTAGGCCGGTGGCCGCTTGTGGGGCCCAGGAGACAGGGGGGCGCACCCACCAGGGAAGGGCGCACCCTCCACCCTCCTGGCCTCCTTGATCGCTTCTTGACGTGCACTCCAAGTCCTCAGGATCACGTTCGTTCCAAAAATCACGTTCCTGAAGGTTTTATTCCGTTTGGACTCCGTTTGATATTCCTTTTCTTCGAAATACTGAAATAGGCAAAAAACAGCAACACGGGCTGGGCCTCCGGTTAGTAGGTTAGTCCCAAAAATGATATAAATGTGTAAAATAAAGCCCATAAACATCCAAAAGGGGTAATATAATAGCATGGAACAATCAAAAATTATAGATATGTTGGAGACGTATCAAGCATCCCCAAGCTTAATTCCTGCTCGTCCTCGAGTAGGTAAATGGTAAAAACAGAATTTTTGATGTGGAATGCTACCTAGCATATTTCTCAATGTAATTTTCTTTATTGTGGCATGAATGTTCAGATCCAAATGATTCAAAATAAAAGTTCATATTGACATAAGAAATAATAATACTTCAAGCATACTAATAAAAGTAATCATGTCTTCTCAAAATAGCATGGCTAAAGAAAGTTATCCTACAAAACCATATAGTCTGGCTAAACTCTATCTTCATCACACAAAGTATTTAATCATGCACAACCCCGTTGACAAGCCAAGCAATTGTTTCATACTTTAGTAATCTCAAACTTTTTCAATCTTTCACGCAATACATGAGCGTGAGCCATGGACATAGCACTTATGTGGAATAGAATTGTGGTTGTGGAGAAGACAAAAAGGAGGAAGATAGTCTCACATCAACTAGGCGTATCAACGGGCTATGGAGATGCCCATTAATAGATATCAATGTGAGTGAGTAGGGATTGCCATGCAACGGATGCACTAGAGCTATAAATATATGAAACCTCAACAAAAGAAACTAAGTGGGTGTGCATCCAACTCGCTTGCTCACGAAGACCTAGGGCATTTTGAGGAAGCCCATCATTGGAATATACAAGCCAAGTTCTATAATGAAAATTCCCACTAGTATATGAAAGTGACAACATAGGAGACTCTCTATCATGAAGATCATGGTGCTACTTTGAAGCACAAGTGTGGTAAAAAGGATAGTAGCATTGTCCCTTCTCTCTTTTGTCTCATTTTTTTTGTGGGCTTCTTTGGCCTCTTTTTTTATTAAGTCCGGAATCTCATCCCGACTTGTGGGGGAATCATAGTCTCCATCATCCTTTCCTCACTGGGACAATGCTCTAATAATGAAGATCATCACACTTTTATTTATTTACAACTCAATACTTAGAACAAGATATGACTCTATATGAATGCCTCCGGCGGTGTACCGGGATATGCAATGAATCAAGAGTGACATGTATGAAATTATGAAGGTGGCTTTGCCACTAATACGATGCCAACTACATGATCATGCAAAGAGCAATATGACAATGATGATGCGTGTCATATGAACGGAACGGTGGAAAGTTGCATGGAAATATATCTCGGAATGGCTATGGAAATGCCATAATAGGTAGGTATGGTGGCTGTTTTGAGGAAGGTATATGGTGGGTGTATGGTACCGGCGAAAGTTGCACGGCACAAGAGAGGCTAGCAATGGTGGAAGGGTGAGAGTGCGTATAATCCATGGACTCATCATTAGTCAAAAGAACTCATATACTTATTGCAAAAAATCTACAAGTCATCAAAAACCAAGCACTACGCGCATGCTCCTAGGGGGATAGATTGGTAGGAAAAGACCATTGCTCGTCCCCGACCGCCACTCATAAGGAAGACAATCAATCAATAAATCGTGCTCCGACTTCATCACAAAGCGATTCACCATACGTGCATGCTACGGGAATCACAAACTTCAACACAAGTATTCTTTAAATTCATAATTACCCAACTAGCATGACTCTAATATCACTACCTCCATATCTCAAAACAATTATCAAGTATCAAATTGATCATAGCATCCAATTCACTTTCTATGATAGTTTTTATTATACCCAACTTGGATGCCTACCATTCTAGGACCAATTTTATAACCATAGAAAATACCATGATGTTCTAAGAGACTCTAAAAATAATATAAGTGAAGCATGAGAGACTAGCAATTTCTAAAAAATTAATCCACCGCCGTGCTCTAAAAGATATAAGTGAAGCACTAGAGCAAAAACTATTTAGCTCAAAAGATATAAGTGAAGCTCATAGACTATTCTAATAAATTATAATCAAGTGGGCTTCTCCCAAAAGGTGTACAGCAAGGATGATTGTGGCAAACTAAAAAGCAAAGACTAATATCATACAAGACGCTCCAAGCAAAACACATATCATGTGGTGAATAAAAATATAGCTCCAAGTAAAGTTACCGATAAACGAAGACGAAAGAGGGGATGCCTTCCTGGGGCATCCCCAAGCTTAGGCTTTTGGCTATTCTTGGATATCTTGGGGTGCCTTGGGCATCCCCAAGCTTAGGCTCTTGCCACTCCTTATTCCATAGTTCATCAAATCTTTACCCAAAACTTGAAAACTTCACAACACAAAACTCAACAGAAAACTCGTGAGCTCCGTTAGCGAAAGAAAAACAAAACACATAAGGTACTGTAATGAACTCATTATTTATTTATATTGGTGTTAAACCTACTGTATTCCAACTTCTCTATGGTTTATAAACTATTTTACTAGCCATGGATGCATCAAAATAAGCAAACAACACTCGAAAAACAGAATCTGTCAAAAACAGAACAGTCTGTAGTAATCTGTAACTAACGCAAACCTCTGGAACTCAAAAAATTCTACCAAAATAGGACGACCTAGATAATTTGTTTATTGATCTACTTCAATTGGAATCAGCATTTTATCACGTTCTGGTGATTTTAAACAATTGTTTTGGTGAACAGAAAGTTTCTGGAATTTTCAGCAAGATCAAATATTCATCATCCAAGAAAATCCTATAGGTTCTACTTGGCACAAACACTAATTAAAACATAAAAACACATATAAACAGAAGGTAGATGATAAATTTATTACTAAACATAACCAAAAACAAAAACACAAATAAAATTGGGTTGCCTCCCAACTAGCGCTATCGTTTAACGCCCCTAGCTAGGCATAAAAGCGAAGATAAATCTAAGTAGTGCCATCTTTGGCACCCAATTCATAAGTAGCTCACATGATAGATTCATAAGGTAATTTAACTTAATTTCTTGGAAAGTGTTCCATGCCTTTCCTTAATGGAAATTGGAACCTAATATTCCCTTCCTTCATATCAATAATCGCGCCAATCGTTCTAAGGAAAGGTCTACCAAGAATAATAGGGCAAGAAAGATTGCAATCTATATCAAGAACGATAAAATCTGCGGGCACCAAATTTCTATTTGCAATAATGAGAACATCATTTATCCTTCCCATTGGCTTTTTAATGGTGGAATCCGCAAGGTGCAAATTTAAAGGCAATCATCAAGATCATGGAAACCTAGAATATCACATACAGTTTTCGGAATCGTGGAAACACTAGCACCCAAATCACACAAAGCAAAACACTCATGATCTTTAATTTTAATATTTATAGTAGGTTCCCACTCATCATTAAGTTTTCTAGGTATATGTCGTGGAATTGTCACGGCAGGTGTCCTCATGCAAGGACTTAGTTGTGGAGCCATCGCAGCTAGGAAGCTTAAAGGGGTTAAACGGGACAAAGGACACGAAGGTTATACTGGTTCGGCCCTTACGGTGAAGGTAAAAGCCTACTCCAGTTGAGGTGGAATTACTTGGGGTTTCGATGACCAGGGAGCTAAACCACTATGCCTGGTTATCGATCTGATGTTCCTTGTCCTGAACCGCCGCCGGGTCGTCCCTTTATATAGAAAGGTTAACGCCCATCGGCTCTCATAGTCCCGGCCGGCTCATAAACTGTGTCCGGCTTGGACTCTTAACTATTCTTGCCTTACACTACAAGTCATGCCACAACGGCGGTTTACCACTACGGGCCTTAAGTCGCCTCTGGGCCTTAGACCTATTACTAAACCGCCATCCTTAACCTGTCCTTGGGCTTCTGAATGAAGAGCTGTCGCAACGTAACCCGGCCCATCTTGGGCGGGTTACACCAGTAGCTATATCCTCAACATTAGGCCCCAGATTGATTTGAACCGGTTCATGTCAATCTTCAATACCTTAAGAAAAAATCTTCTGGCTTCTGTTTGCGCAAAGGTTATAACCCGCCATGGCGTCATCTTCTGGATTCTTGGTAACCTGCCGTGACGTCATCCGCCATTAATGCACGTTCTGTCCAACGTATCTCAACGGATCCTTATCTTAATAACTATCCTGAAAATCGAGGCGCCTCTGCAGCTGGATAATCATGTCTTCAGCCTCCTCGTTTCTCGCGCCCACTCATCAGTCGTCCCTTATAAATAGGCTCGACCGGGTCCTCTCTCACTCTTCCCTTTCCATCGTCTTCCTCCTCTCAACGCCCCAGAACCCAAGCTCCGCCGCCGCCGCCGCGCCTCTCGTCTTCCTCAGCAGTGAACCTGCAACCGTAAGTCTTCTTCTTCTCGAACGTCAGATCCGCATTAGGGTTTCGCACTTTCTCCGTGTTCTTTGTAGTTCATCTCGGTTCCTTCATAGTTCTTCCACCGTGATTTCTTTTGATTCGAAAAACAGTACAGACCTCCTGCGGTAGTTGTTTCGCACCCATTTTCAACACTAGTAGACCCCTTTTACTTGCAAAAAGACCTCACTGGAGCTTATGAGCTTCTCTATACCAGTTTTTAGGTCTAGAAAATTTTCTTTTCTTGACGACCGTTTGATCCAAAATAATCACTGCAATCTGTGAAACTTTTTTGTGCAACACTTAGGCAAAAATTGCATCTGTTGGCTATGGCGGCTCATAATAGATTCAAATAACTTAATTTCTCATGATATCCATAGCGGCTTAAATAATCTGACACAATTAGCCATATATCATTAGGACCCTTCGTAAGCCGCCACCTTAAATACTAAACTGAAACTTTCCTCCGGCTTAAATTTGAACCGGAAATTTTATTTTGTCATAGGCTTCCATCCTTCACAATGCCGCCCAAGGCTCCCAAGGCGCCCATTACATGCAACTGGGTTAGATCTAACGTCACCGATAGCACCTTAGCTGACTTCGTGAAAACGGGTCACCTGCCCAAGAAAGAGGTCATGTCATATCATGCTCCTGACCCGTCTGAAGAGAGACCTCAACCCAAGGACGGAGAGGTTGTCATATTTGCTGATCACATGAGCCGGGGCTTTGCTCCTCCCGGCTCAAAATTCTTCAGAGATGTCCTGCACTTTTTCGACCTGCGACCTCAAGACATTGGACCCAATTCCGTGTCAAACATTTGTAACTTCCAAGTGTTCTGTGAGGTGTACCTTGGAGAAGAGCCCAGCTTGCTACTCTTTAGAGAGTTATTCTATCTGAACCGCCAAAATGAATGTGCCAATGGGCCCAGCCTGGAGCTCGGTGGAATCTCAATCCAACGACGGAGAGATTGTCTCTTTCCTTATGCTGAGCCGCCAAGCCACCCGAAAGACTGGAACCAGACATGGTTCTACTGCCAAGACACTTCTCCGGCTGATGAGAATTCTCTGCCTGGCTTTCGAGCCCTACGTCTGGAATCAAATCATCCCTTGCCAGATAAACTATCTCAAGCTGAACGTCAGCCACTTACTCCCACCATTAACAAGATTAGAGCTCTTCTGGGGAACGGCCTGAATGGCATTGATCTGGTCCGGGTCTGGATTGCCTGGCGGGTGATTCCTTTAAGCCGCCGCCCCGGCTTAATGTGCGATTACACGGGCCGAAAGGATGATCCTCTTCGGCACAGTCCCGACGACTTACCTGAGGACGTCATTGATGACATGACCAAGTCTCTTCTGAACGAGAGCCTGGCAGATTTTGGGAGAACAGGCTTAAGTCCTTTCTGCAAGGCTAACCTGGCCCCAGCGGTAAACTATTGACCTGAACACCTCACCTTCTATTTTAACGATTTCGTCTTAACTTCAAAAACCTTTGTTGTATTTTACAGGCTAATGATAAATTCTGGAAGGTCAAGTATGACCATGAAGCTACCAAGAAAGCCAGAAAGGTTAAGAAGGCCACCAGGAAAGCCGCTCCCCGTAAGAAGGGGAGTAAACCTAGCGCCTCGGACCTGCTTCACCTGGAAGACACCTCCGAGTCAGAGGTAGCCCTTGACTCTTTAGGCTCCTTTTTTAATCATCTTATTGACATGGATTATCAGCAGGAGGACACCAGAGCGAGTCATGAAGTGATTGAAGAGGTAACTATAATTTCCTTCGACTCCGAGCCTTTGCCAAGACAGAAAGTCCGAAGAGTAACCCGGAAAGTAAGATTTTCACATCCTTTAGCTTATCAAGATCCTCAATTTATTTTGAAGTGACAGATTTATGAGAGTCGGAGGCAGACCCGGACTAGCAAGGATGCAGACCTCTCCTCCGGCTTACCCAAAGCATCAAGGAAGCGTCGGACTGAGGTTATCTCCGACTTATATCCTTTTCATCCTTTGGCGGGCGTCACTCGTCAACCACTCAATTCTTCTGATTCAAACTACCAGGGAACTTCACCTTCCTCAGGCGACTCCATGCAGTCTAGCTTGCCGGCTTTCAAAACCGCACCCGGGTAATGATGATCAGCTTATTTTGTGCTTATCTTACTCATGTTTTTGCACTAACCCTTTGACTTTCAGTGTACAAGTAAAGCCCAGCAAGAGGGCGAAGAAAAATAAGCCGGCCGAAGAGCCGGTCCTGACTGAAATTGATGCTTCTGCTCATGAGCCGCCGTCTGCACCAGCTCCTGAAGCCGCCACTGCTCCATCTGATGAACAAGTTATGGAAGGTTCTGATAACCCGGAGATCCCCAGCCCGGCTCATCCAGATGATCCGGACGTTGTAATCACCCGGACCGAGTTTGTCGAACCGGGAAGACCCACCGTGTTGGCTAGGTGCTCTGCCAAGGAAGAACTTCTGGAACGCCGCAGGGCCAGGCTGGACATCACTGATTATGCTCATCTGAGCATTGGAGATATTGTCTCTGGCTATATTAATCAAGTGCACAACAGCCGGGACCTGGAAATTGATATGGTGAAGCAAATACATCAAAAGTCTGAGGTATGACTCTCTTGCTTACTCCATAGTTATCCTTACCATGCCAGCCCCCAAGTCTATTACTTATGATGAAATATGTTGTAGACTTAATGCCGGCTTAGTAATCACTGCAAGAAAACCGGCTTATCTGGTAACACTCGAGGGCCGGTTTAAACAACATAGTTGAACCGGTCCTTACCTTGTTTTAATCAAGTAGTTGAGCAGCTTTACGCATTAGCCCCCAAGTGCCAAGCACATTTGCCTACAAAGTGCTTGGGACTTATTTTCATGAACCGGCACTGTAAATAGAGCTCTTCAGCATACATTAGCCCCCAAGTGCCAAGTGTCTTTGCTTGCAAAGTGCTTGGGACTTAATGTTGCATTATAATCACCCTAACTGTAACCCGGAATTTGTACAGGCCGTCTGTAAGAAATTTGAATCGGAAATCTCCGATCTAAAGAACCGCCTGAAGACTCAGGAAAGTGAAACCCAAAAGGCCAACTCCAAATTTGAATTCAGTGTATCTGCACAAGAGAAACTGAAGAAGAAGTTTGAAGCAGAAAGAAAAGCCTGGGCGGATGAAAAAACTGCTTTGCTCAACCGGGCCGAACAAGCGGAGGCCACTCTTACTGAAAGAACCGCCGAGCTATCCGGCTTAAAACGCCATGTATCTCAGATGGTCTCCGCAATCTTTGGTAAGTTACTCTATAAGTTTCTAGCTAGTTTACATCATTCATTTCCCATAAGTATCTCTATTGCCATCAGCTCACCTGACTTTGTAATCCAGGTCCCAGGAGTTCCAATCTCAACCAGAACATGCTGACCAAACTGAAGGCGCTTTATACCTTGGTAGAGCAACTTTATACCGGGTCACAACGTGCCTTAGCCGTTGTGGCTCTGTCAAACGAAGTTCCCACTCATCTGGCGGATGTACTCAGGCGGCTTGCCGTGCTTCCTCAACGCTTCCAAGAATTAAGATGTGCTTCTGCAAGAGCCGGAGCCATAGCCGCTCTAAGCCGGGCCAAGGCGTTTCTACCGGAGCTAGACCCGGCCGACATCGCCCTTGGATATCCTAGCTTGAAGGAAGATGGCACTCCCTTTGACCAGAAGGACTTCGCCGCTTGCGTGAAGAGCGTACGCCCTGTGGCCACTTTGATTGGTAATGACACAGACCTTACCAAATATCAACCGGGCTATGACGCGGAGAATCAGAGGATCCCAACACCTCGTTATGAAGCAGTCAGCCTGATTCCTCCGACTCGTAAGCATACCTTCGCCCCTGAAGTTGACCCGGCCGGGTTAATTGATAATGAAGCTCAATTTGAAGCCTTGAGTGGCATTGACTGGAAATCATCAACCTTCCAGGACATGGAAACAGCCGGAGGAGCGGAGAGGGATGAACCGGAAGCTTCAGCCCAATAGCACCTTTGATCTCTTAGCGGCTCATGGTTATGTCTTAAAAACAATGCCTCACCTTTTAGACTCGGGGAGTCATGTAATAGAGTAGGATAAGCACTTAATTTTGCCGTGCCATCGTGCACGTGTGTAGCGCTCAATACTGTTTAAGCCGCTCTTTTATATTCTTCCGGGTTATGTTTGATCCTCTGCTTTCCTTAAGTTTAAAGAGCTGTCTTTAATTGTCCTGCATCGAAAACAAATCACAAGTCCCTAGGCGGCTCACCGCATGGAGAGTCATATATCGTACATATAGCCCGAAATATGAATCAAAGTCATAATAAACCGGTTCTCAATTATATCTTTGAGATAACCATAACAGCATACCTACTAGCCTTCAAGTATACTTCCGGTTTATGTAACCCGAATAATGAGGTTAAGAACTCAACTCCGGTTCACCAGCACATATAATGCTTATTATGTGCTATCAACGTTATTAATCAAGGTTAAGCTGGTGGAATAAGAACCACCCTTGAACACTTTTGATATGATCAAAAGAACTTGTTTGCAACAAAGAGATCTCAAAAATTTAGAGGCCTCTGATTCGAATACGACCAGAGAACCGTCCCAAAGGGGTCAAGCTAAGATTCGAATGCGATCATATAGCCCCTAGTGGCTGTGGCGTTGCCGATCAAGAGGGTACCGACAGCTATGTTCTCTTTGGTTCGAATACGACCTATGTTTGAACAGGAAGCCCCCAAATGACCTTAAGAGTTGTTTAACGACGCTGATTCGAATACGATCCACGTCGGTTCCCGAAGGGGTTTGAGCTATGATTCAAATATGATCAAGAAACTCCCCAATGAGCTCGGCAATATGCCAATCAAGTGGGCATCGACAACTATGTTCTCTTTGGTTCGAATACGACCTATGTTTGAACAGGAAGCCCCCAAATGATCATATTTTTAACGGCTTGATTTGAATACAATCATAAGCCGGATCAAACTCCAAGTGACCATGTAATATTACAATGAAAACAACAATGACACATTTACCTTTGGAGGGAAAAAAGGACAGAGGTCCTGCTTTATTATTTATCATAATATATACATGGCTATAGAAATATGTACATTATGAGAGCCGGTGGCTCAAGTGTAATAAGGCCGAAGCTGAGCTATATTCCACGGACGGCGGGTCTCCTCCTCCGACTTACGTGAATCTTTGTGCTCTCGAACATCGATGAGGTAGTATGACCCGTTGTGCAAGTTCTTGCTGACCACAAAGGGCCCTTCCCAAGGTGGGGATAGCTTGTGTGCATCTGTTTGATCCTGGATGAGCCGGAGCACCAAATCACCTTCCTGAAAGGTCCTGGACTTAACCCGATGGCTGTGATAGCGGCGCAGGTCTTGTTGGTAAATCGCCGAGCGAGCTGCTGCTACGTCACGTTGTTCGTCCAACAAGTCAAGAGCATCTTGACGCGCCTGCTCATTATCCGCCTCGACATAAGCCGCCACTCGAGGCGAGTCATGACGGATGTCGCTACGGAGGACCGCCTCAGCTCCGTAAACCATGAAGAAAGGCGTGTAACCCGTAGACCTGTTAGGAGTAGTATTGATGCTCCATAATACAGAAGGTAACTCCTCCACCCAACAACCCGGCGTCCGTTGCAAAGGGACCAAAAGCCGGGGCTTGATGCCCTTCAAGATTTCCTGATTGGCTCTCTCAGCTTGACCATTGGATTGAGGGTGAGCCACTGATGAAACATCAAGCCGAATATGCTCTCGTTGACAAAAATCCGCCATGGCGCCTTTAGATAGATTGGTAGCATTGTCAGTTATAATGCTGTGTGGAAAACCAAAGTGAAATATCACCTTTTTCATGAACTGAACCGCCGTGGCTGCGTCACACTTACTAACTGGCTCTGCCTCAACCCACTTTGTGAAATTGTCAACCGCCACCAAGAGATGGGTCTTCTTATCGTTGGACCTTTTGAAACGCCCAACCATATCAAGCCCCCAGACTGTTGGAAATATGCCCTAGAGGCAATAATAAATTGGTTATTTATTATATTTCCTTGTTCATGATAATCGTTTATTATCCATGCTAGAATTGTATTGATAGGAAACTCAGATACATGTGTGGATACATAGACAACACCATGTCCCTAGTAAGCCTCTAGTTGACTAGCTCGTTGATCAATAGATGGTTACGGTTTCCTGACCATGGACATTGGATGTCGTTGATAACGGGATCACATCATTAGGAGAATGATGTGATGGACAAGACCCAATCCTAAGCCTAGCACAAGATCGTGTAGTTCGTTTGCTAAGACCTTTTCTAATGTCAAGTATCAGTTCCTTAGACCATGAGATTGTGCAACTCCCGGATACCGTAGGAATGCTTTGGGTGTACCAAACATCACAACGTAACTGGGTGGCTATAAAGGTGCACTACAGGTATCTCCGAAAGTGTCTGTTGGGTTGGCACGAATCGAGACTGGGATTTGTCACTCCGTGTAAACGAAGAGGTATCTCTGGGCCCACTCGGTAGGACATCATCATAATGTGCACAATGTGACCAAGGAGTTGATCACGGGATGATGTGTTACGGAACGAGTAAAGAGACTTGCCGGTAACGAGATTGAACAAGGTATCGGGATACCGACGATCGAATCTCGGGCAAGTAACATACCGATAGACAAAGGGAATTGTATACGGGATTGATTGAATCCCCGACATCGTGGTTCATCCGATGAGATCATCGTGGAACATGTGGGATCCAACATGGGTATCCAGATCCCGCTGTTGGTTATTGGCCGGAGAACGTCTCGGTCATGTCTGCATGGTTCCCGAACCCGTAGGGTCTACACACTTAAGGTTCGATGACACTAGGGTTATAGGGAATAGATATACGTGGTTACCGAATGTTGTTCGGAGTCCCGGATGAGATCCCGGACATCACGAGGAGTTCCGGAATGGTCCGGAGGTAAAGATTTATATATGGGAAGTCCTGTTTTGGTCACTGGAAAAGTTTCGGGCGTCACCGGTAATGTACCGGGACCACCGGAGGGTTCCGGGGGTCCACCGGAAGGGGCCACAAGCCCCGGAGGGCCCTATGGGCTGTATGTGGAGAGGGACCAGCCCCTTAGTGGGCTGGGCGCCTTCCCTCCCAGGGCCCATGCGCCTGGGGGTTTGGGGGAACCCTAAGGGGAGGCGCCCCCCTTGCCTTGGGGGGCAAGGCAACCCCCCTGGCCGCCGCCCCCTCCTCAGATTGGATCTGAGGGGGCCGGCCCCCCTCTCCCTTGCCCCCATATATATGTGGGGGTGGGAGGGCAGCAGCAACCAAAGTTCTAGCGCAGCCCTTCCCCCTCTTCCATGTCCTCCTCCTCTCCCGCGGTGCTTGGCGAAGCCCTGCAGGATTGCCACGCTCCTCCATCACCACCACGCTGTCGTGCTGCTGCTGGACGGAGTCTTCCCCAACCTCTCCCTCTCTCCTTGCTGGATCAAGGCATGGGAGACGTCACCGGGCTGCACGTGTGTTGAACGCGGAGGCGCCATGGTTCGGAATCAACCGCGATCTGAATCGCCACGAGTACGACTCCTTCATCCGCGTTCTTGCAATGCTTCTGCATCACGATCTACAAGGGTATGTAGATGCACTCCCCTTCCCCTCGTTGCTAGATTACTCCATAGATTGATCTTGGTGATGCGTAGAAAAATTTGAATTTCTGCTACGTTCCCCAACAGTGGCATCATGAGCTAGGTCTATGCGTAGTTTCTATGCACGAGTAGAACACAAAGTAGTTGTGGGCGTCGATTTTGTCAATTTACTTGCCGTTACTAGTCTTATCTTGATTTGGTGGCATCATGGGATGAAGCGGCCCGGACCGACCTTACACGTACACTTACGTGAGACAGGTTCCACCGACTGACATGCACTAGTTGCATAAGGTGGCTAGCGGGTGTCTGTCTCTCCCACTTTAGTCGGATCGGATTCGATGAAAAGGGTCCTTATGAAGGGTAAATAGAAATTGGCATATCACGTTGTGGCTTTTGCGTAGGTAAGAAACGTTCTTGCTAGAATCCCATAGCAGCCACGTAAAACATGCAACAACAATTAGAGGACGTCTAACTTGTTTTTGCAGGGTATGCTATGTGATGTGATATGGCCAAAAGGATGTGATGAATGATATATGTGATGTATGAGATTGATCATGTTCTTGTAATAGGAATCACGACTTGCATGTCGATGAGTATGACAACCGGCAGGAGCCATAGGAGTTGTCTTAATTTATTGTATGAACTGCGTGTCAATGAAAACGCCATGTAATTACTTTACTTTATTGCTAACCGTTAGCCATAGTAGTAGAAGTAATAGTTGGCGAGACAACTTCATGAAGACACAATGATGGAGATCATGGTGTCATGCCGGTGACGAAGGTGATCATGCCGCGCCTCGAATATGGAGATCAAAAGGCGCAAGATGATATTGGCCATATCATGTCACTTTATGATTTGCATGTGATGTTTGTCATGTTTACATCTTATTTGCTTAGAATGACGGTAGCATAAATAAGATGATCCCTCACTAAAATTTCAAGAGACGTGTCCCCCCTAACTGTGCACCGTTGCGAAGGTTCGTTGTTTCGAAGCACCACGTGATGATCGGGTGTGATAGATTCTAACGTTCGAATACAACGGGTGTTGACGAGCCTAGCATGTACAGACATGGCCTCGGAACACATGCGAAACACTTAGGTTGACTTGACGAGCCTAGCATGTACAGACGTGGCCTCGGAACACAAGAGATCGAAAGGTCGAACATGAGTCGTATAGTAGATGCGATCAACATGGAGATGTTCACCGATGATGACTAGTCGGTCTCACGTGATGATCGGACACGGCCTAGTTTGACTCGGATCATGTATCACTTAGATGACTAGAGGGATGTCTATCTGAGTGGGAGTTCATTAAATAATCTGATGAACTTAATTATCATGAACATAGTCAAAAGGTCTTTGCAAATTATGTCATAGCTTACGCTTTAGTTCTACTGTTTAAGATACGTTCCTAGAGAAAATTTAGTTGAAAGTTGATGGTAGCAATTATGCGGACTGGGTCCATGAACTGAGGATTGTCCTCATTGCTGCACAGAAGGCTTATGTCCTTAATAGACCGCTCGGTGTGCTGAACCTCAGCGTCGTCTGTAGATGTTGCGAAACATCTGGCATACACGTTTTGATGACTACGTGATAGTTCAGTGCGTAATGCTAACGGTTTAGAATTGTGGCACCAAAGACATTTTTTGAAACGTCGCAGAACATATGAGATGTTCCGAAGACTGAAATTGGGATTTCAGACTAGTGCCCACGTCAAGAGGTATGAGACCTCTGACAAGTTTCTTAAGCCTGCAAACTAAGGGAGAAAAGCTCAATCATTGAGCATGTTCTCAGATTGTCTGAGTACTACAATCGCTTGAATCGAGTGGGAGTTAATCTTCCAGATGAGATAGTGATGGTTCTCCATAGTCACTGCCACCAAGCTATTAGAGCTTCGTGATGAACTATAACATATCAGGGTAGATATGATGATCCTTGAGCAACTCGCGATGTTTGACACCGTGAAAGTAGAAATCAAGAAGGAGCATCAATTGTTGATGGTTAGTAAAACCACTGGTTTCTAGAAGGGCAAGGGCAAAAGGGATACTTCATGAAACAGCAAATCATTTGCTGCTCTAGTGAAGAATCCCAAGGTTGAACCCAAACCCGAGACTAAGTGCTTCTGTAATGAGGGGAACGGTCACTGAAGCAGAGCTACCCTAGATACTTGGTAGATGAGAAGGCAGGCGAGGTCGACAGAAGTATATTGGATATACATTATATGAATGTGTACTTTACTAGTACTCCTAGCAGCACCAGGGTATTAGATACCGGTTCGGTTGCTAAGTGTTAGTAACTCGAAATAAAAGCTACGGAATAAACGGAGACTAGCTAAAGGTGAGATGACGATATGTGTTGGAAGTGTTTCCAAGGTTGATGTGATCAAGCATCGCATGCTCCCTCTACCATCGAGATTGGTGTTAAACCTAAATAATTGTTATTTGGTGTTTTCGTTGAGCATAAACATGATTGGATTATGTTTATCGCAATACGGTTATTCATTTAAGGAGAATAATGGTTAATCTGTTTATTTGAATAATACCGTCAATGGTCTTGCACCTAAAATGAATCTCAATCGCAGTGATACACATGTTCGTGCCAAAAGATATAAAATAGTAATGATAGTACCACATACTTGTGGCACTGCCATTTGAGTCATATTGGTATAGAACGCATGAAGAAGCTCCATGTAGATGGATCTTTGGACTCACTCGTTTTTGAAAAGATTGAGACATGCGAACCATGTCTATTGGTATATATGCATGAAGAAACTCCATGCAGATGGATCGTTTCGACTCACTTGATTTTGAATCACTTGAGACATGCAAATCATACCACATGGGCAAGATGACTGAAAGGCCTCGTTTTCAGTAAGATGGAACAAGAGAGCAACTTGTTGGAAGTAATACATTTGATGTGTGCAGTCCAATGAGTGCCGAGGCACGCAGTGGATATTGATATGTTCTTACTTCACAGATGATTTGAGTAGATGCTGAGAATATTTACTTGATGAAACACAAGTCTGAATTATTGAAAGGTTCAAGTAATTTCAGAGTGAAGTTGAAGATCGTCGTGACAAGAGGATAAAATGTCTATGATATGATCATAGAGATATCTGAGTTACGAGTTTGGCACATAATTAAGACATTGTGGAAAGTGTTTCACAACTAATACCGCCTGGAACACCACAGTGTGATGGTGTGTCCGAACATCATAACTGCACCCTATTGGATATGGTGCATACCATGATGTCTCTTATCAAATTACACTATCGTTTATGGGTTAGGCATTAGAGACAACCGCATTCACTTTAAATAGGGCACCACGCAATTCCGTCGAGACGACACCGTTTAGAGAAACCTAAGTTGTCGTTTCTTAAAAGTTTGGGGCTGCGATGCTTATGTGAAAAAGTTTCAGGCTGATAAGCTCGAACCCAAAGCGGATAAATGCATCTTCATAGAATACCCAAAACAGTTGGGTATACCTCCTATTTCAGATCTGGAAGCAAAAGTGATTGTTTCTAGAAACGAGTCCTTTCTCGAGGAAAAGTTTCTCTCGAAAGAATTGAGTGGGAGAATGGTGGAGACTTGATAAGGTTATTGAACCGTCACTTCAACTAGTGTGTAGCAGGGCACAGGAAGTTGTTCCTGTGGCACCTACACCAATTGAAGTGGAAGCTTATGATAGTGATCATGAAACTTCGGATCAAGTCACTACCAAACCTCGTAGGTCGACAAGGACATGTACTACTCCTGGGTGGTACGGTAATACTGTCTTAGATATCATGTTGTTAGACAATACTGAACCTACGAGCTATGGAGAAGCGATGGTGGGCCCATATTCCGACAAATGGTTAGAAGCCATGAAATCCGAGATAGGATCCTTGTATCAGAACAAAGCATGGACTTTGCATCTCGGAGTTGGAATGTACGCTTTGATGAGATGATCAAAGATTTTGGGTTTATACAAAGTTTATGAGAAACTTGTATTTCCAAAGAAGTGAGTGGGAGCACTATAGAATTTCTGGTGAGTATATGTTGTTGACATATTGTTGATCAGAGATGATGTAGAATTTCTGGAAAGCATACAGGGTCATTTGAAAAGTGTTTTTCAATGGAAAACCTGGATTAAGCTACTTGAACATTGAGCATCAAGATCTATAAGGATAGATCAAAAACCGCTTAATAGTATTTTCAAATGAATACATACCGTGACAAGATTTTGAAGCAGTTCAAAATAGATCAGCAAAGAAGGAGTTCTTGGCTGTGTTACAAGGTGTGAGTATTGAGTAAGACTCAAGACCTGACCACATCAGAAGAGAGAGAAAGGACGAAGGTCTTCCCCTATGCTCTAGACGTAGGCTCTACAGTATGCTATGCTGTGTACCGCACATGAAGTGTGCCTTGCCATGAGTTGGTCAAGGGGTACCATAGTGATCCGGGAATGGATCACATGACAGCGGTCGAACTTATCCTTAGTATCTAGTGGACTAAGGAATTTTCTCGATTATGGAGGTGAAAAGGAGTTCGTCGTAAAGGGTTACGTCGATGCGAACTTTGACACTAATCCGGATGACTCTGAGTAGTAAACCAGATTCGTATAGTAGAGCATTTATTTGAAATGGCTCCAAGTAGCGCGTGGTAGCATCCACAAGATGACATAGATATTCGTAAAGCACACACGGATCTGAAAGGTTCAGACCCGTTGACTAATAACCTCTCTCACAAGCATAACATGCTCAAACCAGAACTCATTGAGTGTTAACCGCATAGTGATGTGAACTAGATTGTTGACTCTAGTAAACTCTTTGGATGTTGGTCACATGGTGATGTGACCTGTGAGTGTTAATCACATAGTGATGTGAACTAGATTATTGACTCTAGTGCAAGTGGGAAACTATTGGAGGGGTAATAGTGATGTTCCAAAACAGTCTCTGGCTGCTTGGGAGCTAGTTTGCGGGCCAAAAGATAAGGGTGGTTTGGGAATTATTAATCTGAACATCCAGAACAAAGGACTGCTTATCAAGCATCTTCACAAATTCTATAACAAGGTTGATGTTCCTTGGGTGACCCTGATATGGAATAGTTACTACGATCATGGGGTTCCATAGGCAACAGCTAATGCTGGATCTTTCTGGTGGAGAGATGTTCTGAAGCTGCATGAGGCTTACACTGCTATTGCCTCAGTACATATCAACATGGGTGATTCTGCTCTGTTCTGGACTAATTCTTGGCACATTGGAGGCTCTGCTAGACCCCTCTGTTGGAGATTGCCAAGGTTGTTTTCTTTTGTCAATAATGATAGGATCTCTGTGAGGGAATTTCTTCAATCCCAGGATCTTTTCTCTATGTTTTATTTGCCCCTTTCTCATGAAGCTGCTGCTGAGTTGCACATACTGGAGAGTTGGATCATGCAGTTAGACAGAGACCACACCTTACCCGATGTTTGGATATGGCCTGGTCAATCAGGAGGGTACACTGCGAAAAGTTTTTACATGATCATGCACTCACACTTACCTACAATACAACCCTGCAAATGGCTTTGGCAGAGTAAGTGCACCATGAAGATCAAGGTGTTCGGCTGGCTTTTATTCTTTGACAGACTTAACACCAAGGATATGCTGGTTAGGAGACACTGGCGCTCAAACCAGGATGACAATCTTTGCCTCATCTGCAGTGAGCTGGCGTATGAGGATAGAATACATCTATTTTTTAACTGCACCTTCAGCTGTAGAGTCTGGAACTATTTGGGTATTGATTGGTCTGGAGGCTCAGATATTCTGCAATGCATCCTGCACGCCAGGTCCAGCTTCACACACCCTTTCTTCGTGGAAGTTCTGCTAACAGCAGCATGGAATATTTGGATTATGCGAAATGGCAGAATCTTCAGAGATGAAAGAGCTACTTTCAATGCTTGGAAGGGTAAATTCATCCATGATATTTCTTTGCTCGCTCACAGGGTGAAGGACTGTAACAAGCCAAAGCTTTTGGCTTGGATTGCTTCTTTGTTGTAAAGCAAGTACAGTTAGTTAGCAAATAGGTAGACTCTTTTCCCTTTTGTTTTCCTTCCTTGTATAGTTTGTTTTTTTCCTTGTACAGTGGTGTTTTATCTAATAAAGGGCTGTGGGGCTTTGCCTCACAGTATATATTCAAAAAAAAGCATAACATGATCAAACCAGAACTCATTGAGTATTAATCACATAGTGATGTGAACTAGATTGTTGACTCTAGTAAACTCTTTAGATGTTGGTCACATGGTGATGTGACCTGTGAGTGTTAATCACATGGTGATGTGAACTAGATTATTGACTCTAGTGCAAGTGGGAGACTGTTGGAAATATGCCCTAGAGGCAATAATAAATTGGTTATTATTATATTTCCTTGTTCATGATAATCGTTTATTATCCATGCTAGAATTGTATTGATAGGAAACTCAGATACATGTGTGGATACATAGACAACACCATGTCCCTAGTAAGCCTCAAGTTGACTAGCTCATTGATCAATAGATGGTTACGGTTTCCTGACCATGGACATTGGATGTCGTTGATAATGGGATCACATCATTAGGAGAATGATGTGATGGACAAGACCCAATCCTAAGCCTAGCACAAGATCGTGTAGTTCGTTTGCTAAGACCTTTTTTAATGTCAAGTATCAGTTCCTTAGACCATGAGATTGTGCAACTCCCGGATACCGTAGGAATGCTTTGGGTGTACCAAACGTCACAACGTAACTGGGTGTCTATAAAGGTGCACTACAGGTATCTCCGAAAGTGTCTGTTGGGTTGGCACGAATCGAGACTGGGATTTGTCACTCCGTGTAAACGAAGAGGTATCTCTGGGCCCACTCGGTAGGACATCATCATAATGTGCACAATGTGACCAAGGATTTGATCACGGGATGATGTGTTATGGAACGAGTAAAGAGACTTGCCGGTAACGAGATTGAACAAGGTATCGGGATACCGACGATCGAATCTCGGGCAAGTAACATACCGATAGACAAAGGGAATTGTATACGGGATTGATTGAATCCCCGACATCGTGGTTCATCTGATGAGATCATCGTGGAACATGTGGGAGCCAACATGGGTATCCAGATCCTGTTGTTGGTTATTGGCCGGAGAACGTCTCGGTCATGTCTGCATGGTTCCCGAACCCGTAGGGTCTACACACTTAAGGTTCGATGACACTAGGGTTATAGGGAATAGATATACGTGGTTACCGAATGTTGTTCGGAGTCCTGGATGAGATCCCAAACGTCACAAGGAGTTCCGAAATGGTCCGGAGGTAAAGATTTATATATGGGAAGTCCTGTTTTGGTCACCGGAAAAGTTTCGGGCGTCACCGGTAATGTACCGGGACCACCGGAGGATTCCGGGGGTCCACCGGGAGGGGCCACCAGCCCCGGAGGGCCCTATGGGCTGTATGTGGAGAGGGACCAGCCCCTTAGTGGGCTGGGCGCCTTCCCTCCCAGGGCCCATCCGCCTGGGGGTTTGGGGGAACCCTAAGGGGAGGCGCCCCCCTTGCCTTGGGGGGCAAGGCAACCCCCCTGGCCGCCGCCCCCTCCTCAGATTGGATCTGAGGGGGCCGGCCCCCCTCTCCCTTGCCCCTATATATATGTGGGGGTGGGAGGGCAGCAGCAACCAAAGTTCTGGCGCAGCCCTTCCCCCTCTTCCATGTCCTCCTCCTCTCCCGCGGTGCTTGGTGAAGCCCTGCAGGATTGCCACGCTCCTCCATCACCACCACGCCGTCGTGCTGCTGCTGGACGGAGTCTTCCCCAACCTCTCCCTCTCTCCTTGCTGGATCAAGGCATGGGAGACGTCACCGGGCTGCACGTGTGTTGAACGCAGAGGCGCCATGGTTCGGCGCTTAGATCGGAATCAACCGCGATCTGAATCGCCACGAGTACGACTCCTTCATCCGCGTTCTTGCAACGCTTCCGCATCACGATCTACAAGGGTATGTAGATGCACTCCCCTTCCCCTCGTTGCTAGATTACTCCGTAGATTGATCTTGGTGATGCGTAGAAAATTTTGAATTTCTGCTACGTTCCCCAACACAGACTGCAAATGGCCAAGTGATTGGAATCATCCTCAACTCTTGAGCCGGCACGTGAGCCCGTCTTGAGAACTTCTGACAACCGTCACACTTACTGACCAAGTCCTCTGCATCAGCATGAGCCGTCAGCCAATAAAAACCATGACGAAAAGCCTTGGCCACAAGGGATTTTGAGCCGACATGATGGCCACAATCACCCTCGTGAATCTCACATAAAATTTCTTGACCTTCCTTGGAGGAAACACAACGCTGAAAAGCTCCAGTGACACTGCGATGATGCAGCTCGCCATTGACAATTATCATTGACTTAGACTGCCGGGTTATTTGTCTGGCCAAAGTTTCATCCTCATGCAATTCTCCCCGGGTCATGTAAGCCAAGTATGGCACTGTCCAATCTGGGATAACATGGAGAGCCGCCACCAACTGTGCTTCTGGGTCAGGAACAGCCAAGTCTTCCTCTGTAGGTAACTTGACAGAAGGGTTATGCAGAGTATCCAAGAAAGTATTAGGCGGCACCGGCTTTCGCTGAGAGCCTAGCCGGCTTAATGCATCAGCCGCCTCGTTCTTTCAGCGATCAATGTGCTCTACTTGGTAACCCTGAAAATGTCCAGCAATGGCATCAACTTCGCGGCGATAAGCCGCCATGAGGGGGTCCTTGGAATCCCACTTGCCTGATACTTGTTGGGCCACCAAATCTGAGTTGCCAAAGCACCTTACCCGGCTTAAGCTCATCTCCTTGGCCATCCGAAGACCATGGAGCAAGGCCTCGTACTCAGCTGCATTGTTAGTACAGGGAAACATCAACCGTAGTACATAACAAAACTTGTCACCTCGAGGGGAAGCTAACACAACTCCAGCCCCCGAGCCCTCCAATTTCCTGGACCCGTCGAAGTGAATAGTCCAGTATGTATTATCCGGTTTCTCTTCAGGCACCTGCAGCTCTGTCCAATCGTTGATGAAATCCACCAATGTTTGAGATTTGATAGTAGTGTGTGGCACGTACTTTAGACCATGAGGCCCAAGTTCTATGGCCCACTTAGCAACTCTTCCTGTGGCTTCTCTGTTTTGGATGATATCTCCTAGGGGAGCAGAACTAACCACAGTGATAGGGTGGCCCTGGAAATAATGCTTAAGCTTCCGGCTTGCCATGAACACCCCATAAACAAGCTTCTGCCAATGTGGATACCGTTGCTTGGACTCAATGAGTACTTCGCTGACGTAGTAAACCGGCCGCTGAACCGGATGTTCCTTACCCGCCTCCTTACGCTCCACCACCACAGCCACACTGACGGCTCGTGTGTTAGCGGCTACATACAACAATAAAGGCTCCTTATCGACAGGAGCAGCAAGGACTGGCGGCTCAGCTAGCTGTCTTTTCAAATCCTCAAAAGCGGCATTAGCAGCATCATTCCAGACAAAGTCATCTGTTTTCTTCATCATCTAATATAGTGGCATGGCCTTTTCGCCCAACCGGCTTATAAACCGACTCAAAGCAGCGATGCGACCCGCCAGACGCTGGACGTCATTTATGCACGCTGGCTTAGCCAGAGAGGTGATTGCCTTGATCTTCTCCGGGTTAGCTTCAATGCCTCTGTGAGAAACCAGAAAACCCAAGAGCTTGCCTGCAGGAACACCAAAAACACACTTGGCCGGATTAAGCATCATCTTGTAGACCCGGAGATTATCAAAGGTCTCCTTCAGATCATCTACCAAGGTTTCCTTCTCTCTGGATTTGACCACAATATCATCCACATAAGCATGAACGTTGCGCCCAATCTGATTATGAAGACAATTCTGCACGCACCGCTGGTAAGTCGCCTGTGCACTCTTGAGCCCAAAAGGCATAGACACATAACAGAAGGCTCCGAAAGGAGTAATGAACGCCGTCTTCTCTTGGTCCTTAACTGCCATTTTGATCTGATGGTATCCAGAGTAAGCATCCAAAAAACTTAAACGCTCACAACCCGCCGTAGCATCAATAATTTCATCAATACGGGGGAGAGCAAAAGGATCAGCCGGACAAGCCTTGTTTAAATCCGTATAATCCACACACATACGCCAGGTGCCGTTCTTCTTGAGTACGAGCACCGGGTTAGCTAACCATTCTGGATGAAAGACTTCAACGATGAACCCGGCCGCCAAGAGCCGGGCTACTTCCTCACCAATGGCTTTCCGCCTCTCCTCATTAAACCGCCGGAGAAATTGCCTGACCGGCTTAAATTTTGGATCAATGTTGAGAGTGTGCTCAGCGAGTTCTCTCGGTACACCCGACATGTCAGAAGGTTTCCATGCAAAGATGTCCCGGTTCTCACGGATGAACTCGATGAGCGCGCCTTCCTATTTAGGATCCAGATTGGCACTGATGCTGAACTGCTTAGATGAGTCACCTGGAACAAAGTCAACAAGTTTAGTCTCATCGGCCGACTTAAATTTCATTACCGGCTCATGCTCCGTGGTTGGCTTTTTCAAAGACGTCATATCTGCCGGGTCAACATTATCCTTGTAAAACTTCAACTCCTATGTCGCACAAACAGATTCAGCGTAAGCAGCGTCACCTTCCTCACACTCCAAGGCTATCTTTCGGCTGCCATGAACCGTAACGGTCCCATTGCGACCTGGCATCTTGAGCTGCAAATACACGTAACACGGCCGTGCCATGAACTTGGCGTAAGCCGGCCACCCAAATAAAGCATGGTACGGGCTTCTTATTTTAACCACCTCAAAAGTCAGTTTTTTCGCCCTGTAGTTGTACTCATCTCCAAAGGCTACTTCCAGCTCGATCTTATCGACTGGATACGCCGACTTACCGGGCACCACACCATGGAAACAGTGTTGGACTGGTTGAGGTTTTTTATCAGTCAACCCCATACGACGGAAGGTCTCATAATAGAGGATGTTGATGCTACTGCCTCCGTCCATGAGCACTTTAGTGAATTTATACCCCCCGACCCGAGGAACCACCACCAAGGCCAGGTGACCCGGATTATCAACCCGGGGAGGGTGATCTTCCCTACTCCATACAATAGGCTGCTCAGACCATCTTAAATAGCGTGGAACCACCGGCTCAACAGCATTCACAACCCTCTTATGAAGCTTCTGGTCTTGCTTGCACAGACTGGTAGTAAACACATGATATTGTCCACTATTGAGCTGTTTTGGATTGGTCTGTTATCCCCCCTGCTGCTGCTGCTGATTACCCTGGCCAGATTGCTGATTAAAACCTCCTTGATTACCTTGAAAATTCTAAGAATTGGAATTTGAGCCGCCGCCCGGGCCATGAAAGCCGCCGCCCTGCCCATTGTTGCCATTAAAAGCATTGGAATTTTTGAAGGCTTTCATGATTGCGCAGTCTTTCCATAGATGAGTGGCCAGCTTCTCCCTAGAGCCATGCCTTGGACAGGGCTCATTCAACAATTGTTCAAGCGTCGGGCCTGACCCGCCGGATCGGGGAGGTGGTCTCCCCTTACGTCGGTGGTTGTTACCCTGCGCATTGGTGTTGGCCACAAACTCCATACTGCCATCAGCCTTACGTTTGTTACCTCCCTAGTTCGCCGGGTTATGCTGAGGGCCCTTGTCGTCGCCATTCTTCTTTCGCTTCCCTGTCCTTTCATCATCAGACGCGGGATCCTTGGTACTATCAGAGTCGGCGTACTTGACCAGAGCCGCCATCAGCGTACCCATATCATTGCAATCGCGCTTGAGCCGCCCGAGCTTCATCTTCAGGGGCGCAAAACGACAATTTTGCTCCAACATTAAGACTGCAGAGCCGGCATCCATCTTATCAGACGAATGTATTATCTCTTTGACCCGGCGTACCCAATGGGTTGTAGACTCGCCCTCTTGCTGCTTGCAGTTAGTCAAATCCACAATTGACATAGATTGCTTACATGTATCTTTGAAGTTTTGGATGAACCGGGCTTTTAGCTTTGTCCATGACCCGATAGAATTAGGTGGCAGTCCTTTCAACCAAGTGCGGGCAGTCCCATCCAACATCATGGTGAAGTATTTGGCCATTGCCGCTTCGCTGACCTCCAGCAACTCCATAGCCATCTCGTAGCTCTCAATCCATGCTTCGGGTTGTAAATCAGCCGTGTAATTAGGTACCTTCCTAGGTCCTTTGAAATCCTTGGGCAGACGTTCATTACGGAGAGCCGGCACCAGACAAGGGACACCTCCGGTCCTCGTAGGTATGCCCGCCTCGATAGAAGCCGTCGGATAAACCGGGAGGGGCTGGTAAGCTGTCAGCTGAGCCACCTGCTCTGCCTCTTGACGTGCTCTGTCTTGGTCTACCGTGTTAAAGGCTCCATTATGTGCCGGGCCATGGCCAGCTGGCAAGTCACGGCGCCGGTCGTTGCTTGAGCCGGTCGCTGAAACCATGTGTCTGCTATAACTTGGGCTCCGGCTTGGACGAGGGGTTGAATGAATCCTGTCCCGGCTATATGAATATGCCTCCTGTTGCGCCAGAGCCGTCTGAAGAAGTTCTCTGACCCGGCGGGTTTCGACCGCCGTCGGAGAGTCGCCCTCGACTGGGAGAGCCGCCAGTCGCGCCGCTGCAGCGATCATGTTTTCCAACGGGTTGGCATAATGACCCGGTGGTATTGGCACGTATTGAGGCGGGGTAGTGTTCACACGGGGAGGCCCCATCACTTGCGGCTGAACCGGCGTTCTAGCCCCGGGTGCCGTGATTTCTGGCGGGTTACTGGGCCCTGCACCAGGCGTGTTGAAGAGGTTTCGAGGATCGTAAACCGGTGGGAGTGGAGATTGAGCCTTCTAATGCCTCCTTCTCATGATCTCATTGGATGCGTTCTGATCCATCGTGAGCCGGAAAGACTACGCCTGAATCAGCTGAGTCTGGGCGTCGAGAGCCGCCCGTTCTGCAGCCATCCTAATCCCTTCAGCTGCTAGATCTTCCTTGGCTCGTGCTATATGCAGCTTTAACTGTGCCACCTCCGCATCATGTTGAGCTTGATCCGCCGAGACGACCGAGGCGGTTAGCAGGGCAGTCATCTTATCCGTAAGATCCATCAGCACCTGAGCCGGCGAGTGCGCAGGGCCTCCTGCCCCAGCGGTGGAGTTTTGCATAGGTTGCGTGCCGGCCATGAAGATTCCAACCCGGCTTGGCGGCTCAAAAGGGTCCGGAATACTGTCGCCCTCGGAACACCCCCTGAGCCTGCCGTTTTGAAGTTGATACAACGAGTCCGTCTCACCCGTGGATGATTCATCAGAGCATATGGCCGTCTCATCGCTAGATCTAGATCCTTCAGAGAGTCCTCCGTGGGTGCATCCCACGAAAGCACGTTTCAAGGTGGGCGGAGTCCGGGCGGGTCTCGCACGCTGAGCCGTCTCGATGAGGTCGGTGCCGATGTCCGGCTCAGGGACCGGCTCACCGATCTTGCCAATGAACACGTGGATTCCGCCGAAGGGGACCCGGTACCCGTACTCGATTGAGCCGGCGTCGGGGCCCCAGCCTGCGTCGTTGATGTAGAGCGTGCCGTGACGACTCTTGGTCATCCGGCCCACAGCGTATCCCTTGAGCCCTTCGAAGCTGCCCTTCAAGAACTCAAATCCACCGTGCGCTGGCCCCACGGTGGGCGCCAACTGTCGTGGAATTGTCACGGTAGATGTCCTCATGCAAGGACTTAGTTGTGGAGCCATCGCAGCTAGGAAGCTTAAAGGGGTTAAACGGGACAAAGGACACGAAGGTTATACTGGTTTGGCCCCTTACGGTGAAGGTAAAAGCCTACTCCAGTTGAGGTGGAATTACTTGGGGTTTCGATGACCAGGGAGCTAAACCGCTATGCCTGGTTATCGATCTGATGTTCCTTGTCCTAAACCGCCGCCGAGTCGTCCCCTTATATAGAAAGGTTAATGCCCAACGGCTCTCAGAGTCCCGGCCGGCTCATAAACTGTGTCCGGCTTGGACTCTTAACTATTCTTGCCTTACACTACAAGTCATGCCACAACGGCGGTTTACCACTACGGGCCTTAAGTCGCCTCTTGGCCTTAGACCTATTACTAAACCGCCATCCTTAACCTGTCCTTGGGCTTCTGAATGAAGAGCTGTCGCAACGTAACCCGACCCATCTTGGGCGGGTTACACCAGTAGCTATATCCTCAACAGTATAGAAACTTCCAAATTAAGTTTTTCATCATAAGATTGCATCAAGGCATCAACGATATGTTTGGTAAAGGCTTTATTTTGACTATAAGCATGAGGAGAATTAACAACGGATTGCAACAAGGAAATACAACCTTCTAAAGAACAATTATCATAACCAAATTCCTTGAAATCCGAGATAGTGGGTTCAATGCTATTTAAAGTCATGACCTCTCCAATCCCACTTTTACCAAATTTAGTATCAAGATCTAAAAACTCCGAATTCTTGGGATGCCTTCTAGGAAAAGGTGGATCATATTCAGTCCCATCATTATCAAGATTCATATTGAAAAACAAAGATTTAATAGGGGACACATCAATAACTTTTAGATCTTCATCATTATTATCATGGAAACTAGAAGAACACGCCTTTACAAAGCAATCTTTCTTAGCATGCAATCTAGTGGTTCTTTCCTTGCACTCATAAATGGAAATTCTCATTGCTTTGAGAGACTCATTGATATCATGCTTAGGAGGAGTAGATCTAAGTTTAAGAGAATCAACATCAAGGGAAAGTCTATCAACGTTCCTAGCCAAATCATCAACTTTGAGCAATTTTTCTTCAAGCAAAGCATTAAAATTCTTTTGAGAAATCATAAATTCTTTCACAATATTCTCAAAATCAGAGGGCATCTTATTAAAATTACCATAAGAATTATTGTAGGAATTTCCATAATTATTAGAGGAATTACTAGGGAACGGTCTAGCATTAAAGTTTCCTCTATAAGCATTGTTTCCAAAACTATTCCTACCAACAAAATTCACATCCATAGATTCATTATTATTCTCAATCAAAGTAGACAAAGGCATATCATTAGGATCAAGAGGAACATTCTTAGTAGCAAACAATTTCATAAGTTCATCCATCTTTCCACTCAAAACATTAATTTCTTCTATAGCATGCACCTTTTTTACTAGTAGATCTTTCGGTGTGCCATTGAGAATAATTACACATAATATTATCAAGAAGTTTTGTAGCATCTCCTAAAGTGATTTCCATAAACGTGCCTCCCGCGGCCGAATCTAAAAGATTTCTAGAAGCAAAGTTCAAGCCGGCATAAAATTTTTGTATGATCATCCATAAATTCAAACCATGAGTAGGGCAATGGCGAATCATCAATTTCATTCTTTCCCAAGATTGGGAAACATGCTCATGATCAAGTTGTTTAAAATTCATAATATCGTTCCTCAGAGTGATAATCTTAGCGGGAGGAAAATACTTAGAGATAAAAGCATCTTTGCACTTGTTCCAAGAATCAATACTATTTTTAGGCAAAGACGAAAACCAAACTTTAGCACAATCTCTAAGTGAAAACGGAAATAACTTCAATTTAACAATATCATTATCCGTATCTTTCTTATTTTGCATATCACACAAATCAACAAAGTTGTTTAGATGAGTCTCGGCATCTTCACTAGGAAGGCCGGCGAATTGATCTTTCATAACAAGATTCAGCAAAGCAGTATTGATTTCACAAGATTCAGCATCATTAAGAGGAGCAATTGGAGTACTAAGGAAATCATTATTATTGGTATTGAAAAAATCACACAATTTGGTATTATCTTGCGCCATGGCAACAAGCAATCCAACACACAAGCAAACAGAAAAGGCAAGCGAAAAAGAGAGGAGAAGATTGGGAAAGAGAGGGCAAATAAAACGGCAAGGGTGAAGTGGGGGAGAGGAAAACGAGAGGCAAATGGAAAATAATGTAAATGCGAGGGAGATGAGTTTGTGATGGGTACTTGGTATGTCTTGACTTGATGGAAGTTTCCCCGGCAACGGTGCCAGAAATCCTTCTTGCTACGTCTTGAGCTTGCGTTGGTTTTCCTTGAAGAGGAAAGGGTGATGCGGCACAGTAGCGTAAGTATTTCCCTCAGTTTTTGAGAACCAAGGTATCAATCCAGTAGGAAGTTCCTTCAAAGTCCCACGCACCTACACAAACAAACAAAGAACTCTCAACCAACGCAATAAAGGGGTTGTCAATCCCTTCACGGCCACTTGTGAAAGTGAGATCTGATAGAGATAATATGATAAGATAAATATATTTTTGGTATTTTATAATATAGATGCAAAAAGGTAAAGATGCAAATAAAAGTAGATTGAAAGCTTATATGATAAAAGGTAGACCCGGGGGCCATAGGTTTCACTAGTGGCTTCTCTCAAGATAGCATAAGTATTACGGTGGGTGAACAAATTACTGTCGAGAAATTGATAGAAAAGCGAATAATTATGAGAATATCTAGGCATGATCATGTATATAGGCATCACGTCCATGACAAGTAGACCGACTCCTGCCTGCATCTACTACTATTACTCCACACATCGACCGCTATCCAGCATGCTTCTAGAGTATTAAGTTCATAAAGAACAGAGTAATGCATTAAAAAAGATGACATGATGTAGAGGGATAAACTCATGCAATATGATATAGACCCCATCTTTTTATCCTCGATGGCAACAATACAATACGTGCCTTGCAACCCTTTCTGTCACTGGGTAAGGACACCGCAAGATTGAACCCAAAGCTAAGCACTTCTCCCATGGCAAGAAAGATCAATCTAGTAGGCCAAACCAAACTGATAATTCGAAGAGACTTGCAAAGATAACTCAATTATACATAAAAGAATTCAGAAGAGATTCAAATATTTCTCATAGATAAACTTGATCATAAACCCACAATTCATCGGATCTCGGCAAACACACCGCAAAAATAGTTTACATCGAATAGATCTCCACGAGAGAGGGGGAGAACATTGTATTGAGATCCAAAAAGAGAGAAGAAGCCATCTAGCTAATAACTATGGACCCGAAGGTCTGTGGTAAACTACTCACAACTCATCGGAAGGGCAATGGTGTTGATGTAGAAGCCCTCCGTGATTGATTCCCCCTCCGACGGAGCACCGACGAAGGCTCCAAGATGGGATCTCGCGGATACAGAAGGATACGGCGGTGGAAATTGTTTTTCGGTGGCTCCCTCGATGGTTTCGGGGTACATAGGTATATATAGGACGAAGAAGTAGGTCGGTGGCCGCTCGTGGGGCCCAGGAGACAGGGGCGCGCCCACCAGGGAAGGGCGCGCCCTCCACCCTCCTGGCCTCCTCGGTCGCTTATTGACGTGCACTCCAAGTCCTCTGGATCACGTTCGTTCTAAAAATCACGTTCCCGAAGGTTTTATTCCGTTTGGACTCCATTTGATATTCCTTTTCTTCGAAATACTGAAATAGGCAAAAAAAAACAGCAATACGGGCTGGGCCTCCGGTTAGTAGGTTAGTCCCAAAAATGATATAAATGTGTAAAATAAAGCCCATAAACATCCAAAAGGGGTAATATAATAGCATGGAACAATCAAAAATTATAGATACGTTGGACACGTATCAGATCTCACTCTCGTAAGTGACCGTGAAGGGATTGACAACCCCTTTTATCGCGTTGGTTGCGAGGTTCTTATTTGTTTGTGTAGGTGCGTGGGACTCGAGCATGGTCTCCTACTGGATTGATACCTTGGTTCTCAAAAACTGAGGGAAATACTTACGCTACTTTACTGCATCACCCTTTCCTCTTCAAGGGAAAACCAACGCAGTGCTCAAGAGGTAGCAAGAGGCGAAGCTCCAAGTGCAACCCGAACGTGGATGGTGCGAACGCTCGCGTGACAGTCTTTGTGTAGGGGGGGGCGTGGTGCGGAGCCTTGGAGAACGCATATAGCCAGGCTCTTGCATCAGACAAAATTGCTATTTGAGCCCACTATTGTAGTACTACTAGTACTTGCTAGTATAGCCCTGTAAACCGGAAAGGAATAGACTACACCGCGTGCAGTACTGGCTCAAATCTCATCAACCAAGGCATTTTGTGATTGGAGGAATGTATCTCGTACTTTACAAAACTACCCTAATTAAACTCATGCATTAATTACGTAGTTCTCTCGTTTTCCTCTCCGCCTTGGTCGCGGTTCACAATATTGAGCACTCCTATATGACTAGCCGCTCTATCTACATGCGGGACATCAAAGCATCCGGGCCTGTGTGCCATCCACCAAATCACAGCGAGGTGCTACAGTCGAGACTCACCGGTCACCCCGGTGTGGCCGTCATGACCCGTCATATCACAAAACCCACCTTTACCAGCAGTGGTAAAGTGGCCTCGAAGTTGGACTGGACGAAGCAACCATCATTTCACTGGAACGCTCGTTGAAGCCCTTTCTCCCCTTTCTTGAAGAAAACCTCACTCCGGGCTACTCACTTCTTCCATTTTTCTTCTGTACCGACGAAGGAAAGGTGGGTGAATCAGTGATGCTGCTATATTTTCATTCCAAGAATCTTCTTTTTGCGAAGCACCGACCGATTCTCATAGCCTATTCTTTTCCCATTTTCATTGCGATTGTGGTTTCCTTTCGATTGCTTTTTGTTTGTCAGTTCATTGATGGATCCTGGAGCACTAGCCAAAGAGTTGCCGGCAGACAACCCACTGGAGACAGCGATCTCCAGGAAGCGAGCACCGACCAACGAGTTGACCATGTTGGCGGGCCAACCCATGGAGACGAAGAATTCCAAGAAACAAGCACTGGCCAAAGAGTTGACGACGTTGGCAGACGAACTCCTCAAAGAAAGTTGGAAGAACAGCAAGGGCCCCACCATGCCTACCCCAGAAACTCTAATGGCCACCTATGCGAGGCTCAAGGCCGAGTTTGAGGAGATAGTTGCCGTTGAGAAGCAGTATTCCCCTGGCAAGGTGATGGCCCCCGGAGGGATGGGATCCCCTGGTGAGCTGCACAAGGTAAAAAATAATGGCTTACCATAGTTGTGGTTTTTGATTATTTGCAATGTGCTTGCTAATATGTTAGGGTTGTGCAGGTGCCGGTGGACGTCCTTGATGATTCCGATGTCGCGGCCCGTCCTGTGGACAACGCCCCAGAGATCGTTTTCGGTGTCGCGGTCCGTCTTGTTGACATCGCCCCGGAGATCGATTCCGATGCCGCTGTCCATCATGTGGAAATCACCCCAGAGATCTATTTCGATGTCACGGTCAGTATTGTGGACATCGCTCCAAAGATCGATTCCCATGCCGCTGTCTGTGCTGTGGTCATTGCCCGAGAGATCGACGACAAGAAATAGTTGGTCGCGCTAATGCTTCAGGGTAGTTTGCATTGCCCTGTGTTTAATTACCAGAATGATGCGTGTTATTAAACCATCTTAGGGCTAGTGCACTGTCTTGTGTGGGCGGTACTTGCTACTTTTGTTTGATAGTGAATCATGTGAACCCTCTCCGAGTTATGGAAACAGATGTATCCTCACCAGCTTTTGATGTAATATATCGCATGCTTAGATGTAAGTTCGAACTGTTTATCATATCAGCAGGGCTTGTTTGATGATTCTTGGTGTTAGTAGGCTAGCTACTGTGCCAGCTATAGTACTTGCAAAACACTCACCGAAGAGAAACGTTGGGGCTGATGAGCTCGTGGTACGCTTATACTTATCCGTCGTCGATCGGCCAATAGCGCAAGCTCCTAAAATTGTAGGCTTAGCAGTCGATCAGACAATAGTCGACACGGATACATTCAGGCCTCATTTGGTTCATAGGGTAGGAAAATCATAGCAAAAGTACAGAGACGTACAACACAAAATCATAGCAGTACAGAGACGTACTCCCTCCGTTCCAAAATAGATGACTCAACTTTGTACTACTAACTTTGAAACGGAGGGAGTACGAATCCTAGGCGGGCTAGTTTGGCCTAGTGGGTTTCAGTGATATGACGTGGTACAGTGCCGTCCAGTCTTCGCGCGTGGTAGCAATATTGCGGGTACAGTAAGTTTTCTTGAAGAACCAGAATTCAATGAAGCCATGATGGTTCCTTCGTCCGACCAACTTACAGCGGGAAAGGTTGGGCCTGCACTACGACCGGGGTGGACCAGGATAATTTTGTGCATGGCAGGTGGACCAGGATGGTCGACGTCCCACATGTCAGCGAATGGAAAGTATTCTTTTCCGATATAGAGGACGAGCAACGAGTATTCATTGTTTATTTTTGATGAAAACTATTGTCTCCACTGTTACGACGGAGGAGTGTGAAACACGGCATCCCAGTGAACTTGGCATGTGCACCACTCCCTCCTTCCTCATGTAATACTACCATAGTGTTGACTATAAGGTTGGCTATAAAGGTTACAAGTTTTTCTCACTTTCTCTCTATCTATTTCCTCTCAAATGCTTTTACCTTTCTTTTTTAGACACAATTGTTTTTTATGCCTCTTTTTTTAGAATTAGTTTTTTATACCTAGGAGCACGTGTAGAGACAGGCTCTTGCAGAGCCCACTCCTTGACTTTGTCAATGCCTCTCTCCTCCACATAAGCGGGCTTATAGGCCAGTATTTTACTGGTACTACTTGCTATGAATGCGGGCAGCTGGCGTCTGAGGGGGGAGGGCTTGGAAGCGGTCCGGACTCCCGCATGGCCCACCTCACATTATCACCATATATTTCTTGGAGTCCGTGCACGGCGGGCGGGCGATCTCTTCTCCCTCCACCATCTCTCTATTCTCAGCCGACGCCCGCCGAGCGATTAGATTTCGGCTATCGACGGTTTATTCAATTGCAGTCCCACGTGTCAGTGAAATTGCAAGACAACGTGTGTCCCTTCTGGTGAGCGGCGTGCGAGCCGGACTGTCGGGGGTGCGACGCGCAGGAGTTGTAAGTGTGCCGCCTTTTCTTTTGAACTTGCAAAGCGAAACATTTTCGTGCGATCGATCGATAGAAATCCAGAACAAAATGACGAGGGCGGTGCTTTCCCGCGCGTCAGGCGGGCTAGTTTGAGTGATATGATGTGCTATAGTGCCATCCACTTGCTCCATTTTTATGTAAGCAAGAGTTTACACTCTTACGTGGGAGGAGTGCGAAACACGGCGGATCTGATTTTGATCGAGGGATAACTGTCCCCTGCCAAATAATGGAGCACTGTTAATCTCCAGCGTTGGCCCACAAATTTACACCAGCATCTGTCCGAGGACACTGACGGATGCCATCCAATGCTGCCCACATACCTTTCAACAACTATATGAACTAACCGGACGAAATTCGTGCATACAAAGCAAATTTCAAATTAATCAGATGAAATTCATTACATTTCGGAAACTTCTCCTACAAACTGGACAAAATTAATTACATATTTCGCACAAACTGTACTAAAACCTACTGTAAACCTAATCTAAACGATCGCCAACGCCCGACCACCATGTCCGGCCATGAACCCGAGAAAGTTGGCCATTGCCTTTGCCTCCTCCTCATCCGCCTCGATAACCTCCTCCTAAGGAGCACAAGGTTCTGAAGATTTCCACCTCGACGTCGCCGTCAAGCGGCTAATGGGCCGCCAATGTTTATCCCACCAAGCTTGGCATCGACTGAGTGGAGGAGCGGTGGCCTTCCTGGGACCAGAGCGGCGGCGACCTACCGTGTACTACTCTTCCTCGCTGCTGGCTGTGCCCGCACGCGCGCCGGCTTCGTGGTAGTGGCGGTGGAGGGCGGCCGGGGGGAGCCGATGATCTCCTTCATCTGCTCCTGCGACAGTACGTCCAAGAGAGCTTTGGAGCGTGCCCGGAGCGGAGCCGCCGATATCCTTCGTCTGCTCCTGCGACAGTACGTCCAAGAGAGCTTTGGAGCGCCAGGTGGCCATGGTTGGAGTGGTGCCGACAGAAGGAAGGGACCGGAGGAGAATGAGTGTGGGTCTTTGCCTATGGCTGGGAGTTGGGGCTCAAGTTAATATAGCGAGCGAATGGCAATGAGCCGCGGCAGACGAATGGACGGCTGGCGCCGGAGTAGGTTCGTCGGGCGTGAATGAGGACGCTGCTTCAGTGACTTAACTGCAGGTGTATTGGGTTACTGACATGTGGGCCCGACGGGCATCTGGCCCGCATGTCAGTGACACACCAACTGCACCTGCAGTTAAGTCCCGTGAATGCGGCATTGACGTTCTGGAGAGATGGTGACCGTTTCAGGCGGGAAGCGCGCGCTAGCGATGGAAGGGGTTTCGGTAGGCTAGGGCAGTCAGACGCTGGCGTGGTGGAAAAATGTGAACTCATGGATGACGAGCCTTTGAAGTGTATGCGGCACGTATTGACAACCAGGCGTCCATGCAACCGGTCTTGTCGCCACCTAGCCTTCGACGACCACCATTAGACACCACACAACCATGCATAACTTACGAATAATGGACGAATCGATCAGACACATACTCATGTGCAGTGGCACTATGATCGGTCGCTCACGATAGTACATACTCCGTACCATAGTACCCTCTCTCTCTAGCTAGGCTGTTTTATATATTGTCGTTGTGATGGACGATATACATGAGCAAGGCGCCGAGTCCTGAATATGACCGTTGGTGTTGAGCCAGGTGAATACATGCTCGGCGTTCGCGGAGGCCTCCATCAAACGTCTAAACAGTAATGTCAGGCACCACCAGGGCGCGCAGGTGACGGGCTCGCCGTTTGCGTTGCGCCATGAGCAGGACTTTGATTGAGAGGGTGACGTGCATGCATTAGCATGGTTTGACAGCGTGAGCGTGAGTGTCTGCATGCGTACATGCTACTTGCCTCTATGGACGGTGTGCGCTAATGTGTGCATCACGTATAATATAATGATCAAAGTGAGCTATCAACACAAGTTCGATGACTGCCAATGCATTTTACTCGGTAATAAATGACCAAGATTGAAGGGGAATCCAAATTTCCTTCGTCTTCTGTCCTTGAGCTCTTGACAAACCAATGCACTATACGGTTGTTCGTCCACTCCACCCCAGAGCTCTCACCAAGCGTCGTTCATGCCACCGCGCCACACACTAACCGGTAAGGAAGCGATGGCATCCCGCCGTGCCGAGTTCCTCGCCGCCCACGACTGCACACAAAATGGTAGGGAAGCGATGGCATCCCGCCGTGCCGAGTTCATCGCCGCTCGCGACCTCACACCGACGTGGGTGGAATTTGAAGCTGCCAAGGCCGAATGGGCGGTAGAGCAAGAGGCGGCCAAAGCCGCATGGAGGGAGCGGAGAAGTCAGAAATCACTCAAGAAAAGAGAGGCCCGCCACCGCAAGAAAGAAGAGGACGCACGCGCTGCTGCGGAGAGGTCGGCGGAGATCCAAGCACAGTGGGGTGTCGCCGACAAAGCTGGGAAGGAGAACGACGGCGTCTGGCCAGCATGTGAGAAGTAGTAGTACTAGTAGTTAGTGTGTGTGTTTGTGTCTGAGTACGATCATGTACCGGTACTACTATTTACTACTGTAGTTTTTAGAGAAAATTACCAGTACATTAGCCTAGACTCAATGGAAATTCCTATCCTATGCATCAAATGGCATCTCTTTCTCTATAGGAATTGTGATGCATGTCATCTAACTTCCTATGATTTTCATATTCCTATAAAATTCCTATCCTATGAACGAAAAGAGGCCTCTGCTGGAGTAACTACTGTAGCTAGCAATACTGCTGGTACAGTAGTTTTCTTCAAGAAGCGGAATTCAACGAAGTCATGATGGTTCCATCGTCCGAGCAACTTCAAAGTGGGAAAGGTTGGGCCTGTGATTTGATGGCTCATTAGTCATTATTACCGGGGTGACTCTCCCTTGGAGTTCCGCGTGCATGGTGTAACGCCCCGGATCCGATGCGCCAGGTGTCTGCCAGTTATTCGCCGTCCTTGCCTTGTCATCTGCTTGCGTGTTGCATTTTTGTTCATGTCATGCATCCCATATCATGTCATCATGTGCATTGCATTTGCATACGTGTTCGTCTCATGTATCCGAGCATTTTCCCCGTTGTCCATTTTGCAATCCGGCACTCCTATGTCACCCGGCGCCCCCATTTGCCTCTTTTCATGTGCGGGTGTTAAACTTTCTCGGAATGGCCCGAGGTTTGCCAAGCAGCCTTGGTACACCACCGGTAAACCACCTATCAAGTTTCGTGCCATTTGGAGGTCGTTTGATGCTCCAACGGCTAACCGGGCAACCACAAAGTCCGTTCGTGTGTTGCAGCAAAACCCCTCTTCAAACAGCCCCAAAACCCCTCTAAGTCTCCGCCATGCTCTCGGTCGTTCGATCACAATCGCGTGGGCGAAAACTCCACCTCATTTGGACTCTCCTAGCTCCCTCTACCTATAAATAGGCCCTCCCCTTCCATTTTCGCGGATGAAACCACCCCTAACCCTAGCCCATCTCCTCCCACCGCGCCGGACACGTCCGCCCCGCCGCCGGACGCGTCCATCGCCGCCTCCCGCGCCAATGGCCTCGCGCCACCTGTCCTGGCCGCCGTCCCCGCCGCCGCGGCCCGCCGGGCCCAGGCGCGGCCCGCCCAGGCCCGCGCGGCCGCCCGTCCGCCTCGCCGCGCCCCCGCGCGTCCCCGCTCGCCGGCGTCCCCGACGGCCGCCGCTCGCCGGCCACCTCGACCCCGCCGCCAGTCGCCCCGGGCCCCGCTTCCAGCGCCGGCGCCTCCGGCCCCCGAAGGCCCGCGCGCTCGCCCGCGCGCCCGAGCGCCAGATCCCGCCGCCGCCTGGCCGTCCCCGCCGCCGACGTGGCCTCGCCGCCACCAACCTTCGCCGTCCTGGTGCGCCTCGCCGCCGCCGCACCTCGCCTCGCCTCCATGGCCGCCGGCGCGCGCGCGCCACCGTCCGCCGCCCGTCGCCGCCAAACCCCGCCGCCGGCGTCCACCCTCCTCTCCCCGCTGGCGCGCCTCTGCCGCCGTCCTCCGGCCCGAGCCCGAGCCGAGCCTCGGCCCGATCCAATCCCTAAGGTTGACCCCGAAATATCTCCAAGTCCCTAAATACTTGCTATTTGTGCCAATGTTCTCTGTGTCATAACTCTCTGCATATAGCTCCGTTTCGCGCGTGTAATGTGTCAAATTGTTCGTCTCGTGATGCTCTACATTTTGTTCCATTGCACCATGTTCATTTGAGTCCATCTTGATGCCCAAATCATTGTTGCAAGAGTGCTAGTTGCTGTTATCTGCTGTCTCTTATCAGAACTTGGTGATTTGTTATTTTTGTTGCATTTAATCTGTGCATCTAATGAGTATGAGCTCTACATGTGTTTTGTTGTATGCCATGCCATCTTTCCAGTGGTGTATGCCATGTATTTTTGTGATCTCTGTGGTAACTAGCACAAGCATGCAAACTAGGCTCCGTATTGTTTCTGATTTCAGGGACTTAGTAATTTCTCCAAGTCTTTGTCTGCTGTTATTTTGTTGCCATGTAAACTTGAAGCTACAGAGATATCATGCATATTTTGGAGATATTCCGTAAGAATGTTTTCTAGATATTATTGTAATTGATCCATTCCTGCCCTTGTTTGCAATTATGGAGTGCCATAGCATGACTCAATCTTGCTCTACTTTTGCTATAAAATATTTCTAGCAGATTGTTTACATGTTATTCAATTTTGCCAAGCTTGTTGTAGTTGTTTCATAAATGCTATGTATTTGTTCTTGCCATGTATAGCTTAATAAACATGCCGTCTTGCTGTAGGCATGCTTGTTTTGTCATGCATTGCTTTGTCGTGAGTGCATCAAGCTCACCAAGATGCCTTCATATTATTGTTTCTGCCATGCTCTGTTTTCTGTTAAGTCTGAAACCTGTTAACGAAACTTGCTATGTTTACATGGTTGCCATCATATCTTCTGGTCCTTTTTGGCTTATGGTCAGTAAGGGACTTTTGTCATATGCATTTAGTAGAATACTTCCATGCCTTGTTTTGCCATGTTAAGTTCCTGTAGCATGTTGATTTCGTGCTCTGAACATTGCAACCTGATGCTATTTCTGTCATGTCCAGTAATTTCTGCCAAGTCTGTGAACCTGTTATTATTTGCAATCTTGTCATGTCCTTTGGAGCTTGTTCTAGTGATTTATGGAGATAGCGCAGTGTTCATGTTTTGTCATGCTTTACCTTTACATCATGTCCATGCCTTTTGTTTTCATGTTGAGTTGCTGTAGCATACTGTTTTGATGATTTCTAGATGCCTAGTTGCTGTTTTGGACTGATTGTTGCTATGTCTTGTTTGGAGTGTATGTGTTGCACCGTAGCTCCGTTTTGAGCATGCTCTATATGAAAGTTGCTTAGTTTTGCATGTAGTATCATATTATCATGTTGCATCCATGTTTTGAGGTGTTTGCTTGATGGTTGTATGCATTTTGCATCAATGCCATGTTTAACTTGTTTTGCTCATATCTTCTAGGCCGTAGCTCCGATTCTAATGAACTTTATATGTAACTTGACTAGATTTTTGTGTAGATCATCTTGGTGCATTTTAACTTGCTGTTTAACAACTTGAACATAAGGTTTGTTCAGTTCTGTACCAATTTCGAAATTTGCATATGAGGACTTACCGGAATTGTTATATGTTGTTTCCGGCCTCATTTAAATTTGCCTTGATGTGTTGTTCTTGTATGCATCATCTCTCGTCATGAGTAGCTTCATATAGCCTTGTCATGCATCATACTTGGTTGAGCATCATGCCTTGTTCATGTGTGGTGTGTTTACCTTGTTGTGTGCTTCTTCTCGATAGTTCCCGTGTCGTTGCGATCGTGAGGATTCGTTCGTCTTCGTGGCTTCATCTTCTTCATGGATTCGTTCTTCTTCCTAGCGGGATTTCAGGCAAGATGACCGTCACCTTGGATCTCATTAGTATCATTGCTATGCTAGTTGCTTCGTTCTATCGCTATGCTGCGCTACCTATTCACTTGCTCTTCAAGCCTCCCAAATTGCCATGAACCTCTAACCTTTGTCACCCTTCCTAGCAAACCGTTGTTTGGCTATGTTACCGCTTTGCTCAGCCCCTCTTATAGCGTTGCTAGTTGCAGGTGAAGATGAAGATTGCTCCATGTTGGATTATGTTTATGTTGGGATATCACAATATCTCTTATATTATTAATGCATCTATATACTTGGTAAAGGGTGGAAGGCTCGGCCTTATGCCTGGTGTTTTGTTCCACTCTTGCCGCCCTAGTTTCCGGCATACCGGTGTTATGTTCCCGGATTTTGCGTTCCTTACACGGTTGGGTGATTTATGGGACCCCCTTGACAGTTCGCTTTGAATAAAACTCCTCCAGCAAGGCCCAACCTTGGTTTTACCATTTGCCTCACCACCACCTACTTTTCCCTTGGGAGTCGCTCTCTCGAGGGTCATCTTCATTTAGCCCCCTGGGCCAATGCTTGTCTAAGTGTTGGTCCGAACCAGAGCCACTTGCAGCGCCACCTCGGGGAAACTTGAGGGCTGGTTTTAGTTGTACGTAGTGTTCATCCGGTGTTGCCCTGAGAACGAGATATGTGCAGCTCCTATCAGGATGTCGGCGCATCGGGCGGTCTTGCTGGTCTTGTTTTACCATTGTCGAAATGTCTTGTAACCGGGATTCCGAGACTGATCGGGTCTTCCCGGGAGAAGGAATATCCTTCGTTGACCGTGAGAGCTTATAATGGGCTAAGTTGGGACACCCCTGCAGAGTATTATCTTCCGAAAGTCGTGCCCGCGGTTATGTGGCAGATGGGAATTTGTTAATATCCGGTTGTAGAGAACTTGACACTTGACCTTAATTAAAACGCATCAACCGCGTGTGTAGCCGTGATGGTCTCTTCTCGGCGGAGTCCGGGAAGTGAACACGGTTTCTGGGTTATGTTTGACGTAAGTAGGAGTTCAGGATCACTTCTTGATCATTGCTAGTTTCACGACCGTTCCTTTGTTTCTCTTCTCGCTCTCATTTGCGTAAGTTAGCCACCAAACATGCTTAGTCGCTGCTACAACCTCACCACTTATCCTTTCCATACCCCTTTAAGCTTTGCTAGTCTTGATACCCATGGTAATGGGATTGCTGAGTCCTCGTGGCTCACAGATTACTACAACACCAGTTGTAGGTATAGGTTTTGCGATGATCATGACGTGAGAGCGATGTTTACTTGTCTTGGAGTTCTTCTTCTGCTTCTTCTTCGTTCAGGGGATAGGTTCCAGGTCGGCAGCCTGGGCTAGCAGGGTGGATGTCGTTTGAGTTTCTGTTTATGATTCATCCGTAGCCGGATGTGGATCTTATGTATGATGTATTGTTGTATTCTTGCGGCATTTGTATGCCTTGTATGTATCCCCATATATTATGTAATGTTGATGTAATGATATCCACCTTGCAAAAGCGTTTCAATACGCGGTTCTATCCTTGTTGGGACCTTCGAGTCTCTTTAGGATAGTATCGCATATTGGGCGTGACACATGGCAAGTGGACCAGGATGGTCGACGTCCCACATGTTGGCGAACGGAAGTATTCTTTCCGATATCGGGGAGCAAGGAAACCGTGTGGTATAGTATCATTGCTGATTTATATTTTTTTCTGATGAATGCTAGCATTTCAACTCTTACGACGAAGGAGTGCCAAACACGACACGTGCTGGATGTCCCACACGTCAGCGAAAGGAGTGGGACATGAACAGCGTGGTAGAGTGTCTCCACTTCTTCCACTTCTGGGTCGGAGACCACACGTAGTAGTACTAGTGGTATGAACGATACAAAGTGCGACCCGGAGAGAAAGACACGTCTAGTTGGAAGGTCTCGAGGCATACACGTAAACAAATATAAAACCTAACATGTCCCTCCAATTAATATAGTAGTAGTAGAATACTTAGGCACATACTCCATAACATCACCGTGCATTGCATGTACAACATTTAGTGGTACGTAGTATACAAATGCCTATATGCCACACATGTTCATACTATTTCTGCCTTTCTACTTCACTTATTGCACTACATTACTCAGGTTCGTACGTCCACTCCTGGGTACATGTCCGTCTCGTAGTTCCAGTCCCACGTGTTCTTCATAGAAGGAATGATCCATATCATCACAGTTAGTGTGGCTCCCCACGATGGAGACTCATCCAAACTATGGCCAGCCTTGATGCAGAGCAGTCGCGTGCACCGGGAAGCGGTGCTCTCTCGGCCGTCGCGCTGCTTCAAAGCCGGCGCCAGTGAGAGATCGCATCCGCTCTGGCCGGGCATTAATGGGGCACTGACGCTCCAGGGCGACGCTGACCGTTTCACGCGGGAAGCGCGCACTGGCAAGGGAGTATTGGTTTTGAACCGTTTCAGGTGTAGTGCTGGTAGTTTGCAAAAATACTCAATTATTGCACTCAGTTTCCTAAGAAATTATGGTAAAAAACGTTACTCCAGAGCCCGCTTCCCTTCTCCTTCCTCTTCCACCGCGCGCGCACGTCCGTGGGAAGCGACCAGTCAACCCTTATATAGGAGTGCTAGCACAAATAGATGCATGCATGACCACTAAAATTTCCAGATTAAAGCGCCGCTCCGGCGGGAGTATGGCATATGTTGTTACATTCAGCCGGGCCATGGCTACCGGGCGACGGCGACCAGAGAAGAGGCGGCAGGAGGGGAATGAATGCAGCTACTGGTTGGGTTCGCCGTCCGGCTTAAATAAATGTGCACCATCACGTGTACCCGCGGGTGCACAAATTGTAACATACTTAAGTGGGCGTCACGTAACTGGTGTGTGTGAGAGATTCTGAGAGACAGAGTGCGTGTGTGTGACTCTACTCTTCGGACATGTACTCAACCTTTTGCATCGGGATATAAGTATAATGGTATTACACTTTAGCTACTGATTTACGTGACCATGTTAACGTGGTTGTGTAAAAAAAATGTCACTTCCTACTCGTGATTTGCGTTATATAATTACAAGCAAGATGCTCGTGCATTGCACGGAACATCAATATGCATTTTCTTACAAAACACCTATTGTGATTGACCCACGCAGGAGTAATCCCATGTGTAAAAACTAATGATATCTCAAGAATTTTATCGGAAAACTGGTATCTCGAGAATTTCATCGAAAAAATGAAAGATGAGAGATAAGGTGAGGAGGAGTGGAGCGTGGTGGTGACTGGTGGTCGAACTGGGCGGAGGCATGGGGATGGACGGCGCCGGCAGGTGGTAGCGGCCACCATTCTAGATTGTTCCAGAGACTTCCTTTTTTAATTGCTCAGCAATGAGGTTGTGGGAGATAAGGATGTGGAGAGAGGTGCGGGTATCTTTTGTAAAATTATCATAGTTTGCTTTCTATCCGTCAGATATAGATTGGATGGTCTATATTAGAAGATGGCAGGCACACCATCATCATCAACTCGGTTTTTTATAAGAGTAGAGATGATAAGTTTGCTAACTACTAAAGTAAAGTGGAATTTGTCCATGTTATACAAGTAAATTAAGGTGATTGTTTATCATACGGGTAAGGTTGGACGAAGAGTGGTAGGAACAAATGCTCCGCCTAGAGCATGTGTGTGTGAGATGGAGTCTTAGTGTGTGCGTGTGTGTCTGGGGGGGTGGGGGTGGGGGTGGGTGGGTGCGTGCGCGCGCGTGTGTGTGTGTGTGTGAGATGGAGTCTTAGTTTGTGCGTGGGGGTGGGTGGGTGGGTGTGTGCGTGTGTGTGTGGGGGTGGGGTGGGTGGGTGCGTGTGTGTGTGTGTGTGACGCGGGGTCCTCGGTGGCGGATGTAATTTAAGTGTGTGTGGCTTCATCATAGAGAGGTGATGTGTATGGCAGAGGCCACCAATGATGGGGTGCGAGAGAGAAAAGGCCCGTAGAGAGGGAAGAGAAGGTGTGTGCGCGTGAGAGGAGTCGACATTGAGAGAACGTGTTTGTTCGATAGACACCAAGGAAGACTACTATATATCGATTGTGCATGTAGGCGGGAATTAAACGAAGGGATGTTCTTATTAGTTTCGGGGATATATGGGAAGAGTGAGAGGGGGGTAGCTAGAAGGAGATTGTTAAGTGTGAGTGTGTGTTTTACCCATCCAGACGGAAGTTATGTGCACACAAGAAGAGAACGATTCGATGTGGCGTTAGGGTTGAGGGTAATTAACTACGTATGGAGACATAGAGACCTTGAACGTGCATGTGCGAGAGGTATACATGTATACATGGATGTGTGTGTGTGTGCGTGCGCGCATGATCGAGATAAAAGAAAGAAGACATAAGTCATAAGATCAACGACATGGGAGAGACGGATCGGTATGACAATATGCATGCATGTGAGAGTGCAGGGAAGAAGGCTCGACAATTGAGGATGTGTTTTTGTCTTTAAGAGATAGTGGCGTGGGCTGGAGCATGCATCTATGGCGAGCAGAGGGAGTGGGACACAACGATTGTGCAAAAGAGATCAACCTATAAATGCATGTATGGAGAGACATATATAGTGTCGGTGATAGGAAGCAAGAGTGTGTGCGAGAAAGAAATGTTGATGGAGAAACTACAGATAGATACAGAGATGGAAATGCTAACTAGAGTGACATCAGCTAGTTTGAGTGTTGGAGATGACCGTCAGGTGGTTCAGAGGGTGAAGTTATGTGTGTGTGAGAGAAAGATAAAAAGAGGGCACTTGACTGCATGTAGAGAGAAACATACATAGTGTGCGTGATAGGAAGCAAGAGTAATGGCGAGAAAGAAGGTTGATGGAGAAACAGATAAATAGAAAGATAAAGATGCTAGCTAGTGTGCATTAGAGATAGGAGTCGAGTGGATAAGAAGGCTGAGTTATGTGTGTGGGTGTGAGAGAGATGAAGAAAGGGTGCATGTGACTCACATACAAACAAATATCGGAGAGAAATGAGATCCCGAGAGACGGAGTTTTATGTCTGCGAGAGAGAAAGATATTTCACAATGAGAGTGATAGCTAGAGAGACATATGAGGGAACGCAAGATATCTCTAGGGAGAGAGAGTGTGTGTGAGTGACATACAAGAGAATGGTGGAGAGATATGAGACCCTGGGAGACAGAGTTTGTGTTTGTGTGTGAGAAAGAGATATTTAAGAGGAAGAGTCGTAGCTTCTCATACCTAACGAGTGAAAGACATCTCTGTGTGAGAGGGTGTGTGCGAGTGGCACACGGGGGAATAGTAGAGAGAAATGAGACCCCGGGAGACGAAGTTTGTGTTTGTGTGAGAGAAAGAGATTTCACATGGAGAATCATAGTTAGAGACACATAGCAGGGAGCGAGATATACTTAGAGAGAGATAGAGTGATGGAGGTCGAGGGAGAGAGTACCGTCAGTGTGTTACGAAGATAAAAGATCATTGTCGACATACAGGTAGCACGAGAGATACCTGAGAGACGATGAACGCGTATAGGTCTAGAGAGATACTCCTATATAAGCATGAGTGATAGCTATATGAGACGAATATCTGGATTAAAGGGGATTCAAATATTTAAATTGGAGATCAAGACATCGCTAATATCATAACGCAAATTGGTGTATCAAACATGCATATTCATTTGAATTTGGGGACACATGTAATGTTATATAGTTTATCAATATTAGTGATCCATAGATTCTTTAATTAGAGACAATGCATGGTTTATATGCAATTAATGTCTAAACGGGATTACACTATATGTTGCGTGTGTGAAACACATTATACATGTTTGAGAAGCAAAAAAATAAAAACCCGCATGAAACACACATTAATTGGAGACAGTTAGCGAGGAATGCATACATTGGATTTCAACATAAAGTGGTTTCAAATATTTGAAAATCCAAATTAAGATGGCACTACTAGGGTAAACCTTATACACAGAATCTTAGCAGCAGCGCGGCACAAAAAGAGGCGCTACTGCTAATGAGCAGTAGAGAGGTTAAGAAAACCACGCTACTGATGTAAATTTAGCAGTAGCGCGTGTTGTCTAAACCGCGCTGCTACAAAAATCCACCAACAGTACCCAACAACCTAAGTTTACCAGCAGCGCGGTGTCACGATGCGCGCTACTGCTAATGCAATAGTAGTAGCGCGCTTTTTAGTCACGTCACTGCTGCTAATTTTGAAATTGTCCACACAGTTGGCCCGTTTAGAAGTAGCGCGTGTGACGAAAGGGCGCTGCTGCTACGCTCTTAGCAGTAGCGCGTTTTTCCTCCCACGCTACTGCTAAGACGTAGCACCCCAGCACCTTTTCCCACCCGTACGTCCTCCCCTCCCCCATCTCCTCTCCTCCCTTTCCCCTACCTCCCACATCCTCCCTCTCTCACTATTCTTCTTCCTCAATACTACTCACCCCATTACTCTCCCTCTTCTACCTACCTTTCTCTCTCTTCATTACTCCTAGCTAACTAACACCACCGCCATTAATGCATCTCCTTTCTCTTTTTCCTTCCCCCTCCACTAGTTGAAGTTGTCTCCTCCCAAATTAGCTAGCTAGGTAGATGTAGCATTTAGTCAAGTGACCTATTTGCCCCCTAACTAGATCTATCTTTGTCAAGAAGAGCTTTGTGCACTTTTGATCTCCCTACATCATCATCTCCACCGTGTGCTCGATCTCGAGATAGAGGTGATTAAAATTTCATGCTTTTGCAAAATGGAAATATGTGTATGTGTTTGTGATATGATAATTGGGCAATATGATGGAAATTGTGTGAATGGCATGAGTTGACGCCAAATTGTGCTTTTGAGTTGCCTATGTTTTGCCGAAATGTCGATTTATTTCCGTTTCGGCGAATTTCGGGCAAACTCTAGATCTATATATGTCCTATTTTTAGGGAAGGTCATGCCGAATTTTTGTATGACTTTGATGCATGCACGCATTTTTTATAATCAATTTGTTTATTATTACCGTGCAGACGTTCATGATGGTCAGTGGAACGATGGTGGACAGGTGGTTGCGATCGGCGGTGCAGGACATGAAAGAAAATAACCGAACAGAGGTTTTATGTCCGTGTAGAAAATGCAAAGGAATAGTTTGGCTCGACCCCTATGACGATGGTCGTGTCGAAGCGCACCTGCTCATGACTGGTTTCATGGATGGCTATACTCGGTGGATAATTGAAGATGAGGATGACGATGTTGAGGACGCCAACGGGACAGGCAATGACGACACGGGGCAAGACGAAGAGATGATCGATAATGGCGGCGGGGAAGAGGCCGGACATGGAGGCAGAGAAGGGGCCAAACATGGCGGAGGAGAAGGGGCCGTACATGGTGGCGGAGAGAACGACGTGGACTCCATGCAGCAGAGTTTGTCGGTACTAAGTTCAATCATGCGGGACCCTCATGTTCAAGCACTGCTTCGCAAGGAGACGAGTACTGAGAGAGCTGCTTCTAGAGAGGAGGCTAAGCTGGAGCAACTGGTGGTAGACTCGAACACTCCATTGTATGATGGTTGCGATCCTGAGATGACCCACTTGAGTTTCACGCTCCAACTCCTAAAGACGAAGGCTAAAAACAAATGGACCGACACTAGCCTCGATGAGCATCTCGAGTACCTAAAGGATGTTCTTCCTGCGGGGAATCTATGTCCTACTAGTGTTGATGAGGCCAAGAAGATCGTGTGCCCTCTTGATCTGCCGCACGTTAGATACCATGCATGCATCAACGATTGCATAATTTATCGGAAGGAGCACGTGGAAAAAACAAGCTGTCCGGTGTGCAATGCTTCTCGATACAAGAAGGCCGGGAAGAAATGTCCCCAGAAAGTTGTATGGTACTTACCGATCACTCCCTGTCTCCAGCGGTATTTCATAGATCCCAAGGAAGCAAAGCTAATGCGCTGGCATGCGGAGAGGAAGAAGCCCGACGATGGAGATGATCCGAAGCTGAGACACGTCAAGGATGGAAGCCAGTGGAGAAACAACTTCTATCGGTATTTCGAATGTGATGCAAGGAACATCGTGCTCGGTGCGTGTACCGATGGCATGAATCTGTTTGGCAACCAGAACACCAACCATAGCACATGGCCCATGTTTGTATGGATGTACAACCTCCCCCTGGTTGTGGATGAAGTCGAAGTACATTCACATGAGAATGCTTATTCAAGGGCCGAAACAACCAGGAAATAATATTAATTTGTATCTGGGGCTACTTCAAGAGGAGTTAGACACGTTATGGAAAACACCGGCCAAGACATGGGACGCCAGCAAAGGCGAGTATTTCTACATGAGAGCCGCGCTGATCACGATGGTGCACGGCTATCTCGGTTACAGATATGTCGCAGGCCAGGTGTGCCATGGATATTGCAGATGCACGCGGTGCATGGATGATACGACATCTCGGCAACTAACGTCAAGGAAAGATGGCGGGTCTCGGAAAATCGTGTACATGGGGCATCGAAGATGGCTCGAACAGGACGACCCGTGGAGAAACCGTGGAGATCTATTCAATGGTCACGCGGAGCATCGAGGACCTCCACGTAAGCGGAGCGGTGCCGAAATGGATGAGCTATTGAAAAACTGGAAGGAGTGCCCCGGCCGGGAAAGACGATGAAAAAGGCGCCGGAGCCGCTGCTGAAGGTATGGAAGATGACGTCTGTGTTCTGGGACTTGGAGTACCGGCACAAACTCGATACACCTCATTGCCTTGATCAAATGCATATCTGTAAGAATGTCCTTGAGAGCTTGCTCGCGACACTGATGAACATGCCCGATAAGACCAAGGATGGGCCGAAGGCAAGAAAAGACTTGCAAGATTTGAAAATTAGGGAAGATCTGCTATGCCGCCCCGTAAAATGTCAGACGAGACAGAGACGAAGACAGAGGCGCGGGAGAAGAAGGGCAAGAAAATAAAGAAAGAGGATTATTGCCCCCCTTCTTGCTTCACCTTAAGTCAGGCTGAGATCGGTCAATTCTTTAAGTGCCTTACCGGAGTCAAAGTTAGTTCCGGTTACTATGGCAAGATAAGCAGATATCTAGACACGGACAAGAAAAGGTTCAGCAGGATGAAGTCCCACGACTGTCATGTGATGATGACGCAGATACTACCTGTTGCCCTTAGAGGGATAATGGACAAGCACGTCCGTGACACGCTTATTGGTCTCTGCAACTTTTTCGACGTCATCTCTCGAAAGTCGATCAGTCTGAAGCAGATCCGAAGGCTACAGGAAGAGATCGTTGTGATACTGAATGAGCTTGAGATGTACTTCCCGCCCGCGTTCTTTGACGTGATGGTGCATCTGCGTGTCCATATTGTGGACGACATAATAGACCCGGGGCCGTCATTTCTGCACAACATGATGCCGTTTGAGAGGATGAATGGGATCATCAAAGGATTCGTTCGTAACATGTCCTGTCTGGATGGAAGCATCGTCCAGGGCTATCTGACACAAGAATGCATCTCTCTCTGCGAGAATTTTCTATATGGCGCAGACCAGCCGCCTGGTGTTAGTGTTGGTTTGCCCGTTAACAAGCACGATGGGAGGCTCGAAGGAGAAGGTCACTCCAACGGTCGCAGGGAACTGCACGTGGCATACTCAGATTGACGTAGCGACTTTGACACAGCAAACTTTGTAGTGCTACAACACCTAGACGAGGTAGATCCTTTCGTGGCACTGCACAAAGAAATTATTGCAAAGAAGTATCGTGACCGGGGGCTATGCAGGACGGACGCCGAAGTTACTAGAGAGCACAACTCCACTTTCCTGCATTGGTTCAAAGAGCATATTATTGCTAATCCCCCGGAGGAGGGCTCTAAGGACGGATTACTCATATACGCCTTAGCACATGGCCCCTCGCCCAACCTCGTAACCTATCAGGCATACGATATCGACGGATACACTTTCTACATGGAGGACAAAGATATGGACAGTGATGATCAGAACTCAGGGGTGACGATGGAATGCATGACCGGCAGCGACAACGGCGCAACAGAAAGATTTTACGAAAGGGTCGAGGAGATCTGGGAGCTTGACTACTCTGGACTACACAACATGACGATGTTCTATGTCAGATGGGCTAAGAATGTCGAAAGAGAAAACCGGAATTTCACTACCATGACTATACCCGATGGCAAGAGCGCTACCGTGAACGCTGATACGTCTCCAACGTATCTATAATTTATGAAGTATTCAAGCTATTATATTATCCATCTTGGATGTTTAATGGGCTTTACTATGCACTTTTATATTATTTTTGGGACTAACCTATTAACCCAGAGCCCAGTGTTAGTTTCTGTTTTTCCCTTGTTTCAGTGTTTCGCAGAAAAGGAATATCAAACGGAGTCCAAACGGAATGAAACCTGTCGGGGTAAACGACCACGGGTAGCCTAACCGACTACCCCTGGTTCTTCAGAAGATTTATCAGGCCTTTGGGCCTTCAAGCACTCCAAGCATTTGGGCCGCCTTCCCCGGCCAGCTACCACTAAAGCCGACTCCCGGAAGGCGACCCAGCCTCACCGACTCCAAGAAGCCGGCCAAGAAAAACGCCGACTCCTAGAAGCCGGCCGAGACCACAACCGCCCCTACATAACGACGACCTGGCGGGGCATGGCCACAGTGCGGCCCACGACCCCCGAAGCCCGAGGCAGGCATGGTTACAGGAGGCCGTACGGGAGGGATGTCTCCCGTGCGGCCGGGCACTGTAGCCACGCCAGCTATGACGTCATCCACGACCCACTCCTGCACGGCCCAAGGACTGCGGGCCCCTTCAGCCAGAGGGAGGCGTGAAGGCGACCCGGCCTTTCCTAGTCGGCCAGGAGCATAGCCGGCCTCCAGAAGCCGGCGACTCCCTTCCTCGAAGCAGGAGCCCATTTAAGGAGACAAGACGAGGCGAGGCTACAGTGATAGCCCCCGACGCGGATCACTGTAGCCACGCTTACCTCGACAAAGCCCTCATCATCAGAGGCGCGGCTACAGTAAGCAGCCGCCGACAAGACCCTAGGCGGTGGGGCCGGCCTGCCGATCGAGTAGCCGGCAGCCGGCGAGACCCACCAGCCGGCGGGACCCAGCAGCCGGTGGAGGAGCCGGCAGGCGTAGACACTGACGGCTGGGGCCAGTTCCCAGTCGGATTACCATTGTACCCCCGGGGGGTAGGCCTATATAAATCCCACGGAGCACCCATGCAAAGGGTGGGCACCTCTGCATGTTTGGCTTCCAAGCATAGCACACGCACACACACCATAGATAGAGAGAAGCAAGAGCTAGCCTTGTTCTTCTTCTCCCTTGATCCCAACAGCTCTAGGAGCGATTGTAGCTACTCTTTATCGAGCTAGTGATCATGCGGAGACCCCGCAGAGCGGGACTAGGGGTGTTATCTCCTCGGAGAGCCCCGAACCTGGGTAAGATTCGCCGGCGTGCATGTCTTCGCCTCATCCCGTTTCCAGGCACCGGCGACGTTTTATTGGCTCCCACAATGATAAGCCATCCTTTGGCATATGTCGCACCAACCACCCGACATTTGGCGCCCACCGTGGGGCTAGGTGCACCGTCGTCCGGAGACCTGTTCTGGACGGGAACCCTCTTCTTTCCCGGCGAGCGCAGCCAGCCTGCTGCGCCCGATGACGTTTGCCCCGACGCGCTGCAAGGCGTCGACGACGCCTGCGCAGCGAGCCGCCTCGCCGATCTGCTCGGCGAGACTCGCATCTCCGACGAGCCTGCGTCCGACGCAGGCACCGACTACCCCGAGAGCCGCCTCGTCAGCCTCCTCGACCAACTTCACGTCTCCAGCGAGCCTGCTGCGGACATGGAGTCTGTCGGCTCCACCGACCCGATGCTCGTCGACTCCGACACCGCGTCGCTCGACGCCTACCCCTCCGACGTGGTGGTCTTCGACGACCCACTCCCTCGAGCTGACAGCGGCAGCAGCGCTGTCACCGAAGTGCTGGTCATCAGCCACGTCTCCAACTCGGGCGGGAGCGCCCGCGACGCTCAGCAAGCAGCGATGCACGACCTCTCCATCCCCCTCCCGGCCGACGCCGACGCCGAGACCCTGGAGGCACGCCGTCTTGCCGTCATCACGGAGAGCAAGAAGATAGCCTCGATGAGACGCCTCACCGAGGCCCACCAGCGCGAAGTCGACCGCGCCGCTTTCGGGACGCCGCCGCCGAGCGGCCCGAGCCGAGCCGGCTTCGTCCAGAAGCGCGGCGCAGCCGTTGCCAGCATGCTGGGCGCAGATCGCCCCGTCTACGCCACCCGGCTCGAGAATCTGCGAGCCGCTCAGGCGGCAGCAGAGGAGCTCAATGGGCTGGGAGCCGATGAGCTCCCCTACATGACAAGACGGATCCAGCAGCTGATCGATGCGGCTGCAGAACGGCACGAAGCCGGCGCCCGAGCTGATAGCCATCCCCCGCGCCGGGAGCACGCCGCGACGTCCCGCTCGCCGACTGCGAGCGGCACGCGCCAGAAGAAAGACAAGGAGCCGGCTGCCAGCCGCAGCCGGACTCGCATCACTATCGAGCGCGGCGCGGATGGCCGCCCTCGGGCGGTCGAACACCAAGGAAACCTGCTGCCTCCCCCGCCTCGAAGAGAAAGACGCCTCACTCCGCCGCCCATCACACATCCGACTCTTGGCGACCGACTCGGCCGCCAAGAAGGAGTCGGCGAGAGTGACGCCCGCCACAGGATCGACCGCCTTGCTCGGTCCCTGGCGTTAGAAGAAGAAGACAATGTCGGCCCGCCATGCTTTGGCCCCCGCATCCGCGACGAGCCCTTCCGCAAAGGGTTCTCGCTCCCCAGAGACACGCCCAAGTACAACGGCTCGGTGAAGCCGGAAGATTGGCTCATCGACTACTCCACGGCCGTCAGCATCGCCAACGGCAATCGGCGCGCCGCCGTGAAGTACGTCCCCTTGATGCTGCAAGGGACGGCGTGCACGTGTCTCAACAGCCTCAAGCCATACAGCATCAACAGCTGGCTGGACTTCACCGAGGTTTTCGTCCGCAACTTCACTAGCACCTACAAGCGGCCTCCCAAGCCTCGCCAGCTCTCCCTCTGCGTCCAAGGGCCCAACGAGTCGACCCGCGACTACCTCACGCGATGGGCCGAGCTCCGCAACTCCTGCGAGGGAGTGCATGAGGTCCAGGCCATCGAGTACTTCACTGCCGGGTGCCGAGAGGGCACCCTCCTCAAGCACCGACTCCTCTGCGATGAGCCGGCTACCCTCGATGAGTTGCTGATCACTGCCGACAAGTACGCCACTGCCGACTCCTCCATGAAGACCGAGCTCCGAGTGGACGCCTCGGGGAAGGTAGTCGCTCTGGCTCCCAAGACGCCGGCTGGCGACCCAAACCGGCGCCCCTACCAGAATGACCACAAGCGCAAGGGCCCCATGCCGACTTCCTCCAGTCGGCAGGTGGCCACAGTTGAAGACGAGCAGCCCGAGGAGCGGCCCGCTCCCAAGAAGAAGGGAGGCCGGCCGCCCTGGCAGCCGTCCTTCTCCTACGAACAAGCACTCGATGCCCCCTGCAAGTTCCACAGCGGCGCGAAGCCGTCCAACCATACAACACGGAAATGCCACTGGCTCACCCGCATCACCAAGGGTGAAGGGATAGTGCCGCCTCCGCCTCCCGGCCCACCGCCTCCAGCTCCCCAGCAGCCGGCGGCCCGGCCGGCAGTCGGCGCCATCCAAGACGAGTTCCCTGAAGCGCACGACGCCTACGTCGTCTTCACGAGTCAAATCGACGACAAGCGCAGCCGACGCCGGCAACACCAAGAAGTAAACGCAGTCGCCTCTAGCACCGCCGAGTTCATGCATTGGTCGGAAAAGCCCATCAGCTGGAGCCAGGCCGACCACCCAGAGGTGATGCCTTCGCCTGGCTCCTATGCTATGGTCTTGGACGTCACCCTTGCGACGGAGAGGCGAGCTGCCAGATTTTCCCGCGTCCTGATAGACGGCGGAAGCAGTATCAACATACTGTACCGCGACACCATGGACAAGCTGAACATCAAAGCAAAGCAGCTCATGCCGAGCCGCACTGTCTTCCATGGTATCGTACCCGGCCTATCTTGCTCTCCAATCGGCAAGATCAAAATGGATGTTCTCTTCGGAGACAAAGATCACTTCCGCCGGGAAGCAATATGGTTCGAGGTGGTGGACCTGGAGAGCCCCTATCATGCGCTACTTGGCCGACCTGCTTTGGCCAAGTTCATGGTTGTGCCCCATTATGCCTATCTGAAGATGAAGATGCCGAGCTCGAAGGGGATCATCACGGTAGCCGGCGACTACAAGAAGTCCATCGAGTGTGCCATGGCTAGCAGCCGGCTGGCCGAGTCCCTCGTGGTGGCGGAAGAGAAGAAGATGCTGGAACGGGTTGTGGCCATGGCCGGCAAGCAACCGACCTTGTCCCCCAACCCCAAGGACTGTGATGCGCAGGGCTCCTTCCAGCCTGCCAAAGAGACGAAGAAGATACCTCTAGACCTGGAGCACCCGGAGAGGTTCGCCGTGATTGGGGCGAACTTGGACAGCAAATAGGAAGGCGAGCTCGCCGACTTCCTCCGTGAGAATCGAGACATCTTTGCATGGTCCCCAAAGGACATGCCGGGCGTCCCGAAGGATTTCGCCGAGCACAAGTTACATGTCCGAGCTAATGCGAAGCCGGTCAGGCAACCCCTCCGCCGACTATCAGAAGAGAAGCGAAGAATCATGGGAGAAGAGATAGCCCGGCTCCTCGCAGCTGGCTTCATCATGGAAGTGTTCTTTCCAGAATGGCTTGCCAATCCAGTTCTGGTTTTGAAGAAGAATAACAAGTGGCGCATGTGTATAGACTACACAAGCTTGAACAAGGCCTGCCCAAAGGATCCGTTTGCTTTGCCACGGATTGACCAAGTGATAGACTCTACAGCCGGATGCGAGCTGTTGTGTTTTTTGGATGCATACTCAGGGTATCATCAGATCAAGTTGGACCCAGCTGACCGCCTGAAGACTGCCTTCATCACACCCTTTGGAGCTTTCTGCTACCTGACAATGACATTCGGCTTGAGAAACGCCGGTGCCACTTTTCAGCGTTGCATGCAGAAATGTCTCTTGAAACAACTCGGCAGAAATGCCCACGTCTACGTAGACGACATTGTGGTGAAGACAGAGAAGCGCGGTACCTTGCTGGAAGACCTGAAGGAAACATTCGCCAACTTGCGCCGATTCCAGATCAAGCTCAACCCCGAGAAGTGCGTGTTCGGAGTGCCAGCCGGCCAGCTGCTAGGCTTCCTGGTCTCCCAACGCGGCATTGAGTGCAACCCTGTCAAGATCAAAGTCATCGAGAGGATGGAGATTCCCACCAAGCTGCGAGATGTGCAGAAGTTCACTGGCTGCTTAGCCTCCCTTAACCATTTTATCAGCTGACTAGGAGAGAAGGCTCTCCCCCTGTACCGACTCATGAAGAAGTCCACTCACTTTGAGTGGAATGATCAAGCCGACCAAGCCTTCCATGAGTTGAAGAAAATGTTGACCACTCCGCCTGTCCTGGCCGCGCCGACTGAGAAGGAGCCCATGCTCCTCTACATCGCCGCGACAAGCCGGGTTGTCAGCACCGTTGTTGTGGTCCAGTGCCCGGAGGCAGGCCGAGCCCAGCTGGTCCAGAGGCCGGTCTACTATCTCAGCGAAGTACTATCTAGCTCGAAGCAAAACTACCCGCACTACCAGAAGATGTGCTATGGGGTGTACTTCGCTGCCAAGAAATTGAAGCCCTACTTCCAAGAGCACCCCATCACGGTCGTGTGCACTGCCCCGCTCGCCGAGATCATAGGCAGCCGGGATGCATCCGGCCGGGTGGCCAAATGGGCCATTGCCTTGGCGCCCTACACGATCTTCTATCAACCCCGCACCGCCATCAAGTCGCAAGCATTGGCCGACTTCCTCGTCGACTGGGCCGAGACCCAGTACTTACCACTGGCTCCCGACTCTACCCATTGGCGGATGCACTTTGACGGGTCCAAGATGCGCACCGGCTTGGGAGCTGGCGTCGTCCTCACCTCTCCCAAAGGCGACAAGCTCAAGTACACGCTGCAGATCCACTTTGCCGCCTCCAACAACGTGGCCGAGTATGAGGCGCTCGTACATGGGCTCCGGCTAGCCAAAGAGCTCGGCATACGCCGGATCCTATGCTACGGCGACTCAGACTTGGTGGTCCAGCAATCATCAGGCGACTGGGACGCCAAGGACGCAAACATGGCAAACTACCGATTCCTCGTCCAGCAGATGAGCGGATACTTCGAAGGGTGCGAGTTCCTTCACGTGCCAAGGGCCGACAACGACCAAGCAGATGCCCTAGCACGGATCGGCTCCACCCAACAAGCCATACCGACTGGCGTCTCCCTCCAGCGTCTCCTCAAGCCGTCCATCAAGCCGTCTCCAGAGTCGGATTCCATCTTCGTACCGCCTGCGCCAGAAACAGCCGGATCCGGCTCAAGAAATCCCGCAGGCGGCACGGGGACTTCGACGACTGCCCCGGGAACTGACGTAGTCGCACCCGGCCCAGGGACCTCAGAGCCCGGCCCGGGGACTGCAACGACGCAAGAAGTGGTGGTCGACCCCAACGCAACACCCAACCCACCCACCCGAGTCATGGTGGCTACATTAACAGCAGAAGAAGTCACAGCTCCCTCATGGGCCCTGCCCATCCTCAAGTTCCTAGTCAGCAGAGAGCTGCTGGCTGACGAGATCGCAGCAAGACTAGTCCAACGACGAGCCACAACATACACAATAATCAACAGGGAGCTGGTGAAGCGCAGCGTTACTGGAGTCTTCCAGCGTTGCGTCGAGCCAGAAAAAGGAGTGGCAATCCTCAAAGACATCCACCAAGGCGAATGCGGCCATCACGCCGCCTCAAGATCCCTCGTGGCCAAGGCTTTCCGCCATGGGTTCTTCTGGCCGACTGCCTTGGAGGATGCTAAAACAATAGTCAAGACCTGCAGAGGATGTCAAGTCTTCAGTTCCAAACAACACCTGCCGGCTTCTGCCCTCAAGACCATTCCCCTCACCTGGCCTTTCGCCGTCTGGGGACTGGACATGGTGGGCCCTTTCAAGACGGCCCGCGGTGGCTTGACACATCTACTCGTTGCTGTGGACAAGTTCACAAAGTGGATCGAAGCAAAGCCGATTAAGAAGCTGAACGGGCCGACTGCCGTGACATTCATCACCGACATCACTACTCGGTACGGCGTGCCGCACAGCATCATCACCGACAACGGCACGAACTTCGCCAAAGGCGCACTGGCACGTTTCTGCGCGACACAGGGCATCCGACTGGACTTAGCATCCGTTGCCCACCCGCAGTCAAACGGCCAAGTCGAGCGAGCAAATGGACTTATCCTCTCCGGCATCAAGCCCCGACTGGTTGTACCACTAGAGCGATCGGCCGGCTGCTGGCTTGAAGAACTGCCGGCTGTCCTCTGGAGTCTGCGCACTACACCCAACAAGTCAACCGGCTTCACTCCATTCTTTCTTGTGTACGGTGCCGAGGCTGTCATCCCAACAGACATCGAGTTCGACTTGCCTCGGATCACCATGTACACGGAGGAGGAAGCCAAAGAAGCAAGAGAAGACGGCGTCTACCTACTGGTAGAAGGCCGGCTGTTAGCCCTCAGCCGGTCCGCCATCTACCAGCAAGGCCTGCGCCGCTACTACAACCGCAAGGTCAAGCCAAGATCCTTCCAAGAGGGCGACCTTGTGCTCCGGCTGATCCAGCGAACAGCCGGCCAGCACAAGCTCTCGGCCCCTTGGGAAGGCCCCTTCGTCGTCAGCAAGGCACTCGGCAACGACTCCTACTACTTGATCGACGCGCAAAAGCCAAGAGCACGCAAGAGAGACGACTCCGGCAAGGAGTCGGAGCGACCATGGAACGCAAACCTCCTAAGACGATTTTACAGCTGAAAAGCAGTATGTATCACGCTACCCCTTTTGTATTAAGTTACAAACCAACAGGCCCCCCGAACAGTACTCGGGGACTGCCTTTTATTTATCTATGGATGACGAGTGTCATATCCATGAATGTCTTATTACATTTTGAATTCTTGTCCGGCACCGGGTCCGACTATTCGGCCCGGGGACTGGCCGCCTTAAGCTATATTATAAGTTCTTCCTGAAGTCAGCAAAGTAGTGCGCCGGCTCCCCAGTCCTCTCTTGTTGAAAGTCGCAGCTCAAAGAACTGACTGTCCGACTAGCAAGAGAGAAGACAGAAAGGACGCCCACACGAAAACGGCTAAGGAACAACTAACCTATATAGCAAAAAGACGGCCTCTATATACGCCTGCCGACTGTCACAACAGCCGGCTGGCCGGCTTCCTAAAAAACTTAGCTTAAGTCTGGCAGAGCTAAAAGTACTTCCCCCTCCCCAGCCGCCCAGGCACTCCCCGGCTGCAGTTTGTAGAACAACTATTTGACTAGGGAGACGGCAACCAAGGGAGGGCGGCAAAGGAAAAAAGCAGAAGGACAAAAAGCAAAAGTACAAGGAAAAGCCGATTGCATAACTTATATACATAAAGCCGCCTAAAGGCTGGCAACAGAATTAAGTTTGAATACACCCAGTGGGTGGAATTGCGCAGACTTAACCGAACATTGTTCAAAGTAACAAGACAGGAAAACAAAGAAAGAAGACTAAGGCATGACTTGGAGGCCGAGCTGGTCGGTGAAGGCAGCTCGCCGGCTGAGGGAGTGGCCGCCTAGCTGGTCCCGGCTTGACCGCCTCCCGCGGCAGGAGACGCACTCGCACGCGACATAGTGCTGGAGGCGCGGTCAGGCTAGCCGGCTTCTCCACCAGCCGGCTCGGCGCCTTCACCCTCCTCCTCCTCCTCACCCTCGTCGCTGGAGTCGATCTCCTCCGCCGAGTCCTCGCCGTACGCCGGGTCCAGCCCGAACCAATCTTCCGGCTGGGCGACTCCATTGTCGTCCACCTCGGGGGCGAAGACGTTGGTGTCGGTGTAGTCGGCGATCGCCGAAGCTCGCCGAATGATGGCCGGCCGCGCCGGCTCGAGCTCCGTGTCGGCTTGCTGCCGCCAGGTCGCCAGCTGGTCCAAGTTCAGGCTGGGATACCAGGCCTTGACGAACTCCAGCGCCCGCCTGGCGCCGGAGCGAGCCGCTGACGCCTTCCAAGCCTCGAAGCGGCCGACGGCCACCTCCAGCTAGTCGGCGGTCCGGCTGGGAGTGCGCGGGACCACTTGGCCGGGCCAGAGGGCGGCCAAGACCTATGACCCGGCACGCTGAAGCCGGCGGAGCAGCCTGTGAGCCGGCTGGATACGAGCCTGGATTGCTAGGAGCTGCTCCTCCAGCGAGCGGCCGGCGGTCGGCGAGATCTCGAAGCCGGCTTGCCTCTTCGCCTGGCGACGAGCTTCGATGGCCTGGTTGGCAGCAGTTGAGTAGCCAGGGAAGTACTCTGCGCGAAGAAGAAAAGAAAAGAAGAACCCCAAATCAGAAAGACAAGTCGAAGTAGCAGATGGCAAGAGAGGATGAAGGGGCAGACGACTTACCGTCAACCAGATCCTCAATCTGGCCATAGCCGGAGACCAGAGTCTGCCTGGCCTCTGCCCAGCCGGCCGCCTCCGTCTCGAACTCGGCCTGGAGGGTGGCTTCGCGATCCTGCGCAGCCTTCAGCGCAGCCTTGTGGCCTTCCTCCTGGTCGGCCAGCTTCTTGACCAGGCGGTCGCGCTCCTGCACCAAGGCGGCGAGCTCCGCGTCCCTGGCACGAAGAGCAGTCTGGGACTCCCCCAGCTATGCCCTCAGACTGGCGTTGGCCGCTGCAGAGATAGAAGAACAAGAAGAATGATGAGAAATCATCAAGGAAGATCCGAGCCGACTGCTCAGCAGTCGGCCCGAATCTCGGGGACTACACCCGGTGGGTGCGCTGACGCGCCCCCACATGAGATAAAGATCAAGTTACATACCTCGGCTTTCAGTGAGATCGGCGGTCTTCTGCGTCAACTCCCGAGCCTGGGAGTTGAAGGCGGCCGCTCGGAGGTTGTGATAGTCCTGCAAGATGGACAGAAGATCGACGTGAGAACGAAAGCAACGATGAGAAATCATCAAGGAAGATCCGAGCCGACTGCTCAGCAGTCGGCCCGAATCTCGGGGACTACACCCAGTGGGTGCGCTGACGCGCCCCCATGAGAGAAATCAAGAAGAAGATGAGAATACTAACCCGGATGGCAGCCCGCGTGGCGAGGAATTCGTCGGTGAACTGCCTCAGCGCCGCGGCTTGGCCCTGGAGCCGGGTCCGGACGTCTTGCGCAGTGATGTTCACCACGGCTGTCCCTCCGCCTGGCGTCCACCCTGAGGTAGCGCTGGCCGCCTCCGCGTCTCGGGCCGACGAGCTGGAGCCCACGGCCGGCCGTGGCTCCGACGCCGCTTTCTGCGGCTCCGACGCGGCCTTCCCTGCGCGCCGGCTTGGCGGAACCCGGACCGCCACCGCAGCTCCCGCGGCCGGCTCGCCTTCCGCCGACTGTGCGGGCGCAGGCTCAGTCTGGCCGCCTTGGGCCGCCCCAGTCGGAGGAGTCGGCCCCGGCGCCTCCCTCAATAAGATGACGTCGTCGCCGCTCCCTCCCAGATCCGGCTGGGAACCACTGGCTCCCCCTGGCGAGGGATCCGCGCCCCCGGGCGCCATGGTGCGCAGGGGGGTGACCATCAAGGCCTCCCCTGCCGCCGCTTCGGCCTCGGCCTCTGCCTGGGCCTTGGCTGCGGCCTCGGCAAGCGCCTTCGCCGCCTCCTCCTCCCGAGCTGCCTGGGCGGCGGCTGCCCTCCGTGCCTCCGCCTCCCGCGCTTCCTGCTCCTCCCGCACCTCCCGCGCGTTCCTTTCCGTCGCCTCTAGGAGGGCGGCGCGGGGATCTACGCGGCGGGTGGTGCTCCCAGAGCCCCCTGGCGACTCGACAACGGAGCCGGCAGCCGCCCGCTCGAGTGACAGTGGAGCTCTGATCAAAGAAAAGAAGACAAAGGTTCAGAAAACCACCCAAGAAAAGAAAGAAGGAGAATACACAGAAAGAGACAAAGCTTACGCTGACACAGCCTGCGGCTGCTTCACCACTCTGCGGAAGCGAGCCGCCTTCGCGGCCGCCTCTTCCCGCCTGGAGGCCGCCGCCCCACCCCTGGGCTTCTTCGACCGGCTACCGAACATGCCCTGGGTGGCGCGACGTTTCTGGCCTCTACCCCAAGCAGGCTGCGCGCCGGAGGAGCCCGCGCCGCGTCCGGAGGCCGGCTGACGGGGCGGGATGGCTTCGGCTTCATCCTCGTCCGGCCAGTCGTCGAAGGTCGCGGAGAACCCGGCGCCGCCTGCCTCGCCGCCGGCTTGGCCGCCGGCCGGCTCGGTGGCATCCTCCATATGGACCGCCCCCAGATCGGGGTCCTCCTGGTCGTGCTCGGTCCGGTCGGGGACGAAGCGGCGCTCCACGTCCGCTCCGCCGGCCGGCCGAAGCAGAGGATTCTGTCAAAAAGCGAGCCGACTGAGTTAGAGTCGGCCCAGAGGAACTCGGCGACAAAGCTGAGAGAGAAAGAGAGAAAAAGAGAAGGGGAGCGTACCGTAGGCAGAGGATTGGCGCGGCTATATGGCTCCTTGCCGAATTGCCAGTCGTCGGGAAGCTGGCAGTTGGCGAGGTAGTTCACCATGTCGGCCGCGTCGGCCTGCGGCATCTCCTTGGTGCACATCCGGCTCGGATCGAGCTGGCCGCTCATCTGACAGATCAGATGAGGCCGGCTCTGGAGCGGGAGGACCCGGCGCATGACGAACGCGGCCAGAAGGTCGGGCCCCGTCAGGCCCTCCGACTGGACCATCACCCGCAGGCGGGCGATGGCGGCGTTCCCTCCCTGTGATAGCGTCACCGCCCGGAAGGACCACTGGGGCAGCCTCCCCGCCGGTGGGCCGGCTACGTAAGCCGGCAGGTTGATGTAGTCGCCCCGGGGAGCGATGTTCCGCACGTAGAAGTATGATTTCTGCCACTTCTTCACCGATTGGATCAGCGTGATGATGGGGAAGGGGTCGTCGGCGCCCGATCTTCGCGACGCGATGAAGGTGCCAGTGTGGGCCGGCATGCCCTTGCTGCGCGTACCCAGCTTCGACTGGAAGAATTCCCCCCAGAGCTCGAGGGTGGGGAGGACGCCGAGATAGCCCTCGCACAGGGTGACGAAGGCCGACAGCAGCACCACCGCGTTGGGGGTGAGGTGGTGCGACTGGAGCTGATAGTAGTCCAGCCAGGAGCGGAAGAAGGCGCTCACTGGCAGTCCGAAGCCGCGCAGGAAGTGCGAGCGGAAGACCACCCGCTCGCCCTCCTGCGGCGCCGGCCTGACCTCCTTCTCCGGCGCGAGGCGGACCTCCACTTTGTCCGCGCTGGGCAGACGCCGGGTGTCGCGGAGGAAGTCGATGTGGTCGTTGTGGACGATGGAGCCATCCCAATCCCCGCCGAGCTGCTCTACGTGGGGAGGCATAGCGGAGGCTGGCACGGCGGCGGAGGAGCGTGCGAAGGAAGAGCGCGGCGGCGAGGCGCTGTCGCAGGAACGAGCAAGGCGAGAAGACGAAGGGAGTAGGAGGAGCGTGCGAGGGTCTGCCGCCCTCCACCTCCCCCTACTTATAGCCTCACGCGGCCGAAGAGGCCGGACGTGGGGGGGAGACGTGGGATTAACTACGCTCACTCCCCACGACTCGCGTTTATTACGCATAAAGTGCGAGCCGAAACTGCCGCACGGAACGTGCGGGCGGTTTCGGGATACAAAGGATCCGCGCCTGGGCCGGGGCACGGACGTGGCGGGCCCCCTCCCTGCGGCGACGTCCCGTCACACGCGTGGGGTGGCAAGCTTTCCGGCCACGTGGCACGCCACGGCCCGAGGCCGGCCCGCGGCCCGGTGCACAAGCCCGCGGGTTCCCGCCTCCCGACTCCAGAAGAATTCGACTAAGGGCGGCGCGCCTGCACCAAGGCCGGCTCCCAGCTGCCGGCTTGTCACGATAGGAAGCTGACCGAGCTTCTCGAACCCCACTCCACCTCGAAGCCCAATCAGCTTCGGGGACTACTGTCGGGGTAAACGACCACGGGTAGCCTAACCGACTACCCCTGGTTCTTCAGAAGATTTATCAGGCCTTTGGGCCTTCAAGCACTCCAAGCATTTGGGCCGCCTTCCCCGGCCAGCTACCACTAAAGCCGACTCCCGGAAGGCGACCCAGCCTCACCGACTCCAAGAAGCCGGCCAAGAGAAACGCCGACTCCTAGAAGCCGGCCGAGACCACAACCGCCCCTACATAACGACGACCTGACGGGGCATGGCCACAGTGCGGCCCACGACCCCCGAAGCCCGAGGCAGGCATGGTTACAGGAGGCCGTACGGGAGGGATGTCTCCCGTGCGGCCGGGCACTATAGACACGCCAGCTACGACGTCATCCACGACCCACTCCTGCACGGCCCAAGGACTGCGGGCCCCTTCAGCCAGAGGGAGGCGTGAAGGCGGCCCGGCCTTTCCTAGTCGGCCAGGAGCATAGCCGGCCTCCAGAAGCCGGCGACTCCCTTCCTCGAAGCAGGAGCCCATTTAAGGAGACAAGACGAGGCGAGGCTACAGTGATAGCCCACGACGCGGATCACTGTAGCCACGCTTACCTCGACAAAGCCCTCATCATCAGAGGCGCGGCTACAGTAAGCAGCCGCCGACAAGACCCTAGGCGGTGGGGCCGGCCTGCCGACCGAGTAGCCGGCAGCCGGCGGGACCCAGCAGCGGGCGGAGGAGCCGGCAGGCGTAGACACTGACGGCTGGGGCCAGTTCCCAGTCGGATTACCATTGTACCCCCGGGGGGTAGGCCTATATAAACCCCCCGGAGCACCCATGCAAAGGGTGGGCACCTCTGCATGTTTGGCTTCCAAGCATAGCACACGCACACACACCATAGATAGAGAGAAGCAAGAGCTAGCCTTGTTCTTCTTCTCCCTTGATCCCAACAGCTCTAGGAGCGATTGTAGCTACTCTTTATCGAGCTAGTGATCATGCGGAGACCCCGCAGAGCGGGACTAGGGGTGTTATCTCCTCGGAGAGCCCCGAACCTGGGTAAGATTCGCCGGCGTGCATGTCTTCGCCTCATCCCGTTTCCAGGCACCGGCGACGTTTTATTGGCTCCCACAATGATAAGCCATCCTTTGGCATATGTCGCACCAACCACCCGACAAAACCTTTGAGAGAGTTATTTTTGGAACGGAAGTAATCCAGAAGACTTGGAGTGTACGTAAGGGAAGCAACGAGGAAGGCACGAGGCAGGGGGCGCGCCCACCCCCCTGGGCACGCCCTCCACCCTCATGGGCCCCTCGTGGCTCCCCTTACCGACTTCTTTTGCCTATATATATATCCATATACCCTAAAACCTTCAGGGAACAGAATAGATCGGGAGTTCCGCCGCCGCAAGCTTCTGTAGCCACCAAAAACCAATCGGGACCCTGTTCCGCCACCCTGCCAGAGAGGCGATCCCTCACCGGTGGCCATCTTCATCATCCCGGCGCTCTCCATGACGAGGAGGGAGTAGTTCACCCTCAGGGCTGAGGGTATGTACCAGTAGCTATGTGTTTGATCTCTCTCTCGTGTTCTTGAGGTGGTACGATCTTGATGTATCGCGAGCTTTGCTATTATAGTTGGATCTTATGATGTTTCTCCCCCTCTACTCTCTTGTAATGGATTGAGTTTTCCCTTTGAAGTTATCTTGTCGGATTGATTCTTTAAGGATTTGAGAACACTTGATGTATGTCTTGCCGTGCGTATCTGTGGTGACAATGGGATATCACGTGATTCACTTGATGTATGTTTTGGTGATCAACTTGCAGGTTCCGCCCATGAACCTATGCATAGGGGTTGGCACACGTTTTCATCTTGACTCTCCGGTAGAAACTTTGGGGCACTCTTTGAAGTTTTCTGTGTTGGTTGAATAGATGAATCTGAGATTGTGTGATGCATATCGTATAATCATGCCCACGGATACTTGAGGTGACATTAGGGTTTTGGTTGATTTGTGTCTTAAGGTGTTATTCTAGTACGAACTCTATGATAGATCGAACGGAAAGAATAGCTTCATGTTATTTTACTATGGACTCTTGAATGGATCGATCAGAAAGGATAACTTTGAGGTGGTTTCGTACCCTACCATAATCTCTTTGTTTGTTCTCCGCTATTAGTGACTTTGGAGTGACTCTTTGTTGCATGTTGAGGGATATTTATATGATCCAATTATGTTATTATTGTTGAGAGAACTTGCACTAGTGAAAGTATGAACCCTAGGCTTTGTTTCTTAGCATTGCAATACCGTTTACGCTCACTTTTACCATTAGTTACCTTGCTGTTTTTATATTTTCAGATTACAAAAACCTATATCTATCATCCATATTGCACTTGTATCACCATCTCTTTGCCGAACTAGTGCACCTATACAATTTACCATTGTATTGCGTGTGTTGGGGACACAAGAGACTCTTTGTTATTTGGTTGCAGGGTTGCTTGAGAGAGACCATCTTCATCCTACGCCTCCCACGAATTGATAAACCTTAGGTCATCCACTTGAGGGAAATTTGCTACTGTCCTACAAACCTCTGCACTTGGAGGCCCAACAACGTCTACAAGAAGAAGGTTGCGTAGTAGACATCAAGCTCTTTTCTAGCGTTGTTGCCCGGGAGGTGAGTGCTTGAAGGTATATCTTTAGATCTTGTAATCGAATCTTTTAGTTTCTTGTTTTATCACTAGGTTAGTTTATAAAAGAAAACTAAAAAATGGAATTAAGGGTGCCTCATATGCTTCTTCTTTTCAATGTCTTTCGTGAAAATGATGGGAAGGAAAATTGTGCTCAAGTGATAGAAGAAGAAATCTATAAAAAATTTGGTACTAAATCTTTTTATGATGAGCATGATTGCAATGTCGTTAGTATGAATTCTTTGAATATCTATGATGCTAATGATATGCAAAGCCACAAGCTTGGGGATGCTATGTTTCATGAAGATGATATTTTTTGTCCCCTAAGTTTTGATGAGCAAATTTATTATGATGAAAGCATGCCCCCTATTTATGATGATTATTGTGATGAAATGTATGCTATAAAGAACAAATATAACCATGAAACTTGTCATCATGATTTTAATTTTCAATTGGATTATGCTTCACATGATAGTTATTTTGTTGAGTCTGCTCCCACTACTATTCATGAGAACAAATTTGCTTATGTGGAGAGTAATAAAATTTCTATGCAAGTAGATCATGAAAAGAATGCTTTATGTGCTGGTTATATGGTTGAATTCATTCATGATGCTACTGAAAATTATTATGAGGGAGGAACATATGCTTGTAGGAATTGCAATAATATCAAGTTTCCTCTCTATGTGCTTAAAATCTTGAAGTTATGCTTGTTTTGCCTTCCTATGCTAGTTGATTCTTGTTCCCATAAGTTGTTTGCTCACAAAATCCCTATGCATAGGAAGTGGGTTAGACTTAAATGTGCTAGTCATATTCTTCATGATGCTCTCTTTATGTTTCAACTCTTGTCTTTTATGTGAGCATCGTTGAAATCATCATGCCTAGCTAGGGGCGTTAAACGTAAGCGCTTGTTGGGAGGCAACCCAATTTTATTTTTGTTCCTTGCTTTTTGTTCCTGTTTAGTAATAAATAATTCATATAGACTCTGGTTAGATGTGGTTTTGTGTTTTAATTAGTGTTTGTGCCAAGTAAAACCTATAGGATCTTCTTGGATGATAGTTATTTGATCTTGCTGAAAATTCCAGAAACTTTCTGTTCACGAAACCAATTGTTAAAAATCACCAAAACGTGATAAAATACTGATTCCAATTGCAGAAGATCAATAAAAAAATTATCTGGGTCGTCCTATTTTGGTAGAATTTTTGAGTTACAGAAAGTTTGCGTTTGATACAGATTACTACAGACTGTTCTGTTTTTGACAGATTCTGTTTTTCGTGTGTTGTTTGCTTATTTTGATGAATCTATGGCTAGTATCGGAGGTTATTGTCACATCCCTAGTTCTGGTTTGCTCTAGGCTAGCTAGTCATGTGTGCATCATGTTTAAATTTCAATGAATTTGAAATGGGGACATGTGAAAGCCTCAGAAATCATTTCTGAAAAAGACCAAGATAAAAATTGCTTCAAATGGGTCCAAGAAAATGTTCATGTTTCTCTATGAAAATATTGGACCGAATTAAAATTCAAACCAATATTTTTAGGACCTCATAAATATTTATTTTGGGCATTTGAAGCTAATGCAATAACTATTTGCATTGGATTTATATTTGCTATATATCGAATATGTGTCCAATAATTCTGAGAAATTGTGAGGGGCTTTGGGATAATCCTTTCAGTCCCTACAAAGTTATCAGAAGAAAGCAAAATGGTTTAGTGCTTAAAACTAAATCAAAACAAATAACAGAAAAGGAAAACAGAACACAGAAATAAAAGAGAGAGAGAAGGACTACCTGGCCATCTACCTGTAGCCGGCCCAGCTCGCTGGCCCAGCCCATCTCCACCTCCCCTGTCGTCTTCCTCCCCAGGCCAGTAGGCAGGGCGTGTGGCCGCCGTGCGCGCACATGCGCGCGCCACCTCCACCCTGCTCGCCTGCCTCCTCGACGGCCTGGACGCCTCTGGTGTTACCACGCAGACCCTTGGACCCCCTCGACCGCTCCCCTCTCTCCCCGCCTCGCCTCCGTCGCCCTCTCGCCCGACCCGAGCGGAGCTCGTCGCCGCCGTTCGCTGCCACCGTGACCACCGTGGTCCTCTCGCCCCTTTCCCGTGTCCAAAAGCTCCATGACAACGTAAAGCTCCTCCATGCGGAAGATCCCGACCCCAAGAGCACCGTGGGGACGCCTTCGAGCTCGTCTTCCACCTCGGGCGCCACCGATCACCGTCGTCGATCCGCGACGTCTGGCGCAACCCCGAGCCCACTGACCTTCTGTGCCGCCTCCCTGTGAGCTCCTCATCTCTCCTTTTTGCTCGCCCCCTCCGTTCCCATCCTCTAGCCATCGTTCCACAAGTGCCCGAAGCTCACCGCCGACGGCCATGTCACCGTCGTGGCTTCAGACGCCGTACCTTGCCCCTGAGCACGTCATCGTGCTCGTGCTGCTCCCAGGAGACGAACGCACCTGCTAGCTCACCTTCCCATGCACCATAGCAAGTAGCCGGTCCTGCCCGAGCTCCAGCCGCCGCTGATTTGGTCGCCGTCGTCGTCTCCGGCGACCATTTGGTCTCGTTCCGCCGCCAATCGACGCGGACGAGGCCCAGCGTTCCAAAGGTGCCACCGGTGTAACGAACCGTGGCCTTTGATGCGTATCCGCGCATGGTCGCCGTCTCGGCACCTCGCCGGCGGCTAAACGCCGGCCTAACCACTAATTAGCACTAAGCTAATGAACCCTGGGTCACTGACATATGGGCCCCACGCCCTAACTAACTCTAGTTAAGTTTCAGTTTAGATCAGTTAAACCAGTTTAACCCCTGTGTCACTGACGTGTGGAGCCCACACGTCAGGTTTGACTCTGGACGCCCTGTTCACCACTGACATCACAGTGACGTCATGCTGACGCAGTAATTCATTTCTGGAATTTAAATAAATCTTAAATGGTTTATTTATTTCAGAAAATGTTATAAACTTCTAAAAATCATATAAAATCAACCGTAACTCCAAATGAAATAATTTATATATGAAAAATGATCAGAAAAATCCAATCTTTCCATCTGTACCATTTTCATGCATGTTAGAGAAACCTAACCTTGCTGTTTAGATGAAACAAGATAATGCACTTATATGACTTTATAAAATGGGTTTGCATTTGAATCTTTGGTTCAAATGGACTCATCTCAATCTGTTCTAGCTTGCATTAGCCCAGAACACATTCATATTGCCATGTCATGATCATGCATCATATTGTGCATTGCATTGATTGAATTTCTTCTCTATTGCCGGTATTTGTCCCCTCTCGGTAGACGATGTTCCGGCGTTGTGATCGTTGACACTAATGAAGACTCAATGCTATCTTCAGAAGTGCCAGGTAAGCAAAACCCCCTTTCATTCCGATACAAACCCACTCTCTCGCTCTGCTCTATTTTACTGCACTAGGACAACAACAATGCAACTGTTTCATGCTGCGGTAGTTGAACCCCTTATCCTCTGCATGACCTGTCCTTGCCACAGTAAATAGATGAAACCCACTAGCATGAGTAGGAGTTGTTTGAGCCCTGATGTGCCTACTCATTCATGCCTGTTTGTCATGCCTGCTATTGCTTAGAGTTGTGTCAGGTCTGATTCATCGGGAATGAATTGGAAAGTTATGAACATGTCCTACTGTGTGAGAGCTAAGTGTGTGAACACGATTTGGTAAAGGTAGCGTGAGAGGCCATGTAGGAGTACATGGTGGGTTGTCTCATTGAAACCGTCCTCAGGAACTGAGTTCTGTGTTTGTGATCCATGAACAGTTACTACCACACATTGGGTTCCGGTAACTCGACCCCTCTCGACTTATTAATCAACTTGATCTCTGTCCAGGAGTTGCAACTAGTTTCTGGTGTTTGTAGGTAGTGTTAGTAGTCTACCAAGTGGCACCCGGTACAGGTGGGCTTGGGACAGACTAGGCACACGTGGCCTGGTGTACCGAGTGGCACCCGGATGGTGGGCTCGGGAACCCTGCACACATCGTTTGGGGTCGTGAGTGCCACCCCGGCCGGATCTCCTTGCGGATGGAACCCGAATAGGCAATAAACCTGGACGAGAGATTTGTGTGGTTAGTCAGGTCGTGGCCGACTCCCTCGCCAGGCTTCCGCTTGAAGGTTGCCGAGGTACACGACGTGTACATGGTGGTATGTGGCGAGAGCGTGTGTGAAGAAGTACACCCCTGTAGGGTTAATATGATCTATTCGAATAGCCGTGTCCGCGGTAAAGGACTTCTGGGTTGCCTATAACAGTTCATAGACAAGTGAAAGTGGATACTCTAAAACTCGCAAGATAAGCGTGAGTGCTATGGATGGCGTTCTCGTAGGTAGACGGGAGCAGATCCATAGTGGTGTATTGAATGGTGAATATGTGGACTCGTGTGCGCCACCTCAAAAGAGTTACTTGCAGTCGTAGTTCAGGATAGCCACTGAGTCAAAGCTGGCTTGCTGCAGTTAAACTCCACTACCCCCTTTGTTGATACCGATGCATATGTAGCTAGTTCTGATGTAAGTCTTGCTGGGTACATTTGTACTCACGTTTGCCTATTTTATGTTTTGCAGAGAGACGTCAGTCTCGCTAGTAGTTCCGTGTGGACTTCGACGTTTAGCTTGATACCTCTGCTACGATCTTGTACCCTCGGCAGGATCTTGTAGATAGTCAGGCTTCTCAGCCTTTTTCATTTGTAGATGTCTGTACTCAGACATGTTAAGCTTCCGCATGTGTTTGACTTGTATGCTCTGAATGTCGGGTCATAAGACCCATGTTTGTAATATCTGGCTCTTCGGAGCCTAATGAATAAATACTCTGAGTCGTAGAGTCTTGTTGTGATGCCATGTTGTATTTGCACATATCGAGCATATTGTGTGTATGATTGAAATGCTTGGTATGTGTGGGATCCGACAACCTAGTTGTTTATCCTTGGTAGCCTCTCTTATGGGGAAATGTAGTCTTGTGCTTCCATGAGCCATAGTAGTCCGCTACAGCCCGGTTCACCGGAGTCCTGCTAGCCCAACACTACTGCTCCGGAACACTTGACTGGCCGGCATGTGATTCACTTCGTTCCTGTGTCTGTCCCTTCGGGGAAATGTCACGCGGTGACATCCGGAGTCCTGCCTAGCCTGCTACAGCCCGGATTCGCACGCTGCTGACCGACATGCTCGATGTTGATTCATGTATGCCTGTCCCCGTAAGTTAGTGCCACTTTGGGTTCATGACTAGTCATGTCGGCCCGGGTTCTCTGTCATATGGATGCTAGCGACACTATCATATACATGAGCCAAAAGACGCAAACGGTCCCGGGCCATGGTAAGGCGACACCCGTGGGAATACCGTGCGTGAGGCCGCAAAGTGATATGAGGTGTTACCGGCTAGATCGATGTGACTTGGAATCGAGGTCCTGATAGTTATGAACCATAGAGAAGTTGTAATACAGTAGGTTTAACACCAATATAAATAAAGAATGAGTTCTATACAGTACCTTGAAGTTGTGTTTTGTTTTTCTTTCGCTAACGGAGCTCACGAGTTTTCTGTTGAGTTTTGTGTTGTGAAGTTTTCAAGTTTTGGGTAAAGATTCGATGGACTATGGAATAAGGAGTGGCAAGAGCCTAAGCTTGGGGATGCCCAAGGCACCCCAAGGGAATATCCAAGGACAACCAAGAGCCTAAGCTTGGGGATGCCCCGGATGGCATCCCCTCTTTCGTCTTCGTTCATCAGTAACTTTACTTGGAGCTATATTTTTATTCACCACATGATATGTGTTTTGCTTGGAGCGTCATTTTATTTTCTTTTGTTTTGCTTGCTGTTTGAATAAAATACCAAGATCTGAAATTCTTAAATGTTAGAGAGTCTTCACATAGTTGCATAATTATTAAACTACTCATTGATCTTCACTTATATCTTTTTGGAGTAGTTTGTCATTTACTCGTGTGCTTCACTTATATCCTATGAGTAAATGGTTGAATGAATTGAATATCATAAATATGAAATTTTACATGTTTCATATGCTTATCTGGTAGAACCAGGGGTCCTACCGGACCTGCTCCGGAGGTTGTAGGGGAAGGATGGAGTGGGACGGTGCGTTGATCGGGCGCGCCGGCGGCTGGGCGCCGTCGCGTCGGAGGGAGATGGCGGCGGCTAGGGTTCCGGCTCCTCTGGGAGCTGGGCAATAGGGATAATAATATTCTTATTGCTTAATTCCAAAAAGAGTCTTACAGCCTATATTTATAACCTAGATAACTTGCATAAGAATTAACCTAAGATAACTTGTGGGCTAAGATTGCCCGGTGGGCCTAGCTAAACCGGCCATAACACTTCTCCCCGCCTGCACAAACAGCTCGTCCTCGAGCTGTAAGGTGGGGAAGCGCTTGCGGAACTCCTCGAGGGGATCAACCAGCGTCAAACACCTTCTCAACAGCTGGGGCGGCCAGGTCGGCGGTGACGGTGTCCTCCGGAATGTAGTCTGCAACCTCCAGGTAGAAGAGTCACGGGCAGGCATGGCCGGGCGTGTAGGGCTCGTCGCAGTTGAAGCACAACCCTTCGCGGCGACGCTCGAGTAGCTCGGCTGAGGTGAGCCGGCGGAACGGGCGCGCCTCGGTCGCGGCGAGGGGTGTCGCGGAAGCCTGCGCAGGCCGACCCTACGCGGAATCCGGCCCGGGTAGCGACCCAGCGGTCCGGGACGGTGATTCCTGCTGGATGGCCACCGCGCGGCGCTCGAACGCGCGGGCGTAGTACATGGCCGACTGGAGATCCTGGGGTCCCCGAAGATCCATGTCCACGCAGATGTGATCCGGAAGTCCACCGACAAAGAGGTCAGCCCGCTGCTGCGCCGTCACACCCGACGCATGGCATGCCAGGGCCTGGAAACGGTCGGCGTAGTCCTGCACCGTGGAGGTGAAGGGAAGGCGACCGAGCTCCGCCAGGCGGCTCCCGTGAACCGGAGGCCCAAAGCGAAGGAGGCAGAGCTCGCGGAAGCGCTCCCAAGGGGGCATGCTGCCCTCGTCCTGCTCGAGGGCGTAGTACCAGGTCTGGGCTGCACCACAGAGGTGGTAGGATGCCAGCCAAGTGCGCTCCGACGCGAGCGTGCGCTGGCCACGGAAAAAACTGCTCACACTGGTTGAGCCAGTTAAGCGGGTCCTCCGTGCCGTCATAAGTGGCGAAATCGATCTTGGAGAACCGTGGCGGCGTCTGGGTCGGCACGCCATGGCCGACTGGCTCAGTGGGGCAGAGCAGTGATGATGACGGCGCCCGGTCAACGGTGGGGAGGCCATCGTAGGCCCCCGTGGAGCCGGACGAGGCCCCAGACTGCAGCGTGGGTACCGGTGGGTCCCCGGCCTATGTGTAAACTGGCGGTGGCGATGTCCCGGTTAGCCAGGCCGGGATCAGGGATGGTGACGGCGGAAACCGGACCTACTGGATCGGAAGTCCTCTAGGTGTGGACTGGCCCAGTCCGGAGCTGGGCGGCGGCGGTGGGACCAGGACCGGCCCGGTGTTGGGGAACGTAGTAATTTCAAAAAAATTCCTACGCACACGCAAGATCATGGTGATGCATAGCAACGAGAGGGGAGAGTGTTGTCCACGTACCCTCGTAGACCGACAGCGGAAGCGTTATCACAACGCGGTTGATGTAGTCGTACGTCTTCACGATCCGACCGATCAAGTACCGAACGTACGGCACCTCCAAGTTCTACACACGTTCAGCTCGATGACGTCCCTCGAACTCCGATCCAGCCGAGTGTTGAGGGAGAGTTTCGTCAGCACGACGACATGGTGACGATGATGATGTTCCACCGACGCAGGGCTTCGCCTAAGCTCCGCAACGGTATTATCGAGGTGTAATATAGTGGAGGGGGCACCGCACACGGCTAAGAGATCTCAGGGATCAATTGTTGTGTCTCTGGGGTGCCCCCTGCCCCCGTATATAAAGGAGCAAGGGGGAGGCAGCCGGCCAAGGGGAGAGGCGCGCCATAGGGGGGAGTCCTACTCCCACCGGGAGTAGGACTCCTCCTTTCCTTGTGGGGGTAGGAGAAGGGAAGGGGGAAGGAGAAAGAAGGAAGGGTGCGCCCCCCTTCCCTAGTCCAATTCGGACCAGACCATGGGGAGGGGTGCGGCCACCTTTTGAGGCCTTTCTCTCCTTTCCCGTATGGCCCATTAAGGCCCAATACGAATTCCCGTAACTCTCCGGTACTCCGAAAAATACCCGAATTATTCGAAACCTTTCCGAAGTCCGAATATAGTCGTCCAATATATCGATTTTTATGTCTCGACCATTTCGAGACTCCTCGTCATATCCCCGATCTCATCCGGGACTCCGAACTCCTTCAGTACATCAACATACATAAACTCATAATAAAACTGTCATCGTAACTTTAAGCGTGCGGACCCTTTGGGTTCGAGAACTATGTAGACATGACCGAGACACCTCTCCGGTCAATAACCAATAGCGGGACCTGGATGCCCATATTGGCTCCCACATATTCTACGAAGATCTTTATCGGTCAGACCGCATAACAACATACGTTGTTCCCTTTGTCATCGGTATGTTACTTGCCCGAGATTCGATCGTCGGTATCTCGATACCTAGTTCAATCTCGTTACCGGCAAGTCTCTTTACTCGTTCCGTAATACATCATCCCGCAACTAACTCATTAGTCACAATGCTTGCAAGGCTTATAGTGATGTGCATTATTGAGTGGGCCCAGAGATACCTCTCCGATAATTGGAGTGACAAATCCTAATCTCGAAATACGCCAACCCAACAAGTACCTTTGGAGACACCTGTAGAGCACCTTTATAATCACCCATTTACGTTCTGACGTTTGGTAGCACACAAAGTGTTCCTCCAATAAACGGGAGTTGCATAATCTCATAGTCATAGGAACATGTATAAGTCATGAAGAAAGCAATAGCAACATACTAAACGATCGAGTGCTAAGCTAACGGAATGGGTCAAGTCAATCACGTCATTCTCCTAATGAGGTGATCCCGTTAATCAAATGATAACTCATGTCTATGGCTAGGAAACATAACCATCTTTGATTAACGAGCTAGTCAAGTAGAGGCATACTAGTGACACTCTGTTTGTCTATGTATTCACACATGTATTATGTTTCCGGTTAATACAATTCTAGCATGAATAATAAACATTTATCATGATATAAGGAAATATATAATACTTTATTATTGCCTCTAGGGCATATTTCCTTCAGTCTCCCACTTGCACTAGAGTCAATAATCTAGTTCACATCGCCATGTGATTTAACATCAATAATTCACATCACCATGTGATTAACACCCATAGTTCACATCTCTATGTGACCAACACCCAAAGGGTTTACTAGAGTCAATAATCTAGTTCACATCGCTATGTGATTAACACCCAAAGAGTACTCAGGTGTGATCATGTTTTGATTGTGAGATAATTTTAGTCAACGGGTCTGTCACATTCAGATCCGTAAGTATTTTGCAAATTTCTATGTCTACAATGCTCTGCACGGAGCTGCTCTAGCTAATTGCTCCCACTTTCAATATGTATCTAGACCGAGACTTAGAGTCATCTAGATTTAGTGTCAAAACTTGCATCGACGTAACCCTTTACGACGAACCTTTTGTCACTTCCATAATCGAGAAACATATCCTTATTCCACTAAGGATAATTTTGACCGCTGTCCAGTGATCTACTCCTAGATCACTATTGTACTCCCTTGCCAAGATCAGTGTAGGGTATACAATAGATCTGGTACACAGCATGGCATACTTTATAGAACCTATGGCCAAGGCATAGGGAATGACTTTCATTCTCTTTCTATCTTCTGCCGTGGTCGGGCTTTGAGTCTTACTCAATTTCACACCTTGTAACACAGGCAAGAACTCTTTCTTTGACTGTTCTATTTTGAACTACTTCAAAATCTTGTTAAGGTATGTACTCATTGAAAAACTTATCAAGCGTCTTCATCTATCTCTATAGATCTTGATGCTCAATATGTAAGCAGCTTCACCGAGGTCTATCTTTGAAAAACTCCTTTCAAACACTCCTTTATGCTTGCAGAATAATTCTACATTATTTCTGATTAACAATATGTCATTCACATATACTTATCAGAAATGTTGTAGTGCTCCCACTCACTTTCTTGTAAATACAGGCTTCACCGCAAGTCTGTATAAAACCAAATGCTTTGATCACACTATCAAAGCGTTTATTCCAACTCCGAGAGGCTTGCACCAGTCCATAAATGGATCGCTGGAGCTTGCACACTTTGTTAGCTCCCTTTGGATCGACAAAACCTTCTGGTTGCATCATATACAACTCTTCTTCCAGAAATCCATTCAGGAATGCAGTTTTGACATCCATTTGCCAAATTTCATAATCATAAAATGCGGCAATTGCTAACATGATTCGGACAGACTTAAGCATCACTACGGGCTAGAAGGTCTCATCGTAGTCAATCCCTTGAACTTGTCGAAAACCTTTCGCAACAAGTCGAGCTTTATAGACAGTAACATTACCATCAGCGTCAGTCTTCTTCTTGAAGATCCATTAATTTTCAATGGCTTGCCGATCATTGGGCAAGTCAACCAAAGTCCATACTTTGTTCTCATACATGGATCCCATCTCAGATTTCATGGCCTCAAGCCATTTTGCGGAATCTGGGCTCACCATCGCTTCTTCATAGTTCGTAGGTTCGTCATGGTCTAGTAACATAACTTCCAGAACAGGATTACCGTACCACTCTGGTGCGGATCTTACTCTGGTTGATCTACGATGTTCAGTAATAACTTGATCTGAAGTTTCATGATCATCATCATTAACTTCCTCACTAATTGGTGTAGGTGTCTCAGAAACTGGTTTCTGTGATGAACTACTTTCCAATAAGGGAGCAGGTATAGTTACCTCATCAAGTTCTACTTTCCTCCCACTCACTTCTTTCGAGAGAAACTCCTTCTCTAGAAAATTTCCGAATTTAGCAACAAAAGTTTTGCCTTCGGATCTGTGATAGAAGGTATACCCAACAATCTCCTTTGGGTATCCTATGAAGACACATTTCTTCGATTTGGGTTCGAGCTTATCAGGTTGAAGTTTCTTCACATAAGCATCGCAGCCCCAAACTTTAAGAAACGGCAACTTTGGTTTCTTGCCAAACCATAGTTCATAAGGCGTCGTCTCAACGGATTTTGATGGTGCCCTATTTAACGTGAATGCAGCCGTCTCTAAAGCATAACCCCAAAACGATAGCGGTAAATCAGTAAGAGACATCATAGATCGCACCATATCTAGTAAAGTGCGATTACGACGTTCGGACACACCATTACGCTGTGGTGTTCCGGGTGGCGTGAGTTGCGAAACTATTCCGCATTGTTTCAAATGTAGACCAAACTCGTAACTCAAATATTCTCCTCCACGATCTGATCGTAGAAACTTTATTTTCTTGTTACGATGATTTTCAACTTCACTCTAAAATTCTTTGAACTTTTCAAATGTTTCAGACTTATGTTTCATTAAGTAGATATACCCATATCTGCTTAAATCATCTGTGAAGGTGAGAAAATAACGATATCCGCCACGAGCCTCAACATTCATCGGACCACATACATCTGTATGTATGATTTCCAACAAATCTGTTGCTCTCTCCATAGTTCCGGAGAACGGTGTTTTAGTCATCTTGCCCATGAGGCACGGTTCGCAAGTACCAAGTGATTCATAATCAAGTGGTTCCAAAAGTCCATCAGTATGGAGTTTCTTCATGCGCTTTACACCGATATGACCTAAACGGCAGTGCCACAAATAAGTTGCACTATCATTATCAACTCCGCATCTTTTGGTTTCAATATTATGAATATGTGTATCACTACTATCAAGATTCAAAAAAAATAGACCACTCTTCAAGGGTGCATGACCATAAAAGATATTAGTCATATAAATAGAACAACCATTATTCTCTGATTTAAATGAATAACCGTCTCGCATCAAACAAGATCCAGATATAATGTTCATGCTCAACGCTGGCACCAAATAACAATTATTTAGGTCTAAAACTAATCCCGAAGGTAGATGTAGAGGTAGCGTGCTGACCGCGATCACATCGACTTTGGAACCATTTCCCACGCGCATCGTCACCTCGTCCTTAGTCAATCTTCGCTTAATCCGTAGCCCCTGTTTCGAGTTGCAAATATTAGCAACAGAACCAGTATCAAATACCCAGGTGCTACTGCGAGCATTAGTAAGGTACATATCAATAACATGTATATCACATATACCTTTGTTCACCTTGCCATCCTTCTTATCCGCCAAATACTTTGGGCAGTTCCGCTTCCAGTGACCAGTTTGCTTGCAGTAGAAGCACTCAGTTTCAGGCTTAGGTCCAGACTTGGGTTTCTTCTCCTGAGCAGCAACTTGTTTTCTGTTCTTCTTGAAGTTCCCTTTCTTCTTCCCTTTACCCTTTTTCTTGAAACTGGTGGTCTTATTGACCATCAACACTTGATGCTCCTTTTTGATTTCTACCTCCGCAGCCTTTAGCATTGCGAAGAGCTCGGGAATTGTCTTACTCATCCCTTGCATATTATAGTTCATCACGAAGCTCTTGTAGCTTGGTGGCAGTGATTGAAGAATTCTGTCAATAACGCTATCATCCGGAAGATTAACTCCCAGTTGAATCAAGTGACTGTTATACCCAGACATTTTGAGTATATGCTCACTGACAGAACTATTCTCTTCCATCTTGCAGCTGAAGAACTTATTGGAGACTTCATATCTCTCAATTCGGGCATTTGCTTGAAATATTAACTTCAACTCTTGGAACATCTCATATGCTCCATGACGTTCAAAACGTCGTTGAAGACCCGGTTCTAAGCCGTAAAGCATGGCACACTGCACTATCGAGTAGTCATCAGCTTTGCTCTGCCAGACGTTCATAACATCTGGTGTTGCTCCTGCAGCAGGCCTGGCACCCAGCGGTGCTTCCAGGACGTAATTCTTCTGTGCAGCAATGAGGATAATCCTCAAGTTACGGACCCAGTCCGTGTAATTGCTACCATCATCTTTCAACTTTGCTTTCTCAAGAAACGCATTAAAATTCAACGGAACAACAGCACGGGCCATCTATCTACAATTAACATAGACAAGCAATATACTATCAGGTACTAAGTTCATGATAAATTCAAGTTCAATTAATCATATTACTTAAGAACTCCCACTTAGATAGACATCCCTCTAATCCTCTAAGTGATCATGTGATCCATATCAACTAAACCATGTCCGATCATCACGTGAGATGGAGTAGTTTCAATGGTGAACATCACTATGTTGATCATATCTACTATATGATTCACGCTCGACCTTTCGGTCTCCGTGTTCCGAGGCCATATCTGTTATATGCTAGGCTCGTCAAGTTTAACCTGAGTATTCCGCGTGTGCAACTGTTTTGCACCCGTTGTATTTGAACGTAGAGCCTATCACACCCGATCATCACGTGGTGTCTCAGCATGAAGAACTTTCGCAACGGTGCATACTCAGGGAGAACACTTATACTTTTATAATTTAGTGAAGGATCATCTTATAATGCTACCGTCAAACAAAGCAAGATAAGATGCATAAAGGATTAACATCACATGCAATCAATATAAGTGATATGATATGGCCATCATCATCTTGTGCTTGTGATCTCCATCTCCGAAGCACCGTGCTTGTGATCTCCATCTCCGAAGCACCGTCATGATCACCATCGTCACCGGCGCGACACCTTGATCTCCGTCGTAGCATCGTTGTCGTCTCGTCAATGTTATGCTTCTACGACTATCGCTACCGCTTAGTGATAAAGTAAAGCATTACATGGCGATTGCATTGCATACAATAAAACGACAACCATATGGCTCCTGCCAGTTGCCGATAACTCGGTTACAAAACATGATCATCTCATACAACAAATTATATCACATCATGTCTTGACCATATCACATCACAACATGCCCTGCAAAAACAAGTTAGACGTCCTCTACTTTGTTGTTGCAAGTTTTACTTGGCTGCTACGGGCTTAGCAAGAACCGTTCTTACCTACGCATCAAAACCACAATGATAGTTTGTCAAGTTGGTGCTGTTTTAACCTTCGCAAGGACCGGGCGTAGCCACACTCGGTTCAACTAAAGTGAGAGAGACAGACACCCGCCAGTCACCTTTAAGCAACGAGTGCTCACAACGGTGAAACCAGTCTCGCGTAAGCGTACGCGTAATGTCTGTCCGGGCCGCTTCATCTCACAATACCGCTGAACCAAAGTATGACATGCTGGTAAGCAGTATGACTTATATCGCCCACAACTCACTTGTGTTCTACTCGTGCATAGCATCTACGCATAAAACCAGGCTCGGATGCCACTGTTGGGGAACGTAGTAATTTCAAAAAAAATTCTACGCACACGCAAGATCATGGTGATGCATAGCAACGAGAGGGGAGAGTGTTGTCCACGTACCCTCGTAGACCGACAGCGTAAGCGTTATCACAACGCGGTTGATGTAGTCGTACGTCTTCACGATCCGAACGATCAAGTACCAAACGTACGGCACCTCCAAGTTCTACACACGTTCAGCTCGATGACGTCCCTCGAACTCCGATCCAGCCGAGTGTTGAGGGAGAGTTTCGTCAGCACGACGGCGTGGTGACGATGATGATGTTCCACCGACGCAGGGCTTCGCCTAAGCTCCGCAACGGTATTACCGAGGTGTAATATAGTGGAGGGGGGCACCGCACACGGCTAAGAGATCTCAAGGATCAATTGTTGTGTCTCTAGGGTGCCCCCCTGCCCCCGTATATAAAGGAGCAAGGGGGAGGCAGCCGGCCAAAGGGAGAGGCGCGCCATAGGGGGGAGTCCTACTCCCACCGGGAGTAGGACTCCTCCTTTCCTTGTGGGAGTAGGAGAAGGGAAGGGGGAAGGAGAAAGAAGGAAGGGTGCGCCCCCCTTCCCTAGTCCAATTCGGACCAGACCATGGGGAGGGGTGCGGCCACCTTTTGAGGCCTTTCTCTCCTTTCCCGTATGGCCCATTAAGGCCCAATACGAATTCCCGTAACTCTCCGGTACTCCGAAAAATACCCGAATCACTCGGAACCTTTCCGAAGTCCGAATATAGTCGTCCAATATATCGATTTTTACGTCTCGACCATTTCGAGACTCCTCGTCATATCCCCGATCTCATCCGAGACTCCGAACTCCTTCGGTACATCAACATACATAAACTCATAATAAAACTGTCATCGTAACTTTAAGCGTGCGGACCCTTTGGGTTCGAGAACTATGTAGACATGACCGAGACACCTCTCCGGTCAATAACCAATAGCGGGACCTGGATGCCCATATTGGCTCCCACATATTCTACGAAGATCTTTATCGGTCAGACCGCATAACAACATACGTTGTTCCCTTTGTCATCGGTATGTTACTTGCCCGAGATTCGATCGTCGGTATCTCGATACCTAGTTCAATCTCGTTACCGGCAAGTCTCTTTACTCGTTCCGTAATACATCATCCCGCAACTAACTCATTAGTCACAATGCTTGCAAGGCTTATAGTGATGTGCATTACTGAGTGGGCCCAGAGATACCTCTCCGACAATTGGAGTGACAAATCCTAATCTCGAAATACGCCAACCCAACAAGTACCTTTGGAGACACCTGTAGAGCACCTTTATAATCACCCATTTATGTTGTGACGTTTGGTAGCACACAAAGTGTTCCTCCGGTAAACGGGAGTTGCATAATCTCATAGTCATAGGAACATGTATAAGTCATGAAGAAAGCAATAGCAACATACTAAACGATCGAGTGCTAAGCTAACGAAATGGGTCAAGTCAATCACGTCATTCTCCTAATGAGGTGATCCCGTTAATCAAATGATAACTCATGTCTATGGCTAGGAAACATAACCATCTTTGATTAACGAGCTAGTCAAGTAGAGGCATACTAGTGACACTCTGTTTGTCTATGTATTCACACATGTATTATGTTTCCGGTTAATACAATTCTAGCATGAATAATAAACATTTATCATGATATAAGGAAATATATAATACTTTATTATTGCCTCTAGGGCATATTTCCTTCACCCGGTTGGCGCGGCTGGGGCCGGCGCGGGCCAGTGCGGCCACTGCAGCGCTGGGGCGGGCGCGGGAGGCGCGGGTGGCGCCGCGAGAACCGGCGCGGGCCACTGCGGCCAGGACGGCGTTGGGGTGGGCGGCGGCTGGAGCAACGGATGGGCCCCGGCGATCGTCGCGGGTATCGAGTACCAGGGCAGGTGCAGCAGCGGCGGGGGCCCGCCGGTGTTGCCCGCTTGGAACGGCAGCAGGGGCGTCCCGCTCGGGCCCGACGCGTTCTGGATCGACCAGTGCCTCGCCGGGTGGCTGTAGGCGGGGGCGCCGCCGGCGGGGTGGTGTGCGGGCCGGCCAAGTATAGGGAGATGCCCTGGACGGCCGTCACGAGGTCCCGCATGGTGCTGGTCATCTCCTCTGGCGTGAAGACGGAGGTTGTCGGCGGCGCGGAAGTGACGGGGGCGGGCGGCGCGGAGGTGATCGGGGCCGGCGGCGTTGGGGACCCGGCAGTGGTCATCGGGGCAGTGGTGATGGTGGGCAGCGGCGGCGTGGGTGTTGATGACGACATGATCGAACCCGATTCTCTGGATACCAAATTGGTAGAACCAGGGGTCTTACCGGACCTGCTCCGGAGGTTGTAGGGGAAGGATGGAGTGGGACGGGGCCTTGATCGGGCGCGCCGGCGGCTGGGCGGCGTCGCGTCGGAGGGAGATGGCGGCGGCTAGGGTTCCGGCTCCTCTGGGAGCCGGGCAATAGGGATAATAATATTCTTATTGCTTAATTCCAAAAGAGTCTTACAGCCTATATTTATAACCTAGATAACTTGCATAAAAATTAACCTAAGATAACTTGCATAAGAATTAACCTAAGATAACTTGTGGGCTAAGATTGCCCGGTGGGCCTAGCTAAACCGTCCATAACATTATCCCATGGGGAGTAATGACTTCACATATAAGAAGTAGAGGTGGTAAATTTATTGAAGGTTAGCAAACATTGTATTGGTCACCTGAACAATTCATGAAAGAATATTGAAGGAAGAAAGATTTCACATATAAATATACTATCTTGGACATCTTTTGAAATTGTGAGCACTCATTAAAATATGACATGCTAAAAGGTTGATGTTGGACAAGGAAGACAACATAATGGGTTATGTTTTCTTATATCTGAAATAAAGTATATTGTCATGGATCGCCCAACACGTTGTGCTTGCCTTTCCCCCTCATGCTAGCCAAATTCTTTGCACCAAGTAGAGATACTCCTTGTGCTTCCAAACATCCCTTAAACCAGTATTGCCATGAGAGTCCACCATACCTACCTATGGATTGAGTAAGATCCTTCAAGTAAATTGTCATCGGTGCATGCAATAAAAATTGCTCTCTAAATATGTATGATCTTTTAGTGTGGAGAAAATAAGCTTTATACGATCTTGTGATATGGAAGCAATAAAAGCGACGGATTGCATAATAAAGGTCCCTATCACAAGTGGCAATACAAAGTGACGTTCCCTCGCATTAAGATTTTTGGCATCCAACTATAAAAGCGCATGGCAACCTCTGCTTCCCTCTGCGAAGGGCCTATCTTTTATTCTTGTCTTTTACCTTATGCAAGAGTCATGGTGATCTTCACCTTTTCTTTTTACATTTTATCCTTTGGCAAGCACATTGTGTTGGAAAGATTCTAATATATATCCAATTGGATGTAAGGCATCATGAGCTATTATTGTTGACATTACCCTTGAGGTAAAAGGTTGGGAGGCGAATCTCTAAGCCCCTATCTTTCTCTGTGTCTGATTAAAACTTTGAACCCATAAATATCACGTGAGTGTTAGCAATTGTGAAAGACTAAATGATAGTTGAGTATGTGGAGTTTGCTAAATCAAAAGCTCTGACATAGACTCTTCCTGAAAATAAGATGAATTGTAATTGTTTGATGACTAATAACATGGTTTGTTAGTTTTCAAGAAAGTTGATGACCTATGCTTTAACATGTGAATAGTTTGTTACTTGATCATGAAAAGTTTTATGAGTTGAGCTACTGTTATGACATATAATGATGCTAGAAAAGGTGATTGAAATTATCATTGATCAAACTTATGCACCTGCTAGCATTCACACTTCATAAATTATTTCTTTTATCATTTACCTACTCGAGGACGAGCAGGAATTAAGCTTGGGGATGCTGATACGTCTCCACGTATCTATAATTTATGAAGTATTCATGCTATTATATTATCCATCTTAGATGTTTAATGGGCTTTACTATGCACTTTTATATTATTTTTGGGACTAACCTATTAACCCAGAGCCCAGTGCCAGTTTCTGTTTTTTCCCTTGTTTCAGTGTTTCGCAGAAAAGGAATATCAAACGGAGTCCAAACGGAATGAAACCTTCGAGAGAGTTGTTTTTGGAACGGAAGCAATCCAGAAGACTTGGAGTGTACGTAAGGGAAGCAATGAGGAAGGCACGAGGCAGGGGGCGCGCCCACCCCCCTGGGCGCGCCCTCTACCCTCGTGGGCCCCTCGTGGCTCCCCTTACCGACTTCTTTCGCCTATATATATCCATATACCCTAAAACCTTTGGGGAACAGAATAGATCGGGAGTTCCGCCGCCGCAAGCTTCTGTAGCCACCAAAAACCAATCGGGACCCTGTTCCGGCACCCTGCCGGAGGGGGGACCCCTCACCGGTGACCATCTTCATCATCCCGGCGCTCTCCATGACGAGGAGGGAGTAGTTCACCCTCGGGGCTGAGGGTATGTACCAGTAGATATGTGTTTGATCTCTCTCGTGTTCTTGAGGTGGTACGATCTTGATGTATCGCGAGCTTTGCTATTATAGTTGGATCTTATGATGTTTCTCCCCCTCTACTATCTTGTAATGGATTGAGTTTTCCCTCTGAAGTTATCTTTTCGGATTGAGTCTTTAAGGATTTGAGAACACTTGATGTATGTCTTGCCGTGCGTATCTGTGGTGACAATGGGATATCACATGATTCACTTGATGTATGTTTTGGTGATCAACTTGCAGGTTCCACCCATGAACCTATGCATAGGGGTTGGCACGCGTTTTCGTCTTGACTCTCCGGTAGAAACTTTGGGGCACTCTTTGAAGTTCTTTGTGTTGGTTGAATAGATGAATCTGAGATTGTGTGATGCATATCGTATAATCATGCCCACTGATACTTGAGGTGAAATTGGAGTATCTAGGTGACATTAGGGTTTTGGTTGATTTGTGTCTTAAGGTGTTATTCTAGTACGAACTCTATGATAGATCGAACGGACAGAATAGCTTCATGTTATTTTACTACGGACTCTTGAATAGATCGATCAGAAAGGATAACTTTGAGGTGGTTTCGTACCCTTCCATAATCTCTTTGTTTGTTCTCCGCTATTAGTGACTTTGGAGTGACTCTTTGTTGCATGTTGAGGGATATTTATATGATCCAATTATGTCATTATTGTTGAGAGAACTTGCACTAGTGAAAGTATGAACCCTACGCCTTGTTTCTTAGCATTGCAATACCGTTTACGCTCACTTTTACCATTAGTTACCTTGCTGTTTTTATATTTTCAGATTACAAAAACCTATATCTATCATCCATATTGCACTTGTATCACCATCTCTTCGCCGTACTAGTGCACCTATACAATTTACCATTGTATTGGGTGTGTTGGGGACACAAGAGACTCTTTGTTATTTGGTTGCAGGGTTGCTTGAGAGAGACCATCTTCATCCTATGCCTCCCACGGATTGATAAACCTTAGGTCATCCACTTTAGGGAAATTTGCTACTGTCCTACAAACCTCTGCACTTGGAGGCCCAACAACGTCTACAAGAAGAAGGTTGCATAGTAGACATCAAACGCTATCGCAAAAAACGAACCATGGGTACACGCTAAGCACGTGACACAATGCTTCTTCATAACCGACCCGCGCAATCCCAGCTGTGTTGTCGTGAGGAGAGGCAAAAGGAACATCATTGGAATGGATGGAGTCACCAACGAGGAAGACTACGATCAGTACGGCAACCCAATGAGGGAAGATGACGATGATGATGAAGTATACGTCAAAAGAAGAATCAATACTACATTACCTAAGAAAAATCGTACTCCATGGAAAAGGCAAAGTCACAGTGAGGGGCTCAATTATTCTTCAACGAACAAGAAGGGAAAGAAGCTGACTCAAAAACGAAAACGTCAACGCTGAGGAACCGTATGTATGTTATCGGTAAAATGATGTAATATATATGTTCCTATTTTGTATACACACTTAGCCATTATTATGCATGGGTCCAATAATGTAATATATATGTTCCTAGTTTGTATACATATTTAACCGTCAAATGATGCAATATATATCGCCTTCCCTTTGTTCACTGCTCTCGGAAAAAAAAGTGAGAGAAAATAAAGGAAAAGAAAATAGAAGGAAACAAACAGGAAAACTGTTATATAGGTGTTATAGCAGCAGCGCTTTTGTGAGAAAAGAGCTACAACTAGTCAAGATAGCAGTAGCGATTTCTACACGAAACCGCTATAGCTACCTGGAGTAGCTATAGCGCGTTTTTCCTAAACGCACTACTGCTATGCCCAGTTAACCCCCAAAATCGATCCCCACTCCTCTCTTCATCCCGCCTCTTTTCCCCCAAATCCCCCGTCACGCCGCGCGCCGGAGCCCTGCCCTCGCCGGGCCTCTGCGCTCGCCCCCGACCCCGACCCCGGCGCTGGCTCCGCCCCCGACCCCGACCGACCCCGGCGCCGGCTCTGACCCCGAGCCCGACCGGCCCCGGCGCTCGCCCATGGCCCCGACCCTGGCTCCGGCCCGGCGCTCGACCCCGACCCCTCCCAACCTCGGCCGTCGTCGGTCCTGCACCCTCTGTAACCCCCCCCCCCCCCCCCCCCCGCTCCTCCTCTCTCTGGTAGCTAGGTTTTTTGGTTAATTTACTTAGGTTTTAGTTAGGGCAGATGGTTAATTAGGTAAATTTAGCTAGGTTTTTTCTTCAAGTTCTATATTTTTCTTCCTTTTATATGCAAATTTGAAGTGGACATGTGATATGTGGACATGTGATGTTTTGGACATGTCATATTTGGAATTTGGACATGTCATTTGGACATGATGATTATGTCCAGGGTAAATGATCCGAGTGGCCTATGTTACACCGGAATGTTGATTCATTTCCGTTCCGGTGAATTTCAGGCGCTCGATATGTCCATTTTTTAGCGAAGGTCATGCCGAAATTTTCCGTGAATTTTGGCATGATTTGTGCTAGACAGTAGGCATATCGAGTGCTGCGAGTTGTTGGGAAACGACATTCCGGCAAATATAGATTTCTTTTTTATGTCATTTCTCATTTTTCATAGTTTTAGAATTAAACGAGGAGACTTAATCATAGGAAACATGTCGAACAACGAAGAAACTGGGCCTTCTGACCAAGATGCAGACGAGATGGATTATTAGGGTGAACAAGAGTACCTCGACTATTTGACTGCTAAGAAATTGCAAAGTCAAGGTTTGCAAGTCGGCCTCGATGATGGTACTGACGCCGACATCGACACCGACGGCGCCGGCACCGATGGTGGCTCCGAGACCGATGGCGGCGCCGAGACAGGCGGGGAAGGTATCGGCGGGGAAGATACCGGCGGGGAAGGTACCGGCGCCGATGCCGCTACCGAAAGGAAGAAGGAGAGGATACGAAAACCTAAAAACTAGGGATTGGACGACTGGTGATCACAAAGATGGCACCTGGCAAGTTTGAGCCATTAGAGCCGGAAGAACCTCGCAAGTGCTATGGGAACCAAGTAGGATGCATCCTACGGGAATGCGCAGGCATCAACGATGATGACTTAAGGAGTAAAGAACATTTGACGCAGTTGCTCCTGACGAAGTTGCACAAGAGATTCAAGTTCCCGACCGGGATGATAACATAGAACAACCGTGGGATGATCCGAAGATGAAAAAGATTAACAATCACGCCATGGGCATGTTCAGCAATGATTTGGCCTCCTGGAAAGGGAGGGTGAAACGAGCTATTGAGGCTGAGGAACCCCTGTCCAAGATTCTGGAGGAAAATCCGACACTTACGGAAGAGGAGTTCGAAAAGTTCAGGGACACTTGCGCTACCGAGGCAGCCAAGGCTAAGGCTGCGAAATTCAAGAGCCTTCAGCAAAGGAACACGGGGAAGCATCGCCTCGGAAGCCGTGGCTACCTCAGTAAAAGGCCCATATGGGATAAGGAGGACGCGGAACGTGAAGCCGCGGGTATCTCAGACCCCTTCGCGAAGTTCACCAACCCCTTGGAGCGTGACTTCATCAGGGCCCGCTACAAGTGGGACAAGGAAAAGAAGGTTTTTTACATGGACCAGATCACGAGGAAATTGATTAGACTACTGGTAATTATTCTTTTACCACCTTACATTTAGCTCCATATCTAGTCGACTACACATTCCTAAATGGTTCACGCTCCTTCTGCAGGAGAAGCAACACCAGCTTGCAGCCGAAAGCCCTACTTCTCTGATGAGGCCCAAGTGGGACACCCCTCTCAACCGGGCCTTGAACGAAATTAAGGGACTCCCTTTGGGCCAGCGGCCGCAATATGGTCGTGTGCACGGCGCTTGAGACGGCGCCACGTGGAAGGTGTTTTACAACGAGGGCCCGGAGGCAAGAAGTAGAAAAAGAAGTTTAGTCAGGCGGACATCGACGAGAAGGTGAAGCTTGCGGTCGAGAAAAAAGCAGCCGAGGACGCGAAAAAAACAGCCGAGGAGAAAAATGAGTTGCTACAACGGGAAGTCAATGCAGTTGTAACTTTCTGCAGAAATGATTTCGCTACTAACTTGGTTCCAGCTATCATCAACTGGACGAAGGAAAATCCAGACAAGACGGTACATGATTTCCCGTTGCCCAGTTTCGTCGGGAGCAACTCCATGAACAACAAGACCACCGCACCATCACTTTCTCACGCAACCGGGCCTCCTCTCACTGTCGCTCCCGCTCATAGCAACCCGTCCTCAGTCTCTGGCGCGCTAGGTGGGCCTTCATCTTTGGCTGAGCTCGACGCCCTCACGGTAATTACATGTCACACCAACATATATATATATATAGAATATTCCATTTTCGTTGCCTTTCAGATGTTTTACGCCACAAACATATGTGTTTGCAGGCCGAAGAAACCCCGTGCACCATACTCTACTTGATCAAAGGCCAGAAGGTGGACGTGGGAAAGGGGATGATAATGAACCCCTTGCAACCCACGTTCCACAACCAGTCGATCCCCGCTGGGCACTTCAGGGTTAACTTGTCCAGTGTGAAATCAGGGCACGAGGATTTGCCTCCTCCAGTACAGCATGTGGGAGAGGACGATGAGACCCCGCCGCGGATTAGAAGCTACAAGGGTTGGGTGCTGCTATGGCCGAAGAATCTTATTCGTCTGGAGCCGGCCGAGAGCACACCAATAACCACACATCAACAAGCATGTGCGGAGACCACCACCCCGCCTATGCAATTACCAGCTCCTGTAGTGCCGGGTGAGAGCGGCGGACAACGTGATGAAGGGGGTGCAATAGTACTGACTGATGTAATCGGTCCTGTAGAACAAAGAATGGATGATGAGACGGAGGTCGGCCCAATGGGTTTCCTCAATACAAACGCGTATGACTGTGACATAGATATGACGAGTCAACCATATGACGAATCGGGCTATCAGCATGCTAATGAGGATATGGATGATCTGCCCGGGCAGGAAGGTCGTAGCAGCGATTGCAAAAAGTCTCTCTTCATGAAATCCTCACAGGACACGCCTGAAGATGCCGCCTCAACACAGGCTCAACTAGCCGGGGGTCGTACAGTGCTTAGCCCGGGAACACTGGGGCAGGGGTTAAGGAAGGGTCTGGAAGGTGTGCCCAAGAAAAAGGAGAGGAAGAGATCGGGGAAGATAGCTGCCTCCAAACAAGCTAGAGCACATAGCAGCCAGATGATGGATTCTGAAGAGCATGTACCCGTGAAAGGTGCGGCCATGTTCCATCTCACGGGCGAGCCGATGCTACCGCCGAAACCGCTGGAGGCACTATCAGGGGATCTCAGGAGACTGCACGACCATGTGTTGTCGACTGAGAAAAGCCTACTATCCTCGAAGGATCCAGGATATCCGACATACGCGGCTCGTGTGCCTGAGGGGAAGTGCTATGTTGACACACGGCCCGTGGAGGTGTTCTTCCTGTGGTTTGACCATATCTTTGAGATGTTTCTGACAAGGCTGCTTGATTTTACAATCGTCCGCCTTTTTGCGCTATATATGAGCTCCGTCATGAAGAGAGAAGAAGTCTCGCAAATCTGTGTGGCAGATCCGTATTACATGCACGGGTCTTTCTTGAGTCTCGACGACTTTGAGCGTGAAACTGCTAGGGACTACCTCCAAAACTTCATGGTACAGAATAAGGACCAGGAAATTGTCCTCCTGCCTTATCATCCAAAGTAAGTCAGTTCCGGACAACCCTTTCGTACATTTCAATCATTCCTTCTCGCTCATATGGAGAATAATTTGAGGTGTCTTTTCCCCGCAGCAACGGGCGTGCCGTCCTTATCGTTCTTTACCCGCGAGTCTCCCACGCCGTGTATTTCGACCCTTCCAGAGACTACGAGAAAAAGGACTACACCCACATAATGAATATTCTAGATGATGCTCTCCAAGGCTTCAGCATTAGAGGTGGCCACATGCAGATCAGGAAACAAAGGAACAAGAAGATGGGTTTCGCGCATAAAACTAACTTCTGCTGCATCCATGTCCCAAAACCAAGCAAGAAGGATGGATTCTACATCCTCCATCTCATGATTGAGTTCAGCACAGATCACCAAAAGCTTCGCATGACAAGCAGAAATGATGATCATATCCACAAGTGGCTAGAATCTCATGAGAAGCGGATTATAAACTTAGAGATGACTTCTTTCGCATCCAAAGGGACATTGCGACGATCATCATGAAAGAAGTCGTCGATGAGAAGGGGATGTTCCACCATGGCCCTATATCGCGAGCTAACGTCTGAACTCGCATAGGCATGCAACGTCAAGACCTCACGCTGTTCAAGAAGCTAGGGTCCATCCTCGATGATATGGATGGATGGAACTTCTAGTGATTTACGATGGCGATGATGATGATATGTGTCGGTTGAACTTGTATACTTTCTATAGCGATGAAACTTTGTGATGTCCATGGTCCCTGCCGAACTTGAGTAATGCTACTTTGTTAGTTTGCGTATGATGACTTGCGTACCTCTAGTTAATTAGTTTGCGTATTGTATGTTGCATCTAGTTGCTAACCCTTTCTTTTTCGTGTTGATCTAGTATATTTTGTTGCATATGATTGTACATCCTCTTGATGAAGATGCATCTCTAACAGGTACCTAGTTTCTTGATGGCGAGATGGCAGTGCTATGTCGTGTACAAAGGGAAGGTTTCGGGGGTGTACAACGAGTGGCCTGAGTGTCAGGCGCAAGTGAATGGGGTCTCGGGCGCCAGCCATAAAGGCTTCAAAAGCAGACAAGAAGGAGAAGCTAGTTCTTGAGGTTCACGCTAGCGCGAGAGAGGACTCGTAACCGCCGCCTCATGTACTGCATAGTTCCGCTCTCACTCATAGTTCCGCTCTTCTCGCGTATACCATTGTTTAGATGGATGACGTTGTAGTTGCAAGTATTCGAGACTTGCATGTATCGCTATTTTCGAGATGATGACGAGATACCACTTTGTGTTGGATGATGATTATGATGAGACTATTTGTATTTATATGCTATGATTACATTTGTGGTCTCGCAGCCATTTGTATGTGTATCATTATGACATTTGTATCTGCTAAAGATTCTTGTATAAAGCATGTTCAAATACAAAACAAATATGCAGAAGAAAAACAAAAACTACTAAAATTAGCAGTAGCGAGTGGAGAAAAGTTAGCAGCAGCGTCACAGCAGCAGTAGCGCGTCCAGGCAAAGCACGCTAGAGCTATTAGCAGTAGCGAGCTTCCACGAAGCACGCTGTTGTTACACTTGTATAGCAGTAGCGCGGGTGTGCACGCGCTGCTGCTACGGGTTAGCTGTAGCGCTTTATTAGTAGCGCCAGTCCCCGCGCTACTGATATACCTAGAACCCGTGCTGCTGCTAGGTTTTCCCTAGTAGTGTGGATATAGCCTTATGAATCTGAGATCATGCCATTTGTAAACCATATTTATGTATAAAGGGTGTTGTGCTTTTGAAAGTATATATATATAAAATGATGTATATAGGATTTTATTCCAATCGAAAATGGATCCTGCCCGAACAAAAATAGAATACAAACTGGATTTGAATTGAGTTGGCACGGTAAACGTGCACTCTTGCTCTACAAAAATTTGAACAAAGCGGGGAAAGTCACAGTAACCACCCGAAACCAAAATATGCGAGATGGAAATTACTGCCTATCCCTGCCACACAAGGCCTATCGGCTCGATTTCTATAGGTTTCGATAGGGGTAGGTTTGTAATTTCACTCAAACGTGACATAACCACCTCTAACCCGGATTCATACACGGTGGGCGCCAAAACACAGTGTCTCCTCGACCGAAATCGACTACCTCCCCGATTCATACACGGTGGGCGCCAAAAACAACCTCTCGTTGGCAAATATTCGGTGTATGCGAGATTACAGTCCTCTCCCCAACCGACTAATATTGATGTGAAGTAGGAAATTTTAAACGGGGGCTAAGTTTGTAAATTTCCTCGCATTTAAGAACAAGCGCGCCCTGAAGACATGGTTCCCCCTTCCTCTCTCCCTCCATTTCCCCATTCATACTCCGTGGGCGCCAAAACACCCTCTCCACCCCAGCCTCCTCCGTCCGCCACCCCATCCATCGCCGTCCTCCTCCACCATGCCGGAGCTGATACCCCGACAAGAGATCGACCTCTCTCATCCACGGCTTCGGACCGGGATCCTTGCATCCCGTCCTCTCGCTTCATCCCCGCCGTCGTCCACCTTGCCGGCGACGCTCCCACGACCATCTCGCCCACTGCGCCCTGCCTCCACCGTCTACCCTCCTACATTTGCTTCCACGCCGCCGACAGCCATCGCTACCGCAGCACCGTCAAATTCTCAGCAGATGCATACATGGTGCCGCACCAGAGGCGGTACTCTTTCGTATCTGCTCAACTTATTTATCGTAGCAAGAAAATAGATCGCCACTGCTTTACTCTGATTTCTTGTCCATCACTTACTTGTTAGTTGAAAGCAAACATTGGTTGCGAAGTTGCCTTTGTCCGGTTTGCACCTTCAGATCCGCCATGGCACGCTCAACACTATACTCGCAATGCTTATGGTTTTCCCCTTTTATATTCCACGCTAGTTAAATGACAGTAGACTAAATTTCAAAATTGGGTCAGTCGATTTTTGAGAGCTCGCCGGAGTTCGCCGGTGCGAAGGAAGGGGCTCGGGTGGGGACGGTGGTTTTGGGGGCGGTGGTGGGGCCTCGACGAACGAAGAAAACTCGACGCAGGTGGGGGCGAGGTGGGGGTGGGGTGGCGGAGGAACACAGGCGGTGGGGGCTGGTGGTTCGGCCGGCGACCCGTGCGGTGTTCTGTGTGGGAAGCACAGTATGTTCCTTGTCAGGAAGGGAAGCAGGGAAATCTGCAGTCGACACCTCTATTGGGACGGTTCTGCTAAATGATTTCGCACTTCGAGTTGGTCTGCCATAATACCCCGGAAATGGTGGGAGCCGCGCGGTCTTTGATAGACTAAACTAATAGTAACATCTGTGCGCCTTCAAATGAATAGAGATGGCCTATAGGTGATCTATAGGCTATAGGTGGTTATGGTGTACCCCTATTATCTACACTACGATCTGTCTACTGGCTCTGCGCTCTCGTTATCATGGTTTGGCAATAAAATTTCTATACGGTATGTTATGAACCTATCATCTGCCAACTATCCTTACATCTGGGGCCCCCAACAGGGAGCGTATTTTTGTGTGTAGTTGTGCCAGATTATATTAATCTACTCACCATATTACAACACACATGGGCTCTCTCATCAGAATCCAGTGATAGCACACAAGGGTTTACAGGGAGCCTCTATTATATTACAATATCCTCTGCATTACAAAGATAATCTCACTACTATTTGTGTTTTCATGCTTTATAGATATTGTATGTAATCACAATGAATATAAGAATGCGCACATCAGAAGAATATTGCGAAACAGTTCAATGGGTAACAAACTTGGCATCGAGGATTGAGGTCCATTGTGTATGCAATGAAACCCACATGCTCCCGACCTATAGATTCGTATTCAGAATATGATCCTAATGACTATTCTGAGCTCAAGGAGTCAAAGGCAGATGGCCTATCGTGTTCACCCAATAAGGTCCCTGTTCTAATTTGGCAAGGTTTTATTGGTTGCACATATCTTGCATAAGGTGTCTTGCATTTCTTTTGCTTCGTTGCACCGCCATCTGCTTAGCTTACTCATGATATATGTGAAGATGCCATGCCCATCCATTATCAACACCTATTTCATTTGTCGTCATACCATGTTTTTCCATTCAAATGCTGTTCTTGTGTTTCAGACATCCAAAAGGAAGAGGGTGATTGCAGAACCTGAAGGAGTACAAGCAAAGATCCTGATATATATATATCTAATTGGATGCAAGTTAGCATGAGCTATTATTGTTGACATTACCCTAGAGGTAAAAGGTTGGGAGGCGAAACTATAAGCCCCTATCTTTCTCTGTGTCCGATTAAAACTCCGTAACCACAAGTATCGCGTGAGTGTTAGCCATTGTGAAAGACTAAATGATAGTTGAGTATGTGGACTTGCTAAAAATCTCTGACACAGACTCTTTCTGATGTTATGATAAATTGCAATTGCTTCAATGACTGAGATTATAGTTTGTTAGTTCACAATAAAGTTCCTGATTCATACTTTACACTGTGAATAGATTATTACTTGAGCATAAGAGATCATATGACATTATCCATATATGTTGCTGTTATGAGAATAATCATGATGCCCTCATGTCCGTATTTTATTTTATCGACACCTCTACCTCTAAACATGTGGACATATTTATCGTTATCGGCTTCCGCCTGAGAACAAGCGAGGTCTAAGCTTGGGGGAGTTGATACGTCCATTTTGCATCATGCTTTTATATCGATATTTATTGCATTATGGGATGTTATTACACATTATGTCACAATACTTATGCCTATTCTCTCTTATTTTACAAGGTTTACATAAGGAGGGAGAATGCCGACAGCTGGAATTCTGGGCTGGAAAAGAAGCAAATATTAGAGACCTATTCTGCACAACTCCAAAAGTCCTGAAACTCCACGGAAGTAATTTTTGGAAATAATGAAAAATACTGAGCAGAAGAAATACCAGAGGGGGCCCACACCCTGGCCACGAGGGTGGGGGCGCGCCCTACCCCTGGGTGCGCCCCCTGCCTCGTGGGCCCCCTGTTGGCCCTCCGGTGCCCATCTTCTGTTATATGAAGTCTTTCGTCCAAATAAAAATCATAAGCAAGCTTTCGGGACGAGACTCCACCGCCACGAGGCAGAACCTTGGCGGAACCAATCTAGGGCTCCGGCGGAGCTGTTCTGCTAGGGACACTTCCCTCCGGGAGGGGGAAATCATCGCCATCGTCATCACCAACGCTCCTCTCATCGGGAGGGGGGCAATCTCCATCAACATCTTCACCAGCACCATCTCCTCTCAAACTCTAGTTCATCTCTTGTATCCAATTCTTGTCTCTAAGTCTGGGATTGGTACCTGTAGGTTGCTAGTAGTGTTGATTACTCCTTGTAGTTGATGCTAGTTGGTTTATTTGGTGGAAGATCATATGTTCAGATCCTATATGCATATTAATACCCCTCTAATTGTGAACATGAATATGCTTTGTGAGTAGTTACGTTTGTTCCTGAGGACATGGGAGAAGTGTTGCTATTAGTAGTCATGTGAATTTGGTATTCGTTCGATATTTTGATGAGATGTATGTTGTCTCTCCTCTAGTGGTGTTATGTGAACGTCGACTACATGACACTTCACCATTATTTGGGCCTAGAGGAAGGCATTGGGAAGTAATAAGTAGATGATGGGTTTCTAGAGTGACAGAAGCTTAAACCCTAGTTTATGCGTTGCTTCGTAAGGGGCTGATTTGGATCCATATGTTTCATGCTATGGTTAGGTTTACCTTAATACTTCTTTTGTAGTTGCGGATGCTTGCAATAGGGGTTAATCATAAGTGGGATGCTTGTCCAAGTAAGGACAGCACCCAAGCACCGGTCCACCCACATATCAAATTATCAAAGTACCGAACGCGATACATATGAACGTGATGAAAACTAGCTTGACGATAATTCCCATGTGTCCTCGGGAGCGTTTTCCTTCATATAAGAAATTGTCCAGGCTTGTCCTTTGCTACAAAAAGGATTGGGCCACCTTGCTGCACTTTATTTACTTTTTTTACTTGTTGCTCGTTACAAATTATCTTATCACAAAACTATCTGTTACCTATAATTTCAGTGCTTGCAGAGAATACCTTGCTGAAAACCGCTTATCATTTCCTTCTGCTCCTCGTTGGGTTCGACACTCTTACTTATCAAGAGGACTACAATAGATTCCCTATACTTGTGGGTCATCAAGACTCTTTTCTGGCGCCGTTGCCGGGGAGTGAAGCGTCTTTGGTAGGTGGAATTTGGTAAGGAAAAATTTATATAGTGTGCTGAAATTTACTGTCACTTGTTACTATGGAAAGTAATCCTCTGAGGGGCTTGTTCGGGGTATCTTCACCCCAACCAGTAGAGCAAAGAGTTGCTCCTCAACCTACTGAACCTACTGAACCTACTGAAAATGAAAATGTCTACTTTGAAATTCCTTCGGGTATGATAGAAAAACTGCTAGCTAATCCTTTTGCAGGAGATGGAACATTACATCCTGATGAGCACCTAATATATGTGGATGAAGTTTGTGGATTATTTAAGCTTGCAGGTATGCCTGATCATGTTATCAAGAAGAAGGTCTTCCCTTTATCTTTGAAGGGAGATGCATTGACATGGTATAGGCTATGTGATGATATGGGATCATGGAACTACAAACGATTGAAATTGGAATTTCATCAGAAGTTTTATCCTATGCATCTTGTTCATCGTGATCGTAATTATATATATAATTTTTGGCCCCGCGAAGGAGAAAGCATCGCTCAAGCTTGGGGGAGGCTTAAATCAATGTTATATTCATGCCCCAATCATGAGCTCTCAAGAGAAATGATTATTCAAAAAATTTATGCTCGGCTTTCTGACAACAATCGCACCATGCTCGATACTTCTTGTGCTGGCTCTTTTATGATGAAGACTATTGAATTCAAATGGGATTTATTGGAAAGAATTAAACGCAACTCTGAAGATTGGGATCTCGACGAATGTAAGGAGTCAGGTATGACACCTAAGTTTGATTGTGTTAAATCTTTTATGGATACCGATGTTTTCCGTAAATTTAGCACTAAATATGGACTTGACTCTGAGATAGTAGCTTCTTTCTGTGAATCTTTTGCTACTCATGTTGATCTCCCTAAGGAGAAGTGGTTTAAATATCATCCTCCCATAGAAGTAAAAGTAGCTGCACCTATTAAAGTTGAAGAAAAGACTATCACTTATAATGATCCTATTGTTCCTACTGCTTATGTTGAGAAACCACCTTTTCCTGTTAGGATAAAAGATCATGCTAAAGCTTCAACTGTGGTTCGTAAAAGCAATATTAGAACCTATACACCTCCTGAGCAAGTTAAAGTTGAACCTAATATTGCTATTGTTAAGGATCTCTTGGCTGATAATATTGATGGGCATGTTATTTATTTCTGTGATGAAACTGCTAGAATTGCTAAACCTTGTGCTAAAGATAAACATAGACCTGTGGTAGGCATGCCTGTTATTTCTGTTAAAATAGGAGATCATTGTTATCGTGGCTTGTGTGATATGGGTGCTAGTGCTAGTGCAATACCTATTGACTTATACAAAGAAATTATGCATGATATTGCACCTACTGAATTAGAAGATATTGATGTCACAATTAAACTTGCCAATAGAGATACTATTTCACCAATTGGGATTGTTAGATATGTTGAAGTCTTGTGTGGGAAAACTAAATATCCTGCTGATTTTCTTGTTCTTGGTTCCCCACAAGATAGCTTTTGTCCCGTTATATTTGGTAGACCCTTCTTAAACACTATTAATCCTAGGATAGATTGCGAAAAGGATGTTGTTACTATTGGTTTAGGTGATATGTCTCATGAGTTCAACTTTTCTAAATTTCGTAGACAACATCGTGAAGAAGAATTGCCTAGTAAAGATGAAATTATTGGTCTTGCTTCTATTGCCGTACCTCCTAGTGATCCTTTAGAACAATATTTGCTAGACCATGAAAATGATATGTTTATGAATGAAAGAAGGGAAATGGATGAAGTGTTCTTTAAACAGGGACCTATTCTGAAACACAACTTGCCTGTTGAAATCCTAGGGGATCCTCCTCCACCCAAGGGTGATCTTGTGTTTGAGCTTAAACCATTGCCTGATACTCTTAAATATGCTTATCTTGATGAAAAGAAGATATATCCTGTTATTATTAGTGCTAACCTTTAAGAGAAGGAGGAAGAAAAATTATTGAAAACTCTGAAGAAGCACCATGCTACTATTGGATATACTCTTGATGATCTTAAGGGCGTTAGTCCCACTCTATGTCAACACAAAATAAATTTGGAGAAAGATGCCAAACCAGTTATTGATCACCAACGACGGCTGAATCCTAAGATGAAAGAAGTGGTAAGAAAAGAAATACTAAAGCTCCTTGAGGCAGGTGAAATTTATCCCAATGCTGATAGTCAGTGGGTAAGTCCTGTCCATTGTGTTCCTAAGAAGGGAGGTATTACTGTCGTTCCCAATGATAAAGATGAATTGATTCCGCAAAGAATTATTACTGGTTATAGGATGGTAATTGATTTCCGCAAATCAAATAAGGCTACTAAAAAAGATCATTGCCCCTTACCTTTTATTGATCAAATGCTAGAAAGATTATCCAAACATACACATTTTTGCTTTTTATATGGTTATTCTGGTTTCTCTCAAATACCTGTGTCAGCTGATGATCAAGCTAAGACCACTTTTACTTGCCCTTTTGGTACTTTTGCTTATAGACGTATGCCTTTTGGTTTATGTAATGCACTTGCTACCTTTCAAATATGCATGATGGCTATATTCTCTGACTTTTGTGAAAAGATTTGTGAGGTTTTCATGGACGATTTCTCTGTTTATGGATCCTCTTTTGATGATTGCATAAGCAACCTTGATCGAGTTTTGCAGAGATGTGAAGAAAATAACCTTGTCTTGAATTGGGAGAAGTGCCACTTTATGGTTAATGAAGGTATTGTCTTGGGGCATAAAATTTCTGAAAGGGGCATTGAAGTTGATAAAGCTAAAGTTGATGCTATTGAAAAGATGCCGTGTCCCAAGGACATCAAGGGTATAAGAAGTTTCCTTGGTCATGCCGGCTTTTATAGGAGGTTCATTAAGGACTTCTCAAAAATTCCTCGGCCTCTGACTAATTTATTACAAAAAGATATACCATTTGTCTTTGATGATGATTGTGTAGATGCATTTGAAATACTTAAGCAAGCATTGATCTCTGCACCTATTGTTCAGCCACCTGATTGGAATTTACCTTTTGAAATTATGTGTGATGCTAGTGATTATGCTGTAGGTGTTGTTCTAGGGAAAAGAGTTGATAAGAAATTAAATGTTATTCAATATGCTAGTAAAACTCTAGACAATGCCCAGAGAAATTATGCTACTACTGAAAAAGAATTCTTAGCAGTTGTATTTGCTTGTGATAAGTTCAGACCTTATATTGTTGATTCTAAAGTAACTATTCACACTGATCATGCTGCTATTAAATATCTTATGGAAAAGAAAGATGCTAAACCTAGACTTATTAGATGGGTTCTCTTGCTGCAAGAATTTGATTTGCATATTATTGATAGAAAGGGAGCTGAGAACCCCGTTGCAGATAACTTGTCTAGGTTAGAGAATGTTCTTGATGACCCACTGCATATTGATGATAGCTTTCCTGATGAACAATTAAATGTCATAAATGCTTCTCATACTGCTCCATGGTATGCTGATTATGCTAATTACATTGTGGCTAAATTTATACCACCTAGTTTCACATACCAGCAAAAGAAAAAGGTTTTCTATGATTTAAGACATTACTTTTGGGATGAACCACATCTTTATAAAGGAGTAGATGGTGTTATTAGACGTTGTGTACCTGAGCATGAAAAGGAACAGATCCTACGCAAGTGTCACTCCGAAGATTATGGAGGACACCACGCTGGAGATAGAACTGCACATAAGGTATTGCAATCTGGTTTTTATTGGCCTACTATCTTCAAGGATGCCTATCAGTTTGTCTTATCTTGTGATGAATGTCAGAGAATTGGTAATATTAGTAGACGTCAAGAAATGCCTATGAATTATTCACTTGTTATTGAACCATTTGATGTTTGGGGCTTTGATTATATGAACCTTTTCCTGCCTCTAATGGGTATACACATATTTTAGTTGCTGTTGATTATGTTACTAAGTGGGTAGAAGCTATTCCAACTAGTAGTGCTGATCATAACACCTCTATTAAGATGCTTAAAGAAGTTATTTTTCCGAGGTTTGGAGTCCCTAGATATTTAATGACTGATGGTGGTTCACATTTTATTCATGGTGCTTTCCATAAAATGCTTGCTAAGTATGATGTTAATCATAGAATTGCATCCCCTTATCACCCACAGTCTAGTGGTCAAGTAGAATTGAGTAATAGAGAACTCAAATTAATTTTGCAAAAGACTGTTAATAGATCTAGAAAGAATTGGTCCAAGAAACTTGATGATGCATTATGGGCCTATAGAACTGCATATAAAAATCCTATGGGTATGTCTCCGTATAAAATGGTTTATGGAAAAGCATGTCACTTACCTCTCGAACTAGAACATAAGTCTTATTGGGCTATTAAAGAGCTCAATTATGATTTCAAACTTGCCGGTGAGAAGAGGTTATTTGACATTAGCTCACTTGATGAATGGAGAACCCAAGCCTATGAGAATGCCAAATTGTTTAAAGAAAAAGTTAAAAGATGGCATGACAAAAGGATACAAAAGCGTGAGTTTAATGTAGGTGATTATGTATTGCTATACAACTCTCGTTTAAGATTTTTTGAAGGAAAACTTCTCTGTAAATGGGAAGGTCCTTACGTTATCGAGGAGGTCTATCGTTCCGGTGCCATAAAAATCAACAACTTCGAAGGCACAAATCCGAAGGTGGTGAACGGTCAAAGAATCAAACATTATATCTCAGGTAATCCTATAAATGTTGAAACCAATGTTATTGAAACTATAACACCGGAGGAATACATAAGGGACACTTTCCGGAACGTTTCAGACTCCAAAAAGGAATAGGTATGTGGTACGGTAAGTAAACCGACTCCAAAACAGTTCGAATGGCAATTTTTCTCCGTTTTGGAATATTTAGAAAAATAGAAAAATAAGAAGCAGCCCGGGAAGGACACGAGGCCTCCACGAGGGTGGAGGGCACGCCCTACCCCCCTGGGCGCGCCCCCTGCCTCGTGGGCACCTCGTGCGCTCTCCGGACTCCGTTTTCTTGCACGATACATATTTTGGTCGGTAAAAATTCATTATATAATCTCCCGAAGGTTTTGACTCCTGTATCACGCAATTGTCCTCTGTTCTTGTTTCGAGCTGTTTTTCTGATAGATCTAGATCATCATGACATCTCCAAGTGCCCCCAAGGACAAGTTCTTCGAGAAGGTCATCAACCCCTACCTCGCGGAGGTGCTGCAACACCCTCAAACCATTGAGATGCATGAGGGGTGCCGCATATCCACGACGTTGAGGGACCAAGGAGGACCGGGAGCGTGGAGACAAGGCTCGAGGCAATGGAGCAACAAGTTTTTAAGTGCCAGGAGATGGTGGAGCGTGGACTTGACTCCAATCACATGATGATCGCGGAGTTCACCAACAACCACAAGCTGGATGCCAAGGACATTGGGGAGGCCATCTTCAAGCTCCATGAGAAAATCGAGCACCTCCAAGCCCAAATCTATGACCTGCAAAACAAAAACTGTGAGTATGAATATAGATTCAAGAGAATGAGTTTGGCTGCAGATTTGAGGATCCCGGAGACTCGATCATCCTTCTATGATGGTGAGACCATGCCTTGGAAGATGGACGACAAGCCTACTTCATCAACAACCCCATCACCACCACTTCAGAGAAAGGAGATATAATCATATGGGTATGGACACTCCCCCTGGCAACTGCCAAGCTTGGGGGAGGTGCCCCGGTATCATATCACCATTACACTCCTATCTTTACCGTTTTTCTTAGTTTGATCCTTTAGTAGTTTTAATCTAGTAGAATAACGTTTTTAGTATGATCTAGTTTTGAGTTTTGCTTTATGATCCCTTTATGTAATCGAGTCCATGAGCTATATAATAAAGATTAGTGTTGAGTCAAGGGCTTGATTATTTTGCCACGATCTTGAGTGAATAAAAGAAAAGAGAAAAGAATAAAAAGAAACAAAGAGATCATATTGATCTTATGGAGAGTAATGACTTCACATAGAAAGAGTATGATGATTAAAAGTTGTTGAGAGTTGACAAACATAGTTTTGGTCATCGTTGCAATTAATAGGAAGTAATAAAGAAAGAGAGTTTTCACATATAAATATACTATCTTGGACATCTTTTATGATTGTGAGCACTCATTAAAATATGACATGCTAAAGAGTTGATGTTGGACAAGGAAGACAACGTAATGGGTCATGTTTTCTTATATCTGAGATAAAGTATTTGTCATGGATCATCCAACATGTTGAGTTTGCTTTTCCCCCTCGTGCTAGCCAAATTCTTTGCACCAAGTAGAGATACTACTTGTGCTTCCAAATACCCTTGAACCTAGTTTTGCCATGAGAGTCCACCATATCTACCTATGGATTGAGTAAGATCCTTCAAGTAAGTTGTCATCGGTGCAAGCAATAAAAATTGCTCTCTAAATATGTATGATTGATTGGTGTGGAGGAAATAAGCTTTATACGATCTTGTGATGTGGAAGAAATAAAAGCGACGGACTGCATAATAAAGGTCTATATCACAAGTGGCAATATAAAGTGACGTTCTTTCGCATTAAGATTTTGTGCATCCAACCCTGAAAGCGCATGACAACCTCTGCTTCCCTCTGCGAAGGGCCTATCTTTTACTTTTATCTCCTACCTTATGCAAGAGTCATGGTGATCTTCACCTTTCCTTTTTACATTTTATCCTTTGGCAAGCTCAGTGTGTTGGAAAGATCCTGATATATATATATCTAATTGGATGTAAGTTAGCATGAGCTATTATTGTTGGCATTACCCTAGAGGTAAAAGGTTGGGAGGCGAAACTATAAGCCCCTGTCTTTCTCTGTGTCCGATTAAAACTCCGTAACCACAAGTATTGCGTGAGTGTTAGCCATTGTGAAAGACTAAATGATAGTTGAGTATGTGGAATTGCTGAAAAGCTCTGACATAGACTCTTTCTGATGTTATGATAAATTGCAATTGCTTCAATGACTGAGATTATAGTTTGTTAGTTCTCAATAAAGTTTCTGATTCATACTTTGCATTGTGAATAGATTATTACTTGAGCATAAGAGATCATATGACATTATCCATATATGTTGCTGTTATGAGAATAATCATGATGCCCTCATGTCCGTATTTTATTTTATCGACACCTCTACCTCTAAACATGTGGACATATTTATCGTTATCGGCTTCCGCTTGAGGACAAGCGAGGTCTAAGCTTGGGGGAGTTGATACGTCCATTTTGCATCATGCTTTTATATCGATATTTATTGCATTATGGGATGTTATTACACATTATGTCACAATACTTATGCCTATTCTCTCTTATTTTACAAGGTTTACATAAGGAGGGAGAATGCCGGCAGCTGGAATTCTGGGCTGGAAAAGAAGCAAATATTAGAGACCTATTCTGCACAACTCCAAAAGTCCTAAAACTCCACGGAAGTTATTTTTGGAAATAATGAAAAATACTGAGCGAAAGAAATACCAGAGGGGGCCCACACCCTGGCCACGAGGGTGGGGGCGCGCCCTACCCCCTGGGCACGCCCCCCTGCCTCGTGGGCCCCCTGTTGGCCCTCCGGTGCCCATCTTCTGCTATATGAAGTCTTTCGTCCGTAGAAAAATCATAAGCAAGCTTTCGGGACGAGACTCCGCCGCCACGAGGCGGAACCTTGGCGGAACCAATCTAGGGCTCCGGCGGAGCTGTTCTGCCGGGGACACTTCCCTCCGGGAGGGGGAAATCATCGCCATCGTCATCACCAACGCTCCTCTCATCGGGAGGGGCCAATCTCCATCAACATCTTCACCAGCACCATCTCCTCTCAAACCCTAGTTCATCTCTTGTATCCAATTCTTGTCTCTAAGTCTGGGATTGGTACCTGTAGGTTGCTAGTAGTGTTGATTACTCCTTATAGTTGATGCTAGTTGGTTTATTTGGTGGAAGATCATATGTTCAGATCCTATATGCATATTAATACCCCTCTGATTATGAACATGAATATGCTTTGTGAGTAGTTACATTTGTTCCTGAGGACATGGGAGAAGTCTTGCTATTAGTAGTCATGTGAATTTGGTATTCGTTTGATATTTTGATGAGATGTATGTTGTCTCTCCTCTAGTGGTGTTATGTGAACGTCGACTACATGACACCACCATTATTTGGGCCTAGAGGAAGGCATTGGGAAGTAAATAAGTAGATGATGGGTTGCTAGAGTGACAGAAGCTTAAACCCTAGTTTATGCGTTGCTTCGTAAGGGGCTGATTTGGATCCATATGTTTCATGCTATGGTTAGGTTTACCTTAATACTTCTTTTGTAGTTGCGGATGCTTGCAATAGGGGTTAATCATAAGTGGGATGCTTGTCCAAGTAAGGACAGCACCCAAGCACCGGTCCACCCACATATCAAATTATCAAAGTACCGAACGCGAATCATATGAACGTGATGAAAACTAGCTTGACGATAAATCCCATGTGTCCTCGGGGGCGTTTTCCTTCATATAAGAAATTGTCCAGGCTTGTCCTTTGCTACAAAAAGGATTGGGCCACCTTGTTGCACGTTATTTACTTTTGTTCCTTGTTGCTCGTTACAAATTATCTTATCACAAAACTATCTGTTACCTATAATTTCAGTGCTTGCAGAGAATACCTTGCTGAAAACCGCTTATCATTTCCTTCTGCTCCTCGTTGGGTTCAACACTCTTACTTATCGAAAGGACTACGATAGATCCCCTATACTTGTGGGTCATCATGTCTCTTTATTTACCAATCTGAAATGGTATAAATTGACAGTACACTCACCATTCATGATTATACGTTGTTTAGAACTACATATATGCTTGTGTTCTTGATCTGTAATCCAGTGATCTGGTGAAGCTGGCCGCTCCTGCACAATGCCATTTGCTGCCGTCTTAACTATGAACAACACCTATTATGTTAATGCTATTTTAAACCATGCCTCTTTATTTCTAACAAAGAAATGAGATGAATTGACAGTGCTGATGCTTATACGTGCAAAACATGTTATCTACCTACTTGTTTCTCTTTCAGGGTGACAACACTACTGCTAGGAAGAACTGCCACAATGATAGTGAGACGAACCCATTGTTTGTCCCTCTAACACATATTCCAGAGGAGAAGGCAAAACATATTGAGGGTACGGACACAACCACGAAGTCACATCTTGATGTAGTGTCAAACTTACTCAGTGACGCAAGCTCGATGGAGTCACCGCCTGAATCTATTCAACTTCTTCAGTCTGAAATTCAAGCAGAAATACATGCTTCGCCTCAAATACGACTGGAACTCCAATCTCAATGCAAGATTAACCGTAAGTACAGGACGTTTATTTATGCTATGCAGGTTAAGTTGGTGGATATGAGCGCCAAAGAAGCGCAGTCTCATCAGGTTGCTAAGCTGCTTGCGCTGCAGCTGCTGGGCCAGGCTAACCTTTCTTGAACTGTGTTGAAGTGCTGTCGGTTCTGTCTATTATTTTGTCTGCATGTTAACTTCCACTGGTGGCGACCTGCCCAGTTTATGTAATCTGCTGTCTGGTTGCCCTTTATTATCACTAGCGGTGAACTTTGATGCCGAGGGGATGTAATATGCTGTAATTTCTTTGTTGTATAGTCTAGGTTTATTCTTGGTCGGTATGCTGTAATTTAGGCCGAAAGGTTCAGTGGATCTCAGTGTTGTCAGTCTTCAGGGCGGCCCGTTACTCATATGGGCCAAAACGTGGGCCTATAATAATCTTGGGCCATTAGCAGGTCTAAACCTTATGGTTGTTTCCCGCCTTTAACATGCCGAGTAAAGTTTTGGCCAGCTGGGCCAGAGAATACAATGGGCTTTTAACAGGCTAAAACCTAGATTGGGCTAGCCTTGAGCCGAAAAATTCACGGGCCAATACAGGCCGAAACTGCCTAAGGCCCATGTTTGGCCCAAATAGGACGAGCAGTTAACAGGCCAAAATATATCTCAGGCCCGTTTGGCCCAATAAAATTATGGGCTTTAAGCAGGCCGGTATCTACGCGGGCCATAGGACTAAAAGTGTCACGGGCCATTATCAGATGGGCTGTAAGCAGGCCATATTCAACACAGGCTGTAATTAGGCCCAACTGTTACACGGGCCATTAACAGGCCGGTAGGCCAGTTGGGCTGAAATTTATCCACGAAGACTACGGGCCGTTAAGAGGCCTAAAGTTACTTTGGACAAGAAATAGCCCAGTGTCTGCATGGGTCGTTAAATGGCCTAAAGTTAAACCAGGCTGACAACGTCCCAGATGCACCACAGGCTGCTAACAGGCCAAAATTATTATCGGGCCGAAGTGGAAAACGGGCATTTGACAGGCTGAAATACAAACCTATCTTAGAATGGGCCCAAAAGAACAGTGGCCTGTTAACGAGCCTGATCTGATATGGGCTGTAATTTGGCCCAAAACACGGCAGGCTGTGAACGGGCCTGATCTGGTATGGGCCTCAATTTGGCCTAAAACATGGTAGGCTGTTAATGGGCCAGCCCACTAGTGCCTGAAAAAACATGGTGGGCTTTTAGCTGGGCCGGCCTTTTCACCGGAATGGGCCTCTGTTGGTCCGTGCCACGTGTCGACGTATCATAGGCGCCTCTTGTCCAATGAGTGGATGACATCTGTCCCAACGGTGAGCAAACACGTGTTTCCTCTGGCCAATGAGTATTTTACATGTGGAAAATCCCCATTGATCCGGGCTGTTAACGGGTTATCGGATCCAAAACCGGACCCGATAGCTTAACGTCATTCCATTACGGTGGATGCCACGTGTCGGTCACCCTTGATGAAAGCACTTATATGAAGCGCGATTTATCATCATGGAAGTGGACACTTCCGTGATGATAATTTTGGTAATGCCATGGAACACTTTTACGACAGCACAGGTATGACTATCTTGATTCTGTCATAAAATTGTCATGGATGTACATGCATGACAGAAAACGTGACCTACTGTGACAAACACGTATCATCACGGAAGTGTCTTTTTTTGTAGTGTGGTGAAGTGTCATGTAGTCGACGTTCACATAACACCACTAGAGGAAAGACAACATACATCTCATCAAAATATCGAACGAATACCAAATTTACATGATTACTTATAACAAGACTTCTCCCATGTCCTCAGGAACAAACGTAACTACTCACAAAGCATATTCATGTTCATAATCAGAGGAGTATTAATTATCATTAAGGATCTGAACATATGATCTTCCACCGACTAAGCCAACTAGCATCAACTACAAGGAGTAATCAACACTACTAGCAACCGACAGGTACCAATCTGAGGTTTTGAGACAGAGATCGGATACAATAGATGAACTAGGGTTTGAGAGGAGATGGTGCTGGTGAAGATGTTGATGGAGATTGACCCCCTCTCAATGGGAGGATCGTTGGTGATGACGATGGCTTTGATTTCCCCCTCCCGGAGGTAAGTTTCCCCGGCAGAACCGCTCCGCCGGAGCCCTAGATAGGTTCTGCCCAGGTTCCGCCTCGAGATGGCAGTGCTTCATCCTGAAAGCTTCCTTCTGATTTTTTCCATGTCGAAACACACCATATAGCAAAAGATGGGCATCGGGGGCCTGCCAGGTGGCCCACAAGGCAGGGGGCGCGCCCAGGGGGTAGGGCGCGCCCTCCACCCTTGTGGATGGCAGGTGGCCCCCCTCTGGTGCTTTATTCGTCCAATATTTTTTATATATTCCAAAACAATTCTTCGTGAAGTTTCAGGACTTTTAGAGTTGTGCAGAATAGGTCTCTAATATTTACTCCTTTTACAGTCCAGAATTCCAGCTGCCGGCATTCTCCCTCTTCATGTAAACCTTAAAAAATAAGAGAGAAAAGGCATAAGTATGGTGATATAATGTGTAATAACAGCCCATAATGCAATAAATATTAATATAAAAGCATGATGCAAAATGGACGTATCAACTCCCCAAAGCTTACTCCTCGCTTGTCCTCAAGCGAAAGCCGAAATCAAAAAATATATCCACATGTTTAGAGATAGAGGTGTCGACAAAATAAAATACAGACATGAGGGCATCATGATCATCCTCTTAGAACAGCAACATATATTGCCATATAATTTCTTATGCTAAAGTAGCAATTCATTCACAAGGTAAAGTATGAATCAGAAACTTCATTGAAAACTAACAAACTATGATCTCAGTCATTGAAGCAACTGCATTTTATCATTACACCGGAAGTAGTCAATATTAGAGCTTCTCAGCAAGTCCACATACTCAACTATCATTTAATCTTTCACGATTGCTAACACTCACGCGATACTTATGGGTACAAAGTTTCAATCGGACACAGAGAAATATATATAGGGGCTTATAGTTTCGCCTCCCAACCTTTTACCACAAGGGTAATGTCAACAGTAATACTTTATGATAAACTACATTTGAGTGGATATATATATAGTGCTTGCCAAAAGAAAAAGTGTAAAAAGGAAAGGTGATAATCACCATGACTCTTGTATAAGGGTAGAAGATAAAAGTAAAAGATAGGCCCTTCGCAGAGGGAAGCAGAGGTTGTCATGCGCTTTTATGGTTGGATGTACAAAATATTAATGCAAACGAACATCACTTAATATTGCCGCTTGTGATAAAGAACTTTATTATGCAGTTCGTTGCTTTTATTTCTTCCATATCACAAGTTCGTATAAAGCTTCGTTTCTTCACACTAATAGATCATACATATTTAGAGAGCAATTTTTATTGCTTGCACCGATGACAACTTACTTGAAGGATCTTACTTAATCCATAGGTAGGTATGGTGGACTCTCATGGCAAAACTGGTTTAAGGGATGTTTGGAAGCACAAGTAGTATCTCTACTTGGTGCAAAAAATTTGGTTAGCATGAGAGGGAAAGGCAAGCTCAACATGTTGGAGGATCCATGACAATATAACTTCTATTCGAAGATAAGAAAACATAACCCATTATGTTGTCTTCCTTGTCCAACATCAACTTTTTAGCATGTCATATTTTAATGAGCGATCACAATTACAAAAGGTGCCCAAGATAGTATATTTATACGTGAATCCTCTCTTTCTTTATTACTTCCCATTAATTGCAACAATGACCAAAACTATGTTTGTCAACTCTCAACAAATTTTATTCATCATACTCTTTATATGTGAAGTCATTAATCTTCATAAGATCAATATATGATCTTTTTATTTCCTTTTATTCTATATTTTACTCCGAGTGGATAATATATATATATATATATATATATATATAGGACAGGGCTATTTTGTTATTAATATTCTGTTACCCTTGGCCCTATAAGGAGCGACGCGCGACACCATCTCTCCCCTTCCCTCTCCCCGACCAAGCCCACCAGCTCGAACCGGCCCGATCGAAAAGAAAAAAGAATAGCTAGTTCCATCCTTCCCGATCCCCATCTCCTCCTACAGTGCGCCACCACCACCTGCCCGCCGCCACCCCTCGCACCGCCGCCGCGCGCCGCCACCCCCGCCCTGCCGCCGTGCGCCGCCGTCCCCCGCCCCGTCGCCGTGCACCGTCGCCCCCGCCCCGTGCCCCGAGCCCCTTTCCTAACCTCCCACCTCCCGCTACCCACGCGCCCGTGCCACCCCCCCCCCCCCCCCCCAGCCCGGGCGCCAGCCAGCCCTGACGACCTCGACCCAGGCGCCCCCAAGCCCAGCACCCCAACTCCGGCAGCCCCAAAACCCGGCGACCCGAAGCCCTGCGCCCCCAATCCCGGAGAAGCGCCCGCGCTGGCGACTTGTTCTGCACCCCGACCCCATTTCCGGCGTCGCCCTCCACAGCCTCATCAACGCGCAGGCCGTTCACCTCCGCCATCGATGTCCATTCACCGCTGCCCCTAGGCCGTTCACCTCCGCCACCCCAGGCCGTTCTCCTCCGCCACGTATGTACGTTCACCGCCGCCCCAAGAATCCCCGTCGAGCCTCGTCCGCAACCCCGACCCTCTTTGCGGCCACCCAGGTCCACATTGTGGGGCCATCGTGTTCTCTTCACCGCCACTCAGGTCCGACGAGCCGCCGCAGGCAGGATCCTCTACGTGCTAGCCTCGGTGCTGGCCCTACACGATGGCATGGCACCGTTCACTGCTGCCACCATGGGCCGTTCAATGACACAACATCGAGTCGTTCGACACCGCAGCTCAGGAGTTTGCCTCCTTTCCCAACCTCCACTATGCTCCAGCTAAGGTCTCTCATGTTCTCCTCTCTCCCGTAACCTCTGTCTCTTCTTTCACTTGAATTCCTGCTAATGTTAGCTGTAGCTTGAATTGCTGAAATATTAATGTATTTACTCTGCTTGAAAATGCTTGAAATGCTGTTGGTGCTTCCCTATGCGTGACGATTCTGATTGTTTAGCACAAAAGGGGGACGGGTACTTGTTGTAATGCTTGACATCAATCTACTATCGGCAGTTAGAGAAAGAATAGTAGCAAGTCCAAGCTCTCTTTGAGTGGAGGTACATAACCAATTCAAATGCTTGTTTTGATTATGTTTAAGGGAACTCATAATTTTTATCTTTGTCCACTGTTAGCTATGTAAAACAACTCAATAAAAGTTAACTTTTCAATGCTTTAAATAGTTCAATTGGTAAAAACAGTAGGTGTTCATTCTACAAAAAAGCACTGACTTTTATATTTGTAAAGAAAGAAATGGAAATCTGTAAGTTCATACAGGGACATATATATGCTGAACCTGCGTCCAGCACACGAGCATTTGCGTCCACCACTAAGGGGCATTTGCATCCCGCACATCAGCTACATGCTCAACAGTTGCACACTGCCGCCATGGACATGCACAAATGATATTAAGTAGAAGTTTGTTAGTTCAATTTTTTTATTGATTTACCTTGTTTAAGTAGTAGTGCAGCAATAAAAGGTGTAGTTGTACTGAGTTTTAGTTGCTATATGGGGAACCCAGTGGCCATTTATTTTGGTTTACAGTTCAGCTTCTCTATTCTTTTCAGTCCGTATGCTTTATTGTGCATAATCTTGAGGAAATCCCCAAAAATCATGTGTGCACTCAAGGTAATTAAGTGGCTTTGTAAATTCTGACAGTCCATCCCAGACTGAGCAAAACAGTACATGTTAGTCTTGGTTTGTGGTTGGACATGCAATCTGGTTTCATAGATTCTTCTGCTCAAACTGGAAATACCTAGTTTTAGGTAATCCTACTAGTTCAGTGCTAGTACTTCTATTTTATGTTTATCTTACAAGTGGAAAATGTTGAGGCTGGTCATGTTGCCAATTTTTCATAGGATTTCTAAGTAGCCTGAGACCCATCCTGTCCTCTATACAGATTCAGAGTTTAACACGTCAATGGAAGTTTGTTCTCAAAACTGAAATTGTTCTGCATGTACTGATAGATTAGTTGTTAATTATTGGAGTGTTTCGTTCTTGCAGAATAAAAATATGATGTATGCATTGCTTCTTGGCCCAGCCGAGAGAACACTCGTGTTAAAAAGTATAAAGCAGTTTTGAAGCAATTCTCAGTGTCTTTAGAAGCATTCATGGTTAAAAAGCAACGACAACCTCCGTTCGAGTTGAGAAATGGTCATCGTCCAAGTTGAGCAGTAGGTGTCGTCCAAGTTCAAAGAGGGTTGTATGCAAGTACAAAAGTTTGTTTCAGTGAGAAAAAATGCGGGGTTTTGACAATATTCTGTATGATTCATTTGTTCATCCTTAGAACTTGGCAAAATTCGGTCTATTTTTCTATGATGGAGGCACACATGAAGTCCTGTGCAATGGTTATCCCCCTTGTGCTTCTAAGATTCGTATTTTGTTTCTTCAAATGTGTTGTGCGCCTGTTTGATGAGGTAAAACAAAGTAAAAATGTGAAAATGTCATTAAATACACTTACAAATGTAAAAAATAAATAAGTTCTGATTCTCGTCAGGTAGGAAGTTTTGGAGAAGAAAACATAAGTTTTTAAAAGAAGGAATGGTAAAATTGTAAGTCCGTTCAACTATATAAACCATAAAGATACGATGGTGATGACATTGACAGTAAGGATAAGGATGATAAAGAAAATTGAAAACTAAAACTAAAAGAACATCGAGTGATTATTTTTTTGAAAAGTACAAACTCTCTAGTACCATCAGTACCATAAATAAAAAATTAAGAATCGGAAAATTCAAATGGGAAAAGTTCAAGACGCAAAACGCGAGAAGTCAAAAACATCGTTGAAAAAAACTTAATTCTCCTGTCTATGGATTGTTCAAGCTCTTAATTCTCCTGTCTATGGATTGTTCAAGCTCTTCCATCATTACTAAAAATGTGTCACTAGCATATAAGTTCAAAACACAAACTTTTTTTGGGAAGAACTTCAGTCAGTGAAACTATATAAACTATGCAAGTTCAGTGATGATGACACCGTCAATTCAGATGAGAAAACACATTTAAAATTACAATATTTTTTATTTTACTTCTATAAGTTCATGATCAACCCCGAGGTAGTTCAAATAATCTAGTCATATAAGTCGAAATAATCTATTCACTTGTATTATTTTGTGCTCACACTATTTACTATGTTGTGTGACAGGTTGATGAAGATGTTGATTTTACAAAAGGATCAGTGAAGCATTGGGCAGTGGACACACTATCTTCATACATGGAGCAGTGACCGCTCAACACTTTCTTTTGTGATAAATGTTATTATGATCTATTCTATGTATTATATTGTATGATCGGGGGAACTCAGAAGTTCATGTGTTGTCCGTGGAAAATTTCAAAACATTTTGTTTAGTAAGAACTTTTTTTATCAAATGATAAACCTATGTTAATGGAAAACAGTAGTTGAGACGAGAGAAGTCCAAAACATCGTTGCAAAAAGAAACACATGATTTTTTTTCTCTTATCTTTATGAGAAAATATCATTCAGCTCAATAGTATATACAATGCAAGTTCGAGGACTATGACATCGTAAACCGAGGAAAACCATATCAAAAGATAAATAGTAAAATCTAGTCTAAGAAAACACGCTCAGTACAAATCTATATGGGCATCAGTTCAAGTACTATTTTTTTGAAACCATTCAAAACTACTCTATGAAAAAATATATCAGTACAAACACACACATAAATCAGTACAAACATAGTCCAACACATCGTTGCAAAAAAAGTTGAGTTCAAAAAAATAAACACGTGAAAAATTTCTTTTCAAAAGAATATGATTCAGTTCAACATATAAACCATGATATCGTGTACCATTGAAACGTTACGAGGAAAATCATATACCGAAAAAACAGGGTAAAAGTCTAGTCTATGAAAACATGCTCAGTACAAATCCATACGGACATCCGTTCAGGGACTCTCTTTTTGGAACCTTTCAAAAATACTATGTGAAAAATAAATCAGTACACACATATATAGTTCAGTACAAGTACTCTGCTTTTTTTGACAAAAAACATTATGACCTGTCTCACCGTATTCAAAACTACTCATCAACGATTGCGAATTTGAGAAAACATTCAACATGACTAAGTTTCGCATTTTCGATAGCTATCCAATGGTATATTATTTGCCCCATTTGGACAAACTTTTTAAAAAAATCACGTTCAAAATCAAATTTGACCGTATTCAAATTCATTTTTAAACCGTAAGGAATTAGAAAAACATTTCTATACGAAAACGTTGTGCATTTTCCATAGCTTTCCAACGCCGTATCATTTGCATCAATCCGACAAACCGTTTGAAAAAAAAATGTGAAAATATGTTTTGCCTAGAATTTCACCATTTTTCAAATCACTTTTAAATTGTATATAATTTGAAAAAACAGTAGATATATGAAAGATGCAGATTTTTACCAGCTTTCTAACACCATCTTATTTGCTAAATTCTGACAAACCGTTTGAAAATTGAGTCCAAAATACGATTCGCGTTTTTGGTTTTGAAAAAAACGGTTTTTTCAAAACTGCTCTTAAACAGTGATGATTTTGCAAAAAGAAAAACATATATATTTTTAATGTAGATGTCAAGAGCTTTCCAACGATATATTACACGCCCCATTCCGACGAAAAGTCGATCAGTTCGACATGATGAAAAACATCAGTACAACCGCGTGAAACTATCAGTTCAACTAATATTCTGTTACGCGAAACAGAATAGCCCAGATGTGTATATATATATATATATATATATATATATATATATATATATATATCCCTAATAATAATAAAGCACGGATTGACTCCTTGGGTTTACCATCCCAATACGCTTTCTTCTCATGTCATAATACGCTTTTACAATTTGTATAGACAAAATCGTAATATAAACGAGTTGTGACTGGGGTTGGTCGTCCGTCATGGCGCTTCTGCGAAAAAGTCCTTCCGTTTTGAGGAAATCAACCCGCAATGCAATAATAAGTGATTTGCAGGAGAATAACGATTCGATCGTTTGGGCAAACAGGACTGTCTTCGGCCTCAAGGATAGACGCACGGTATGGAAAAAACAAACAAGGAGAGATCGGGCATGACTCCTCCTGAGAGTCACGATGGATCTTGCCTCCACAAGCTACATATTATGAGCAAACAAAATCATCGTCACAAATCCGATTCCTTCCTCCTCCGCACGCATGAAGCCGCCGCCGCTGCTTCTCACCTCGCCGCTAGATCGGAATCGAAGTCGTTGCTCAAATCAAGAGAGAGAGAGAGAGAGAGAGATCGGATCGAGATTGAATGCCACGAGGAGCGCTGTCGGAGATGCCAGGCCGTTGCCTTAGGCGGACGAGCCGCCGGCAAGGAATCCACGTCGGGTGGCTATCCGTGGCCTCTCAAGCCCTCTCTTACTCCCCCCTCCCCCACCTCCCACCGCCCGAGCGCCGTCACCTCACCTTCCACAGGCCCCCTCGACCCTCGGCTAGACGCCACGGCCGGGTCGCCACCCCCTCCCACCGCGAGGAAGACGACGGCAGAGCAAGGCGGCGGCGCTGGGCTGTACGTCGAGCCTCCCTCAGTGGCCTCCGTCCTCCATACCGATGCTCCGTCCCCCGTTTCAATCGGCTCTGCTGCAACTTCGCCTGACGACCGGTGCTCTGCCTTCACCTGCTCTGCTTCGGTCTAGATCGATACGGCCCTGAGCTCCACTCCATGGCCCTCTTCTGCCAAACCCCGTACAATCTCCTCAAGCCAACTTGCTTGTCAATGAGCCTAGCACCGCTAGCAATTCGCATGGTCTCTCTCTTCTGAAGATATGAGTTAACTTTCTGAAGCTATGCATACGACATCAAGTATTACTTGGAGTTATGAGGTAACTTCCTGCCGCTTCCTGCACCTATGCATACAACACTATGTATTACTTTTCTTTGCATGAGTTAACTTTCTGAACCAATGCTTCCTGTACCTCATTGGCGAGATTTAGGATAGATCCGTAGGGCTACGCAACCCTTTGCTTGGCTGTGTTTGTGTGTCTCGCTCACCCGGTTGTCGTGTTAGTGCTTGCGAGCTCACGTCTGTAATTGCTACAATCTATTCCTTCTATCAATACAATGATACGCAAGTCTTTTGCGTATTCGCCAAAAAGAAACTTTCCGAACCAATGCTTACGGCATCCGGGATTCGTCAGGCTGATGTCCTTCTTCGGAGTGTATGCAGCAACAATAACAAATGGTTTTTCTGAATCAAAATCAATCAAGATTAAACTTTGTTTGGTCGGATTCGCTGTGAATTGGTATGGGTTGACAGATGAATTGCGAATTTAGGAACTAATAATGATATTGATTTCCCGCCGCTGCTGATTTCCCCGGAAAGTGCAGCACCGGGCCAGGCCACGCCCGAGGCGAGCGAAATACGCTCGCAATCGGCACGTACACGTACGCCCTCCGCCCTTCCCCGTCGCTACCTGGCGGCAAGTCTGTCTCGGGACGCAGGCTGAATCGGATGAGACTTGCGAAGCTAGATCGGGGCCATCGACCCAATCTTCAGCGATAGATGGAGCTATACGTGCGAGGGAAACCCATTCGGCCATCCGTCCAATGACTTCGCATGTTCCGCCGAAACGAGATTGCAGTGAGCAAGCTTGCCTGTGTTATTTGCTCTGCCAGTGTGCAGTTGGTGGCTACTGCCGTGCGATTGCCGTTTTCCCTTTTTCTTTATTCGATCTACTGCTTCCTAATTGTTTCTGCACCCTTGGTCATCCAATTGAAAATTAGCACCCTTGGTCATCCAGTAGTTCATTTGGTTTTGTTTGCTGCACCGTTGTTTCTGCATTTCTAATTGGAGAAATGTTTGACTCAATTCTTCCTACTTATTGGTGTAGGAGCCCAGAAAACGATTGGCAATGCAGGAGGGTTATTCAGTGACTGTTGGTCTCTAATTTGCTTATATAATAAGGTGGCATAATGGGTATTGTTATTCCACAACTTCCTCCACAGAACTTACGCTATTTCTGAATCCTGCCAGACTTGATACTGCAGACTGCAGGTGTGATTAGTCATTAGTGTGTTTTCAGCTCTGCATATTATATGGGCCCAGTCTAATATATTGTAAATGATTGGCGAGTGAATTCCTTAAGCTGGCTGGGCGTACTGAATTTGAACAGGCCTACTATGCACTAAGAGTCTCAATACAAAAATTATATGAACAAAGTTAATATATCGTAATATTGGCATGTGGATAAAAAATATTGGATTTATAAACTCCATCTGTTTAAACAATTTTAACTACTGCCAATATTGGTATTGATCGCAGGGAAATGAATCTTCTATTGTATATTCGATGAGTCTTAACATGCAGTAGTCGTGTAACTGATTTGCATCTTCGTAAGTTTTTAGGTTTATGAGTTTTTCCGACAATTTTATTTTTAGCCACATTTTGGACTTTGACAACTTGCCACAAAATACATAATTTTTCCATCAGATTAAGATAGCAAAGCATGTATTCAAACTTTTCCTGTTTAAATTACATTATGCTTATTTTTTTAGTGTTTGGGTAGATAACAACACACCCCACAAAAAAAGATAACAATACTGATGTTTACTTATTTTTCTTTGTAAGATAAACATGATTCTTAATACTGAGTTGATTCTTCTATTTTCAGAGCAAATAATAATTTGCAACCGATCAATTGTTTATTAATTTAATAAGCTTTACAACTTCTGCATGTTATGAGAAGATTGTGGATAATATGCTTTTAGTCTTCATTTTAGCTCAGCCACCTCCGTTCTGATGCAGACCAATCTTGCCACGCCCCAACCTCTCCCCTCCCAACCTCGTCGTGCCCCCCACACATAACGGACTTTGACTCGAAGAAGAGTCCCTGTGATGTGCGTCTTTGAGTCGTGTCCGATTAGCAGATCTTTAGGGGCACGGGTCCAGACATTGCCGCGCCATAGAAAGGAACCACTCGACCGGAGGCAAATACATTGCATCACAAGTTGCTCCTGACATCGCCGTGCCGCAAGTTCCCAACATCAGCCACCGCAGCACAGGTTCGTTCCTCCCTAAATTTTCTTTCATATCCGACCAAATTGATAATCTAGGAGAGGGAGAGATGGAGCCGCCAGCGAGTGGATACAAGGGTGGCGCTACTGCGTGGCTGAAGACGGGGAGGCACTCGAAGGGATGAGATCCTGCTTTAGGGAAGAGAGCACATGGCAAGCTTGGCGCTGCTGCTTGAGGGAGAGAGATAGGCAAGGAAGAGAGCAGAGAGATGAGGGATAGAGAGAGCGGAGAGAGAGAGAGGGGCGCTGATTGCTGCAAATTTAGATAGATGTATGGTGCTTCTTGTATAATGTATGTTGCTACTGATTGATGCACATTTAGATAGAGAATAGAGATGTAGCTTGCTACACTCCCATCGATCAATCTATATGTAATAATAAATAGTACCCAATTCACATCCAGAAAATTTGCATCTGTCATCAAGGAAAAAGACATCCCTAAGCCCTTTGGGTTCTAATTGCAAAGTTAAATAATTATTCTAACTCTCTGAGATAATCTGCGGTTATTTGGCTCATCATTGTCCACAAGTTTCCGACATACCTCTATACAATCTCACCGCTCTACCAACTCCGCAGGCCACCTGTACTCCATACGCCGTCGTACAATCTCGGCGTTCTACCAACATCGCTGGACCACCGTGCTCCAGCAGAGGTACGCCTATCTCATGCCAATCTAAAGATGGTTATGTCATTTCGGGAAAGATATTTTAATTGTTTTCTACTCCATTGTTATGTACAAACATGTTGTGCCACATGCTTTACGACGTGTCAGAGGGCTTCCATGAGCTGTAGGGATTCGGTGGTGTTGATGGTCAGCGGGTGATGTTTCAGCACAAGTGGTAAACACATTAAACATGTATTATTATTTTTCTCCCGTTGCAACGCACGGGCACTTTTGCTAGTGTGTGTATTATTATTATGCAGTCTGTTGCTTTTATTTTTTCCATATCACAAGTTCGTATAAAGTTTATTTTCTTCACACTAATAGATCATACATATTTAGAGAGCAATTTTTATTGCTTGCACCGATGACACCTTACTTGAAGGATCTTACTCAATCCATAGGTAGGTATGGTGGACTCTCATGGCAAAACTGGTTTAAGGGATGTTTGGAAGCACAAGTAGTATCTCTACTTGGTGTAAATAATTTGGCTAGCATGAGAGGGAAAGGCAAGCTCAACATGTTGGATGATCCATGACAATATAACTTCTATTCGGATATAAGAAAACATAACACATTATGTTGTCTTCCTTATCCAACATCAACTTTTTAGCATGTCATATATTTTAATGAGTTCTCACAATTACAAAAGATGTCCAAGATAGTATATTTATATGTGAAGCCTCTCTTTCTTTATTACTTCCTATTAATTGCAACAATGACCAAAACTATGTTTGTCAACCCTTAACAACTTTTATTCATCATACTCTTTAGATGTGAAGTCATTACTCTCCATAAGATCAATATATGATCTTTTTATTCTTTACTTTTATTCCCTCAAGATCATTGCAAGAAAGCAAGCCCTCAACTCAAAACTACTCTTTATTATATATAACTCACAGACTCCATTACATAGATAGAGATCAAAACAAAACTCAAAGCTAGATCATACTAAAAGCTTTAATCTACTAGATCAAGATATAACCAAAAGGATCGAACTAAGAAAAACGATAAAGGTAAAGGTGTGATGGTGATACGATACCGGGGCACCTAACCCAAGATTGGCAGTAGCCAAGGGGAGTGTCCATACCCATGTATTTATGTCTCTTTCTTCGGAGGTGGTGATGATGGAGTTGTTGATGAACCCGTTAGCTTCATTAAAGCACCTTTCAGAACTTGCAGTTCTTGGAGCACACGTTGGAGCATATTCGCATTCTTCTGAATTTCCTCCATAAGATGCTTATTTTCAGGCCCCCAAGAGCTCTTCCCTGCATTGTTTTCACTTGGACAGGATATGTCCCAATTGGAGGGTATATGTGTACGAGGGGTGTTCTCCACTCCGTAATTATGAACCAAATTATGAAAGTTCTTCCGATGTAACCTGTGTAAGGGCCTCCTAGGGGGAAGCCCTTCTCGAACATCTTTGGTCTTCATGGTTGTTTGTGGTTGCTATTTCTTGATGGGGACTTGCAATAGTGGAGTTGCCCGCCAGAGTACCCCTCTCCGATGCCGGAGGTTGTTCCTCAAGCGAATCTCCTTCACCCTCCTCCATCGTGGCTCCTTTGGCATCCTCCCTTCTAAGTTCCATCTGCATCAACCAAGCATCGCCGTCCGCGTTGTTGGAGGAGGAGGACGACATAATACATGGCCTTGGAAACTCTGGCAGAAAACAACTCAAAACAAAAATAGGAGATATTGCCGTGGTACGGTGGTCAAAACCTTCGGGAGATTATATAATGAATTTTTACCGACCAAAAGAAGTATTGTGCAAGAAAACGGAGTCCGGAGGGCACATGAGGTGGCCACAAGGCAGGGGGCGCGCCCAGGGGGGTAGGGCGCCCCCTCCACCCTTGTGGTCTCCTCGTGTCTCTTTCAGACTACTTTTAATTTTCTTAATTTTTTAAATATTCCAAAATGGAGAAAATTGCCATTGGAAACGTTTTGGAGTCGGTTTACGTACCATACCACATACCTATTCCTTTTCGGAGTCTGAAACGTTCTGGAAAGTATCCCTTGTGTACTCCTCCGGTGTTACAGTATTAATAATATTGGTCTCAACATTATGGGAGTACTTGAGATATAATGTTTGATTCTTTGACCGTTTACCACCTTTAGATTTGTGTCTTCTGCGTTGTTGATTTTGATGGCACCGGAACAATAGACCTCCTCGATAATGTAAGGACCTTCCCATTTAGAGAGAAGTTTTCCTGCAAAAAATCTTAAATGAGAGTTGTATAGCAAAACATGATCGCCTACATTAAACTCACGCTTTTGTATCCTCTTGTCATGCCATCTTTTAACTTTTTCTTTAAACAACTTGGCATTCTCATGGGCTTGGGTTCTCCATTCATCAAGTGAGCTAATGTCAAATAACCTCTTTCTCACCGGCAAGTTTGAAATCATAGTTGAGCTCTTTAATAGCCCAATATGCTTTATGTTCTAATTCAAGGGGTAATTAGTGACATGCTTTCCCATAAATCATTTTATACGGAGACATACCAATAGGATTTTTGTAAGCAGTTCTATAAGCCCCTAATGCATAATCAAATTTCTTAGACCAATTCTTTCTAGATCTATTAGCAGTCTTTTGGAAAATCAATTTAATCTCTCTATTGCTCAATTCTACTTGACCACTAGACTGAGGATGATATGGTGATTCAATTCTATGGTTAACATCATATTTAGCAAGCATTTTACGGAAAGCACCATGAATAAAATGTGAACCACCATCAGTTATTAAATATCTAGGGACTCCAAACCTCGAAAAAATAACTTCTTAAAGCATCTTAATAGAAGTGTTATGATCAGCACTACTAGTTGGAATAGCTTCTACCCACTTAGTAACGTAATCAACAGCAAGTAAAATATGTGTATACCCATTAGAGGAAGGAAAAAGTCCCATATAATCAAAGCCCCAAACATCAAATGGTTCAATAACAAGTGAATAATTCATAGGCATTTTCTGACGTCTGCTAATATTGCCAATTCTCTGGCATTCATCACCAGACAAGACAAACTTATGAGCAACCTTGAAGAAAGTAGGCCAATAAAAACCAGATTGCAATACCTTCTGTGCAGTTCTATCTCCAGCGTGGTGTCCTCCGTAAGACTCGGAGTGGCACTTGCGGAGGATATGTTCCTGTTCATGCTCAGGTACACAACATCTAATAACACCATCTAATCCTTCTTTATAAAGGTGTGGGTCATCCCAAAATTCATGTCTCAAATCATAGAAAAACTTTTTCTTTTGTTGGTATGTGAAACTACGTGGTATAAATTTAGCAACAATGTAATTAGCATAATCAACATACCATGGAGTATTACGAGAAGCATTTACGACAGCTAATTGTTCATCAAGAAAGCTATCATCAATAGGCAGTGGGTAATCAAGAACATTTTCTAACCTACACAAGTTGTCTGCAACGGGGTTCTCAGCTCCCTTTCTATCAATAATATGCAAATCAAATTCTTGTAGCAAGAGAACCCATCTAATAAGCCTAGGCTTAGCATCTTTATTTTCCATAAAATATTTAATAGCAGCATTATCAGTGTGAACAGTTACTTTGGAATCAACAATATAAGATCTGAACTTATCACAAGCAAAAACAACTGCTAAAAATTCCTTTTCAGTAGTAGCATAATTTCTCTAGGCACTGTCTAGAGTTTTACTAGCATAATGAATAACATTCAATTTCTTATCAACTCTTTGTCCTAGAACTGCACCAACACATAATCACTAGCATCACACATAATTTCAAAGGGTAAATTCCAATAAGGTGGCTGAAGAATAGGAGCAGAAATCAAGGCTTTTATAAGTATTTCAAATGCTTCTACACAATCATCATCAAAAACAAAAGGAACATCTTTTTGCAAGAGATTAGTGAGAGGCCTAGAAATATTAGAGAAGTCTTTAATAAACCTCCTATAGAAACTAGCATGACCAAGGAAATTTCTTATACCTTTGATATCTTTAGGACACGACATCTTTTCAATAGAATCTACTTTAGCTTTATCAACTTCAATACCTCTTTCAGAAATTTTATGCCCCAAGACAATACCTTCATTAACCATAAAGTGGCACTTCTCCCAATTCAAGACAAGATTAGTTTCTTCACATCTCTGCAAAACTCGATCAAGGTTGCTTAAGCAATCATAAACGGAGAAATCATCCATGAAAACCTCAACAATCTTTTCACAAAAGTCGGAGAATATAGCAGTCATACATCTTTGAAAGGTAGCAGGTGCATTGCATAAACCGAAAGGCATGCGTCTATAAGCAAAAGTACCGGAAGGGCAAGTAAAAGTGGTCTTTTCCTGATCATCTTTTGACACAGGTATTTGAGAGAAACCAGAATAACCATCTAGAAAGGAAAAATGTGTATGTTTGGATAATCTTTCTAGCATTTGATCAATAAAAGGAAGAGGGTAATGATCTTTTCTAGTAGCTTTGTTTAATTTACGAAAATCAATTACCATTCTATAACCTATAACAATTCTTTGTGGAAGCAATTCATTCTTATCATTAGGAACAACAGTAATACCTCCCTTCTTAGGGACACAATGAACGGGACGTACCCATCTACTATCAGGAATAGGATAAAATATACCTGCCTCCAGAAGCTTTAATATTTCATTTCTTACCACTTCTTTCATCTTACGATTTAACCGTCGTTGATGATCAACAACTGGTTTAGCATCATGCTCCAAATTATTTTTTTGCTGATATAGAGTGGGACTAATGCCCTTAAGATCATCAAGAGTATATCCAATAGCGGCACTGTGCTTCTTCAAAGTTTTCAATAATTTCTTTTCTTCATGCTCTGAAAGGTTAGCACTGATAATAATAGGATATATCTTCTTTTCATCAAGATAAGCATACTTCAAAGTATCAGGTAATTGTCTAAGCTCAAACACGGGAGCACCCTTGGGTGGAGGAGATCCCCAAGGATTTCAATAGGCAAATTGTGTTTCAAAACAGGTCCTTGATTAAAGAATATTTCATCTATTTCCCTTCTTTCATTCATAAACATATCATTTTCATGGTCTTGCAAATATTGTTCTAAAGGATCAATAGGAGGCACGACAATAGAAGCAAGACCAATAATTTCATCCTCACTATGCAATTCTTTATCATGGGGTTGTCTATGAAATTTAGAGAAATTAAAATCATGAGACATATCCCCTAAACCAACATTAACAATATCTTTCTCGCAGTCTATCTTAGCATTAACAGTATTCAAGAAAGGTCTACCAAATATAATGGGACAAAAATCATCTTGTGGGGAAGCAAGAACAAGAAAATCAGTAGGGTATTTCATTTTCCCACACAAGACTTCAACATCTCTAACAGTCCCAATTGGCGAAATAGTATCTCTATTGGCAAGCCTAATAGAAACATCAATATCTTCTATTTCAGCAGGTGCAATATCATTCATAATTTCTTGGTACAATGTATAAGGAATTGCACTCACTCTAGCACCCACATCACATAAGCCATGATAACAATGATCTCCTATTTTAACAGAAACAACAGGCATGCCACCAACGGGTATATGTTTATCTTTAATATCGGGTTTAGCAATCCTAGCAGCTTTATCACCGAAATAAATAACATGCCCATCAATATTATCAACCAAGAGATCTTTAACCATAGCAATACTAGGTTCAACTTTAATTTGTTCAGGGGGTATAGGTGTTCTAGTATAAGTCTTACGAACCACAGTTGAAGCTTTAGTATGATCCTTTATTCTAAAAAGAAAAGGTGGTTTCTCAATATAAGAAGTAGGAACAATAGGATCAACATTATTACTAATAGTTTCTTCGTCAACTTTAATAGGTTCTACTACTTTCACTTTAATGGGAGATTGATATTTAAACCACTTCTCCTTAGGGAGATCAACATGAGTAGCAAAAGATTCATGATGACCCACAAGTATAGGGGATCAATTGTAGTTCTTTTCGATAAGTAAGAGTGTCGAACCCAACGAGGAGCAGAAGGAAATGACAAGTACTTTTCAGTAAGGTAATGTATGCAAGTGCTGAAATTGTGAGCAGCGGAGTAGTTTGATAGCAAGATAATTTGTAACGAGCAAATAACGATAATTGTAACAAGTATGCAGCAAGGTAGCCCAATCCTTTTGAGGCAAAGGAAAGGCCAAAACGGTCTCTTATGATAAGCAAAGTGTTCTTGAGGGTACACGGGAATTTCATCTAGTCACTTTCATCATGTTGGTTTGATTCGTGTTCGCTACTTTGATAATTTGATATGTGGGTGGACCAGTGCTTAGGTGCTGTTCTTACTTGAACAACCCCCTACTTATGATTAACCCTCTTGCAAGCATCCGCAACTATGAGAAAAATATTATGAATAAATTCTAACCATAGCATTAAACTTTTGGGTCCAATCGGTCCCTTACGGAATAGCGCATAAACTGGGGTTTAAGCTTCTGTCACTCTCGCAACCCACCATCTATTTACTACTCCACAATGCATTCCCTTAGGCCCAAATATGGTGAAGTGTCATGTAGTCGACGTTCACATGACACCACTAAGGGAATCACAACATACATACTATCAAAATATCGAACACATATCAAATTCACATGATTACTTGCAACATGATTTGTCCCGTGACCTCAAGAACGAAAGTAACTACTCACAAATAATAAACATGCTCATGATCACAGGAGTATTAACACTACAAAAAAAAGACACATCCGTGACATTTTGGGCTGAACGAATTTTTTTCTATCATGCTTATGACACTTCTATGACGATAATTGTGACAAAACCCGGTATCATCATAGATGTGGTGGGCTCCTACTTCTATGACAAAAAATCATGACAGAAAATGGGCTTTTCGTCCTGGGCGGGCCAAGACGCAGCTGCATGACATTCTTTGGGCTGTCCATGACAGAAAAAACCGTGGTAGAAGCGGGGCGAGGAAAATATCGAGGGAGTTCCCGGTTACGGTGGGTGGTCGGGGGCCAAGCTATGCGCGTTTATCTCGTTCGTACGTGTGTGTGTGCGAGGCGTTGCACTCTAACTGAACCCGAGCGAGGCGTTGGGCTCTAACTGAATCCGAGCGATTGCACTGCAGGCTACGCGTTACTGAACCCGAGCGATCGATCGATCCCTTGCTGTTAACTGAACCCGAGTGATTCCTTTGCTACTGCTACTAACTGAAGCCGATCGATGCTGCCTCCGGATGAACAGTGAGTGTTGTTGGGGGGGGGTTGGATAAATAGTTCCAGGTGGGGTTGGATGAACAGGAACCCGAGATAGTAGAGGCCGTTGCCGCTGGATGAACAGGACCCCGATCGATCGAGCCGGTGGATGAACAGGACCCCGTGGAGGGCTGGATGAACAGGACCCCATGGAGGGCTGGATGAACAGGACCCCGTGGAGGGCTGGTTGAACAGTAGCCGGTGGAGGGCTGGATGAACAGTAGCCTGTGCAGGGGTGGTTGAACAGGACCCCGTGGAGAGGGCTGGTTGAACAGTAGCCGGTGGAGGAGCGCACGGTGGAGGCTGGATGAACAGGAGCCCGTGGATGAACAGTTGTAGGTGGAGGCTGGAGGAGGTCGATGGTGGAGACGAATAGTATCTCGTGGAGTCCCGTTTTGCGGTACGCCATGCCCCTCCCGATGAACAGGACCCCCGTTTCGACCGTAGCGCTCCAACACAAGTCTGTTTCCTCCGTTTTGCGGTACGCCACACCCCTCCCGATCAACAGGATCCCGTTTCGACTGTAGGAGGTCCGTTTCCTCTGTTTTGCGGTACGCCAGACCCCTCCCGATGAACATGATTCCATTCGACCGTGGCCGGTCGAACACAAGGGCGTTTCCTCCATTCTGCGGTATGCCAGGCCTCGTTTCCATCGGTTGTTTCGTCCAAGCCGGTTGGCTCCCGATGAACAGCACGTGTTCCGTTGCCTCCCGATGAACACGACGCATTCCGTTGCCTCCCCATGAACATGATGACGATGCAGTTTCTTCGTTTCGACCCAGCCATGTACACGAGCCCTGGCCGTACGTATATGCGTGTAGGCATTCGAGACCCCGCCCGTATGTACGAACGTGGTCGTATTTACTTTCTTGCACCCTGGCCGCTGTACGTACGTGTACATGCTACGTGTGCGCCTCTACTACGACACGTGCGCGCCTGTACTACGACATGTGCCCTTCCTTACACGGCCACGATTCATCGCTGCTGTCTGCAGACAGACCGATCGTATGTACGTACATGTTCGCGACCAGAATGACAACGCTACGTACGCTTCGACCAGGTGGGTCCCGACTGTCAGGCACTTCCTTACGTGCGAAGATGTAGCTGGTGGGTCCCAACAGTCAGCGGGGCAAATCATTTTTTTGCCCGTAATATGGACGCACTTCCTTGCGTGCGAAGATGTAGCTGGTGGGTCCTAGCAGTCAGGGGGGAAACGCTTTTTTTGCGAAATACGGTGGCCCGTCCGGTGGGTCCCTGCTGTCAGGTCGAGGAATAATTATTTTGCGCGTAATAAGGAGGCACTTCCTTGCTGCGGCCGTGGACCCAGCTTTCAGCCTCTCCACGTACAGTACTCTTCCGATGGAAGTCGTTCGTTGACCACATTGACCACGTCGCACCAAGAGCACCAAGGCGGTGGACGACGGCGAGTTACTAGGAAGGGGACGACGCGGAGCCGTGGAAGACGTGGCAGTGGATGCCCACGCGGAGAGGAGTACGAGAGTTCACTGGTTCGGCTGCGGTGTGAGGCTGCCGTCGCCGTAGGGCCTGGCCAGCGGTGGGAGTAGTAGGGGGCGGTGAGGCCTCCGTGGCAGCACAGCCGACCACGAGAGGCAGGAGCAGGCGGCACGATCGGCGCTGCTTTGGGCGGCTGGAGCAAGAAGACCAGAGGTTGAAGAAGCACTACGGCCGTTGGATGGACATCATACGGTCACTGGAGCTAGAATCGTTCCTATTGACTAAGTTGACAAAGCCCTCTGTCCCCATCAACTTAGTAGGCCCACATGTCAGCCTCCCACTATGCTGGGTCCCAGCTAGCAGGGGGAGTATTCATTTTTGTGTGCGTAATAAGGAGGCACTTCCTTGCGTGCGAAGATATAGCTGGTGGGTCCGACCTGTCAGTGGGGGGAACTTTTTTTCACGAAATACAGAGGCCCTTCCGGTGGGTCCCAGATGTCAGGTGGAGGAATCATTATTTTGCGCATAATAAGGAGGCATTTCCTTGTGTGGGGCTGTGGACCCAGCTGTCAGCCTCTCCATGTACAGTCCATGTCCGATGGATGTCGTTCATCGACCACGTTGACCACAGCGCGTCGAGAGCACCAGGGTGGTGGACGAGGCGACGCCTAGGAAGGGAACGACACGGAGCCGGGGAAGACTCGGCAGTGGTTGCCCATGCGGTGGGGAGTACGAGGGTTTACTGCTCCGGCTATCATCGCCGGAAAATAACAGGAGGTGTGGGTGAGTAGAGGAATGGCCTGGCCATCAATGGAGTAGGGTGGGGCGGTGCGGCCTGTGCGGCAGCATAGCCGGCCACGGGAGGTGGGAGCAGGCAGTCCCACCGGCGCTGGTTTGGGCGGCTGGAGCAAGAAGATCAGATATTGAAGAAGCAGCACGGGCGTTGGATTAACATCCAATGGTCACTGCTGCTAGAATCGTTTGTGGACTAAGTTGACAAAGCCTTTCGTACACGTCAACCTAGTAGACCCACAAATCAGCCTCCAAATCTGTCCCAAACAGCATACAGCCCGAAATTTCTAGCCAGATTCAAATTAATTTAAAAACTAAATATACCTTAATTTAAATCCAATGAAATTTTACCCACACAAAAACAATGAAATTTAAAATATCAAAATCCGAAAGAAAAAAGTATTTTGGAACTAATTGCCTGTTTACTGTATTTTTTCATTTTTACAGCCCATTTAATATTACTTATAGCCCATTTCTTACTCCCTCCGTTCCTTTATCTAAGGTGCATTTTTTTTACAAAAATTTCACAATGTAAGGTGTATTTGTTTTAATCTCACTTAATCCCTCTTTTACCCCTCCACCGCCACATACACGGTAGCTATCCTCCTGATGCTAAAATCAAGCCAAGCACTTAATGCGTTTGTTGGAAAAAAAGGGCCCCATCATTAATTAGGAAAATGTATATCCTCCCGTCCCATGCAATCCCATTATTTTAGTGTTTCCTTTTGAGAGCGTATAGAACAATTTTCTCTACCTGATCCAAGCCTTCTCCTTTCTCCTGAGAACATAAAACATCACACGAACAAAACTTCTGAACGGACGCCCTTTCTCTTCCACCATGGATCCGTTCACGCTAGAGGAAGATAGGTTCAACTCGTTGTTGCATGTTTTTAGCCAAGAGGATGATCCCGCTATGGAACTGTTCAGTCAGGTGGAAGAAACGGACGAGTCCTTGGGCCTGTTTAGTGAGGTGCAAGACCACGGCCGGTGTCTCACCGAGGACTCGTCGCCTCTGTTGTCCGACGTGAAGCTCGACGACCAGATTTTGCATGATGCGGCCACGGCCGACAACGGCGGTGTCCAACAAGCCGGGTTATTGCGCACACATGGTGCTCGACATCCGGTCTGTAACTTCTTCCAAGGCAGGAATCGCCACCGTCAACGAGGTCGTGAACTGCGCAGTGTCCGAACCATACGCCGCATCGGCCTCTTCAAGCATGCCATGTCAAGCAATGCTCGGCGCACTGACCTTTGCCGTATGTACGGAATATCCGTCATGTCAAATAACATCACCGATTTTTGGTTAGTCCCACTTATACGTTTGCTCTTATCCATCATATCTGTACATGTAGTATGACATGCCTTGTTCTAACTTTTAGCGCGACAACTGGAGGCGTCGATCAAGGGGAGCACCAATATGGCGAGGAGAACGATAAGAGCAACGCGGTAAATGACAAGGCCATCAAGAATGATGAGGTGGATAGCGATGCTGAGACCATCGATTAAGAGTTTGAAGCATTGCAAGCTGCCAGAGCAAGTGAAGTACGTGTGGAACGATTTTATGCCCCAGATTCAATGCCGGACTCGGTACCCCCAGGAATGGAATCATATAGGGATTTCATACCGAAGTCCTTGATGACATCGTATGATCCAAAGATGATGAAGAAATGACCACATAATCAGTGACGCAACTACTCTCTGCTTAGCACTAAATATTTGGTGTGATTTCATAAATTTCAATGTGCCCAAAGTCTTTTTTGTATTGCATGAGTTTGTTAAGTGACATCATACTTTGGCATGAATGAAGCTCATTTTGTTGGTTACGGTTACTTGCAACGTTCTACTCTCAAAGCAATAGATAAGTCGAAGTCATGGAGTAATAAAAATCACCAAAAAAAATAACAACACGTTCTTTTAAGATTACTTGATGGCATGGAGTAATAAGCATCATAAAACAAAGAACAATTTCGCTGAGATTATGAATAAGGCTACAAGTACAATACGAGTATGTTTAAATTCATGATTGTATAAATAACGAAGTCGCTAAGATTATTAGTGATAACAAGCCACAGGAAGTACATCAAGCATCTGGAAGGGCTTCAATAGCAGCAATTACAACATCAGCATCGCAGGGTACTACGTCCGGAAGCATTTCGAGTGCCGCCAGAAATGACTTCCTCATGTGCGGAACCTTGTACCGGTTACCTCCTTTCTGCTTCAGTACCTCGCACATGCATGACTGAAGGGTAAGAAAAATACGGTTGCTTCCCTCAGTCGGGTACGTGTCATATGCTTTTTTCACCTTTGCAACAATATCAACAATTTTACCAGGGGACATCTTCTCAAAAAGAGCCTGAAGTGCCGCAAAGAACCCTAAGTCAAGAATGTTCAAATCAGGTGAGTCCGGCGGCTAACATGTAAGCCTAATATCCCATCCATCCGCCTGTGTCACTGCACAAAACACACTGTCATTCACATCAATATGGGTCTTTGCATTATCTTGCTGAATGTATATTATGCGTCCGCGTTCCGAAGCCGGCCACAAAGCCTTGATGGCAGGTAGAAGCTTGTTCACCATATAATCTCTACTAACATCCTTCGTCACCGACGGCAAAACCTTGGTTACCTCTTCCCCCTCTCTCGGTAAGGGCTACGCCTCTTTGCAAAGTCCTGATATGTGAATGGCCAAATTCCAATCTTGCCATCAAATGTCATGACACCATGATCATCATAACGAGGCCTTGCTACTGCTGCCAAGAACATCACTTTCTCGATAAATCCCTTGCTCTGTGTGCTGCGATAGCGTTCTTCTTAATCAGGTGCCAAGTAGTAGTTCTGAGTACCTTTAGTGCGGTAGAACCACTTCTCATCAATATGAATGACATTGTACATGCCTTTAAATCTGGGTTCTTCAGGAACACTTAGCTCATCCAACATGGATAAACAAAACCGAATCCGACCTACCTTGTTGTCATCAGTCAATGTGGATTTAATTGAATTTGTATGGCGCTTCAGTCTGCCCTCCTTCAACCTTCTCCATAAAGTTGTCTTCGCCATTTGAAGCTCATTAGCAAGATCTTTGAGCGTAGTTCTTTTGCTCAATTCAGTCTTTTTAAGGCATCTGAATCAAACGGTATCTTCTTGCGGCCACAAGTTTTCACCCTTTTGTTTGCTACTCCATGAATACCACCGGCTTTCTTGCCTCTCGACCATATGTTTTGAACAGTCCGGTAATTAACTTGACAAAGCTCTGCCACCTCGTCAACCACCCCTTGGTTTAGTACGCCTTGATTTGTCCGCTCTAATAGCATGGCATAAATTTCTTGCTTTTGATGGTCTGGGTACCATCTTCGCTTCTTTTTTTATTAGCATTTGAGCCTACAGAATATTCAGAACAAGAACTGAATTACTTTCAGCTAAAATTAACTAACATTCTCTAGAAATTAACATGAATTTAGTGCCACAGATTACTCACAATGACATCAGACAAGGACTAACTTAAATAACTCATGCAGAAGACTAACCATTGTTGCTGCCGGTGTCAGCTACTTCACCTTGTACTCCAGGGTCACTCTCTGGAACAACACCTTTGTTCAACTCCACACGGATGCATGGGTTAACGTTGCCGGCGGGGCTGGTTGCATCATTGCCGCTGCCATTTACTGAAGATGGAACACTTTCTGTATAGTCACCTTGGTTAACGTCGACAGGGTTGGTTGCATCATTGTTGCTGCCATTTAGCGAAGATGGAACAACTTCGGTACGGCCGCCTTGCCACTTCGTCAGAGCCGGGCGCATTCTGCTGCGACCAGCCAAGCCCAAGCGTCGACGACCACGTCGAGCGTCACTGGCGTCCCCGACGGCATTGTCGTCACCTCCACGGCCATGCCCGACGACAGGACCAGCAAGTAGCGGCGCACGCACACGTTTAAGCACGACATCATGTGCACCACGAGCACGTCCGAGGCCCGCGTGCATACTGGCAGCTTCTTCCACTTCCGAGCCATCGCATCCCCTAGTAGCATCTTCTCCATGGCCTGAGTCGTGTGTGGACATAGAACCTACCGCATCAACTCCTTGGTCATCAGTGGCGATGTTCGCAAGATGGCAGGGGAACATGACAACCGTTCCCTGGATGAATACTTCACCGGTACGGCGCGCACGAGAATCTATAAGAACATGTTCACCGTCGAAGAGATAGGCCCTGGTGGTACCAAGCCGGATCACCCCCGGATAGAAGGTCTTCCTACTTCTGAGCGAAACCATCGTGCAAAAGGACACCGGCCACCACTTCTCCGCTGGATTCACCGGCGGCTTGCACTGTATTCCATCCTCTGCGTGGCCTCGTCCACCAGCGCCTCGGTGATCGACCTGAGCAGAGATGGTGACACAACGGGTCAAGTACTACCCCGGAGTACATGATCTGGTTCAAGGAGTATGGAATACATACAGTACATACCTGTGAAGCCTGCGTTGCATCCACTGCGTGGCCGGGTCCGTCTGCATGTTGGCCTCGCGCGCGTCCCCGCCCGCCGGCGCGTTGGTTGTGGCCGTCCCCGCGTCCGCGCCCGCCGGCGCGTTGGCCGTGCCCGCGTCCGCACCCGCCTGCGCCTTGGCCGTGCCCACGTCCGCGCCCACCGGCGCGTTGGCCGCGCCCCGCGTCTTCCGCCGGCGTGCGTACGTCAAGTCGCCCGTGCTCCACAGAAGCAGCTCGCGTGTGTTCAAGGAGGTCCGCCTCATCGTCGGCTTCTTTGCTGGCATGAAGTCGATCATGCTCGCCTCCATTGCCGTCATGGAGGGAATGCTCAACTTCTACATGGAGCCCGCAATGAAAAAATTATCTCGCTATTACTGCAAAAAGGTGAGATTGCACAAGAACATACCGTCGTCGGAGTCATCAGAAGCTAGCCAGTCATAGTCGTATCCAAGATCACAGGCCCTGTCTTCGTTCTCCTCAATTGAATCCCAATTAGGTGCTGGATGCAAGTCTAGATCAACCATGTTTTCTGTTGGCCACGTACTGGAAGAAGGGGGAAATGAAGAAAAACAGGGGGAGTTGACTCATTTTGTACACGAGAACATATTTTGAAATCTTCATTCTGTTGGCGCCAAGTGACTTCCCTCCCTTTTTCTGTTTGCCGCGCGAGCTCATTTTCCTATAGGAGGCAACACAGTTATGTGCATCGCTGATTTCTTGGGATATGGGGATTGCATGTGCCATGCAAGGCCGGCACGTATCTGCATGCAGCGGCCAAATCAGTGGAGGCTCACCTAATTGATTTCCAACGCTAAATTAATACCAGGGGTAGTATTGTCCCAGATGCTCCAAAAATTGCTGCCTTGGTCACCGAGCTGGAAAAAATGCACCTTAGATAAAGGAACGGAGGGAGTATTACTTATAGCCCATTTTCTGCGCAAAATGCATCCCTCCTCGTCTTGAAAGATTTCCGGCCCAGCAGGGCGTAGAAAAGCCAGTAGGCCTACATTGGTTATTCTGCAAAAAACAAAATAGCGGGACTAGCCATTTTCAGAAAGGAAAAAAACAAACTGGGCTGGTCATGTGCTAGACGGGCCATAGTGTCCCGAACAACCCAGTTGATACCCTTCTCCATCCCGAAAAAACAAAATTACTGCACGCGCTGCTGGGTCCCTACTGTCATCCTCACCATGTACAATCATCTCCTTATTCCTCTCGGTTGTTGACCATGTTGATAACACCGGAGGGTGGCATCGCGGCGAGCAAACCAAGGCGGAGGACGATGGTGAGGCCTCAGACGGGAACGAACAGGAGCTGGGGAAGATGCGCAGAGTTTTAGGGTGCGATGTGGCCACGATGCGTGTGAGGCAGCACAGCGAGCCGTGGGAGGCGGGAGCAGGCAGTCCCGCCGGCGCTGGTTTGGGTTTGGCGGCTGGAGGAAGAAGAGACTGAAGAAACACGATAGACGTTGAATGTCAATCCAACGGTCAAGGTTGGCACAATCGTTTGTTGACTAAGCTAACACCAAGTAGCATACTTTTTTATATATAGGAAGAAAAGAAAAACTGGGCTCGTTCGACTGATAACATTCCCGAAACTGCGATCGTTCGATCTTGCGCCGCAACTAAAACTACGAGGAAAATGCGTTCGTCTGCCATCCTCCTCCCAGGGAACGTTTGCCGCATAAGTGACTAGCACCCTTGGTTTTCAACCGAGAGGTCGTGGGTTCGAGTCCCAGGAACTCTCAATTTTGTCCTCCTTCCTTCCTCGCAAAAAAAAGAAAGAAAATCAAAGACTTGAGAAGGCGTATAGAACAAGCTAGTGTACTAGTAAAGAGACGTTGCTGAGTTTAGAAAAAAAAGAGACGTGCTCCTGTAGCTGGTTTGAATCCAAACCTAGACTATGAGTATATATGGTGCTATGCTACTCTGCAAGTAATGGAACTGACATATCCAACGTTCGCTTCTCCTCTTCTCTACTTACTCTGCCTAGCATCAGAAGCTCTGGCCGCAGCAACCATGTCCGCTGGCTTCTCGTCCACCTGCTCTTCAGCGGGCAAAAACCAGATATGCGCCAAGTCGCCACCCGTACCGTCGCCTGTGGGTCTCATCACACCCCCGCTGGCACACGCACCACAGCCGGTTGCTCATCGCAACCCACTGCCGTTGGTGTGGTGCCACTGCTGCAAGTCACACGGAGTCATCCGTCGCGTCTCAACCACAATCCTCAACCCTGGCCGAGTCTTCTACAAATGCCCGAATCATGGGGTAATAATATGTTTAAGTGTTGTTCTGCTGCTTTCAGTTGCTGATTTTTTTAATAGTTCAGTTGATGATCTTCCAATTTGATTCATGCAGAAAAGGGAAGATTTGTGTGATTTGTATTTCTAGGAAGTTGCTGATGTGGGGGAACGCAACTACGCTGATTATTTGGTTAGCCGAGGAATCCCGATACCAGCAGGTTGGGGTGTTGGACAAGTAATTGAAGGAACAACAGAAGAGGAAGATGCAGAGCAGAAGGTTAAAGATGCAGTTCCTCTGATCATGGCCAAGCAACAGCTGCTGAATGGCCTTGACAGCAATGAGGATATGAAAGAGCTTGTGAAGATAATGGGCAAAATTGATGTGCTCTGTAGGATGATTGTCTCTTTATTTGTAGTGTATGTAGCACTCGTGATGTATTCAGTGGCTATGACATGAGCACTTTGCTGAAACTAGTAATGAATGAAACCTGTGTAGCAGGCTGGGCATAGTGTTGTGAACATCTAATGATTTCTATTAAAAGAAATCAGGGGGTATCCCCTTTTGCTCATAAATAAATAGCATAGGCCCTTTTGGTAATAAATAAATAAATTAGCAGAGGCCCTGTCGGGTCAGCTTTGTTCCCATTCGAAGACGTCGAGCAAATTGCAGTCCAACAGCAAACTATGTCATCAAATTCAAGTTTCATAGCCAAATATGAGTACAACTAAACAACAATGTCATCATGTTTTAGTTGTCATACAATCACCAAACACAAATGAACATACATAACAAGTGATGTTCTCACAGCAAAATACTAAACAACACGCTCATCAGGTTTCAGTTGTTATAGCAAACACAATTTCACATAGTAGATAAAAAACGTCTTCTAACTGGAAAATACGACAAAAGCAATCTAATCATCATCCGCAGCAGCAGTGTCAACATCTTTGCCATGTGTATCAGTTTGAATCGTAATTCCCCAGAGTGTCATCTTCTTCTTCATCCTCAATGTCCTCGAACATTGGCTTCTTCTTGATCAACTCTTGTATGTCCACAACATGACATGCAATCTTTTCGCCAGCGTCATTGACGTGATGGTTCTCAAAGATATTAGGAACATCTGTGGAATCTTGTACATCAGGAGCAGTGTAAGCATCATCTTGTTGTGCAACTTCATTAAATGAATTCCTGTGCTCAAACCTTTGCAATACTCTCTAGTCATCGCTACGTGCAAATGTGTCTTCCAAGAATAATATATGTGTTGCTTGATTTGCCAAAATAAAAGGCTCGTTGGTCTGGTACACCGCCTTGACATTGATGGATTTGAAATAATCATCACTCTGGGTTTTGCGATCCTGGAAAACTGGTTATACCAACGACAGCACAACAGAACCCCACACCGATGATCCTCTAATCTGGAGATATACTGCAACTGAACAATGTCTGTTATGTTAGCATACATTTCAGTTGTCTCTCTGTCGTACGTATCCATGCTCATGATGGCACTGTTTTGTGTCTTCCTGCCTTCGTCGCATGCAAGGGTGTTGTAGCACACATCTCCAACAATGCAAGATTCATAATGTCTTACTCGAGTATCAGGACCCATTGCTAGTGCGTAAAGGGCATCATCAACTGCCTGCCCATCCTCCCGCATCTTCTTAACCTATGGTTAGAAAATAGACAAGCTAACCATCTTATGTACTCAATATATTAAAAACTGATAGTGCAATTCAAAAGCTTACATGGCTCTTGAACCATTTCGCAAATCCTGCCATAACCAGTTTGTCAATGTTTCTTGGATTTTGCGGCAGTAACTCCTTTTTGTAGATGCTGCACAACATAGTGATCGCGTCAAACATCTAAATATATAAGAATGTGCTGCAAGTTTAGTAGATTACGATTTATAAGCTGCAGTACCTAGCACTTACTTGATATAAGGTAGTATCTCAGGACAGTTATTCAACACATACGAAACCATTTTGTCCAAATATTTAGGTTTGTCCTCTTGTCGACTCTTCCCTGTAACTCAAACAGAATAATCGAAAACATTGAGCCCGGGATTGTCTTCACCCACCTCTTTGCTAAGCTGATCAGCTGTTTCAATGTATTTTGAGCAGAATGTCAACGCTTCTGTAGCAATGTAGGCCTCTGCAATGGAACCCTCGGGTCTAGCTCTGTTCCTAACATAGCCCTTGAAAGTGCCTAGCCGCCTTTCAATAGGGTACATCCAGCCATACTGTACTGGACCTCTAAGTAGTGCCTCATCAGGTAGATGAACAGCCAAATGCACCATCACATCAAAGAAGGCTGGAGGATATATCTTCTCAAGGCCGCATAGGATAGTTGGTATCTTGTCTCTAAGACGCTCCAAAGCATCGACCCTGATATTTCTACTGCAGAGTTCCCTGAAGAATTGTCCCAACTCTGCAACTGCTCTGTATAAGTCAGGGCGGCCCAATCCTCTAAGGATAACAGGTAAAACCCTTTGAAGTAGGACATGGCAGTGATGAGTTTTCAACCCTTGTACCTTGTTTCCATCTGCACTGACTCTCCTTTCAGGGTTGGAAGCAAATCCATGTGGGAATCTCACACGTGATAGGACCTCGCAGAATTCTTTTCTTTTTACCTTGTCCAAGACGTACACAACCGGTGCCATATCCCGTGGTTTACCTTCATCTTCCACCTGCAAATCCTTTCTGATACCCAGGTGTGTCAAATCAATCCTAGATTTTAAGGTATCTTTCGTCTTGCCTTCAATATTAAGACGTGTGCTGATAATGCTGTCACATATATTTTTCTCGATGTGCATCACATCAAGATTATGCCGTAGATCCAAATCTTTCCAATACTCCAAGTCCCACAAAGTGGACCTGCGGGTAAAAAATAATCTCTCTTCTGCCCTGCCACGCTTCCTTTTCCCGCTACCATTACCAGGATGGTTTCCTGGTGTAATATGCATGACCTTCTCTAATTCCACTTGCAACTCATCGGCGGTGAGCCTCTTTGGCGCATCGCGTTTTTCATGCTTTGCATGGAACACAAGTCTTCGGTATTTTGTAGGACGCGACTTGTCCTTGGCAAGGAAACGGCGGTGTCTAATGTAACAGATCTTGCTAAGTATTGCGTATGACAGCGGATTCCTGTCACAACGAACACATGCATTGTAACCATGTGTCGTTCGCCCTGACATAGTGCCCAAAGCCGAATAATCATGGATGCACCAAATTATAACAGCACACAGAAAGAAATCAGCTGGTGGGCTGCTATATAGTTCTCGAGTGAGAACACCCCTCCATAGCCGTTGAAGTTCCTCCACAAGAGGGTCCATGAATAAATCAAAATCCTTTCCAGGACTTTTTGGACCTGGGATGAGCAAGGCCATCATGTAGTTTGATTCTTTGGTGCAAACATTTGGAGGCATGTAGTAAGGGATAACAAGCATTGGCCACATGCTATATGTGGCGCTCTGGTGGCCAAATGGGTTAAATCCATCTAAAGCTAAGCCAAGTCTAATGTTTCTCGGGTCAACAGCAAAATTTTTGTGTTTCTGATTGAAGCTTTTCCACTCACTACCATGTGATGGATGGCTCATTACATTCTGATCTCTGTACTCCTGGTTCCTAGAAGGCCACAGTACATCCTCTCTTGTTTCAGCATCATGAAACAACCTCTGCAATCTTGGTGTAATTGGAAAATGTCTCAGAACATTATGAGGAATCCTCTTCCCAGCATCGCCATCTTTCCATCTTGATGATTTGCATTTCGGGCATTCACTTAAGTTGGCATAATCCTTCCGGAACAAAACACAATTATTCTTACAAACATGGATCATATCATATCCAATTCCAAGTGCACAAAGGAAATTATTCATTTTACTGTAGGTGTGTGCAGCTCAGACGCATCTGGGAAAGCTTTGCGGAAAGCAGCCAACATCGCATCAAATGATTTGTTGGTCATCTGCTCAGATGTGTTCACCTGAAGAAAGGTGACCATAGCTGAGAATACTGACAGCTTATGTCCTAGGGTGACAGCCATGTTGCATTGTTCCAACATGTGGGCCCACTTTTTTTGTTCTGCAGGTGAAAGTTCACGAAATGCACGAGCATTTCGTAGCATTGTTTCAATGTTGGTCAAACTCACTAGCTCCGCCACCACCACCTCCTCCTCCTCTTCCACCTGAGCATCAGGAAGATCAAGATGGTGATCTGCTGCTTCCACGTAGTTAGTAACATTGACGTTCACAGCTTCACCATGATGAACCCACCTAGTATATGTGACCGACATCCCATAAAAGTGTAGATGATTTTGCACAGTTGACTGGAGTCTTGTAACTAAATTCATACAACTACTGCACGGGCAGAGCACATCTGATTTCGGACCACCGTACTCAGCTCTGATAAAGTTCATAAAGTTTTCAACCCCCTCGACATATGCAGCGGAGAATCTTCGAGCAGAAGTTATCCAAGTCCTGTCCATCTGTTAGACATACAAATTAGTTCTTCTACTAGATATTACAGGAAAAACATATATGCTTTTTTATGAAGTCTAGAAAAAAATACCTAGGTCGATGTCTAAATCTATGGCAAGATATTTGGACGAGCAGATCTAAGTACCGAAATATATTTAAAGCTAATTCAGCAAACAGATTTGAGTGCTAAATTATGGCAGGCTGTTTCAGCAGTCAATGAGGCCGAGCACACAGCCATCGAACTATTGAAGGCCATCGCAGCAACAAAGATCGAGTATAAAACGGTGTAGAGCTATTTCACCTAGCACTACAAAAAAATACACTTCTGTGATGATACGTGTTTGTCATAGTAGGTCACGTTTTCTGTCATGCATGTACATCCATGACAATTTTATGACAGAATCAAGATAGTCATACCTGTGTTGTCGTAGAAGTGTTCCATGACATTACCAAAATTATCATCACGGAAGTGTCCACTTGCATGACGATAAATCGCGCGTCACAGAAGTGCTTTCGTCAAGGGTGACCGACACGTGGCATCCACCGTAACGGAACGCCGTTAAGCTATCGGGCCCGGTTTTGGATCCGATAACCTGTTAACAGCCCCAACCAATGGGGATTTTCCACGTGTAAAATCATCATTGGCTGGAGGAAACACGTGTCGGCTCACCGTTGGGACAGATGTCATCCACTCATTGGACCCAAAGCGCCTATGATATGTCGACACATGGCACGGCCCAACAGAGGCCCATTCCTGTGAAAAGGCCGGCCCGTTTGACTTGGTCAAAAGTTGGCGGGCCGGCCCATGGCAAGCCTGTTAACGGCATGTTCACATATAGCCCATTTACAGCCCGCTATCCCAGGGCCCGTTTACGGCCTATCCGAATTAGGCCCAGTAGCGTCGTCTGGGCCGTCCAATATAATTCCAGCCCATTTTAACTTCCGGCCCATGTATGGCCCATGACGTCTTTCAGCCCATATGAGACCCTTAGTAACCCTCGGCCCCTTAACGGCCCGTGGTAAAACTGGCCCGTAATGAACCGTGTATCACTTTATACCCATTATCGGCCCATTATTCCGTTGGGCCGTTTCCAGCCCATGTTATCTTTCGGCCTTCTCAGGGCCCATTTATTCTTTGGGCTCATTTCCAGCATTCGGTTACTTATGGCCGTTACTGTCATTTTCTGCTTGTGGGCCAAATTCAGCCCGTGGTTACAGTCGGCCCATTTGTGGCCCGTTAATACGTTGGGCCGTTTTCATGCCGAAAAAAACACGTTGGGCTGTTTTCATAGAGTTATCAAATACGGCCTATTAACGGCCCGTTATTGTCCACGAATAGTACGACCCATGATTGGCGAAATGATGATACGCCCCGTAGAAGGCCCATGGATCCTACGACCCATAAAAGGCCCATGGATCGTACGGCCCGTAGAAGGCCCATGGATCCTACGGCCCGTATAGAAGGCCAATGGATCCTACGGCCCATAAAAGGCCCATGGATCATACGGCCCGCAGGAGGCCCATGGTTACAACAATCCGTGTGTTGCCATGATTATTTTGGCCTAGTTTCCAAAAATAGGTTATTGTGGCCACTAGAAAAACACAGAAAAAGAACTGCAGTGACTACAAGCAAACAACTAAACAAGACAATAAGGAAATAAATAAGCAAGCAATTAACGCTAGCCTATTACTGCTATTACACATATTACATCCACTGGGCATCAAAGTTCGCCACCAGTGCAAATATAGGGAACAAAGCAGCATATTACATACACTGGCCGTCAAAATTGGCCGCCAGTGCAAATAAACGCGGCAGCAAAACAAGAGCATAACTGAAACAACTTCAGAAGAGCTCAAGAAACGTGTTATCCACCATGCTGGCAGTAAGCTTAGCAAGCTTATTAGCTTTGTCCTGTTTGGCGCTAAAATCCTCCATTGCTTGCTGTTGCACCAGAAAGTATGCATCTGAATGCTCCAGGGACTTCCGCAGTCCTTCTGCTTCTTGTCGCAGCACTTCTGATCGATGTCTTTCAGCTTGTAGTTGAGACTCAAGAAACCGAACTGATTCAGACAGTGAGTTTGAATAGCTTGTGCAAGCGGTAGTGGCCAGTAACTTGAACACTAAACCAAGACAAGACTTTGGGGTTCTCTCACTGTCTTCGAGATAGTCTTCCTTAGCTGTTTTATCAAATTTGTTGGAGACCAACAAGGATGTGTCACTATCCTGAACCTTATCTGCATTACTTCCTTTACCATTGCTTAATAAGGCACTCTTCCCCAATATTCTGTCAGCATTCTAAAAGAAGAAACAAGCAGACACATAACAGGTTTAGCATGTACTAGTATATGAAACTCATTTCGGTGAACCAGTTCATTAGTAAGGTGGACAGGATTAAACTACCAAGTCTTATTGCCAAGTACTAGTACATAATAAAAGCATCAAACAAACATATATCTATGTCCTATGGTCACTGCATTGTCTTGCCAAATCAAAATAGAGACACGGTTCAAATCATATCAGTTCAAGACAAAGCAGCAGTGAAAGAATACAAAGCGTGGGAAACTACACGGCACAACAAGATTTCAGATGGGTACCACGGGTCTACATGTACAACAACACTATTGGCCTGCTATGATGCTAGTAATGTGCATGTGTGACATCCTGGATTTTGCCTTCTCTCTCTTTTTCCGGACTTGGTTTTCATCATGGTTTTTGCCCTGATTTGATTTGGATTTTTGGATCAATTCATTGGACTTGTCACTTGGGCATATCCTTGGCTTTAACCCAAGTGACCTATCTACCTTATTCCTCCCACAAATTCCCAAAATAATAAAATGAATATTTTTCCTAAAAGGAAAATATTCATTTTTCTCTCTTAAGCTCATTTCAGAACTTTGTGCTCCAAAGCAACCTCAATTTTTCTTGCTCAGAAAAATCTGAGATAATTCCTAAATATTCTTAGGACCATGGCACATCTTCCCATGCAAAAATATTGCATCACTTTTTGTAATATTTTTGCTGTAGAAAATCTTTTCACTTCTGGACCAGAAATGCACTTTGTACAGCAAGTGCATTTTTCCTTGAGCTTTTGGCCTTGAGATTTCTTGAGCTTAAAGACCTTCCTAAGAAACCCTAAACCCCAGGAGCTTAGCCCTAATGGCCTTCTAGAAGGTGGCCAAACTTGGCGACCAAGTTTCTGACCACAAACTTGCCAGCTTGGTAGAGTCGCGTCTGGTCGGCCTGGGTATGATCCATCACCTCTCCTAGACGTAGCACAGCACGGTCGAGCTCGTAGACAAGGTTTGGCTGCTCCTGGCCGTTGTTTTGGCCATGCCAGCTTGGTGACCGCGCGAGGACACGACGCCTAGCACCGTCTCGACGCGCTCTGGCTGGTGCTTTGAGTTCTGTTTCGCGCGTGTGCATGCAAGCGCTCGCCTCCGACTGCCGCAACGTGCCACAACCCTCGACCCATCACCCATGACCCCTCCCTGGCACTCGCCGACGCCGGAGCCACCGCAGCAAGCCCGGTCAAGTCGCGGCCAAAATGGCACAGTGCGCGCGTGTGCTTGTCCCCATCTCAAACCGCCTCCTATGCTCATCCGCGAGCGTGGGCAAGCGCCGGCGTTGACGCTGCACCCTGTCCCCTCGCGTTGGAGCCTCTCGTCGACGTTCGCCGCGTGTCCACAGCGCTCCAGCGGCGCCACGTCCCCCCCTCTGCTCCGGCTATATAAAGCCACCCCGCCTCCCTTGCTAGCCACGCACCACTCCACACCACCTCCAAGAACACGTAGACGAGCAGAAGCCCGGTCGGGAAGGCCTCTGGCTGTCGCCCCGACCCGAGGACACCGGCGATCCCCGCAGGCCAGCTGCCGCTCTCCAAGGCCTCTCGAGCTCAAGCAGCTGCTTGGGCAGGGCCTTGGTGGTCTGCTGGAGCTGCCTGGACCCCGCCAAGCCCTCGGAGCTGCCTCTAGCCACCGTCTTCCACCTCTCCGGCGAACCCCGTCCGCCACCGAAGCTTGCGAGCTCGACTGCGACCAGCTCCATCCACCTTTCGCCAAGCCACGGGTACGGGCATGTGCGCCGCGAGCCCCGCTTCCGATCTATCCCTCTAGCCTAGCCCCAAACCCCCTCGTCACCGGCATGAGCTCCGGCGAAGCATCGCCTCCCCTCTGATCTCGATCCCCTTCTCTCTCTCCTGACCGGTGGGGCCCAGTGTCAGCCTAACCACTCGCGCCCGAAGCGGTACGAGTGGAGGCGCACTCCCGCTTTACGCCTTCGACGTCACCCCCCCCAGGATTTTCTATTTATTCAAATTTTTGACTAAACTTTGACCAGCCACCATTTCTAAACCATAAGTCCAAATGAATTGATTCTTTTTGCATTGTCTTTGTTACAGAAAGCTCTAGCAGCACACCAAAAGGTGGATTTTTCCTTGTTTTCTAGAATGTCTGGTGATTTTCAGAATGTGTTTTGACATTTATTCTTGTGGTTTTAAAATATTTTCAGAAGGAGGATCTTGCCTTGAAGCTAACCAGGAGGAGTGTGACCCTCCTCTGCACTAAGGCAAGCCACATCATCATTTGGATGGTGTTATTTCAATATCTATGATTTTCTACTTGAATATGAGTCTTTATTTGCATTTAAATTTTGATAAAATAATATGGTTAATTGCTAGTGGTTTTATGATGCTTGATATGCTTGTTTCAGCTTCTGGTTGAGTTCATAGAATTTTGTGGCTAAGTAGATTAAGATTTTGCACTAGATATTTTGTTATGGAAAGTTATGGTAGCTATTTTTGCTAGTACTAGTTTCCAACTAAATGGTGAACTAATAAAAATGTTGTTTGTAGATAAAAATGAGTTATAACGAGAGAAGTTTTTGATCTTAGTATTGCAAGATAGTTATGTTGCTTGTTTTGATCCATGCTTAAGAGTTGCTTGCTCTGTGTGACGAGTATTTGCATGATTTCCGGTATGATGCCATGAGTAGTAATAATTTTTTTCTGAAAGTTATTACTTGATTAAGTTCAACCTGAATATGATGTTGATCACATCATGGTGCCACTGAATCGGGTTTTTAATTCAGTGCGACCACATTTACCTAATGGGAAGGTCTTGATTCGGTCCTTTGTCGTGGCTCTCACCGGTGCCTCCCGCGAGGGAAGGTTATGGGCGTGCATACCCTGGCCCGGTAGGCAGACATAACCTTGTGTGCTCGTTTCTTTTGTATGGTACCTTGTCCCCGTTTGGGACCGTTTTGCCACGACGGTGGCCGTTGGTGTCTTTGATAGACACGGGGCCACCCAAGACCTAGCCCTGAGAGGGAGATGATCGGAGTGGCCGGGGAGAGTGCATGGCAAAGGGAGGGTTTTGTCGGAATACTTTGGTCCACCCGAATGGGAGTACGAGGCCAGGTATTCCATAGTGTGGGTAAAGTGCGCTACCTCTATAGAGTGTATTTAATCTATCGATAGTCGCGCCCTCGGTTATGGGCAATACTCAGGAGTAAGTCACACCATGGATCAACTTTTATAATTAATCTTGCAAACTAGTAATTGTTGTGATGCATTGTTTCGTGGTGAACCTTGAACACTCGAGGTGTTCATGAGTGATTGGTTTCAGGTGTGACCCCGGTGTGGTCACCGTTTGGTTACGAGGTAACCGTCTGGTAAGCGAGTCCGTGTGACTCGGTGCGCTGTTTGGTTGCTTTGCATAGCTTTGCATTTGTAGTAATTTCTTGCATTAATTTAACTTTATTAATTAT